>NC_140580.1:366013162-368513162 GCF_964204655.1 Triturus cristatus
GTTTTAAGCCTCCAAGTCACTTGTTCGAATCTGGACAAGGCTGACTCCGCCTTTCATCCTTGTAACAGAGCTCCAAGTTTGGAGGGGGCCCAAAAAGAATGCCCGTCCGTTTTTGCTGGAACCTGGGTTTCCCGCCACTGTATAACCAGGGCAGCAGGGCCAAGCTGATCAACCATGCATGGATTTACCCACAGGATTAGATTTACCAAATTAGCTTTTCATGCCATCCGTGCATTTTTAATGTTTTAGCCTTGCAGGATGTTGCCGACGTGAAGCTCGAACCTCTTATCTATTCAACGTTGCGGGAGCTGCATTAACCTCTGCTTCCACTGGGCTCAAGTTGCGCCGTAAAGCCAAGATCTGTAACCAGGGCCTCCTGCACTTGACGCATCGCCTCCACCACTGCGCTACCTACCGTACTGCAATAATACTCTCCTCTACCACGTCGACAATGGCAGGCTTAACGTAAAGGTCGGTGTTTACCTCACATACTTAGCAGCTTGGCGAGAACTTGCAAGAGGCATCCACTGCTCTAGGCCCTCCGGTATTATATGCGCGCAAAGCCTGCCAGCCGCCCCCAGATCTAGTTATCTGGCTCCAGGTGGCTGCATTACCTTGAGCACCGCCGGCCTGGCTCCAAGTGCATCGGGGTAGCAGTACCACCCTGCCACCTGTGTGACGCTATCCTCGACCAGGTGCCGGCCCTCGGGAGGCTAGCCCTCCTGGCCCCGGCAACATTCCTCATCGCTGTTCCCTATCCAACCGGCGCCTCCTCGATCGCCTGGCTCCACAGCTGGTCGTAGACCCCCGGCCTCCTCGATCCAGGTTTCCGTCCTGGTGCAGCCTGTGTCTCGTCGCTGCTCACAATTGCTCCTGGCGCTGCAGATGCCTCCCTGCACCCCCAAAGCCTGGGTCACGATGCCTGTTCGCGTTCCAGTCCTTCATCCAGGTGAGAAAAACCATGCGGGGGTAATTCCTTTTCTCTACTGCGAGGGGGGTTTGTGAAGGAGCAATCATGAAGGAATGAATCACCGAAAAGAGCAAGACCCGAGCAGGGCAGTACAAAAAGCTACCCATGTTCTTTGCGAAGGTCAAATTAAGACCCGGGTGAATTCGGATTTCGGCTAGATAATGGCCTCCATAAGAAAGAGTACACCAATTCTTGTCATGCTGGGTTAAAAAACATCAGAAAGGTACCAACACCGCTCATGGCTATAACAATCCAGATTGCCGTGGGAACACATACACAGCTACGGCCAGACTCCAGCAAATGGGCCTGGTGGTGGGAGGGCGGTTGTCCTGCAAAAGCCCCGTCATTTTTCGCACCACTCGTGGCACCCATAAGCATAATGTTCAACCACAGGAACGTCCGACTGAACCAGGGAGAAAAGCGGGGTGGAGGTGGTAAAGTGAGCAAGCTTTTACCATATAGGTGCCCTGCGCTTTCAAGTACGGCGAAAACAAACACAAAGTGGGAGTTATGTCCTTCCCAGTGGTTAAAGGATAGTAAAGACATGCTTTGAGACAGAATACAGTTGCATCTCTATTGAGAAATGGTAACATTATTCTGCATGGCGAGGGATTGTTGCAAATTGAGGCAGGGAAGCTCTGCCCATGAGATGCATAACTATCAGCTTACAGTCCAGGGCATGGCGGCATAATCCTACAAGTTGTGCTGATGCATATGCTATCAAACAAGTAGCCTGGTTGCTAAAATATTTAAAACAATTCCCCTAATGTCACTTACGAAAAGCTTTTCCATTCTACCTACTCCAGGCACGAAGCGTAGTTAGAGGTAGAGAATCTAAATGGGGTAGGCTAAATATCACCATGGCCTAAGCATGCAAGGCACAGGGGTGGGGGTTAGGGCGACATGGGTTCATAAACTTGTAGTCGCCAGGGTACCACCTGGAAGATGGGGTATACCGCACGGGGGTAGGAATAGACAAGTTCCTGCTGAGCATCGTAGGCATACTCGAGCAAAGGGGTTTCAGGTAGGTCACGAGGGTAGGCCGTTTTAAGGGGGGAGCTCCCTCCGATCAAGATAGGCAGTGTGGCGGAGCTGACACGAGGAACCTAGTAGAGAACGAAGTTACTAGAAGATAGATGAAAGGCTCGCACAGTGTCCTTGGGATGCCTCACGGCAGGGGCACTGGGGGAGCCATGGGGCGGCGTGCCGCCAGAGAAAGAAAAGAGATGACACTCACGCAGGACCTCGGGGATGCCTTACGGCAGGGGTACAGACAGAGACGATGACAAGGACCCAGCCACAACAAAACAGGGTAGATGCTCAAGTAAGGTCCTTGGGATGCCAAACGGCAGGGACCCCTGGGAGAAGGGAGGGCCCCGAAAGGATACAGGATGAGCGGGACGGCACTTGCAGCCCAGGCAGGTCCAGAAAGGGACACCCTCCAAATTGGTAGCAAGTTGAAGCCTAGACCCGTGAATTGAAACCCAGGGAATGGGGCCCCTCCCTCCTCTGCCAGGCAATTGAGGTGGCTGGGTCCAGAATGCAAATAGAGAAAAGACAACGAACAATAGATGAAAATAAAACGTGGTCATTGAAGGACTATAATAAGACCAGGAGTTTTGAAATTTGAACTATGAAGATTTCATGTAAATAAAATGTTTGTTGTGAAAATAAAGCTGCAACCTTTTCAGGCACCAAGAAGTGGTCAAGTGATGATCAAGGGAAAAGCACACAGCAATGGATACAAACAGGGGGGGAGCTGGGAGGGAGTGCTCGCCGCCTGGACGGGGTTAGAAAAAGTAGAGTGGTGGAATAAAGATTCTCGAGGTGGAATCAACGCCACTCCGATTTCTATTTGCTCTTTTTTGCTGGTTGAAAGAATGTATCTATTAAGAGTGCTCTCATTTGATTCCATAACCAAAATTGCTTAAAACATTCATGGCCTCATCTTGCAAAGATAAGTCGAAACTTAAAAAACTGAGATGAGAGACAAATGGGCAAGCAATTTTATTGCATCTTTTACAGTCTTAAAAATAATTTGTTGTGCCCAAGAGAATTCTTTGACACCAACGCGAGCGTTATTTTCTTGCAAGTGGAACGAAAATTCTGTGCGCTCAGCTTTGATTTCCTTCTCCGTGAGCCTTTTATTGCCTTGTAAATTAATGCAGACGCGGGAGGAATTATTGGCTAAATTACACCGTAAATCAAGTCAGGGAAATTGTTCACCACCAGCGTTTGTTTTCTGTTCTAATATGTCTCAGATAACAGGACCAAATAGAAGATTGTTGTATCTTAGGGTGCCATTAACGGGTAAACCATGTTCAGAGGAGGTTTACACCGCTGGAATTTGAATGTCTGTTTCTGACAGGATTCTGGTCTCTGTTCAAGCTGCCAGAAATTAAGGTTTCTCATTGCACCTCTGACTGATCTCATGGATGTCAGTTAGGGCTAGCTGCTACCCCTGGCTTGCTGTTAGGTACATCTGGCACTGTCCTTGCTACCCGTGGCCTCAGGTGGCATGAAGGCACCAGGTGGAAGAGGGTTGTTAGCATCCTGGCACAGTGACCTACGGCAGGATAAGAGCATTATGCTGGTGACTCAAACGTGACAAGAACAAGCACTGGCAAAGCCAAGGTCTCTGCAATGCCCAAGTTATTGGCCTTGTCAATGTGAATGTCTTTTACTCATGTTGTCTAGCAGCACATCAGCTCCTTAGCATGACTGAAGGTTACTGACAGCCCAGAAATGCTGAGGGTCTTTGCACCCCATGTTGAGCTTAGTGTCCTGCCCCTCCTAACACAAAAAAGCACTATGATGTGGTCTGCACCGGTCGCATCATAGCACTTTTTTCAGTGGCATACAGCCATATTGCTAGACAAAATGGCTAAAACGTATTCACATTGACAAGGCCACTAGCTCAAGCATTGCTGAGATCTATTGGCTTTGCCAATGCTTGTTCGGTGTTGACGGGGTCTTGCTGAACAAATGTGGAAGTGATAGTGAGAAACAGTTGAGGAGCTTTCAAGTGAAGTTAGGATGTGGTGTAACAGCCAGAGCTTCAGTCAGAAAAAGGGAACTGGGGAACAGGTTCATATCTCCAGGTCCGTTGAACAATTTATGATTCTTGGCAAATCATTTACGCTTCCCCCTGCCTACGACGATGAATGTGCAATCGTGTAATGTAACTAGTCAGCTCAGAAAGTGCTCCAATACCATCGGCTGGTTGGTGTTAGCACTATAGCAAGACGGAGGATGAAACAGGCGCTCCAATACCATTGGATCATGCGGAAAATAAAACCAGCAACACAAGGTAGGTGGTGGGGGACGGGCCAAGCAGAGAAGCAGGAGGGTATGGGGAGATGGGCAAGCAATGACGGGGAAAAACGTAATTGAAGCAGGATCAGTGACAAAAATTAATGCGTCATTGTGTGTGTAATATAACTGGTGAGCACCTAGAGCTTTCCAATACTATCCGCTTGTGTTCGGTCTATGGCAAGACGAATGACGGAGCCAGCACTCCAATACCATCGGATCGTGCAAAAAAAACTTAAGAAGTTCTATTCGTGCTTTACAACTTTTTAAGAAATGTATTTATTTATGTACACACACATACATTTTAGTGGTATGTATGTATTTGTACAAAAGAAGCAGCCTGAAAACATAAGTACTCCTATGGAGTTTTTGAAAACAAAGAAAAAATAGCTCCACAAACCGGGAGCAGTATAAGGAGACATGCACTTGGTCCATGTGCTGTGGGAGGGCCAAACACAAGAAGAGGGCATACGGCCTGGATGCCATGACAAATTGCATCAAAGAAAATGAGAGTGACACTGAAGTTTACCAATGGTAGGAGATGGGCGGCCTGTAAGCCCACAGGTAGAACACAACTCCTCTTTTCGAGACAACGCATGCGCCGTCTAGCCGAGACCTTTAAAACACTTGCCTTGTAGGCCCCACTGCACTCTTCCAACCAAGCACACTCCACAGTGTTGAATGCTACCTATCAACTTATGTGCGTCGCCGGTCATGTGAAGCACCATGTAAAGCAATTGGTACAGTACAACCTGTTGACTCTATAAACACTACAGTCCTTGCACTGCCTTACAATGAAAATGAGTAGTTGAGAGGCTTTGTGTTGGATAAGCGGTCAACCCAGTGTTGTCTTTCGGTATCACATCATGTATGATATAATGTCACTAATCCTGGCATTTACCTGAATTAGCATCCATCAAATATAATGCTGCAGGCAAGAGGGAACAGGAATTTGTTAATGAGAAATTGGGGTCTGCAAAAATAGATTTTTCCAAACAGCACATAATTATTCACAGTAATCAGGATATGTCTTGCACGGGGAGCAGTGGGCAATAGTCACAAAATAATTGTTTTCTAAATAAAATTAAAATATGCAATTTACAACCTCTGCATGAATATACTTTTATGTTTTTTCCAACTCACAATCATTTTCAGAGAACCAGAATTCTCATGTGAAATGTCCCACTGGTTCCTGTTGTGTATAATTTTAAACAGAATAGAATAGAATTATAGACAAAGGGTAAGGAGAACATGTGAGCAAATAAAAACATTTTTAATTTTTCTTTCTCTCTTGGTGAAACATTGTTCACCCTGGAGAAAGCCCTTCACCATAACCCAGTGAACCTGGGGTTGATCCGTTTACCCTTGCCATTCTTTAAAGGGAGTCATATACTTCTGCTAGAAATTCTTTTTGTATTTCCTAGCAAATGTTAATGTGGTATTTTAGACATGAACATATGGTCAACCTACCTGTTAAATGGTTATCGACCAGTTTAGGACTCCGCGACCAGCTACTTGCACCCACAGCAGACTCTCTTTTTGCCCTTCCGCCAACCTTTTCTCTTTTGTGCTCCCGCCTATTCTTCCTCCCGCCTTTCCTCTGTTGTGCTCCCCCCTTTGCTTCCTTAGGCCCTTTTTGGCCCTTGCTCTCGCCTGCTCATTTCACTCCCTATTCTTATTGTCTCCTTTGCCCTTTCACTGTGCTCCTGTTGGACTTGGCCCTTTTTGCAGGGTCATCCCTAAACTTTTTGCCTTCCTCCTGCATTTTTTCTGACCTGTTGTTGGCTGTTTTATGACTCTGGGCACTTTACCACTGCTGTTCAGTGCTAAAGTGCATATGCTCTCCCTATGTAAAATGTATATGTTGGTTGGATTCCATGATTGGCTTATTTGGTTTACTATCAGAGCCCAGTAAAGTGCACCAGGAGTGCCAGGGCATGTAAATACAAATGCCGCTGGTGGGCTTGCAGCACTGGTTGTGCCACCCAAAGAAGCGGCCTGGTAAAATATGTCTAAGGTCTGCCATTGCAGAACCTGCGTGCAGTCTGGTACTGTCATGCTGACTGGGCAAGTGCACCCACTTCCCAGTCCCTAAACCTTCCCTTAACTTCCTATTAGTCACCCCTATGGTAGGCCGGAATGGGCTGTTAGAATTGTTACATCTTATGATCCTAACAGACCCAGGGAGCATGGTAGAAAATCGAGTGTAGTATGCCTGAACTCAGAATAATAAAATACATCTTTCAGTAAAGTTTATTTTAATATTCTGTGTTTGCAAATACCACTTTTAGAAAGTTGGTATTTGCTTGCCTAACCATTTCAGCCCGCCTCTGCTATGATATGTATCTGCCTGTCTGGTTTGTGTGAGTGACAGGGCTGGGGAAACCCAGAGGGGCAGGGCTAGGTAGCCTGGTGGTGAATGGAGAGATTGATATCCAGATGGGTGGGAGGAGTGCACCTGGACTCTGAATAGGGCTGTGCTCTGCCACCACAATGCTGGCTCCACCTCCTGTGGAGCGGCTGATGTCTCTGCCCTGCACCCTGAATAGAAAGGCAGAGTCATGTCAACAAAGTGCTCAAGAACTGGTTTGAACTGGGCAAAGGCCCCTCTACCCCAGAGGAACAAAGGAATTAGGGGTATAAGTATTGGGACCCTGCTCCCAAGAAATTATATCCTGCTTGACAAGAAGAACCTCTGCCTGAGGAGAAGGAACTGGGAAAGCTGTAAGAAGGAGTACTGTCCCTGACCTGGGGGATTGGCCTGCAGTGGTTGCCTTGCTGCTGGAAGGAGAGGAGAAAGACTACAAAGACTTTATTTCAACTTGTGCTTAAAAGATCTCCAAGGGCTTGTGCTGAGCTTGCCCCCTGAACGAAGTCCCAGGACCAGTGGACTTCACCCCCCAGCTCCCCAGAGTTCTTTGGAAGTGCCTGCTGCTGTTGTTGGGTCTTCTGAGGGACTGCGTGTCGCAAGGAGCTGGAAGCGCGACTCAAGAAGGAGAAGCGTGCCGCCGTCGGAGCTGTTGTCGTCGCATCTCGCAAAGGGTGTCGCCGCTGCAGCATCGCATCGTGCGGAAGCCTCTCGCATCATTCCGGAAGTGTCTCGCAACGCCGAAGAAGCGTGTCACCATCGCAGCCATCGTAGCTGACGCATTGCACCGCATCAAGAGAAGAGTCTTGCATCGAGGAAGAAGCGTGTCGCCATCGCAGCCATCGTAGTTGTCGCATTGCACCGCATCAAGAAAAGCACCTTGCATCCACGGAGAAGCGTGCAGCCGTCGGAGCTGCTGTTGTCGCATCGCGTAAAGGGGTGACGCCGCTGCAGCATCGCATCGAGCGGAAGCGTCTCGCAAACGTCGGAGAAGAGTGCCGCTGCCAAGGCCGCTGTCGTCGCATCTTGTAAAGGGGTGACGCCGCTGCAGCCGACGCATCGAGACGAGTCTTCTCGCAACACCGGAGAAGCGTAACGCATCTGGAAGATCTTCACGTCTTTATTTCTTTGCACCAAAAACTTCATCGCATCAGCATCGTTGCAACACTTTCGTTGCCCTGCATGTCGTATTTAAAAACTTAAGAGAACTAAGCAAACTTCTACCATCTAAAGTAACAGTATTGTGTATTTTTGTCGTTTAATGGTCTTGTGGTAACTCTATATAAAGAATCCTTATTTTTAATATAAAAACCTGTGTGGTGTCCATCTGTAGTGGTGTCACTTGGTTACTGTATGTGTTCACAAATGCTTAACCTATAACGCTCTGAGATAAGCCTTGTCTGCTCGCGCCAAGCTACCTAGAGGGTGAGCAAGGGTTATTTTAGGAGTGTAACCCCTTACCCTGATTAAAGGAAAGGTTCCCTGCTTGTTACAAGTAACTACCTGTGCCAACCATTGACTCGGATTCTAACATTGGTGGTCCGCGGTGAGGATTCTGGACTTGCATTTGTGACTCATGTACACTAATTGGTGAACACTACTTAGTGAGTGCAGATCTTAAACGCAACCAATACTTGTTGGTAGATTTCTTTTTGGGACTGTCTATTTTTTTAGCACTGCCAAGCTTAACCATGGTGGAGAAAGCAGCATCCATAGTATCTGTTAATACTGAATTTGAATGGGAAGAAGAGAAACTGGAAAGCTACAAGTTATCACAGCTGAAATTCTTTTGCAAGAAATTTAATGTTTGCACTACTGGATGTAAAAACAAGGCAGAGTTCTACAAGGTGCTGAGGGCCTGGGTAGAAGCAAGGAATGCCACTGATGATAACAATGCAGAGGAGCAGCTGGATGGGCCAGTGGGTCCAAGAGGAAGGAGAACCCCTTCCCCTGCAGGTAGCAGTGTTTCTAGTAAAAGTTTATCTCCAGAGGAGTTGGCAGACAGGAAGGAAACCAGAGCTCATGAGATAGAGATGGCGAAACTAAATGGACAACTGGCAATGGAGCAAAAAAGGCTGGAAATGGAAGAGAGAAAAATGGAAATGGAGCATGAGTTGATCATGAGGAATCTTGACTTAGAGCTTGAGAGGCTTGAGACCATGAGTGTCTCAGTCCAGCAACAAGAAATGTGTGTAGCTCAGAGATTGAGCTTTGCTGAGTGGGAGGAGGAATCCAGCTCAGATGGTGGCAGCCATATTGAATTTTCTAGTGCAGAGAGAATAGTACACACACCCATAGACATGGCACCTGACTTGAAGGAGGGGGTTAACATACACCAGGAGGTTCAAGGACATGAGGTAGCTCCAGTAGTGTGCAGTGTCCCTGAGAGGGATAGGGTAACTGGCACAGGGGTTCATGGTCCTAGTAGTGGGAGGGACACTCTACTGACTCTAGATGAGAGGTGCAGGGAGAGGAGTTCCCCCAAAATTGAAGTCCTGGTATGTGAGTGTGAAGACCGCCCAGAAGAGTGTGGGTTGTGTAACAGAGACAGTCAGATACTGTCTAGCCACTCTCAGGAGAGGGGTGTGCAGTACGTGTGTGAGGCACTGGATGGTGAGGGGAAGGATAGTTTGGTTAACCCTGCTAGGGGGCTGTGTGATCCAATTGTGGGAGAGCATATTGTAAGTCCCTGTTTTCCAGAGCTATGCCAACACCTGTGGGAGAGTGAGTTCTCTGACCGCAGGGAGCTCACATTGGAGGCAGACCTTTTTGGTGGAGTCCAGAGTGTCGGGAAAAGCATTGGGGAGTGATCCCCAGAGGAGTGGTTCAGGTATCTTCAAACCCAGCGTGGTGGAAGTGGCTCAGAGTAGCCCAACTAGGTCCTGTAGTAGTGAGAGGGGTGTAGGGCCTCACATCCTGTCTTTAAGGGGAAGTAGTGAAAATGGGTTATGTCCCAGTAGTGCCCAACCTCAGTCTCAGAGCCTGGATGGTTCTTTAAGGGAACACCAGGTGGGGAGCCTAGTCTGTCCTGAGGGGCTGCCCGTTGTGCGGGACCCCCTAGTGTCTGGTGAACGGGGAGTGTCTGTAAGCAGGCCTCCATCAGTTCTGGTGTCTGGCAGTACCGCTCCAGTTGGGAGGGTGCAGAAGTCCAGAGTGAGGGGTGAGGGGGGGAAGGAGTCACCAGTGGAAGAACCAGTGGGTCAGGGGCCAGCCAGAAGGGCTGCGTCACCAGTGAATGACCATGGTGACACCACTTCTGTCCTGGGGGATCTTCGCGCACTGTCAGATGGACAGGGGTTGGGAGATCTGCGCCAGGCAGACTGTCACATGACACAGGAGTTATGTGTCACCCTCAGGGGGGGCATGCGTGCTCCCCGGGAAGTCCTGGTGCGCCAGGCGAGCGTTCAACCGCATGGGTTGGCCCCAGGGTTGGGAAGCCAGGTTCAGGTGTTGTCTGACCTGGAGGGTGGGACAACTGTAATCAGTGTCCTGACCCATGTTGCTTTTAGGGGTACCACTCCAGTGGGAGGGTGCAGTACTCTGGAAGGGGGTGCAGAGGGAGGGAGTCCTCGCCTCTGACCTCGGTGCAGCCTGAGGGTTTAGACCCTAGGTTGGAGAGCCAGGTTCAGGTGTTGTCTGACCTGGAGGGAGGGACATCTGTAATCAGTGTCCCTACCAGTCTGTCTTCTTGGTGTACCACTCCAGGTGGGAGGGTACAGCCATCTGGAAGGGGGTGCAGAGGGAGGGAGTCCTCGCCTCTGACCCCCGCTCAACTGAAGGGTTTAGACCCTAGGTTGGAGGGCCAGGTTCAGGGTGTCCCCCCTGACCTGGACGCCCAGTTGCAGGATAGAACCCCTGAACTGGTGGGCGAATTGCGCAGGACACCTGCCACAGGTGCCCTGGCAATTTTGGAAGGGGGTACCACTCCAAGTGGGAGGGTACAGAGCCCCAAGGAGGAGGACCGGGTGTGGGAGAGGCCACCCCAGTCTTTGGTCCAGCCGCCGGGTACGGACATGGGGCTGGTGGGTCAGTGCCAGGATGTCATACCTGACCTGACAGGAGGGAGAATGGACAAAGGTTGCCAAGCACTTGGGGCTACTGCCCCCCGCTCCCTGGCGCCACAGAGGTTTGAGAGCCCTGAGAGGCATACGGCCTGGGTCTCATCCCTGACTACTGTCAGTGGCCACTGTAGCATTTTGCTGTCTGTCTGTTGGGACACACCTGTGAGCCAGTTAAGGTTAGGTGCTGCACAGGTGGTGTCCACAGGTGAGGAGAAGGGTTCCCCAGGGATTGGCTTGGTGGGCCCTGAGAGTATGGACAGAGGGATTCCAATAGGTTCAGATTGGCGTAGAACTGGAGTCTGCCCCTGCAGTTGCGGGCCAGGTCCTTGTTATTTCGCCCCAAGCAGGGAAGACCATCATGGTGGTGATTGGTCTGCCCTGCGTTTTGGCTGGAAGGGGGTAGTGTTGGACTTGGCCCTTTTTGAAGGGTCATCCCTAAACTTTTTGCCTTCCTCCTGCATTTTTTCTGACCTGTTGTTGGCTGTTTTATGACTCTGGGCACTTTACCACTGCTGTTCAGTGCTAAAGTGCATATGCTCTCCCTATGTAAAATGTATATGTTGGTTGGATTCCATGATTGGCTTATTTGGTTTACTATCAGACCCCAGTAAAGTGCACCAGGAGTGCCAAGGCGTGTAAATACAAATGCCGCTGGTGGGCTTGCAGCACTGGTTGTGCCACCCACAGAAGCGGCCTAGTAAAATATGTCTAAGGTCTGCCATTGCAGAACCTGCGTGCAGTCTGGTACTGTCATTCTGACTGGGCAAGTGCACCCACTTCCCAGTCCTTAAACCTTCCCTTAACTTCATATTAGTCAACCCTATGGTAGGCCAGAATGGGCTGTTAGAATTGTTACATCCTATGATCCTAACAGACCCAGGGAACATGGTAGAAAATCGAGTTTAGTATGCCTGAACTCAGAATAATAAAATACATCTTTTAGTAAAGTTTATTTTAATATTCTGTGTTTGCAAATACCACTTTTAGAAAGTTGGTATTTGCTTGCCTAACCATTTCAGCCCGCCTCTGCTATGATGTGTATCTGCCTGTCTGATTTGTGTGAGTGACAGGGCTGGAGAAACCCAGAGGGGCAGGGCTAGGTAGCCTGGTGGTGAATGGAGAGATTGATATCCAGATGGGTGGGAGGAGTGCACCTGGACTCTGAATAGGGCTGTGCTCTGCCACCACAATGCTGGCTCCACCTCCTGTGGAGCGGCTGATGTCTCTGCCCTGCACCCTGAATAGAAAGGCAGAGTCATGTCAACAAAGTGCTCAAGAACTGGTTTGGACTGGGCAAAGGCCCCTCTACCCCAGAGGAACAAAGGAATTAGGGGTATAAGTATTGGGACCCTGCTCCGATGAAATTATATCCTGCTTGACAAGAAGAACCTCTGCCTGAGGAGAAGGAACTGGGAAAGCTGTAAGGAGGAGTACTGTCCCTGACCTGGGGGATTGGCCTGCAGTGTTTGCCTTGCTGCTGGAAGGAGAGGAGAAAGACTACAAAGACTTTATTTCAACTTGTGCTTAAAAGATCTCCAAGGGCTTGTGCTGAGCTTGCCCCCTGAACGAAGTCCCAGGACCAGTGGACTTCACCCCCCAGCTCCCCAGAGTTCTTTGGAAGTGCCTGCTGCTGTTGTTGGGCCTTCTGAGGGACTGCGTGTCTCAAGGAGCTGGAAGCGCGACTAAAGAAGGAGAAGCGTGCCGCCGTCGGAGCTGTTGTCGTCGCATCTCGCAAAGGGTGTCGCCGCTGCAGCATCGCATCGAGCGGAAGCGTCTCGCATCATTCCGGACGTGTCTCGCAACGCCGAAGAAGCATGTCGCCATCGCAGCCATCGTAGCTGACGCATTGCACCGCATCAAGAGAAGAGTCTTGCATCGAGGAAGAAGCGTGTCGCCATCGCAGCCATCGTAGTTGTCGCATTGCACCGCATCAAGAAAAGCGCCTCGCATCCACGGAGAAGCGTGCAGCCGTCGGAGCTGCTGTCGTCGCATCGCGTAAAGGGGTGACGCCGCTGCAGCATCGCATCGAGCGGAAGCGTCTCGCAAACGTCGGAGAAGAGTGCCGCTGCCAAGGCCGCTGTCGTCGCATCTTGTAAACGGGTGACGCCGATGCAGCCGACGCATCGAGACGAGTCTTCTCGCAACACCGGAGAAGCGTAACGCATCTGGAAGATCTTCACGTCTTTATTTCTTTGCACCAAAAACTTCATCGCCTCAGCATCGTTGCACCACTTTCGTTGCCCTGCGTGTCACTTAAAGTGTCGCATTTAAGAACTTAAGAGAACTAAGCAAACTTCTACCATCTAAAGTAACAGTATTGTGTATTTTTGTCGTTTAATGGTCTTGTGGTAACTCTATATAAAGAATCCTTATTTTTAATATAAAAACCTGTGTGGTGTCCATCTGTAGTGTTGTCACTTGGTTACTGTATGTGTTCACAAATGCTTAACCTATAACGCTCTGAGATAAGCCTTGTCTGCTCGCGCCAAGCTACCTAGAGGGTGAGCAGGGGTTATTTTAGGAGTGTAACCCCTTACCCTGATTAGAGGAAAGGTTCCCTGCTTGTTACAAGTACCTACCTGTGCCAACCATTGACCCGGATTCTAACATTGGTGGTCAGCGGTGAGGATTCTGGACTTGCATTTGTGACTCATGTACACTAATTGGTGAACACTACTTAGTGAGTGCAGACCTTAAACGCAACCAATACTTGTTGGTAGATTTCTTTTTGGGACTGTCTATTTTTTTAGCACTGCCAAGCTTAACCATGGTGGAGAAAGCAGCATCCATAGTCTCTGTTAATAATGAATTTGAATGGGAAGAAGAGAAACTGGAAAGCTACAAGTTATCACAGCTGAAATTCTTTTGCAAGAAATTTAATGTTTGCACTACTGGATGTAAAAACAAGGCAGAGTTCTACAAGGTGCTGAGGGCCTGGTTAGAAGCAAGGAATGCCACTGATGATAACAATGCAGAGGAGCAGCTGGATGGGCCAGTGGGTCCAAGAGGAAGGAGAACCCCTTCCCCTGCAGGTAGCAGTGTTTCTAGTAAAAGTTTATCTCCAGAGGAGTTGGCAGACAGGAAGGAAACCAGAGCTCATGAGATAGAGATGGCGAAACTAAATGGACAACTGGCAATGGAGCAAAAAAGGCTGGAAATGGAAGAGAGGAAAATGGAAATGGAGCATGAGTTGATCATGAGGAATCTTGACTTAGAGCTTGAGAGGCTTGAGAACATGAGTGTCTCAGTCCAGCAACAAGAAATGTGTGTAGCTCAGAGATTGAGCTTTGCTGTGTGGGAGGAGGAATCCAGCTCAGATGGTGGCAGCCATATTGAATTTTCTAGTGCAGAGAGAATAGTACACACACCCAGAGACATGGCACCTGACTTGAAGGAGGGGGTTAACATACACCAGGAGGTTCAAGGACATGAGGTAGCTCCAGTAGTGTGCAGTGTCCCTGAGAGGGATAGGGTAACTGGCACAGGGGTTCATGGTCCTAGTAGTGGGAGGGACACTCTACTGACTCTAGATGAGAGGTGCAGGGAGAGGAGTTCCCCCAAAATTGATGTCCTGGTATGTGAGTGTGAAGACCGCCCAGAAGAGTGTGGGTTGTGTAACAGAGACAGTCAGATACTGTCTAGCCACTCTCAGGAGAGGGGTGTGCAGTACGTGTGTGAGGCACTGGATGGTGAGGTGAAGGATAGTTTGGTTAACCCTGCTAGGGGGCTGTGTGATCCAATTGTGGGAGAGCATATTGTAAGTCCCTGTTTTCCAGAGCTATGCCAACACCTGTGGGAGAGTGAGTTCTCTGACCGCAGGGAGCTCACATTGGAGGCAGACCTTTTGGTGGAGTCCAGAGTGTCGGGAAAGGCATTGGGGAGTGATCCCCAGAGGAGTGGTTCAGGTATCTTCAAACCCAGCGTGGTGGAAGTGGCTCACAGTAGCCCAACTAGGTCCTGTAGTAGTGAGAGGGGTGTAGGGCCTCACATCCTGTCTTTAAGGGGAAGGAGTGAGAATGGGTTATGTCCCAGTAGTGCCCAACCTCAGTCTCAGAGCCTGGATGGTTCTTTAAGGGAACACCAGGTGGGGAGCCTAGTCTGTCCTGAGGGGCTGCCCGTTGTACGGGACCCCCTAGTGTCTGGTGAACGGGGAGTGTCTGTAAGCAGGCCTCCATCAGTTCTGGTGTCTGGCAGTACCGCTCCAGTTGGGAGGGTGCAGAAGTCCAGAGTGAGGGGTGAGAGGGGGAAGGAGTCCCCAGTGGAAGAACCAGTGGGTCAGGGGCCAGCCAGAAGGGCTGCGTCACCAGTGAATGACCATGGTGACACCACTTCTGTCCTGGGGGATCTTCGCGCACTGTCAGATGGACAGGGGTTGGGAGATCTGCGCCAGGCAGACTGTCACATGACACAGGAGTTATGTGTCACCCTCAGGGGGGCATGCGTGCTCCCCGGGAAGTCCTGGTGCGCCAGGCGAGCGTTCAACCGCATGGGTTGGCCCCAGGGTTGGGAAGCCAGGTTCAGGTGTTGTCTGACCTGGAGGGTGGGACAACTGTAGTCAGTGTCCTGACCCATGTTGCTTTTAGGGGTACCACTCCAGTTGGGAGGGTGCAGTACTCTGGAAGGGGGTGCAGAGGGAGGGAGTCCTCGCCTCTGACCTCGGTGCAGCCTGAGGGTTTAGAACCTAGTTTGTAGAGCCAGGTTCAGGTGTTGTCTGACCTGGAGGGAGGGACATCTGTAATCAGTGTCCCTACCAGTCTGTCTTCTTGGTGTACCACTCCAGGTGGGAGGGTACAGCCATCTGGAAGGGGGTGCTGAGGGAGGGAGTCCTCGCCTCTGACCCCCGCTCAACTGAAGGGTTTAGACCCTAGGTTGGAGGGCCAGATTCAGGGTGTCCCCCCTGACCTGGACGCCCAGTTGCAGGATAGAACCCCTGAACTGGTGGGCGAATTGCGCAGGACACCTGCCACAGGTGCCCTGGCAATTCTGGAAGGGGGTACCCCTCCAAGTGGGAGGGTACAGAGCCCCAAGGAGGAGGACCGGGTGTGGGAGAGGCCACCCCAGTCTTTGGTCCAGCCGCCGGGTACGGACATGGGGCTGGTGGGTCAGTGCCAGGATGTCATACCTGACCTGACAGGAGGGAGAATGGACAAAGGTTGCCAAGCACCTGAGGCTACTGCCCCCGGCTCCCTGGCGCCACAGAGGTTTGAGAGCCCTGAGAGGCATACGGCCTTGGTCTCATCCCTGACTACTCATCCCTGACTACGCGCGCAGCGGACGCGCTGAAAGCTGAAAGGTGAGAGCGAGAGTGCCTGTATTCACGCTAGGGGAGCGCCTGGTAAAGGGCTCCTCTGGACTATTGTATGAACTGACTACAAGGAGCGCCTGGTAAAGGGTTCCTAACTACGTTGTTATACAATTCACCTACTGTTTTTAAAACTGCATATCTTTTAAAATTGCACCGATTCACTCTTTATTTAAAAAAAAACATATATTTGCGCCGCATACTCACCGCCTTAGTAGCATACGATCCCCGGTCCACCACCGATTCTTCGGATTGTGTGGAGGGATTCCCGTGCAACAGGAAGGGGCCGGCACTTCCGGTCCAATCCTCCAATCAACTACTGGCAAAGATAGTGAAAGCCAGATGCCCAGCGCAACGCGCAGCGGACACGCGCAGCGGGCGCGCCGCCGGCGCGCCAAAGGCAAGCCCGTCTGCGCCCGTCCGCGACGGGCCGGGACCAGGGGCCATATCCCCTACCACAATGTGTAGCGCCATCCTAGGAAAAACGAGCTGCCGTACCCACTACTCTAGTGATGAGCTTAGGAGTCTCAATAGTATAAAGGCAGGCAAACCAGCACTATGTGCACGAATGGGACCATTAAACACCATGGGCCCTTTCTGTTGCAATAACTGCAGATGGGAGAGTGTCAGCTGGCAGGATCCCACTCCAATAAGTACCACAAATCTTGCGCTCAAGTGCATCTATCTTAACGCCAGATCCCTACCCAAACACGCTATGGAGATATGGGACATTCTGACTGATCTCAAACCCGATTTAGCCTTTATAACAGAGACCTGGCTTGATCATCATAGCACCCCCGATATCGCAATAGCCCTTCCAATTGACTATAAAATACTTCATCTAAATCGAGTGAAGAAAAGAGGTGGAGGGGTAGCTCTGCTATTTAAGGACTCCCTCTCTTGCAGACAAGAGGTGATCACACAGGCCAACAGCCACGAAGGTATGGCCTTCCCAGTGTCTATAAATACTAATATTCTATTTGGCGGAGTGATAATTTATAACCCCCCAGGCAGCACGATGGATTATAGTGTCCAGCTCCTTGCACAAATCATGCCAGTCTGTCTCAAAAATAAAAACATCCTGCTGATAGGGGATTTCAACATACACCACGACAACGGCAATAATGCCCTTACCAAACAGCTACTAGAGGATATGGAAATTGATCAGCCTACACACATAGCAGGACACACATTAGATCTGATGTTCTCTAATATAGGAACCATTGACATCAATGAGATAAAACCAATGACATGGACAGACCATTTTTTGATTGTGTTTTCCATCAACCTATACTCTAAACACCTCAAACTACTGACCTTGGCATCAGTTAAAACAAGGAGCTGGAAAAGATTTTCGGTAGAAAAATTCCAGCAACATTTTACACACATAAACACAATAACCACTAACACGAATGATGAAATAGAACTACTCCAGAACAACATCAGGAGTGCACTGGAACACTGTTCAGTTTCACACTCTAAACACAAAAATAGATCCACTATATCAGAGAAATGGTACGGACCAGAACTAAAGTTAATGAAAAGGAAATGCACATTATATGAACATAAATGGAGACTCAATAAAACCCTTGAAACTAGAGCCACATACAAAAAAGAACTCACACTTTACAATAAAGCCATCAGGAAGGCGAAGAAAGAATATTTCTCACGTAGAATAACAGAAAATAAAAACTCTTCAAAAGAACTATTCAAAATAGTCAAAGAACTGTGTGGCCCTACGAGTCTTTCAATTGATCTCACTCCTTCGCAAGAAAACTGCAACAAAATAAACAAATATTTTTGTGAGAAAATAGACACAATCTATGCCTCTTTTTCCAATACCGAACTGAAACACACAGAACCTCATGTACCATCTACAATTCAGGCTAACTGTCTTAGGTTCGGCCCCTTCTCAGAGGAGGAGGTGAGTAAAGTCATGTTAGAAGTAAAATCAGGCTCCTCTTCTGATCCATATCCACACCACATTTTCTCGCAAATAACTCCGATAATTAATATGTCCGGCCGTAACAAAAGCATTTAACCTTTCTCTAAACTCCGCTGAATTTCCAAAAATCTGGAAAAACGCCATAGTCACCCCTCTATTAAAAAAAGCGGGTTCTGATGTTAACAACCCGGCAAACTATCGGCCTATATCACAGTTACCTTACTTATCTAAGGTATTAGAAAAACTAGTCAACAGACAGTTGTCCAACTTCTTGGAAGCCAATGATCTACTGGATATATCTCAAACAGGATTCCGGACCAACAACAGTACGGAGACAACACTCCTAGCAGTGATGGATAACATCAGAACCCAGGTGGATCAGGGGAAAACAGTCGCCCTGATATTATTGGACCTCTCGGCGGCATTTGATACCGTACCTCACAATCGGTTACTGGAAATTCTTGCAGCAAAAGGAATCCTGGAAAATGCCCTAGGGTGGCTACAGTCTTTCATGCAAGACAGGACACAATCAGTACAGATGGGTGACTTCTCATCCCCTCCCCGGAACATCAAGTATGGGGTCCCACAGGGGGCATCATTAAGCCCGACTCTGTTCAATGTGTTTGTCTCTTCATTGGCCAAAATAGGACGAAAATGGGGTGTCGATATATGTTCCTATGCAGACGACACCCAATTGATGATCACACTGGACGAGGAGGATGACCCAAAAGATAGATTACTAAATTGCCTTACGGAACTAGCCAATTGGATGCATAGTCACTGTCTTAAACTAAATGCAGACAAATCCGAAATAATGTTGTTTGGCAGACATACACAGCTATGGGACAGCAGCTGGTGGCCCACAACATTAGGCACCCCCCAAGCCCGACACTGACGGCCAAGAATCTAGGGGTGACACTAGATAACACTTTAAGTATGAAAACCCACGTATCAACAATCTGTGGTAAAGGCTTCGCATTACTGAAAATGCTAAGAAGAGTCTTTCCATGGATTCCTATGGAATGCAGAAAGATCTTGGTCCAGTCTCTACTAATGAGTAGGCTGGACTATGGAAACTCCTTGTTTGTAGGAATGGCTGACTATCTCTTTTCCAAACTACAGGTCGTACATAACGCTGCAGCCAAGGCAATCTGCAACAAAAGAAAATACGACCCAGCCAAGAGCTGTATGAGAGAACTGCACTGGCTGCCAATGAGACAAAGAGCTATCTTTAAGATACTATGCATAACGCATAGAATACTGCACAATATAGGCCCTTGTATTCTAAAAAACAGAATCAAATTCTATGTCCCATCTAGAAATCTACGCTCCCAAACTACAGCTAGAGCAAGAACTACACGTGTGAAAACAGCAAGGATGGGCGGGCGAGCCTTCTCCCACCTGGCGGCGACCAGTTGGAACGAGCTGCCTGTGAATCTTAGATTAGCAGACAGCTTCCTGTCCTTCAGGAAGCAACTGAAAACATTTCTCTTCCCTAAACTTGACTAAAATTAACCATCTTGTACTTACCTTTCATTTCATCACTGTCACTATAGCGCCGTGATATCCTACCCAGGATGATTGTTTGCGCTTTATAAGAACTTTTAACATTAACATTAACACTACTGTCAGTGGCCACTGTAGCATTTTGCTGTCTGTCTGTTGGGACACACCTGTGAGCCAGTTAAGGTTAGGTGCTGCACAGGTGGTGTCCACAGGTGAGGAGAAGGGTTCCCCAGGGATTGGCTTGGTGGGCCCTGAGAGTATGGACAGAGGTTCAGATTGGCGTAGAACTGGAGTCTGCCCCTGCAGTTGCGGGCCAGGTCCTTGTTCTATCGCCCCAAGCAGGGAAGACCATCACGGTGGTGATCACGGTGGTGATTGGTCTGCCCTGCGTTTTGGCTGGAAGGGGGTAGTGTTGGACTTGGCCGTTTTTGCAGGGTCATCCCTAAACTTTTTGCCTTCCTCCTGCATTTTTTCTGACCTGTTGTTGGCTGTTTTATGACTCTGGGCACTTTACCACTGCTGTTCAGTGCTAAAGTGCATATGCTCTCCCTATGTAAAATGTATATGTTGGTTGGATTCCATGATTGGCTTATTTGGTTTACTATCAGACCCCAGTAAAGTGCACCAGGAGTGCCAGGGCGAGTAAATACAAATGCCGCTGGTGGGCTTGCAGCACTGGTTGTGCCACCCACAGAACCGGCCTGGTAAAATATGTCTAAGGTCTGCCATTGCAGAACCTGCGTGCAGTCTGGTACTGTCATTCTGACTGGGCAAGTGCACCCACTTCCCAGTCCTTAAACCTTCCCTTAACTTCATATTAGTCACCCCTATGGTAGGCCAGAATGGGCTGTTAGAATTGTTACATCCTATGATCCTAACAGACCCAGGGAACATGGTAGAAAATCGAGTTTAGTATGCCTGAACTCAGAATAATAAAATACATCTTTTAGTAAAGTTTATTTTAATATTCTGTGTTTGCAAATCCCACTTTTAGAAAGTTGGTATTTGCTTGCCTAACCATTTCAGCCCGCCTCTGCTATGATATGTATCTGCCTGTCTGGTTTGTGTGAGTGACAGGGCTGGGGAAACCCAGAGGGGCAGGGCTAGGTAGCCTGGTGGTGAATGGAGAGATTGATATCCAGATGGGTGGGAGGAGTGCACCTGGACTCTGAATAGGGCTGTGCTCTGCCACCACAATGCTGGCTCCACCTCCTGTGGAGCGGCTGATGTCTCTGCCCTGCACCCTGAATAGAAAGGCAGAGTCATGTCAACAAAGTGCTCAAGAACTGGTTTGGACTGGGCAAAGGCCCCTCTACCCCAGAGGAACAAAGGAATTAGGGGTATAAGTATTGGGACCCTGCTCCCAAGAAATTATATCCTGCTTGACAAGAAGAACCTCTGCCTGAGGAGAAGGAACTGGGAAAGCTGTAAGGAGGAGTACTGTCCCTGACCTGGGGGATTGGCCTGCAGTGGTTGCCTTGCTGCTGGAAGGAGAGGAGAAAGACTACAAAGACTTTATTTCAACTTGTGCTTAAAAGATCTCCATGGGCTTGTGCTGAGCTTGCCCCCTGAACGAAGTCCCAGGACCAGTGGACTTCACCCCTCAGCTCCCCAGAGTTCTCTGGAAGTGCCTGCTGCTGTTGTTGGGCCTTCTGAGGGACTGCGTGTCGCAAGAAGCTGGAAGCGCGACTCAAGAAGGAGAAGCGTGCCGCCATCAGAGCTGTTGTCATCGCGTCTCGCAAAGGGTGTCGCCGCTGCAGCATCGCATCGAGCGGAAGCGTCTTGCATCATTCTGGAAGTGTCTCGCAACGCCGAAGAAGTGTGTCGCCATCGCAGCCATCGTAGCTGACGCATTGCACCGCATCAAGAGAAGAGTCTCGCATCGAGGAAGAAGCTTGTCGCCATCGCAGCCATCGTAGTTGTCGCATTGCACCGCATCAAGAAAAGCGCCTCGCATCCGCCGTCGGAGCTGCTGTCGTCGCATCGCGTAAAGGGGTGACGCCGCTGCAGCATCGCATTGAGCGGAATTGTCTCGCAAACGTCGGAGAAGAGTGCCGCTGCCAAGGCCGCTGTCGTCACATCACGTAAAGGGGTGACGCCGCTGCAGCCGACGCATCGAGACGAGTCTTCTCGCAACATCGGAGAAGCGTAACGCATCTGGAAGATCTTCACGTCTTTATTTCTTTGCACCCAAAACTTCATCGCATCAGCATCGTTGCAACACTGTAGTTGCCCTGCGTGTCGCATCTAAGGTACATTGACTTAAAGTGTCGCATTTAAGAACTTAAGAGAACTAAGCAAACTTCTACCATCTAAAGTAACAGTATTGTGTATTTTTGTCATTTAATGGTCTTGTGGTAACTCTATATAAAGAATCCTTATTTTTAATATAAAAACCTGTGTGGTGTCCATCTGTAGTGTTGTCACTTGGTTACTGTATGTGTTCACAAATGCTTAACCTATAACGCTCTGAGATAAGCCTTGTCTGCTCGCGCCAAGCTACCTAGAGGGTGAGCAGGGGTTATTTTAGGAGTGTAACCCCTTACCCTGACTAGAGGAAAGGTTCCCTGCTAGTCACAAGTACCTACCTGTGCCAACCAGAGAACCCGGATTCTAACAACTCCCTTCTGCTCATTCTTTCATTATTTCTGCTTGTTTCTTTGACTCACTTTGACCTGTTCACTCTGCTGCTCTCCCCGCCTGTTTCTGACTGTCCTTTCCTCATTTTTCCACTTTCTGTTATCTGTTTTCACTCTACTTCCTCCTGCCTGTTTCTGATTTTGTCTTAGCGTGTAGATCCTATAAATCTATATAGGATCTGCGCTTTAGACATCGTAAACTGCGGGATTGGTGTCCAGACTGATTCGAGACACCCCCATCGGATATGTTTGCATGTATACCAGCCAGCTCACAGTGCCACTGTAAACGTCTCTTACCAAGGAGAGAATCGTTTCTGGCAACTATCAAATATCACAACTCTGTCCCATCAGGGATTCGCTCAGTCACTCGTGATTACTTTGTCTCGGAGAGATACACAGATTAAACGGTGGGGACGTTTTTCAATAAGTATTTATTAAGCCAGCGTCAGTCTAGTGTAAAATTGTTGTGCTGAAACAACCAGAAGACAGAAACAGCTAAAAGTGATTGTAAGCACCACCAGAGTAAATGTATGATGAGTTAAGCACACAAGCGGAGCTATAAATAGGTGACCCTGGAGACTCCAATGACACAAGTTAAAAGTCATGTACACTCCCTCTGAACACTATATGGCATGCTGCAACCACTGGGCTTATGCTGCTTAAATACTGGCAAAGGTAGCAGCCTTTCACCGCTATGATGGTTTAACTTTGGGAACCCCTCCCTGTCCAAGTAGACCACAATCCGTGACACAGGCCAAATGTCAGGGCGCATAATCTGTACTCAAGTCAATGAAAAGTGCAGTTCCTAAGGGGAGGGTCAAGGAGTGAAACAGGTCTCACACACACCCCGAAGGATGTCATGCTTCATCATTTGGGCTGTGCTCCTCGTCAGGCCGGCGCTGCAATGCCTGATGGGCTCCCGCGAAGGGGCTCTTTGTCGGAGTTCTTTTAAGAGACAGCCATATGGTAAGTGAGGGTAAGTGGTCAAGGTAGTGGTATGAGTGTGTTATGTGGGTTAACATAGGTTAAGTACTGCCCTATAGAGACAATTTTATTCTTGGGGTGTTCTGACCTAATTAAAATAAGTGGGCCCTGTCTAGATGTAATGATCTTACAGTACGGGAGCCGCTAGTTGCGCGTCCACCCATAGTCAGGCAACAAAGTGCTCATGAGGCAGCCCCGTCCGCAGGTGACCCAAGATCCAGGGTTTTTCGCATCCAGGACATCTTGCCTGGAGCGTGGCACACTACACTGGTGATACAATCACTCTTCAGCACCTGTGTTGTGGTAGTATTAGACTTAAAAGAATTTCTCCTGTTTACACTGGTCCTGAAGAATTGCCGGTTGACCCACTGGGGGTTTTAGGCAAGAAACATGTTGACCACATGACAACAGACCTTGTAAGATCATGAAGCATGACATCCTTTGGGGTGTGTGAGGGCAATCCTTAAGAGACCTGTTTCATTCCTTGGCCCTCCCCTTAGGAACTGCACTTTTCGTTGACTTATGCATCAAATAGGGGTGCAGTGCGGGACCTCAATAAAAGCTCCTGGTTCCTCCTTTGTTTAAAGCATGATCTGTACTCGCCAATGACTGCCAACATTTACTCTTATACAGCTCTCTGGTGCTCATTTCATTGACCTGGGAAGGGTGAGTTTGCATACTATTTTCCACCGAGACGAAGGACATTCAATTAATGACTACCTCACCCACCCACTGTCGTAAGGATGGAAGGCAACAATTGTCAGGCAGGTGAATGACATTTTAGCCTTGGCACAGTGGAGACTGTAGCTCATGAGGGCAAGCCTCATGAAGACAAGTGTTAGCTTATAGTTCATGTTGTGTCACAGGTAATAATGTTAACAGGGCTCAACTACCTATTTTGGTCTAACTATTTGTACTCATGGGAATACAGCTTTACATACATTGATTCCTGTCAGACCTCCACAAACCACTTAGACATTTCTAGCTAGTTTTTAATATTTAATTGCCTTTATATTTGTTTTTAATAGAACATTTTTCTTTTTCCGGACATTTGAACCTGTTTCCCAATTTTCTTCATTTTATTGTACTTGATGTGGCCATTTAAGATATTCTTATTTTTTGTTATTTATAGAATTTATATAGTTTCGATTATAATTATATAATGTTAAAATAGTCTAGACTTAAAAAAATCTAAATATATTTTGTGCTTACTCTTTTTATCTATATTTAGTTTATTTTAATTTAGGGGTTGGGATAGTAAATCAGATTCTTACATAGTCCAACACTTTGTCTACTGTTGCTCAGGTTGGAGATGAAATAGTAAGTCTGACCCCTTTAAAATCCAAGACTTTCCTTTAGTTTTGCATGGTTTTGTATACGGAGAGCACATCCGACTCATACAACATCTAGTTATGGATTGTATTGTATTTGATTTATTTGTTTTATGTTTTATCATATATTATTTTTGATTTAAAGTTAAAAGTTATTTTAGGTTTAATCTTATTTTATTATAGTATATATTTTTATCTTTTTGGAGTAATTTTATTTAATTTAATTATTTTACAATGGTGATATTGGTATTGCATACGTTTATTTTGTATTTATCATTTTAAATGTATGATGTTTTTAATTATTCTTAATTATTAGTAGTCTCTTTTATTTTATTATCCATGTTTATTTAATAATTGTACTTAATTCTATATTATGTTTGTATTGTTTTATTTTAAAGTATAAATTGTATTTGTGTTTTTAAGTTATACCATTTATTGTTACATTTCCTATATAATATTGTTACATCCTGCTTTTCCTTCTTCTCTGTCCTTCTTTTGTATTTGTTCTAAGCCCCTCAGCCTGTATCTATGATGTCACCTAAGAGTTCATTTTGTGTATGTTTGATTCTACTGCCAGTTAGATCTGAGGCTGAGCAGCAGGGCAGCTGCTCCCGGTGGGGCTTAACTTAGTTTTAACTGGATCTTAACTGGAGCCTGTATCCTGTACATTGATTCCTGATTAATGAAAATAAACTTACATCTGGATGCAGCAACCCAAGGACTCATCTTTTATTTTATGAAATGTTACAAATATGTATATATTTTCCTAATGTATTTTTAAGTTAATATATATTTAAATTTAAAATAATATAACTGTTTTAAATTACATATTATTACCTACTTGATGACAATATTTTGGTGTACTATTTTCGTCCAGCTGATATTTCTGTATTTTACAAAATAGGTATGTAAAGTACATGTTGTGTCCTTTATTTTTTGGCCAATATTTTAAAGTTAGTGATAGAGTGGGAGGAAACGATGGCTCTGAAAGAGAAGGTGAGCTATTTAGAGAGGTAAGATGACTGGTTAGCCATTGTCCATAGGTTTAGTGTTTTGTGTAATTTTGTATGCTGTGACAGAGTTGTTTTTATTAATACTGTTAATCATGGAAAAGAAATACATAATTGAATTGAAAATTGTAATTTCCACTCTATTTGCATTCCGAAAGTTTTATATAAAATAAGATTTCAATACTTGTCAAATGAGATTTCAATACTTGTAAAAATGATGAATTATAATTGATTTATTGAGCAGATCTGAGCAGCCCTTTTTCACTCCCAATTAAATTGTGCAAAAAAAGGGCAGTCTCTGAATTTAAGCCCACGGTTGAGCCCAATCGACATTTCTACCAGTGGGCTTAAAAATACCAGTTACCCATGTCCAGCTCTTATAGATGCACAGGAATCATTATGACCCATATTTTTGTATTTTGCCAATAGCTGGCCCTGTCCACAACACATCTGCTTTGGTACAAGTAATTTTCTGCAGTAAGGTTATTCTCTGTTATGTCACCGGTTTCTAATGGTGCATTTCTTCAACTTTCCTTCCTTTCCATGAATTCAATATCTCTGGTGTTCTGTCCTCTGCAGGATATATTCATTTTTTATAACATGCACCCAGGATAACTCAATAAAGAGCAGCTCTGTTTTACAAGTAAATATCTCTATCATTAGAAGGTCAATTGTAAGTCTATATTTTTAATGACACTGTGGCCCTGATTACAAGTCTGGCAGTCCGAGACCCGCCAGACTCGCAGGGCACGGGGATGGTGGTCCACCAATGCCACAATGGCAGACCCACCACCCTATTAGGATTTTGGCGGTCGCACCACCATTGCACCACTGCAATCATCAGGTCTGAGGGCTGAAATATATTTAGTGGTGCCCTGAGGCACCACCAAGCATATTACAACTTTCCTCACTGCCAGCGGTGTAATGGAGGTTCTTCCTCCATGTAATTGCTTGCGGTAAGGAAAGAAATGGGGCCCTTCACAGTTGCCTCTTGCCCCTGTGCACATGTTGAGCCCCCTTGTAGATTTGCACACCCAGTTCCTGCACGGGAAGGCATTAACAACATGGTGCATTCCTTCCCGTGCAGGAACGTGCACTGGTAGCCCCGTGGCGGTGCTGTTTAAGGCTCACAACGAACCTTTAAACAGCACCACCACAGAACTGCCACACCCCCGCCTACCCGACCACAAGATTACTTGTAATCTGGCAGGTGGCAGTGAGTTTCGGTGGTCCTGGAGCGGGCTGTGGCATGCCGCCCGCTCCAGGACCGCCGAAGCTCGTAATCACGCCCATTATGTATTGGACTCACAGCTTAGGTGAAATTTCACTATCAGATGTGGCTTACGCAGTGGCAGACACATTTTTTTTAAACATGTGTTTATTGGCATAAACCTAAAACATCAGCACTGTTGTTTACAGAGTACATATCCATGCACCAAGAGGGGAAAAAAATCATCAAAAATCCAGAAGTTACTGCAGATGTCATGTGATATAGAGACAAGCATGAAAGCAAATATCAACATATCAGGCTCATATCCAGGCACATAACCAATATGAAAATCAGAATTTAGCAAGATCTAATAGGGACGGATAAAAACAGGTCTGCTGAACATAGCGAACAAACATTAGGTTGTCAAGTCCCCCCACTTCCCCCTAGGATAAACTTGATATCAGTGTTATAGGTAGGCAGCCCTCCAAAGTACTCCATGGGCCATGTCTTGTAGCGGCAAACCACAGCGGTTTAAGGGAGCCGCAATCCAATCTAGAAGTTTAAGTATCATCACGATGGACCCTGGCAGTGTTAGCCCGCTTGAGGAACATCTAGCCAGACATCATCCACACTTATGCAGTGGCAAACATTTCATCAACTATGTCAAGGGAGAGGATACCCTGTGCTCCTGAGACCAAACCGGGCTGTTACAGTACACTGGTTCCACCAATCCTTGCACCCTACCAGCCAACTTTGCCATTGTTGTGCATATTCTTGATGTGTCAAAGTCTTTACACTCAGTTTTTAATTTCTGATACCAATGCCACCAAAGCTGAAGTGGATTGATAGCCTTGTTAAAGCCTAAGATTGCTTCAGAAACATGTAGACTACAATATAAACTAGATTATCTAGGCCATGAGTAGTTCATTTGGGGTAAGATATGGTTTGTGCACCTGACCATGAATTGCCATTTTAATGTAATTGAAATTTTATTTTGTAACCACAACTTTTGGAGTTTTCAGGACATGTCTGAGGTTCTTTCAAACATAAATTAATGCTTTATGCGCAAAAGACACCATCAATTAACGCTTTTTGTGCAAAATAAACAATAACTTAACCTTACTCATTTTTCTACATCCAGCTCTCATGTTTGTATTTTCCGTTATTCGCACAATTTCACCAGATTATTGCAAGGCGTGGACTGTGGTCATGCCATGCACACAGCTTGGCTGCAGGACATGCAGACAGAACCTGTGCCCAACCTCTCAGAAAGCCCACCTCTGCTGCACGTGGCATTTAGCCCTTCTGCCAAACCCCAGCGTGCCTGGCCCTTGGATATGGCCATTCGGGGTGGACTGCACCACCTGGCACGTGGCCATGCCTTCCGTCTAATCTCTTATGATGTGCACAGCTTTTCACCATGAAATGCAGAAGTTGGCCACAGACTTGTCCCGTGTCCCAAACCTTCCGTCAACATCTCATGGCGCCAACCCCTGCTGCACGTGACATCAGCTTTGAACGGGAGCAGTTTACCCTAGTGCCCGGTCTTGCAAACTGCTTCTGCACGCGACCTCTTGCGCCGCCAACCAGGAAAGAAATGGGGCCCTTCACAGTTGCCTCTTGCCCCTGTGCACATGTTGAGCCCCCTTGTAGATTTGCACACCCAGTTCCTGCACGGGAAGGCATTAACAACATGGTGCATTCCTTCCCGTGCAGGAACGTGCACTGGTAGCCCCGTGGCGGTGCTGTTTAAGGCTCACAACGAACCTTTAAACAGCACCACCACAGAACTGCCACACCCCCGCCTACCCGACCACAAGATTACTTGTAATCTGGCAGGTGGCAGTGAGTTTCGGTGGTCCTGGAGCGGGCTGTGGCATGCCGCCCGCTCCAGGACCGCCGAAGCTCGTAATCACGCCCATTATGTATTGGACTCACAGCTTAGGTGAAATTTCACTATCAGATGTGGCTTACGCAGTGGCAGACACATTTTTTTTAAACATGTTTTTATTGGCATAAACCTAAAACATCAGCACTGTTGTTTACAGAGTACATATCCATGCACCAAGAGGGGAAAAAGATCATCAAAAATACAGAAGTTACTGCAGATGTCATGTGATATAGAGACAAGCATGAAAGCAAATATCAACATATCAGGCTCATATCCAGGCACATAACCAATATGAAAATCAGAATTTAGCAAGATCTAATAGGGACGGATAAAAACAGGTCTGCTGAACATAGCGAACAAACATTAGGTTGTCAAGTCCCCCCACTTCCCCCTAGGATAAACCTGATATCAGTGTTATAGGTAGGCAGCCCTCCAAAGTACTCCATGGGCCATGTCTTGTAGCGGCAAACCACAGCGGTTTAAGGGAGCCGCAATCCAATCTAGAAGTTTAAGTATCATCCTGATGGACCCTGACAGTGTTAGCCCGCTTGAGGAACATCTAGCCAGACATCATCCACACTTATGCAGTGGCAAACATTTCATCAACTATGTCAAGGGAGAGGATACCCTGTGCTCCTGAGACCAAACCGGGCTGTTACAGTACACTAGTTCCACCAATCCTTGCACCCTACCAGCCAACTTTGCCATTGTTGTGCATATTCTTGATGTGTCAAAGTCTTTACACTCAGTTTTTAACTTCTGATACCAATGCCACCAAAGGTGAGGTGGATTGATAGCCTTGTTAAAGCCTAAGATTGCTTCAGAAACATGTAGACTACAATATAAACTAGATTATCTAGGCCATGAGTAGTTCATTTGGGGTAAGATTTGGTTTGTGCACCTGACCATGAACTGCCATTTTAATGTAATTTCAATGTCATTTTGTAACCACTAATTTTGGAGTTTTCAGGACATGTCTGAGGTTCTTTCAAACATAAATTAATGCTTTCTGCGCAAAAGACACCATAAATTAACGCCTTTTGTGCAAAATAAACAATAACTTAACCTTAATCATTTTTCTACATCCAGCTCTCATGTTTGTATTTTCCGTTATTCGCACAATTTCACCAGATTATTGCAAGGCGTGGACTGTGGTCATGCCATGCACACAGCTTGGCTGCAGGACATGCAGACAGAACCTGTGCCCAACCTCTCAGAAAGCCCACCGCTGCTGCACGTGGCATTTAGCCCTTCTGCCAAACCCCAGCGTGCCTGGCCCTTGGATATGGCCATTCGGGGTGGACTGCACCACCTGGCACGTGGCCATGCCTTCCGTCTAATCTCCTATGATGTGCACAGCTTTTCGCCATGAAATGCAGGAGTTGGCCACAGACTTGTCCCGTGTCCCAAACCTTCCGTCAACATCCCATGGCGCCAACCCCTGCTGCACGTGACATCAGCTTTGAACGGGAGCAGTTTTCCCCAGTGCCCGGTCTTGCAAACTGCTGCTGCACGCGACCTCTTGCGCCGCCAACCACCTGCTGTGCAAAGCCTTCAGCAGGTGCAGGTGAGGTTGGCTGTGTCAAGCCCCTTCCCGTCTACACCCACTTGGAAATGAATAAGTGGTTCTGGACACATGGTCTGACCATAGGGCACGAGCTTCTGCTCTGAAAATTTGCATATAGAGTTTTTGGTAGGATTTATAATTTGATGGCCAGAAGGAGGAAAAAAAGCCAGTCCTTTGAAAAACAAATCACAGACTTACTGGCAGATTTGCAGACATAACAACTATTTTGCCTCTTTGCAGAGCTAAAAAACAAACAGGCAACATCAATGAAAAATAAAACGAGCTCAAAATATCACCACATATTACAAATCCCCCTAAAACCGATGCATAGATGAGCAGACAAGGCTTGCGAATAATTTTATGAGCGTTTCATAATAAGCTATAAGCTACAGTCCCTCGATAGCAAATGCCTTTTATCCATATGGGAGACTTGGAGGCTGAAGTGTTAATAAAAAGTCCATTAAATTGAATTCCAGATGGCACAATAGGTTCTGATTTATTGCCGTGTAAGAACATGCATTCCTTTGTGATGTGAAATTCTCTGCCCCAGAGAAGGTTATAATGTAATTATCATCCAGCCATTCAAATTCCTGGTAATTAGACTGCAGCTTTCTTTTGCACCGCAGAGTGTGCCTTAGGAAGGTCTCCAGTCTTTTGTGCTTTCACGGTCATGTCACAACATTAACTTATTATTAGCATTGGTGACGTGCAAAGATTTGTTCTGTGCGCATTGCTGGAGAAGCGTGCAGGAAGTACTGTTATCATTCTGCAGGGAATCCGGTGTCAATGTGGCACAGCAGTAGTAAAGCATAGGCTCGTGTTCCTTGCTCCATACCGAGTCTTGGTAGCATAAAGATGATCACTTTGTAGAGTGTAGGAAGTGGAATATATGCAACCTGCAGTGATAATATCCCATGCATTTGCATACAGCTCTCTTCAATAATGTCCTTACCTGCGGCCCCGGAGGGGCAGCAGTCGGGTGTTCTTGAGTTCATTGCACACAGTCCGTAGATCCTCAATTCTCCGCCGATGCTGGTAAGTATCATGGGTAACCCTGGGCGTTACACTACGCTTCGCCCACGTAGTGTACGTAGCGCTGCCTGCTTCGCAGTTTTCGAAGTAGGCGAAGCAGGCAGCGCTACGCACATGGCAGGGCGAAGCGTAGCTGCCTGCCGCCCGCCTCCCGCCCACCCTCCTTTTAAATTAATACCCTGCATGTTAAATAATTAAAAGTAAAGAGACTTACCTGAAGCGCGGCGTCTCCGGGGCTCCCTCTTCCTCATTTTCAACTTCTTGTGACAAATGCGCATGTGCGGACGCCCGCGCATGCGCATTTCTCGCAAGAAATGCGCATGCGCGGGCGTCCGCACGTGCGCATTTGTCAAGAAGTTGAAAACGAGGAAGAGGGAGCCCCGGAGACGCCGCGCTTCAGGTATGTCTCTTTACTTTTAATTATTTAACATGCAGGGTATTAATTTAAAAGGAGGGTTGGCGGGAGGCGGGCGGCGCGTAGTGGGGCTATGCGGAGCGTGCGAGTGTGCGTAGATTTGGGCACACTACGCGCTGCTTCACGTAGCCCCACTACGCCCACTACGCCCACCCTTGATCATGGGGTCTTCCCCACAGGTGGAGGGACAGGGAGTGTGTTGTTCTTTGTGCCAGTCCTCAGATGGGGATCGGGCCTGCACGGGTCACTATAGGTGGCCTCATCCTTGTGCCAATGGTTTCAATCAGACCACATTCCTTGCCTTGAACCGGTGGTCACCGTCCTAACTCTGAGCATGTACTACAGCGGATCAGCTCAGCAGCAATCTTCACACCGGTCCCTCCTGGCCAACTGAGCCGCGGACATCAAACTTGCTCACGGGTGATGATCCAATTGGTGCAGCAAAGTTTAAAGCTCACTTCAGTGGCCCTCCTCTGGCATACGGGAGCTGCCGACTTTTCCCTGCACACGGGCAATTACCTGATAGGTGCAGAAGCCATTGCCTCACCTAGCTACAGGGATGCAATCTCTAGGATACCCAACTGGATATCGCTCCCTCCAGCTATCCTCTTCCTCACAGGGCACATTGGTCTTGGTAAGAAGGCAGGCACTGGGGCTCCAGACTCTAGGGGCAGGTGGTCTTGGATTCCCTGGGTGATGTCCACACACCCAGCTAGGAGATTGGTAGCCCTTGTCCTCCAGTCCTTGTCACAGACAGAAGTCTTGCAGAGCTTCTGCTCCTTGCGCAGCATGACTGGCTGCTTAGCAGTTGATCATTTTGGGGCCTCGAGTTCCCCCCTTCTTATATTCTATTTCTAAACACCAAATATGATTTAGAGTGTTTGAAGTTTATGTTGGGGGTCTGCTTCCTTTTGAAGTACCTGCCCTGTTGTGTGTAGATTTAGATTCCGTTCATAGATTTCCAGATTTATGCCCTTATATAGGTACAATTCATATTGCCCTTATTTAGGCATAGAAAATCCAGCCCTTATTTAGGCATTATCCATGCTAGCCAAATACAGGCATGGTCTCCTACATCCGTCCATCCACGTCACAACGAGTTCTTGGAAAACCAAACTCTTAAGCCTTTAGGAATTTCCCTTGCTTGGATATTGATTTCTCCAAGAACTCATTTAGTATGCATGAACATTTATTCCTTAGGGGTTCATTCATGACGTTCCGATGCCTGAATTGTACATCAATACAGGCATTCCTAAACACCTTCAAGGTATAAATATAGCTGCACTTGCCCTGGCAAACCACGGTTCCGGTACAGTCCAGCTCGACTGCCTACTTGCGGTTTGCCACGGCAAGTTCGGAAGGAGATCGAGTCACAACCTGATGCACTGACCAGACGCTGTCATCCTCCTCGCAGAGAATCCAGCTCCAGTGTTTCTGACTCCCCTTGCGGGGTGTTAGATATCGAGTCCCGGAAAGAGATTCCAACCTCGCACATTCTAAGGTATGGAGCAGACTAGTACTTAGAGAAACTTTTGGCAACTCTTGGCAAAACTATAGCTATAGCTAGCTATACTTTAGAAAACAATACCTACTGCTTACCTCGTACTACACTTAGGTTAGGTACACTGGGGTAGAACTATTTAGAAGCATCAGATGAGTATTATCATTTTAGCCTGTGTTATTTATGTATGTATTTTATAAATATATGTCATAGCTACAAACCATGCAATTGCAGTATTATTTTATCTTACTGCTAACTCTGTACATATTGTACTTCGCAGCCTGTCTTACGATTGTAGCAGTTCATATCTCTTGCATGAGAAATAAAACTGTTCAATAAACCCTTTTTATTGAAATGCCCGTCACTCTATTTCTGTGCAACTCTGTAGAAACAAAGCATGCACGATTGACTGAGTGAAACTGTTATCTATTGTTTCCACGGTTCTGAGATTGTTCTGATTCTAAGGGAAACAAAGTTGTCATGTTTATGCGGTTGTCAGAAACTAATCCCTTCTTGTTTATTCGAGAAGTTTCTAGTGACCTCTGAGTTAGCTGGCACACATAAGTAATTATGTTTAATTTACTCGATAGAAACATACTGACCTCAGACCTATGTCAAATCTATAGTGTATATTATTCCAATGCGCAGAGCCTATCAGGGATATAGGAACTACACCACATGGCGCCAAACGTTTGGTAAGGCACTAATTTAACGCTAGATACTGAAGTAACTCAGTCGTGCTTTTCTCAGAGACCCCTACTCATAATACTCCATAAGATGTCTGAAGTGGGTAGGGATAATATCCGCCATAAGTGAGTAGGACAAAATCCTTTGTATTAGCTGTTTGGTTTGTTCAACGTTGAAGGATACAGTGTTCCAAAATATTGTGCACCTTATCTTTGTTCCCTTGAAAGTTGCTCTGAAACTTTTACTAAACAATGACCGAAAACGGCACGAACACCGATACTGGTGGAGCTGCGGCTGACCAAGTCACAGCAGCTTTTAATCGTACAGGACTTCAAGAAATCGACGAAGATGCTATAATCATCCATCCAAATTTAAAAAAAGCCATCACTCTAAAACTTATAAAACATGGCCTAACACCAAGAGGTGGTAGAGCAGTTTTTGTGATAGAGGCACATGAATCTCACCAGACAGAGGTATTCTATTCATGGATAGTATTCCCAGAATCAAATCCAATAACACACTTGTTTCACTTCTACAAAGAAGATGATCCACCTGAGGAATATATTCCTTTCGAGGATATTGAAATTTCACTCACATACCATACCAGGAGCATGAGCTCTGGTTTAAAGACGCCCTAAAACATTACAATCACATTACCAGGCTCGGTCCACTAGGTAGACCAGGAGCAACATGGACGATTTTAGCTGGCTACACACCTCATCCTGACATTGAAGAAATGACAGATGTAGAATTAATAGCTCAACTCAAGGAGCTAATCAAAATTTATAGACAATTGGTTCAATATGGCATACAGACTTTCACAGTCCAGCCACCATGAACCATTCAAAATCCAGCCCCTCATCAGGGGAATACACTAAAAATCACTCCTCAGACTTTACATGCAGTCATGGGTAAAATGCCCACAAAACGTGAACAAATTCCGTTCTGGATAGCTCAAAAAATTACTCAAATCGAAGCAGTATTTCCTAATACTAGCCCTTATGAGAAAAACAGAATTCCAACAATCTGTTTTCCAATGGGGATCACACCACATCTGGGAAGACTGCACCACTTGGGGCACAGTCTTTGCTGCAGTCTACACAAAAACACATGGTGTTTCGTCTATGGCGGTAATACCTGATGTCCTGAAACAGATTCAAAACGAATACAGGGCAGAGCCTGCTCTGAATTTAGGTATGAAGGTACTGAAAAATTTCGACCAGGTCTCAACAATAATATTATCTAATATTAAAGGAGAAGCATCAGTGGCAATCCGCCAGTTTGGGAGGGAAACCAGTTAAACCACGACTGTCTGAAAGTCCTGATAAGGTCTTTCCTAAAAACACTCCTACATCTTCTAAAAAGAAGTGGGAAAATAGCAAACAGCATTCCAAAGAGAAGCGTTCTCAATTCCGAGGTAGGTCTCCTCAAAAGGAGCCCTCCGAAAGGAGGTACAACCTCAGGAATAGGGATAATTTGAGAAAACCTGACAGATATCAAGATACTGATACACATTCCTCTCGTACTTTTCAGATATCATCACAGACATCCGAAAGAAGAGGACGGTCAGAGAACAAAGAAGAATGCGTGAAGTTCAAAGACGATCAACACGTTCAGAAAAACAAACAAAAACCTCAATTCTCCAAGCAGAAGGTAGCAGGTCTGAAGATTAGACATGCCGAGGATTCTGAGAAAACAACTCAAGAACGGAGAATGTTGGACAGTGCAGCAGAAGTAACAAAAGCTCGCCAGAACCTGCAAGGACTTCTGGAGACAGTGGGCATGAATGAGGACATTCAAGTTGAAACTGCAGACACCAGTTCTCCGCAGAGGTTATATGAAATAACACTCTGGATGGAGGGAGACATACTAAGAAAAGTGAAAGCACTCTTTTGGGAGCATCTTTCAAGGGGTTATGATATACTTCTAGCAGAACGAGACTGGCCTCCAGAATTTGTCAGGGAGTGTCCACATGGCGAAGACATCATTATGCCAGCCTTCTCCAACAATTTTCCAATACATTTAAAATATACTTATGCCAGGAAATGGGCCGTGTCCCAAGCCCCAGCATTATACAATAATCATGTAGCATGGGATGAGGACTCGCCTCAACACAAAATCCAGTTAAACAATCAACCAACTGCACAAAGGCAGTACCCAGTTAAGCAAGAAGCTAAAAAAACAAGTCAGGGAGATCTTAGATCAACTTGAATACCAGGGGGTGATTGAAACATGCACCTCATCAATGAACAATCCTTTGTTTCCTGTTTCCAAACCAGACAATACATATCATCTAGTTTTGGATTACAGACATCTAAACTCATGTTGTAAAACATTTGCAGTGCAAAATGCGCACAGTACAGCATTAATGAATAACATTGTGCGTAAAAAGTACAAAACCCCATTAGACATTTCAAATGGTTTCTTTTGTCAAAATATTGCACCTGAAAGTAGATATTTGACCGCTTTCTCAATAATGGGGACTCGACGTCAATTTTGTCGACTCCCACAGGGGTTCAAGAACAGCCCGGGGTTATTCTCAGCAAGAGTAACAGAGTTACTACAAATTTATGATGACAAGGCATTGTCATATGTCGATGATATATATCTGACAGACGATGACCTGGACAGACACTTGAACAGGGTGAACACCATTATATTGGGCTTTGCCTCTGAGGGTTACGAATTCAACTTTAAAAAGTCCAGAATTGCCCATCTCAACGTCCTTTTCCTTGGATATGAACTATCAAGTGAGGGCAAAAGCCTGGTAGCCAACTTTTTAGAAAAGTGTGCGCTGCTCCAACCTCCAAACACGCTAAAGAACTCACAGTCGATTCTAGGTTTCCTGGATTTTGGAAGAACATACATTCTAAACTACGCAGAGAGGGTTAAACCTCTCTACGAATTAATCAAACCTGATTTCAAAACCACAACATGGACACAAGGACAAACAGAAATTCTGCGTTCACTTCAAACAGACATGTTAGCAACAAAACACTTGCAAACACGCTTAAACGTACGCAACTTAGTGATCCGAATCATTCCGGGTCAATGCTTATTCACCTACTTAACTTTTAACAAAGGCAAAAAAGTACCAATTGCATACAAATCACATTTGTATACGCAAGCAGAAATTACATTTACATCGACAGAAAAAATTCTGACAGCAGTTCAAACCGCTGTAGCAAAAGAAAGAGCCCTAGCACAGAGGAAACGCATAATGGTCGTGACTCCTGTACCAGCCTTACAGGCAGTTACTAAAGCTAGCATTCCGAATGCGAAAGCTTTACATCTGAGATGGATACAATGGGTTAATTCTCTTGCTGCAACTGATGTTGAATATGTTTTTGATCCTTATTTGAAAACACAAGCATTCCTGCCATACGAACACGAATGTCCTCTGTCTACTGAAATTCTCCCTCTTGCTCAGTACGAATTTATAATTTATACTGATGGATCTGCACAACCCGCTACGGAGAGTAAACAAGCTTACAGTGCAGCATGCGCGATCGTTAAAAGGTCGTATGCGCGATGGCAAATTCAGACCAATGATCAAAAAAACGCAATCTCTAGGAGATTGTACAGCTCAGCGAGCTGAACTACAAGCTTTAAAGATGGCACTTGAAAACATTGATCGCGAATTTCCCACACTCATAGTGTGCGATTCTTTTTACTGTGTCCAATCTTATAATGAATATTTACAGAATTGGCTTCAAAATGGTTTCAAGGATGCGAAAGGTGACACAATCGAGCATAAAACGCTTTGGGAACAAGTAGTTCAGTTGCGAAACGGACTACAAAACACTCACATGATACACACACTGAGTCATCAACGTGATGGCGTTCACGTTGAAGGGAATTCATTGGCTGATGAAGCCGTGAAGGGGGCTGTGCAAACAGCTTCCATAGCTGAAATCACTCGTTCAAAAACGAAAATGGACAGTGAAATAATGCTGGCTGTCAATGCTTCAAGCAAAGGCAGCGGTGCAGCGTTACCTAAAAGGTTTCCACTCAAATACTCATATATAATTGATGCGAACAATGTTCCGTTTGCTCGAATCCCTGGAGTGGGGGATAGTGTAATACCAAACATGGAACGAAGAGCGACTTTGATCTCTAAAACAATTTTAGAACTAAAAGAGATGTACTGGTGGCCAGGAATGAATACATTGATTCATATCTTCATCAATAACCGCAAGACTGCAATAGAGATCGCAGTACAGAACGCCACCAGATACCTAACTACAACATCGTCAGCCCAGTTCAGACACCATTATTAGACAACATTATACTATCTACGTGCAGGCGTCCTCTTGGACAAATGCAGTCCCACAAATACTAAATCAAGGTTCCTATGGATGTGGCCTCAGCGCTCGGCTGTCGCTCGAACTGTTATAAAAGATTTGTGAGTCTTTATTTGCACATACGCAATTGGCACACTACATTCTGACCAGGGTCCTGCGTTTAGCTCTCAAGCTTACAAAGAAGCCATGGCCAGTTTGGGCATAGCATTGCGGCATTCACTATTCTTCTCCATTTCATCATGAGGAAAATTCTGTTGTGGAAAGAAAAAACCGGGACATAAAGCAGTCTATAACAGCTAGGGTGTTAGCTTCGGGTGATGGGTGGGTCAAACATCTTTATGGGGTCCAACGCACACTTAATAACTTGCCAAGAAGTTATCTAGGGGGTGTCACTCCATACGAAGTTCTATTTGGAACTAGAATGTTGGTACCGGACCTTGATATGCAAGGCACAGTGATGGAAAATAAGAAATTTTATATCAAAGATCATTTGGCTGTTTTACAGGACTTAAATGAACTAAGAACGAAACAAAGCAACGTGATCCTGAAGCCAACCATCACTGAGGAAAAAACAGCCATCCCCGCAAGACCTGTCTGGATCCCAAAGCTTGGTGATCTAGTCAGAGAAAAGATCGCAGACAAGAAAGATTTTGGGCCTTCTTACAGACAAACTGTACCTGTCCTAGCAATCCACAGATCAAGAACAGTACTTTTGCCTCCCCTTGCTGGTAAAAAGGAGAAATGATTTGTGTCCATCGACCTGATCAAACCATACTATGTGGCCGATACTAAGCAGTAGGCCAAGTGGACTCCACCAATGTAGCAGCGCACTCCTCTAGCTACAATCCAAGAGGTTCAAACTGAGAGACTCATCACCTTTGAAGATTCTACAGTGAGAAATAAAGGACTAGGCAACAAAGCTATGGAACTCGTCCCTCTTGAAACACAAATAACAGTTCGTGCTGATACACCTGTCTACAACGAAGTAACAAGTGATCAACTGGTTCCAGCGAATTCAACGAATCCTGATGCAATTCAAACCCCTGATAGAACTGACTCTGGCTATTTCATTAACTTTGATATGTTTTCTAAGGATCCCAGTGAACCTGAAACGACGCCAGCAAAAAGAACTTTCAAAGAACAAGCAACAGACTTTTTTCATCTCCTGAAAAAGACTTATCTGGTTTCACCATGGATTGAACTATGGATTGTTTTGGGAATATTCTTCTTTAAGCTTTGGTTAGCTCTGGTATTAACTCTGGGTATGCTGATAAATGGAAGATATATTCAAATGGACACAGCAAGTAAAAGAGTGAACTTACTTCTCCAGCCACACAAATCATCTCATCGTGAAGCAAGAGACTTCTTAGCAGTGAACATCACAGCCGTTCCTACACATGATGGTATAGTTTGGGACAAAACCGAATATGAAATTTTTGGCCCCTCGGAGCTTTTGAAGATTCCACATTAATTTAAGATTTCATTAAGTGGCTTTATTACCTCTAGTACCTTTTCTGATGATTGGGACTTCGAGACTGTTAATAACATGATCTCTGAACTAGAGATGTCTACTGTATTCACAAATCATGAATATTTAGAGGGTTCATCAGACTATAAACAAATGTATTGTTATAACCACTATGGTCATCATTTCTTGCATAAATCTGCAACACTAAAAATGTATTTATGTATAACCAATGGGAACATTGTCCTACACCTCCAAAGGGTAGTTCTAAAATATTTGCAATGAAATTTCCATATTTTTCAGGCTACAATTTGTCTAATCCAGAAACGTTTTACTTTAAAAATGTGAACAAGACAGGAACGAAAAATATGTTAACCAATACGAAACAGATTTATTCTGCAGCCTTCATTGCCCAACTGTCCAGACAGGGTTTCGACTTTTGGACAGACAACATTGAGACAAAATCTGTCTGGGGTAAAAAAGATTGGCAAGTACAGGGGGTAGAAGCTTTGTTTAGAACCTGTATCATCCCTGAGTAAATTATGTTTTTGAATGACACTGTCCAGCAAACGTCTTGCCTTGGATCAGCCAAGATCAAAGACATGAACACACCGACCATACCTATACCTGCAAGTAATAGCACTACACAGGGGGAGGTCGACGTACATAATATTTCGCATCACAACAGATCAGATCCAGAATGGAAAAAATGGTTGCTCTGGCCCACAGACACAAACAACTGTCAAGATCGATTCCTGAACAAAACACAGGGTTTCACTATCAATAGGCCAGACCCGCGCTATGTTCAAAGACAGCATCCGGGGGTAGTAACAACATACAGTGTAGGGAAACTATGCCCTGATTGGCTACAGAAAGCTACACTGAAGGATGTAAAACAACACTTGACTTTACTTCAAGAAGGCGCAGACCTTCTGGAATTCTTGCTAGGACCAAGAAAACCGCATCAAAAACGTTTCATATATGCCGGTATCTACTCTGCTTATAATGAAACATGGAAGGTTACCCAAGCAGAGACTGCAGAACGAATACGAGAAATTGATCGTATTAATTTAGAGAAAACTCTCTCTGTAGTAGACAAGGGGTTAACAACTCTGTCGTCCAGGATATATTCATTGGACAGCATTGTGTCTTCTGTCATAGACATCATGGAACAAGACTTGGTCATGTTGCAACATGGTCAGTCTCAGCTACGTTCTATCATGCTATTGGGCTGGACGCTACAAAACTTGCGTGCAGGCTATGTGCCATGGCATTTAATAAACACCACATCACTGTTTTCAGAATTCAATCTCACTGATAAACAGATCAAACTGGCACAAAGGGGAGCAGACTACACTATGCTGAGCATTGAAAAACTGGAAAAATTACCATTTACAGTGGTAGAAAAACCAGCTACTGAGTGGATCATACATGGTAAAATTACTTTGCCTGTTACAACTTTCCATTTTCAATATTGCCTAAAACATATACCAGTTGGCAAATATGAAAGGCTGGGTAAAGGATACATCAAGACATCCTGGGATTTACCTTACACACATAGATGTTGCAGTGGGGAACGTGAAGTGTTTCTTAGCGGTGAAAACTGTGAACACACACTAAGCGGTTCTCTTCTTTGTCAGGGTATTAACTTACACAGGGTCTGTGATGGTTCCACTACAAACTTATCCTATCACCTGAAGTGATTAATCCCATTTTTGGCCAACTTTCTAACGGGAGTTACATTATGTTGAATGATCACAGCTGCTGTGGCATGTTGACAGGTATTCCATATCTAGTTACTGTTACATCCAGAGTCACTTGCTGTGTGCAAGTCGTGTTTCCACAAATAGAGACAGTCAGGGAGTTGCCTCTATGGCCATCACTGAACATCTCTTCTATACGAATTGATACTCTAACCAGAATTAAAGCCATTGTTTTACAAAAAACAGTGCCACTGACCTCGGCCAAAGAAACCTATGATCTCCAAGTCGCAAGGACTTCTGTAGAGATACATACCCTTTTGTATACAAACTGCCCTGTACATTTCTCAGAAATGTTAGGTCGTATCTTGAACATGTCTGATATGAGCGGTAATATACATGTATTTAAGAACGTGTGTGCAGGACTGTTAGCACCTTTTCAAGCAGTCCTCAGAACTTTTCCAAACTTCATGCACTGTGTTTGGCGGACTGCCCTCCTTTTAGCACTTGTTGCAGGGATCCTATTTTTGCTCCTACTGCTACGATATGGCAAGCCTCATCACCAGCGTCACTCTAGGCACCATAGAGAGAGCTCTATTGGAAATGAAGTGTCGTGAGCGCATCATCCAAATTTTGGGTTTACTTCGTCTACGAGAATTAAACACCACATGGTTTCTGTCATTCAGACCAATCTGGCAAGATTGCATCTTACCTGTTCTACGCTGCCTGCTCTGCGGTGAAGAATGCATGCTAGACATCTGTCTAACACTCCCATCAGTCATACCTACGGATATCGATACTCTGCTTGACCCGGTAACGGCCCATGCTCTGTGTTGTCCCCAGCGGCTACCAATCCTGATGACGGCATTCATTGAGATCTCACAGACGCAAATTGCTACTGCTGAGGTACGAGAGGAAACAACAGGCACGCGGGTAACATCTGATTCGAAAATTGCTGATGCAACCAATGTTGAAGGCGATAGTTCACATCTATGTGCAGTTAATCTTCTAACAAGGTATTCCAACTTTCACCTACAACGGTAGACGACCTTTTGTCTACAGGATTAGAAGATTTCATGTTTTCTCCAGGCCCACACACTGACTTTTGATTCAGGCACACAGTGTTCTGATGAGACTCTGAATTTGGCCTTCGTTCTTTTCAGACAAGGGACTAACTTTGGAACTTTTTCCTATGATTAATTTTTTTCCATTTTTTGGCACAAGTAATCTGCTTATAGTAGAACTATTCATAGAGCACAGAATTCTTTGAAAATCTTCCAGGTACATTATGCCTCCTTGTCACATCAACAATTGATTTGTGTTAACCTGATATGAAATGGTTTCGGCCCTTTTTCTTCTGTATTAAGGAGCCGTTTCATCATATGTATATATTTCTGGTTCATTCTTGTTGGCATTTTCAATGCACACATATACTTAGAATGAAACATTGCTTTTAATATGTTCCGCACTTATGCATAGCAATGGTTTTTGTAATGCATTTTTAGGACATATGTTTTCAGATATGTTTTAGCATGTTTTTGATTATCATGCGATACTCTTTTTTAGCCATGTTTAGTATGTTTAGGATTTAGTAATGTCATTCATACGAAACTGGAGTGGGTGTTGTGTGTAGATTTAGATTCCGTATATAGGTTTCCCGATTTATGCCCTTATATAGGTACAATTCATATTGCCCTTATTTAGGCATAGAAAATCCAGCCCTTATTTAGGCATTGTCCATGCTAACCAAAAACAGGCATGGTCTCCTACATCCATCCATCCACGTCACAACGAGTTCTTGGCAAGCCAGACTCTTAAGCTTTTAGGAATTTCCCTTGCTTGGATATTGATTTCTCCAAGAACTCATTTAGTATGCATGAACATTTATTCCTTAGGGGTTCATTCATGACGTTCCGATGCCCGACTTTTACGTCAATACAGGCATTCCTAAACACCTTCAAGGTATAAATATACCTGCACTTGCCCTGGCAAACTACGGTTCCGATACGGTCCAGCTTGACTGCCTACTTGCGGTTCGCCATGGCAAGTTCGGAAGGAGATTGAGTCCCAGCCTGACACACTGACCATACTCTGTCATCCTCCTCACAGAGAATCCAGCTCCAGTGTTTCTGACTCCCCTTGTGGGGTGTTAGATATCGAGTCCCGGAAAGAGGTTCCAACCTCGCACATTCTAAGGTATGGAGCAGACTAGAACTTAGAGAAACTTTTGGCAACTCTTGGCAAAACTATAGCTATAGCTAGCTATACCTTAGAAAACAATACCTACTTCTTACCTCGTACTACACTTAGCTTAGGTACACTGGGGAAGAACTATTTAGAAGCATAAGATGAGTATAAACATTTAGCCTGTGTTATTTATGTATGTATTTTATAAATATATGTCATAGCTACAAACCATGCTATTGCAGTATTATTTTATCTTACTGCTAACTCTGTACATATTGTACTTCGCAGCCTGTCTTACGATTGTAGCAGTTCATATCTCTTGCATGAGAAACAAGACTGTTCAATAAACCCTTTTTATTGCAACACCCGTCTCTCTATTTCTGTGCAACTCTGTAGAAACGAAGCATGCACGATTGACTGAGTGAAACTGTTATCTATTGTTTCCACGGTTCTGAGATTGTTCCGATTCTAAGGGAAACAAGTTGTTATGTTTATGCGGTTGTCAGAAACTAATCCCTTCTTGTTTGTTCGAGAAGTTTCTAGAGAACTCTGAGTTAGCTGGCACACATAAGTAATTAAGTTGAATGTACTCTTTAGAGACACACTGACCTCAGTTCTATGTCAAATCTATAGTGTATATTATTCCAATGCGCAGAGCCTATCAGGGATATAGAAACTACACTACAACCCTTCCTCCAGAAAGCAGTCTGTCACAGATTTAGTCACTCTAAATCTGATAGCCCCACAACACATGCTATGGGAGCGACTAGAGGTTCACATCTGGATGCTAGCCACAGTGATATATGTACCAAATGGTTACCCCACGGCCTCAGTCCTACTATTTATTATTCTCTTATCAGCCCCATCTCCTTCCTGGGATGTGCAAAGGCCCCATCCTAGCGATCACTTTCTGCATACAAAAGCTTCCCTTGAAGTTCCCTGAAGAGCCTAGCTCTTCCTTCCTCCAGCAGATTCCTCTAACTCCTCGTGCTCCTCCAGTTAGCCCTGGGTCTCCCAAAATGGAACCCAGAATCTCCCATGTATTGTACTATTCACAGAAACACATACACTCAGCACATGCATATAACATTAAAGCACTGCACAGCACTACATCTCCCTTGTATTGTACTGTTCACAGGAACACATACACCCAGCATATGTATATAACAAACACACTGCACAGCACTGCATCATCCCTGTATTTTACCTGACACAGGCACACATTCAGCCAGCACATTTATAATACACTTGCTGCCCGGCACTACACGCCATACCGATGCGGGGTAAGGGTGAGTTAAGCCCACACCTGCGGAGGTAGCAATATGTGAACCTGTAGGCCTCACTCCAGTGACACAAATAAAAGGTCATGTTCACTCCTACTGAACATTATACGGCATGCTGCCACCACTGGGCTTATGCTACTTAAATGCCGTTAAAGGCAGTAGCCTTTCACAACTATGCGGGTAGCACTTTGGGCACCCCTCCAGGTCCAAAAAGACAGCAATACGTGACACAGGCCTATGTCATGGCACACATGCATGATCCATGCTCACCAATGACAACAAAAATGGCACTCAGGGCTGGGGTGCACGTCTATCATCATGTGAGGGACTTTACTGTCCCAGCATTTACTCTAACCGAGCTCTATGGTGTTCATTTTCTTGACCTGGGAAGGGTAAGTTTATATACAGTTTCCCATCCAGATGCAGAACATTCAATGAGTGCCTGCCCCACACACCCACTGTCATATGGATGGAAGGCAACAATTGTCAGGCAGGTGTTGGGCCTTTTGGCCTGGGCGCAGTGGAGAATGTAGCTCATGAGGGGAAGCTTTATGAAGGCAACCATGGGTTTTTGTTCATGTTGTGTCACAGGTAGATATGTTGACAGGGCTCAACCACCTAATTTGGTCTGACCATTTGTACTCATGGGTATACAGCTTTACATACTTTGATTATTGTCAGACCTCCACAAACCACTTTGACATTTCTGGCTATTGTTCTATTTTTCACTGCTTTTTAATAATAGATTGTTTTGGGTTCGTTTTTATTACATTTTTCTTTTTCCTGACTTTTGAACCTCTTTCCCAATTTTCTTCTTTTTTTGTACTTGATGTGGCCACTTAAGATGTTTTTAATTTGTTAGTCACTTTTTTACACACATCTCACACATTTTCTCTCAACACTGCCTTGCTGCTCATGCCAGCAAAAAGACAGCTAGAATTATGCTCACAGAGAATGTTTGCCCCTTTGAATTGTTGTATTTGTGAGATGTAGGGGATCAATCACAGCTCACATCAAGAGTCAGCTCACATCAAGAGTGCGACCTTTCTCTCCGATAGTCCGCCCTGGTAATTTCCCACAGTGCATTAAGTCTGTTTCTGTTCTTCAGTGCTGATGTTTTTGGGTAGTGCATTCCATACACTTATCCTCCCACGAGAACTACCCACAGCAAATTGATGTCTGAGTCATGCCCCTTAATAGCTTTATTAGCCCTTGTGAGAAAGTGAATTATTGGTTGAAATGAATGGTAGTCCTCTTCAAGTAATAATGGCACTATTTTTGCTATATTTCAGACAGGTCTCAATAATTTACACCTGAGGTAAACTTGGTAGCTGAGCATGCAGCAAATAGGCTTAAAGTCGGAGAAATGTGTAAAGCATTTATCAGTACCAAAACAGTTAAAAAGTAAAAAACACGTAACAATAAAAATCGTATTCCAATTTATAAGAATAGAGACAAAGTTACTGAGCAAATAGACATCAAAATGACATACAACTAATATAGGAAACCAAAGATATGATTTTTCAAAGTTTTAGATGTTTCTTGTGCCAAAAAGTGCAAAGCGCCAACTGCGGGTATCTGATCGCGCTAGACCGGGTCAAAGTCAAAAGTTAAGGCTGACCACGATGGAGTGCGTTTCAGAGACAAGGAACAAGTTTAGTCTGGTGCAAAGTTGCATCTTCTGACATAGAGACTTTTTTGGAAGTTGAAATTCCTCAGCAGGGCAAGGCAGTAGCTTGTGGCCAAGATGGGTTTCAGAAGGCAGAATAGCCGTAGAACGAAGTTCTGGTGAAGCTGGAGACTTTTACGGGAAAGGTCTGAGTGGGAAAAATGTTACTTAGCACCTAGGCAATGTCCCTTCTAGGCTGAATAATTTTAGCATTGTTTCCCAATGAAGATTTCTACCTTCAGAGTTAGAAAATTTTTTGGAAGTCAAATTTCTTTCAGCTGGGCAAGCCAGCAAGTTGAATCTGACCTGCGATGTGATTGTTGGAAACTGTGATTTGGCAGCAGGCTGATTGAAGTCTTTGTTTTTTTTTTTCATATAAATATTTTTGGGAAATGTTGATGATATACATAAGCACAGGATCTTCAAAAGGGACTCAAAAAGTATGCAAGTAGCGTGGGACACCATCTGCAAGAAAATAATCAAAAAGTGTTGGTGTACCATGTCAGTGCCAAGAAACATTTGTAGTATGGATATGGCATATAACCATGTATGCCATTAAATTTCAATACAATAATAAAATATCAATGACACTGCAATGTGTGAATTCCACAACATGGCCAAGGGGGTCAAAAGGGTGTGAAGGAAGGCATAATGCACGATGAATTGGAGGGCTACATGGTGATCAGACAGTGTAATGATAATACAAATACCAATGCAAGTAAAGAGGAGAGGCAAACTCACTGACTGGCCCCACAGTACAGGCAGATAGGGAAAGGGAGAGATGTAAATGCAAGGAGTGCACACGAGTAAAGATGATTTGTGGGCAGGGCGCTCATAAGGGGCCCCCGGTGCTGGCTAACTGTGCCATCAAAGTCATGGGGGAGAATCATCCTGGGATGTGAGCTGCATGAAATACCTGATAAGTGTGTCCCACTCTTGGGAGATGGAACGCTTGCACAGATGGCGTGGTTCTTCATAACGAAGGGCGGTCCACTCCGCCACTCCCCACTTATGCACAGAACCCTGCCACGCCACCAGTGATGGAGCGGTTGGTGCTCTCCATTGTAGTGTAAGTGCCCTTTTAGCCAGTAAGAGGGCCAACCCTGGGAAGCGTGTGCATACTGCATATTTATTCCTGTACCTAAAAACGCAGAGGACACAGGCCTCCCAGGTATATGTCTGGAAGTTTGATGACTTCCCGGAGCATGGAATATGCTCCTCTCCAATAGGCGGTGAGGATAGGACAGGTAGCAAGTTGGAAGATGTGACAGAGGTCCACATCTTCCAACTTGCAACAGGGGCATCGGAGATCCGCAGTGGGAAAATAGCGATTTAGCTGTGCCGGCCGGGGAGGTGGAGGGAGGGTTAAATACACTTGGTGAAGGGCATGGAACTGTATATTTTTTAACCTGGCATTCTCGGAGATTCTCTGAGGAAAGGTCAGAGGCTAGTTCCACTCAGTGTTGTTTATTGCCCTCCCCACATCTTCCTTCCACTTACTTAAGGTACTTTGGGGAAGCAAATAGCGGAACCTTCACTGTGTCTTCTGCAGCGCTTAATTTGAGCAGTGGTGTCTGATGCTCTGCACCGGCACTTATATGATTAGTAGTTGTGTAGGTACTGTCATTGGGCAGCCCTGGGAGTGGGGCAATGTGTGGTGCAAGCTGCAGTGGCCTCCTGACGAGAGCCCTGGCACTTATTTCTTTACAAATTAAGCAATGATCTTCATCCACTCAGACAAGAAATAAAAAAATGTGACAAGTGCATTTGGTAATCTTAGGCCCTCATGTCCAGAATTCAGCCCTTCCTCCGTCGGGACCTGCTAATGAGGGGAATCCAGCGCCAAGCGCGCTCTCAAGATGGGAAAAGGAAAGGCAACAAATGAAGTCACAACACGCTACTGATGCCTTCACGACCTGGGGGTCGATCCTAAAGGCAACACAATTCACAAATGGAGATACCCCATGCAAACTCTTTGACCGGGGCGCGTCTTCCGAACTCAGAAACAGGAAACTGCAGGTGCCGCTGCCTTCACTGCTCCTCGGTACGCGCACACACCTCCTCCACACAGACAACTCGGAAATCAATAATCACGCGCGTCGGCCAAGGTGCGAAAAGGCCCTTTTTTTCACAGACGACCACTCTCAGATGGGAAGCAATAGCCCCGTGGAATCTTGAGAATTGTAGTTCCTACTAAAAGCTTGAATAATCCCGCTCAGATGACGTGTAGGATATGTCCTGTTCACCACGTGTTGCTTAAGGCGCCTGGTGAGTCTAAACTATGATGCTCGGGAGGGTCCCAGTATGGTCTTGGAGTGCTCTGTAGAGCCATGTGATCAAATGACCACCCTCCCCATGGTCAGAAGTGTTTAAAGGCCTGAATGGCTAGTAAGCTCCTCCTCTCATGTGGACCATAGCCAGGAAATGGTGAGTATTGTGCAGTTGACGGCAAGTGAAGAACTGGCCAGTATGGAGGTCATCATCTGTCTAAAGTTGTTTCAATGGTAGGAGGTGGCCATCCGAGAAAAAGTCGCCCACTGTGGTTAAGGATCGGTCACGCCAACAGCATAGGTCTGAGGCAGAGTAAAGTCCTGGGTAGCGGGGGAGGCCAGATAATGGGAATCCCGGAGTTTTGGACTTGGCCCTTTTTGCAGGGTCATCCCTGAACATTTTGCCTTCCTCCTAGCCTTTCTTTTGACATGGTGTTGGTGGTTTTAGGACTCTGGGCAATTTAGCACTGCTGTCCAGTGTAAAGTGCGTGTGCTGTCTGTGATAAATATGGTAAAGATTGGTCTACACCTGTTTGACATATTTAATTTACCTGTCAGTACATTGTAAAGAGGTATCTCATATACCCGGGGCTGTTAAATTAAATGCTGCTGGTAGGCTAGAAGCGCTGATTGCGCCACCCACCAAAGTAGCCTTTCAAACCTGTCCCAGGCGTCTGCCATTGCAGGGCCTGTCTGCGCAGTGTTACTGCCGCTGTGGCATGGCACCTAAAGTGTGTGCCATGTCTGTGACCTCCCTTTTACTATATGTCAGTCACCCCTAAGGTAGGCCCTAGCTAGTCCTATGGGCATGGTGTATTGTAGATAAAAGGTAGGACATGTACCTTAAGTTTGTGACATGTCCTGGTAGTGACAAACCGCCATTTTGGTTTCTCACTGTTGTAAGGCTACCCTTTCATAGGAATGCATTGGGGATTCCCTGATAAGTGTTTCAGTGGTAATGCCTGATATGAGAGGAGCAGCGTGGTCAAGTCTGGTATGGTTGGAATAGTAATAATAAATGCTGCGCAATGGTGTGCCCAGATTTATTATCACTATTCTAGAAATGCCACTTTTGGCATTTCTGTGTGCCGTGTGTCTGCCTGCCTGATGTGGATTGCATGTCTGGCTTTGGAGTGACAGGGGCTGGTGAGGTGTGTGTGGCTGCAGGGAGGGCAGGGTGAGTCAGCGCTAGGCTGAATAGGGGATCTGCATTTGGAGTAGTTGGAGGAGTAGTCCCTTAACCCTGAATAGATCTGTGCCTGCTGGGTATAAGCTGGCTCTGCCCCCCTTTGGTGTGTTTGATGACGAGCCCCCACCTGACAATAGGGAAGAGGAGCCCTGTAAACCCCTCAGAACCAGCTCAGGCTGGTTCCCCCAAGCCCTGTACCAAGGGCAGACAAAGGAAATGTAGTACATATATTGGGGCTGTGACCCCAGGAAAGTATTGGGCTTTTGTGCTTCCTGGTGACTTGCTGTTGCTGGGCCCAAGGAGGAACCGCCACAAGAGAGTGCCTTCCTGCTGGAGGGCCCCGTGAGCTGGGCTGCCTGGGCCCCGCCTTTGCCCTGAATCTGTGGGCTAAACGCCTCATGAGTGCTGAATTTCTGCCCCTGAAAGAGCGATGGGGCCTCGCAGCACGGAGCTGCAATCTGTTTAGAGGGAATCCTGACGTGGAGATTCCCTGCAATGCTGGCTGGGAGGCAGGAGCCCACCCCGCAATTCGGTGCGCTTCTGCGGGAGCCCACCCTGCATTGATGCTTATTTAAATTACGGGAGCTCACCCGGCGTTTGTGCTCCTTTGACATTAGCCTACCCCACATTTGGTTTTATTTGTAGGCGGGAGCCCACCCCGCACTTGTGTGGAAAAAGGAGACGCCGCGGCTGACAACCCGACCCGACCCGGAAGCCAGGTGGCCGTTCCTGACTGTGGGCGGGGCCGGGAAAAGGAAACTGACAGCCGGCCAATAGCAGCGCGGCCGGAGGCAAGGCAACGTCAGCCTGCTTTAAGGCAGAGCTCCCGCAGCTGCGGTGCTAGCCCTGCATGTGGTCCCAGGCGTCAGCAGAGTCTGGCCAGTGGGAGTCTGCAAGAAGGGGGCCGGTCAAGGCATATTGCCAGTACCTGCACCGCAACATGGAAGAAGTCCCCAGAGAAGCCCCGGAGAGTGGGGCTGTGTGGGAGCCTTTTGCTTTGTGTGCTGCCCCAGAGGTACTCGGTAAAGGGGGCACTTTGAAGGCCAGAGAAGAGCCCCGGCGAGAGGGGCCGAGTGGAGCAGTATGGGCACTCCCTGAAGCGGCACGGTGGTGCCGGTGCTGATTCGATTTTGGGGGCAATTTTGTGTTAGGAGTCCCAGAGTGGAGCTCCAGAGGCCCTATAGGTGCCAGTGCTCATTTTGTTCACCACAGCTGCACAGCGAGAGAGAGCGGGCAGCTGCAACATTGGGGCACTTTTGTTTAGGAGTCCCAGTGGGGGCTCAGGAGGCACAGTTGTGCCAGGGTTAATTATGCACAGCTGCACCGCCTGTTGGAGAACAGCTGCAACAAGGGGACATTTCTTTACTTGCTGAGGAAGGGGTGAGTTGCACATCGCTGCCCCTAGTGCATGACGTACATTGCCCTTGCAGCATGTGGCAGCTTAGCGCCCTGACATTTTGGACAGAGGGCCCTTGGGCCCCAGTGAAAGGCCAGTTGGCCTGGGGTCATTTCTGATGGTGAGGCCTAATATGATTGTGGCGTATTGTGTTTTATGCTAGTGATACAGACATAATGTATTTATGTTGTGGGTGATATGATGCTAAGTCCAGTATTGTACCAGTAGTTACTGGTTGTGTTTTACAATTGCTACGTGTGCTTTCTAAAGCTTCTGACAGTGGCCCGATTGGCCCAGTCATGTGTATATAATCCCCTGTGAATATTGCCTAGTGCCAGTTGGCACAGTGTATATGTGTGGTTATGATCTAATGTGTTTATGATAATACAAAGCTATTTTTATATAACCTTGTGTGGAGTTTCTTTTGTGGTGTGCCTAGTGTGTTGCTTCATTGTGTTTGTGTGTGTTGCACAAATGCTTTACACATTGCCTCTGAGAAAAGCCTGACTGCTCATGCCAAGCTACCAAGGGGGTGAGCAGGGGTTATCTTCAGTGTGTAACTCCCTTGCCCTGACTGGAGTGGTGGTTTCTGCCTGGCTTAGGCACATGCCCTAGCCAACCAGAAATCCCATTTCTAACACGGAGCATATAAGAGAACTTGTAATGTGAGAAAGCGCACTCAAGTAATACATTTGCAGGCAATCTGCACTTGCAACAAGCAGAGGGAGTCTGGTAGGAGCCGCAGGAGTAGGAAACTACGAATGGTGACCGCAGTAAGGGGTGGTGAACCATGGCACGTTTCCTCCAGATTTCGGTTTGCTAGCCATCTGGCAACCCACTGCAATTGTGCCACCAGAAAATAGGCTTCAAATGAGTAGGGCACCTAAGCTGCCCCTTCTAGCTGGCAAATGTAGCTTTTTTAGGGCTCTTCAGCCGTGGCCGCCACCCCAAATAAGTTCTGTGAGCAATCTATAAAGTTCAGGGAAGAAACTGAGGGGAGGCATCCCTGGTAAATTAGTAAACTAGCAGAGGTGATGCAAAATTACCATTTTTGATAAAGGAATCTTTACCGTTGTAGCAAGTGGTAATTTTTTCAATAATAGTACTAGGGACTGTAATGCAGTGAGTGTGGGTCGAAGGTTGCCATCAAGGAGAAAAGTAGGGGAATGATATAGGCAAATTCCTATATACCTGACAGCAGAATACCACCAGGCTAGTGGTGACACACCCAAACAAAACTCCCCCCGGGTCAGGTCAGAGTGTAATGGATAAACGGAGGATTTGCTCCAGCTGACTGCCAGGCCTGTCTGGTCACCAAATGTCTAGAGTGTGGTTTAGTTTGTACGAGGGTCAGATCTACATGGACATCATGGAAATACAAAAAGAGATTGTCAGTGTACATTTACATAGATTGTGTCCGGTCGGCTAGCGGAATACCCCAGTGGTGACCATCTCTCTGTAGCTGGATGGCCAATGGTTCCATAGCCATTGCAAATTTCAGGGGTGAGAGATGGCATTCCTTCCAGGTACCGCATTCAATTGAGAATGGGGCAGAGACGTAGTGTCCCAGCCGGACTAGAGAGAGAGGCCTTGCATATAGGAGTCTAGGCTTTTACCTATAGCCATCTTTGTAGGGACTTGAAACAGTAAGGCCAGTGCAGCAAATCAAATGCCTTCTCCAGGTCTAGAACCAGACAGCCGCAAATGGCCAATGCTCTTTGAATATGATCCTGTACCCGGCAAAGCCGTCAAAGATTGTGGGAGGTACTTTGCCTAGGGATCAATCCATTTTGGTGCAGATAGATAAGGTCCAGAAGGATTTGTGCATATTTAGCCGACATGATTTTGCCTCGAATTTTGTAATATGTCCCTGCTATGTCTATAGGGCGATAGGAGGATGTGCAGGTAGGGTCCTGATTCAGTTTGGGGATGGATACATGTAAGGATTCCCAATGGGGCGCATGGCAGCTCAGCCAGTCGAAGAGCCTCATTGTATATGGCAGTTAAGCAGGATGTCAGCCAGCCAGCAAAGGTGTCGTAGTATTCTATAGGAAGGCCATAGAGGATTCCTAGCTAGGTCCGGATTTGCTTGCATAACTTCTGCATTTGTGACCACAGAGTCTAGAGTATCACGTTGGGTCACAGTAATCTGCAGCAGGGGAGATGTGATAGGAAGGATGCCTTTCTCCCGGCAGTAAGTGAGGGGTTTTGTATAAATTTCATAGTAGTATCTAAGGAACTCCTGGAGGATATCATGTTGCGTATGTCATAGTACACCTGCGGGGGATCGGAGCTCGTGAATGGGAATCTCCTTTTGCTCCTGATGGATTAACCATTCAAGGAGGCACCCTGATTTATCACACTCCCTATGGGTCTTAGCCACATAGGCAGAGAGATTAAAGCAACAGAGGTGCTCCAAAAGAGCTGGATGTTGGTGTTTTGCCTATTCTAGTGTGGCTCGGTGATAAGAGTCCCATTTGGCATGATGCTCAAGCACAGGTAGGCACTGTTCTACCTTTAAATTTTATCTGTCAAGGGTTCTACGGACACCAGCAATGTTTTGAATAATACAAAGGCCGTGAGTCGCCACCTTACAGGCGTCCCACTCAAGTGGCCAAGTGGAGGCTGTGCCCTCATTTGCAGTGAAGTAATTGCATATGTTTGATTCCTTTGTGTTCCAGAAGACGGGTCTAGTAGGCAATCCAGGAGGATGGGGGACGCCCCTTTACATGTCCACAACATGCACATCATGGTCAGAAACCACGCAGTCTAAGAAGTCTGCGGCGCCTACCAATAGCAATAAAGGAAGAGAGCACAGCATTTATTCAAGGTGCACATATAAGTCATGTGGTGCCGAGTGGAAGGAGTAAACACAGGAATCAGGGTAGAGGGTCCTTCAGGCGTCCTTTAGCGCCCAATGTGTCACCCAGCTAGTGAAGTGCTCTGTCTGGGCAAAGGAGTGGGGGGCACGTGGCAGAGGCGGTGGGAGCGATCGAGATGCAGATTAAAAATGCAGTGATAGTTGCCAGAGTATCCACGGGATTTTATTTTAGCCAAAATATTTGAGAGTTCCGACCAGAACATCTCTTGGCCAGAGTTCAGGGCATATATGGTACCAAGGAGAGCAGGGACAGCATTGAGTCATCCCTCCTATAGCACGTATCATCCCCTTAGTCAATGGTTGTAGCAATTATTTGAAATGATACCCCCCAGTCGAACCCAAACTATTTCCCCCTCGCATAAGCTGAGTATGGTTTGGCGTTGACCGACAAACACCAGCATTTCTGAAGGCACAGCAGCTCTGCCGCAGTAGTATGTAGAAAAACGATTTGTGCTTTTTGCCTTTTGATGTATGAGTAAATGGAGTTTCGCTTTCACGCCGTATGCATCCCTCGCACGTTAAGTGTGAGAAAACTAGTGGTGATTAGTGGAGCCATTGCATGACAGATGTAGGTAGTCTCCCTATGCCCGTCCTCCTATGTCACAAATACTAGGTTGCACAACCCTGCCTGCATAGTTCGTGAAAAGGAAGAGGTAGTGTGGAAATAGAGGGAAATAAACAAGAATGTGTAGAGCCTACCGTAAGCGGTGGTACACCCAAACTGGATGCTAAGAATAGCCATCTGAATAAGTAGGGGGGTGGCTGTGTTGAGTAGTAGACGGGTGAAATCGCAGTCCACCCTATGTGTCAGCATTGTGGTCAGGCGAGACCCGGCAATAGTGGCAAAAGGAGGTGGTGTATCGCAATTCCAAGGCTGTCGGCCCAAGAGAACAGGGCTGGAAGCTACATAAACAGTGATTGAATAAAGGAACTGGTGGGAGTCAATGAGGCCAGGGAAGTGGTGAAAGTGATCAGACCACTGTAAGGGGGAATGGGGTGTATGTGTGGGGAGGTGAGATATCAGTGTAGCTGATGGGCAAGAGACAAGAAGAAGTCCTGTTCCGGGCCTTGTGGAGAGACAAGGGGCACATCGAGGTCCATGCAGCCTCGCAGAGGTGCAGACGGAGCTGCAAGATGTAGATATAGCCCCCGCTCATTCACCGTGGATATATGTGGATGGTATGGGTCAAGCATGGGTATCGTGTTGCGCCCACCGGTAGCCAATGGTGCATGTTTTTCTGGAAGGGAAAGTAAAGAGATGTTGCGGAGCGCCCCCCAGGCATAAGCACTGTGAGTAGGCCGAGGGCGTAGTGCTTGGGGTTGGGCCAGGTATTGATATCTAGCTGAGTCCGGCAGGCAGTATGGCTACCCCACTTCACCAGTATGAGTCGCCAGTGATGGGCGAGGTCTGCAGGTAACAGCACTCTCTCAGGTTTCAGCTGAGTCTGCTAGCCGACGGAAGTAATGCAGGTCCAGTAGCTGCTCACAGCTTGGCCGTGCCTCGATTCAGGCATCGAAAGCAGGGTGACCCAAAGCGGCATGTGGGCTCTGAGAGCCATGCTATGTGCAACAGGCAGCCGCAACATGCCTCTATCTAAGCACCAGAGTTCAAGTAATGTAAAGAGGCCAGTGTGGTCTGCGGGGTGCGCCAAATGTAGCAGGCCCCATTGTGGGCCCGAGGGGGCAGGAGATCTGGATTCACCAGCAGGCCCGACGCCCCATGTCACATGAACTCACCACGCAGTCAGGCGCAGGCCGCTGCCGATGAAGCAGGCGGCACAACAGTCACAGCCACAGAGACAGCTCTTGGTGTGGGACCCAGCCCAATGCAGTGACGGCAGAGGTGCCAGCCCAGCTGCTGGCCCACTAGCGCTCTGTGCCCCTATAAAGCCACTGGGGGTCCTCCAGTTAAAGGGGCTCCAACTGTGAGTCACAGAGTAGGCAGGAGGGGAAGGCGGCAATCAGGGCACAGGAATAAGTGCAGCCACAGCTCAGGGCTCAGCACAGGCCGCCATTTTCTCTAAATGACTTGCGTTGCAGTTAGGTCGCCATTCAGTGTAAAGGGGGGTAAAAACTGCCGAAAAGTAAAGCGCGGCGGCCCGGCAGCATTTCGTGCAGCTCCTAAGGCAAATATCAGGCTGGAAGCCAGGTCCAGAACATTGATGAAGCACGAATGCAGGGTGGATGACACGGAGCGTCGCTAAAGCGCGTCAGCCATTATAGCCTGCTTGGCCAAGCCCCCATAGCCTCTGTTTCTTTTTTGAAAAAGTTTTGAAAAAGTGCCCGGTTTTGCAGTTCTTGTTAGGGAGAGAGTTTGGACCCGGCCATATGCAAGACAGGCTTGACCCTGCTCCAGTGGTAACAGCCCAGCCTGAAAGCCAGGCCAGGTTCTCCCTGAACCGGAACACAGGCAACAAAGGACCAGTTTCAGCATTGTTAGTGCTCATTAGCCAGGTAAAGCTTGATTCTAGCAACACAGTCTGCACTGGACCAACGTCTGGGCTGGAGTAATTATACCAGTGGCTGAGATTCATTCAAGCATTCCATCCATTATCTTGTTGCAGTTTTTCTAAAAGTGGCATTTTCAAAAAGTAATTTAAAATTCAACTTTACTGTCTGATTGCATTTGAAATTCCAATGAACTTTACTCCTTAAATCATGTTTCTGGCTATTCCCAAACTGAAATTATACATCATAAGCTGTTATAATGCAACCCAGTGTTTAACCATGGGAGAGCCAGCCGTACAACAGTGAAAAACTACTTTGGAGATTTTCACTGCCAGGACATGTCAAACTTAGGGATACATGTCATACTTTTTAAATACAATGCACCCTGCCCTGTGGACACTTAGGGATAACTTAGGGGTGGCTTAAAGATAATAACAAGCAAGGTTTAGGCCTGGCGTAGGGTTTATTTTGTAAGGTCACATTTGAAGTTTTAAAACTTCAGTGGCAGGCCTGAAGACATGCTTTGCACCACATTAGTGGTGGCACAATAGGTGTTGCAGACCACCAGTGACATTTAACTCACAGGCCCTGTGTACACTCAATACCATATAGTGGGGACTTACAGGTGAATTAAATATGCCAATCAGGGTTCAGCCAATTTTACCTGTTTTAGGGGTCAGAAGGCATACACTGGGTGCCGGATGGCAGAGCCCCTGTGTTCAGATTCCATAAACCAGCAATAAATCCAGCAAAAAGTGGAGGGTAACCACGCAAAAAAAAGGCATTTATAAAGCATAATATTCGCATTTGTTTAAAAGGTATAGTCATCGCCTTTTTCCAGGATAACATTCTAGAACCCTCGGAGGAGAATCAGTTAAAAAACGCGAGCGTGTGCCGGGCTTAATATCGAACCGACTTGAATAAAATAAATTCACCATAAGATTAAAGGGATGTCATATAAAGGTTAAATGAGTAATGCACTCCTGACACAATAGATCTAAATATAAAGTGCATCTTAAAAGGGACCTCTACGTGCTGAGCGTGTTCAGCCTGAGTGACAATTCCATGTTTCCTTGGAACCGAGTGCCATCTGGGATTTGCAAAAACGAGTTACATTAAATCTCGGTGTTAAGAGACTAAATAAAGAAGCAATGACTTAACCCACAGGTCGTGCGATTAAATTTAAGGAGTTTGCTTGAAGCATCAGATGGCTGCTTCCGGTCGAAGAGTCTTAAATTACATAGGGGCATATCAACAACAACCGGCGATAATTATCGCAAAGCGCACTTAGCGCTTGGATAATTATCGCCGGCTAGCGTGAATTTTATCGCTGAGATGGCGTGTTATTAGCAACGGTTATCTCAATAGCGATAAAAATCTACACGCTAACAGGCTAACGTGAGATGATCGCTGGAAACCCAGCGATAATCACACGTTACCTTGTTGATAGGGACAGGCAAACTTAGCCATGATATCCTCCTTCCATAGGATATCATGGCTAAGTCTGAAAAATAGCAGACGTAAAAAAGCAGCGTTAACCGCGGTTAGCGCTGCTTTTTTTGTCTCTAACAGGGTTAGCGACATTCTTGATAATAGGAGAAATGTCGTTTAGCGACATTTCTCCTATTATTTTACTCTGGAACGCCCCCTTTGCATCTCATTAGAGATGCAAGGGGAAGCGTAGAGTAAAAGGGTGCTAACATGCAAATTTGCGTGTTAGCACCCTGTTGTTGATAGGGGGCTAGTTTTATCTCTGCTTTTTTGGCTTTTAAAGCCAAAAAAGCAGAGATAAAGCCCTTGTTGATATGCCCCATAGTATTTTTTGTTTCGAAAGGATCTGGCCTCTGTGGTGTAACCTTCATTTTTAACTTGACAAAGATATGACAAGTTGTATACATCACCTACTGTTCCCATTTTTTAGTGCTAAAACAACAAATGTCAAGTTACACATAGATTGCTGCAGTTGGCAGAAAACTAGCATACAAATTTAACTATATACACATATATATCATCTGCACTAATTAGAATAGAATTTGATGCCAGAATTCACCTTTATATGCCTTGCATAATGAACGTCTTCAAAGCACTATGTACATATAACAAACTTCTCTTAACATTTTTGTAATTTAATTTTTTTTCTTAGAAAAGTAAATTTGTTCTCCATCTGTTTCGGTCTTATCACTGTTTTGAATTGTTAACAACACAAACTCTACTTTTGGGCACCATTTTTCCCATAGACTGCATTCTTGTATGTTATGCTATGATTTTTGGTGTTTGTCTGTATTGGTCCCTGAGGTGGTCTCTTTAAGGATTCTGTCACACTATGTCCCATCCTTGATGATGTTGTTGTTTATTATACCAAGTCTCCTGAACATTTGTAAAGAACTCTGATACCTGCAAGGGTAATGTCCGCGCTATATACAACTTAATAAATATAATAAATAAATAAGGGAGTTGTAATAGGGTTCTATCAGATTAGTTGTGGATTTATATTTATAAAGAAACGCATTCATAGCTGTATCATATGACCTCCTTTCAACCAGTCCAAGCAAACCCACTTTCCTTTCCAAACATATAATTAAGATAATAACCACTGTAAGTGTGAGCTAACATAACTTGTAGTTGTAAAGCCTGGGTACTTTCAAACACTTTCCCAGGGTCCAATGAGTTTGGACTGTGGTGTGACCGAGTGCCACACTGATGCCAGCAGGGTGGGTATATGGTAGGTGTAGGGGATCCAAAGTATGTACATCTAGTAGCGGAATTGAATTGCACAGTGTGGACCGAGAAAACCTGTGATCAATCCTGGCTTCCCCACTTGACCGAATTGTGTGATGCTAGGCAATTGTTTTGTTTCACTTTCATTCCTTTTTCTTTATAATCACACAAAAGAGGACCTTGAAATACATGTCTTTAGGATGTGTGCTGTGCAAAACCTTTTCCTGTCTTTGATTTATTAAACTATAATGTTGTTCATCAATTATGGGAACCCCGGCCACCCAATGGGTGTACATAACAAGTGACTTGCCTCTTAGTTCACTATAGGTATTGTTGTCAGGGTGGGGAAGTACCATTGATGTTTCTAACTTCATGTTTGAAAACTATCACTTCAACAAACAAGCATTAAAAATGCAATAGGACTTTCCTTTTATTAAGTTAAAGCTATTTGCTTTACTAATGGTATTGTACAGCAAAGCAAATGGCTTTAACTTAATCAAAGGCGAGACCTATTGAATTTTCAATGCTTGTTGTTTCTAGTTATGTATTCTAAGTCGAGTACCCAGGAGCCAACCGCAGACCTAATGTCCTCCAATGACAGACCACTCCCAAATGTCTTAAGAGCTATAATTCTGTAACCAAATATTTAGTCCTCACCCATTAACTCAACATGACTTGCATCCGACACCCTGACATTCTCAATATCTTCAATGATGTTATTTTGTAATTACTGTACTCCTATGCTCTCTCTAAGCTTGCAAGTATCGTCATTTTGTGTTATTTTTCTTTCATAGTTTTAATTAAAAACGCGAATACAAATATTTAGAACAAAAAAACTGGGGCAGAGCAATGTACTATGTTTCTTTTTCTGTGAACATATTGGACCACAAGCATCCCACACCAAATATTTTGGAAAATCTGTGTGCATAGAGTATGTTTTAAAAGTGAACTCTTTAGATCCTATTTGTATTCATAAGCAGAGGAAACACCTTCCTTCAGCAGTGGAACTACCCCATCTCCACAGAACAGGTACATCTTTTGCAGAAATAGTGAAAGCTTTTCTTCTTCAGAGGACAAATTTAGGCAGGGTAGGAACAGGGCAAGCTTTCGCCATCACAGGACTCATAAAATTCAGGCTACAGCAGTGAAAGTTTTCCTTTCTCCCAGAACTGGGACAGGATGGCATTAACAAGACAAGCTTCCCACTTTCACAGAAGGCTGCAAGTGCAACCCTCCATTCTGAGCAAAACGGGTCCAGCAGGACAGACAAGTATAGTTTTTCATCACTCATAGAACATGTACAGTTAAAGCATGAGTGACATGCAGATTAGAGACACATCTCTGGAGCGAGTGCTCAGCTCACCGAGGGGAATCTATAGGTGAATGAGAGAGTGAATGTGTAAATTCTGACACCATTCTCACTTAGGAAATATTCCACATCAGCATTCTGAAAATAGCAAGTTTTCCACATATTGAGATGTAGCAGTTAAATGATGGGTCATTGCTATTTGGAGCATCCACAGCCTAAGCAACAATACTCTGCACGAGCACACAGGTGGAAACCACTTCAAAAAGGTTTTGCATGCCTGCACACCAGGTGCTGTGAACCCGAGCCTCCATGCTGCACCTGTTCAAAACAAATGTTGAGGCCCACCAGTGCTGGGGGTCAGTAGACAGTGTCCATTCTCATTTTTTATTCCCCAAAATGTAATATAGTAGCAAAGACTGTCGAACAAGCAATATTGAATGGAATACCTCTCAATTCACTCACATTTAGCGAGTGTTGCCCGCTTTCATCTTACATTCACCATGCATGCTAATATTTTAGAAGAGGAAAGTGGGAGATTTTGAAAAAGAAATTGGGGAGTGTATTCTCTCAATTGACTACTATTGAAGGAAAGGCAATTTTAGGCAGGAAACTGTTAAACCATTTTGACTTAAAAGTCTGCCACCTGAACCACGTCTCTCTGTATGTATGATCCACCAGCCTGACAAACATGCCTCCAGACTTTAATGGAGTCACCCACTTCTCAAACGTATATTTAACTCCAAAAAAGCATCAATTTCCCACTGACATTTATGGGATGATCCTCTTAAACACCTGGTTGCGTCTGCATTTTTGGACCAAGTGGGTGACAGGGATGATCTGAGGTTTCCAGCTTTACCAAATTGGTTGACCTTGGGCAAATGATACTTTCCCTGTGCCCCTGTATCCTGATGTGACAATATGTGTGCACCCCGATTGAGGATTAATGGAAGCTTCCAGCATATGCCAGTAGCAATGTTTTCATGCACACATTCATGGTTATTTAACTGCAGGTCGCTACATTCCCTGTTTGTATACTAAACCTGAAGCTGTATTCTGTAGGACCCTTCTTGTGCCGCAGCATGCCCTTCTAGACACAGACAGGAACATCTTTACTACCTCAGAGATGGCTGAAAATAGTCAGATGTGGACATCCTGCGCAAACAGCTACAAGTGTCCCTTCCAGTGGTCGAAGTGGGCGGGATAGGAGGGGTGCAACATGCCCATACTTTTTTAAGTTAAGGAAAACAGTTCCCCTACTTTCTGTGAAAAGATAATTGTCCCGGGATGATTAACTCCGTGAGCTGAAATGCTTCAGCTGAAGTGTAATGCAGGGAGTCTCCTGTGTTGTGAAACCAAAGGCGAACAGACAGGTAAACAATCCTTCTTGAAAACTGAGAGCTGGGAGTGTGAAGGACATTTATCAGTCCTGGAGGATGGATAGATACTTTCTAAAATAAGAAAGGAGAAGGGGGGATATGTCCTTCCGAAGCTGAACTAACAATGCCTACAGAGTTATATAAACATACTCTTCACCTGACTACAATGCCACAAGCCGGGTAGAGCAGGAGCCAAATAGGTGCATGTGTAGGTAGAGACCCTTGACAAAGTAAGTGGTTTATTATTGTGGATTCAAATTGATGGAACTACTAGCAGTAAGAAGCAAATACTGATTAGATGTCTTCCTTTGTACTTGTATTCTTTACTACTTAACTACTTTAGGGTTTGACTATAGAGTCACCCCTTGACCTCCTGTCCCTGTGGGTCATATGTCCCCAAACTTTGGGTGAGTCAATAGGAAAAACGAATCCGTTTAATTAAAAAAAAGCCATTTCCCTGTATGTTTGTTTGCAAGCGAGAGCTCTGCCTCCCGTGTGAATGTCTGATGTTTAAAGCAACATACACCATGGGCACCTAACGATGAAAGATAAATACAGCATGTATGCTATCACATATTAATTCACCTCCTAATTATTGAGTGAGGTGAGTGTTCATGCACCAGTAAGTCACACGTTGCAGTGATCTGCAAGTGAATGCCTAAGTTGTACAAACAAAGCAACACCAACGACGGGCCAAGGTTAAGCACTTCAATTCCTAAGTTTAAAAAAGTTTTTTCAGTTTGGTGCAACAACTTCCAAAATCCGTCGTTGTTAGATGTTCAAAAGATCCAAGAAATTTCACACAAAGGAAGGTGCACTCAAAGCTAAGTCCCAATAAGTACATATATTCGAGAACAATTTATTTCTTCTTGTATTTTACAAACAGCAAACAGCCAACGCGTTTCGTTCCCTTTGCCACAGGAACTTCTTCAGGGCTGTAATCAATTACAAGACAACATGTATAAAGACAACATATATAAATACAACATATATAAACGAAAGAAACAAGACTAACCTCACAATATGTTCATATATGCATACATTGAAAAGCACAAAACTTATATATTTGGTCCAAGACAACACATAACTAGCATATATAACAAATAACAAAACAAGTGGCTTGTATCACATATTCACATACTTAAACATAGATGGGAAAATTTAACACATACAAATTAAATTATTAAATATATATTAAGAACAGAAAGAGGTCAAGGAAAGGAATAAGAATAGAGAGTCAAATTCATACAGAGTATATATAAATACCAAACCCAAAAAAGGAATACAGAGCGTGTCCAGAAAATCTCACATAACAATCAAATAAGATTGCTAAATAATCTGACTATGATGCGTACACAACTCAAACATTCCAGTTAAATGAACCATAGTGTTAAAAATGACTTGTTTTTCAAGGACAAGAGGGGCATTTATACAACAAGCACTATATAGATCTACCAAAAATGCTCACCTTTTAGTTAATAGATGGATATAAAGTCTTCAATAAGACATGACTGAGGCAGAGTACTCAAAATTCAGTTTGACGCATAGAGTATAAAAATTAACGTCTGAAACACAGAACACAAATCAAACACAACTACGAATAAGGATGTTTACAACAAGAAAGCAAAATCCCTAACATATGTGCATCTAAATAACAATGGACTCACCTTCAATGTTGAAGGTGTGGTTGAAGCCCCTCGGGGGAAACAAATATTGTAAATCAGAATGTAGTCCCTCAGAAAGGCAACAGCCCATATAAATGTTTAAAAATCTAAACAAAGGAAAAGACAGATATCCAAAAATCGCCCTATATTAGATACCAGAGCAATATACTAAGCAAAATAAAAAACACGCAATACTGAGACCCAAATTATGGAGGATGTCACTATGCATTAACTCTCCCAAATCAAATAACAATATACTAAAGGGTTTATACCACCTAACACATTTAAGGACTATTAACAAAGGAGAAAAATAAACATAAACCTAATCGTACTACGCGTACGCGTAAATATTACAGCACCCAGAATAATGCGCTGCATGGCTTTATACTTAATAGGCTAGACCTATTGCACTGCAAATGCTTGCTTTCTGTGGAAGCATGAAAAAGAGAAGGGGTCCATCAGGATTTGAACGTGTGATCTTGAGCTCAAATGCAAAACCTTGGAGACGACCCATTAGTCCACTGAGAAACTGGACCTTGCCGACAAAAATGCACAATGTTAGTCTTACAACCTGGACTCGCGGCGTGAGTCTTGTCATTATGGGAATTTTACTTTGTGCTTACTAAATGAAATAACAGAACGTACTCCGTCATGCCACTTCATGAAATTACATGCCATTTGCAGTAAACATTTACAGCCAATGCATGGGAATAACTGAACGTGAGAGGCTGTTTTGCATGCTGCTTTTGTTTTTACACTTTTTTAGGGTGACATGCATCCTCACGTTAATAAGAGGAAGCATGTCATGCTAATATATAGTGTGACATGGCAGATTTTGCATTATTCATAATTACGCGTACGTTTGCCGAAAGTTTGTGCAATTATGCAAATAACAAATTATGCAAATTACACGCAGCCTAGAATTGTCAAGAGCCAGCTACAAAACGTTACAGTAAGTATTTTTTCATCATGGTAGCTACTGCGTTTTCCACAACACTTCTGAACGTACCTTATTTATTATTATTTACTGGTGTCTTGCCTGTTGCCTTGCATGTCGCAAGGTTTGCGTAAAGCGGACTGCTTCAAAAGTTCTCTTCCTAGCCAAGGACATGTGAGATTGTCGCTAATCACGTGTCATAATGACTAAATCGATCATATGTCTGCAGGCCGACCAGGCAAAGGCAGCTCCACTTAATGGTAAACCTACATCAAAAGCATTCTGAATGAATGTTCAATTCCAAAAAGTGCCCCAGGGAACAATGAGTAAGAACGTGGCGGTAATCATTCCCTTATCAAGCCTGTTGTTGAGGCATGAAAAGATAGAAGACCTGAATTGGATCCACTAGAATAGGCATTCCCGATGGGAGTGGGATGCTATTTTAGCATCATGCATGGGAACGTTCATGCGGGCATCATCCGGATCTCAGGCCCTAGGATCTGTGACAGTTGCGGCTGCCTCGGAACGGAGGGGGCGGGGAAGATAACATTTGTTTTAAACGATAAACTTACATTTGCCGCTGCACGTCTCTCCTCTGTCCTCACTCTGCGGCACACCGGAAGCACCCAGGCTCCCGGACACTGCCAGCGAATCACAATGCAGCAGCCTCATGATTGGTCTGAGCATGCTCTCCACCAGGCTGTGCAACACAGCCAGGCCGAGAACATGCAAAATGCGCATGACTCTTTGGCCGGCCCAAAAGGGCCGGCCAAACAGTCATGTACACTTAGGGAGTACAAACCACTTGACAGCGGTGAGCCCAGCCCTGCCCAGACCTGGCTCTAGTCCAGCATCAGAAAAATAAAATAATAATGTCTTGTCATCATCATATTGTTTTTATTTTTTGCGCTGCTCAAATAGCAGTGGGGCGACACTCATCCGCCTTAGTGGAGGAGCCGCCACTAATCTGTGTGTCTTACATTTGCAACATTGGTACCAATTTGTCCCTCATAATTTTCTAATCCCTCACTACTAATTCATTTTCTTCTGCATTCACTATTCTTCGCTCCCTCTGTTTAATGTTTATTTTGTTAAAGAGCGGGTATGTGCTCACTTATTCTCTTAGTCTTTGCTAGCTCCTATTCTTTCCGCTTCAGTCAACCACTCTTTCACTCATCTTCAGTCTACTTTTTGCATTATGAAGTCACTCACTTGTCACCCCATGATTTCTAGCACACTCGAATCTTTATTGGTGCAAACACATTCCTCTCATTCATTCTCTCCCTGGTTATGTGAAATAATACACATTTCTTTTAATATCACAAATTATGCCTAGCACGAGAAAACAAGGACAGCAAAAAAAAAAACAACCGCTTAATTAGGAAACAACGGTGACAGTGAGACACAGCAAGTTTGACAACACATGGACAAATTATTATAGCTAAATTGAAGGGTTGCTAACATGTTCAGAGGCAATTGTCACAATATTTTAAAACACTTCTATTCAATCTTTTACAAACAGTTTGTGCCCTAGATTAGGTCAGTGTACATCGACAAGCTAAGAGGGCTTGCTGTCTGATTGGGGGTCGAGATCTACCAAGATTCTGTCCCATCTGACTACATCCTTCGCTTTCCCTGCTTTATATCTCAGGCCTCGTCCCACCTCGTCCTCTGCCTGCGCCCATTTATATAACTCAGTTTTCCAAGCTGGTACGGATAGTGAAAGCAAAGCCTTCCAGTGGATTGATATTGCCCTTTTAGCCAACAACAGAGGCAAGTCAACAAATGTGCAATTTGATTTGCCTGTCTGGTCTGGATGCTACCCCCAACAAGCACAAATGTTGGTTGTGTAAGTCCCATTTTGATGCCCATCTGCTTTTCTGGTCAGTTATCGTCTTCCAATATGTCTGCAGCACTGGACTGAGCCTTGCCTTGTAATTAAAGGCGCCATTCACCTTATTGCATTGAGGGTCTGGGCATTGCAACTGGGGGAAAATGTTATTGAACCAAGCTGGCGTCAGCTATGTCCGCTGCACATATCTGAATTGGAGTACCTTAAATCTTGCGTTCCATGAGACTTTAGGTGCGTGTTGAAGCACAGCCACGCCCTCGCTGACAGTGAGCTCTGCGCCAAGGTCACAATCCTCCTTAGTTCTCGGCTCACACAGGTCATCTAGGTGTGGGTCTCTTACTTCTCTATGCAATGCAGGGGAGAGGATGTGGTCTGACTGCTAGATTGCCGACTTTGGTGCTGGAAAACAAGGTTTGAGCATCAGGGTCCCATCCACATCCTGTGATTGTGCGCAAATCATTTAATCTCCACGTGCCTGAATGTGTCCTTGTGTAACGTAACAGGTGCTCATGTGAAGCGCTCCAATACCTTCGGGTCGAGTTCGCGCTATATAAATCTGCATTAAAAAACAATTGCTGTTAACGTGAGGCAATGCCCCCCTGTATCCTGGTCAAAGATATCACCTTGGCCATCCAGGGTTCTTTGGTCAATTTTCCCAACGCTCTCTCTGCCACCTTATACAATGCTGTGTGTTCTAGGAACTATCCAACTAGGATAACATAGCGTTCTCTGAGCTCGGTACATGTGAGAAATCCAGTAATAAGCTGACCTACTGTGTCAATTCCAGCTCTGGACCAAGTCTGCCAGTCGTGTGTGTGCCCCTGTGGATTCAGTTTGGCATGCACCATGTCGGCAGCTCTGTAGTGTGCGCCTGCAATCTTCTTTTTTATCTTCCGCTATCGTCTCCAGCTATGTCTGGCAACCTTCAACAGCATTGACACTATGTTATATGGTTTGTCTTCCACATATATATTTCACTATCTGGGCATTTCCCTATTTTTGGTGCACATATGTGAGCTCTGAAGCTTCTGTCTGGCTCGCCTAAATCGGTGTCCATTGAATATGGGTTGCCGAATACTATGACTCAAAACCATGCACCACTGAGCTCACTTCCTTTATTGGCAGAAATATCTTCTCCAAGGCAACTCTGCATCTGTCAGAGCTCCATCCCAACTCAACAAGAGTGATAAAAGGGTATAATAACCCCGGCAGTAGTACCATCTTTGCACATGCCACTCTGCATATTACTGTCAGAGGGAGTCTCCACCATAAACCCGCTGATGCCCTAGCAGAAGCAAGCGCCCGACAAGAATTGCCTGTCAACGCATCATTTCAATGCCTGTTTATGTTAATGGCCAGGTACTTGAATGATCGGTGCTCAAGCGTGAGTCCCAGTGTGACTGGCTGGAAAGCTACTCATTATTTCCTCTATAAAATAGGGAATATGAATGACTTCAATTACAATTTCTACTCTGGCCTGGCTGCACCAGGTCTGGTAGGATGTTCTGGGTCGTAGAATCTAATACCTTCACTAATGTTTGGCAATCTATATTTAACATCAACATGAGTTGATATTTCAAGCAGGGCAGGTGGTCTCTGTCTGCCTTAGGTAGTACCACACGGCTGGCCTCCTGAGTTGTGGGAGGTAATGTTCCTTTATCGTTAACTGCAACTTTCAGCTCTAACATTCAGTGGCGTAGCATGGGTGGGGCCACAGGGGCGGTAGCCCCGGGCACTGAATTCTTAGGGGCACAACATTTTAAAAGATAAAGTGGAAGGAGCTTGCCTTGCCCCGGGCCCTGGCAACCCACATTATTCCTCTGCTAACAACCATTTTGCCAATTGGAGGTGGAAATTTCTATAAAAATTCTGCTTGGAGTCTGTAACTCCCTGGCATTCTCCCCACTGCCAACTGCTTCAGTGCCTCCTTAATTTCTTCCAGTGAGAGCAAGGTTTCCAGTTCTGTGGCTTGTTCAGGAGTCAATTTGTGGAGTTGAGCTGCACATATGTAAGCCTGCTGTGAGTTGTTACAGACTGCCTACTATCGAGCGTGTATTTGTTTATAATATTAACTAATTAAGGTCCATCTCTGCATGTAGCAGGTGACCATCTCCATGTTCACTAGGCGGGTCTCTTAAGTATCTGACTTGGCTAACTGAGTCAGCAGTCACACTGCCTAATACTCTGCAAATGTGTATTGGGCGATATCCTCTTTTTAGGCATGTAGTCATAATCTATCACACGTCTCCTTGTGTGTTCATCTTGTGTATGTCAGTTCCCATTATTTGTTTTTGAAGTTTATGGCTTTACCATCCAACTGGTGCAGCTCTTCCTCTATCTTTCCCAGTTGGTCCTGTAGAGTCACTTACAGTCCCCCCATGGTTTTAATGCAGATTCCCCACATGTAACCCTTGAAAGCCTCCCATTCAGTTGAGATATTCACTGTGAAGTCCCCATTAACACTAACATAGTTTTCTATTTCATCCATCACAGTGCTTGTATATACTGTATCTTCGAGTGCCAGCAGTGACAAATGCCAATCTGCGATTCTAGGAAGTCCTCTCCCCCATTGTAGCCCTATCATTAATGTGTTGTTGTCAGACAGTGTTCTCACTGGATACTCTGCTCAGTAAATGTAACTGCCGAGGTGCACAATTGCAAAAAACACCTATGCGAGTGAGAAAGTCATGGATTGAACATTAGTGTGAATATCAGCGACGGCCCGTATAGGGCATGTTACCGGGGAGGTGACGTGGGGCAGAGGAGGGGCAGGGTGGGGGGTTGCAAAATGCGGCATACGGCCAATTGCAGGTAAGTTACGAAAAAAAAAAAAAAACGAATTTCGTTGTGCGCGCAGCATCGCAAAATGCGATGCAGCGCACGCAACAAATTTTTTAATTTTTTTTTTTCGTAACTTACCTGCAATCGGCCGTATGCTGCATTTTGCAACCCCCCACCCTGCCCCTCCTCTGCCCCACGTCACCGCTCCGGTAACACGCCCTATACGGGCCGTCGCTGGAGAATATGCATGGGATATGCAGCCCTCCACATATCTGTCAAGTCCCAATTGTCTGCCTAGGGAGACATTTTCTCAGACAGCCTCCCGCAGCAGTGTGTGGTAAGAGGGGTTGTGACCTGTCCACATTGAGTTTGTAACTCAATTAAGGGTGCCTCTCAGCAGTTGTTTTTCCAGTGTCTCTTTAGTCAATGGTGGGATGATCACCTATCGCAAACCGACTTTTGCAGAAATAAGGTGATAAAAAGTCAAATGTTTTAGTTTTATGTTTTCAAGATGGTGGCCATTTGCCATACTCTACTGGCGTATGCAGAGTAGTATGTATAAAACTGCTGACTTATCCATTTGTGTTGCAGTTTCTTCCCCTCTTTCTCAATCATATGAGTTTCCTGTAATAAGACAATATGGACCTCTCACATCTTTAAGTAGGTATGCACTTGTTGCCTCTTTGAAGCATGTGCCAGCCCTAAAACATACCAGCTTAGACATCAATAACAACAGAAAAAACGTTATCGTTTCAGCCAGATGAAAACAGTCCATACAACAAGCAATACACAATCATGCAAGCATTCAGCATATGATAACAGATCACACATACTTGCATGCTAAAAAACGTTAAAGGTTTAAAAGGTCAAACAGCCAAAAAGAGTCCACCGGTGATAAAAGACAGTCAGAAATAAAGTGCTGGTGCATTGCCATACAGCGGTATAAACAAGCCTAAGTGCCGTCTAGTTAATTATAAAAGACACAATTAAAAAACTTTAGAAAATCTTCCAAGGACTAATGTTTATAGGCTCAATGCTACTAAAATGCAAGTGCTTCTAATTGCAGGGGACAGGGGAATTTGTAATTACCTGTAAACTGCTCTTGGTAAACAAAATTCCCCACTTCCTGGTGTAAACAGACAACCACAACTACAAAACAGATTTTACCAGTATGATAATATAAGCAAGTAAATCAGACTTTTTTCATACACCCTGAATTTCACAGTTGACAGTGTCCAGTGATCTGGTTGCTCTCCAAGACGCATAAATATATAAAGAAACCTGTTTGTAGAATGGTTCAGAATTTGTATGCATGCATAAAGTCAAAGCATCCTTACAGTGTTGTATGGCATGAGCAATGAAGAGTGGTTGGAAGTAGTCTCTTCTAGGCCTAAGAGAAAAGGAGCAGAACAACATAAAATGCATTACAGATTCTATCCCCCAGACTCGCAACCACCGATAGGTGAACTACTTCCTCCTTTTTTTCTAAGTACTAGTGTACAATTTCACTGGCAGGGTGCCTGATCACAATCTGATATATAATGATCTTTCAAAAACTGCAGACAGCATATCCAAATATGGTTAAAAATTTGGAATGGGTTTAAGGATCTGAAGCTGGTCTTCTCCTTTACCCTTTGGCCACTTTCCACGGTCATCCTTTCTGGTTTGTACCAACATTCTCGCCAGTCAATGGCTATCAGAGTGGTTGCCACATGATTATACCATATATAATTTTACTAACTTAGCTTGTGACTAGACTTCCTGCCTGTTATCCAAGTAAATCCTCAAGTCGGGTTTTGTCTGTATTCTTGCCCAGTATTGGAGGGGACGTAGTGCTACATACTGCTCAACAGACTTAAAGCTCAGCTCATGCCACAAAGTATCTATTGGTGTCCCTAGGCAAGGGTGAATTGGTTGACATAAAAAACGTTTTTATGCCCTCATCAAACCCTTGCCTTTTTTGTAGCCCCTCAGCTCTGCTCCATAAAGTCCTGGTGCAAGAGTTTGCTCTCGGTATGCCTTAAGGGCAGGCCCTGGTTTGAGGCAAAACTAAGGATTCCACCGTCATTTTGGCTCACAATTGCCTCTCTTTTCAATAAGTGGACCGAGCAAGCAAGTTTTGAATCAAACCTCTCTTCAAGATAGTCATAGTGTTCCACTTGATCTAAAGGAATTCCTCAAGCAGTCGATCGAGTCTGGACGCGGTGTGTCCCTACAAGCTTTCAGTTGCGGTTGTGGTTGCAGGTTGCGGGAAGCCGTGGGCATGTTGGCAGAGACAAGCGTGGTGGTGGATACAAGTGAGCGGGAAGCGGAGAAGAGCAGTGGTGGCAGTGGCAGTAGCAGTCTGTGAAAAGACGTCGGGGGCACTGAGTCCCGGAAGTTGACCTCATTCGCCTGGGAGCTCCACTACTCAGCAACACAGCCCCAGTTCTTCACCTTCCATCCTTGTTTTTACATCTGATTTCACAACTGCACATGCCATATCACAGCAGCTTCAACAACAAAGGTGAGATGAACGAAGGTGAACGGAGCCTCTTGCTCATAAGTCAGTTGTGCCTGGTGTGCCTGGTGCCTGGAAGTGCCTGGAGGCGGTATAAGACTATAAGACTAAGAACAAGACTAAGAATAAGGGGTGATCCCGGGGCCTCGACAGGTCTCCTCCCCCCCTTTTTTTTCTTCCTTTGCCACTATTGTTTGGCATAGGACAACACAAGTTAAAAGGACAAGTTAAAAGGCCACCTCAGCAGCAGCACCCCTAGTGGCTGCAGCAAATGTTCGGAAACCCGCAGTGAGAGCCCATCAGAGACTAAGTGGGTCTAAGTGTGAGACTGTGTGGGAGTCTGCCTAAACCCTGAGCATGGCATCTTTCAGCAGCTGATGCAGAATGTGAGCCAAGGACCCTGCGGAAGCGGCCCCGCTAGGTTTGGGTGCGGCTTGCCGGGGCACTGGCAAGCTCCCGTCTGGGTGGCAGCCAGCCCCCCCCCAAGCTCCTGAAGCTCCTCAGCTACTCAGCTCTTCCCTTCTATGTGATTCTGATTCTGTTGCAGCCTCACATTCCCTGATCTCAGGAAAATACTTGGGGGATTACCTGGCAGTAGGTATTCAGCCTGGTTTGCAGCCTGCCAGTCACCTATTACCCCAGCTGTATGAACTTGAACTAGGTCCGGTGGGGATAGTACAAGCAATCAAGCAGGCTAACAGGCAGCTCTCCCAGGCTAGGGAGCCAACCTGCAACTGTAACTGCCCAGGAAAAAGTTGCATTACTCCATGAGGTAAAACAATCACATGAAAAGGGTGCCATCCTATTGGAAAGTGAACAATCATGGAACAAGTTTTTAAGTCTCAATCCGTTATCAATTCATACCAATTAGTAATTCAGATTAAATTCCATATTCAATGAATGACTGTCCAGGCCTTTCCTTTACAACACCTAGGAGTTCAGCACCCCCCCCCCCCCCCACACCCGCATAGCATGACATTACAGTAGTGAAAGGACCCAATGTATTTCGGGCAATCTATGCCCTTCATCAGGGGGAACTGCAAGAGAACAAACGATGTAAACATTACCAGTACGTCCGTCACGCTCATGGTCATGATGTGCATATAAAGAGCTTCTTAAATAAAATCTATCCCGCATTCTCCTATGACTCAAAAATAAGCAACAATACATTTAGATTCATTATTCAAAAATCCACTGATGGAAAAGTGCGACAAGCAACTTAACCCTTACCCGTACTAGTAAAAAAACATAATACTAAAAAAACCCTAACCCGACAATGTCCCTGTGATGAATTATTCAATAAAATACATCCACCAACGATGTTCGGACACTGTTTTCTACTGTGCCTATTGCCTCCTACCAGCTGTATTTACCTTCATGTACGCCAAGCTGTCTCAATCACCAAAGTGAATGTACCCTCTAAAAGAACGTGAACGTTACCAGTGCTTTTAAAACCTGTCATGTGGTACGGTCACGTCGCTGAATTACTAATTGGTATGTATTGATAACTGTGATTTTGGCAGTGCATCCCTTGTTGGGATCTGACGAGGTTCCATGATTTTTCATTTACCCTGTGCGTATGGATGGAACGCACTCTGGGGAATTTAATGTGACAAGGGATGCACTGCCAAAATCACACTTCAAATTAGGTGAGTTTCAAAATTTTATTTCAATTAATCCAATACATTTTCAAGTCTAAATCCGTTACCAGTTCATACCAATTAGTAATTCAGATTAAATTTCACACCCTCTGACCGAAGTGCAATATGCATGAAAGAAGATAGGTTATTTCTAGAGTAGTGCCAGGAATAGTCATCTGGAACCCATCGTAGTAAATATCTGTTTTCAGACAAATTAGTGGCGCTGTGATTTGGGTGCTACATTTGGTGACAATATGAGCATGTATGGTTTTGGATTTAAGACACAGGGAAATCAGCCCGCAGGTTTGTTGCCCATGTAAGAATGGCATAAGAACGTTATAAATGTTTTTTTTTTTAAAAATTCGTTGAAAATAAGAAGCTCTTTTCATGTTTAGAGTTGAGGGTGCAAAACTCGAATTTATGTGATGGGTTTTATTGTACTTTGAGTATGTGCTCTAGGTGGGAGCTTTGGTTAGCCCCTTGAGTAGTGTTGTATATCTTAACATGTTTTGCTTCCTCGCGCATTGTGGGGCTGCACTCTGTTCCCATTGGTTGTCTTCCCTCCACGTCATTTAGAATGTTCCAATGCTATTTAATCTACGTCACTTAGAGGCACGGCATTCTGCTTACTGACGGGCCCCTGTTGGTCCCGACTTCTTATCAGCTGTATGCGGGTCTTTATATAGAAATAAATACTTAATTCATACTGACATCTTTGTTGGTATTTCTTTACGCAAGCTGACACTTCAATTGGCGACGAGGGACGGGATTCGAATTTTAAGTGAAGACCCGCGTGGCTGAAATACATTTTGTGTCTAAAATTTCGAGGACTACAACAGTCTTTAAACAGGCAAGTTATTGCTGTTTTTACTTACTTCGGGTTAATCATTTAGTAATTTGCCGTGTATTTCTGAATTCTATGCCGTAGTTCTTTGTGGAGCCAACTGACGCATAGAAGCTATGTCAAGTGACGACCGCATCGAGAATTATTTTAAGGCAAGTTGATATGTTATTTTCACGGCATGAGAAGTTAATATTTTACTAATTGCCGTGCATGGTACACGTTTTTCTGTCATACTTTAGTTGCTGAGGATTTTCGTTGATCGTTGGTAAACAGTTAACGGCAATTCTGCTCTCAACTGAAACGGTTATTTTCTCAACGCTCAGCTGTAACTGTCATTGGAGGTGACGTATGAATATACGCTAGCACGCATGCCTGCGCTCAGCTGCAACGGTTTTTCCTCAACGTTCAGATGTAACTGACAGTTGTTGTGACGTATTGTTCTACGCTCACACGTACGTATCTACGTTGCGTGACTCCATTTTGTGATGAAAAATTTGCCAAGTAAGTTACATTAGCTGTGCATTCAATTTGGTGTTGTGACTTTGCCTGCAACTATTTTTCTTCTGCGTTTTCATAGTAGTTGTTAACATGAAAAGAACTCTACATTGATAGTATTACACAGATAGGAATTTTATTGAGTTCTGTTCAAATAACATTTTCAAGAATTAAGTAATTATCGTAAATTTTTTTGTTTTTTTTGTTTGACCACTGGAAGACTATATTTTTGCAGGGCATATTTCTTTGAATTGACGTACTTCAAATTGTTTTCAAAATTGCTATTGAAGTTAAAAAAGAGGAAATTTTTTCCAAAACAGATATGTCAGAAAATTCAAATATCAGCGCTCCAGCAGCATTCTTATCTGATCCAGGAAAACCAGTTATGAAATGGAAAAACTGGTTAAGGGCATTTGAGAATTATTTGGTCGCAATAGATGGAAAGAAATATGAGCCAGAAAGAAAAAAAGCCATTTTATTCGGGTTGTTAGGTACTGCAGGCCAAGAAATTTTTGACAGTCTGCCGGAATTTGAAGTACCTCCGGGTCAATTTATTCCTATGAATGAATACCAAGAAGCGATAAAACGTTTAGAAAAACAATTTGGAGAAGAACCCAACATTATGATTGGCAGACATCGCTTCGCAATGCGTAAACAATTAGAAAATGAGACGATTGAAGAATACATTGCTTGTTTACGTGTGTTGGCCACCAAGTGTGAATTTAATGACATGGTTGATGAATATATTAGAGACCATTTTGTTTTTTATTGTTTTGAAAAAAAAATACAGGAGAGGCTGTTAGCTTGTAGAAATCCTTCTCTACAGGAAACTATAGACATTGCTAAAGGTATTGAGCGTTCTCTGGAAAGCACAAAGGAGCTCTCTTCTGATAAGAATTTAAAAACTGATGTATATTATATTCAAGAGCATAAGAAACATGTACCTAACTATGACAGAAAGGGAAAAACTAGTAAAAGTCCAAATTCTAATGCTTTTATTTGTTTTAGATGTGGTTCAAGGAATCATAAGGCGGATTTTCAAGGGTGTCCTGCGCAGGGGAGGAAATGCACCAAATGTTTTAAGGTAGGACATTTTGCTGGTGTGTGCAACAATTTTAGAACTCCGAGATTCCAAAAAGTCAAAGTTAGTTCTGTAGATGATTTTGAGGAAGACATGTGCTCTAATATTGTATTGACAGTAGATGACCCTGGAGATGCCATAAAAGGTCCACTTGGTGTTGCGCACATAGCAAATGTAGAGATTAATATCATGGCGGACTCAGGTTCGCCTATTACCATTATTTCTGATATTAAGTACGAAAAGTTTTGGCCAAATACTGATTTACTAGCTTCAGATGTAAATCCCAAAGCATTTGGGGATTTCGACATAAATATGTTGGGTTATTTTCAAGATAACTTGAATATTAAAGGAAGAACCATTTCTACCAAAGTATATGTCGCAGAGCGTGGCAGAGACATAGTAGGGTGGAAAGATTTGGCGCGAATGGGGATTTTTCTCAAACCTGGTGCCGCAGATCCTATTGTCTTAGATGAAAATTTTGTTCATGCAGTCTCTTTTTCTGATTCTTCGTCGTCTTTAGACAAAGTCGAATCAATTCTAAGTAAATATGAGGCTCTTTTTGAAGACCGAATTGGTTGTGTCAAAGGGTTTGAACATACCATAAAGTTGAAGAAAAATGCTATACCAGTTAAGCATAAGGTAAGATCCATTCCTTTGTCTGTAAAAGCTGAATTACAAAAACTTCTCAACAAGTTAGTTGATGAAGGGGTTATTGAACAAACCAATTCAGCAGAATGGGTTTCTGCCATTGTTTTGATTAAAAAAAAGAATGGTGAAGTTCGTTTGTGTGCTGATTTGAGATCATTAAACAAAAATATATTAGTGGACTGTTTTCCTTTACCCAAAATCCAGGAGATTCTAGCGGCCACGAAGGGTTCAAAATATTTTTCGTTGATAGATCCCAAATCAGCATATCACCAAGTACAACTGTCTGATGAATCTAAAGATCTAACAACATTCATTACTCCGTTGGGTGCTTATAGATTTGTTAGACTCCCTTTCGGGTTGGCTTCATCTGCCAGCGTGTTTCAAAAATTGATGGAATGTATATTTAAAGGATTGTTGGGCGTTCAGAAGTTTCAGGACGACATACTCATTCATGCTAGTTCAATCGAAGAACACAATGAAATTTTAGACATTGTTCTTAACAAATTAAACGAGAGAGGTATGACAGTTGCTAAAGACAAATGTAAGATCCTACAAACTGAAATTGAATACTTGGGCCATATATTGAGTGGTAGTGGTATCAAACCTAAACTCAACTTAGTTAAAGCCATAACTGATGCCCCTAAACCAACTGATAAAGATACCCTTAAATCCTTTTTGGGGCTCAGTGAATATTATTCACGTTTTGTTGAAAATAACTCAGAAATAGTTGAGCCTTTACGTGTTTTGCTTCGCAAAGGAGAAAAATATGTTTGGTCTGAAGATCAAGATTTTGCTTTTACAGAGATCAAAAAAGCAATTGTTAGAGCCCCTACTTTGAAACCCTATGATCCAGATGGTACCAATATCATCACAGTGGATGCAAGTTCGGTTGGCATAGGTGCTGTTTATACTCAAAAAGTAGCAGGTAATGTGCATACCATCGCATTCATTTCTAGACGTTTACTGGATGCAGAGTGTAACTATAGCACTATAGAGAGGGAAGCCCTTGCTTGTGTTTGGGCTGTTGATAAACTCAAAATGTACTTATGGGGTAAACGTTTTGAGTTGATCACAGATCACAAACCTTTGACTTTCTTAATGGATGGATGTGGCAGGGGAAATGGCAAAGTGTCTGCAAGGTTAGTAAGATTGTTATCAAAACTTCAGGAATACAATTTTACTATTAAACACATAGCAGGTAAGAAAAACGTAAGTGCTGACTTCCTTTCACGCCTCCCATTGAACAACGAAGAACCCAAAATGGAAGAAGACACTGAATGTGTAGTGTCGTATGTGCACGGTTTTAACCAATCAGAACAGGTGTGTAAAGAATCTGAATGGTTGAGCCTCATAGAGGAAGATCCAGTGTTAAACAAGGTAAAAGCGTATATATTGAGCAAGTGGCCGCCCATCAGAAATGTACATGCCGGGTTAAAAACTTATGTGCAAGTTGCGGAAGAATTGAGCATTGAGAAAGGTTTTATTTTACGGGGGGATTTGTTGATTCCACCTACAAAACTAAGAAAACATCTAGTTGAATTAGCTCATAATTCCCATTTGGGGTCAACCATGACCAAGAAATTATTGAAACAGTATTATTGGTGGCCTGGATTGGACTCTGATGTCAATGAATTTGTGGATACATGTTCCATATGTTTGAAGTCAGATAAACATTGGAAGCCTAGAGTGCAAGAAATGCAGTTAGTTGATATTCCTAATTCATCGTGGATCAAAGTTGCTATTGATTTTGCAGGTCCGTTCAGTGTGTTGGAACATAATTCAAGATTTATAGTTGTATTATGTGACTATTATAGTAAATGGATATATGTCAAATTTGTATCAACCATAGACTCCAAATGTGTAATAGAATTCTTGGAGTCATGTTTTTCTTTGGAAGGTTTCCCGCAGGTCTTGGTTTCGGACAATGGAAAACAGCTTACCTCTGAATTAATGATCACATTTTTAAAGAGAAGTGGAATACGTCAAGAAAAGACTCCATGTTACTCGCCCAAATCCAATGGACAAGTGGAAAGAGTTAACCGTTTCCTTAAAGATGGTATTCAGATGGCACTTTCTGTAGGTTTTCCAGTAGTTGAATTCACTCGCGAAAGAGTTAATATGTACAACAACACAATCAACAGTGTAACAGGGTATACTCCTTTTTTCCTCATGAGAGGACGGCAATGTAACACTGCCATCACTCCAAAGTTTTCTATCCTACAAGAACGAATTCAGGAAGTAACTAAGTTGGATGACTCTAACCTTAAAGTGAGAGATAAGATTGTAAAGCAACAAATTAAGTCAAAAGAGTACCATGACAAGATTCACAGAGCCATTGTTAAAGATATCTGCAAAGGTGATTGGGTAATTGTCAAAAAACCTTTTGTCAGGCATAAAGGAGAGTCCAAATACTACGAACCTAGTGAAGTGATGGATGTCTCGAGTGGTTCTGTTCGCCTCCATAAATTGGGCTGGAGAAACAAAAGTGATGTCATCAAGCTCAAAGGTGGGCAGAAAGAACTCATGACATGTCCACGTAATGAGAGTGTAGATTCTGATCAGAGTAATTGTTGGTTTGACTTGAGTCTAAATAAAAATGGAGGTGTTTTCACCAATCCCCAATCAGACATAAATGAACCAACCAGGGAATTCTCTATCCCAAAGGAAACATCAGGGATACCTATGCATGTTGTTATTGAAAAGGAAATGCTACATAACAGTGAAACTTTGGGCGCATCAACTGACCAAGAGATGCAAGTACCAAGGGTAGTAGCTACAGATGGAAGTGTTAGTGATAACAATGATTTGTTTGATTCTAATCTCTGTGAAGGGTCTTGTACTGGTTCTGGAAGATTAACACGTGTTCCAAACAGGTTTAGAGACTTTATAATGTATTAAGGTTTGTTTGTGTGAGAAAGGGAGATGTTGTATATCTTAACATGTTTTGCTTCCTCGCGCATTGTGGGGCTGCACTCTGTTCCCATTTGTTGTCTTCCCTCCACGTCATTTAGAATGTTCCAATGCTATTTAATCTACGTCACTTAGAGGCACGGCATTCTGCTTACTGACGGGCTCCTGTTGGTCCCGACTTCTTATCAGCTGTATGCGGGTCTTTATATAGAAATAAATACTTAATTCATACTGACATCTTTGTTGGTATTTCTTTACGCAAGCTGACACTTCAAGTAGTGTAGGTTCAACTTTTAACCCCTCCAAGATGGCGGAACCGCTTCTGATAATGTGGGACGCCCTACATACAGGAGGAAGGTTTACCAGTATTTGTAAATTTTACATTTATTGGGTACCCGGTAGTAAGTGCCCAAATGTTAGTCTATGCTGAGTCATCCAACGTGCATGGCTACAACCATGACTTTGTTTATTACGGTGGTACCTTTAGACGTGTGAGCCACCTTGTATAAATGAGGCTAAATTTTCAGTAAGGTCGGGGATATAAATACAAATGCTGCTGACAATATTTTTGGGCAAAGAGACCTGTGAGTGTCCGACGGTGTGAGCTAGGCAAACATTGTTTTTAACCATTCTAACATATCCAAACTACTTACGCGATCTTACTACGGTGCGAGCGTAGACAAACATTGTTTTTAACCATTCTAAGATTGCCTAACTACTTTTGTGATCTGGTTCGCGCTAGGGCAATTTTCTCTCTGGGGTGTGGTCAGTTTAATGGTTGCTCCCCCTCTTGATTCACCAATGTAGGCAGTAAAGGTTTTGTATGAAATTACATAAGTGACTGTCTAAGAACATATATTTTTTGTTAAAGACACTTGTAAGTGCAAGCTTAGATGAAGTTCCCTGAACCGAGCAGATAGTATTTTTGACCATTCCAAGATGGCCGAATTACTTTTACAGTCTTCTTCGCATTAGATATATTTTTTGGTTTAATGGTGGACCCGCCTCTTGATTCAACAATGTAGGCAGTAAAGGTTTTGCATGACAATACAGAAGCCGCTGATTATAATATATATTTTTTGTAAAGGACACTTGTAAGTGCAAGTTTAGATAAAGTTCCCTGAACCGAGCAGATAGTACTCTTTACCATTCCAAGATGGCCAAACTACTTTTGCAGTCGTCTTCAAGTTGGATATATTTTCTCCTTGGAGGTGTGGTCGAATTATTGGTTGGCCTGCCTCTTGACCTACATTCAACAAGGTAGGCTGTATAAAAGGCCAGGCTTCACGCATGCTCGGTGTTTATTGAGAAGCAACAGCGGACAGATGTAGAGTGGTGCTGCCATACTAAAGGATTTAAGGTATTTATTGAGGCACCTATAGACCAATAGATTATTGTTGCCCAGAGTAGAGATATTTGTTCTAAAAGAAATTTTACCTTAACAAAATGGGCTATTGTTATAACTGTGGTTAGAGTTCTGATATTATATCTCTCTGCTTAATATTTGGGCAGGGTGGCTCTAGTAAATCCTTTTTGAGTAAAAAAGCTATCTTATTGCACTATAGAGTGGCAATTTAAGAGTAACTGGAAGTTTATTCTGTGGGGGTGTATAGGAGCACATCTAGATTAGTATGGCTAGATAGGACTATCCCCCCTAGTATTGGAGTCCTGTCCTGAACATATGTAAGATATTCTTTGCTTAGGCTCTATTAAGTGAAGGGTACTCCCTAAATAACTGAGTTCTGTTAGTAATATTTCCTGCAGACCCTATCAAATGAAGGACATATAGGAACCCTGTGATATATCATTCAGGCCTAAGTAGGCAGCATTATACCAGCATTGGAGGTTATACCCTAATGGTGCTGGAGGTAGGTTGATATTTCTATCATTCTGGCAAGAATGGACCTTTTGGGAGTTGCATTATAAACAGTACAATATCCCCTTGTTTGAGATTCCACGGCGAAAGAAGGACAGTGAGGCTAGCTGTTGTTCAAATCTGCATTTCGTATTGATCCCTTCACAAGGTGAGACAGGATCTTATTTGCAAGTGACTAGGGCCTCTAACACCGAATGAGGATATAAGAGGCATAATAAGATGCAATATGCTGGTTCTGAGACACTATTTCTGGTCTTCATTGAGGTTTTAAAAAAATATATTTTCTGGTGTTGGGAGAAGCATTTTATATTCCCCGACAAGGAGCTTCAGGATAGAAGTGACTTTTGCACTCTGGTCAAGCAACTTTATAAGGAGAGAAAATGCCCACTCATGTATGGGTTCGTAGTGTTCTGTTAATTGGGTGGAACTGAGTGTGAATTTATGAATGTGTTATGTGATACGTATGGAGGGAGTTGGAGGTAATTGTTAAAGCAGTGATGTCATGAACTTTGTGATCGACTTGTTATAGTATTAGATGTATATTTTAACAATTTAACAGATTGATCATTTGATTAAAATGTGCTGTTTGTATTGCCCATTTTGAATACTGTCTATGCGTACTAATTGTATGTTTTTAATTGTTGATATCATCAGAGAGTAATATCTTTAGTCTTGATAAAGATGGTTTGAATCAAGATAATACCATTGAAACGCGTCGACTCAATAGAACAATAATCCGCACAGTGGGCTGCCACTCTATAGATTGTCTTTTGTACATCAGGGTCCGGCCCCAATGTTACCTCATATGGATATGGTCCCTTTATGACAAAGTGGGGTGTGTTTTTAATACCTCGTCTAATTGTCTTTGTTATTGAGTCTGTTCATTTGATTATTTATAGTGCGATGTTTATTGATTTTGAACATAAATATATTATGTATGATTAACTGTTTTTTAATTTTCTACAATTGTTTTATATGCTTTTAATAAATTGATACATAACATTTTTACTGTTGTTCTTGTGTACTGGCACACTGCTTTTTCAATTGGTACTGTATCCCCCATGATTGAATGAGTAAGAGTTCTCTCAGTATTTGCCAACCAAAGGATATATTGTTATTTTTCTTAAGGAAATGTAGTGCCATACATGACTAGGACCTGGACTCGGACCTGGACCCGGAGCTACACTTAGAAATACGCCTACAAGAAAACTCCAAGGTTCCAACTACCTCAGACTGCACCACAGGCTTGAGACCAGGCCAGTTTACTGACAAAGTCAAAGATAAAGTAGATATAAAGTCATTGGATCAGCATAATCTGTCAAAAATAACAGATTATTTCCGGCCAACAGGCAAACATGACCTTACTGAAAAACCAAATATGGACGAAAAACTTCGGCCAGAAAAAATGATGAATGCTATTAGTCATGTTTACACCTCCCCACTTCCTAACTCAGCATCTCTCCCAAACTTACAACCATCAGGTGGGTCACCTGTGCATGCCCCTGAAGATGTGATGTTTACGGATACAGCAACAGCAGGCGCATATGGGTGGGCACCGAAAGGAGTACCTCATTTTTTTGCATTTCCTGAATTTAAATTAAACAACAATGACAACAACAAGGATCCTCCTTTGCTACTCCCCAAGGAGGGGGCAAATATAATTACCAGGGAGCAACTATAGAGGAGGAGTTAACTAAAGGAGTACAGATGGTGATACCCTGAGAAAAAAACCCTATCTGTGGTCCGCCATATTGAACTCAATGCAAGCAACAGTGTTGACCCTAACTCATCACTCTAACAAACTCCAGGTGGACTTACTTAACACCATGGCGATTTTTGTGCTTGGGATTGACAAGAAGCTTGAAAAACTAAACGCATTAGTCACAAGGGCCCAATCAATCCATTTGAATGACTTTAAAATGTGTTCATGCAAGGAGGTAGTCAACAAATTAGTGCATCTCATGGCAATCATGCAAGCTCTATTGGGTGAAGTTAAAAACAACACGGCCCGCGTTTCAGCCCGGAACAACACTGAAAGAGGAAATATGCAGTCCAAAGATGGCAACCCTATGAAGTCAAGTAGTCCCCAATAATAGAGTGGCAGAGGAAGACTCTGTGGATGATAATCTCAAAACTCCTTCCAGGGTCCAGTATGAACTTCTTGTTGAAGGAAGCACAAAAGCTAACACTTCTGTGCTACCCCGACAACCCAAAAGGGAAAGGAAACAAGCCAGGAAAAGAAGGAATAAAACCCACCTGGGTCATCTACCCTTCTCTAATTGCTCAACGGGAAGACCAGGATTGTCTAGGGATGGCTCAAAAGGACCCGAACGTACATGATCCCACTGTGGCCCCTTTCATGAGATTGCCCACAACAAGGTAGGGCCCCCCGCAAATCTAAGGGCCTCATATACTACATCCAGCGGGCCTTTGTCATCATGTGCCCCAAAACAAAGGGAATACCTCGAGTCCAATATGCTGGCCGGGACGATCAAACACGCCGCTCCGAGAAACCGCAAGTGGAAGAATGCACAGAGTAAGAAACAGACACAGCCTACAGTGGAGCAGGCTCCTCGGGAACCTTAGTTGCTGGCGGTAATTGATAACAACGTATTGACCTCAAGAGATCAGGTCGTTTTCGATGAACACCATAGTGGTTCATACAAAAATGGTCAGCTGCTGGTTTGGATCCCAGAATTTAAATCGAGGGATTCACAAGATATCTTAAACCGTTCCACCATCCTAAAGTTGATCAGAGCCCTGCCTGGCCTGGCCCATGTTAAGTCTGATGATATTTTTTCAATCAAGTTCCTAGCGGCTAGTAGACGACAGCTTACGGATCCCACTCTGGTCACCTTTTCATCCTTGGTGCTTCCGGCTCAGATTCTGGAAAAGAAAAAGTACTTAAAAGACCGGGGCACTGAAGTAATTACCTATCACGGGGATAGTTACCCCATGTGCTTCTAGCAGGATCTCCAACAAGTGAGCAATTGGCTTCCAATAGGTCTGTACTTAGAGGAGCCAGCGGAAGGTCTCCACCTGCGGCCCTTCATAAATCCGACTCAGATCTCCCTAATTTCACAATCAAAGTAACCAACGAAACAGTCACCGGCCAGCCGCGAAGACTGGTAACAACTAATGAGCAACAAACCACTTGGGTCTGGTTACCGCAAACCCTGTCTCAAATTAGGAGCATTCAGGATTGAGGCGAGGGAAGGCCAGCAGAATAGGTTCCGGATGGTCTGTTAGTCTGTTCTTGGAACATCAACGGTCTTCAGACAAAATGCTCGGATCCAGAATATACAGGATTCCTGAGATTTTTTGATATCCTAATGTTGCAGGAAAACTGGGTGCAGACTAGTATCCCTGTCATTGGCTACGAAGAGTACACAAAACTAGCAGAAAGAAAGAGCGCCAATGAAAGGGCGAAAGGGGGCTTGGCAATTTATATAAATACCAATATATCAAGTGAAACGGTGGAAGTGTTCGTGGACGACCCAAATATGCTGGTACTAAAACTGGAAGGTTGGGCTAAGAATTCTAAAGATCCAATTATCGTCATCAACATATACATCAATCCAAAGCAAATAGTGGCATCATCCAGAAGAATGGTAGTACACTTATCTCAGTTGAAAGATAGCCATAATAAGTCACACTGGCTAGTATCCAGAGACTTCAACCTCAACCTTTTTCACTGTCCCTCGTAGGAACGCACAGATGCAATTGGAGCCCTCCCTGAGCAAGCAATGCCATTGAAAACACTGAGGGACATATCAGGTGAAGAACTCATAAAGGCCTGCAAACTTTTGGAGCTGCTGGCCCAAATGGTCGAAAACCATCTGACATTCCACCTGCATGGACAAGGGTCTGTGGTAATGCAGTTTCAATCATAGACTACACCCTCGTCTCAATGCCCCTTTATAACCAGGTTTGTGACAACAGTATACGCCATCGTGTGGAGAGCGACCACACTCCACAGGTCATCATGGTGAACGATTCCCTGTGCAAACTTGAGACATTTTGTACGTTGTCGGGAGAAACACACTCAGAAAATCTGAAACGCCTGAAGTGGTCTTTCGATTCCATTGACGCAATAGCAGAGGATGCAGTTTCTAGTTTACACGTCTTAGTCCAAATTGATCCCAATCCAATAGCAACGTGGGAGACTTTCGCCAAAAATATGACTAAAAATCAAAATAAGAACAGCCAAAAAAACGGATCCCGACTTGACCACTGCAAACCATCAATTAGGACAGCTCACATTCGGAACATGAAAAAGGAAACAGGCAAACTTTTCCGGCAATCGTGCCAACACCCAGGAGACCCAAGTCTACTACAACAACTTCGCAATGAGAGACGGCGGCTAAAAAAAGAGATCTGGATGTATTCACAATCGAAACAAGAAGAGCTATGGGCCTAGTTACTACAAGCCTCTAAAACACATGACTCGAAAAGATTCTGGCAGATAATCAATAAGAATGTGAAAGGTCCTGCAGCTGAAAAAACACAAATATTAACGAGATGGAATGGGTACATTATCTGAAATCACACTTCAAGAGCGGTTTGGCGCTTACATCTAGCCCCTACTGCCCTACTAAAACCACTGTGGCCCAGAGGATGATTACAGCGACCGAGGTAGAGAAGGTCATCAAAAATTCCCGGGCAGACTGCGCCCCTGACCCAAACGGGCTACCACAGGAATTATTTAAACACCTCACTCCACAATGGGCGATCATTTTAGCATCAATGTTTAACTTAATTCTGGAAAACAATGTTATCCCTGACAGCTGGAGGGGCTCAATACTCTACCCCATTTATAAAAAAAGGCTTGGCTTGTTCTCCCAGCAACTATAGATGAATAGCACTGATGGATGTTGAGTTAAAATATTTTTCAACGTTGTTACTGCATGATCTGGAATCTTGGTAGCTCGTCAGAGGAAGACTCCCCTAAATCAAACTGCCTCTTTGAGGGGCTAAGACACTCTAACCAATCTGATGACCCTGAGCTTAATGAGGAATAGAGCAAAAGCAACTGGGACTCCTCTTTACATGTGCTTTATTGACTTTAAAGCAGCTTTTGGTGGTAGCCCCGGGGCAAACTTTGAGCCAAACTCCAGCAATGGGGTATCCCACCGAATATCTTATGAGCAATTATGCTGGTATACTCGGATACCTGGGTTAAGATCAAAATTGGAGATGGCTTGTGCGTATAGAAGAAGGTGCAAACAACATCTTCTGTAAAACAGGGCTGTGTCCTAGCCCCCATTCTTCTCAACTTACTCTTGACAGACCTCTCTACTGAGCTCGACAGACAGAAGCCTCAAGCACCGAGTGTTGGATGTCAACAAATGTTGCATATCCTCTATGCTGACGAACTGGTACTGTTTAGCAACACTCTAATAGGCGATTAAAGGTTGCTTAATTCTCTTGGAGCTTACACTGAAAAGAATGGCCTGGAAATAAATCTTTAAAAAATAAGTGTGATGGTATGTAATCGTTCTTCTAAGTAAAATCAAATATGGCTCGTAAATCGAAACAGAATTGACGAAGTTAAACTCTACGTATAACTAAGTGAAAATAGACGCAAACGGCTCCTTTGGTTCCCAGAAGAAGGCAATAAGAGCGAAAGCACAGGCCTTTAATTATGGCTTCTCATAACTGGCTAGATCCATTTAGGTTAGAAAGCGCCAGGATAGAATACCTGGCGTCCCGCAGGTGCACTCCCGGTAGGTCCATAAAGGAATCTAAAGGTCATCTGAATGAATTACGCTGATTCTTGGAAATATGTTACACGAAATTTTGTTGGAAAGTAATGAAAGTCTTTTATTTGCTATAGCATTGGAGTAGATTCCATTCTTCATAGAAAATAAACCATAAATCAATCAATTGTTTAAGGTAGCATGGTAATCCCGATGCATTTCGAGTCGTTCTGACTCTTCGTCAGGGGATAAAGGTCCTAGGAATAAATGTGGTAATCAGTACCAAGACACAAGACCAGAACATTACGTACATGATGCATTATGTAATGAACTTGGGTGATGTTTAAGGCGAATCACTAAGTTAAGTGTCAAATGCCAACTGAAATCAGAGCGTGTCAAGGGATGATGTGAGGTGATATATTCAATGGGTAAGGTTGAACGAAAAAGCAATCATGCCATAGTAATATGTACATCGTAACGATAATTAAGTGCAAGAAACCGAAAGAATAATGGTGAAAAGGTACTAGACACGGAAGAGGTAAACGATGGTAGTCATGCTGATAGGTGATGTGCACTGCAGAATATTTAAAAGAACGTAAAACTAAGGACAAAACGCGTTGCTATAGATGGGTACATCGTGGGTTTAAGACTTAAAGCAGGCAGTGAAAAGACGATCTAACGAGGGTAAATGTAAGTGCTGGTTAAAAAAAAACGGAAAGTTACAAATGACCAAGTGAAAGTACCCAAAGAAATGATAGTGCGATAAGTGCAAAACACGGGAATAATAAACGAAGGTGATCATGCTAAAAAAAAGAAAAAAAAAACGTTAACGTGTGTACTGCGAAACGCTTAAGATACGTGAAACTACAAGATAAACTAGTTACCTTAAATCAAGCGAAGAATTCGTAACAGTACGATAATCTTTTTCAACAAAGCCTAATCTAGCGGGGTCAAATGTGATAGAAAATAATGAAGGCCATTCTAACAAATAACGTGAAAAAATTCCAAAACGAAGGGTAAAGAACCGGAGTCCCACTTACCGAGTGTAACGCGGTCTTCTATTACACCATAGAGTGAAGAAAGTGACAAAGGACCAATGTTAGCGAGATACAAGTACGTGAGGGAGGTTAAACAAGGAAATAGGACTAGAAAATACTAAGGGGTAATAATAGAGCGCCATATTTCAACGGGATTTTTTTCAAAATCGGTAGAACCAGAACTAAGAATAGGGGAGGTATATATATGGGGAATCAGGAAAAAGGAAAATAAAATAGAGAAAACTACAATTCGTGAGGCATGTAGAGTAGAAAAAAGGATGTGCATGTGTATGTATGTGGAAGAGTCTGAAGTTCACCGATAAGGTGAAAAATCTTAAACACTTAAAGACAGGGGGTGTAATAGCGAAAAAGTGTAGAGAACAAAAGATAAAGGAAACGTCATTAAGAATTAGGTATACAGTACAGTAAAGAGATACATGGATTACAGAAAACAACTGTATTCAAGACGGTCATTGAGCCCGTTGGGGTAAAAGGAATCAAGTCTTTTTATCCAAATGAGCTCCTTTTGTAGGAGCCTTTTGGTATTGTCGATGCCTTGTGATATGTTCACAACTTCTAATACCAGAAATCGCAATTGGCTGATGTTATGTCTTTCTTTGTTGAAATGTATGGCAACTAGTGATTTCTCAGACTTGGTTCTGATATTACTCTTATGTTCAGTTAATCTGACTTTAATTTTTCGCTCAGTCTTTCCCACGTATGGTAAGCCACAAGGGCATTTCAATAGATAGATCAAGTTCTTGGAGTCGCAAGTAGCGGTCGTGTATAATCAAATGGGGGTTCCTTTAGAAGGATGAAGAATCCGTGTGCCTTTGATAACGTTATTACAATGACCGCATTTCAAACAAGGGACTGTTCCTCTGTGCATACCAACAACGGGTGTAGGTGGATGGGATAACAGTTCTTTCAAATTTTTTGTACGTTGATATGCGAAAAGCGGTTGGGAATTGAATATCCTGTTGAAATCGCTTTCATTGCGGATCATAGGCCAATATTTTAGAATCACTGTTTTGATTTGTTGACTTTTTGTGGAGAATTTAGATACAAATACCGGTCTGTTGGTTGTATCAGATTTTGTGGATTTGCGGAGTAATTGTGATCGTTCCACAGATTTTGCTCTCTCAATAGCATCAGTGATAACTTTGATAGGGTATTTTCTTTCTTTGAATTTGGTAATTCATTTTATTTAGTTTTTTTCATAGATATCCGTGGTGGATGAGATGTGTTTAATCCGTAGGATTTGAGAGTAGGGCAAGTGTCTTTTCAAAGAAATATGATGGCAACTGTTAAAGTGAAGGGTATTATTTCTGTCAGTGTCTTTCCTGTATATGTCCGTCATCAATTTTTTGCCTTGCCTCATGACCAAAACATCTAGAAATGGAACTTGATGGGAATTCATCTGGTAGGTAAACTGGATTCGATCGTCAATGGTATTCAAAAATCTGAGAAAGCGGTGTAGATCGATGGTGTTGCCGCGCCATATCAAAAAGATATCGTCAATGTATCTCCAAAATTGTAGGATCTTGTCGCACCACTCAGGATTGAATAAGATATGGTCCCGTTCTAGTTTGTGCATGTAGAGGTTCGCATAGCATGGGGCTGCACAATTGCCCATAGAAGTGCCAGACAGTTGCTGAAAAAATGTGTTATTCCATTTAAAGTAGCTGTGGTGTAAAGTGAATTGGAGCAATTCAAAAATAAATACCTTAAGGTTGAGTTCAAGGGATTGTTCAATGAGGAAAAATTCAACAGCTTCAATGCCGTTTAAATGCGGGATTGATGTGTATAGGGCACATACATCAATTGTGCATAAGGTGATGGAATCTGCTTCATTAAGTTCGATGGTTTCGATTTTGTTTAAATTAATTATGGCTTCCCATAACTGGCTAGATCCATTTAGGGCCATGATCTAAAACCCATGGGATTAGTTATGAAAGCCACATTGCTGCCAACCCTTGCATACGGATCGGAGATAATGCTAGGGGATGAGGCTGCTCTGCTAGACAAATTGATGATAAGAGCCTACAAACAAACCTTCAGGCTCCCTAGGTCGGCCTCATTCACACAGCTATGGTTAGAATTCCTACTGACAAAACAGACACTTGCTAGGCCAGCGGCGTTCATAAAGCTCTGTCATAATTTGCGAGCAGCAACTGAAAACACCCTGGCTAATTTAGTCTGGACTGAAATCAATTTACAACGTGGAAATGGCACTTACAAGAAATATCTTAAAAATAGCATTAGGATGCTTGAATTGGGTGACTTGTGGACCTCTAATCCCTCTGGGCAAACCTTTAAGAAATTAGTAAACAAATCAATCAAACTGCAAAGCTGGATGGCAGATAAGGAAAGCATGTCTAGACGTCGTCATGGGGGGCTGGTGTTGAAATCATACTCCATTCTAAGAGAATCATCCTTGCTGGCAGCTTCTTTCCACCGGAAGATCAAACAGTCATTTCTTGCCTTAAGAATCGGTGAAATACCCACACTAGACCTTATGCCAAAATGGAGGATGGCTGGTTTAAGTGAAGACCAGTCCTGCCGTCTATGCCACCAGGGGAATGAAACATTGCTCCACATCGTATGCATCTGTCCCGCTTTAATGGTTCAACGAAGATCTTTATTAAGATGGGAGTTCCTTGATCTGGGAATTAGGTCATGCAGGCCTGCACTAGTGGAGTCTATGGACCCATATAATACAATGCTGAACATTAGACTATCCCAATTGTTAAATATTTTTTAAAAGATGATCAGGTTACAGGTTGGACGATGAGTTATCTGGAGGGGTTTGCAAATTCGATCTTTTAAAATGTGATAAATCAGTAGCCCTTAAGGCAAACTTAATATGAGCAGATAATCCTCAAGGACAGGTTGCTAGGGATTGCTATAATTAGCTCCTCCCTATCCCGTTAAGCTCAGGCAACTACCTTGTTTTTCCTGGAATTTTAATGATGCAGTTTTGCACATTTGCACCTTCATGGGGGAACCACAGTCCATTCGGGCATCGTACATATTCCTTCCCAAGTTTTGCACATAAGCACTTTATTTACCTATTTTAATTTACTTAAGGGAACTTTAGTCGCCCGCATGGCAATTTTGCACTTTATACACTAGGGAAATGACCCGTCCCTGATCCGCTACTTTTACCCAATCTATATCTGTAGTTGACACCTCTATTTAGAAACCCAGGAAAGATAGCTGAAGAAAGTGAAGGACTCATGACACGATGCCCAGAGGTCATAATAAACGTATGACAAATCCCTTTCTTTATCCATTTTGTTTGTATTTTTAAACTTTATGCACTGTATGATCTTGTTTATGGTTTTAATTGACCAATAAACTATGATTATTAGTATTAAAGGAATTCCATAGATTTTGAAGGAACTCCTCAGGGTAGTAATGCTCTTTAAGATCATGTATTTTGTTTTTGAGGTGTTAATCTAACTTCTTTGCATCGCAATAACATTCAAATGCTTTCAAGACTTTATACGTTGGCCAACTCAGTATGTGACATGAGCATAGCACAACGGCAAACAAGCTAAATTATCCTTTTTTGTCCCTTTCAAACCGGCACATCAAGACTTAGGTACTTCAGATAACTAGCAATATCATTGATAAAAATAATAAACAAACTTGGGGCAAGGATGCAACCCTGCCTGACCCCTACATTAATGTCGAAGCTATCAGTTAATTCTCCTCTCAAGCCGTATCTGATTGAAGATGTATTATTATTGTAGAGTAGTTTGATTTCTAATGCCAGTTTTCCAGGGCAACCCAAGGATGATAATGTCTGCCAGAGCAGCTCATGGTTTACGCTGTCAAAGGCGATTTTCAGATTGATAAACGTCCAATACAATTCAGATTTTTTAATGCTATTGTACCTTAATTGTTCCTTGCCCTTTTCTAAAGCCTGCCTGTGAATCATTGATGATCCCATTATCACATATCCAATTATCTAGACGTGTGTGAAAGTGTTTTGTGTAGTTTTTATCTACCGCATCGAACGAGAAAATCAGACGATAACTGGCGGGATCATTCCGTGGACCTTTCTTTTAAAGATGAACAATTATAGCAGTTTTCCATGATGCAATTGAATTACAAGCAGAAGTTAAAATGGGAACTCAAGTGGTAAGATCCTATCTAAACAAGTCCACGGGTACCCCATCAGGGCCCGGGCCCTATTTTGATTTTAGCTGAGGATTGCTACACACACTTCACCTTTGAAGAATTAATTACCCTGTGAAACACTTCCTGGTGCGTAGGTTAGAGGAGGCTATAAAGTCTCCTCTGAGTTGTATTCCTCATCTGCCAGACCTCCGCTCCTCGATGCACTCCTTAGACTGACAGATTATTCGTGGCCGCTGGAACTGTATAATGATAAAAAAATGCTTACCCCAGGAGGCATGCACGATGCTGGTTTCCACATGTTTTGGCGTACCTTGTGATCCCCATCTGACTAGCTCCCAATAGCCCCCGGTATTCTTGCTTCTAAGTGCTTCCCTAAGTGCCTGTCAAGCTTTTACATGCATCTGACTTTTTAAAATTTAACTTAGATGCTTGTGCTTCTGTCTCCTTGTTTTTAAGTGGGTTTCACCATTTGAAGTTTTATATCTTGGTTTTAGTGCCAAGGAAAGAGATTGTTTTAACCTATTGCACTCCACATCAAACCATTCAATATACATGGGGTTAATATTAGCCGTATATTTCCATCCTACAGTAAATTGCTGAGTGTTTGTCCACCAACAAAATTTGAATAGGGTTTGAAACCTTGAGGTTGTCTCTGGATCGTGGGGATCTCTTTTCTCCAAATATTCTTTGATCTTATATTGCTAGAGATGCAAGGTTCAGTCTTATTAGTTTGCCACCAGGCTATGAACTTCCTATATGTTGTTAGTTGTAGTGCCCCCCCTTTCCTTAGTTTTTGACAACAGGTACTATTGGATATGGCCCTCGTTGGAACCCTTATGCACGTTATCAGCGGGTCATAGTCGCTCTAAAAATGTTTCTTCTATTTCATGATCATTGACCAACTGCCATGCTTCCAGATTGACTAATCTGTAATCTGTCAGTTTTACACATCTCCTTGAAAGTAATGTGTACTGTGCAGGTGAATCAGTGGGCATAGAGCCATTTAGAGGGCATAAATCATTTTTAGGCATAAAGGATGTTAAGGAGGTGCCTCTCCTTGAACTGCACATTGATAACGTTGATGGATAAGAGGGACTGCATATTTCCGTATGATGTCAAAACACCTAAGTTGATCAATGTGATGTCAGGTTTGGTGTTAAAGTCCCCACATACCATGATGATATGTTGCCTTGCCCTTAAACAACTGGGGTGTGGAGATGGCATGAAGTGATATCGATTGGTACCAACTTGTTTTTCTAATACGTCAAGATGTTTATGGAACTCTGACCGTAGCCCAAGCAAAAAGTAGATATTCATTATGACTAGCTTTCATAGGTCACTGGAAATAGGTAACAGTTGCATGATACTACTTATTTGGGAAAAGGCATGATCAACTGTACTCAGTTGGGTAGTCCACCTCTGGGTCTCCCTTTTGTTGCCTTTGTGGCTTTAGTGATATATGTAGAAAAGTCATCCAATAAATAAATGTAACTCAGTCTCTGTAATCATTTTTTTTGTTTTAGGCCTGCAATATTCCAACTTAGCACACTTATCTTGGTCTCAGGGTCTGAGAGAATGGCTAGCTACTAGGGATGGTGAGCTACAGGAGTTGGACGTCCTGCAAAAAGTGGATCTGCAAGCCTTAGCCATCATCTTTGTGTGGTTTCAGTTAGCATAGGATGCCTACTGACAGGTCCTTGGACATCACCCAAACTCTGAGTATACATGCTTACTGTAAATGGTTGCACATCGATCCTCAGGCTGCATGAATCGGCCTTAAAAACATAACTAGAGGGACCCAAGACTGACATAAGGACATAGGACTTAGAGTATTCTTCATGTTGATGGCTTTTCGGCTGGGCATACACAGCTTTAAATACAATACGGTATGGTTCAGGCAGACCATCGCGCACCAAAATTCCCCAATTGGCTAGCGTAAATGTATTACTCAGGATCGTGTCTGCTGTAAGCTTATTTGCCCACCATATTATCGTACTTTCCCCTTTTTCATGGGGTTTGGTAGAATATGTCAAGATGTCATGATGTCCCTGGGACTGGTAGATTGATGTGAATAACACAATTAGGGGTTGTTTGCCGGCCATAGTTCTAGGCACCTCTGTGATCCTTGGTACATGGCTGAAGGTCAGCAGAAGCCGTACTGCCCCTCCCCTAATTGCATAATCCTGATTCTATCACTCGATGGTCTGGAGCATAATTCTCTTGCACTTTCAATATCTGAAGTACTAGGCAATGGCTCGTAAACTAGTCTAGCATAAGCTAGTATGAATCTGGTGCATTGTATGTTACTCACAATAAGTGGAGTGATCGGCCTTGATGTTGCTGGTGATGTTACATGTGCTTCAGGATGGGTTGCAACATATGGTGGACTCACGTTATAAAAGGGTTCAATGGTCATTGGCGCATTAACTGCAGTGGTTCCAGCCCAGTGCTCTTGACAAGGACATGCTTACTTAGGATCATTAGTGGGCGAAAAAACGGTATTCTGGTGGCATAAACTGTTTTTGGAGATATTTTCAATAGATCCTCAGTGGGAAAGGGCTTAGTTCTGAAGCGCTTCAGTAGCAGCGAATCCTGGGCCCTCATGAAGTGGATTTTCATTAGAAAGAAGGGCCTCAAGCGAAGGTGTTTACCTAGCAGCAGGACCTAGTCCCCTGTAAAGTGGGTCATAGTCTGAAGTTATGACCATAGGTAGTGTTCGGTTGGACCTGGTGGATTTCATGAATTTTGCTATTGGGTAGAGGTGCAAAGACCCAGGCAGTTGATTTGGTTTGATTCCATTACTTGTTGTTGAAGTGGATTTTCATTAGAAAGAAGGGCCTCAAGCGAAGGTGTTTACCTAGCAGCAGGACCTAGTCCCCTGTAAAGTGGGTCATAGTCTGAAGTTATGACCATAGGTAGTGTTCGGTTGGACCTGGTGGATTTCATGAATTTTGCTATTGGGTAGAGGTGCAAAGACCCAGGCAGTTGATTTGGTTTGATTCCATTACTTGTTGTTGAGAAGCAACACTTGCTAGACCAACGGTTGCTTACTCTTTGACTCCTGTAAACACATGGGATGGGACAACATCTGTTCAACCGTTTCTAGTTCCAACCTAAAGTCAATGGGAAATCTTTGTATATCAGTATGCTCCTAACAAGAAATATCACATTTCAAGTTTTGAATGACTTTTAATAATATTTCAATTTTTGTGTTTTCTCTCTTAATTCAAGTTCATTGCCATTTCGCAAATTTAGTCCAACAGGCTGATCCGGTCTTGATGTCTTTTCCGCCTCACTTGGTTGATCCCCTATTGGTGAGGTGCTGGGAAGTGAAGAACTCATTTTTCTATGAATTTTTCTTTGTGATTTTTTTTGATGATCTTATACAACTGTTGCTCATGAAGAAGTCTCCTTTCCTGAGATTCTATGACACAGCTTGTGGTTTTGGGTATAGCACAGTTCTTTGGAGAGTCATTGAGCAGTAGACCTATACTACCTTCAGATGCTACCGTTATCGTCTGAATTGCTTTTGATGCTGAAACTTGTTCCAACAAATGCGTGGTTAAACTCATGTTGTCAGAATTCAATTTTACTGCAGTATATGCTCGTCTACCCATTGCTTTTTTGCAATCATCAAGGATTGTGCTAATGACTTCTGGGACTTCTGTGAGCTTTGAAACGTTAATTGAGCAATTTTTTATCTCATTGCAGAATGCATTACTCAATCAATTTTTCACTGTGCTCTTCATTGCAAGCATACATGAATCAATAGTAGCGAGATTCGCTGACATTTTTCAAACCATTTTTGTTTGCTCATCCAATTTTAGACTGCGCACTGCTAGATTGCTCGCAATAAGATCTAATGTCCTACACAAAGGGCCCGCTTATGAGTTTCGGTGATGCAAGGGTGGGCGGTACTTCATCGACGCCCCCGCACAGCCAAGACTCGCTACCGTCCACCCATCAGAGTGCAAGTTAGTTGTAGTCTGGAGAATGGGCGATGTGGCGTTCCCAAGGCAGTGTCTCTTTCAAAGGCTGCGGTGCCTTTGGTAAAGGCATCACAAAGGGATCACCTCACATGGTTCCTGCACGGCATAGACTGAAAAGTCCATGCCATGCAGGAACTCTTGTACATGCACACAGGGGGGCACAAGTTAAGCCCCTCTGTGTATATGCACTCGCGGAGCCCCCTTTGTTTCCTTTCCTCCAGGGTTGACATGGAGGGGAAACCTCCATGTCAGACCAGGCAAAGAAGAAACTTGTAATATGCTTGACAAGACCGCGGTGGTCCTGCCAAGTATATTGCAGCCTCTGACCACCGTGCCACCTCCAGGGGCCCAGGGCCATCAGACTGCCCAACTCATAATGAAGCAGTCTGACCGCCGATGCGGCTGTGGCTGGACCACCACCATGAGTCTGGCGGCCCTCGTACAGCAGAGTCGTAATCAGGCCCATAATGTACATAATGGCAAAAATTAGTTGCCCTGAGGGAGGTTCTGCCGGAAGATTACTTGAAACTTTGTTGTCACTGTGCCGGGGTGGCTGATATACAAAGGTCCCTATTATCAAGGAGCTATTTGGGCAAACATTGTCAGACCCAAAAGCCCCATTGTAGGTATCCACTAAGCCAAGGACTTCTTCATCCAATTCGAATGAGATGTCAGACTACCCAACACAGGAATCAGTGGCGGATTTGTGTGTTCTGAAAAGGCCAGAAGATGAACACTGGTCGCCCTTCTTGGTCTTATCAGATGGACTATTTAATGCTGTAGCAGTTGGCTCAAGGCTGCTATTACTCCCTGCATCATAATCCTTGTGGACAGCTGCCACAGTTGTAATTTGATACTTTGTTGGTGCACAGTCGTTCTTGATTAAAGGAAAGCCACTCTCACTACTACAAGGGTGTGTAGAAGAACTTTGACTCCTGCTTGGAGCTGTTTGAATCCTGCTCATGCTTTAACTCCTGCTTGGAGAGTGGAACAATAACTTTACTAGTGACATCTTCGAAGGTTAGTTTCTGGACTCTTGGAGAAGGTGCATTGTGTTCCAGGAATATTTCTCGAGGACTCATTGCTAATGTGCAGTGCGATGGGCCAGCAATGCTTGCTCTATCCAGCAGCTGGTCAATAGTAGCTTGATTTACAAAATAATTGGTGATTTTATTTCGTGACAGCTGCATTGGTACAGTATGGGCTAATATTTGCTTATGTGTGCTTGTTGTGGAGCTCAAATCGCCGCAACTTGCGACCTTTTGGCAATTCCCCTTCTTTAGCCTTGCCTCCCTTTGAGCTGGCTCTCCGGATGACACAGACTGCTGATATAAGAGCAGGAAAGTGTGTGGGAGAGGTCAGAGAGGTGGGTATAGGCTTATTTGCCCTGTGTAATATTCCAGGGAGGACTTTTCCAACATCAGAGGCTGACAGGGATCTTTTTGCCGCATGAACATATGTGCAACATCGGGCATCTGTAGAAGCCCCTTCTGTAATGCTTATTTGGGAGCCTTGAGTGTGAAACTTCCGCCTCACAGAGACCGCTCTGTCCTCATAAACATCCTCAGTAAGCATAATTATATTGGGTGAGCACTGTTTCAAGTCCTGCACTTTCATATGTTGCCTCTTTCTTCTGGCTGCTCTTGTCATGGTTTTTGGAGCTTTTGCCAACTGTAACAGGGTTGTGTGTGTTAGGCCGCCTTCACTGGTGTGTGACCCTTCTGTTATTGTGGGTCTTACCACCCAAGGACATGAGCACCCTCAAACTAGTGAGGCAAAATGAGGACCTGCAGGCCCCTTTCCTGCCACAGAACAAGTCCGCGAATACTCACAAATATTCCACCTGTTCAACTGTTCCAATATACCACAATTTCCACTTAGTCAGAAATTAGTCAAAAGTTGGTCAAAAGGTGGTTATCATGTAACTGAAGCTGTAATAGCAATGATAAGTGTATCCTTATTAGTAGCCTCTACCTCACATTTTTACTACAGCGTATATACAGCAATATTGATGCTCCTATCAGGTTATCTAGGGAGGGGTGGAACAGGGAATAGAACACCCACTGGATTCGATACTGAAATAACTGGTGATGTCGCTGTATATCTCATCTGCTTGCAGTCTGCCCACAAGCCGCACTCGGGCCACCTGCCAACCGAACCCTAACGGATCAATTCCTTTCCCAGCCCCTTCGCCAATCAACTCCCACCCCACACCGCACCACTCCACTCCCCCACCGCACCACTACAGCCCACACGCACCAGTTCTATTGTTTTAGAGCACTATGTGTGTTTGCCGGAACTTGCCTCAAAGTCACCTTACCCCATTCTCTCTCCCATTGTGAACCATGCCCAGTGTAAGTGAGATTGCCACCTTTGCCTGGGTGTGGAGGTGCTGTGCTTTGCCCAAGGATTGTGCCCTCCTTCTTACTGTTCCTCTCCATCTCTAATTTTAGGAACTGAAACTTCTTTAACTTAAAACTCCCACCCTGGACCTAGCATAGAACTGCCCTCAATTACAGATGGTGCTGCGGGTATATTAGTCACACAAGCCCTTACTCAAAATCTCCCTTTTGCTTGTCTTTGATATATAATATGGGGTATTAATATTAACCAGATAAATAGCATTTGAGTTCTGTGTGGTATAGGCACAGATTTAAGCGAGCTAGCAGGTGCATGCCTAGCCTTTATAACTCCAGGGTAGCGGTGATCTCAGTCTCAGGCTCCGTCAATGGAACATCGCACTCACAGCTTTGCTTTACCCCATTCTTGTGCGCGTCTATGCTGCTTGTACCCATGTTCTGGGCCACATAAATTCTTAGTACACAGAGTTCATCCATGTAACTTAAATAAAGTAATCTGGTGATCATGGTGTCACCTTACAGAGCTGTCCTGTGTTTACACTTAGGGCCTGCTTACAAGTACAGTGGTCTTGGGATTGCCGTATCCAGGGTGGCGGTCTGACTGCTGCTTCCTCGGTAGCCTGACTGCCTGGTTTCGAGATTGGCAGTGGGATCGCTACAAGCCCAGCGCAAGACCGCCGCCACTGTCAGGATCCTGGATTCCGATGGGGCGGCGGTCGGGAAAGTGGGGGGCAATGGAGGCAATACCAATTTCGGCAGTGTTGTGGCGATTACGAGCTACCTTTCAGCCAACCGTTTCATGGAGGGGACCCCGCAATGAAAATGTCAGCAGAAGGGCAGGGAAGAGGCCCCAAACAGGGCCCCAGGGCATTGTAGCCAACGGGGTGTGCATTGGGTGCATGTTGTGCCCCCCTCTGCTTGCATTGTCGTGCGTGCACTGTGTGCCATTCAGTCATTCACAACATGGTGTATGTACAAAGTGCACTAACGTGCAAGCGGCTCTGCCCCGGTGGTGGCATATGCTGCAGGCCCTTCCTATTAGCCGAAGCATGACCCTGCCATGGCACTGCTGACACAACACTGCCAGCCTGGCGGTGTACTCATAATACGACGGTTGGGATGCCGCTGCCTTGTCGGCGTTCTCCCAACCTTCGATGCTGCGGGCTGGCAGTGGGACCAATTAGCTCATAATAATCCCCTTAGTACGGTCGACATGTCATTGTCCTTGTCACTGATGCAGCTCAATGCCCCATCTGGTCTCCAAGATTGTAGAGGCACTTTTCATGAGTGATGCACCTTGCTGTTTAACCCAGTCCCACACCATTTCAGGCTCAGTGAAGAAGTGACTCTTTTGATCCTTCATTATTTTCAGTTTGGCCATTAACAGCAAAGCATACCTTATTCCTATTTTGCAAAGTTTCTTTTTGACTCCCTGGAACAATGTTCTATGATGCTGTACAGCTATTGTGTAACTTGGGAGCATTAGCACTTTTCGATTATCCACTATGAAGGTCAGCTGTGTCCTGTCAACCTGTAATATGGTGTTTCTGTATTTGAATTGTGTGAGTTTGGCCACCATGGGGCTCTGCACAATCCCGGAAATCAGGCGATGATTAAGAACTTGATACACCCTCTAAATGGAGAAGAAAGGTAACAGTTTTTGTGGTGCAACTAATCCCAGAATCCAATTCTTTAGTATTTAGACATGTTGCTGTGCTCAATGCCCTCTGGGATGCCAAATATCCACATGTTGCTGCATCTTCTCATCTTTTAGCATCTTTGGCTCTGCCTTGCAAGAACCTAAACCACTTTGTGAGATCCTGCACCTGCCAACTCACCTCCAAGGTCAGAGGTTGCAGTTCTGCCACTTGGGTCACTCAACCCCCCAAGTTCCTCATGTTCTCCTGGTGCAGATTGGGGTGTACAAATTCTCCCTACTTCCACAGATAGAGTAAATTCACAGATACACGCACATTCACTCATCATACGCTTGGGCCCATTTCACTAACATACACTCAGATTACTCTATTAGCACTGAACCTGTGGAAAGAAAACCTTCTAAACACCCTGCATCTACACTTATGGTCGATAAGACCTAATTGACACTGTCTTGAGTCATGATTTAACCAATAATAATCAACAATAATCAAATTAGAGTACTCAATAATTGACAAGAAATAATAACCAACACTGTATTTAAAATTATGATTCTTTATCTAAAATTAGTTCAAATGGAAAGGCAATCAAAATAAATCATTATTCTCATAGTTACCTATTCTAGCAAAATGTCATAAATGGGTCATCAGGACAGGTCTCTCAATAGAAGTCTCTTAGGTCACCGTCCTCACAGCATCGATCCTCACCAACGCAAGTTCGGAAAGAAGTGGCCTCAGAATCCAAAATGCAACGAACGAACCCTCTCTAAGCTAACAATATTTATAATGAATTTAACAATAGAAGGCAACATAAAATGTTTTCGATATCCGCTGAACCGCTGAGCAAAGCGAGCAGGAAAGGATGTAGCATCGCTACATTTGGAAAACTCAGCTCAGAAAAATCACAAAAATAAAAAGACGGAAGACGGAACTAAATCTTGAAATGTTTCTTTTTCATGTTCATATTTCCTCGGAACCAGCATGATGATCATAATGTTCATTGAGGCTCCTTTGTCTTCCAAGGACATTTGGATGTCCGCCCAGAGCTGCTGTCCTCACAGAAAACTTTTAACCAGGCGAAGACTGTGGTCAGATGACTCTCGACCATGTTCAGCAAGGCCTTCTCATCAAACTTTCAGCACTCGAATTTAGGCTTTAAACGGTAGCCATTTTTCACTAGGCCAAAACGTATCATCTTAATTAAAAGAGACAAAAACAACGTTACCACAGCATAGTGATTAAACAGTGTTAACCCCACTAATACCCTTATGTGTATGTAATTATCTAGCCTTTGCAACACAAGAAAAGCATTAGTACACGACATTTAAAAAGCGTTTTTGTGCTTTAAAATAAACAGCACTTAGCAACATTTATTACTAAAACATGCACATTATTAGTAAACAACACAAATGCTTCCCCACGTGTAGTTTTCTCTTGTTATTTCGTATTGGTTAATTAAAACATTTACACAAAACAAATAATTAGTAATTATAAATTAATAATTTTAATTTCTTTCGACAATAGACAAACCAGAGCTTAAAAAACCCAATAGATTTTCAACAGAAAACTCTGCTCCAGCAATCCCCCCTTTGGTGATATTATCACCAAATAAACAACCCAAAAAAAAAATTAGTAAAACTTAATCCCAATTTTTAGGAGAAACTGGAAATGTCTTTTTCTTTTTCACAGCACTAGACACCAGACTCCCTTTCATCATCCCTCTTTGTCTTCAAATAAACACTCTCCCTCAATTCTTCTAATTCTATTTCTTGTGGATCTCTTTTTCTTTTATTTCTCCTTTCAATATTTCTTTTAATTAATTTCTTTTTCCCTCCCCTGTTTTTACAACACAAACACACCAATCTTAGTATCAATAAAGCAACAATTATACAAGTAAAAGGAAACAATATCTTACCTATAATAGTACTACCTATCTTTGCAATAAAACTCTTAACAGCAACTATTTTATTAGCTATTTTAGTCCAAATACTCTCAGCTTCCAGTGGTACTAATTCTTCATGCAAATCAGTAATATTTTTGATATAGACCTTCAGGTCTTTGCTTTCGTCTGGAATGTAAGTGCAACAATGTTGAACTTTCAATATTCCACAGACCCCACCCTCCTTAGCTAATAGAATATCAAGGGCAAGTCAATTTTGCATAGACATGGCACGTACGGCAATCAATTCCGTATTCACCAAAACAAACCCTCCAGCGGTATTTGTCGATAAACGATCCACCACTGTTGACAGTTTCCGAATTCCATATGCATTCAAAGAAATTCCCACTGCTGGAATTAAAGCTCCAAAAATGTCACCCACTATTTCTGACCAAGTTTCTCTCTTAAAACGTGTTAGTAAATTAATATGTTCTACATCTTCTATTCTATCTATATGAAAAAAATTTGGAAAAACCAGGCCCACATAACACGTGCCATACAAATGATCAGGCAACTTGTAATAAGCCTTGTTCCCACAAACATAATACACTCCTGGGAAAACTGGATCCTCTCCTCCTCTAAAACCCCATCCTGTCGCAATGAAGTATGTATCATGACACTCACTAGTCCCAACAAAATATGTATCATATTGGGATTTTCTTCTTGTAATGCACAGCTTACCCTTCTGTGGTGCATCTAAAGCTAAAGTTGGACTAGCTCCATTTCTCAATTCTTTTCCCATCTCAATGTCCCAAATTGTCTCACTCACTTTGTATTTCCCTGCCTTTTCATGCATGCTCAATCTCCTTTCCTCCACCATGTTTAGGAAAGCTTTCTCCTCTAATTTCAAACTGCAAGTTAAATTATTCTTAAAAATGTAATCTAATGTTAATTCTTCTTTCTCAATAAAAATCTCACCAAAAATGTTAGCTTCTTTAGCTGGATTCAGCTTTTCATTCATAGGCAATTGCCCAAAAATACTATCTTTGTTAGACATCTCATAATCTATTTTCCCTAGCAAATAAAAAAACACTACTTAACACACTACAAGAAATTCCATACGTAGCTGGTAAATGGTGATAAGTAACACCCTCTGAAACGGATGCAGGTAATTGCATACAAACGTAGCAATCCCTCACTTCCATTGTCTTCACATATTCATACAACAATTTCGAAAAAACATTGCTAGAAAAATCATTAATTGACCTATCTTTATGCATGTAAGTATTACTAATTCTAGTTGGAACTACTTTTTGTGAACTTTTCTCTACATTAGTATCATTCTCAGTATGTATTTCAAATGTACCTATTGTAACTCTAAATGTAACTAATAAAGCTAAAACACCCCATAGTAGCATTAATAATCCAGTACAGCAACAGCACATTCTACACCATCTTTTCAAAAAGGCACATCTACTTTGATTATTCTCTATATTAGCCATTTTACTACTTTGACCGTGTCTTTTGACTTAGCCGCTACTACTCCACTACTGTATTACTCTTTATTTCTGGATTACTTCAGACAGCTAAATTTCAGACTTTCTCCTTTTCACTTTTCTCCAAGTGATTTCTTCAGTTCACTCAATTTGGATATTCATCACTTTTCACTCCTTCTTCTTCAGCAACATCAAATTGTATCAGATCATCAACAACATCCTGTGCATCCGACTCTTCTCCAATGTCAGTCAAGATAACTTTTAAGATTCCAACAGATTTTTCCTTTTCCTCAACCACTTTTCTCAAGATCCCCTCCGGATTGTCTCGATTCACTGTTTCTTCTTCTCCTACTCCTTCAGACAGTGCCACATAAGACCATTCCGGTGATCTGTACTTTTGGTTGGGTCTTCTAATTCTCTTTATCTCCTCAGGTTCTCTTGACTCCTTTTGCTCCTTTCTTTTTACTTCGTTTTGACTCGACACCTCATTCACTTGTTCAGCTTTCGATGTATTTGCTCTTATCAGTCTGTATCTCAGCCTCTTTACTCTGTTGTTAGGCCAAAAATCTCCTCTTACAACCTTTTTCGGTCTTGTTTCTGTATTATTTCTTTCTCCAATCCAAGTTCTCTTTCTCAGAACTCGACCTTCTGATTTTTCATTCTCACTTTCATCCGATTCTGTTTCAAATGCCTCTTGTTCTTCAGCAGTTTTCTTTCGCTCCACAGTCTTTTTCACCACTGTTTGAGACTTCCCTACTTCTTTCCCTCCTCGAGTCTCCGACACGCAATCTTCTTGCTGTCTACTTGTCCCTTTACCTAACTTATCAGGAATGTTCCCTACACCTCCTCGGGGGTCTTCCGCAATCTGTCCCTCTCTATCTTCTTCTGACCCTACTTCTTCAGGTATAATCTCAAGTGGTTCTTCAATCTCCTCTTCTGATTCAGGAGTAGTCTCTGTGGAATTACTCTTTTCTCTTCTTTTTCCTCCACTGCTTTTTGGAACTTCAGGCTCTCTTACAGAATCTGATCTCCCTTCTGAGACTCTCAATTGTTCTCTTGAAGTCTTTTCTGCTTCTTTTCCCGAACTTTGATTTTTTCTCACTGGTTCTGGGTCTTCATCATCACTGGAATCTGATTCTTCAAAATACTCCTTACCAGTCCCATCCTTTGGGTTTGGAACTCTCAGAGTATGACTCGCATGTACCCAGTTTTTCACACCAGCACACTTCACTGCAGTTGTCGTAGTCAAAATAACTTGTCTTGGCCTTCCCCACCTTGGAACCAAGCAATTTCTTCTTCTGTGTACTTTAATCCTCACCCAGTCCCCTGGACTCAGATCATGAGCTTGCTTCTTCTCAAGTGTGGTAGCTTCTTCTCCAACCTGGTGAAACACAGAATGAACTGCGTCAGCCAGGCCTTTACAGTAATCCAAAATCATGTCATCAGTTATTGTCATCAACTTATTGACAGGCACATATGCATGTCGCATTGCGCGTCCCATCAAAATCTCGTGCGGACTCAACCCAGTAGTTCTATCTGGAGTAGATCTAATAGTCATTAGCACTAGAGGCAAGACATCAGGCCATTTCATTCCAGTGGCTAAACACATCTTACCAATTCTGTTCTTGATTGTGCCATTTATCTGCTCAACAACACCAGAAGCCTCTGGCCTGTATGCACAATGTAGCTTTTGCTGTATGCCCAATGCTTCACAAATCAAACTCATGAGCTCATTATAGAAGTGTCCACCTCTATCAGACTCAATCGTTACTGGAAACCCGTACCTAGGAATCAACTCTCTTAACAGTAACTTTGCCACTGTTATTCCATCATTTCTCCTAGTTGGATAGGCCTCCACCCATCTTGAGAACAAACAGACTACCACTAGAACATACCTTAGTCTGTTCACTTGGGGCATTTCAATGAAATCTACCTGCATTCTCATGAAAGGACCACCTTCTCTACCTATCGTTCCCAGACTCACCACTGTCTTTTTCCCAGTGTTAAATTGCTGGCAAATCAAACATCTCTGACAGATGCTCTCTGCAATTGTCCTGAACTTTGCATTGTACCAAGTCTGTTTAAAAGACCTGATCATCGCATCCCTTCCCAAATGTCCCTGGCCATGATACATCCTTGCCATTGTCGACAGCATTGAGTTTGGCATGACTGGTCTGCCATCTCTATAGACCCAAACATGGTCCGTTTCTCTTGGGGAACAACCTGCCTTGATCCAGTCTTTCTTTTCTTCCTTTCCTACCTCATCCTGCAACTGTTTCACTTCATCCCACGTTTCTAGGACATTAGTAAACATCACAGAACAAAAAGACATTTCCCCTTCTCGTTCCCTATTAATCGAGTGATTGTTCTTAGCACAATATTGTGCAATGTCGTTGGCAAATCTATTTCCAACTGTCACAAAATCATCTCCTTGTCCATGAGCAGCACATTTTACAACTGCTAATTCTTTAGGCAGCTGTATCGCCTCAAGCAATTTCCCAATCACTTCAGCATTCTTTATTGGAGTCCCACTCGACGTCAAGAAACCTCTCTGTAGCCAAAGTTGGCCAAAATCATGCACAACTCCAAATCCATACTGACTATCAGTCATCACAGTTACTCTCAGATCTTTCCCAATCTCACAAGCTTTCGTCAATGCCACCAATTCCGCAACTTGTGCAGATTTCACTCCTTTCAATGGTGATGCTTCCATCACTTCTGAAACCTTGCACACTGCATATGCTGCACTCAGCACACCCTCATCATTCCTCAGGCATGATCCATCTACAAACAGCACATGATCACTCTCAAGCAAGGGAAGATCCCTTATGTCTGGTCTCAGTTTTGTAGAGTAATCCAGCACATCCAAACAATTGTGATCATCTTCTGTCTTCACACCCACATTTTCAATATCCGGCAACAATGTCGCTGGATTCACATTCACACATCTCTCCAGAGTCACATTTGATGCTCCCAGAATAACTTTCTCATATTTAGTCAGCCGACTATGTGACATGTACTGAGTTCTGCTTCTTGTCAAAAGAATTGCCACATTATGAGGTACGAATACCCTTACAGGATATCCCATTATGATTCCCTCACTCTGTTCCAGACTTCTGCATGTTGCAGCCACAGATTTCAGACAACCTGGTAAACCCACAGCTACAGGGTCAAGTGTCGATGAGAAGTACGCAATAGGCCTTCTCAGTAATCCATGCTTCTGGATTAACACTGAAAGTGCACATCCATTTCTCTCACTGCAGTACAATTCAAACTCTTTCTCATAGTCTGGCATACCCAAAGCAGGGGCTTCACACATTCTGCTCTTCAGCTCCTCAAATGCTGCCATTTGTTCTCCATCTAGTTCCAATGGATCTGTCATCTCACTTTTTGTCAGCTTAATCAGTGGCTTTGCTATCAGCGAGAAATTAATTATCCACTGATGACAATAACCCACCATTCCCAGGAACATTCTCACTTCCCTCTGTGTCTTTGGGGCTTTCATTTCTCTGATAATTCTGATCCTGTCATCAGTCACTTTTCTTAGACCTTTTTCAATATTGTGTCCAAGATAATGCACCTCTTTCTTGCAAAATTGCAATTTAGCTGGAGATACCTTTAACCCTCCATCTGCCAGATGATTCAGTAAAGCTATGGTATCTACTTCACAAGCTTCACGTGTCTTTGATGCCACAAGTAAATCATCAATATATTGCACTAGTACTGAATTTTCAGGCATAATCAAGCTCTCCAATGATTTTTTCAATAACTGATTGAATATCGAAGGGCTCTCCGTATACACCTGTGGGATACGACACCATGCTAAAATACGCTGGCCAAACCTAAATGCAAAAATCGGCTGGCTGTCATGATGCAATGGAATTGAAAAGAAAGCATGACACAAATCAATCACTGTGTACCACTCAGCATCATGTGGAATCTGATACAAAATCATTGACGGATTTGGCACAATAGGACAACATGCCACCACAATTTGATTAACTTTTCTCAAATCCTGTACAATCCTGAACTTCCCATTAGGTTTCTTTAGCCCCATTATCGGTGAGTTACACGGGCTACTCAATAATTCTCTCAAAACTCCTTGCTGAATCATTTTCTCAATTATAGGAGTTATTCCCTCAATTATTTCTGGTGTCATTTTGTACTGAGGAATGTTAGGATAAGTAATTCCCTCTTTCACTGAAATTTTCACAGGATCTACATTATTCATCAATCCCACATCCTCTCCAGTAAAATCCCAAACTGTCCTTTTCACTGTGTCTCTCAGCTCTTGAGGCAAATCCTCCGGATCAAACACAGCATATGCACCAATTAACTCACTCTCTCTATTTTCTAGAGTCACTCGGTACAAAACATCCTCATCTGGTGTTTCAAAAGCTATTCCATCCGGTGTACAAAATATTGTACAGTTCATCTTACAAAGCAGATCCCTGCCTAACAAGTTCACTGGATTAGTGTCACAGACAATAAATCTGTGCATGTCTGAAAATTTCCCTATTTGTACTCTTACTGGTTCAGTAAGACGTGTCTTGATTTGTGTATTGGCTACACCAACTACTTGGATTGCTTCATCCGAGAGAGGAAGATTTCTAATATCTGTTGACCTGACAGTTGATCTTGTCGCACCTGTGTCTACTAAAAAAGTAACACCTTCTTCATTTATTTTCCCATCCACAAATGGTCCTGCCTGGTCTATTTCTAGAGTTGCACCAAGTATGAACTCTTCCTCCTCTCTTCGGCACCGTCAATAATCACCTTCAGACTCACTCCCTTCATTCTTTAACAAGTACTGCTGTACCTGGTTAGAACGCCTTTGTTTGTTTACCTGCTCATCATTGTAGAATCCCGAATCCTTATTATACTTTTGTGATCCTCTATTCTGCGGCAAGGGCGGTTTTGGCTCTTGACTCTGCTGTTTCACAACAGAAGGTTGTTGCTGCTGTCGATTATTCCCTTCGTTCTGCACCTGTTGATTTAAGGGTTTACTCTCATTATTCGCTAATGGTGGATTGGTACATTCAGATCTCCAATGTCCCAGTTGGCCACAATTGTGACACGGGAACTTTTTTTTGGCTTCCTCAAGATTCCCCTTTCCTTTCCCTGCATATCTGGGCCTATTCCCTGGATTATTTCCTGCATTATTCGCCTGTTCCACCAACTGTGCCTCCTGTCTTTCCGCAACTTTCACTTGTGCCCACATTGCTTTCTCTTTCAGCTTTCTCTGTTTTGCTTCAATTTCATCACTGAAGTATTTTGCATGTCTCAAAATCTCATCTATTTTCTTACTCTGCCAGTCCACTGTATGCTCACGAATTCTCTCACTAATCTCAGGTCTCAGGCCATATACAAATCTGTATACAAAATGACTCAAATCCTTGTCACCCAGGTGTTCATCCCCACTGAATTGTTTAAAAGCCAGTATCAGCCTCTCATAAAAAGCATGAACCGATTCTTTTGCTTCCTGATGTGTTCGATCTATTTTAACCCAGTCTGTCTCTTTTGGAGGTACTTTATTTTTCAGGTATACGATCACCTGCTCATACTTTCTCATTACCTCTGGATCTGGTGCTCCTGTTCTCTGATCTCTTGGATATTCCTCAGTAGGCCAACTTACAACTATTTTACACTCAGCCCACAAGTCTGCTGGAACAATTATATCAAACAGACTATTCAGGTCAATCCACAGCACTTTTGACAATTTCACAAACCTGTCTACCTGCCTATACCACTCGACGGTCTTTTCTCTCAGTCGAGGGAAATCATTTGTAAATGATAAAATATCCTGTCTAGTCCATGGAACATGTACATATCCTCCTCCAGGTATTTCTCTCATAGGATAAGCATCCACTGTTTTCTCTTTTTCTCTCACAGGAAATGCTGAATAAGTCCTATCTCCCGATTCTTCTCTTTTCTTGTACACCCTATCCTTCCACTTCTCAACATCACCCCATTTTCGCAATAAAGCGATCATCTCTTTAATCTGTCCTTTTCTACCAGCACCATTCAGATTTTCAATATCTTTGTCTGTGAAATCCATCCTGTAAGACTTCTGCAAAGCTTTCACTTTATCAATGTCAACTCCGTGCTCATTCGCTATTGCTCTTAATCTGTCATGTGTATTTTTAGCTCTCCAGGTGATATTTTTACACATAAATAACAATTCACCATCATGATGATTTTTCAAAATTTCTGTAGGAACTGTCCCTGCAACAAGCTCTTCCAATTCTACACGTAACCTAGCCACATCAATTGCCTGTGAATCTTTATCCCTCTTTTGAAGAACTTTCATCCATTCATTCAAATCTTCAGCTGTTATTTCAGTAGATTTTCTCACTGGAACCACTTTCTTCTGCGGTTCTAAAATCGGCATCCCTGAACAACTAGCTTCACTAGCATCCAATCTTGAATTAGACTGTATCTCTAATCCTTCACTACATGTCTCATGTCTGGATTGTCTCAAATCATCATTTTCTGTCCTTTTTCCTGAATCTCCTGAAGGACCAGCCAAACTTGTCAATCTATTCCCAACATATGGAATCACCAAATTATTTTCACCCGTCCTCTGCTTATCAAAAACAGGCATAACCGGACCTATGGTTACAGGCACCGTAACAGCTTCTAGATTCTTTGTCAGCTCTCTAATCTTTTCAGTCAACTCCGATGTAGTTCTGGCTAATTCTCTCGTATTCTCGCCACCGCTTCTATTCTCTCTTTCCCTGAAAGGATTACCACTTCTTAACTCAGGTGTCACATTTTCTGTCTCAATGATACGCAATGTATCTCTTATCGGAGAAACAACTGGTGTGCTCTCTTCTGGTTCTGGTCTATATGGAGGTGGTCTTTTGTAAATCATGTCATTCAAGACTTCATCCTCATACTCATTAACTCCATATCTTCTCACTTCTGCCTCAGGAACCCTTTCTGTACCCTTCTCTTCAACTGTTCTCATAGGGTATAATCCCTCTGACATACTAGCATCTCGCCATCTCTTCATTCGATCATGATGAGTTTCACGATCATGTCTCCTCCCAAACATGTACCTGTAATTTCCCCCAGACCTCTGTTTTTCTCTCTCATGTACTTCCTCTTCCCATTCCACTAAAGCCTCAATCTGTGTCGGCCTTGGTCTAGGCTCTAGACACAACATCTTTTCCCGCAAATTTTTCAACACGGCCAGATTAAATGAACCATGTTCTGGGAATGCTAGGACACCGTCTTCTTTAGTATACCTAACCCAATTCTCCAACCATATACAGGTATGATACCCATATCTCGCAGCCATGAAGGATGCAGGCGTTTTCGATGGAGGTAACAATTCACCTTCTCTCGTTTTAACATCTTTATCCTTGTCGAACCAATTTTTAATCTTTCTGAACAAAGATTTTTTCTTTTTCTCTTCTTGGTAATACATTTTAGTTTTTACCAAACTTTCTAATCCCTTCCGTAATACAACTGAATAGTATGATGTTTTATCCAATAACAGCGCGACTCACACTAACGCACCAATCCTGGAGCGTCTACGTCACAAGAATACAAGGTGACTCTTTCCAATCCTTGCGCGGCTCACACCAATGCACCAATCTCAGCGCGAGCACTGTTCTGATCTAATATCCAATCAGAGCGCGGTCTGTTTGACGTCAGCAGTCGCTGCAGTCTCTTGCTCCTGTCTTCTGTCAGTCGTCTACCCCTCCTTTACAAAACTTCTCAGTAGACTTCGTGTCAGATTTTACAAAATCTATTAGTTACAACATATAAACATCTCCATTGTCTGCTTCGCTAACCAAAGAATAGTAAAGAAAATCTATTTCACAAGAATCCCGTTGACACAGTAGCACATCCCTCTACTCTGCCCTTCTAACATGCATTCATTAACTGTTTCCTCTAGGACTGCTCCAAAGAGTTTTACAATCAACTAAATGTATGAGCATTCACGCACATTCATACAAGAAAATGTAGTACATACACACAGAATCCTGCTTTTCCCGAGAACAGCGAACAATCTGCCCCACTACAGAATTATAACATACGTTAACCAAGCAGTGTTTACCTCTGCCCAGTCCTTCAAACAAGCTCAGAGAATTCCTATTACTTCTCCCGCGATAAGCTTTAACGGTGAACCTTACGGATCCCTGGGACTTAAGACCAGAGTTTCACAGATAACCTTCGCTACCATACACACTCCTTTTATACCAGAAATATTTCTAATAGTAACACACAACAATGTCACTAATTCCGAACCCAGACAATGTGACGCGCAACTTCAATTGTCACACGTTTTTCCTGCATACGTACAGGACCAACAATCCCGTCTTTCCCGAGAGCAGCATATACTTCCCTCTGCCCTACTACGGAACTGCTACCAGCTCCCAAATTCCAGAAGCACTACATAAAACTCAACATGACGACTTCAACATATAGTATTAGTACATATACCAACATCAATCAATAATCAATAAATCAAAAGCCAATGTACAAGCAATCTAATCAGATCAAGACAATCATCAATAACCATCAAATTCTGCTACCAGGAAATTGGTGCAGATTGGGGTGTACAAATTCTCCCTACTTCCACGGATAGAGTAAATTCACAGATACACGCACATTCACTCATCATACGCTTGGGCCCATTTCACTAACATACACTCAGATTACTCTATTAGCACTGAACCTGTGGAAAGAAAACCTTCTAAACACCCTGCATCTACACTTATGGTCGATAAGACCTAATTGACACTGTCTTGAGTCATGATTTAACCAATAATAATCAACAATAATCAAATTAGAGTACTCAATAATTGACAAGAAATAATAACCAACACTGTATTTAAAATTATGATTCTTTATCTAAAATTAGTTCTAATGGAAAGGCAATCAAAATAAATCATTATTCTCATAGTTACCTATTCTAGCTAAATGTCATAAATGGGTCATCAGGACAGGTCTCTCAATAGAAGTCTCTTAGGTCACCGTCCTCACAGCATCGATCCTCACCAACGCAAGTTCGGAAAGAAGTGGCCTCAGAATCCAAAATGCAACGAACGAACCCTCTCTAAGCTAACAATATTTATAATGAATTTAACAATAGAAGGCAACATAAAATGTTTTCGATATCCGCTGAACCGCTGAGCAAAGCGAGCAGGAAAGGATGTAGCATCGCTACATTTGGAAAACTCCGCTCAGAAAAAATCACAAAAATAAAAAGACGGAAGACGGAACTAAATCTTGAAATGTTTCTTTTTCATGTTCATATTTCCTCGGAACCAGCATGATGATCATAATGTTCATTGAGGCTCCTTTGTCTTCCAAGGACATTTGGATGTCCGCCCAGAGCTGCTGTCCTCACGGAAAACTTTTAACAAGGCGAAGACTGTGGTCAGATGACTCTCGACCATGTTCAGCAAGGCCTTCTCATCAAACTGTCAGCACTCGAATTTAGGTTTTAAACGGTAGCCCTTTTTCACTAGGCCAAAACGTATCATCTTAATTAAAAGAGACAAAAACAACGTTACCACAGCATAGTGATTAAACAGTGTTAACCCCACTAATACCCTTATGTGTATGTAATTATCTAGCCTTTGCAACACAAGAAAAGCATTATTACACGACATTTAAAACGCGTTTTTGTGCTTTAAAATAAACAGCACTTAGCAACATTTATTACTAAAACATGCACATTATTAGTAAACAACACAAATGCTTCCCCACGTGTAGTTTTCTCTTGTTATTTCGTATTGGTTAATTAAAACATTTACACAAAACAAATAATTAGTAATTATAAATTAATAATTTTAATTTCTTTCGACAATAGACAAACCAGAGCTTAAAAAACCCAATAGATTTTCAACAGAAAACTCTGCTCCAGCACTCCCACAAGTATGACATCTAGTTTATTGGCATGTCTTTTAAACAATTCTCGAGGGGCACCTTCCTGTCCGCTCACCTCAGGGCTGATTCGTCAGTAGAACAGGATTATTCCCTGCTGGGGGATATGAAGAAGTCACCAGGCTGGACCTAAGCCTTACCATCAGTAAGTTGGTTATTTCATCCATCAGGCACCAAGGTCACCCACACAAATGTGCCATATTGGAGGTGGGGGCAGATAGGTACAGTGTCAAGACAGTACCTCGACTCGATGTCAGTGACAGTTCCTCCAGCGGTGCATTGCACCGGTGTACTTCCCATCATGTAGGGGACACTCTATGGGAGCGCAAGCAGCTAGTTCCAAGGATCAGTCAGTTTTATCCTCCATGCTGGCCAATGTTTATGTCTGGACAAAGAGCTCACGTATGACTCTCTGTCCAGGGTGGTATGACTGGGGACTTACAGTGTCTGCTGCCTTTGCTCTTCATAGGTTGTCCATGTGGGGAAAGCACAGACACCCGAGGACCAGCACCCAAGCCCTGGTCATGCACAATAACTAGTTTTTTATCTTCGCCAGTCCCTCCAATGACCATGTTGGGTATTTTATATTCTGCAGGCCCCAGGTGCGGTGGGAAAATCAGAGGGGTTGGACTGATCCATTTGTTCAAATGAGATCCAGGCCAGGACATGCCACTAGGCTGTGATTCGGTCCTCCAGCAGAGGGGAGCAGGACACCCCCACAACACCCCTAAGGGGCAGCTGGATCCAGGCAGTGACCCAAGAGAGCAGAGCCCCAGCTCCGACTCCTCTTTGCTTTACAGGAGGTCTGGGCATCGGTTCCACTCCATTCCAAAAGCTAATATCTGCTCCCCTCTTAGGGTTGCCAAAGGTCTCCTGGTCCACCTCAGGCTTCAACCTCCCAGGACCGGCCTCCACTCCAGCTGCGCTCACCACTTGACCTCTGACCTCACCACTCTGGCCATCTCTGGGCGATAGGAGCAGGGAGGTCCACTCCAACAGGGCACCGCAGCACCTTGCAGCCTACTTATACTTCGGTATCATCTAACTTGTGCCACCCAGCAGTATGATGGTCCAAGCAATGCCTGGAAAACAGTTCATTTAAGTGAGAAGCTTCACTCTTATTGAGATCCTGTAAAGAAAGGGATAGGAAAATAAGCACACCTTTATTCTGCATTAAGAAAGACACGTTGTTAAAATTCCTTTGGAATGTGAAAGAGGACTGCGATGCAGGAAAGGATTCCAGAGAGTGGAAGCCATAGATGTTGAGGTTGTGGTATTGAGATACATTGTGCAGAACTGAGATCGGAGGTTCATGGTGATTACGAAGACATAAGGCAGGATGATAAAATAAGAGATAAGCTAGATGGTAGCAGTGCCTAAATCGTACATATGGTTGCAGGTGGAGGGCACTGGCACTCATTTTTGGGGCTTTGGACTTAATTTTCCTCATCAGACTTTGATTCAGAGTGAAAGAGTCAGAAAATGGAGCAAGAAGGAGGAGGAGAAAGCAGGGATGAAACAGAGATTGCAAGGGTAAAAGAAAGAGACAGGAAGTGAGATGTCTGCCTTTGGATATCAATTTTCCGCTATGAATTTGAACGTGTGGTTTTTTCACTTATTCAGTATGCATTAATATTGTATGGGACGCAGCTATGTCATGAAGCATATACATCCTCCAAAAGGCATCGAGGTAAATCTAACACTGGAAAAAAGTGAGGTCGTGTGTATCGGCCAGTCTTTGGGGGGGATTTTCAAACCTTTTGTGCTGGTTTAGCGTCACAAAAGTGACGCTAACCAGAGCAAATTTTTTTTTTTGCCATTTTCTTTCCAGCGCAAAACTTGTTATGCGCTGGAAAGCACTCTCTAAGTAGCGCAAAGCACTGCTTTGCGTTAATTTGCACCATGGGGACGTTACTTGGGTGGTACATAGGTGTTCCCATGCAACCACCCATGCCTTTTGGCACAAAACCATATTTACAAAGATTTGTAAACATGGTTTTGCGCCAAAAGTTAATGCCCCTTCAAAGGAGGCACTAACAGGAGAAATGCTTTCATCCGTGCTTTTCTGACTTTCCATGTGTGCTGAACTGTGCAGTACGTATGCAAAGTGGGAAAAGCTTTGCATCATGCCTATCATAGTATTTTGTACAGGTAGGGTGCCCTTCCTGTACAAAACCTGTGCTAGACTAATGCACACACCCTAGCGCTGCGGCGCTAAAGTGTGTGCATGGGGCACAGCAGCTGAAATCAGCACCAGCACAAGGGAAAGGGTAGGAGACTGCCATATCTCTGAAGATATGGCACTTTCCTGCTCCCTTCCTATCGCGCAACGCACCACAGTCTCGCGGGGGGGGCTGAGCTGCGTTGCGTGACTTTTTTGAAAATCACCCCCATAGAGTTTAGTGACTATCGGGGCAAGATGAACTTCCAGGCAAATATTGTCAGCCGCTTATGTGGCCAAAAGCAAAGACACGCCATAATTCTCTTAGACGCATCATATTGTGATACCGTTGCTGCTAGGAGAGGCATCGCTGAGGGCACGAAAAGTCATTGTTCGATGACTGGTAATGGCAACCAATGATTGTCAAACAAGAGCAGATTTCCAATCTTTCTGATCCGGGGAAAAAAGCACAACTAATTCCACTATTTTCTAAGAATTGGCAAGCAGAGTTAATTTAATATGGCTGAAGCGCAGCGTGGGGCTGTCTGCAAACATGCCAAAAACCCATGTAGATCAACTGGGAAAGCCAGCGAGATCCTGTTCAGCAGACACCGCTAAGCCTTCAATTTCATTCTGCTTAACTCTGTCAAGACAAGGGAACATGGCAGCCGGTGCTTGTCCATCAAAGAGCAGGCAGTCATTTTGCGTCTGCTGCAATGCAGTTAGCATGCATTGTGCAGAAGCACGAGACAAATAGATTCTGAGCTGTTAAAGCCACAGTACGTCAGAAACGCCGCCAGGAACTTCCTATCTAACCTTAATCATGCAAAACTTACTGAAAGAGGCGATAACGTCTCTGAATTCGCCATTACTCACAAATTATTTATTCCATTTGTTTGTCTTTGTAAATTAGTCACTTTAAAAAAAAAATCTCAATCATTTGCAATCTGCTCTGAATTGGCTCTAGGCTTTCACTGAATTTTATAGTCCTCTGAGAAGAATGCTCTGCTGAAAAAAGCTTACCTCTGAAATTTTGGGGTATATTTACATGAAAATGGAGCAGCGCAGTGCTGCAAGCGCCGATCTGAGTCATTTTCAAAATGCAGAGCTGCATTGTATTAAAAATAATATGGCGCATTTCTGCGCTCACCCCTACTCTGGAGCTAAATATCTGCCTAGCGACTACGCAGGCAACCTTGCACGATGTGCAAGCGTGTCTGCGTTCCAGCGATACTTTGTTTGTGCAAGAAGGGACACCTTCCTGCACAGAAACAATCATTAATGGGGTTTTGCTCCTTCTATGTGCTGCAGAATGCAGCACACACAGAAAGAGCAAAAAACGAGAAGAAATAAAAGTGTTTCTCTTCGTTGCACCACATTAACGCCTCCTTTTGAAAAGAGTTAGTTTTTGGCTCTGCCTCAGATTTCAGATTTACGGACCCTGGTAAATCTGGAGCAGTGTCAAAAAACCATGGATGTTGCTGGGAACGCCCCTAGCAACGCCCATTGCACGGACCTTTGCCACAGAAAACTGCAGTGCAGAGGGCCTTATTTACAAGGTTTTGTTAAGCCACACAAAGTGGCTAAGCGCTGCCTTGTAATATAGGCTAGCATAGAGCGCCACCAGAGAATAAAAAAAAAATTGGCTTTGATGGTTCTATGGGTTTGTAAATATGCCCCTTTGTTTCTTTTGTAGAGGAATTTGAGCGTCTCACTCATTGTTCATGATCATTTTGAGGACGCTGTTTTGATGAAGTCGAATCTGATGCTAATAAACAGCTACGACCAGGGGGTTATCTTCGGGGGGTGTTGGAGTGTTACAGCCATCTAATAAATGCACTCTGATGTTGAGTCAAGGGACTCCCATTTGGCTGTGGAAATGTCTGTGTTGGGTTAGCACATGGAATCAGTAGCCCATAAGCAGGGCCACTGGAATAATTCAATTCTGAAGCTGCATGTCTTGTCTGTGTACCATACTCACAGAAGTAAAAGAGTCCCTGTAAAGAAATATGATAGGTCAAGTATGACTCCAAGCAAGAATCGAAATTTAGCTACCAAAATTCAGTAGTAGATACATGGCACCATCACCCCTTAGCTCAAAAAGCACTCCTATACTCACAAGTGCACATATGTGCCATACCTAAAACTGTACCATACCGTGCACACATGTGCCATACCTAAAACTGTACCATACATTAGTCCTGGTGTGACTTGCCCATCACACATTGATGTGCATGTAAATAAGTATTTTGGGAAAGTCAACAGTGTCAGTGAACAAATATACAGTCAAGACTGTTATCATCTGCACACAAACACTGACAGATAAAATTCCGAAATAGTACAGCATGTATCATCCAAGTCAGCATCTGCGTGCAATATTCACAAACACACATCACCCTGCCTATCGCACATGATGTGATGTGGGGGTGGGGTGATAGAGCCTGAGCAGCACAAATGAGTATTTCTGAATACACAGCCCTGAAATCCAGGCCCACTTTCACACTACATGTGGTGTCAACGTTGAGGGTAATGGGTGTTGTAACTGTCTGTTCAGCTGGCAACAACAATAGAAAGTCTCACAACGGTTAAGCCAACAGGAGGGCAGCAAACAATGCATGCATGGAAAAACATGCATGACGCCATGCACACATGAGAAATCACAAGACCCAAAGCAATTTGTATGTACATGTGCACTGGATTGAGCAGCACACATGGAAAAAGGCAAAATTGATGCAAAATGATGCATTTCTCCTTGGTTTGACATCCTAAGAACAGTTCATACCAGGTCTTCATTTTTGCACGGCCCCCTATGTACGTCACTCTTGTACATAGGGGCCAGCGTAAAAATGAATTGGTGTTGCAGTAGAATGGCCACCGCAACACCCACTGCCTGCCCCTTTCACGCTAAGCATAAAGTGAAAGGGGGCCTTGGGTCTGTGAAGGGGCACCAGAATGCGTTCCGGATACTGAGGTTGCAGCTTGATTCTGTGTTCTTCCAGGGGGATGTGTAGATCCCTGCCCATGTTGGGGCCCACGCCTGTTGCCAGAAGTGCCCGTTCTGGCCTGTGTCACACTCTGGCCTACATTGGGCACCGATTTCCACCTACCAGCTGCTCGGTCAGCTTGATACCTCCTTGACATGTTGTGGTATCCCTTCGCCACCTTGCGGATGTGGAGATACCGGTCCTTCCTGACCCTGAATGCATGGGCCTCCTCTGGCAACATGTTGTCTGTCAAAGAAGAGCAATGAGCAAATGTGAGTCATGAAGACTATGTCAATTCTCTCCATTTAACACAGAAACACTGGGTCAGTGGAACTTGAGAGCCTACACTCTAACAAAAGATTGTGAAGTTTGAAAATAACATGTACAATGCAATGCAGAATCAATGATCAGTTACTACATGCTGGCAACACTGAGATGACAGTGCATGGCATGTGAATGGTAGTGTCACAACCCCATGACCCTTTTAGGGGCATATACACAAGCCACTATCGCCACCATAACATCACTTTGAGTGACATTATTGTGGAGAAAGGGGCTGCACATTATGTACAAGGCAGCATTGAGACACGTAATGTGGCTTAACGCTGCCTTGTACATGAGGCACCCTTTCACACTATGGATAGTGTGAAAGTTGCGTTCAGTGGGTGTTGTGTGTGTCGTTCCAGCGCAACACCCATTGTATTTGAATCTGCCCCCTATGTACAAGGGTGGCCTACATATGAGGCAGCACCAGAAATAAGACCTTGATAATCCAGGTCCAAATTAGTCAAAAGGAGGAGGAGAACCAATGCATTTCTCATCGTAGTAGATTCTTCAATGTGTGCAGCCTTGTGCAGCACACATGCAATATGCAAAATGCCAAGTTTTGTATGCGTACATGAAGGTGTGCCTTCCCGTACATGAACAACAGGGATATGTACTAGGAAGTGGCGGAGCGTGTCATTAGCCTCCTTGGCTTCACAACACTCTCCACCACCTTTGAAACGCAAGGCTGCACCGTATTCTCAAGAATATGGTGCAGCCTTGCCTTTCATCCTGCGATGATGCTAGGTTTAACTACTTTGTGCCAATGCAGGTACCCTTTCACCAGAGTGCAAGGGTGTCTGTGTGCATGTGACGATTGTTCATGGGTAGGAAGGTGTACCTCCATGCACATGACCAATCCTGGAGAAGCCCCACTGTCACTTTCACTGGTGCTGCATCAAGCATCACACATAGCAAAACAACATTCTGAACTCTGACTTGTACATGAGGCGCAGCCCCTCTCGCTACCACTACCTCACAATCGGTGACGTAGTGGTGGTGATCGGGACCAACGTGGTTTAATCCACATCTTTGACCCTGCTGAAATTTCAAAACACAGGACTATAGACCGCTAAATGTTACAAGACATTCCCAAAAGTAACGCCCCCCTGTCAACAGAATAGTCATTGAGATTTAATGGGGAATGTATTTAAAGAATTGCGTTGTAAAGCCCAGCATTGTAAAAGGTATTGTGTGTTAAAACTAAGGGTGGGTGACAATTTCCGTTCCGCTCACGGAAATTGCGAAATTTTGACATTTCCGCGTTTGGCGCGGAACACAAAAATGTCGAAACTTCTGCGATCCGCGGTGGAACGGAAATATGCAGGGCAGGATTCATTCTGGCACGATGCTCCTGTCATTAAACCTCAACAGGAAGCACTTACAGATATAAATAAAGCAGGTGCCCGAGTTGAAGCTCAAATTCAGTAATGCATTAATCAGCACAAAAGATTCGTGAGCACGGTGGAGCCTAGGCAGGTGTGCTTTCTCCCCATATCTACCGTCAACAATTTGCTGTAATCCTTGATGGAGGTCTGTGCATCCATGATTTTCTCGAGCGCAATCCCCGTGTAGTTCCTGACACCAGGAGGTTCTGTCTCCTCATCTGCTGCTCTGGTCGGTCTCTGACCCTTTATTAACAAGAGGCATGTGAACTGCATAGAAGCCCCGCCCGTTTGGCCCCAGCCCACACACCAGCGGTGTGCAACGTCTTCCCGCCCTTTCCCCACTATGATGGACAGCTTACTCGAGGGACCCCGATGCCCATCGGCGCGGTGGCAAAAGTTACAGATAAACATGGCCGCTGGAGACAACTCTTCTGGCCCTTTACGCAGCTGTAGTGTAGGAAAAGCACTATACATTTACCCACCGAGGTAGCACTTACTGATTAGCCAGTAGAAAGTACTCCAGTTGAGTAGAGGTATTGCACAAAACGGTGGCATCTTCTTGGATAAATATGCAGGGCAGGATTCCTTCTGGCACGATGCTCCTGTCACAAAAATTAAACCTCAACAGGAAGCACTTACAGATATAAATAAAGCAGGTGCCGAGTTGAAGGTAAAATTCAGTATCGCATTAATCAGCACAAAAGGTTTGTGAGCACGGTGGAGGCTAGGCTTTCTCCCCATATCTACCGTCAAGAATTTGCTTTAATCCTTGATGGAGCTCTGTGCACCCATTAGTTTCTCGAGCGCAATCCCGGTGTAGTTCCTGACACCAGGAGGTTCTGCCTCCTCATCTGCTGCTCTGATCGGTCTCTGGCCCTTTATAAACAAGAGGCATGTGAACTGCATGGAAGCCCCGCCCGTTTGGCCCCAGCCCACACACCAGCGGTGTGCAACGTCTTCCCGCCCTTTCCCCCACTATGATGGACAGATCACTCGAGGGACCCCGGCGCCCGTCAGCACGGTGGAAAAGTTACAGACACACATGGTAACGGGAGACATCTCTTCTGTCCCTTTATGCAGCTGTAGTTTAGGAAAAGCATTATACATTTACCCAACGAGGTAGCACTTACTGATTAGCCAGTAGAAAGTACTCCAGTTGAGTAGAGGTATTGCACAAAACGGTGGCGTCCTCTTGGGTAAATATGCAGGGCAGTATTCATTCTGGTACGATGCTCCTGTTACAAAAATTAAACCTCAACAGGAAACACTTACAGATATAAATAAAGCAGGTGCCCGAGTTGAAGGTCAAGTTCAGTAACGAATTAATCAGCCCAAAATCTCCGCGAGCACGCGAAATTTCACGTGTTTGCGGAGATTTTTTGCCATTTTGTGAAAGGCAATTTCGCAAATTCCGCCCACCCCTAGTTAAAACATGCAGATTAAAAGCATGCCTTGAAAATGCATGTGGGGTAACGTCACCGATTCTGCGAAAGTGGCTTGTACATTTGACCTTGAGTCAAATGAGGGGAATGAGTCCAAGGAGACAGCTTTACAACACCATTGCAGTGACAAAACATGCCAATTACATACATAGGCCCATCTTTGCTAGTTGGATGTACACGCATTCCATGTCTGGTCATACTCATCACCAACACCACTCACATGTCCCCTCTCCTGTCTGTAAGCTCTGGAATCAGCATGCAAGTGCTGTATAGACACAACACATTGATATTTCTTGCAGGGGTATCACTGACTGAGGATGTGCAAACATACATCAGGAAGACACATGCATTCCTCCATCTTCACTTACTAATTTGTACACCCTTCACACTTCCACCAAAGGCCATCACACTGGAGTCAAGGTACATGTGATATACACACATACTGCCTGGTACTAAGGACATGATCAGATTCTGACATTCATCACATCTCACATTGACAACATTTAATGGGTGTACTCACCAGTGGTGTGTGGGTCCCTGAAGGCGTTGATGTCCCCCTGTGTGATGAGTGGTCTTCCGGCTGTGAGAAATAAAACAAAAGGTGTGTTGGTAACCAAAAAGATAATTCACATGTGTCCTAGCCATCATCCAATTGATCACCTTCAGTGTAAATGCTCTGTAACTGTACTTTTGCAGTTCATGTGGCATACATGATTGTGTTGAGGTTGCCTGTTATTCCAATAAGACATGATAATGCGGAGTGAGGGCAAACAAGACAATCATGCTTGCACATTCACACATTTTGCACCGACAACTTATGTGACACATTCCCAAGGTCCTGTTTGGCCAAACATAAACCTGTCCTACATGCTCTTTTGTCAATAACATTGATGAAGAGTGCACAAGGGTGAGTCAAAACTATTGATTGTGTATGTCACTCTTGAGGAGTCATATGCTAAATATTTTAAATGTCATCTCATACAATGGTATTCTAGACAGAGGTACAAGGGCAGCGTACATAGTAGTCTGTGCCAGCATGGGATGTTAGTGAATAGCTGTTCCTATGTCTGCAAAACTCAGAGAAAAGCATTATTCCTAATTTTGTATGATCTTTACATGTGGGCTGCCTTGCGCAGCACACATGGAATGATCATAATGCATTGGATTGTTGATGTCATGTAAGGTCACCCTTCATATACATGAACAATCTTTTCCCGGCACCGTACACACTTGCACTATGGTGCAAGGGTGCCTGGGTTGGCACTACACTGCAACTGTTTTGCACCAAAACAGGTGGAAACGCAAGCCTGCACCATATGCTTGTGAACATGGTGCAGCGTTTCCTCTCTGCAATTGTAAAGTTAGGCCTGAAGGCATGATGTAGAATGCCTCACTCCACAAAATACCTGTACATATATCCCATTGTGTTACAGATAGCATTTATCATTATGAACAAAAGTGTTCATTCAACTATTTTGAGGTTGTACTTACCACCTTGTTGGCCAATGAGGACTTCAAGGTGGTCCAACATGTCACCCTCATTGCCAACGCAATCTTGCCATCGATGTTTCCACTGTCGGACAGTCCTGTCCACACCACATACCCACAGCATCTGGCTACTCACATTCTCCCACCTCACCTTCCTCACAAGTAACGCATAGCCCTGCAGGATCCGACCCCCACTTTCGATCATCAATGGCAAGTAGTGCTTCACCAGCCAGAGGAAGCCCCCCAATGCCCCCTCTGACATCCTGCCCTCCCTACCCACACCCAACATCTCCCAGCACACACCTAAAACCGCTCCTAAAAATTAAAACCCCAATCTATACCCCAACAATGATTAATACTTTAAAATATCCCTTGGATAAGCACCCGACAAAATATAGTACTAGACACAAAAAGCAAGTAAGGACAACTACACAAGACTTCACAGGGACCCTAGGGACAGTTCACAGGACACAACAACACTCTCAAAACCAAATTGAGCAGCACACAACACCAAGAACCCCCAACATTCTCAACAACCACAAGAAGCATGCTCAAAAGTGAAAGTGAAAGTGAAAGTGCACAGTACTCCTCTAGACAAAAGGATGCATGCTGACATCACTTCCTGTGTGTTTGTGGCCCATTTTTTGAGTTTGCGATTATTTCCTGCACGCAAAATGGTTTTGCAGTAATATTTCGTGTTTTCACATGTATTTAGCTATATTTTCCTATTACGGTTACGAAAAAATTATCGTGTTAGCATTAATGCGGCAACAATCTGGACGCTAACTGCAAGTTTGACCTCAGGTGAACTGTCTATTACCTCTTTTCACCCCATGCCATCACCTCCATGGACTACCTACTCATCGGAGACCTGGACTTCCACCTCAACAACCCCAAAGACTCCAACTCCTCTACCCTCTGGAAGAAGAGCCTGCCAACATGTGAATGACACAACTCTAACCCACACTGACCCACAAGGCAGGAGACACCCTCGACCCCTTCTTTGCAGGAGGAAACAGCGTACACTTCAGCCACACCACACAGCACCCATGGACAAGACCATCACTGCATACACTTCATTGGCAACAAAACCAAGCTGTACACACCTACAAATAGCGCAACACAAAGGAACTGGAGCTGAGTCACTGATGAGCAGATGTAATCGACCCTCAATTGCAACTCCTCAAACACTGCAGCAGATGCCAAACGCGCTTCCAGGGAATCCCACACATGCATCTCCAAATACGCAGACAAACTCACCCCGCCACACAACTCAGACGGACAGCACAGCAGCAATTCCGCATATTTCCCCACCAAACTCAAATAATCCAGACACACCTGCAGAACCATAGAGTAAAACAGGAGAAACTGCAAGACACACGTTAACCTCTAGACATACCATGTCCAAATACCACCAACGCATCAATGGCACTGATAGGCGCTTCATCCATGACATATTGGTTGCATACTCCACCAACTCAATGTCATTCCTGAATTTTCCAAGAACCACCAGTTAAGCCACAGACAACACCATCCTGGACATATCTCTGTCTGTATTTCTAAGCAACCACAGCCTGAGACCGCCCTACTCACAAGACAACATCCACACCTCCTCGGCCAAGGCCACAATGCAGCCCTGGCTCTACTTGACCTGTCAGCAGCATTTCACACCATCTCCCACCGCACACTAGCGGGCAGACTACATGACGCAGGCATACAAGGAACCACCCTTGACTGTATCCGATCATTCATCACCGGCAGAAGCCAAGGGACCAGATTGCCACCCTTCCTCTCTTAACCCATGAATATTCACATGCGGAGTGCCCCAGGGATCATTGCTCAGCCCAACACTCTTCAGCATCCACATGGCCCCCCTCACCGCCATCGTCCAGCAGCACAAACTCAGATTAGTATCCTACGCCAAGGACACTCAGCTCATCCTCTCCATCACCAAGGAGCCCACCACCACCAGACTCAACTTCCAGGAAGGAAGGAATGTAGGTAGTTGCAGACTGTATGAGCAGCATCTGCATGAGACTCAACGCAGAGGGAACATGAGTTGTCATCCTTGGACACACCTCAGCGGCATGTAACAGTGCCTGGTGTCACACCACCCTCGGTACTCCCACAACCCACACGGGCCACACCAGAGACCTGGGCATCATACTCAAATCTTCCCTCTCCATGTACCAACAGGTCACCGCCGTCACATCCAGCTACTTCAACACCCTCCGCATCCTCTCCCAGAGCTACAATTAGATCCCCCCAAATCCAAGAATATAGTCACCAACGCACTAATTTACATCAGACTGTAATGCAGACGCGCCCTCTGCACCAGCATGGGACAGTCTCTGCTCCACAAGCTCATGACTATGCAGGACACCACCACCATACTTGGGCTTGTGTTCACAATTTCCTCATAGCTCCTGACCCACCATCACACCTACTTGGTTACAACCTCTCCCAGCATTTACAGCTGTGTGACGGAGGGGCAGGACTTTGGATGGAAGTTAGTCTACAAGGCTACCCCCAAGGCCTGCCGTCCTTTGGGTTCTTGTGTTTGGTGGGTGGACATATTTCAAGGCATGTTGTTTGACATTTTCCACATGTGCATTCTCACATTTGTGTGCTACATGATTGCGGACTTGTTGTGTGTGGTGTGTTCAGGTTGTACTTTCCAACAAGCAGTCCATTTCCATATGTGCCATTCTCAAACCACTGGTTGATATGGACTGCCGGAAGATGTAGGAGTCATGCACACTTTCTGGAAACTTGGCTACAACATTGGTGAACAAGCCACGGTGGTCCATGATTGCCTGTACATTCATGGAGTGTGTGTGCTTCCTGTCCCAGTAAATGTGTGCAGTGTCTGCAGGAGGCACAAGTAGGACATGGGTGCAGTCAATTGCCCCCAACACATGGGGAAAGCCAGCAATGGCATAGAAGCCTTGTTTGGTGTCAAGCTGTTCTTGAGCAGTGTTGGGGAAGCGTAGGTGATGTGGCGTCAGGCTGATGATGGCATCAAAGACATTTGGGAGGAACCTTAAAAAGGATGACTGGGAGTCTCCCCCAATTTGGTTGGTTGGAAGGTACCTGAGGCCAACATGTGCAGCACTGCTAGGAGCTTCGTTTGCAGAGGGAAATTTTTTCATCGCTGTGTTGGTGCCTGCAGCCTGGGGTCTATCTGGGTCAATATGCGGAGGATGGATGCCTGTAGTGGGCTATCATATCCTCTGTTGTTAGGTCTATTAGGGTGATGGTTTGACGATAGGCCCGCTGTCTTCTTTGGCGCTGCCTCCGTGGTGGTCCTGGGGAGGGGGGGCGGTGGCGGTTGGTGTTGTGGTCTTCTTGGTGCTCCAAGCTGAATGAGCAGTACCTCCATGGCATCAGCGGGTTGTCAAATATGGTTCTGGGCTACTCCCCCTTATATCCTGTTTTGTTATCTCCATTTTTAAGACCACCTTTTTTTCTAGTCTTAGAAATCAGCTGCTAACAGGCCTTAGTGGCTGTTTTTTTTTTATGTTTCTTGCTGCATAACACTGCTAAATGTGTCTTTTCTTGCTGCATAAATTAGTCAACCCTGCCACACAATTTGGTACCCCCCAGTCATATAGTCCCAGTGGCTGTGCCCTTGAGGCACGGACATATGACCTCCTTAACTTGGGAAGAGCTCTGTTCAAATACACCTCATCTCACACCTTCCAGGGATAAACAAAGAGACTAATTAGGTTGCACTGATGCATCTTGCTTCTTAAAGGAATTGAGGCAGAGAACTCTTTCACATGCAGAACTATTAGTTTTCACCTGTTCAGCCCTAACAGAAGTAGACTTTGCTTGAATATTTTTCATTGGGTTCTTGAAAGCTCATACATGATGCCAAATATCTTTGACAGGAGGAAAAGCATAAGTATAGGGTAAATATCAGTGGTCCACTGGTAGCTCTTCTCTTTTTTAGAGGTTGTAGAGTGTAAGAGAAGGACAAAAATGCACAGTGTAGGACTCTGTTTCTCTATATAATGCACTAAAATGAAGTACGCTGTTCAGAGGGTCCTGTAAGACCAAGATTGGTATATAGAGACAAAAGTAGATAATACTCACGCTCTATTTGAGAAAGTGTGGGCGAACAGTTAGGTTTATCAGAGGGTAGTGCTAAGCATTTGTTATACTTAGGAGGCAATAAATGAGATACACACTCAATATATCCGAGACAAATTTATAAATATAACACCAATTTTTACGTAATTTTTCAGACAAAGAATTTCGTTCTACAGTAAGTACTTTTGATGATATGAGTTGTCAAAGTTCGCAAAATGAATTACTTTTGTGCACAATTACACAACATTGAAGTCAATGAGAGAAAAGAGAAAAATGCATATAAAATGAGACGTGGTATTTTAAGGTTCACCTTCAGGATTTAAGTAAGTAGCAAAGCCAGGCCCACTGTGCCACCAGCGGATTCTCTGGAGCATCCGGGATTTGTCTCGAAGCAGGGTGCTGAGGTCGTTGGTAGCTGGTGCGCTACGAAGAAGGCGGCACTTGAAAACAAACTGCACAAAGGGACTTAAAGGTATGTCTGGGGGCCCCACTCAGGACAACAGGACAGGCGGGGGCAGAGCATAAATTACCGCCGGGCGGTGCGCGTCAAGATGTCCTTGTTTTAAGGAGCAGGCAGCTTGGATAGGCGATTCCAGGACAGCTGGTCTTGCTGTCCCTCAATAGATGTGTGCTTCCAAGGTAGTTGGAGTCTGGATTGGACTCTTCGTCTGGATTCTGCAGTTCGGTACCAGCGGGCTGCAGGGGAGCGGTACCTTAACTCAAAGGAAGTTCTTTGGTGATTTGTAGAAGGCTGGAGGAGTTCTGGGGTTCTTGGAGGCCTCATAGTTGCAGGATGAGCCAGCACAGCATGATTGTCCAGTCCTTAAGGCAGCAGGCAGGGTTTGGCACCAATTTACTTCAACAGGACTTCAGTCCTCGGGCCAGCAGCTCTTCTTTGTCCTTTTCATCTCTGTGCCCATCAAATCTGAGTTCAGAGTCCAGAGATGCCACCTAAAAACGTAATTTAGGGGCGTTAAAGGGGGAGACAGGTAGTAGCCAATAGGCTACCTATCATTAGGGTGTCTATGACCTCTAAGTGACCACTTCCTGTAGTAAGGGGCACTACCCTGACCTGAATCAGATAATTCCCCTTCAAATCAAACCAAGATGGAGGGAAATGAAACGTGGGTTCCACATTGCCTGCCTCACCTTAGGGGTGGTGCTAGCTGAATGGGAACTCACCTCCTAATGTACCTAATTTTCTCACTTGTCCACCTGCCAAATGTAGATGAGGAAAGGGGGGTTTGCATCCTCCACTAGCTGGAGCTGCCTGGTTTCCATTTCAAAGGTAGCATCTCCTTTGAAGCTTCCCGCCTAGGAAGTTCATCCTGTCCTGGGGGAGGTGAGAAGCACCTCCACCCACAGTAGACTTTATTCCTGGCTCTGAGAGCACTGACCCTCACCCCATGAGGTCAGAAACATGTCTGGTGGTAGCAGGCTGGCTAAGACTAGTCAAGAGACCACACCAGTGTTTGGGAGGTTTGCAAGGAACCTTCTAAAGTGTCTCCTGTATGCATTTATTAATAAATCCAACACTGGCATCAGTGAAGAATTAGTAAGACAAGATGTTTGGTGCCAAAACTCTTAGGGTACAGTGAAGCTTTCATGGAGCTAGGAAACCCATGATGACAAGTATCCAGCACATGTACTCTCTATGGCTTCCCTGTGCACTTACAATATCCAAGAATGACTCAAATATTGTGGGGTCATATCTGCTCATACAGATATATCCACACATGGGATATAGTGCACCCTGACTTAGGGCTATAAGGCCTGCAGTAGGGGTGACTTACCTATACCTCATGCAGTGTGTGGGGGCATGGCACACAGGGCTGTGTACCATGTCGACTCTTCAGTCTTCTCTGTACCATGACATGCAGCCTGAAATGGCAGTTTGCACGGTCTTGGTAAGGGGACCCTAGAGTGGCCCAATTTGTGCTGCAGCCCTAGTGAACTCTCTTCAGTCCCAATGCCCTAGGTACCAGGGGTACCAACTACTAGGGAATTATAGGTGTTGCTGAAGTTGTACCAATTGTGTTACAGTTTTAGGGAAGGAACACTGGTTCTGAGGAACTGGTTAGCAGAGCCCCCGTACACTTCAGTCAAAGTTGCATCAAAAACCAGGCAAAAAGTGTTGGGTACTGCAACAAGAATCTAGTTCCTCACACAAGCCCCCTCTCCAGCACACAGGCCGGGAGACTCAGCCAAACGTGGGAGAGTCTTCCTAGTCTGTTAAGCAAGGAAGAGTGGGGAAACTGGTTGGATTGCTGCAGGGCCTACTCTGCCTTACATCCTTCTGTCCAGGTCAGTCCCTCTGGGAACTGGTCTTCCTCAACAGTTTCAGGACACAATTTAAAATGCCCTTTGTCTATCTCTTTAGTGTTGTTGCCCAGTCTTTTGAGTTTGGGATCAGACGTGTCCACCTCTGCTACTCCTAACTTAGCCATGGCATAACCCAGCTTACCCAAATAGGCTACCCACAGCTTGAGTAACCCCACCATGTCCAACAGGATCAGGGGGTCTAACTTACAAAATTGCGCATAATTTTCCCAACATTTTGTTTAATTAAGTGAAAAATTACACAAAAATTGCACAACCCTAATTATACGATACTGACCCTGCTTAAAGGTACTTTTTGCCAATCAGTCAGTAAATCAATTTACAGGGTACCTCAACGCATCAACTATCAAAGTGCATTCACATTAACCCGTGTAACCGAGAGCGCAAAAAACAAGTTTAATTTTACTCTATTGTTAAAATACGCAAGTTAGTATTTCAATGGCAGTGGTAACTCGTTCCAAAACTGTGATACAATTTCCTAAATAAACTTCCCAAACCATTGATTTCCATTGCAAAATAGGACATGTGCTAAAAAACAACATAAAGATCTCAAGGATCTTTTGGTATCATAACATAAGATTTTCTCTTGAAAATGTTAAGGGCACTCCAGAATGACATTTCTAAGTATGATTTTGGCTCTTATAACCGGCCTTCGAAGAGGAAACAGATTAGATAAGAATGTGGTCTTGCCTAGCCACACCTACCACTCCCCTAACCGACTGTTTTTTATTAATCTTTTGCATATGGCCAATTATTTTTCCCAGGGCTCAAATAAACAATGTGTTACAATTAAAAATTCCAGTTTCCACAACATTTTTGGCAATCACAGCACAATTTTGCTCAGTCAAATACAACAAGGATTGCCCAAAGTGTTGTCTAGAACTTACACTTCTTCATCAAAGCAATAACTCTCCTTCAAGAATGAGGTGCTGATAGAATAAGAATCAGAGATTGGTGGGCATCCACCTCTCCACCATTGCACAGCTAGTCATAATCTGGACCAATATTACTAGTGGCCCATCGGGAGTCAACCAATGTGAGACGAATCTTGGAGGTGTTAGGATCTAACCATTATGGTCTCATTTACAAGGCCATTGTGCAGCCGGTGCATCACTATTTTTGACACTGTTTTTGACACATCGTCGGTGCAATGGGCCTGCCCATATTTACAAGGCCACTTAAAGTCACCTTGCATGACTTTTCATGGCCTTGTAAATATGGGCCCCTTTCATTCATTACTCTGAGTGAAAGGGGTGTTTCCATGATTGTTGATGTGGGTGTTCCCATGCAACATCCATGGAACCTGATACATTCTCAGATTTACAAAGTTTTGCAAAGCTAGGAATGCACCAGAATCCTACACCTCCCCAGGGGAGGCAAATGAGTGGGGCAAAGAGGAGAAATATTTTTATTTCTCCTCGTTTTTTCCACTTTCTATACGTGCTGCAAACAGGAAAACGCCATAAATGATTGTTTTTGTGAAGGAAGGTGTCACTTCCTGCACAAACACCATCCAAAATCCTCCACGCACTTCAGGCACCTTGCAACATGACACAAGGGTGCCTGCGCTGGCACACACCAGCCTATTCTGCGCCAGCACAGGGATGCATCAATTTGTTGTTAATATGACACATACCTGTGCTTTTAAAATGACGCAGGCTGGCGCAGCAAAATGGCTTGCGAAACCACGCTGTATAATATTTTGTAAATTAGGCCCTTAATCTTAATCCAATTCCTGATAGCTTCCAGCAAACTGCGTTCTTGAGTATTTCAGTTATTATAGAACAGTCTGAAATCCCTTTACTAACCCAGTCTTCTAGTGGATTAGATAGTGACTCCGTATAGACGATGAAAAAAATCAGGCAGAAGGGGAAGCCACAGTACACTATGGAACACGGTGTCATGCAGTTTCTGCATATGATCTATATTATTCTAGTCATGAGAAATGATCTAAAACAACCAAGGTGCACTCAAGATGGAAAAGGTGTTTCTGAAATGACCACATTTGGCATTACACAGTTATAGTGGCAGTAATAAAACCCTAAAAGACCACACATCATCCCTCCTGCAGAAAACTGTTGTGCTAGTAAACATTTAGCAATTCAACTGTCATTGTGACAGCCCTCATGCCAATTACATAGCTAGAGTGCCATTATTAATACCTCTTTCTTAGTATTTTGATATTTTCAAATAAACACCAGCATTAAAGCAACGTGTCCATCCACGTTTAGCAATTAGAATAGAAGAAAACTGAAGCTTTTCATTCAGTCACAAAATCAGCTTGAAAACAGAAAGTACACTTAGAAAGGAACAAAACAGGCAACTACTGTAATAAACAATAATTTCAGTGTTTTATGTGACCTCTTCAAAACTCACATGACAGGACTAGCATTAGCGTAATAAACCTGCGTCATAGGAAAGAGCAGTAATTACTCACTGAGGTAGGAGTGTGCCTGGAAGGAAATGCTATGACTAATAACAAGAGGACATTGCCCAGTTGGAATGAACATCGAAAAAGGTGTCACTCAATCTCTGAAAGGCTTCAAGTGGAAAGGTCGATGCACACAATGGAGAGAAAAGAGATTAACCTTTACGGGGTACTACATCAACGTATTTTAAACGGTCTACTTTGCATGGTATCCCATAACACCTCTTTGTATAATGATTAACTGCCCAGACAATATGGCACCAATACATTGCAATCATTAAACCTGAGCTCCACCCCCTCTGGTGGCCCCCTACCCTCGGAAACCGACCCGCCCTTACGGACCACACTCGCAATCTCAGCATCATACCCGACCCTTCACTCACCATGAACCACCAGATAAACACCATGTCCTCCACTTGCTTAAACACCCTCTGCATACATCGCAAGACCTTCAAATGGATTCCCCCGATGGCAGGAAGACCATCACCTATGCGCTCATCACCAACACCTGGACCACAAAAACGCCCTCTATGCCGGAATCAACAAAAAACTCCTCCACAAACTCCAGACTGTCCAGAACACCGCAGCCAGACTCATCCTCGATATTCCACAACATGACCACCCCACCCAATACCTCCGAGACCTCCACTGGCTCCCCGTCGCAAAAAGAATAACCTTCAAACTGCTCACACATGCCTACAAAGTCCTCCACAACACCGGACACCAATCCCTCAATTAATGGATCTCTTCCCACACTCCCAAGAGAAACCTCTGCTCCGCTGACCTAGCCCTAGCCATGGTCCCCCACATCCACAGGGCCAGAGCGGATGGCAGATCCTTCTCCTACATCGCAGCCAATACCTGGAACGAACTTCCCCTCCGCATCAGATGAAGCCCGACACTGCACCAATTCAGACATGATCTCAAGACCTGGTTCTTCGAATGACCTATAGAGCTGCTTGTAATGGTGCCCCCCCTCCCCCCCCCCTCAGCGCCTTGAGACCCTCACGGGTGAGTAGAGCGCCTCAAAAATCCCTGATTGATTGATTGATTAATGCATTAGCAGATGGCCAAGCTTATGTCAAATAAAAAGTCCGTCACTTGGACCAACCCGAGCAGACACCTGAGGGACCGGATGCAATTTAGTCACATTAAGAGAACAAGTGTAGAATATATGATAATATTTTGCATAAACTAGCTTTAATCACATATATTGGGAATTATCTTTAATGTACACATTGATTTGTATGGCGTTCAGAACTGAACACAGTCCAGCCTGCAAAGTCAGCTGAACTGGTGGCTCGGGACATCTGCTGGAGACTCTCCAGAGTCAAAAACGAACCTCCGCAATGCTGAAGGCAAAAGATGAAATGTCAAAAACAGGTCCCGGTAAGACGCCGTAAAACTTGTAAATGAACATGCAATGCATAACAAGCAATTTTAAAGGCAAGAGACAAGCTCATAAAACCGGAAATATAATACCCCTGCTGGAGATGCACTCTCCTGGCTGAAGGCGTTCTTTTGGAAACCGAAGTGCTGAATATTAAATAGGGGTGTACTCACGTTTCTGGAGTTAATCGTATTTCCTCTATTTTTTTTAATTTTTATTTCGCTTGAGCTTAAATTAAAAATCTTCATACTCAGGACTTTATCCCATATTAAAAGTGACGCAATGGCGGCGCAAGGGGCTTGTAAATAAGCCCATTGGTTCAAGCACAAAATAAAATGTTTTGCGGGGATTGTGAAGCTGGTTGTTAACACAGCAGTAATTGTCAATCTAGCATGTTGACCATGCGACTTAAGAAAGGATATGGGTAGTGCATTGATTTGTTCTCAATGCAGGCTGCATTACAGCCTGCATTGAGGACATGCCCAGGCCCCCATTTCCTGGCAGAGCGCTGATCCACGGTGCACAGTCCAATCTCAACGCTGCATTGTAATGTGGTGATTGGCTCAGGGGATCCAGGTTCTTACTGGTTCCTGTTGCGGCTGAAGAGACAATGGAGAGACGGCAGCGGAGAAACCCGGTAATCAGGTAAACTTTTTTCTTTTCTTTTTACCTAGTCTCCCCTCCCTCCCCCCGATCCCTGCCGGCCACCACTTACTGACAACAAAGCTAGACAGCAACATTAAGCATCTTAAAAATGTGAGCATTGCACAGAGTAATGACATGAAATTAAAGACATTATGTGCCCTTCCTGGCAGGCAGACTTCATGTACTAACACATCTGCCTGGATGTAGGTGGATTAGGGCAACACATGCACTGCGTGAAGGTAAACAGCTGGTGACGTGGCCTTTTCAGCACCTGGACAGCTCCCTCTTGTTGACTTTTTGCAAGATGATTTGAGCGAAGTTCTGATGTGAAAGTTCAAATGAGCCAAGATCTCACGTTGCACTGTATTTTATATTTACTTTTTTAATTCCTTGCAATGGTTGCCAACGATAAAATAATATTCACCAGATTTTGTATAAAGCCACATTTAACTGGATTTATTTTTGCATTACACATTAAATGAAAATTGACTGTATCAAAAGTTCTGAGTATGGCTATATACACTTTCGTTGTGTGTTCTACTCCTTTATTACAGGACAGAGCAAGTCGCCCCCCCCCCAACCCATCAAGATGTTTGGCTTGGAAACAGGGAAAATATAGAAAACCCAGGGCCTAATTTACAAGAGGCTTGCGCCGCTGGATGATGCTCGGGTGGTGCAGGCCTTTCAACCATATCTATGATGCGTCACAAAGCCACGCCTCTCAACCATATCTATGATGCGTCACAAAGCCACGCCTCTCAATCATATCTATGAGGCGACACAAAGCCACTCCGCATGGCTTTGCATGGCCTCTTAGATATGGAGTAAGGCAAGTCAGTGCAAAGCACTGCTACCCCTTACTCTGCGTCAAGGAGGCATTCCATGGGCGTTGCGGTGGGATTTCCTATGCAACACTCAGATTTACAAGGATCTGTAAACCTTGAAATGCGTCAAAACTGTGAGCCTCTCCAGGGAAGGTGCAACTAGCAGAAATAACTCTGTTTCTCATTGTGTTTCCTCTTTCCATGTGACTGCATTCTGCAGCACACATAGAAAGAGGACAATGCCTCCATTGATTGTTTCTGTGCAGGAAGGTGTCCCTTCCTGCACAAAATAAATTGTGCCAGCAATGCAAGGTGCAAGGGTGCTGCGTTGGCGTTAGGCACTAGTTTGTGTGCTGACACAGGCAGAAAGAACAGGAATCATTAATATGGCACATTCATGCCTTTTCCATTTGACACAGGACAGCCCAGCAAGAAGCCTTATGGCACTGCCCTGTGCCAAAAAGTTGTAAATGAGGCCCCCAGTTTTTTGTTTTTCTTTTGAAATAAATAATTAAAATAGCAGATGTGTTTAAAGTAATTTCTTCTTGCATTTCGATTCTGTCCAACTATCCCTAAATGTTTATGAAAGCAAACAGGCATAGGACTGGCAGGTAAAACGCAATTTTTTTCAAAGCAGTGTTATGATGCATAATTCCCAACCTTTAGAGTCTCTAAAAAAGGGTGAGATTCGGGGGTTCTGGATGACGATTCCATTGTCTTTCACTCACTTTCACTCCCAGCGTGGCAGGTCTATATGTACACCGCTTTGAGGAAAACATGTACTGGCTGATCAAAATCCATATGGACAGAGGATCCTTTGGAAACGCTATATGGATGGCATCCTCATCAATCTTTCCATATGAACTGTCCAGCAATGAGGAGCCTTATTTCTAACATGTTGTGGAGGCTCTGACTACAACACTATCTGCGTGCTGTGTTGGTGTTCTATGCCCATTTTTTTATGAAAATACTCACTTGGGTATTTCAAAAGGAAATTATTTCATTCCTTATAATTTCTTAAAACAGCTATATCACACACACAAAAGATGGCATGCAGACCTGTCTTCTACATATCATATGCAGCGCAAAAATATGCAATTTTTTTATCATGCCTTCTCAACTTTCTCCTTAGGTGATGGGCAGCAAGTGAACCCCTGAGGAACTGGAAGTGATTGTGCTTACTTTATAGTGTTGATTGATATGATAGACAATATAAAATATATATCCAGTTCAGGGATCTGTTTCTTTAAGGCCCTAAAGAAAGCCACGTGACCTGATGGGGAACATTATGACTGAAACATGAGGACCACGTTGTGTATCAGATGTAAGGGATCATTGACCTACCCTACTGTTTTTAACCTTACCCCAACCCCTGTCACATATTAGAAGCTAATACTTGGACTTGGACGTCATTTTAACCTCTTTTTCATTTGTCTTTGGGTCCCACACAAAAGACAATACGAATTTGAAAGCACTTCCTCCACTCTTAACACATTAGGTGTCCAGGATGGCGACCCAATGATGAAGCATGCCACTGGTGAATTCTGGAAGGTGAGGGTCTTTTAAAAAAATTCTTGAGAATTCTAATGAGGACAATATTGGTCTGTTCTGGAGATTCCACTCTTGTATGATTGGGTTCTGATGGAGGAATCGTCAGGTTTCGTGGGGACTGTGTCAAATGCGGCCAGCAAGTTTAACAAGCAATGGGAAAACGTGGCACCTTTGTGAGGGCTATTGGGTTTGTCAGAGTTTTTAAGACATGCTGCACAGCAGTGCAAGCTACTGTGCAAAATGGCTGAAAGTAAAGAAAAAACCATATGACAGCATCATAGTGCTTTTTTTTAAAGCCATGTTGCACAGCAGCCCGCAATGTCATGTAATATGTTTTTTTTTAAAAAGCAGAAAGGGGAAAGGAACACGAGGGGTGATAGAGAGAGAGAGAAGCAATAATAGACAGCGAGAGGAGGGGGTAAACGGTAAACAAACAAGGGAGGTGCGGGCGAGGAGTGTGGGAGTACCAGACGTGGGTAGGGGCAATGGGTTGGGAAGAGAAGGAAATAGTATTTCAATCACATTGGCATGAACGGATTAAGGTGAATCAATCTGTGATTGGACGGTGCTCCACAAAAACGAACAGAAGTGATGCCTGGCTGCACTGGCCAATTACAAGGCTGCAAAGTAAAGTGACACTGAAGCCAACAAATAGTAATCAATGGGTGAACTCCAAGTCCTTTATTGTAAACAATAGTGTCTCGCAAGCGAGAGCGTATGCAGCACATGTGCTTTCAACGGCTCAACCTAAAAAGAACCAGAGGTGCAATACTGTTACCACCAGTTAATGTCTTTAAATTGTCTACTATTGTGGTCAAATCGATTCTTTGCCTGGGGTGAGGAGTAAATTCCTACTTCCACTCCTCTAGGTAGTTCAATGTGATTATGCAGTTTTGCAACTAAACAACCACAAAACGCTCCAAAACTTCAGGCAATTGAAAAGGATGGAAATGGAGAGTCAGTTTGATGGTCCAGGGGCCCAAGCTCGACTTCTGAAATAACGGAGACACAGATCTTCCCGTGAGAAAATCAGGAGTCATTTCAGAAGAGGATGACAAATTAAACATTCAGATAAAGAATCGATAGGTTACTGTTGTACAACTTTCACATACCCTATGCTAATCCACAAATCCATGTCATTCGTGTGTATGCATACATTTTCAATTAAAAAGTCAGTTACATGAGTATAATGTTTCTGATTCACCACTTGAAATTTGCAATTAGTAATCAACTACATTTTCAAAACCTCACCACTGCACTGCTCACGGCATCACATGTTGTTACAGGTGACATCACTAATGACATCCTATACCACATCACCATTCACATTAACAATGAATCATTGCTTTAACTATCAATCAACATGAGTTTATATTGAGCAGAATAAACTAACCAAAAATGTACCTGCAGTCAAATTTCCCTGAACACTGCTTACATTAATTTATAAACTAATAACCACCTCTAACTCATTTTACTTTACATTGCATTAACCTCACTTCATAAACTCTGCTCAATGGCAGAAATATGCATGTAAAATATATATAATTAGCACACAACAGTAATCTAAGGATCTATATATATACTCCCACTCCAGACTAGTTTACGAGTAGTGTGTTATATGAATAATCATCCCATACAATATCAAATTTAGTGGTAAGGGAGAACTTCTTCCCTAACAACTATACAGAGTCGAAATACTCTTGCATTTATACTTACTGTTAACTGTTTTCTTTACATAAATGAACAGTACGCGTATGACTGTAGTACAAACAATCAATCACTCAACCAGGGTTTTTTAAAGCACCCTACTCACCTGTTAGGGTCTTAAGGTGCTGGGGGGTGGGGGGGGTGCAGCTCCGTTGGGGTCATTTGAAGAGCCAGGTATTGAGTTTCTTCCTGAATTGGGCCAATGTCGGGCTTCGCCAGAGGTGGAGGCGGGGCTCGTTTAATGTCTTGGCTGCAAGTTAGGAGAATTATCTTCTACCCGCTCTGTTCCTGTAGAAGCATGGGATGGTGGCTAGGGAGAGGTCAGCTGATTGTAGTTTTTTCTTGGGTGCGTGGAAGGAGAGGCGGTTGTTGGGGTATTGGGTCTGATGTTGTGGAGGGCCTTGTATGCATGCGTGAGCAGCTTGAAAGTTATCCTTCATTTGATGGGGAGCCAGTGGAGGTCGCAGAGATGTTGGGTGATCTGGTTGTGCTTTTGGAGGTCGAGGATTAGTCTGGCTGCGGCGCTCTGGATGATCTGGAGTTTGGGGAGGAGTTTCTTGTTGATTCTGGCATAGAGGGCGTTGCTGGGGCCCAATCTGCTGGTGATGAGGGTGTGAGTGACCGTTTTCCTACAATGAAACACACAGGTCTAAGATTAAGAGCCAAGAACACACATAGCAATAGGTTTGCAACTCTCAAACAAACTTTTTTTTTTAAAGAAACAGTTTATTTTTCAGATGAATCCCAGCTTACATTTACTCAGCATTAATACTTCACTGGTACTGGAAAGGACAATTATCTTAGCTGGTGTAGAGCTAAATATAGACAGGAGCGGGCTAAAACCCATGTTTTAACTCTCCGTTTGGAGTAAAAATCAGAACCTCAACAAGCAAAGATAATAAATGTTCCAAACAAGAAAGGAGCCACTCACTGATGAGTGAGTGTTTTCCCTTGTGGACCAGGTCATTGATGCATTTTTCTCATCCAATCAAAAGAGTTCAGTCTTCACAATAGAGGGAAGACAATGGCATTTTGGTGTGGCCAAATGACAGACATCAATGAACACCAATTAGGTATTGCAAGGGATAGTACCAGTTCCATTGCAGCTTGCTCTTGAATACTCTCGCTACTTCTGATCTTCATGAATCTAACAGGAACAGACAGGAAACATGGCACTAACCGACAGTTTCCCCACCTTGTCATTTTTCTAGCCTCTCTGCTGCAAATAAGGGCTAAGGGTGGGACAAGGGGTCAACCATGTACTGTTATTAAGGGTCAAGGGATGCATACTGTCACTTCCACTACTTTTGGCACTTTTTAAAATTTAGATCCGTGCAGAGAGCTATACTATACAATACTATAGGATTTGTAGAGCTCATGACAACTCAGCCTCTTTTAACTACAGGAAGGGTGACCAAATGCAGGTTGGAACAGCGAAGGGCCCAATTGAGGGCATAATGAGTAACATGTTGTTGAATGATGGGAGGGCTTTTCCCATGGAGGACACTTTGGGCACTGCACATTTTTTGAGCAATGGGGAGCCAATGCAGATCCCTCAACCCCCGCTGGGCTGATTGGGACCTGGGAATACACAGAAGCATATGTGCAGCCGTATTTTGTACCACTTGAAGTTTCTGGATGGCCACCTTGGGGGAACCCAGGTATAAAGAGTTACCATAGTCCATGCAAGGGAGTTAATGCCTAGACTATCAGGTCAGGGGGAGCAGTGTCAAGATCTTGCACATAATCATTAACAGGCCAAAGCATCAGGCTGATAGTTTGGTGGCCTGGACTACCATCATCAGAGTTCAATCAATCCACATCCCCAGACTTTTTATAGTTGACTTATTAGCCGGGAGGGGGTCCAGATGAGCTGGCCAATCCAGATTGTGTTGGGCATGAGACATACTCCTGAGAATCATTAATTTAGTTTCCATTCCAATGAGATTGAGACGGGATAGATTTATCCAGCTGGCTATCTGTTACCAGCAAGAATGACTGAAGGCAGAGCAGAACCAGGCATAAATGAAAACATGAGCTTGATGTCATATGTGTAGGTGACTATAGACATCTCAAAAGGTGCTACAATGTCCACCAATGGTTGCAGGAAGATGTTAAATAATGAGGGGCTGAGTGAGGACCCTTGCGGGACCCCACAGATGACAAGTCGGATATTCGATGTACAGCCCCTGTCAAAAACCTGAAATGTTCGCCCCTTTAGAAAGGACCACACCCAGTCCAAGGCTTTCCCTGTGACACTATCCTTACCAACCCTGTCCAGAAATATTGGGTAGTCAATGTCGAAGGCCGCACTGAGGTCCAGGAGTACGATCTCCTTTTGGCCTTTTACACCACCGCTAAAAGGGCAATTCCAGTGCTATGCCTGGGTCGAAAGCCAGTTTGTGTTTGGTGCAAAAAAGAGTTGACCTCCAGAAAATCGGAGAGACATCGATTGACATGTTTTTCAGTCACCTTACTAAAAACTGGTAAAAGCGAGAAAGGGCAGACATTTCCCATACAGGCAGGGTGAAGATTGGGTTTCTTCAAGTTGGCTTTAACCATTGCATGCTTCTAGGGCTGAGGCACAGTCCCTGTTTCCAGAGACAGGTTGACCATTTTGAGCAGAATGGGGAGGATGGTTTCATGCTCAAACAAATGTCCCTTGGGTAGCCGGGTCGAGGGGCATCCTGATTTGATTTTACTAAAAAGAGCAGTCAGCTCCTCCAGAGGGAATTGAGACAGGTTGGCGGGACGGCTATCCCTGTCAAAGGGTCTTTTTCATAGGATTGATAAGATACCCAGAATTTTAATCGAAAAAAAGGAAGCCAAAATGTCGCATCTATCAGTTGAGGGTTAGGATAGAGGTGTGTTGTGTTGGAGGAAGAGTTAAACAACATTTTGGTAATTTTAAACATTTGTGTGGGCATATTACAAGCCTTATACATTCTAGTTTCAAAATAGGACCCCTGGGCGAGATGGATTTCAGAATGGCAAACCCTAGCTTTCGCCCTATATATGTTTTTTTAGATTCCCACTCCCCCTTCTGCAACATTGCAGTTTTTCTTTAGAGTTCTGGGGTGGGGTGAATAGCATGGGGAAACTGATTGTCAGCATGTCAGTTATTATCTGCTTAGGTATATTTTGATCTAAGGACTGAGTCAGCCAGTCCATGATCTTATTTAGGGATAGATTCAGAGAACAACTTCATCTTTCCCGATTTAGCCGATGCCATTGTCGGTTTACAATTACTTTGCTCTTAGAGGGTGCAGACAATTTAAGTATCCTGAGTATCAGAGGAATCAGAAAATGATCTGTCCAAAGAAGAGGCACTGGATCAAGAATTCCAAAAGGGGTTTATTAGTAAAGATAGGGATTAGCAATTGACACCCTGAATGAGTGGGGTCCTGGACCCTTTGCACAAGTTGTATAGCAGCTAGATCATGCAAAAAACGAGAATCTTGGGAATCTTTGGAGTCATCAAAGTGAAGAGTAAATCTCCCATTATAGTAAAATGTGTAAGGTTTATTGTCACACTCACAAGAACTTCAGGCGCAGCTCCATTGAATTGACTAGCTGGGTCTGGGGGATAATAAGCTAGCTGCTCCAAAAATGTGGAAGTATGGAAAAACGAGATAGAAAACACAAGACTTTCGCAGTGGGGGAGTATGAGCGAATCGGTTCTACAGTTGAATGAATTTTTCACAATAATAGCTAGCCCTCTGCCTTTTCTACCCTTTCTATCTCTCCGGATGATATGATAATCAGGGGATCAGGCTGGACTATGTCCAGTCTGAATTCATCATAAAGCCATGTTTCCATAAGGAAAACCACATTTGATTTATAATCCTGCAGGAGGGAACGGATGTTTATGACCTGGAAGGGACCTGCAGTTGAGGACAAACATATTACCTCCAGCTTTATGTACAGGGGTTTCCCTAACTTTAGGACCAAAATAAAAACTATAGGAACAGTACTTACTGGTGCTGGCAAGATTAGAGACATCCATTTAGTGGCCGCAGTTGGTACTAATCGTCCCTCTAACTTTAAGCAAAACGTCTCTGGGATATATTCCCCGGTGGGAGGTGTGAGGCAGGGTCCCTGGCCCTCAGCCATGTCGGGCGCGGATGGTGCGCCAGCGGCCCACCCGCTGCCTTGACGTTTAATGCCAGGTAGGTAATCCAACCACTAGAGTGTCAACCAAGAAATAGCCACTCTATGGTTGGTATGAAAAGGTTCACAGTGGCACTGCGATCCGAACAATTCCCACTCAAAAACCCCACATTAAAACTCCTCAAAACTGTTAAAATATTGTAAAATGTCCATAGTCAGTTTTTAAAAACAAGAAAACTACCGCCTCAAAGGGGCAACTGATCGCCAACTGCCTTACGGTGCAGCCTCTAGATTTATTACTTGTATCTCTCATGTGTGCCATATGTTTTGCCCCAATCCCAATCTTGGGGCAACCATGATGTGGTAGAAAAAAGATACAGAGACTCATTGCAATCACATTGATTCAATTACTCTACCAATGATTTGAAAAGGTGGATATGATCTCTTCCATGCACTCAGGCACATATTTATCATTTCTTCATGCAGCGCAATGCAACAAGCCACCTTGTTGCACTACGTAAAAGGGTAGCAATGCGCCATATTTAACATTATATGGCACATTCCTGTCCTTTCCCAGTGATGGCACACTTTTAACTGACTAGCACCAACACAGGCACCCTTGGGTCATAGTGCAAGGGCGCCTGCATTGCAGGCAGTATTGTTTTTGTGCAGGAAGAGACACCTCCCTGCACAAAAACAATCCTCGGAGGCATTTTCCTCTTTCTATGTGTGCTGCAGTATGCAGCAAATGTAAAAAGAGGAAAAAATGAGGAGAAACTGAGATATTTCTCCTCGTTACACCTCACCTGGGGAGGTGTAGTATTTTGATGCATTCCAAGGTCTATCACTAATGGTAAATCTAGGAATGTGCCCAAATCCATGGGTGGAAGCGTGGAAACACACACGCTCCACCCATGGAACTCCTCACTGTGGCAAAGGAATGCGAGGCAGTGATTTGCACTGCCTTGCTGTACTCTCCAGATTTACCAAACCCTTTGGGGTATGCAAGGTGGCCTTGACTGGCTTGATAAATCTCTCTGAGGTTTTGTGTCACCCTTGTGCCCCCTTGCATGGTGCAGGGGCGACACAAAATGTGATAAATCTGGCCCCAGTGAGAATGTAATACACGGACAAAAAAAGATGGAATGCGTGAGGCAAATCATCAGTAACATGAGGCCATTTTTGAAAATCAGCCTTTGGAATTAAAGAAGAGCAGTAAATCAAACAAAAGGAACTATCTTTATGTTCAGTGTCTGACAGAGAGGGAAAATCTCTTCTTCCCAGGCAGTAAGCTCTTTTTGTTTCCAGTTGATAGTTCACCTCTGGAGGCTGTACCAATATATATTCAAGGTCTCCTTCCCAGGATTATTCTGTGTGGGGTGACACTGGTAAATCTGGAAGGAGCTGGTGAAAATGGAGGTCTGGTAGATCACCTGGCAGTGTATGTCATAGGTCAGTCAGTGTGTAGGCCAGTAATTAAGAATCTGGAGATCTGAATTCCAAAATAGACTTCAGGTACAATAGGTAGAAAAAGGGGTATGCATGTGAAACCCTTTTTACATTACCAGACATCTATAGCAATAACTAAATCTCAGCTGTCTAAGAAATCAAGAAATATAGATAACATTAAACAGTGAAGTAAAATTGTCAAAAGATGAGTCTTTTTTAAATAAACATCCCTCCTTGCTATGCAGCTAAGAAGTGTACTATAACAGCATACCAACAAGCGAAGCAAAGAAGTTGGAGTTGAAGTCTATTATAGCAGCAATCATGTACTTGTTAATAACAAAAAATGTGATTTAATTTTTGTATCTCCCATTATTAAACTATCTTGTTGACGAAAATAAACAAAGTTACGATGCTGTAACCGTCGGTAGTAGTCATTCCTACCGCATCGTAATTTGCTGGTTGGATTCCTTTCCTACTGACCCATTTGGATGGTGTCGGTTGGAAAGGAATCTTACCGGTCTTTCTGACTGCCATCCAATGGGTTCAGAGAACCCGTCCGAGAGTCGGAATGACTTCAGTAATCCGAATGGCGGCTCTTTCCACCCGAGGTATTACAATATGAGATTCGGACAGCCTTTCTTTGCCGGCCTTTCAAACACAGAAAGGCTGTTGGAAGTTGACTTTGGGGACCCCCAGCAGGGCCCCCATAGGTGCATGGCCTCTGTTTGGTGGCCGAGGGAGAACCTATGGTGCCCCCCTGTTGATCCCTGCACCCCGTGGCAGGCTCCTTCAGGTGCCTGCCACAGGGTGCAGGGATGAATTGCACCTCTTCATTTTACAATGAGAGCATGCACTTCAGTCGGAATGCATGCTTCCATTGTAAAGAATAGAACTGCGACCGAACACTGTTCGGTCGCAACCTAATTGGTTGGTTGGGACCGCCGACAGAAGGTCGGGCGGTCCCACGACCAAAACGATGTTGGGCGGACTTAAGTCTGCCCGACATTGTAATTAGGCCATAAATTGTGTGTGATATTTTCTGCCAACTGAGAGTAGACAATAACAACGACTTCTGAATAAAGGTAAAGCAGATGTAATATGAGGAATTCAATTGTATAGAACATCTGGAGAGCTCAAACTGCTATCTAGAACTATATATGATAAAAATGTATGCAAGATACATTTCATACCCACCTTATTAACAGATTAGTGAGTTTATTAATAGGTGCAGAGAGTATCCTTTGTAATCTGGAGAGACATTATTGGAGGTCATTTTCGGTCATGCCAATATTAACACACTAAATCCATTTAGGAAGAATGTAGGACCAAAGAGTTTGGCTATTAGGTGCTCCAAGACACTGAGGCCACTCAGTAGCCTAATTATGCATTGAGTAATTGGCAAACAAGTGGCAGACGTTTCATGTATAATCAAATATGATTCTTCGAGTGTACACTTGAGAGTCCAAGCTTTAAATTGAGGGAAATGTTAGTTACAACAGTAAATGTTAATATAATGTTGCAAATCTCTGAAGCAGCGACGTCAGCAGGTTTTGACAAGCACAGAGTAGCAAGAAATAGGACAAGGTTTTTGGATTTGTTTTTTTAGCCTGAACCTCGCTGAAATAGCCTTTAATTCAGCTTGGTTTAGACAACTAATGCAGAAACGCCTGGCATCTGAATGTGGGCTGTGTTTAGTAAAAGATCATGTTCTTTTGATATTGTTATAATAGGTCACAACCGATTGGTCCAAACATTTCAATGTTATGTATTTGATTATATGTATCTGAGAGAATTGGCATCAAATATTGTGTGGGTAAAACTACACAGGCTTTTACATTAGCATTTAAAATAGCATATTTAAATGTCTGGGTAGCAGTAGCATTTTTTTTATTTAAAAAATGAAGGTTTTGAACTTAAGAAAAATTGTCCATTGTTCTAATGCTCATCGAAATGTGTGCAATTGAATTTTATGGAAACATAATAACATTAACATGAACATGAATGATGGGTGGAAATGCTGGCTGAGTTGTGGCCAATGGTTAAACGTACTGCAAGCATTTCTCCCATCGCCTTTTGTGTGGTTAATATTAGCAAGTGATCAGATCAGAATTGTCATGTTTGTGCTTAAAAGATGGTTCTAAGCGATATTTGAAAAGCTGTAAAGAAAATGCATAATAGTTTTAAAGCTTTTCTTAGTATATAAAGATTGATAATTGTGATCTAATACTGTTAGGAGGTGGTGACTGCTTAGTTCAGTAGTGACTAATTCCAGTAGTTTCCTTATGTTTCCTTATTTCTGGAGACATATGCTCTATTTATGACCTGGTTTGCATTGCGTCTGCACCACGTATCATGATACATGTGCCACGCAAACCTTAAGTGAGATTCATGAAGCCATGCAAGGCCACTTTGCACGGCCCTGAGTGGCTCCATAAATCTAGAGTAAAGTAACGCAGCACAAATCACTGAGTTGCCTTACTCTGCCCTGGGAGGGCAATCCATGGGGGTTGCGCAGGGCCGGACTGACTACCGGGCGTTTTGGAATGCGGCTGAGCTGGGGGCTGATTTTGTTGATGGGGACCTGCGTGTACTGAACGAAATTCGTTTTGCTTTAATTATTTCGAAGTACACGCAGGTCTCCATGAACGAAATCAGCCCCCACCGCAGTGAAATCAGCCCCCTGCTCGGCAGAATTCCAAAACGCCCGGTAGTCAGTCTGGCCCTGGGGTTGCGTAGGTGTTCCCACGCAACTCGCATGGTTTTTTACGCATTCCCAGATTGACCAGAACTGGTAAACCTGGGAATGCACCAAAAAGATACGCCTTCCCAGGGAAGGCATAAGAAGGTGAAATATCTTTATTTCTCATGGTTATTTCCTCTTACAGAGGATTATGACACTCTGGATTGTTTGTGTGCAGGAAGGTGTCCCTTCCTGCACCAAAAAAATCCTGCATGCAACAGAGGCACCCTTGCACCATGGTGCAAGGGTGCCTGCATTGGCGCTAGGCTGTCAAAAGGGCTCCAGCGCATGGGAAAGGTGCTGTATTGACTTAAACAGAGTAAATTCCTTCCCTTTCTCTGTCATGCAGCACAGCAAGGTGACTTGCTGCGCTGTCCTGTACAGTATGTCAGCTTTATAAATGTACCCCTAAGTTTCTTAAACATGAAGTGAAGTGCCCACTGTGTTGCTTTATAAATGTTTGCTAGCAAGAGGCGTGTAATGTTTACCCAGCAGGGAGCATTGTAGCAAACCTTCTGATTCCCATCCTTTGTGAAATGTACAAGCTGTCCTAGTTATTTTTCCCTACAGCTATGAAACATTTTTCTAAATATTGTGAGTTACTTCGAACTCCATGGTGAGATAATCTTCACCTTAACCAAAACCAGAAAGGCTGGAAAATGTTAGCAGATTTTTTTTTCTGCATGTTTTCTGTATCCCATACCTTTTCTATCCACAATGATACTGTAAACAAACAATCTGTTTTATGTGAACTATATTTTATGCACAACCATTTTGCTAGTGTAATATAAATTGTCCCAAAACTCATGATTTTCATGCTAATGTGGCCGGGCAACAAACTTCAGAACCTGTGACAATTTGCAAGTTATTCCTCAAACCTTTGCGACGATGGCAAAACACATCTGTAGGAATACATGCATTCGTCCATCACTATTGAGGTCTTACACTGGATTTTAAAAACTGCTGCCATTGTAAGTTTTAACAAAGACTATCTGTTGACAAGCTCACTTCTCCAGATATCACAGGGACTTACTCCTGTCTGGATTCAAACTCCCAAACTTTCTTTTTTTCAACACTTATTGCAATTTGTTCATGCCAAAATATATGCAATCCACTAATGACTGGTTTCTTGGCAACAATAAACCAAACAGACCATAGTTGTAGTCTTGGACCAACCCCCATGGAGAAATCTCTTCCATCCTATCCTTCTTGATATTCTTTGTCTCATCTCGCTCCGCTGATTCTCCTATCTCTTCTTGGTGTAAAAAACACAGATTGTCTTCTCCTTTACCTCCTCAAACCAGCATCATCTGGTCCTCTGATGTACGTCAATGACGGTCAAGTGTTAAATCCATCCAAAACATACATTTTTCTAAAGAAATCACTGGTCTCCAAGCATATTGAGAAATATTATGGACCTGATACAATATGGCGCAAGATTCATGATATTTAGAGGCAAATTATTAACAGACACATTTTAAGAAGGTTAAATTTGTATGTTTTTCATTCACATAAAATCAATTTGTTGCCAGAATATAGTTGGGATTCAGTAACTTTCTCAGTAGTGAAAATACTTTATTCAAGTCACTGCTCAATTTTAGAAGATTTTTTGAATTCATTTTCGTAGAGGGTATTTTTATCATGTCATCATTAAAGCCAATTGATAAGGAACATAAAACCAAAGGCTCAGAGAGACTGCTAGGAAGGGAATTTTAAAACCTTACTTTTCTTTGAGGGTGACCTTTTTCAACAGTGGCAATGGAGGCCATTGGCAACAGCATCAATGCAATGTGATCCTCAATGAACAGTCTGGTAAGTTTTGTATTGTTTGTAATCAACTGTATCAATCAATCACTAAGCTGCAAAGATTACAATCCCTTGTACATCACTGGGAGACATCTTAGGAAAAGGGAAGTAGGATAAAGTTACTGGTCCAGGAAATGAGGCAGGGCATAATGGCAACAGATGTAAGAGTCAGATGCAATGGATTGAATTTTAAGGAAAAAGGGAATCATAGATGGCAGGAGGCTGGAACAAGAAAGGATAACAATGTGCTTATATTTTATTACATATTACCAGCCCAAGCCTTTTTGACTTACTTATTTTAGAAATTGAGTACTGTGCTCATTTATGCTAATCAGATATAATTTAGCCCTGTGATCAGTAGAAGACACGTATGGTCCTTGCAGCTGACATGCAGGTAGATGCAGGTATGGCCAATCAGTTGCAGTATTTTGGAAAGCTGTTTTTTAATCTTTCAAGGGAAGATGCACTGGCTATTTGATTTTCTACAGTTTGTTACTCCACTTTCTCGTGTTTTCCTCCATGAAAGTGTTCTTTTTTGCAATCAACTGTGGGTTCTTCTGGACTGATGGGCACCACGCAACTTAAACAGGGATGACTGTCAATGGGACTTCTTGCATAAGCCCTAGCTAATTCTCTCCACCATTATCTTTATTTTACTGCACAGAGCAAATATCACCATTCTCTTCTTCAGAGGGAGATCAGTGGTAGCCATTCTTGTTCAGACCTGTGTATCTTGGTTGGCGTTCAGTGAGCTAGGGCCAGTCCTCAAATGCAGAAGGAAAGCACTTATTTTTTGGGGGAAACTGCACCTAGGCACATTACACTCTCACAATGGAAGGGATTGCTGGATAATTTTATAGATCTGTGTGTTATGGTTCAAGAACTCGGGGGCATATCAACAACAACCGGCGATAATTATCTCTAAGCGCACTTAGCGCTAGGATAATTATCGCCGGCTAGCGTGAATTTTTATCGCTGAGATAGCGTGCTATTAGCAACGCTTATCTCAATAGCGATAAAAATCCTCACGCTAACAGGCTAACGTGAGATTATCGCTGGAAACCCAGCGATAATCTCACGTTACCTTGTTGAGAGGGACAGGCAAACTTAGCCACGATATCCTCCTTCCATAGGATATCATGGCTAAGTTTGAAAAATCCCATACGTAAAAAAGCAGCGTTAACCGTGGTTAGCGCTGCTTTTTTTGTCTCTAACAGGGTTAGCGACATTCTTGATAATAGGAGAAATGTCGCTTAGCGACATTTCTCCTATTATTTTACTCTGGAACGCCCCCTTTGCATCTCATTAGAGATGCAAGGGGAAGCGTAGAGAAAAAGGGTGCTAACATGCAAAATTTGCATGTTAGCACCCTGTTGCTGATAGGGCGCTAGTTTTATCTCTGCTTTTTTGGCTTTTAAAGCCAAAAAAGCAGAGATAAAGCCCTTGTTGATATGTCCCCATAATCTTAGCGCATGATTGGCAGATTTTCTGCATACAATCATGTCAGGTTACATTCTACCATATTTAGTTATCTACAAGGTATTGAATGTTTCTTCACATACATTACTGCATGTGCCACTGGAAGTGACACTTGGGGCCGAAGAATTCCATCAGAAAATCGACCATTGCCCATATTTCCTGGTGGAATTTCTGCCAGCAAACAGAAGCTCCTGTAAAATGGGCCCATAATTTGAGGGTTGATTGTCAGTGCCCACTCTGTCTCCTAAACTCACCAACACAGTGCGAATGAGCATGACCCAAAATGTGTAGAGCCGCACTCTCTCTAACAACACTATGCTCATCCGACAATACAGTGCACTAGTATAGCTAATTATAGTATGGTGTAAATACTTGACGTCCAAATGACAACAACACCATCAAAATATGAGATTATTCATCACTGAGATATCTACATCAATAACAACCAACTTTATCTTTACTATAAATGGCATGCAGCTAGGCAGTCTACCAACTCTAGAAGTATAGCTTAAAATACCAGAAATTGAAACACTTTCCATTTAGCAACTAACTCTGGGCTCGTGGAATAGTGAAACACCTGTCCGCAGAATGCATAAAACCCCCATCAGGGGTAGTAAGCGCTATATTCATTGCACAATACAATTCAGCAGCATTTCTAGTCTCCCTTAACATGCTAAGAATATTTCCCAGAAAGTCAACATAAATATCTTTCTATAGAAATCAGCAACAAGTTTCCTGGTGTTTGTCAAAGGACGTACCTTTGACAAACATTGTTATTACCCGCCAATAAGACAGGCACTTTTCCCTGGAAAGGGCAGCTTTGAGATGTAGAAGCCATTGTGAAATTCAAGCAGGTCCTCTGTTTGGAACACCTCGGAATGTTTTTTTCAGCCAATTCAAGCCATAGCTGTGCCAAACAGTATTGAGTTATACGTTAAACATTCAGATACAGGGAAACACAAATATAGCTTCAAGCTCAGGCTGCCCAGAATTTCTCAGCCAAAGAGCGGCAAAAGGAAACTTGAGAAATTATTGATAAAGCCATTTTTTGGGGCTTGGATCTATATTTTTGTTCTTTGCAGCAGCAATGTTTTATGTGCCGTTCGTTGTCCAACCAGTCTGTTCTTTCCTAGGAAAGGCGTGGTAAACGTGCCTTGGTGGTTAATAAGTGGACTAGCGCATAATCTCAACATAAGAGGCACAGATAGAGCTTGGAGTAGTAGGCTTTAGCGGCTGTCTGTTTGCAATCACAATTAAATTCCCCTTTACAAATGCCATTCGCACCGCATCAGTGAAAGTCAAACCACTTTTCTGAGGACTTTCAGTATTCATCAAGTGAAATCTAATCTAACCATTCTTCTTTGTTCTCTTACCCTGCTTTGTCCCTCCTCATCTCCTCTCGTAATGTGGCTAGACAGCCGGCAAGGCCGGTACAGTTAAGGGTGGTGGGGCATGGGCAGGGTGTGGGGGCAGTTGACATATGTAGGGATAAGGAAATTGAAATAAATAAATAAATGAAACCACTTACCTTGCACTCGCTGCATCGCTGTAGCACATTGAGAAAGATTATGGACCTAAATATTTCTTTTATTTTTCCTATCCCACCGTATGTCTGCTCCGCCCCGCACTCTCACCTGTACTGGGCGCGCCTGCTAGGCAGTGACAAATTACTCTGCTGATTAAGAGAAATAGGTTGTGGCCGAAGAAAGGAAAAAGGAAAGACAAGTAATGTGACCAGCATAGTGAGAGATATATAGATGAGATACAGAGATAGGTGAGGTAGGGAGAGACGTTAAGGAAAAGAGAGATAGGTGAAGTAGCCAGGAAGAAAAAAAAAAAGGTAGAATGAGGTAGCGGTAGATGGAGAAAGAGAAGATAAGAGATTAAAAGGTTTTAAAATGAGGTAGAGAGGGAGAGGTGGAGAGAACTAGACATAAGGTAAAAGAAATATAGTGAAATGTGGAGGAGAGGGTTGCACAGAGACAAGATGCAGAGAGCGGTTGTAGGAAAGTGGGTTTATGTTGCAGTAACACCGCCACTTTTTGCCAGATTTCTGATGCACTTTCACTTGATGTGCTATGGGTCCCTGCCAATCAGGTTCACAGGGCCTACATTCTTTCCCAAAACGGTACCTTTGTACCCCCAATTGGCACCTCTCTGGCCACATGTAAGCCCCTTGTAAAAGGTACCATGGGTACCAAGGACACTGTGACCAGGGAAGGCCTCGAAGGGCTGTAGCACATTTTGTGCCATCCTTAGAGGTCCTGTACCTTAACACACACACACTGCCAGTGCAGGTTGCATATCTTGATGCAGAGAAAAGTGAAGAGTTGACATGACACACATACCTGTGTGTGAATGAATCAAGCTCAGAAATTGCTTGAAAGACTGTGTGCGCAGTCTTTCAAGCAATATCTGCACTTGATTCATTCAAATTATCATTTATCTATGTGGGACGGGCAGCCCACATAGACTGTGTAGCACACTGAATCACACAAGCTTGAATAATATAACGCTAACCCAGTAGAACCCGATCCTTTACTTCAACGTTGTGCACTGTTAATCCTTATCTTGATATACACATACCTGTGTGCCATGCCTGCAACCCACTGCTTATGGTATAGGTAAGACACCCCTTTAGCTGGGTGCACTATACCACTGGTAAGGGTACAGTTGCATGAGCACTGTACCCCTACAGTGTCTAAGTCCATTCTTATGCAAATGTAGTGTACCCTAGTAGGGTACGCCCCCTTGGCACTGCAAGACCCCCAATGTCTGGGGTTGATTTATTTTCCAATGTTGCACATAAATGAAACACAAAAAAGTTTTTTCAGTAGGTAAACAATATTTTAATCCTTCTCTGTTATTATTATTCAATTGGGCTCATTGCTTAGTTTCAGCAATATTATGTAAATCCATTAATCGTCAGGTACAATCCTCTTTCCTTTTTCTCCATCCCAATGCATTTTGGGCAGCGAGCCCTTCGTCAGCGAGCCCTTCGTCAGGGGTTGTGGGTATTTCCAACTGACCGACTCTTACAGGATGGAGAAAAAGGAAAGAGGATTGTCTTGCAGTGCCAAGCGGAACGGACCCTACCAGGGTACGGTACATTTGCATGGGATATTACACTCTGTGGTCAAAGAGTGATACCCTGTGAGCACGCAACAAACTGAGTACACTGATTAGCAAGGAGCAAAAGGTTGTGCGTGTGCTCCCATTTATTCTTGTTTAAATCCATTCTTAGACATTGTAAGTGCAATAAAGCCATAAAGTGTATATGGGCTGTAAGTTTGTCATTACGAGCTCCACAGCACCATAATGGCTTTACTGAATTCTTAGAAGTTTGGTATCAGACTTTGCAGCATAATAAACCTACACCGATGCCAGTGTGGGGTTTATTATGCAATCTTCTTAGAAATGCCCCCTGAAAAATGACCAGCAGACTCTGCTGGGTTCCCTGACTGGTAAACACCAGCCTGCCACCACGAGGCATGTGTCTGGACCCCTGGGGTGGGAGCCTTTGCTACCTGGGCCCAGAAACAAAGCCTTTCTTGGGCAGAGGTGGTCACACCTCCCCCAGGTCAGGAAGAGCCATTTGTGGCAGGGGAGCTTCAAAGGCCTCGCGACTTTGTAATGTGACCCCCAGCCTCTCCTGCTATCAAGACCAGGTGCCCTTCCTGTCTCCCCTCCTTTTCGGAGGGAAGACAGGCAAGAAAATATAGAACAGCCCAGAAGGTGTGCCCACCTCTGCCAACCCCACCCTAGAGGTGGGGGAGGCGAGGTGAAGCCCACTCTTCAGTGCTCGACATCTTACAGATGGCAGGCACTCTCCAATCAGTGTTAGGGATTGTGCCCACTCCCAAATCCAAGTTGCGTGCCCATGAGCAGCCATCAACCAGAGGCCCTCTATCCCCCATTGGATAACATTGGGTCTCAGCACTCTGCACCCGGCTGCCCTAGTGCTGCTGAGGGTGTACTTTGAGTGCACCCTTGACCCTGATAGAACCAGAAAAACAACTCCCACAACCAAGTGCTTACCTTTAAACTGATAACTTTATTTCCTCTCATAGGATTGCATTGACTGCTTTTCTGTGAAAAAAGTTCTGTGTGGAGTTGGAAATTGTATGAGAACTTAAGAAACCGTGTTTACAAAAACTGACTTACTTACCTTTTTTTGAGGGAATATCCCAGTATGATAGCTAGGCATATCACACTTAGTAGAAACAGTAATCTGAAAAGTAATCTAAAAAATAATCACAAAGTAATTGCAAAGTAACTGAAGATTAATTTCAACTGTTTCTGAACATTTGACCTACCTGTATCTACATTCAATTGCATTCAACTGTAATATCAGAAAAGTACTATTTTACCTTACCTGCATCAAGTCTGGCTTGGGTCTACAAATACAATACAGCAAAGAAATATTTTTTATACAAAACAATTGGTCAGAGTTCAGTCTTTGAGTGTGTGAAATCATTTCTTGCCTGAGTGTGTACAATAAATGCTTAACACTACCCTCTGATCAAGCCTTACTGCTCACACACACTACCACAAACAGAGAGTGAGGTATTATCTACTTGAAGCTCTTTAAGCCTTTGGGGATCCACTGGACTGTGCACACTATACCTTACTTTGGTATACTATATACAGAGCCAGCTTCCTACAGTCGTAACATGTAGAGGTGAGTTAGACAAGGATTTATTCAGAGATAGGTACAGCTGGACAGCTAAAGAGGTGAGGTAGTGAGAAAAGTATATAGGCTCACAGGGTAGACAGAGAATTGTGAGGTAAAGAGAGAAGAAAAACTTAAGACACTTGGGACCACATTTATCAAACGTTCACGCCGCGCAGCAAGCCACCTCACTGCATTGTGAGAAAGGGCAGGAATGCACTGTATTTAACATTATACAACACATTTGTGTCCTTTCCTTGCGCTGGCGCACAAACTGATGCCTAGCGCCAATGTAGGCTCCCTTGAGCTGTGGTGCAAGGGTGTCTGCTTTGCAGACAGGATTGGTTTTGTTCAGGGCTGGGCCCCTTCTTGCAGAAAAACAATCCACTTGGTGATTGTCTTCTTTCTATATATGCTGCACAATTGGAAATAAATTGAGTTCAAACAGGTGAGTGGGTGTTGATTAAGAAACCCTACAGTGTTAAAAAGGAGACTCTAAATACATGTCTCCTGTTTTAATTTTGAAACTTTCCAAAGGGTTAGCATTACTTTCTGGGAAGGGTTGGCAGAGCAAAAGAAGTTTAATAAGACTGACTGAAGAACAAGCAATGACAATTTTTAAAGCCAAGGGTGTTTGCTTCACTGAAACCTCTACTGTTTCTGAAACTGAGGGTTGTTTAGCTTCTGATGAGAAAAATGCTATCAATGCAATATTACTGAGTGAGACATTTCACCTGCTTTTTCTGTTCCAGGGTCTCCAATACTTTCTGGGACCTGTACTACAGGTTCTATTGTTTCTGGATTTTATGCCAAATTTGATTATCATGCACTTGAAAATTCACATTCTCCAGAACACAGGTCTGCTGACAATATTATTCTGATTCTGCTAGTCGCAGACCACTTCAGAATGCTTCTGTACCTATAAGGTTTGGAGACTTTTATTTGCACTAAAATATTCAATATAATATTTATTTATTTACTTATTTTTTCTTTGTTTTGTTTCATAAGGGGGAAGGTGATGTTACCTACATTTATTGAATGTAATGTTTCATTGTAAGAGTGTTTTACTGTGAGAGATGTTTAATGTTTATTTTAAATGTTATGCTTTATTGTCACTTACATGTGCCTTGATATTGTTTGTACTATGCCGGCATTCTGCCCTCTGGAACCTTTCTCTGTGAACTGTTCCAAGCAATGGCTCTCTGAAGCAGTTGCAGCGGGACTCTCATGGAGAAGGGTGCTGTTCAGTGGGCTCCTCGTGTTTAAGAATAAACTTGTGTTTTAACTGTAATTTGAAATTGAGGCATTTCTCTCCACAAATTTTAGCAATGAGGATGGGATGAAGAGAGGAAACAATTAGGAGAAAATATTTCTTCGCATTATGCCTCACCTGGGAAGCATAGCAGTTTGATGCATGCCCAGGTCTACCAGTAGTGGTAAATCTGGGACTGCATCACAATCCATGGGTGGATGTGAGGGAACACTCACCCTCCACCCATGGAAGGCCTCCCTGGAGAAATGTAATGCAATGCAGTGATTATCTCAACGTTGCATTACTCGAGATTTATCAAGGCACTCAAGGTGGTCTTGGTGTAGCTTGATAAATCTGACTTAATAGTTGCATCGAATTTTGCGCCTCATTGCGTGGTGCTAGGGTGATACCACGGCTTGATAAATCTACCCCTTGGTACCGAAATACAGTTCATGTATAGATAGGTAGTAGTGAGGCGGACAGAAAGGTAGACTGAGAAAGGTGAAAGATAGAAAAAGAGATGAGTAAGAGAGATATCGAGCGAGAGAGAGAGAGAGAGAGAGGGACTATTGATGAAGTAGCGAGGCAAAGGTGTGGTTGAGGAAGGAAGGTGAGGCTAATAGATAGAGAAAGGAGGAAGAGACAGAGAAGTAAAGTAGAGTGATGTCAAAAGAAAGAGCTAGATAAGGAGAGTTGAGGTGGAGAGGGTAAGAGGTTGAGTCCAAATGGAGAAGTGGGTACTGAGAGAGGGGGGTAATGTTAGAAATAGCAGATGCAGGAATAGGGAAGGAGAGATATTGAGAAATGAGTAAGGTAATGAGATAGTTGAGCTAAAGGGAACAGGGTTAAAAACAGGTTAGAAAGAATGGGGAGGTGGAAGTAAGGTAGCAAAACATTTGTAAGGTAAATTGATTGGAAAAAAGGTGGGGTACAGAGGTATGAGGTAGCAAGTGGGATATGAGATAGAGGTAGAAAAGAGGAAGTGACCTGTGAGGTAGAGAAGGGGGAAGAGAATGGAAGAGAAAGGTGAGCTATGGAGAGATGAAGAGTGACAGAGGCAAGCTGAGGTTGAGGGAGAAGGGAAGTAGATTAAGGCCGAGACGTTTTAAGGCGTGGGCTTAAGTGGGCTCTGGCCAAGGGCCCCAGCCTTTCAAGGGGAGGGCCTGATAGAGCCAGATCTGTTCTGCGGAGTCTTGCCCTTATGACCTTTAGTCATTCTTAAATAGATTGTTTTAGATAACGTTTTCCTTTAATGTATTTTTAATGTGGGTGATGTGTGAAAGTTTATTACAGACGTTTTGCAGATAAAATCTGTTTGTGTTTCATGTAGCATCTATCAAAAAGTTTCTTTTAGATCAAAACAGGTCATCAGATAAGAGAAATGGGAGGGTGTCAGAGATTCTTTGCATTAATATTAGTGAGCTGCTGCTATATAACAATATTGAAAACAAACATCACTATCCATGAATATTAGATGTAAACACATAGAATTTAGAAGGGTTCGCCGGTGCACTGTCAGCGACCTTACAAAAGAGGGCATGAAAGAGCTGATATTGGATCATATATTCAAAGCTGTCCCGAATAGGGCCCCCCAAATACGTTTGACCCACGGCCCCCAAAATTCTTAAGATGTCCCTGGATTAAGGAGCAACATATAAAGTTAGGTGAGGTGTAGAGAGAGAGAAAGGTGACGTATAGCGAGGGGTAAAGATGTTGAACATAGGTGCCATCTATGGTAGCAAGAACAGTAAGGTGGTGAGAGAGTGGCAGAAAGTGGTTGGGTAGAAACAGTAGCCTGTGAGAGAGAGAGAAAAATATGAGGTATGCAGATGTGATAGAGAGAGTAGAGATAAAAAGAGAAGCAATAGGTGCCTTGGGGTTTAGGTATAGATAGACAAAGAGGGAAAGGTAGAAGGAAGAAGTAGAAGGCAAAGAGGTAAAAGATGTGAAATAAAGTAAGGAGAGAGTCAGACAGAAAGAGAGTTTGGGGGTAGTATAGAGAGGTGAGGATGATGAGTGTAGCTCCTTTTTAGACTCAGAGAATGATTCAGAATTAGATCCCCCGACAACAGTGCTTATTTTGTAAAATATTAAGTGCTGGTGCTCTAATTTATTTAGGATGCCACACCCACTCCCCATGGCTCCGCCCACTTCATCTAGTAACTCCATCCCAATTATTTTATTGGCTCCGCCCACACTCACCAACCTCAACACATCTTAGCCTCCTCCTCACTCCTTGAGTTCCACAATAAGCCAAGGAGCTGGCTCTTCACATAAGCACCTCGGAGACCTCACACCGACACACCTGCCCAAGTGCCTGAATACCCTCTTGGGTCATTAGTGCGCTATACAAATCAATATAACATAACATAATATAACATATGAGAAACCTTTGACAACAACTTAAACCCAAATTATAGAATGTGTGTAAATCTCAAAATGCAGCTTTAGGAAAGGTCATTTGAGAACTGGAGGCAGCTTTGCAAACTAAAGAGAATGCTTGCACTGCACTGTTTAAAAGATAGGAAGGGTTGAAGGAAGGACTACATTAAAGAAGGCAGCAACAAATGCAGGCAGGAATGGGAGTACTGGAGTACTGGAGTAAGGGAATAAGTAATGCATAAAAGGAGGTAATAAGAAAGGAATGTGAAAGAAAGAAATGAAGGCACAGTGGGAAAAAGGAAGTGAACCATGTGTGATGGATGAATAGAAAGAAGAAAGGAAAGGAGGAAGAAAAGCAGAGGGAAGGGTTGAAGATAAGAAAGGAAGAAATTAAAGACGGGGATGAAGGAAGTATTGGAAAAAAAAGAATGTAAGGAACAAATGGAGGAAGAAGGAAAAAAATGCACCAAGGGAGGAAGGATGGGAAATTAATGAGGGAGTACGGAAGTAAGAAACAAAGAGGAAAGGAGGCATGGCTCGAGGTGCGGAGGAAGAGAAGGAGGAAAGGAAAAAGATGAGATGATGGAAAGAAAGGTCAGGGGAATGGATACGAGTATGAAAGGTACTGGGTCAAGGAGGGACAGAGGGAATAATGACATTGTAATATTGCAAAGAAATTAAAAAACAAAAGATTAAAATATATTTCTGTGTCCTTAACACACCCATGTATGTTTGTAAAGCACATACTCACCAGAGGGGGCCTTGACACTGAATTATAGATGTTGCTATCAAGCTCAATGGTACTCAGTGTATCGACCTCAGAAAGATGAAAGACTGAGTGGCCATACCAAGAATTAAATGTATGACCCTGAGATCAAACACAGACTCCTACAGTGGATATAAAGATATGCGCAAGAAGGAAAAACATAAAAGGGAGAGTGTCAGTGAGGAAGGAGGAGAGGTCTGAAGGCAAAGATAGATTTGGTAGACAAAGAATATGAAGAGACGTGGGGAAAGCAGAGATTAGGAGAGGAAGATTGGAGTGGAACATGAGGAGAATGAAAAGTGGAAAGACGAGAAAAGCAAGGGAAGAAGAGTAGAACCACAGTGAGTGCGAGAAGGGAGAGTTGAATGAAAAGATGAAAAATGAAAAGCAGTTAATGAGGGGAGGGGGCGATTAAGAGAAAACACGGACGTAGAGCAGAAAGTGAAAGAAAAATGGAGAGATCAGGCTCTCATGCTTCAAACAAATAGTTTTATTACATGATCAGTCTATAAGACACAAAATCCCACTGCCACCTATTTCAAAATGAAGTCAGACATTCAACTCCATTCAAAGAGGCTTCCACATGCACATTTGAACTAATAAAGCACAAAATTCCACTGAGTCTGCGCTATATTAGGATTGTAATTAATGAACAGCGAGTAAGAAAAGGATCTCTGTGACAAAAACAGAAACCCACTGACCTATTCACATAGATACGGTTCTGTCACCTGCATGGTACTCGTACTTTGCAGAGGTGCATTAACCTTATGCGCTACAGTCAAAACTACAGCAAGACACAACTAGGATCCCTCGCTCCAGCAGGAACATAACATTTAATCACCAGCATGCAGCGTTATCTTGACATTTTTATTGTTGCCTGAATCCTGCTGGAAGTCCCAAGGAACTCTGCAGCAGGCACTTTTAATCCAAGTATATTGTTTCCTAACACAGTGTCCCCTAACTCAGCACCCCAGAACTCAGCACCAGGTGCTCACCACCCTAACAGCCGGCCCTGTCTGATGCCCAGCTGTTTGTCACCCAGGAGTACATGCTCAAGAATCAGAATTCAAATGCACGCTCCCAACATCATGAAAGAATTCACTTTTTATTGTCTGACTTCTTACACTGCTGCTGCTAACTGACAATCACTACAAAGCACAGGACAATATATACATACATACATGAAACTCATACATCAGAGTTTCCAACTAGTACAGATACATGGCTGGTGCTCATGCGGCACCTGGAAGGCAAACATTTTAAAAATACACACCTGAAGAGCGTAAGCCTCCCCCACTTACCTGGTACCCCTGCCTTCTCACAAGCAAGCACAGTGCCCCCAGTACACACAAGCAGAATTCCAACTATAGATAAAATTCCTCGCATGCAGAAGCAGATAGGCTATGTTACCATGCTGCAAAAGCACTCCGCCCCGAAGGCAGCACCAAACCCAGACAAAGGTGCAAAGGGATGAAGCTGCACCTCTGGTTATACCTCTGCTACTGCTTCCGTCTAGAGGCAGAGACAATATAGTGCGATGTGGAAAATAGAAAACGGACCATGAAAAAAGAGTTTAACTTGGCAATCACAACCAGTTTCCATACCAAGCAGACATCTGAACCGATCACGACCGGTATGATTCACTTAAACGGCCTTCAGCACTGCTCTTGTTGAAGTCTCATCTTGTCTAGAGACAAGATATGCTTGACACCCTGATGACAATGCCATCTAGGAAGCAAATACACAGTTTGTCTCTTCACAATGGTTTTTTACAAAATAAACTATTATTTGGCAGGAGGGTTTTGAATTTTTGAACTCTGTACATAGGAGGTATGTATGTCCAGCAAGAATTTTATATGCATGTATCCATTTGAGTAATTACACTAATCACCTCTTATTACTTCTAATAAGTGGTTATTACAACCCGAAGGAACCCATTTTAACAAACTTAGAATTATGAAAGACAGTAGGGTTCTAAACGTATGCTATTCAATTTGAGTGCAGCTTCTTGATGCTGGTTCACAGCTCTATAAGCTAAAAGGATAGCAACTTGTGGCATAAGGTCCTAGCCAAGATTCTCCGGAACATAAGCAGTCACCAGCAGAACTATGTTGTATGCTATTCCAGAATGAGCCAATCCTGTAACAAGATTGCATACCGATGTGACCAGCTAACGCACTGTCCAACTATTACCCTATTTTAACTACTGTACCCAGGAGCAGGTTTGTACACAAAAATCTATGCAGCTGCAGCAGGTGCATGAATACTGTAATACATTTTAAAATGCAGACTGTTCGTGACCACTTGAGTAAAAACAGAATCATTAACACATTTGGATGGGTCTTTGTTTCTACTATATCTGAGGCTGAAATAAAAAAAAAAGTAAAAGTTAACACAACTCTTTTTAACTCAACCCCCATTCTGCTGCTAGCATTGGCCCCCAATTTACGGGATTCCTGAGTATAGTTTCCAATTTCAGCCCCATGCGTGCATGTTTTGTTTGCACTGAAAACGTGTTACTAATATTGTAAGCAAGTTTGAACAAAATAGCAGCTTACTATTGAAACACAAAATACGTTTCATTTTCTAGGGGGAGAGTTTTTTAAACAGGAGATCCGTTCGTGTACTGTTGACTTTCAGCTATTGCGCCATTAGAAGGCATGCGCAGCACAACCATTCTTGTTTAAGGTTTGACAATCCCTGCAGGAATATTTTCATTTACAGCGTGATTTTTAAACTTACTGAAGGGAAAACAGATGTCAAGAGTCTGCAGAGAACTGCGGCCGTTACTAACCTGCAGAGATTGGGAAGCAGCCAGGCGGAGCAGGCGCAAGGCTGTGCAAGGCTTTTCTGCAGGAGGGGTCCACATGGCTGGGGGCTCTAGGTGCATACACCCTTTGCTGCCTGGCCCCTCCTGCTTTCGCCACCAGTTTTACTGAGGCCTCCTACGGGCCAATCGTGATGCTACGGAGCATTCATCCTCCAATCAGCAACGAAGAAACACTAGACTAGAGCGGCCGGCCCTCAAACAAGGAAAACTAAAATATCGCTAACTAGGATATGTTTTCATTTCATTACAAACGGACCGACATTTGTGAGTGGAGGATTTCTCCGAAATATCTGCAGGATAGATGTAAAATGAATAAAAACCTAACAGGATTTCTTTACTGATTACGATCTCCTTTTACTTTTTTAATAATTACTGGGCCCACTGCCCGGGGGAGAAAAAATCAATAGACCCGGCCCTCAGAAATAAGTGCCGGTGCTAAGCACCGGAAAGCACCGGCACAAAACTGGGAGGAAACCGGCTCAGGCTGAGGCCCAGGTTAACCCTCAATGTGAACTCAGCTGGGATCATTCTCCTGCTCTGGCTCTGCAGGGTTCCCCTGATATGGATACTACCCATATAGTAATTCTAGAAACTATCCATAAAGAGATAATTTCACACCGAGAGGAGACCCGCCAGGACATTCGCAAAGCCCAGGCTGCCATGAGGAAGATTCAGGGTGTGGTCAGGAAACCATCTAAAGTCTGTACAAATATAGGGGATCGTGTATCAAATTTGGAGGAGAGAATTGTGTCAACGGAGACTGAGGTAGCGGCAGCGACTAGTCAGGTGAACTCTCATTGTGCACAGGTGGTAGATACGCAGTGGAAAATGGAGGAGATGGAGAACAGGCTGCGCCAGAATAATCTGAGGGTATTGGGAATCCCTGAAGGAGTTGAGGGCCCTGATATTAAAGCGTATATGATTAAACTTTTCGAGCAAGCATTTCCAGAGCTCTCTAATTGGAACTGGCCTACCGAGATACAACGGGTTCACCATACCCCCTATAATATACGCAAAAACTCCAAGGGAGGAGATAAGCCCAGGGCTGTGCTGATCTTTTTTGGCAATTACATCTTGAGACAATCTATCGCAGAAAAAGCGAGACCGGATTCTAAAAGAAGCAGCGAAGGGGTTTCTTTCTTTGTTCGCCCTGACTTTTGCCATGCGACAGTGGAGCGTAGGTGGCGATTGAGGGGGATGATCAAACCATTCCAGGATAAGAAGATCCAAGCCTTTCTGATAAACCCCGCCCAGCTGAAAATAATTAATGCAGGGAAGACGGTATTTTTTGCCTCAGAAATTAAGGCAAAGGAGTACTTGGACTCCCTTGGCAAGTAGATCTATTTGTCAAGTAGCTGGTGGGGGGTATCTACCCCAGTTTGTTTCTAAGGCTGGCTAAGCTTGTTAGAATTATTTGTTGGGAAGCAGGCCACAAATTCTATATTGGATTGGATCTTGGTTTGGCCTCGACACTTGTTTTAGATTATTCTGTTTCTGGCTTTAATAGGTAGCCATCACTGTAATCTCTGAATTCCATCATACGCACAGACTAGGTCTGAGCGCTTCTCAGGAAGGGGGGTCGCGAGGGGGGTTGGCGGGTGGGGCGGGTGGGGCGGGAAAGGGTGGTGGAATGGTGGGGTCATCAAAAAATAAGAAAAAAAGATGCAGTTTGGTGTATGTAGAAGAAATTGGATATTTTTGTAGGCAGTTTATGATGATCAAAGTATTAGTTATTTTGTTAAAGGCTCAGGTGGCTTCCGATGTACTTGCATATTTCAGGGATGGCAGGCATTAAAATTTGTTCAGTTAATATAGGTGGGTTGAATGATTGGAGGAAGCGTAATAAACTGGCACAGTATGTGAAGCATAATAATTTCGATATTTTGTGCCTACAAGAAACTCATCTTTCCTGGGCCCGAAGGAGTCTTATGCATCTAAATGGCTTTGAGTTGTTAGCATGTACAACACAATCATCAACAATTAGAGGGGTTGCTGTTCTAGCTAGAACTTCCATGGGCGGAGGTAGGCGGATCAAAGCTGATAGTAGCGGGAGATGGATTTTGGTGGAGCCGGGAAAGGGCCTCACGCTGTGTGTGGTTTACGGTTCAAATTGTGATGATCCTGAGATCTTTGATTTTCTGGAAATGGAGTTGGTAAACTGGTTAACCCCTATAATATTCTGTGGGGATCTGAACAGAGAGGTGGTCAAAGACCCAGGTAGATACAGAAATTAGTTGGTGAGGAGGGCAAGTAGTTAGTCATTGGCAAGGGAGAGAGAGATGAGATTCAACAAAATAAAGAGGTAGAGAGAGAGAGTGTAGTTCGAAGCAGAGAAGGGTAAGGTAGAAAGAGAGAGGAAGGTAATGAGAGTTAAGGTGGGGAGTTGGAATTGGTATGAAGATTAATTTAGTAGGAGGCTCACAGAGGAGATGAGATTAATAACAAGCGTTAGGAGAGAGATGACAGAACAATAGGTAGTTTAGGAGAAAAAGGTAGATAGAAAGGAAGAAGGTTGTGAGGTTGAGGTAGGCAGATGGAGGGAGGGGCAGAAGTTGAGAGAGAGAAAGAAAAAGAGGTGAAAAAGATTGAGAACTACATCACAATATATCAATAAAAACAAAACCATGGTCAACTGAAATATCACGACCTATACTTAAACAATAAAAACGCATATACAGACAACAACAATATTTTTGAAAAAATGTATAACCTACAACAGTCCTAAAAACAAGAACATGGAAATGTAAAGTATCCCATACCATTAAGTATGATGAAACATAACAATAACCCAAAAGCAGAGGTGGATTGACTCCAGTTGGCTGGCCCTGGTCAAGGCTTCTAAAAGCAAAGACCAAAAATCCTTTTGGCAGATTTTTGCTCCTGGCGGTTCAAACATATATAGTCCAATTGAATTTTCTGTGCAGCCCCAACAGTGGGAGGAACATTTCACCGAAATGTATGCATTGACCAGCCAGGGGGCTCCTTACCACAGAGACTGTAATGGCCATACAGGACATAGGAAGAGCTGCAGGCCATAATTTCATACCATTCTCCTTGAACAATAAACTCAGGGCCATTCAGTCTCTGCGACCCGGGAAGGCGTCGGGCCCGAATAAGGTTCCAGGAGGCCTTTTTTCACACTGCGTTGGATGTGTGGGAACCATACATTAACCCCTTCCATGCTCATGACGGAACGGTTCCGTCATGAGCCACGGTTGAGCTGTGCTCATGACGGAACCGTTCCGTCATGACCCCGCCCGCGCTCGAACCCTTCAGCACCGCGGCGGAATTCGCCCAGCGCTGAAGGGGTTAATGTACTATCAAATAGGATTATGGCAGGTGAGAGTATGCCAAACTCATAGCTTGGTGCAGAGAAAACTGTTTAAAAAGGAAGTTAGATCAACCCATAGTAATTACAGACCTAGTAGTCTTATCGGCAACCTTCGGAAAGTGTCCTGTCGCCAAGTTCTTGATGGACTATTAGAGTCGATTAAAGAAGTTAAGATTCTCTTTCTCCATTCCAAGCAAGTGTTTGTACCAGAGTGAGCACTACAGACCAGGTCCTTTGACTGAATCTAATGGTATGGTAATACCTGGAGCTTTCAAATGATCACCTGTACATGGCCTTCGAGAACCTTTGGGACACTTTTGACCTAGTTCCCAGACAACAACATGGTCCACTTTGGCTGCAGTGGGCATTGATTCCGGATTACTAGATGTTCTTATCAGACTTCACTACACAAACTAGGCTCAAATAAAGTGGAGGGGCCAGGTGCAAGCTCACAGACCATATACCGATACATTGTGGAGTGTGACAGGCTTATGTGCTCACCCCTACCCTGTTTTCCCTTTATATCAATGACGTTGTCAATTTTCTAAATACATTTGTCCATGACTCACCTAGATTGGAGGGCTCTCCAGTTTCGTCATTACTATTGCAGATGACACCCTGCTGCTATTGTGTACCCCGGCTGGGCTACAAAATATGCTTAGCAAATTTGCTGATTACCTTGAGACCCGAGGTCTGAAAGTGAATATCTCTAAAACAAAGATCATGAAGTTCAAACCCCCTAGATCATGTAGAGGAGGCTCCCATCAGAGGGGGATAAAGCTGCAATTGGTGGATAATTTTGACTCTGATTCAGGAAAGACAACTGGAAGTCTGAAATATTAAAATCAGATATGTACCTCATCCACAGCGCCTCTGCAGTTATCAAGAGATATAAAGCCACCACCCCAAAATCCATCCCTTCAGTCATTGAGGTATACAAGGCAAAGGTACAGACTGCTGCCCTTTATGGTGCAGAAATCTGTGGTGCAGGAAACACGGGCTGCATGACATCTAAAGAAAGTAGCTTTATAAAATCTCTGTTTAGCCTGCCCAAAAGCACCCCAAACATTCCCTTGTTCTTTGACACAGGGCTCAAAAGTATTGATGAATTAGCTATTTTAAAACCTGTCCTTTCATAGGTAGGATTGTGGTCAACTCAAGAGGTAATGAACACAGGAAAATGTAATCTCATTCCAAGGTTTTCACACATTAAACTTCAATTTAACAACCTAGGTTTGGGCATGTATTGGGGTAACCCTTCCACGATAAATAGCAACCCCAAAGCAGTTGTTAAATAGGCATTTTGAAAAAACACGATTGATTCATACCATTGCAGTGCTAAATCAGGAAGGCCGGTTGATGAATTTCTATCTATCAAACCTCCAACTGTGCAGGAACCTTATATTGTATACTTTCCACCTCTGGTCTGCACCCTGTTTATGAAACGTAGGCTAGGCACACTGCTGGTAAATAAATGTGAATCTAAATGGAAATCTAATCTATCTAAACCAGGGGTCTCCAACCAGTAGCTCGTGAGCTTCTGTAGCTCTCCGGCTACCTCTGAGTAGCTCACCTGTGTGCAGCCCCGCTTATTAAATTAGAAAGCTTTTGCTTGGTTGAATTAACATACAAACATATTAAAAAATGGAGATCATACAACACTAATAATATTAGTAGCTCTCAATGCATTTTATTGAACATACGTAGTTCTCAGGACAGAAAAGGTTGTAGATCCCTGATCTAAACTATTAAACTGCATGCTTTGAAATGATGCAACAAAGGGTGCCGGGCATTTATTATTATTTTGCCTGGCATATACAGGACCAAGAGAGTCCTCCAGGGCTTAATTTGTAAAAATATAAAATAAGTACAAGGGCCCTCATCGGGGGCATACTGTAACATGCACTATACATTGACCATGCCAGGGCTGCCAAAGACAGTGCCCACACAACTACCAAGCATCACACTCCTACAAGTGTGACAATTCAGATTATTCCCGCCACCACCCTCCTAACACTATAAGAATGGCCGAGGCAGCAGGTATGAGCCATTTTAATGTATTTTGAATTAATATACAACTGATGTTCTGCTCATCCATAAATTAGAAAGACAGGGTCACCATGCACCAGACCGTCATAAGTGCCAGTGCCGATCACCGGAAACCACCGGCTCAAATTAAGCACTGTGGTCCTCTATGATAACAATATGTATCTCTTTGGGCGTGAGACATTTAAAGTAGAATAACAAATGTTTTGAACGGACTGTAGTCATCCCATTGTTCTATATGAAGTTTGGCTAATTAAAAAGCCATTGGGTATCCCGCTATAGCATTTTTAAAATGAATTGTAGCTTATTAAAATGCTCCTTTTAATCGTTGTTTTAATGTACACTGTTTTTAACAGAGAAAGTCTATGAACTCTTGTTTTAAGTTGGAAGTGCAGTGCAATATAACTAATCGGTTTGCTGAACGCACTTATGGCAATCTGTTTTTACGAATCATTTATGTATTTATGAGTGCTCATCTATTTGTTTTTACGATATGATGTGTTTTATGGGCTAGTACCTGAAATAGACATTTATGAATTTAATTGAATTGAACAATAACCATGAAAAAAAAATGAACTCCAGAAAATTATCAGAATTAAAATACAAACAATCAATATGACATAAAATATTTTTAATATTTTTATAATTTGTATATTTCATAATACAATAATATATATATATATATATATATATAAAATGTATGTATATATATATACATATATATATATATATATTCTATAAATTACATTACTTTCAAGACAAAAACACTAATTAGCCTTGCCCATATATGGTTACAAATAGATTCAAAATAGTCTCCAAATAAACTATCAAATTAATGCAACAAATAACTAAAACCGTACTATATATTTATATTGCCAAAAAACGAAACTTGCACTATAAGACAAAAGCATAAAAAAGGTGAAAATAGACCCACACACATCTGAAAATCACAAGGACGTGAAAGACGAAACCTAAAGTAATATAACTAAAGCATGAAACGAACATATAAAGTAAAAATTAAGAATTGCATAATTTAAATCTAAACCTAAGAAACCAAAACTAAAAAATAACTATTCGCAATCAACTGACACAACTAATACACCTCTTCCTCTCATCAGACTGCACCAAATGCCCACTGTCACCAAAATCGAAACCAAACAGCTCTGCAAAACAACCGTTTCTGAACAGAAATGAAAGAAAAAGAAGTGAACAGAAGAGAGAAGCAAGGAAAGGAAAGGCAAGGGAAGGGACGGAGGGGTAAGAATAGAAGACAGACAAGGAGAGGGATTGGAACCGTAGAAGAGAGACGAGATAGGTATGGGAGGAAAGGGAAGGCAAGACATAGGGAAGTGAAGAGAAGGGGAGAGGTACGGAAGGGAAAAAAGGAAAAAGGGACAGGAAGGGAAGGGAAATAGGGATGTGATGAGGAGGGAGGGGAAGGGAAGGGAATACAATGAAAACGTAGGGGGAAGAGGGAACTTTATAGAAGAAAAGAAGCAAGAAGTAGGGAAGAGAAGAGTAGGAAAGAGAGGAGTAGGAAAAAGAAAAGAAAAAAGTAGAGTAAAGTACAGTAGAGCAGAGCAGAGTAGAGCAGAGAAGACAAAAGAAGAGTTTGGAAGGAAAGGGTAGAGAGAAGAGAAGGGAAGGGGATGGATGTAAATGTACTTATGTAGCGCGCAAATAACCCCTAGGGGTATCTCAGTGCTGTACTCATACTGCTGTAGGAACCCTTCCTGGCTATCCGTGTGAAGTGTCCACTCCTGTGCACCCCCATGGTGAAGCCAGGCATCCCAGCCCTGTTGGGGCTGGTGTGGAGATTAAGCAAGCTATTGCCCAGAGTTGCAGCGTGGGACCCATGATTAGAATAGGCACTGAGGTAAGAATATCAGGTCCTAGGAATTTATAGCCCAAGATCCTGCCGCGTCGGGAATCGAACCCTGGTCACGGACCAGAGCTCTGCATCGAAGTCTGCAGCGCTAACCATTGAGCCACACTTCTCCTAGTAAAGAAAGATGAAATGGGGAAAGGTAGAAGAGCAAGAAGTAAAGAATGAGGTAAAGCTAGTGAATTTGAAAGGATACGTTAGGAGTGGTTAAGAGAAAGACGGGATATGGTAAGGAAAGTGCTGGGTACAGAAGGGAATAGAAAAGTGCTGGGAAGAGAGGAATGGAATGATTGAGAATTGAAAGGATTCAGGAAATGAGATAGTATTAGAGAGTAGGGGTATTAGAAAGAGGGAAGAGAATACATCTCAAAATAAGAGAGGGAATTGGTAGTAAAGGAATTGGGGAGCAGAGGAGAATAGGAACATGTAATGACGGGAAGGGATACCAGGGAGATCAGGGGCTGGAGTAAGGCTGGAGAAGGAAGGGTAGTGGGTGGAGGTAGAAGGGAGGCAAGAAATGGACAATGACAGAAAGGGACAGGTCTGAAAAGGCAAAATATAATGTTGGGTAGGTAAGCATAGTTCAGTAGGGTGGTTATTTTTTCAAGATCGGGGTGAAAGAATGGGGGTGAATAAATTAAGTATAAAGGTAAATTGGATTTTCATGCCAATTTCAAGTTAATTTTCAGTTTGGTTTCAAGTTCAGCTTTCAGTTCAATTTGGTTTTCAGTTCTGTTTTGGTTTGGTTCATTCACTCACCTTATACCCTTAGACCCACCCTGCCCCCTTCCATTTTTTAACCTGCTCAGCCCTTGCAGCTTCGGCCTCTCGCTGTCCCCAACTCCAGCCGCCAGCAGTGGCCCTCTCAGTAGGGTGTCCCCAAGTGAAATGCTGCAGCTGCCTGGTTACCAGCCCTTTAAACCAAGGACACGTCACAATGAAGACTTTTCTTTTCAACGTGTCATCATAGATACATCAGCACTTTGTGGGTGATGCCATGTGTTTCACTTTAACAGGGGGAGTAGGCAAGGCACGGGCATTGTCCAATTTCTTAAGAAACTCCAACTATTTAGTCACAGCCATGATCACACAATGAACCTGAAAGAAGATCCCATCCTACCGGACATACTTTCCCAACAGTGGTCTCTCCTTTCCCTCTGCCGCGGCGAGGCCTCCCCTCTGCACGTACCCTGGGCCTCGTGACGTCACATTGGATGGCCTGTTATATCATAAGTGTTCCATTCGCAGGATTCTGCTTCTGGTGCTGCTGGGAAGGCACGGACCTTACACGTAAATTTTAGAACGTGGGTTTTTCATAGTCCGTATAAAATAAATGGCATTTTTATCATAAGGCTCATTGTCACAAATTGTTTGCACAGCGCTCTTTCTCTGTACGTATACAGTTTTTGTCCGCTTCATTCCTTCCCATTAGCATGTGCAGTCTTCCAAAGGCTAGCAAGAGGCATTGGGGCATATTTACAATAACTGGCGCATCCCTGCATATCAGCAGGGATGCGCCAGTTATTGTGCGCCACAGCTCCGCCACCATGGATGCGCCGCATTTAAAAAGCGGCGCACCATGGGGCAAAAACGGCACAGATGCGTGACGCATCTGTGCCGTAAAAGTGGCGCATTGCTGGAGTTGCATTGCAAGCGCGACGCAGCTCCAGCAATGCTCTGGGGGGCCCTATCTTGTTAATGCTGCGTCAATCCTTACGCCTGCTTCAGGCAGGCGCAGGGTTTTGACGCAGCATGGGCCTAAAAGTGGCTGAATGAAATCTTGTATATTTCACTCAGCCACTTTTAGGAGGCGTTCCTGCGCCGGAACGCCCCCCCCCTGCACAGGAACGCCTACATGTGGCGCAGGGATTTACAACGTGACACATCTCCCAGATGTGTCACGTAAGTACCCCGCACCATGGCGTAAATGAGGCACAAGGGGCTTGTAAATCTGCCCCATTGTTTCACCAGACCACTTTTTTAATCACAGTTCACATTGCAAAACTACTATGATTCTCGGTGGGTCCCTGAAAAACTAGCCCGCTGGTCTGTACAGACTCGGTGTAACTGTAGCTAGTTCAAATTAAATAATAGCAACTCATTCATGAATGGACAGGCTTTACTTCAGAATGCGAATGATAAAAATAAACTTTTTTATTGTTGGAGTTTTATAAAGCGCGAACTAGCCCCGAAGGCATCGAAGCGCTTTACGTGAGTTGCGTTACAGACGGACACATTCAGTTTTGTTAGGATGAGTGATTGAGTGATTTGCCCAGGATCACAGGATGTTGAGCGTCCCTGCCGAGACTCGAGCCCGTTTCCCCAGCTCGGAAGTCGACTACTCTAGCCGTTGGGCCACATCTGGGAAAGAATAAAGGAAAGCAGCATTCTGAAGGTCTCTCGGTCATATCGTGCCAGGTGAGCACGACTGCTATGACGAAACCACTTTTCATTCCAAGGGCCAAACTGTCGTGCGTGACTAGTCTGATGAGCAGGATTGCAGCCGAGGGCGGGGGACGGGGTGGAAAGGGGTTCTGAGAGCAAGGGCATGTGGCTCCCTGAGAACGTTTCTCCTTTAAGTGAGGAACAGGGGTGGAGGCGAGATGGTATATGCCAGGGGCCTCTAAATGTTCCTTGAGTGCTCCCGCGCCCAGTAATGGCTGTTGCACATTTAAAGCAGGGCGGGGGACATAATGTAAAGACCAGCATTAAACTGCGGTGACTGGAAAAGTCTACCAGTGGTGTGACATCAAGATGAGGTGTGAATCACTCACTGTGAGAGAGCCAAGTGAGCAAGCCGTAATGACTTCAGTGGCGTAAGGAGGAGGGAGGAGTGTTCCTACACTACTACAGATAAAGCATGAAAAATCAGCCCAAAAGGTGCCTTTCTAGGCATATTTTGTCCCTAAAATTGCTTTATAAACACAGGTGTAGTCCACTGCATTCATTGTGTGGCAAGCCAGTTTGACACTCACCAAGAGTTTTCTCATTGAATGTACAAAAAAAAAATAAAAGAAAAATGTGGACAGAGATTAGCAGGGGGTGTAGTACTGTTCCCTGTTCAGAGACAGCCTTGCACAGGGGCATAGCCTGACTCCATGGGCCCTACTTCAGACTAGACAAATCCTCCCCCTAAGCCCCTATTTTGTATTAAAAACAACCACTAATTGGAATTAGGTGGGCCCCTCCCAAACCAGGGCCGGGTGCCACTGAATCTGGGAAATCACAAACTAAGCTTTCAACTTTAAGCTAATGACGTCCAATTAGTGAAGTTGGAAGAGGAAGTAGGGATACTGGCATACTTAGTCTTAGACACGTGGACACATGTTGTCATTGAATGGGGCAAGATATGATAACTTGCACTGGAAATCTCACCAAGTGAGATCCTCCTCTTTCATTGGCCTCACTGGGCATTCTGCTTTGCTACTTACTGCCCTCTCCTTTTGTCCATAAACATACATTTATCGCCGTAAAACGTTACATAGAAAACCTAACTTCAAAATGCAATTGCACTGCAGTAAACCAGATGCAGGAGGTGGAAAGTGGGCGGGTCACTATGTGGGTTTAGAAATGTCTACATATGTTTGAGTTCTTGGGGGCAAAGGGGAAGGGATTTCTATATAAAGATTTTTTTTTCCCTTTGGAGAAAACAAATTGAAAATATGTGCAATTGCACAATGGGGATGACTTCCAATGCAGAACTGTACTGGATGTACAAAAGAAGCTTAACGTTTTTGGTGGTGGAGGGTAAGGGTGTCATGGCAGTTCATGAATTGTGGCACAAATAAAACATTAAGTTGCATTTTAAGTGGAAAAGCATTGTAAATTATCAAATTTGTCATCAAAATGATGTTGTTGAAGGTTTCACCACATTTGTTGGACCTCTCAATATAAATGTACTGATACATGTTGTGCAGTCGCCTCTGGCACTTTAAGAATATATTGCAGCTTAATTTATATCATAATCTTTGATTCACTGTAATCAGCTGTGGAGTGCCACAGGCTCCTCCCTGAGCCCCACTCTCTTCAACATCTACATGGCCCAGTTTGCAGCCATTGTCAGGAAGCATGGACTCAGCATCATCTCCCACGCCGATGACACCCAGCTGATAGTCTACCTCACCAATGAACCCACAGATGCCAAGAGCAACTTCCAAGATGGGATGAACGCTCTCGTCACCTGGAAGAAGGACAGCTGCCTCAAGCTAAACACAGAAAAGTCTGAAGTCCTCCTCCTGGGGTCAACACCCTCTGCTTGGGGCGCTTCCTGATGGCCACCAGATCTTGGACCTCCCCCCACACCCACAGACCACACACGAAATCTCTGCATCATCTTGGACTCATCGCTCACCATGAACCACCAGATCAATGCCGTCTCATCATCCTGCTTTCACACGCTACGCCTGCACCGAAAGACCTTCAAGTAGATCCCCACAGAGTCCAGAAAGATGGTCATCCATGCACTCATCAGCAGCAGACTCGACTACGGCAATGCACTCTACGCCGACATCACACAGAAACTCCTCAATAAAACTGCAAAGAATCCTGAACACCTCTGCCAGACTTATCCTCAGCATCAGCCGCCACAGCCACATCACCAGCCACCTGGGACACTTCCACTGACTCCCAACCAACAAACAAATCACCTTCAAGTTCCTCACATACGCCTACAACACGGGACCTGCATACCTCAATCACAGCCTCTCATTCCACGTACCCACCAGAGGCCTCTGCTCTGTCCAACCAGCCCTGGCTGCCACCCCACGTATCCGCAAGACCACGGTAGGGAAAGATCCTTCTCCTACCTCACAGCAAAGAACTGGAACACCCAGCCTCTCCCCCTAAGGCAATCACCGTCACTGCCCCAATTCAGGAAGGACCTCAAGACCTGGCTCTTAGATTGAACCACAGTGTCTTGCAACAGATCTGTCGTCCTCCCCACCCCGTGCCTTGAGACCCTTATGGGTGAGTAGTAGCACTTTACAAGCCACTTGAATGATTGATTGCTATCATATGCTTATTCTTAACAAAGAAATAAAGTGCAGCCCTTCAGGAGACCTCCTCACAGTTTAATACATCGAAAAATTACCAGATTGCCACTCAAACGAAGGGAGAGGAAACTGGCTGATAAACGAATTTAGTTTCTCTCTTTCTTTTCTCTCTGTCTCTTACACTTGTAATGGAATCAATCTGTTCCTCAGTTCTAAAAGCAAAAAAAGTTGCAAAAAGTAGGGGAATAACTTATGATTGTCACCTGAACTGTGAAGAAGATTTCCATAACTATGTTGGTGGAGGTCTCATGATTTTAATTCCTCACTATTAGGTCTCTCTTCAATGTGGAGACAAAAAACACATCTGGTAGTTGCCAACAAGAAATGATTTAACACCTCCTAATTTTTAACCGAGCCTGGATCCATTACTCAACTGTAGCTACAAAATAGTTTATATATTCCCAATAGAAGTATCTTGCACTCGATTTGTATAGTTTCAGACATTATCACATTCTGAAACATTGAGCTCTGGCACAAGGTACACCCATCATAAGTAGTGTTCCAAGAGAAGTAATGTCCATCATAAGTAAAATATCAGTGGAAAAATGAGGAAGAGGAGCAACCCTGTTGTGCCAGACACTACTGCCGTCACTAGCATCATGGTGCTTACTTTGCAATGTAAAAATGGCCCTCCACACTTTAACATAGTATTGTCCGTCTCAAAATATAGGGCCAATACCAAGCATTTAAATTTTGTACCACAGGAAGTTCCAATCAAACTGAGTTTAGTGGCCTATGTCATATCATGCTCCCTAGCCAGGTTTGCCAGGATAGCCCATGTCAGGACACCATTCTGCCGGTCCATTGGTTTTACCACTCATTGTTTTCAAAAGTGTAAGGCGATTAGGTTCCATTAAAAGCACATAAAGGACACAACTTACAAAATGCAATAATTTGTTAATGGAATCCCTGTGAAACACAGAGCCCTATTGACAAAGGCAAATTTAGTTGTTAATATATATTTATGACTTTATTTACCTTACATACATCTGCCAGGAATTCACAATGGGATTCTTGGCAGGTGTAAGCCCCTTTTGCATGTGTGAAGGTCTCCACCATGAGTGTGGACTTTTCAACACCCATATGTCGTGTCCCGCTTGGGCCACGTCCCACAAAGACCAAACGAACAGGTAGGTGCTTCCACGCTTCTTTATTGTGTTGCACGGTCGCAGTGCATGCAGCCACTACCTTCTTCCTTGCAGGTGTCCTGAACAATGCCCTGCCCCCCTTTGTGGTATTCGGTGGCTCGTTCCCTCTCCTTGTGTCCTGTGCAGGATCCTAGTGTTCCCTGCACATCGCTCCATCACCATACATCCCACTTGTAGGGTGGGAAAGCGGGTGTTCGAAGACATGATTAGCCTTGGAAGTTTGTGTAAATCAGCAAACATGGATGTTTGTCTGCATTCAAAAACTCCATTCCTTCCCTGTTCGACCCTGGAAAGGGACACATTTTTACTCCAGACAGGGGATTGGAAGAGGAATGTATCATCCCCAGATGTGATGGGCTTCTAAGGGCCAAGGTTCTCCATGGGGAAAAATATTTTCATCACGCAGAAAACCCCCCAAGTAAAAGTGTTTACGCAGGGGTTAATATACCCGCCTATAGAAAACTCCACATAGTGTCAATAGGATCCTGCTGGGAATATATCACTTGACCTTCCCAGGAATACCCATGAAAACCTGGCCTCACTGGGAATGTCTGTGGATTGCATTAAGCAGTAAATCTACACTCACAAGTAATTGTAAATCTGCAAGTGCACAGTTAAAACTTTTATTGTGAATTGGATCCAGGGTGTCTGACCAAAATGGAGTGATCTGGTAACCCTTTGCCTAACAGTGCCAAATATGGGCAAGGTCCTTGCAGCTTAAAGCCCATGCTTCAGCATCACTATCACCTAATTGGCCCTTCCTGCTTCCTGTCCATGTACAGTACTTGCAAATGTCAAGGTAGGCATGCAGGCTGGTGCATATATCGGCAGGGGAAAGGTTGGTTCATGATAGTCTTCCATTTTCCAGCCCCCAAAGCCTTTTCATCCCTATATCGACTAGTAGTAAATTAATTTAATTGGTTAATGTACTTTGAGTTATCTATTGTTTTTTGCTTCATGATAAAATATTCAACTCCCGGTTACCTAATATTTGTTGTGTTCCTTTGCTACATGTTTTAAACAAGAACATATTTTATTTAACATCAATAAATATCAGAATTAATTAACTAATTCGTATTATTCATTAAAACAATCTGCAATTTAGTATATCTGTTAAGCACTACGCGGCTTATGACGAAGACATTTTAGAGCATGAGAAGTACAGGGGTGCTGGAACAATTTTCATTGCGGCGATGTTGTCATCAATGTTACGTCACTGGAGTCATAGGGATTGTGAAAAACAAGTGTAGCAAATGAGCAACGCCAATTTAGCATGAGAGTGTAAGGTTGTAGTACATAGCTGGGGGGTGCATTTTGGAGCATACTGTCACAATTATATTACAAACCCTTAGGGGTCTATTAGTATGGCGGGCGGAGATACCACCGCGGTACTGGCGGTTGCGGAAAATGCTTTTTTCTGCACGCCAGCAGCGGTCCTCACGGCCGCCATATTAGTATGGCCAAACATAGCCCATTTCCCGTCTGCCGCAGCGCGAGGAGAACTGCCATCAAAGTGCGCCCGCCACCGCGGCGGTGGGAGTCAATGTAGACTCACCGCCATGCGGAATGACATCCCGTCCACTGTACAAATCAGGATGCCCCAAACAGCCAGTCGCGCTGCAGCAGAGAAACTGCCCAAGCAGAGACGGCAGAAGCATAACAGCAGAACGCAAAACCAGAGTCCCGGTCCCTTCCACCCGGTCCCGACCGCAATGGATCCAGCTCTACACGCCTTCCCGGTGCTGTACCTGATGCATTACCAGCAACTCATGCACCGTCGAGGACGACGCCTTAGGTATGCAAACACTCAATTCCGCACACAACCAAAACACACAACTCATGGGCTGATATAGGGTTCCTGTCCACACCAGACACCCTGGTGGGGACAGGAACACATCCACAAGTGTACCCACACATGTCCTACCTGTCACCAAATCACCCCTCTGCATCAAGGTCACCCATCTACCCCGATCATGAAGTAATGTCCCGGTCACGTCACCACAGCAGTGAAGACGCGTGAAAAAATGCGCACAATGCAGAAGGCAGGGCCAGCGCCAGGCATGAGCTGTGCACAAAGACCACAGGGCCACACTTCCACCCTCCACACACTAGCCCCCCCAACATGAAGGGACATGCCATGTGCCCCTCCTGTGCTCCCCATGCACAATAACCAGCCAGGTGAACTCACACCCTGCACCACACACCAAACCAAAGCAGGTGTGGCTGCAGAGGAACACACAGCACAGAAGCAAAGGGCAAGGGCAACCCACACACCACAACAACACCACACTCATGGCAAGAAAACTGAGTCCAAGCACAAAATGAACACACACAGAGATAATGCACTCTACTGGACAACCAGCCTGTCCAGTCGCACAGACATACCCCACACTGACACACAGCCACATACACAGACCACATGCCAGCAGCAATGGAGTACAACTTATAGGAAAGCTAAAGTGAGGTGCACACAAATGGAAGGCCAAGGAGCCAATCACCAAGCATGTGTACATCACATGCAAAATAAGGAACATATAACAACACCCTCAGCCCATCAAATCACACATGGCTGGCACAGTGAGTGAAGTCAAACCACAGTCACCTCAGTGCAACAACTCAGGGAGACAGCAAGGCAACCCATGTATAGGCACAGGGATGAAAGGAAGGGTATGAAGTCAAACAGTGAACAGCCACACATCTGTATCCAACTACTTGACAGGAGTATGTCAGTAGCACAACACACAGTTCCCATTACAACAGTCCATGACTGTCAAACACAAGTAGGAATCTTCACACATACCCCATCACACCTGCAGCACACAACAGCAGTGTCAAACACACAGAAGTGTGCCAATAATGTCCAGTCAATACACTGACAAACAATCACACTCCCTGGGGGTATCCACACACATCACACACACACAGGGATGCCAGAACCAATGTTTGCACAAAAACAACAGCCAAACACATAACTGAACAAAAACACACACAGAACCACAACAAGACCAGACATGAACTGTTCAGCAAAACTGTGGAAAGGCAATAGGAGCACAGACAGAACAGGAGTGCACAACCTCATCAGTCAGGAACAACGCACAGACAACATACCACAACACAGACAAGAAGTGCACCATCACAAAACAATCATGGACACAAAGTGGGAGAAATGGGCCTACAATGACACACAGACAGACATACCACACCACCCATCAAGTCAAAATGGTGGCACAGTGTACCACATGCCTGCACATGCACAAGAATGACAAGAGACAGCTCAAATATGAGAGGAGAAAACACAAAGTACGCACCTAACTAACACAAGCACAGGAACAAGAATAGACCTAAGTTCATGTGACAGACACACAAGTAAGGCACACCACACTGGCAACACATATCTGAATGAAACACACTACACCAACAAAACACACACACTGACATGCAAATAGAACACCACACACAGAGCATCTGTCAGCTGCAAGAGACAACACAGCCTAAAGAATGCACACAGCCACATCAAACACACAACAGATGCACATGCCAATAAATCACATTGCAAACACAGCAGGACATCAGGGGATGCACACCAGGCAAGGACAAGGCAACATATACTCACAGCACTGCATGCACACCAAGTAGTGTGTGCACAGCAAACACACCAGTTCCACACAGATATGAGTGACACACCATGAACACCCACTACAACAATCAAAACAGCACACAGACAACATCACACTCAGGAAGTGAAGCAGTACCTCAGCAAACACACATACAGTTAACCCAACACCCACACATGCACAAGTCTGGGACCCCAAAGTGGAAACAACATGACCAGAGGACTGTGCAGCACAAACAGTTGAACTGCATATGAGCAACCATGACTGCTAAACAGTACAAGAAAATCAGATATAACCAATTGGGAAAAATTCCTGCGTGGCACATTGCTCCTGTGCACAGATCTGCACCACACAGCACAGTGTTACAAATGAAGTGATGGGGAAGCCAACAGACAGGCAACCCAAGGGGACAGCTGACCTGAAAGTGAAGTGTTGGGTGCGTCAGTAGTGGACATGGCAGGAGTGTACCATACACAAAGAGATAGAGTGCAGATGCACAATGGGTAGGCATCTGAAGCACAGATAGGGGATGGTATGACACCACAAACCACATGCCATACTGGAGGCAATAAAGCCCCATGTGACAGCAATGCATGAGAAAACACACCCACAATGTCAGTGTGGCTGAGCAGGTCAGCACAGTGACCACAAACAATATCAAGACACATGGCTGATCAACAAAACACAACACTGACTTTCCAGGCACACGCTCTGCATACTCACAATTGCCAAAATCAACAAGTAGGAGTCAGCCAGAACTGCAAGGACACACCAACACACTGCACAACATACAACACACACATGTCCACACAATCACAATCACAGGGCTGAACAATCACACAAACAGGCACTCCGCTCCTGGGTGACACGTGTGTAGTTGACATTACAGGGGCAAACTCACATCAACACTCCTGACAAAGTCACCCCCTTCACATTGCACACTTCTTGACCACCAAGTGCACACATTGAAAGTAACCCATGTGACTAGGATGACTGCCCATCACAAGATGACTATGCACCTACACTGCTGGGTACACATAAAGTAAGATCACACATACATGATTTTCCTGGCCAGCCTGCCTCCAATCCTGTGGATAGACTCCCACACTGTGATGGCAGTGCCTCCAAACCTGACGTGTACAATATAGCTAACATGAACAAAGAATGATAACAATAACAGTATTTCATCTAAAACCACCATCATTGCACCCAAAAGCATCAGAGTCAGGAAGAACTGAAGTCCCTGTCACCCCTGTAAAAACTAGAAAAAGTGAAATAAGCCATTGGCAATGTTGAAGTGGCATGCAGAGCATGTGTCACAGTAAACCATACCCACACAGAAAACACTTTATTCAGTAAGGACACTGACAAACCAGACACAGGAGCAACTCTCTTTATTCACATATTGCACAGATACGCACCAATATCAGACAAGAGCAAGGCCAGTGGACAGCACAAAGTGCAGAGTAGTTACATGAGAAGCTGCACAGGCAAGTGGCAAACAACAGTGAACAACAAGGCCAGTGGCCAGTCCAATGTGCAGAGTAAGTCCATGAGAAGCTGCACAGGCAAGGGGCAAACAGCAGTGAACAACAAGGTCCGTGGCCAGTCCAATGTGCAGAGTAAGTCCATGAGAAGCTGCACAGACAAGGGGCAAACAGCAGTGAACAACAAGGCCAGTGGCCAGCACAAAGTGCAGAGTAAGTGCTGCAGTGCCCTCCTTTCCCTGCTTCACGGGGCTTTGGATGGGAGTTGAGGTTATGGGTGAATCTGCCTAGGAGCTCTTCTTATGTGTACTCTTAGCAGGCACCACCTTCTCAGCAGGCACGGAAACTGTCTGCTTGTCTTTGTGAGACGCTTTTAGGACAGAAGAGTCCTTGGCTGGGGATGCCTCTGAAGCATGTTAGCCTGAGGCCTGCTTCTTGGCTTTGTGGCCCTCGCTGTTACCTGACGGGCTTTTGTCTTTGCGCTCTGGGGTGGCTTTAGTTTTCTGTGGGGATGGTGTCTGCGCCCTGGACTGCTTGGGCTGCTGCTGCTGTGTGCTGTATCTTGCCCTTGATGTCTGTGATGCGTGGTCTCTATCGTCAGATGAGGCCACTGGCAGGGGGGTGGACAAAGGGACTGGAGCTGGACTCCCGAGATTGTGCCAGTTAAATGGATGCCGTCACTGTGGAGGACAAAGACTGGACAGTCCGGTGTATCCCACCCACATCTGAATGTATGCCCTCCATGAAAGCAACCACCTGTGGCAACTTTTTGTCGTGGTTTAGGAAGGCATTGAGGAGAGCTGTCTGGCCCACACACAGCTGACGCAAAAGGTCCACAGACTCAGCACTGATGGCAGCAGGGGGGACAGGGGCAGCGGTGCCTGGGGTGAAGGACACTCTTCCCTTCTTACTGTTGCGAACACGGGCAGCACTAGTGGAAGTAGCTGGGAGGGTGGGCACTGTATGTTGTGTGGTAGAAGAGGAGGCAGAGTCCCCGTTCCCTGTGCCCGCCATAAGGATGCGTCACTGCTGGCATCAGATGATGTTGAGGTTTGCGTCTCTGGCTATGATTCCTCAAGCAGACTCCTGTCCCCCTCCGAGGCACTGGTCACATCTGTGTCACTGTGCTCGTGTCCAGCTGTTGTGCTTGATGGCGCACCACTGGTGTCCGTCCTCTGTCCTTACGTGACCACAGGAGATGCTGCATGAGAGAGAGAGATGTAGGGCCAGTTCATTGGCATCAACAGAACAATCATATGCAAGCAAAGCATCACTGAAGATTATGAAATCTACATGTTGCACACCACCCTGTGCAATAACATTGTGCGATGTCAATTTTGAACTCAAAAATTGCGTGTCAACAAGTAAACCAGGCATAAGTGAGCCATGTGATGACCACACAGCACAATATCCTGCCGGGGGCTGCGTTCAACCCGACACACAAATAGCTCTGAGCACACCTAGGGCCCTGATGGGGGCAAAGATGAACCCCACGACATGTTGCCACTGTCGTATCTGGATGGAGCAGAAGGGGACAACACAGATCCAGACTACAACATAACAGTCCACAATGACCATGAGCTCATGCCATCCACCATGTTGTACTTTGGGGCACAACTACTGTTGCACATTGGCGTCAGATGTCTAAGCCTCACAAATCTGATGCACGTATTGATGAAAGCACACTCAGATTATGCACACTGCTGTTCCCTTCCATGTGATTTCCCAGACTACCCCAATGCAGGCGGTACCTGAAGCCCACAACTCAGAATTCAAGGTCAATGCCCATTTCTCAAATTACATTAGGAAGTACAAGTAGGGCAAATGCATGACAGCTGCACCCAACACAGAGGCCAATTACAAGCCACTGCATCACACTATCAACATCACATAGCCCAGCGCTAGCTCAGGCTGTGAACACATGCTGCCACTCACAGCCAAAGTCACCCTTCCAAGAATACTCACCTGAGCTTGCTGCTGATGCTCCTTCAAACGTGCATCCAGCTCAGGCTGTGTCACGGCCAAGATGCGGGCCATTAGTGGTCTCATGCTCCGCTGCGCCAACCTGCCAGCCCGAGGGAGCAGCCCCAGCATCATCTCCACCACGTTCTTGCTCAGCTGGCAGATGTCATCCCACCTCTTGTGACAGTGTGTGCGCCGTCGGTTTGAGACACCCAGAGCTCGCACCTTGTATGCAATGGCCCTCCACACAGCCTTACCCTGGTGTACTTTGAGCTGCAGGCATGGGAGACAAGAGGGGGAAAACATCAGTGACACAGTATTATGTACCAATATCTCTCATTACAGGAGTGTGATACTAACTCATCCCAATTCCCCAGATATGTCTAACAGAGACAAGAGTGCATCTCACAGGGAACATCAGCATGGGAGAACCACACATAAATGCATGCAGGTGTGAGGGTGGACACAGTACCTGCCCATCTCATACACATGCAGGATGCCAGCACAGAAAGCCATGTGCAGTCTGCCCACATCTACTGTCCATTTTTAGGTAGAGCAAGATATACATTACATATCAATATATGTTTGAGGGTAGACTCACTGTGTCCAAAACTGCGCAGCCCTCAATGTCCTTGCCCAGTGAATGGTTTATAATGTCATGGACGTCACATTGAGGGACATGATCTCACAAACCCACACCCTTCTCACAAGGCATATCGTGTGCAATCTACAAGGCTGAGATGGCTCATTGATGGAGAGTAAGGAAAAAAGGACACATGTAACACTCTGTACATTCAGTGATGTGTCCTTGTCAGATTGGGCGGTGACTGTGCAGGCCAGGTGGGCTCACACTGAGAAGGACAACAGGGACCCACACAGCCATTCACACAAAAAATCACTGTCCTGACTCCTGCATTACCAACTTGCTGTGTCACTTTATGGCTGACAAGAAAATATATGTCCCTCAAATCTTGATGTGCAGGCAGGGAAACGTGTGAAATAGGCTACACAGCCCTATCCCCTAGAGAAAGCATGCTAGGCAGTGCATGACAAAACCCCACACTCTCAGGCACATACTGCAGCCCCCCTGCACTCTCACTTCCACTGTTGAAGACTTACCATTACATTTTGGGCACCAAATAGCCTTGGATACTGTGTGAGCACCTTGTCCACCAGGACCTCCAGCTCCACGGTGCTGAAGGGATTGGCACGGATCTTCTCAGTCCTCGCTATCACTGTGGCCAGGAGACAGCAACAGCAGCAGTTGGTGTTGAGGGGTGGCAGGCAGCAGTCCCTGGAGACAGCAGCAGCAGCAATTGGTGTTGAGGGGTGGCAGGCAGCTGTCCCTGGAGACAGCAGCAGCAACAGTTGGTTTTGAGGGGTGCCAGGCAGCAGGCTCTGTGAGCTATGGAAATGTGAGGATCTTCCCCACACATATATACCCCCCTGGGCGAGTATCAGTGGTTCTAAGCTGCTGCAATTGGTGTTCCAGGTCAGCCTTTTTCAAATGCATCCAATCACCGGCTCCGCAATGGCGGAGCACGCCAACCGTGATTTTTTAAATTGCTTTAGTCTACTGCGATTGCAGTTCCCAGTGGCTATAAGGGCATGGTCCATGGCGGTGACACACCACAGGGGCCAGGCGGGCTCTACCGCAGTGGTGCACCTTTTAATTGCATCCAATGACCATCCCGCGGTGGTGGAGCACCCCTATCCTGATTTTCAAAATTGCATTAGGCTACCGCGATTGCGGTTCCCATTGGCTCTAAGGGCATGGTCCATGGCGGTGACACACCGCTGGTGCCAGGTGGGTGCTGCCACGATTTGAGTGCCATACATCGACATGAGTGACTGTGATTTGGGTGGCAGAGCATGCCAACTGCCATTTGAGCATGTGTTTATGCCTATCACTACCGCGATTGTGTTTTGGGCATTGGTGGTGACACACCGTTGGGGCCAGGCGGTAGCTACCGCGATTTGGGTGTCATACATTGACATGAGTGACCGTGATCTGGGTGGCGGAGCATGCCAACCACCATTTGGCAATACTCATATGCCTATCACAACAGCAATTGTGTTTTGGGCATTGGTGGTAACACACTGCTGGGGCCAGGTGGTAGCTACCGCGATTTGGGTGCCATACATTGACATGAGTGACAGTGATCTGGGTGACGGAGCACTTTGACAGCACCTATGGACACATCAGCAGCTAGGTACTTGCTGTGTGAAAGGGGACAAGTGTACGAGTAGTGTAGCTGAAGGTGTCCCTACATGTAAGCTGGTCTGTAATTCAAATGTGATGACAGTCATTGTTGGCGTTGTGTCAGACAAAACATAAGATGTTGCACATATCTCATGGTGTATTGCATTGACATGTGTCCACTTTCCTCTCAAATAGGAGGAGACCAAATCTGCATCATACCTTCACAGTGCTGGCAGACATGGAGAATGAGGAGGTCATCCAGAAATTCCATCTGGATAGAGCCACCGTACAAAACCTATGTGCTATGTTGGAGCCCCACTTGCAGCCTCGCAGAACATATCCAACTGCTTTCACCCCAACGTCTAAGGTGATGGCGGCCCTGCATTTTTTTGCCACTGGATCATTCCAGCACACGGTGCCCAGCACAGGTGGGATGTTGCAACCTATGCTCAGCATGGTGCTGCGTGATGTCCTGTCCGCTATGATGACCTACAAGTACAGATATATCCATTTTCCCAGGGGGCGTGAATTGGCGGCTGTGAAGGGAGAGTTTTATGCCCTTGGACACATCCCCCATGTTGGTGCCATTGATTGCACCCATGTTGGGCTTGTTGCACCACAGGCACGTGAACACATCTACAGGAATCGTAAACCTTTCCACTGCATAAATGTGCAAGTGGTGTGCCAGGCGGATATGATCATCTCACACGTGTGTGCCAAATTTCCAGGCTGAGCCCATGACTCATACATCATGCATAACAGCACAGTACCACAGCTGATGGCTAATCTGCTTCTTGAGCATGCATGGATTGTGGGTGAGTGTGCATAGTCAAATAGCGTGCTGTGTGTGTGACATGCTGTCCTCTGACACAGTTAAATTACAAGGTTTCTCTGTGTTTCTCAGACCTAGGTGACTCTGCATATCCCAACTGTCCTTGGTTGCTGAGCCCACTGTGGAATCCCAGGACACCAGCTGAAGTCCGCTACAATGATGCCCATGGGAGGGCACGTCGTGTGGTGGGCGTACTTTTTTTCTCCTGAAGTCACGATTTCACTGCCTGGACAAGACCGGAGGTGCACTGATGTACTCGCCCATGAAGGTGTGTCAGATTGTAGTGGCATGGTGCATGCTCCACAACCTGGACATTCGCAAGGAGATCCCCCTGCTCCTGGATGCTGATGAGCAGCCAAGGCCCCCGCCTGCAAACCAACCCGTGTCCAGTGATGAGGATAGTGGAGAGGAAGAAGGTGTCGACCTGCGTCAACAGCTTATCAACTGCTAGTTCACTTGAAGGTGAGTGGCGATGTACAACGGACCCATTGTCTGATGATGTTGCTGGTGGTGGAGGACGCACAGGCCGTAACAGCAGGAGCCTGCAGAGAGGTTGGTGTTGCTGCGGATGTGGTGGGGGGGACGATGGGGTCCTGGGACTTGTTGCGCCCTGGCACACCAGATGGGCCGGCTCCGAGCACCTGGTCCTCTGAATCCCAGGAGTCAACATACGAGAGTCCATGTTCCAGGGGAGCACTCTGGCTCTGTAGGTTGCTGGTGTTGTCCTCTGCAGTCAGTTCTTGGTCACCTGTGGGTCATATGGGAAATGGTCATTGTAGTGCACCCCAAAAGCTTTGTGTTAGCTTTCTTTGTTTTCATATGGTCCTTGCTGCTCTGGCCCCATGGCACTTACACATGGCATTCAGTGCTGTGCATGATTGTCCACAGACTTTCTTCTACATGTGAATTGGTGTGTCACACTTTGGTTGCTGTGACAGTTTCATTTGCTTAGCTGTCTGCACACTATGAGTGGCAATAGGATCGGTGTGTATATTTGTGCAATTAGAGGGCTGGTGTTGTCATATGGCACCATGCATTTTGAGAGGAATGGCTGGGTGCATGTACCGGATACTTACCTGTTATGTTTTCACATTTGGCTTGGATTTGTCACACATCTGTGTGTGTGTGTGTGTGTGTGTGTGTGGTGGAGGCTTCCATCCTGCTTAGGGGTGGGACAAGAAAGCATAATAGGTCTACCTACCTGTTAGTTTGAAGTGGACAGTGCAATGACTGACACATGCATCTGGGTGGGAGGGAATTCTCCGTCTTGATGAGCTGGGGAACAAGGGCGCATGGTGGGAGTAGTACTGCAGTCTTCCCACCCCCAAACCCCCCTCCCTGTTAAGATGGCTACCTACCTGTTAGTTTGATGTGAGCAATGCAATCTCTGCCACATGCTTCGGGGGGGAGTGCTCCATCCTTCTGAGCTTTGGGACAAGGGTACATGGTGGGAGTTGTTGTGCAGGCCTCCCACCCCCAAACAGCCCTCTCAGTGAAGATAGGGGGGGGATCCATCTTGGAAGGCTGTGGAACAGGGGGTATGGTGGGAGTAGTGGGGCAGCCCCCCCCGAACAGCCTCATTGTAAAGATGGCTACCTACCTGTAAGTTTGTGTGTAGTGAATGATACAATGGCTTCCAACTGCTTCGGGGGGGGGGTGCTCCATCCTGCTCTGGTGTGTGACAAGGGGCCTGGTGGGAGTTGTAGTGTAGTCTTCCCACCCCCAAACACACCAACCTGTGAAGATGGCTACCTACCTGCTATTTGTAAGTGTAAATGCAATGGCTGACACATGCATCAGATTGGGAGGGAGTGCTCCATCTTGATGAGGTGGGGAACAAGGGGGCACGGTAGGAGTTGTTGTGCAGACCTCCCCCCAAACAGTCCTCCCAGGGAAGATGGCTACCTACCTGTTAGTTTGTTTTGTAGTGATACAATGGCTTCCAAATGCTTCTGGGTGTGGAGTGCTCTGCTCAGGTGTGTGACAGTGGACCTGGTGGGAGTTGTTGTGCAGGTCTTCCACCCCCAACCAGCCCTCCCAGGGATATTGGCTACCTATCTGTTAGGTGAGTGTGAACCAAACAATGGCTGGCACATGCTTCTGGGTGGGGGGAGTGCTCCATCCTGCTCAGGGGTGAGACAGGGGTCCTGGTGGGAGTTGTTGTGCAGGCCTACCACACCCAAACACCCCTACCTGTGGAGATGGCTACCTACCTGTAACTGTAAGTTTGTTTGTCATGATACAATGGCTTCCAACTGCTTCTGGGGGGGGGGAGGGCACCATCCTGCTCAGGTGTGGGACAGGGGGCCTGGTGGGAGCTGTTGTGAAGGCTTCCCACCCCCAAACAGCCCTCCCTGAGAAGATGGCTACCTACCTGTTAGGTGTGGAGTGCTACATCCTGCTCAGGGGTGGGACAGGGGACATGATGGGAGTTGTAGTGCAGTTTGCCTGGACACATTCAACCCTGTAAATGTTGGCTACCTTTGGGGTGATTCAGATGGAGTGAATGTTACATCTATAGGACATGTGTTGGATATTGTGGTGCATATGGATATACTTGGGCCACTGAGATGTAGCTTTGTAGTTGTGCTGGACAGTACATAGCTGTGTAATGGTATACATTTGTTTGTACTTACCAGCCTGCACTTCCCCGGCTATTCCTGTGAGACTCTCTGGCTGTAGTATGGCAAGCACCTTCTCCTCCCATGCAGTGAATGTTTTGGGTGCAATGGGAGGGCCACCGCCAGTCCTCTGAGCCAGCTCGCGGTTCTTGCTCCTCTTGTCTTTGACAACCCTCTTCAAGTCATGCCACCACTTCATGATTTCCTTTTTTGTTTGCGGGGTGGTCCCTACTGCATTGACCTTGTCGACTATCCTTGTCCACATTTGTGTTCTTGTGGCTAATGGTGTCTGTTGGACCAGGATACCAAACACTTGTGGTTCTAGTCTGATTATCTCATCTACCATGACTGTCAACTTACTCTCAGTAAATTTGGGCATTTTCTGTGTTGCCATGGTGTGTGATGTGCAAAGGGCTTATAGGTGCAGGGGTGTAAGTGGTGGGGGTGGTGGTGATGTGTATGGTGTGTGATAGGTAGTGGGGTAAGAGGTGCAGGTGTGGAAGTGGTGCTGGTGCTGTGTGTGGTGTGAGTAGTGATGGTGTGTTGATTTGCCTCTCCTTTGTGCTCTGGTGTTGGGCCCTTCAGTTGTGGAGTATTGCAAAGGATTCTGGTCAGGGAAGGGGCTGGTTTAATACTCAGCAATGTGGGTGTGTCCAAATGGGGTATTGCTGTCAGGTGTGCTGTGTGGGTTGTCCTGGGATTTGTATTTTTGTAGTTGCCATGTGGTTGTGTCATTGGGGTGTGGTATGTGTTTTTGGTGGCATGGTTAGTTTGCTGTGTGCACTTTGTGAACTTGTTGTGAGTTTTTTCTGTCGACCGCCATATTTGTCACGGAGCGTCCACAGAGGTGGCTATGCTACAGCTCTTCCGCCGGCTCTCCCATTCATCACTGTTAGCGACCGCGGCAGTTGGAAACAGCGGAACGTACTGCGGTCACATCGGGGATATCCTAATTTTCCGTGCGGTGTCTCCGCTGTCATGGCGGCTGTTTGGTGATTTTCCGCCGCGAATCCGACCGCCGCCAACGGATTTTGGCCTTCTCTGCCCGCTATGGGTGGTTTTTCGTTGCCTCGTTCCGCCGTGGTCTGATTTTTCGGGCGGTTGAGACTAATTGTACCACCGGTTTTTCCGTGGTACCAGCGGGCGAATTATTTCCGTTACCATGGCGGTCGGGGTGGCTTTCCGACCGCCATCCTAATGGGCCCCTTAGTGTGGTAGAACACTGTCATTTACCTACAGCACATTATCCATTGAAATAGCCACTTAATTTGCAGGCTCATGTAGTTTTACTGATTACACTATACGGCGCATAAATATTGGATTTCAATGAATTTTTAATATTTTCTCATCACCAAGTAAAGTGTCTTGATTTGCATTGATCCTGCTAAAGTATTTGATCACAGTACAAAATTACAAAAGAAAATGCTACATCTGTGCTTCTCCTTAACTGATATATTTTAAAATATTTGTACAGTTCAAGTTCAGTTGTGTGCTCGAAACAAAAAAATGAACATCCTGCAGCCTTTCCTTTCACCCTCGTCAAAACGGTAACATTGCAAAATCATTAGGGGTGGGCGGAATTTGCGAAATTCACTTTCGCAAATTATCGCGAAAATGTTAAAAATCTCAGCAAACACGCGGAAATATCGCGAAGATGCGGAAGTTTTTTTCCCGCCCGTTCGCGGTATTTTCTGCGTGGTCGCGGCTCGCCAACTTACCCATGCGGTTGCTCGCGGACGCAGCAACATTGTTTTCACTTGTCTCGCGGTGCATGATCGCGAGAAGAAAGACGTGATCGCGCGACGCATGACGTTACTGCGGGCGCAAACTGTCGCGAGACAGCGCAAATGGCTACCAACAATCCAAGATCTCGTGGAGAACGCGACAGGATCGGGAAAACTTTTCCGCGAACGTGGGGATTCAGGTAAGGCGATCGCGCGCACGCAAGAATGTATTATTTTACAGCGCGAGTGTAAGACCTGGGGTCACCAAGCCCTAAGGGGGTAACGTGACTCGAGTGGCTGGGCACCCAAGGGCTTTTGTGTAAAGCGACCATACACCACACACAACCTCTGAAGCCGGGAACGCACACAATAAGGGATGCCACACTGTAGGGTTTATGCAACAACTCAAGTTTATCTAAGCAGATAGGCATAAAGACAGTTCATTATATGTAAATGCAATTCCTCAGATGTAAATGCAGTTCATTATAGGTAAATGCAATTCACTAGAGGTAAATGCAGTTCACTACATCAGTTAGCATGTGTTGCACTATATTCACCAGCAATTCCCTCTGAGGCCCTAGGCCACACTCGTGTAGCTTGACATCCGTTGTACGGACTGGGAATCGTAGCGCCACACCTGGGGTCTAGTGGGGGCTCAGGGCCGACTTCGCGGGCTTCCCGCCCCTCTTGTACCCTTAGTGCCTCAGGGGGCGGTTACCGCGCTACCCGCGATAACTGCACCGTGAATCCTTGTGAGCAGAGCCTGCAGACATAGCGTTACTCGTAATAAGTACGCATCGAACACTTCCGAGCAAAGCCTACCAACACAGCGTAACTCGTAATAATTGGGCATTAAACACTTCAGAGCAAAGCCTACGAACACAGCGTTACTCGTAATAATTGGGCAGTGAACACTTCAGAGCAAAGCCTGCGAACATAGCATCAATCGCAATAATGGAGCATTGAACACTTCAGAGTAAAGCCGTCAAACATACCGTTAATCACAATAATGGAGCATTGATCACTTCAGAGCAAAGCCTGCGAACATAGCGTTAATCGCGATAATGGAGCATCGGACACTTCAGAGCAAAGCCTGCAAACATAGCGTTACTCGTAATAATTAAGCATTGAACGCTTCCGAGCCCAGCCTGGGAACATAGCGCTACTCGCACTAATCAAGCTTCAAGTACTTCTGTGCAGTTCGTGGGGCACAACGCTGCTCGACAGTCTCGGAGACGAGGGGCAATCCCTCGGCGGGGTGTCAAAGTCTTGCGTGGACGGGGGGACTCCCACGGAGGGGAACCAGGGTCTCAGGGTGCGGTGCTACTCCCGGCCTGTAGGGGGCGCACCGGGTCCGGCCCAAGCCTCCCGGGCTTACCTTGATCTCGACGTCTTGAGGCGTCCCAACCAGCTCCGAACTCCGCAGTCGGTCCTTCCGCGACGGGGGCAGGCCACGGCCCCACACACCTTCACCAGCAGCTGCAACGGCAGCGACGGGGCCCCGGGCTTCTCCACGGGCCTCGAGACAATGAGGGGTGATGATGCACACTTCAGGCTTCCGGGCCGCAGCGGTGAGCATGTTCTGGTCCCCACACTCCAAGGGGGGTGTCAAATTAAGCAGGAGAGCTCCGCGCCCAACGGGGATGGATGCCGGGGATCCCAGGCCAGGTCAGGGAGCGCAGGGGTCTCAGCGCTGGTACCTGGTTGATCCCGAGCACTTCTGCAATCAGCTTTGGCATAAAGTGTCAGTTGTCAGTTCTGGCATGCAGTCTCAGCATTCAGTTTCAGCATGTCGTCGTGACATGAGGTTTCAGCATTCAGTTTCTGCATTCAGTTTCTGCATTCAGTTGCTACCTGAATTCTTGATGGCGCAGATGTCTCTGGCGCCCTTGGGGGGTTCTGTTCCTGGGGGGTAGGGATTGAGTTGGCGACTAGGTCCTTCCTAGTCAGGCTGGGCAGAGGTTCCCTGGGTCCCCCTACTGCTGGGCAAGATCAGTGGGCTTTACAGGATCCCTCACTCACTTAAGAGGCAGCACCTAAATCCTGTCACTCTCAGAGGCATAAGTCCCTGGCTAGGCCCTACCGCCTAAAACTCCTGCGTGGATTCTCCAGCTCTGCTTTAACCCACTGGCCAACTAACTAGAAAAATGTCCCTCCCTCTCTTAAGTAGCCCTAGGTCAGGTGACTTCAGCCAAGGCGGCAAAAGTAAAACCACACCTCCCTTCTAGAAGGTTCCAGCACATTCCAGGAGCTTCCCCATTCTACCTATGGGACAAAAAAGGCGGGCTGGTGTCACAACATTGTTGTGGGGTCCCAGCCAGCTCCTGGCAGCTAGGGTGCTACTAGAAAGACCACTCTGCAGTAGCAGGGGCCTGTGGCAGCCATCTTGGGAGAAATAAAAAAACGAAAAAATTCAGGGAAAAGAGCCAAGTCCAACTTACCCATGCGGTTGCTCGCGGACGCAGCAACATTGTTTTCACTTGTCTCGCGGTGCATGATCGCGAGAAGAAAGACGTGATCGCGCGACGCATGACGTTACTGCGGGCGCAAACTGTCGCGAGACAGCGCAAATGGCTACCAACAATCCAAGATCTCGTGGAGAACGCGACAGGATCGGGAAAACTTTTCCGCGAACGTGGGGATTCAGGTAAGGCGATCGCGCGCACGCAAGAATGTATTATTTTACAGCGCGAGTGTAAGACCTGGGGTCACCAAGCCCTAAGGGGGTAACGTGACTCGAGTGGCTGGGCACCCAAGGGCTTTTGTGTAAAGCGACCATACACCACACACAACCTCTGAAGCCGGGAACGCACACAATAAGGGATGCCACACTGTAGGGTTTATGCAACAACTCAAGTTTATCTAAGCAGATAGGCATAAAGACAGTTCATTATATGTAAATGCAATTCATCAGATGTAAATGCAGTTCATTATAGGTAAATGCAATTCACTAGAGGTAAATGCAGTTCACTACATCAGTTAGCATGTGTTGCACTATATTCACCAGCAATTCCCTCTGAGGCCCTAGGCCACACTCGTGTAGCTTGACATCCGTTGTACGGACTGGGAATCGTAGCGCCACACCTGGGGTCTAGTGGGGGCTCAGGGCCGACTTCGCGGGCTTCCCGCCCCTCTTGTACCCTTAGTGCCTCAGGGGGCGGTTACCGCGCTACCCGCGATAACTGCACCGTGAATCCTTGTGAGCAGAGCCTGCAGACATAGCGTTACTCGTAATAAGTACGCATCGAACACTTCCGAGCAAAGCCTACCAACACAGCGTAACTCGTAATAATTGGGCATTAAACACTTCAGAGCAAAGCCTACGAACACAGCGTTACTCGTAATAATTGGGCAGTGAACACTTCAGAGCAAAGCCTGCGAACATAGCATCAATCGCAATAATGGAGCATTGAACACTTCAGAGTAAAGCCGTCAAACATACCGTTAATCACAATAATGGAGCATTGATCACTTCAGAGCAAAGCCTGCGAACATAGCGTTAATCGCGATAATGGAGCATCGGACACTTCAGAGCAAAGCCTGCAAACATAGCGTTACTCGTAATAATTAAGCATTGAACGCTTCCGAGCCCAGCCTGGGAACATAGCGCTACTCGCACTAATCAAGCTTCAAGTACTTCTGTGCAGTTCGTGGGGCACAACGCTGCTCGACAGTCTCGGAGACGAGGGGCAATCCCTCGGCGGGGTGTCAAAGTCTTGCGTGGACGGGGGGACTCCCACGGAGGGGAACCAGGGTCTCAGGGTGCGGTGCTACTCCCGGCCTGTAGGGGGCGCACCGGGTCCGGCCCAAGCCTCCCGGGCTTACCTTGATCTCGACGTCTTGAGGCGTCCCAACCAGCTCCGAACTCCGCAGTCGGTCCTTCCGCGACGGGGGCAGGCCACGGCCCCACACACCTTCACCAGCAGCTGCAACGGCAGCGACGGGGCCCCGGGCTTCTCCACGGGCCTCGAGACAATGAGGGGTGATGATGCACACTTCAGGCTTCCGGGCCGCAGCGGTGAGCATGTTCTGGTCCCCACACTCCAAGGGGGGTGTCAAATTAAGCAGGAGAGCTCCGCGCCCAACGGGGATGGATGCCGGGGATCCCAGGCCAGGTCAGGGAGCGCAGGGGTCTCAGCGCTGGTACCTGGTTGATCCCGAGCACTTCTGCAATCAGCTTTGGCATAAAGTGTCAGTTGTCAGTTCTGGCATGCAGTCTCAGCATTCAGTTTCAGCATGTCGTCGTGACATGAGGTTTCAGCATTCAGTTTCTGCATTCAGTTTCTGCATTCAGTTGCTACCTGAATTCTTGATGGCGCAGATGTCTCTGGCGCCCTTGGGGGGTTCTGTTCCTGGGGGGTAGGGATTGAGTTGGCGACTAGGTCCTTCCTAGTCAGGCTGGGCAGAGGTTCCCTGGGTCCCCCTACTGCTGGGCAAGATCAGTGGGCTTTACAGGATCCCTCACTCACTTAAGAGGCAGCACCTAAATCCTGTCACTCTCAGAGGCATAAGTCCCTGGCTAGGCCCTACCGCCTAAAACTCCTGCGTGGATTCTCCAGCTCTGCTTTAACCCACTGGCCAACTAACTAGAAAAATGTCCCTCCCTCTCTTAAGTAGCCCTAGGTCAGGTGACTTCAGCCAAGGCGGCAAAAGTAAAACCACACCTCCCTTCTAGAAGGTTCCAGCACATTCCAGGAGCTTCCCCATTCTACCTATGGGACAAAAAAGGCGGGCTGGTGTCACAACATTGTTGTGGGGTCCCAGCCAGCTCCTGGCAGCTAGGGTGCTACTAGAAAGACCACTCTGCAGTAGCAGGGGCCTGTGGCAGCCATCTTGGGAGAAATAAAAAAACGAAAAAATTCAGGGAAAAGAGCCAAGTCCAACTTACCCATGCGGTTGCTCGCGGACGCAGCAACATTGTTTTCACTTGTCTCGCGGTGCATGATCGCGAGAAGAAAGACGTGATCGCGCGACGCATGACGTTACTGCGGGCGCAAACTGTCGCGAGACAGCGCAAATGGCTACCAACAATCCAAGATCTCGTGGAGAACGCGACAGGATCGGGAAAACTTTTCCGCGAACGTGGGGATTCAGGTAAGGCGATCGCGCGCACGCAAGAATGTATTATTTTACAGCGCGAGTGTAAGACCTGGGGTCACCAAGCCCTAAGGGGGTAACGTGACTCGAGTGGCTGGGCACCCAAGGGCTTTTGTGTAAAGCGACCATACACCACACACAACCTCTGAAGCCGGGAACGCACACAATAAGGGATGCCACACTGTAGGGTTTATGCAACAACTCAAGTTTATCTAAGCAGATAGGCATAAAGACAGTTCATTATATGTAAATGCAATTCATCAGATGTAAATGCAGTTCATTATAGGTAAATGCAATTCACTAGAGGTAAATGCAGTTCACTACATCAGTTAGCATGTGTTGCACTATATTCACCAGCAATTCCCTCTGAGGCCCTAGGCCACACTCGTGTAGCTTGACATCCGTTGTACGGACTGGGAATCGTAGCGCCACACCTGGGGTCTAGTGGGGGCTCAGGGCCGACTTCGCGGGCTTCCCGCCCCTCTTGTACCCTTAGTGCCTCAGGGGGCGGTTACCGCGCTACCCGCGATAACTGCACCGTGAATCCTTGTGAGCAGAGCCTGCAGACATAGCGTTACTCGTAATAAGTACGCATCGAACACTTCCGAGCAAAGCCTACCAACACAGCGTAACTCGTAATAATTGGGCATTAAACACTTCAGAGCAAAGCCTACGAACACAGCGTTACTCGTAATAATTGGGCAGTGAACACTTCAGAGCAAAGCCTGCGAACATAGCATCAATCGCAATAATGGAGCATTGAACACTTCAGAGTAAAGCCGTCAAACATACCGTTAATCACAATAATGGAGCATTGATCACTTCAGAGCAAAGCCTGCGAACATAGCGTTAATCGCGATAATGGAGCATCGGACACTTCAGAGCAAAGCCTGCAAACATAGCGTTACTCGTAATAATTAAGCATTGAACGCTTCCGAGCCCAGCCTGGGAACATAGCGCTACTCGCACTAATCAAGCTTCAAGTACTTCTGTGCAGTTCGTGGGGCACAACGCTGCTCGACAGTCTCGGAGACGAGGGGCAATCCCTCGGCGGGGTGTCAAAGTCTTGCGTGGACGGGGGGACTCCCACGGAGGGGAACCAGGGTCTCAGGGTGCGGTGCTACTCCCGGCCTGTAGGGGGCGCACCGGGTCCGGCCCAAGCCTCCCGGGCTTACCTTGATCTCGACGTCTTGAGGCGTCCCAACCAGCTCCGAACTCCGCAGTCGGTCCTTCCGCGACGGGGGCAGGCCACGGCCCCACACACCTTCACCAGCAGCTGCAACGGCAGCGACGGGGCCCCGGGCTTCTCCACGGGCCTCGAGACAATGAGGGGTGATGATGCACACTTCAGGCTTCCGGGCCGCAGCGGTGAGCATGTTCTGGTCCCCACACTCCAAGGGGGGTGTCAAATTAAGCAGGAGAGCTCCGCGCCCAACGGGGATGGATGCCGGGGATCCCAGGCCAGGTCAGGGAGCGCAGGGGTCTCAGCGCTGGTACCTGGTTGATCCCGAGCACTTCTGCAATCAGCTTTGGCATAAAGTGTCAGTTGTCAGTTCTGGCATGCAGTCTCAGCATTCAGTTTCAGCATGTCGTCGTGACATGAGGTTTCAGCATTCAGTTTCTGCATTCAGTTTCTGCATTCAGTTGCTACCTGAATTCTTGATGGCGCAGATGTCTCTGGCGCCCTTGGGGGGTTCTGTTCCTGGGGGGTAGGGATTGAGTTGGCGACTAGGTCCTTCCTAGTCAGGCTGGGCAGAGGTTCCCTGGGTCCCCCTACTGCTGGGCAAGATCAGTGGGCTTTACAGGATCCCTCACTCACTTAAGAGGCAGCACCTAAATCCTGTCACTCTCAGAGGCATAAGTCCCTGGCTAGGCCCTACCGCCTAAAACTCCTGCGTGGATTCTCCAGCTCTGCTTTAACCCACTGGCCAACTAACTAGAAAAATGTCCCTCCCTCTCTTAAGTAGCCCTAGGTCAGGTGACTTCAGCCAAGGCGGCAAAAGTAAAACCACACCTCCCTTCTAGAAGGTTCCAGCACATTCCAGGAGCTTCCCCATTCTACCTATGGGACAAAAAAGGCGGGCTGGTGTCACAACATTGTTGTGGGGTCCCAGCCAGCTCCTGGCAGCTAGGGTGCTACTAGAAAGACCACTCTGCAGTAGCAGGGGCCTGTGGCAGCCATCTTGGGAGAAATAAAAAAACGAAAAAATTCAGGGAAAAGAGCCAAGTCCAACTTACCCATGCGGTTGCTCGCGGACGCAGCAACATTGTTTTCACTTGTCTCGCGGTGCATGATCGCGAGAAGAAAGACGTGATCGTGCGACGCATGACGTTACTGCGGGCGCAAACTGTCGCGAGACAGCGCAAATGGCTACCAACAATCCAAGATCTCGTGGAGAACGCGACAGGATCGGGAAAACTTTTCCGCGAACGTGGGGATTCAGGTAAGGCGATCGCGCGCACGCAAGAATGTATTATTTTACAGCGCGAGTGTAAGACCTGGGGTCACCAAGCCCTAAGGGGGTAACGTGACTCGAGTGGCTGGGCACCCAAGGGCTTTTGTGTAAAGCGACCATACACCACACACAACCTCTGAAGCCGGGAACGCACACAATAAGGGATGCCACACTGTAGGGTTTATGCAACAACTCAAGTTTATCTAAGCAGATAGGCATAAAGACAGTTCATTATATGTAAATGCAATTCATCAGATGTAAATGCAGTTCATTATAGGTAAATGCAATTCACTAGAGGTAAATGCAGTTCACTACATCAGTTAGCATGTGTTGCACTATATTCACCAGCAATTCCCTCTGAGGCCCTAGGCCACACTCGTGTAGCTTGACATCCGTTGTACGGACTGGGAATCGTAGCGCCACACCTGGGGTCTAGTGGGGGCTCAGGGCCGACTTCGCGGGCTTCCCGCCCCTCTTGTACCCTTAGTGCCTCAGGGGGCGGTTACCGCGCTACCCGCGATAACTGCACCGTGAATCCTTGTGAGCAGAGCCTGCAGACATAGCGTTACTCGTAATAAGTACGCATCGAACACTTCCGAGCAAAGCCTACCAACACAGCGTAACTCGTAATAATTGGGCATTAAACACTTCAGAGCAAAGCCTACGAACACAGCGTTACTCGTAATAATTGGGCAGTGAACACTTCAGAGCAAAGCCTGCGAACATAGCATCAATCGCAATAATGGAGCATTGAACACTTCAGAGTAAAGCCGTCAAACATACCGTTAATCACAATAATGGAGCATTGATCACTTCAGAGCAAAGCCTGCGAACATAGCGTTAATCGCGATAATGGAGCATCGGACACTTCAGAGCAAAGCCTGCAAACATAGCGTTACTCGTAATAATTAAGCATTGAACGCTTCCGAGCCCAGCCTGGGAACATAGCGCTACTCGCACTAATCAAGCTTCAAGTACTTCTGTGCAGTTCGTGGGGCACAACGCTGCTCGACAGTCTCGGAGACGAGGGGCAATCCCTCGGCGGGGTGTCAAAGTCTTGCGTGGACGGGGGGACTCCCACGGAGGGGAACCAGGGTCTCAGGGTGCGGTGCTACTCCCGGCCTGTAGGGGGCGCACCGGGTCCGGCCCAAGCCTCCCGGGCTTACCTTGATCTCGACGTCTTGAGGCGTCCCAACCAGCTCCGAACTCCGCAGTCGGTCCTTCCGCGACGGGGGCAGGCCACGGCCCCACACACCTTCACCAGCAGCTGCAACGGCAGCGACGGGGCCCCGGGCTTCTCCACGGGCCTCGAGACAATGAGGGGTGATGATGCACACTTCAGGCTTCCGGGCCGCAGCGGTGAGCATGTTCTGGTCCCCACACTCCAAGGGGGGTGTCAAATTAAGCAGGAGAGCTCCGCGCCCAACGGGGATGGATGCCGGGGATCCCAGGCCAGGTCAGGGAGCGCAGGGGTCTCAGCGCTGGTACCTGGTTGATCCCGAGCACTTCTGCAATCAGCTTTGGCATAAAGTGTCAGTTGTCAGTTCTGGCATGCAGTCTCAGCATTCAGTTTCAGCATGTCGTCGTGACATGAGGTTTCAGCATTCAGTTTCTGCATTCAGTTTCTGCATTCAGTTGCTACCTGAATTCTTGATGGCGCAGATGTCTCTGGCGCCCTTGGGGGGTTCTGTTCCTGGGGGGTAGGGATTGAGTTGGCGACTAGGTCCTTCCTAGTCAGGCTGGGCAGAGGTTCCCTGGGTCCCCCTACTGCTGGGCAAGATCAGTGGGCTTTACAGGATCCCTCACTCACTTAAGAGGCAGCACCTAAATCCTGTCACTCTCAGAGGCATAAGTCCCTGGCTAGGCCCTACCGCCTAAAACTCCTGCGTGGATTCTCCAGCTCTGCTTTAACCCACTGGCCAACTAACTAGAAAAATGTCCCTCCCTCTCTTAAGTAGCCCTAGGTCAGGTGACTTCAGCCAAGGCGGCAAAAGTAAAACCACACCTCCCTTCTAGAAGGTTCCAGCACATTCCAGGAGCTTCCCCATTCTACCTATGGGACAAAAAAGGCGGGCTGGTGTCACAACATTGTTGTGGGGTCCCAGCCAGCTCCTGGCAGCTAGGGTGCTACTAGAAAGACCACTCTGCAGTAGCAGGGGCCTGTGGCAGCCATCTTGGGAGAAATAAAAAAACGAAAAAATTCAGGGAAAAGAGCCAAGTCCAACAGCGAGCAAGAAACAAATTATCGCTAAGCTGCGGAATGCGGAAATTTTGACATTTTCGTGCTTTCCGCGGAACGCGAAAATGCCAAATTATCGCAATTTCCGCGAACGGAACGAAATTTTGGCCCAGGCCTAAAAATCATCTCACTTTTCAGAGAAACAAAACACCAATCTCCATGTAAAAATAATTAGAAGCAATTTGTTGGGAGACAAAGCCTGGCAAATGACAAGATAAAACGTAAAGGTATCTTTATTGCCGCATTCTCCGCCTGAGCTCCAGCATGTTTATTTTGGGGTGGTGCAGCACCCACAGCGCCCCTACTTCCACTGCCTATGGAAAAGTAGTACTCCAGTGGGACTATTTTGCAACCCCTTAGATGGCATTGTGAATTGACTCTAAACCAATTTACTATAGGCATAAAATTAGACTATTCGGGGACTATTCATATACAATTGATATTAATAGAAAGGATTGTGCCCTATTTGCACTTTGACTAACAGGGAATTGGATGTTTTAGTGCTGATTCACAAAGCGTGTAAGAGTATGTAAAAGAGAATTTTTGTATTACGACTTCCTGTACTCACAAAATGCTTTTGTGAATCTGTCTTTATATTTCTGACATGTTACTTACAACATTCACAATAAAAGCAATTTAAGCGGGAGTGAAAGGAACAGAAGCAAAAGGTTAATCAGCAGTTGATCACCATTGGTACAGCGGAGATAACTTCAATGTGTTGATGGTGACCTCAGCTAGGCCTACCAGTGCAAGGGGTTCGCCCTTCTCTGCACCAATAGGAAGAAGTTGGCACCGAAACTGGAATAGAAAATACAGAGTTTAATGAAGTAGCATACAGAGAAGAAGAACCATGGGTCTTTTATACCCACACAGGGGCTCAAAAAGAGGGCGGTACAAACACACATAGGAGAATTACATACATAGATGGTCATACAGAAATGCAGTCAACCGTAAAGGAGGAGCTAGCAGTTGCTGACTCTGGTAGAAACAACCTGACAGCTACAGACTAAAAACAGATGCGTGGACAGTTAGACTCTTCTGCGCATGTGCAGAGTAGCAGAGTCAGTATAGCCAGTCCTTTAAACAGAGCAAAGGGAAAACAAAATGGCTGCCAGAAATACAAAATGGATTCCACAAAATGGACAAGATAGCCTCTAAATACGAGATGGATTCCACTAATGCTAATCCAGTCGCAGCCAATTTACAACAGACGACCCTTTTAGCATTAGCTGAAGACATCTCCCATAATCCAGTAGGAAAACAAAAATAAATATGCACATTAATTTTTAATTTTTTTTTTCTTTTTCCATAAATTTATCAATATCCTAATTCATTGCTAGGTGGGCATTTCTCATTCTAAATATTGTTAAGCTGGTATGTATAAGGTATAAGCAGGAGTACAAAGGGAACAGAGCATTGGGTCATACAGATAGCAGGAGAGAGTAATTACTATTATCAGAAACAGAACTATTAGCTTTCTAGTCCTAAGCAAATCCTAGAACCATCCAGTAAAAACATTTTCAAGGCTCCTATGCATTTCAGTGACCATCAATTTCAATACCAAAATAGTCAACAGCACATATCTAATAAAAACATTTTCACTAGACTTTTCAAGTGTTTCCTTTATGAGGGCTAGAGTATTAATCATTATTAAGGAAATGTAATATTTTTCAACTGCTCAGATGAACTTTTCTCTCATAGAATAAACATTATTCCCAATACAAACTTTAAAGCAGTCAGATATATTATTACAAAATGATCCTGGATCCAGGGGACCAGGAGGACCACACAGGACCATGAGAATTAGGACGAAGAGCTGCAAAGGGTTGCTCCTCCTCAAAAATGGGACGACCAATGGGGTAAATTTTCAACAAAAAAGAAAAAGAAGTCCTTGGGAAATTAAAGCCGCTGTACAACCAACCAGAGGGGAGTCTTCTCCCTGTGTCCGTTTGAGCCTCACAGGAAGGCTCTTGTTGTTCCCACGGTGGAGCTGCACAAGTCGCAACTCAAGAATCATGGCCTAGTTTCAAGGGAAAAGTTTCTTCTTTCAGGATAGGGCAATCACCCACCAGGGCAAATGCTCTCAGCGATCCTGTCCAGTGTCTCAGGCAGTGCACCAGTTTTCTTCATTTCAATCTAACAGGCACCGGAGACACAGCACCTGTACCCTGAACTCAAGTCCTTCCCTAACTCCTGTATTGCTCTGCTGGCATACTGCTCTTTCGTTGGGGCCATAGATTGCATTCAGTGTGCCCAGGTATCTCTTGACCAACAAAGGTGAAAACTTTACAGCCACTTTGGGACCAGGTTTCAGAGGCCTGATGCTAGGATCTCTGAAGCAACCCTTGTTTCAAAGGGGGTTACCTCAAGCAAAAACTTTCTCGCCTTCCTGATCGGTCTGTGACTCTCGGCTGGGCATCAAACACTTGATCCACGATTTCTCCTTTCTGATTTGTGACCCCGTCTTTCGCCCAAGACAGTGGCAGGGGTACACACTTCACATCCCAGTGCTTCCGGCCTTCTACCTTCACTGAGGTCCTGGTTGCCAGCAATGCCTGTGCTGGTTATCTTCATTTTGGCTTCAAGATGGACTTGTGCTGACTCTCCAAGCTGGATCTGATGTCCGCGCCCCTCTGGCAATGGTTCTAAGGCAGCAAATATCTATTGGTGGACAGAACAAAAGGTCTTTAGACAAGGCACAGAAATAATCTATCAACAGAGAGGATAGTCTCAGAATACTTCCTAGTCTAGGGACGCCCCATATATTAGCAAGGCACCCAAAAACCACTTTCATCTATGTGAGAGTAAAAGAAACAACAGCCTGGACCTATTGGCAAGTATAAAAGGAACTCTTTGGTGAACTGACAAGAGTAATACGTCACCCAATCCCAAGCAGCCAAGGAAGTCTGTGTTCATTTACTAAATTCTGGGGAAAAGAGAAAAACAATACAGACATACTCCAAATCCTTACATCTGTATATTCCTATCTTAATCATCTAAAGACCCTCAAGAAAAAAGGAAATGTTCTACACTTTTACTCATAGACTTTGCATTATTTGTACAGGACTGCAGACACTTCTAAAATGATTTCTCTTAATAAAAGCACCTACATTGTATGCTTAGGACCATGCTATCATGTTATAGGAGCAACAGGAAAATCTAAAACTGCTACTTTAACAGGGATTCCTATTACATAAAGAACTAAAAAACTTCAACATAATGGGTACATTTTCTCCAGCAGAACATCTTGTGACACACAGACTCCTATAAAACAATATTTTCCTCAAAAATGTTTGCTAAGGATCACATAGGCATCTTCCCTGCATTCTACTTTTCACAATCCAAACTATGCAACATCAGCTCTAGTAAGGACCGTCAGTTTATTTACACAGACTAGCTAATAAAAACTAGCAATGCCCTTGCAAAACGGTATGTAGCATGAGAATAACAAACAATAGTGGTGTTATCACCTGAGAATTTTAGAACAAAAACTACCCACAGCTAGTTCCCCTTAAAGATCAAATAAGGAAACCACAATCTAGACTACTCATCCTTTCATAATTTCATCAGACAGGATGGGCAGTAACATAGCAAATTTATTTATTAATGCTAATAATGTTTAAAACAGTATTACTGAATAGCCAATTAAATGTCTCATGGCTATTTCACAGACAGTTTAGACAGGCTCAAAAGAAATAAAGAAAAAGAGAGAGAAAACATAAATTTGCCTACCCTTAATTTGTAGAGGAGCTAACCTCCTCCCCACATTTTGACAGTAGGAAACCAGTAACAGGTTTCATTCTGTCAACACTATCAACCCCAATTTGTAGCAACTGGGCATAAACAAACTCTGAAGAGCTAAATAGCACATTCAGCTAGCTAAAGAACATATTTCGTTAGCAAATGTACAAGTGTAACACGAGGGCACATGAATTCAAACTAAATCCCATTGCTTTCTTAATTCAGCCCTAAAAGCATTAGTGCTATACATATGACAGAGCCATTGTCTTAATAAAAGCTGACATATACCATTATTATTATGCAATCTATTCATGTGAGTGAACCAAAACTTGCTTTTCCCAAAAAATAAAGCAAGCAAAACCTCTTTCTGTCCCTGCCCTGCCATTTCGTCTTTCAAATGTCGAAATGTCAAAGCAAACGTTGCGCTGAGCCCTGCAGGCTTCTAAATGTAGGACTTCGGCCTTTAACCCATGCAGCTGTCCCATCGTGCGTGCAAGGTTTTCATGTGGGTGTCCCATTTCAAAATGACCCTGGAAACGGAAAGAGCAAGAGCAAACCCACTTCATGCCGGTCTACCAGCAATTCAGAGGTAAGCTGAATAACTTCTGCCAGATTTTTTGTACATATTTATATTTGTAAGCAGTGTGCCGAGTGCTTCTCTAGCAGTATAGATGTCAGCTATTCATTCTATGCTTACATATGTGCATTTACTGTAGCCTAAGGCAGTTTAAAAGCTGCTCTGACTGAAGAAACCTCATTTAAATAGTGAATTTTACTCAATTTCGACTTTGATGTTTTGGGCACTTAAAAATGAATATCCTACAATGTTTTTGCATAATAGTCATCCCCAGAATGTCCCCTACATATCCCAGAGATGTGGCATCAGAAATGTATAATGTATACCCTTATAAAAATGAGTTTTGTACGCCTGGGTAAAGTGACATTTCACATCTAAGTGACCCCCTATTGCTGTATAGCATGGCTTAAATTCAATTTGGATGCTAGGAGGTCACAGTATCATTATTAGGCATTATAAATATAAAAAACGAATTTAATGCACCTATTTTAAATAACATTTTTTTATATAATCAAAATATATATATATTTTTTTATAAATCTAATCATTTTGATGAGTCCACGTATGAAAAGCCTATCATATTTAAACACATTCTTCACAGCCCTGAGAACAGAAACTTAACTTGAAAGTTTGCGTTATTTTAAAAGACAGTCATTATTATTTAACATCAAAAACCACTCTTATCCTTATTTAAAAAGGCATTAACATAATAAATCCCTACTGTCAATCTGTCCCCTGTTTATCAAAAATAATGAAACTATATTTCTAACTTTGAAAACAGCAGTCTGAAATGCAGGATTTTACACCGTGTTTGACTTCAACTGTTCTCTGTGGCCGGAGTCAGAAATACCCATGTGCTGACACAGCTGCTTGACACGTAAAGGCGTCGAATTCACACGCCTTTTTAAGTCAGCCTTGCCAGCCAGCGCAAATCTGTTGTTCTGTAATGTGTATTTTGGGTCAGCAACAACCAATTCACTCAGATAATGTAAATGCCTTTTAATACCTAATACAGAAGGATAAATGCTGTGACATTTTGTATCTTAATTTATCTATTGCAAAACACACAATTTCGTTTTTTGAAGCTTTTTTATTCCTATTAAATGTGGATTCTAATTTTATCTTTAACATTGTGGCAATTTGCACACATGTATAGTGTCTTACTCTGTCAATTTAATGATAGCGTGCAGCTATTTAGCATATATTATATAATTCATTGCTGGATTCTTTTAAAATGTATTTCATTTTAATGATATTTGGCATAACAGAATGATGACAAAAAACAAAACATTGAGCTCATTCCAGACATTTTCAAAACGGTGTCATATACTCAGAACACTTAATACAGGACACTTAAGGCTAGCCATTCTTGCACCAAGAGCGCAATCGCTACTTACAAGTACCACTAATGACAAACCACAGACATTTAAACACACATTTAACCCACAGATCAACACTTAGGATAAAACCAAAAGACAGCCCACAGACTGTACTTAAACCAAACCATTTGTAAATACTAGTTGTAAGTCATATTCACTAGATTTGGCTGGCAGAACACCAAGAAAAAACGCTCTGCATATCACCACTTATGAATGTTACTAAGTGCACAGACCAGGATCTTTTCTATGTACATATTTAGTTCCTCGGGGTACTAATCACCAAAGAATAAATACTTTTTTATACCTAAACCTAGTTAAGTATCCCCTCTAGGGGAGCCGGCTAATTATACACAAGTAACTGCTTTGTTCTTCAGCTCTAATGCTTTCACATAAATGTTCTTTCACTGTTCTTTTTTTTTAATCAAGGCTTGCTCACGCTTCATTCGTTCACGCACTTTTTTTCTCCCACATTCGTACATAATCAAACATCTCTTGCCTAGTCTTTTGCTTAAACATACATTGTTCCCCATACTCAATCTTTCGTAAATCAAATGACCCATACATAGGCCAACGCAACTCAGGATCCTTACGAGTGTTTTTATTCCATAATGCACTGTACATTATAGAAGAAAGACCATACTTAATATACATATCCCTATTAGGCGTCCCCTCCGGGGGCGCGGTTGTGCTTCATCTAGTTTCAAATTCAAATTGGTACCACTACCAGAGCTACACATCCTATGAAGTGTGCTAAAAACAGGCATGCCAAAAATAGTGCAGAATATGCAGTATTATAATCAAAGTAGCACTTAAGGTACCTTTAGTACGATGTGCCGTTCAAATCAATTCAGATAGAGAAAATTCTCCTCATTACCTGCCTATATAGGTTGCAACTTATATATATATATCATAACAAACCAAGTTGGCCAACACAAAATGCGCAATCCAAAAGCCACAGTAAGTGTTACTAAACTACCTTACCAATCCCAGGCATCAAAACCAACAGCAAGCGCCACAGAAGGACACTTACCAATCACTTGGTGTCCAGGTTCCAACTGCCAAGTTCTAAAATCGACCAAATGGTCACTGCACGGCGAATCAACAGAAGAGATCTCAGTCGAGGACCGGCACCACCTGGATGGTCAGATCAGAAAGAAAGGAAAAACACCGTGGTTGCCAAGACTCGGGTCTCATCGGGCAGCGATCGCGTCCAGAGCGAGATTCCAATCCTTCGTCGCGACCAATCCTTTGGGCATCCGAGTCGCCGATGAGCCCCACTGGTTGGGCGCCAATTTGTTGATGGTGACCTCAGCTAGGCCTACCAGTGCAAGGGGTTCGCCCTTCTCTGCACAGAGTCCTCAGACCAATAGGAAGAAGTTGGCACAGAAACTGGAATAGAAAATACAGAGTTTAATAAAACCTCATGAGGTGGAACTACATTCAAACAGCACCCTTTGGTACTGAGTGAAGTAGCACACAGAGTAGAAGAACCATGGGTCTTTTATACCCACACAGGGGCTCAAAAAAGAGGGCGGTACAAGCACACATAGGAGAATTACATACATAGATGGTCATACAGAAATGCACAGTCAACAGTAAAGGAGGAGCTAGCAGTTGCTGACTCTGGTAGAAATAACCTGACAGCTACAGACTAAAAACAGATGCATGGACAGTTAGACTCTTCTGCGCATGTGCAGAGTAGCAGAGTCTAAGTATAGCCAGTCCTTTAAACAAAGCAAAGGGAAAACAAAATGGCTGCCAGAAATACAAAATGGATTCCACAAAATGGACAAGATAGCCTCTAAATACGAGATGGATTCCACTAATGCTAATCCAATCTCAGCCAATTTACAACAAATGTGATACAAATAATGTAAAATATGAAATGACAAAACAATGAGGATAATCAAAGATTGCAGACCTAAAAAAATAAACAACTGTAAATACTTAGTCTTCTTCACTAGGCAAAGCCACCTAACGGTTGCTCTTCCATTGGCTGTATTTGGATAAAATATAGAATACAAAATATTCTGATACAAAAATATTGTTTCAAGAATATTGGGATGTCAAATATATTTACAGGAATATCTAACATAAAAAATATTGTTTTAAGTGTTGTTTTTAATGTTGTAAAATATATTGATTTAGCAAACATTGTTGTATGTAATATTGTTTGTTAGAGTTACTTTGTAAGTAATTTATTGCACTGTGCTTGATTTATATGTTTATTAAAAAAATTATTTGTGTTTTTTAGTATGATACATTATTAAATATGAAATTGTTGAAACGTGATTTTAGTTGTAATAATGTGTATAAATAATGGATCTAGCATTCTTTTAGAAGCTGGATATTGGGGGCCCGATTCACAGAACTAATTTAAGACAAAATCCTAAACTTACTACCATTTTGGTATTCACAGAAGGCACTTACTCATTTTGGTATTCACAGAAGGCACTTACTCATTTTGGTATTCACAGAAGTTAGGAGTCCTAACTTTAGGACTCCTAAATGCCTTCTGTGAATACCGAAAGTCTTAAAATTAGGATTTTTCTCAGTTTAGTAGTAGTATAGTTAGGACTCCTAACTTTAGGACTCCTAAATGCCTTCTGTGAATACCGAAAGCCTTAAAATTAGGATTTTTCTCAGTTTAGTAGTAGTATAGTTAGGACTCCTAACTTTAGGACTCCTAAATGCCTTCTGTGAATACCGAAAGTCTTAAAATTAGGATTTTTCTCAATTTAGTAGTAGTAAAGTTAGGACTCCTAACTTTAGGACTCCTAAATGCCTTCTGTGAATACTGAAAGCCTTTAAATTAGGATTTTTCTCAGTTTAGTAGTAGTATAGTTAGGACTCCTAACTTTAGGACTCCTAAATGCCTTCTGTGAATACCGAAAGTCTTAAAATTAGGATTTTTCTCAATTTAGTAGTAGTAAAGTTAGGACTCCTAACTTTAGGACTCCTAAATGCCTTCTGTGAATACCGAAAGCCTTTAAATTAGGATTTTTCTCAGTTTAGTAGTAGTAAAGTTAGGAGTCCTGTGAATACCAAAATGAGTAAGTGCCTTCTGTGAATACGAAAATGGTAGTAAGTTTAGGATTTTCTCTTAAGTTAATTCTGTGAATCGGGCCCTGAGTGTTTAGGCGGTAAGAGAGGGAACATTTTTAAAAAGTATATATTTTAATGTATATTTAATGATAATTGTTTTGATGCTATGCAAATTAATATTATCAAATGTTTAAAAAAATTGTTGCTTTAATCATATTTATAAATAAAAATTTATAATTAAATAAAAAATATATTAATGACGATACATTTTAAAAACATATCTTATTGCAAATATTCAAATCACTATATACATTAAAATACTGTAGTAAAAATGAGAAATCTAAAACAAATAAAAAAAATACAATATTACATTTTTCAATTAAGAGAGTTTACAGCATTTTATGTAGAAAATTACAATATTGTGACAATAGTTTTTTTTGTTTAAAAATTGATTTTACATTTTTTAAATGTTATTATTGTTAATTTTGGATTATGATTTTCTTTTTTATTTTATGGTTCAAAGTTTAGGAATAGTAGTACGTATTTAAAAATTATATTAATTATTAATAGTGACAAACATTCTTTTATATGTTAATGTTTAATTATGAATATATAGGTTTAATAGTTTTGGTCATTTTTATGTAAAGTACATTTTTTGGGAAGGTGGGGGCCCTGGGCACTTGCCCACGTTGCCTATGCCTTAAAACATCTCTGTCCTGCTCGAGTTATTCCCTCTTGCGGAGCATAGCCTTTTTACAACCTCTCCCATTGGCTCCTTCTGTTTTTCCATGCCTGGTTGCACTTTGGGAACTCTTTTTGCTTTTTTGTAAAGCATTTCATGAGAATGCATATTTTGAAGATGTCTCTCCTTGCATACTTCCACCCACAACTCTCTCTGTATGGCTTTTCTAAGGTGTTTTGAGGATTATAGAGTCGCCTGTACCAGAATCTGTTGTGGTTTTTCTTCAGTTTTTGAGGCACATTTTTATGCATGAAATGGTATGTTTTGTTTAGATGTCACTTTCCACAGGGCGTGCTTCACTAGCTGCACAAAAGGGGGTGGTGATGGACGGAGCATCAGAACCAATCAAACACTCACACCCAGTCAACAGATCTGGGTTTGATCCATCACCGTTCTTTAGCCCACTCTGCCACCCCAGTTCAGACATGGCCATATGCAAATCAGTCTGACCCTGTGCCTCATGGGAACAGTCCAGCCCGAATGCCAAACCATGCCTTCCCTGGACCGGAAATAAGCTTCCTAGGACCGGTTTCTGGCATTTCAGCCGTCTTCAGCCAGGCTTGCTTGAATCCAGTGGCAAAGTGAGCAAGGGACTCACGTCTGAGCATACCCTGCCAACTTATGGCGAACAAAGCGGTACAAAAGGGGGTGGTGATGGACGGAGCATCAGAACCAATCAAACACTCACACCCAGTCAACAGATCTGGGTTTGATCCATCACCGTTCTTTAGCCCACTCTGCCACCCCAGTTCAGACATGGCATTATGCAAATCAGTCTGACCCTGTGCCTCATGGGAACAGTCCAGCCCGAACTGCCAAACCATGCCTTCCCTGGACCGGAAACAAGCTTCCTAGGACCGGTTTCTGGCATTTCAGCCGTCTTCAGCCAGGCTTGCTTGAATCCAGTGGCAAAGTGAGCAAGGGACTCACGTCTGAGCATACCCTGCCAACTTATGGCGAACAAAGCGGTACAAAAGGGGGTGGTGATGGACGGAGCATCAGAACCAATCAAACACTCACACCCAGTAAACAGATCTGGGTTTGATCCATCACCGTTCTTTAGCCCACTCTGCCACCCCAGTTCAGACATGGGATTATGCAAATCAGTCTGACCCTGTGCCTCATGGGAACTGTCCAGCCCGAACTGCCAAACCATGCCTTCCCTGGACCGGAAACAAGCTTCCTAGGACCGGTTTCTGGCATTCCAGCCATCTTCAGCCAGGCTTGCTTGAATCCAGTGGCAAAGTGAGCAAGGGACTCACGTCTGAGCATACCCTGCCAACTTATGGCGAACAAAGCGGTACAAAAGGGGGTGGTGATGGACGGAGCATCAGAACCAATGAAACACTCACACCCAGTCAACAGATCTGGGTTTGATCCATCACCGTTCTTTAGCCCACTCTGCCACCCCAGTTCAGACATGGCCATATGCAAATCAGTCTGACCCTGTGCCTCATGGGAACAGTCCAGCCCGAACTGCCAAACCATGCCTTCCCTGGACCGGAAACAAGCTTCCTAGGACCGGTTTCTGGCATTTCAGTCGTCTTCAGCCAGGCTTGCTTGAATCCAGTTTCAAAGTGAGCAAGGGAATCACGTCTGAGCATACCCTGCCAACTTATGGCGAACAAAGCGGTACAAAAGGGGGTGGTGATGGACGGAGCATCAGAACCAATCAAACACTCACACCCAGTCAACAGATCTGGGTTTGATCCATCACCGTTCTTTAGCCCACTCTGTCACCCCAGTTCAGACATGGCATTATGCAAATCAGTCTGACCCTGTGCCTCATGGGAACTGTCCAGCCCGAACTGCCAAACCATGCCTTCCCTGGACCGGAAACAAGCTTCCTAGGACCGGTTTCTGGCATTTCAGCCGTCTTCAGCCAGGCTTGCTTGAATCCAGTGGCAACGTGAGCAAGGGACTCACGTCTGAGCATACCCTGCCAACTTATGGCGAACAAAGCGGTAAAAAAGGGGGTGGTGATGGACGGAGCATCAGAACCAATGAAACACTCACACCCAGTCAACAGATCTGGGTTTGATCCATCACCGTTCTTTAGCCCACTCTGCCACCCCAGTTCAGACATGGCCATATGCAAATCAGTCTGCCCTGTGCCTCATGGGAACAGTCCAGCCCGAACTGCCAAACCATGCCTTCCCTGGACCGGAAACAAGCTTCCTAGGACCGGTTTCTGGCATTTCAGCCGTCTTCAGCCAGGCTTGCTTGAATCCAGTGGCAAAGTGAGCAAGGGACTCACGTCTGAGCATACCCTGCCAACTTATGGCGAACAAAGCGGTACAAAAGGGGGTGGTGATGGACGGAGCATCAGAACCAATCAAACACTCACACCCAGTCAACAGATCTGGGTTTGATCCATCACCGTTCTTTAGCCCACTCTGCCACCCCAGTTCAGACATGGCCATATGCAAATCAGACTGACCCTGTGCCTCATGGGAACAGTCCAGCCCGAATGCCAAACCATGCCTTCCCTGGACCGGAAATAAGCTTCCTAGGACCGGTTTCTGGCATTTCAGCCGTCTTCAGCCAGGCTTGCTTGAATCCAGTGGCAAAGTGAGCAAGGGACTCACGTCTGAGCATACCCTGCCAACTTATGGCGAACAAAGCGGTACAAAAGGGGGTGGTGATGGACGGAGCATCAGAACCAATCAAACACTCACACCCAGTCAACAGATCTGGGTTTGATCCATCACCGTTCTTTAGCCCACTCTGCCACCCCAGTTCAGACATGGCATTATGCAAATCAGTCTGACCCTGTGCCTCATGGGAACAGTCCAGCCCGAACTGCCAAACCATGCCTTCCCTGGACCGGAAACAAGCTTCCTAGGACCGGTTTCTGGCATTTCAGCCGTCTTCAGCCAGGCTTGCTTGAATCCAGTGGCAAAGTGAGCAAGGGACTCACGTCTGAGCATACCCTGCCAACTTATGGCGAACAAAGTGGTACAAAAGGGGGTGGTGATGGACGGAGCATCAGAACCAATCAAACACTCACACCCAGTCAACAGATCTAGGTTTGATCCATCACCGTTCTTTAGCCCACTCTGCCACCCCAGTTCAGACATGGCATTATGCAAATCAGTCTGACCCTGTGCCTCATGGGAACTGTCCAGCCCGAACTGCCAAACCATGCCTTCCCTGGACCGGAAACAAGCTTCCTAGGACCGGTTTCTGGCATTTCAGCCGTCTTCAGCCAGGCTTGCTTGAATCCAGTGGCAAAGTGAGCAAGGGACTCACGTCTGAGCATACCCTGCCAACTTATGGCGAACAAAGCGGTACAAAAGGGGGTGGTGATGGACGGAGCATCAGAACCAATGAAACACTCACACCCAGTCAACAGATCTGGGTTTGATCCATCACCGTTCTTTAGCCCACTCTGCCACCCCAGTTCAGACATGGCCATATGCAAATCAGTCTGACCCTGTGCCTCATGGGAACAGTTCAGCCCGAACTGCCAAACCATGCCTTCCCTGGACCGGAAACAAGCTTCCTAGGACCGGTTTCTGGCATTTCAGCCGTCTTCAGCCGGGCTTGCTTGAATCCAGTGGCAAAGTGAGCAAGGGACTCACGTCTGAGCATACCCTGCCAACTTATGGCGAACAAAGCGGTACAAAAGGGGGTGGTGATGGACGGAGCATCAGAACCAATCAAACACTCACACCCAGTCAACAGATCTGGGTTTGATCCATCACCGTTCTTTAGCCCACTCTGCCACCCCAGTTCAGACATGGCATTATGCAAATGAGTCTGACCCTGTGCCTCATGGGAACAGTCCAGCCCGAACTGCCAAACCATGCCTTCCCTGGACCGGAAACAAGCTTCCTAGGACCGGTTTCTGGCATTTCAGCCGTCTTCAGCCAGGCTTGCTTGAATTCAGTGGCAAAGTGAGCAAGGGACTCACGTCTGAGCATACCCTGCCAACTTATGGCGAACAAAGCGGTACAAAAGGGGGTGGTGATGGACGGAGCATCAGAACCAATCAAACACTCACACCCAGTCAACAGATCTGGGTTTGATCCATCACCGTTCTTTAGCCCACTCTGCCACCCCAGTTCAGACATGGCATTATGCAAATCAGTCTGACCCTGTGCCTCATGGGAACTGTCCAGCCCGAACTGCCAAACCATGCCTTCCCTGGACCGGAAACAAGCTTCCTAGGACCGGTTTCTGGCATTTCAGCCGTCTTCACCCAGGCTTGCTTGAATCCAGTGGCAAAGTGAGCAAGGGACTCACGTCTGAGCATACCCTGCCAACTTATGGCGAACAAAGCGGTACAAAAGGGGGTGGTGATGGACGGAGCATCAGAACCAATCAAACACTCACACCCACTCAACAGATCTGGCTTTGATCCATCACCGTTCTTTAGCCCACTCTGCCACCCCAGTTCAGACATGGCCATATGCAAATCAGTCTGACCATGTGCCTCATGGGAACAATCCAGCCCGAACTGCCAAACCATGCCTTCCCTGGATCGGAAACAAGCTTCCTAGGACCGGTTTCTGGCATTTCAGCCGTCTTCAGCCAGGCTTGCTTGAAACCAGTTTCAAAGTGAGCAAGGGACTCACGTCTGAGCATACCCTGCCAACTTATGGCGAACAAAGCGGTACAAAAGGGGGTGGTGATGGACGGAGCATCAGAACCAATCAAACACTCACACCCAGTCAACAGATCTGGGTTTGATCCATCACCGTTCTTTAGCCCACTCTGTCACCCCAGTTCAGACATGGCATTATGCAAATCAGTCTGACCCTGTGCCTCATGGGAACTGTCCAGCCCGAACTGCCAAACCATGCCTTCCCTGGACCGGAAACAAGCTTCCTAGGACCGGTTTCTGGCATTTCAGCCGTCTTCAGCCAGGCTTGCTTGAATCCAGTGGCAAAGTGAGCAAGGGACTCACGTCTGAGCATACCCTGCCAACTTATGGCGAACAAAGCGGTACAAAAGGGGGTGGTGATGGACGGAGCATCAGAACCAATGAAACACTCACACCCAGTCAACAGATCTGGGTTTGATCCATCACCGTTCTTTAGCCCACTCTGCCACCCCAGTTCAGACATGGCCATATGCAAATCAGTCTGCCCTGTGCCTCATGGGAATGAATGACTGAATGAATGAAATCAGACTTATACCGCGCAACTAAGCCCAATGGGCGTCAAGGCGCCTAACCAAAGCGAGCTAAATGACAGATAAAGGAACTTATTGGTAGGCCTTTCTAAAGCACCAAGTCTTAAGTGCCTTCCTGAAAAGGTCCAGAGATGGTTGGGATTTAATCTCCAAAGGAAGAGTGTTCCAGAGTAGTGGAGCAGTGACGGAAAAAAGCTCTGCTACCCCATCTGACCTTTTTGGTACGGGGGACTACCAACTGATTGGAATCTGAAGAACGGAGACATCTACTGGGCGTGTAGCGAGTCAGCAAGGATCCCAATGCATCCGAGGGGCCAGCCAATAGAGCTCTGTAAGTAAGGCATAGAAGTTTAAATGAAATCCTATAATAAATAGGGAGCCAATGTAAGTCCTTCCTAGCCGTCGTTGCAGAGGAGCCCTTTGGAAGTGCCAGAACAAATTTGGCGGCCGCGTTCTGCACAACTTGAAGGCGCTGGATGAGGCATTTATTGATCTCCACATAAAGTGCATTACAATAATCTAGCCTCGAGCCTACAAGAGCGGTTACGGTCTGCTTACGTGCCTGCGGGGATAGATAATGCAGAATTCTTTTGAGAGTCTTAATGACTCCCCAACACGTAGCTACCGTCCTATTGACCTGGAGGTTCATGGACAGCGAAGTATCAAAGATAACGCCGAGATTCCTAGCCGATTTAGCGGGAGAGGGGCAAGTTCCTAAAGATATAGGCCACCACTCACTAGACCAAATGTCCTGGTCCTTGCCAAAGACCAGGACCTCTGTTTTGTCGGCATTCAATTTTAGGGAATTTAGAATCATCCACTCCGCTACCATCTGCATACATGCCCTAAAGCTAGCCGCCGACACACTGGCAGAATGGGCGAGAGACACCATGATTTGTGTGTCATCGGCGTACGACACCACCTCCATCCCCTGCGACTTTACTAGTCTTGCAAGGGGGGCCACATAGATGTTGAAAAGAGTCGGACTTAAGGCCGACCCCTGGGGCACCCCACATTGCAACAATTTGGCAGGGGAGAGAAACTCTCCAAGCATAACTCTTTGCTCTCTAAGATGTAAAAAAGAGTCGAGAAGATTTAAGGCCGACCCTGCCACCCCTGCCTCCCTTAACCGAGATGTTAAGGTAGAGGGAGACAGGGTATCGAACGCTGCAGTGAGATCCAATAAGACCAGAATAGTAGTCTGACCAAGATCAACCTTACGGCGAATATTATTCGCCACCATAGTCAAAGCAGATTCTGTACTGTGAAATTCCCTGAATCCATGCTGAGTACTATCAAGGAACTCAGAGGAATCAAGAAAAGAAGATAAGTGAAGGTTGAGGTGGGCTTCCAACATCTTTGCGGGAGCAGGTAGCAGGGATATCGGTCTAAAATTCTTCAACAGTCCAGGATCAAGGGAGGGTTTTTTAAGAAGAGGCTTCACTATAGCCTTCTTCCAGGCAGAGGGAAAAATACCCTGGGCAAGAGCCTCATTCATTACTTCCAACAATGGAGGCAAAAGGATCTCTCTACAGTCCTTTAAAACTCTTAGCGGACAAGGATCCGCCGGCGAGGCAGACTTAGTCCTGTCTAACAAGAGATTAAGTCCCTCAAGTGAAAGCGGCGGGAAGAAGGTAAGAGTCTTAATTGGATCACTCATCCAGGATTCTGAGAACTTAAGGTCAGGAAGGGAGGAATCATCTAGCATATTCCGCTGAGTTTCTAAGGCAGAGTGAATGTCAGAGATTTTCTTATAGAAGAAATCGGAGATGTTATTGCATAGCTCCTGTGAGCTCACAACAGGGTCAGATGTCTGAAGAGAGCATAAAGAGTCCACGATCTTAAACAACTCCTTAGACGAGGAAAGAGAGACCGTCAGGTTCGAGAAGTAATCCTGCTTCTCTTTGATCACTTTACCCTTATAAATTCGTAGCATCCGTTTGTGATCCTCTCTATCAGAGGGATCCCAGGACTTACGCCATTTCCTCTCCTTAGATCTACAAGTTTGTCTTAAGAGTCTTAAAGACTCTGTGAACCAAGGCGCTGAGGGTTTCCGCCGAGCTACATATCGCAAAGAGGCGGGGGCTAGCACATCAACCGCTATGGTCATGGAGTTGGCAAGCTCTTGGGCCCCCTCATCCACATTCCGCAACGCCGAAGTCCCGAAGCCTCTTATAAAAGGAGCAAGGGCTTCATTGTTGATGTTCCCATAACTTCTTTTGAGACTTCTATTGCTGGTGGCGAAATTACGGGGCTCTTCAGCCGAAGTTCCAAATTCAAGGGGTACTGCCAAATGGTCAGACCAGGCCAATGGAATAGGAGAACCAGCTGAAAGTCTAGAGTCGTTAGTGAAAACACCATCCAATATATGGCCAGCCCGATGGGTTGAGCTTTTCACCAACTGAGTGAGCTCACAGGCTTCCAGCGAGTCCATCAGCTGAATTGTGTCCTTGGCCCCCAGATCATCCAAATGGAAGTTTAAATCCCCAAGAATGGTGATCTGAGATTTACCAAAATAAGGTTCCAGAATGCGAAATAGCTCGGAACAAAAGCTGGCTCTAGGACCCGGAGGTCTATAGACCAGAATGCCAGTAAAAGAGACTATGGGAGAACACGAAATACAAAAATACAAAGCCTCAAAGGAATCGGAGGGCTCAGAGAGGGTTTTAATCGTACAAGAGAGTATAGCTTTGCATAAGATTGCCAGCCCTCCCCCTCTACGTCCTAATCTGTCCTGTCTATATATCGTAAAGCCCTCAGGTATTGCCAGTATTAGGTCATGTCCAGAAGACTCAGACGCCCAAGTTTCCGTCACAAAGACCCAATCAGTTTGCCTATCATTCACAAACTCATGGAATGCTATATTATTCTTAATAAGCGACCTCGCATTGATTAGGAAACCCTTTCTAGGTTGAGTAACAGTCCGCGGAGCTGGAGAGGTTGGAAGTATCGTCCTGACTGAGACAAAAGGCCGAAACACCTCACCACATGTGCGACAGGTAGAAGAGCGTCTCAGGCCCTCCGGCGAGAAGCATAGATGACACGCTAGAGGCAAAGGTCTAAGAGCAAGCAGCTCACGTAAGGAGTATTTCCTCAAGGTACGTTGGGAATGAAGAGGGATTTCCGAGTCCAGCCCGCCCGACAGCCCGTCCTCAGCGCGGACGGGCGCAGACAGGCTGAACTCAGGCGTAACTCCGGCGGAAGTCCGGCAATTCCGCTGCGCGATACCGCTGCGCGTCTGCATGGCTCCCTTTTAACCACGTCTATGGCCCGTCGGACAGCTAAAACGTCCGAGCTAGCCACTGGCGCTGGCAGGAGTCAAGGAGCACTCCCAAGATGGCCGCCTAACGTCCTAAATGGAACCGGGAGAAGGGCCCGCCCAACAGCGGTGAGTAAAACAATTATGGTGCAAGCAGGGGACCTAATGTTAAAACCAGGGAATAATGCTAACAGAATTTAAATAAAATAGAAAACGAGGAGAGTTAAAAAGCCGAAGCCAGTAATTACAATATCCGCCAAGCCACGCTGCACGCGCTAAGCACTGAGCTCAAGATGTCCTGAAATTGGTTAGCAATGGGGAAGGAACAGTTTACCTCCCTTTTAACCACGTCTATGGCCCGTCGGACAGCTAGAACGTCCGAGCTAGCCACTGGCGCTGGCAGGAGTCAAGGAGCACTCCCAAGATGGCCGCCTAACGTCCTAAATGGAACCGGGAGAAGGGCCCGCCCAACAGCGGTGAGTAAAACAATTATGGTGCAAGCAGGGGACCTAATGTTAAAACCAGGGAATAATGCTAACAGAATTTAAATAAAATAGGAAACGAGGAGAGTTAAAAAGCCGAAGCCAGTAATTACAATATCCACCAAGCCACGCTGCACGCGCTAAGCACTGAGCTCAAGATGTCCTGAAATTGGTTAGCAATGGGGAAGGAACAGTTTACCTCCCTTTTAACCACGTCTATGGCCCGTCGGACAGCTAGAACGTCCGAGCTAGCCACTGGCGCTGGCAGGAGTCAAGGAGCACTCCCAAGATGGCCGCCTAACGTCCTAAATGGAACCGGGAGAAGGGCCCGCCCAACAGCGGTGAGTAAAACAATTATGGTGCAAGCAGGGGACCTAATGTTAAAACCAGGGAATAATGCTAACAGAATTTAAATAAAATAGGAAACGAGGAGAGTTAAAAAGCCGAAGCCAGTAATTACAATATCCACCAAGCCACGCTGCACGCGCTAAGCACTGAGCTCAAGATGTCCTGAAATTGGTTAGCAATGGGGAAGGAACAGTTTACCTCCCTTTTAACCACGTCTATGGCCCGTCGGACAGCTAGAACGTCCGAGCTAGCCACTGGCGCTGGCAGGAGTCAAGGAGCACTCCCAAGATGGCCGCCTAACGTCCTAAATGGAACAGTCCAGCCCGAACTGCCAAACCATGCCTTCCCTGGACCGGAAACAAGCTTCCTAGGACCGGTTTCTGGCATTTCAGCCGTCTTCAGCCAGGCTTGCTTGAATCCAGTGGCAAAGTGAGCAAGGGACTCACGTCTGAGCATACCCTGCCAACTTATGGCGAACAAAGCAGTACAAAAGGGGGTGGTGATGGACGGAGCATCAGAACCAATCAAACACTCACACCCACTCAACAGATCTGGCTTTGATCCATCATCGTTCTTTAGCCCACTCTGCCACCCCAGTTCAGACATGGCCATATGCAAATCAGTCTGACCATGTGCCTCATGGGAACAGTCCAGCCCGAACTGCCAAACCATGCCTTCCCTGGACCGGAAACAAGCTTCCTAGGACCGGTTTCTGGCATTTCAGCCGTCTTCAGCCAGGCTTGCTTGAATCCAGTTTCAAAGTGAGCAAGGGACTCACGTCTGAGCATACCCTGCCAACTTATGGCGAACAAAGCGGTACAAAAGGGGGTGATGATGGACGGAGCATCAGAACCAATCAAACACTCACACCCACTCAACAGATCTGGCTTTGATCCATCACCGTTCTTTAGCCCACTCTGCCACCCCAGTTCAGACATGGCCATATGCAAATCAGTCTGACCATGTGCCTCATGGGAACAGTCCAGCCCGAACTGCCAAACCATGCCTTCCCTGGACCGGAAACAAGCTTCCTAGGACCGGTTTCTGGCATTTCAGTCGTCTTCAGCCAGGCTTGCTTGAATCCAATTTCAAAGTGAGCAAGGGACTCACGTCTGAGCATACCCTGCCAACTTATGGCGAACAAAGCGGTACAAAAGGGGGTGGTGATGGACGGAGCATCAGAACCAATCAAACACTCACACCCAGTCAAGAGATCTGTTCGCCATAAGTTGGCAGGGTATGCTCAGACGTGAGTCCCTTGCTCACTTTGCCACTGGATTCAAGCAAGCCTGGCTGAAGACGGCTGAAATGCCAGAAACCGGTCCTAGGAAGCTTGTTTCCGTTCCAGGGAAGGCATGGCTTGGCAGTTCGGGCTGGACTGTTCCCATGAGGCACAGGGTCAGACTGATTTGCATATGGCCATGTCTGAACTGGGGTGGCAGAGTGGGCTAAAGAACGGTGATGGATTAATCCCAGATCTCTTGACTGGGTGTGAGTGTTTGATTGGTTCTGATGCTCCGTCCATCACCATCACCACCCCCTTTTGTATCACTAGCTGCCACAGCATGCCTTCCACTCGGATGCCAGATGCTGTCATTTTGTTTTTACAACTGCTAAAGTTTTTTAGGTTAATTAGTCTGTAATGAGAGCATTGTGTTACCTTTATTGCATGCCAACAAACATCCCTGGCTCATGTGCTGCTTGAGGGCCCTGAACAGACAGTAAAATATATAGATTGTCCAAATGTTTCCTGTTTCCACTTCTGTCTGCATTTAAACTTTTTAACCCTGTTAATGAAACGTGTTCCCTTAACACAAAAGAAAAGCACAGGAGCACATGCTTTTGTTTCTTTGGGAAATCTACATTGCAGTAATAAACAGTTCAATGTACTTTTCTAATGGGGTGTTTACGTACTGGAAACAAATGTGAACATAATGTGAACAAAAGTTTCTTTGTTCTCTTGATCTTTTGAAATGTGTTGTCCTCTATGTACAACACTTTAGCATAAGTTTGATAACTAAGTTACTTTTATTTATTGAATGGCAATTGAATATGCGGAATGTTGCCCTTCTGCATTTAATACAATAATCATAGAATTGTGTATTGTTTTATTTTCATAATGCTAGCTTTTGTCCAATGCACACAATGTTTCACGTGTGCTTTTTGTAAAGAAAACATAATAAACAAGCATTGGCAAAACCAATATATCACACCTATGGGAACTATTGGCTTTGGCTATGGTTTGTAGCCATGCTGTACAGCAGCATAGTCGCTTTGCAATGTGGTTAAAACTGATTAAAAAAAGGGCTAATACACGTTTTGCTTAAAAGTGCATTATCTCTGAATTCATCATAGTCCTTTTTTATTATTATTTTTAGCCATGCTGCTGCCCAGCAGCCATAATGTCCTACATCATGGCTACAAATCCTTGCAAAAATCAGCAGTGCCCATGCTGTACAGCATGAACAAAAGACAATGGCAGAGTCAATAGTCACAAAGGCAAGACCTATTGGCTATGCCAATGGTTGTTGTTCTTTTTTCTATTCGCCAAGTAAACAGTGGGCCCCTATCCAGCAGAAAATAGGGCCATATACATCAAGATAGATACACCATCCAAATGGCACTTGAAGCACTTGGACTAGAATGCTTGCCTCTGGAAAGCTATCATCATTACATTAGCTGATGCTCAGGGCTTTAAGTGGGCCGGGTCTTGCCAGTGCTCAGAATCGTCAGTTCTTAGAGCCAGTGCTGAGATTGGTCCTCATCAGGCTCTCCAATCATGTTTGACCTCACCCCCAGGGTGAAAAAAAAGCTTACCACTGCAGCAGTACCACCCTTCACTGCCTTTGAGGAAACTTCAAAGAGACTCGTTATAGATATTTCACAGTCTTTTCATGTCAGAACGGAACCATTTCCAATATTATATACAGCAAAGCCATAGTTGTTGCTTATTTATTTTATGCAACTAACAACCATTGACAGAGCCAATAGTATTGGCTTTTTGTAGTTATAATGTTGATTGTTGTATCATATATCTAGATGCAATGACAGAAACAGCAAAATATCCGTCGGGCGGCACACCATGCTAAGCACAGAATTTTAGCTTAAGTGTTTTTTCATCCCACCTAAAGTCCTGCTGATGCTTATTAAAGTGTTTGTTTGCCTGCGCGTCTCTGCGTAGAAAATAAGCTTTTTAGAGTTTTAAACATTTGCATTCCAAGAACCCAAAGTCTGAAGCATCTTCAAATCCCTCCGGGGTATTTGAAAATCAATTTGTGACTCGGTTATCCTCACAGAGGGAGGTGCTATTTGGGGCGATGCTATAAAAAAGCCCATTATTTCAGCCTCTTGAAAATAATGTTTGATCCTAGCGATTTATACACCTAGTTATTTTATTAATCACCCAGACACAGGCTGCCAGTGATAGAGATCGGCAAAGCATGAAAGCCTGCAGAGTCTGGATATTTTCCTATTTCATAAAAGGTCACATTTACTCATTTTTGTTCTATGCAATCCATTTACATAAAGTTGTATTTGTTATGCTGAAAAAAATAGTTAATCGGAAGGTTTCACAATGGCATTCTCCTTCTAAGTCAACTCTGCTGTCACACCTCATATGACACCAAACATGTATAATTTACTATTCTCAATCCAAACTACATTAACCCAGGAAAGGTGCTGGTGATTAAACATGCAAAATGTACTATTCCTACTCCAAACTATATTAACCCAGGAAAGGTACTAAACATATATAATGTACTATTCCCACTCCAAACTACATTAAATCAGAAAAAGTGCTGGGCAATAAACATATATAATGTACTATTCCCACTCCAAACTACATTAAATCAGGGTAGGTGCTGGGCACTGACATATATAATTTACTATTCCCCTTCCAAACTACATTAACCAAGAGAAGGTGCTGGACACTGAATATATATAATTTCATATTCCTACTCCATACTACATTAAACCAGGGAGGTGCTGGACACTAAATATATATAGTTTATTATTCCCACTTCAAACCACATTAATTCAAGGAAGGTGCTGGACATTAAACATATAATTAGTTATTCCCAATCGAAACTACATTAACCCAGGGAAGGTGCTGGACACTAAACATACATTTTTTAATATTCCCACTCCAAACCACATTAACTCAATCAAGGGGCTGGACACCAAACATATATAATTTACTATTTCCACTCCAAACTACATTAAATCAGGGAAGGTGCTGCACACTAAACATATATTATTTTCTGTTCCCACTATAAAACTACATTAACCCAGGGAACGTTTTGGACACTAAGGGGTCCATTAGGATGTACGGCGGTGCCTTTTTCCGCCCGCCAGCAGCGGACATAACGCCCGCCAAATTTGTATGGACAAACATAGGCCAATTCCCGACCGCCGCGGTGCGACATGCACCGCCATCAAAGTGCACCCGCCACCGCGGCGGTGGGAGCCAATGGAGAATCACCGCCGTGCAGAATGATGTCCACCCCGCTCCACAACTTAGGATGAATCAAGCAAGTAGACGCACCGCAGCGGAGACACCACCCAACCAGAGACGGCGGAAGCTCGACAGCGGAGCGCGAAACCAGAGTCCCGGTCACGACCGGCATGTACCCAGCTCTACACGTCTTTGCGGTGCTGTACCTGCTACTTCACCAGGAACTCATGGACTGCTGTGGACGCCGCCGCAGGAACGCAACAACACAACACACAACACACGGCCTGACACAGTGTCCAAATCCACATCAGACACCCTAGGGGGGACAGGGACACACCCACAAGGGCACCCACACGTCACCCACCTGCCACAAAGTCACCCCGCTGCATCCTGGACACACAGCTACCACCAACATGCAGCAATGTCCCGGTCACGTCACAGCAGCGGCGAACACAAGCAAATACATGAGCACAATGCAGAAGACAGGGCCAGTGCCAGGCATGGGCAGAGCACAAAGACCACAGGGACACACCCACTTCCACCACACACTAGCACACCCCAAGAAGGCACATGCCTTGTGCCCCCCCTGTGCACCCCATCCACAACAACAAGCCAGGGCAATACACACCCTGCACCACACAACAAACAATCATGGAGACACACAATGCAGGAATGGCTGCACAGGAACACAACACACAGCGCAGTAGCACAGGGCCAGGGAAACACACACAACACCACACTCAGGGAAATATCAATGAGGACAAGCAACAAATGAACACATACAAGGAATCAACATCCAAATGGACACACAGCCTGCACAGTCACACATACATACAACTACCCCACAGGAGCACACCAGCAGTACTACACACAGGGTCCATCTACACACCTCAGGACAGACAAACACGAGTAAGAATCTATACACATACCCCCTTCACACCAGCAGCACACAACACCAGTGCCAAACACACTGATGTCTGGCAATACTTGACAGACAATACACACACAAACAACCACACACCCTGGGCTCAGCCACAGACATCACACACACACACACACACACACACAGGGATGCCACAACAAATGTGGAAACAAATACAACAGACAAACACATAGCCCAACAGAAACACACACAGAGCCACAACAACAGACATGCCCTGTGCAGCTAAACTAAACTGGGAAAAGGCAATGGGAGCACAGACACAACAGGAGTGCACAACCCCATCATCCAGGAACAATGCACAGACAACATACCACAACACACACACAAGAAGTGCACCATCACAGAGCAACACAGCCACAGCAAACAAACAACAGATGCACAGGCAGAACAATCACATAGCAAACACAGCACAACATCAGGGGATGCACACCAGGCAATCACAAGGCAACATACACACACTGCACTGCATGCACAACAAGCGGTGTGTGCACACCAAGCATACCAGACACACAGAGACATCAGTGACAGAACAGCAACCCACACAACACCGCACAGCACAAAGACAACAGCACACCCAGGAAGTGAAGCAAAAACACAAACAACACACATACATACAACACAACACCCAATAGATGCACAAGTCTGGGACACAGAGGTGGAAACAACTTGACCATAGGACTGGGAAGCAGACACAGTTGAACTGCATAGGAGCAACCATGACTGACAAACAGCACCAGAACATCACACATGACCCATTGGGGAAATGCCCTGAGTGACACACTGACCCTGGACAAAGAACTGCACCACAAAGCACAGTGGTACAAATGAAGTCATGGGGAGGCACACACACATTTAAACCAAGGGGACAGCTCACACCAAAGTGAAGTGTACTGCATGTCTGTAGGGGACATAGCAGGAGTGTACCATACACAAAGAGAGGGAGTGCAGACCCACAATGGGTAGGCGGCTGAAGCACAGATAGGGGATGGCATGACAACACACAAACATGCCACACTGGAGGCAAGAAGGCACCATGTGACAGCAAGGCATGAGAAAACACAACCACAATGGTTGTGTGGAGCAGCAGGTCTGCACAGTCTCCACAAACAGCCACCAGACACATGGATGTGCAACAAAACACAACACTGACTTGCCAGTAACTCTGCATACTCACAAGTGACAAAAACAAGTAGGAGTCAGACGGAACTGCAAGGGCACACCAACACACTGCACAGTGCAAAACATACAACTCACACATGGGCATACATCCACATCCACAGGGATGAACAATCAAAACAACAGGCACACAACTCCTGGGTGACACATGTGTGCAGTTGACATTGCAGAGGCATGTATACATCAACACTCTCCACAAACTCACCCCCTTCACACTGTACACTACCTGGCCATCCAAGAGCACAAATGGAAAGTAAGCCATGGGACTAGGATAACTGGCCATCACAAGATGACCACACACATACACCACTGGGCATACATAAAGGAGGAACACACATACTGTGTGCAGAAACCCACTCTGTGCTGGCAGTGACCTCCCTCCTGACATGTGTAAAATAGAGCCAACATGAACTAATCAAGTAAATGACGACTGATAACCATTCAAAATGTTCACCATTGCCACCACAAGTATCTTGGTCAAGAAGAAATGGAGACCCTGTCACCCCTGAAAAAAAGAGAGTAAGGGCCTCATGTAGGAAGCCAAATACCGGTCAGTAACGGCCGAAATTCGGTAAATATCCCGTTACCGACCGGTATTTAGGCATTTGCGATGTAGGGGGCTGATTTTCTGGATTCGGTATTTACCGAATCGGAAATTAAGAAATCGGTAAAATACTGATTCGGTAAATACCGAATCCAGAAATGCTATGTAGGGGGCACTCAAGTGAGTGCATCATTGGTGTCTGGATTCGTTATTTACCACCAACTAAAAGTTGATGGTAAATGACGAATACCTTTCAAAAAGCATTTTTGTGCCATTTGAAAAGTGCCATGTGGCAGACATACATGCCCTAAGGGCATGTATGTGCGCCACATGTGCACACATGCACGAATCAGGGGTGCAACAGGGTGTCAATGTGACACCCTGCCACCCATGAAAATGCCTCCCCTATTACCGATTCGGTATTTACCGAATCGGTAATGGTAACTGGCTTCCCATTCATTCCTATGGGCCTCCAGGCCCATGGGAATGAATGGGAAGGTATGCATTATTACTGATTCGGTAAATACCGATTCTTAAATACCGATATTTACCGAATCGGCAATAATTACCGATTGTTTACCTACATTACATTTACCGATTCATAAATACAGAATCGGTAAAATTCGGTATTTAAGAATCGGTAAATGTAATTTACCTACATATGGCCCTAAGTGAGCCCAAACATTAACCATGTTGAAGTGCCACACAGACCATGTGGCATAGTAAACCATTTACACACAGCAAAATAACTTTATTCAGTAAGGACACTGACAAAATAGACAACAGGGGAAACTGTCTTTATTCACATATTGCACAGATAGGTACCATGAGAAGAGAACAGTAAGGCACAAGATGCAGACCATGTCCATGAGAAGCTGCACAGGCAGGGGGCACACAGCAGTGAACGACAAGGCCAGTGGGCAGGACAAAGTGCAGACTGAGTCCATGAGAAGCTGCACAGGCAGGGGGCACACAGCAGTGAACGACAAGACCAGTGGGCAGGACAAAGTACAGACTGAGTCCATGAGAAGCTGCACAGGCAGGGGGCACACAGCAGTGAACGACAAGGCCAGAGGCCAGGACAAAGTGCAGACTGAGTCCATGAGAAGCTGCACAGAGAAGGGTCCAACACAGCAAAGAGCAACAGGGCCAGTGGGCAGTCTGTGGTGCAGACTGAGTCTATGAGAAGCTGCACAGGCAGGGGGCACACAGCAGTGAACGACAAGGCCAGTGGCCAGGATAAAGTGCAGACTGAGTCCATGAGAAGCTGCACAGGGAAGGGTCCAACACAGCAGTGAATGACAAGTCTAGTGGGCAGGACAAAGTGCAGACTGAGTCCATGAGAAGCTGCACAGGCAGGGGGCAAACAGCAGTGAACAACAAGGTCAGTGGCCAGGACAAAGTGCAGACTGAGTCCATGAGAAGCTGCACAGGGAAGGGTCCAACACAGCAAAGAGCAACAGGGCCAGTGGCAGTCCAGGGTGCAGACTGAGTCCATGAGAAGCTGCACAGGCAGGGGGCACACAGCAGTGAACGACAAGGCCAGTGGCCAGGACATTGTGCAGACTGAGCCCATGAGAAGCTGCACAGGGAATGTGTGTGACTGTACCTTTCCATGGTCACCAACACAGTCAGGGGGCAACAATGTGCAGTACAGGCCCACCTGTGTGAGACACAGGTGTTTGCGTGTGACTAACACTCAGACTTGGCTGTCAGGCGTACTGGGAGCTGGCTGTGTCTCTGGGACTGTCGGGGCACTTGACGGGGGGAGAGCGGAACAGCTGAGGTAGAGCTATCAGTGGCTTGGCAAGCCAGAGGGCTGCTTGGAAAAGGTGGTGTAGTGGCACGTGGAGGTGGAGTCATGCAGACTGGAGTCACGGTGTGGCTGGGATCATAAATGACTTGCCTGACTTTGGATCAATAGGAAGTGGTGTGGGCACAACAGGCACACTCACCACCACTGCTGCAGCAGGTGCAGGCGCTGGCAGCCCCTCTGGTGATGTGCTGGACCCAGCGGAATGCTTTGCCTTGCTTCGCCTCTGTCCCCCCTTCCCCTGTTTACTAGGTGTTACCCATACAGTGCCCTCCGCCCCCTGCTTCACTGGGCTTGGAATGGGAGTTGAGGTGGTTGGTGATACTGCCTTGGAGCCCTTCCTAGGTGTACCCTAGGCATGCACCACCTCCTTGGTGGGCACAGACACTGTCCGATTATCTTTGCCCGATGCTTTAGGGGCAGGAGAGTCCTTGGATGGGGATGCCACTGAGGCATGTGTGACTGAGGTCTGCTGCTTTGCTATTTGTCCACTTTTGTCGCCTGACGGGATTTTCTCCCTGTGCTCTGGTGTGCCTTTGGTCTTCCGTGGGGATGGTGTCTGTGCCCAGGACTGCTTGGGTTGCTGCTGCTGTGTGCTCTGTGTCCTTTATCGTGACTTTGATGTATGTGGACCGCGGTCACTATCGTCAGACGTGGCCACTGCCAGGGGGGTGGACAAAGGGACTGGAGCTGGACTGTGGGTATGTGCCTGTTGCAGGGCAGACGTCACTGTTGATTACAAAGCCTGGACTGTCCGGTGCAGCCCACCCACGTCAGAATGTATGCCCTCCATGAAAGCAACCACCTGGGCCAATTTCTTGTCATGGTCAATGAAGGCATTGAGGAGAGCTGTCTGGCCTACACACAGTTGGCGCAAAACGTCCACAGACTCAGCACTGATGGCAGCAGGGGGGACAGGGGCAGGGCCAGCGTTGCCATGGGTGAAGGACACTCTACCCCTCTTACTGAGGCGGACACGCTCAGCACCAGAGGAAGTGGCTGGGAGGGTGGGCACTGGCTGCTGTGTGGTGGAAGTCGATGCAGAGTCCCCGTTCCCTGTGCCCTCCAACATGGATGCATCCCCACTGGCTTCGGATGATGTGGTGCTTTGCGTCTCAGGCCGGGACTCCTCCAGCAGACTCCTGTCCCCCTCTGAGGTGCTGGTGACATCTGTGTCACTGGGCTCCTGGGAAGCTGTGGTGCTAGTTTCACCCCCACTGGTGTCCATCTCCTGTCCCTCCGTAACCACAGGTGATGTTGCATGGGAAAGAGAGATGTAGGGTCAGGTCAGTGGCAGCAACAGAACAAACATATGCAAGTAATGCATGACAAAAGTTGACCAAATCTACATGTTGCACACCACCCTGTGCAATCACATTGTGCAAACTCACTACATAGACTCAAGCAGTGCATGCAATGGACGCATTGATGTACGCACAGTCCGATTGGCCACACTGCCGTTCCCTCCCATGGGATTCCCAAGACTACACCAATGCAGAAGAAACCTGAAGAGCACAATTCAGAATGTAATGTGAAGGCACAGCATCCAAATCACCTTTGTAAGTACAGGTAGAGCAAATGCATGCCATAGGCACCCAGGCCAGCAGCCACTTACATGCCACAGCAACACACTACCAACATCACAGAGGCCAGCGCTGGCAAAGGCTCTGTACACATGCAGCCACTCCCAGCCAAATTCAGACTCCCCAAATGCTCACCCCTGGCTTGCTGCTGATGCTCCTTCAAATGTGCATCCAGCTCAGGTTGTGTCACCGCCAAGATGCGCCCCATTGGTTGTGTCATACTGCGCCGTGCCAGACGCCCAGTGCGAGGAAGCAGTCCCAAGGTCATCTCTACCACATTCTTTGCCAGCCGGCTAATGTCATCCCATCTCTCGGTTTGATACCCCCAGGGCTCGCACCTTCGCTGCAATGGCCCTCCACACGGCCTTACGCTAGTGTACCTTGAGCTGCAGGCATGGGAGACAAGAGTGGGAAATGATCAGTGACACAGTGCCATGTACCGACATCTATCAGTATAGCAGCAAGATACAAAATCATCACATATCCAACGAAATTGCCAATCAGAGACTATAGTACAGCTCACATGGGACACCTGCATGAGAAAAGCTGATGTTAAAGTGGTGCAGATCAGAACTTCCGAATCCCCTCAACTTCCACGGACGGAGTGATCTTACAGTCACACACGCACACACACATCACACGCTGGTGGGGCCCATTACACCAATTTACATCCTACCACTCTTATCCGTGCCATGTATAAGGGGAAACACCTTCCTTATACCTATCCAATCTGCATGTACTTTGAGGTCAATAGCATCTACTAGTTGCTTTTAAATCTGGCAAAACATTTCAAATAATATGCAAATAAATTCAATAAACATGACAAGAAAATAACCACCCGACACAGAGATTCAAACAGAATATTTGGTTATCTAAAATTGTAAGAAAAGCCAAATTAAATGCAAATTAATTTCTCTCATATTTACCTATTCTGTCTAAATGTCAGATCCTAAGTCAGAACCGGTCCTTAGTAACAGATTCAAAGTTTCTGGCCGTCATGTAGAGTCACCGTCCTCTCCGTCAGCATAGGGACCTCGGATCATCAGTTCGGGAAGAAGTGGCGCTAGACCTCTCTAGTCTACTAATATTTATACCAAAATTGCATTACAAAATGTTACAATCCTCATCCGTTTAGCAGGAAAAGATGTCGTCTTGATACATTAAGAAATTTTCCCATGAATTGATAACTTCAAATTCTGAATAGAAATTATAAGTCCATAGCTAATTCGTTACTTCTACGGATGTCTCTTTTAGATAAATTTGTATCCAGTTGTGGGATCATTACAAGTTCACAAATTCAATATTTCGGGATTGCAACAAACTGCATGTTCAGGGGCACTTGGCAGATTTCCTGGGCTTGTCGTCATGATCATGGCTTTTCAGTTCATCAAAAGTGCAAGGTCACAGGCAGCGCAAAGCCTTTTTGCAAAATTTCCATCTACTCGAATGCAGGCTGCGGGTGGTAGCCAATTTCTGGTAGGCCACATTGGTCAACTTAAGTGAAAATAAACATAAAACAGAATTGCTGCACGTAAATTATAATGCAGTGTTATTCCCCTGCTAATACCCTTATGTGTATGTATTTATCTAGCCATTTGCGACATCAAAAGCCATGAATGCATATTAATTATAAGCGCAAAACACAATAAGCAACAACTATTTCTGTTAGTTTGCTCACCAACTTAGTTCTCTTATTATTGTAGCCATGCAATAGCATTCCCACGTGTAATTCTTCTGTTAATAAGGTTGGTTAGACACGACTTTGACATATCTTTAGTAGTTAATGATTAATCAGTAGTACTTTTAATTAGAACATGCGAAAATGAAACAGGTATTCGGTTTTAAAGAAAAAACCCTACTCCATCAATCCCCCCTTTGGTGATATCTTATCACCACAAAAAACAAACACCCAAAAATCAATTTAATTTCCCCTTTTGGAAGAAATTCAAAATATCTTCTTGTTCATTTTTCAAACCCTTGTTTCCAACTCATCTTCTTTCTTAGTTTCTATATACATGCTTTCCCTCAATTCTTCTAATTCTATTTCTTGTGAATCTCTTTCTGGTTTCTTTTGTCTCTTTTTAACATTTTCTTTTGTAATTTTTTTTTATTTCTTCTATATCTACAACACATACACCCTAATCTAAGGATTAATAATGCAACAATTACACAGGTTAATGGAAATAATATCTTACCAAAAATGGTACTACCTATTTTAGCTACAAAATTCTTAATAGCAATCATTTTATTAGCCATTTTAGTCCAGATACTTTCAGCTTCCAGTGGTACTAATTCTTCATGCAAATCAGTAATATTTTTGATATAAACTTTTAAATCTTTGCTTTCGTCAGGAATGTAAGTGCAACAATGTTGAACTTTCAGCATTCCACAGACTCCACGCTCTTTTGCCAAAAGAATGTCAAGGGCAAGTCGATTTTGCATCGCCATAGCACGTAAAGCAACCATTTCTGTATTAACCAAAAGAAAGCCTCCAGCGGTGCTTGTTGACAAGCGATCCACCACTGTTGACAGCTTCCGAATGCCAAAGGCATTCAAAGAAATTCCCACTGCTGGAATTAAAGCTCCAAAAATATCTCCTACAATTTCTGTCCATGTTTCTCTTCTATAGCGTGTTAATAGATTAGTTTGTTCAGCATTTTCTACTCTATCCATGTGAAAAATCTTTGGAAAGACCAGGCCAACATAACATGTGCCAAACCAATGGTCAGGCAAACGGTAATAAGCCTTGTTCCCACAAATATAATACACTCCCGGAAAAACTGGATCTTCTCCTCCTCTAAATCCCCATCCGGTTGCAATAAAGTATGTATCATGGCACTCACTAGTCCCTATGAAATAATAATCATACTGGGATCTCTTTCTGGTAATGCACGGGCTTGCCTTTCTGTGGGGCATCTATAGCCATAGTTGGACTGGCTCCATTTTTCAACTCCTTTTCTTTTTCAATATCCCACATTGTGTCACTTATTTTATGCCCTTCTGCTTTCTTGTGCATGTTCAACCTTCTTCTCTCAACGATGTCTAGAAAATTCTTCTCTTCTCCTTTCAAACTGCAAGTTAAATTGTTTCTAAAAACATATTCTAAGGTTAATTCTTTGGTTTCTAAAAAAATCTCACCTAAAGTGTTAGCTTCTTTTGCAGGATTCAGTGCTTTATTCATAGGCAATTGCCCAAGAATATAATCTATATTAGTCATATTATAATCTAATTTCGCTAACTGATAAAATATACTAATCAGCACACTACAAGAAATTCCATACGTAGCCGGAAGATGATGATAAGTCACTCCTTCCGAAACAGAGGCAGGTAATTGCATGCAAACATAGCAATCCCTTACTTCCATTGTCTTTACGTATTCATACAACAATTTAGAAAACACATTGCTAGAAAAATCATTAATTGACCTATCCTTATGTATATGTACATTGCTAGTTCTAGTTGGTACTATCTTCTGTGAACTCTTCCCTATATTAGTTCTGTTCTCAGTATGACCTTCTAAAGTGTCTATAGTAACTCTAAATGAAATCAGTAGAGCAAGCACGCTCCAAAGCAGCATTAATAATCCTGTACAGCAGCAGCACATCTTGCACCATCTTTTCAGAAAGGTACATCTACTTTTATTATTCTCAGTGTTAGCCATTTTGTTAATTTTGACCGTGTCTTTTGACTTAGCCTCTACTACTCCTCTACCGAACTTAAGGGCAGCAAGCACCCAACAGATTTTTACAATCTACTAGTTTTAATATTGCTTCTTTTCTTTTCCCCTCCAAGTGATTTTCCTTGGATTTACTCAATTTGGATTTTCATCACTTTTCACTGTCTCTTCATCATCATCAAACTGTATCAGGTCCTGAACATCCGTCTCTTCTCCAATGTCGGACAAGATAACTCTCAGGATTCCCACAGCTTCTTCTTCAGCAACCTCTTTCAGTAAAGCCTCCTCTGGACTTCCTTGACTGTCTGCCTCTTCTCCTTGTTCAGGCAGTGCCACATACGTCCATTCCGGTGACTTGTACCTCTGGTTTGGTTTCCTTATTCTTTTAGTTCTCTCAGGTATCTTTGTTTCTTCTTCTTTAGTTGGATTTTGACTTGACACTTCGTTCACTTGTTCAGCTTTCAAAGAGTTAACTCGTGTCAGTCTATACCTCAGTCTCTTTATCTTTTTCGGCCAAAGATCTCCTTTAGCATTTCTCTTTTGTCTTCCTTCTTTATTGTTTCTTTCTCCAAGCCAAGTTCTCTTTCTCAGAACTCGTCCTCCATGTATCTCATTGTCACTTTCATCAGACTCTGTCTCAGTGCCTCTTGTTCATCAACAGTTTTCTTTTCTTTGACAACTTCCTTTTCTCCAACAGTTCCCTTTTTCCACCAATTGAGATTTCCCTACTTCTGTCCCTCCTCGGGTCTCCGACACGCAATCTTCCTGCTGTCTACTTGTCCCTTCACCTAGCTTATGGTTGATGTTCCCTACACCTCCTCTGGGTTTTTCCGCAATCTGTCCCTCACTGACTTTGTCTGTCCCTTTTTCTCCAATATTTATCTCAGGTGGAACTTGTCCAATTTCCTCATTTGAGTCAGGTATCACTTCTGTTGGAATGTTCTTTTCTTTTCTTTCTTTCTTTTTGTGTTGATCACTGTCAGTTAGAACCTCAGGCACTTCTTCAGAATCTGAACTTGCCTCTGCGGTTTGTACTGTTCTTTTCAGAACCTCTTCTGGTGGGATGAAAATTTCTCTTGACTCACTTTCCCCACTTTCAGGATTCTTTTTCCTTCTTACTGTCTCGCTGTCTGCATCATCACTGGAATCTGATTCTTCAAAGTATTCTTTTCCAGTGCCGTCTCTTGGATTTGGAACTCTCAGTGTGTGACTTGCATGTATCGAATTTTTCACTCCAGCACACTTCACAGCAGTCGTCGTGGTCAAAATGACTTGTCTTGGCCTTCCCCACCTTGGAACCAGGCAATATCGTCTTCTGTGGACTTTTATCCTTACCCAGTCCCCTGGGCTCAGATCATGGGCTGGTTTCTTTTCAAGTGTGGTGGCGTCTTCTCCAACCTGGTGAAACACAGAATGAACTGCGTCAGCCAGGCCTTTACAGTAATCCAAAATCATGTCATCAGTTATAGTCATCAGCTTGTTGACTGGTACAAATGCATGTCTCATAGCACGTCCCATGATAATTTCATGTGGACTCAAACCTGTTGGTCTGTCTGGAGTAGACCTAATGGTCATCAGGACTAGAGGCAAGACATCGGGCCATTTCATTCCAGTGGCTAAGCACATTTTGCCAATTCTGTTTTTGATGGCACCATTCATTTGTTCAACCAAACCAGAAGCTTCTGGTCGGTAAGCACAATGTACCTTCTGCTGTACACTCAATGCTTCACAGATCAGACTCATGATTTCATTATAAAAACGTCCTCCTCTGTCTGACTCAATGGTTACTGGGAACCCGTACCTTGGCATGAACTCTCTTAACAGTAGCTTGGCCACTGTTATCCCATCATTCCTTCTTGTTGGATATGCCTCCACCCACCTGGAGAACAAACAGACCACCACCAGGACATACCTCAATCTGTTGACTGGGGGCATTTCAATGAAGTCTATCTGCATTCTTGTGAAAGGTCCTCCCTCTCTGCCTATTGTTCCTAGGCTTACCACTGTTTTCTTTCCAGGATTGAATTGCTGACATATCAGACATCTCTGACAGAGACTTTCTGCTATCAGCCTGAACTTTGGACTATACCAGGTCTGCTTAAAAGCTCTTATCGTAGCATCCCTCCCCAGGTGTCCTTGGCCATGATACATCCTTGCCATTGTTGACAGCATGCTATTTGGCATGACTGGTCTTCCATCCCTATTGACCCACACATGATCTTTTTCTCTAGGTGCACAACCTGCTTTCACCCACTCTTTCATTTCCTCATCTCCTGCCTCATCCTGCAGCTGCTTTACTTCCTCCCATGTTCCCACCTCATTAGTAAACATTAAGGAACAAGAAGATATTTCTCTTTCTTTACTCCGGTTAATGGAGTGATTGTTTCTTGCACAGTATTGTGCTATGTCATTTGCGAATTTATTCCCAACGGTGATAAAATCATCACCTTGACCATGAGCAGCACATTTTACTACTGCTAGTTCTTTAGGCAGCTGTATCGCCTCTAGCAGTTTTCCAACCACTTCAGCATTCTTTATGGGAGTTCCACTTGAGGTCAGGAAACCTCTTTGTAGCCATAGCTGGCCAAAATCATGGACAACTCCGAAGCCATACTGGCTGTCAGTCATTACAGTCACTCTCACATTTCTTCCAATTTTGCAGGCTTTCGTCAGTGCCACTAATTCTGCCACCTGAGCGGATTTAACTCCTTTCAAAGGTGATGCTTCCACAACTCCTGAAACCATACACACAGCATATGCAGCACTCAATGTTCCTTCATCCGTTCTCAAGCATGATCCATCCACAAACAACACATGATCACTTTCAGGCAGTGGCAGATCTCTTCTGTCTGGCCTTGGTTTTGTACAGTAATCAAGTACATCCAGGCAGTCATGATCAACTTCATTTCTCACTCCCACACATTCAACATCAGGCAACAGTGTCGCTGGATTCACATTCACACATCTCTCCAGGCTCACATTGGTTGCACCAAGAATGACTTTCTCATATTTAGTCAGCCGACTATGAGACATGAACTGTGTCGGGATCCTTGTTAAAAGGATTGCCACATCATGAGGTACGAATACCCGTACAGGATATCCCATTATAATTCTCTCACTTTGTTCCAGACTTTTACAGGTAGCAGCTACTGCTTTTAGGCAACCTGGTAAACCCACCGCTACTGGGTCAAGTGATGATGAGAAGTAGGCAATTGGCCTTCTCAGGCGTCCATGTTTCTGGATTAACACTGAAAGTGCACATCCATTTCTCTCACTACAATACAGCTCAAATTCTTTTTCATAATCTGGCATTCCTAGGGCAGGAGCTTCACATAGTCTATCTTTTAGCTCTCTAAATGCAGCCATTTCTTCTGGGTTTAGTTCTAATGGGTCTTTCACCTCACTTTTGATCAATTTAATCAAATGTTTGGCAATCAGGGTAAAGTTACTTATCCACTGACGACAGTAACCCACCATTCCCAGGAACATTCTCACTTCTCTTTGTGTCATTGGGGCTCTCATTCCTCTAATGATTTTAATCCTGTCAATGGTCACTTTTCTCAGGCCTTTCTCAATGTTATGTCCCAGATACTGGACTTCTTTCTTGCAGAATTGCAATTTGGCTGGAGATACCTTTAATCCTCCATCTGCTAAGTGATTCAGTAAAGCTATGGTGTCTACTTCACAGGCTTCACGGGTTTTTGATGCCACAAGCAGGTCATCAATATACTGGACCAAGACTGAATTTTCAGGCATTGTTAGACTTTCCAGAGATTTCTTCAGCAATTGATTAAATATTGAAGGGCTCTCTGTATACCCCTGTGGAATTCGGCACCATGCCAAAATCCGCTCTCCAAATCTAAAAGAAAATATTGGCTGGCTATCATGATGCAATGGAATTGAAAAGAAAGCATGACACAAATCAATGACAGTATACCATTCTGCATCATGGGGAATCTGATACAAAATCACTGATGGATTTGGCACAATGGGACAACATGACACAACAATCTTGTTAATTTTTCTCAAATCCTGTACTATTCTGAACTCTCCATTAGGTTTCTTCAGTCCCATTATTGGTGAGTTACATGGGCTACTCAATATTTCTCTTAACACCCCCTGCTGAATCATCTTCTCAATTATGGGTGTTATTCCTTCGATTATTTCAGGTGTCAGTCTGTACTGCGGTATGTTTCGGTAAACCACTCCCTCTTTTACAGTAATCTTCACTGGATCTACATTTCTCATCAGGCCCACATCTTCTCCAGTAAAATCCCAAACTGCTGCTTTTACTGTCTGTTTCAATTCTGGGGGTAATGCATCTGGATTAAATACAGCATATGTTCCCAAAGCCTCACATTCCCTGTTATCCATGGTCATTCTGTATAGGACATCCTCATCTGGTGTTTCAAAGGTTATTCCGTCTGGAGTACAGAAAATAGTGCAATTCATCTTGCACAGCAGGACCCTGCCTAGCAAGTTCACAGGACTAGTGTCACACACCACAAATCGGTGCATGTCTGAAAATTTCCCTATCTTAACCCTTACTGGTTCAGTAAGAAGAGTTTTAATCTGTGTGTTGGACACACCAACTACTTGGATTGCTTCATCCGAGAGAGGAAGATTCTTTACATCAGCTGACCTGACAGTTGATCTCGTAGCTCCTGTGTCAACTAGAAAAGTAACACTTTCACCATTAATTTTCCCATCTACAAAAGGCCCTGCCTGGTCTATTTCTAGAGTTGCGCCAAGTACGCACTCCTCCTCCTCTCTTCGGCACCGTCAGAAGTCTCCCTCAGAATCACTTCCCTCATTTTTCAGCCAGTATTGAGCTACAGCGCTTGCGCGTTTTGGCTTGATTACCTGCTCTTCATCGTAGAACCCCGACTCTTGGCTGTACTTCTGGTATCCTCTCCTCTGTGGCAAGGGTGGTTTTGGCACCTGATTCTGCTGCTTAACAGCCTTCTGCTGTTGCTGATGCTGACCACACCCCTCACTCTGCACCTGTGAGTTCAATGATGGATTGTCATCATTAGTAGACGGTGGATTCTTACACTCGGATTTCCAGTGCCCTAATTTTCCACAGTTGTGACATGGGAACTTCTTCTTGGCTTCTTCAATGTTTCCTTTCCCTTTTCCTGAACCAAACCTGGGTTTATTTCCTGGGTTATTTGCTTGTTCAACCAACTGAGCTTCCTGTCCTTCTGCAACTTTCACCTGTGCCCACATTGCCTTTTCTTTTAGTTTCCTCTGCTTTGCCTCAATCTCATCACTGAAGTATTTTGCATGTCTCAGAATCTCATCAATCTTCTTGCTCTGCCAGTCTACGGTATGCTGCCTAATCATTTCACTGATCTCAGGCCGCAGGCCATACACAAATCTATGTACAAAATGGCTCAGGTCCTTGTCACCCAGGTGTTCATCTCCACTGAACTGTTTGAAAGCTAATATTAGTCTTTCATAATATGCATGGACTGATTCTTTCAATTCTTGATGTGTTCGATCTATTTTAACCCAATCTGTTTCCTTGAGGGGTACCTTATTTTTCAAGAGGGCCATTACCTGCTCGTACTTCTTCATGACCTCCGGATCTGGAGCTCCTGTCTTTGGATCTCTCGGGTATTCCTTAGTGGGCCAGTCTATGACTATTTTACATTCTGCCCACAGGTCTGCTGGTACAATTATATCAAACAGGCTATTCAGGTCAATCCACAGCACTTTTGACAGCTTCACAAATCTGTCGACTTGTCTATACCACTCGACGGGCTTCTCCCGTAGTCGAGGAAAATCATTTGTAAATGATAAAATATCCTGTCTGGTCCATGGGACATGTACATACCCACCTCCTGGAATCTCCCTCATAGGGTAGGCTGTCACTGCTTTCTCTTTTTCTTTCAAAGGGAATGTCGAGTAAGTTCTATCTGTTCCATCCTCTCGCTTTCTGTACCATCTGTCTTTCCATCTCTCCACATCTCCCCATTTCCTCAATAAAGCAATCATCTCCTTGATCTGCCCTGTTCGGCCTGCATTGTTCAGATTCTCAATGTCCTTATCTGTAAAATCCACTCTGTAAGGCTTTTGTAAAGCTTTTACCTTATCCATGTCAATTCCCAATTCACTGGCTATTCCTGTCAATCTATCATGTATGTTCTTTGCTCTCCATGTGATACTTTTACACAGGAAGAGGATCTCCCCTTCCTGATAATTTTTCAGCGTTTCTGTAGGGATTGTTCCTACAATCATCTCCTCCATTTCCAAACGTAGCCTAGCTACATCAATTCCCTGGGATACTTTTTCTTTTCTCTGCAAAGTCTTCAGCCAATCATTCAAATCTTCAGCAGTTATTCCCACAGATTTTTCTGCACCCCCTGGTTCTGACACTCTTTGTGGCTCTAGGATTGATCCCCTGTTCCCTTCCACACATCCAGAGTTCAAATTTGAGTTAGTCTGCACACTCAATTCTCCTCCACATATGGTATGTCTCCACTGATTTTCTCCCGTTGTGGAAATATGGATTTTTATGGTCGGTTATGTCCCCTATCTTGGACCCCAACGGTTTCATGTATAAGTCACAAGTACATGTATGTTCCCTCCAGTTCCAGTTATGAAGACGCAAACACATGTGCGTCCACCGTCAACATGTCCTCTTTCAGATCCGCCATGAATGGGTCAGATATTCCATTCCGAAGTATGAAAGGCCACCGACTTTATATGGTTCACTTTCCACATTTTACAGATTCAGGCGAGTAGGCCCGAATTCTGTCATCAAGCCTTTTCCTGCCTTCTGCCTCTGAAAGCTCCAGTCTGAGCCTGCATCCGTGACCATGAACTTTGTCTTACTCCCTGCGCGGCTCACGGTGCCTGATCCAGCCCGTCGCCTGCCAAAAACTGTATTTCACCTTCAAGATTATCTTCTCCGCCCCTCATCCGATGCATTCCTGTCTAGTAGTTTAGGTAAACATCCCTCCAGCTACTGTGCAAAGGGGCCAGGCCTCGCTGTCCTCATGCAAGTAATTCATAGCCCTGTTACCATGGAATATTCCTACCCCCTCGCATCTAGTGTAGACACTTAGACGCTTGTACACGCACTAACAGTCAGTATAGTCAGTATAGAATAAGATTCTATCCTAAGAGACCTCTCTTTTTGGATAACACAGTTCTTTAAACATAGTATATTAGATATGATTTGGGATTAGGTTGACATAACCCCAGACTTCTGTCTCCACATGTAGAGCTAAATGTCAAGTCCCATTCTCCCCCTAGTTGCACGTCAAATCACACGTCATGCTGCTGCGCGCGCATCTCTGCCAAGTATTTTTGCTGACATTGCGAAACTCTTTCATGGAACCACCCATTTGTGACATCATACCTAATGACGTTTTTTAGTTACGCCTAGTTACACCCATTTTAGTTACGCATGTATGTCTTTATCTCTGTTATCAACTGTTACGCCTCCTGCATCTGTTTCACTGTAATGCCTCTTCTATAAAAATGATTACCTGTCAATAATATATGTTCCTTCACTTCCTGAACCTCCGTGGTGATGGAATATGAAGCCCACAATTCGAATTGTTATTGGAATAAAGCCCGTTCCGAATCTCTAATACCGCGGATTCTGCCTCTTATTTTACTGAGCTATTCTTATTAATTTTCCGCATCAAATTCAGTACCGGTAATTAAATTATTTACCACATATATGGCGCCCGAATAGGGACACTTTCTCATCTCACGCGCCGGAGGTGCGTTGCAGGCCCGGTCTCCTGCCACAGCTGAACGGACAAAAACGCGTACCTGCAGGATTTCCTGTATCTCCCTCCGGCCAAGCGGGGGCGACTGAGGCTGCGATCAACACCCAGACGAGGCGGTGAGAAGTGCGAAGTATCCCGACCAGAGCCTAGCTGAGAGAGCAAGATCCGAGGTATACAGAGGCCCACCAGGTTCCGAAGTTCCGAAGTTTCGAGTCGAGTCCAGTCCGGTCCAAGTCCAGTTCAGTTCAGTTCCGAGGCCTTCCGTTCCGAGCTACCCGGTGAGTACCATTGCCGGGGAGGCGTTCTGACGTGCACATAGGTTGTGCCGGTCAAGACGGGTTTGGGTACACAAATCCGGTCTGCACTGTTTCAGCAGTGTATCTGTACTGTTTAGCAGTATATCTAGTATGTCTAGTATATAATTCAGAATTACCTAGTTAGTGCCGAGTACTATGCTTAGTGACTAGTTGCCAAAATGGCCATCATTGTTGTTCATTAAATGTTAAATGTTAAATGTTTTAAATACGTTCTGCATATTGTGGTGTGAATGACTGTTCATTATTGTGTTTTGTTGTATTAAACGTGTTCAACATTAGGTATCAGATCAGTTCTCAATATGCCGCTCTTTTCGAAATTAAGACAGATCAAAACTAGAAAAGGGGTACTCGAAGAAGCTGTTCCCATTCCTCCTAGGGACACTCCAGGGTACTTCATGTATCATAAACATGGCCTAGACGCCATATTATTTCTTGATTTATGGGTAGACTACACCAAGGAATTACCAGAAAGTCAGAGGTGGCCCGCAGCTGGGACCTGGGATGCAGATTGCATCATGAAAGTAGAGGAAGAATTATGGAAAAAGAAAGCTAGACAATCACAGAAAGATGCCATTGAATTATGGCGTAAAGAATCATATAGACGTACAGAAAAAGCACTCAGACAGGAAGAGAAAAGTAGGGAGAATTCAAATAAAGTCCGAGAAAATCTATTAATTGAAGAAGGTACCCGAGCAAAATCAGAACAAGTAGACAGACAAAGAAATGCCCTTATGAATGGTATGTATCCTCTTCTGGCCGAAGGGTTACCTAAGGCTACTCCGGAGATACCAAAAGACTTGCCACCTCCATTGTTTCCGATAAAAGCACATATCCCAGAGGGCATCCCAGAACCGCAGAAGATGTTTTCCTTTCCTCTTATTTAGACGACGCAGCTCCCGAGTATGCTAATACTGCACCACATAGACCGCCTGCCGAGGGGGTTCAACGCCAAGACCCTCCGTCTGTACCTCCGCAACAACAAACTCCGACACAAGTTCCGGCAAGCACATCTGTTTCTACAGCTGTACCCACACCTATGGTTGCTATATCACGTTCAACGAATCCTTTCACATCCAGCACCCCAGGCGGTGCTACAGGAGGTACAACAAACATTTTTTCCACGCCACCCAGAGTAAATAAACTTTCCTTTCAAGAATTAGCCCACCAACGTACGCCCAAACTAGTAACTCCCGACATGCTTAAGGAACTTCTAGTAGATTGTAGATATGACCCTGTGCCCGGCAAAGAGGACGAAATGCTGCTGGCATCATTACGTATCCGACGAGCTGCAATATATTTAGGGAGGCTACCAGGAATGACTACACATTTAGAAAATATATATCACTTTGTCCAGTCAGGGCGAGATTCTGAAAGTATTAATAGAGCCATGGAGTACCAGAAAGTGGAGATACAGGGGGAACTGTTACGTTTCCTCATAAATTGTGTGATCAGAAATCAAGACCGACCAGGGGTAAATCCGGAAGAAATGCGAATTCTTACCACATGGAGTCGGAATATATCAGAGGGGAGACATGATAGACTATTAAGTATAGTAGCTATGTGCCGAAAGATCCGCAAAGAAGTAGAACGAATACACGAAGAAAGATTAGCGGTAGACCAGCCTGAACAAAACGAGGAGGAGGAAGAATTAGAACTGCCCACAGGACAGTTAGAAACCATGGCCTATGTAGGTAGAGGAAGATCTTGTAATAATACTAGATGCTTTACTGATCCGATACGTTCGATACGTCCAGATAATAACAGAAATTTCCAAACCCCTATAGTAAATACAAGGTCCCCCGAACATTCGTTCCAAGCCGCTGACAACTTACTCCGAGAACGAAGGGGTTATCATATACTCGATTCTATGGACGAACAAGAATTAGCCAGGTCAGCCGTTCACTGGGTTGACAGTCCCGGGAAATATAGTGATGATACACTAGCGCACACGTTTTTGAACCTCACCCCAGATGAACAGCGTTTAGCTGGTATCTACATGATTCAACAACTCCTTATATTATATAAAAGCCAACACTCCGATCCTGGTCCCCTACCTGATATATTGACTGAATTACTCACGAATAAATGGAGAGGTTCAGGTACTGAGTTAATTAGAGAAATACTAGAATCCAGAAAGCAGTACATTCTTTTTGTATGCCCCGAACATGTCTCACTGCCCATCAAGGAAAGAACGACGTATTATATGGATAGACAGAATCCCTTACGCGAAGTGCACCCGATAAAAGGTGATGACAATCAGTTTAAACGTGTGTTTGTATACACACCCATATCTAAAATGGAACTATTAGAAATGAAGAAAGTGGTACCCAGTCATGACAAAGACCCAGCGGGTTTCCACCGTGAAATTAAAGACATGTTGCTCATGGGAGAGTATACCTATCCCGACATTATGAAAATATTAAAGGTATTAATGCCTGCGGGCATTTACGAAAAACTCAAAGAAAAGGATTGGGAGGTGGGAGACCAAAAGATAGATTGGACAGCATTAGAAAACGAAGAAACAGCTCGAGGTCCAGGTTTAGGGCTTGGGGAAAAGACCAAAATACTACCAGGTTTATTAGTACAGGTACTGCCACGTTTATTAACTACGAAAAAGGAAGACTGGGGTGCAATCTCAGCCTGTAAACAAAAGCAAGATGAAGACACTAGTGATTTCTATGCCCGATTCGAAAAATGTTTTGGTATAAATAGTGGAATAAAAGCAAGTAGCGAATTGTATCCACATCTGTTTGTGACAAAATTAGTTGAAAATTCCTTGCCCCAAGTTAAGAATAGAGTATTGAAATTCGAGAGTACCTGGCAAGGTAACACTCCGTCACAAATGTTACAAATGCTACAGTACCATCACAATAGAATTAGAGAGGAACAAGAACATGAACAAAGACGCATGAAAGACACGAAAATGAAAATGCTAGTTTCCCAGACAGTTCCAGCTGACGGTCATAAAAAGGGTATGACACAGTCCAGTGATTCAGCAGGGTCTGTAAAAGGGACATGCAACTATTGTAAACAGCCAGGTCATTATATACACGATTGTCCAGTCTTAAAACATAATATCGCCACAGGTATTACAAAAGAAAGACCACGGCCACTTAGACAGGATCAGAACCAACAAGGAGCCCCGCAGCATGCACAGTCCATGCCAGCTCCGCAACAGTCTATGCCAGCTCCACCACCGCAGCCTATTGCTGCCACACAAACAACGACACGACAGATGTACCAGACCGCACAGTATGACTATCCTGATTATCAACGAAACTCATGAAACAGCCTAGAGAGGGAAGTTGGCTTACCCCTTATCGAGGTGCCTGTAGATCAAGAAGGACCTTATGTACACAGTGAACTATTAGGCCAAGATAGAACATTTTTACTTGATACAGGGGCAAGCCGAACAACCATAAAACGTAGTGAAGTTCCAGGGGCACCCCTCTCAGGCTCACAGAATATTTCCCTTGGTTTTTCAGGAAAACCTATCATTAACGAAGTATCACAGCCTCTTCCACTTACGATTGGTCCCTTGACACGAACTACAGATTTATTGCTTACTAAATCATGTCCAGAAAACCTGTTAGGTATAAAAACATTGAAAGCTCTAGGAGCTATAATATGTTGTTCTCCGGAAGGAGTAAGATTGTTTTTACGTGATTTCAAAGGGCACTATGTGTCCCGAGACATGGATCACCGACTGCAGACTTTACCCACACATTTATGGGCACAAGGCCCTACAGATGTTGGTTGCATGAACATTACACCATATCGAGTCACACTAAAGACAGGAGTGGTACTACCACGAATGCGACAATACAAGTTACCCCCAGATGCTGTAGTGGCTTTACTGCAAATCATTGACGAGCTTATTACCCAAGGAGTGGTTGTGGAAACCGACTCCAATGTATGTAATTCCCCGATAATTCCGATTCTTAAACGAACTGATCCAAAAGCCCCGCCAGTATATCGATTGGTTATTGATCTGCGCGAATTAAATAAATGTATTGTACCACAATACCCCGTAGTCCCAGACATTTCTTCATTACTGACAGCCATTGATTCCGAAGCAACATTCTTTACTGTAATTGATCTCAAGAATGCCTTTTTCAGCGTCCCAATAGATCCGGAAAGCCAATACTTGTTCGGATTTAGTTTAAATGGACGAAGCTTTAAATTCACACGCGCACCTCAAGGATTCACAGAAAGCCCCAGCATCTATAGCCAAGCACTGAAACGAGAACTTGACAGTATCCACATGCCAGTTAACACTGCCTTGCTTCAATATGTCGATGATCTGCTGATCACCGCCCGAAACGAACATGAATGTGAAAAAGCGTCACTGACGGTTTTAAAATTTCTGGCCGACAAAGGGCACAAGGTGTCCCCTTCCAAGCTGCAATTCTGTGTCCAGCGAGTTGTTTATCTTGGGCACTCGCTGTCCAAGGAGGGAAGGCAGCTTACGTCAGATCGCATACAGTTAATTGCTAACATGCCAATACCCAAGACACAAAAGGAGGTACGGGCTTTTATAGGCCTCACTTCATATTGTAGGCAGTGGATCCCTCAGTATGCATTTCTAGCAAAACCACTCATTCAGTTGACAACACAGGAGGCGGCCACATCGACTGTCCTCCCTTGGACTCAGGAACATACACAAGCTTTTGAAAGCCTAAAGAAAGCTTTATGTCAAGCACCTGTTTTAGCAACACCATGTTACAATAAACATTTTACGCTCTTTGTTACAGAACGCGAAGGTACTGCTTTGTCAGTACTCACACAGGAACAAGCAGGATCACACAAACCATGTGCTTATTTTTCTAGTACATTAGATCCCGTAGCTCAGGCTCTGCCTGCGTGCCTGAAATCAGTGGCAGCGACAGCTTTAGCAATCAGACAAAGCGATGCCATAGTGTTAGGACATCCATTGACAGTACAAGTACCACACGCAGTAGAGGTTCTTGTGAACCGAACGCAAACACAACACTTGACTATAGCAAGACTTACCGGTTATGAATTGACATTGTTTCAGCCACACATAGAAATCAGACGTTGTAGTACATTGAATCCTGCCACACTTTTGCCAGTAAACGGAACAGACCCACTAGCACATGATTGTATTGAAGTTATTACTATCACGACGAAACCCAGACAAGACTTGACAGACGTCCCATTGTCAGATCCAGACCTGACGTTGTATGTAGATGGTTCATGTATGAGAACAAGTACAGGAGAGCTAGTGGCCGCGTATGCAGTCACAACAGACACTGAAGTCATTGAAACATATTGCATAAATACCTTGTCAGCTCAAGCAGCAGAGCTCATCGCTCTGACACAAGCCTGTATTCAAGCCACAAATAAGAAAGTCAACATATACACTGATTCACGTTATGCATTCGGAGTTGTACATGACTTCGGCGTGCTGTGGCGAGAGAGAGGTTATTTAACTTCTCACGGTGCCCACATTCAGCACGGACCCCTCATTCATGCCTTATTAGATGCAATACATCTACCCACTGCAATATCAATTATGAAATGTAAAGCTCATACGAAAGTTACTGATATCATTTCCCAAGGCAATGATCTAGCTGACAGAACAGCTAAACAGACTGCTCAAACTCACACATCTGACATGACAAAGACAATAGTTCTGACACCAACACATTGCATGACGGTTAAGGATCCCGCTCTTGACGTAATTGACATACAGACACATGCTACACCAGATGAAATAAAGAAATGGACTGAATTAGGAGGGATCCAAACGAATCAAGGATGGATGACGAAGGAAAAATCTGTATGGTTCCTTCCTGACTCTATGGTTCAAGTTATCATTAATACAATACATAGTCCAGCGCACCTAGGAGAAAAAGCTATGCTAGACAGCATTCAACACATTTGGTTCAACAAACATTTACGAGCAGTAGCTAAACAAAAAGTTCGTACCTGTATGATCTGTTGTCAGTTTAACCCAGGTAAAAGCATTCCCGTAGAACAGGGTGGATTTCAGCCTCCTGATCACCCTTTTGAAGTCCTCCAGATGGATTATATCCAGATGGAACGATGTCGAGGATTCAAATATGTTCTTGTAGTTGTCTGTGTTCTTTCCCGTTGGACAGAAGCCTACCCGGTCTCAGATTACACTGCCCCGACTACTGCCAAACAGTTGGTTCGAGAATTCTTCCCACGGTACGGTTTACCACGTGTTGTCTACTCAGATAACGGCCAGCCGTTCTCATCCGAACTAATGAAACACGTTTCACTTTTGTTAGGCTATCAATGGAAATTTCACTGTGTCCGACACCCCGAGGCAGCAGGTCTCGTGGAACGACATAATCAAACTCTGAAAATTAGATTGTCCAAAATATGTAGAGAGAAAGGTGTCGAGTGGGTAGTAGCCTTACCAGTTGCACTCTTTTACATGAGAATGGTAGCGCACTCTCGAACAGGGCTATCCCCTTATGAGGTGATCTTTGGCAGACCACCAAATATGTGGGGGACGCCTATACCACGCAAAATAACTGATGTTGACTGTAATATGCTGACAGATTACCTGGCTTCCTTGATGTCTGCACTACAATCTTGTCGTTCACAGGTAGCTGCAGCCTTTCCCGACAACACCGAGGTGAAACCCCATGACGTAGTTCCCGGGGACTTGGTGTTAGTGCGGAATTTTGACCGGAAGACTCAGCTGGATCCTAGGTGGAAATCGCCTCAACTTGTACTACTCACCACGAGGACAGCCGTGAAGATCGAAGGTCGCAAAGGATGGTTACATTCAAGTCATATCAAGAAATTTCATGGACTACCGTCCGATGTAAACGTTACACCTCGCGTGTTTTCACCGATTGACTCAAAGCTTCCTTTGGTTGAACAAAGCGATAAGGAACTATACAAACTAAAATTACGGTCTAATAAGTCAGACAATTTGATTGTTTAAGTCCTCTCCAAGGTGAATCGGTCGAATTTGTCTCTGACATGTATCCCCTAGACCTGAATAGAGAAAGAAACCGAAAGATGCAGTTGAAAAAGCATGCGTACTGTAAATCACTGCGTAGTCATTGCACAGTGACGTTATTAATTTTGTTTTTCTTAAGTCTTTTAATAATAGCTGCAAGTATATTGTTGCACATATATTATCCTATTTCTAAACATGTTTACAATGTTACTGCTGAACATTCTTTTAGTGAATTACCCCCGCATGAGTTGTCCTATAGATTTGCGCTGCGCAATAACACTTTTATTAGTATGTTACATCATTCCCATCAGACTAGCAATGCTACAAATTGTTGGATATGTGGCCGACTCCCTCCCTATCAGAACTATAAGGGAATTCTGCCTCTCTTTCCATATCCGTTCACACACAATGGCTCCTGTGGAGCATGGTTTAGTTTAATTAATTCCTTAGATTCAAACTCAGTAGCTTATCAAGACAACTGGGTATGGGGAAACCTGAACTTAGTTTTGCTTAAAGTCTGCTACCCTAACAAGGAGGGACTTCCCAAAAGAACAGGAACTGATCTAGAAAATGAAGTATACGGATTAGGTAATTTTACACTTAACCTCATGATCCTGAACGTTGAATCTGAAGCTACACCAATCTTGCCCGCCATGTCCGTATTCCCAGTAAAAGGGGAACTATGTATAAAAAAGAATGGCTCCATACACATGGGCCATAGTAAATGCACCACTGTGATAAAATTCAGTGATCAAGGCAAGTCTACGTTTAGAGCTTCTCGTCATTCCTACTTTATATGTGGCCAGACCGCATATATACGCCTACCTCTAGATTGGGATGGTACCTGTTACATAGCATTCCTCCTACCACCTGTTTTCCTAGCTCCTCCTGATTATCATAGAAATACTCATTTAGTACACAATAGACAGCAGAGAGATCTCCCAATCGTCGATTACACTGAAACAGCATGGGAAAAATACACAGATTTCAATAAAGGTTTCTTCCCCTATATAGGTACAGTCACTAATAGTAAGTTGATACGTAGATTAACCAGAACCCTTGAAGCAGTAGTGAACGAAACTATTTCCGCCTTAGGCAATTTAACAGAAGAACAGTCTGCTATGCGGATTGTTGTGCTTCAAAATCGTCTTGTCCTTGACGTCATCCTGGCCGATAGGGGCGGAGCTTGTAGGGTCATCGGATCAAGTTGTTGCATTTTCATACCAGAAAATTCGCCGTCAGTATATAAAGCCATAACCCGCCTTCATAAGATTGTAAGCCAGATACACCAGAGTCCAGGCACCTGGACTTGGTCCGGTTGGTTCTGGGGCGTGTTGTCAGCCTGGGGATGGAGAATGCTCTCCTTCCTAGGTATTGGCTTTCTCATACTATTCAGTTGCTGCTTATGTCTACAATGTGGGCCAGCGATTTGTGGTCTGTGTGCCACCTCGTGTATCCCACATCCAAGTTTTCGTTCGAGATCCCGGAAGAAGAAAGAAGAACAAATGATGTTATATGAACAGATCGATGGATTGATGAAGATTGATATCTCCTAAGGGCCAGTAGGGGACAAGGAGGGAATGTGGAAATATGGATTTTTATGGTCGGTTATGTCCCCTATCTTGGACCCCAACGGTTTCATGTATAAGTCACAAGTACATGTATGTTCCCTCCAGTTCCAGTTATGAAGACGCAAACACATGTGCGTCCACCGTCAACATGTCCTCTTTCAGATCCGCCATGAATGGGTCAGATATTCCATTCCGAAGTATGAAAGGCCACCGACTTTATATGGTTCACTTTCCACATTTTACAGATTCAGGCGAGTAGGCCCGAATTCTGTCATCAAGCCTTTTCCTGCCTTCTGCCTCTGAAAGCTCCAGTCTGAGCCTGCATCCGTGACCATGAACTTTGTCTTACTCCCTGCGCGGCTCACGGTGCCTGATCCAGCCCGTCGCCTGCCAAAAACTGTATTTCACCTTCAAGATTATCTTCTCCGCCCCTCATCCGATGCATTCCTGTCTAGTAGTTTAGGTAAACATTCCTCCAGCTACTGTGCAAAGGGGCCAGGCCTCGCTGTCCTCATGCAAGTAATTCATAGCCCTGTTACCATGGAATATTCCTACCCCCTCGCATCTAGTGTAGACACTTAGACGCTTGTACACGCACTAACAGTCAGTATAGTCAGTATAGAATAAGATTCTATCCTAAGAGACCTCTCTTTTTGGATAACACAGTTCTTTAAACATAGTATATTAGATATGATTTGGGATTAGGTTGACATAACCCCAGACTTCTGTCTCCACATGTAGAGCTAAATGTCAAGTCCCATTCTCCCCCTAGTTGCACGTCAAATCACACGTCATGCTGCTGCGCGCGCATCTCTGCCAAGTATTTTTGCTGACATTGCGAAATTCTTTCATGGAACCACCCATTTGTGACATCATACCTAATGACGTTTTTTAGTTACGCCTAGTTACACCCATTTTAGTTACGCATGTATGTCTTTATCTCTGTTATCAACTGTTACGCCTCCTGCATCTGTTTCACTGTAATGCCTCTTCTATAAAAATGATTACCTGTCAATAATATATGTTCCTTCACTTCCTGAACCTCCGTGGTGATGGAATATGAAGCCCACAATTCGAATTGTTATTGGAATAAAGCCCGTTCCGAATCTCTAATACCGCGGATTCTGCCTCTTATTTTACTGAGCTATTCTTATTAATTTTCCGCATCAAATTCAGTACCGGTAATTAAATTATTTACCACACCGTTCTCCACTGTGTTTCTCCTGCTCTCATTTCTGCCTGCTACGGAGGAACAATCAATCTATTGCCCACATATGGTACTGTCAAACCACTCTCGCCCGTCCTCTGCTTGTCGAAAATCGGCATAACCTGACCTATTGTTACGGGTACCGTAACCGCCTCAAGATTCTTAGTCAGTTCCCTGATTTTCTCTGTCAATTCAAAGGTAGTCCTTACTAGTTCTCTGGTCTTCTCATCCTCAATTTCATTATCCCTTTCTATCTCTCTTACTCTCTCTCTCTCTCTCTCTCTCTATCTCTCTCTTTCTCTCTCTCTCTTTCTCTCTCTCTTTCTCTCTCCCTTTCTCTCTCTCTATCTCTCTCTCTTTCTCTTTCCGCCAGAGAACAACTGCTTTTCAAACCAGGGGTGGTACCCTCTGTTTTAATAATCCGCAGGGTGTCTCTCATCGGGGTCACTGCTGTTCCTACCTCTGGTTCTCTTCTATACGGGGGTGGTCTTTTATAGAGCATGTCCTCTAAGACATCGTCATCAGACTCATTTGCCCCATATCTCCTGGTCTCTACATTATGTTCTTTCTCTGTATACTTTCTCCCTTCTGACTCCTCTGCTCTTCTTACAGGATATAATCCCTCAGTCATACTGGCATCACGCCACCTTCTCATCCGATCATGATGAGTTTCACGATCATACTTTCGCCCAAACATATACCTGTAACTACCCCCACCCCTCTGCTTTTCTCGTTCATGCATTTCATCTTCCCATTCCGTCAATGCCTCAAACTGCGTCGGCCTAGGCCGAGGCTCTAGACTCATCATCCGTTCCCGTAAGTTCCTCAATATGGCCAGATTAAATGAGCCATGTTCCGGGAAAGCTAAAACCCCATCCTCTCTCTTATACTTCACCCAGTTATCCAACCAAATACAAGTATGATACCCATACTTCGCAACCATCAAGGATGCGGGGGTTCTTATCAGGGGCAGTAACTGTCATTCCCTAGTCACAATATCCTTATCCTTGTCAAACCAGGTCTTAACCTTACTAAACAAGGATTTCTTTTTCTTTTCCTCAGCGTGGTAATACATTTTCTTATTCTCCACAAGCTGTTTGTCCTTTCTACAACTGTACGATCTCCTGTCCAATTGCAGCGCAACTCACACTAACGCACCAATCCTGGAGCGTCTACGTCACTGACTCAGTCCACGAATCCCAGCGCGACTCACACCAGCGCACCAATCCTGAGCGTCTACGTCACCCTGTATGTCTCCCAATCCCAGCGCGGCGTACACTAGCTCACCAATCACCGTACTTTCCACCGTTCTAACCCACTGTCCAATCACAGCGCGGTCTCCCTGACGTCAGCAGTCGCTGCAGCAGCTTCTGCTCCTGTCTCCTGTCTCTCTCGTCTACCCCTCCTTTACAAAACTACTCAGTAGACTTTGTTTCAATTTCTATGAGTCTGTTAGTTACAACATACAAACATCTCCATTGTCTGCTTCGCTAGCCACAGAACAGCAAAAGACCTTTCCCACGAGAATTCTGCCTTTCCCGAGAGCAGCGCTTACCTCTGCCCTACTACAGAATCGTTACTTCCGTTGATAAAGTAGCACATCCCTCTACTCTATCCTTCTAACAAGCACCAATTAACTGTTTTCTCCGGAATGCTCCTAAGAGTTTCACAATTAACCAGAATGCCTTCTCATTCACGCACTTTCACACCAGAAAATGTAGTACATTCACACAGAATTCTGTCTTTCCCGAGAACAGCGAACAGTCTGTCCTACTACAGAATTATATCACACGTTAACAAAGCAGCGCTTACCTCCTTCTAACAAGCTCAGAGAATATCTATTACCTTTCTAATGATAGGCGTTAACGGAATGCCATACGGACCCCTGAGACCTAAGACCAGAACTTCACAGATAACCTTCGCTATCATATACACTTCTCTCACACAGAAAATACGTTTCTAATGGCAACACACAGCGATGCTACCTCATCGAACCCTGACAATGCGACGCGCAACTTCAATTATCGCACGTTTTTCCCTGTCTGCATACAGGGCCAACAATCCCGCCTTTTTCCGAGAGCAGCACTCCCTCTGCCCTACTACGGAACTGTCACCGACTCCCTACATCCCAGAAGCCGTTCACAATACATAAAACTCAACACAACTTCAACATACAGTGTTAGTAAAAATATCAATCAATAATCAACAAGCCTATATACACGCAAATTCACCAGATCAAGACAATAGTAAACCATCATTCTGCTACCAAGAAACTGGTGCAGATCAGAACTTCCGAATCCCCTCAACTTCCACGGACGGAGTGATCTTACAGTCACACACGCACACACACATCACACGCTGGTGAGGCCCATTACACCAACTTACATCCTACCACTCTTATCCGTGCCATGCATAAGGGGAAACACCTTCCTTATACCTATCCAATCTGCATGTACTTTGAGGTCAATAGCATCTACTAGTTGCTTTTAAATCTGGCAAAACATTTCAAATAATATGCAAATAAATTCAATAAACATGACAAGAAAATAACCACCCGACACAGAGATTCAAACAGAATATTTGTTTATCTAAAATTGTAAGAAAAGCCAAATTAAATGCAAATTCATTTCTCTCATATTTACCTATTCTGTCTAAATGTCAGATCCTAAGTCAGAACCGGTCCTTAGTAACAGATTCAAAGTTTCTGGCCGTCATGTAGAGTCACCGCCCTCTCCGTCAGCATAGGGACCTCGGATCATCAGTTCGGGAAGAAGTGGCGCTATACCTCTCTAGTCTACTAATATTTATACCAAAATTGCATTACAAAATGTTACAATCCTCATCCGTTTAGCAGGAAAAGATGTCGTCTTGATACATTAAGAAATTTTCCCATGTATTGATAACTTCAAATTCTGAATAGAAATTATAAGTCCATAGCTAATTCGTTACCTCTACGGATGTCTCTTTTGGATAAATTTGTATCCAGTTGTGAGATCATTACAAGTTCACAAATTCAATATTTCGGGATTGCAACAAACTGCATGTTCAGGGGCACTTGGCAGATTTCCTGGGCTTGTCGTCATGATCATGGCTTTTCAGTTCATCAGAAGTGCAAGGTCACAGGCAGCGCGAAGTCTTTTTGCAAAATTTCCATCTACTCGAATGCAGGCTGCGGGTGGTAGCCATTTTCTGGTAGGCCACATTGGTCAACTTAAGTGAAAATAAACATAAAACAGAATTACTGCACGGAAATGATTATACAGTGTTATTCCCCTGCTAATACCCTTATGTGTATGTATTTATCTAGCCATTTGCGACATCAAAAGCCATTAATGCATATTAATTATAAGCGCAAAACACAATAAGCAACATCTATTTCTGTCAGTTTGCTCACCAACTTAGTTCACTTATTATTGTAGCCATGCAATAGCATTCCCACGTGTAATTCTTCTGTTAATAAGGTTGGTTAGACACGACTTTGACATATCTTTAGTAGTTAATGTTTAATCAGTAGTACTTTTAATTATAACATGCGAAAATGAAAAAGGTATTCGGTTTTAAAGAAAAAACCCTGCTCCATCAAAAGCATGCAGGTGTGAGGGGAACACAGTCCCTGCACATCTCACGCACATGCTGGATTCAAGCACTGAAACACCCATGTAGCCTGCCCACACTCCAGTCCATTTTTGGCTTGAGCAACACATACATCACATGTCGACCTGTGTTTGGGGGTGGACTCACTGTGTCCAAGACTGCGCAGCCAGCAATGTCCCTGTACTGTGAATAGTTGAATGTGTCACATTGAGGGACATGATCACACAAATACAAAATGCCATTCACAAGGGCAGTTGTGCGCAAAATACAGTGCTGAGATGGCCCATAGCTGGAGTGAAACGTGAAAAGACTGATGTCATGCTCTGTAAGTTGAGTGAGGTGTCCTTGTCTTTGTAGGCAGGGACTCTGCAGGCCAGCTGGGCTCACACTGAGAAGGACTACAGGGGCACACACAGCCATCCAGCCAAGCAATCACTGTCCTGACTTCAGCATGAACAACCTTCTGTGTCACTGTATGGCTGACAACACAACAGAGGTCACTCATACATACATGTGAAGGGAGGGACAGCTGTGGCATTGGGTACACACACCCTCCCACTGGAGACAGCATGTCAGGCAGTGCATGACACTACCCCACACTCCCAGGCACCAACTGCATCAGCCCAACTACATGTGTGGCCTCCCTGCCCTACACCACCACTGTTGAAGACTTACCATGACATTTGGGGCACCATATAGCCTTGGGTACTGTGTGAGCACCTCGTCCACCAGGACTTCCGGCTCCTCGCTCGTGAAGGGACTTGCACGGATCTTCACTGTCCTTGCCATCACTGTGGATGTGAGACAACAGCGGCGGAATTGAGTGGTGAGGGTTCTCAGGCAGCAGTCCCTGGAGGCAGCAGCAGGTGAGGGGTCTCAGGCAGCAGTCCCTGGAGGCAGCAGCAAGTGAGGGGTCTCAGGCAGTAGTCCCTGGAGGCAGCAGTAGGTGAAGGGTCTCAGGCAGCAGTCCCTGGAGGCAGCAGCAGTTGAGAGGTCACTGGCAGCAGGGTCTGGGAGCAGTGGAAATGTGAGGCTCACTCCCACACATATATAGCCACCTGGGGTCGTTTCAAAGGTGCCAAGCTGCAGCAATTGGTGGTCCAGGTCTGCCTCTTTCAAATGCATCCGATGACCGCCTCCGCGGTGGCGGAGCACGCCTACCGCGATCTTCAAAATTGCATCATGCCACCGCAATCATGTCTCCCATTGGCTGTATGGGCATGCTCCATGGCGGTGACACACCGCAGGGGCCCGGGGTGCGCTACCACGATTTCAGTGCCAGAGCATGCCAACCACCATTTCCTCATGTCTCCATGCCTCTCACTACCGCACTTGTGTGAATGGGGGAGCTGGTGACACACCGCCGGGGCCAGGCGGTAGCTACCACGATTTGGGTGCCATACATTGACACGAGGCTCCGCCATTCAGGTGGCGGAGCATGCCAACAGCCATTTCCCCATGTCTCCATGCCACTCACTACCGCACTTGTGTGAATGGGGGTGCTGGTGACACACCGCCGGGGCCAGGCGGTAGCTACCGCGATTTGGGTGCCATACAATGGCAATGGCCATCTGTCAAACATCAACAGTGCACAGTGCCAACATGTTCAATGGCACATCATTGTGCACACAATGCCAATGCTCAATTCACTCCACTGATGGCTATACATGCCATGTTTGTGTGTGTGTGTGTAACGTAGATTTGCCTGTACCCACTCACATGTCACTTATGGATTTGATGTTGGTGTAGGCAGGACAGTGTTGTTCTGGACTGTACAATATGTACACATGTCAATGTGTTGAGGTCCAGTGGCAATCCCAGCGATGCTCGTCTCAATGAATGATGATCTATTTAGTATTGCCTCTCATGTCTGCTCATGAACACATTCGTCATTCCAGCGCTGACTGTGGTCATTGTGTGGTGGTAGTGTGCCAGGTTGTAATGACGCATTAAGGTGTGACAGGTACAGCAGCTAGTTATGAGACAGTGGTTTTGATTAGTTACACATATGCTGGATGCTATACTCCCAGGCGTGCCCATGTGAACTGTGGCCATATCCCTATGTGCATTCACATTGACCAAGGTGGTGTTTGAGGTAGTTTAGTTTAATAGTTTATAAAGCGCGTGAATCACCCCCAGGGGGGTCTCTCAGCGCTAGTGGGCAGTGCGGGGCGGCTGGGGAAAAATCATTCTGCAAAGAGGGTTGTCTTCAGTATCTTTCTAAACCTAAGGTAGTCGGAGCATTGCCTTAGGGGAAGGGCGAGCTGATTCCAAATCATAGGAGCTTGATAGGAGAAAGATTTACCTCCTAACCGAGTTCTCTTAATTCTCGGAATAAGTAGCAGAGATTTAGAGCCTGATCTCAAGTCGCAGCTGGGAGTATATTGATGGAGTCTCGCAGCTAGATATTGGGGGCCGGGACCCCACAGTGCTTTGTGAGTCAGGCAGCAAAGCTTAAACGTAATCCGTTTTCGCACTGGCAACCAATGAAGTTGTTGGAGCAGTGGGAGTGAAGCTGATCTATATGGGGCATTGGTGACTAGTCGTGCCGCGGTGTTTTGAACCACTTGCAAATGGCTAAGAGCGGATTCATTCGCGGCAACCAAGAGGGCATTACAGTAATCCGACTTATTCAGTACTAGTGCCTGCACTAGTGTCTAACGGAGCGAGTCTGGGAGATAGGGGAGGGCTTTCCTCAAGAGGCTCAAAGTAAAGAAGCATGCGCTGGCTGTGTAGGATACATGGTCCTTCATAGACAGAGCCTGGTCAAAGCGCACACCCAAATTTTTTGCTGTTAATTTGGGCGGAGGAGCAGGTCCCAATTCCGATGGCCACCAAGCGGGAGACCACAGGATGGGGGCATCACCGAAGAGGATGATCTCCGTTTTATTTGCATTCAATTGGAGGAAGTTGTTACTCATCCACTGCGAGATGGCCAACATACCTGAGGCAAAAGATGAATGGGCTGTCAGAGAGGATTTATTGAATGGAAAAATAAGTTGGGTATCATCCGCATAGGATACGGGGATGAACCCAAGAGATCTTAAAAGAGAAGCAAGGGGGGCCACATAGATGTTGAATAATGTGGGGCTTAAACAAGAGCCCTGTGGCACACCCTTGGACAGACTTTCGGTGGTAGAGCGGAAAGGGCCTAAATTAAGTGTTTGTGTGCGATTGGAAAGGAAACTGGTAATCCAGTTCAGCGCCATTCATCCGAGACCAGTCTCCTTTAGCCTTCCAAGCAAGGTCGGATGGTCCACCGTATTGAAAGCCGCGGAGAGATTTAAAAGGACCAGGATGGCAGACTGTACCTGATCAAGAATAAGTCTAATGTAGTCGGTTACGGCTACCATGCAGTCTCCGTACTATAGTTTGCGCGGAATCCTGATTGAGACGGGTCCAAGTATCCGGTTGCTTCGATATGGTTGGAGAGATGTCTATTCACATGCTTCTCCAAGACCTTGCTCAGATAGGGCAGAAGAGAGATAGGACGGAGGTTAGAGAGGTCATCCATTGGAAGATTCTTGTTTTTCCGCAATGGAATGACATGGGCTGCTTTCCAAGTGGAGGGGACCAGACCGCTATCAAGGGAGGAGTTAAGAAGGGGGCTAACAGAGTCTGCAAATCCATGTGCAAGGGGTGCCGCAGTTTTTGCAGGCATAACATCTAAAGGGGAGCCAGATTTGACATTGCACAGAAGTGTGATGGGTTCATCCCTAGAGAGGGGAGGGAAGGTCGATAATGTTGTAGTGGTGGCATTATGGGGTGTAAAAGTGTCATCAGGCAAGGGTGCGTGACAATTACTGGCGAATTTATCATAGATAGAGTCAATTTTTTGTATAAAAAAAGAGCTAATGTTATTGCAGAGGGACTGGGATAAGTTGTTATCCACTTCACAGGCTTTAGGACATATAAAATCTTGCAAAATTTGGTGAAGAATTTTGGGAGAATTACCTGCCTGTTTTAGTTGTTGGGCTATATGCGATCTACGGGCTTGTTTAATTTCATTATGGTAAAGGGTAAGTGCGGCTCTGTAGTTTGCTTTATCCGTGTCTTGGTGAGTGCGACGCCACCTTCTTTCCAGTTGTTTGCAGCGGCTTTTTGTCGTGCGTGATTCGGGGGTAAACCAGATAGCTAAAGTGTTCCTAGGGGCTGTGGTACACGTCTTTACAGGGGCGATGGAATTAATGGTTGCTAGGACCGAGTTGTTAAAGATAGTGAGATTTCCTTCGATATTATTAGTCAGGGGATAGCTAGGGGGTATGAAAACCGATGAGAAGGACTCATGGTTAATTTTATACCATTGTCTGTAGGTAAGTTGTGTGTGTGCTGCCGTTATAATGGGCATCTGGGAACACTGCACTTGAAAGTTAATAAGTGCATGGTCCGTCCAGCACATGAGGCGGGGGGCACCACAGGTAAGCCGCTCAGTATTGGCGCAGATAATGTCAAGGGTGTGGCCTGCTGTGTGTGTCGGGCCATCATTCTTTTTTGTGAGGTGGAGGGTAGAAAGATCAGCAAAGAAAGATGATATTTCGGGAAGCAAAAGATTTTCACTATGTATGTTAAAATCTCCTAATAGTAGGAAATTATTAGAGGCAATGACATGAGAGGCTATTATTTCCATTAGTTGTGTGGAGAAGTTCATAAAAGGGCCCGGGGGTCGGTCCACCAAAGCCCCTCTCCATAGGTCGTGCGGACCGATTACCATCTTGAAGACCAAAATTTCAATTTGGGGGTTGATACGCCGATCAAGCATCGTGATTTGTACATGCTCCTTATGAATAATTGCAACCCCCCCCCCCCCCAGTTTTTTGCTGCCGATCAAGCCGCAAAATCCTGTACCCTTCCGGAATATCGATTTTAATATCGGGGCGGCTGGAGGGTTTCAACCAGGTCTCAGTCAGGAAACCCATATCAGGAGAGTCAGTATTTAAAATATCCCAGATCTCGAGAGCGTGTTTTGGAAGCGACCTAATATTACCCAGAAAGCCCTTCAAGGAGTGGCCCTAAGTGGTCTGAGGGATCGGGATATTGCCTGCAGTATTAGTGTCTGGGGGAGCCGAGAGTATAATATCACACTGTCCAAAAGCCGGTGGGTTAAGGGCAGTTAGAGGGGTTTCAACATCGCAATTGCTTTGAAATTTGCAATGAATACATGAAAAGGGCCCTTCCAGTGGATACAGCCCCCTATAAGGGCAGGTCAGGCGACACTCACCTTGAAGAAGCTCGAGTTCAGACCTACTGTATGCATATATGCATTTCAAATGGTTATGTGTCGAGTTTGCATAGTCCCTGGCGGCTGGCGGCGTCCTGGCACAGATGGGCGCAGATGGGCTTGCCTTTGGCGCGCCTTCGGCGTGCCGCCGGAGTGCCCGCTCCGCGCGTCCGCTGCGCGCCTGCGCCATAGCCCTCTAAGGAGTGTGTGGGAAGCAGACACTAGACTGCTCCCCACGTTACCTCCAAGATGGCGGGCGGGCAGCCAGGAGACGTGAGTACAGCGATTGAGATGTCTCGGGGAGGGGGAGCAAGAAAAACAGTTAGTATGCCTTGAAATTATACCTTAAAAGTGAGCCAGTAAAATGTTTAAAAAAACGAAGAATAGCAGTCAATGCCCACGCTAAAAACGGCAGTAAAATACAATAATAAAACAGCCACACAGCAAGAGAGAACCTCCAGTACCCCACGCACTGTGCAACAGCCTCGATCTCCCGGCTCAAGCCTCAGGAGATGTCGAGGTACTTGTCTTGTGTAAGTTGACAAGGGTGCCCTTTGTGTAGCTGAAGGTGTCATTCCATGTAAGCTGGTCTGTTAGTCACTATAGATGTCAGTCATTGTTGTTGTTGTGTCATCCAGAACATGATATGTTGTGCACATCTCATGAAGTATTGCATTGACATGTGTCCACTATCATCTCAAATAGGAGGAGGCCAAATTTGACTCGTCACTTGACGGTGCTGGAGGACATGGAGGATGTTGCGATCATACGGGAATGCCGCCTGGACAGAGCCACCCTGAAAACCCTTTGTGATCTTTTGGAGCCCCACCAGCAGACCCGCAGGGCATATTCAACAGCTTTCACCCCACTTATAAGATGATGGCAGTCCTGTATTTTTTTGCCACTGGATCGTTCCAGGAGACTGTGGCCAGTGCTGGTGGGATGTCACAACCGATGTTCAGCATGCTGCTGTGTGATGTACTGTCCGCCATGATGCTATACAAGGACAGATATATCCATTTCCCCATGGGGGCTGAATTGCCAGCTGTGAAGGGAGACTTCCCTCCCCTTGGACACATCCCCAATGTTGTTGGGGCCATTGATTGCACCCATGCTGGTCTTGTGCCACCACAGTCAAGTGGGCACATTTACCGCAATTGCAAGCATTACCACTCCATCAATGTGCAGGTGGTGTGTATGGCAGATATGACCATCTCCCACGTGTGTGCCAAATTCCCAGTCTCAGCCCATGACTCCTACATCCTGCAGAACAGCATAGTGCCCCAGCTGATGGCTAATCTTCTTCCCGAGCGTGCATGGATTGTGGGTGAGTATGCCTAGTCGTGTGGCGTGCTGTGTGTGTGACCTGCTGCCCTGAGCCTCAGCGATGTTGCAATGTCTATTTGTGTTTGTCATACCTAGGTGACTCTCCATATCCCAACCGTCCCTGGTTGCTGAGCCCACTGCGGAAGCCCAGGACACCGGATGAAGTCCGCTACAATGAGGCCCATGCGAGGACACGTCGTGTGGTGGAGCATACTTTTGGTCTGCTCAAGTCACGTTTCTGCTGCCCGGACAAGGCCGGAGGTGCACTGGCATACTCGCCCAGGAAGGTGTGTCAGATTGTTGTGGCATGCTGCATGCGCCACAACCTAGCCATTCGCAAGGAGATTCCCCTGCTCCTGGATGATGGTGAGGACCCAAGGCCCCAGCCTGCAAACCAAGCCATGTCCAGTGATGAGGACTGTGGAGAGGAGGAAGGTGTTGACCTGTGTGAACAGCTCATCGCCCGCTACTTCACTTGACGGTGGGTGTCAATGTGCAACATACCCATTGTCTGCTGATATTGCTGTTGTCGTGAAGGAGCATGTGAGAATTGTAGAATCAGCCAGTTGTAGACTCAGTGGTGGTTGGAAATGTTTCTGGGACATGTCATTTGGGAACATCAACAGGACGTGTATGTTGACACTTGTTGGCCATTGTGACATGTGCATGTTGGGTTATCCTGATGGTAGGGGTTGTGTGATGTCTGTGATGCCACACCCAGACCAGTGACAGTTGTTCTGTTGTGTTTCCCTAGGTGCCTTCAACTTCTCCTTTCCTACATACAGCCCATGCTCCTGGTACATTGTGATCATGTTGAAGACTGTACATCCTGCAATAAAGACGGAGCAGATACACCATCATGTGTGTGAGGATATTTTATTTACAATGGTGAGATGCGAGGGGGGTGTACATTTCATTTGGGGGGTGGGGTGGAGCAGTGAGTTAGCAGTTGTGGTAATGAGATAGTCGAATAGTCACCACATTGCTGGGGTGACCCAGTCCAACAGACAGATGCCATTCACAAGACAGTGTGGGAAAGGACAGTCCAAAAAGTCAATGCAGTGGTGGAGAGGGTTGCTATCATGGCTGGCTCCGTGACTGGCGTCTGGCAGGTGCTTGGCCTCCAGGTACTCCCAGGGTCTTCTTAGGACGGCCACTTCATCTTTTGGCAGGGGGGGCCCTGCCGCAGGGCCTGTGGGGTCTGAGGACTCACCCCTCTCTGTGGGCACAGGGGAGGATTGTGAACTGTCATTGTGCAGCCCACCAGAGGGAGGTGGAGGTGTTGTCTGTGGCACATGCCTGTTCCTCAGTACCGCCACTTGCTGGCCCAAGAGGTCCACGATTTGTCCCATGTGGGTGTCGATGGACCTCATCAGCAGGATGAGCTTGTGCAACAGTTCGTCTGACCGGCCCGTTCGTCCCTGGGCCTGTACGTATGCACCCAGGACTCTGGTGATGTGTTCCAGGGAGTGGGTCCCAGCCTCCTGGTGTCCCTGGGTGACCCTGTCCCTTCCACCTGCCCTGCTGCCACGGACCTGTTGCCTCACCACTGTGGGCACCCTCATCCTCTCCCTGCCCTCCTCCGTGGATGTTGTGTGCTGGTCATCCTCTGGGACAGGGAGAGTGTTGCAGGCAGCACTGGTGGTGGTGGTGGTGGTGGTGGTGGTGGCCGCACAGGCCGTGACAGCAGGGGTCTGCTGTGGAGTTGTTGATGGCGCAGATTTGGTGGGGGGGAAAATAGGGTCCTGGAACGTGTTGCTCCCTGGCACACCAGATGGGCCGGCCTCGAGCTCAGCGTGCATGGAATCCTGGGAGTCAACATCCAAGAGTCCTTGTACCGGGGCTGGAGACTGGCTCTGCAGGTTACTGGTATTGTCCTCTGCAGTGAGTTCTTGGTCACCTGTGAGTCAGATGTGAAATGGTCATTGCAGTGCACCCAGCAAGCTTTGTGTTAGCTGTGTTTCATTCACTTTTTGTACACTGCACAATTGATATATCATCACATTGTTGACTATGTCCAGTACTGTGCTTCCTGACATGATGCAGTGGTACGGGCATTACTTGTCCATGGTGTGAGGTGTCAAGGCATACCATGCGACCCGTGCACAATTGAGGTTTACACAGACTTGTTGCCATCTAGGGCCTGGCACAACATGTGTTTAATTGAGAACTCATTGTTTATTTGTCTGACCTAGAAGACGTCACATCTGGCCATGGACTGGCCATTGTCATCTCCTGCATCCCTTTGTCCTGTCATGTGCATATCTTGATTTGTACCACCACACATGCTTTCTTATTTTTCGAATGGTCCTTGTTGCACTTGCCCCATGGTGATGCACATGTAACTAGGTGCTGTGCATGGTTGTACCCTGACTTTCTTCTACTTATGCATTGGTGTGTCACACTTTGGTGGCTGTGACAGTTTCCTTAGCTTACCTATGTGCACACTGTGCTTGGCAATGGGGTAGGTATGCCTCTTTGTGCAATGAGAGGGCTGGTGTTGTCATATGGCACCATGTAATTTTTGAAAAATGGGTGGGTGCACGTACTTGCTATTTACCTGTAAGTTTGTTTGGTGTACTGCAATGGCTTCCAACTGCTCCTGGGTGGGGGAGTGCTCCATCCTGCTCAGGTGTGGGACCGAGGGAATGTTTGGAGTAGTGGTGCAGGCCACCCACCCACAAACACCCTCCCAGGGAGGATGGCTACTTACCTGTAAGTTTGTTTGGTGTACTGCAATGGCTTCCAACTGCTTCTGGGTGGGGTGGGGAGGGCTCCATCCTGCTCAGGTGTGGAACAGAGGGAATGTTGGGAGTAGTGGTGCAGGCCTCCCAGGGAAGATGGCTACTTACCTGTAAGTTTGTTTGGTGTACTGCAATGGCTTCCAACTGCTTCTGGGTGGGGTGGGGGAGGGCTCTATCCTGCTCAGGTGTGGGACACGGGGCATGGTGGGAGTAGTGGTGCAGGCCTCTCCCCCAAAAACAGCCTCATTCTGAAGATGGCTAAATACCTGTACGTTTGTTTGGTGTACTGCAATGGCTTCCAACTGATTCAGGGGGGGGTGGGTGAGGGATCCATCTTGGTAGGCTGTGGGACAGGGGGTATGGTGGGAGTAGTGGTGTAGGCCCCACCCCCAAGCAGCCTCATTGTGAAGATGGCTACCTACCTGTGAGTTTGATGTGGGTTGTGTAATGGCTGACACATGCTTCTGGGTGGGGGGAGGGATCCATCTTGGAAGGCTGTGGGACAGGGGGTATTGTGGGAGTAGTGTGGCAGCCCCCCCAACAGCCTCATTGTGAAGATGGCTACCTACCTGTAAGTTTGTTTGGTGTACTGCAATGGCTTCCAACTGCTTCTGGGTGGGGTGGGGGAGGGCTCCATCCTGCTGAGGTGTGGGACAGGGGGCATGGTGGGAGTAGTGGTGCAGGCCTCCCACCCCCAGACACCCTCACTGTAAAGATGGCTACCTACCTGTGAGTTTGATGTGGGTTGTGTAATGGCTGACACATGCTTTTGGGTAGGGTGTCAGGGGAGGAATCCATCTTGCTGATGCTGTGTGCCAGGGGGCCTGGTGGGAGTTGTAGTGCTGTCTGTCTGTACACATGCCCCCATGGTAATGTTGGTAGCTACGTTTGGGGCGAATGGAAGTGGGTGAATGTTGGATCTGTGAGCCATGTTTTTGTTAGTGTGTGGTGCAGATGGATGGTATGTTTCCTAGATGGTGTAGCTTTGTAGTTGTGCAAGACAGTACATAGCAGAGTGGCGATAGTCATTTGTTTGTACTTACCAGCCTCCACTTCCCCGGCTACTCCTGTGAGACTCTCTGGATGCAGTATGGCAAGCACCTTCTCCCCCATGGTGTGAATGGTTTTTGTGGAATGGGAGGGCCACCGCCAGTCCTCTGAGCCAATTCACCGTTCTTGCTCCTCCTCTCCTTGACCACCCTCTTCAGATCATGCCACCACTTCATGATCTCCTTTTTGGATCTTGGGGTGGCCCCTACTGCATTGACCCTTTGGACTATCCTTACCCACATTTGTGTCCTTGTGGCTAATGGTGTCTGTTGGACCAGGGGACCAAAAAGCTGTGGTTCCACTTTGACTATCTCATCTACCATGACCTTCAACTCACTCTCAGTGAATTTGGGCATTTTCTGTGTGGCCATGGTGTGTGGTGTGCAAAGTGATTGTGGGTGTAGGAGTGTGAGTGGTGGTTGTGGTTGTGCTGTGTACGGTGTATGTTATGCAGGGGGGTTAGTTGTGCTGGTGTGGAGGTGTTGGTGATGCTATATGTGTGGTATGGCTAGTGATGTTGTGTCCTTTGTTTTTCCTGTCAGTTGTGGTATGTGTCCCTTCTCTCCTGGTGTTTTGCAAGGGATTGTGGTCAGGGAAGGGGCTGGTTTTATACTCAGCTATGTGGGTGCGTCCAATTGGGGTGTTGCTGACAGGTGTGTTGTCCTGGCATTTGTATTTTTCGTTTTGCCATGTGGTTGTGTCATTGGGGTGTTTATTGTGTATTTTGGTGGCATGGCTAGTTTTCTGTGTGCACTTTTTGGCCTTCTTGTGGGGATTTGGCTTCGTCCGCCATATTTTTTACAGTTCGTCCGCCGCGGTGGCTGTGCTTCAGCTCTTCCACTAGCTCTCCCATTCATCCCATTGTGCGACCGTGGCGGTCGGAGACGGCGGTACGTCCCGCGGGACCGTCGGGGATATCCTAATTTACGGTGCGGTGTCTCTGCTATACTTGCAGCGGGTTGGTGTTTTTTCCGCCGTGATTCCGACCACCGCGGACGGATTTTGGCCATCTCTGCCCGCTATGGGCAGTTTTTCTTGGCCTCGTTCCGCCGCGGTCTAATTATTTTGGCGGTTAATCCCAATTTGGCTGCCGGTTGTCCCACGGTGTCGGCGGGTGGTTGTTTTCCGCTTCCATGGCGGTCGGGGTGTCTTTCTGCCATCCTAATGGACCTCTTAATATATATAACTTAGTATTCTCACTCCAAACTACATTCAACCAGGGTAGGTGCAGGACTCTAAACATTTATAATTTAATATCTCTACTTCAAACCACACTAACTCAAGGAAGGTGCTGGACATTAAACATATATAATAAGATATTCTCACTCCAAACCACATTAACCCTGGAAAGGGGCTGGACACTAAACATATATAATTTACTATTCCCACTCCAAACTACATTAACCCAGGGAAGTTACTGAACACTAAACATATATAATTTATTATTCCCACTCCAAACGACATTCAATCAATGAAGGTGCTGGACATTAAACATACAGAATTAGCTATTCCCACTCCAAGCTACATTAAATCAGGGAAGGTGCTGGACACCAAACATGTATAATTTACTATTCCCACTCCAAACTACATTAACCCAGGGAATGTGCTGGACACTAAACATGTAATTTAATATTCCCACTCCAAACTATGTTAAATCAGGGAAGGTGCTGGACACTAAACATATATAATTTAATATTCCCACTCCAAACCACATTAACTCAATTAAGGTGCTGGACATTAAACATAGATAATGCGCTATTCCCACATCAAACTACATTAAATCAGGGATGGTGCTGGACACCAAACATGTATAATTTATTATTTCCACTCCAAACTACATTAAGCTAGGGAAGGTGGTGGACACTAAACATATATAATTTAATATTCGCACTCCAAACCACATTAACTCAAGGAAGATGCTGAAAATTCAACATATATAATTAGCCAGTCAGTCAAACAAGCTTTATTCGACAATTTGTCATAAAAGTGAAATACAGAACGTATTACTGGAAGGATATTTTGATATCAGTAAACAGAATAATTAAGCATGATTGAAAGACTGCCTTAAAATACAAATTTATCTTCATGACATTGTCTTAAAAACCATAAAACAATGCTAAAATAGCATTAATAGCTTAAATAAAGGACAACCATTAAAAAACCATTAAAAACAATATATAATTAGCTAGTCCCACTTCCAAACTCCATTAAATCAGGGAAGGTGCTGGACACCAAACATATATAATTTACTATTACCACTCCAAACTACATTACCCAGTGAAGGTGCTGGGCACTAAACATATATAATTACATTTTCCCAATCAAAACTACATTAAATCAGGTAAGGTGCTGGACACTAAATATATATAATTTACTATTCCCTCTCCAAACTACATTAACCCTGGGAAGGTGCTGGACACTACATATATCTAATTTACTATTCCCACTCCAAACTGCATTAAATCAGGGAAAGTGCTGGATACTAAACATATGTAATTTAATATTCCCACTCCCAACTACATTAACTCAAGGAAGGTTCTGGACGTTAAACATATATAATTAGCTATTCTCACTCCAAACAACATTCAACAAGTGAAGGTACCGGACACCAGCACACTAAAATATTAAAACAAAATAAATAATTACATCATAAATAACAATTTTTAACCCATGTGCATTTATAATTAAAATATACAAATAAATAAATTTTTACCTTATTATTTATTCAAAAAAACAATTTAAAAAAAAAAAATTAAAAACCAAAATGACAAAAAATTAAACAAAAAATAACACAATTTTCTAGAAAATGTTCCTTTTAATTATTCCCTAAAATAATATTAAAAACAAAATCAAGAACACAACCTAACAACAAATTAATTTAGGAAAATTGAATTTTCTAATTTAAAAATAAATAAAATAAAAATAAATAATTTGCAATGTTTTTTTATAGATTTTAATATTAAATTTTAGTTATAAATACCAATCATCCCCCATAACTTTAAAAATAAAAATTATCACAACATTGTACCCTAAAAACCATTATTAAGTAAAAATAAAAAGTGTTTATTAAATAATAATTTCTCTTTTTTATCTTAAAATGTTCAAATAACTCCCACCCTTATCCCTTATAAACACAACATCCCTTAATAAAAAAACTTATAACAATTCCTTTAATTTTTACAATTTTTATATACATATTTTAAAAGACTCCCCACCCTTATCCCCTATAAACCCAACATCCCATCCCTAAAAGTAATTAAAACTTTTTTTTATAATTGTTACATTTTTCACATTTTTCTGTATATATTTTAAAATACTCCCAACCCTTAAACCCTACAAACCCAACATCCGCTCCTAAAAATATTCAAATAAATAAATAAATACAGTTTTATATATTAAAAATGTGTATATACATATTTTAAAACACTCCCCACACTTATCCCCTATAAACCCAACATCCCGCTCCTAAAAATAATGAACCAAAAAAGAAATTAAAATATTTCAAAAATATAAAAAATAAACTACTATATAAAAAATAAAACTAAACAAATAAAAATATATAACATTGAAAAACGATATTTTTAAGAACATTTTCTACATTGATATTTTTAACATTGATACTTAATACAACACATAAATTATATATTCCTGACCTCGATATTAGATACCACGATATTTTGAAAAAAAGATATTTAAAACACGATATTTATGTACAACGATATTTCAAATTCTATTTTCTGTCTAAATACACTAGCTCACAGTGCCATTATATGTACTCCTTAACTGAGTAAGGTATCAAATGGTTTGGGCAACCTCAGAACATGACAATCCTGACTCCCCACGGAATGGTGGCAACATATCTAGAACCTTTTCGCTCAGTCACTCGTGCTTACTCAGAAAGATACACAAAGGGGGCATTTCAATATTTATTTAACCGTTGTGATTCTTGTATAAAATATTTGAGCTGCAATAATTAAGAAGCAGAGAAAGGTGATTAGCAGTCTAAGAACAGTAAGAAGGATGAATGATTTGAACCATTGTGTTAAAACAGTGTACGTATGCGTCATATAAGTATTGGGTATAGTGTACTCCTACTATGCGCTACCCTACTCAACTTAGCTAGGGCAAGTGTTCTGCCAAAAATCCCGTACTGGATGATCTAACTCCCCATTACCTGAAGGCAAGGTATGTAAATCCCCGTCTTGGTCACAATGGGACATCCCTCCTCAAAGAGTGTAAACAGAAATCATCTGGGATGAGACTCTGACATAGCGATGACCTTGAAAGGACAGCAGAGGGCTCTTCTAATTTGAGCACGGAAATGCATGTGTATTTTTAATAACATCATCCGTGCTTCCATGTCGAGGCTTCAGCTGGGCCGACATATATTTTCTTTGTGATAGCCATATTGACTCATAAATGAATAACAAACAACATTTGCACAGTGTGGGCCCGATTCACAGAACTAACTTAAGACAAAATCCTAAACTTACTACCATTTTGGTATTCACAGAAGGCACTTACTCATTTTGGTATTCACAGAAGGCACTTACTCATTTCGGTATTCACAGAAGTTAGGAGTCCTAACTTTAGGACTCCTAAATGCCTTCTGTGAATACCGAAAGTCTTAAAATTAGGATTTTTCTCAGTTTAGTAGTAGTATAGTTAGGACTCCTAACTTTAGGACTCCTAAATGCCTTCTGTGAATACCGAAAGTCTTAAAATTAGGATTTTTCTCAATTTAGTAGTCCCAAATCTAAATTTAGGACTACTAAATTGAGAAAAATCCTAATTTTAAGACTTTCGGTATTCACAGAAGGCATTTAGGAGTCCTAAAGTTAGGAGTCCTAACTATACTACTACTAAACTGAGAAAAATCCTAATTTTAAGACTTTCGGTATTCACAGAAGGCATTTAGGAGTCCTAAAGATAGGAGTCCTAAATTTAGGACTACTAAATTGAGCAAAATCCTAATTTTAAGACTTTCAGTATTCACAGAAGGCATTTAGGAGTCCTAAAGTTAGGAGTCCTAACTATACTACTACTAAACTGAGAAAAATCCTAATTTTAAGACTTTCGGTATTCACAGAAGGCATTTAGGAGTCCTAAAGTTAGGACTCCTAACTTCTGTGAATACCGAAATGAGTAAGTGCCTTCTGTGAATACCAAAATGAGTAAGTGCCTTCTGTGAATACCAAAATGGTATTAAGTTTAGGATTTTGTCTTAAGTTAGTTCTGTGAATCGGGCCCGCAGTGTTCAGGCCTTGTACTAAATGTTCAAGGTGTTGTGATAGTGTACTTAGGAAGTGGAAATGTAAGCAACGTGGCTTCAGAGAAACTAATCCTGTACTGTCATGTAAACAAATGTGTGCCAAAAGCCGTTGTGTAGAAAAGAAGGCAACATAAGAAATGTGCACATGTAAAATGGCAGTGTTTCTTTCCAGGCCTAACCTAGCCACGTGACACTCTGAATGCTGACAAATGTGAATTCCACCAAAAACTTTTGAAATTCTTTGGCCATGTCTTTTCTGATGGGGGTGCTGGAGCAGAGTTTTCTTTTAGAAAATTCTGGGGCTTTTGAAGCTCTGGCATGTCTATGCGTTTTATTAATTTATTAATAATTAACAATTAATTATTTGTCTTGTGCAAGTGTGTTTTACTAATCAACCCGTTTGTCCTAACACAAGAGAAGGTTACATGAGGGTTAGCTTATTTGTGCTGTTCTTGTATTTACAATAACGTGCAAGTTTGTATGTTTAAACGTTGCTGTGTGCTATTTATTTTGAGCACAAAACGCTGTCTGAATTAATGCTTTTTATGTCGCAAAGCTAGATAAATGCATACACATAAGGGTATTAGTGGGGTTAACACTGTTTAATCATTATGTTGTAGTAACGTTGTTTTTATTTCTTTTAATTGAGATGGTCTATTGTGGCCTATGGAGGCCTAATCCATGATGGCTAATTTTGAGAGCCTGGCCTCGAGTGAATATGTGAAAGACGTGACGAGAGAGACCCCTGCTGGAAAAAGGTCGAAGACAACTGACCATGGTCCTTCTATGAAATTTTCCATAAGGACGGCAGCAGCTTTGGGTGTACTCCAAGAAAAGTGAAAGTGTCCTTGGCAATCTCGAAAGACAAAGGAGCCTTAGAGGGAAACTCTGAACTGTGGCTCGATGGCCGAGGAGAAACCGGATTAAATGTGTTACATGTTTTATTTTCTTGGTTCCTGTTCCGTAGTTCACGTCTTGTGACTTTTCCTGAGCGGAGATTTCCAGATGTAGCAATGTTACATTTCTTCCTTCTCGTTCTGCTCAGTGATACAGTTTATTCGGCCAATTTTATGTGTGTTTCTATTGTATTTTTTCACTATAAAAACTGTTAGTTTAGGGAGGGCTCTCCCCACTCTTTTGGTCACCTTCACGCGTTGCTGAGGATTGATGCTGAGGACTCTGTCTTGACAGACTTTACCGAGAGACTGGTCCTGACCCGTTCTGACACTTAGTTAGAATAGGTAACTATGAGAAATGATTTATTCTGATTTACTTTGACTAATTTTAGATAAAGCAATATAACTTTAAAACATGGTGTTGAATATTCTTTCTTGTCAATTATTGAGTATATTTTGATTATTGTTGTATAGATTGTATAGAGTATGATTAAGGATAACCACTATAATTAGGTCCTATCGTCCTAGATATAGATGCAGGGTTTTCTTCCCACAGGTCTTATGCTGGTAGAGTATTTGAGCGTATGTTAGTGTAATGGGCCCTAGCGTATGATGAATGTATGTGCGTGTAACTGTGAAATTACTCTATCCGTGGTAGTGGGTTTATTTTAGGTACCCTGATCTCTATCAATTTCTCTGGTAGCAGAGGATGGTTGTAGATGGTTGTCTTGATCTGATAAGATAAGATTGCTTATAAATTAGCTTATTGATTATTGATTTATTTTGATGTTGTTGGTATATGTACTAATACTATATGTTGGAGTCGTAATGTTGAGTTATATGTAGTGCTTCTGGAACTTGGAAGCTGGAAGCAGTTCCGTAGTAGGGCAGAGGAAGGTGTATATGCTGCTCTCGGGAAAGACGGGATTGTAAGGAATTACGTGTGACAATTGAAGTTGCGCGTTCACATTGTCTGGGTTCGGAATCGGTGACATCGTCGTATGTTACTATTAGATATTTCTGGTATATAAGGAGTGTGTATCGTAGTGAAGGTTATCTGTGAAACTCTGGTCTTAAGTCCCAGGGATCCGTAAGGATTTCCGTTAAAGCTTATCGCGGGAGGAATAATAGGTATTCTCTGAGCTTGTTTGAGGAACTGGGCAGAGGTAAGCTGCTTAGTTGTTGAGTTATAATTCTGTACAGAGACAGATTGTGCTGTTCTCGGGAAGCAGGATTCTGTGTGCATGTACTATATTTTTCTCGTATGAATGTGCGTGAATGCATATACATTTATTTACTATAAGACTCTTTGGATAAGTCCTAGAGGAAACAGTTATGCGATGTATGAAAGTTGTTGATTCTTGAGAAATAGACTCTCTTTTACTATTCTGTGGTTAGCGAAGCAGACAATGGAGATGTTTTTATGTTGTAACTAATAGATTCTGTAGAAGTTTTGACACACGAAGTCTACTGAGAGTTTTGTAAAGGAGGGGTAGACGAGTGACAGAGACAGGAGACAGAGACTGCAGCGACTGTTGACGTCAGAAGGTCCGCGCACTGATTGGATAGTGAATCAGAATAGGGTTCGCGCTGGGATTGGAAGAGCTGTTTAGTGACGTAGACGCGCTAGGATTGGTGCGTTAGTGTGAGTCGCGCTGCTATTGGTTGAGAAGCTTGTATTGTATATTTATAATACGGAGAGAGTAGAGAGTTTAGTAAGCGCTAAAAATGTATTATCAAGAGGAGAAAAAGAAGAAAACCTTTTTTGGAAAAGTTAAAAAGTGGTTTAGCAAGGATAAAGAGGTTAAAACGAGAGAGGGTGAGTTGTTACCTCCAGCGAAAACACCTGCATCCTTCATGGCTGCGAAATATGGATTGCATACCTGTATATGGTTGCAGAATTGGGTTAGGTATACTAAAGAAGATGGTATTCTAGCATTTCCAGAACATGGTTCATTTAATTTGGCCGTGTTGAGAAACTTACGGGAAAAGATGTTATGCTTAGACCCGAAGCCGAGACCTACACAGTTTGAGGCTTTAGTGGAATGGGAAGAGGAAGTTCATGACCGAGAAAAGCAAAGGTCTGGAGGGTATTACAGGTACATGTTTGGGAGGAGACATGATCGTGAAACACATCATGATCGAATGAAAAGATGGCGAGATGCTAGTATGACAGAGGGATTATATCCAATGAGAACAGTTGAAGCTTCTGCTCCTTCGACAGAAAGAGTTTCTGAGTCAGATATGAGAAGATATGGAGAGTATGAGGATGAGGTCTTAAATGATATGATTTACAAGAGACCACCTCCATATAGAACAGAACCAGATGAGAGTACACCAGTTGTTTCTCCGATAAGAGATACAGTTGAGAAAGAAAAAATGACACCTGAATCAAGAGGTAGTAGTTCTTTCAGGGAGAGAGAGAATCGAGGTAGTGAGGAAAATGCTAGAAAATTAGCAAAGACGACAACAGAACTGACTGAGAAAATTAGGGAGTTAACAAAGAATCTGGAAGCTGTTACGGTGCCTGTAACAATAGGTCCAGTTATGCCTGTGTTTGATAAACAGAGAGCAGGTGAGAAAGGACTGGTAATTCCATATATTGCAAATGAATCGACAAATTTAGTTGGTCCTTCAGGAGATGCAGATAAAAGAACAGGGAGAAGTGACCTGAGACAAACCAGACATGACACATGTAGTGAACTATTGGATGTTAGTGAACCTAGTTGTTCAGGGATGCCGATTTTAGAACCGCAGAAAAAAGTGGTTCCAGTGAGAAAAACTGCTGAAATAACAGTTGATGATTTGAATGATTGGATGAAGGTTCTTCAGAAAAAGGACAAGGATTCACAAGTTATTGATGTGGTTAAGTTATGTATAGAATTAGAAGAGCTTGTGACAGGAACAGTTCCAACAGAAATCCTGAAGAGTCATCATGATGGTGAGCTAATGTTCATGTGTAAGAGCATAACATGGAGAGCAAGAAATACTCATGATAGACTAAGAGCAATAGCAAATGAGCAAGGAGTTGACATTGATAGAGTAAAGGCTTTGCAGAAAACGTACAGGATGGAGTTCACAGAAAAGGACATAGAAAATTTGAATACTTCTGGTAGAACAGGACAGATTAAAGAAATGGTGGCATTATTGCGAAGATGGGGTGATGTAGAAAAGTGGAAGGATAGGTGGTATAAGAAAAGAGAGGAATCTGAAGATAGAACAACTTATTCAGCATTTCCAGTGAGAGAAAAAGAGAAACCAGTGGAGAATTATCCCATGAGAGAAATACCTGGAGGAGGATATGTACATGTTCCATGGACCAGACAGGATATTTTATCATTTACGAATGATTTCCCTCGATTGAGAGAAAAGCCCGTCGAGTGGTATAGGCAGGTAGATAGGTTTGTGAATTTGTCAAAAGTGCTGTGGGTTGACCTGAATAGTCTGTTTGATATAATTGTTCCAGCAGACTTGTGGACTGAGTGTAAAATAGTTGTGAGTTGGCCTACTGAGGAATATCCAAGAGATTCAAGAACAGGGGCACCAGATCCAGAAGTAATGAGGAAGTATGATCAGGTGATGGTATACCTGAAGAGTAAAGTTCCTCCAAAAGAGACAGACTGGGTTAAGATAGATCGAACACAACAGGAAGCAAAAGAATCAGTTCATGCTTTTTACGAAAGGCTGATACTGGCTTTTAAACAATTCAGTGGAGATGAACACCTGGGTGACAAAGACTTGAGTCACTTTGTATACAGATTTGTATATGGCCTAAGACCTGAAATTGGTGAGAGAATTCGTGAACATACAGTGGATTGGCAGAGTAAAAAGGTAGATGAGATTCTGAGACATGCAAAATACTTTAGTGATGAAATTGAAGCAAAACAAAGAAAGCTGAAAGAGAAAGCGATGTGGGCACAAGTGAAAGTTGCGGAAAGACAGGAAGCACAGTTGGTGGAACAGGCAAATAATCCAGGAAATAATGGAGGAAATAGACCGAGATTTGCAGGAAAAGGAAGGGGAGGTCTTGAGGAAGCCAAAAAGAAGTTCCCTTGTCACAACTGTGGCCAGCTGGGACATTGGAGATCTGAATGTCCTAATCCACCATTAAATGAGGGTAAATCCTTAAATCAACAGGTGCAGAATGATGGGAATAACCAGCAGCAACAACAGCAGAAAGTTGTGAGACAGCAGAGTCAAGAGCCAAAACCGCCCTTACCGCAGAATAGAGGGGTACAATCAGGACTCAGGATTCTACAATGATGAGCAGGTAAACAAACCGAGACGTACTAACAAAGTACAGCAGTACTTGTTAAAAAGTGAAGGGAGTGAGTCTGAGGGTGATTATTGACGGTGCCGAGGAGAGGAAGAAGAGTGCATACTTGGTGCAACTCTAGAAATAGACAAGGCAGGACCATTTGTGGATGGGAAAATAAATGTGGAGGGTGTTACTTTTTTGGTAGACACAGGTGCGACAAGATCAACTGTCAGGTCAACAGATGTTAAAAATCTTCCTCTCTCGGATGAAGCAATCCAAGTAGTTGGTGTAGCCAATACACAAATCAGAACACGTCTTACTGAACCAGTAAAAGTACAGATAGGGAAATTTTCAGACATGCATAGATTTATTGTCTGTGACACGAGTCCAGTGAACCTGTTAGGTAGGGACCTATTGTGTAAGATGAATTGCACAATTTTTTGTACACCAGATGGAATAGCTTTTGAAACACCAGATGATGATGTTTTCTACCGAATGACTCTAGAAAATAGAGAAAATGAGTTAATTGGTGCATTTCCAGTGTTAAATCCGGAGGATTTGCCTCAAGTGCTGAGGGACACAGTGAAAAGAGCAGTTTGGGATTTTACAGGAGAGGATGTGGGATTGATGAATAATGTAGATCCAGTGAAAATTGCAGTGAAAGAGGGAATTACATATCCTAACATTCCTCAGTACAAAATGACACCAGAAATAATTGAAGGGATAACTCCTATAATTGAGAAAATGATTCAGCAAGGAGTCCTAAGAGAACTATTGAGTAGTCCGTGTAATTCACCGATAATGGGACTGAAAAAGCCCAATGGCAAGTTCAGGATTGTGCAGGACCTGAGAAAAGTTAATCAAATTGTGGTGGCATGTTGTCCTATTGTGCCAAATCCATCAGTGATTTTGTATCAAATTCCACATGATGCTGAATGGTATACAGTGATTGATTTGTGTCATGCGTTCTTTTCAATTCCATTGCATCATGACAGCCAGCCGATTTTTGCATTTAGGTTTGGCCAGCGTATTTTAGCATGGTGTCGTATCCCACAGGGGTATACGGAGAGTCCTTCGATATTCAATCAATTATTGAAAAAATCGTTGGAAAGTCTAATCATGCCTGAGAGCTCAGTGCTAGTACAATATATTGATGACCTACTTGTGGCATCAAAGACACGTGAAGCTTGTGAAGTGGATACCATAGCTTTACTGAATCATCTGGCAGATGGAGGGTTAAAGGTATCTCCAGCCAAATTGCAATTTTGCAAGAAAGAGGTTCATTATCTTGGACATAATATTGAAAAAGGTCTGAGAAAAGTGACTACTGATAGAATCAGAATATTCAGAGAAATGAAAGCTCCAAAAACCCAGAGAGAAGTGAGAATGTTCCTGGGTATGGTGGGATATTGTCGTCAGTGGATAATTAATTTTTCCCTGATAGCAAAGCCATTGATTAAATTGACAAAAAGTGAAATGACAGATCCGTTGGATCTGGATGCAGAACAATTGGCAGCATTTGAAGAGCTCAAAACTAAAATGTGTGAGGCCCCAGCTTTGGGTATGCCTGACTACGAAAAAGAATTTGAATTGTACTGCAGTGAGAGAAATGGATGTGCACTTTCAGTGTTAATCCAGAAACATGGACAATTGAGAAGGCCTATTGCATACTTCTCATCGACACTTGACACTGTAGCCGTGGGGTTACCAGGTTGTCTGAAAGCTGTAGCTGCGACATGCAGAAGTCTGGAACAGAGTGAGGGGATCATAATGGGGTATCCTGTAAGGGTATTCGTACCTCACAATGTGTCAATTCTTTTGACAAGAAGCAGAACTCAGCATATGTCACATAGTCGGCTGACTAAGTATGAAAAAGTGATACTGGGAGCATCAAATGTGACTCTTGAGAGATGTGTGAATGTGAATCCAGCGACACTCTTGCCGGATATTGAAAATGTGGGTATAAAGATGGAAGATGATCATGATTGTTTGGATGTGCTTGAGTACTGTACAAAACCGAGACCAGACATAAGGGATCTTCCCTTACCTGAGAATGACCATGTGTTGTTTGTGGATGGATCATGCCTGAGAAATGATAATGGTGTGTTATGTGCAGCATATGCAGTGTGCAAAGTTTCAGAAGTCATGGAAGCATCACCATTGAAAGGAGTGAGATCTGCGCAAGTTGCTGAACTAGTGGCATTGACAAAAGCTTGTGAGATTGGGAAAGACTTGAGAATAACCGTGTTGACAGATAGTCAGTATGGATTTGGAGTGGTGCATGACTTTGGCCAACTGTGGCTACAAAGAGGTTTCTTGACATCGGGTGGGACTCCGATAAAGAATGCTGAGTTGATTGGAAAATTGCTGCACATGGTTCAGGGGATGATTTTATCACTGTTGGTAACAGGTATGCCAACGATGTGGCGCAGTATTGCGCCAAAACAAACCAATCGATTAACAGGGATAGGATGGAAGAAATGTCTTTTCTTTCTGTGATGTTTACTAATGTCCTAGAAACGTGGGATGAAGTAAAGCAGTTACAAGATGAGGCAGGAGAGGAAGAGAAACAAGATTGGGTTAAAGCAGGTTGTGCTCCAAGAGAAACAGACCATGTTTGGGTCTACAGAGATGGCAGACCAGTAATGCCAAATTCAATTTTGTCGTCAATGGCAAGGATGTATCATGGCCAGGGACATCTGGGGAGGGACGCGATGGTAAGGTCCTTTAAACAAACCTGGTACAATGCAAAGTTTAGGACAATTGCGGAGAGCATCTGTCAAAGGTGTTTGATTTGTCAGCAATTCAACACAGGGAAAAAGACAGTGGTGAGTCTAGGGACAATTGGCAGAGAAGGAGGTCCTTTTACAAGAATGCAGATTGATTTCATTGAAATGCCCCAAGTGAACAGATTGAGGTATGTTCTAGTGGTAGTCTGTTTGTTTTCAAGGTGGGTGGAAGCTTACCCGACTAGAAGAAATGATGGATTAACAGTGGCAAAATTACTGTTAAGGGAATTGATTCCTAGGTACGGGTTTCCAGTTACAGTTGAGTCTGACAGAGGTAGACACTTTCAAAATGAACTTATTGGTTTGATTTGTGAAGCATTGAAAATACAGCAGAAGTTACATTGTGCATACCGACCAGAGGCTTCTGGTGTGGTTGAGCAGATCAATGGCACAATCAAGAATAGAATTGGAAAGATGTGTTTAGCCACTGGCATGAAATGGCCAGATGTGTTACCTCTAGTCCTGATGACAATGAGATCTACTCCAGATAGAACTACAGGTTTGAGCCCGCATGAAATAATTATGGGGCGTGCAATGCGCCATGCATTCGTGCCTGTAAATAAATTGGTGGCAATAACTGATGACATGATTTTGGATTACTGTAAAGGCCTGGCTGACGCAGTTCATTCTGTGTTTCACCAGATTGGAGAAGAAGCTACCACACTTGAGAAGAAGCAAGCCCATGATCTGAGTCCAGGTGACTGGGTGAGGATTAAGGTGCACAGAAGAAGAAATTGCTTGATTCCAAGGTGGGGAAGGCCGAGACAAGTCATTCTGACTACAACAACTGCAGTAAAGTGTGCTGGAGTGAAGCACTGGGTACATGCAAGTCATACTCTGAGAGTTCCAAGCCCGAGAGAGGGAACTGGTGAAGAGTATTATGAAGAGTCAGATTCCAGTGATGGTGAAGATCCTGAAGATACGGAATCAGTGAGAAAAGAAGCAGAGAGAGCTTCAAGAGATTCACTGCGAGTATCAGAGGGAAAATCAAATTCTGTTACAGAGCCTGAAGTTTCGAGTAGCAGTGGAGAAAAAAGAAAAGAAAAGAGAAATAACACAGAGATTACTCCTGAATCAGAAGAGGAGGAGATTGAAGAACCACTTGAGATTATTCTTGAAGAAACAGGGTCAGAAGAAGATAGAGACTGGGACAGATTGCGGAAGACCCCCGAGGAGGTGTAGGGAACATTGATGAGGAGCTAGGTGAAGGGACAAGTAGACAGCAAGAAGATTGCGTGTCGGAGACCCGAGGAGGGACAGAAGTAGGGAAGTCTCAAACAGTGGTGAAAAAATCTGTGGAGAAAAGAAAAGCTACTGGGAAACGGAAACAAGAGGCACTTGAAACAGATGATGAAGATGAACAAACAGAAAGTCGAGTTCTGAGAAAGAGAACTTCGATTGGAGAGAAGAGTGTTAAAGAATTGAGGCCGAAAAAGGTTGTGAAAGGAGATCGTTGGCCTAACAACCGAGTGAAAAGGGTGAGATACAGAGTAATAAGAGCAAATTCATCAAAAGCTGAACAGGTGAATGAAGTATCAAGCCAAACTTCGAGAGCTGAAGAAGGAGAATCAAAGAAATCAAAAGAACCAGTAGAAATAAGAAGAGTTAAAAGACCCAACCAAAAGTACAGATCACCGGAATGGTCTTATGTGACACTGTCTGAAGAAGGAAAAGAAGAAACAGTGACTCGAGATAATCCGGAAGTGGTCTTGAGAAAAGTGGTTGAGGAAGATACTGGTGAAATTCTGAAAGTACTCTTGACTGACATTGGAGAAGAGTCGAGTACTGAGGATTCCGACGTTGGAGATCTAATACAATTTGATGTTGAAGAAATTGAGGTGAAGAATGACAAGTATCCAAACTGAGTGAAAGAAGGATTCACTTGGATCAAGCGAACGAAGAGATCATTTGGATAAACTGAAAGCTGAAGAATTGTTGGAGAATTGAAGAAGTTCGAACAGTAGTGGAGTAGTAGAGGCTAAACTAAAATGGCTAACGTAGAGGAAAATAGAAATAGATGTGCCTTTTTTAAGATGTGGTGCAGAATGTGCTGCTGTTGTACTGGATTATTAATGCTTCTATGGGGTGTTTTAATTTTATTAGTAACTTTTAAGGTTGAATTTGGAATGAACACAGAAAACATGACTAATATAGAGAGGAATTCACAAAAAGTAGTTCCAATTAGAAGTAGTAGTTACATACACAAAGATAGGTGAATTAATAATTTTTCTAGTAATGTTTTTTCTAAACTGTTATATGAATATGTGAAGACGATGGAAGTGAGGGATTGCTATGTCTGCATGCAATTACCATTTATTTGGAGTTTACAAGAGCGACCCTTGTGTCCCTGCGAACCGGGTAAGTACAATGTACTGTAAGACAACGTTTACAAGGAACTCATTTACAAATTTTTTCAATAATGTACAATCTCAATGATTGCCTTGAAATTAATCTCATACCAAGAAGTCAAGAAATGAAGAAACTCAATTATTTCAAAAGAGAACAAATCATTAATCAACACAGTAAGTCTGCACAGCAACCTTGTAACACTACTGAAATCTACTAAGCCTCAGCCGAGGTCTTTATTTATTAATCACTTTTTTATATCACAAATAAAACCACATTTTATATATACACAAAATCTCTCTTATATTTACAGTGAATGGTGAGCCCCAGTGAAACAAACCATAACCTTATACAATGTGACAGAACAAAAAAGATTGGTAAAAGGTTATTGGAAAAAACATATATAAGGACAGTTTATATACAATATACAGTGATTCAGTCTAGGCTGTCTCTTATTTTGTTGTCGACGGCGTTTCGACCCACTTTGAAATACCGGGTCTCATCAGGACTGTAATTCTAGGGGCGGTTTAAAACATACAGTTGTCCATGTAGGATCCAGTATGTATAGAGATGAGATGGATGACAATTGTATCCAAACTTAGGTTCTTTTCTATCCTCCAAAGATAAGAGGCAGTACTACTCCAGGTATAATGGGAGATTTAGAGTGTTGGTATGACACTTATATTCAGTGTCAGAGGAACTCATATACTCAATAACGGTTCTTCTGTATAATCAATAAGGCAGTGTTTTGATAGCACCACGGTCGATAAGTGTTCTCCACGCAGTGTGCTCAGCTGAATTAATCGAGCCCTTACCTACATCCGTTTCAGAGGGTGTTACTTATCACCATTTGCCAGCTACATATGGTATTTCTTGTAGTATTTTAAGTAGTGTTTTTTATTTGTTAGGGAAAATAGATTATAAGATGTCTAACAGAGATAGTATTTTTGGGCACTTGCCAATGAACAAGGAGCTGAATCCAGCTAAAGAAGCTAACACTTTTGGTGAGATTTTTATTGAAGAAAAAGGATTAACATTAGATTACATTTTTAAGAATAATTTAACTTGCAGTTTGAAAGAAGAGGAGAGAGCTTTCCTGGATATGGTAGAAGAAAGGAGAGTGAACATGCATGAGAAAGGGGGAAAATATGAAGGGAGTGAGACAATTTGGGACATGGAGATGGGAAAAGAGTTAAGGAATGGGGCTAGTCCAACTTTGGCTCTAGATGCACCGCAGAAGGGTAAACTATGCATTACCAGAAGGAAATCCCAATATGATACATATTTTGTGGGAACTAGTGAGTGCCATGATACATACTTCATTGCGACAGGTTGGGGTTTCAGAGGTGGAGAAGATACGATTTTTCCAGGAGTGTACTATGTTTGTGGGAATAAGGCTTATTACAAGTTGCCTGACCATTGGTATGCAACGTGTTATGTGGGCCTGGTTTTTCCTAAAAATTTTCATACAGATAAAGTAAAAGATGTAGAAGATATTAACTTGTTAACACGTTTTAAGAGGGAAACTTGGTCTGAAATTGTGGGTGATATTTTTGGGGTTTTGATTCCAGCAGTGGGAATTTCTTTGAATGCTTATGGAATTCGGAAACTGTCCACAGTGGTTGATCGCTTATCGACAAATACCGCAGGAGGGTTTCTTTTGGTGAATACGGAATTAAGTGCCGTACGTGCCATGTCAATGCAAAATCGACTTGCCCTTGATATTCTTTTGGCCAAGGAGGGTGGAGTCTGTGGAATTTTGAAAGTTCAACATTGTTGCACTTACATTCTTGACGAAAGTAAAGACCTGAAGGTCTATATCAAAAATATTACTGATTTGCATGAAGAATTAGTACCACTTGAGACTGGGAGTTTATGGACTAAACTAGCTAATAAAATGATAGCTGTTAAGGATTTTATTGCAAAAATAGGTAGTACTATTATAGGTAGAATATTGTTTCCTTTGTCTTGTATAATTGTTGCTTTACTGATACTAAGATTGGTGTGTGTGTGTTGTAAAAACAGGAGAGGGAAAGAGAAATTGAAAAATGAAAAGAAAAACAAGAATTCGAAAATTTCAAAAAGAGAACCAGAAGAGATTGAACTAGAAGAATTGAGGGAGAGTGTTTATTTAGAGACAAAGAGAGATGATGAAAGAGTGACTGGTGTTTAATGTTGTCTAAAGGGAAGAGACATTTCTGATTTCCTAAAATGGGACTACATTTTCACTAATTTTTTTTTTTGGGGGGTTTATTTGGTGATAAAATCACCAAAGGGGGGATTGCTGGAGCAGAGTTTTCTTTTAGAAAATTCTGGGGCTTTTGAAGCTCTGGCATGTCTATGCGTTTTATTAATTTATTAATAATTAACAATTAATTATTTGTCTTGTGCAAGTGTGTTTTACTAATCAACCCGTTTGTCCTAACACAAGAGAAGGTTACATGAGGGTTAGCTTATTTGTGCTGTTCTTGTATTTACAATAACGTGCAAGTTTTCATGTTTAAACGTTGCTGTGTGCTATTTATTTTGAGCACAAAACGCTGTCTGAATTAATGCTTTTTATGTCGCAAAGCTAGATAAATGCATACACATAAGGGTATTAGTGGGGTTAACACTGTTTAATCATTATGTTGTAGTAACGTTGTTTTTATTTCTTTTAATTGAGATGGTCTATTGTGGCCTATGGAGGCCTAATCCATGATGGCTAATTTTGAGAGCCTGGCCTCGAGTGAATATGTGAAAGACGTGACGAGAGAGACCCCTGCTGGAAAAAGGTCGAAGACAACTGACCATGGTCCTTCTATGAAATTTTCCATAAGGACGGCAGCAGCTTTGGGTGTACTCCAAGAAAAGTGAAAGTGTCCTTGGCAATCTCGAAAGACAAAGGAGCCTTAGAGGGAAACTCTGAACTGTGGCTCGATGGCCGAGGAGAAACCGGATTAAATGTGTTACATGTTTTATTTTCTTGGTTCCTGTTCCGTAGTTCACGTCTTGTGACTTTTCCTGAGCGGAGATTTCCAGATGTAGCAATGTTACATTTCTTCCTTCTCGTTCTGCTCAGTGATACAGTTTATTCGGCCAATTTTATGTGTGTTTCTATTGTATTTTTTCACTATAAAAACTGTTAGTTTAGGGAGGGCTCTCCCCACTCTTTTGGTCACCTTCACGCGTTGCTGAGGATTGATGCTGAGGACTCTGTCTTGACAGACTTTACCGAGAGACTGGTCCTGACCCGTTCTGACACTTAGTTAGAATAGGTAACTATGAGAAATGATTTATTATGATTTACTTTGACTAATTTTAGATAAAGCAATATAACTTTAAAACATGGTGTTGAATATTCTTTCTTGTCAATTATTGAGTATATTTTGATTATTGTTGTATAGATTGTATAGAGTATGATTAAGGATAACCACTATAATTAGGTCCTATCGTCCTAGATATAGATGCAGGGTTTTCTTCCCACAGGTCTTATGCTGGTAGAGTATTTGAGCGTATGTTAGTGTAATGGGCCCTAGCGTATGATGAATGTATGTGCGTGTAACTGTGAAATTACTCTATCCGTGGTAGTGGGTTTATTTTAGGTACCCTGATCTCTATCAGGGGTATAAAACCTGATTCAGCAAAAGTGCTAGCATTGTCTACTGCAAATACCCCACATGACATTTCTATGTTACGATCCTTCATTGGACTGACCAGTTACTGTTCGAGATACGTACCAGACTCTGCTATGATCAGTGCACTATTACAAGAATTAATGAAAAAAAGAGTATTTTTTCATTGGTCAAATGAGTGTGAGAAGAGCTTCCAACACATCAGGCAGGCCATTGAGAGTGCCACTCACATGTCTTACTTTGATCCCAAACTGCACACAATGGTTGTAGTTGATGCTAGCCCTGTGGGATTGGGTGCAATCCTTTCACAGCCCAGAGACATATCATGGCATATGCCAGTAATAGCCTGTCACAAACAGAATGTGCCTAATAGCAACCTGAGAAATAAGGTTTGGCAGGGGTCTGGGCTTGTGAATATTTCCATGTTTTCTTGTACGGAACCCCTTTCACTGTAGTGACTGATCAACAAGCACTGTTGATGGTATTTTACAGTCCCAAGGCCAAAATCCTTCCTCAAACTGAATATTGGGGTTTAAAGTTACAAGAATACAACTATACGTTTAGTTATCGTCCAGAGAAAGATCAGAGTCCGGCTGATTATTTTTCAAGAGTGCCATTAAAATGCCCTGGTACCCCGTCTAAGATAGCAGAGGCCTACATCAATTTTATTGTGAAATCGAGCACACCAACTGCCATGTCTTTAGAACAAATTGTCACTGTCACGAGCGAAGATAGTGACATGTTGAAATTTTAAAGACATTATTGCTCATCCACCATGGAACTAGCACTCCAGACCTTTCACTAATAACAGTGAGGATTTGAAGTTCAAAAATATAAGAGATGGACTTTCAGTGACTTAAGAAGGCCTCATTCTGCAAGGAACATGAATTGTTATTCCTGAGAGCCTACAACAACAGATAATCGATGTCGCCCAGGAGGGACATAGAGAAATAGCTGTCTCCAAGAGAGCTCTGCCTGACAAAGTCTTGTTTCCGTATCTGGATGAAATGGTCATAAAAGAATTAAAGACTTGTCATTTATGCTACTGTCTTTCATCTTAAGTCATTTGACACCCTTTGAACATGTCAGAATTTCCGCATCATGCTTGGGAGAGAATTGCTATTGATTTCTTTGATCCTCTTGAGAATGGTCATCATCTTCTAGTCATTGTTGATGAATACCTCCGTTTTCCATTGTTGGAAGACATTTTATCCACTACACATGAAAAGGTCATTCAAAAACTAGATGGCATCTTTGCGACATAGGTTGAACTTGCAGTATTAAAGTCTGAGCACGGCTCACCTTTCAATAATCAAGAATTTAAAGACTTTGTAAACCACCTCAATATAAAGCATCAGAAAAGCACTCCTCTTCGTCCCCAGGCCAATGACCTGGCAAAAGGTGCATGAGTACTCTAAATAAAGCTGTTCAGGGTGCTCCATTAGAGAAGCTCGACCTCAAAGCTGTTTTTAACACTCTTATTCAAGGTTACCATTCAACCCCTCACTCAACGACAGAGGAAAGCCCTGCAACTCTCATGTTTGGAGGACCAATTATGACCAACTGACCCAATGGCCCAACCTCAGATCTAAGAATGAGGGAGACATTCAAACTACAGACTTTGGTCACTTACAGAAGATGAAAATATATGCTGACCGATGACATCATCCAAAGTACATCCCTTTTATAAGAGGAAATTGAGTGCTTGTTAGACAATACAGAAGAAGTAAACCTGATGCTCCTTTTGAAGTTGAACCCTTTTCAACTACCAACACCAAAGGACACGTGGTGACTGCCCAGCATCCTAGGAAGTCCCTTATCAGTGATTCCTCTCGTTTTCAACATGTGGCCCATCACTCACCAAACATCAATGCCAATTTAGAGACTGGGTCTAGACAGACTGTTCTTGACTGTCTGCTGATAATTCCCCATCACCTGTGCTGATCACTGACACTGCGACTGCCTGTTCCTGGTTTCCAGTGACCTGATCAGGACGTGTTATTCAGGCACCACAAGGCTTAATTAAAGAATTGCAATTGCTTGGGTATCTGTGTATTTATTTGTATTTTTATTTATATATTTATTTAGTTACCTAGTTTTGTAAGTTGTGACTTTTTTTTTTTTAACAAACCGGGAGATGCATTTTCTTGTAATAAAAAGAACGCTGGTACTATTTGGTTCCCACTGAACACCGCGATTAGGGGATGAGTTGAAGACAGGCATAGAATGTTGAGTTTTGATTTACATGCAGCAGAATAAAGATGTGTGTAACTACTCTGCTTGTTTGGTGTACTTATTGGTGAAGGCCTAGGCTGGAAAGATGCTACAGAAGGCATGAAAACCACAGGTGAGTCAGATTGCAATACTTAATAAGAACTCATCAGTTAGATTAATAAGGAATAGGCAGTATAAGAAGGAAACCCTTCAGAAATGGGTCAGAAAACCATGCTAAATGGAGTAACAGCTTAAGTATGAAACAAGTTAAATGGAGGAAGACAGTCAGTTTGGAAAGATAAACTCATGGATAATCTAGGTAAGAACAAGCTGAACTCAGGATTTAGGGTAATGGCTAGTAACCTGCTGTCTTTGAAGAATACAGGTAAAAAATATGAATTAAAATATTATGGATCCATGATGTCAGGAGGAGGCTTAAAACAGTGCAACCTCAGAAGCCACAAAGCTACTGTGAAGTCAGCAGGCAGGTGGACCGAGGGCTGCCACATGTTTCAGAGAAAAATACCAGCAATTTGTTCATATTTTTGCATTCTGGAAAGTGAAAGAGCTGGAACTTGCAAAACACTTAAGTAAAGTAATCTGTAGTGTTTTCTAGCATTGCAATTATGTGCCATTATACGTAGAGTGTAGTGATGCAGAATAGAATGGTGTGGAGTGGAGTGGAGTGGAGTGGCGCAGACTGCATTGTTGTAGAGTGCAGTAGAGTTGAATAGAAATGGGTGGTGCAGAGTTGAGTGCAGTGGCATAGAGGGCAGTGTTGCAGAGTATATTGGCACAGTTCAGTGGCATAGAGTGCTTTGTCATAGAGTGGTGCAGAGTAAAGTAGAGTGGCACAAAGAGCAGTGGCATCGAGTCAAGTGGTGTAGAGTAGAATAGAGTGCCATAGAGTGCAGTGACGTAGAGTGCATTGGTGTAGAGTGCAGTGGTTCAGAGTAGAGTAATGTAAAGTGGAGGGGCATAGAGTGCACTGGCATAGAGTGCCGTGGCACAGAGTGCAGTGACAGAGAGTAGAGTGGGGTAGAGTGGAGTGTCACAGTGTAGAGTGGAGTGGTGTAGAGTGGAGTAAAGTGGCGTAGAGTGCAGTGCTGCAGAGTAGAATGTTTGAGGGTAGAGTGAAGTGGCATAGATTGGAGTGGTGCAGGGTAGATTGGAATAGTACAGGTTAGAGTGCAGTTGCATAGAATAGGGTGGCATAGAGTACAGTGACGTAGAGTAGAGTGGCGTAGAGCAAGTGTTGCAGAGTGCAGTGGTGCACAGTGGATTAGACTGGCATAGAGTGCAATAGCATAGAGTTAAGTAATGCAGAGCCGACTGGCATAGAGTGTAGCGGCATGTAGAGCATTGGCGTAGAGTGTAGTAGGCTGGACCAGAAAAGAGTGGTGCAGAGAAGAGGACAGTGGCTCAGAGTACAGTGGTGTAGAGTGGTGTAGATTTCAGTGGCGAAGAGTACACAGGAGTGGCATAGAATTCAGGGATGTAGAGTAGAATAGAGTGGTGTAGAGTGCAGTCGTGCAGAGTAGACTGAAGTAGCATGCATTAGTTTTCAGTAAAGTGGTGGAGAGTGCATTGACATAGAGTGCAGTGGTGTAGAGTGCAGTGGTGAGAGTGGAGTGGTGTAGAGTGGAGTGGTGCAGCGTAGATTGCAGTGGTGTAGAGTGCAGTGGCATAGAGTGCAGCGGTGTAGTTCTGAGTTGCATAGGGTGGAGTGGAGTAGAGTGGCGTAGAGTGCAGGGTGTAGAGTACAGTGGCATAGAGTAGATTGTTTCAGAGTAGAATGAAGGGACATAGAGTGGAGTGGTGGAGGGCAGAGTGCCGTGGCATAGAGCAGAGTGGTGTAGAATGCAGTGGTGCAGAGTGGAGTAGTAGAGAGTAGAATAGAGTGGCGTAGAGTAGATTGAGGCAGAGTGTACTGGCATAGAATGGAGATGTGCAGAGTAGAGTGCATTGGCATAGAATGCATTGGCAGAGAGTGGAGTATTGCAGAATGGAGTGGCATAGAGTGGAGTTCTGTAGAGTAGAGTGGAGTGGCCTATACTGGAGTAGTGTAGAGTGCAGTGACAAAGAGTGCAGTGGTACAGAGTAGAGTAGAGTGGCGTAGAGTGCATTGGCATAGAGTAGAGTGGTGCAGAATAGAGAGGCATAGAGTGGAGTGGCGTAGAGTGGAGTGTCACAGAATGGAGTGGCAAGGTGTGGAGTGGTGCAAAGTAGAGTGAAGTGGTGTAAAGTAGAGTATGCATGGTGTGGCAGAGCACTGCCATTGCAGACAATACATGTTTAAATGAACTGATCATTACCTTTGCACAGACATACAGTTTTACTGATAAGAGTATACAGCATAACAACGATAATGTGTGGAAATATCATCACTTAGTGTATTTATTTGTTTTGATCGTACGAAAATATTTGTTTCCACCACACCTCAGGATTAGCAAAACATGTGCTTCATTTGTGCTTTCCTAATTCTGATACATTCTAAAAAATCTGCACAGTTCATTTGCTGAAATGTCAATGTTGTTGTGTGCAAGAAACAAATAACATCTTACAGTGCTTCCCCAGTAGCCAGCATGTTTGTCACATAAATCTTGTCACTTTGAAGTCTGAGGAAAAAAAGGTAAACTCCAAGCTTGCTTGGAAAACAGTGCCTGTCATTTGACATCTGTCTTTGAATGCACAGCATATGTGACAAGATAAGAACAAGATTTAAAGGCCTGTTTACAGAAATTGAGCACTGGTGGAAGGATTTAGTAAGCAAGGAGTGCCCTACTGGTGGGACGAACTCAAACTGGACTTCCGACAACAAATGAAGCCAGCATATATAGAAACCAAGCAAAGGCGAGTTGCAAACCACAAAGTCAAGTCTGGCATTCCCAGAGAAGCTTTCCAATTGTTTCTCCAAGATGTCTAGGCTTCGACCTAAAAAGCAAGAAGAAGCTCTAAAGTGACAAGCCCAAATCATGAGTGGGATTATTAAAGAAAATCTGTGCACAAGCCAATCAAGATCATTGCCAGAAGAAAAGTTAAAAGTTAATATTCTGTGAATCACACTCAATCACCCAGGGGGTCACCCTACAACGATGATGGAGTGAGCTCGGAAAGACAAGGCAAGGCACACATTCGTACAGTTCTATAGAGAGACTTCCAAGGAATTGTAAAACAAAGCGAGTACACGGTGCCTAAGGCTGAGATCATGGGAACAGAAGAAGACGACCTCCATTAAAGTTAAAATATTGTAAACTCTTTTGTTTTAGCAAAAAGAAAGTCATTTCTTGTCTCGGGACCAAAGATACAAAAGTGAATGTCTAAAGGTTACAGACAAGTGCATCCCTTAGGCATGGATCAGAATGAGCAAAAAACATGTCTGAATCATTTATATTTACGCTATGACAATAATTCACATTTCACAAGACTTAATCTGCCAGTTGGAACTCTTATTAGAAAATTGTTTCAGAAGGCAGGGGAGCCCCGCCCACGGCCTCCCAGATTCTGTTGTAGTGTTACTCTGCAAAAAGGTTTACGTTGCAAGAATAAAATATCATAAAGCACAGGTGCAAACAATGCTCTTTATGGGAATAACAGAGGATGCATGCTTCTTCTAATTAACCTTAAAAATAAAAAGCGAGCAGGGAATTGTGAGGACTCTCTAATGTACTTTTTTCACTGCATCTCGCAAAGCATTTCTGTACCTATTTAATGGCCTGAATTGAATTGAAACGTCGTTATATCTTGCAGCTGGGCATTTCAGAGTATCGCTACGCCCACACAATGTATCTTAATGCATCGCTCTTACTGAGAAAATATGAGATTAAATCGCAGCGTACATCAACTAGATATTGGTGCCTAACTCCTGATCTAAATAAGGTGAATACTTTAGTTATTTTGCTTTCATATATATTGTTACAGACATAAAGGAATGGTGCCAATTTTAGAATGGGATATGGATGCCAGTAATGCCAGGCTCTGACGTGTATACAGAGCATTGTTCAATGACACCTCATGCTTGCATATGACAATTACATGTGTGTAGGAGGAAACATGTTTATAAACTCTGAAGTTCCACAAACAAGTTGTTGTTAATGTAGTGAAACTTGGCGGTCACCAAACTGCCATTGATGTTCCAGTGATTGAGCGAATGGAAATTCCAGATCTATAAAGTGTGTTGCAATTTCAGAAAATGAACAGTTGAGAAGGAATGAGTTACAAGTGTTGAAGTCAAAGATTTATTGGAGAAAAATCATATATATATATGCAATGCATACAGCACGGTTTTATTTTATTGTATTTATATGTCTGGTTTTACACATGAGGGCAGTCCTGTTTGGGTGATTGGTGCCATATTTTTTTATGCATGACATGTTCCCTAAATAGGCTAATGATATATATTTTTTTCTCTGCGATTTTCTGTGTACATGTTTAGACGCGTATTATACCAATTGAGTGTTACTTACATCCAGGCTGGTTACGCACTTCGCTGTAATTTGGTGTATAATCTGCTGTACTATGCATCTGAGTAAATATATATATATCATGTAATTACATGTTTGACCAGCCACCTTTCCTGGCATTTTGTCATTATGTCAGGATATTGTTTGCACATTGCAAAGGGTCTATATTGGTGCACTGTTGAAACATATAAGTATTTTCCTTATGTTTATTGATGCCTAAAGTGGGACGGGCTATAAATAACTTACATGTATTTGGCGCCAATCAGATTGAGAAAGGCTTCTGCGAAGCGAAATGCGTCTCTCTAACAGCGGGGGTCGAGGGTGACCCTTGATAATAAAGAAGCCCTATACTTACAGCCTTGAGTACGTGCCTTCTTCTCTTCTGGAGCATGATTGGGTGTTTGATATATATATATATATTCACTGAAAAAAACCATAGGTTTCAGGCACGCTATAGTTAGAAATTATTATTTAAAAAACCTTACAAATTCGCTGAGAAAACCATAGGTTTTCAGGGACGGTGTAGTTATTTGGACATTTAACTCGTACAAACCATAGAAATTCCTCTGTTATAGTTAGTTCAGCTAACTATAACTCGCACCCCGCAATGCACTGTTGATGACGTCACATATTACATCACTCATGACATGGTCAGTGACATGGTCAGTGACATCACTGATGACATCATTGATGGGCAACTTGGTGGAAGATGTGTACGCGGCACGTCCAAGCCGCGAAGAACTGCACCACTTTCAAATTCATGAATTGACTTTGGGGGCTGGAATTATCTCGAGTCCTGTGGCAGCAAAGCAGCGTTTGTTGAATAAACCATTGCATACATGCCTGTAGCCCACTGGAGGGCAATAAATTAGCAATAATTTCCACAACTGAAACGGAACCTACTAAAGAAAGAAATGGCGGATTAAAACCACGAGTACCAGCATGCAAAGCGGAATGAATTACTCACCTGAGAGACATTACCGTTGTATTAAAAGGACCCACTGGAGGGTTGAAATTAATGTATGCTACTTTGCGGAAACCCCAACAAACAATCTGTTCTTTTGTGGTGCACGCCTCTGAGAAAGGAGCTGGGGGCTCCGAAACCGGTCAGGCACGAGCATTGCAGACATGTATGCGTTGGTTCCTCCAATAAAATTGTCCTGTGAATCCGTTACTGCGGAGTGCATTCTTAAGCTGTTGGGCAACTTTTATCAGAGGGGACAAGCTTGGATTTTACAAATGAGACTCCCATCTTTACCATGTGCCTCTCAAACAGCAAAGATGACTGCTGCAGGTCGAATGCTCTTGCATCTACTCTACAGCTTACTGCAATCACATCTAAAAGTAGCTTTCGACCAATACTTCCCAGAGTACCACTGTGCCCTCACAAATTTCCTGATGCAGAGATAAGTGGAAGCCATAGATACTGTCTTCTTAAGTAAGGACACTCTCAAGCCATCATCATCCTTGACCTTATTCAGTTCATTGTTTCAATACTCCACATCCCCTGGTTCATTCTCTTTTGCATACTTGATGGGGCATCTGGTACGTCATCTGACAAATTGGCATAAGGGCTTTTGTAGCAAGCCTCTTGTAGACCCAACCATATTCCAGTTGCTGGTGAGTGTGTGTTCCAAAGATTGCAAGCCTCTTGTAGACCTAACCTTATTCTGGTTGCTGGTGAGTGTGCGATCCAAATATTGCAAGCCTCTTGTAGAACCAACCTTATTCTGGTTGCTGGTGAGTGTGCGTTCCAAATATTGCAATCCCCTTGTAGAACCAAACTTATTTTGATTGCTGATGAGTGTGTGTTCTAAAGATTTCAAGTCTCTTGTAGAAACAACCAATATATTAGTTATTTGGGAAACTGATGTGTCTGAATTGAGCTGCAACTGTAACATACAGTATATCAAACATCAATAATGGGAGCTGTTGAGCATCTTAATTTTTGTGGGTTGCATTGACAAGTAAGAAAACTTTGCATGGTGAATTCTTTCACGAGCTTGTCACGTTTTACCATCAGATCTCTTAAAGTGCTTTTCCGGGACAATTATTATCATGTAAAGTATGGAGTAATTCTGAGCTTTCCAAATGGGGCCACAGTTTCTATTGTACATCGCAACTAAACAGCAATAATGAGAAAAAATCCATTCCTACAAGAATCATACAAGAAAAATCGCAACAAATTTTGGTTATTGGAAAATGATTAGAAGAACCAAGAGACTCGCAGCTCAACTGAGGTCTCGTGGATTACGTTCTGTGCTCCTACCCTCCACAATGCCTGCCCACTCAGTCATGAATGTTATACCCTGTGTGTAAGAAAATTAACTTAATCTGCAACCACATGACTGCAGATGTCAACCCTTGATTCTAAGCTGGAAGTAGGTTATCCCCATGCATTACTAAGCTTTGAAACCCACTCTGGCTAAATCAACACGCAACTGAGTGCAGATCATGAACATTGTGAATTTAATGGTTCTCATTTTGCACCATGTTCACATTGAGTTGTGCTTGAAAACCCTTTTCTTTGACTTATTTCCCTCCGTATTCTGCTGGTGTGGTTACTGCCTAAAAAGCTATAGACTCATTGAACCTCACATATACTTAAGACAAAGAGAAATCAATAGGTGAGAGCCTATGCCATATTCTTTTTTCTGACCTCTATTGTAACACCACCTGTCTATGACAAAAGTTTGTAGAACAAAGCACCACAGACTAGCTCCTCACAAATAGTTTGAGCCCAATCACAAATGGAGAGACTATAGTGGGACTCAGCAGTCAACCATTGATGCCAATCAATGGGTAAAATAATTATTTAAAGAGATTGGTCTGAAAATACAAGCAATGCTACAACTGGCTCATCAGCTTACAAATATTCCAACTCGGTAATACAGATAAAAACCTAGTTCCCCAAACTCTCCTAATTTCCAAACCCTCTTTGGCCTACCAGCCCAGCTTGTCACTTTTCCTTATGGTCCTACTGGATGTCCTTCTAAATTTTGAATCTCCAGGACCTACTTCCCATTCTGGAGATACTAGTGTACATCACACCATCTCTTAATCAGTCTATTCAGTAGCCACAAGCCCCATGCAGACAAATGAAGTAAGGTTAACCTTCCTAATCCCTTCTTCTCTGAAAAAACAAAAACTAATAATAGCCTACCGTAGTACAAAACAGAGGTGAACAGCATTTGCACAACCACAAGCACACCAGCCCAAGGCCTGCATTTGGTGCAGAAGTTCCAAAATGGCTGCTTTTGCCAATTGAGCACAGGGCCCATCTAGATTCCATGGTGGGAGACAATGCCAAATTTTCTTCCCATACCTCTTATCTACTCATTTAGAATTAATTTAATTAATTTCCATTTAGCTCTTATACTTGCTTCCAAAACATTCCACTGGCATTGGTCTGAACTTTAATCTAACTGGATAAAAAAAACTGTCATACATAGAGCTCAAGACACGGCTGTTTGACACCTCCACAATGATACGCTGGAAATGGAGCATTTGCACACATCCATCACTTGACTATTTTTGAGTGCGTTCACTCTTTAAAAGGTCAAAATGTAACTTTGACCTAAAAAAAAATCAAGCCTTGTAAAACCACAGAATGCATAGGAAACACATTTTAATAAAATATGCTGAAAGAAAGGCTCATCAAAAGGAATGAATCTTGCATTTAGTGTGTACTGACCTAAGACTCAGACCTACCCTGGATGCAAAAAGATAGTTTTCATGTTACACATCTGGGGCTGCAATGGGGAATTGCTGTCTTTCCGAAGCAAAGCACATATATTTATGGTAGAGAGAAGGCATAAAGGCAACAACTTGCCCCTACTAAGCAAATCTTGATTCTGGCTTTGCAGAACACATAAGGTCAGAGCAGCACAGTTAGAGAGGGGTTCATAGTCCCAAAGCAGGAACCCCAGGAATGAGGATGGGATGTTTGAAGCAGCATGTAAAAATATAATTTTGTTGCTGTTCAGCTCCCCATCAAATTAATTGCAGTTTTTCAGTCCTTTTTTTCCCTTGTAATTTGGCGGCACCTGCGAGTGGCATGCTAACAGTGGTTGAAGTGCATTAAAAAAAGTATGGGAACTGTGATGCTGCATGCAATGGGGCTGAGGACAGTAGGCATGGGTGCAGGGTCAAAGGTGTGGCTAAAAAACAATACATTGTGTACGTTTTTTGGGTCTTTCACCTTCAGGTAGCTACATTTAAAATAATGTGCTGCTTAAAAGAGAAATAAATAAAAAAATGTTCTTAATTAGTGGGAAATGTATTATAGTACATTATGAAACTATTAGTTAATGCTCTGCAGAGGTCTGTGTGTAACCATGGAGCCACAGGATTAAATCTTGGTTGGTGCAGTGGGAAATAGAGACTTGTGTATTTTTAGCAGTAGGAGGGGTCCCAGCATGCAACAGAAAGCACTGTAACTATATTTAAGTCATTGTTTTAAAATAGCACTCCACAAAGTATAGGATAGACTGTAACAAAATGCACAAAAAGTTTTAGGGTGAAATGGTGATTCCAATATATAGATGTTAGAAAAACCCAGACATAGGTAATGCAATTTTTGTTCCCTAAAACCGCACACACTTCACAGCTCAGCTGATAACTCTTGCACTACTATTCAAAAAGATTAAATCTTTGTCATCACAAAGCTTTCCGTGATTTTATCAGTTAATAAAAGTACCGGCTCCAAAGCACCTTTCCCATTCGTAGATTGGCCAGTAGCACACATTTGCATTTCCTTCAGGGAAGGGGGCACCCTGGCAGGAAGGCTTGTGTCTTCTTTAGCTGCCTTGGGTTTCACAGCACAGGAAAGTCCCTGAATGACACTTTAGCTGGGGCATTTAAACTATGGGTATTACCTGTCACAGGACGGTTGCCTTATCAGTAGGGAACGGTTTTTCATAGATGAAAAAAGTATGGACATGTCCTGCCCCTCAGATCCCGCGCATCTCGACCTCTGCCTGCTAAAGAGGCTACCTTACGTCACCATTTCGAGGCGTAGACTCCGAGAGACCCTGCTTTACTCAAGCTGATGGCTTCCGGACAGAATGAAGGGAAACTCTTCGCGGGGCTTTACTGCAGACTGAAAACGATAATTTGATGGAAAGACGAACATCTGCTCACCCTCGCACGGAAATGCCTAGTTGAAGTGTAGTTGTAACATTTGGGATCTTAAATTCAAGCTTTCATCGAGGAGAACCTCATGGTTACAAAGAACGGGGTCAGACCTCATGAATTGATGACAGCATGCACTTACCTTTCAATTTCCGATCATACTCGATTCTTACTAACAGCATGTCCGTCTTGTCCTGACTGAGCTTCAACCATTTCTTTCTCTTTCATCCAATTAAAAGTGGGCGAGCTAGAAATTTTGCACTTGAAGTTGAAACTGGTGTGTGTAATTTTGCTCCAAGAGCCACACAGCAGGCCAAATCATGAAATGATTTATATCTTAAACCTGCCAACAAAACACAACATACAAAGAGTCAAGTAGTGCAAGAACAGCATTTTTGTTATTTCCATAGTACCCGCACAACGTGCCACTCGCACCTCCCATAACACCCCCAGCTGTGCTGGCATGCTCAAGAAATATTTTATTCATGTTATGGTTGTCCAAGGGGTACCCTTTTATTTACATCACACAAGGTCATTCAAACCAAGACGAGAAAGAGAAGTATTCTTATACTTGCATTCATTTTTTACAAAACAAACATTCAGTGGCATCAAAAGGTTAAAAAAAGCAATAAGGAAGATAAGCACATCATTAAACATGACCGTTACATTCTAGGCACATCCAGCCCCTCTTGTGTAACATCCGCAGCGCACATTGTGCCAGAAGATTCCAATGCGCAGCAGCCCTCTCCCGGTTCCATCCAGGACAACCATGCAGAACCATGCTGCACCCTTCAGTGAGCCCTTGACAGGAAGATGATTGCACTACTTGAAATCCAGCGCACTGCATAGCAACACTGGCTCACCAGGGTACCTGAACACAGGCAGCCTCCCTAAAGTTCTAGTCAGTCCATACATCACGGGTTAGGGCAGGAGAGTACAGGACCGCCAGCCGGTCAGTCCACCCCCCGTCTGCCCGGTGTACACACGAATCATACCACCTCCTGGGGTCAGTCCAGTCCCTGAATCTCCATTCTTGTGCATCCCCATTTATTATTATCTGCCAAGGACTCGCCCTTCTGACAGGGTGGGTGGGTGGTTGATGACGCGCTGCTGCTGGCTCTGCTTCCAGGCAGGATCCGAAGTGACAAAGAAGCCGGAGACCCTGGTGCGCTGCCTTAAATGGCCCCCCAGGTTTTCGCTGCGCCTTAAGATGATGTCACTGCCCAGCCCTACATACCCTACACTTCCTGTGCCAGGTGGGCTCTGGCCTGTGATTCGATTAAAGGTGCCCAACCCCTAGGCGGGTGGGGGTGCCTGTTCATTAGATTAAAAAAGCTTGTTTTTAATTTTGTAATTCAAATTGAAAAAGTTGTAGTTTCAGTTTCAAAGCTATAGACTGCCTCTCTCTCTCTCTATGCATAAAAGGAAAAGCTAGCCCAGTATGTGGTTTGAGCTGAGTTTGCTTTGTAATTAACTTACCCACTTCTGCATTTGGGTGTTGAAGGTTCTTTTTATGTAGTTTGGTGTTGTTTTGGTAGTTTAGTGTTTGTTGTGTTTGACGTAGTTTTGCAGAGTATTAGAGGGTTACATAGTGTTTGTTATGTGATGTTTAATTATGTTATGTTGTATTTAATGTGTGTGGGTTTGTATATGTTATTGTAGGAGGGTCTTGTGTTTTTTTTGCATGTTTCCTGTGTCGTTAAGGTATGGTGCAGAAGACGCGTTTTTTAAATAAAAGGAACATGTATTTTGTTTTTTTGAAACAAATTCGTTTTTTACATTTCCTTTTATTCTTCAGATTTGTTGGAGCATGTTTTTTTTAAAAACTATTTTAATTTTGAATTTCTCCTTATTGAGAGGATTGCGTCGTTAGAGCCTTTTTTCTACAGTGTATTTTTAAATTTTTTGGGGCATTCCTTTTTTAACGGATTTGCCTTTTGTTTTAAACACTTTGGGGCTCATTACGATGGCGGATGGACTTCTGTCCGTCCATCCGCCATCGTTTCGGATTTGGGACCGGCCACCCATGAGGCGGTCTCCCCATAATCCAACTGACGATGTGACCGCCACCACGGCGGTCGCATCACCTATACTTTGCATTGTGGTGGGGATGCGTTCAACAGCTCCCCGCCGCAATGCAAAAATAAAGGCTCTTGCATATCCCTGCCCTATGTGACAGGCACCAATGCGGTGCCTGCCACATGGTGCAGGGATATGTAGGGGTGCACCATAGGTGCCCCCCAGTGCCCTTGACCCAGTCCCAGGGATTAAGGGGGGCTAGCTACGGGCCCCCAAATCCATTTCCACCATTCATTTTGCTGCAGTTTGTCCGCCGCAAAAAAAATGGAGGAAAGGGATATCATAATCCCTACGGCAGTGCCTGTTTTTGTTCCGACAGGCGGTCGGAAAATGTCCACCTGTCAGAACCGTGGCGGACGGTCTTTACAATCACCACGCATACCATGATAATATGGCGGGGGGAAAACAGCAGTAGGATGGCAGATGGCCCGCCACCGACCGGCTGTCGGTGGCGGGTCTTCTTCCGCCATCGTAATGAGCCCCTTGTTCGTTTTTGAGGACCATCTACTGTGACACAACAGTATGTTATTTTTTATTACTATGGGTGAGAAACATGTTTTGTTAACTTTTGGTTTGCTTGTTTCTTTTTTATTTTAATAATTATATTATGTCATACATTTTTATGTACGTTTTTAATTTTTAATGACATAATTATAATTTAAATAAAAAGAGTGGAAATATGTTGTTTAATTGTTTTGTAATTTTCAAATGCTGCATGGTGTTTGCTATTGTTTTTTGTTCAATGTATAGATTTGGCTATTGTGTCCAGGTATTCTAGTCCTTTGGTGTTTGGGTAGAGTCTAGTTTTGTGTTCTAGGTATTCGTACATTGTTTTTGTTTGTTTACTAAGTTTATGACCTATTTTAGTGAGGGATTGTTCTAGCCTTAGTTCTTGATAACTTTGAGGGTCATTACAATAGTGGACAGACTTTAGTCCATCCACCATCATGTCGGGAAGTGGGATCGCCCACCTACATGGTAGCGGTCCCACCGGGGGTATTATGATGCAACTGCCACTATGGCGGTCGCATCTGCTAGCTGCAGCACCCGCCGCAATGTTAAAAATGCACTGTCTACATTTCCCTATACTGCGTAGCAGGCACCATGCGGTTCCTGCCACTTGGTTCAGGGAAATGTAGGGGGGCACCATAGGTGCTCCCAGTACTCTTTTCCCTGGCTACAGGCCCTGAAATCTGTTTTCCGCATGTCGTTTCGTGGCAGGTTGACCGCCGCAAAATGACCGGCCAAAAAGGGACATCATAACCCCTTCATTACCAGCATCATATTTTGGCGTCAGTACATTGATGACATTTCGATGATTTGGCACAATAATGTCGAAACCCTCAACCAATTCTTACACAGGTTGAATAATAATTGTCTTGGCCTTAACCTCACCCTCACACATGACCCATCATTGATTCCTTTCCTTGATCTCACCATTTACCACTCCAATGGCGAACTACTAACCAAGCTCTACAGAAAACCTACAGAGCGTAACACCTTACTCCGTTACGAAAGTAATCACCCACGAGCACTACGTGACTCTTTACCATACTCCCAATTCTTGCAGATAAGACGCAACTGCTTCACCAAAGATTACTTACGCGAAGCCACAGTCTTATCCACCAAATTGAAAGCGAGTGGCTATCCCAAACGTTTGGTGCGCATGGCACAGAAACGAGCCTGGTATTGCCCTAGAGAGATCTTGCTCTCCCCCAAAATCAAGTCTGATAACAATCGCATAGTTTGTGTGACCACATTCTCTCCTATCTCTAACCCCATCCTCAAATCTATCATAAAACACTGGCCCACTGTGAACGCAGGCAACCTTAGCATTGAACGACCACTCTTTGCTTTCCGCGAATGCCGCAATCTTAAAGACCACCTTGTACATGGCAGCTCTACCTAACCCCCAGCCAGCCACCACCCTTGATGCACACTGGGGTCTTGAACCACTAATTGGACACGCTAAATGTGGCAATTGTAATGTCTGTGATTTTACCATGCAAGGTAAAGAATTCACCTTCAATAATGTGATAATCAAATCAAGATCATTCTCAAACTGTAATACTTGCAATGTTATATATTTGATTCAATGTCCCTGCCTGCTTATTTACATTGGCCAAACAACACAAAAAGTGAAGACCCAAATTGGACAACACCGGAGTAGAGTGCGCTGCCAAACTCCCAACGCGCCTTTAGTGGATCACTTCACTGAGGCCGGCCATAAGGAGGATGACATCAAATGGACAGTCATTAACGTTGTGAAACAACCTCCAAGAGGTGGAGACATTGCGCAACTCCTGAATAAAGAGGAGCTTAGACTGATCATCCGCATGAACAGCATTAGGAATGGACTGAACCGGAATGAGGATTGGACCACTCTGCTCTAGACCTCTCCATTGACCCATAGTATGGTTCTAACTCTGAATATGGTTTGCTGCCAGCGTGCCACGTTAATACAATCTCATTAACATGTTTATGATTTTAATCGTTCACTCACTATGTCACTTTTATGCCATTACTGCAAATTCACTTGTCACATACGGTTTTTATAGTGGCATAAATTGTTTTAAACACTTTAAATCTATGGCTTTCCCTGTTCTCTGCTCAATAATTCGTATTTCCAATTGAATCTGCCCTGAGACACTTCTAACTAACACCCCATGCGTTCTTATGGCTCAACCCTGAGCGTCTCAAATGAAGCAAGGGCTCGATTCACTCCACGCGGATTCTGCTCCCTTTATTATGATTGTCAGCAGTATTTTATTAGTACCATTGAGTTGGGTTAACTAACCCTCTATCAAACCATGCAACCGATTGGCTCTCTAGTCTTATCTCTGCCGTGGATTGTCTGTCCTCTTTTTTCTGCATAAACCCTCACCCAACATAGCCGCCAATACGCTGAGTCATTGTTCCCTATAAATACATGCAACATTATTGGTCGGCTGGTTCCCAGCTATTGAGCATCGGATCTCACATCATTCTGGTAAGCGTGCAGTCCTGTTCAGTCACCTGACCCCCTGCTACTCCTTGTGATATGGGTCCTAAACATTTTTTTCCTTCCTTACCTTGCAGTGCATCGCCACATGCTAATTTATTGAATATACTATCACTCCCGAAAATCTTCACCACCTTATCCACAGGTGAGGACTTTCGCATAGCTAATCACGTTTTTACACAATATTGGAACAGCCATCACAGCACCTAACGCATGGTTCGCCATTCCCTTAGAACCATCATTTCTGCGGCTCCGGCCCCTCCTGAGTCTGCGTACGGCTATCCTTTTCCCGCAAGCACTATCAAGGTGAACCTTACCCTTAATCCACTATTGTTCGCCCCTATCACTAGCGTGCTACATTCTACGCCTTCTGCCTTGGGCTTATCTTCACCCCACCCGGCATACCCGTATTTGTGCAGAGTTCACACCATTAATCGCTCTCTTGTACCCTAGCGCATCTGACACTGCCTGAAGTTCTCCTTGCACCGCTTGGTGCAACTCTCACGCTCACAACCAAGCCCTCAGGCTATCAGCCACTCGTACCTTCTGGGCAGAAGTACCACGTGCAAGATATCACCCGTCGTACCCTTGCGCAGCCCACACTGCCTGTCGTTCTCCGCTTCCCGCTTGGCGGTGTTCACTCGCTCACAACCAAGCCCTCTGTCCATCAGCTACTCGTACCTTCTTGGCAGACGTACCCCGTGCATGTTGTATATCTTTTGCTGCAAGCATTCCGGTGATTTTATCCTTTATCCTTTATATAGGCACTTCATTAATTGTCACCGTGCATCACCTTCCTAAGTCTAACCTTTCGCCATTTCATAGTTGGAGTGCACTTAACCACGTGCATGTTGCGTATGCTTCACACCTTGACTGGCCACGGCTGGCACAATGTTTTACGTCTCTGTATTAGATGTTCCCTAATCTCCTTCCCTTTTCCTCATTTTCCACAGGCTATTTCCATTGATTCAGGCTTGCACCTTAACTGTCCTGATGATGATCCTATTATTGTTTTTAAAGGATCGAAACGTCCTCGACTAATGTAAACAGTTTCCACGTTAATCGCACATGATAAAAAAAGTGCAGTTACTGCTTCTCTAAGCATGTTAGTAATTGTGCTCAATATTCCACAAGCTACCCCGTCTTGCCTGATATGTTTTTGTTCTAAATGTATTTGTCATGTGTTCATATAGGATGCAGGATTGTGTCCCACGTAATTTGTATTTTTGTTCTTTGACAGTTTTGATTTATTAAATTGATTGTCCGGCTGGACACTCACATTATAGTACTGATTCAAGTTTATAATTATCATATTTACTCAAGTGTTGTGTTTAAGGACCACTGTTTTAATACTAAATCATAATCCCGATGGCAGTGCCTGACATGCACCTCTGCCATGCTGGCCTATGCAGCTGCTCCAACAGGCGGTCAGAAAATGACTGCCTGGCCGGAACCGTGGCAGTCGGTCTTTCCGACCGCCACGTTTCCTCTGCCGCCTGCGACATGGTGCAGGGAAATGTAAGGGGCACCATAGGTGCCCCCCAGTGCTCTTTCCCCTGGCCCAGGGGCTTGAGTACAATGGTGGAAGGCCCACCACAGACAGCCTGTAGGTGGCCGGCCCTCCGCCATTGTAATGTGGGTGTGCGCCTGCCAGATTACCATGGTGGCAGAAACATGGCGGTCAGAAAGACCGACTGCCGCGGTTCCGACAGGTGGTCATTTTTTGTAGGCGGGCGGTCCCACTTCCAGACACGATGGCGGATGAACTGAAGTCCGTCCGCCTCCGTAATGACCCCCTTTGTTCTTTCTTGATGGCTTCTATTAGTTTGTGTAAAGTTGGTTGTCCTCTTCCTATTGTGGCTTGGAAGGCATTATGCCATCCTTTCACTTCGTTATTTGTTTGAGCTTTTTGTGCTAGGGTGCTTTAATAGATGTTCCACTAGGGGATTTGGAACTTGGGTTGTCTTTGGTGCCCTGACCTATGTAGTCTTCCCAACCAGGTGTCTTCAAATTAGTCAAGGAAGGATGTTAGCTTTGTTTCGTTGCCTTGGTAGAGAGGACTTTCAATAAGTATATTATAGTGGTCGGCTACTTTTGTTGTTTGTCCATAGGCCAGGGCTATTCGTTGTTTGATTTGATAAGCAAAGTTCCTGTTTGTGGCATAATCTATACTTAGGGTAGATTTTTGGAGATGTCTCCAGATACTTTGGTTGAAATGATAATAGTAACCTTGTATTGCAGTATGTGGATATATTTTTTAAATTGCCTGAATCATTGCGTGCTCGAAATCTATTCTTATTTTTTGAGGGAAATAGTTTTCTCTCTGTTGTTTTATTATTGTATATATAGCTAGTATTTTGTTTGTTGGGGAGTAGTGTGTATATGAAGGGGATGTATTTCTTGAATATTCACCATGGACGGTATAGTGTTGATAAAAGGGCTTAGGGCAAACTTTAAATGTGCCATCCATCATCCATGTTTCACATTACTTTAACTTTTGAATGTTGGTGCTGGTGGCAAAGGTGAAAATTCTTTGTTCATGGCAGTTATAAGAATGAATTGTTCATCTTTGTATGTGACTGTGTATTCTTGTAAGATTTTGATTTCTACAAATGTTTGGGGGATGGGTGGTGTTTGAGCAGTAGATCTTTTAGTTCTGGCTATCACGCGTTTTAGAGTTGGTATGGAAGGTAATTGTCCTGTTACATGTTCAGGAGCCCTAGTTAGTACATTTTTAATATATGGGTACTGGTTTGTTGGAAGCTGGCGCTTGCTTCATTGATGGCTTCTAAAGCATCTCTCACCTAAATGTCTGTGACGTTGGGGGGATGGTTGTGTTTCCTAACATTATTAACTTTGTTTCTATTATTATTGCTCTCCCATAGCAAGAATTGGAGTAGTATTTACTACATTTCCAATGGGTTTTATTTTCTGTTAGCTTTTCTTGTGTATATGTATAGCCCATGTAGCACAAAAGTAGTTTTCCTTTTTGTGAAGGGATGAACTTTGCCCCTTCTGTCATTTACTTTGTATATCTGTGAATGTATTTATTTATGTGTCTTTATTAATTATTAATTATTGAAAAGTAAACATGTTCATATAATTATTACATTTTAAAATATACTGACTTATATCTTGTTTTGCTTTTCTTGTTGGTTACTATGTCGATGTTTTATTCACAGGTTTCTTTTTTTTCTGTTGGTTAAAAAAGAAAATGTTATTTAATTGAAGTGTTACATTTAGTTTGTTAGTTTTGTTTACTTAGTCTCTATCTTTATTTTAGTTGCTTTAAGAAAAAATACTTACTATTTTTAGTTGATGTTGTTTATTTCGTTGATGTTGTTTTGTTGAAGTCTGTAGAAGCAAATACAATTAAAGTGTTTGTTAGTTATGTTTTGCTTTTTTTTTTTTTTAGTTTAGAAAGCTTTATTGAATATAATAAACCAAGTAAAACATCAATATAGAAGAGAATCAATAGGCAATAAGATAAAACAAAAACAAAATCAATTGAATTCATACAAGATATTAAAGAATGCCATAAAGGAAATAGGGAATATACTTAGGGAAAAATCTTTTTTTAAAGATATTATGTTTGGTATGCGAGGGAAGGCAAAGGGGAAAAAAAAGGAAGAAAGGTAAGGGAGGGAGGGAAAAAAGCATTCAATATACGGAGTAGATTATCTTGTAAATAACCTAAGCAAGTAAAAATATATATAAGGAAAACTAAATAACAGCTATAATTAGAAAATAGTGCAAAAATAAGGTAGTCAAGGGACAATTCGAGAGAGAAAATTGGTTAAGGGCAACCATAACAAATCTTTTTTGATCAAAAGAAGTACAGTGGTAGCAAAAGCACAATCAAGTCTATGGTGATGACACAATAAATTCCACCAGGCATTGTATGAAATCTTCGAAGTGTCCTTCCAATTGGTAATAATTATCTGTAAAGAAATGGCTCTGTTTAAATCTATAAATTTGCGTGCATTACAGTGAACATTCCATATAGGTGAGGCAACACCCAGAAAAATATGTACAATCTCAAAGGAGTGGTCAGTAGCTAATATTTAATTTATTTTTAACCAAATACGAGACCAAAGAGATTTAACTAATGGGCAGTGAAAGAACATGTGAAAAAAAACACTATCAGTATGAGAACAAGACCAACATTTTTTGGAATCAGACAATTTGAAATTATGTAAGTCGGACGGGGTAAAGAAAAGTCCATTGTAAAAAAAATACAAAGTCTGTGTAGTACTAGCAGAGCGGGAAACAGAGTGTAATTTAGACCATAAGGAATTCCAAACCTGAAGGGAAAATTCTTGAGCTAGATCCTTTTCCCAGGAGAGTTCAAGTTTAGATTTATGTCTTTCAGCAGAAGGGCAGGAAAGTAGTTTATAAATAGCTGCAGCCTTGAGAGGAATAGAGAAATCTGGTAATGATAGGGGAGGGGATGTCAGTAGTGGGCAGAGAAGCAATATGAGAGATAATGAAAGCTAGAGAATTTTTAGGCAAGGGATATTGAGAGGAGTGTGCATTGGAAAGGTGAAAGGAGGCACGAATGTCAGAGAAATCTCGTAAGGAGTTATTGACAAGTAAATGATCGAAGGTAGTAATACCTTTGTCAATCCATTCTTTCCAAAAAAGTGCTCTGTTATTTATCTTTACGAATTTGTTATACCAAATTGGAGCTGAGGAAAGAAACTCCGACTGCGAAAGGAAGGAGCGAAACACTAAGAGAGCAAATGCTTTGGAGTGCTTAAAGATATGGGGAAGAAAACGCGGCAGTGGCTGAGATAAGCGAGTAGCCGTATTGAAGGAGAAAGGTGAAAGTTGCGCAAGTTCTATGGAGCTCCAGGCAGTTAGAGGAGGATCAGATGAATCAGATAGAAAAGGCCAGATTTGTTTTAGAGTAAAGGCAGAATGAAAGCGAGTGAGGTTGGGAAAGTTGACTCCACCTGAATCTTTGGGTTGTTGGAGACGAGAAATAGAGATTCTAGCTTTGCGTTTATTCCATAAGAATGAAATGAAAATACGGTTTATAGTTTTAAAGAAATAGAGTGGACGGGAAATTGGAAGCATAGAAAGATAAAAATTTACAATGGGAAGAAGCATCATTTTGTTAGTGGCTAACCGCCCCCACCAGGATAGGAAAAGGGGAGACCAGAGAAGAGAGCTTTTTAACAATATCTTTCTGATTAAGCTTGATGGTTTCTCTAATATTGTTAGCATATAGAATACCTAGGCACTTAATATTACCAGACTTCCATTCAAAGCCTGAACCTTGAAACATATGAGGAAGGCAAAATGTATTAAGGGGCAAAACCTCAGACTTGTCTATATTAAGTTTATATCCAGAAACCAGAGAGTATTCTTGCAGCAATGAAAAGAGTGAAGGTAAAGAGGTGGTCGGATTAGAGATATAAAGTAAAATATCATCTGCATAAGCGGTGAACTTAATATGAATATTACGAAATATAAAACCAGTATAGGAAGATGAACGTCAAATTTTTTCTAAAAAGGGTTCTAACGCAAGAATAAAAAGAAGAAGGGAGAGAGGACAACCTTGTCTGGTGCCTCTATGGAGAGAGAAATAATGAGATTGAGAACCGTTAACCCAAATAGAAGTACAGGGAGCAGAATATAATAATTGAATGTGTCGAGTAATGGAAGGGCTAAAGCCATGCCACTTCAATGCACCAAACATAAAATCCCAGCACACTCTATTGAATGCTTTCTCAGCATCCAATGTAATAGCGGGAACCGGGGAGTCCATCTTTGAGGCAAGGTGAATGATATTGAGTAAGGTTCTTGAATTATCAGTAATGGACCTGCCTTTGACAAACCCAGATTGATAGTAAGATTACGAATGATTTTATTAATACGAGAGGCCAGAATGTTAGTGTAAATTTTACAGTCAATATTAATTAAAGAAATAGGTCGATAGTTTTTACAGAGGGAGGGATCTTTGTCCTTTTTAGGGATCAAACATAACCTTGCCTGTGTAAAGGAACCTTTGGATTCTCCTTGAGCAAGGAAATAGGTAATCAAAGAAAATAGATGTGGTAAGAGAATATCCTTAAAGTGCAAATAAAAACGAACCATAAAACCATCTGGGCCAGGTGTTTTATCTTTGGGGAGAAGAGTAATAGCATTGAGTATTTCTTTTTCTGAGAGGGGGACATCAAGGGAAGAAAGATCAGTAGAGCTATCCGGAGATCTGGAAATAGACTGAAAAAAAGTTAATTTGAGCTTGAGAGGGAACGAATTCTGGGGTATAAAGTGAAGAGTAATATTGAACAAAACAATCAAGGATTTTGTCATCAGCATACTGATGTTTCCCATGTGAATCAAAGATATTATTTTGGATTTCTGCTTTTTAATTTTGAGATAGTTAGCAAGAGATTTTCCAGCTTTATTGCGGCCCCCGTACATTTTAGCATGGAAGTTAAGAAGGTTGTTACACGCAGAGTCCCAGGAGTGTTTAATATATTGCATTTTGGCTTTAATGAGGGAAGAAAGAGCTTCTGAGTAACTTTTGGTGAAGTAAAGATGCTCCAGGTCTTTAATTTGTTTGAGAATTTGAGCAAACATTGATAGGGCCTTTTTCTTTTTTCTGGATACAAAGTCAATAATAAATCCTCTGGCAGCAGCCTTAAAAACATCCCAAATTAAATGAAATTGATAAGTAGAATGAAGATTAGTTGTGAAGTAATCCACCGCAAAGATCTTAAATTGTTCAGTAAACTGTGAGTCAAGTAGGAGCGAGTTATTAAAGCGCCAGCGCCGAGAAGTATGAGTAGGTGAGGGAAAATCCATGTCAATTATAACAGGGGCATGGTCAGATATAAGAATAGAACCTATTTCTGAATTAGTCATAAATTGAAGGGCATGTTGGGTAAGAAAAATATAATCAACACGAGAGTGAGAAGCGTGTACTGGGGAGAAAAAGGAAAATTCTAAAGTGTCAGGGTGAGATAGTCTCCATGAATCTATAAGACCTCTAGAGGAGATGGCTTTAAAAAAGGACTTTTGCATCTTATTAGGTACATATCTGGTGAGTGATTTACGATCTGGAAAGGGATCCATAAGTTGGTTGCAGTCACCACCCCTAATTAAGTCATCAGTCGCATGAGAAGAAAGAAACATGGAAAAATCATTCCAGAAAGTTAAATCTACACCATTAGGACCATAAACATTACAGAAAGAAAATTTTGTATTATTAACAGTTACATCTAAAAACAACCATCGACCACAAATATCATGAAACTCATTCTGTAACTGAACAGACAACGATTTATGAAATAGAATAATAACACCATTTTTGTTGTTTACTGCCGGAGAGCAAAAGGCCTCTCCAACCCATTGCTTACGTAATGAGGACAAATCCTGTGAATTAAGGTGAGTTTGTTGTAACAATGCAACATGACATTTCAATCTTGCTAAATGAGATAAAACACGCTGTTTTTTAACAGGATTTCGAATACCTTTAACATTCCAAGAAATAACACGAAGACCGTTCATTTCTGGAAGTAAAATAAGAATAAGCAAAAAGAAATAGAGAATTTAAAAGAGAGTGGAAAAAGAAAGAAAAGAGGAAAACAAATGTTGAATAGATGTAAATGACAGTGAAGAACCAAGAACAAGGAAACTAAAGCATATGTCCACCACGGAAATGGTGACAGGAATAGAGGAAAAAAACAACGGAGTACCATAAACCAAAATAGGAGAGAGGAAAATATAGGGTGGGGTAGGTAATGTAACAGTTGCCAGAAAAATAGAGAAGAAGGGGATAAAAAGGAAAGGAAAGGTGAACTGAGGGTAGAAAAAAGGAGAGGAGAGGGAGGGGGAAGGGAAAAGAGTAAAAAGGAGAATAAAGGGGAACAAAGTCCCCCAGAAAGTATCAAAAGGAGGATGGCAAAAAGCCAAAGGGCTTTAGCCACAAAGAACAACTGAACAAAAAACATTAATGTGAGAGGGGGCAACGAAAAACAAGACAGCCGGACTAGGAAGAGACAGCTATAGAAAGCGGGCTACCCTAAAAAAGGAGAAGAATGACTGTGAAGTAAAATACTGAACGAAAGGCAACCACATAGGATAAATGAAGGAACTTACCAAACATCTAGGGTGAAGAAAACAGCAGCGGGATGAGACGTACAGTGAACACAACAGAGCAGTATGAAGGGTGACATTGACAACAACACCGGAATAGGAAGATCTGCAAGAAAAAGAAGGAGTGAACAAAGGAAACATAAGAGCGAAACTAATACAACATAGAATAGGAATAGAACAAGACTTGATACTCAGACATTAATAAAACAGTTAGGGTTTGCTCAATTCCATGAGTTCTCCTTTGTGAGTGTGAATGAACTTCTTCAAGTCTGCAGGGTCTTCGAAACTATAAGTTCTGTCATTATAAGTCACTTTGAAAAAACAAGGATGGATTAGACCGTATCGTGCATTCATGGATCTCAATGCAGGGCGTAGGTCCAAAAATTCCTTTCGACGAGAAGCAGTAGGTTTGGAAACATCCTGAGTGAAAAAATCTTTGTGACCAGACCAGATCATTTGCTTATGCTGTTTTGCAGCTTGGAGTATTGTCATAAGGTCTGAGTATAGAAGGAAATATGCAATGATTCCCCGAGGTTTAGATGTAGATGTATTCCTTGGCCCCAGAAGATGGGCACGTTGTATGTTGAGGTCTGAAGATTTTGGGAGACCAACAATTTGAAGAACTTGAGTTTTCAATAATTGGATCATGTTCGACCCCTCAGAATCCTTCGGAATACCATAAATGCGAAGATTATTGCACCTATTGCGATTTTCCAAATCTTCCGCAACCCTTTTAAGCTGGCTGACGTCCTTGGTGAGTGTGTCAACTCTGGAGACCACATCTTGAGCATCACTGATCCTCTGCTCTACTTCAGAAAGCCTCGTATCTAGGCTAGACCTTTTATCATCCAGCCTCTGAAGTGTAGTAACAGTGTCTGTCATATAGGGACGAATAAGACGTAGCTCCTCCATGATGTCCTCGAGAGTGAGAGGCAGCAGAGATTTATTTGGGGAGAGCGGGTCTTTTTTGGTACGTTTGACAGAGGAGGCGTTAGAATCTTTACGACTTCCTGAGGGGCCTGCATGAGATTTGCTTGAGTGCGCAGTATCCATATTGAAGGTGTCGCAGCAGATAATGACAGAAGATGGCAAACAGGGAGAGCAGGCATAACAACAATGATGGAGAAACAGCTGTGATAAAAGTAAGTATGGCGCAAAAAAAAAGTGACAGGACCCAACACAGCACAGTGTTGAAAAGCGATGAATGTGGGGCACTAGAGAAGTGCCTCAGGGAAACAACCAGTAGTCAATGAGAGCAGAATGAAGAAACCATCAGCCTCAACAGCACCAGAATAATCATGTAATAGAGAATAAAATTATATTATTGGAGCAAGCTGAGGGCGTCACTTGATAAGCACATGCTATAGTCTCCTTACGTTATTTATTTAGGAGGTTAATATAAAAAAATTACTGTAGAGGCACTGAATGAGTCCAAAAGCATCAAAAACCACAGTGAAGAAAGTCTTGCGATAAAAATAGACATTCCTTTCAGTAGTAGCGTATAAGTTGCAGAAGAGAATGAGCCAGAGAAAAACATAAATGCAGCAGAAGAAAAAAATAAAAAGCTGCAAAAGAGACAAAATGGCAGCCGCTTGTCTGAGGGAGACACGAATCAGCAATTAAAATGACAAAAAGACCGCATTTCGGTCTAAAATCTTGCCGAGTCAAGTATTAGCATATCCGGCATTGAAATCCATCCTTTTACCCTACGTAGCGCTGCTGAGGTGAAAGTTCCTCCTGAAAAGCCGGCTCGATCGAGCGGAGCTTTTCACATGGCGGCCATCTTGATTCGCCGTGCCGCGCGCTCCCATGTTTTGCTTTTTTAATGTGTTAGTTTTAATCAGTTAACTCTATTAGTTTATTAAGATATAAACTTACTTAGTTTTATATTTTTCATTAATGTTGATTTTGTAGTTCTGTTGGAAGTAAATCGTTGTTTTGAATTTTCTAGGTGGAGTTTTAGTTAAGTTTAGGCGGTGAAATATAAAGGAAAACATATTATATTTTAAGTTAATTTGTTTTGTTTTTTTAAGCTAATTCAATTTATTTATTTAAAAAGTTTTGTTTTTACCTTTAATGAGAGTTTTTCTGTTTAGTTGTTTGTGTAGTTTGTATTGTTTGTGTAGATGTTTTTTGTTCTGTTTTCTGTCTCGCAAAGTTTCGTCCTCATGCAGTGTTTGTCAGTTTCACTGTAAATTTTGTGCTAATTATTTTATTGTTTTTATAGTGTTTATTTAATTAGAGTTTTCTATTGGTTTGTGTTGGTGTATTTTAAACACATTGGTTGAGATAGCTATTTTTGAATTTTTTGGCAGTTATAATTTAATTTGTTTAATGTTAATTATGTTTATTTAATGTTTGTTTAGTAATATAATTATAATGTATGCATTAATAAAAGTTATATATTTTTATATATGTAATGAATATATGTTTATTTTTGATAGTTGTGATATATTTTTATGTTGTAGTGTTTATTTATTTATTTGTTTATGATTTTTAGGTGAATTTATTTGTGTTTTAATTTATTAATTTTGTGTTTGTTTTTAATGTTATTTGTTTGTATTATTGAGAATAGTTTATTTTTATGTTTAAATAGTATTTTTTGCATAGTTTATATGTATTTTATCGATCTTTGTGTTGTCGATATTCTGCATGTCGATGTTTTTGTTGTAATATATATTATGTTATTTTAATTTTATCTATATTTTTGTTTTCTTTTTTTGTTGTCAATATTTTTGTCATCACATTTTTTTTAATGATATTTGTTTATCGATGCTTATGTCATTTTAGTTTTGAGTATTGAGTGGCGATATTTTTACATACGATATTAGTGACTCGATAATTTTGTAGATCGATATTATAGGAGTCAATGTTGTGTCAGTGATCCCAAGAATGATGCCTAGAAACCTTTAGAGTCCGGAATGAAACTCCTGCTGGAATCGGTCTTCGTGGGCCTGTAGCAGGCCCAACCTCACCCAGGGCCCTCCGCATCAGGCCCGTGGGGGTACCCATGGGTTTCCTATTTCTCAACCATGCACAGTGTGGCAAGCACCATGGGGTGCCGCCACAGGATGCACGTTTTTCCCCAGCCACCCGTTTCTTCAATGAGAGCCTGTGTTCATGTTCGAAGCACAGGCTCTCATTGAAGTCAATGGGAGTCCGACCGAATCGGATCTGGATACATACAGATGGATCATACTCGTCCGGCTGAACTCTCCCAATCTGAGTCGTATGAAATGTATTCCGGAACTGATTTGGTCGGCATGCTTTCTGAACGAGATAGTAATCGGTCCCTAAATATTAGATTGGAAGCTTATTATATGAAGGATAGTTATCGATGAGGATTTGTACTTACTGGGTGACATCATGTCTACATATAACACAAACTATTTCTGGAGAAGACAGACTGGAATTATTACACACTAGGAAGAAGATAGTCCAATGTAAAAGGGTCCATACCGTGAGGTCCAAGATCACCAGTTGTCTGGGAATGGGAGGCTGTGCCGTGTGTTATCTACAGGTTTGTTTAAACATCTAATATAGTGAGGCCACGGTATGAATGTGGAATGTGTGATATGTTAGGGCTTGAATTGAGATTCAATTTTTAGAGGATGAGTTGCTTCTCTAGTTCCTCACCTTGTAGATACATGTTGTGGCAAAATCTAATAAATAAACTGTTGGACTAAATACTTATACTGTCATCCTAGAAACAGGGGCAACACTTTCATTTCAAAATTACTGTATTCGGCATAAAACAATACCATAAAAGTACAATATTAAAAAGGTATCTCAAACTTTTTTTTTTTTTTGAAACCATGCTAAAAATCTTTTTACCAATAATACATAAAGTATAATTGATTCCACACAAGGTTCATCTCATGGAGCAACCATAAAATGTCCTAAAATAAAAATAATTCCTCCACAATATAATACAATGAGCAATTACAGAATCAAGACACCGATAAACCATTTTCAATATCTGAAGGATACCCTTCCTTTCTCAAAATGGCATAAAGTAAATACACAGACCTTTATTCCTCCCCTCTGCTGGTTCTAAATCTCATTGCCAATCAGAAAATTGATTGTACAGAAAAGCGTTAGAGGCTCTGCAGACAATTTCAAGAACAATAGGGCCACCTTAGCATGTTTGAACTTAGCGTTTCTTAAAATATCTTTTAAAAATAATCGCCTAGGGTGAGCATAAAAAGGACAAAATAAGACAAAATGAAGCGTGTCCTGCGGAGACCGTTGGTCGCAGCCGCAAGGATCCTTCGACTCCAGGAACGTTATATACCCTGCTCGAACTGCCAACTTATAACGTAACAAGTTTAGCCTGAAGCGGGTCATAAGAAATCTGTCCTGGGGATTATAAATAAGGTACAGATATGGTTCCAAGCCCAAACATGACTTCGTTATCTGGTGTGTTCTCACAGATAACTTAATCAACTCCCTATCTTCCCTATTAGATTTTACTCTATTTAAAAATTCTAACTTAATGGGGCCCTTGTCCTTAGATAACAATTTTGTTGGGTGCATAAAGTGTTCAACATGACCCATGGCCACCAGGTTTTCCTTAACATATTTGAGCCACGGAATATTATGGCCCTGGGCCCGGGACATGCAGTCCAATATTATCTGCTGGCTTAACATCGCCTCTGGGTTTGTCCATATTTTGATCCAGCATGCAAGGGGTTTCCACTGCAACCTGTCGCACAAATGGGCTATGCCCAGTTCCTCATAAACAACATAAGAAGACGTACTCTGGGGGACCTTCAATACCCGCCTCAGGTATTTATTTTCCTCTATTTGTAACTTACGTAGGTCTATAATGCCCCAAACTTCACTACCATATAGGATTTTGGCACAACTTACAGAACTGTAAAGGTTCAGGATTTGCTCAGGGGACCACCGGCCTAACCTGTTTGGAAAATTCATAGTTGCCCCTGTGGAGTTAAATAGTGTATGACATTTCTCCTCCACAAGGGCTTTGAAGCTAAGTCGACTATCAAATAAGATCCCCGAATATGAAAATGACTTGACCTTCTCCAGTCCATGTGTGCCTATTGTGAACTTAGTTTTCCTAGTTGGTCCTTTCCCTATCTCCGTAACACATGATTTAGTAAGGTTCGGTGACAAATCTAGATTATCCATAAACTGGACAAAGCCGTCTATAAGACGCTGCAATCCACGCGCAGTGCGAGCCAAAAGCACAGCGTTGTCCGCATACAATAACACGGGAATCCCTCTCCTTCCTATCTGTGGGCAGTCCACCCCTAAGGCTACCAGCGCCTGTGCTAAGCCATTTATATATAGAGTAAATAGGAAGGGGGCCAGAATACACCACTGCCTCACTCCTCTTGAACATGGGAATCGGTCAGTAACATTTCCCTCCTCATCATATCTGACCTGTGCAGAGGTATTCTGGTGCAGTGCTCTTAGTATATATACCAGTCCTGGGTCGACTCCCAAAGCCCCCAATAATTCCCACAATTTCTTCCCATTTACCCGATTAAATGCCGCCGTGAGATCCATGAAAGCCAAGTACACTGTCCCCTCACTAGCCACAGTGTACTTGGCTGCCAGGAGATATAAATTGAGACATTGATCTGTAGTGGAGCGGCCATGCCTAAAACCATACTGGGTATCCGTGATAATCTCATGTTCCTCCACCCAGTCCAGCAATCGGTTAAGAATGGCCCTACCTAAAACTTTCATGGTAACATCGATAAGTGAAATTGGCCGATAACAATGTGGGCTATTTCTATTCCGTTTCTTAAATATGGGGACCATTGTGGCCGTAGACCAGGACGCTGGCATTGTTGTCTCCACTGCGGTGTTTATTATTACCCTGGTCAATATGGGCGCCCAAAGTTCTTTCTGGCTCAGGAAGAGGTCTGGGGGATCCCGTCAGGGCCCGGCGCCTTATTACGTGTCAGCCCATCAATCCCCGCCTTTATCTCTCCTAGGGAAAAGATAATCTGCGATGGGCTCACACTTTCCTATTCTGCTGTGATCAAATCAGCAGTAGTACCATAGTTATAAAGGCCCCGATAGTGCTCAAGCCAGGTTTCTGGGAGAATATGACAGGCCAACTTGGGTTTATTTAAATCCTGAAAACATGGTTCATTGATGACTTTCCAAAAGGCAGTCGAGTCCTTTGTCTCGGCTGCTTCTCTCAGGTTTTCCCATGCCTGATTCTGCAGTGCGGTCTTATGGCATTTCAGTGTCTTATTATACCGTGCCCTGCACCTCAACACTTTCATCCCATCTTTGGGTACACATTTCAGAGCTAACTTCAATTTCCTCAGGGCGAGGGTGCAGTCATGATCAAACCACCCGGGGTTACTATGGTCCCTTTTAATCTTCCTACCCCTAAGTAAACCATCAATTTGTAGGGCAACGTCCTCAAATGCCCTGATCAGGTCTACCCCCTCGACTTCTAGGTCCAGACACTTCCAGACATCGGATTCATCCTGTGTTAGTAAGGTTCTGTAAAATACTTCGCTGTCAATGTTGACCCACCTTAATCTCCTACCCTGGTCAGTGGCTTTCTTTATGCCTCCGGCCTCCCTTTAGCATAATTGGTTTACCGAGTTTGGATCTCTAATACATAAGAGCAGCAGGTTGTGGTCACTAAAAACACTGACCTCTATTTTGAACCTTATGACTTGACACTTTAACGTGATTGTGACAAAAATAAAATCAATTATAGAATCCTTTCCCCTACCTTTAAAGGTTGGGGTAACCAAGGTTGGGGTAACCATACTGTTTCCCTCCCCACCAATCAAATCCATGGTGTGTGTGAGTGCATGCCTGCCTAAGACCTTGTTCAGCGCTCCTCCATCCCTTGTATGACTCAAGTGCCACCCCTCTACCATCGGGCAGGCCGACCAGTTCCCCCAATTCATACTTAAAAAGGGGCACTGGTGACAATTAAAGTCCCCCGCTAATACTAGCTGGGGACTTGATGCCCCTTGCTCCTCCATTCCTGCCAGCCGGCCCCCAATTCAGTTAAACATAAGAGGGGTTGTCCAGGGATAATAGCATTATAGAAGTTAATGAGGGTTAGATTAAGACCCTTATTGCGGTACGTAACCCCCAGTATACAATCCGAAGCCCAGCTTAATTCATCCCATCTTCGACAGGTCGACATAAATAGTCAGCCCACCTTTTGCCCGCCCCGAAGTTGACTTACGTGCTGGGACAAAGAACATTTTACATCCTTCTATTGCCTGGGCATTACTTTGTACCTCCCACGTTTCTTGTAGGAGGATTATCTGGTGTTTCTTTATATAAATTAGCCAATTATGGTTTTTGATTTTTGACAATAGACCCGCAATGTTCCAGGATATTATCTTAATCTCTCCCACTGTTTGGTTACCTGCAATATCAATTGTAGACCTAGAATACATTGCAGGAAGTTCACCCAGTATGCCCTCATTTTCCCCTGGGCCCCTTCCGCCGGGCTCTTTACCTCTCACATTAGAGTTGGAATCATCCAGCTGTATGTCACCCTCCTCATCATTTCTTCCTAGATGAAACAGCCCCTCTGAATGACTTTTTTCCCATATGACAGCCTCCCTGTCAGTCAGTCTATTTCGTTCAGGGCTGAGGCACAGTGAAGAGGAGCATATCGGTTAGTTAATGGAGCTATCCAATCCTCCCCTTGTGGTGCAACCCAGTTCCGCCTATGGTCACCTTGCGTATTCCTATGCACCGTATTCCTATAAAAAAGGCCAGGGGGAGGATTCTGATACTAGACCCTCCCTCCCCTCGGTATTGACCCCTCGATTGGTTATAGAGGAGGTCTCTAACTAGCTCTGAGTGTCTGAGATTTAAAATCACACAGTCACCCGCAAAGCTCTTCCTACTGGTTCCAATCCAGGCCACCCTCCTTGCCATCAGGAAATGCCTGTGTTGTACGATATTAAAACCTATATTTGTAGCTAACTAATGGGCTGTCTTATTAATTAGGGTACGCGGGGTTTCTTCCCTATCATCCCCGCAAATCGGGACACCTACTGAGAATACCGTATAGGGGCATGAGGTTGGCGGGAGATACAGTGTTGGTAGGCCCCGGGTACTCTGCACAGGGTCGGACAATTTTGGCCCTATATCACTTTCTGTTGCCCTTCTTCTCTCAGTGGCCCTCTGGGCTGTGTCAAGGTGAGACATATAGGTTGGCCCAGTTCTACTTATGCCTTGATTAATCCCACTCGATGTTCCCAGCAAAGGGCCCTTATTGTTGACCCCACTAACTTTAGCAGACTGCCCACGTTCACTTATCCCCCCTCCATGGCTGTCATTACTTATGACTAGCTTTAGATGTGGTGCGGCCTCTATTACCCCTTCTTCTAGCCCCATGATTCTACTAGGCACATTTCTGTGCTGATCACAAAACAAGGAAAGTTTTTCCTCAATCGCCTTAATGTTCTCCAACACCGGCCCCAAGTGAGTGACAAAGAGCAACTCTAGCTTAGGCCATAATTGGTGTTCCGCTCCCTGGTCAACCTCACTCTTCCCACAGTTTGAACAATGTGCACTATCTGTGGGTCCCACTGAGGTTTTGGCCCCACTCTTCTTTACCACACCCCTCTATTTTGGCTTATGTCTTGGTGGGTGCTGACCCCTCCCCCCCGATCGTGTACCCCGATTCCTTATGTCAGCTGACGGTGATACCAACTGTGGGTTGCCTACAGCTTTTATAGCTCCCTTTGATCTTGTGACCACCTCTCCACCCTCCCTGGCCGTGGTCCCTGTACCTAATTTGGCCCTGGGTACTGCCAACTTTGCTCCCCCCCGTTCTCTCCCATCAGTCAATTGTGCGGTTGGGTTAGAATACCCCTCCGCCTCTTCGACGATAATCTGGGACTGATCTGAATCAGAGATGGGCATATCAACAGGAAAAGTAGGTGAGCCAACCTCCTGTGCCATGAAGAGCACGTGAACTATGGCACTAGCACAGTTACTACAGTCTTCTTTCGGTTGGCATTGATGAATACCTTTATTTGGGGATTTAGACCTAGCTATAGCACCCATAGATGATCGCTTATGATCTAGAAGTGTATCTAGCGACAATCTTTTTTCTGTGAGTTGGATTTCATGAAGTAGCAGTGATTCTGCTCTCAGCAGAAATGCATCAAGAGTCCCCTTTACACCCCTCCCTACCCCTGCAGGTTTCGCCTTCCGCTTACTCATACTGGTAATTGTTTGAATTAAACAACAACCTAAATATACTTTAGAACCTAGTCTAGCCTAATCAGACACTGCACAGAGCACTAACGACTAGGCTAAATTCTACAAAGGCACTGACTCCGGGTCGGTTAATCGACTGGTGTGTTCTAACTCCAAGCCCCGGACTGTCCTCCTATCAAGACGGGGCTCGACCACAATATACACAAATAAGTCCGATTTTACCTCTCAGAGTCTTCCATTCGTCCCTTTCGAATTGTCCCAAATATAAGTACACGGGGTGGCCCATCCCGGCCTTCGACGGGCATGGACGGGCCCACCCGCAAAGTATGCTGGGTATTGGGGTCTCCTGGCTCCCCCGGCGTTAGTACAGGAATGTTGGCCCTCGGCGCTTGGCACGAGTCCTCCTTCCTCTGTGGGCAAAAACAGCAGACAGCATACCAGGTAATTGGCAGAAAATGACTCCCGCACTGCAGGAGCCCTAGACATGCATGAGGTGAGGTGTATTCCACCTGAAAGAAAACTGGGAAGAGAGGTGAGGGAAACTGAATCTTTTTTCACTATGAAATAATCCATTATTTACAAATTACACCTTGAAGTCATCCCTCATCCTGCCATATCCACATCCAACGACACCTTTCTAAATGACTTCAGTGCATTTCTGGAAATTCACATGTACAACCAAACTCCCACCTAAAACATGCATGTGCATGTGCAAGCCGAACCCTACAGCATCCTGCTTAAAAATTGTCAACAACAAGCGCTTCATACACAGACAGCAGCGACGGCCCGTATAGGGCGTGTTACCGGGGCGGTGACATGGGGCAGAGGAGGGGCAGGGTGGGGGGTTGCAAAATGCGGCATACGGCCGATTACAGGTAAGTTACGAAAAAAAAAAAAAAACGATTTTCGTTGCGCGCATCATCGCCAAACTGAAAGCCTTAATTGTAATCAACCTATTTTTCAATTTAAAAAAACTACCCATCAGACAACACATTATCAACAACAGGCCTGCATTTAGTCTGATACCGACCCCTCTTTATATTTCAAAATGGTTGTCCTTCAGGCTCACAGATCGTGTATGCCTCTCCAACATACTCAACTTCTTCAAAGCCACCTTGCATGAAGAAGATGTCTTACCAGTGCTTCATTAATGGTCTCTTTGGTGAATCTCTCTCCCTCCTACTTACCATCATCAATGCCTCCCTCTGTTAAAATGTCTTCCCAGAAGCTCTAGAGACTGGCCAGACCTTTTCACCCCTGAAAAAATACGAACTAGACCTTGATGACCTCACCAAACGCCAGCCAGTCACTTATCTACAATTCATCGACATGACCAATGAAAAAGCAGTCTATGTACTTGTCACAGATCACGCTAGTGCTAACAATTTTCTGCATGACTCCTAATCTAGCTTCAGATAATACTGTAGAAAAGATACTTCTACATTACAATTCATGCATGATATCCTCCTACCCACAGACAATGATGCCACTTGACTACTTTTATTGATGGACCTCTCAGCCACTTTCAACATCATTCATCTCTCTTTCATCGACACCCTGAAGACATGAATGGGATTTACTGACTATGTCTTTACTGGTTCTTGCCACACCTATCTAACCAACACCAGTTCCATCACATTTACTCCGTGAGGTCTCCAGCGGCCCTATCATGTATCGAGTTCCTCAGGGTGCCATTTTGTAGCCCATCATCTTCAACCTCTAACTGGAGTCCATTGGGACTCTCCTCAACAATATCTGCTTAAAAATGTACCAATACATAGACAACACTCAACTCTCCTTAAATTCCGACTATTCGCCAGGAACAGCTTTTAACAACGCCATCAATCACCCAGTACTAAGTTACTCAGATTCACCCTGGAAACCAACCACACCCTTGAAGAAACACATCGTCAAGAATAACAAGACAGCCTAATATTTTCTGTCGCTACTAGAAAAGGTGAACCACTCCTCTCAGGCAGCTAATTCAGAGCAGCCATCCAAATCCTCGTACTCTTGCATCTGGATTGTGGTAATGCCTTCTTCTACAGTCTCCCAAAGTCTGCACTGGCCATTACTAAGGGCATTCTTCATGACTGAGCATGCCTGCTCGAGGGCTTAAATAACTATGGTATCACCTACACACACTGATCGAACGTCACAGGCTGCCTATGCTGCCTGCATTAACTTCAAAACCACCTGCATCATTTACAAATCCATCAAAACCACCACCACTGCATATCTTGCTGCTGAGCTCTCCACCTCCTGAGCACAGTAAAAAACAGGGAATATGCCTTCTGCATTAACGCACCCAGGATCTCAAACAGCATCCTTGCATCCATTAGAACAGCCCCAAACCTGCTTCAATTTAGGACAGAGCCTAAGACATCTAAAAACAGCCTAAAAACTCTACCACAGGTCAAAGTAATAATCCACTTCTTCTCTCAGAACATAGCCTCCCCTTTAATCACTCTTTGACGGCATCCTTGAAACTGACTATGAACACCGCTCAGCTTCCTTTTGGTTAGGATTGTGTAATATAAATATCATGTATATGCACATGTACATACACAAGAGTTTGACTAAAACTATGAGAATTTAAATGTATTATATTGCATGCATGTGCACACATCACTTACACAACTCATGCTAAATATATATAGGAGAGGAGACTCGTTGAAGCAGAAACTATCTCTCGCATACATTTTTACCCTTCCCACAAGAAATTTCCTGCTCAAACCAATCTCCTGCCAGCAAAAAGTACATGGATTAGGCCAGCTGGGAAATTAAAAAAATTGCAAAATTCATGAAATTCAAATAGCACAAAATATGCACCGTAGCCTGACAGGGAGCAAGCCATCACATGAATGCCATGATGTTTGTAACTCTGGGATTTTGCAGAGTCCCGGAGCTAATTGTTTTGATAGATGCTAAGGTGGCATGTTGCATGTTTCTAGTGGTTTTCAAACTAGAGCACACCACAACCAGGCCTGCACTGCCTAACAACAGTGACTGGGGTTCTCTGTAACCAAGGTTGATCCATAGGACAGTGAAGGAAGTTGAAAATCAAAATATGGTAAAATAAAGAGGAGTGGGTGTTTCAAAGACTAATTGGTACCCAATGGTTGAGTCTTGGAAGAAAGCAGTGAATTGTGTTTAGTCTAGACTTCTTGTTCAGGGACTTGTGCGAGAAAGTTTGGGTCTCATCATCAGTTGGCGAAAGGAGATGAGTGCTAAGATTGGCACTGGTGGTTCACTGACAGAATATCGAGGAAAAAAATACAGAAGCAAAAAATGTCTAGTAAAAAATATAGAATACAAAATAGGGACTGCCTATACTTAAAAAGGTAAGAACTAAAATATCGAAAAAATATATAGTTTACAATTATATAGTTGTGTTAAATATCGATTTTTAAATATATATTATTTAAAATATTAAGATAAACATAGAATAAATACTAACAGTAATTTATAAAAATAAAATATATTTAAATGTATATTTTAACAAATATAACAAATAAACTTACTTTAAAAAATGTAAACACACATATATATATTCACAGAAAAAACCATAGGTTTCAGGGGTGTTATAGTTAGCTGGACATTTCACTCGTACAAAACCATAGAAATTCCTCTGTTATAGTTAGTTCAGCTAACTATAACTCGCACCCCCGCAATGCACTGCTGATGAAATCACATATTACATCACTCATGACATGGTCAGTGACATCACTGATGACATCACTGATGACATCTCAAATGACATCAGTGATGACATAATCCAGTGTCTGTGTGTTTCTGTAATGTTTAAATATGTTTATGATATATAGGGAAAGGCATATTGAAGAATGAGTGGGTGTATAAATGTGTGAATAGATGATTTTGTAGGTGTGTGACTGACTCTATAAGTGAGTGATTAAACATATCATACTGAATGCATGGGTTAGTGACTAAACTATGTGAATGTCTGTATCCGTCTGTCTGTTGGTGTGTAAGCGGCTGCATGGGTTTGCAAATAGCTACATGAGTGTCTATATGGGTTATAGATTGGTTGTCTGAGTAACTGTATGGGTGCCTGAGTGTTTGTGTGGGTGGGGTGTGTATGACTCTGTGCATAGATATGTGACTGGGTGATTCACTGGGTGCATGGTTTCAAGAGTGCATCTGTGATGGACTGTATGGGTGGGTGAGTGTGTGTATGGTTGTGTTAGTGAGTGAATGTATATTTCAGTGGTACATGTGTGAGTAGCTACATATGTGAAAGGCAGTATATATGTGTGTTGGAGTACATAAATGGCTATAAGTGAGAGTGTGTGATTGTGAGAGTGGCAGTATGGATGAGTGTGTGCTTGTATCATTGATTGTATAAGAGCGTAATAATGTGCTAGTATTTGTATGAGTAATTGAGCTGGTGTGTGTATAACTGGATAGGTGAGTAAATGGCAGTGTGATTAATTATTTGCATGACTGAGTAGGTGTGTGAGTACCTCTATGGATGAGTGGCAGTGTGTGAGTATCTATATAGGTGTCTGAGTGCATATGATAGTCCTGTACTGAGTGACCATAAGTATGAATGACTGTACCGGTGAGTGAGTGGATGCGTGTGTAGACCTAAGAAACAGTGAGTGGGTATGTAGTTATTGGTGTTGGAGTGTCTATGGTTTTGAGAATGGCAGTCTGTAATTTAGAGTGGGTGTATCAAAGGTTATATTAGGGTGTGCGAAGATGCATCAAATTATCACATGGATGATGTCATCACTGATGTCATTTGAGATGTCATCAGTGATGTCATGAGTGATGTCACTGACCATGTCATGAGTGATGTAATATGTGACGTCATCAGCAGTGCATTGCGGGGGCACGAGTTATAGTTAGCTGAACCAACTATAACATAGGAATTTCTATGGTTTTGTACGAGTGAAATGTCCAGCTAACTATAACACCCCTGAAACCTATGTTTTTTTCCGTGAATTTCTAAAGTTTTTTAAATGCTAATTCCTAACTATAACGTGCCTGAAACCTATGTTTTTTTAAGTGAATTTGAAAGGTTTTTTAAATGGTAATTTCTAACTTTAACGTAACTGAAACCTATGGTTTTTTAAGTGAATTTCAAAGCTTTTTAAAATACTAGTTTCTAACTATGCCTACAGAGGTAGGACACGTGAAGAAAGAAGAAAAAACACACAGAAAGAAGAAAAAGAAATGCAGAAAGAAGCTACAGAAGTCCTCAAAGACGAAGAAAAGTGCAGGAAGAAGGAAGACAAGCAGAAAGAACAAACAGAGGAGCAGAAAGAGTGTTTGTTCAAAATCATCCTGTACCCTCAACTTTTTCAGATGGGTACTGGTGGTAACTGACTCTGACTAACCAGTCCTAGAGCCAGTGCTATGCTAAAAGACACTTAAAATACAGTTAAAACACCTACATACACTAGGGAACACTATGCGTTGGGGTACCCCTGTTATTAGCATGACCTCCTCTGTAAGCTCCTAGTTTATAATAGGGCAGGGGTATTAAAACTACCTCTTAAAACGCGCCACAGGGCGCGTTTGCACACTGGTGAAGGGAGGGGGGCTGAGCTGACGTGTGCAAACACGCCCTATGGCCATTTTAATTTGGGCGATAAAGTCCCCTTGAATCCTGAGTGTTCCTTGGGTACATCTAGCCCATCAGGTATCTCTAATTAGCACCACAGAGCTGCGTTGCAGAGAAAGTGGGCACGGCCTGGAACACCTCTCTGCAACGCAGCACAGTGGTGCTTACTGGAAGCACCTGGTGGACTAGTTGGCCCCCATGGGCCCTCGGGATTAAAGGGGAATTATTTCCCCAACTTAAAACGCGCCATAGGGAGTGTTTGCACACGTCACCTCAGGCCCCGTCCCCTCCCTTCCCCACTGTGTAAACACGCCCTGTGTAGCCATTTTAAGTTGGGAGATTAACTCCCCTTGAATCCTGAGGGTCCCTAGGGGCAAATTAGCCCACTAGGTACGTCCAGTAAGCACCATTGCAGAGAGGTGTAAAAAGGGCCACAGCCTGCACCACCTCTCTGCAACGCAGCGCAGTGGCACTTACTGGAAGCACCTGGTGGGCTAGTTGGCCCCCCGGGGCCCCTTAGGATCCCTTAGGTGCCTTGCATAGAGGTATTCAGAGGCAACACCCCTTTTTACAACACTCTGCAACGCAGCTCCGTGGCGCTTACTGGAGGTACCCAATAGTAGCATAGCCCCCGGGATTTGCCCCCCCCTGGGGGCAAATTAGCAACGAAGCGCCCACGCTTCGTATTTTTTTTTTATCAGCAGGATCCGTGCACCCAGCGCGGATTTTGGTGATTTTTAAAAAACAAATGTTTTTTGGGGCCTTGGGGGTTCTTGTGGGACCCCCTAAGCAGGCCTAGGGGGTCAGGGTGTTTCTACCCTGCCCCCTTTTTGCGTTCTGCGCATTTTTTCTTCTGTTTTCTTGTGCCTCAGTTCTCTGCCAACACTTCCTGGTTTGGAGTGTTGACAGCCAATTAGCATACAGCTCGTGCTCGGCATGGTGCGCGGATCCACCGCGCCCATAGATATATCTATGATGTTACTTTTGATTTTCTCAGGAACTACTGAACGGATTTACACCATTTAAGCAAAAGGCACGAGTGTGAACCTAGGGCTATCTTTTTACCAAATTTGGTGTAATTCCGTTCAGCAGTTCGGGCTGTAGCTGTGATGAACGGTTCCTATAGAAAATTGCATGGGGAAAACATGTTTTGGGACCCCCCTTTTTCTCAGCCCCCGCTTAACGAATCACCCCGAGACTTTCAGGATAGGAGCAGACCGGAGCGCCCCATCAGTTTTGAAAATTTTGCGAAGATTCGTCAACCGGCGCCAAGGTTATTCCAAATAGAATGTTGCAGATTTCCTATTGATAATAGGTCCTAACTATAACTACCTACTGGCGACCAGTAAGTAATATATACACATATATATATATATATATATATATTTACATACATACATATATATATAAAAAAGGAATAATTTAAATAATAACATAATTTAGAAAATCGTATATAATATATTATTATAAATAATATATTGATAATATATTATCAAGAACATGTAAACATATTCAAATATACCACACACATAAAATATTAAAAAAGAAAAGCAATTTTATTTCAAATAAAAAGTAAACACATATTTTTTTAATTGAATTATGAACAATTTACAAAAAGAAACATTGAAATGTTTTAATGGTGACTGCCACATAGTGCAGGGATGTTTACAAACATGCCTCGTAGCATTGAGTCTTGTGCTGCAGCCCTTTTTCGGGCCGCAGCACAAGCCTCAATGCTATCAGGCATGTTCCCGACCTCCTCTACAGTGGTCAGATCGTAATTGGCATGAGAGGACCGCCGACTCCTTGTAGGACAGTCCTGTTCCCGACAGATTGGCGGTCGGACTCTCGCCCAACCACCATCATAATCAGGTCCTATGTGGAGAGATTTACACCTTATAGGAGGAGTTCAGGTCCCCAGCCCCTAACATGAGGGGTGAGAACATGTACACCTCAAAATAAGACAGTATTTTAAATTATGGTTGCATTTTAAGCACAAATCTACCAAGTTTAGTTCCCCCCAGAGTTGTCCGAGACCTGCAAAAGCGCTACATAGAACTATAAATTGGAAAGAAAAGGAAACTAAAATCAATTGGGAAAAATAACACAATCCTGTCAAACATTATTATTTGAAACACATAACTAGAGTGTCTTTTGATTTTATTGCTGATACCATTATGAGAAATTCTTATCATACCCCGAAAGCTGCTCTCCGTTATTAAACAACACTGTCACTGAAGCCAATTACTGCAAAGTCATTACACCCCTGAGACTGGCGCTTCAGATATTGCTGGAATAATAATAAGCAAACTTTAGAAAATGTGTTAATTAACTGATCCATTTAGATTAAACAATGGGCATTTAGCGGCTGCCTTGATGATGCAGTGATAGTAAGGACTTTTATCAGCAGCTAAGTTTCTGCTGCCTGCAGTGCCTCTGTACTTCACAAGAGCACAGGAAGCAAATAGAAAATAGTGGTTGGTGTATATGGACAGCCTTTACCTACAGTATTGATCTGCTTGTTTACATTCAGCCTAGTACAGTTGTGGGCACCCGTACTTCATCATAGGAGTGGATTGCGCAACAAGGACACCTACGGAGTTGCTATGGAAAACGGTGACATTTAAAGATGGACAAAGATTACTTTCCAAATATAACATATTCTAATTAACAAATCGATGCAACATATTTCTTACACAAGTCTTTATTTAGTACAAATCACTCCAACTTCGTTAGCCTCACGACTCCCAGTGAGAAGACATGTGCACTCAAACCTCATGGTCTCTACAACTACCCCAGCCCTCAAAGTCAAACATCAAGGCTCAAGTCCACCTTCAATCACCTTGAATGAAATTCCCCTTCTTTCTCCAATAGGCCCTAAAGCCTAGATATTTTCCCATGTTGACCTTGTTCTCTTTATGACCTAATTACCATATATGGATAAATGTTGTTACTCTGTCTGTTGCATTGCTTTTGAAAAAAGCTTCAAACATATGGAGTTTTTGCTGACTTTGCTTTTCGGAAACTCGCTTACAATTTCCTCAACTGTTCAAAAAAAATGTGTGCCTCGATAATTGATAGCTGGACCCCCCTTAATATCTTTTTTTTAAAACTGCGACACCCTATCGTAATATTTTTACACAAACACTCCTGTCCCCATTTTCTGCAAAGTAACTTCAGCCTCAGGTTTAACATCTTCCTAGGTTTGTTTAGGGGTGTCTTCTTAGCACAGTAACCTATTTTGCCCTATTTAGTTAGTCAGCCAGAAACAACTTTATTTCCCCAACACAATGATGGCATAAAACGTATACTACAAATAAAGCATTTGTCATTATTGCAATAAGCTTAAAATACAAGGGTTACAGCAAAATTACCAAAGAAGGAAACACGTTAAAATATATTATTCCTATTACAGACGTAAAAAGAAGAAGTTCATAAACACACACAGTTATTTACACAGCCCTATTTAGTCATTTATGTTATTTAATGCCTTACCTCCCATTCACTAAGTAGGCAACTGGTACTTAATTGATATATTTTTATGAACCTACTATTTGGCCAACAACCTATTATTGATGTGTGTTGGTATGGCAAGAATGGACATGCATCTTCCACACTATTGAATTTGTTATAATATAAGTATATAATATTTAAACCAATATAGCTAAAGCAAACAGAAAACACATGCATGCACACACACATTCACACATCCACAAACATTACGGGCCCTATTTCAATGTTGGTCAGAAAGCCCCCGACCTCAGTTTCACTTTCGACTGCCGCATTACAATGCCAGTGGTCGAAAGTGAAAGCGAACGGTTATTCCGATGCGTTCAAGCACCCAGTTGGCCAGTTGGAGGCTCCATCATAATCCCTATGGACGGCGTTTCCTCTGTTGGGATTATGATGTCGCAACAGGCTTTCAAAGTCAGGCTTTCCGATATGGAAAGCCTGTCAGAAAGTGACTTTGGGGGTCCCTAGCCGAGCCCCCTTCCCCTGCATCTTCCGGTTGGGGGCCGAGGGGGCCCTCTGCTAAACCCTGCACCACATAGCAGGCACTTTAAAGTGGTGCGAGATTAACAGATTCTCCCATTTCTCTATGGGAGCTTGTGCTGTGGCCAGTTTACGGCCACAGCGCAAGCTCCCATAGAGAAATGGGAGCATGCGACCACACCATGTGGGGTCGCATTGTAATGCTTCAGTCAGGACCTCCAAGCAGAGGTCGGTCGGTCCCGATTTTTACATCGTAATGAGGCCTTGAGTGTTTGGGTACTTTTACTGCACAAAATGCGGGGGTGCAAAGCTAATATTTCACATGAGCCATAAATTACGAAAAAAAATTCATTATGTCTTGCAAAATATGGATTCCGTTATCATAATAACTAGTCCCAAGTGACTCTGCAGATCTTTATTATTGCCAGAGCTACTAGGTTTATGCATCATGGAGGACCAAAATATGCTGTTGGCGATCTAAATTATGTTGCAAAAATGCAAATTATGCATCACAATCTTTGGCAGACTAATTTCCATTCATTCTCTCTAGAGTCAATATTTGTGGAATTTGCTGTCAAATGTGGTATTTACCTAAAAAGGGTAAACCCAAATGTAATCTCTGGTACCTGGGTGCAGAACAGTACATAGGAACAATGGTCCCAGAAAACAATTATACAACACACGTAATTCACATGGATCAAAACTGTTACATCACTTACGCCGGGGTCTTCCTCAGGACAGAGGTGAGCGGGAAGGGATGGGGAGTAACCTAGGGATAAAGCATAAAACACCTTAAGACTGGGGTCATCCCAAAGGATCCAAATGTAAAAAAGGGCCTATGTCCAAAACGGTTATTACCATGTAAAGCCTTTCAATTAAGGCTGAGGACGGAGAAGGGCGCGTAGGCTCCTAGATCACGAGAGTGAGACCAGGAACCTGAAAAGTTAAGGTGCAGTATCATGATAAGAAACCCATAAACTGATTTGGGGAAAAATACAAACCAGAAACGGTCACTTACTTTATAGAGAATTAAACGTTAGCTGGGCCATGCTGGATTAATCGGCTGGACCTGACATAATTAATGAAATCTGAAAACATAAATTAACAAGCATTGGCATAGCCAATAGGTCTCGCCTTTGGGACCTTATAAGTGTTTAGCCATGCAACAGTTGCATAACTAAACACTTATAAGGTCCCAAAAGCGAGACCTATTGGCTGTGCCAATGCTTATTTTAACTGCTGCAATCTATTGAAGCCTCACGGAGAACATCAAAGCAGCCCAGCGGCCGCAAAAGTGATCGCGATTAAATACCATAGCGGCCGCGAAAGTGAAAGTAATCGTGGTAAAGCACGACGCGCGCTCCCGCGCACATGCACTGTAGCTCTAGGCTGGCCTGGTAGCACTTTTTGGAGCCCTCACAAAATGTCTCAACAGACCAGCGCATGCGCTGGGTCAGGCGAGACCTAAAAAGCGCTATTAAGGACCTAAAATTTGACATCACCACAATAGCTAAACCGTATTGTATTACAACACGCGCTGCAAAAGGTGGTGAAATACCTGAGTTATTTAAAGCAGTTAGGCAGAAAAGTCCCTTGTTCCGAGTGAATCTATCGACATATACAGAAAAGGTCACGGTTAAAAAACTGAACAGTAGAGGGTATTGAGAACATACGAAGCAGCTGTGCGCAAGGTAAACGTGTCGCATGGTGCGCCTTGTATTCAGCGAAGGTTTAAATTACCTGAGCTTAAAAGTGGAGGCCAAAATAGTCCTGTTTCTCCTACGACTAGAATGGTAGAAACAAAAGGGTTCCAGTTAGTAATCCTGAACTTCGCACTCAGAGTGTGCGAGAAAGATGATTAAAAAGCCGAACGCTTCATGATTACTCACCGCTGCTCGTCTGGGATGTCTCCGTGCATGACCAGCGAACCAGAGCTCAAAACCCAGCTGTTTAAATAGAGCCGTCAGCCACGTGTGGCAGTCAACCGTGCAGACGCTCAGTGCTAGGCAGCAATGACAAGGGGGGAGTCAGTGATGAAAGACTCGCGGTGAATTACTGAAAGGGAAAGATTCTTCTGTGGGATACCGTGTTCAATACTAACAAGCATTTACAATGCAATGGTCTCGGCATTGTTAAAGTTAGAGCTATTGGCATTGCTCATGACATTATTTTTGTTCATGTTTTTGTTTTTAAAACATTTAACCCTTTCGCTGCGGCGGGAATTCCGCCGCAGCGCTGGGGGGTGCGGGGGGCAGCGCGGTGGCACTGTGCTCATGACGGAGCGGCTCCGTCATGAGCGGGGAAGGGGTTAAAGAAACTGCATTGTTATTTACAATGTCAATAGCTTAATCACTCTCAAATGCGAGACCTATTGCATTTGCACCCACACACAAAGCCACCCACACACACAGAGCTATGCTCTGCACCCGGCGAGGCGGATATCGGGGAAAAGGGTGTGTGGCCAGAAAGTCCATGTCGACAAACGACCACATCCGGTGTGAAAAGGCTGTATGAAGTGCAGGCCACAGGGACATTTTGGATGCAAAACAAGGGAGATATGAGTGCAAGGGAAGAATAGTGCCCTGCACACCACAACACGCAGCACTGCCACCGGGTGTATCGAAGAATGAGGTGTCTGACGTGGTGCACAAAGGAATGAGGTAGCACACAGAGAAACAGTGCAATGGCGAGTGCTGTTCAGTGCAAAAAAAAAAAGTAAACAGGCTGTGTAAGTGGGTCAGGGTTTTGGGCAGAGCTATATTTGTATAGCGCTCCCCCCCTCCGTAGCTACAAGTAAGAAAATAACAGAAGATGAAATAAAAATAGCTAGTTCGGTAACCTTCCTTCAGTTCATTAACCACCAATACCACTTACACATTTTACTTGTGCACACATAACCTGCCAAAGCTGGAAGTTAAACTAAAACATTTTAGCTGAAACCAAGTCATAAAGCAACGCTTGCATGTTTTGTATTAAGAAAGCAGCTTGGTGGCATAGTGCTCCTTTATAATGTCATGAACCCAATAACGCTAATTCCTGAAGTTTCAGCTCCCTCGAGGACTGTTACCGTACCAAGAAAACTAATTGCGTTTCTTTCAGTTATCCCTCATTTTGTTGATATACGTTTGTATTTGTGTCTACAGGAAGGCATAATTAATTTTTAGTGAAGACCTCAAATGGCTTTGGCGGTTCTTAATACTTATTGGAATCAATTCTCTGTTTTCCAGTTTACTCCTAATGGTTACATCACTGGTTCTGGTTACAGAAAGCCGATGTGACAGTTAACACTTATTTCATACGGGCGCAAACTAACAAGTGTCTATGGAGGAAAGGAGATGGCCCGAGCAGCAGTGTATTAGAGATGTGCCTACTACTGATCAAAGTCAAAAGTGGATTTGCAGAAGGGGAGGGGAGTTCGATCGATATATATATATATATATATACATACATACGCACACAACAATTTTACAACCAGACAATATTATTGTCTTTCAGCAAAGATGGTCGAGAAATGTAAATGCCCTAGAAGAGAAAGATAGTGTAGCTGTCCTGATGCATCCTAGGGCAATGTTCCACTTTGTCCAGTTTAAGTTTCTACCTAGAGTATAGTTTGACAGAGTCAAACTGTATAAACTGGAGAAAGTCCCCAACACCTACTTGTCTGAGATGCAGCAACGCAGAAGGCACCTTTCTTCATACAATATGGAGCATCCATAAGATCCAAAGATATTGGTATATGATATAAGGAGAGTTGAGCGATATTATCTCCCCCCATTGTTGCTCCCGAGTGTGCCTGTCAACGCTGATCTTCAGATAAAATTATTCTGTATGCTGAGTTTAGTAGTGGAGCTACTCACCGCAAGGTTGAGGAGTGGCAGCACAGGGATGGCTATATGTTTGTGTAACAGAAAAGTGGTCTTTGGAAACAGGGGGTGCCCCAGAACTTTGAGAAAGTATGGGGGCGATTTTAAGAATTCTATGTATGAAAACATGACGGTATCAACATATTAACACACTCAAAATTGAACTGATGGTTGCAATGAACACAATACCCGACCTTAGGTACTATCCTAAAGTGGCAGATTAGACAGTCCACACTTGATACTGTACACTTGAAATGTAAACATTGTGTTAAATGGTTTAAAAGACGTGGTCACTGCCCTCTGACATGAAATGTTATGAAGTGTGGTGCTTTGCCGCCACTAAACCCAGCAGACAGAATTGTTTTTTTCCTGAAGGTAGTTAATGTTCACAGGGATCTATGCTCGTTCTGTAATATACTGACTGTCTGATATGAAAAATACAAATAAAAACAGCTATAAAAAAGGGAAAAGTAATGGAGAATTAAACATCATAATTCATGCTTAGGATACAGACCGAAATTAAGTCTCATGGTGATATTGGCACAGCAGGTATTTCAAGTTTGCCGTTACTGTAGGTGGGATGACTGGCAACTCAGTAAGAATACATATAAAAGTAATAAGTGAAACTATGTTCCAAGAAGTATTATGTACTGTTGCAAATCATAAGTAAACTCCAAGTGAAAACACATAGTTTAATGTCCACCCATCAAGCACTATAACCAGCATGAAATCTCAAGTAACCAAGTGGTGGGTGGGACAGCCTGGACACTCTTGGCCTGGAATCCTTTGTGCTACTCAGTCGTGGAGAACCCCACTCACCTCACTCGCAGTGGTCTCGGGTAGCAGCGCACCCCTGGCCTGGTCGTGTGACAGCAGAGTAGGAGACGGGCCGTCCCGGCAGGGGTACCGCGGAGACCAGTCCGCACTCTGCGCACCCAGAAGCTTTCACAACAGCAGCATTCGGAGGCACAGAGCAGAGAAAAATGTGCAACTGGATAAAGGGCCTACGAGAAGGCAGGGAGTCACAGAGCCCTACCCGTGCCCAGGGAACCACTCACAGCGGCGGCGGCACAGCATAGGGCGGGACGCAGAGCGGAAGAGACCATAGGACCGGAGGTCGGTAGCCGCGGGAGGGAAACAGGAGATGACGCGTTAGTGACGAACGTATCGGTCGGCCGGCTCTCCGGTGGCGGAGCGCGCCACAAAAGCTTCTGCGTGGCTAAGCTAAAGTCCAGTCAGACTAAGCCTGTTGTGGTGACGAGCCTAGTTGCCTGCACTGTTCACATATGCACGAGGGGAAGGTGTCTCCCAGATGGTCTCACATACGGGTGCTGGCTGTTTCGCACCGGTAGGCACACTGGGCCCGGGACGTAGGTTTTCTCACACAACAGTCAGTCACTCAGTAAAAGGCCAGGATCTCAGCCCTCGCGTCGATGAAGCCCGCCCACTGACGAATGGCGGGACGTGCAGCAGTTCTCTACGGAGTCCCACAGCCAATGGAAAACTGATGGACGGTCCACTAGCCAATGCGAGGGACGATGCCGTCTTCATGGCCCCATAGCCAATAAATAACAGATGGCAGCTGTGCTAGCCAATCGTTGACCGCTGTGTACTTTCTGGGGCCCTATAGCCAGTAATCAACTAACAGAAGTTCGAACAGCCAATACTGTCACCCGCATTCTTGCAAGCAATCTCCTTTCACTACAATGTTAGCAGTGCTAATAGAGTACGTTTCCTCTGAACTGATTGGCTTGGAGCACTTGGGTGTCCCAGCGCTGGAGGTGCGGTTCGCTTAATTACCGTAAGGGACAATAGCCGTCAGTAAGGGTGCATTGGTGTCCAACTTGTTTAAATCTCAGCTGAGGACTGCGCAGGGAAACTAGACACAAGTGATCCTGTTATTTAATTTGGGAAACTGACTCAGTTTAACCACCGCCTTTCTCCGAGGTGAAGCAGAAATGCCTCGGAGAAAGGCAGCGGCGGTTTCGGATTCGGGGGCGTGTTTTTCTTTTTCTCTCCTCTTGCCATTGGCTGGAGGAGAGAAAAACACGCCCAGCGAAAAGTAACAAAAAAACACACCCCCGAATCCGAAAAGGATGGGGCTTGTTTTGCGAGACAAGCCTCTCCTCCAATGGCTGGCCAGCATTTAAGAGGCCAGCCAATGGAGAAGAGGAGAGAAGAGGGACGGGTTAATCTCGCGAGCGAGACTGCGCAAGCACAGCCTTCGCTAGCTGAGACCTAAAAAGGGGGAGCGCCTGCATACCCATCACTATAAAAAGAAATAACGAAAGTGGCTACGAATGTTTGAACATTTACATACATGCTCACTGGAAAACTCGCTGTGAAAAGGTGTGGACACGTCTATCGATCTTAGCATATTTGGAAATACAGATACATTGTTTAAATAGAGCACGTGGCTGAGGAAGACCCCGGCGTAAGGGATATAACAGCTTACATTGTTCTTGGGGTCGAAACATCGACATCTATTTTGTTAGCTTGAACAACAGAGATTCAAAACTGTGTTATTGTTTAAAACTATGGCTATTTATTGTTTTGATACATTGTGAACAATAGGCTCGAGAAATGAGCCGCGTGTTTTTCTAAGTAACTGACTTGTGATTTACACTTGATTCTGCATTCACTTCCTTACCCTCACTTGAACCACAATCACCCCACTTCCCTTCTCTCCCTTTCCTTTCTAGGGGCACTTTATTTGCAATAGTGTTTAAATGATGATATTAATTGACCTATGTCCAGTGTGATAAAATAACGCAGAGTACAACAAATATCTTTTATGCTTTCTGAATTTTTGTTCTGATCCATGTGAATTACGTGTGTTGTATAATTGTTTTCTGGTACCATTGTTCCTACGTACTGTCAAATGTGGTATGTCCGGGGCCAGTGGAATTATGTGATAGTGCATAACAAATGATTTGCAGCATTTGCCACATAATCCATCCATCGGCCACATAATCGGTAGATTTTAACACAAAAAAATTGTTTTGTAGCTCAAACGGTTCAAAAGTTACTAAAAATGCAGCAACACGTGTTGCCGTGTAGTGAAAGGCCCTTAGCAAAGCTGGACTTGTCACCTTTCTGCTGCTTATTTCTGTATGTGGGCCTTAATTTTGTATAAATGACCTTCAACCAATGCCCATGCAGTTACCAACTTTAAAATTGACAACATAATGAAGCAACACTATTACTAAAAGAGCCACATTTTGCTGCATAATTTGCCTTTTCTTGCTGCTTAGTTACTCAACCCTGCCACAGAATTTGTCCCTCTCTTGCTGCAGAATTCCAGTGGCCCTCTGTATATCCATACTCATAGAAGAAAAAAACTGTTGCAATACTCACTAGGCCTAGCTACCTTAATTTTTTTTAGTACATTCTGGCTAAGGGAATTTTGTTTTATATATATTTACTGCACAAGAAAAGCATAATCTCAGAAACCATACATTCAGATCCACTGGGTTCAATTTGCTATTTGTGACTAATAATGAGAGAGAAAAAAGTATTATGCCCTACTTTAGGCGTCTTCGCCCTTCCCCACACTCCACTTCAACCTTTTAAATAAATATACATATATATGATTTATTTTAAAGTCTAAATAAGATGAGATGTTTTCAAAAAGCTATCACAGCCCAAGAAGAGTTTTTATGCCCAATTTATACTGGAATCAACTAATTCTAACAACAAACATTTTGAATTCTTTATAGAAATGTGCTACCTAAATTTCCTGGCAAACAGGCCCACTCCTTCAAACCAGGTATGTAATGAAATAATTACATTTTTTAGGAAGAACATTTCCAAAACTTATGACAAAATAAATAGTATGCCTGAAACTTCCAACGTTCTAGCTCCAGTCGCTCTGCCTCTCAGAACATCATATGGACCTGGCCCAAGTGCAAGAATAAAGCCTTCAAGTTATCTCACCTACCTTTGCACAGCTTAGTGGATAAGAGGTTCTTCCTTTCATTGGCATCTCAAGTGACAGAAATCATCAACACCTCCATTGACAAGATAGAGTACCTGCTATGTTAAAACATGTGCCAATCATTTCCTTGCTAAAGTAGATCCTATTGTACTTTCCCGCTAAAGAATAATTTACAATCTGCTACTTATCATCAAAATTTTAATTAGAGAAGTTACCCCAAAAAATTAGATATTAACTGAAAACTAGCATCCTTCTGCATGAACACTAACAAGGCGTTAGTCGGAAGTCGGAGTCGGAAACATTTATGACCGGCTGATTACAATAGAAGTTACCCGTTCAGTCTTTCTGAATCGGTTCCATCCGGCATTTGGAGACTCTGAGTCGGTCGAAGTCGAATCGTACATCTTTATGGACGGCGTTTCTGACCGACGTATTACGATGTCAGATTTGGACAGCCTTTCTGAATTGGTCTGTCTGACATGGAACGGCTGTTGGAAACTGACTTTGGGGCCTGTAGCATGCCCCCCTTTACCTAGAGGCATCCGGTTGGGGCCTGTGGGGGTACCCATGAGACCCCTCTTTACAACCATCCACAATGTGGAAGGCACCATGGGGTGCCTGCGAAAGGGTGCAGGGTTTTCCACAACCACACCTTTTTTCAATGGGAGCCTGTTGTCGGCCGGAACACATGCTCCCATTGAAGTCAATGGGAGTCCGACCGAACGGTGTTCGGAAACATCATAACAGGTCGGTCAGACTCGCCGAACTCAAGTCGGTCTGAATTGATTCCAACAAGGAGTCGGCAGAAATACTTTCCGACAGACATCGTAAAGAGGCCCTAAGTAAAGTAGTTCACTTCACCCCATAGTTCTCTTAACTGAATAGATGAAGTGATGGCTGGCATGGATGGTAGTGCACTAACAGGGAAGGCATCACAGCAAGGTCCCACTCCCACCTAGGTGATCCCCAACTGTAGGATTAATCAAAATGATCACAGGCAACCTGATTGAGAGAAAAAACAGGAGTTAGTAGGCTATGCATCTACATTTATATTATAGCTTCAGAAAGACTCAGGACAGACTACTACCACCATGACACATAAAAAAAGTCCACATATTAGAACAAAAACTAGCAATAGTAAATTATTCTGAGCAATGGTGAGCGTGGAATTTGAAAACCAAAGATATTAAATCCTCAATCCTTAGGAAAAATGTACTTAAAGACAAGGTTAAGCATTTCATTATGAAAAACAAAGGCCTTATTGATGATGTTGACGTTGAGGAATGACGTTCTTACTTATACGTGGTTCTGCAAGTGGAGCTGTGTGGGCTATTGCTCACGTAATAGAAGATCCCACAGTGAGTGGGCGTTGCATTTAACTACAAGTGTGTGATCTATTTGGTGTATATTATGACACACCTCCAAAATAATTACACAGCCTGGGTGAAGAGGGTTTAGGGTTTGATGAATGGATGGGAAAGGGGATTTGTGGCAAGGGGTGACAAACACAACACAAAAACAATATTCATGAGGGCGATGTGCAGCACATCATCATCATCATCATAAATCTGTTGTGGAAGGAAACGAAGGAATGAGTATTGGACAGTACAGTTAAATGCATTGCAAACAGTCCTTCTGTCCCAGAGACCCAAATTATGAGATATCTAAATGTTCTATCTTCTAGGTTTGAAAAAATCTAATCATGGAGGAGTGAATTGAACCCACCCAGTTCTAAACATATAATTGTTAAAAAGAAAATTATATTGTATTGCCAAATCGGGTGGTGCATCTGCATTCTCCTCAGGAATGTCCAACACTCTTGAGTGCCTGTCCAAATCAGTCTGGTAGTTAAGCTGGAATATTGAGCTCTGCTTCTGTCTTTTGTTAGTGCAGGAAAGGAGAAGGCCTGCAGATTGCAAAACAGAAACTGTATTGTAGAGTCAAGTAAGCTAAACTTCATGAAGAGTGTACCAAGAAGAATCAGAGGCAGAGCAAAAAAGAAGAGGACTCGTTTTCACTTTTGGCACCAGGGCCACACACACACTCAGCAGCTTTCCCAAATGAACACACCTCCCTCTATTTCACATAGCTGAGTATTAGGCCTCAGAGTCATGGTTTCCCTTTGAAGTTGATAACCTCCTTTTTCTAGCTGTTGATGAGGTAGACCCACCCGAATTCTTCCATCCTCCTCCTTCTGACTCCAAGTTCCTCCTTCCCAGTCTCGACCCAAGCAACATAGACGTGTAGTGCACTGCTGTCGAAGAACAAGTAGGGAAAAAGAATTACATTATTTTGTATAGATTTCTGTTTGTTGACTAAAGTGACTGGACTAGTCTCTGAAGAACCTGAAAAAAAGGAGTTGACCACACAGGTAAATTTTCACTAAATAAGTTTGTAAAGGCCGATCACCTTCAAGAGAAATGATCACCCATCAGGCACCAAACATTGTGATTCATCAAAATCAACTTTACTAATAATTGAACACCCTCTCTCACTGTTTGCCACCACATAAATCATCAATCATCACTCCCAATCACTCATTCTTTGTTGCATTAGTTGTAGTTACCTCTTTCAATCCAAACATGGGTAGGTTAGGTAGTAGTTACACAATTGTATCTTTGATGCAGGCAACACATTGCAATTCAGTATTGGTACTCTTGTAACTCAATGATCCTCTGGGGCAACCCTGCTAAGTGATGTAAAAAAAGGATAGGCATGTGAGGGAGGCTGGCATTGTCTCCAATGTTTATGAATGAATTGTAGAGGCTTCTTCCCTGCCCACTGGTCTAACTCCAATCTGGCCATATATGGAACAAAAAATGGCGGACAACAAGCCATAATATACATAATAATTAAAAAAGCACATACAAACTAATTAATATGCATAAAAAGAGCCACCAATATAAAATTAAAAGAATAATTCCTAAAAGGGAATCTTACACAAGACAACAATTGACCTATATTTATTGACCACAGCTTATTCTAAGCCTAAGAGCAACTCTTAAAAAACAAAGAACATTAAGAACACTATCTCCCGAGGGCATTTGTAAATAAATAAATGCCTAACAGACCTGAGTAAAATGTGTCCTTTTTAAAATGGGGAGGGTATAGATCTTGCTGGGCTCCACATAAAAACTATAAAACATTGCTAAATGTAACATGTCCTATGGAGACTTACTGTCGCAGCCACGCGGTGAGAGGTTATGGTCGCTATTCATCCCATTAGGGTAGGCGAAAAGAAAGGCAAATAGGTCCAGTCGAAACCTAGTTACTAGAAAGTGATCATATCTGCTTTTAATCCACAGAAGATAAGGCACCGTAGTGGGCACAGTTTTCAAAATGGCATATCAACAGATGCTGGACTTCATCAGAACGCCTTCTTCCCTATCCAACAGTTGCCTTCTAAAAAAGTGATCTTTCACCCAAATGTAATTCTTCTTGCAAATCTTGTTGGATAAATCACCCCTGCCTAGGTTAAAAAACATTCCCTGATATATTTAAACCAGGTAATGTGATGGAATTAATCCAGGGCCAAACAGTCCTTTAAAATCTCTTTGCTTTGATGATTTTTGGAGTGACCAAATTTTCAGCCAAAGGTAAAGGGGATGAAAAGCTGTAATATTGGATAAATAGGTCCACCCCCATTTATTTATGCACTACAAATGTGGGAGTACCTTTTGGAACACACAGGAACCATTCCTAAAAAGCATTTTCAATATTTTTTAGCTCATCCTAGGTAATGTATCCTCATATCTCACTCCCATAAATTTCTTTGAAGATAAACTTAGCCCTTTAAATCTGTAAAATGGCCCCAGTCGGTCTACTGCCCAGTCGTGAACCAAACTTAAAAACAGCATTGTTCGCCTGAACGAAATCCTCTTTTTCCCATGTACCACGGGACGCCAATTCTTGGTAGAATTGAACAGAACTCTTGAGTAAGATAATACATAGGTCTTTGGCACTGAGGCTGGCCCGACTTTAAAGGTATGCGATTTGGTGGATCGAGGTCCCACAGCCATCACATAAAACTTGTTATTATGAATCAATAGATCCAAATCCTTTATAAAATGGACAAAAGTGTTCAGCAGGGCCTGCAAGCATCTGGCTGTCCGGGCTTAAAGAACTGTGTTGTCTGCATATAAAAGTACCAGCAGACACCACTGTCCCACCTGTGGACAATCTACTTTTAAGTGCGATAAAAGCTGCCATAAATTCTTAAAATAAAGATTAAAAAGACATGGGACCCAGATACAACCTTGCAGGACCCCTCTTTGTAGGTGGAACAGCATAAATCTGAAACAAACATAATTTTCCAATAGCTACTTTTTTTGCACAGAAAGAAGCTCAAGGAGAAATAAATATATTGTATGGTGACACTGGCATACTTAGTCTGGGAAGTAGATTTGTTCTCAAACTCAGGTGGGTCACCCATAAAGTTGTTCAGCTAACACACTTGTTTCTGACCAATCATCTCCCTCCTCCTGTGCTGTTTCAGGAAAGTGTAATTGTGTGGTATGACATGTTAGCTCATTTTGATGATGGTCAATTTCTCCACATTTTGAGGCGAGAGACATTCATAGAATAGCGTGTAATGCCGTGCTTATTAGTACGTTTAATCAGCAAGAGTGGCAGATTCAAACATTTCCAGCACATGAATCGCATGAAGGGGTAGTTCTCGTGGTCTGGGCATAACTTATAAAGTAGTGCAAATACATGCCATGCCGACATTGATAAATGAGAACGCCTAACCTATGGGGCAACTGCTTTTGAAGTCTTGTTGTGAAAATTGGTGGGTGTACAATTATGAAGTCAAGCCCCTTTTCTTGCACCGTGATGGCAGGGGCATGGAGCAAGGTATTCCGTTTACTTGTATTAATTGAGCCTCACGAGCAGGGGGTGGTCATGTGACAGTTGTATAAATAATTGGTTTCATTTGTGATAGGTTCTAAGACAGCCTAGGGTTTTTGAAACTGGTGTGAGAAACTGCCATCTTTCCAACTCTATGTTTAAATACTAGATAAACCACGACAGGACAATAATTAGGAAAGAGTTTATTTACAAGGAAAGAAAAGGGATATTTTTAAACAGTTTACAGGCACCCATCCGGACCAATCAAGAGTTGATGCATGTAATCACATCTGGACCTAACACATAGTGGAGACTGCTTAGTCCCACACAATCTAGGTATAAGGAACTGCCCAAGAAATACCAGGCATATGATCCTAATATGCTATCAATGGGGGGAAGGTCTGACATTTTAATGGTATCCTGATAGTTTTTTTGCAAACACATTTTTGTTTACCATCCCAAAGTTTGCAATAAGGATCCACATGTTTATGGGATCACTGGGGAACCTTTACGAAGAGAAAAGACCTGAGGTTTCACCAACAAGGAGCAGTGCATGCTAAGTACCACCCTTGAACTATTGGCGTGTAATTCCACCTTTCTTTACACATTGGGATTGAGACAAAAAAAGAGTATAGATAGGTGCAATTTTGTTGTGTGAGTGAGGAGGCATATGAGTAATTTAACATGTGGAGATTGGACTGACTTCTAAAATGGATTTTGTTTTTCTTTATATGTTCTGTGACAGACTTTGATTATGGTTGTTTGGTTTGTAGTCAGCTCAGTTTACTTGAAGTGTTTACATCTGTTTACACCCAAAGGAAATCTTTGGTTTTGGCACACATATAAGTGTGTATGAACAGGGTTTTAACCCGCTGTGCCTTCAAAGTGGTGGGAAGATACACCCTACTTCCCTTAGTACAATCCTAGGCTTGAACAACCATGGTTAGCCTCGTGAAGCATTTATGATAATAGTGCTGCAAAAGGCACAAGGAACAGATGACCTCTGGCACAGGTTAACTCACGCCATGCAGGAGGTTTGATTGCCGAATAAAGTCAGACAGAATAGCACTGATGAAGTCGTAGGAATACTTCCCAGAGACGACGAAGCACGTGTTGGCTAAAAGAAGGTCTAACGAAGAAAATAAAGAACGGCAACACCAGACAAGATAATAAATCTTTCGTGTTTATTATACTATTTGTCTGAAATATATTGATTAAGAACAAATTGAGTGTGCTTCATGGGGGTAACCTTTCCCTGATTGGTCATTGGTGCTGCCGCTTGCTTGACCTCTTTTGCCTTTGCCTCTGAACTGGACATAAGACCTGCCACTTGAAACCAAGCCAATACAGAGGTTTGGTCCAATTCTTCTGTTGGCAATGTTTTTGTTGCTGTAATTGGCTGCTGTGAGACAAGACTGCCCTCTCTGAAAATTAAAGGTGGCACCCCAGAACTGTGGAGTGGAACTAAGTTCCATCTGTTCTGCTTCTAGGTCTCCAGCTTGCTCAAAAACCCACCTCTTCTTCCAGTTCTCCGGCTTACTCATTAATCCACCTCCTATATTTTGAAACATCCCCTTCAGAAAAGGGAATGAAAGAGGGCAGATTTTTTTTGTACCATGGATCATGTAGTGTGGAACCGATGTACTCTTTGGATGAGATTATGTCATTTTGCAGTCTTGCATTACAAGCTAAGCGAAAGATTAAGCTCTCAACCAAGGCTGATAGCCTTGACTATGTTGCTGCCATTGTTTGTGGCAACAAATCCTGTTCTGAGACCTCTGGGTCTCAGCCATTCAGACACCTTGCTGTTAAATTCGACCAAGATGTTTGCAGCCCTACTGATTTCTCCATGGCAAAAATGGCTACTGTTGCATGCCGCCAAACGCTCTTAAAACTTTTTTCGGGGCCAAGACCTGTAGATAGCTTTTGCTTTACCCCTGCAAAAGAGATCCAGTGTGCAGTGATGCACATGTAATCTGTCACCCAACAACTGCACTACATGTCTGTTGCCAGGTGGATAGTGTGAGCAACACTTTGCTGCAAAGCTGCCCAACCAATTGCAGCCCATCATGATGCAGTGCTGGAACAGAAACTCTGGCAAAATAGGTCTGACTTGGAACGTTCTATTTCGGGGCAGATGGCTGCCACAAATCCTCAGAATCCCACTTCTTCCACAAAAGTAAAAGGGTGGCGGTCCAGCGCTAACATTGTACAAACGCGCTGTTGGGTGGTTGCACTTGTAGGGCTTCTCCTACCAAAACTTGCCCATATTAATAGTTTGTATTTTCTTCTTACCTGGGGCCACTGACACAGGCAACTTTTGAGAAGTAGGTAGTGGTAGACTCAGTGTGCATCATGGTGGAGCAGTCACAGTATGCTGAGGTGTCACCATCTGACTGGAAGTCTTCTTGTGCCATTGTGAAGTCACTGAGGTGGGTGAATCTGCTGGTGCACTGCTGGGGACAGGGCTGCTTTGCATGAGGATGACACCCTCTTCTTTCTCATTACCACCCACCGTGATTCAACCTGTAGATGATGATTCCAGGCTCTTCTCACCTTCACCACCAAGACCACATTCAGCAATTTTTTTAAGGTAGTTCTCTCACTGGTTTGTGTGATGTTTTTCATGTGGACCATTGGGTCTCCATTACCAGAATGTGAAGCAGGCTTACCTAGACGAATAATTATGTCGCACATGGTTCATATTGCAATGTGCTCCTCGTGGTTAATATTCATAAAAAAGTCCCAAACTGGGGAGAAATACTTTCTTACTGTGCCACTGCCAATGCCTAAAAAAGAAATGGGGGTAGGTGGGTATGTTGTCGATTGCCTCTCTGCAGTGCATACTTCTACTGAGGTAGGGGTTGGTGCAGGTCTCAGCTGGAGCTTTGCAAATATGGGGCCTGGCAGTGCTACCTGTGCCACATCCCTCGGAGCATGTTGATTAGTGATGTCGGACTCCTCTGTGCCAGGTTCCACAATGACTTGCTCATCGTCATCATCTTCCTCATCATCCCCTTTCATAATTCCAAGGCCTTTAGTTTTTTTGATTTGCCCTTCCCTTAATTGATGTCTCCCGGACTTTGCCGCGGTCCACTTCATGCCCCTATCATCATCGTCAGAAGTTGTGCTTGGAAAAGATGGTGGAGTAGCACCCTTCCTTTTACTTGCAAGAGATCTGGGAGGCAATGATTCTAACAAGGGAGATTCTTGTTCGGCAGGAAGCTCAAACACATGTTTTGCTCTTGGTTCAGAAATAGCTACTATTGCTGGCTGCGACTGCTGTCCACTTTGCGATGTTTCCTGAAATGATTGGGTAATACTTTGCAAAAAGGACAAATCAAATTCAGCGTCTCTGCTCATTGGTGTTGCCATGATTGCAGTGGCTGCCTCACTGACAGACTTGTTCTTGGGCTTAGGTTGGGGTAGTGCTGTTGCTCCCAGGTCCCCCCCAGATGCAGGTCTTACAGGTACACGGCTCCCGAAAGAGGTCATGGTTGGCATGCCGCTAGTGAAAAGCTGCTTCTACTCACTAACCACTTTCTTGGGAGCAACTTTCTTTGGGGCCATCTTAAAGCTCTCAGTTGGCAGTGAGACTAAGCTGCACAAGTGGAAGACATTGGAGAAATGACATCCCTGTACAGACATTCAGTTTGGCACTGCTGTGGGCGATGTCTCTTCTTGTCTGTGCATTTAAAAGCAGACTAGCAAGAAAAAAAAAGTGTGATATGTGGTGTTATTGCAGCTTGAATTAGTACAGACAAAGGTAATATTAGTGTGTTTGGTTACTTGTGTAATAATAAATCAACCACTTTAAAGCCATACCACACCACCATACCATCAAATTTAATTTCCAATCACGATAACACAACATATAGATATAGCTCTTTGGTTTATGTCCCTCTGTTCTAAAGGAGATACCTATGGCACTCAGGAAAGTGTATGGGTAAATGGAATAATAATAGTTCAAAAAATGAAGATTAGTGTGTGCCTATGGCAGGCAATGTGGTCACAGGTAAATGAAATGATCATTAAAACAATGAATGATGCACCACAGCCAGAGTGTCCAGGAGAAAATGGAATTATAACTAAAAATACTGCATGCTGTTGCTTGGCTGTGTGTCTACTGTGTTTGGTTACTTGTGTAATAATAAATCAACCACTTTAAAGCCATACCACACCACCATACCATCAAATTTAATTTCCAATCACGATAACACAACATATAGATATAGCTCTTTGGTTTATGTCCCTCTGTTCTAAAGGAGATACCTATGGCACTCAGGAAAGTGTATGGGTAAATGGAATAATAATAGTTCAAAAAATGAAGATTAGTGTGTGCCTATGGCGGGCAATGTGGTCACGGGTAAATGGAATGATCATTAAAACAATGAATGATGCACCACAGCCAGAGTGTCCAGGAGAAAATGGAATTATAACTAAAAATACTGCATGCTGTTGCTTGGCTGTGGATGGATGGCTAGATGGATCAATGCAATATGCAAACAAGTAAATGAATAGAAACATTTTAAAAAAAGTAACAAAAAAGTACAAAATCCAAAATTATTTTTTCACAAAATAATATTTAAAAAGTTAAATTAAAGTAAACAGTAAAAAAAGTTAAAACCAAAAAGATACAAATAAAAAAATAAAAATTGAATTTTTGTTGTTGTTTTAGCTTTATTTTGACAGCGCATGTCATAAAAGCTATAAAAACACCATTTTATAAAAGATTTAAAATTGTAAATTAAAAAATTCAAATAAAATAAATTAGAATAAATATTCAAATAAAAATTAACTATTAAAATTAAAAGAAATAAAATTAAAAAATTCAAATTAAATCAATATTTTTTATATTTGTATGGGAGGATGAGAAGAAATCTAGTGTGGGGCTGTATAAGCACAATCATATTCATGATGTACATATATTCTAATGAGCCTCAAGCATATTTTTGAACTAGCATCATATCAATTCATGCAAGCCAATGACAAAGGCACAGTGGCTGGATGCACAAAATGGCAGATAGCCACATGGTCAAACAACAACAGCGAGCAAGAAGGCATGTGTAATAAAGAACACATGCAAGCCTATGGCAAAAACACACTAGCTGGATGCACAAAATTGCTGCCAGCCAGATGGCCAAACAACAACACTGAACAAGGAGGCATAGGGAACAAGGAACACGTTCAAGCGTATGGCAAAAACACACTGGCTGGATGCACAAAATGGCTGCCAGCCACATGGTAAAACAACAACAGCGAGCAAGGAGGCATGGGAAACAAAGAGAATACATTCAGGTCTATGGACACAAACTCCGCAAAATGGTCCCGGGACACATGGCATGTAGAACAAAGACAAATGGTGGCCTATGGCAAGCACAATTACTGGCCAGACAAAAAAAGCATGGTAAAACTCCAGAAAATACTATCATTAATTTAGCAATTTCCAAAATGAAAATTAACCGAGCTATAAAAAAAATTACAACACAAACCCTCCCAATACATTTAGGGTCCGATTCCGATTCCGGCCTCAAAAAGTACCGACCGACACGGACCCGGAACGGAGACCGACCGACACGGACCGACGCTGTACGACCCGTGCAGTACGATGTAACGCGTGAGAATTGCAACCGACACATACAGAATACAAGCCGTACGATCGAGCCATAGGGAAAACAGTGATTCACCCGGAAAACGGACGTGAGTAGCACCGACCGACACACACCAGGAATGAACCCGACCGACACGTACCCGCGATGTCCGATCCGCGCACTACGATGCAATGCGTGTAAAACCAGACCGACTTGCACGGAGCCCAAGCCGCATGACCGACACGCACAGAAAACTGGGACCTGAAGCAATAGAGATCTCTGCGACCGACGCTCAAGAAACACAGAAGAAAGTCAGCGTGAAAGACCCGGAGAAGCCCACACGAGCCAACATCAGTGTCCGTCTGGGTCAGAAGAACGTCTCATTCATGCCTAGAAAACCCAAAGGAAAAAATACAAAAAAAGGACCAAACAAGCAATGACAAAGTCAATAAATATATTTAAAAAAAACTTTGAGCAAAGACACACCCACAACTCCACCTATATAAAGGACACCAATCAGTACCATGATCCTTTGCAAATTCAAGACAAGAGCCAGCAGAGAACACCATCAGACAGCAACCACAGACACACCCACAATTCACCCATCATACAACTTTCACACCATTAGCACCTCACCAAAAGCACTCACACATACACCTAGCAAAACCGACACTCACCCACCCTCACTTGCACCCTCACACACACATCACTCACCACCACCACCCATCACCATGCCCCCAAAGAAGAATCCAAAGTTCACAGATAGTGAGTTAGAAGTGCTGGTAGACGAGATCATCAGAGTAGAGACACAATTGTTTGGTACATTGGTCCAAAGGACCCCCATATCACAGAAAAAAAAGATGTGGGCGAGAATTGTGGACAAGGTGAACGCACAAGCACCAATGTTGCGTACAAAGGATGATATCCAGAACAGGTGGTATGACGTGCGCAGGAGGGTCAAGAAACTCATTGAGAAAGATCGCACCTTGAGTCAGCGCACTGGTGGTGGCCCTCCTGCCAAACCAGTATACTTCAGGTCCTGGGAGGAGAAGGTGCGGGGCATCCTACCACCAGAGAGCATCCATGATCTATCAGACATACCAGAGTCTGGTAAGTACACAACTAAAATACTCAATATTGTGTGGCAAGGGGACAGTGAAACCATGCACAGTTAGCAAAGCCACAGTAACCAATAGATAATCATCCCAAGATGTGTATGCTAGTCCGACAAACACAATACCTGCCATCTCATAGTGACTTGTAACTGTGTCATGACATGTACAAACCTACCAACAAATAGAGCAAGGCAGTGGCACAAAGCTAAATAAACACTGTCAGACAGTTTGCCACCACAAACACACTACCTCACAGTGCATCTGACTGACAGGAAGGAATAGTGGGTATGCAGGTGAAGTGGGTGTATCCAAAAGCATGATGGGGTTTGTAGTCACAGATAATGCTCCCCCTCCCAATTGGCGCATCAAGACCTCTCTGAACCATGCCCACATCACAGGGAGTGGAAAATGACTGACAAGATGGCTGACACTGTGTCCTGCTGTGGGGAGCACAATGCCCTGGTAGGGGTTGTGCGTAAATCAGAAGCAGGACACCACTGCCTGACATCCTGAAAGCCAACTTGCACGCCCTCCAATGGAAGCACGTTTCATTGTGGGATGTTTGGCCGGGTGGGAAGGAGGACTGACAGCTCTGACCATACTTACCAGTATGTGTAGACACACACACCCCTCAACACAAACGCCACACAACTCACCGGGTATAATGCATTGACTCACACTGTAGTGAAATATCACCCAAAGATGCACCGCACTGGGTGCTGCCATGTGAAGCACAGGGGCTCTCTTTGGATTTGTAGCCAAACAAACACCAGGACTTCACAGTCAGTCATCTTGCCATTGCTGTCACACTCTCTCACAGGGAAGCAGAGTCAAAAGGAAGGAAGTATGGGCATGCTGGGAAGGCCGGCGTAGCCAAAAGCATGATGGGAGTTGCAGTCAAAGACATTCCCCACCCACCCACATGGCCCAGCAAGCTCACACTGAACCATGCTCACCTCACAAGGAGTGGGAATGGACTGACAAGATGTCTGACACTGGGCTCTGTTGTGGGGAGCACAAGGCCATGCTGGGAACTGGGCACCAACAAACACCAGGACTGCACAGTCAGCCATCTTGCCATTGCTGTCACACTCCCTCACAGGGAAGCAGGGTCAAAAGGAAGGAAGTATGGGCATGCTGGAAAGGGGGGTGTAGCCAAAAGCATGATGGGAGTTGCAGTCACAGAAATTTGCCACCCACCCACCCACATGGCCCAGCAAGTGCACACTGAACCATGCTCGCCTCACAGGGAGTGGGAATGGACTGACAAGATGTCTGACACTGGGCTCTGTTGTGGGGAGCACAAGGCCATGCTGGGAACTGGAGACCAACAAACACCAGGAAAGCACTGACTGACATCTTGCCATTGCTGTCACACTCCCTCACAGGTAAGCAGAGTCAAAAGGAATGAAATATGGGCATGCTGGGAAGGGGGTGTAGCTAAAAGCATGATGGGAGTTGCAGTCACAGACATTCCCCACCCACCCACATGGCCCAGCAAGCTCACACTGACCCATGCTCGCCTCACAGGGAGTGTGAATGGACTGACATGATGTCTGACACTGGGCTCTGTTGTGGGAAGCACAAGGCCATGCTGGGAACTGGGCACCAACAAACACCAGGACTGTACTGACTGACATCCTGAAAGTTACCCTGCACCCACTGCAATGGTGGCACGCTTCATGATGGGATAACTGGCCTGGGGGAGAAGGAGGTCCTGACTTGAAAACAAATAACACCGATGCTGGCCATACGCACACCTTCTATGCTAAAACACATTGCACACGTGGTACCAGTCACTCACAAAGATAATGCCCGGGCAAGATGTCTGACACATGGGCCTGATAAATGATGTGGCTGAAAATCACACATATGCACTGGCCAACCCAAACACGGTCACACACAGCCATTGCAACCGTATATTAAAACTCACTGTCTGGGGATGCAGTGTCCAGGGGTGCCCCCTGGCCTGGCTGTGGAGGTGTGTCTTGCAGATGACAAGTGTGGAGATCCATATATAGTACATTGCACAAAACACACAGGAACTCACAGATACATCATTGACAGGGGACATCTGACAGTGAATAGAATGGACACATCAATATAGCCGACACCATGGCATGGTCTCATTCACACTCAGTGCTGTTGTGAGCTGCATTCCACTCCTACATCGTGCTGCAACATATGCATCCTTCACACAACACACCACTCACTGACATAGACACTGTAGACACAAGGTCTTACCTGGACTGCATTGTAGGAGACATGCTACTCACAGCAGCCAAACCGCAACACACACAGCACCGGCTCTCACTGTCATAAGCATTGAAAAGCCAGAGTACTTCCTTGCCCAATTCATGTCACCATAGAGAACATTGACAAGTCAAATCACATATGCACGTTCACAACTCAGCACCAGACTCCTTAACGATGGTGACATCATCACTTGTATGAAATGAGATGGGAACTAGGAACACTGTAAAAAAACACTTTCTCCCAAGAGATCATAGGCATACCGGACTGTGACCATGTCGTACCAATACACCAATGTGACACACAAAGACTAGCAAAATCTGCTACCACACATGCCCCAATCTTACAACATATCCTCAGTGGAATTGCACGTATGTCCTTGTTAAAGGTCAAATGTGTACAGGGATGACACACCTGTGTCAGCAACGTGATCGCCCTTGAGTAGTAATGGCCATGTACAGCCAAATCTATACATGAGCTGGGCATGTACACACTTCGACATGCACATTGAAATGTTTCATGTTGGCTGGGTAATGTGCCACAACAATATAAATCTCTGTCCGTGACAACTTTGGACAAAGCAGTGTACAGGTACGCATCCTGACATACAGTAAGTAGCAAAGGTCATGTATGTGAACCATTGATGCCTGTAGAAACATAACTTACATTGTGTGTGTCTTCCAAACACTGGTGGTGCTGGGGACACAGCAGCAAATGAAGAGGAGTCCCTGTCCCAGACTCTGGTGGACCCTCAGCTCTCTGGTGTGGATCCGTCTCTGTCCTCTTTGGATGACGAAGAACAACCTGGCACCTCTGGTGTGAGTCATCATGCAGCACCAGCAGTACCAACATCTGCACCCCCTATACCCACGCCTCCAGCATCTGGCAACAGACAGGGCACCCCCGCCAAAAGGAGAGACCAAGGAGACAGAATACCGACAGCACAGGGACACAGGACCCCCAGGAAGCTACAGCCACCAAAACCAGCAACAACACCCAAGGGGTCCCAGTGTCACCTGTGCGTGCCCCCGCAGGTCCTGCCCGTGTGGCTAGGGGTGCTGGGAGGGGTGGTAGGCAGAGGGCGCGGATTGCAGAGGGGTCTGGACTGCATGATGACCCCCAACTGGCACGCATCATAGATGTGTACCAGGATTGCACATGAGGATTCGGCCAGGTAGTGGGGCTGCCAAAATTGCATCAGATCTCTGATGAATGAACAGCTTGGGGGCTCTTGTATCTTGAATCACCGTTTTTTAATGTTTTGGAAACGATTTTTAAAACGGAACGTTTTATTGAATGTTGTGTATTCAATCTGCCTAATTTTAAAATATAGCATAGCATTTTAGAAATGAAATGAAAACCTTTTATTATTGAATTTCGTATTGCTTCTTAAAAAAACGCACTACTGCACCTTAAGCTAGGACTTTGGAAACCTGAATAATTTACCTCAGAAACGGTCCCGCGTTTTGCTAGCGGGCCGCCATCTTGGATTGGGGTTAGCACTCTAGTTTGCTGGGCTGCCTGTTTGACGCCACCATAAAAGGCATGCTCTCGCGACCGCGCAGCGCTGCCAAAATTGCATCAGATCTCTGATGAATGAACAGCTTGGGGGCTCTTGTATCTTGAATCACCGTTTTTTAATGTTTTGGAAACGATTTTTAAAACGGAACGTTTTATTGAATGTTGTGTATTCAATCTGCCTAATTTTAAAATATAGCATAGCATTTTAGAAATGAAATGAAAACCTTTTATTATTGAATTTCGTATTGCTTCTTAAAAAAACGCACTACTGCACCTTAAGCTAGGACTTTGGAAACCTGAATAATTTACCTCAGAAACGATCCCGCGTTTTGCTAGCGGGCCGCCATCTTGGATTGGGGTTAGCACTCTAGTTTGCTGGGCTGCCTGTTTGACGCCACCATAAAAGGCATGCTCTCGCGACCGCGCAGCGGACGCGCGCAGCGGGCGCGCCGGTGGCGCGCCGAAGGCGCGCCAAAGGCAAGCCCGTCTGCGCCCGTCCGCGGCCGGACTGCGCCGTGCGCCACCCCCCCTGGCCAAAACGCTTGCATTACATATGACTCTGCAACGCTACTAGAAATGCGGCATAACGCCATAAATGAGAAATGCTGTCCTATCTATCCTTTTAATGAACTCCAAATCGGTAGCTGTCCAGCATGTCTTTTTACCCTGAATAAGGAACATCACATCACCCATCTGCAGAAAGAGGTGGGTCACTCTCGGTCCGGCAAACATCTAGGTAATGAGCGTACCTTGATGGCTGTCCTTCTGAATGTTAGATCCCTGCCTAAACATAGTCACGAATTAGCAGATTTCCTAGATGTTCACAGGCCAGATATAATGTTTCTTACTGAGACCTGGACCCATAGCGCGTCGGAACCGGATTTAAATGTAGCAATACCCCAGGGATACAACATTTTTAGAATCGACAGGATAGGTAAAAGAGGGGGAGGGGTGGCTATTGTATATCGTTCTCATCTTAAAGCTACCTTCTCAGCTATACCTCAATTTGAAGAGGAGGCTATTCTTTTCTGTTTTAAGGCCTCTAATACGGATGTCTTCAATGGACTCTTAATTTACAGGCCACCTGGGCCAAGAAACACTTTCATTGGGGCCATCATGAGGATAATGGAATCATGTATGGGACAATCTAACTTTTCGGTGCTGGGCGATTTTAACTTCCACCTAGAGGCATCAGAAAACATAGATACCAAAGAGCTATTGGATTGTTTCTCTAGTCTAGGCCTGAAGCAAATCGTCACCTGCCACACGCACATGGCAAATCACACCCTAGATGGCTTTTTTACAAACCATAGCCAGATAAAACTGACTAAAACTCTTGCTCTACCCTGGACCGATCACAGTGCTGTCTTTTTTTAGGTCCCCATTAAAGGACTCCAAGACAGAACTGTAGGGTCAAAGAAAACAGGGTTTGAGTATGCCTGGAATCAAATAAATGGCCCAGTTCTTGAAGCTAGTTTGCTCTTACAGAAACCCAAAATGCTCTTTGGAACTGACACTGATATAGATAGAGAAGTAACTCTCTATCATACATGGATCAAACAAGCGATTCATAACCTAGGCCTGGAAACCCGGACGCGGACTAATATTAAACAGATCTCAGCCCCCTGGTATAATCCCGATCTAAAAAATCTAAAGAGAATATGCCGAGCCAAAGAACGACTCTGGAGAAAGGAATACTCAGAAACAGATAAAACATATTATAGAGAAGCACTGACAACATACAAGGAGGCCGTTGTCGAGGCTAAATCCAAATATTTTGCTGAGAAAATTATGGCTGCTAAAAATATCTCCGGTGAGCTGTTTAAGACAGTCACTAAACTGGCCACATTTGGAAATGCAAAGGTAGTAAAGACAACAAAGCAATTTTGCGACAAACTTGCTAATTTCTTTCACGAAAAAGTGACCAAAGTCTATGATGAATTCTCTATAGGTGGAGAGAATGTCAGGCAAGCCATGTTCATGATGGAGGAATCTGACAATAAAGTTTCTTTAAGAAACTTTTCCTCCTTTACACAGGATAGAGTTGAGAAAGCTATTCTTGAGATTAAATCAGGCTCTTCTCTGGATCCATGTCCCGTAAAGATTCTTCACATGGTCCCAAACATAGTAGCACAAATTTTAACACCTCTTTTGAATAATATTCTCATATCTGGGTATTTTCCAGTAGAGTGGAAAAACTCTCTGATTAGACCCATTATCAAAAAACCCACCCTTGATCCTCTTGAAGTGGCCAACTATCGTCCCATTGCCAGCTTACAATTTCCTTCAAAAGTATTTGAAAAAGTGCTAAATGAGGAACTTCGGTCCTTTGTAGAAGACAATAATAAACTAGATATAGCTCAACACGGTTTCAGGCCACACCACAGCACTGAGTCTGCATTAATTGCTGCGACTGAAAGCTTACGACTACACCTAGATCAAGGTGGAAAGGCTATATTGGTAATGCTTGATTTATCCGCCGCGTTTGATACGGTGGATCACCATATTCTCCTTCAGCGTTTGGCGGAGATAGGGATAAAGGACAAAGCAGCAGATGTTCTTCATTCCTATCTGAAAAATAGAAAGCAAGCTGTGGTATTGGACGAGCACACATCCTCTCACTTTGTAATGCCATGTGGAGTACCTCAGGGATCGGCACTTTCACCCACCCTGTTCAACATATACGTTTCTCCTCTGGCTAAACTAATTCGCTCACATGGCTTTAAGGCCGTTTGCTATGCTGATGACACACAGATTATTATCTCTTTAGCCACAAATCCTGAGACTGTGGCTGAGCGTTTTAAGTTCTGTATGAGCCAGATCATTTGCTGGATGCAAAATAACTGCCTGAAATTGAATACCGGGAAGACGGAGGTAGTTACGTTTGGAGGTGACATGTCTCTTTGGAATTCAAATTGGTGGCCGGAAGCAGCAGGACTCTGCCCCCAGCCAGTAAAGAAGGTAAAAAACCTTGGAATTCTCATTGACGACCAACTCTCCCTTATTGACCAGGTAAATAGCATAACCTCCTCCTGCTTTTACACAATTAAAATCCTTAGAAAAGTCCTTCCGTTTATTCCCATGCCATTGCGGAAAATGGTTGTAACAGCACTGATCCTGTCAAAAATTGACTATTGTAACTCACTCTACATTGGAGCCAAGAAGAATGTAATCCAAAAGCTCCAGACCCTGCAGAATGTTGCTGCCAGACTGTTACTGGATCTACCTAAATTCAGCCCTATTAGTCAAATTACGCGTGAACAGCTACATTGGCTGCCCATAACCGCGAGGATTCAGTTTAAATCAATGTGCATGATACATAAGAGCCTGCACAGGCTAGGACCGTCACAGATAGGTCAATACTGTAAACGGTATACCCCTTTGAGATGTTTACGTTCTGCGTCAGCCCACCTGCTTGTGGTGCCAAAAGTAAGGACTCTGAAGTGGGGGGGCAGAAGTTTTCGGCACCTGGCTCCTAAAGTTTGGAATACGATGCCGCTGCATCTTAGAATGCAAAACGATTTACTACAATTTAGAAAGGGACTAAAAACATGGCTTTTCACAGGTATCCCTACAAAATCGTAAGTTTATCTGATCTAGATGTAATGGCAGTAAGCGCTAAGACGCCACGGCAAACATGCGCTATATAAAAACCAATTTTCATTTCATTTTCATTTCATTCAAGGACATTCAACAGGAGCAGGCTGCCCATCATGCCCGCATGGAGGCAAAGTGGGATGCACTTACTGCAGTGCATCGGGACATACTCACATGCCTCCGCCAGATAAGCACCAAAATGTCCACACCTCCCTGTGTGGCCACAACATCTGTTGCCGCAAGATCTGCCAGTGCCACAGGGAGGGAGGATGACTCTGGCGGAGAGTCCTCTGCACCACAGACACCTGCACCTGAGGATCCCCACCCCCCCCGAAGAAGAAGAGGGGTCATTCGAAGGCGGACAAGTAAGACGCAGATGTCCATGCACAGCCCCCAGGGCATCTAAACCTGTTCTGGAAAATTTCTTTGTGCGCAAACCGTTCACTTTGTCGTATCTAACACAACTTGTCTACATGACATGGAGGGTTCATGTTGGTCCAATGTAGCAGATGACTGTGGAATTTACTCTGGACATTTCAGCTACCAACACTTCCAACTCTACTGTGAACCTTGGATTCAAAAAAACCCAATGTACTGCACACACCATCCTGTGCACTATCCTCACACATATTTGAAAATAAACTCACCAGTACACTATACTTGCCTCTGTTGTGATTCCAACTTGTTATGTGTCATGGAGATGTTAATCTGCTAAACAACACAGTGCATGCCAACTACTACAGCAATATGATCACCGTTATGTGAGTCATGGTGATGTGACACATGTGAGGGAGACACACCACTATGGCACCACAACACATACTCACCATGTCCATGTAACTCAACCCACACAATGATGTTGACCTGAAATACATTGGAATGCACAGACACCACACCTATCCACAGTCAGTGGTAACAATCCCACAGGTGTGGTAAGCAAATGTCAGTCAGATGTGGGAAGACAGACAACGCACATAACGAAGCATAGTGCAGGTTCATTACACATCAGCAACATGTTAATTCCACAATAGTTGCAAGGTAATTCTACGTTACAGTAGGTACACGGTCATAAAGTGTCGGAGAATTGAAGTCCAGGGGTGTGTGGTACATCACGCTGGTTTGGCATCTGTGACATCAGCGTTGCAATGCAACTACTCCTCATTATGTAGGCATTGTGCACAGAACCGGGGAAACGTGCACACACATGTGTGATACACATGTCCGCTAGACATACCACCAGAGCATTGATGGAGTGGAAATGTTTCCTGTTGTGGTATGTCTGCTCATGTGCCCATGGTGGTACCAGGGCCACATGTGTACCATCAATATATCAGATGACTTTCGGCATCCTCCCCAGTGTATAAAAGGCATCCTTTATGTCAGTGAGTTGACCTGAGAGGAAACTTGATGTACAGGTCAAGGAAATGCAACATCCCCTCCAAGACATCACGTAGCACACGAGTGAAAATAGTTTGGGACATACCACCAGCAGTAGCCACAGTGTACTGGAAGGTACCGGTAGCAAAGAAGTGCAGGGCTGACATCACCTTCACATCTGGGGTCAGTGTTGTCGGGTATGTCCGGCCAGGTAGCAGATGTGGCGCCAAATGCTCCGCCAACTCCTCAATCAGTGGCCTGGTGAAGCTGTACCGTTGGATGCATTCGCGTTCCTGCATGGGTTCAAGGTCTGGGAACAGTCTATGGACAGCTGGTGCCCTGCAGTACAGAGATGAACAAAGGAAGATTGTCGATTCATCCACCCATGTGGCTATGAACAAGCAAAATATCACATTATACATCATTACAATACACAATGTACTGAGGTGTGTGCTGTTGGGTATGGACACATATGTCACCTACATGCCCATCTTATCACATCTCAAGTCCACATGTCTCCATAAGTTCCATGTAGTGCAATGGCCAAGCATTGGACTGTGTCACAGTACCTTTGTACTGCTGTCACGTTCCAAACACACACCACAGTGAAAAGTGAGGCCTGATGTCTCCCAGGCAACACAGCTCTTTGACAGGCAGATACCCAGGGTCCCTGTATTGCCACATGGACACTTGCATGACATGGCGTATCATGTACACGCCACCAAACAACCATGAGTCCCACAGGTAGTGGCCAATGTTGTCCCTGCAGGCCCTACATGGACGCATCATAGACACACACACAACATCAATGTTGATTCACAAACCACATGGATGTGGAGACTGTCTCCCATTTGGCACATTTGCTCAGACACATCTGAGACACAACATGCACACAGACTGTGTGTGTACATCAGAATTCTAGCTATGGGTCTCACTGTGACGTACATACCATCCCACCCAGGACTCAGGGTGTATGTGACGTGTCCTAAACATATCCAATCTGCAACTTTGTCTATGACTCATGCCTATAACTGTACAGTTGCACATCACAGTGGTAATGTGCACAACACACAAAGGATTCTGCCCCCATGAACACATGCACAGCCTGGGAGTGGCTGCACCAAAGTGCCACACAACAAACCAAATTTTGCCCCCCCTAGACACACAGGTAATGCATCCTTACATGCCATGGGACACAGTGTGGCACATGCTGTAGTGTGGTAGGTGTGCACCTGAGTCCCTGGCAGGTAACTGTGTATGTAAGCCGTCAAAAAGTCACACCAATGTCAACCGATGCGGGGGACTTCTACAGAGATGCATTGCATAGCACGGGACCGAGCCGTGCGCACGCTTAGCCATTGACTGCAATGCGAACCGATGCAGGTGACTATCATGCATACGCGTTGTGCAGGCATGGACTGAGCCGTGCGCACGCCTTGGCCATTGATTGCAATGCGAACCGATGCGGGTGACTATCATGCATACACGTCGTGCAGGCATGGACCGAGCCGTGCGCACACCTTGGCCATTGACTGCAATGCGAACCGATGCGAGTGACTATCATGCATACGCATCGTGCAGGCATGGACCGAGCCGTGCGCACAGCTTGGCCATTGACTGCAATGCGAACAGATGCGGATGAATATCATGCGTTGCACAGTTCGGGACCGAGCCGTGTGCACGCTTTGGCCATTGAATCGTATGGAGACGGGTGAGTGTGGATTTTCAAACTACGCGTTGTACAGTCAGTTGACCGAGCCATGCGCACCGATTGGCTCGGGACTGTCATGGAGACAGACACGGATTCAAAACTTGTATGAGTCTTGCGCAGGAAATTCAGTTAGATGCCTACAACAATGTTGCAATTTCTAGGGTGTCATGAAAGTGAAGATTTGAACGATGCGGAAGACGTGTACGAGTCGTACAATTCCATGGATTGGCCAGATTAATAGAATACAATCGTGTTGGACCTATCACTTGGGATACATGGCACAGATTCTGCCTCTGAAGCACAGATATAAGGCTGGCTGGCCCCTAGGAAGCTCAATTGCCTGCACTACATGCTACTGGACCATATCTCTGAAACCACTGCTGCTGTCTCTGCATCCTCTGGCTACTGCTATTGCACGTACTCTGGAGAGGGCCCCAGCCTTCACTGAGGAGGAGAACCAGGCCCTGCTGCACGGGCTCCTTCCACAGTACAGCAAGCTGTATGGGAAACCAGGGGAGCAGGTGAGTGTGCAGTCCACTGCCTTCCTAATTGTTCATGTTGTCTGACTAGCAGTACTAGCAGTGTGTACACCAGTGGCATGCATACTCACTGACTACTTTCAACCCCCAAAGTGTGAAGGTACATGTGATGAACAGGTGTTCTGCAGCAAAAGTGCATTTGTGCAAATTCCAGCTTAACAGGTAATGTTAACATGTCAGACATGCAGGCCATTTGTCCATTTCCATGGGTGCACTACCTGTGTACCTCTTTTTCCTTTGTGATGACTACATGTATATCCAACTGTGTGCAGCACAAATATGTGGCATGTGTGTTAAAGGACTTTTAACTTTGTCATCCTCACAGGTTGATGCCCACCAGAAGCAGGAGATCTGGCTGACCATCGCCCGGGCAGTTTGATCAGTGGGGGTCTACAAGCGCCGGATCCGCAACTGCCAGAAGAGGTGGCAGGACCTTTGGGGCTGGACCCGAAGGATCGCAAGGGTCCAGCTGAAGCTGTTGCCTCCTCGCAGGAGGGGCGGACACCGGACCCTGACCCCCCACATGCTCAGGATTCTGGCAGTGGTGTTCCCGGACCTGGATGGGCAGCTGAAGGCCAGACAGCAGCAGGGAGGGGGTAAGTCCATGCCTAATCTGTGTACTATGTCTGACATGCTATTTGCAGTCTTTTGGTCTGGTCACACTTCCACATTACGTAGGTCTTGTAGTCCAGGACTCATGTCCCTCAATTGTGTGATGCACCCTCCTCATCTGATCCACAGGTGTGGACCCTACAGTCTGTGGCTTGTGTCACTAGGACACTGTGTCCCTGCTGTCAGCTATGCTTCAGGTTCCAGACAGCATCTGTCACCGTGACTCTGTTGTGTGTTTCATGGGTGGGTCAATTGTTTACCCAATGCCTGAGATCTGACATGTGACATGTCTGTGCCCTTGATATGTGTTCCAATTGCTGGTCTGACTCGCCCCATGTGCCTGGGATATTTCAAACACACCCATGCAGCAGGGGACTCCACAAATTGGGCCTCAGGAGTATGTATATCAAGTGTGTCACACTTGCTCAACCACCTGACTACTGTCCAGGGCTATACACTGTTTCACGTAGACCTGGGCAGTCATGCCCACTCCAGGGCATTTAGAAACGCTCTGTAATCCCACTCCTGTGTATCAACTTACAGGTTGTGCTTAGTGACATGTGCCTTCAGGTGTCTGCCCCTGTGTCATTGTGGTGTGGCTTCCCTTTCAGGACAACTGGGGTGTTCATGGGTTTGAGGGTCAGCAGGACATCTGAGATGTGACTATAGGAGACGACATCTGTGTGACATAGAGGTGTGTGATCACTTGACAGTACACAATGGTGTATGCAAATGTGGAGTTCAGGCAGCTGTGTTTCATGCATACCAGACTGTGAGGTGCTCATGTTCAGTGAGTTGTGTTCGCAGACACTCATATGTCTGATTTGTATGATGTGGGGTCATCTGGGTCAGGGATATGTTGTTTGCAGGGGGTGGACAAGTGCACTTGTCAGCTGCAGAGTTTGCTTTACCCATGACCTATGATTGTGACACAGTGCATACTGTTGTTGTCTGTATACCCTGCTTCTGTGACAGGAGACAGTGATGACTGACTTTCCAGGCATGCCTGTGCCATGGCATTTAACTTGATATGTGTGACCTTGTATTGGGGTCAAATGTGTTCCATGCACCCCATTGTGGCATTGACTATCGGAACATGAGAACATCATAGTGTGTGTTGCTGGTATGCATCACAAGCATGTGAAATGGGACTCTGGCCGTCCCTTCTTCCTGACACATGTACTGAGTTAGTGGCAAGAGATGTGATGTGTGTATAGTAACATACTCCTACATGTTCACTTGCATGTCCCACAAATGTGTAGGTGGTGCATGTCAGCACATTGGGGTATTAGCATCCAACATGCAACAGACATATGGGTGCAAGTCCAGGAGGGATATGAGTGCCATGGTTGATGGTGAAACTGACAATTGTCTTATTCAAAACAGTGTGAGCACTCTGAGCAGTGTTCAGCTGATGATGCCAGGGCTTGCCCTGTGATGTGCTGTACTCACTGTGTTGTGTGCGGTCAGTGCAGGTGACTGATGTTGTTCATTCTTTTATATTTATATCCAGATACATCCACGGCCACAGGAGGGGACAGCTCCACGGACCAGGAGGAGCCAGTGAGCCAGACTGGGACAGAGAGCGAGGAGTTGGAGGGACCCAGCTGCACGGAGGGCGAGTGGAGCCACACCGAGGAGTCCTCAGCACCATTCACCCCAGCTGAGGGCCTTAGCAGCTCGGAGGATGACTCCCCTTGTGGTGGCGGGTATCAGCAGCCACCAAACACCAGCTAGTGAGGCTATCCCCGCCACCCCCACCCCCACCCCCACCATCACCACCCTCCCATCGGCTCCCATCCCAGAGGTCCGTGGAGGATCCCATGTTTGGGAGCATGTCCCCGTTGTGCCAAGCACAGCACCCCCTGCCCCTGTGTCCCCTGCTGCCCAGAGTGTGGAGTCTGTGGACTTGCTTCTAGGGCATTTCATCAGACATGTCTGCCCTACAGAGGACCAATCAGTCCATGGCCTCCTCCCTGATGGCAGCAGTGTCCCTCCTCCAACAGTCCCTCACCCCTCCTACCTCTGCCCCATCCACGATTCCTAGCAGCCTACCTGTCCCAAGCACACACACACCAGGACATTCACCCAAACCCACAAACACAGGCAGCACACAAACACCCAAACCAAGGTCTAGACGTGCACACAAGCAACCTCAGGGGACTGATACCACACTCACAGGGGATGGTTTGCAAACACACACACAGGCATTCACAACCACTCCACAGTCCTCCGATACCTCTCCCTCCAAGACCCCTTCCCTTGCCTTACCTGCAGCCCCATCTCCGAAGCAGCTCTTCCTCTGTGAACTTGGCCTCTTCCCCACCTATCCTGCAGATCCAGCTTACAAGGAGAAGAGGAAGTCCCCACACACAAAGGGGAGTGCCCCTCACACCGGGACACCCTCCCCCAGGCGCAGTCAGACTGAGGCCCCCACCCGCAAGTCCCCCTGGAGCAGGAAGAGCAAGACCCCACCCCCACCCCACAGCTCCATGACACAGTCGCCGTCCTCCATGTCCCAGGCCACCACTCCACAGGTTCCCCCACCACACCCTGCCCCAGGTTCCCCCGTCCACAGATACACCATCCCCAAAATGCTCATGTCCTCCCCCCCTACCACTTGCTCTTCCACCCCCCCGGTCAGCCTGTTTGTGCCACTGGTGTGAGGACCGGGTCCCCCCTCTCTGTCCTGCCGACCTCACCTGAAACCCATTCTGCTCCCATGGAGTTGGGCACTGCAGTGGAGTCCACAACCACCCTGTCTGACTTGGGCACTGCAGTGGGGACCCAGTCCACTCCATCTGACCTGCCCACTGCAGTTGTGCCGGCACCCACCCCATCTGACTTGTGCCCCGCGGTTGTGACTGCACCCACTAATTCAAACACCTCCACTGCAGTTGCCAGTGACTCTCCTGCACCCCCCACCCCTTCACTGTCTCCTTCTGCTGAGCCCTGATCCTGTCCCTGCAGTGCCTGGCCTGCCCCCAAGTATGCCCCTCTGAGTGGATGCATCGTGTCCTTACCAGTGCTGGCAAGCAACGTGTGACCGTTGTCACTCAAATCACATAGTTGAGTTTTGGATATGGACTGGCCACTGGCCTTTGTTTTGAAATGACTTTGCTTTTGCATTTAAATCTGGCGGAATAAAGCATTTATATTTATCCTTGTGAATTTGATTTAGCTGTACATTATGTTGATGATGTTTAGCATGACCTTCCAGTTATAATGCTGGATTTCCAATGTTGAGTACTGAGGTGTTGATGTGATGTACTCCATGTGGCCCATGAGATATAAATACAAAAAGCGAGAGATGGATATGCTAAATTGATCTGCACATCATCACTGTACATTTTTCATCATAATTGGTTTGTCATAAAAAACAAATTAGTCTAGGGTGCTGATACAGTGCTCAATACTTATCCATCTCCCGTATTGTACTTTGCTTTATGACCACAATGTAGTCAAAAACCATTAAATTGATCCAATAGGCACGGCAGCACACCAAACTACAGTTAAATAATTTGTGGTCCAGATTAGAGAACTTCCTCATTGGTAGATCTCAATTTGTTCAACTCTGTCAAGTACCCAGAATATTATAGAAGATAGTCCAATTCCATGTTGTGATGTCAAAATATATTTTAATTCCAAAACCACGTGACAGCCGACGCGCTTTTCGCCCACAGGGCTTTTTCAAGGCTCCAGATAATTATTCCTTTGGACATAAGTCCTCCCTGAGTTATTCCAATAAAATCCTGTTATACATACTCTGATATAGTTTTTTCAAATTGAATTGTTGACATCAAACGCCACAAGTATAGGCTTATAAAGCCAAGTAAAGGACCATAATACGTCCTAATCTTCCGCTGTCCTGTATTCCGACAGCCACGTTCTCCAAATTGTTCCGCGTTCAACTTGGAGAACGTGGCTGTCGGAATACAGGACAGCAGAAGATTAGGACGTATTATGGTCCTTTACTTGGCTTTATAAGCCTATACTTGTGGCGTTTGATGTCAACAATTCAATTTTAAAAAACTATATCGGAGTATGTATAACAGGATTTTATTGGAATAACTCGGGGAGGACTTATGTCCAAAGGAATAATTATCTGGAGCCTTGAAAAAGCCCTGTGGGCGAAACGCGCGTCGGCTGTCACATGGTTTTGGAATTAAAATATATTTTGACATCACGACATGGAATTGGCCCATGAGCTATGTATCCGATTCTGTTCGGTATCCATGTCATCCTTTGCAGCTAACTAAGTGTGTCATGATTAACAATTTGTGAACATCTCTGTAAACATTTCATTTGCATGGTCACATATGTGGCTTGCACCCATGCACATATGATGTGCTTCCCAGTTTCCAATTTGTCTATTTCCCTGACTGTGGGCGCATCTCCACTGGACCTGCAGGTGTGGGCATCATTGGTGTGTGGGCAACTGGGTCCTCTGTGCAACTTGCTGGACATATGTATTGAGTATGTGCAGATGAGTTGAGGGACACTCCTGTACCCAGGCTGTTGTGACCAGAACCTTCATTGTGTGGTAACTGATGGCTGACTGACCAAGTGTTCTGCTGTCATGACTGAGACCTGCTGGGACTATGTTTGGCACAGCTAAGCTTTCACAGGAGTTGAGTGCCCTCAAGTAAGTGTGTTGTTCCGTGACATTGCCTGGGCCCATGGTGTGTGTTGTGTGAGCATGTGTGTGTATGTTCACATCCCTTTTTATACACAGGCAGTGTTCCCTTGATATGTTCCTGTTGTTGATGCTTGCAGATTTGGACTGTGTTCATCCCACATCTTTGTCCTGGCCTACCAGATGTGTGGGTGCATGGCACACTACTGTTAATTGATGTTTCATCATTGTGATTTGTCGGTTCTGAGTGGTGATGATGTGGTCAGACGCAGATGGGACACAGTCAGGGGTCCCCAAGGCACTTGTTTATTCTCAATATCATGTAGTTGTCCCTAGCTGGTACCTTTCGGTGATTGGGACATGTGTATGTGTGTGTGACTGCTCCCACCCGTCATGTTCAGGGCTGCAATGTTGGCAGGTGTCAGCATGTGTGCCTTGTGGTTCTCCTTGGCTTCTGCATTGTCCTAGTACTGTGGCAGGGATTCCGAAGGTTACGGGAGCTTTGACGTCATGGCCATGTACCACATACTGTGCAGTATGTCTGTCATTCACCAGGGTTGTGGAGTGTCCTTGTGTGATGAGTCTGTGCACCTTAGTTCCTCCCAACATCACTGTGTTTGTCATGGGTGCATGTGCAATGTCACCAGTCCATGTGGGCTTCACAGATGCACATTGGTGCAGTTCATGTTGTGTGGTGTTGAGGGTGGACAGATGTGAATGTTTGCAGGGATCGGCACCTACCTCCCATTTGTCCCTGGATGACGGGCCATGCTGAGTGATATGTGTTTGTGTAGGTTTGATGTACGTTTGTGGCACAGGACACATGTCTGGGTTTCACAGTTTGTACGACATCTACCTTTGTCATCACAGTGGATGTATCATGCATGCTTGTGTCACCCCAATGTATGGTCCCTGGTGGTAGTGCTGTTGTGTGTCAGTCTCTTGCTGTTTAATTTGCTGTTCATTCCAGCTTGTGTCACATGTGTCTGTTGGGCTCCCTCTCATCTCACAATGCCTGATTGCCCACTGAGAGGGGCCCAATGATGGGTTACTTTTGTATGGCACTGTGTCCAGATCTGTCTCACTGTGGTTCAGCCCCCCTCATGTGTTGTGTATTTGCCTGTGGATACTGAGACACACACATATGTCGTTTCAGATGTGCAGTGTGAGGTTCACTGTTTGTGTATCTGCACCAGTGCATTGGTATTGCTGTTGTGGGCCATTGTCTGGATGTTGTTTTGGTGATTTTGCATGCTGTCCCTGAAAGTCATATCACATCATTCTGCACATTCATCCTGGTTGTTAGGTCCCATTGCTGCCATGGAATGGGAGTTTGTGACCTTACACCTACAGTCTACACAGGATGTATTGAGTTGTGTGTCTATTTTCGAGATGTGTGTGTGCATTATGATGGTCACTTCTGCTTTTGTGTCATTGTACACTGTATGCAGTGTCAGCCCCCATGGGTGGTGCTTGTCTGCACATGGCCGAGAGTATGTTAGATTTTCATAGCACTGTTAGCCTCACCACATCTCTGTGGGTATGGGACACAGCCACTACTGTGCCACATAAGTGTTTCATGTGTTGGGACCAGAAATCATACATGCTGTTTGTTCTTTGCAGCTTTGACCATGATGTCACTTACCTTTTGGACACTGTGATGAGGGGGGTTTTAGACTCCATCACCACAATGCTCAACATTTGCTGCAGTTTGGAACCCCACACTTAACTTTTGTTCTACACAGTGATGGGGGTTTAGACCCCATTACCACAATGTTCAACATTTGCTGCAGTTTGGAACCCCACACTTAACTTTTGTTCTGCACAGTGATGGGGGGTTTAGACCCCATTACCACAATGCTCAACATTTGCTGCAGTTTTGAACCCCACACTTGACTTTTGTTCTACACAGTGAGGGGGTGTTAGTGCACATTGACACAGTGCTATTGTCGTGCTTGCCTTGTATAGGCCACACATGTGATGGTAGTTACATTGTATGTTTGAAGTCATATTCACAGTTGTGGGAATTTGTCACAGACTACACACTGTTTTCATGATGTTGGGGGCATGTATTTTGCTGACATACCTAATGTTGGTGTATGATAGATGTGTGGCGCATCACCCATCCTATGGGTGGGGGTGTTGATATTGATAGTCACACAGCACCCTATGGGTGGGGGTGGCTGTAGTGATGGGCTACATAACCCCTATTAGTGGGGGTGGCAGGAGTGATGGGCAACATAAACCCTATGTGTGGGGGTGGCAGTAGTGATGGGCAACAGGTCCCCTATGAGTGGGGTGGCAGGAGTGATGAGCAACATAAGCCCTATGTGTGGGGGTGGCAGTACTGATGGGCAACAGGTCCCCTATGGGTGGGGTGGCAGTAGTGATGGGCACCATAACCCCTATGAGTGGGGGTGGCAGAAGTGATGGGCAACATAAGCCCTATGTGTGGGGGTGGCAGTAGTGATGGGCAACAGGTGCCCTATGGGTGGGGTGGCAGTAGTGATGGGCAACAGGTCCCCTATGTGTGGGGGTGGCAGGAGTGATGGGCAACAGGTCCCTTATGGGTGGGGGTGGCAGGAATGATGGGCAACAGGTCCCCTATGAGTGGGGGTGGCAGGAGTGATGTGCAACATAAGCCCTATGTGTGGTGGTGGCAGTAGTGATCGGCAACAGGTCCCCTATGGGTGGGGTGGCAGTAGTGATGGGCAACATAACCCCTATGAGTGGGGGAGGCAGGAGTGATGGGCAACATAAGCCCTATGTGTGGGGGTGGCAGTAGTGATGGGCAACATAACCCCTATGGGTGGGGGTGGCTGTAGTGATGGGCAACAGGTCCCCTATGTGTGGGGGAGGCAGGAGTGATGGGCAACAGGTCCCCTGTGGGTGGGTGTGGCAGTAGTGATGGGCAACAGGTCCCCTATGAGTGGGGGTGGCAGGAGTGATGGGCAACATAAGCCCTATGTGTGGGGGTGGCAGTAGAGATAGTCAACAGGTCCCCTATGTGTGGGGGTGGCAGTTGTGATGGGCAACATAACCCCTATGAGTGGGGGTGGCAGGAGTGATAAGCAACATAAGCCCTATGTGTGGGGGTGGCAGTAGTGATGGGCAACAGGTCCCCTATGGGTGGGGTGGCAGTAGTGATGGGCACCATAACCCCTATGAGTGGGGGTGGCAGAAGTGATGGGCAACATAAGCCCTATGTGTGGGGGTGGCAGTAGTGATGGGCAACAGGTCCCCTATGGGTGGGGTGGCAGTAGTGATGGGTAACAGGTCCCCTATGTGTGGGGGTGGCAGGAGTGATGGGCAACAGGTCCCCTATGGGTGGGGGTGGCAGAAATGATGGGCAACAGGTCCCCTATGAGTGGGGGTGGCAGGAGTGATGTGCAGCATAAGCCCTATGTGTGGTGGTGGCAGTAGTGATGGGCAACAGGTCCCCTATGGGTGGGGTGGCAGTAGTGATGGGCAACATAACCCCTATGAGTGGGGGAGGCAGGAGTGATGGGCAACATATGCCCTATGTGTGGGGGTGGCAGTAGTGATGGGCAACATAACCCCTATGGGTGGGGGTGGCTGTAGTGATGGGCAACAGGTCCCCTATGTGTGGGGGAGGCAGGAGTGATGGGCAACAGGTCCCCTGTGGGTCGGTGTGGCAGTAGTGATGGGCAACAGGTCCCCTATGAGTGGGGGTGGCAGGAGTGATGGGCAACATAAGCCCTATGTGTGGGGGTGGCAGTAGAGATAGTCAACAGGTCCCCTATGGGTGGGGGTGGCAGTTGTGATGGGCAACATAACCCCTATGAGTGGGGGTGGCAGGAGTGATGGGCAACATAAGCCCTATGTGTGGGGGTGGCAGGAGTGATGGGCAACAAGTCCCCTATGGGTGGGTGTGGCAGCAGTGATGGGCAACAGGTCCCCTATGTGTGTGGGTGGCAGGAGTGATGGGCAACAGGTCCCCTATGGGTGGGGATGGCAGTAGTGATGGGCAATAGGTCCCTTATGAGTGCGGGTGGCAGAAGTGATGGGCAACATAAGCCCTATATGTGGGGGTGGCAGTAGTGATGGGCAACAGGTCCCCTATCGGTGGGGGTGGCAGTAGTGATGGGCAACAGGTCTGCTATGAGTGGGGGTGGCAGGAGTGATGGGCAACAGGTCCCCTATGGGTGGGGTGGCAGTAGTGATGGGCAACAGGTCCCCTATGAGTGGGGGTGGCAGGAGTGATGGGCAACATAAGCCCTATGTGTGGTGATGGCCGTAGTGATGGGCAACAGGTCCCCTATGGGTGGGGTGGCAGTAGTGATGGGCAACATAACCCCTATGAGTGGGGGTGGCAGGAGTGATGGGCAACATAAGCCCTATGTGTGGGGGTGGCAGTAGTGATGGGCAACATAACCCCTATGGGTGGGGGTGGCAGTAGTGATGGGCAACAGGTCCCGTATGTGTGGGTGAGGCAGGAGTGATGGGCAACAGGTCCCCTGTGGGTGGGGGTGGCAGTAGTGATGGGCAACAGGTCCCCTATGAGTGGGGGTGGCAGGAGTGATGGGCAACATAAGCCCTATGTGTGGGGGTGGCAGTAGAGATAGTCAACAGGTCCCCTATGGGTGGGGGTGGCAGTTGTGATGGGCAACATAACCCCTATGAGTGGGGGTGGCAGGAGTGATGGGCAACATAAGCCCTATGTGTGGGGGCGGCAGGAGTGATGGGCAACACGTCCCCTATGGGTGGGTGTGGCAGTAGTGATGGGCAACAGGTCCCCTATGTGTGGGGGTGGCAGGAGTGATGGGCAACAGGTCCCCTATGGGTGGGGATGGCAGTAGTGATGGGCAACAGGTCCCTTATGAGTGCGGGTGGCAGGAGTGATGGGCAACATAAGCCCTATGTGTGGGGGTGGCAGTAGTGATGGGCAACAGGTCCCCTAAAAGTGGGGGTGGCAGGAGTGACGGCCAACAGGTCCCCTATGTGTGGGGGTGGCAGGAGTTATGGGCAACGTACACCCTATGTGTGGGGGTGGCATTAGTGATGGGCAACAGGTCTCCAATGGGTGGGGGGTGGCAGTAGTGATGGGCAACATAACCCCTATGGGTGGGGGTGGCAGTAGTGATGGGCAACATAACCCCTATGAGTGGGGGTGGCAGGAGTGATGGGCAACATAAGCCCTATGTGTGAGGGTGGCAGTAGTGATGGGCAACAGGTCCCCTATGGGTGGCGGTGGCAGTAGTGATGGGCAACATACCCCCTATGAGTGGGGCTGGTAGTGGTGATGGCCAAGCGACCCCTATGGTGGCCTGTTGCTAGTGGACAGGATATGAATCCCCTAGGTGTGTGTGTGTGACATTGGGCGGGTATGTGTCGTTTGTTTGTGTGGTGGGTGTCTGACTTACCGTCTGCGCCGTCCGCGTCTGTTCCGGATCCGGTCATAGATGTACAGTACTGGTATGACCTCTGCGATGGGATTCATGATGTGTTCGTCTTGTACCCACTGCTTGTTGCTCCGTCTCGTACCCGTTGCTAGCTGGTCCGTCTCGTAGCCGTGGATTGTGTTCTGGCACGAATCGTACCTGATATGCTGCTTTCCCGGATGCTGTGACGTGCCGTACGAGGCGACCCGTCCGGCGCGTATGATTTGCGCATTGTACTAGTCTGGCCTGAAACTGCTGTGGGAACTGCTTCTGGGCGACTCGGTTCGGCGATCGGAGGTACGGCTCGTACGGAAAATGAAGCTTGAATCACAGCCTACGTGTCGGTCGGATTTGTGTCAGTTATGTGCATCGTACTTCATTGCCTGGATGGACCGGCTCCCGGAACGTGGTAAGGCTACGAACAGCTCTCGGAGAGCTGTCCGACCCGGATCAGAATCGACCCCTAAATATTATCCCACATATTCACTTTATGTACACAAAAAAAGTGAAATATAAAAACACCCCATTTAATCCAATGCTATTCCAGCCCTGAATGATGTTTTAAAACAACATATACCAAAGAAACAGTTGTTGTTTCATGCACTCCTGACTTGTACTGTCCTGGCCCTACTGGCTGGATGACCCATTGGCAGACTAGACCACATAGTAAAATAAATAAATTTAGCATACGTAACAAACATGGAGAAAATTTACTGAACTGTTGTAATTTGGTACTGTATGAGATATTGTATCCTTCTAGCTGAGGAGCATTATATGCATTGGCCAAATCTTAATTTAAATTGGTATGAGGTAAAAGGATTTGATAATTTTCTGTTTGTGAATAACTTTTATGACTGCTACAATGCCTCTGAATAATGTTTTGAATGTAATTTAATTTTCGTGATAAAGGCATTATTCAACTGGCTAATCACAGCAACAAAGATTGGAATACTGAATTAAAAATAATGTGTTGGGCATACAGCGTAACTCCACGTGATTCTATGTTTGAAAGTCAATTTGTCTTAATGAGAGGACACATACCATATTCAAAAGAAGATCCTGGATGGATGAAAATAAGTCAGTTGGTGGAATGTAATGCTGATGTGGGCAAAGGTGGCATTTTAGCTTCATTAAAAAAAATTTATTATGATGCTAAACATGATGTGAATGTAATTAATTTAAAGGTTGGATATGTTGTTAGAGTGAAGACTGATGGAAAGGTTGCAAAAGTTGAAAGCAAATTGTTGAGTTGAGTGTAGATACCTGTACTGTGGTTCATTTTTAAGTATAGGGTTGATATATTAAATTTGTGCAAATCAATAAAATGATCCATCATCTGCTAACGGCTACTACTGTTCCCAAAAAAAGAACTTAGGCAGTCCTGACACAACCATCAATTTCAAAACTACAGATGCAGGTTATGCCATTACAAGTGAGAATCCACCCAAAATATTGATTGTTGGTGCTCAGGAATGAGTAGTGAGAGGCATGTCCTACTCAAGCAGATTTTCCTTAAGAATAACACCAGGCACTGCAAAGTTGTATGAAAGTATTGTCTGAACATGCAGGTCATATCTGACCTATGCAGAGCTGTCAAGATCTTCTCTGAAGTTTCTAGAAAACTTGTTCCAATATGAATAAATCTGCATTTGTGGTTTACAGCTTTTACGTACTTACTGAGCTTGTGGGGTTACAGATGGGGTTTTGTTCCTCGTTATAGTCTATAAATCTATAAAGCTTTTATTTACTAAGGTATTCTAGGGGGTTACCCCATACTGCAGGAGTGTCTCACCCTGGGGTGCCTGGCATGGCATTGATTCCACACGGCAACCACAAATGGTGTTACTATTTGCTGCCACAGTATTAGTATGATCTTGTATACAACTGTTATGTAGAAGTTTGCTTGTCATTTTAACTTTACTTATTGTTGTATTTTAATGGGCTTTAAATTATTCTTTTTTTCTCTCATGTATATTTTATGTAAGATTTTAATTAATCAAACATAATAAATTACTTACCATATTAAGGTAGTTGATCATTTTAGCCAATATTTTACTGTTTCAGTAATGGTTTTCAGAATATTGACTCATAAAAGCCCCCTTGGACAGTAATACATACACCACTATGAGCATCATGTTTCACGAAGGACATATAATAACGTCAGGTCATTTCAAAGAATCTCTGTAGTTATAAATGTTTTAAAAAGTCAGGTATCCTTACATATTGAATATATATGTTTTATTGGGCTGTAGGGGTAAAAAACAATATAGGTTTCTAAATAAATACTACAGTGTTAGAAAATGTACGTTCTTCTGTACAAAGTTTATAGGAAATATTTATGGACTCACATTAATTTCCTTTCTCGTATGGAAAAATCAGAATATTTTTATACATATTTGAAAAACCGTAACTGCTTTTTTGTAGTTGTGATTTACTACATTACAGTTATTTTTTACACCCAGAGGGTTTTTCCCCTTGGTTCTGACTGACAGAATTCCCGGTAACATGTCCAATGCAGTACAGCAACACTTAATTGCATTGTTCAGTTAAGTGTTTGCAGTTGATAAAGCCCTGTCTTAGAACCAAACAACAAAGGGAAACAAACCAAATCTGAATGGAAAATGCATGAAAGTCCAAAATTTCACCAAAACTTACCAACAACTTTCTGGTAAAGAATATATCTTTACTAACACATGTTAAGTCTAAGTTTTTTTAAATGTTTGTGCATAATTAAAAAAAAAATGTTAACAATTGGTTTCCGGTTTAGTATATCATTTTGTTTTAATGTATATTGCTTTACATGTGCTTACAAAGTTTTTTCTCTAATGTTTCCTTTCCTTACCTCTTATGGGCCGATTACGATCTCAACAGGAAAGCATTCCATAGGAAATGGTCCCGGAATGCTTTCCGGATGACTCGGATCGGGTAAGTCTGAACGAGTGATTTGGATGTATCCGGATGCTTCCGGATACGATTTGGTTGAACTCCCATTGACTTCAATGGGAGCCTGTGTTCCGAAGGAGCACACAGGCTCGCACTGAAGTAAGGGTGGCTGGGGAAATCCCTGCCACACTGTGCATGGTTGGAAGGGGGGGGTCCCTTGGGTACCCCACGAGCCTGATTCGGAAAGCTCAGCAGGCCCCCAAAGACCGATTCTGCCTGCCGATTCGTTCCAGAGAAACAGATTCAGAATGGCTATCCGAATCGGTCATCCTAATCGCTCACTTGGAAAATGAGGCCTAAGAGCTGTACGATTCAGCTCTGAAAGACTCGACCTATCCGAATGCCTTTCGGAACTGATTCAGATAGCCAACCAGTTTACGGGCATCACAATTAGTCATTGGGAACTGTGTACGATTCGGTTGGCAACAAGGGATCCAAATCGGATTCGGCAAACCCGAATCCAATTCAGAGCCCTTCCTAACGGGATCATAATCAACCCCTTAGAGTGATATTAATCTTCAATTGTAAGATATATCATGAAGTATATGTCACTGTTTTAGTTTCTTCTTAGCGCTACCTTGCCAAATCATATAGATTTCCAATAACAAGGGCTCCAGGTTTTATGGTGTTTATTTTTTCAACATTTCCGTCTTTATTTACCTACATTTATTTTTGGGTCAATTTATCTGTATTTAATCCACATTTCTTTTTGTTTAAAGCAAAAATGGACATTGCAACTAGTATTAATTCACATTTATTTAAATAGATAATGCACACTTTCAGTTGTTATAGGTTTAGATATAATTAAATATACACCAAATTAAGTATAAACAATGCATTCATCTGAAAACTTTGCCATTGTACAATCACATGTTCATTTCAAGAGATTTTGAGGACATTGAGGCTCTTTCTAATTTGTTATTGAAATGAAGACCACTGAAACCTGTTCAGTTTTTGCCTATGATACTGAAAGGGCCATGAGATCCCAGTAAAGATTAACCAGTGTTGTCCATTCTTGCTTCTAAGAATGCAAGTATTTCATTGCACTGATCTCTTTTTGAGGAATAATGTGCATTATTCCGGCATACAATTTCTTGTAAATGCTAAAACTGCTGTTGCCCCAGCCCCTTTAACCTCCTTGAAATGATCCTCGTTCATGTCCCCTTTAAGCAGCCACACTGAATTCAATCAGGTGCTGATGTGCAGAGCATCCAAAAAGTATTCTTGAAGCTTTATTGGGCACTTTTCAAAAGTTCTCTGCTTTCAAAAGAGCCCTGAGGTCACTCCAGCCCAAGCCACTTCACAGCAGCAGAGTGCGTTACAGAAAAAGATTGTCTTTCCCCTACCACAGTGAAAGAATTTTGACACTCTTTGTCTGCAAACCTGCGAGTGTCCCGAAAGCCCTTTAAAAATAAATAGGTGAAAACCTTTCCCTTTAGGCCAAAAGAGTGAGAAGTGCAGCTTTAGAAAGTGAACTGCTAAATACTGGAGCATGTACCAAAGTGCTGCTAAAACCCCAAAAATTGCATGCAATGAACTGGAATTTTACATGTGCACTGACTCTGATGCACTTCACCCGGAGAAAATTTCACTGGTCATAAAGCTGTGCATGTCACTCTTTCTGCCATATGTCCAACAAAACAAATATATAATCCTTTAATTTCACAAATACTCACCTGTTTTTACATTCACAAAACATTACACACAAAGTCTGCTTTTTTTTATTAGGAAACAATTATCAGCACTAAACATAAATATACCAGCATCCCATTCTTTTTTGTTGTTGTCCTCATTCACCTATGACCACAATAGCCACTCCAGACGTCTGTACCCAAAAGCCCTGGAAGCAGGTATAGGAATCCTCCCACCTACGGGTACACCTACGCACAGGAGTGTACTGTCCCAAACGGGTAAAGTTGTTGCAGCGTGGAATGTCAAATCCTCCCTTCTTCACAGACCAAATATCGCAATAGCACATTAACTCAATAACATTCATTGGTGGGGCCCATAACAGCAACACTCACACTACATTAATCTGCTCTCCCGGGAGGGATAAGTTTCCATACGCTGACAATGAAAGGAATATCTTTTCACCTAAACCCTAATATACATTGAATACCTTTATTAACTTCAAACCTCGTGATATTCCCCTCATTTGGCGATGAATCAGTTAGTTGAATTTGGGTATTTGGTAATTCAATTATTTTATTTATACTCTTCTCTTAATCTAATTTCTTCAAAAAAATCACTCAACACATTTGTCTATTAATCAAAGCATTGTTTATCTAATTAATTGCAAATTTTTGAAAATCATCGACCAAACCGCAGAACATCATATTTACCTAATCTGGCTATTAGTCGTCCTCTAAGTCAATCAAGTCGTGGAAAAATTCTTTAATTCATCAAGTCAGGCCGCAATTCAGTCTGTCAAAGATTCATGGAAACAGCTGTCCAGCAGTGTCACCGTCCTCTCCGTCAGCATAACGTCAGGAAATTCGCAGCAAGACAAATCGAACAACGAACGCACAAACTCACTATTCTACCGACTTTTATAATGATTTTAATGTCAAAATGTATCAAGAATGAGTTTTAGACAGTCCTGGTTGGTGGGTTTGGGGCCATTCGGTGAAGTTCTCACATAGTCTATTCGATTAAGTCATCACACTTGCTGGTTCCGGTTTTAAAGACAGTCCTTTGTTTTGTGGTCCTGGCAACTCTCCCAGTACGACCTTGGTTTGTACATCTTGCCTGAGGTAAGGATGAGGCCATTGTTGCTTGCTGTTGCGCAGGCGCATTTCACCCGAAACCTCGTGAAACGGTAGCAGTCACGTCATGTCTCTCAGTCAGCCATCTTTTCTTAGGCGGAAACGGTCAACTTAAGCAAAATAAACACAAAACATAATTAAAACATAGAAATGGCTAATAAAATGTTAAAACCTCACTAATTCCCCTATGTGTATGTAATTACCTAGCATAATAGCAACATTTAAAGCGTTTATATTCACCCAGTGATGTCATCTGGTGCAATTTACAATTACGTCACAAAAGCAACATATATCATGCAATATTCTAATTTTCTACCATTTGTATGTGTACATATATTAGTATACAATTAGTTTAGCCATGCAAAATGCAAATCCCACATGTAATTCTTTTGTTAATAAAATTGGTGAGTTATCACTTCAAACGGATTAATAATATTACAATTAATAGATTATTCAGATTAATATACACATGCAGAATTGGGGGGGTATAAAATATTTTGTACTACCCGCTCCATCAATCCCCCCTTTGGTGATTATATCACCACACCAACAAAATTTTGAATCCCTTTTACGGAATTTCAAAGTGATTTCTTGTTTTTATTCATATTTCAATTTCCCCTGTTTCTACTCTTTTTGCTGATTTATACATGCTTTCCTTAAACTCCTCCAATTCTATCTCTTCAAAATCTCTTTCTTGTTTCTTATCTCTTTTCCTTAAATTTTCTCTTCTTAACTTTTTCTGATTTTTATCCTTTTTAAGACAAATACACCCTAATTTAAATATTAATACTATGAAAATCACACATGTTAATGGAAATATTATCTTACCTAAAAAGGTACTACCTAGTTTTACTACAAAATCTTTAATAGCTGATAATTTCTTTCCAATCTTTTCCCAAACACCTTCAACCTCCAGTGGTGCAATTTCGTCACGCAATTCTGTAATATTTTTTTTTTTTAAATTCAAATGTTTACTATTGTCAGGAATGTAAGTACAACAGTGTTGAACTTTCAGCATTCCACAGACTCCACCCTCTTTTGCCAATAATATATCAAGGGCAAGTCGATTTTGCATTACCATAGCATGCATGGCAACCATTTCAGTATTTACTAATAAAAATCCTCCAGCGGTGCTTGTGGAGAAGCGATCCACTACTGTTGAAAGTCTTCTAATTTTGTTTACATTCAGAGATATTCCCACTGCTGGTATCAATGCTCCAAAAATGTCACCCACAATTTCTGTCCAAGATTCTCTCTTACTATGTGCTAAATAACTACCTAAATTATGTACACCATCTTCTCCTCTATCCATATGAAAAATCTTTGGAAAAACCAGGCCTACATAACATGTGCCATACCAATGGTCTGGCAAATGATAATATGCCCTATTCCCACAAATGAAATATAACCCAGGAAAAACTGGATCTTTTCCACCTTTAAATCCCCATTCTCCCATGATTCGGTATGTATCAGGGCACTCACTATTCCCTACAAAATAATTATCATATGCAGTTTGATTCCTCCTAATACACAATTTCCCTTTCTGAGGCCAATCTAAAGCCATAGTTGGACTAACTTCACCTTTCAGATGCTTTTCCATTTCTACATCCCAGACTGTCTTCTCCACTTTTCCTTCAGATGCTTTTCTTTGCATTTTCAGTCTCCTTCTTCAACCATATCTAAAAATGTCTTTTCCTCTTTCTTTAGACTGCAAGTCAATTTATTTCTAAATATGTACTCTAATGTTAGTTATTTAGTCTGTAAGAAAAATTCACCTAACACCTTTGCAGATTTTACATTATTTAACTTGTTAATTGACGGTACGTTTGAAAATATAGTATCTATATCTGAAAAATAATACTCTAATTTCTCTGTTTGATAAAATAAACTAGCTATTACACTACATGTTATTCCATAAGTTACTGGAAGGTGATGATAAGTCACTCCCTCTGATACAGAGGCAGGTAACTGCATACAAACGTAGCAGTCCCTTACATCCATTGTCTTTACATATTCATACAATAATTTTGAAAACACATTATTAGAAAAATCAGTTATAGACCTGTCTTTATGTAAATAATTTGTATCTATTCTAGTCGGAACTACCTTTTGAATCTTCCCTATAATAGTTATGTTTTCACTATGTCCTTCTAATGTATCTATAGTAACTTTGAATGAGATCAATAGAGCAAGTATGCTCCATAGAAGCATTAGTAATCCTGTACAACAACAACACATTTTACACCATCTCCTCAAAAATGTACATCTACCTTTGCTACTATCTATGCTTGCCATCTTTGTTCAAATGGACCGTGTCTTTTGACTTAGCCTCTTCTACTTCACAACTAGTATTTCTAACCCAAGGCTCTAAGCACCTACTTGGTTCTACCAGTTTTTGTCTTTTTCTGGATTTTATTGTCTTTCCATCAATAGTTTTCTTATCTCATTCAGTTTGGCATTTCATCATCTTTCACTTTTCCTTCGTGATCTGTATTCAGAATGTCCTAAACATCCGCTTCTTCTCCAATATCGTACAAGATAACTCTCAGGATTTCCAATTCTTCGTCTTCCTCCACCACTTCTGGTACAACCACCTCTGGATTTCCTTGGCTATCCGCCTCTTCTTTTACTTCAGGCAGGGCCACATACGTCAATTCTGGAGATTTATACTTCTGGTTAGGTTTCCTTGTTCTTTTGCTTTCTTTAACTAAAATTGTTTCTTCTTCTTTTGATTTCTCCTGACTTGTCACTTCATACACCTGTTCTGCCCTTGGTGAATTTACTCGTGTCAGTCGATATCTCAATCTTTTTATTTTATTCGGCCAAACGTCGTCTTTCGCAGTTCTTTTCAATTTACTCCCTTTATCGTTCTTTTCAGTTCTCCAAGCTCTCTTTCTTAGAACTCGACCTTCAGGTATTTCATCTTCGTTTTCCTCTGACTCTGTTTCAAATTGCTTTTTACTCTCAACAGTTTCTTTTTCCACCACTTGTTTTGTTTTCCCTACTTCTATCCCTCCTCGAATCTCCGACACGCAATCTTCCTGCTGACTACTTGTCCCTGCTTCTAACTGGATGTTGGAGTTCCCTACACCTCCTCGGGGGTCTTCCGCAATAATCTTTCCCTCTCTCTCTGTATTTGGCACCTGTCCATCTAAATGTGTTGTTTCATGTGGAATTTCTCTTAATCTTTCATTTGGCACTTCCTTTTCATTAATTTCTTTTATCGTCTCTTGACTGTCTTTTTCTTTGTTCTTTCCTTGTTCTTTCCTGGAAGATTGTGCTTCTTGTTCGGCTTCTGAGTCTGAACTGGTATCAGAAATCTGTAACCTTCTCCTCAGGGAACTACTTCTGGGGACAAAAGTTAAACTTGGTTCTGTTTCCCCCCTTTCAGGGTTTTCTTTGGCTTTTGGCTCTCCGTCACCTGCCTCAGTACTAGATTCTGATTCATCAAAATACTCTTTTTCTGTGCTGTCCACTGGATTTGGAATTCTCAAAGTATGGTTGCATGGATCCAGTTTTTCAATCCAGCACACTTCACAGCTGTTGTTGTGGTTAAGATGACTTGTCTTGGTTTTCCCCACCTTGGAACCAAACTGTTTCTTCTTCTGTGGACTTTTATCCTTACCCAGTCCCCTGGGCTTAGATCATGGGCTAGCTTATTTTCAAGGGTGGTGGCATCCGCTCCAACCTGATGAAACACAGAATGAACTGCGTCAGCCAGGCTTTTACAGTATTCCACCACCATGTCATCAGTTATAGTCATCAGCTTGTAGACTGGTATAAACACGTGGTGCATGGCTCGTCCCATGATGATTTCATGGGGGCTTAACCCTGTAGTTCTGTCTGGAATTGATCTAATAGTCATGAGTACCAGAGGCAAGATATCAGGCCATTTCATACCTGTGGCTAAACACATTTTCCCTATCCTGTTTTTGATAGTACCATTCATCTGTTCCACCACACCAGAAGCCTCTGGTCGGTAGGCACAATGTAGTTTTTGCTGTACATTCAATGCTTCTCAAATCAGTTTTATGATCTCATTATGAAAATGTCCTCCTCGGTCTGATTCAATTGTTACTGGGAACCCAAATCTAGGGATGAATTCCCACAAAAGTAGTTTTGCCACTGTTATCCCATCATTTCTTCTTGTTGGAAATGCCTCCACCCATCTGGAAAACAGACAGACCATAACCAAAACATACCTCAGTCTGTTACAGGGAAGCATCTCAATGAAATCCACTTGCATTCTGGTAAAAGGCCCTCCTTCTTGACCTATTGTTCCTAGACTCACAACTGTCTTTCTTCCTGGATTGTATTGCTGACATATTAGGCATCTCTGACAAAGACTTTCTGCTACAAGTCTGAACTTTGCATTGTACCAGGTTTGTTTAAATTACCTGATCATGGCATCTCTCCCTATGTGTCCCTGACCATGATACATCCGTGCCATGGCAGACATCATGCTATCAGGCATAACTGGTCTTCCATCCCGATAGACCCACACATGATCCTTCTCTCTTGGTGCACATCCTGCTTTTACCCACTGCTTCATTTCCTCTTCTCCTGCCTCTTCCTGCAATTGTCTTACTTCTTTCCATGTTCCCACAGTGTTAGTAAACATCAAAGAGCAAGAAATCACCTCTCTTGCCTTAGCCCGATTAATTGAATTCTGATTTTGTGCACAGTATTGTGCCATGTCATTTGCGTATTTGTTTCCAGTGGCGATATAATCACCACTGTGACTGTGGGCAGCACACTTTACAGCAGCCAATTGCTTAGGCAGCTGTATCGCCTCAAGCAACTTTCCAACCACTTCAGCATTCTTAATGGGAGTTCCACTTGATGTTAAGAATCCTCTCTGCAGCCATATCTGGCCGAAGGCGTGGACGACTCCGAAACCATACGGGCTGTCAGTTATCACAGTCACTCTCACACTTTTCCCAATCTTGCATGCTCTCGTCAAAGCAACAAGTTCAGCTACCTGGGCCGATTTTACTCCTTTCAAATAGGATGCTTCCATTACTGCTGCAACTGTGCATACCACATATGCTGCACTTAACACTCCATCATCTGTCCTCAAACAAGACCCATCAACAAACATAACGAAATCACTTTCTGGTAAGGGTTCATCTTTTATGTCAGGTCGTGGTTTTGTACAGAAATCAAGTACATCCAAACAGTCATGATCTGCTTCATCTCTTACTTCCACATTCTCAGCATCAGGCAGCAATGTTGAAGGATTCACATGCAAACAACTAACAAGACTTACATTTGTTGCACCTAATATGACCTTTTCATACTTAGTCAACGACTATGTGTCATATACTGAGTACGACTCCTTGCTAAAAGGATCGCCTCATCATGAGGTACAAACACTTTCACAGGATATCCCATCACAATTCCCTCACTCTGTTCCAAACATGCAGCAGCTACTGCTTCAAACACCCAGGTAGGGCTACAGCTACTGGGTCCAACATTAATGAAAAATATGCAATTGGTCTCCTCAGTTTTCTATGCTTCTGTATTAGAACAGAGAGCGCACATCCATTTCTCTCACTGCAGTACAATTCAAACTCCTTTTCATAGTCAGGCATACCTAGTGCAGGTGCTTCACATAACCCATCTCTCAATCTTTTGAATGCTGCCAATTCTTCTTTGTTCAAATCAATGGGATCTTTCACATCACTTCTTGTCAGTCGTGCCAAAGGTTTTTTATCAACGAAAAATTGCTAATCCATTGACGACAATATCCAACCATTCCCAGAAACATTCTCACCTCTCTTTGGGTCATGGGTGGACTCATTCTTTTTATAATCTTGATCCTGTCTATCAGTATTTTTCTCAGTCCTTTTTCAATGTGATGTCCTAAATATTGTACTTCTTTCTTGCAAAATTGTAATTTTGATAGTGACACTTTTAATCCTCCATCTGCCAAATGATATAGCAAGGCTATCGTGTCTACCTCACAAGCTTCACGGGTTTTCGATGCCACAGGAAGGTCATCGATGTATTGAACTAACACAGAATTTTCGGGCATTTCTAGACTTTCCAAGGACTTCTTCAATAGCTGATTAAATATTGAGGGGCTTTCTGTATACCCCTGTGGAATTCGGCAACAAGCCAAAATACGCTTGCCGAAACGAAATGCAAAAATTTGCTGACTGTCATGGTGCAATGGGATGGAAAAGAAAGCATGGCATAGATCAATCACTGTATACCATTCTGCATCATGGGGAACCTGACATAAAATCACAGATGGATTCGGTACAATGGGACAGCATGACACAACAATTTTGTTTATCTTTCTCAGATCTTGTACTATCCTGAACTTCCCATTAGGCTTTTTCAGTCCCATTATTGGTGAATTGCATGGACTACTCATTATTTCTCTCAAAATTCCCTGTTTTATCATGTTCTCAATCACAGGAGTTACTCCTTCAATTATTTCAGGTGTCAATTTATATTGAGGGACATTTGGATAACTTACTCCTTCTGTTACTGTTATTTTTACTGGATCAGCACTTCTCATTAATCCTACATCTTCTCCTGTAAAATCCCAAACTTCTGCCTTAACAGATTGTTTTAATTCTTTAGGTCATTCATCAGGGTTAAATACAGCAAAGGTTTCAATAACCTTATTTTCCCTGTTTGTCATTGTCATTTTATACAACACATCATCATCTGGGGTATCAAATGCTATTCCATCCGGGGTACAAAATATAGTGCAGTTCATTTTGCACAACAAATACCTAACAAATTCACAGGACTGGTATCGCACACGACAAAGCAGTGCATTTCAGAAAATTTCCCTATGCTAACTTTCACCGGTTCTGTAAGGTATGTTTTAATCTGCCTGTTGGAAACACCAACTGCTTGGATCGTTTCATCCGAGAGAGGACGATTCTTAACATCAGCTGATCTGACAGTTGATCGAGTAGCACCAGTATCAACTAGGAAAGTAATATTTTCATTATTAACTTTTCCATCTACAAATGGGCCTATCTGGTCTACTTCTAGAGTTGCACCAAGTACGCACTCTTCTTCCTCCCTTCGGCACCGTCAATAACCCTCTTCTGAATCATTCTCATCGTGTTGCAGCCAATACTGCGAAGCAGCGCCAGCGCGCGGCGGTTTATTTACCTGTTCTCCGTTGTAGAATCCCGTTTCATTACTATACTTCTGGGAATTTTTGCTCTGTGGAAAAGGTGGTTTTGGCACCTGATTCTGTTGTGTTACAACCTGCTGCTGTCGCTGCGGTTGACCATTCACCTCATTCTGCACCTGTGGATTCAATGATGCATTTTCATCGTTAGTACTTGGGGGAAATTTACACTCGGATTTCCAATGCCCTATCCTACCGCAATTATGACACGGAAATTTCTTCTTAGCTTCCTCTATATTTCCTTTACCTTTCCCAGGACTAAAATTTTGTCTTGATCCTGTATTATTCGCTTGTTCTGCTAATTGAGCTTCCTGTCTCTCATAGCCTTTTCTTTCAATTTTCGCTGTTTTGCTTCAATCTCATCACTGAAATATTTAGCATGTCTCAATACTTCATCTATTTTCTTAGTTTGCCAATCTACAGTATGTTGTTTTATCATCTCACTAATTTCTGGAGGTAGACCATATACAAATCTGTATACAAAATGACTCAAATCCTTTTCACTCAGATTTTCATCTCCACTAAACTGTTTAAAAGCCAAGATCAGTCTTTCATAATATGCGTGTACTGACTCTTTGCTTTCAAGATGTGTTCTGTCAATTTTCACCCAATCTGTCTCTTTAGGAGGTACTTTGTTTTTCAAAAAACTCAATAACCTGTTCGTATTTCTTCATTACCTCGGGGTCTGGAGCCCCTGTTTTTGGATCCCTTGGGTATTCTTGTGTTGGCCAATCTATCATGATTTTGCACTCTGTCCATAAATCTGCTGGTACTATTATGTCAAACAAGCTGTTTAGATCAATCCACAATACTTTGGACAATTTTACAAATCTGTCCACCTGTCTATACCACTCAACGGGTTTTTCACGTAGTCGAGGGAAGTCATTTGTAAATGACAAAATATCTTGCCTAGTCCATGGGACATATACATATCCTCCTCCTGGAATTTCTCTCATAGGGCATTCTGTTACTACCGTCTCTTTTTCTCCAACAGGGAAAGCTGAAAAGGTTTTATCTGAAACATCATCTCGTTTTCGATACCATCTACTTTTCCATTTGTCCACATCTCCCCATTTTCTCAACAAAATAATTATTTCCTTAATCTGACTCATTCGTCCTGTGGTATTCATATTTTCAATGTCCTTTTCAGTGAAATTTACTCGATTTGGTTTCTGTAGGGTTTTTACCTTTTCAATATCTATACCCATTTCATTTGCCACTTCTTCTAATCTTTCATGGAGACTTTTTGCTCTCCAAGTTATGCTTTTACACAGAAATAACAACTCCTCATCCTGGTAGGTTTTTAACTTCTCCGTAGGGATAGTTCCTACTATTAACTCTTCCAGTACCAATCGTAGTTTGGCCACATCTATTGATTGAGATTCTTTGTCTTTCTTTTGCAAGCTTCTCAACCATTCACTTAATTCTTCTGTAGATGGTCCAACTGACTTCTCTACATTTCCATTGTACAGAATCCTTTTGTGTTTCTAATATTGACTCCACTGTTGTTATACATCTTTCTGCACAATTCTGGCCTACAAACTGATTATTTGAAACATTTGATTCAATCATACTTATTGTCTGTCTCAATGGATTATCATTTTGACTCAGTATTGGTTGTTCAACCTGTTTATTGCTTTTATAAGGGACCGTTAAACAATGTTCGACATCTTTTTGTTTATCAAAAATAGGCATTACTGGACCTATCGTTACTGGGACTGTTACCGCTTCCAGATTTTTGGTTAATTCTCTTATTTTCTCTGTTAATTCTAAGGTAGTCTTTGCTAGTTCCGCTGAATTTTCACCATCTATTTTACTGCCGGACTTCCTTTCTACCTCTCTAATGGAATTGTTTTTCGTACAGTTCCTTTCATTGGGGCACTTGGGGTTAATATTTCTGGTTCTGGCCGATATGGGGGTGGATTTTTATAGAACATGTCATCAAGAACATCGTCCTCTGATTCATTCACTACATACCCTCTTGTTTCCACATTATGTATTTTCTCTACGCATTTTCTTCCTTCATTGTCCCCTGCAGTTCTTACGGGAAACAAACCCTCAGTCATACTCGCATTCCGCCATCTTCTCATTCGATCATCATGATTCTCATGTCCGTACGACCTATCAAACATGTACCTATACCTTCCGCCATTTCTCTGTCTTTCTCGGTCATGCATCTCATCTTCCCATTCTGTCAATGCTTCAAATTGTGTCGGCTTATGTCTTGGTTCTAAATTCATCATTTTCTCTCTTAAATTTCTCAAAACTGCCAAGTTAAATGAACCATGTTCTGGAAAAGCCAGAACTCCGTCTTTTTCAGTATACTTGACCCAATTGCCTAACCAAATACAGGTGTGATATCCATATTTTGCAACCATAAAGGATGAGGGGGTTTTCAGTGGAGGAAGTAACTGTCCTTCCCTTGTCACAATCGGTTTGTCCTTTTTAAACCACTTCTTAATTTTCCCAAACCAGGACCTTTTCTCCTTTTCTGGTGGATCGTAATACATTTTCCTGTCTTCCGTGTATCGCTAGTCTCTCCTTACAACTGTACCGCTATTCTGTCCAATCGTAGCGCGACTCACACTAACACACCAATCCGGAGCGTCTACGTCACTTTTGCAATTCTCCAATCCCAGCGTAACTCACACTAACGCACCACTCAGAAGCGTCTACGTCACCCTGTGCTTCTCCACTCCTAGCGCGGCGTACACTAACGCACCAATCCGGAGCGTTCTATGTTTCCGACTGACTGGCCACTCCCAGCGCGGTCGTTCTGACGTCAGCAGCTGCTGCCGCAGCTCCTGCTCCTGTCTACCCCTCCTTTACAAAATCCACTCGGTAAGTTTTGTTTCAAATTTACAATTCCGTTAGTAACAACATAAAAACACTACCATTGTCCGCTTCGCTAACCAAGGAATAGCAATAGACCTTTCTCACGAGAATTCCGTCTTTCCAGAGAGCAGCACTTACCTCTGCCCTACTACGGAATCGTTACTTCTGTTGATAAAGTAGCACATCCCTCTACCTTAGCCTTCTAACAAGCATTAGCTAACCGTTTCTCCAGAATTAAGACACATAGTTGAAGACCCAATGCTTCTGAGAAATAAAACTAGAGTTTCACAATTAACCCAAATGCCTTTGCTGGAGCAGAGTTTTCTGTTTGAAAATTCGCTGGTTTTTGAAGCTCTGGCATGTCTATTTGTCATATTAATTTTATTAATTATTAATAATTAATTATTTGTCTTGTGCAAGTGTGTTTATATTAATCAATCCGTTTGTCCTAACAAGAGAGACTTACACGTGGGTGCGCATAAATGTGCTGTTTAACAAATAACGTGCGTGTTTTCATATTTAAACGTTGCTATGTGCTGTTTATTTTTGAGCACAAAATGCTTTCCGAATTAATGCTTTTCTATGTTGCGAGTGCTAGATAGATGCATACACATAAGGGTATTAGTGGGGTTAACACTGTTTAATCACTATGCTGTGGTAACGTTGTTTTTGTTTCTTTTAATTAAGATGGTCTATTGTGGCCTATGGTGGCCTAGTTAAAGATGGCCGATTTTGTAAGCCTGGCCTCGAGTTGAAAATAGAAAAACTGTGATGGAAGAGAGCCCTGCTGAATATGGTCCTAAAGTCAGCTGACCACAGTCCTTGCTTGCCTTATGAAATTTTCCGTGAGGACATCAGCAGCCGGGGTAATCTTCGAGTGAAATGGAACGTCCTTGGCAACCTTGGGAAACAAAGGAGCCTTAGAGAAATACTCTGAGCATTGGTCTCATTGCCGAGGAGAAGTAGAACTAACAGATACATTTGCGATTATTAGTTCCTGTTCCGTAGTCTTTATTTTGTGATTTTCCTGAGCGGAGATTTTCGAATGTAGCAATGTTACATCCTTTCCTTCTCGCTCTGCTCAGCGGTCCAGCGGACATTACAACTTTTCTTTGTATCTTTCTTTTGTTCGATTCAGTATAAGAATTGTTACCCTAGAGAGGGTTTTGCCACTTGCCATTTGCCTTTGCCGCGTACTGAATCTACGTTGCTGAGGATTGATGCTGAAGGGACTTCGTCTTGAGAGACTTTACCGAGAGACTTGTCCTGACCCGTTCTGACATTTAGCTAGAATAGGTAACTATGAGAAAAATGATTTATGCTGCTTGATTTCCATTTGACTAATTTTAGATAAAGCAATATAACTTGAACATGGTGTTGGATATTATTTCTTGTCAATTATTGTGTATTATATTTTGATTATTCGTATAGGTTGTATAGATTATGTTTATGGACAGTCTCAATAACCAGGTCTTATCGACCTCGATATAGATGCAGGGTGATTAGGAGTTTTCTTTCCACAGGTTTATTGCTGCTGGTAGAGTATTTGAGCGTATGTTAGTGAAATGGGCCCTAGCGTATGAAGAATGTTGTGCGTGTAACTATGAGATTACTCTATCTGTGGTAGTGGGAATATTATACACACCCTGATCTCTATCAATTTCCTGGTAGCAGAGTAGGATGGTTATTGATGATTGTCTTGATCTGATAAGATTGCATGTACATTAGCTTATTGATTATTGATTATTGATTGATGTTGGTATATGTACTAATACTATATGTTGGAGTCGTAATGTTGAGTTATATGTAGTGCTTCTGGAACTTGGGAGCTGGTAGCAGTTCCGTAGTAGGGCAGAGGGAAGTATATGCTGCTCTCGGGAAAGACGGAATTGTAAGGAATAACGTGTGACAATTGAAGTTGCGCGTCACATTGTCTGGGTTCGGAATTAGTGACATCGTCGTATGTTACTATTAGATATTTCTGATATATAAGGAGTGTGTATGATAGTGAAGGTTATCTGTGAAACTCTGGTCTTAAGTCCCAGGGATCCGTAAGGATTACCGTTAAAGCTTATCGCGGGAGAAGTAATAGGTATTCTCTGAGCTTGTTTGAGAAACTGAACAGAGGAAAGCTGTTTAGTTGATGTGATGTATGTTATAATTCTGTAGTGGAGCAGATTGTCTGTTCTCGGGAAGCAGGATTCTGTGTGTATGTACTATATTTCCTTGTATGAATGTGCGTGAATGTTTGTACATTTAGTTGATTGTAAGACTCTTTGGACAAGTCCTAGAGGAAACAGTTAATTAATGTATGTTAGAAGGGCAGAGTAGGGGAAGTGCTACTGTGTCAATGAGATTTTTTTTGTGAAATAGATTCTCTTTTACTATTGTGTGGTTAGCGAAGTAGACAATGGAGATGTTTTTATGTTGTAACTAATAGATTTTGTAGAAATTTTGACACGAAGTCTACTGAAAAGAGTTTGTAAAGGAGGGGTAGACGAGTGACAGAAGACACGAGACAAGCGACTGCAGCGACTGTTGACGTCAGAAAGACCGCGCTCTGATTGGGTAGTAGATCAGAATAGTGCTCGCGCTAGGATTGGTGCGTTAGTGTGAGCCGCGCAAGGATTGGAAGAGCTATTTAGTGACGTAGACGCTCCAGGATTGGTGCGTTAGTGTGAGTCGCGCTGCTATTGGTTGAAAATTCGTATTGTATATTTATAATACGGAAAGAGTAGAGAGTTTTTTGTAAACGCTAAAATGTATTACCAAGAAGAGAAAAAGAAGAAAACATTTTTTGGTAAAATTAAAAAGTGGTTTAGCAAGGATAAAGATGTTAAAACGAGAGAGGGTGAGTTGTTACCTCCACCGAAAACACCTGCATCCTTCATGGCTGCAAGACATGGGTTTCATACCTGTATATGGTTGGAGAATTGGGTTAGGTATACTAAAGAAGATGGTGTTCTAGCATTTCCAGAACATGGTTCATTTAATCTGGCCGTGTTAAGAAATTTACGGGAAAAGATGTTATGTCTAGACCCGAAACCGAGACCTACACAGTTCGAGGCTTTAGTGGAATGGGAAGAAGAAGTACATGAGAGAGAAAAACAGAGATCTGGAGGGTACTACAGATACATGTTTGGGAGGAGACATGATCGTGAGACTCATCATGATCGAATGAAAAGGTGGCGAGATGTTAGTATGTCAGAGGGATTATATCCGATGAAGACAGTTGAAGGAGGAGCAGAAAGGGTTCCTGAGTCAGAAATGAGAAAATATGGAGTTAATGAGTATGAGGATGAGGTCTTGAATGACATGATTTACAAGAGACCACCTCTATATAGACCAGAACCAGACAAAAGTACACCAGTTGTTTCTCCGATAAGAGATACAGTTTGTGTTAGTGAGACAGAAAATGAGACACCTGAGGTAAGAAGTGATTATTACCTTGATGAGAATGCCAGACAATTAGCCAGAACTACAACAGAGTTGACTGAGAAGATTAGGGAGTTAACGAAGAATCTAGAAGCTGTTACGGTGCCTGTAACAATAGGTCCAGTTATGCCTGTGTTTGACAAACAGAGGACAGGTGAGAATGGACTGGTGATTCCATATGTTGGGAATAATTTGACGAATTCAGTTGGTCCTTCAGGAGACTCAGGCAAAAGAGCAGAAAGAAGTGACCTGAGACAATCAAGACATGACACATGTAGTGAAATATTAGATGCTAGTGAAGCTAGTTGTTCAGGGATGCCAATTTTAGAACCGCAGAAGAGAGTGGTTCCAGTGAGAAAAACTGCTGAAATAACAGTTGAGGATTTGAATGATTGGATGAAGGTTCTACAGAAAAAGGATAAAGATTCACAAGTAATTGATGTGGCTAGGTTACGTGTAGAACTAGAAGAGCTTGTTACAGGAACAGTTCCAACAGAAATTCTGAAGAGTCATCATGATGGTGAATTAATGTTCATGTGTAAAAATATTACCTGGAGAGCAAGAAATACACATGACAGGCTAAGAGCAATAGCAAATGAGCAGGGAGTTGACATTGATAAAGTAAAAGCTTTACAAAGAACCTATAGGATGGATTTTACAGAGAAGGATATTGAGAATTTGAATGCTACTGGTAGAACAGGACAGATTAAGGAAATGGTAGCATTATTGCGAAGATGGGGTGATGTAGAAAAGTGGAAGGATAGGTGGTATAAAAAAAGAGATGAGGCTGAAGATAGAACAACTTATTCAGCATTTCCAGTGAGAGAAAAGGAGAAACCAGTGGATAATTATCCTATGAGAGAAATACCTGGAGGAGGATATGTACATGTTCCATGGACCAGACAGGATATTTTATCATTCACTAATGATTTCCCTCGATTGAGAGAAAAGCCCGTCGAGTGGTATAGGCAGGTAGATAGGTTTGTGAAATTGTCAAAAGTGCTGTGGGTTGACCTGAATAGTCTGTTTGATATAATTGTTCCAGCAGACTTGTGGACTGAGTGTAAAATAGTTGTGAGTTGGCCTACTGAGGAATATCCAAGAGACCCAAGAACAGGGGCACCAGATCCAGAGGTAATGAGAAAATATGATCAGGTGATGGTATACCTGAAGAGTAAAGTTCCTGCAAAAGAGACAGATTGGGTAAAGATAGATCGAACACAACAGGAAGCGAAAGAATCAGTTCATGCTTTTTACGAGAGGCTGATACTAGCATTTAAACAATTCAGTGGAGATGAACACCTGGGTGACAAAGATTTGAGTCATTTTGTATACAGATTTGTATATGGCCTTAGACCTGAAATTGGTGAGAGAATTCGTGAGCATACAGTGGATTGGCAGAGTAAGAAAGTAGATGAGATTCTGAGACATGCGAAATACTTCAGTGATGAAATTGAAGCAAAGCAAAGAAAGCTGAAAGAGAAAGCAATGTGGGCACAAGTGAAAGTTGCGGAAAGACAGGAAGCACAGTTAGTGGAACAGGCAAATAATCCAGGAAACAATGCAGGGAATAGACCTAGATATGCAGGGAAAGGAAAAGGAAGTCTTGAGGAAGCGAAAAAAAAGTTTCCTTGTCACAACTGTGGCCAATTGGGGCATTGGAGATCGGAGTGTCCTAATCCACCATTAGTGAGTAATGAGAATAAATCCTTAAATCAACAGGTGCAGAATGAAGGAAATAATCAACAGCAGCAACAACAGAAAGTTGTGAGACAGCAGAGTCAAGAGCCAAAACCGCCCTTGCCGCAGAATAAAGGGTTACAAAAGTATAATCAGGATTCAGGATTCTACAATGATGAACAGGTAAACAAACCAAGACGTTCAAACAAGGTACAACAGTACTTGTTAAAGAGTGAAGGGAGTGAATCTGAGGGTGATTATTGACGGTGCCGAGGAGAGGAAGAAGAGTGCATACTTGGTGCAACTCTAGAAATAGACCAGGCAGGACCATTTGTGGATGGGAAAATAAATGAGGAGAGTGTTACTTTTTTGGTAGACACAGGTGCGACAAGATCATCTGTCAGGTCATCAGATGTTAGAAATCTTCCTCTCTCGGATGAAGCAATCCAAGTAGTTGGTGTAGCCAATACGCAAATCAGAACACGTCTTACTGAACTTGTAAGAGTACAGATAGGAAAATTTTCAGACATGCACAGATTCATTGTCTGTGACACGAGTCCAGTGAACCTGTTAGGTAGGGACTTATTGTGCAAGATGAACTGTACAATTTTTTGTACACCGGATGGAATAGCCTTTGAGACACCAGATGAGGATGTTTTGTACCGAGTGACTCTAGAAAATAGAGAGAGTGAATTAATTGGTGCATTTGCTGTGTTTAATCCGGAGGATTTGCCTCGAGAGCTGAGAGACACAGTGAAAAGAACAGTTTGGGATTTTACTGGAGAGGATGTGGGATTGATGAATAATGTAGATCCAGTGAAAATTGCGGTAAAAGAGGGGATTACATATCCTAACATTCCTCAATACAAAATGACACCAGAAATAATCGAAGGGATAACTCCTATAATTGAGAAAATGATTCAGCAGGGAGTCCTGAGAGAACTACTGAGTAGTCCGTGTAATTCACCGATAATGGGACTGAAAAAGCCTAATGGGAAATTTAGAATCGTACAGGATTTGAGAAAAGTTAATCAAATTGTGGTGGCATGTTGTCCTATCGTGCCAAATCCATCAGTGATCCTGTATCAAATTCCACATGATGCCGAGTGGTATACAGTAATTGATTTGTGTCATGCGTTCTTTTCAATTCCATTGCATCATGATAGCCAGCCGATTTTTGCATTTAGGTTTGGCCAGCGTATCTTAGCATGGTGTCGAATCCCACAGGGGTATACGGAGAGTCCTTCGATATTCAATCAGTTATTGAAGAAATCGTTGGAGAGTTTGATCATGCCTGAAAGCTCAGTACTAGTGCAATACATTGATGACCTACTTGTGGCATCAAAGACACGTGAAGCTTGTGAAGTAGATACCATAGCTTTACTGAATCATCTGGCAGATGGAGGGTTAAAGGTATCTCCAGCCAAATTGCAATTTTGCAAGAAAGAGGTGCATTATCTTGGACATAATATTGAAAAGGGTCTGAGAAAAGTGACGGATGACAGGATCAGAATAATCAGAGAAATGAAAGCTCCAAAAACTCAGAGAGAAGTGAGAATGTTTCTGGGTATGGTGGGTTATTGTCGTCAGTGGATAATTAATTTTTCCTTGATAGCAAAGCCACTGATTAAACTGACAAAAAGTGAAATGACAGATCCATTGGATCTAGATGCAGAACAAATGGCAGCATTTGAAGAGCTCAAAAATAAAATGTGTGAGGCTCCAGCTTTGGGTATGCCTGACTACGAAAAGGAGTTTGAGCTGTACTGCAGTGAGAGAAATGGATGTGCACTTTCAGTGTTAATTCAGAAACATGGATTACTGAGAAGGCCTATTGCGTACTTCTCATCGACACTTGACCCTGTAGCTGTGGGTTTACCAGGTTGTCTGAAATCTGTGGCTGCAACATGCAGGAGTCTGGAACAAAGTGAGGGAATTATAATGGGATATCCTGTAAGGGTATTCGTACCTCACAATGTGGCAATTCTTTTGACAAGAAGCAGAACTCAGTACATGTCACATAGTCGGTTGACTAAATATGAAAAAGTGATTCTGGGAGCATCAAATGTGACTCTTGAGAGATGTGTGAATGTGAATCCAGCGACACTCTTGCCGGATATTGAAAATGTGGGTGTGAAAATGGAAGATGATCATGATTGTTTGGATGTGCTTGAGTACTGTACAAAACCGAGACCAGACATAAGGGATCTACCCTTGCATGAGAGTGATCATGTGTTGTTTGTGGATGGTTCATGCCTGAGAAATGATGATGGTGTGCTATGTGCAGCATATGCGGTGTGTAAAGTTTCAGAGGTTATGGAAGCATCACCATTGAAAGGAGTGAAATCTGCACAAGTTGCTGAATTGATAGCATTGACAAAAGCTTGCGAAATTGGGAAAGATTTGAGGACGACTGTGTTGACTGATAGTCAGTATGGATTTGGAGTTGTGCATGACTTTGGCCAGCTTTGGCTACAAAGAGGTTTCTTGACATCGAGTGGAACTTCAATAAAGAATGCTGAAATGATTGGTAAATTGCTTGAGGCGATACAGCTGCCTAAAGAGTTAGCAGTTGTAAAATGTGCTGCCCATGGACCAGGAGAAGATTTTATCACGGTTGGAAACCGTTACGCCAATGATGTTGCGCAATACTGTGCTAAGACAAATCAGTCCATAAATCGGGACCGAGAGGGGGAAATGTCTTTTCTCTCTGTGATGTTTACTAATGTCTTAGAAACCTGGGATGAAGTGAAACAGTTGCAAGATGAGGCAGGAGAGGAGAGAAAAAAGATTGGATTAAGGCAGGATGTGCTCCAAGAGAAACAGACCATGTTTGGGTCTACAGAGATGGCAGACCAGTAATGCCTAACTCCATTTTGTCGTCAATGGCAAGAATGTATCATGGCCAGGGACATTTGGGGAGGGATGCGATGGTAAGGTCATTTAAACAGACCTGGTACAATGCAAAGTTCAGGACAATTGCAGAAAGCATCTGTCAGAGGTGTTTGGTTTGTCAGCAATTTAACACTGGGAAAAAGACAGTGGTGAGTCTGGGAACAATAGGCAGAGAAGGAGGTCCTTTTACAAGAATGCAGATTGATTTCATTGAGATGCCCCAAGTAAACAGACTGAGGTATGTTCTAGTGGTAGTCTGTTTGTTTTCAAGGTGGGTGGAAGCTTACCCGACTAGAAGAAATGATGGAATAACAGTGGCAAAGTTACTGTTAAGAGAATTGATTCCTAGGTACGGGTTTCCAGTAACAGTTGAGTCTGATAGAGGTGGACACTTTCAAAATGAACTCATGGGTTTGATTTGTGAAGCATTGAAAATACAGCAGAAGCTACATTGTGCATACCGACCAGAGGCTTCTGGTGTGGTTGAGCAGATTAATGGCACAATCAAGAACAGGATTGGAAAAATGTGCTTAGCCACTGGCATGAAATGGCCAGATGTTTTACCTTTAGTGCTGATGACTATTAGATCTACTCCAGATAGAACTACTGGTTTGAGTCCGCACGAGATAATCATGGGACGTGCAATGCGCCATGCATTCGTGTCTGTCAATAAGTTGGTGACAATAACTGATGACATGATTTTGGATTACTGTAAAGGCCTGGCTGACGCAGTTCATTCTGTGTTTCACCAGGTTGGAGAAGAAGCTACCACACTTGAGAAGAAGCAAGCCCATGATCTGAGTCCAGGAGACTGGGTGAGGATAAAAGTTCACAGAAGAAGAAATTGCTTGGTTCCAAGGTGGGGAAGGCCAAGACAAGTTATTCTGACTACGACGACTGCAGTGAAGTGTGCTGGAGTGAGACACTGGGTACATGCAAGTCATACTCTGAGAATTCCAAACCCAAAAGAAGGGACTGGTAAAGAGTATTTTGAAGAGTCAGATTCCAGTGATGATGAAGATACAGAATCAGTGGGGAAAGAAGTAGGAAAAGCTTCGAATGAACCACTGCGAGTATCAGAGAAGAGATCAGATTCTGTAAAAGAGCCTGAAGTTTCAAAAAGCAGTGAAGGAAAAAGAAAAGAAAAGAGAAATTTCACAGAGACTACTCCTGAATCAGAAGAGGAGGAGATCGAAGAACCACTTGAGATTATACTTGAAGAAGTAGGGTCAGAAGAAGATAGAGAGGGACAGATTGCGGAAGACCCCCGAGGAGGTGTAGGGAACATTCTTGATGAGCTAGGTGAAGGGACAAGTAGACAGCAAGAAGATTGCGTGTCGGAGACTCGAGGAGGGACAAAAGTAGGGAAGTCTCAAACGGTGGTGAAAAAATCTGTGGAAAAGAAGAAAGCTGCTAGAAAACGGAAACAAGAGGCACTTGAAACAGAATTGGATGATGAGAATGAACAAACCGAGGGTCGAGTTCTGAGAAAGAGAACTTGGATTGGAGAAAGAAGTAATAAAGAAATAAAGCCGAAAAAGGTGATAAAAGGAGATCGTTGGCCTAACAACAGAGTTAAGAGGCTGAGATACAAAATAATAAGAGCAAGTACATCAAAAGCTGAACAAGTGAATGAAGTTTCGAGTCAAAGTTCAAAAGCCGAAGGAGAAGAATCAAAGGAGTCAAAAGAACCAGTGGAAATAAAAAGAGTAAGGAGACCCAACCAAAAGTACAGATCACCGGAATGGTCTTATGTGGCACTGTCTGAAGGAGGAAAAGAAGAAACAGTGACTCGAGATAATCCGGAAGAGATCTTGAGAGAAGTGGTTGAGGAAGATACTGGTGAAATTCTGAAAGTACTCTTGACTGACATTGGAGAAGAGTCGAGTACTGAGGATTTTGATGTTGGAGATCTAATACAATTTGATGTTGAAGAGATTGAAGTGAAGAATGACAAGTATCCAAACTGAATAAAGGAAGGATTCACTTGGATTAAGTGAACGAAAGGATCATTTGGAAAAACTGAAAGCTGAAGAATTGCTGAAGAATTTAAGAGTTCCAAACAGTAGTGGAGTAGTAGAGGTTAAACTAAAGTAGTAAAATGGCTAACATAGAGGATAATAGAAATAGATGTGCCTTCTTTAAAAGGTGGTGTAGAATGTGCTGCTGTTGTATTGGATTATTAATGCTTCTATGGGGTGTTTTAGTTTTATTAGTTACTTTTAAAGTAGAGTTTGAGATGCATACAGAGAATGTGACAAATATAGAGAAGAATTCGCAAAAAGTAGTTCCAATTAGAATTAGTAATACTTACATACACAAAGATAGGTCAATTAATAACTTTTCTAGTAATGTTTTTTCAAAATTGTTATATGAATATGTGAAAACAATGGAAGTAAGGGATTGCTACGTCTGTATGCAATTACCTGCATCTGTTTCAGAGGGTGTTACTTATCATCATTTACCAGCTACATATGGTATTTCTTGTAGTATTTTAAGTAGTGTTTTTTATTTGTTAGGGAGAGTAGATTATAAGATGTCTAACAGAGATAGTATTTTTGGGCACTTGCCAATGAACAAAGAGCTGAATCCAGCTAAAGAAGCTAACACTTTTGGTGAAATTTTTATTGAAGAAAAAGGATTAACATTAGATTACATTTTTAAGAATAATTTAACTTGCAGTTTGAAAGGAGAGGAGAAAGCTTTCCTGGATATGGTAGAGGAAAGGAGATTGAACATGCAGGAGAAAGCAGGAAAATATAAAGTGAGTGAGACAATTTGGGACATTGAGATGGGAAAAAGAGTTGAAGAATGGGGCTAGTCCAACTTTAGCTTTAGATGCACCACAGAAGGGTAAACTTTGCATTACAAGAAGGAAATCCCAATATGATACATATTTTGTTGGGACTAGTGAGTGCCATGATACATACTTCATTGCAACAGGTTGGGGTTTTAGAGGTGGAGAAAATAAATTTTTTCCAGGAGTATATTATGTTTGTGGGAACAAGGCTTATTACAAGTTGCCTGACCATTGGTATGGCACGTGTTATGTGGGCCTGGTTTTTCCAAAGATTTTTCATATAGATAAAATAACAGATGTAGAACATATTAATTTACTAATGCGTTTTAAGAGAGAAACTTGGTCTGAAATAGTGGGTGACATTTTTGGGGTTTTGATTCCAGCAGTGGGAATTTCTTTGAATGCTTATGGAATTCGGAAACTGTTGACAGTGGTTGATCGCTTATCGACAAATACCGCTGGAGGGTTTCTTTTGGTGAATACGGAATTAAGTGCCGTACGTGCCATGTCTATGCAAAATCGACTTGCCCTTGATATTCTATTGGCCAAGGAGGGTGGAGTCTGTGGAATGCTGAAAGTTCAACATTGTTGCACTTACATTCCAGACGAAAGCAAAGACCTGAAGGTCTATATCAAAAATATTACTGATTTGCATGAAGAATTAGTACCACTTGAAGCTGAGAATTTATGGACTAAAATAGCTAATAAAATGATAGCTGTTAAGGATTTTATTGCAAAAATAGGTAGTACTATTATAGGTAGAATATTGTTTCCTTTAACTTGTATAATTGTTGCTTTATTGATAATAAGATTGGTGTGTGTGTGTTGTAAAAACAGGGGAGGGAAGAAGAAATTGAATAAAGAAAAGAAAAACAAGAGGTTGAAAAGAGAACCTCAAGAAATTGAATTAGAAGAATTAAGGGAGAGTGTTTACTTAGAGACAAAAAGGGATGATGAAAGAGTGACTGGTGTGTAATATTGTGTAAGGGGAAAAAGACATTTCCGATTTCTCCTAAAATGGGACTAAATTTTCACTAATTTTTTTTGGGGGTTTATTTGGTGATAAAATCACCAAAGGGGGGATTGCTGGAGCAGAGTTTTCTGTTTGAAAATTCGCTGGTTTTTGAAGCTCTGGCATGTCTATTTGTCATATTAATTTTATTAATTATTAATAATTAATTATTTGTCTTGTGCAAGTGTGTTTATATTAATCAATCCGTTTGTCCTAACAAGAGAGAGTTACACGTGGGTGCGCATAAATGTGCTGTTTAACAAATAACGTGCGTGTTTTCATATTTAAACGTTGCTATGTGCTGTTTATTTTTGAGCACAAAATGCTTTCCGAATTAATGCTTTTCTATGTTGCGAGTGCTAGATAGATGCATACACATAAGGGTATTAGTGGGGTTAACACTGTTTAATCACTATGCTGTGGTAACGTTGTTTTTGTTTCTTTTAATTAAGATGGTCTATTGTGGCCTATGGTGGCCTAGTTAAAGATGGCCGATTTTGTAAGCCTGGCCTCGAGTTGAAAATAGAAAAACTGTGATGGAAGAGAGCCCTGCTGAATATGGTCCTAAAGTCAGCTGACCACAGTCCTTGCTTGCCTTATGAAATTTTCCGTGAGGACATCAGCAGCCGGGGTAATCTTCGAGTGAAATGGAACGTCCTTGGCAACCTTGGGAAAACAAAGGAGCCTTAGAGAAAGACTCTGAGCATTGGTCTCATTGCCGAGGAGAAGTAGAACTAACAGATACATTTGCGATTATTGGTTCCTGTTCCGTAGTCTTTATTTTGTGATTTTCCTGAGCGGAGATTTTCGAATGTAGCAATGTTACATCCTTTCCTTCTCGCTCTGCTCAGCGGTCCAGCGGACATTACAACTTTTGTTGTATCTTTCTTTTGTTCGATTCAGTATAAGAATTGTTAGCCTAGAGAGGGTTTTGCCACTTTCCATTTGCCTTTGCCGCGTACTGAATCTACGTTGCTGAGGATTGATGCTGAAGGGACTTCGTCTTGAGAGACTTTACCGAGAGACTTGTCCTGACCCGTTCTGACATTTAGCTAGAATAGGTAACTATGAGAAAAATGATTTATGCTGCTTGATTTCCATTTGACTAATTTTAGATAAAGCAATATAACTTGAACATGGTGTTGGATATTATTTCTTGTCAATTATTGTGTATTATATTTTGATTATTCGTATAGGCTGTATAGATTATGTTTATGGACAGTCTCAATAACCAGGTCTTATCGACCTCGATATAGATGCAGGGTGATTAGGAGTTTTCTTTCCACAGGTTTATTGCTGCTGGTAGAGTATTTGAGCGTATGTTAGTGAAATGGGCCCTAGCGTATGAAGAATGTATGTGCGTGTAACTATGAGATTACTCTATCTGTGGTAGTGGGAATATTATACACACCCTGATCTCTATCACCTTCACATTCACGCACTTTCATACGAGAAAATGTAGTACATTCACGCAGAATCCTGTCTTTCCCGAGAACAGCGAACAGTCTGTCCTACTACAGAATTATGACATACGTTGATAAAGTAGCACTTCCCTCTACTTTACCCTTCTAGCAAGCTTAGGGAGCACCTATTACCTTTCTAGTGATAAGCGTTTTCTAAGACCAAAACTTCACAGGTGACCTTCGCTATCATACACACTTCTCTCACACAGAAAATGTCTCTAATGGCAACACACGACGATGTCACCGAATCAAACCCAGACAATGCGTCGTGCAACTTCAATCGTTACACGTTTCTCCCTGTGTACCTACAGGGCAACAACAATTTTGTCTTTCCCGAGAGCAGCACTTACCTCTGCTCTACTACGGAACCGTTACAAACTTCCGACTTCCTACATCCCAGAAGCCGTGCAAACAACATAGAACTCGACGCGACTCAACATAGAGTGTTAATACAAAAACCAATATCAATCAATAATCAATAATCAATTTACAAGCTATAATCACCAAACCAAAACAATAACAACCATCATTCTGCTACCAGAAAAACTGTTGCAGCGTGGAATGTGAAATCCTCCCTTCGTCACAGACCAAATATCGCAATAGAATATTAACTCAATAACATTCATTGGTGTGGCCCATAACACCAACACTCACACTTCATTGATCTGCTCTCCCAGGAGGAATACGTTTCCATACGCTGACAATGAAAGGAATATCTTTTCACCTAAACCCTAATATACATTGAATACCTTTATTAACTTCAAACCTCGTGATATTCCCCTCATTTGGCGATGAATCAGTTAGTTGAATTTGGGTATTTGGTAATTCAATTCTTTTATTTATTCTCTTCTCTTGATCTAATTTCTTCAAAAAAATCACTCAACACATTTGTCTATTAATCAAAGCATCGTTTATCTAATTAATTGCAAATTTTAGAAAATCATCGACCAAACCGCAGAACATCATATTTACCTAATCTGGCTATTAGTCGTCCTCTAAGTCAATCAAGTCGTGGAAAAATTCTTTAATTCATCAAGTCAGGCTGCAATTCAGTCTGTCAAAGATTAATGGAAACAGCTGTCCAGCAGTGTCACCGTCCTCTCCGTCAGCATAATGTCAGGAAATTCGCAGCAAGACAAATTGAACGACGAACGCACAAACTCACTATTCTACCGACTTTTATAATGATTTTAATGTCAAAATGTATCAAGAATGAGTTTTAGACAGTCCTGATTGGTGGGTTTGGGGTCATTCGGTGAAGTTCTCACATAGTCTATTCGATTAAGTCATCACACTTGCTGGTTCCGGTTTTAAAGACAGTCCTTTGTTTTGTGGTCCTGGCAACTCTCCCAGTACGACCTTGGTTGGTACATCTTTCCTGAGGTCAGGACGAGGCCGTTGTTGCTTGCTGTTGCGCAGGCGCATTTCACCCGAAACCTCATGAAACGGTAGCAGTCACGTCGTGTCTCTCAGTCAGCCATCTTTTCTTAGGCCCAAATGGTCAACTTAAGCAAAATAAACACAAAACATAATTAAAACATAGAAATGGCTCATAAAATGTTAAATCCTCACTAATTCCCCTATGTGTATGTAATTACCTAGTATAATAGCAACATTTAAAGCATTTATATTCACCCAGTGATGTCATCTGGTGCAACTTACAATTACGTCACAAAAGCAACATATATCATGCAATATTCTAATTTTCTACCATTAGTATGCGTACATATATTAGTATACAATTAGTTTAGCCATGCAAAATGCAAATCCCATATGTAATTCTTTCGTTAATAAAATTGGTGAGTTATCACTTCAAACGGATTAATAATATTACAATTAATAGATTATTCGGATTAATATAAACATGCAGAATGAGGGGGTATACAAAATTTTGTACTACCCGCTCCATCAAAGTCACTCTCAAATTTGGTCCGATATAGACTGGCAGTTGCTAGTAAAATTAAGGAAACAGAGGGGCCCATCACAGTCTAGAGAGATTCAGAGTGGTATAATCATAGGGCATGTTTGTCCAAATTGAGAGACCCTAATCAATTTTCTCCCGCATCTTCGTCCAGCCATCTCAATAGAAAGTTGCAAAGGGCCTCCCTCCTCTAGGATGGGTTTCCCCTTAGATCTGACTTGGATGTTGTAATTACGGATTCTGTCCAGCCAGTGTCCTGGGGGGGATGAACATTCTACCTGCCTACAGCAAATTTCCCTTCTTGCTAAAAGTATGGCATACAATAGAAATGACCTCGCAAGGCCTGTGATTTCATCCAAGATTCCGAAGATAATCAGAGGGAGGCTTACCTTGGCTTGCAACCCCAGGATGTTCGAGTGTATTACTGACATTCACCCAGAATTCGAGAATAGCCGGACATTTCTGGAACATGTGAACATCTGATGCTCTCTACAGGCCACATTTCATGCATTTAACGAGAGGCCCTTTTGACATCTTTGACAGTCTTTGTGGAGTTACTAGGCCCTGTGAATTGAAAAGAGATGATTTCTCCCTAACCAGGCCGGCTTGACAATAAGGAAAAAGTGCTTAACGATACTTGCCAGAGTTGTTCCCACTGCACTTCTGGCAGGCAGATGCCCCACAGGTCTTCTGCCAGTCGGAGGTCCCCATCTATTGCTTCTTTGATTTTTCAGTACCAGGTAGATACCTCTTTCCTCCCCGGAGGTTTCGCTATCAAGTGTTCTTCTAAGAGGTTACATATATCAATTGGAGACTTCAGATTTTGGGCCCAACTTCTCAGTTGGATATACTTAAATTTAGAGATTTCCCCCTCCAGAGTGCTGCGTAGCATTGACCAAGGTAGTATCGTGCCATCCTGGGCAAGGTCCCCCATGCGCTGAGCCCAGCATGTCTTAATGGCTGCGCTAACTTATCTTTTAGACAGTCCGGTGTTCTGGGGGAATCCCAGAGGGGGGCAAGACTAGAGAAGCAACTACAGCCCGTCAGCCGTCTAATGCTTGCCCAAATTCAGGCCATGGACTGTAATACCTTGAGTCTTATCCTTTTAAAGAACTTTGGGTCTCCGAACTTTAACATGAAGCAATCCTTGCCTATATTGGCCCCCTTCAAATTGGCTTAAAACATGGACCCCACCCCAGAAGAGCCAGGGAATTTTAGCAACATTGTAGAGTGGGTCAGTTGAAAGGCCCACGCATAATACTGCAAGTCCGGGAGGGATAATACCCCCTTCTCCCTTCTGCGTCACAACTTCTTATAAGAAATTCTAGTTCCTTTATAGGCCCAGATAAAGGAATCTATGGATGGCTTGCTAAAATGTAGAGAATTTGTGTTGAAGAAGAAGGCAATATTCTGTAATATTATCATTTTAACCAAATTCACCCTCCCAAAAATTGACAGAGATAGGTGAGCCCAGCTCTTCATAAGCCACGAGCATTCCCTTGTAGCATTCGACATGTTGGCTTCTGTGATTTTTTTCTATCTCCTGTACTATCTTCAACCCCAGGTATCTCATCTCTTTTTAGGTCCGGTGGTGACTCTCCTCTAGATTCCATGTCATAATCTCTGTTTTTTTGAGTTTACCTCATACCCTGACACCTTCTCAAACTCCTCTGCATGTTGTAAGATGACTGGCAGGGTAGCAGAGAGATCCGAGGAGTAAACCATCCTGCCATCGGCATAAAGGGCTACTTTTCTCCCACCCTTCATGCCTAAAAAGCACGGAATATTCACCTTGTCTCTAAGCTTCTGGGCAAACAGCTCAATGTAGAGGTTGAAAAGGAGAGGAGCCAGAGGACAGCCTTGTCTAGTACCCCTACTTTTTTTTAAAGGTTTAGTTAAATAGCCATTAACCAAAATTTCCGCTGATGGATCTTGATAGATCAACTGAATGACTCTGAGAAAGTTCTCACCTATATTGTACTTTTCTAGTACAACTGCTAAGTACACCCAGTTGACTCTTTCAAAAGCCTTAGTGGCATCTAGGGTCATAACTGCCAAGGGGAGCAAGTACGTCGAAGCCATATCTATCACACTAATGAGGACGTATGTGAGTTCATGCAGATATCTGCCATTGACGAACCCCTTCTGGTCGCAGTGCAGCATATCACCTGCTAATGTTCCCAGACTATCCACTAGGACTTTTGCGAAGATCTTATAGTCTGCGTTAAGCAGTGATATAGGTCTGTACGACTCACAGTCGGCAGGATTTTTCCCTGGCTTTAATATTAAAGTAATCGTTGCCTCACCCCATGAACCAGGTAATTGTACACCGGAACTTAAGATCTCATTAAACAGCAGTGTCATAGCCGGAATTAAAACATCGCCCACATTTTTATATAACTCCATTGGTAGCCCGTCCAGCCCTGCGGATTTTCCCCTTTTACTCAATAGTACAACTCTCTTTACCTCCTCCTGAGTGATGTCCTGCTCGAAGAGATGCTGTTGTGGTGTATCTAGATGTTTAAGTGTATTCGAGCTCAGCCACTCCTCTACTTCGCCCTTGTTAACTTCCCTATCTTCCGTGTATAACTTCTGAAAGAAGTCGTGAAAAGCTCTCTCTATTTCTGAGTCGGTAGTTAATTTGACCCTGCTGACAGTATAGTCTATTTCCCTTATCGAGTTACGTATTCTATCTGGTTTCGCTTTCCAGACCAACAATCTCCCTGCCCCTTCCCCGTACTCAACATTTGTGATCCTCGTCTGCAGGATAGTGTCTAGCTGTTCCTTCAATTTTTTCAATTTATCTGCATCTCCCTGCCTCGTCTACTCCTCCCCAGGACGCCATATGCCAGCCTCTAAGATCTTCATTTTCATTTCTATTTGACCAACCTCCTCTCTATAACGCCTACTTCTAAAGCATAGTCTGCTGATAATTTCCCCCCTTAAATATGCCTTCAAGGTGTCTGAGACTATTTGAGTGGAGGCCGTCCCGATGTTATGGCTTAAGAATTCCTCCATCTCAAGACGCAGATAATTCATTTCATCCGTATCCTGGAGCAGCGTCCGATCCAAAGTCCAGACTCTCCCAATCTTACTATTTTTCAGATCCATGTCCATATACACCCCTGAGTGGTCAGGCAACTGGGCCGTCAGGTACCCAATGTCCTGGGTTTCCTCTCTCAGGCTAAGAATGACCAAGAAATAGTCTATTCTACATCTATGGCCATATTTCCTGTTGTAATAGGAGGCACCTAACTGGAGGCCGGATCTGTCCCTCAAGACGTCACAGAACCCCGACTGCTTCATCATCGAATGTAAATATACAAGCGATGTAAGAGACACTGCCGCTCTGTTGTTTATCGATTTATCCAACTTGGGGTCTAAAATATTGTTAAAGATGCCAGCCATAATTACAGGATCTGGGAAACCTAACAAATTTGCAAAGATTGTCTTTAAGGGCTCGGTATCATCACAGTTCAGCCCGTAATAACCTACTAATGTAACAAAGTTAACCAGCAAGATCATCTTAAGGATGATCCATCTGCCGCAAGTATCTCCATTCCTCTTATATTGGTGCTGTGATCGGTGCAGATCATGTGTCATACCCATTTTAAATTCTTAAAAATTGCTGTGCATTCGTTCTTAATCAGATGAGTCTCTTGTAAAATAATTACCTGTGCTGGGAAGTCCCAGCAATATTGCAGAATTGTTGCCCTTCTCCCTTTGACACATAACTCATTAACGTTCCAAAATAGAAACTGGATCATCCTCTAAATGTTTTATATTTGAGTCATACAGGCCAGACCACTGCATTTTTTATTAAATAGCCAGTCTAACTGAGGCAAATGAGGAAATATTTAGTTGTTTTCCCTATATGCTCCCACCCTGTGCACCCATCACAGCCCTCTGACCTGCATCCCACCCTGAAGAACCCATCCCACTATATCCCACTATATCCCTAGACTTTATGTTAGTCCTAGTTGCTACGTCCGAATGCGACACACCACCATAAACCTTTGTCATGCAATATGCAATATGCATAGCCGCATACATTTCAATACGTAGCTACACTATTTGGCCCCCTCTACCCCCCCCCCTGCATTAGTTGTAATTTTTTCGTGGCATGGTAGAAGGAGACTGAAAAAATAGGTAAAGAGAAAGAAAGATCTCAAAGAAATTCAAGTAAACCCTAGAAATATGAACTGTCTCCTTTTGTATGCTCTCCAAAAGCTCATCAGCGTCTTGCTTACTCCTTACGTTGTGTATTTTGTTCTTATGCATGACTCTTAAGGAGGCAGGAAACTTGAATTGGACCACAGCCCCTAACTTTTTTAACTCATTAAGTTTTTTCCCCAACTCCTATTGCCTATCTAATGTGTCTCAGGCGAGGTTGGATCTAATTGCGAAGGAAAAATCTTTTCCCCTTAATGAATTTGCTTTCAGAGCCTTGGTCAAAATTTTCTCTTTTAGAAAATATGTATGGAAGTTCAGTAGGATTTTTCGGGGCTTGATTTTATTAGGGTTCCTTCTAAAGGGGTCCCTGTGCATCCTTTGGATGTCTTTGCTTAATTCTTCCTCACACTCTTCAATCTGTACCGCTTTAATTAATGCAATAATGAAAGCCCTAAGGTCCTCTCCTTTTCCTTCTGGAACGTTTAAGATGGGAAGTTTGTTCCTCCTTGAGTTGTTCTCCAGCTGCTTCAATTTTTCACTGACCTCCTGCTCTTCCTTTTTAGGAACCACTATATCAGCTTTTGCTGCACTCAGTGCAACTTTTAACTCCCCTACAGAGTTCTCCAAAGTCTGAGTCCACGTGTTTAGGAGAACTAGTTTCTTTTCCAGGGACTCACATAAACACCTTATCTCTCCCTGGTTAGATTCTGAAACTGCGAACCGCTTCTTGATTTCTTACGATAGGGTGTAGAACATAGCTTCCTTGGGCATTAGTGATTTTCCCAAGGTGGCACCCGTTTCTATACCATATGTGCTGGACCCAATCTCACCCTCCTGGTAAGTTGTTTTTGAGACCTCCTGTGCAGCTTTTTCACCATTCCCGTTTCTGGGATCTTGCTCCTGACTACTTATAAGATTTAATAGAGGGGGTCCCCCTTGGCAGCCATTTGCTCTATTATAGACTGCCCCACTGATCACTTTCTAAGTACCTCTGCGTGTTTTGTGATGTTCACCACAATGGGCTGTACCTTGAAGAAGGACCTTAGAGAGGGTGTAATATCTCCCCCTTCCTGATTTAATGCTTCGGCCCTTCACCTCACTCTGCAAGAAAAGTATGCAGAACAAGTCCTCCCTGAATCCTGTGGGGACCCTTGGGAGAGGGAAGGAAAAGTCCCCCCCCCCCCACTACTGGCTGCCTTCCCCCTTGTGAAGCCTTGTTTTTTCCCTCGGGCTAAGGACTTAAGCATTTTCATGAAGCCCACCTTGTCCCCCGTACCTTCTTTCACCGGTTCCAGGTTTGTAGGGTCCACGTGCTCCAGCTGAGATGTGCATGGGAACTGCCTCTGTACCTCCTGTGGCTCCTTCGACTTCCCACGCTGGCCGTTCTGTCCCCTTGCTTCCAGGGCTGAAAAACCGGGACCTGTACTGCATCACACATAGAAGGATAGATAGATAGATAGATAGATAGATAGATAGATAGATAGATAGATAGATAGATAGATAGATAGATAGATAGATAGATAGATAGATAGATAGATAGATAGATAGATAGATAGATAGATAGATAGATAGATAGATAGATAGATAGATAGATAGATAGATAGATAGATAGATGGATGGATGGATGGATGGATGGATGGATGGATGGATGGATGGATGGATGGATGGATGGATGGATGGATGGATAGATGGATGGATAGATAGATAGATAGATAGATAGATAGATAGATAGATAGATAGATAGATAGATAGATAGATAGATAGATAGATAGATAGATAGATAGATAGATAGATAGATAGATAGATAGATAGATAGATAGATAGATAGATAGATAGATAGATAGATAGATAGATAGATAGATAGATAGATTAAAAAAAAATCTCGGTTAAATACTTAACCATAAAATATACAAAATATAATAATAATACAAAAACAATACATAAACTCATAAAATCTTGGTTTGTTGTACCAGATACATAAAAACATAATGAACCATCCCCACATGCCGTTTTACAACAAATGATAGATTAAAGGTTTCTTCCTTCTGACCACATAAAAACAGAGGCGTGCTTCTAAGAGAATTGATGACTTCATGGCCAAGACCCTCGTAGCTCTTAAAAAATGCCACATGCAAACACATGTGCGAACTTCTCCCAAAAAAGCCAGGAGCAACATGGCCGGCATCACTTGGGAAAATTTTGCTTCCTTCAGGATCAGAGTCAAATACTTTTTCCTTGTTAGGGAATAATGACAACAAAGCAAGAAAACATACAGCAAAGTCTGCTCTGACAAGCCATCACACCCACACAGCCCTAGGCGACAATCTGCCACCCATCCTTTGGGAAAACTGACCAAGGGCAGAAACACATTCATCCTAATCTGGATAAGAGGTTTCAATGATAAACATTATTCACACATGTTACATATGGTTTCGTGGAGCTGTCTGTGACAGAAACGGTTTGTGACATACATTTTCCTTACCACTAACGGATAGCTGCATTAAAAAATTGTGTTTGACCCATTGATAATCAATTTTGGTAACACCTTTTGAGTGAATAAACAGAGTGGGGCAACCCAAGGTATAGAATGCAGATTTTATGTGGTTCAATGATTATCAATGGAAAGGCAACCCTGAATAAGAAACCCATTTAGGAAGGGCCCGGTCTTAAGCCAGATATAAATCCAGCTCAATTAGGGTCTAGGTTTAAGCAGGTCTGAAATATAACCAATGCACATCTCCTCATGTATCGCAAATGTGGAGGTACCCAGGGGAACCCCCAGGAGCATCTGAAGGAATGTGTGCTCTTTCCATTGAATTGGATTACAATCCCTTTAACCCCAGAGGTCACTTCAGTAGCTGGCCGCGGAGACACGCTTGGCCTCATAAACCTTAATCAAGGCTTTGACAAGTTTCTTACCCACCTATAAACAAAAATTCATCACTGCTCCACGTGATCTCAATGAAGCTAACTTCTTTGAGTATGTGGTGGGTGCCCAGGATGTTTTATTGTCAAATAAAACACCTAAATAATTCAAAGATCCCACCTGGGCCATTCTGGCCTTCTGACAAAAGTGACTCCTCGAATTTGCAGGCTTGGCCTCAACCTCATAGTAAAGGATTTAGTGGAATTAACAGAGAAGTCCAAGTCCCCCATGAAGGAAGCATAAGAATCCAAGAGATGCTAGAGACCTAGGTCCATCCTTGACAAAAGGATGGCATCCTCAGCACATAAGAGGACTGGGATTGCTCTTGAACCTAGCCTAGGGGCATCTCTCTACGCCTCCATTAAAGTAATCAATCAATCAGGGACACTTATAAAGCGCGCTACGTACCCGTAGGGTCTCAAGGCGCTGGGGAGGGGGGGTGCCGCTACTGCTCGAACAGCCAGGTCTTCAGCTTCTTCCTGAAGGAGAGGTGGTCTTGGGTCAGGCGCAGGTCGGACGGGAGGGAGTTCCAGGTCTTGGCGGCCAGGTAGGAGAAGGACCTTCCTCCTGTAGTCGCTCTTCGGATGCGGGGGACGGCGGCGAGGGCGTGGTTGGCTGATCGGAGGTGGCGTTTGGGAGCGTAGAAGTTGACTCGGCTGTTGAGGTAGCTCGGGCCTTGGTCGTGTAGGGCTTTGTGTGCGTGGGTGAGGAGGCGGAAGGTGATTCTCTTGTTGATGGGGAGCCAGTGAAGGTCTCTCAGATGACCGGAGATGTGGCTGGATCGTGGGATGTCGAGGATGAGTCTGGCTGAGGCGTTTTGGATCCGCTGGAGTCTCTTCTGGAGCTTGGCGGTGGTCCCGGCGTAGAGGGCGTTGCCGTAGTCCAGTCGGCTGGTGACGAGGGCCTGGGTGACGGTCTTCCTGGTCTCTGAGGGGATCCACCAAAAGATCTTTCGTAGCATGCGTAGGATGTTGAAGCACGCCGAGGAGACGCTGTTGACTTGCCTGGTCATGGAGAGGGAGGAGTCCAGGATGAAGCCCAGGTTTCGTGCATGGTCTGTCGGTTTGGGCGCGGTGCCCAGGGCGGGAGGCCACCAGGAGTCGTCCCAGGCGGAGGGTGAAGAGCCCAGGATGAGGACCTCCGTCTTGTCCGAGTTCAGTTTCAGGCGGCTGGTCGTCATCCACTCGGCTACCTCTTTCATCCCTTCGTGCAGGTTGGCTCTGGCGGCGGCGGGGTTGTTGGTCAGGGAGAGGATCAGCTGGGTGTCGTCGGCGTAGGAGATGATGCTGAGGTGGTGTTTGCGTACGATGGCCGCGAGGGGGCTCATGTAGACGTTGAAGAGGGTGGGGCTCAGTGATGATCCTTGGGGGACGCCGCAGATGACTTCGGAGGCCTCTGACTTGTGCGGTGGTAGGCGGACTCGCTGTGTTCTTCCGTCGAGGAAGGAGATGATCCATTCCAGTGCCTTGTCCTGGATACCGATGTTGCTGAGGCGCCGTGTTAGGGTGCGGTGGCAGACCGTGTCGAATGCCGCGGAGAGGTCTAGGAGGATGAGGGCCGCTGTTTCTCCCTTGTCCATCAGGGCTCGGATGTCATCGGTGGCGGCGATGAGGGCGGTCTCGGTGCTGTGTTTGGCTCGGAAGCCGGACTGTGAGGGGTCGAGGGATCCGTTCGTCTCGAGGAAGGCGGCCATCTGCTTGTTGACGGTCTTCTCGATGACTTTGGCTGGAAACGGTAGAAGCGAGATGGGGCGGTAATTCTTGAGGTCGGTGGGGTCCGCTGTTGGTTTTTTGAGTAGAGCGCTGAGTTCGGCGTGTTTCCAGCTTTCGGGGAAGATGGCGGTGTCGAAGGATGTGTTGATGATGTCTCGCAGGTGGGGTGCGATGGCAGCGTCGGCCTTGTTGAAGACGTGGTGAGGGCAGGGGTCGGTTGGTGATCCGGAGTGGATGGAGTTCATCGTGCGGATGGTGTCTTCTGTGCTGATCGGGGTCCAGGCGTGGAGGGTGGTGGTGGGGGGGGGTGGCAGGTCGGTCGTGGTGTGCGTTGGTTGGTTGTTGAAACTGCTGTGTATGTCCGTGATCTTGTTGTGGAAGTATGAGGCGAGGGAGTTGCAGAGGTCTTGTGATGGGGTGATGTCGTTGTTTCCTGCTCTGGGGTTGGAAAGCTCTTTCACGATGTTGAAGAGTTCCTTGCTGTTGTGTGCGTTGTTGTCCAACCGGTCCTTGAATGCTGTTTTCTTGGCGGCGCGGATCAGCTGGTGGTGTTTCCGGGTGGCCAGTTTGTAGGAGGTCCTGTTGTCCGGTGTCGGGTCCTTTTTCCAGGCTTTCTCGAGGGCTCGGCAGTTCTTCTTGGAGCTCTTGAGTTCGTCGGTGAACCATGGGGCCTTCTTGCTGGTGGGTCTGCTGGGCGGGGTCCTCAGCGGGGCGAGCTCGTCCGCGCAGGTGGTGATCCACTTCGTGAGGTTGTCGGCGGCCTGGCTGGGGTTCGCTGAGCTGGCAGGAGGGTGTTGGCTCAGGGAGGTGGCGAGCTGGTCTGCTGTGATCTTGTTCCAGCTTCTGCGGGCGGTGTGTTGCTGGTGTTGGTGGGTCGTCGTTCTCTTGAAGGTGAAGTGGACGCAGCTGTGGTCCGTCCATTGAAGCTCTGTGGCGTGGCTGAAGTCTATGTCTGTGCTGGATGAGAAGACGGCGTCGAGTGTGTGTCCGGCGAGGTGGGTGGGGGTGGACACCAGTTGCTTGAGTCCCAGGTTGGCGAGGTTGTCGAGCAGGGTGCTGGTGTTGTGGTCGTTGTTGTTCTCCAGGTGGAAGTTCAGGTCCCCCAAGAGGATGTAGTCGGCGGAGGGGAGGGCATGCGGGCTGACGAAGTCGGCGATGTCCTCGCTGAATTGCGTGCGTGGTCCAGGGGGTCGGTAGATCAGGGTGCCTCTGAGGGTGGTGTTCGGGTTGGTGTGGATCTGGAAGTGCAGGTGTTCGGCGCTGGTCAGGGTGTTGTCGGTGCTGGTCGTGAGACGGATGGTGTTCCTGTGGATGATGGCGATGCCTCCTCCCATCTGGTTGGCGTTGCGGTCCCTCCGGATGATCTTGTAGCCCTCTGGGATGGCGATGGCGATGTCGGGAGCTGAAGAGGCGTTCATCCAGGTCTCCGTGAGGAAGGCAACGTCAGGGGCTGTGGCGTCTAGGAGGTTCCAGAGTTCGATGGCGTGTCTGTGGACGGAGCGGGTGTTGAGCAGGATGCACTTGAGGTGGTAGCTGCTGGAGTTCGACTTTGCGGGTGCTGGTGCGGGGCTGGTCCGGATGCAGGAGAACTTGCAGGCGTGGCAGCTGAAAGGTCCGTGGGTGTGTCGTGGTGTGGCTTGATGGCATTCTGGGAGTCGGCCGGTGTTGAGTGCGATGAGGGTGGCGGCGGAGTACGTCAGGCGGGTCGGTCGGGCTCCTCGGGGGCCAGGGGTCCTGGCGCTGGTCGCGGTCCGGTCGCGGACGGGCGCAGACGGGCTTACCTTTGGCGCGCCTTCGGCGCACAATCGGCGCGCCCGCTGCGCGTGACCGCTGCGCGTTCGCACGGTCGCCATTTAAGGCGAAGTGCGCGGGTGGGCGGGGCAGCTGGGAGGCGGGAGCGGGGAGGGATACAGAAGAAAAAGGGGCGGGGACAAGCGGCGGTGGCGGGAAGGGAGGGCGGGGGGTGGCGCGGTAGGCGGGCAACAAGGAAGGAGAGCGCACACTTTAAAATACAAACAGGCAAAAATAAATGACAAAAAACGGGCAAAACAGAGAAAACACAGATCGGCAAGACAAGCACAAATGCTTGATAAAACCAGGAAAAAGCGGCAACAGCACTCGCAGCGGCGGCAGCCGGCAAACGAGGCTCAACGAGGCAGCAGGGCAGGCAGGGGGCACACGCAGCAGCTGGTGGCCGTGCGGCGCGGGGGTGTCCCACAAGTGGGCCACACTCACCTGCGTCGCACGGTCGCCATTTAAGGCCAAGTGCGCGGGTGGGCGGGGCAGCTGGGAGGCGGGAGCGGGGAGGGATACAGAAGAAAAAGGGGCGGGGACAAGCGGCGGTGGCGGGAAGGGAGGGCGGGGGGTGGCGCGGTAGGCGGGCAACAAGGAAGGAGAGCGCACACTTTAAAATACAAACAGGCAAAAATAAATGACAAAAAACGGGCAAAACAGAGAAAACACAGATCGGCAAGACAAGCACAAATGCTTGATAAAACCAGGAAAAAGCGGCAACAGCACTCGCAGCGGCGGCAGCCGGCAAACGAGGCTCAACGAGGCAGCAGGGCAGGCAGGGGGCACACGCAGCAGCTGGTGGCCGTGCGGCGCGGGGGTGTCCCACAAGTGGGCCACACTCACCTGCGTCGCACGGTCGCCATTTAAGGCCAAGTGCGCGGGTGGGCGGGGCAGCTGGGAGGCGGGAGCGGGGAGGGATACAGAAGAAAAAGGGGCGGGGACAAGCGGCGGTGGCGGGAAGGGAGGGCGGGGGGTGGCGCGGTAGGCGGGCAACAAGGAAGGAGAGCGCACACTTTAAAATACAAACAGGCAAAAATAAATGACAAAAAACGGGCAAAACAGAGAAAACACAGATCGGCAAGACAAGCACAAATGCTTGATAAAACCAGGAAAAAGCGGCAACAGCACTCGCAGCGGCGGCAGCCGGCAAACGAGGCTCAACGAGGCAGCAGGGCAGGCAGGGGGCACACGCAGCAGCTGGTGGCCGTGCGGCGCGGGGGTGTCCCACAAGTGGGCCACACTCACCTGCGTCGCACGGTCGCCATTTAAGGCCAAGTGCGCGGGTGGGCGGGGCAGCTGGGAGGCGGGAGCGGGGAGGGATACAGAAGAAAAAGGGGCGGGGACAAGCGGCGGTGGCGGGAAGGGAGGGCGGGGGGTGGCGCGGTAGGCGGGCAACAAGGAAGGAGAGCGCACACTTTAAAATACAAACAGGCAAAAATAAATGACAAAAAACGGGCAAAACAGAGAAAACACAGATCGGCAAGACAAGCACAAATGCTTGATAAAACCAGGAAAAAGCGGCAACAGCACTCGCAGCGGCGGCAGCCGGCAAACGAGGCTCAACGAGGCAGCAGGGCAGGCAGGGGGCACACGCAGCAGCTGGTGGCCGTGCGGCGCGGGGGTGTCCCACAAGTGGGCCACACTCACCTGCGTCGCACGGTCGCCATTTAAGGCCAAGTGCGCGGGTGGGCGGGGCAGCTGGGAGGCGGGAGCGGGGAGGGATACAGAAGAAAAAGGGGCGGGGACAAGCGGCGGTGGCGGGAAGGGAGGGCGGGGGGTGGCGCGGTAGGCGGGCAACAAGGAAGGAGAGCGCACACTTTAAAATACAAACAGGCAAAAATAAATGACAAAAAACGGGCAAAACAGAGAAAACACAGATCGGCAAGACAAGCACAAATGCTTGATAAAACCAGGAAAAAGCGGCAACAGCACTCGCAGCGGCGGCAGCCGGCAAACGAGGCTCAACGAGGCAGCAGGGCAGGCAGGGGGCACACGCAGCAGCTGGTGGCCGTGCGGCGCGGGGGTGTCCCACAAGTGGGCCACACTCACCTGCGTCGCACGGTCGCCATTTAAGGCCAAGTGCGCGGGTGGGCGGGGCAGCTGGGAGGCGGGAGCGGGGAGGGATACAGAAGAAAAAGGGGCGGGGACAAGCGGCGGTGGCGGGAAGGGAGGGCGGGGGGTGGCGCGGTAGGCGGGCAACAAGGAAGGAGAGCGCACACTTTAAAATACAAACAGGCAAAAATAAATGACAAAAAACGGGCAAAACAGAGAAAACACAGATCGGCAAGACAAGCACAAATGCTTGATAAAACCAGGAAAAAGCGGCAACAGCACTCGCAGCGGCGGCAGCCGGCAAACGAGGCTCAACGAGGCAGCAGGGCAGGCAGGGGGCACACGCAGCAGCTGGTGGCCGTGCGGCGCGGGGGTGTCCCACAAGTAAACTCCAGGCCAGTTATATAGATGGTAAACAAGAATGGGGGCCCGGATACATCCCTGGTGGACTCCACAGTAAATAAGGAAATTCTTCGTACAGGAACCCTCACTAGTATATCTGATGGAGCCCGACATGTCCCTACGAAGATCTACCAAAAAAGAGGCTAGTGCTGGCTCCACCCCAAAGATAATAACAGGGGCCACAGTTTCAATCGGTTCACCTAATCTAATGCTGTTGCGAGACCCATAAATCCCAAGGACTTTGATCCCTTCTTGGCCACGGTGTATTTCTGGATCAACAGGTGGAGATTCAGACATTGGCCAGAAGTAATTAACTCAAGTCTAAACCCATACTGACAATTAGAGATAATATTATTGACCACCGCCCAAACTGCTAATCTTTTTTAAAACAACTTGCCCCAACACTTTCACTGTGGTGTCTATTAGCGAGAAAGGGCAGTAACATTTAGAGTCCCCTCGTTTCCCGTTCTTGAACACTGGAACAATGATGGATTGCACTCAAGACGACAAGGGACCATTAGCAACTGCAGCATTTAAAACATCTGTCAATAAGGGTGCCCAAATAATGATGTCACTTTTAAATAAATCTGCTGGGACCCCATTTGGCCCTGTAACCTTATGCCCTCAACAGGCGACTTATAGCTTCCATAACTTCAGAAATAGAAAATGATAGGCCAGCGGTAACCTCCTCAGGGCCACCATTAAAAAATGGCTGTGCTTGTCCATCCTCTAGGAGATACATTGCTGAAAAATGAGTGAACCATTGCGCCTTTGTTATCACCGGGGCCACAGCAGGTAAGGAGTCCCCTGCAAGAAAAGAGTGATTTAGAATTTTCCAAATGAACCAACTCATCACATATATCCGCCTTACGGGATTCCTTTCTTTTAACACCTTCTCATATGAGCCTCTTATCCAGTGAATTTCATCCCCATCTCTTGGATGCAACTTAAGTGCTGCCTTCAAGCCCTACGCACCTTTGAGCAATCTCTAGTAAACCACCGGGGATTATTCGAAACAAGGCGTTCTACCTACACCAATGTTAGGTGTGATTTTAACATCTGCACAAAGGTTAGTAAAGGCTAAAAGGATTTCCTTGGGGCCTAGGTCAGGATTGAGGGAGTTCTCCACCTCAAGGCTGAGATGCTCAAACAGTAACCCTGAAACTGTTTAGGGACAATTTTTCCAGCCTCACCCGTCTTCCTTGATCTGTGACAGCCAGTGAATCCTGCTCTGTAGCTATTAGGGTGAACTGTTTGCTCCATTGAGAAAGCACCAGAACAATTGCATTGTGATCACTCCACGCCACCATTTAACCGTGAAATCCACCACTGCCTGTAGGAGGGACATAGAAATTAAAAAATTATCCACAATGGATTCCGTGCCTCGCCCTTCCCCTGGGTGGTGTGTTAAAAATGATAAAGCATAGTGGTTTCCTCCCCCAGGGGATCTTGTAGCAAAATGCAAGGACTGGGACAAGGGTGGATATTAAAATCGCCCATCACCACTATTGCAATTTTCGCACCTAGGGACAAAACCCTAGTATGAGAGGCATTTTTAAATCTCTCTACGGTGGCTTCAATATCCAATTGAGTCAGGTTCCCGTACGGAATATGAACATTTACTATTAACATCAGTGTATTGTCTGGAAATGTGAACAAAACTACCCATACATAGGCACTAATTGTTTCTACTTTACAGACCACAGATTTTAAGGCTACGGAGAGCAAAATAGAGAGTCCCGCCTTAGACCAGCCAGAAGGCGCAGTTATAGCAGACCAGAAAAAATGATCAAAATTAGCTAAAAAAGGTGAGCAAGAGACAGACCATGTACCCTGGATGGCCAAGTCATGAAAGGTTTTAATAAGGTCCAGGAAATTAGGGTCTGTAATCTTGGCATCCAGCCCTGCTAGGTTCCATGATAAAATCCTCTACTGTGCCCCCTGCTCCATATTGGCTGCATCTCCTGCTTGCCCAGGTACCTCATCTACAATGCCTGCAACCATTTCTAGGTTAGGCAGTCAATCCACTCCCTCCAGAGAGCCCAGAGGCTGAAATCTGTTTGTTAATGTAAATGGGCCAAAAATAATAACCAACAGGAACACAAGACACTGTTTCCTTGTGTGGTGTCCTGTCCCCGGAATTAGTGTACCGAACTTCACCTGGACCAACATTATAATTACCATAGTCCTGATTTTCCCTACTCTGGCCATTTAGGGGATGGTTAAATGAACAAGGTGCCGGGGGGATGCTCTTCATCAACTCCTTTCCCAGTCTGTAACGGAACCGCAAAGGGGTGAAGGTGATCCATTGATTCAAAATGCCCTGGAAAGAGGCGAGAAGTCTGGCTACCACTCTGCTGTTGAAATCACCTATGATACAGGTGTCCCTTCCTGCAGAAAAACAATCATCCCTGCAACGCAGGCAACCTTGCTCCATGGTTCAAGGATGTCTTCTTTGGCGCTAGGTAGTGAATTGTGTCTCAGCACAGAGGAAAGCACAGGGATGTATCATATTGCTGTAAATACGACGCATCACTGCACTTTGCTAATGATGCAGCACGGCGCTGCAAGATGGCATGCAACACTGTGCTGTAAATTTCTAGTAATTATTCCCTCAACTTTCTTGACCCAGGTACAACTCAAACTAACAAGCTTGTTCATCACTGCTAAGGTAGCTCAATCTGTTACTACATGCTGCTGTAATCAGAAAGTCACGAGCTTGCATCCTGTCCAGGTAGATTCAATCTTTCATGCTTCCAAGGTAGGTAACTTAAGTACCATAAGGTTGTGTGATTGTAGAGAATATTAAATGTAAATGTCAAGGTACTTATAGAGCGCACTGTGACCAGACGGCCACCTTGCGGTGTCTCCTTTGCGGTTTCCTGGCACTGATACTCATACCGCTGTGGAACCCCTCCTGGCTTTCCCTGTGAAGTGTCCACTCCTGGGCACCCAGGCATCCTTAGTGCTGTTGGGGCCAGTGTGGAGGCTAAGCAAGCTATTGCCCAGAGTTGCAGCGTGGGGCCCGTGATTAGAATAAGCACCGAGGCGAGAATAGCCAGGTCCGAGGAAATTGAGCCCGAGCCCCGCCGAGGTGGGAATTGAACCCTGGTCCCTGGCCAAAACTCTGCTTCAGGGTCTACCGCTCTAATCATTGAGCCACACTCCTCCACATGACTAGAATTAGTAGAAGTGTAATATGAAGCCTTATGCAAAGATAAGTTGTTAAAATACAAAACCTCTCTCTAGTTACGCAGAACATCTCAACCTACATAATAGTACATGTGCAGCTTTTTAACACAAGTAAGCATTCATCGAATAAAATTTGCATTCCAGCAACCACTGATTGCTACTTCATCCAAAGGTGAGAAACCTGGGCACATCACTACAGAGGCACACGAACTCTGAAAGATCATTTGTTATTCATTGATTATTTTGGTTAATGATGTGATTTCGGTTTCTAGTCCTTCCAATGTTATTCATCTCTAGTCAAAATCTCAGGTCCTCATTTCCACAGCCATCAATGAGGTTTACGCCTTTACAAGGCTTCTCGATGTCAGGTGAGCTAAAAATGTTTCACATAGGATATCTAGATTTTCACAGATACTAGGACAAGTCTAGGGAAGGAAATGGTTTCTGTTTAAGGATAAATGGGTACACCATGTCACCAAAGATGCAAGTATCTAGTCCTGTGCTTTTCTCTCACAAATCATTGTTTTAAGAGTAAATTTTGATCAACCGAGATAATCTAGGACTACAAGTCCCAGAATGCAGTATGTTGCTAGATATAAAACCCATGACTGCAGCACTGTTTCCTTAGCGACATATAGTGATCTGGTAAACCTTTCTATGTTCATTACTCAAAAGTCGATTTTTTAATGCCCTGGTCCTTTGCCATTTAGAACAGACACAGAGCCGCCTCTCAATGATCCATTGTGAGAATGTTGGCCGTGGTTTTCTTTCAGAGAAGGTTGGGCACATTTAGAGATTGTGCTAGCATCCTGTACCAACTCAGCGAGGCAAGCTGAGCCCCCAGTCTCCTCCATCTGGGGGTCTATCTCAGCTGCACCCAGGGGGCTAATGTGTTTAACAGTATGCGCTTTCCACTGCTCAGCGGCATGCAAATTAGTTGTTATCTGCAATTGCCATAGCAGCATTAACATTCAAGAATGCAGATCAAAATAGTTTCTTGACTCTGCAGATCGCTCTTTGTCTGGTTCCTCAATGTCCTTAGTTTTATTTCACTTTAATTGTTTGCTTTCTTTCAGAGATCATGTGGCTGGCTCTATACCTTGGGCCAGGATTGATGAAGGGCTACGGACAGCTGTGAATTTACTAGCTAGAGGAACGAGTTTGGTGCTAGTGGGGCCAGGTTCGATTCCTGGTTCAACATATTCTGATTCTGGACAAATCACCTTTTTATGAGTACCTCGCGCTATTTTGACCCATGCATAAACTCCTGTTTATGCATGGGTTGGAATTACGAGTTTGAAGTTATTACCACATTCAATAACTATTGGATGAGTTAAATAACTCAACCGACGTTAAATTTCGGCAGGTCAAACCTGCAGAAATTTAACAGGGAAAAATATACCGTATCACGCGGCTTTTGGTGCATTGAACACCAAAATCCACATTATATTCCCATGAACTCATAATATAGTTTTGTAACCCGTTGTATTGGGCTAAACCAACCAGGCTATACTGGCAATTAAAGGCCCGCTCCAACGTTAACAAAGGGAGAGGGCCTTTAATGGCCAGTATAGCCCAACCATGGTGGGCTATAAAGCTGTTAGAAAATTCTGCCCCATGAGTCCCGAATTTTCTAATTAAAAAAGACAAAGGCATCTTGGAGCCTGTGGGGGTTGAAATTCCCCTTGGGCTCCGAAGCCTTAGTTTCACAGATCTTGCTGTGCATGTTCAACAGCTAACAGCACCCACAGGGCCCCGGCTGTTAGCTGTTGAACACTCAAAGCAAGAGCTGTGAAAGGGGGCTGAAGTCAGCCCCTGGTTCTCCCCAGCTTGGCTGAACTACTCTTTGTAGTTCAGCCAAGCCAGGGAGACCCAGAAGCTGTGCAGCATTAACCCCTCCCTCCTTCTGAAGTCCTAGTGACACTGAGCTACAGGAGGAGGGAAGAGTAAAGACTGTGTGTGTCCTCCTGCACAGCCTCTGGCTTTTGCTTCCCTCTGCCTAAATAATATATTTTTGAGATACAGGGGAAAGAGAAAGGCAGATGCTGTGAATTGGGAAATTGAAATGTTGAGAGCAGTGTGCCTATGCAAGTTCATATAGGCATCTTCTACTCCATTGTCTTCAACGGAGTTCTCAACATTCCAATGTTTTTATAGATGTAATTTATCACACCCGAAAAATAATGCACCCCCTGGAATCATTATTTATCATGTGCGATAAATTATGCCCTAGTTCGTAATCACGCCCTTAGTCTCCACATCCCTAGTAAAAAAAAATTGACCTTGTGTAATGCATGCTGGTGCTCATGTAGAGCGTTTTAATCTGTGGCTGCCGCCAAATACAAATAGTGGTGGGGCGGGTGGAGGGGGCACGGGGATGTGCGGGAGGGGGAGGGCCGAGGGGGAGGTTAATGGTATAAAAAACGAAGACTTACCTGAAGCTGACGGCCGCCTCCCGCGTCGCACCTCGCTGCGGTGTTCTTCCTGGTCCCAGCAGACACTGGTACAGGATCACACAGTCCCTGTACAATCCCTGTGCTGCTCTCATGCTATGAGAGCATTGCGGGTATTGGCCTGAGCGGGCTGAAAAGACGCTTGCTCAGGCACAGGGAGTCTGTGATGTTTCTCTAACCCAGCTGTTCAGTGCACTATGTCGGAGAAACCTAAGTGTGGATGTGTGTTTGGCCGGCAAGAGACTGCCAGCCAAACACACATGCTCACTTAGAGAGCCCATTCAACTCCACTCCTATTCCCCCCTCCCATGACCCAGCCCCGCCCCTTCCTGTACTCGTTGGCTGAGCCAGCTGCTGAAAAATAAAATGATGAAAGAATATCGTTTTATTTTTCAGCTGCCGGCTCTGAGCCAGTGGAGAGACGTTCCTCCGCCCTTGCGAGAAGCCCCCCCTGGTTCTAATGACATGGGGCCATGTTTGCACTGTGGAAAACTGTATATATAAACAGTGCAGTAACAACAAAATTAAAAAAATCGTAAGCACCCAGTTCAACACTCTCCATGATATTGAATGCAAGCATTTAGGGACTGGGGGTCTGGAAACTTTGCATTTGCAAAGTAAGAGCACGTTGCCAATTCACGTAGACAAAAAGTGCATTGCAATTCAGAGTGGTCATTGCAGGTTACAATGCATACATTTCCAATCTCATGCATGTTCAAGAGACAGGGGTGGCAAAGGGCCAGTCTTCCATCTGAGAGACTCACAAGGGTATATGCACGTGCTTTGCAACAACCCCTGCAGGTAGTGCCTTGGGCAAAGTTTAAAAGATCAATTTCTGACAGCATATGCAAGTAGAAAGTATTCAGAGCAGATGGCTCCTGTTCTCCAGTTGCTGTAAGGACAGGGGTCGACCTTATTGCTCATTAGAAACAAAATATAAGAATGCAAAGCTGGAGGTCTACTGTCCCAGGCAAGCATCCGATCAGTCTCCTTTACTGTGCACTATAAGGTGCACAGTTGATTCCAACACCATTAATATTAATGAGATGGAGGTTTCCTCCCCACTTCGCAGAGTCCTTTACAGTGTCAAACAAGGCAACCCTTCACTAAGCAAAGACAGAGTTTGCTACTAGTACATCGAAAGCAAATATTTTCATCTTGAAACAGACTCTACACTAGTTGCAATCCACGTTTCACCAAGATGTGCCAGTTAGCTGTATTAATCCAGTAAACTTCTTTCCAGTCTACAGGTATGACAACATCTTCGATTAAATGCATTATGTAAATCAGGCATTGGTACTGGAACTCTTTTTTCAACACATTATTGCACACAACGTTTTGTCAACAAAGGTGGATTAAGAAAGATGCCAAATCTCAGGGCCATATTTATCATTATTTCATGCAACGCAGCAAGACACCTTACTGCACTGCGTGAAAGGGCAGTAGTGCGCCATATCTAGCAACAAATGGTGTATTCCTGCTCTCTGCCTGTGCTGGCACACAAACTGCAGCCTAGCACCAACGCAGGTACCCTTGCATCATGGTGTAAAGGTACATGCATTGCAGACAGGATTGTTTTTGTGCAGGAAGGATCACCTTCCTGCACAAAAACAATCCTCTAAGGCTTTTTCCTGTTAGAAAACATAGAAAAAGAAAAAAAACAAGGAGCAGTGAAGATCTTTCTCCCCATTACGAGCATTTTGACTCAGTATTCCCAGGTTTGCCAGTCTTGGTAAATCTGGGATGGTGCCAAAATCCGTGAGTGGATGCATGGGAACTTTGATAAATATGCCCCTCAATGTTATAATAATGATTATTATATTCCACCCTACTCCTTTCCTTCTTGATACATCTAATTGTGTAAGTCTACTGTACAGCAAGGTAAAAAGGTCAGTTTGAAGAGACACATTTTAATTTGTTGTCCAGACAGAAGATGTTCTTTCATTGAGGTCTAATTATCAGTGGCATAGCAAGGGCATCATGGGCTTCAATTAACGAAAGGAACATGGTCCTCGATGCTCCATAGTGGCGATTTGGTTTTTTGGAATAGCAAAAGTAATGACTCTCCATGTGAGTGTCTCCCATAGTGTGTAGGGCATTTAAACTTTTTCACTGTCCTTTACCACCAGGCTTTTCATGGCATTAAGGGAGAGTGAAAACAGGCCATTGGACTGCCCACTCCAAACTAGGTGGCGGTTGAATGGCTAAAACTCAGACAGACTGACGGAGTGAGGGAGAAGGCTCTGTCGCTGACATGCTTAAGGCCCGTCTACCTAATTTGAAGGGTTCGGCAGAGAGGGTATTCCTTTGCGGTTGTAATGGAGGACCCTCTCCACCAAATTCTAAATCAGGCCCATAATGTGTATTTGAAAAGTGCGCTCATACCTGTGGTACTCTTGGTGCTGAATGCCTAATGTTCTCTCTGCATGGTACTGAGCAACACCACACACAAATAGCGCCAATCAAACATGTGCTTGCAAATGAGAAACTCACTGAATTTTAGGTTTTGTTCAACTACTGAGGTGTTGCAATTTGGCATGAAGAACAGGAAGCCCTTGGTGAAATTAATTACTCAATCAATATAATTGCACATAACTCCTAATGTCTCACATCTAGTGGACAGTATGACCGTTGAGACCTGGGATTCCCAGGACCTGGAATGCTCACCTGGCACAAAGCTGATGGAGCACAAAAATATCCACCTTTGAAATGGATTTCACATTGCAATTTCTAAAAGACCTTATATCAACAGAGCCCACCACTGGTGCCTGGTCTCTCTGGGCTTGCCCTACAGAGATGTCTTGCTCCCCAATGACCACAAAGCATGCATTGCAGCCTGTAAATCTTTGTATATTGTTGTACCCTGATAATTTTTGTGCAGAGGCACAAGATGGCCACCACATTATAATCCCTCCGGGTGGCACCGGTGAACTCCGTGGGACATGGCCTCCATACATGCTGATTCCCCTCTCTCCTGAATGGATTCTTAAATCGGAAGGTGGGCGCCATCATTCTTAACATATTTTTCTATACTAGTGCGCAGCGTTTGCATGTTATTTTTCATGCAGTGCGGCGCACGTCAGAAGGCGGCACCATAGTGGGTCTCCTTACTTTCCTGGGGTGAACTGTCCACCACGCCACGGAGGCTGGAGGCACATTTCTTCTGTCCCTATCTTGGACAATATTTCAGCAGTAATTTGATCACAGTAAGGACTTATTGGCTTTTTTCATGGAGTACTCTGTATTTATTGGATTTATCTTGCAACTGTTAATCTCTTCACCTGATAATGTTTGCCACATCTCTCTCCTGCCTTTTCATACTAAGGTAACAGAGAGACATGTCAATGTCATCTTAACTAAGTTTCGAGAAGTGAACTAGACTTTGGACACCTCTCAGAATGGCTTTAGATTGGCGAATAGCACAGAATCTGCATATCTTGAAGTTAAGGAGCAACTCCACTACACTTTGGATGAAGACAGACCCGCAGCTTTGATCTTGCTCGACTTAAGAGCCTGGCTTGATACGCTGTCCCATAAAACCCTGCTCCAGCGATCTTTTCAGGTAGATCCCCCTCCCCTACAGTTCCCAGTTGCATGCTCTGCACCTTGTCGTTCCCCAGGGCTCTTCTGTGAGCCCTACTTTGTTTAATATTTACATTCAACCTTTAGCCCAGGTTGTGAAATCTTTGGATCTTGCGCTGGTGTCTTATGGGGAAGTCACCCAGCTCGTGCTCTCTTTTTCTGACAACCCCATATCAGACCTGGTCAATTTTCAAAGGGAAATGCTCGCTGTCATAGGTGGATGGAAACTGTTTACGCAGCCGCGGTCTGTAGTAGGAGTAACTGCAGGGCGGTGACGTGGGGACGGGGAGGGGCGGGGTGGGGGGTAGTAAACTACGGATTACGGAGGTTTTCAGGTAAGTTAACATATAAATTAATAAAACGAATTTCGTTGCGTGCACTGCATCGCATTTGGAGTTGCAGTGCACGCAACGAAATTCGTTTTATTAATTTATATGTTAACTTACCTGAAATCCTCCATAATCCATAGTTTACTACCCCCCACCCCGCCCCTCCCCCTCCCCACGTCACCGCCCTGCAGTTACTCCTACTACCGACCGCGGCTGTGTTTACGACTCAACACAAGCAAAAAAGAAATACTCCTATTAGGAGAAGACACCCACTCCTGGGGCGACCATTGGTGGCCCACCTCCCTTGGGCCTACCCTGACCCAACACCGCAGTCAAAAATCTAGGCATCTGGGTGGACAGCACCTGAAACTTTGAAGCACAGGCAAAATCAGTGGCAGGCATGAGTTTGAACTCTTGCAGGGGTTCAAATCCAATAATCGATTTTTCAACCCTTGCACTCAACAGACCATCATTCAGGCAGCTATCCTATTCCAGCTATACTTTTGCAACATTCTATACTTAGGAGTCAACAAGACAGTGATGAGAAAAATCCAAGAGGCTCAAAACTACACAGTTAATGTGTTGTTCTCGCTTCAGAAATTCTGCCCCGCTTCCGGCCTTATTCGCAAACTGCACTGACTCCCTGTGGAGAAGTGTGTGCACTTTGAGAACTTGTATATCACCCATAAGATCTTACTCCCCCTGGTGCCTAGTTTTCTATCCTTGTATCAACCTTTATGGCCACAGTACCCAGCCAACCTTAACCAGGCCACTGTTCCTAGTGTTACGAGAGTAATAGTAGGAGGCGCTCATTCCATGCAAAAGCCCCAGTTCTCTGGAATGCGCTTCCTCCTTCTACAGGAACATCCAGAACCATTTGTCCTTCAGAAAATTGCTGAAGAACTGGCTTTTTTTCCTCCTAGGATATTCTTTTTGGGCATTCTTCCCCCTCTGGCCGTTGTTACAGCTGGTGTATCTTTCGGTACTAGTTATGGGAAGGCCCATGTTGGGGCTGCTATGCACTTTATAAAATGTATAACCTAACATAACACAGTGATAGCTCTCTACACTTTTCTCTCACTATAGTTTGTCATGCAGATGGTTTTTCCCTGCCGTATGGATTACTGCTTTCACCCTCTTGACATTTAAATCTTACGGCACTACCTGTTTATGCCTTCCAACCCATCTGGTTATGCTGAACTAAATACTTTGACCTAAAATTGGTTTCTTCAAGTGGGTAAATAAATATTTAAATCATTCCAGCACATCCGGAGGCAGATTTCCTATATACATGTGATTTTTAGACAAGTTTCTTTCTATGGCCAGGTATCTGAAGCAACAAAAAAAGCCTCACTGCTCTCATCCTCAACCAAGCCCATTATATGCCAAAAATGTCGCCAACAGGAGCTCGTCCCACAGAACTTCTCAGTCCCCATGGCGAACACTAGTGACTTCGGGGTGGGTCTACATCTGCAAGAACACAGCCAGCTTAACATCCAAAGACCTCATAATTGGGCCTCAAACCATATCTTTCAGCTCCTAACACTAGACCAAGAGGCATAATTAGTCTTTTTTTGCAGTACACCATGTTAACGCACATTCTCTCTACTGCCAAACAAGTGGGATCCCTGCAGTGGTCTGGACACAAGAGTTATTTCTCGCAAGGCATCTCTAATGCAACAGCTGTCAGAAGGAAATGCTTCCTTGAATTTCGCCCACAACTAAAGTTCTTGAACATTAGATACGGGTTAGTCCACCATTGCTTTTTAAAAATCACTTACAAAATAGAACTCCTTCACTTTTGAATACCCAGCTTAACTGCAGGATTTCTTTTTACAGCATTGTGATAAGGACATGGAGATTGGTGCTGCTGCCAAACCATGATTATTGTTTCTGCCTACTTTGCCTCATCTCACAATTACTTTATTTCTCTTTTCACCTTAAGTATTGTCTTATCCCCAGATTATTCCCCATTTAACTTATTTCTTTCCAATGTATTTCAGAATGAGAACATATTATGGGGTATTCCACCTGTCTCCATCCTCCTTGCCCTACTGTTGTCCTGTATTGCTCCTACCGACTCCTACCCCTTGTGTTCCATTAAATGTTTTATGTTATGCTATTTATTCTTTCCTTTTTCATTCCTGGTAATTGTTGTATATTGAATTGCACACTCTAGTCCCCCTTTTTTCCCCATATCACTGCGCTTTATATTTCTTTTTCTATTCAATACTCACCATGTCTCCCTTCCTTGTTCGCTGGAGCCAAGTTTGGTTACATCTTCTTTAGGTGCTTCATACCCTCCTCATCCTTCGGGATGTCCTTTTTTGTCAGCAATGATGGATCCTTCCTGTGTTGCCTTCATGTTGTTCTTACTTTTATGGGGTTTCTTCCCCCTTTTTCTTTTCTTTTCTTATCTTTTCTTTTCTCACTCTTCTTTTCTTTTCTCTCCATCTCCGCACTCAATTTTCTAAATGGTTACTTGCTATGTACACAATTAGGATGCTTATGTTTTCTTTTGATGTGCATTGATTACTTCTTCCCTAATGACACTTCGAATAACAACTTGGGATGTATCTAGGCTAAAAAGTCAGCTTGCAGTACTTCAAGAAATGCATCTCAATGATGCGGACATTAATAAACTTTGAAAACTATGCATTGGTAAACTTTGCTTCTCCCTCTCTGTGCTACATATAAATGGAGCGGTAATACTATGTCATAAGCATTCAGATATGACAAGGAGGGTAGATGGGTTTTAGTTCATCTAAACATTGATGATATCACTTTCACGATTTTGAACATATGTGGCTACATACACCCCAATTAAATTTTTTTGCGAAATGTCAATTAAGAATATTGCACAATATTTCACAGAAAACATAATTCTGGGTGGTAAGTGCAACCAAATTATTGATTCCTTTCTTGACCAACACTCAACTACAAGGTTTCTTCCCCATACAGCCCATAAATCATTAAAATACACTATAACTTACAATGCCATATCAAACTCCTGGAGACTAGTCCACCCCTCTCTCCAAGAATTCTCCTTTTACTCGGCACCCCACAGCTCCCAAACCAAAATTGACTATATGTTCCTTAGTTCTGACTCAACATTTAGTTCATTTGGAGATTGGTTAAATTTTGATCTCGGATGACACCCCTGTATGCGCTGACCTGGATATTCTTCGAGGTACTCCTTCCAAATCTCATTGGAGAATCAATAATAACTTACTGTCTGACAAAGCTTCCCTCATTTCATATTTAGCTTTTGTTTATGAATATTTTGGGATTAATGATACAAGGGAGACTTCTTTCCACTTTGTTTGGGATGCCTTTAAAGCTATTCTAGAGGATTCATTATTTACTCTGTATTTGAAATGGCCCACTTTGCAGGGTTATCCCCAAACTTTTTCTTCTTCCTCCTTTGTTTTTCCTGACCGGTGGTTGTTGGGTATAGAACTCTGGGCATTTTACTACTGCTGATCAGTGCTAAAGTGCATATGCTCTCTGTGTAAATTGTTATTGTGATTGGTTATCCATGATTGGTATATTTGTTTACCAGTAGGTCCCTAGTAAAGTGCACTGAGCCAGGGCTGGTAAGTCAAATGCTACTAGTGGGCTTGCAGCACTGATTGTGCCACCCACATGAGTAGCGCTGGAAAGAGGTCTCAGGACTGCCACCACAGTGCCTGTGCGCAGTTTGGTAACTGCCATGTTGACCTGGCCAGTGTACACACTTGCCAGGCCTGATGCTTCCCTTTTTCTTACACATAGGACACCCCTATGGTAGGCCCAAGGTACCCCCCTGGGCAGGGTGCAGTGTATGTGAAAGGTAGGACATGTACTAGTGTGGGTAACATGTCCTGATAGTGAAATACTGCCACTTTTGTTTTTTACTATTGAAAGGCTATCTTGCCAATAGGACAGAATGGGGAATGCTGAGTAACATGTGTACCTGCATATCTTCCCATAGGAGCAAGATAGAAATTTGGAATCTGGTATCCCTGAACTCAGAATTTAATAACACATCTTTTAGGGAGGATGGTTTTTAAATTCAGTGTTTGGAAATAGCACTTTTAGAAAGTGGCTATTTTCTTGTTCAACCTTTCTGTGTGCCTCTGCCTGTTTGTGAATTGACTGTCTGGTTTGTGAGTGACAGGGGCTGGGGGTGGCTCCAGGAGGCTGGATGAGTCAGCACTAGGCTGAATAAACCTATCTGCATTTGGAGTGGTGGGAGGCGTAGCACCTGGGTCTGAACAGGGCTGTGCCTGCCTCCCACAATGCTGGCTCCACCTCCTGCGGTGTGTCTGATGGCCCTGGCCCACACTCACAAAGGAAGAAGATGTGCACTGGCAGAGTGCACCCAAAACTGGTTTGGATTGGGTCCAGGACTAGTAACACATGGAGAACAAAGACTTTTGAGGTATAAATATCAGGACTGAAACCCCTGAAAGTTAGACTACTTCGTGATCAAGAGGAATCCCTGCAAAAAAAGACCAGCTGAAGAGACTGAGGAAAAGTACTGCCCTTGCTGTGTGTCTGGGGCTGGCCTGCAGTTTGCTGTTTCTACTAAGAAGCGATCTAAAGGATTTTGCTGTGTGCTGTATCCCCTGCTTGAAGAAGGACTTTGCTGTGTGCTGTGCCCCTCTGAAGAAAAGTCCCCAAGGGCCTGAGGAGAGCTGGCCTCCTGTTTCTAAGGTTCCAGGCACAAAAGGACCTCAACCCCAACTCCCTGAACTTCCTTGCTGGGAGTTCCAGTCTGCCAGGAGGGCCTATAACTGTGTGTGAGACCTTTTTGCTGTTGGGAGCTGGAAGCGTGGCACAACGAGAGAGAAGCGTGACACCGCTGCAGCAGCCGCTGTCGCGTCATCGAGGAAGCATGTCGCCGCTGCCGCTGTTCGCAGTCGCATCACCGGAGAAGCGCGCCGCCGCACAGAGGGTGCGGTCGCATCACCGGGGAAGCGTGTTGCAGGGCCTGTCACAGCTCAGAAAATCACCGAGTTCGCCGCACGGCTGTCGGGCATGCACGCATTGCCTCATTCTTGTCACAACGCATCGAGGCGCCATCTTGTTGCACCGGAACCGGAGCGCAGGAAGAACCGACGCATCGCCTTCTCTGTGACCCTTTTTTTAGTTTTACGTAACGCATCCCAGGTACTTTGTAAGTAAAGTGTCGCATTGCTTCGTCTACAAGTTTATTTTTGCCACAAACTTTTTAAAGACATTCTTTTGAGTTTCTGTATGTTGGATTTTCGTCGGTTTAGTTTAGATAAAGATATTTTATTTTTCTACATTGGTGTGGTGTCCATTTGTGGTGTTTTCACTGTGTTACTGTGAGTGTTGGTAAAAATACTTTACACATTGCCTTTAGGATAATCTTATCTGCTCGTGACAAGCGACCAAGGGGGTGAGCAGGGTTTTCTAAAGTGTGTATCCCCCTTACCCTGACTAGAAGCAAGGGTTCCTATTTGGTCAAAGGTACCTACCTCTGTCAACTAGAGACCCCCAGATCCTACAGTTTGTCTTTAATAAACGAAAGGCTATGGAAAAATAAACTCCCTCCCTTCTAATTAAAATTAAATGATTAGAACACATATACTTTACGTACAAAAATACCAAGGAGGATTTTGATGCACTGGCAGCAGATAAGAGTCAATTTAATAAATTGACTATGGAGAAAGCATGCGGTACTCTACTTAAGTTTAATGCTAGGTATTTTGGGGGCAAAAACTAAATTGGTACTTTATTAGCTAATTACTTGAAATGAAGGAAAGAAAAATCCTCGTTCAAATAAATCACCAATCAATCAAGGCACCAACATGTTTCGTGATGCGGACAATGCTAGCTGCTTCTAGGAGTCCAATAAGCCATATTTTTCTAAAAGTACAATGCATAAGTCTGCACACATTCATTTGGCCCCCCTCGAGCTACCACTATAAGTAGAGAAATCGTTTTCGGCAGTTAAACGTCTCCCAACAGGAAGTTCTGAATGGGTTTATGGTCGAATTTATCTTCATTTTTCAAAATTACTGTTCCCCAAAACATTTACTTCAGTTTATCACTTTGTCTCACTGAATAACTCCTCTGGCTCCATTATAGAGGCTATGATCTTACTTATTCCAAAAAAAGATCATGATCTATCCCAATGCAAAAAATAATTGCCCCATTCCACTGATAAACAGATTGTAAACTTTTTGCTAAAGGACCAGCCCTCAGACTCAATGAATTTATACCTGATCTGGTGGCTATTGAGCAGTCAGGTCTATGTAAAAAATTGAATATGTAATAGATAATTTACGTGTCATTCTGGACATTCTTAGCAAAGCTGCTAAATTTAACATGCCTTAGAGGCGATAACCTTGGATGCAGAAAAGGCTTTTGATAGAGTTAATTGGCAATTCATAATATATGCCCTTTTTGGTATGAGTAAGGCCCAAATTTCCTGCAACTCATTTCTTTACTATATTCATCGCCCCATTATTCTGTAGTGATAAATGGAGTACAATCCCCACACCTTCCTTTCAATGGAGGCACGAGGCAAGGCTGTCCCTTATTGTCCTTGTTATTCATTCTTGCTCGTGAACCCTTTCTATATCGATTGAAGTAGTCTGGTGGGCTCTCTGGTTTTCAACTATAAAGCGCACACGTTAAATTTACTGCATTTGCAGATGACATCCTTCTTTATATTTTTAAACTGGAATCCTCCCTTCCATATTTCTTTGAATAGTTGAAAGTATATTTGGATGTGGCTGAGTATAAACAACAAGTTTTGTTTCAAAGCTCCTGTTACTAGGATGGGCCTCTCCTGGAACCCAGCTAAGATAAAAAGTCTAGGGATCTTGTATCTCAATAATTTTAAAGATACTCTACAATCTAATGTGTAAGTTCTTATTTCTAATATTGCAAAACTAACATTGGGTTGGTCACCATTATTTTTGTCATGAAGGGGTCACCTTGAAGCAATCAAAATGATGATGCTTCCGATCATAAATGTTTATCTTATTATACTACCTATGAACATTCCCGTGAAATACTTCATAGCTATTGGTAAGTTTCTATCTCGATTTCTCTGGAATGGAAAATTATCTCATCTATCTTTACCAACCCTGAAATTAACCAAGTCTTTTGGAGGAGTCAATTTCCCTGATTTTTCCCTAAATCCTAAAGCTTTCTATATTAAGCAGGCCCAAGGCTGTTTTTCAAATTCCCCTGATTCTCATTCCAGATTGTGGTTTCAATTGGAGCTCACCCTGATGTCTCCTTTTTGTCACACACACGTCCTTTATATGTCTCAGCCTCCTAAATATTGGTTTCCCTCAGTTATATCCCACTCCTGTTCTATTTTCAAGCCTTATCTCATATTTCACCTATCCCCCTATGAGCAATTTGTTCAAAATCCCATCTGGTATATCAAATGTCTCTCGAATAATGGCAAGTTGCTATTTTAGTGATATTGGTAAAATCAAGGTTTAATTACGGTCTCTCAATGTTTACAGCATGCTAATGTAGTCATTTCATTTTAAACATTTTCCTCCTCCTTTAATCTATTCTCCACTTGTGTGAAACAATATCAGCTTTTGAAACCATTGCTTACTACCACACTAAGCTCCTTCCCATCCTCTCCCATCCGGAGTCATGGTCCACAGAGTTCCTCTAGCTCCTTCATCAATCCCTCCAAAGTTCCATCTATTTATAAAACATTGAGAACACCTCCAGCTGACAGACCTAAGTCCAAACTCGAACTTACATGGAAATCTGATTTACAATCTAAATTGCACATACCCCTCTGGGAGAAACTATGGGAGCAGATTTATACCACGGCACGTCCAGCTAACCTTACTCAAATGCTATATTACTTTTAAATTAGGCTTTTTTTTATACTCCTGCACACCTTTTTAATCTAAAATTGTTCAAACAAGACACCTAATGTGAAACTTATATTCATATGTGTTTCTATGTTCTAAGCTCTCTCAATTCTGAATGCATGTTTGGATAAGAATTGGAGATATCATTGGAATTCGTACCCGTTCTCTATGGTTGCTTTGTTCCTGGGTGGTTCAAGTGATCACTAGTCTCATAATAAAATGTTTGACAACTTAGTAGACCTTTTAATCATGACTAGACTGCAGGTTGCTACCTGCAATTAGAAATTAACAGACACAATTACTCTCTAACAGTGATGCAACTTGGTGTGTCATAACCATCGGCTGGATCGATATAATCTCAATTCAACCTCTTTATTTGTCAAACGCGAAGAATTGTGGGAACCACTTACCAGTCATTTGTCTTCACTTAGAAGCAATATCGCCTAAGTAATTTCAAAGATGCAATATACAAATTGTTTGTTATTACTCTGCATATTTACCATCCTGTTTTCATGAAATGTTTCTATATTCGAAGTGTTAATACATTGTTTTAGGAAATTTTTATTGTTGAATATTTCTTTTTTCTCTTTGTTCCCTCTTTCCTCCTTCTTTTCCTCCTCTCTTTACTTTCTTTTCAATTCTTCTTGACACTGCTTACTTGAACTGCCTTCCTTTGGGGCTCAGTTTGAGACAAGCATTGTTATCTTTTTGTTTACCAACTTTGACAACATGTTGAAGTGCCTGCCTTCTATGTCAAACAACACTTCGCTAATGGTTCGTATGTCAGAATTCTTGTATACTAAGCTCTTTCTTCAATAAACATATTACAATTCTACAGCAGCGGCCCATTCAGGTAAGAGCGGTGGGCAGGGTTGGGGGGGGGGAGGATTCGATAGGCGACCACGAGGGAAAATTAAATACATAATAACTTTTCCCTCTGCATCTGTCAAAATTCCCCCCCCCCCAGACCCACTGCCCCACTGCTCTTACCTGCATGGCCTGCTGCTGAAATTTTGATAAAATTATAATTTTTGTGCAGCACTCTACAAAGCTGTGCTCATGGTTCTATATGAAAGAGCTAATAAGTATAGAAATAATTAGAACTTAATATCTGAGAGTGGTAGTGCCGGTCCACTGCATTTGACCCAATGGAACTAATGCACCTGAACCAGGGGCGTAACACAGGCCCCCGCATCAGCCGCGGTGCAGGGGGGCCTCCCAGCTGCAGGGGGCCCCCTCAGCACAGCGCTCGGGTCTGAGCGCTCTGGATAAAATCCGGAGCAGGGGCCCCTCTGTGTACACTGCAGGGGGGGCCCTTAAACTTTCGTTACGCCACTGACCTGAACACAATGATTTGTTAGAGTAAAGCCCAGGATTCTCTAATACCCACTGAGCAGGGTACATGACCTCATACTTTGAATACTGCCTGCGTGTTGAAGATGGATGTACTTATGGTCCTCTAGAACTTGGTATAAGGGTGCAAGAGGGACACCTAAGACATTCTAGGCTACAGATCTAGCTATGAATATCATTAAAAACACATCAATGCTGGGAATGCAAGCACATTCAAGCTTTTCCATACAACTGGGTTTGATGGTTGGGAGGAAAATAGACAGGTATTCTGGCTAGAGGTTCTCACTTTGGGTTTTCATTGCACCTGAGTGATAGCTATCTGAAACATGGGTAGAAAGGGAGATGGCATGAAGATAAGAATCTCAAGGTTGCATTTTGAAGGGTTTCCCAACCTGGATTCAGAGGTATTCTGTCAGCCTCACCTAGGGGTTCAGAAGCTCTGTGGGGGCAAGGTGATGGTTACGGACCTGACTTGACATCTATAATTTTCAGTAATAGTCATTGCAAAACTTAATACTCCAAGTGACATGTTTGTGCCAATAGAAACACACCACACACCATTAACTATAGCTATACAATCCTGTGTTCAGTATCCTTAGGAGGAAAGAAAATGTTTAGCACAAACAAAAATGTAAGTTACACATGCAGTCACCACAGGGATCGATAAACACAGACCTACCCAGGAAGGATTTCCAATTCAAATATCTAGATCTGTTATGATGTATGTAGGTAGGGACCCTTGAAAATGCAAGGGTGCCCAGAGACTGAAAGAAATGGGAACTAGGGCATGAGGACATTGCCAGGCATAGAGAGATGAGTTTGAGTGAAGAGTTTCACAATAGTAATGCTGGTCACCATTCCATAAAGGGGTGTAATATTCACTTCTGAGATACATTTGCATATATTCTATGTTCCACTGCATGGATATGAAACATACATCCACTAATATCGACACATTACTGTCTTTCTTGGATTTGGAGATTAAGGCCAGTAAGGGAAAACTGATCATGCAGGTATATCACAAACTCACTAGTAGAAACAATGTTCTGTCATTTAACAACTTCCACCCTATGAGAAAATCTTCTATTCAGACAGTTCCTGTCTCTCCGCAGGAACTGTTCCAATATCAGGGATTTCCAGGAAGAGGTAGAAAACTCTGCAGGAAACTAGAAGAAAAAAAACTATCCTAACCAAGTAGACATCAAGACACGGAAACGAGCAAGGAACTACAATACAGACGGCCTACTGGAGACTAGAGAAAATCCTACAATAGACAGAAATATTTGCATCACTACATTTAGTACGAAATCCAATCATGTGAAACAAATAATCATAAGGAACTGGTGTATCATTAACTCTAATGGCTTGGGCCTAACAACACAAGTGTTTTCTGTTTTAAAAAGTGCTAATATCAGTAGTGGCTGATGGCGAACGAGAGAGGAGGGCTGGAATGGGGTCACGAAAGGTACAAATAAAACAAAAAACACTTACCTCCTCACCGCATCTCAAGCCCTCAGCTGTCACTCTTCATCGTCTCTCTGCATGAACCAGGAAGCACACAGGCTCCCTTCCCTAAGCCAATCACAAAGTTGCAATGCAGCGTTCTGATTGGACTGAGTTCCATGGCTCAGCGCTCAGAAGGGGAATGGGAGGCTGGACATGTTCCTCACCAGGCTGTGTAATGCAGCCTGGTGGGGAACATGACTGATTGGCCGGCCGGAGAGGGCCGGCCAAGCAATCGTGCACACTTTGGAGTTCAGCAACCACTCCTCCTCCCAGATGTCACAGGAGTTCAAGCCCTGCCCAACCTGGCCGATACAAAAAATAAAACGATAATAACAGAAAAACGTCTGTTGTTAGCAGTTTTTTTTTTTACATTGGTCTGAGTGCAGTGGGGTGACCTGCTGGCTAGCATTAGGGATATGCTTGTACATATGAAAACACAAAACTTTGGTCCTAACCATGAACCAAAAATGTGGGACCTTCCACCAGTAGTTGGCCACATGGCTTGTGGTTCCTGCAGCATATGTCCTCTAACCATGAACACCAAAACAGTGGACGTGTGCCTGAGTTTCCTTGGATCCAAACCAAACACATTAATTACAACTCGTTCAATGTTATATATCTGATCGGCTGTCCCTGCATCTTACTACTCATAAAATTAAAATCAGAATTATGGAACATAAAAGTAAACTCAAATGCAAAAAGCCCATGCCAAAGTTGACAATGTTACTCATTTAAATCCATTCCGGGGGGGGGGGGGGCAATGTTCAAGAGGAACCAGGGACGTCCCCGAGGTAGTTTTAATTAGATCATTTTCTGCACTGTGGATCACTCTATATATGTGTGTATTGTCTTCCCCATTACCCTTTGCTCCATCCTAGGCGCCGGTCTGTGCAGGGGTGTTGTAGGACACCCAATGATGAAGCATACCACTATGAGTTGGTGAGTGCATTTTTTTTTAAACCTTGCATTTTTCCTTGACAGATTGTCATTCTGATATAAATGTTCACTTCCTCCTTTTCTTCTCTGTGTGTAAATAAAACATACATAGACAGAGTTCTCAGCATTTCGAAGATTCATGCTTGAGTAGCTCTTACCCTTCCAGGCTTCTGCTTTGCATGGTGGATTTTAAAAGGATGAATAAGACTGTGTTGTAGTGCTTGTGCCTTTTTGCAATGTGGATGCCTTAGGATGGTCCATTTTAAGTCAGAGGGAATTGTGGTGTGTGTCCGATGAGTCATTTGATCTGCTGGATGGCTTGCAGGGACATCGCCTTAAATTAAGTTTATGTAATAATTCGTGCTTCCTGCATCTCTATGACTCTGCTGCGACTACTATAGTCTGCAAGTCCCAGAACGCAAAAAAAAACCTTAGCTAAATGAGGTACTCGCTCTTGAAACTGGGAAACTTGAGTTCGGCAAAAGCAATTCCAGCAGTGCGCTTTTACTAGTGCTTGAGGTTTATAAGGAATTGTGTTGGGTAGGGTCCTGTATGACACAGATCTTTGGGGTTATAGTGACACTAGCTTATTATTGGAGTGGAAAATAAGTTGTTAAAGTCACTGCACAATTTGCCAAGCAGTACCCCTATGTTGCCATTGAGATGGGACTTGAATATGCATAGGGTTGATCACATTGTCCATTTAAGGATCCTGAAGAACTGGATCAGATTATGGTCCATTCCTGGGTTGACTTTATATAGAATGGCCCTGAAGTAGGTGATTGCCCTTGATTAGAATTGTTCTACACCTTGACTTAAGGTGGTTAAAGATCTCTGCCTTAGTTTACACCTGCACCAAAGTGTGGGAAACCCAGAAAACATGAGTAGTAATGTGAGTACCCAGATCAAGAGTTTATACTGGGACCATATTCTATCTGAAGCCTGGCATGCCTCATGTCCGAGTGCTTGATAGACAAGTATTTAGTCCACAAGGGCATAACCAGGTACGAAACCTACATGGACAGGATTTCCCCTTACACAGCTAATACCTTGTATTTCTGTTTTAGAATCAGCTCCCTTCCTTTCAATACGTTGATTGTAAAATGGAAGGGGAACAAAGGTCAATCAGAGGATTGTCCATTTTGTCCATCTGTTAGGGAAAGTAAGAATCACTTTTTATTTTTTTGCCCAAAGTATATTCTTTCCTGCACAAAGTTGATTACTCTGATTAGTCACCATTTGGGCATCATCACTGTGCGGTGCCGTGGCGTATTTTTAGATCTGACTCGTATGAATAAATGATCCCTGGGCTATTGAGATTTTAAAACTGGGCTTGGCATATAAGGGTCAGAAGCTATCATTAGTAGGTCGAATAACTGACCAACTTCATTTGTAAAGAGCGTGAGGTTAATACTGTGATGCCTTTGATTCCAACAGGACTGTTGTTTTATTTCCCTAATAATTGTCATTTTTATATTGATGGTAAATTTTGTGAGTTTCTCGGTTAACTTTTATCATGGGACCAAATATGAGCCATTTAATATATATTGTATGCTCTTGTAAACATTAGTTATTACTGTGATTTGAAATTTTCGATGGCTTATCTTGTCCAAAGAACTTTTACAATTGATATGCTTCTCCATAGTCACTTGTCACTTGAGATTTTTTTCTTATTCAGTGAGTCATTTAGATTCTCATTAAATAGGAAAACGTTTGCCATGCATTTTATCTTTCCATTGATAATGGATATTAAAATGAAAGCTAAATTTTAAATATCACTACTGACGGGTATTTAGTTGATTTTTTAAATGTTACTTTATATTTTTGCTATTTTTAAGTGGGATTTTGTGGTTATTTCTATTGTATGGCTATGGCATGTTTTACTTTAGCAAGTACTCTATGTTTACGTAAATATTAGATCTCAGTGGGGTGCTGAAAGTTCAAATGCTGTAGTTTTTTTAGGAGATGCCTAGCATTGTATAAACAGGTTATGTTTATTTTTCAAATGTTGTTTTCTGTCTGTCTTATATATAATTATTATGGTACTATGATTTTTAGGTGGTTTTACTTATGATTACGTCATAACTGTGATGTGCTTTTATGGTTATATTTATGTAAGCAAAATAAAGTTATACTACTACTATTACCTCACATATTACATCACTCATGGCATGTTCTATGACTTAATTTATCGCACCACTGATGACATCTCAAATGACATCATTCTCGACATTATTTATAACATCACTGATGACATCATCCAATGGATGTGTTAGTTTGTTTTATAGTATACATAGTGGCGAGTAACTGCCATATTTCTTTTATTCCTAATTTTGTACAGCCTGTTTCCAGCTAATGGGTCTTAGTGTTTACAAAACACATGTGCTCCTAATGCATTATAGGTGTAACCAAGTAATGAACATGTTATAAATTTTTGTATTGAATAGTAACTTTGTGTGCAGATGACAGTTGATGACTTGTGTCAGCTATGTCCCAAACAAGTTTTTTGGTTCTGCGGAAAAAGTTTCCAACAGGGCAAACATTCTACATACTACTTATTATAATCTGCCTTGGGTTATTAGCTAGAATCATCTAATGGCCTGGGCGGAGTTTCGCATGACCCAAAAACTCTGCCACGTTACACAGATTTCTGCAAGCGGCGGAGTGCGAATTGCCGTGCTCTTCACGCTGATTTTTAGCAGTAGGTGTTTATCCTGTGCTGTAAAATCAGTGTGAATGGCCCCACGTGCAGCAGAAGGGGTTGCTGCTTCTTCCTGCCACTTGAGTAGATGTTCTACTTGAGCGGCTGCTTCCTCAACAAGAGCCGAAGGTTTCTCATTGCGAGTGGTAGCCCGCATTGAGAAATCTCGGCAGTAGGTGGTCTGGAGTAGGATTTTCCTCGCTCGAGCTTGCCAACTTAAAAGGAGGAAAAACTCCGCACTGCTACATGTATTTTTTAGAACTACGCACACTAAGCAGAGTGCACAGTGGGAAAAGCTCTGCAAACTCTGCAAGCAAAGCTAAATTTCACACCCAGGCCTAATCATCGAAGCATGATAATTTCTAAATAACATAGAAGAATGTGTGCCCCAGGTACTAACTGATGTACATGTACTACTTTTGCTTCATAAGGTGGGCTCTCTATGAACTTTTTCGCCACAGTATGAAGGCTGCAGATAGTATGTACTTTAGCACATTCAGACCTTGGTTATTTTGAGCGAATAGTGTCTTTTTTGAAGTGTTGCATACAGTGTACACTATTCTCAATAGATACTTTTTAATCATCTTTGGTGTATTTCTCATGAGAGTTTAACTGTCTGCAAACAGTGTGGTACAGATTAGGGGTGGGCGGTAAACTCTGCTCCACTGGCAGAGCTGGAAAGTTTCGCCCTCTTAGCACAGAGTTCCAGATAAACTCAGCAAACTGCTGTGTGGCAAAGGTTATATTGGACATGGATTGTCAACGTTTAGTTGGTGAGCATGAGCAAGAAAAATTGAGCGCTAGGATGAATCCCAGAGCAATATCTCAATGTGGGTGGTTATGGCAGGGCACAACCGTTCATGCTGAGAAAGCTGTCGCTTGAGTAGAAAATCTACGCAGCAGAAAGAAGCAGCACCCTCTGGCATGGCGTGTGGTGCCATTTGTGTTGATTTTACAGCGCAGAAGAAGGACCCGGTGCTACAAATCAGCACAAGCTGCATGACATGCCGAAATTCCACTGTTGTGGAACTCTGTGGACTCTCGCAGAGGTTTTAGGTAACTCTGTTGAATCCTATAGAATAAAACTCTGCACTTACCCACCCCTAGTACACGCTCTCCATAGAGTAAACACTGCTTACAGTACCCACTTTCCTACTCATATCAACTTAATCTCTCAATGTAGGTTTGGTGGCTGCCAGGGATTTGATACAGATAAAAGTTGTCATAGTACGGCATTAATTTTAGAACAGACGTAAAGTATCTTGAGAACATGGCTTCCTCTGAACAGCTGCATATACATTGAATTGTGTGGGGAATGAGGATTTTCCATATATCTGTGGTTCATTGTTAATGTGAACTCTCGTGAAGTGTATGATATGGGGTCAATGTTGCACATAACACATGCTTTCTACTCCTAAAGGAGTTGTATCTGATGGCATCAATGATGGTTTATATTATTCTGAGCTATTTTGTACTTACTTTCAGGCCTCTAATGCCATACTAGTTTAAAGGGTAAGGATTACAAAAGAAGGATGGATGATGTCATAAATGATTTCATAGAGCATGTCATTAGTGCTGTAATATGTGAGGTCAAAAGCAGTGCATGGCAGAAGGCAAGTTAACCATAACTGCAAACTATAACTGGTGAATTTTGTGTATTTTGAGTGCAAAGCCCTAACATTGTGACTGATATATTCACCTAACTATAATGTCACTTTAACCTTTGTTTCATCAGGGAAACAGATCTTTTTATAACACCGATTATATAATGTTACAGTAACCTTTGGGTTTTTCAGTGAATTTTTCAATTTTTTGTTTTTTTACAAAAATAGATCTTGTTTTCACACCTAACTACAATGTTACTTTTAACCCTTGTTTTTCTTGTTTTTTTTAATCTAAAGTAATATTTTATTTTATTACCACACAGGAAGCTGTCCTGCCATTTCGGGGTGTTGGCCGGGTGGCCAGGCCCTGTGGCAAACTGCCCACAGGCAGCCAACACCACTTTGCACATAGCCTTTCATCACATGTCACATGGGGTTGGCTACAGGGCCTGGCTAGCAGCTAGCCTCTGCGCCAACCAGAGGCAGCCAAACCCATGCCACACGCGGCCTTTGGTTGTGCGTGACATGGGGTTGCACACAAGGCCTGTCTTGCAGCCAGGTTCTGCTTCCAACTCCCCACAGGCAGCCAACCCCACGCTGAGCACAGCCTTTGGTGTGCTCAGCATAGGGTTGGCCTTCAGGCCCAGACAACCCCATTCTCTGGGGCCAACAAATATATATTATGGATATGGAGTTGAGGAGAGTGGAGTACAGTGGCATGTGGTACATCGGAGTGGTGTAGAGTGGAGTGTTGTACAGTGAAGTTAGTTAAAGTGGAGTGGGGTAGAATATAGTGGTGTAGAGTGGAGTTAAGTAGAGTAGAGTATCATAGAGTAGAATAGAGTGGAGTGGAGTAGAGTGGAGTGGTGTAGCATATAGAGGAGTACATTGTTATATAGTGTGGTTCCATGTTGCATAGTACAGTGTAGAACACTAGAGTAGGCATGCATAGTGTAGACTCAAGTAAATTGTTATAAGTTGGAGTGGCATTTTGTACAGTAGGGGGAGTGGTGTGAATTGGATTGTTGGAAAGTGTTGTAGAGTGAAGGAAAGTGTTTTACACTGGGATGTACAGGCATACAGTGGAGTAGAGGTTTGTACAGTGCAGTGTAGGAGCATAGAGTGGGTTACAGTGTTGTATAATGACACACAGTGTATTAGATTCTTGTAGAGTGGGGTTGCATAGAGAGTTGTAGAGTGTAGTAGAGTGGAGTGTTTTACAGTGCCATAGAATGGGGTAAAGTGTTAAAGTGTTGTGCAGTGGAATATAGTGGAGTGGAGCACAGTGGAATGGCATAGCATAGAGCAGTGTAGCTTGTTCTAGAATACAGTCATATGGAGTCAACTAGAATCGAGTGGTGTAGTATATAGTGGAGTAAATTGTTGCAGAGCGGAGTGGTGTGTGGTACAGTGGGGTGGACTGGTGTGTTGTAGAGTGTCACAAAGTGTTGCAGAGTAGAGTTGAATGTCAGAGAGTGGAGTAAAGTGTAGTAGAGTGGCATGCAGTCGAGCAGAGTGTGGTATAGTATGGTAGAGTGGATTGGGAAAGAATGTTGTAGATTTGAGTTGCATAGAGTAGCATACATGAAATGGAGTAGAGTTCAGCGGTGAAGTAAAGTGGAGTAGTGTCTCATAGAATGGAGTATATTAACTGGGATGGAGTGGCATATATGGTTGTTGAGTGGAGTATATTTTTGCTGACCATATCATAGTGGAGTGGTGTGGAGTGGAGTTGGGTAGGGTGAAGTGACATAGAATGGAGTAGCATAGAGTGGAGTGGTGTAGAGTGGAGTGGGATATAGTGCAGTACCGTACAGTAGAACATAATACAGTGGAGTTGCATACAGTGGAGTGTGGTAGAGTGGAGTGGGACAGAGTCAATTAGCATAGAGTTGAGTGGTGCAGAGTGTAGTTGCATACAGTGGAATAGCGTATAGTGGAGTGGCGTCGGATGGACTTGGGTACAGTGGAGTGGCATAGATTGGAGTGTAGTAGAGTGGAATACCTTATAGTGGTGTGGTGTACAGTGGAGTGGCATAGAGTGGAGTGGCATAGAGAAGAGCAGCATTTGGTCGAGTGGTGTACAGTGGAGTGGTGTACAGAGGAGTAGCATAGAGTGGAATACCGTAGAGTGTAGTGGTGTAGACCGCAGGGGAAGCTCCTCTGTTATGGTGGAGGAGCATCGCCCTCCCTTGCTGAAATGCAGCAGAGACAAAGGACAAAAATAAAATGATAATAAAACAATTTCATTATCATTTTATTTTTCGTCCTGCAGGCTGCGAGCCGAGGGAAGGGTGTGGCCATCCATACTGACACAGTAGCTGCAGCACCAGTGAGGGGGAGGAGTGATGGACACTGCCAAGTGCCCATGGTGGTTTAGTCGGCCCTCTGCACCCTTAGGTTTTCTCCTACCTGAGCTGTGTTATACAGCTGGGTGGAAAACCAACACAAGCTCCCAGTCCAAACCAGGGTACTCAGACCAATCCCAGTGCTGATATTCCCATGGCATTAATTCCCAGCACAAGAGCAGTGCTGGGATTGAGAGCTGAGTGCCTGCGCAGTGTGCAGCAGTTCCTGGACAGGAGGCGAGTATCAGGAGCAAGGCTGTGGCCCTCAGAGCAGGTAAGTGCTATCTTTTTTATTCAGAATTAATTTGGTTTCTGTTCCCCCTACCTCTGCCTTACCACTTCCCAATATGAGTGGCCACTACTGTCATAGAGCTTAAGGCCCTAGCTGCCATGTGAGTGTTGTGCCAGCTCTTCAATATCCACTAGAGCAGAGATGATTTTTGCCTATTTGGAAAGTATCCTTGAAAGCTACGTAGGGGGCAAAGAAGCTTCTCAAAGATACACCGCCTCCAAACAGTGTAGTGCCTGCATGAGATGATTGCTCTAGATTGAACCTTCACATGTTATTTCCAGCCATTTGAGGCTCTTGAGTGACCCGTCAGGGGCCATTCTTGCTTTACCACAGTAGGATAGGAACATGGACATGATCATAAGTGGCTGTCTCAGAAAATTGAAACCTAAACGAACATGAGCTAGTTCAGTACATGATGCCAGGTGAAAAATCTGTCAATAACAGTTGCACTGGTCCATGTCCAATCAGGGGGCGAGTTTGTTTGACAATGCGATGCGCCATATGACAGGGTAGGCATTAATTTGCTGGTAGTCACTTTTCTTACTACACTTATATTTGGACAAGCAAGGTTCTTGTATAGCCTTTGAAAAACTCCTATTAGTGAACATGAGGAGTTTAAAAAAACGTTCAAGTGTGTAAGTTTGCGTACTCTTTCATCCACCCAGATCCCCAAATATTTATACAACGAGGTTCTCTCTAGGCTTATTTTGTAGAAGCTACAGTTCCCTTTTCAATTAGCTTCCAGCCAAATATAACCAACTTGGTTATGGAAATGTTTATTTCAGTTCTGTTTACTTGGTAAAACATTCCAAGTGCTTCCAGTGATCTTTGCAGGCCCACAAGTGTTTGGTCAAAAAGGAGAATGTCATTTGCGTATTCTAGTGGCAGAATTTTTTTTCCTGCATATTTTGATGGACAGGCTAATGCAGAGTCCATGGCTGCAGTCAGGTCCGCTAACTAAAGATTGAACAGTAGTGGAGCTAGGATGCAGTCTTATTTCACACCTCTGCTAGTATTAATCATTTTAGCGGTTGCCCAACGTCACAAGATTCTAACTCTCACCCATGTATTACTGTAGAGTGCAATTATCACCCTCAGGTGATACGATGGTATGCCACATTTCTGTAGTTTCAGCTACAAAACATCTCTTGCCACCCTAATGGAGGCAGTAGCAAAGTTGATGAACGTTGCGTAAAGTAGCTTCCCCTTTTTTCAAATGATTCCACAATCAGTGAGGTAAGGCAGAACAGGTTATCTTCAATGATGCAGCCATTTTGGAACCCAGTCTGGCAAAAAGGGATGAGCCGCTTCTCCTGGGCAACTTTCCAGCTCTTCATTGAATATCCTAGCAAAGCATTTACACTCTACATGCAGGAGTGCTATGAGCCTAAAATTCGTTGGAAGGTTGCGGCACCTCTTTTTGTGGCTTGGTACTAATAAAGACCTTCTCCTGCTGTCCGGATGATTATTTCTGGAAAGACATTTATTATACAAGGATGGGTGCCCACTCGTCAGGGTTGTGTTTAAAAATGGGAGCATCACCTTTTCCACTCTCTTTTTATTCAGCGGTGTTAAACAATTCTGGAGCTTGTGGCTAAAGCACAGATAATCAATTGAATGCGGTGGATTGCTCAAGACCTAGTCAACGTAGAGGGTCACTATATGATTGCGGCTGAGATTTTACATAAATATGGTGTGGCGTCTTAGCTAATGGTTTTTTTATTATACACCAAAAGCTGGCTGGATCTTTTGATTTAATGACCATGTGGATCTTTGCCCATTTTTTCCATCCTCATACATCGTCCTTTCCCACAGTTTTTCTCCTACACTCAGATCATAAGGATTGGATGGTTTTCTTTTTGGTAGTGAGACTTTTACTAGTGCAGCGCCTGCTTTTTAGGGCCTTATTTGATAGCCTTTTCAGTAGTTTATTTTATTTTGCAAAGCCCTCTGAAGCTTCTCTCTCAGAGGTGTCCAACAGATGTTTAGACAGAATCTCGGCTGCTTCATGTAGGGTTGTGATCGCCTCTGACCATTTTTCCGGGAACCCTGCTTCCAGTTGAATTCCAGGAGTTCAAACTTTGCATCAGCCAGTTACCCAGCTGCTCCCTATTCTCTATCCGCCACTATACTTTACAAATATGTTCAAGGGAGTTTAGGTCTCCAACGATGTTTATGGGAAAATAATTGGTGGTCCGTTGTACATTCCAGTTGGTCATAGTTGCTTGTTATTGAAGGAGACACTTTAAAGCCTCTAACCTGGTGGAAATGCATAATTGAGACCCACATATAATCTAATGTTGCAAGTCTGCCTGGTAAAATGTGGGTATAGGTGGCTGGGTGGTCATCAGGGCTTCTCCTGTTCAGCATTCAGAGGACTAGGTACTTAAAATAGATACTCAAGTGGGAGCCATGTGCATCATTCCATTGAAATTGCATGAGTTTTGGCACAATACTCCAGTAGTTCTTATCACCATTCAGACAGTGTGAGTTGGGCTGATGTCAAATAGGTTGGCATTAAAGTCTCCAGCTGCCAGCCGCATTGTATTCCCATATTCCAGCCTTAGAGTTAGGATTGGAAAATGAGCATCCACCATTTTATTCTGGTTTGATGGGGTTGGGTGATTATATTAGTGCCAACTGTTAAGTGCATGGCTTGACCCCGGCATTGAGGCTTGGCACCAAGAAGCCAGGGTGATGTTTTCAAAGGATACAATATAGGCAGTCCTCAAATTTCCATTTAAAATGAATTCTCAGGTAAATTAGTCAAAATGATTCTGTTGAAGCAAGCAAAGACTAGGAGATCGAGCCACAAAATACATTTCTGGTCATAAATCTATGCTACGAGCTCAAACAACTTGAGTTATGAGTGAAAGTGATACATAAAAGGCTGCCATACTCTCGGAAATCCTTTCACTTGTGTAATATTTATCAGGATCAAATCTCAGGGAAAAGGTGGAGAGTAGGCATTTAAAGGTATGGTATGCCTTGCAACTTGGTGAATACCCCAACAAATGTCAGATTGTGGGCATTCACAGACTTTTCATCCATACTTTCCAATCTTGGACATTGTTAGAAATTTGCTCCAGACATGGATTGAAGTAAATTCTTTTTAGTTCTTTCCATCTCCTTGCTCGGCCTCTGGGCTGGCCCCTATGTTTATCCCATACCTTGATAGGCCATCAGTCTATCGACCTGCCACAACCATATCCCTCTCACCCACCTGTTGCCTTAATTGACCTTTTCCTCCCCACCCTTCTGGTCTTCCCCCAGTGGTTTATCCATCTTTCCTCATTATCAATCCCAAGGCTACGTTGAACTCCCTCTCTCAGCCCTAAAAGCCTTACTGCACTTCACACCTCCTGTTTGGTACCAATGGCCCTTACCCCAAATGGCCACCCTGCCTGATGGTGCTTCACCTCGAGCCTGCCAGCTTGACCCCAATGGTCTTTTTGTCCCACCACCCTCACCTTAGTCCCACTATGGTTATGCTCTATCTCCTGATACTGCTCGCTTCCTGTTGCTCGTCACTGGTCTTCTCCCACATATTTGAAACTGAAGACACTACCACCAAAGTATAAACAATGACCTCCATCATTATCAAGTTACAAGCTGCTTATCGAAATGTATTTTAAATTATTAACAGTGCCACCATTGATTGAACCCGCATGAAGATGTTTGGTTTTTCAGCCTAATCGTTTACATTTCTGTAAAAATGAGGTACAGGTCATTTTTTTTAACTCTATCTGGCACTTTCACACTTTGGCAGACTTGATTGTCTAAGTATTTTAAAATGTGACCTCCATCATCAGCCATTTGCTCACGTGAGAGGGCAGTGACATGTCCACTTATTGCTTCTATATTTGTTAAAGTTCGTATTATAACTACTGCTACTGAATCAATGTATCAATCATTGTGAGAATTCACTAACTTTTCATGCTTTTCGATACAGTCCTGTAGCTTTCCACACACAGAACAAACCAACAACCAAATAAATAATCGACAATAGATTTCACCAAGATGGCAAGAGTTCCCTGAAACTTACTTCTGACCCTACTGCAGTAGCACACACTAATAACAAGTCCTTTCACCATCACAAGCACAACACAGCTCTAAATTGTGTAGTTTGCTAAGAATTTGTCCCCTCAACTGTGCATTTATCGTAAATGATATCCTCGACTCATCCTCCATCGACCAGACACATGCCTTGCACCATGTTGCACACATGACTGACTGCAAGCCATTTAAATGGCTAAACATATGAAACCCGAGCAGTGCAAATATCTCATACTGAAACTGCAGCCAGTGACTGCTTTTCAATATAACTTACCTCTAAACATTACAAAACAGAAACAGACATAAGCTCAATAAACGAACTTTGGCACCTGTTAAAATGCAATTCCGAAGTGTAAAGGGCGCCCAGATTCCAAAAGCACTATGGACACATACGAAGCTGTATACAGTCGCACGAAACAACAATCCTGTCCATTGACACTCATAGCTTTGTGGACGATCATGTAATCGAAAGACTCCTTCCTCATCCCCTCTCTCTTGCTCCCCCTTTTATCCACCCTGGTCTCTTCCGACCGCCTCTCCCGTCCCCTCTCAGTGCAGTGGGGCAGCGTTAAAGGAGATTTAAAGCAGGGGTGCAGCTACCGTGCAGCAGGTGCTTTGGCAACCGAGCCCAGAACCTTGAGGGGTCCCTTGAACCCTGAATTTGCTGCATTTTACCACTTTGACAACATCAGTCAAAAGGGGCCATTTTCCTTCCTGGCACCCCTGATACGCTAGGATTTTGAAGCCACGATTTAAGCAAGTAACACACGTGTTCGGTGTGTGTAAATGTAATTCCCTGGAAAGCTGTATTAGAAATCGCTGGCGATGGCTGTAAATGTTTATAGCGCCATGCACTAAAAATATCCATTCCCCCTGATGGTCGACTGTAAAAACCCGAGCTCGACATTACTGTGAACAATAAATAATTGCGGGAAATACTGACGAGATTGGAGAGTGGAGTGATTGAAACGCGAATAAAAAAATATTCGCATTCAGCAGATAGCTGAGCAGAGTTGTAGTCTCTGCGCTTGACAAACACAATTACATATTCTCCCTATTAGAGTGAGGCAGTGACAAAATGGAAGAGGGCGGAAGCTGCGTCCAGTCTGATTTATAAATATTACTGAGATTCTCGCGTGAGTTAACAGGCCAGAGCCGTCATCTGCGCGGTCTACAACCGCGGCCCTAGTTTTATGGACGGGAATAACCGTAAAAAGCAGGCCATTTAGGGAAACAATGGATAATTCGCACAGCTTTTAAGCCATTGCACTGTACCCTGACTGTCCATCCAGCACTAACAGCCATATCTGTGGAACTGCCGTCTGCTGGAGTGTGGCGTAAAACCTAAAGGTAAGTACTGCGGAGCGGACATCGACAGAATAAAGAGAAGGTCATTGGAGAGATAGGCAACATATAGTCTAGAAAGACCCAAAATGCCTGAACAATACTTATAAAGCGCTCAAAAAGTCACTGATTTGTTGAGGAATCGCCATGCAAACTGAGAAATTCCCCCAATAAGTAGGAAAAAAAAGGGATTAAGAAATATATCATCTTTATTTATAACATTTTATCAAAATTTATAAAAATGACATGTGCCATGATAAAGTTCCAACATAAATAGACATATAATAGGTTCCTCACTTACACTGTCTCAATACACACAAACAACCAACTACAGACCCAGGCAACCTCATGCACTCTGAAAACTCAAAATGAGTTAGACAATATCAAACATTAACAGGCACAAAAACATACTAATTTCAATGCTTAGATTAATCAAACTCAGTACACAAGTACATAGTGAACATCAAATAGTCAATAATCTAATGGGTTGATGTAGTCCATAATCATATATCTTCTTATTAGGGAAGGTGGAAACCACGGGGGCACGTGGTTCTCCAACGCCAATGCACATTTCGGTGTCTAACCCGGATAAGGGTCACACCTTCATCAGGGCGGTCAGATCAAGTGTGGGACATAAGAAAAGATGCGCCTAGAAGGATAATAGAATTGATATAAACATATAACATGATATAACTTAAGATACATTGTGATATCTACAAACGGATACAATTCCTACATACTAAACATAGAAGAGGGAGAATTAAACGTTTGCAGGCTGCATGTAAAAATAATTCAATGGAATTTACTTATCATGATAATAGGGAGGAGTGCACACAAGAAAAAAATACCTAAGGTTAAAAGAAGAATGTAAAAAAGTCCAAAGTGTGCCAATACTAAAAAATAAATGAATAAGTGAAGAGTTCACCGGAAATTTCCATTGTGCAAAGAGCTGGATGTGACGGTGTTGATAGATTCAAGGAAAACTACACAAGAATACTTGGTTTGACGTGTCTAAGAAGAACACAGGCGGTCAAGAGATAAAATGGTGAAAAATTAAATATAGGAGGTCTGGAGGAATAGAAACATGATAAATCGAAATTAGATCGGGGTTACTGGTTATGTGTTTCACGGTTAAACAATCTAGAGAAGGATATACTGCTTACCGAGGTAGTTAAATAAATACAGCTGGAGAGTGGTCAGACTAAATAGGTCAAATGGATCCACATTTTATGGTTTAAATCTTTTTATTGAATAATGCAAGAACCAAACGTGCATCAGAGCGGGCCACGCAGGGTGCCACCTTGGGTATTAGTAGTTGCATTAATACAGTAAAGGAACAGTAAATAACTGGCACAATCCCACCCACCTCCCAAAGAAAAGGAAGAAGGAGAAAGAAGAAACCACAGAAAAGACCTCCCCCCCCCCCCCGGTCCATCAACTGCTATGTGTCGCTGCGTAGCGCTAGGTGCCATTTGTGGAAGCAGGCTCGATTATGTAGACGGATCCAGAATAGTAAGATGCAGGAGGCGAAAGTATCTGGGGCAGGTCAGTACCCAGAACTCTTGTGTGAGCAGGTTCAGGAATGGCTGCCAAAGGTCACTGAAGGATGAGCCCTTCCCCGCCAGAGTTAGTGAAATCTTTTCCTTGCCCAGGATATGCCACAGTCGGTGGAGCCACCCTGTGTGTTTTGGAATGCGTGGGGACCTCCAATGTACCAATATGTTCTGGATAGCTGTACCTAGTGCTATTGCAATCTGCTTCCCTCTCCTAAATTTCAGAGGGTAGGTAAGTGAGTTTGGAACCCCCAGTAGAACATATGCAGGAATCCGGGGAAGCTCTGTGTCGAGGTGCTTATCAGCATCGTTGAGTATCTGCGTCCAGTAGGTTTGTAGGTGTTTGCACTCCCACAAGAGGTGAACCAGTGAACCCCTCTCCCCACAGCCCCTCCAACAGTCAGGGCTCTGTGCAGTGTCAACATGATGGAGTCTCTCCGGGGTGTAGTACCAATAGTAGACAAGCTTGGTATACGTTTCAGTAAGGCCTATGTGAGTCGCTGTGTGACGAGCTCTATAACATGCTCCCTCCCACTCTTTGAGACTAAGACTACGGCCAAGGTCCCTCTCCCAGCAGGTGCGTCCTGTGTGATAGGTGTGTGTGTAACACGGCAGGAGCATTTTATAAAGGTCCGAAATCAACTTCTTGTCAGACAACCGTGTGATGAGCCATCGTTCATAGGGAGTGAGGAGCCTAGTCGCCTGCGTTCGGTTATCAGGGTGCATGGCCCAGTGTTGTACCTGTAGATAGTGCAGCCGTTCGGTCTCTGGGAGGCCGTAGTCGGCTCTGAGCTGCGAGAAGGGAATAATATCCCCTTTTTCAAATAAGAGGCCCAAGGCACGACACCCGCATCTCTCCACAGTGGAAAGGAGAGCGGGCCCATCCCGGGGATAAAGTCTGCGTTATCGAAGAGAGATGTGAGCGGAGTGGTGCGTGTCACTTGCGAGGCGTATAGACTGGGCGGACGTTGGGTTTTCCGGAAGAAGGGAATCTTCATGAGGGACGTGCCGATGACCACGTGGTCCTGAAAGAGCCAATGTTCCTCTGATTAAGCCCGGCTCCATTCGACCAAGTGCCTAAGCTGCGCGGCTTTATAATAGAGGGCGAGGTCTGGGATGCCAAGCCCCCCTCATTAGGTGGAAGATAGCTGAGTGTCCTTTTCATTCTCGGTTCGCGCCCTTGCCAGACGAATAGGGAGAGTTCTGACAGCACCCTGTTCAGCCAACCCGTGGGGGTGCTGAAGGGGAAGTGTCTGAAAAAGATATAGGATTTTAGGAAGGATCGTCATCTTAATAGCCGCAATGCGCCCTAGCCACGAGATCGGGTAGGGTTTCCATCTCCTCAGGTCAGTGCGGATTTGCGTATGGAGTTGGGAGTAGGGTTGGATCCAGCTGTATACCCAGATAGAGGACAACATCCTCAGACAACTGCAGGGGGTGGCGAGCTTTGAGGGCTGCATGTACCTGAGGCGACAGTGAAAGGTTCAATGCCTGTGGATTTCGTGAGGTTAACCTTAAATCCGGAAGCGCCCGCAAAAGAATCCAGATTTTCTAGGAAGGCCCCCAGAGCAGTCTCAGGGTTCGTCAGTGTAACCAAGACATCATCGGCGTATAGACTTATAGTGTGCGTATCTCCCACAAAACGGATGCCCACCATGCGAGGATAGTCCCTGACCCGTTGTACCATTGGTTCCATATAGAGGGCGAAGAGTAGAGGCGACAAGGGGCACCCCTGCCTCGTGCCTCTGCTGATGGGGAACGGGCGGACGTGTTTCCGTTGACCCGCACTGTAGCTGTGGGGAGGCGGTAAAGAATGTGTGTCCGCATGTTGTCTCCTATGCCAAAATCAACCAGTGCTTGTTCTAGATAAGGCCAGTGGACTGTCTGAGGGTGTTGCTGTCTCCACAGGTCTGGCAGACCGAGATTGGGTAGCCTAGAGAGCCCTGAGCGTGGGATACACATTTTAATGATAAAAGATGCGATGCAATAGAAGTGATCCCCTTCTCCACATCTATAGTGAGGAGCATATAGTCCCCTGGGATGCGGGAGGCTTTTTCTATGAGGTGCGTAACTCTTTTTGTGTTGTCGCTCGTCTGCCTCTGCAAAATGAATTCCGCCTGATCCAGGTCCACTAGTCCCGGCATGTGGGGCACAAGCCACGTTGCCAATATTCCAGTGTACAACTTCAGATCAATATTCAGAAGTGAGATGGGTCGGTATGACCCGCAGCTCGTTCTGTCCTTCCCCGGTTTGGGAATGACAACTATCGCTGCCGCCAGCATGGAGGAGGAAATCGCCCCGGGTGTTGCTAAGGAATTGAAAAGCCGGGTAAGCAAGGGGGCAAGTGTGGAGCAGAATTGCTTGTAGAAAGCTGCTGTGTATCCATCAGGGCCAGGCGATTTGCCTAGCTTCAAGCACGCCATGGCCGTTATTACTTCCTCCGGCCTTATCTCCCTCTCTATGTGGGCCACCTGTTCCGGGGTCAAAGCAGGGAGACGAGCCTGCGTCAGGTAGGTGTCCACGTCCGCCCTCGCTAGAGGTTGCTCATCGTAAAGGTGGGCGTACAAAGTGCAAAAGGTCTCAGCGATGCCGGTGTCGTCCGCGCTAAGTGCCCCGGTGTGGCCCCTAAGCTCCTGAACTCCCTCACGCTGTCAGACCTCCCTAAGCTTGTGCGCTAGCAGTCACCCACACTTGTCGCCCCCAACATAAAAGGAATGCCGCAGACGTAATGCGGCATATTCCACTTTGTCACGGTCAGTAGCAGCCAGTTGCGCCCGAACTGCGGTCAGCTGTCACCAGATGCGTGGGGCTCCAGTATGACAGTGCATCTGCTCCAACTCTCGTATTTTTTGTGTCAGGTCCTCTCTCTTCCTTTTACGCTCTGCATTGTCTGCGGAGGAGATAGCAAAGATTTCACCTCTAATAACTGTTTTCTGAGCGTCCCATCTGGCGGATAGAGTTGTGTCAGAGTTATCATTGTGTAACAGACAATCATCCGGGGTGCGTTGTATCTGAGCCACTGTGTCAGGACTGTATAAGAGAGTGTTGCGGAAGCGCCAATGTCTGATCGGCCGTTGAACCTGTGGGGCGGCCAGCGTGACCATTATTGGGCATGATCGGACAGCGCTGCCGTTAGGATATCGGTAGAGAGTGTGATGTCATGGAGGGCCTTCGAGCCTAAGAAGTAATCCAGCCTGGCACATGTTTTTTTAGCATTAGAGTAAAAAGAGAACTCTCGTGTCTGAGGGTGTTGCTGTCTCCACAGGTCTGGCAGACCGAGATTGTGTAGCCTAGAGAGCCCTGAGCGTGGGATACACATTTTAATGATAAAAGATGCGATGCAATAGAATTGATCCCGGCTTCAAGGGTCCAATACTGAGAAGCGTAAATTTGCAGGATTAAAGATTTATCTGCAAAAATGATAAAAACACGGGAAAGGAAAATAAGGAAAGAACAAAAACCAGTTGAGATACTATGGACAGGAAGGACAGAAAAATTATAGTGTATAGATAAGGAAGCACTCTAAGACAAATGCGCATACTATCATAAGGCAATGGGTAGTAAATCGCCTGGAAATTCCAATGGGGCATGATTAACATGCACAAAGCATAACTAGTCATGACGCGCGATACACAGCGATTTACAATCCAATTATAGATGTAAACAAACACCCAATGATCTATAAAGAAACGCGTGTGGTCGCCCGGCAATTGGAGAGATGGGCACAAGCTGCTATTTAATAAAGCGGAACAGTGCAGGCAAACCTTTTCTGAGTATGCGATGCAAGCGTTGCTATCGCCAGCACAAACATGCCCCCACATCCCCTAAGCAGCTGACAATGGGATGGCAGACATTTGGCAAGAAATCAATTTTTAATTTGACATGCGAGTAAAACGTAGGATGTGTGACATTAAGACTAGATCAATCCCCCGTGGGCACCTTGGTAGAGGGCACTGTAGTAGACCCATTTGCCATGATATACTTCCTAGTGTATTTACACTCATGAAAAAACAAGGATTGGCAAAGCCAATAGGTCTCGCCTATAAAAGAGCTATTGGCTTTGGCAATGCGTTTATGTCAGTTTGAACACTAGTGTGGCTGTTGTTCGCACGGCTAAAAGTTAGTGGTGTGGAGTATCCTAGATTGGTGTGGGGGAGTAGAGTGTCGTTGACTGCATTTGTTGGAGTAGCATGTCATATAATGCAATAGGGGGAGTAGAGTGTCATAGATGTGATTAGAGGGGAGTAGAGTTCAGTGGCAGCGAGTGTTGTAGAGTGTAGTGTCATAGAGTGCAGTATCATAAAGTGGAGTGACGTAGAGTGGAGTGGTGTAGAGTGGAGTGGGGGGGAATAGGATGGAGTGGTTTGAGGTAGTGAGGTGGATGGGGTTGAAGTACATTGTGGTGGATTGGTTTGGGGTTGAGTGGAGTGGGGTGGATTGGAGTGGGTGGACTGGCTTGCGTGGATTGGAGTGGAGTGGATTGAAATAGGATGAGGTAGATTGCGCTGGGTTGGATTGGAGTGGAGTGGATTGGACTGGTTTGGGGTGGTGTGGATTGGAATGGGGTGGGATGGACTGGGTTAGAGCAGGGTGGTTTGGAGTGGGGTGAGTTAGAGTGGAGTGAAGGGAGTGTATTGGAATGGGGTGTATTGGAGTGGGGTAGATTGGACTAGAGTGGAATGGATTGGAGTGGGGTGGTTTGGATTGGAGTGGGGTGGATTTGAGTGTAATGGGCTGGATGGATTGGACTGAGTGGGGTGGACTTTCGGGGTGGATTGGATTGGGGTAGAGTGGGGTGGATTGGAGTAGAGTGCGGTGGGGTGGACTGCAGTGGAGTGGGATGGATTGAAGTGGGATGGTTTGATGGGGTGAATCAGATTGGACTGGGGTGCATTGAAATGGAGTGGATGGATTTTATTGTGGTGGATGGACTGGAGGGGGGCTGGAATGGAGTGTGGTAGAATGGAATGGAATGAGGTGAATTGGAGTGGAGTTAATTGGATTGGCATGGGCTGGATTGGAGTGGAGTAGTTTGGATTGCAGTGGAGTGGGTTGGATTGGCTGAACTGGATTGGGGTGGATTGGAGTGGGTTAGATTTGGATTTAGCTGTATTAGGGTGGTGTGGATTGGATTGGGGTGAGGTGGATTGGATTGGAGTGGGGTGGATTAGAGTGGGGCAAATTGTTTTGGATTGGAGTGGGACAGATTGAGTGGGGCATATTGGAGTGGGGCAGATTGTTTTGGATTGGGGCGGGGCTGATTGGAGTGGGGCAGATTGGAGTGGGCCATGTTGTTTTGGATTGGAGTGGGAATGATGGAGAGGGGCACATTGTTTTGGATTAGAGTGGGGCAGATTGGAGTGGGGTAGATCGTTTTGGATTGGAGTGGGGTAGATTGTTTTGGATTGGAGTGGGGTGGATTGAATTGGAGCGGGTGGATTGGAAAGAGAGTGGGGTGGATTTGATTGGGGTGAGGTGGATTTGGATTGGAGTTGGGTAGATGAGATTTGGGTAGATTGCATTGGTGTAGGGTGGGTAGGGTTGGAGTGGGGTGATTTGTGGTGGATTGGAGTGGAGTGAATTGGGATGAGTGGGTGGATTGGGTTGAGGTGGATTGGATTGGAGTGGAGTGGAGTGAATTGGAGTGGGGCAGATTGCAGTGGGGCGGATTGGAGTTGTGAAGATTGCTTTGGATTGGACTGGGGCAGATTGGTTTGGATTGAAGTGAGCCATATTTGAGTGGGGCTGACTGTTTTGGATTGGGGCAAATTGGAGTGGAGCATATTGGAGATGGCGTATTGGAGTAAGGTGGATTGGTGTGAGGAAGATTGTTTTGGATTAAGTAGGGCAGATTGTTTTGGATTGAAGTGGGGCATGTTTGAGTGGGGAGATTGTTTTGGATTAAAGTGGGGCAGATTGTTTTGGATTGGAGTGGGGCAGGGTTTTTTAAGATTGGAGTGTGGCAGATTGTTGGAGTGGGGCAGATTGGAGTAGGGTGGATTGAAGAGGGCAGATTGTTTTGGATTTGAGTGGGGGGATGAGAGTGGGGTAGATTGAAGTGGGGCCGCTTGTTTTGGCTTGGAGTTGGTGGGCTGGAGTGGGACAGAATATTTTGAATTGAGTGGGGCTGATTGGAGTGGGGCAGAGTGTATTGGATTGAGTGGGGTATATTTTTTTAGAATGGAGTGGGGAAGATTGGTTTGAATTGAAGAGGGGCAAATTGTGTTAAATTGGAGTGGGCAGCTTGTTTTGGATTGGCGTGGGGCAGATTATTTTGAATTGGAGTGGGGCAAATTGGATTGTGGTGAATTGGAGTGGATTGGGGTGAGTGGTTTGGAGTGGGGTGGATTGGATTGGTCTGTGGTGGACTGGATTCAGTGGGACGGATTCGTGTGGGGTGAGGTGGCATGCATTGGAGTGGGAGTGGGAGGGATTCGTGGACAGGTGGGTTGGGGTGTACTGGACGATTATGTGTTCATTTCAGAAATTGCATAAGAGAAAGAAACAATGCTTTGCAATAGGAGAATCCTCGTCTTTTGAGAACTGCTTCCACGTACAAAAACAAACCCAAAAGAAAACATGCGTGCAAAGTGAGAAAAGAAGTCTTGGCAAAATAAAAGAAAGATGACTATAGAAAATAACTTGTTGCAATTTTATTTTGTCCTGCGAGACTCGTTTTTGCCAGTCACACGCCTTCTGTTTTCAGGGCACAAAAGTTAACAAAACAAAATAACACCTGGATCACATCAGAAGCAGTAGGGGGCACTGATTAAGTTGAATCAATCAGTGATTGGTCCCTTCTCCACAGAGAGGAACGGAAATTACGTTAGCCCTGCCTTGATGAATTATGAGGCTCCAAAGAAGAGTGCACCGTGCACCGCAAGCCAACAAATGGAAAGCAATGGGCGAGTTCTGAGGCTTTTTTGGTAACAACAGTGTCTCACAAGCGAGACGCAAGTGCAAGCACATGCTCTCGCAGGCTCGACCTTAAGAAAGGAAAGGATATTTCGTGACCAGACTTAGGGTAGGTTCAGGGATCTTTCAGACCTTTATACAGGCTCAAAAACAGACCAGGGCATCTTCAGCTAATGCCTCCATTTTGTTTAGCTCCCCTCACAAACTGAATCACAAGATGGAGTCCCATGACCAGGTATTTCTGCACAACGCATATACTAACTCCATGGGCACTCCTCCTCATGGATGCACAATGAACACACACTCTCCACCCATGTCCCAAACTAAAGGAGCCAAGCTCATAGTAGAGGAAGACAAGAAGACCTGTTAACAGGAGAGGCAAGTGGGAACCTGTCCCCTGAATGTGACAGCCAAATAAGGCCTGTTCCTTGTACTAGAACTAACGCTGTCATCATTGTCCATCTATCTCAGCCTGGTGAAAAGACAGCAGCCACTCCCAAAAGAAGGGGTACACTTTGGGAGCGCCTTCGAGACCTCAGAGACATGCTTTGATTTCTTAGTCTTTTTACACCGGAGACTCTCAATTACCGCATATGATTTTCATATTCACTGAGACAAAAAAACTAAAGCTTGCAGAGACAACCATAATTTTACTAGCAGTCTAACTTAGTGCAGTAGCAAACACTCTCCAGTGCCACGCAGTATACATTCCTGCCTGAGACGTATGGAATACATTTCCATGCAAACAATTTAAAAATGTGGAGAAGTGTGGCTCAATGATTAGAGCGGCAGACCCTGATGCAGAGGTCTAGCCCGGGACCAGGGTTCAATTCCCCGCCTCGACGGGTCTTGGGCTCAAAAATTCCACGGACCTGATAATTCTCGCCTCGGTGCCTATTCCAATCATGGAGTCCCACTCTGCAACTCTGGGCAATAGCTTGCTTAATCTCCCCAACGGCCCCCACAACGCTAAGGATGCCTGGCCTCCACCTTGGGGGTGCCCAGGAGTGGACGCCTCACAGGGAAAGCCAGGATGGGTTCCACAGCGGTATTCGTACAAGCGCCTTGAGACCCTTGCGGGTGAGTAGTGCGCTATACAAGTATCAATTTAAATTGAATTAGTTTACATTCATTGACCAGGCCCTTTTGTGCCTCTGGTGGACATCCCTGTGATAATGCATTGCAGTAAAAGTATGCTAGGTTATAGAAAATATACTCAGTACGTTAATAAATGTCAGGGTTGATGGTAATATGAGAAAAGTGTCAACCAAAGGTCAGTCTGCAACACATCTACAAACTATTACAAGAGATGGGGAAAAAAAGAAAGACTAGCGCTGTGCAGAAAGCACCACAGGTTAATGAAGAGGAGCAGCTGAAATGAATCACGATCTCCAGATTGAGAGGAACAGAGAACTGTTGACGGAATTGTTGAAGAAAAGAGCGTGGCTTAAATGAACGCTGACATTTTCTCACCCTAATCAAATGTTGTTCTGTGCCTGTAATTGGATGAGTTTCGTTAATCAAATGTTCTATCCTTACCAAGGAGGCAAATGATCACAAACTGATAGGTCACGTGTTACTGGGTTCATTTGAAATTTTAGTTGCACAATTGAAATTGTTTGACGCTCACAAAGCATTCTGAAAGATTTTTTATTATGGGAGAATAGCTTGAGCAAAAACTCTTGTGGGAACTTTAAAACTATAGCTGAGTTAGAATGTCTCCTCTAAGTGCTTAATTTGAGCCAGAGCTTTCCAGTGCTCATCACCGGCACCTAATCCTCAGCACCGGAGCTTTTAGCACCAATTAAGGACACACTCATTCTTGTGGGAACAGTAAACTATAGCTGAGATAGAATGTCTCCTCTAAGTGCTTAATTTGAGCCGGAGCTCAGCACCGGCACCTAATCCTCAGCACCTGAGCTTTTAGCACCAATTAAGGACACACTCATTCTTGTGGGAACAGTCAAAACTATAGCTGAGATAGATTGTCTCCTCTAAGTGCTTAATTTGAGCTGGAGCTTTCCGGTGCTCAGCACCGGCACCTAATCCTCAGCACCAGAGCTTTTAGCACCAATTGAGGACACACTCATTTGGAAGGTACGTGATTTTCCCCAGAATCACAGGATGTTGAGCCACGCCAAGACTCAAACCTGGTTCCCCAGCTCTGAAATCGACAGCTCTAGCCATTAGGCCAAGTCCGCTCTGGGCTCTAGTCAGGAGGCAGTTTGCACCAGTACATTTCTCCTGTTAACGCTGCCTCCTGAGGAGAGCCCCGGCATCTTTTATTTTACAAATAAATCACTGCTTCTGTTTCCTACAATATATCCTGTGACTTATGCATACCACTGATTTTTACCTCCAAAGTTTTGGAGGGTACCACATTGAGGTTTGAAATGAGTTTTTATTGAGAAGCAGATTTTCTTCAATGTTTACATTTGTGAGGATGAGTGGTGGTCGAAAGTGTTTTTTGGCAGGAGCTTAGCTTTGTGATAGGCGTGAGCATGCGTGAGGAGGAAGGTGCACAGATGCATCACCACACATGCACGCGCCTGCAAATGATGATGGAGACAATTTTTGATATATTGATCCGGGTAGGACTGGTAAGTTAAAAAAAATAAAACTAGTGTGAAAGCGACTTTACAAAGGCAAAGGGGACAGCAGCAGTTTGCTGCCCTGCCACAAAAAAACCTTCAAATATATATATATTTTTTTTAAAGAGCGTGGTGTGGGGGTAATGAAGGAGATGGTGGGGCAAGCACTGGAGAATGGGCAGGGGAATTAAATAAATATAAAGCCAGATGTGGGTAGTGGGGAAAAGTGACACAAAATGGAGAGAACAAAACGGGGTAGGTGGGGAGGAAACTAGGGAGAGAGCAGCATAGAGCGCCAGGAGCAGAGGAGTTTGGCGGGGAAGAAGGACAAGCAAGAGAGAAAGAGGGAGAGCGAGCAGTACATGAGGAGGGGAGCAACATGGAGCAAAGGGGTTGATGGGATAGAAGCACACAAAAGAAAGAGCTGGAACACATAGGCTCTCTCAGGGACTACTTAACTAAAAAGAAAAAAGTAGTTCCTTAAAAGTGAGCAGTGGAAGGATGCAAGTCAGCCAATCAAAAAGATTCTAAAGAGGTTGTGCTCTAGGGGAGAGACAAGCACAAGAAGAGGAAGACAATCCATCGAACAAGAAGAAAGTCAATGAAATTGAAAATAAAGCCATCCAATGGTAAGCAATGGGTGGGTTGTCCTCCCACTGTTAGTTCATGGTATGCACACAATAGCTCTTTCACAATGTGACACAACCTACTGCCGGCTCCACGATCACTCTCAGGACAGTGAGAAACAACCCACTGCTGGCTCCAAAATCACTCTCAGGACAGCGTGCTCCAACCTACTGCCTGCTCCACAATCACTCTCAGGACAGCGTGCTCCAACCTACTGCCTGTTTCACAATCCCTCACAGGACAGCGTGCTCCAACCTACTGCCCGTTTCACTATCCCTCACAGGACAGACCTGCTGTCTGGTAAGTGGACCTAAAAATGACAAACAACCTTGTACCCAAAAACCTATCACCAAACATCACAGATTCCACCCAAGTCAAAGACATACGGTCCTTTCAGGGTGTCAAGATTCTCCTGACATCATCCATAAAGCTGTTTGCATTAGTAATTTTGACTTACATGTGGACATACTTTCATTTCGCGTGCAGTTTACAGAAGTTATTTTTGCACTGGCAAATTAATTTACTGACACAGGGGTACACATCCCCTACTGTTTTAGGTTGTGGGCGTGCCAATAAAGTAATGTCTAGAAAGTTTGTGTACATCCACAAAGCTATACTTCTGTGGCCATTTAAATACTCCTGTCTGAGCCCTTCTCACCCTGAAAACGATCAGAAATGCACTTATGTCACAGGCAGAATTAAACATTTTTTGAGGTCGGAAAGGACAGGTGAGCATTCCTAACCTGGTATGGGCTTAGAGTAAGAGGGCTCTACAAAATGAAAAATATTTTTGGAAATGAAAAATGAAAAGGTTAGTGAGAGCATTTTCACTTCTTCTTTGTTTTCTCATGCAAAAAACATGTGTATGTGTATTTGGGAAACTTAGAGGCATATATAGCTGTATTTAAGATTTTTCTGATGGGTATGACACCCACAGAACTGAAAACCCAAACAAACCTAAAGAGTTAACCAGTCCAAACTGGGAGGTGGACCTTGGAGTTAAGTTCCAAGCGGGACTTTAAAATAGGATATATCTACAAAGGGAAATTGTTGATTTTGGGTGCATTTATATTAAAGGAAAAATACATTGTTACTGTCATCATTAGCCATGTACAACGACATTTAGCAAACACATACCTTGATGGTTGAAACTAACCACTAGGCCACTTTAGTCTACATATACCCATGGAATATGTTGTCATAAAGACTCCTAAAGGACCCTGGTATTTGCAAACTCAGTGCTACTGCTCTTGTGCATCAGCTTTGTGTTGATGTAAATTTGCTTGCATTTCTACTTCGATCCCATTAACAGAGACTCATTTACAAGCTATGTGTTACCATTTGTGTGGAGAAATACATCGGTCACTCATCCAGAGCTATATTGTGACCTCTGGTTGCATAAGTACTCTTTGAAAACCCTCGCCTCTCGTGTAGCCAGTATTCCAGTCATTACCATCTGTACATGTATCTGAAATACATATCCACATGTGTGAGCCTCTTCACACAAGACTTGCATTTTAAACCCTCAACATATTTTGGTTGCCTATCTTTGGGATATGTTTAATGCGTGTTCCTCCTTTTGGCTCCATGATAAATTGGAACTGGACTCAGCAGCACAGGTTTTGACTAAAGAACCAAAACCATCATCTTGGCCATGGCATCAACACTGACTCAGTTCTTCAGATGCAGTGTTCATACCTAGGCCTAATGCTCTGGATGTTACATATGTAGCTGGGGAAAATAAGCCTGATGTGGTCTCCAGAAATTATTACAGTACTCCTGATGGGCCCACCAGAACAGGACACAATACCCCACATGTGATTTCTAGGACTAAACCCAATATCGCAGATGTCATATCAAAGCTCTACACAATATTCCAGATGAAGCCTCAAGGAGCTGACGCAACATTTGACTTGAAGGGAGCAGAGCTGGGCACAGTTTGCTAAATCTGGTTCATGGAAATGGACATCATTTTCCATATACAATATGCTCAACTGGACAGGATATCCACTTTCCAGCATCTAGAAGTGCATGCAGTAATTTGAATACAGCCTTCAGAACTGAACAACATACTTCAGATGTGCCACCACAGTTGTGTACAGTAACCTAGGTTAGGCTTCCAGGAGATGTGGCTAGGTAAATATTGTTCTCTAAATATAATTTAAAAAATATCACGCCGGAGTAATTAATAATGGAAAAAGTAAACAGAATGTGACTCTTTTTGTAGAACTTATATTTAGGACACAATACTCCACATGTGATTTCTAAGACTAAACCCAATATTGCAGATGTCATGTCAAAGCTGAACACAATATTCCAGATGAAGCCTCAAGGAGCTGACGCAACATTTGTCTTGAAGCGAGCAGAGCTGGGCACAGTTTGCTAAATCTGGTTCATGGTAATGGACATTGTTTTCCATATACAATATGCACAACTGGACAGGACATTCCCTTTCCAGCATCTAGAAGTGCATGAGTACTTTAAATACAGCCCTCAGAACGGAACAAGATACTTCAGATGTGCCACCACAGTTGTGTACAGTAACCTAGGTTAGGATTCCAGGAGATGTGATTAGGTAAATAGTGTTCCCTAAATGTGATTTACAAAATATCACACCAGAGGAATTAATAATTGAAAAAGTAAACAGAATGTGACTCTTCTTGTAGAACTTATATTTAGGACACAATATTGTTGTCTGTAACTATATTGTATACTACAGTCTCAAATACATCATAGCCCAAACAGAACCTTGGTTTTACTACTAGTTTCTCCTCTCACTGTCTGCCAGAACAATCTTTTTTGTTTTGGACTCCTAATGGTCTTGTCACACAATTGATGTATGTTACATTCATTCAGTTTGATGACCACTATTAGGCCTGTTCGCCTCACGGTGTTCATACCACAAATATTTTGCCTTCACCCTCTTATATTTTCTGAATTCGTTTTTGTTGGTTTTAAGACTCTGTGCATTTTACCACTGCTAACCAGTGTAAAAGTGCTTGTGGTCATTTCCAAAAATGTGGTAAATTGGCTTACACCTGACTGGAATGTTTAATTTACTTATAAGCCTCCGGTAAACCCAGAGCCTCTAAATTAAATTCTACTAGTGGGCCTGAGGCACTTATTGTGCCACCCGCTCTAGTAACCCCTCAAAACGTCCTAGGTCTGCCATTACAGCCTGAAAACAATTTTAAACGGATATTCAACTTGGTAATCTAACCCCCTTACCAAGCCCTAAACTCCCCATTTAATGCATATAAGTCCCTTCTAAGGTAGGACTTAGGTAGCCCATAGAATAGGATGCATTGTAATTAAAAGGTTGGACATGTACTTTTAAGTCTGAAGGTTGGACTTGTACATTTAAGTCTGCATGTCCCTTCAGTAAAAATGTGTTTTTCACTACTGTGAGGTCTACCACTCCCACAGGATAACATTAGGGAGCCTTATAACATTCAATAAGTGCTAACTTTTGATTTGGAACAGGTTAACATTCATAATTGGTGTTTGTGAAATTGAAATTTAAACTCTATTCAATGGTAAAGTTGGATTTTATTAACAATTCAGAAAATTACACTTTTAGAAAGTTAGAATTTTCCTGCCCTAACTATTTGGTGTCTGTAGCTTGTTCCTGGGTCACATGGCTGGGTGTAGTTGGCCATTGTTTATTTTTCCCAGAGACCCATACAATAGGGGGATTAGGTGTGCCTGAATGGGCCATCACTGGCTACATGTAGTGGCGGAGCTAGGCACAGTCCCTCTTGCAACTGAAGAGGCTGTGACCTGTCTTCACTCAAAAGACTTCTTACCACTGCATTGCTTATGCAGGCATCTTGGAGCCAGGGCAGGGGAGGCAGGAAACTTCAAGCACTTCAGCAAGAATTCTCTAGAAACTTGCCCTACTTCAAAGAAGGTACCAGGTATAACAAAAGGATCCTCAGACGCACTCTTCATTTCACTCCCTGGACCTGTGGAAGGACTCTCAGAGGACTGGCTGCTGCTGGGGCCTGATGTGTACTTCAAAAGACTGCTTTGCTGCACCTGGAAGGACTTCTTTGCTCCATGAAGCCTGCCTTGAACCCTTGGAGACCTGCCCTGATGTTCCAATTCTTGAATCCAGAAATACCTGAGTGACTCCAAGGGCTAGATGGTTGGACTCATGATCAGAGCCTCAGGAACGGGAAATATTCTAACCATCTTTAACATGTACCTGGACCAAGCCTGAGTGAGTCCTAGCCCTTTGAGTGGTGCCCCTCCAGTCCTTGAGCCTTCGTGGTGGTGTCACAGATAGCTAAAATCTAAAATGTGGGACTTTAATATCTTTGGGCTAAAACTGCTCTGACAGGAGACAGGGATCAACCTGCTTGTCTATTCGCCAAAGGTGCACCACCAGTTGGCATGTCTTTGCGGCAGCCCCCACTTCGTTCTTCTCCACAGCAGCAAATCCTGTTCAGTGGTCCTTCACCAAAGTGGTATCTGCTCTCGTGGAACTCTCATCGGCTACAGCCTCCAGCTTCTTCCCTCTTGAGATTTTCAACTTCCAAAAAAGAGACTAAGGGCTTGATTTTAGATCTTGGCAGATGGGGTACTCCATCACTATGATGATGGATATCCCGCCTGCCAATTTATATATCCCTGTTGGACTTGGCCCTTTTGGCAGGTTCACCCCTAAACTTTTTGCATTTATCCTAGCCTTTTTCCCTATGTAGTGTTAGTGGTTTTAGACCTCTAGGCACTTTAGCACTGTGTCCCAGTGTAAAGTGTGTGCGCTCTGTGTGATTGGCCTGCCCTCCCATAGGAATGCATGGGGGATATGTGTGTCCATGGTAGTTCCTGATGTGAGAGGAGTGCCGGGCGAGTTTGGTATGTGCCAATTCGTGAGAATAAATGCTGCGCAATGGTGTGCACAGATTTATTGTGACTGGTGGAGAAGTGCCACTTTTAGAAGTTGCCATTTCTGTATACAGTGAATTGCCTGTCTGGCTTGTGAGTGACAGGGGCTGGATGGTGTGGGGAATTCCAGGAGCCAGGATGGGTCTGCCCGGTGGTGAATGGAGAGATCTGCATGTAGATGGGAGGGAGGAGTTGCACCTGGGACCTGAATAGGGCTGTGCCTTCCCTACACAATGCTGGCTCCACCTCCTGTGGTGCCTCTGATGTCCCTAGCATGTCCTGTGAATAGGGAGAGGGGCTGAGCAAAACAAAGTGCTCCAGAACCAGTTGCAACTGGTTCTCCCCTTGCCCTACAGTTTGTGACAAAGGAAATATGTGTATAAGAAGGGGCTGTGACCCCATGAAAATATTCTGTGTGCTTGTGTTCTTGAGGGGACACGCTGCCAGGAGGAACCACCGCGGGACCCAGCTGCTGCTTTCTGAGGGTCCCTGTGTGCTGGCCTGCCTGGCTGCGGTTTGCTGGGGTCTCCCCAGCACCAAGGACTCTTCCTTTTTTTTCATTTATAAAGAATTTGTGGCACCTAGCACCTGGGAGCGCTTTTATGCAGACCGTGACTATTTTTTTTAATTGCAGCAAGGAGCTGCAAGCATTTTAAATAGGGATTCCCCCGCTAGTGCCGTTTGTCCAGCAGGTGCCCACCCTGCATCTGTGCACTGTGAAATCCGAGCGGGAGCCTACCCTGCATCGGTACCTTGGAGGCGGGTGCCCACCCCGCATGGCGGTATTTGTTTATTCCTAACAGCGGATGCCCACCCCGCTGTTTGTGCCGCCACGGAAGTTGTAGTGCAAGCGGGTGCCCACCCCACATTTTTGAAGCCTCTGGTGCGCGTTTTTGCAGTGGGTGCCCACCCCGCAAATTTGCTGTTTTAAATACCCTTAGCGGGTGCCCACCCCGCCAGGGACTTTATGTAGAAATAACGGGAGCCTACCCCATATTGCCCGTGAAAAAGGATTCACCGCCGCAACCCAGGTGTGGAGCGCGAGGCAGGAAGTCAGGCAACCCTCACTGAAACAGGGGCGGGGCCTGACCAGGAAGAAGCCAGACGCCGGAAGCCGACGGGAGCCCACCCCGCCCTCCGACGCACAAAGGAGAACAAGCCAGAAGAAGAGTCCAGGCGGGAGCCCACCTCGCACTGGACGGTGTCCGAAGGAGATGGCGGAGTCCTGCAGACTAACCCAGTGAGTAGGGCCTAGTTGAGAGTCCGGTGAAGGGGGGTGTGTGAAGGCACCTTGCCGGTGCCTCCCCCCTGCAGTAGCAACGTGGCCGGGGTTCCAGTAAGCTGAGGAGAGCCCCGCAAGTGCAGCAGTCGAAGGAGAAGTGAGGCAGAGGGGGCCAGAGGCACATTGTCGGTGCCTGCCCCCGCTGCATACCAGCCCAGCACAGCCCGCACCAAGGAGTAGAGTCCCGGTGAGTTGGGCGAATCGCGGGCGGGAGGCTGCATTTCGTGCACCAAGTCCCCGGGTGGCTTGGGGCATTTTTGGGCACCCTCAGTCTTAGTGCCAGTGAGGGCACACTGCTTGAGAGGCCCTGCCTGCCAGAGGGCCGCTCCAACATTGGGGGCATTGGTTTCTAGGAGTCCACCGAGTGGGGCTCCCCCGCGCTGATTTCTTTTGGGGGCATTTTCAGTTGGAGCCCCAAAGCGGGGACCAGAGGCACTGTAGTGCCAGAGCTTGTTCGCTGGCCATCTTCCCCAGCTGCCCTGCGAGAACGCAGGCAGCTGCCATGTTTGGAGCACCTTTATTTTGTGAGAGTCCCAGTGGAGGACAGAGGATGCCAGGGCCCAACTTGGTGATTATACAGCTGCCCAGCAATTAGTGGGCAGCTGCCACGTTTAGGCTGTGTTTGGCGCACTTTTGCTTGGTTGCTTTTGTAACCCGCCCTGACATTCTGAACATGGGGCATTGTGATCCCCGGTGAGAGGCCAGTTGGCCTGGGGCCAGGTTCAGTGTGTTGTGCCCCCGATTGGGCCCACTGTTTTTAGGCTAATCTGTTGCCTAGGGTGTTTACGCTTGTGATGCCTAATGTGATGCTATGGTATTTATGCATAATGTATTTATGCCCCTGAGGTTTATGCATCCTCTGTTTTACATGGCAGGATCTCATACTAAGTTCCTAACTTTACCAGTAGTTACTGGTTGTGCGCTACATTTACTATTTGTTCTACATTTACAATTGGTGATTTGTGATGGTTGTGACAGTGGCCCCATTGGCCCTGTTGTGTGTAAATAGTCCCCTGTAGATACTGCTCAGTGCCAGTTGGCACAGTGTATATTATGTGATTATGATCTAATGTGTTTATTATAATACAAAGGCTATTTTTATATATAACCTTGTGTGGAGTTCCTTTTGTGGTGTGCCTGGGGTGTTGTTGCTGTGTGCGTGCGCAAACGCTTTCCGGGATAAGCCTGACTGCTCGTGCCAAGCTACCAAGGGGGTGAGCAGGGGTTATCTTTGGCGTGTAACTTCCTTGCCCTGACTAGAGTGGTGGTTTCTACCTGGCTTTAGCGCAAGCCTTAGCCAACCAGAAATCCCATTTCTAACAATCCCATTATATCCCATGGGATTTATATATCAGTGGACAGGATATCTGTCACCGTTGTGAGTAGCCTGTCTGCCAAGATCTAAATCAGGCATTAAATCAGAACATAGAAATCTTCACTGTAACTTTGTCCAGTGGCTCCCTGATGACGACAATTTCTCCTCGGTTGCTGCCTGCAGCCTTGACCCACTGAATTTCTACTTTCTGAGAGACTTCTTCTTCAAATGTATTTTAAGTTTGAAGGTAAGCGCCGACCAGGACCAACCCACCTTTTTTTACTATCCAACACACCCTCTATTTCAGTACGCCACATTTTTTTTACTTTGACACGATCTCGTGCAACTAGATGTTTGTGTTTGCCACTTTGATCTTTTAGGAGCTAGTTTTGACCTTAATCTTTAAAGATACATAACTCTAGTTCTATTGAATGGATTTTATTCGTTTTGGTTTAAAATGATTTATTAGAATTTACTCTATTTTTATAAATTGTGTGGGATATTTCAAGTGCTGTATTGTCACCTTTTTACTGTTTGTGTGCTGCATAAATACTTTACACATTGCCTCTAAGTTAAGCCTTCCCGCTTTTGTGCTAAGCTGCCAGAGGGTTAAGCACAGGTTAATTTAGTGAATTTCGTGTTTCACCTTGACAGGCCCATAAGCTCTGAACCTATTCTAGAATTCAAATGTAATGGATCTTTTTAGCAGCATGTAAGCATAGACGGGAGAAAAGTTGTTATTACTACTAGTCAATTCTACAGGAAATCCTCTTGACACATAGTAACTACAGACAACTACGTGAGGTTAGGATTTATTACAAAGCCAAAAATAGCTGAACATAGAGACACCTCAAAATGAGAGTGTAGAAATACATCGGAATCAGCATAAAGCCAAACCTACGTATCAGGTTTAAGCAGTGCAACATAAATAAAACCACTAGTTGCAGAAGATCATAAAGCATGATGCCAAGCTTCCCTGCCTCGAGAGCTGATGAATATAAAGCAATAATCTATCCCTACTCTAACACTACCATGACATCCCTACTTAAGCATCTTCTGGGACAAGGAATAAAAGATGTAAGTCTGTGGAGTCTCCCAAAGAAGTCTCTCCACAATAATGGGTCAAGTAGCGTAAAGCTACTGAGACAGAGCTCATTCTAAGATGCTCTCTCCCCGAAGGCAGAGATGAAGTGAGGCACTTTCCCTACTCTAACATTGCATTTTTACAGGTATTTTTCCCAAGAGTCCTTGCAGGTTATGCCATACGCGCTGAATACAATCTCAAAGGTAGTTTTCTATGGGATAAAAGGTGTTCCTGATTTTCAACATGCTGACCTTGATTCCCAGGCCTTCTCCGGTGTGAAACACAACAATTTTCCCTTATCGGCTTGAGTTTACGATGCAACTCCTTCTCTCCTTGCCTGACTAATAAAACAAAGACATATTCTAGCCAACAAGGGCGCTGCTTCCACCTGCAACACAAAACGTGACAAAGAACGAATTCCACAGCATACATGAATTCAGCTATTAAATCTAAAGGGAGAGCTTTCAGGGAAATGTATTTCAGGCCTACAAGATTCAGCTAACATAAGAAAAATGGCATATGAGCATTAAAAATTGCATAGGAATTAAGGCACATTCAACGAACACATTTACCTAGGTATAAAATGACACAATTGATAAATGAAATGTAGTCAGTTACACAACACAGGTTCTTCATGTAAATGTTTTCTACTAGTTACATCCACTTTCTACATTCATTCTTCATGTTGCTTAAAATGGTCTAAACACACCACGTTTTATGTTATTACATTTCGAAATTCTGACCCTTCACGTCAATACAACAAAAGATTATATTCGAGTGCACAATACGCGTGTGATTATAATGCACCCCTACAAATAATTGTGATTTTCGCTACATCAAACACATATATGCTTCCTATGCTGCCTTCGGTAATTGAGTCTTAAGGGCCAGCCTACAGCAAATAAACCCTACTACCTCATGCAGTTCAGTGATTAAAATGTCACCATGGATGGTCACTCATTATGAACAATACTCTAGCGTCCTGCTTTGAATAATTCCCTCTGATAAAGGCAACAGGCTGGGAGAAGCCAAAATATCTGTTTTCCTGTTTTTATACAATAGGAAAGGAATTCCAAGACAAAGTCTGTAACTATCATCCCTATGTCAAAATAACTGAGTTCATTATAGTATTTCCGTTAATTGCATATCTCATTGTCCTATCTTCCCCATATGACGTGTTCTTTCGTGCCTATCATTGGTGCCGTCGTCGTATCAGCGTTGATGATTGCAGTCAGTTTGATAGGTGCTAATGGAACTGAATGGCGACCAGCACTCTGCGACTAATACCGCACTTTCATCCTTCACATTTTCAGAAAACCGCGACGTGCACTGCAGGAAGGCCGCTAAGGGTTGGTCCAAGCAGCCCCAAATAACACTACTTGAGAATGAAATGTGACACCTGGAGGAGGGCTACCTGCCCCACTCCTGTAGTAAAGACATTTCCCATTTCCATGCTGAGATTAAAATTAATGCGCGTTTGATATTAACACGAATGCGTGTCGACGGCTGACGGGTCCGTCAGCTGAGAGCTGGATCAAATCCCTTCAGAAGATGGCTTGACGCAGTGCTTTCTCTGAGCAAGTGCATCGCGCATTTCAATTAGCACGTGCTCTAATTCCAGTAGAAAGAAAGGAAATTGATTAAATCCCAACAGCTTCATTTGCGCGCATCAATACGGACCGCGGCTAGTAATTCAACATCTTTCTTTCGTTTAGGGGGAAATAATTGGCTTTTGTAGATTATCCGAGGTTCGGCCGCAACGTCTATGTTTGCTTTTTTCTATCTCTCTTTCTAAATTGTGAACTTAGTTATGGTCACAGTGCGGGCAAGAATGTGCTCTGATAAATCAAAGAGAGGAAGACAGGTGGTGCCTGTTTTTTCTGGTCCACTTGAGTGTCAGCATCTGTCTGATTTGCACCTGAGGCACCACCAGCAGGGACATGGGTTTACATGCAGGGAAATAATTCAATTTCCAAAACAAGCTAGAGCCAATGGAAGGTCGGAAGAGATGGGGTAGAGTCAGTGGCATGTTAAGATGGAGCCTGACATGTGACTGACTCTGTGCCTGTTGATCTGGCCTTCAGTGGTTTAGGGCTGTTAGCAAAAAAACACCCCAGTCCGATGCACTTGTAATATCAAGGTTTAGTGTTGCAAAAATGCCTTCTACGTGGCCAATGTTATTCCTCCTTTCAGTTAGAGGAGACCTAAGAGTATTTTAGTGTTAAGCATTATCGTCCCACAAGTGTCTCATTTCTTCAAATGGTTGAGGTTGGTGGGCACTGGCATTCATTTTTGGGCACTTGGACTTATTTTTCCAAATCAGTCTTTAACCCAGAGCAAGACAGACAAAGGCAGGAAAGGGTGGACGAGGAAGGAATAGAAATATACGAAACAGTGGCAAAAGAAGAACCTGTTAAAAAGGGACAGAAGTGTAGGGTGGTGGAAGAGAGAGGTAAAGTACAGAATCATGTTTAGGTAGTCTTGCTATGCCATAAACCGGGCATTTAGCGGCATCCTGAGAATAACTTTGGTCCGCTGCACTTATATTTTTACTACAAATTAAGCACTGCAGCGTACCCCAAAAGGCCTTTACTAGAAACATCAGTGCCATCCATCTATAAATATATATATATATAGAGCGAGAGAGAGAGAGAGAGAGAGAGAGAGAGAGAGGCTGTTTTGTTAGCCCCACTTATCCAATGGGTCTCAATCTGGAATCATCCAGAAGCAGCATTAACTAAAGCAGTAATTACTGATAGTTTGAAGATAAGGCAGGTAATATCCAGTGGTTGGAATATGTTAAAACACAATTACAACTGATAGGGAGACAAGAACGTTTGAATAACCCCACGAGTATCACAAGGCACACGAAAGCCATGGTTAAAAAGGAACGGATGGATCGCACAATAAAAAAAAGGGAGAAGGGGGAGCTCGACAAACGACCAATCAAGTTATATTGTATGCTGGTAATGACCAGACATATTGAACCATATTTGCTCACTATCCCTAGTTGATACCGGTATAACTTAGTGAGATTTCGTCTCAATATGTCACACTTTCTGGTCGCTTATCCATTGACTGCCAGCTGTGATCAGGTCCTCATAGCATGCCCATGCGACTCATTTTCTGTCCAGTCGCAGTTGCATTTTTAATTTTTCTGTTGCTTTTATGATAAGAATAGGAATGGCTACAATCTGAATTGAATGCCTTTAATACTTTCTGTAAGGAAAGAGTACTAGAATTATATCCATCCAAATCTAAAGTCATGATCATAAATCCCCATAAAACATACAGAGGCAATGTGACCATCGAGGGACTCCATCTTGAAAAAGTCTCACATTTTGACTATCTTGGTGTGAGGCTAAGTGATAGCCAAACATGGGGTCCACAGCTGGAAAAAAGCAAGGACATTCTCCAACAGAAAGCCTCTGATATAGGGAGAAAATACAGGGCCGCTTTCGGTAGTGCTGTGCCCCCAGTCCTAGCAGTATATAGAGCAGTAGCGGTAACATCTGCAACATACGGAGCAGAGATATGGGGCAATGCTACATCAGAGTCTTTAACTAAGAGCGAAAATAGGTTTATTAAGGCCTTATTTAAACTCCCCCCAAGTTCGCCCATTATGCCATTGCGACTAGACAGAGCCCTCAACCCTATACACCAGTTCTAACAAAACCTCTGTTATGTTAGATTAGAATATGGTCCACGCGGGGGTGTGGCCAACTACATGGTAGGGTAGCCGCGTCTTCTGCGAGCTCCGCTGGCCCCGACATTTATCCTGTTCTAATCCTGTTCCTCACAGCCGTTACCCCCACTTACTGGCTCCGGAGGTGACGGTGCGGGCGAGGGCGACTCCGGTGACCCGTTTGAGAGCTCCTTGGTGCCTGGTGGAGGGGCTTTGACCGGCGCGACGATCAGAGCGCAGCACACAAGATGGCGGCCGACTGGTTCGGTAGGGGCGCTGAGACTGGACAAGTGGCTGGTGGTGCTGGGAGACTCTGAGCAGAGGTCCCGGGTGCAGACTTTGCTGTTGGCGACCCCCCCGCCTGGGCCCAGGAGTGGTGAGAGACATTGACCCGCAGGCGGGAGCGCCCGCGGCGGGTGAAAGCTGCCTGCTGAATGTGCCGGGTGGAAGACTGCTGCAGCGGTGATCGAGGTAGCGAAGTGCCTCTGACGCGGCCCACAGGCGGTGTGGGGAATACTGCTGCAGAGCGGCGGTGAGTGGTGCATCTCCTTGGCACGCATTGCTTAGAGCGCTGGGGGACTCCTGTGCGATGTGCTTATCCGCTCCGCCGGCGTGGCAGCCCGCAACAATTGAGGCAGAGCGGCAGTGAACTAGTATCAAGCGGGCCAAGAGCTGCATTGTTTAAAGACCCCGCAGCATGTAATGATTGAGGCAGAGCGGCAGTAAATTAGTCTCAAGCGGGGCAAGAGCTGCATTGTGTAAAGACCTCGTGGAGTGAAGTCTTTGATGTCCCTCGTTTTCAGCATGATTTTCTAAGGGGACAGGAGATTATTCAGTGACGTCTGGTGCCCCTTCTCCCCTCTTCATAAATAAAGGAACTCATCCTGCTCCTGAAACAAACAGCACAAAACCGGAGCCTAGAGGGGGAGATAGCCTTGGTTGGTGAGGTTGTGCCCACCGGTGCTCCACGTATTGGACGCTGCCGTGCTGTGGCGTCCTGGGTTTCTCCCTAAACACCTGATTAAATTCTGCCATCTGGCCAGCCAGGCTGTTGGGCAGTGGTGAAGAGTCACTAGTGGATGTTCATCACAGGGCGCCATCACCGGTGCAGTATTGTAGTCCTGCTGGATTGCTTGCGGAGCTAACCTTGGAAGGTGAGCTGGCGGAGACTGGTTGCAGCGGCGGAGTCCCCGTTGCTGTATTTCCGCCTCTGGGGGCCTTGCGCATTTCTCGATTGCATTGGTTCTCCTCCTGGTCAGCCATGATGGCGAAGGATAAGGATTCTAAGGCGGCCCGACAGGGGAAGATGGATCATTCACAAAGGTTTTACCGGTGCCCACCGAGGCAGAGGGAGCGCAGCCACCCCGCCCGGACACAGAGGAGATCCTGCATGCGATCCGTGCTTCTCGTGAAAGCCTGGAGGGTAAACTGGCTGAGGTGCAGGCAGAGGTCTCCTTTCTGCGACAGGATTTGCGCAAGGTCTCTGAATGCGTAACGGAGGTTGAGCAGCGGGTCTCGGAGCTTGAGGACACCTCCCGGACCGCGAACAAGGAAGTAAGAGATCTTCAGGCTGCAGTGAAGGATGTACTCTGAAGGGTCGATGAAGCAGAAAATAGGGCCCGCCGTAACAACCTGCGCTTCGTGGGCTTTCCGGAAAACGCGGAGCATGCAGATCCTGGACCGTTTCTCTTGACTTTCCTTAAAGATGCCCTACCGACGTTGCCATTCTCCTCCTGTTTTGTCATAGAAAGGGCGCATAGGATGCCTGGGGTTAGGCCACCACCTGGAGCCCCACCCCGACCGATGATAGCTCGATTCCTGAACTTTCAGGACAGATCCTCAGGGAACTGCGGAAAAAGGGTGAAATTAAGTATGAAAACGCGAGGGTGATGGTATTCGCGGATTACTCTCGGGATGTTCAGAAGCAACGGCGCACCTTTGACCCCATTTAAGTAAAACTTCGTGCCCTTGGGATCCAATACATGTTGTTATTTCCCGCCAAACTTAAAGTCATTTTCCAAGATACCACACACTTTTTTCAGACACCGGAGGATGCATGGACTTGGATTGAGGAACGGCCCCAGCTGCAGCAGGGGACACCCCCTTCTGCCGCTCTGTCTGCCAACACGCAGCCAAGTCGTGGCTGGGAGAGATCCCAGCCGCAAAGAAGAAGGCGAAAGATCAAGCGCCTGACATCGGTCGGGAGCACACCTGGGAGAACATTAAGGCCCAGACACTCGAGAGCTAACCAATCGGATTCAGACGGTGATACAGCCCTGGAATGTGCGTCAAAGACATCCTTGAGATCTAGTGCACGTTGGGACTCGGACCAGTTGGAGAACTTAGAATTGCAGACGCCGTACGCAGCACACCCTCTTCTGGAGACTATCAAGCATTTGGAGGCCTCGGGCTCAGGCCCGGCGGATGGGGACCCTTGTACATTGCAAAATCCAGGTAACGGTGGGGAGGACTGACATATGGGGGCCGGACACCCTCGCAGAACTGCTGTATTCTCTTGAGACATTGAGGACACCTGAATCGTCTGCTGTGCGAAAGGGAAGTATACAGCGGGTTGTGTGTGTTTTTTTTTTTTTTCTCATAGTCTTTTGTAGTTGAGTGTGGGAGGGGGGCTACAGACCTCTGTGTAGTTTACCCGCACCAGTGTTGTCCTGTTGACACATCAAGGGGTGGTGGGGGTGCCTGCAGAGTGTGGGTTGGGGGGTAGGATGGATGTTGTTTGTCACTTGAGATTCCATGTTTGAGGCAACGGGGGGTTTGTTTAGATTTGAGTATTTCTGCACACAGTAACATAGAAGTGAGGTGGAAAAGCGAAGAGGTAACATGCGTTACGTCATTGCAAACTCGACGGCAGTGGGAAAAGGGTAAAGGACCCGTGAGTGAGATAGACGCAATGCATCATCATAATGGCTACATCTAACTCAGGAATGTACTCGATCCTTTCCTGGAATGTGAATGGGATGGTAAGTAAGGTCAAGAGGGGACTGGTGGTTGCTTACTTTAAAAGGTTGAAACCTGATGTCATTCTTCTACAAGAGACCCACATGAAGGGTACTCAGTGTGGGTTCCTGGGCAGGGGCGCTTATAGAACCATGGCACACGCTGGATTTTCCCAACGGGCGAGGGGCGTTGCGATACTCATTAGGAAAAACCCGCCCTTTAGAATAGAACGCACCTGGACAGATCCTGGCAGGACATTTGTAGCGATCAAAGGGGTATGGAGTAGAAGACACATTATTTTTATTAGTGTATATGCACCACCCAAGCTCCAGAGGCAAACAATGGACAAACCTGCAGCAATCCTATTGGAGGCGGGGTCAGATACGCATATTATAGAAGGAGACTTTAATGATGTAATAGACCCCCGGAGTGACCGCACGACTGTTCCAACGGGGAATCCCAGAGAGACACCACTCAAACGCTTTGTGGATACACTAGCACTAGAAGACATGTGGCGTAGACAGCACCCTCAGGCCAGAGCATATTCCTTTTACTCTGGGGCACACAAAGTCTTTTCCAGGATAGACTACATATTCGCTCCAGCAGGGGAAATTGGGGAGGTACATAAGGTAGAATATCTGGTGAGGGGCCTCTCTGATCACTCGCCTTTGTGGCTGACAGTAGGTGCCCGTACACGTTGACAGAATGGGGAATGGAAATTGAATCCGTGGGTACTCTAGGACCCACAAGTTGCTAAGGAATTGCGGGGGGATACGGAGCTGTATTTTAGTGAGAATGTGGGGTTGGTGGATTCTGCTATTACATTATGGGAGGCCTATAAGCCGGTGTTCAGAGATAGGGCACAAAACATTATAGCGCACAAAAAAAGAAAGGAGGAGGAGGTGATCACAGAGCTGGAAGCCCAACTGCTGCAGCTGGAGTCGCGGGCAAGCATTGGCGGGGACCACTCCCTGTTGCGCAGTCTGCATCTTCTCAGACAGAAATACCTTTCACTGGCCCAAATAGAAGCACAAAATGCGATACAAGCTAGGGGTGGGCGGAATTTGCGAAATCCACTTTCGCAAATTATCGCGAAAATGTTTAAAATTATCGCAAACAAGCGGAAATATCGCGAAGATGCAGAATTTTTTTTCCCGCATGTTCGCGAGATTTTCTGCATGGTTGCGGGTCGCCAACTTACCCATGTGGTTGCTCGCGGGCGCGGCCATCTTGTTTTGAGTTGTCTCGCGGTGCATGATCGCGAGAAGAAAGACGTGATCGCGCGACGCATGACGTCACTGCGGGCGCGAACTGTCGCGAGACAGCGCAAATGGCTAAAAACAATCCAACATCTCATGGAGAACACGACTGGATCAAGAAAACTTGTCGGCAAACGCAGGGATTCAGGTAAGGCGATCGCGCGCGCGCGAGAATGTATTATTTTACAGTGCAAGCAAGAAACACATTATCGCCAAGCTGCGGAAAGTGGAAATTTTGGCATTTTCGCGCTCTCCGCGGAACGCGAAAATGGTAAATTATCGCAATTTCCGCGAACGGAACTAAATTTTTGCCCAGGCCTAATACAAGCCATGCATCGCGCCTATATGACGTAGGAGACAAGACTGGTAGGTTATTGGCATGGCTTAGTAAGAAGGAACTAGACAACAGATGGGTTTCACAGATCCAAACAGAGGATGGTCAGACTCATCTGACCCCTATCGCAATAGCCAACGCCTTTGCAGACTGCTATGGGGCCTTTTACACGCCGCGTAGTCTAGCCGAGATGCCCCACATACAAGAGTATCTTCAAGGGATACAGCTCCCGAACTTGACAAAGGAGGAATCCAAGACATTGGATAATAAAATTACAAAGGAAGAAATCGTGTTGGCTATTGGCCAAATGAAAACTGGGAAGGCACCGGGTCCTAATGAGCTACCTTCAGAATTCTTTAAGCAACATGCGACGCTTTTTGGCCCACACCTCCTCCAATTATATTTGGATGCGCATATGACGGGAAGCCTACCTAAAGACTTGCGTACGGCCACGATTATAGTGCTTCCAAAAGAGGGTAGACCACCACAGGCGTGTAGCTCATATCGTCCCATTTCCCTCATAAATATGGAGACCAAGATCTTAGCTAGAATACTAGCAAACAGGCTCGCCTTGGTAATTGATGGCCTCATTCATAGGGACCAGTCTGGTTTCATGCCTAAGAGGTCGACGAGGCTAAACCTGCGACGGTTACATAATTGGTTGGAGGTGATTCGTGACCGAGAAGATCCACACCTGTTCCTCTCCCTTGATGCTGAAAAAGCATTTGACACTGTTCACTGGCCTTTTCTGATGGCTGTTATGGAGAAGTTTGGATTCGGCCCGGTATTCAGGCGGTGGATAGCTGTACTTTATGAGAAACCCGTGGCCAGGGTTAGAGTAAATGGGGTGCTGTCAAGGAAATTCCCAATAAGTAGGGGCACCCGACAGGGGTGCACACTATCGCCCTTGCTTTTTGCCCTGGTGTTGGAGCCACTCGCCTGTGTGATCCGATTACACGCCGACATCACAGGATTTATGAGTGTAGAAGAAGTAGAGACTGACGAACGCATATCTTTATATGCGGACGATATCTTACTATATGTCACGAATCCGGAGACGACACTTCCCACAATAATGGGCTGCTGTGAAGCATATGGTATGCAAGCGGGATACAAAATTAACTGGGGGAAGTCATACCTGTATCCTGCAGGTGAGGGCGGCTGCCATATAGTCTGCCCCAGCCAACTTCAGATAGCGCAGGAAGGTATAAAATACCTTGGGAAATATGTTACAACAAACCCGACTATGGCGTTGGACTGTAACCTTCACAGGGTGCTTAGGGATTTTCGAGCGGATGTTGCAAGGTGGAAGACTCTGCCACTAACGCTGCTTGGAAGGGCAGTGCTATATAAGATGATAGTGCTCCCTAAATTTTTGTATGTGTTGCAAAACACCTACCAATTCATACCGATTGAGGTGTTTAACAAAATTGATGATCTGCTTCGTACAATTCTCTGGGGAGGAAGCCACCAAGGATAGCACTGGCGATGTTGCAGCGCAATCAATACAATGGTGGCATATCCCTGCCTGACCTTAGGGCATACTACTGGGCGGCACATTTAGGTGTTGTGAATGAATGGCAACATGTAGAGAGGGATCACCCCACATATGTACTTTAACGTACTCAGTTTATCAAGCGCCCATACACACACTATCTATATGGGGGTAAAGGAGCTGCCCAACTCCTGACTGACACGGATTGTAATAACAGCCTGGAAGCAGGCTGAGAGACAAATGAAATGGGATGGTCGAGTCACTAAGGAAACTCCACTCTGGGTGGGGAACCGACTCCGGGAAATAGCAAAACTATGAGGTTTCCAGCGATGGGACCTACTAGGTATATCGCAACTTAAAGACATAATATACCGTAAAGAGCTGGTTACGTTTTCACATCTTCAGGTCGAATACAATATGAATAAATCTCAATTCTACAAATATATAAGTTGGCCCATGCGTGGAGAGCGCAACGTGTAAACACCACTGACATTCCCGACTATGCACCACTGGAGGGGCGACTCCTGATGGGGGAGCTCGCAGATAAGGCTGTTTCCTGGACATTTAGGATGCTCATTAACAACAAGCCAGACACTTTACAGAAACTGCGGGCCACATGGGAATCGGAATTGGGTGAGATGGAGGACCTGGACTGGGAAATGGCGTTGATACACCCACGTGAGGTGGCCATCAAATCCAGGCTCCGGCCGATCCAATTTAAATTTCTGCACAGAGTGTACTATGACAGGGCACGTCTGCACCGCGTAGGAAGGGCAGAAACACCAGATTGTCTGTGCTGTAGAGCGTCGGCAGGTACATTCTTTCATACAGTGTGGGAATGTTGAGACATTATTGGGAAGTCGGCGAGACTTTTCAAGAGTGACACTAGCAAACAACTAGCTTTTGCTGTATCTTGGTACCTGCACTGTGCTTGGAAACAAAGGAAAAAGCCTTAGATAACTCCTAACTATGACAGTTAAATTGCCAGAGTTAGCCCAAACAGGCCGCTTAGTGTCCTCTTTTTTCTCATAAAAGATGTTCATTAAAGCTATATGTTTATGAATTGTTTTTAGATTGCTATTTGCACATGTTTTATATATAAGTATATGAAATTTCTTTGAAGATTGCTTTTTGCCCTAGAGGACAAATTCCTATTTTATATAGAAATAGATAGAGCAGTGATATGGACATAATTGGCAATATTAATAACTATCAGCTACTTGTACCGTCCCTTTATTTTTAAAATCGTTTTATCCGTGTTCTTGCATGTGCAATAATAATTTTGTATGTACAATAGATGCTGCTACTGGATTTTATTTTTGTAAACCTTTTATGACTTTGTTCCTGAAATAAAAGATATAATTATTATTGAGAATAGGAAGGCTTTACTCGCTCCCCTGCTTGGGAGTCTAAACATCAAACAATGCAGACATATACAATTACTTCAATCAGATATGGACTACCACATAGTCTATAGGTATATTGTGTTTTCCATTAAGTTGCAGAAGATCGTGTGTAAAAAATTACTCTTATATTTATTCTGCCGTTTACAAAAATTAAAAAGTGTTCAGACCCTGGGGAATGGGGTCCCAAAAATACTAAAAGAAGGGGGCTACACAGTCCCCCTTTCTACAAAAAAAAAAAAAAAAGCTGTCATCTTGCCGGAGGCCCCGCCCCCTCCCTGCACCACTCTGCAAGTTGGGGATTGTTAAGGGACATTTGCAGAGGCGGCACATTTGCACATTTGCAGAGTGGTGGAGAAAGGGGGTGTGGCTTCTGTCCACCTCAGAAATCCCACTGTGTGGGGTTTACTGGAGGTAAGAGGTAGGCTAGTTGGCCCCTAAGGACCCCAACAGCGAAGGGGACTCCAATCCCCATCCAAGAGCGCACCAGGGAGTGCGTTTGCAGAGTGGTGGGCAAAGGGGGCATGGCCTGTTATGAGAACGTAGCAATCCTGCTGTGTGCTACTTACTGGAGGTAATAGGAGGGGTAGTCGGCCCCAAGGATGTCCTTGGGGCCAACTACCCCTCTTCTAACCTCCAGTAAGTCCCACAGAGTAGGATTGCTAAGAAGTCTTCGGAGGCCACGCCCCCTTTCGCCACCACTCTGCAAACGCACCTCATGGCAGAATACGGGATGGGGATAAAGTCCACTTTACTCCTGCGGGACTTTGGGGGCCAAGAAGCCCTCCTGGTACCTCCTGTAAGTCTTATGCAGCGGAATTCCTGAGTGCTGGTCAGAGGCCCAGCACCCTTTCTCTACCACTCTGCAAACGTGACTACTACTTAAAGGAGCATCTTTCTGCACCTCTGACTTAGAGGTAGTTTTAATCCCCGCCCTATTATGTACTAGGGCCTTACAGAGGAGGTCATGCCAATCACAGGGGTACCCCAACGCATAGTGTTCTCTAGTGTATGTAGGTATTTTCACTGTATTCTATGTGTCTTTTAGCATAGCACTGGCTCTAGGCCTGGTTAGTCAGAGTCAGTTACCACCAGTAGCCGTCAGCAAAACGTTGGGGGCACAGGATGACTTTGCAACTAGACCTCTTTCTGTACCTCTGATGGTTATTGCTACATAGCTCCTGCTTCTTTCTGCACTTTTCTTCATCTTTCTGGACTTCTGTTGCCTCTTTCTGCATATCTCTTGCTTCTTTCTGCACCTTTCTTTGTCTTTCTGGACTTCTGTTGCCCCTTTCTGCATTTCTCTTGCTTCTTTCTGCGCCTTTCTTCCTCTTTATGCACATGTCCTACCTCTGTAGGCATAGTTAGAAATTAGCATTTAAAAAACCTTAAAAATTCTCTGAAAAAACCTTAGGTTTCAGTGACGTTATAGTTAGAAATTAGCATTTAAAAAACCTTTGAAATTCACTGTAAAAATCGTAGGTTTCAGGGACGTTATAGTTAGAAATTAGCATGTAAAAACCTTTGAAATTCACTGAAAAAACCTTACTTTTCAGGGACGTTCTTGGTAGAAATTAACATTTAAAAAACCTCAGAAATTCTCTGAAAACACCACAGGTTTCAGGAACGTTATAGTTAGTTGGACATTTCACTCGTACGAAACCCCGCAATGCACTGCTGATGACGTTACATATTACATCATTCATGACATGGTCAGTGACATCACTGATGACATCTCAAATCACATCCCCAATGACATCATCCACGTGATAATCTGATACACCTCCTCACACCCTAATATAACCTTTGATACGCCCACTGATACAGACTACTATTTTTGAAACCATAGACACACCAATACCAGTTACTACATACCCACTCACTGAATCCTAGGTCTACACACACATCCACTCATTCACTCATACATGCAATCACTCTTCAACACAGCACTATCATTTGCACTCATACACCTATACAGACACTCACACACTGTCACACATCCATAGACTTACACACTAGGCCTCGGCGAAAATTTCGTTCCGTTCGCGGAAATTGCGATAATTTGACATTTTCGCATTCCGCGGAGAGCGCGAAAATGTCAAAATTTCCCCATTCTGCAGCTTGGCGATAATTTGTTTCTTGCTCGCGCTGTAAAATAATACATTCTCGCGCGCGCGATTGCCTTACCTGAATCCCTGCGTTCGCCGACAGGTTTTCTTGATCCGGTCGCGTTCTCCATGAGATGTTGTATTGTTTTTAGACATTTGCGCTGTCTCGCGACAGTTCGCGCCCGCAGTTATGTCATGCGTCGCACGATCACGTCTTCATTCTTGCGATCATGCACCTCGAGACAACTGATAACAAGATGGCCACGCCTGCGAGCAACCACATGGGTAAGTTGGCGAGCCGCAACCATGCAGAAAATCTCGCGAACATGCAGGAAAAAACCTTCCGCATCTTCGAGAAATTTTCGCGTGTTTGCGATAATTTTTAACATTTTCGCGATAATTTGCGAAAGTGGATTTCGCAAATTCCGCCCACCCCTATTACACACACACCTAGTCAGTCATGCAAAGAATCAATCACACTCCCATTTACTCACCTATACAGTTATACACACCTCACTTATTCATACAGATACTAACACATACTTACTCTCTTATACAATCACTGATACAAGCATACACTCATGCATACAGCCACTCTCACAATCACTCGCTCTCACATATAGTCGTTTATATATTACAACACTCACATATACTGCCTTCTACATATGTAGCTACTCACACATGTACCACTGAGACATCCATTCACTCACCAACACACCCCCGTACACACACTCACCCATCCATACAGTTCATCACAGATGTACTCTTGGACCCATACACCCAGTGAATCACTCATGCACACATCTATGCAGAGAGTCACACACACCCTACCCACCAACACAGACACTCAGGCACCCATACAGATACTCAGACAACCAAACAATAACCCATATAGACACTCATCTAGCTACTCACCAACCCATGCAGCCACTTACACACCAACTGACAGACTGGTACAGACATTCACACAGTTTAGTCACTAACTCATGCATTCAGTAAGACACGTTTAAACACTGACTTATAAAGACAGTCACACACCTACTAAATCATCCATTCACACACTCATACACCCACTCATTCTTCAATACACCATGGCAAATATATATATATAAAACATATTTAAACTTCACAGAAACACACAGTCACTGGATGATGACATCAGTGATGTCATTTGAGATGTCATCAGTGATGTCGAGATTGATGTCACTGACCATGTCATGAATGATGTAATATGTGACGTCATCAGCAGTGCATTGCAGGGGCACACGTTATAGTTAGCTGAACTAACAATAACGGCTGAATTTCTCTGGTTTTCTTTGAGTGAAATGTCCAACTAGCCTACATATGTGTATATATATATATATATATTCACTGAAAAAACCATAGGTTTCACACATGTTATAGTTAGCTGGACATTTTACTGATAAAAAACCTATGAAATTCCCCCGTTATAGTTAGTGCAGGCAACTATAACTCACGTGACCGCAATCCTCTGCTGATGCTAATACTGTATTTAGACACTTATTTGCCCATGTCTTCTTCCATTAAATTTTAGCTATACATATATTACAAATATTTTTTTTTCATAAAGACACATATGTCATCAGCAGAGGATTGCGGTCGCGTGAGTTATAGTTGCCTGCACTAACTATAACGGGGGAATTTCATAGGTTTTTTATCAGTAAAATGTCCAGCTAACTATAACATGTGTGAAACCTATGGTTTTTTCAGTGAATTTTCAAGGTTTTTTAAATGCTAATTCCTAACTATAACGTGTGTGAAACCTATGGTTTTTTCAGTGAATTTGTACGTTTTTTTAAATGCTAAGTTACTTTACGCCATTCGTGGCGTGCGCGCCCACTTAACGCAGTTCGTTCTGTGCGCGCACCGCGTGCGCCCACTTTACGCAGTTAGTGCCGTGCACGCACGGTGGGCACGCGGTGCGCTACGCGCACCGCATGCCCATGTTACGCTGGATGGGCCATGTACGCACGATGCGCTTCGCGCACCGTGCGCACATGGAGGGCATATTACGCGCTTCGTTGTGCAAGGTAAACTTTTACATTTTCATTGCATACATATGCCATGCACAAATTGTGCCCTTCGGCCACCATTTGCACACGGGGTGGGGAGAGTATGGTTAATTTTTTTTTTAAACCTTTACATGTCCATAACATATATATGCTATGCTTCGCGCACCGTGCGCGCACAGTGAGCACGCGGTGCGCTTCACGCACCGTGCGCCCACTTTACGCAGTTAGTGCCGTGCACGCACGGTGAGCACGCGGTTCGCTACGCGCACCGCGTGCCCACGTTACGCTGGATGGGCCATGTACACACGATGCGCTTCGCGCACCGTGCGCACATGGAGGGCATATTACGCGCTTCGTTGTGCAAGGTAAACTTTTACATTTTCATTGCATACATATGCCATGCACAAATTGTGCCCTTCGGCCACCATTTGCACACGGGGTGGGGAGAGTATGGATAATTTTTTTTTTTAAACATTTACATTTTCATAACATATATATGCTATGCTTCGCGCACCGTGCGCGCACAGTGAGCACGCGGTGCGCTTGGCGCACCGCGCGCCCACTTTACGCAGTTAGTGCCGTGCACGCACGGTGGGCACGCGGTTCGCTACGCGCACCACGTGCCCACGTTACGCTGGATGGGCCATGTACACACGATGATCTTCGCGCACCGTGCGCACATGGAGGGCATATTACGCGCTTCGTTGTGCAAGGTAAACTTTTACATTTTAATTGCTTACATATGCCATGCACAAATGGTAACTTCGGCCACCATTTGCACACGGGGTGGGGAGAGTATTGTTAATTTTTTTTAAAAAATATTTTTTACCGTACGCGTACGGTAAGCGTAATCGCCGATTTTTCGAAAAAATAAATATTGACTTTTTGGCCTTGGGGGTTCTTTGGGGACACCTTCATCAAGGCTAGGTGGTTAGGAGCAGTCTAAACAGCTCGTTTATATGTTTTTTCCCTTTGTTTTTCCTCCCCCCCTCAGAGTGCGAGAGAGAAAATGGCGGCCGCCGCTTCCTGGTTTCGACCGATTCGAATGTTTACTAAGATCTAACAGCCAATCAGAATCGCGCTCGCGCACGTCACCGTACGCGTATGGTAAGCTTACCGTAAGCGCACGGTAAGCGCACCGTAAGCTGCCACAGATATATATATTGATTTAAATGCTATTTTCTCAGGAACTACTGAACAGATTTACACCAGACCTACAAAAGGCACTTCCTTGACCTGAGGACTACCTCTCTGCCAAATTTCAAGTAACTCTGTTCAGCCGTTCGGGCTGTAGCTGTGTCTAAAGGTCCTATGGAAAAATGCATGGGAAAAACGCGTTTTGGGACCCCCCTTTTTTCTCAGCCCCCGCTTGACGAATCCCCCCGAGACTTTCAGGGTAGGAGCGGAGTGTAGCGCCCCACCTATTTTGAATATTTCGCGAGGATTCGTCGACCGGCGCCAAAGTTATTCCAAATAGAATGTTGCGGATTTCCTATGGAAACAGGGTCCTAACTATAACTACCTACTGGCGACCGCCAGTAGGTAATATACATATATATATATATAGAGACAGAGAGATATAGATATATATTATCTACTGGCGATCGCCAGTAGATAGTTATAGTTAGGACCTAGTTTCCACAGGAAACTCATTTTTTGTTTTCGCAATAACTTTGGCGCCGGTTGACAAATCTTCGCGAAATTCTCAAAACTTAGGGCCCGTTAACGTCAGATCCTATCCCGAAAGTTTTGGAGTGATTCGCCAAGTGGGGGCCGAGAAAAAAGGGGGGTCCCAAAACGTGTTTTCTCAATGTTATTTCCTATAGGAAACTTTAGACACGGCTACAGCCCAAACTGCTGAACGAAATTACACCAAATTTGGCAGAAAGGTAGCCCTTGTTTCAGAAAGAGACCTTTTTTTAAATGGTGTAAATCCATTCAGTAGTTCCTGAGAAATTTAAAAAAAAGAGGTTGAAAAATGAATTTCCCATAGGAAACTTTAGACACAGCTACAGCTTGAACTGCTGAACGGAATTACACCAAATTTGGCAAAAAGGTAGTGCTTGGTTCAGAAAGCACTCTTTTTCTTAAATGGTGTAAATCCGTTCAGTAGTGGCTGAGAAAATCAAAAAATAATTGTTTTGATATCTGTGGCCGCGGTGGATCTGCGCACCCTGCCAATCACGAGCTGCATTCTAATTGGCTGTCAACACGTCAAACCTGGAAGTGTTGGCAGCCATTTTGTGCCTCAGAAGAACCGAGGCACAAGAAAACAGTAAAACAAACGCACAAAACAAGAAAAGGGTGCAGGGTAGAAACACCCTGACCCCAAAAATGCATTTAAAAAAAAAAGAAATCAGCCGTATTCGCACTGGGTGGGCGAATCCGGCCGAGAAAATAAAAAAAAAAAATATAAATTTTTTTTAAATGGGGGTCAGGCCCTATGGTATGGGGTCCCCAGGGCTCAAAAACAGTAAAAATAAGGGGGGCCACATAGCTCCCCCTTCCCAAAAAAATCTTTAAAAAACAACTCGCGATCATGCCGGAGGCCCCGCGCCCTCCCAGCAACACTCTGCAAACGCGCCCTGTTGCGCGTTTTAAGTTGGGGAATTAATTCCCCTTCAATACTGGGGGTTCCCGGGGGCCAACTAGTCCATCAGGTACCTCCAGTAAGTGCCACAGGGCTCCGTTGCAGACAGGTGGTCCAGGCCACGCCCCTTTTTACACCTCTCTGCAACGCAGCTCTGTGGCGCTTACTGAAGGTACCTGGTGGGCTATTTGGACCACAGGGACCCTCAGGATTGAAGGGGACTTTATCCCTCAACTTAAAACGCACCACAGGGCGCGCTTGCGCAGTGGTGAAGAAAGGGGGCGGGACTGAGGTGCCATGTGTGCAAACACACCCTGTGGCGCGTTTAAAGTTGGGGAATTAATTCCTCTTCAATCCTGAGGGTCCCTGGGGGCCAACAACCCCACCAGGTACCTCGAGTAAGTGCCACTGTGCTGCGATGCTGAGAGGTGGGCCAGGCCACGCCCCTTTTTACACCTCTCTGCAACGCAGCTCTGTTGTGCTTACTGGAGGTACCTGGTGGGCTAGTTGGACCCCAGGGACCCTCAGGATTCAAGGGGACTTAATCCCCCAACTTAAAATGCATCACAGGCACGTTTGCACAGTGGTGAAGGTAGGGGGCGGGGCCTGAGGTGACATATGTGCAAACACGCCCTGTGGCGCATTTTAAGTTGGGGAATTAATTCCTCTTCAATCCTGAGGGTTCCTGGGGGCCAACAACCCCACCAGATACCTCCAGTAAATGCCACTGCGTTGCGTTGCAGAGAGGTGGGCCAGGCCACGCCCCTTTTTACACTTCTCTGCAACGCAGCTCTGTGGCGCTTACTGGAGGTACCTGGTTGGCTAGTTGGACCCCAAAGACCGTCAGGATTCAAGGAGACTTCATCTCCCAACTTAAAATGGCCCCAGGGCGTGTTTGCACACATCACCTCAGGCCCCCCTCTCCCTTCACCACTGTGCAAACGCACCCCGTAGTGCATTTTAAGAGGTAGTTTTAATCCCCTCTGCCCTATTATGTAATAGGGCCTTACAGAGGAGGTCATGCTAATCACAGGGGTACCCCAACGCATGTTGTTCCCTAGTGTATGGAGGTGTTTTCACTGTAATCTAAGTGTCTTTTAGCATAGAACTGGCTCTAGGCCTGGTTAGTCAGAGTCAGTTACCACCAGTACCCGTCTGAAAAAGATGTGGGCACAGGATGATTTAGCAACAAGGCCTCTTTCTGCTCCTCTGTTGGTTCTTTCTGCCTATGTCTTTCTTCTTCCTGCACTTTTCTTCATCTTTGTGGACTTCTGTTGCTTCTTTCTGCATTTCTTTTGCTTCTTTCTGTGCTATTTTCATTCTCTCTTCACATGTCCTATCTCTGTAGGCATAGTTAGAAACTAGCATTTGAAAAACCTTTGAAATTCACTGAAAAAACGATAGGTTTCAGGACGTTATAGTTAGAAATTAACATTTAAGAAACCTTTGAAATTCACTGAAAAAACCATAGGTTTCAGGGACATTATAGTTAGAAATTAGCATTTAAAAAACCTTAGAAATTCACTGACAAAACCACAGGTTTCAGGGATTTTATAGGTAGTTGGACATTTCACTCATTCAAAATCAGAGAAATTCTGCCATTATAGTTAGTTCAGCTAACTATAACTCGTGCACCCGCAATGCACTGCTGATGACGTCACATATTACATCATTCATGACATGGTCAGTGACATCACTGATGGCACCTCAAATGACATCACTGATGACATCACTCATGACATCATCCACGTGATAATCTGATGCACCTCCTCATACCCTAATATAACCTTTGGTACACCCACTCTAAAATAAAGACTACCATTTTCGAAACCATAGACACACCAATACCAGTTAGTACATACCCACTCACTAATTCCTAGGTCTACACACACATCTGCTCATTCACCCATACAGTCATTCATACATGCAGTCAACCATCAATACTGCACTATCATATGCACTCACATATCTATACAGACACTCACACTCTGCCACTCATCCATAGAGTTACTCACACACATAGTCAGTCATGCAAAGTATCAATCACACTCCCATTTACTCACCTATAGAGTTATAAACCCACCACTTATTCAAACATATACTAACACATACTTACACTGTTATACAGTACCTAATATAAGCACACACTCATCCATACAGCCACTCTCACAATCACTCACTCTCACATATAGTCATTTATATACTCCAACACTCACATATACTCCTTTTCACATATGCAGTTAATCACACATGTACCACTGAGACATCCATTTACTCACCTACACACCCATACACACACTCCCCAACTCATATTGCCCTTCCAGATGCACTCTTGAACCCATACACCCAGTGAATTACCCACTCACACATCTATGCACAGAGTCACCCCCCACCCACACAGACACTCAGGCACCCATATAGATACTCAGACAACCATTCAATAACCCATATACCCTCATTTAGCTACTCACCTACCCATGCAACCGCTTACACACCAACTGACAAACTAAACTGTGTGAATGTCTGTATCAGTCACTAACCCATGCATTCAGTAAGACACATTTAATCCCTCACTTATACAGTCAGTCACGCACCTACTAAATCATCCATTCAGACACGTATACACCAACTCATTCTTCAATACACCTTGGCCTATATATATATATATATAACATAAACTTTAAAGAAGCACACAGTCACTGGATGATGTCATCAGTGATGTCATTTGAGATGTCATCAGTGATGTCATCAGTGATGTCACTGACCATGTCATGAATGATGTAATATGTAACGTCATCAGCAGTGCATTGCGGGGGCGCGAGTTATAGTTAGCTGAACTAACTATAACGGCTGAATTTGTCTGGTTTTGTACAAGTGAAATTTCCAACTAACTATAACGTTCCCGAAACCTATAGTTTTTTCAGTGAATATATATATATATATATATATATATTCACAGAGAAAAACATAGGTTTCAGGGGTGTTATAGTTAGCTGCCCATTTCACTCATACAAAACCATAGAAATTCCTCCGTTATAGGTAGTTCTGCTAACTATAACTCATGCGCCCGCAATGCACTGCTGATGATGTCACATATTGCATCATTCATGACATGGTCAGTGACATCACTGATGACATCACTGATGACATCTCAAATGACATCACTGATGACATCACTGAAGACATCATCCACTGAATGTGGTTTAGTTTGAAATTTAAATATGTATTATATATATACCAATCTATATTGAAGATTGAGTGGATATATAACTGTCTGGATCGAGGATTTAGTAGCTGTCTGACTGTCTTTTTAAGTGAGTAATTTAAAGTGTCTCACTTAATACATGGATTAGTAACTAAACTATGTGAATGTGTGCAGCACTGTCTCTGTTGGTGTATAAAATGCTGCATCAGTTGGTTACTAACTACATGAGTGTGTATATTAGTTATTGATTAGTTGGGTGAGTATTTGTATGGGACACTGAGTTTGTGTGTGGTTGGATGGGGTGTGTGTAACTCTATGCATAGATGTGTGAATGGTTGATTGACTAGGTGTATTGGTTTAAGAGTGCATGTGGAAACAGTTGTTTGGGTGACTGAGTGTATTTATTTGTGTGTTGGTGAGCGAATATATGTTTTAGTTGTACATCTTCAACAAAGTAAAAAAATAAAAAGGCATTGTATGTGAGAGTTGGTGTATATAAATAAGTATGTGTAAGAGTCAGTGATTGTGAGAGTAACTATATGAATGAGTGTATAATTGTAATGGTGCTTTTTTAACATATTAACGATGAGTTACTATGTGTTTGAATAAATGAGGTGTTGTTGGATAATTGTGTAAGTGAGTAAATTTAAGTGTGATACATTTTTTTCATGAGTGAGTAGGATGACTGCATAACCGACTAAGATGACTGCTGATGTGTCAATGTCTATATATGTGTATAAGTCCATTTGATAGTGTTCTATTAATTAATGACTGCATGTATAGATGATTCTGTTGTTGAATGGGTAGTTGTGTGTGTAGACTTAGAAATCAGTGAGTGGGTATGTAGTAACTGGTATTGGTGTGTCAACGGTTTCAAATATGGTACTCTGTGTTTTACGGTGAGGGATGAAAGGTTATACTAGTGTATGATGAGGTGTATCAGATTGTCAAGTGGATGAAGTCATCAGTGATGTCATTTGAGATGTCATCAGTGATGTCACTGACCATGTCATTAATGATGCAATGTGTGACATCATCAGCAGTGCATTGCGGGCACGTGAGTTATAGTTAGCAGAACTAACTATAACGGAGGAATTTCTATGGTTTTGTATGAGTGAAATGGGCAGCTAACTATAACACCCCTGAAACCTATGGTTTTTTCTGTGAATTTCTAAGGTTTTTTAAATGCTAATTTTTAACTATAACGTCTCTGAAACCTATGTTTGTTTCTAGTGAATTTCAAAGGTTTTTTAAATGCTAACTTTTAAGTGTGATAGTAGTTATATCTATTTTTTGTACTGATTTTCTACAGTTTTTTAACTGTTTATTTATAAATATTTTATTCATTAAATAACATTATATATTTTTCAGAAAATTACAAAAAAACATTTTTTTTAAATAAAACTGAAATATTGATTAATTTTCTTGTTTTCATTTTGTATTTTAATATATTTATATTATTTTCTTTTTTTTTAAAATTCATTTTTTTTTCGGAGTCGTGCACTCAAAGTGTACACATCACGGTGGGTGCGCGCATTCTAGCCGCCATTTTAGAAAAGTCATGAAGGATCTGCGTATGGTGTGCGACGGCTGCGTGTTTTTCAGTTACATCATATACATTTAATATCACGTGATATGCGCGATTGGTATGCGACCAGTCTGCGACTCCTGCTCCCACGCATTTGCGACACATGCGCATTACGGTACGAGATGTTTGCGTGGTTGCGGAACCCGCGTGACATCATATACGTGCTGGGGCATGCTGGGTGCGCGACTCCCGCAATAAAAATGTATGTTCCAAAATGATATGTATGTGTCTTTAATATACATATTAAGGCAATAGATTATGTAAGATATTCATCAAAATAATATATTTGTACTTATAATAAGCTTATATTATTTTTAAATATATTTTCGCAAAGTCGGGTGCGTGCATCGTGAGTGCAGAAAACCAGGTCAGCAGAGCTGCTGTAGAGCCAGAGAACCAGGTCAGCAGAGCTGCTCTAGAACCTAAGAACTAGGTCAGCAGAGCTGCTCTAGAGCCAGAGAACCAGGTCAGCAGAGCTGCTGTAGAGCCAGATAAACCAGGTCAGCAGAACTGCTTTAGAGGGAGAGAACCAGGTCAGCAGAGCTGCTCTGGAGCCTAAGAACCAGGTCAACAGAGCTGCTCTAGACCCAGAGAACCAGGTCTGCAGAGCTGCTGCAGAGCCAGAGAAACCAGGTCAGTAGAGCTGCTTTAGAGGGAGAGAACCAAGTCAGCAGAGCTGCTCTAGAGCCATAGAACCATGTCAGCAGAACTGCTTCAGAGCCATAGAACTGGGTCAGCGCAGCTGCTTTAGAGCCAGAGAACCAGATCAGCAGAGCTGTTGTAGAGCCAGAGAACTAGATCAGCAGAGCTGCTCTGTAGCATAAGAACTAGGTCAGCAGAGCTGCTCTAGAGCCAGAGAACCAGGTCACCAGACCTGCTGTAGAGCCAGAGAAACCAGGTCAGCAGAGCTGCATTAGAGAGAGAGAACCAGGTCAGCAGAGCTGCTTTAGAGCCAGAGAACCAGGTCAGCAGAGCTGCTCTAGCTGACACTGACTGACTGACACTGACTGACTGACACTGACTGATTGACACTGACTGACACAGATTGACTGACACTGACACTGACTGACACTGATTGACTGAAACTGACTGACTGACACTGACTGACACTGACTGACACTGATTGACACTGACTGACACTGATTGACTGACACTGACTGACTGACACTGATTGACTGACACTGATTGACTGACACTGACTGACTGACACTGACTGACACTGACTGACTACTCTCTACTACTCTACTACTGACTCTCTACTACTTTCTACTACTCTCTCTCTACTACTCACTCTCTACTACTCACTCTCTACTACTCTACTACTTTCTACTACTCTCTCTCTACTACTCACTCTCTACTACTCACTCTCCACTACTCTACTACTCTCTACTACTCACTCTCTACTACTCACTCGCTACTACTCTCTACTACTCACTCTCTACTACTCACGCTCTACTACTTTCGCTCTACTTCTCTCTACTACTCACTGTCTACTACTACTCTCTCTACTACTCACTATCTACTACACTCTACTATTCACTCTCTACTACTCACTCTCTACTACTCACTCTCTACTACTTTCTACTACTCTCTACCACTCACTCTCTACTACTCACTCTGTACTACTCACTCTCTACTACTCTCTACTGCTCACTCTCCACTACTCATTCTCTACTACTCGCTCTCAACTGCTCTCTACTACTCACTCTACTACTCACTCTCTACTACCCTACTACTCTCTCTACTTCTCACTCTCTACTACTCTCTCTCTACTACTCACTCTCTACTACTCTCTACTACTCACTCTCTACTACTTGCTCTCTGCTACTCGCTCTCTACTACTCTCTAGTACTCACTCTACTACTCACTCTCTACTACTCACTCTCTACTACTCACTCTCTACTACTCTACTACTCTCTACTACTCACTCTCTACTACTCTCTACTACTCCTCTCTCTCTACTTCTCTCTACTACTCACTCTCTACTACTCTCTACTACTCACTCTCTACTACTCTCTCTCTACTACTCTCTACTACTCACTCTGCTACTCACTCTCTACTACTCTCTAATAGTCTCTCTCTGCTACTCACTCTCTACTACTCTCTACTACTCACTCTCTACTACTCTCTACTACTCACTCTCTACTACTCTCTACTACTCTCTACTACTCACTCTACTTCTCACTCTCTACTACTCTCTAATACTCACTCTCTAATACTCACTCTCTACTCCCCACTCTCTACTACTCACTCTACTACTCTCTACTACTCACTATCTGATACTTTCTCTACTACTCTCTACTACTCACTCTCTACTCTCTATTACTCGCTCTCTACTCTCAACCTCTCTACCTCTCTCTACCTCTCTCTCTACTACTCTCTACCTCTCTACCTCTACCTCTCTACCTCTACACCTCTACCCATACACCTCTACCTCTCTACCTCTCTGTACATGCACACATATGCACATATATATATGCATATAAGTGCATATGCATTTATATATATGTATGTGTATATATATTTATACATATATAAACATATAAATATAATCTGCATATCTATATAAATGCATGCAAACATATACATATACATATATGCATACATATGCATGGAATGTACATGAACGTTTGAAAAAACTCTAATACAAGCAAAGCTAAAAAGCCACCTAATTACAAACATAATTGCTTTAACTTAAATGAGGGCAAGACCTATTGCATTTTCAATGCTTGTTTACTTTGATTCCATCAAGAAGGCATTCAGATGTGTCACACATTTTCCATAAATTCTCATTAGATCACTGTAGTAAAGCTACTGCTCACCAGGGAAGTCTGCTGCTGGTATTCAAAGTGCATGTTTCAGTCTGCAAGTCAGAATTTTTTTATGAAATGGAAGAGGATTTGAGAAGTCAAAATGTGCCCTATTCTTTCTTTCTGCAGCACTAATCATAATTTCTATGGCAAAATGAACCCCCTCATTTTGTTCCTTTGCAAATTAAATGTTTTAAGTGTAACCACTTTATTCCAATCAAGATGGCATCAGGTGTGCCATACTTTTGTCATAAGTAAGACTGTTAGCGCTCTAGTTGTTCTTTAAAACACTCTGGGACATTCTGTCATTGGGCTATAATTGGGCTACACCTCGGTGATATTTGTGCTACATTTGGGCTCTTTTGTCTCTGGTGGCCATCTTGGGAGACTTATTTGTTTTGAAGTTTCCTAATTTCATCATTTACAACAGTCTCCTCAGTAGGAAATACTTTCAGGGTTTTTTACTTCCATTCCATCAAGAAGGCATTCAGATGTGTCACACATTTGCCATAAATTCGGAATGTTAGCACTCTAGTTGCTTATTAGATCACTGTAGTAAAGCTACTGCTCACCAGGGAAGTCTGCTGCTGGTATTGAAAGTGCATGTTTCAGTCTGCATGTCAGAATTCTTTAATGAAATAGAAGAGGATGTGAGAAGTCACTCAAAATGTGCCCTAATTTTCTTTTTTCCGCACTAATAATTTCTATGGCAAAATGAACCTCCTCATTGTGTTCCTTTTAAATTAAACTACTCACTCTCTACTACTCACTCGCTACTACTTTCTACTACTCACTCTCTACTATTCTCTCTCTACTACTCTCTACTACTCTCTACTACTACTCTCTACTACTCACTCTCTACTACTCACTCTCTACTACTCTCTACTACTCACTCTACTGCTCTCTACTACTCTCTACCACTCACTCTCTACTACTCTACCACTCACTCTCTACTACACTCTCTCTCTACTACTCCCTCTCTACTACTCACTCTACTACTCTCTACTACTCACTCTCTACTACTCTGCTACTCTCTACTACTCACTCTCTATTACTCACTCTCAACTACTCACTCTCTACTACTCACTCTCTACTACTCACTCTTTACTACTCTCTACTACTCACTCTACTACTCACTCTTTACTACTCTCTACTACTCTCTACTTCTCACTCTCTACTACTCACTCTCTACTACTCACTCTACTACTCTCTCCTACTCACTCTCTGCTACTCTCTCTACTACTCTCTACTACTCTCTCTCTACTCTCTACTCTCTATTACTCATCCTCTACTCTCTACCTCTCTCTACCTCTCTCTCTACTACTCTCTACCTCTCTACCTCTACCTCTCTACCTCTACCTCTCTACCTCTACCTCTACGTCTCTACCTCTACGTCTCTACCTCTCTCTACACGCACACATATGCACATATATGCATTTGCATTTATATATATGTATATGTATATATATACATACATATATAAACATATATATAATCTGCATATCTATATAAATACAAATATAAATGCATGCATACATATACATATATGCATGTTATGTACATGAAATTTTGAAAAACACTAATAAAAGCAAAGCTAAAAAGCCACCTAATTACAAACAGAATTGCTATAACTTAAACGAGGGCGAGACCTATTGCATTTTCAATGCTTGTTTACTTTGGTTCAATCAAGAAGGCATTCAGATGTGACACATTTGCCATAAATTCTGAATGGTAGCACTCTAGTTCCTCATTTGATCACTGTAGTAAAGCTACTGCTCACCAGGGAAGTCTGCTGCTGGTATTCAAAGTGCATGTTTCAGTCTGCATGTCAGAACTTTTTAATGAAATAGAAGAGGATTTGAGAAGTCAAAATGTGCCCTAATTTTTCTTTCTGCAGCATTAATCATAATTTCTATGGCAAAATGAACCCCCTCATTTTGGTCCTTTGCAAATTAAATGTTTTAAGTGTTACCACTTTATTCCAATCAAGATGGCTTCAGGTGTGCCATACTTTTGTCATAAGTAAGACTGTTAGTGCTCTAGTTGTTCTTTAAAACACTCTGGGATTTCTGTCATTGGGTTATACTTGGGCTACATCTCGGTGATATTTGTGCTACATTTGGGCTCTTTTGTCTCTGGTGGCCATCTTGGGAGACTTGTTATGAAGTTTCCTAATTTCCTCATTTACTACAGTCTCCTCAGTAGGCATACTGTCAGTTTTTTACTTTGATTCAATAAAGAAGGCATTCAGATGTGTCACACATTTGCCATAAATTCAGAATGTTAGCACTCTAGTTGCTCATTAGATCACTGTAGTAAAGCTACTGCTCACCAGGGAAGTCTGCTGCTGGTATTGAAAGTGCATGTTTCAGTCTGCATGTCGGAATTCTTTAATGAAATAGAAGAGGATTTGAGAAGTCTCTCAAAATGTGCCCTAATTTTTCTTTCTGCAGCACTAATTATACTTTCTATGGCAAAATGAACCCCCTCGTTTTGTTCCTTATTAAATTAAATGTTTTAAGAGTTACCACTTCATTCCAATCAAGATGGCTTCAGGTGTGCCATACGTTTATCATAAGTAGGAGTGTTAGCGTTCTAGTTGTTCTTTGGAACACTCTGGGAAGCTGCAGTAGAACAAAAAGGAATCAACTGACAGTCTCTGCCCTTGTTGGATGTACATGTTTTACTGAGAATGTCAGACTTCATTCTTACATGACTAAGAAAGATAATGTGAATTTACAGAAAATATGCTCTCAGTTTAGCTTATAGATCACCTTCCAAACCTCTGTCGGAAAAGCATGTGAAAATAGTTTTCTCTCGAACATGATTCATGATATCCCAGCAGAAGGCTTTTTCACATGGTAAAATCACCTTAGAACATACCACAATTCCTAAAATGAGTATGGTACCATCAACAAATGATTTATAATGTAACTAACGTCTTAAAACCTTCTATTAACTGCAATGCTTTTTAATGAGCTGCTATCATGTATATTGGTCCCAAGATGGCTGCCAACACTTCTTGGATGAAGTGCTGACAGCCAATCAGACCTCACGATGAGATGTGTGGTTAGGCTCCGCCCAGATATATATGTGATTTTACTTTTGATTTTCTCAGGAACTACTGAACGGATTTACACCATTTAAGCAAAAGGCACGACTCTGAACCAAGGTCTACCTTTCTGCCAAATTTGGTGTAATTCGGTTCAGCAGTTCGGGCTGTAGCTGCGTCAACAGGTCCTATGGGAAATTGCATGGGGAAAAAGCGTTTTGGGACCCCCCTTTTTTCTCATCCCCCGCTTTACGAATCACCACGAAACTTTCAGTATAGGAGCGGACCGGAGCTGGCCAAAAGTTTGGAACATTTTGCGAAGATTCATCAGCCAGCGCCAGACTTATTGGGAATAGAATGTTGCGGATTTCCTATGGAAAATAGGTCCTAACTATAACTACCTACTGGCGACCGCCAATAGGTAATATATATATATAAATATATATATATATATACATATATATATATGCCAATCGAAAACACCCGAACACGAAAATACCAGCAGCCCAGCCGGGCTTCAAACAGCAACCCAGAGGGAATTGAAAGCATTAAGGGAAACAAACAGCAGCATCCACTTTGGATGTAAGAACTTACCTGCCTACAACGACCAGAATACCTTGCTAGGACACGCCCATCAGGGCTGGCTTTACTACAAAAATTGCGAGTGCGATTTAAACCTGCACAGCTGTCTCTTCCTCGACATTAGCCAGTGAACAAGGGGGACTGCTCCTGAAACACGTATGACACATAAGATGAAGCTGCGAGGGCCTCGCTGAGCATGCTGTTGTCTATCAGAAATAAAAGGTTGAATTTACGCTGGGTGTGGTGCCTTCTCACTTCGGGTGTTTTCGATTGGCATATATATATATATATATATATATATATATATATATATATATATATATATCCACACACGAGTCTCCGTTCAGGAGTCTTCAACCCTTCGGGGCGGCCTCTCAAACAGCGGACACGGAGGGGCCCACCAATCACGACATGTGAACAAAACGAACAGAGGCCCAAATCCTGAGCAGCAGTCCTTTAATCATGGAAAACCAGCACAATGCCTCCCATAACCCTACATGTTTCGGCACCTGCGCCTTGATCACGGGAAAGAGGCAGTTCACAAAGTGCATACGTGCGTGTGGTTTTAAAGATGGTCGTGACTCACGTGACTGTTCAGCCTACGTCTCCCACAATGCAGCAGAAACATCAGGTAAGTGATGGCATTCTTTCCGACAGTTCTCAAATTAATGCACAGATTGTACAAATGCATTTCTCCACTTTCCGCTGCATTTAGTAATCATTAAATCCAGATGGAACACAGTCACGTTTAAAATGGTATTTGCCAGCAGGGTGCAATTATGACATGACCTCCTCGTCAAAGGACCTGGCCCCGGAACGATCGGTGCAGGAGCTCATCCCAACCGAAGCCCTTCCATCACCGCCGCTTCATTTCACTTCATTAGCGTTACCACAGTGGGAAAAACGGCAGTGCGTGGGTCGTACTCCTAATTTTGAATCCACACACAAGTCTCCGTTCAGGAGTCTTCAACCCTTCGGGGTGGCCTCTCAAACAGCGGACACGGAGGGGCCCACCAATCACGACATGTGAACAAAACGAACAGAGGCCCAAATCCTGAGCAGCAGTCCTTTAATCGTGGAAAACCAGCACAATGCCTCCCATAACCCTACATGTTTCGGCACCTGCGGCTTGATCACGGGAAAGAGGCAGTTCACAAAGTGCATATGTGCGTGTGGTTTTAAAGATGGTCGTTACTCACGTGACTGTTCAGCCTACATCTCCCACAATGCAGCAGAAACATCAGGTAAGTGATGGTATTCTTTCCGACAGTTCTCAAATTAATGCACAGATTGTACAAATGCATTTCTCCACTTTCTGCTGCATTTAGTAATCATTAAATCCAGATGGAACACAGTCACGTTTAAAATGGTATTTGCCAGCAGGGTGCAATTATGACATGACCTCCTCGTCAAAGGACCTGGCCCCGGAACGATCGGTGCAGGAGCTCATCCCAACCGAAGCCCTTCCATCACCGCCGCTTCATTTCACTTCATTAGCGTTACCACAGTGGTCAAAACAGCAGTGCGTGGGTCGTACTCCTAATTTTGAATCCACACACGAGTCTCCATTCAGGAGTCTTCAACCCTTCGGGGCGGACTCTCAAACAGCGGACACGGAGGGGAGAGGCTGAACAGTCATGTGAGTCACAACCATCTTTAAAAGTGGCTGTGTGAGATAAAGCAATGGAGTCTGCAAGTTATATAAAAAGTGTCTTTATGTAAGTGCCATAAATGGATCCACTGGTGCAAGAGCTAAGGCATCCAGCCGAGGCAAACTCCAACCGCTTCTGCTGTATTCAAACCTAAGCTCCTGCATCAGTCAATTCCACATTACATGTTACAGTTCCATGTGACATAAACAATACCTATTAGACATGAATGACTGTAAATTGTGGAATGAAAATAAAGGTAGGATACGATTACCACACTGTGCCAACTAGTTCCTAAACAATGCCGTGTATTTTATCTTGATCACCAGCTCGTGAGCAGAGGCTGAGGATGAGCTAATTTGTATGAAAGGGCTTCATGGATAACAGGCAGGCAGAGAGGCGTGCATACAAAGAATAGATATGGTTTCAAAATGGATGTCGGGTTTAGGCTAATTTAGAAAGTAAATAGCGTATTTGCGTAGGCCATACATCATCCATCCCTGGTTAGTGTGGAGACGTAAGGGCCAATAATGAAAACAGAGTTCAAATGCCTAAGCATACTTAGAAAGTTATGATATGAAAATAGTTCAATTGAAGTGTATTACAAAATTGTATAGGAAAAGTCAAAAATTTGGAAAAAATCAATCCAAGAATAAAGTGAATTTCTTACAAGTCTTGGAGATTGCAGTCTGGAAGTTCTTCAGCGGCTTGAGATGCGTAATCTTCCAAGAGGCGATTGTTGCCATTGTGTGAGAAAAGCGAAGTGATCCAATTCATATCCTCGACAGTAATGTTCCTCGAATGTTGGAGCGGCAATTTGAATTGGCAGGCAATCTGCGATGTTGTCAAAGGTCGCACGTTGCAGGAGATCTTTGGCAGCTGCACAGAAATCCCATTCCGCCAGGATACCTTTTTGCGTTGCATCTGCCATTGCTCCACTGCCCGAACAATCAAGTCCATGGTTTTCAAGATACTCCATTACCTGCTGGATATCATGAGCATTTGATGGGATGTTGGCTAGGCATAGATCCAATCGGCAGTCGATTGGGCAAGTTTTGCAATAAAAAGATGGTTGCACGCAGATGTGTTAATAAATGTCATGTTATAGCTGTCTCCGATAATAGATAGAGGTAGGCAGCTGAAAAGTTGTTCCATTTTTTCACGGTATTGATGTAGCTTCGCGTAGAAGCGTATTCTGTCGGACATGCTTGTTACCACAAGGTGCGCAGCCATTTTTAACAAGCTAAAATAGTAGTAGGATGGCCGCAAAGAGAGCGAGAATTATGGGCACTGTTGCTGTTATTCCAGAGTTGATCGAATGAATGAAGTCTGGTGTTAGACTAAAAACAGTTTGAAAGTCTGTGAGAAGGCCGGAGGAGACAGTGTTAAAAAAGTGTGCCAGACCTTAAATGTCAGATGTGTTGAAAATTGTGTACAATTCACAAAGTGTAATGGGAGGTTCGTATTTAAAAGGGAGTGTATTTTACTTGAAGTTCGTGCTATCTGCAGTCGATAAATTACTTTTGGAGAAGTGAGGGCCACTTCTGTTTGAAACAAAAGCGCTTTCAGTTTGCTCCGTTTAATAAAATCTGTTTTCAAAGTAGGTATTGAAGTCCAAGGTGAACTTTGGGAGTTACATTGTGTGGGTGGGAATAGAGATTGCCAGAGGAAGTTATCCGGTTTGAAACAGTAAGGACATACGGTATGCCAGCTCCCATTGCGTAGCAGTCCATGTTATTAAGAAGCAGATAACTGCCATTAGAAAGCTGTGTGAATGTTGGTCTGATTGTGGGAGTTGGCCTGCTTTTAAGAAAGCACGCAAGATTGGGGGCTGTAAGTTTAGAAGCGTTGTGCAGTTGGACATTCTTGCATAGTAATGAATGACTGTCATTGTGGTCCCACTTTTCACCTGTGAGAAAAACTTCGGTATCCTCTTTAAGACAGCGATATGTAAATGGGAGAAACCACTGCTCGTAAATAAGCGTGCTACCTTATATAATCACATACAACATGACAAATAACATCTACACCTAGCAGACACAACAACACTACCTACTGTGGGAACCGTGGCTAGCCATGTACACAAACCAAACATAGCACCTCTGCCACACAATGTAGAAAGCGGGGAGAGATGGGAGCAAAGTATGTGCGAAGGTGGCAAGTGATTCTCGATTATAAAAGTATACAATGCAAAGTGTTGAGAGGATGTGCCGGGCAGACTTGAGTATGCAGAGCACAGACATGTACATGTCAACATACACTGATGGTCTATTGAGTGAAGTGGACAGTGGACGCAACCATGATAGTACAGTCAGTAGGGAAGATAACGAAAACATAGCGCATACGTGCCCCCTCCCCCCAAAATCTTTAGCATAGTGGGCTGGCTCGGCGTACACAAGGCTAGCATAGGGATATGAATAAAAGGCACGTTTCTCTGGGTGTCGTTCTCTTCTAGAATGCCGAACATTTTTGTCAGGTCTGCGCAGCTTACACTGCCACGAGGCTGACGCTGTGAGCGAAGGTGGCTGCGGTAATAATGCTCTCAGCTTGCTGCTACCCAGAAACCGTCATGGCCGCTGCGATGCACATATGCCCCACAGTTCACCTTTTGATACCGTCGTATGTGAAAGAGGGCCCACCACGTTCCGGAGGAAGCTCCTGGGCTGAGGTCTGCGAGCTGGGAAGGCTCCTGAGATCAACGCTGGCTACCGCGACACATGCAGACAGCGCCCAACCTGAGGCCCAGCACTGTGGAGTGCTCTGTATACTACTAACACAGCAGTCCAACAGGTACCAACAGTGGAACGGTGTCATGATCCCACAATGGACGATGTTAGAACTGCATCTGAGAGTGCAGCTGAAGGTACTGCTTTCGACCAGCAGCAACCAACTCTAGGTCCCAACAGTGGAACGGTGTCTTGATCCCACAATGAACGATGTTAGAACTACATCTGAGAGTGGAGATGAAGGTACTCCCTTCGACCAGGTGCATGCAACTCTAGGTCTCAACAGTGGAATGGTGTCTTCATCCCAGAATGAACGATGTCCGATATTACCTTCTGCTTGGTTTTCACAGAACTCCCTCCGTTGAGGTGCATCAGACTCTGTGCTTCCGTAGCTAATTGCTGCACATGATCATTGGGGTTGGGTGACTGCAGTCGCTGGAGTACACCACGGTACAGCAGGTCAGAGCAATGGATGATGTTAGAACTGCATCTGAGAGTGCAGATGAAGGTACTCCCTTCAACCAGGTGTAACCAACTCTAGGTCCCAACAGTGGAACGGTGTCTTGAACCCAGAATGGACGATGTCCGATATTACCTGCTGCTTGTTGGTTTTTACAGAAGTCCCTCCATTGACTTGCAGGAGACTCTGTGCTTCCGTAGCTAATTGCTGCACATGATCATTGGGCTTGGCTGACTGCAGTCGGTGTAGTATACCGCGGTACAGCAGGTCCGAACAGTGGAAAGGGGTCTTGATCCCACAATGCACAATGTTAGAACTGTATCTGAGAGTAGAGATGAAGGAACTCCGTTCGACCGGGTGCAAGCAACTCTAGGTCCCAACAGTGGAACGGTGTCTTGATCCCAAAATGGACGATGTCCGATATTACCTGCTGCCTGGTTTTGACAGAACTCCCTCCGTTGAGGTGCATCAGACTCTGTGCTTCCGTAGCTAACTGCTGCACATGATTATTGGGCTTTGCTGACTGCAGTTGTTGGAGTACACCGTGGTACAGCAGGTCGGAACAGTGAAACGGGGTCTTGCTTCTGTGATTGAGGATGTCAAAAGATAAAGTTTGTGATGATTTGTGTGTACCCCCTCCGATCAGGTGCAACCAACTGCGTGCTTCCGAATCCAACGGCACGTGGCTGTGAGGTGTTAATGAACACTGCCTCTGGCCTACACTGTGGTCAGCGGGGCTCACATTTCAGATTGAGTGGTGATTGTTTAATTACAAATTCCAGTAGGCAACTAACTACAACGTCTATTGAAATATACACAATAGCCTTTAAGTATACTTGCTTGAAGAAGTTTTTTAAGATGACTTATATGTCTAGTACAATGACCAAATTCTTCTTGGTAGTGGTAAAGAACACTGAATAACATTGTACACAGTGGACAGCAGAGATCGCAATTCGAATTATTTTGATTTATTTATTGCAGAGTTTTGTGTAATTTATGTTGTTGTATTTTGTGAAGAGAAAAAAGTATTCATGGAAGACTGTGCTCACTACTGCCTTCAATTTACACTGCAGACAGCAGTGTTCACAATTCAGATCGTGTCGCTATTGTAGATGACGCAGTCCTGTAGGCAAAAGACATTGCTCTAGTGCGCTCTGTCCGCACCACGCATACGCATTATCACAGGGTCCGCACACATTTTTTGTTGCTTCGCCTACAGCAAACTGGGCAGCTCAAGTCAACGCCACGTGGCTGTGGGCCCTTGCTGACCGCTCTCTGGCCTACACTGCAGACAGCAGTGTTTACAATTCTGATCGAGTTGCTATTGCAGATGATATAGTGTTGTAGGCAACAGACATTGCTCCTAGTACGGCCCACCCGCAGCATGCATCATCGCTGGCTGTGCACATGATGAATGCTTTTGATGTGGCTATCTCAGTGCACTAGACCTGCTGGACCCTTTATGATACAATCTTTTTGGGTATTATTTCAGATCTACTGCCTGTATCTTAGTATATCACAAGTTATGGTTCTTTTATGATAGAATTTTTTCTGTATTATTTATTTCACATCTAGTGTCCCTACCTTACTGCAGCACAAACTATTGACCCTTTTATTATTGAATCTCTGTGTGTGATCCAATGATTACTGTTGTAGCTGATGCTAGCAGCAACCATTCCCTGAGGGCTGGTTTACACTCACCCCACACGCATCCAGCACAGACGTCACTGGATATGTGACCCTGGTAATAAAAAGGAGTCGAGCGCACGTGCCCGTACCCACTTCCACTATCAATCTGTGTCCATGTGTTCATTATCTATGCATGATACTGCCCCTGGGCCGTACCACATTACATTGTGCTGTGGACAGCATATGCAACCATATTACCTCTGGCAGTGGGGAAAAGTTCTGTTATGTAGCTTTTAGATGCATGGCTATCACAGGTGGAAGGCTACTTTACAGAGCATAAATATTGATGAAGATGATGGTTGCATGTTGTGTGTAGTGTCAGATATGTGTACATAGCAAAAAGTTTTCAAAAAAGCTCTGTACGCAGAAGAGGAGTCTCTCATCAAACGCTGTAGAGAAAATGACTAAAATGGGTGGGGTCCTCCAACTGTTACAATAGGAAATGATATGAACCAATCAAATGCTTTTCTTTAAGGTCACATGGCAATCGCGCACCGAGCGCATAAGGAGGCTGCACCCGACGCGATTTTGAGAAAATATTACCATAATATAAGTTTATTACAGTTAGAAATATATAAATGTTTAAAATATTTTAGATTATCGCTTGTTCTCATATACACTTTAAACCTATTTAGATATAGTTTTGAGACGAAAAAAAATATGAGGGAATGGCGTTCCCGATGCGACACCATATGTCTGTGACATAACACAGGGCCTGGCAGCGTGCACTCGTCGCATATGCAACGCGCATCGGGGGTGACCCCAAACGCACATGACGTAAGGTGCAGCTTGGTACTGCGTACCCATCGCATACCAAAGTAGCAGCTGGCGCGACCACATATGTATATGATGTTACGCGGGACGCGGTGCCACAAACCCGTTGGATACGATATGCGCATCCTTTACGGGTTTAGCAATATGGCAGATAGGATTCCCGTGCTGATGGAGCTTGGTACACTACCGGTACTGGACTTCAGTTTAAAAAAAAAAAACAATATACATACTTTTTTTGAAGATATAAAACATTACATATTTTTCAAATAACAAAAGGATAATAGAGTTCCAAAATATTACAAAAAAATAGAAAAAATATGGGTTTTATAGATATTAAAATATGTAATTAACATTTAAAAAACCTTTGAAATTCACTGAAAAAACCATAGGTTTTACAGACGTTATAGTTAGGAATTATCATTTTAAAAACCTTAGAAATTCACTGAAAAAAACGTAGGTTTCAGGGACATTATAGTTAGTTGGACATTTGACTCATATAAAACCAGAGAAATTCACCCGTTATAGTTAGTTGAGCTAACTATAACTCGCGCGCCCGCAATGCACTGGTGATGATGTCACATATTACATCACTCATGACATGGTCATGACATCACTGATGACATCACTGATGACATCACTGATGGCATCATCCACCTGATAATCTGATGCACATACTGATGGCCTAATATAAACTTTGATACACGCACTCTAAAATACAGCCTACTATTTTTGAAACCATACACACAACAATGCCAGATAGTACATACCACCCACTATTTCCTAGGTCTAGACTCACATCCACTCACTTATACATGCAGTTACACATCAATACAGTACTATAATATGCACCCATACACCTATACATACAGTCACAGTCCGCCACTCATCCATAGAGTTACTCACACACCTAGTCAGTCATTCAAAGAATCAATCACATACCCATTTACGCATGTATACAGTTGTACACACCAACTGCATAATTTATACACACACCACATCACTTATTTATGCAGATACTAACACATACTTAATGTCTTATACAATCACTGATATAAGCAGACACTCATTTATACACCCACTCTTCAAATAACTTCCTCTCACGTATAGTCATTTATCTACTCAAACACTCACATATACTGTCTTAAAACATATGTAGTTACTCACACATATACCACTGAGACATTCATTCACTCACCAACATACCCATACACACAGTAACTCACCAATACAGCCCTTCCCAGATATACTTTTGAATCCATACAACCAGTGAATCATCCACTCAAACATGTGTGCACATCCCCCACCCACCCACACAGACACTCAGGCACTCATACAGGTACTCAAACAACAAATCAATAACCCATATAGACACTCATGTAGCGACTCACCAACCCATGCAGCCGCTTATACACCAACTGAGACACTAATACAGACTTTCACACAGTTTAGTCACTAACCCATACATTCAGTAACACATGTTCAATTACTCACTTATACAGTCAATCATGCACCTACTAAATAATCCATTCAGGGACATGTAAATTCACTCTTTCTTCAATACACCTTGGCATAGATATATATGAAAAATATTTAAACTTTACAGAAACACACATTCACTGGATGATGTCATCAGTGATGTCATCAGTTATGTCATTTGAGATGTCATCAGTGATGTCATTGACCATGTCATGAGTGATGTAATATGTTACGTCATCAACATTGCATCTGTAAAACCTATGTTTTTTTCAGTGAATATATATATATATGTATATATTATCTACTGGCGGTCGCCAGTAGATAGTTATAGTTAGGACCGAGTTTCCATAGGAAATCTCAAAATTCTATTTTGAATAACTTTGGCGCCGATTGACGAATCTTCGCGAAATTTTCAAAACTAATGGGGCGCTCCGCTCCTACCCTGAAAGTCTCGGGGTGATTCGTCAAGCGGGGGCCGAGAAAAAAGGGGGGTCCCAAAACACGTTTTCCCCATGGATTTTTCCATAGGGACTTTAGTCGCAGCTACAGCTCGAACGGCTGAACAGAATTACGTGAAATTTGGCAGAGAGGTAGCCATAAGGTCCGTTTGGTGCCTTTTGCAGGTTTTGTGTAAATCTGTTCAGTAGTTTCTGAGAAAATCGCATTTTAATCAATATATATATCTGTACGCGCGCAGCGTGCTCGCAGAGTGCGCGCACTCGGCCGTCCGCGAGCGCACTTCTGATTGGTTGTTACATCTTAGTAAACATTCCAATCGGTCGAAACCAGGAAGTGTCGGTCACCATTTTGTTTCTCGCACTGTGATGGTGTTGAAACATAAAGGAGAAAAACATGTAAAGGGGGCAAGCTGAACAGTTCCTGACCCCCTAGCAGGGGTCAAGGGGTCACAGGAGGTCCCCCTAGGGCAATTAAATAAAATTAATATTTTTCGGAAAATCGCCGAGTGCGCAAAGCGTGCGCGCACTATCGAAATGAAAACAATTCCGCGAGGTTCGCGCAGCGTGCGTGCACGGTATATATGCTCGATAATAAAATTGCAATATCAACCCCCCCGTGTGCACATGCTGTGCACAGCACAGCATGTGAGCATGGCCCCTATCAAAAGTAACAAAGTATACCACAACCCTTAACAACAAAGCGTATCATGTGTCCTCCTTGTGCGGACGGAGCGCGAAGTGCACCGTGCGTACATGGGCCATTAAGTGTAACATGGGCGCGCGGTGCGCGTAGCGCACTGCGTGCCCACCGTGCGTGCACGGTGCACAAAGTGCACCGTGCGTGCACGGCACTAACTGCGTAAAGTGTGCGCGAGGTGCGCAAAGCGCACCGCGTGCTCACCGTGCGCACACGGAACAAACTGCGTGAAGTGGGCGCGCGGTGCGCAAAGCGCACCACGTGCCCACCGTGCGTGCACCGTGCGCGAAGTGCACCGTGCGCGAAGCGCACCGTGCGCGCATGGCACGAACGGCGTAAAGTAACTTAGCATTTAAAAAACCGTACAAATTCACTGAAAAAACCATAGGTTTCACACACGTTATAGTTAGGAATTAGCATTTAAAAAACCTTGCAAATTCACTTAAAAAACCATAGGTTTCACACATGTTATAGTTAGCTGGGCATCTTCCTCATGAAAAACCAATGAAATTCCCCCGTTATAGTTAGTGCAGGCAACTATAACTCACGCGACCGTAATCCGCTGCTGATGACGTCAGATAGTAACCCATGTATTTACTAAGATACACTTAATCAGTCAGTTATTGAATCAATTTTCCCCCAAAAAATTCATCCATTTAGACACTTATATACCCATTTATTCTTCCATCGACCTTGAGATATACATATATAAAACATATTTGATTTTCAGAAAAACACACATTCAGTGGATGTCATCAGTGATGTCATGAGTGATGTCATTTGAGATGTCATCAGTGATGTCATGAGTGATGTCACTGACCATGTCATGAGTGATGTAATATGTGACATCATCAGCAGTGCATTGCGGGCGCGCGAGTTATAGTTAGCTGAACTAACTATAACGGGGGAATTTCAATCGTTTTGTACGAGAGAAATGTCCAACTAACTATAACACACCTGAAACCTATGGTTTTTTCAGTGAATTTCTAAGGTTTTTAACTCCTTCGCTGCTAGGCCTTTTCACCTCCTGTGCTAAGCCTTTTTTGGGCTATTTGGGGTAGTGCGCGCTTAGGCCCCTGTAACTTTTTGACCACATTAGGTATCCACGCCAAATTTGTGTCCTTTTCTTCCAACATCATGGGGATTCTAAAGGTACCCAGGGTTTGTGGATTCTCCTAGAGGGTTCCCAGAAATTAGTCAAAATACAGCAACATTTTGGTTTTTTTGTGAAAAATGGGAAAAACTGGCTGCAAATGAAAGTGTCTGAGTTTTTCTCTGCAAATGGTATCAAAAAAGGGTTTGTGGGGCTGAAATCACCATTTCACCAGCTTTTAGGGAATGACAGATTTTTGTCAGAAATCCAACATTTTTTACACAGTTTTGGCATTTTTCTGGGACATACCCTATTTTTGCTACTTTTTGAGCTTTCGACCTCCTTCCAGTTAATGGTAGAAATGGGTACAAAAGCAATAATGGATCCTGGAAAGCTATACATTTTTGAAAAGTAGACAACATTCTGAATTCAGCAAGGGGCCATTTGTGTAGATCCATCAAGGTTTCTTTATAGAAACTAACAGTTAAATATAGGAAAAATTAAAAATTAGTTGAAAAAAGCAGCCTTTTGCGTCAACGTTTTCACCTGTAACTTCTTCTAATTATGACACCGGGCCAAAATCCCAAGTGACCCCCCTTGCAAAGCCAGGTGGTTTTGCGATAGGCCATTTTGATGTCGCCTCACTACGTTTTGGGCCCTTGCCTGCCGCGGGTACTTGGGCCTCCCACACAAGTGAGGCACCATTTTTACCAGGAGACCTGGGGGAATGCTGGGTGGTGGTAAATTTGTGTGAGCCCGGAGATGCCACAACTTTCGCACACCAAAATGTGTGAAAAAAGTGATTGTTTTGAGCTAAAATTGAGGTTTGCAGGGGATTCTGGGTAAGGAAACGTTGGGGGATCCACGCAAGCCATACCTCCCTGGAAGCTGCCGGGTGTCTAGTTTTCAGAAATGTATGGGTTTGGTAGGTGTCCCTAGATGTCCGCCGAGCCCCGGGCCAAAAACCCAAGTGACCCCCCTTGCAAATCCAGATTGTTTAGACATAATTATTGGTTTGGTTCTACAGCGTGAGAATTTTGGAACAATATTGCAATGAAAATGTGACAGCCATTTTGAGGTTTGCAGGACATTGGGGATAAAAAAAACTTTTTGAATTCACAAGACAGACATCCCCATGAACTCCCATGGGTTTACGACAATATCTACAGTTGGTGGGTTATTCTTACATGGAAAGTACACCTTGGCAGAGAAACTAAAGACAAAGCTTCCTGCACAACCATCTATTCCTCAAACACACACACACATACTGGTTGGATTTGGCACGAGGGCGAGTCATGGTTAAGTGTATTAAATTTTATTAATAAGAGATTTCACAAAAATGAAATGCACTGTCAATAATTAAATTTACAAAAACCAAACCAATGACTCGCAGCTCGTGAGCTGTAAAGCCACGTCAAGGCACCAACCACTTTACAGGCCATTCACACACCTTTCATACGTGATACAAACAAGACCATTCGCAACACCAGGCACAAAAGCAACACATTACAAAATTGACAAAAAGGGACAAGGTGCACCCTGCTTCAGAAAGACAAATATTACTGCACAGCCATTTAATCCTCAAGCACACACACATACGGGTTGGATTTGGCACGAGGGTGAGTGATGGTTCAGTATATACAATTGTATTAGCAAGTGATTTCACAAAAATGAAATGCACTGTTAATAATTGAAAGGGCGAGAAACTGAACCATTGACTCACAGCTCGTGAGCTGTAAAGCCACGACAAGGCACCAACCTCTTTACAGGCCATTCATACACCTTTCATACGTGTGAGACATACAAAACCATTCACACCGCCAGCCGCGGGCCCATCACATAACAAAACTCACACCAGCACACAGCGCCATTCAAGGGCCCATCACTTTCACACGCCCACATTCCTGACTCAGCAACTACACAAGCTGATGGATTGCGTGAAGTGGCACTCAGATAGCAGTGTATGTAGTGACCAGCAGCAAGTCACTACTCACACACAGCCAGCCGAGCGCCAGTCCACACACACCGCTAGCAGAGCGCCAGTCCACGCACACCGCTAGCCAAACACCAGTCCACGCACACCGCTAGCTACGTGCCAGTCCAGGCACACCGCCAGCCAATCGCCAGTCCAGGCACACCGGCAGCCAATCGCCAATACACGCACACCGCCAGCCAAGCTCCAGTCCATGCACACCACCAGCCAAGCACCAGTCCACGTACACCGCCAGTCCACGCACACTGCCAGCCAAGTACCAGTCCATGCACACCGCCAGCCAAGCACCATTCCACACACACCACCAGCCAAGCTCCAGTCCACGCACACCACCAGCCAAGCACCAGTCCACGCACACCGCCAGTCCACGCACACCGCCAGCCAAGTACCAGTCCATGCACACCGCCAGCCAAGCACCATTCCACGCACACCGCCAGCCAAGCTCCAGTCCACGCACACCACCAGCCAAGCACCAGTCCACGCACACCGCCAGTCCACGCACACCGCCTGCCAAGTACCAGTCCACGCACACCGCCAGCGAAGCACTATTTCATGCACACCGCCAACCAAGTGCCAGTCCACACACGCCAACAGCCAAGTGCCAGCCTACACACACCGCCATCACGTTTAGGATTTTTTTAGACAAAAATGAAAACACAAACAAATCGCAAATAGATACAAATCTACAAACACAAAATCAGCAACTAAATACATTGCACTAATGCCAACCTTGAAATAGAATCAAATTTTCAAAAGAATACAGACCAGGCAGTTCACTTTACCACTCATGAATGCTCCCAAAAATTATTTTGCGTGTGGTACGCTCTAAAACAAGAAGGGACACACAGCCCAGTTTAGAAGAACAGTCGGGCAGTACATACGAATCTCCTTCCGCGTACCTCTTCGCCAACAGACTCTACATCTCCTACTGGGAAAATCTTTTGAGGGTGTGGGAGGAATGTGATCAGGAAAGTGGCGATCTCTCAATCTAGCAACATCCTCCACCACTCCAACTCTAGGAACACTTGCCTGTTCCACTACAACAAGGCTGCCAATTACAGACTCCTGAAACTTAGCAAAAGTCATCTTTGACTCAGGGCAAGAATCCTGGAACACAACAAAAGCATTAAAGATTGCCAAGTGGAAAAGATGGATAGCCAACTTCTTGTACCAAATGTAAGCCTTATGAAGAGCAGCGTAAGGTTCCAACCTCTGATCTACTCTGTCAACACCACCCATGTGCCTAATATAGTCTAAAATGCACACAGGTTTGCGCGCTTCAGCGACCTGACCCCAAACAGTCACAGGTGCAGTGCTTTCATCATGGATGGAGGTCAGCATGTAGACATCTCTCCTGTCTGAAAACTTCACAGCAAGAAGCTCCTCGCAACGCAACGCACTGCACTGTCCCCGCACAAGCTTTTGACAAACAAGTTCTTTTGGGAATCCTTTACGGTTAGAGCGGATTGTGCCACAAGCAACAGTGTCCACCTTGGCCAATTCCCTGAACAACCGCACACCAGTGTAGAAGTTATCTACATATAAATGGTGGCCTTTGTTAAAAAATCCTCTACCAAGTTCCCAAACAATTTTCTCAGTCACTCCAAAAGTGGACGGACAACCAGGGGGGTTAATCCTGGATTCCTTACCGGTGTAAACCCTGAAATTAGAGTCATATCCAGTCCTACTGTCACACCGCATATACAGCTTAATTCCATAGCGTGCCCTCTTACTAGGAATGTATTGCGGCCCTTGAACAACACCAAAGACTCATCCACTGCAATTTCTTTCCCAGGAGCACAGATCTCAGAAAATCGATCAACAAAGTGATCAAGGACACCCCTAATCTTAAAAAGACGGTCACACTCAGGGTGATCTCGTGGCAACGCTAAACCATTATCAACAAAATGCATCATCCGAAGCAGAAGCAAATACCTGTCACGACTCATGACTGCCGTAAAAATAGAAGTTGCCATCAAGGGACTAGTAGACCAATATGAAGACATTGATGGCTTCCTTAGCAAGCCCATCAAAAAAGTTAAACCCAAGAACTTCTTCATCTTTTCAAGATTTGTGGGAGTCCACCGGGTAGCTCTAGAGTGTGGCTTAAGACTGGCACTGTTGTCCCTCAAAAACTGTTCGGCATACAAATTAGTCTGCTCAACAATCTATGCCAAAAACACATCGTCCATAAACAACTGAAAAAAAATTATCGGCAAAAAGTTTTCAGTATTCACTCTACACCCTGGAACACCAGTAAAGTCTGGCAATGCCGGCTGCACCATGCCAGGGGCAACCCAGAGGTCATCACTTTCAAAGGGAAGCCTTGCAGCCCCAGCCTGCAGCCCAGATGCCTCTTGCCACACTACACCAACGGGAAGCCTTGCAGCCGCAGGCTGCAGCCCTGAAGCCTCTTGCAGCACTACACCAACGGGAAGCCTTGCAGCCCCAGGCTGCAGCCCAGATGCCTCTTGCTGCACTATCGGCACATCAGCCTCCTCCTCTAACACTAGCACTTCATCCGCACTAAGAGTATCTTCATCATCCGATGACTCCATATGGAGAGAAAACTCACTGCCAGAATCGTCCCTGCCTCCTCTGCCTCAGATGCAGAGTCAGTCTCTGAACCATGGTCAGAGGAAGACTCAAAAAGCAAACCAACAACCTGCTGAGCAGTAATCCTGTGGCTAGCCATTATACTTACTAAGATAGAAGACTGCACAAACAAGTCAACAACAACCAACAATGTGCAAACCAAGTAAGTAAAGAAATGTGTACCTTTATCACAAAGATCAATGTACTCAAAAACTATGGAATTCAATTACAAGAGACAGCTACACTCACCAGAACCTACTCTGCAGTGACACAGCAAAAACCAACGATATCCAACTAGAAAGAAGAAAAAAAAACAAATTACTCACAAGACAACAAAATACCAGTGGCGGCTCCCCCATTAGGGCGTTGGGGCGTTGCCCCACTGCTTTCTCGCGGTGCGAGATGGCAGAAACATAAATGGTAAAAAACGACCATTTATGTTTCTGCCTTCTCGCATTGCGAGAAAGCAGAAGTGCCTCTGTGCTTGGTTGGGGGTGGGAGGGTGGGCGGTCGTGCTCGAAAGCAGGGGGGGAGTGGCTTACCCACTGTTGTAGATACTGACTGTTTGGCCGTCGGCCCTGAGCCGACCAAACAGTCAGTACCCACAACAGTGTGGGTAAGCCACTCCCCCCTGCCCTCGCGTAGGACCGCCCACACACACTATTTCTCTATGCAGAGAAAATGTCCCGGCTGGGGCGCTCTCCTGCTGCGCCTGCGCCTGCGCAGCGATTGACTTGCGATGAGGAGGAAGCTGCCTGCTGGCTACTTCCTGTTCCTGCAGCAGGAACACGTGGACCCAACCGCCGCTGCACCAGTACAGCGTGACCGGCCAGGAGCTGAGGCGGTGAGGTACCCAACACTCAGGTACGTATGTTTTATTTTTAATTGTTTTAATCCCCACCCGCGGCCCCCACCCCCTCCCTCGAGCATGCCGGCCGCCTCTGGCAGTTTTCCAACCTGGCACTCGTATTCGCTGAATAACATCACGTTTTTATGTTTTTTAAAGCTTACCCGTTCGCTTAAAAGGAGAGAGGCTGCCTTCAAAAATAAAAGTTGGCCTTCCAAGACTCATCAGCGGAGCCATGCAGTGGTACCCGAGCACTATTTTCTCCCACTTAGGCCTAACGCACACATTCACAAGGCGGGAGCTATCCCATGGAGATAGATTTCATTTTGCAGATGTAATACCACCTCCTTTAGATAGTCAATGGTTTACCATCGCAGCAGTAACAAATCACTAATACAATCCACCACTGTAAGTCAGTAGAAGGCTACACTCATTTCATGCCCCTCCTACTAATGAACTGAAATCAGTCGCAAATGGATTTTTTTATGTTTGGCAGTGATTTTCAAGTAGCAATTTATGTTTGTACATTTCAAATAATTACCCTTTTACAAAGCCTGTGAAATGGCAAATCCCAGGCTTTGCAAATATTATAAGTGATTAGCAAAACTGCCACGCAGTGAAAATATGACTATGTTGTCAGGGGCACCATTTTCCAGTGCTACGCCTTTACTTTTTACAAGTTAATGCATTATGGATATTTACGAGCATATTGCACAATACCTCGGTCGTTCTTACTGCTGAATCCGGATATTGCCTGAAACAACAATGCTAGATTCGTTTCCATAGAGTCGCGACTCGCACCCCTTACACGGAGACGTACACACACGCAGACACACACACTCCTCCCCACCCGCCTTATTTATTCTGATTATGTGCTTTCAGTGTCATCGTTTTATTTAAAGGGACGCTCTGTACAACATACTACTTAATTTAATAGATGCCTATTGGCGGGGCAGTTCAGTCACGCTGAAATACAGCACTGTATGCAGCAGGGTGAGTCTTTGTTACGCTGAAATACAGCACTGTATGCAGCGGGGTAAGTCTTTGTTGCAAGAAAGCTTAACTATTCTATGGCACTTGTAATAAGGCGGGGGTTCTAAGCTCTTAATAAGACCCTCAGACATGTTCTTTGGCTAAAGCAATAATATCTTGCAACATACAGATGCAAAAAAAAAGTATGCGCTCAGGTTCTCAATTTTTATGCATAAGAGTGAGGAAGATGTCATGTTGTTAAAGCTTAGTACGTCCTAAATACATAAATAGATTGCATTAGATATATGTGTATAGACTTCAGCCTGAAGTTGTGTTACATTACATGCGTGTCTGGCGAGATCATTCCTCGTAGTATTACAGAATGCCTCAGACTGCGCAGGTAAAATGTCTCCTTGTATTGGTCTGCACAGATTTTTCATGGGTTTGAATGTTCTCTCTTTAATTTGTTTTTATTAGTGACTTGTTCTCAGTCTTTCTTCCGACTTGACTCTCACGCTTCTAAAATGTGGTGTTTCGTTCCCTGTTTTGATTCATAATTGTCAGTTGTATTGCTTCAGATTTCCCTGTTATCTTATGTGAGCAGTTGCTTTTAATCGGCACTTCGCAGTCCCTTTAAGTGGTGACGGAAAGACACTTACAGAGAAAAGGGAAGTTGTTCTGAAAACCATTCCCAGGGAGTAGTGGTGACCCCGCTTCAGCACTTATCCCTGTAGTGTCAAGGCACCGGTAGGAAGTGGGTGAGAGCGTCTGGGCTTTGATTGACATTTCATCGTCACTGCCAAAGAACACATTTCCACCTGCTATCATAGCTAGGACAAACTTTTGTGAAATGAGATTTTGAATTGGCAGTTGCTAGTGAGGAGCCGGAAGGGCTGGGGCAGTGTTAAGATTGTGTTCTATAAAGCTATTGGGTTTTATGTCAGAACACCAGGAAATAAATCAATTTATCAGCCTTCTGGCTTCCTGGCATGTTCAGCACAGCACAGGGTGAGGCCCTGTGTTTTGGAAGTGGTCTGAAATTTGTCCTGGCATACAGGGATAGTGTTGGTATCATATAACTGGTAACATCACCCAAGCCCACCTGTCCCTGGCATTGATTTACTTGTTGCAACCGGAGCAGCCTGTAGAGAACTGCAAAGAATATTCTGTGAAATTAGTCTTGTTTACGGGGGATGTATAGGTGATCATGCCATTTTGGGCATGCTGTCGCAAATATATTACTAAAGGATTGTGTGCAAATATATTACTAAAGGATGGTGTGCAAATATATTACTAAAGGATGGTGTGCAAATACATTACTAAAGGATGGTGCAGTAGCACACTGCCATTCACATAATGCACATTTTCACTGTAATGGACATTACATTTTAACAACCATGCACTTCTACTAATAATTTTATAAAGCAATGATTTGCCCTAAAACTCTCCAGAACCTCCCTTATGATAGTCAGGCTACCTCGCTTAGCTGGCAACATAACACTCAGCCACGACTTTTACGCCCTACCACTTTCAAATGTCACCAGCCGCCACTGCAAAATACACATCGAGCACAAATGCAAACAGTTTTTGACACTCAAAAACCAAACAGACTGCTTTTATTACACCATTTGCAAAAAACAAATTCATGCAGAGAAAAAAAAACACATTTGCATTGTACAAAAAAAAGTCTCTTACCAAACTACACAAACAGCAGAACTACCAGTAACGAAACCGCAAACTGGAAAGAGTAAAAGCCTTCACCTAGAACAAAAGAGTAAAAAAAAAACATTACAATTGCAATTCACAAAAAATATAACAATAAACATTATAACATGCTATGTTACTACCCAAATGGTCAATCGGGTTGTGTGCCAGGTGGGGCAGAAAACAGCAGGAAAAAAAAAACAGGCTAATCTGTCCCGGGGCGGGGGGGCCAAATACATATTATAAAAATTGCCCCCTGGAAGCGACCCTTGCCCAAGGGGTCACTTCCATTTTTATTTAAACTAATTCCCTGGTGTCTAGTGGGCTTTTCTGCCCCCCCTGGGACCAGAAACGGCTACACAAAAGACCGATCTGCCCCCAGGGGTGGGAGAAAAGTCTTAAAAAAACTTTGGGCCCCCAGGAAGCGACCCTTGCCCAAGGGGTCACTTCCTTTACACAAAAAAACATCCCTGGTGTCTAGTGGGCTTTTCTGCCCCCCTGGGACCAGAAACGGCTACACAAAAGACTGATCTGCCCCCAGGGGGGGCAGAAAAGTCTTAACAAAAATTTGGGCCCCCAGGAAGCGACCCTTGCCCAAGGGGTCACTTCCTTTGCACAAAAAAACATCCCTGGTGTCTAGTGGGCTTTTCTGCCCCCCCTGGGACCAGAAACGGCTACACAAAAGATCCATCTGTCCCCAGGGGGGGCAGAAAAGTCTTGATAAATATTTGGGACCCAAGGAAGCGACCCTTGCCCAAGGGGTCGCTTCCTTTACGCAAAAATATAACATCCCTGGTGTCTAGTGGGCTTTTCTGACCCCTCTGGGACCAGAAACGGCTACACAAAAAAACGATCTGCCCCCAGTGGGGGGGGGGGGGGGCAGAAAAGACTTGATAAATATTTGGGCACCCAGGAAGCGACCCTTGTGTCTAGTGGGGCATCCCTGCTCCACGATCGCGACGCTGTGCGCGATCGTGAAGCAGGAATGCCCAGCATTGAGACATCAGGGGAGAGGAAATACTCTTTCCTCTCCCCCGATGCCTCAAGGCATCCCAAATTCCCCCCCCCCCCGCCCCACCGGAGGCAAACACGTACCTCCTTCGTTGGACGCGCTGGAAGAAATGAATTCCAGCGCGCCCAATGCTTCCAGATGAATGGGGAAGCTTGGGGGGCTCGGGGGTGGCAGCGGAAACTCTTCCGCTGCCATCCCCTCTCTGTGGGGGCAAGGTCGATGCCCCAGGGGGGGAGCGCCAGCGCTTCCCCCAGGGGCTGTGCTCATGATGGAGCGGTTCCGTCATAAGCACAGCCCAACCGATGCTCATGACGGAACCGCTCCGTCATGAGCATCGAAGGGGTTAAATGCTAATTCCTAACTATAACGTGCCTGAAACCTATTTTTTTTAGTGACTTTCAAAGGTTTTGTAAATGACAATTTTTAAATGTATTGTTATATTGATTTTTTTAAACTATTTATTTTTAGATATTTTATTTTTTAAATGACATTATAATTACATTACACATTACATTACAAAATATACTTTCTCAGAATGAATTACTTTAGTTTAAATACTTTGCAAATAGGCAATAGACTTTTAAGTACAGTAGTTACAGTTGTTGCAATGGGCAACACAATTTCAAACACAATGCACCATTGAGCTCAATGTGAATTTCTAGTTAAATGCAATTAGTTACTTTACGGATTACTTTTCTAACCACAGGACTGGATCCTAGATTCAGTCCTTGGACATCTCCGGTAAACAGATGAGTAAAAGCGTTTTGGTTACAGTAGTGATTTTTAAGGAATATTATTGTATTTTAAAAGTAGACAGAAATTTTTTCACATAGAATCCCCAATGTTATCCATGGCAGGAAATTCATTTAGTAGGTAAGTAGTGTTATCGTCACTTTTTCTTACTCAGTGGTGGATCCTAGATCCAACACTGGTGCATCTCCTGTAAACAGTTGAAAGAATGCGTTGAAGTCATACAGGCGATTTTTAAGGAATATTTTTAGTTTGTGAAAATAGACAGAAACTTTTCTGCTGAAAACCAGACAATGGATTCCTATGGAAGGAAATACAAGATACTGGTAAGTACGGTTAGAATTACTTTTCATGGTCAGTGCTGGGCTAAAAGATGCAACACTGAGGTCTCTCCTGATAACAGGTGAGTAAATCGGAATTCGTAGTTCTGCTGATTTTATAGGAATATTTTAAAGTTCCAAAACTCCACACTAAGAAGAATTTTCAAGTGAAACCAGTCAATGTTAACCTATGGAAGGAAATTCACTTAGCAGGTAAGTAGTGTGATCGTCAGTTTTTCTTACTCACTGGTGGATCCTGGATCCAGCACTGGTGCATCTCCTTTAAACAGTTGAAAGAATGCGTTTAAGTCATACAGGTGATTTTTAAGGAATATTTTTAGTTTGTGAAAATAGACAGAAACTTTTCTGCTGAAAACCAGACAATGGATTCCTATGGAAGGAAATACAAGTTACTGGTAAGTACGGTTAGAATTATTTTTCAGGGTCAGTGCTGGGCTAAAAGATGCAGCACTGAGGTCTCTCCTGATAACAGGTGAGTAAATCGGAATTCGTTCTTCTGATGATTTTAGGTGAATATTTTAAAGTTCCAAAACTCCACACTTAGAAGAATTTCCAAGTGAAACCAGTCAATGTTAGCCTATGGAAGCAAATTCAAGTTACTGGTAAGTATGGTTAGAATTACTTTTCAGGATCAGTACTGGGCTGAAAGATGCAGCACTGAGGTCTCTCCTGATAACAGGTGAGTAAATCGGAATTCGTAGTACATCCAGTAAGCGCCACAGAGCTGCGTAGCAGAGAGATGTCAAAAGGGGCACGGCCTGCACCACCTCTCTGCAATGCAGCGCAGTGGCGCTTCCTGGAAGCACCTGGTGGGCTACTTGGCCCCCATGGTCCCTCAGGTTTGAAGTGGAATTTTTTCCCCAACTAAAAATGCCCCACAGAGCGTGTTTGCACACATCACGTTAGGCCCCGTCCCCTCCCTTCACTACTGTGTAAACACGCCCTGACACCGTTCTAAGTTGAGAGATTAAGTCCCCTTCAATCCTAAGGGTCCCTAGGGTCAAACTAGCCCACTAGGTACCTCCAGTAAGCGCCACAGGTGTAAAAAGGGGCGTGGCCTCGGAACACCTGTCTGCAACGCAGCTCCCTGGCGCATACTGGAGATACCTGTTAGGCTATTTGGCCCCCAGGGACCCTCAGTATTGAAAAAGAATTAATTCCCCAACTTAAAACGCGCTACAGGGCGCGTTTGCAGAGTGATGCAAGAAGGGGGCGTGGCCTCCGACCCGATCCCATTTTTTGTAAGAAGGGGGGCCGTGTAGCCCACACAGCCCCCCTTCTTTTTCTAATTTATTGGCCCTGGGGACCCCATCCCCCAGGGCCTGTCCCCAAATTTATTTTTTAAAACAAAAAAATCGGGTATGGGGCCACGTGGCCCCCCTCCCGAGGCCATAATCTGCCCCGGGGACCCCATTCCCTGGGGCATGGGCCTTGTTTTAAAAACATTTTTTTTGGAGGGGGGCTGCCTTGCCCCCCTTCTGTGGCCACTTATGGCCCCAGGGACCCCATCCCCCGGGGCCGGCCCTTTTTTATTTTTCATTTAAAAAAAAAAAAAAAAAAATCATTTTGGGGAGTGGGGCCGCGTGGCAACCCTCCCGGGCCACTAATAGCCCCGGGGACCCCATCCCCCGGGGCTGGCCCACTCCGTTGGGGACCGTGGGGGGGTCCCCAATCCCCCCATGGTCCCAGCCGGCTCCCCGCATCCTGCGGGAGCCGGCATTGCTTTTCCACATGGGGAGCAGCTAACATGCTGCTCCCCATGTGGAAAAGCAATCTGCTTTGCTATTTGGAAGAGAGAGCAGGTTTCCTGCTCTCTCTTCCAAATAGCAAAGCAGTTTGCAATGACAGGGTGGGAGCCACGAGGCTCCCGCCCTGTCATTGCAAACGGCAGTGTCCCGGGGGTGGGCAGCAGTTCGGGCTGTAGCTGCGCCTAAAGGTCCTATGGGAAATTGCATGGGGAAAACGTGTTTTGGGACCCCCCTTTTTTCTCGGCCCCCACTTCACGAATCACCATGAAACTTTCAGGATAGGTGTGGACCGGAGCTGGCCAAAAGTTTTGAAAATTTTGCGAAGATTCGTCAATCGGCGCGAAAGTTATTCCAAATAGAATGTTGCGGATTTCCTATGGAAAATAGGTCCTAACTATAACTATCTACTGGCGACCGCCAGTAGATAATATATATATATATATATATATATATATATATATATATGGTCCAATGCTGTCTCCCAAGTAGGAAAAAAGCACGACACAGCTCCAGGGATAAAAATGGCTTTATTGCTGTTGATGCGCAAGGAAAATGAAGTCTATGAAACGCTTGGGCAGACAAGTTTCAGCCTTCCAATTGGTTTCATCAGTGTCAGTTCCATGGGCTTCTAGAACTTCCAGGAGGCCAAGCAATGTAATGCTGATAAGGAGACAACTCCTAGTCAGGTGGTCTCTCACTCCTCCTCCTCCTAATGATGTGCAAATTGGCTTGCGCTCACCCATCTGGCAGGTGCATGCTGGTATTGGAAGTCCATTAAGGAAGCCTATTTAGTGATAGGCTTGCCTGACACCATGTGATGCCCAAAAATACATTGGCTACAGGTCCCAAAACAGCCACAGTTGCCTGGAAATGTTCGCCTATTTCTTGTCTCCCCTTATCAGGCAATCAATATTGCATCCTCTCTCCCCATCAATCCAAAGTACATCAAAACTGCTGGGGGGGGGGGGGGCGATGCATTTACAGTTTCATGCACAGACCAAGATTTGCAGGTTTGAACATTGCTCCAGACCGAGACGGCGCGTCGCCAGCCAGCGCCTGCTTGCTGGCTAAACATAATGTCCAATGCTGTCTCCCAAGTAGGAAAAAAGCGCTACAAAGCTCCGGGGATAAAAATGGCTTTATTGCTGTTGATGCACAAGGAAAATGAAGTCTATGAAATGCTTGGGCAGACGCTTTTCAGACTTCCAATTGGCTTCACCAGTGCCGGTTCCATGGGGTTCTAGATCTTCCAGGGGGCCAAGCGATGTAATGCTGATAACGAGACCACTCCTAGTCAGGTGGTCTCTCCCTCCTCCTCCACCTAATGATGTGCAAATTGCCTTGCGCTCACCCATCTGGCAGGTGCATGCTGGTATTGGAAGTCCGTTAAGGAAGCCTGTTCAGTGATAGGCTTTCCTGACACCATGTGATGCCCCAAAATACATTGGCTACAGGTCCCAAAACAGCCACAGTTGCCTGGAAATGTTCGCCTATTTCTTGTCTCCCCTTATCAGGCAATCGATATTGCATCCTCTCCCCCCATCAATCCAAAGTACATCAGAACTGCTGCGGGGGCGATGCATTTGCAGTTTCATGCACAGACCAAGATTTGCGGGTTTGAACGCGTTGCTGCAGACCGAGAGGGCGCCTCGCCAGCCAGCGCCTGCTCTCTCCCAAGTACGAAAAAAGCGTGACACAGCTCCGGGAATAAAAATGGCTTTATTGCTGTTGATGCACAAGGAAAATGAAGTCTATAAAACGCTTGGACAGACGCGTTTCAGCCTTCCAATTGACTTTATCAGTGGCGGTTCCATGGGCTTCTAGGTCTTCCAAATTACATCACTGGGGATATAGAGTGGTGCAGAAATGGGCCTGGGCCCCCGACCAGCACTCAGGAATTCCACTGCGTAGGACTTACCAGGAGGGCTACTTGGCTGCCAAAGACCCTCAAGAGTAAAGTGGACGTCATCCCCCAACCAGTACTGTGCCAGGAGGCGTGTTTGCAGAGTGCTGGAAAAAGGTGAGCGTGGCCTCTGAAGAACTCTTAGCAATCCCACTGTGTGGGACTTACTTGAGGTAACAGGAGGGGTAGTTGGCCCTCAAGGGCAACCTTGGGGGCCAACCACCCATCCTATTACCTCCAGTAAGCCCCATATAGCAGGATTGCTAAGTTCTCATAGCAGGCCATGCTCCCTTTCCCCACCACTCTGCAAACGCACTCTCTGGTGCGCTCTTGGAATGGTATTAAAGTCCCCTTTGCTGCTGGGGTTCCTTAGGGGCCAAATAGCCTACCTGATACCTCCAGTATGCCACAGATAGTGAGATTGTGGACAGGTGGACTGTGATGGATGCCCTGAGACGCTGCCCCTTTACGTTTGGGAGAGCGGCGACTTTTCCAATTTGGCCACCGAGATGGCCCAAACAGGAAGTAGCGGTGGCGGTGCAGACTCCTCGACTCGACACGGGGAGGCAGCGCCCATCGAGGAGGGACAAAAGCCAGGAAGAGAAGAAGACGCGGCGGTCTGGCGGATGGTGGGTGAAGACATGAAGCGAGAGTGGAACGAGACCAGCATGACTGCTGAAAACGAGGGAAGGCGTACCAGTGAAGAAGACGCCCCAGGGTACGAGGACAAATGCAGAGAGATGGTGGGATCCAGGACACCGGAAACTCGCTCCCAGAGCACCGTGACGAGACCGGCATACTGAGGAGAAACAAGGAGGTGGGATCTCACCCTACCACGGCCCTGGAGGGTCGTGGGCTCAGGCAAGTGCCAGCTGCATGCACATTTACTTTAAGGGGCTGGTGGGCAGGGTTAAGGGCCACACCAACCTCAACACGTTGATATCCCTCACTTAGGCACTGCACAGTTAGGGCCACTGGTGGAGGTGCACTAATCCCAACCCGCTGTATAGAAAAAGAAGGCAGTAGCCTGTTTTTTCCCTTTTCTTTCTTTTTCCATATCCCCTCACAAGTGCTGCACCCCAGACATCCTGTAAAGAGGAGGAGAGGAGCCTTGTTTAATTTGGTGCTTGCAATTAAACGCTCAAACCCTCCAAACGTCTGTGTGTCATACCAACCAGGGAAGGATCGAGATAGTCCACATGGGGCCACGTGATGACATAGACACAGGCCATGCCCCCTTTCTCCACCACTCTGCAAACACGTCTCCTGGCACGTTCTTGGTTGGGGGATTAAGTCCCTTTGAATCCTGGGGGTCCCTGGGGGAAAACTAGCCCACCAGGTACCTCCAGTAAGCCCCACACAGCTGGATTGCTGAAAGTGGTCCAAGGCCATGCCCCCTTTTTACACCACTCTGCAAACACACCTCCTTGCACACTGTTGCTCGGGGGATTAAGTCCACTTTAATCCTGAGGTCTTCAGAACACAAGAGGACCCCTTAATCCCCCAGAAATGCACCAAAAGTCGCATTTACAGAGTGTTGTAAAAAGGGGCATTGCCTCAGACCACCTCTCAGTAATCCAACTGGGTGGGGCTTACTGGAGGTACCTGGTGGGCTAGTTGACCCCTAAGGACCCTTATCATTCAAGGGGATATAATCCCCCAACCCAGAACACGCCAGATGGCGCGTTTGTAAAGTGGTGCAGGGAGGGGGCGGGGCCTCCGGCGAGATGCCAGCTATTTTCCTTTTTTTAGTTAGATGGGGGCTGTGTGGCCCCCCTTCTCTCAACATTTTCTGGGCCCTGGGGACACCATCCCCAAGAGGCAGCGACATTTTTTATTTTTTATGTTTTTTTAAACGGAAAGGGGGCTGCGCGGCCCCCCTCCCGAGGCAAATATCGGCCCCAGGGACCCCACCCGCCGGGGCATGGCCCATTTTTTTTTTTTATTAAAAAATATATTTCAGTTCAACTGAAAAGGAGAACGGGGACCGGAATAAGCAGAAACCGTGAGCCAAAAAGCTACGGATACGCACTCTGGGAATACACTAAACCCCAGAGACCAAGTAAACCGGTTAAATATACATCTTTTTTTAATTTATTTTTTTGAAGTTTACATGTATACAAAACGCAAAGGAGCACCCAAGCTAAGCAGACCAAGCAGTCAGCATATTCAGCACATTTGGCATAGATTTACAGTAGTCTCTGTGGATATAACAAGGGGATGACAGAAAAAGAAAAATTCTGAAGAGGCGTTGCATAACAGGATTACACACTAGGCTGTGATCATAACACGGTTACCACATAATCACAATACCCCAGGCAAAAGGAAGGTGTGCATGTCCAAGAGCCACATAGTATAAGCAACACAACAACTTTTAGTTCAGTTCCCCCTTGTGCGCTCTCAGGCTGGATCGTGTACTGCTCTCTTCGTTCAGATTATGGCTAGTAAGAAAAAGATCTGAAATAGATTATCACTGCTATACATCACTTGGCAGGTTCCCACCCTCACTGCTTTTAGTAGTCTTGTATGTATTGTATAGTGCCCAAAAGTTCTTGGGCCTATTGCGTGGGGGTATAAGGGCACTAAAGTTCTCTGTTTGTGTAGAGCAATAAAACATATCAGAAGACCATTGAGACAATGTAGGCAGAGGGCCTCTAGACCAACAGCTACTCTGTGCTTTGCCATGAGTAAACCCATGCCTTCTAACCAACGCAGCCTCTTAGGCAAAGGATTCGAGAAGCCCAAAAGCACCAGCGCAGGGTCAGGGGTAAGCACCTTCCCAGTTATCTCTGTTAATTCCAAGAACACTAGTTTCCAAAACTTGGCCACTCCTGGGCAGAGCCAAGCAAGATGTGCGAAATCCGCAACAGGCTCATCGCATCGCTCACAGCGTGAGCTTTCACGGAGCCCATATCTGCATAATCTTTCTGGGGCATTGTATACCCTATTCAGAAACGTAAAATTTATAATCCATTAAGAGAAACTCGTTTTGTGCTAAGGCAACAGTTAAACCACATGGCATCATCAATTTCCTTATTCAAGTCTGATTGCCAGGCTAGACGGGCTTTAGTAAAGTGATTAGCTCTGTATGACATAGCTTGTTTATATATTTTAGAGACCATCCCTGTTGTAGCTTGCGTTTTTATAGTCAGGGTAAGTTCCAGCACCTCCGGCGGTTCAGCTAGGTTGTTACCAAGTTGCTGAAGCAGTGCGTGGCGCACTCTGTGATATTGGAACTTGGTTAGGAGGGAGGGCTAAGTGTCCACCACTGCAACAGAGCACCACTCTTTCATGACCCCATTCTCAAACAAGTCACCCACGGTATGTGTCCCAAGGGCATTAAGTGAACGAATAACACCCCTATCTCGGCAGGGCGGCAGCCAGTGGCACCAATCAATGGGTGCTAAAGGCGAGTATAGCAGAGCTCCAGCTTTCAAGTTCAGGAGATGATGCCAGGCATGATTAGTAGCATTAATCGAATCCAATATGCCCGTCCTGTGGTCAGCAGGCGCAAAGAGCAGTGTGGGCAATGGGCTTGAAGCGGCCACCTCCCGCTCTATACGCAGGTGGGGAATATCAGGGGAGCCATGTATCCAGAGATGTGTGTGGGCGCATTGCGCAGCTCTATAATAGAGGCCAAAATCCGGTGCTCCCGAGCCCCCCCTCCTAGTGGTAGGGTAAGGTGAGAATCTGCCTTTTGACTCTTGGCTGTTTACCCACCCAAGCCAACTTGATCATCAAAGTAGTAAGCTTCTAAAAAATATGCCAGGGTGAAAAGGTACAGGACGAGGGAGAATAACCATTTTCATTATTGAAATTCTGCCAAGTAGCGTCAATGGTAGGCGAATCCAGCGGTCTAAGTCATCTTCCAGTTTACCCACTAACACACCGTAGTTGTCTCTGAAAACTGTCTCCGAGTCAGAATGTACTTGGATACCAAGGTATCTAACTGAGTCCGTCGTCCATTGCAGTGGGTAGTCCAAGTCAAATTGGGGTGTAGTCGGCGTTAGGGGAAACACGAGGAATTTGGACCAATTGACCTGCAGTCCAGAGAGTCCCCTGAAAAGTACTACCTCCCGAAGCACCGAGGAGAGATGTCGTTCAGGGTCCCTTACATAGAGGAGCGTATCATCAGCATAGGTTGAGATAATGAGATTCTATCCCGGGATGTGTATACCTTTATATCCATGATATTCACGTAGCGTGCAAGCCAAAGGCTCCGCAACCAGTGCATAGAGAATCGAGAAGAGCGGGTAGCCCTGCCTCGTGCCTCTGGAATTTTTTAGCGGCTCCGTTACCAAGTCATCCACTTTAATTCTAGCAGAATGCGAGCAATAAAATACTACTAGCAACTGCAGAAAGACTGGCCCCACGCCCATCCGCTCGAGCACCTGCCACATGAAGGGCCATTCTACGGATTTGAATGTCTTCTCCATGTCGAGAAACACCGCTAATGTGCGCGACTCCGGGATGGTGTGCTGCAAGGCCCCAAACACCGTACGCAAGTTATAAGTGGTGTTGTACCCCGGTACAAACCCTGCCTGTTCCGGCGCTGTTAGGAGAGGGACCAAAGGCACCAGGCGGTTGGCCAATATCTTTGCAAAAATCTTCGTGTCCACATTGAGAAGGGACAGAGGGCGATATGACGAACATTCCTCAGGGGGATTCCCTGGCATTAATATAGCAATGATTACCGCCTCTCTGATTGAGGGGGCATTGAACCTGACACACACATGTCATCAAATAGAGTAGTCAGCTTTGGTAATAAGAGATCCAGGAACGCCCTATAAAATGCCACCATTAAACCGTCATTACCGGGTGCACCACCGGCTCTCATAGCTGATAACGCTTGTAGGATTTCATCGCGTTCTATGGGCTGCATCAAAAACTTGCGGTGTGTGTCCATCAGCCATGGAAGCTTAATTTGAGATAAATAATCAAATATTTCAGCCTCAGTGCTAGTGGCAAGCGAGAGGACGCATACAGAGGACGCATACAGTGTTGAGTAAAATTGCCCAAACCGCTCTGCTATGGCATGTTCATCCGTAAGCGCCTCGCCGTCCACCGAATTTAGCACTGTAACCCCAAAGTAGTCACAATAGCTACATAGCAAATGCGCAAGCACTCTGCCCGGGCGTTCGCCCTCCCCATAAATACTGGCCGTGGCATATTTGCCAAGATGTTTAATTTCAGCATCTGCAGCCTCGTGAAATTCTTCCATTTGGGTCTTAAATTCGGCCCTCATCTCTTCATCTGCACCAAGTTGCAGTCGCGCCTCCAAGTCAGTCAGCGAGGCCTCCAAGTCAGTCAGTCTTTTACGCAGAGCTTTCAGAATTCCTGAGTGCTTGGATATCGTAATCCCTCGAATATATACATTGAACGCCTCCCACACTACTTGAAAACTCTCTACTGAGCCTACGTTTTTGTCAAAGTATGTCTCAATTGCGTCTGCTAGTTCAGTTGGAATACCTCGTCTAGAAGCGAAAATGGGGGAAACCTCCAGGAGTGAGGTAGAGGTCTCCTCGTGGGAGTGGCGAGTACAACCAAAACCGGAGAATGGTCAGAATATGTGCGTGGAAGTACCTCGCAAGCAAGCACCTGGTTGTACAACTGCCTGGAAGCTAGCCAGTAGTCAATACGTTTGTGCAGGCCATGGAAGACCGAATAGTGGGTGAAACCTCCTTTGTCAGGGAAGCGCTGTCTCCAGACATCTCGCAAGTCTGCCTGCTTCATAGCTTCAGCAAGGGAACGAGCCGAAGCTGAAGCACCTCTAGGCGGTCCTCCCGAGCGGTCACACTCCGGATTCAACATCAAGGTAAAGTCTCCCCCCAATAGTTGCAGTTCGCTTTCTAGCACCTGCACTCTGACAAACAAGGTTGTATAAAAATCAAGATTATCATAGTTGGGTCCGTACACATTAATAACCACCAGATCTAGCCCCCTACCCCTGCAACTGGATATCGTAAACCGGCCATTCACAACTGTTTGTAAGGGCAGCAGAGTTAAGGAAGACCCAGGACGGACCCAAGTGAGTACTCCCCTACAGTGTGTAGTGAAACCAGCAGCATGTATGTTCCCTTGCACACCTTTGTTGCGAAATAGCGGACTGGAGAGAGGAAGGTGGGTTTCCTGCAAGAGTGCAATATCAATGTCATGCCTGGTCAGGTACGCTTATACTTTCCGAAGTTTCCTATGGTCATTTAGACCACGCACGTTCCATGTAAGTGCACATAAAGAACCATGTGACACAACCCTGTGGGGCGTGTGTGGTTGTGTTCGAATTCACCATGTCTAGATTGCTAGTGTCAGCCATATAACAGCAATATTTGCATCTTCTCTGCGCATTGCGTGGTGTGCCTTCTTGCAGTGTAGCTTAGTTGTAGGCTCCTTCCCACCCCATCCCCCTCCCACGCCAAGCCTTCCCCAACACGGCCTAGTCGATAAACCAGCAAACATTCCTCCCATGAAACTCCAAGGAATAACAATAGATACATCAGCATCAATAGGACACAAGGAGGACCCAACCCCCCATCCCCAAAAAAAGTCCCCATAGTGCATAACACTCGTGGGCGGAGGTAGCACGCTTCCCAAACATAATCTGAAAGGAAACTCAGTTGGCCTCCGCCCCCCCCCACATCGCTCTTCGGTTTTTGTACTCCTGAGGGAAGATTTATATAATAGAACCCTCCTCCTCCCCACCCCACATCAAATAACTCACAGGCCCATCGTGTCTACAAGTAATCACTTTAACTGGAGCATTCCCTCCATACCCGCACACCCTCCCTCCCATCTATCTTGTGTCGAGACCCCACCATATACTTAAGACACATTCAAACAACGATAGTGCCTCAACCGTTCAGGTGTCATATCATGACCCACTTAAGGTCCAACAATAAACCATCTTATCTGCACAGGATAGAGCCATCTCTTCAGTCCTACTCCTCCTGTACTCCTCCCGATGCTTCATCCAACAGAAGCCGAGGCGGGCTTTGTCGTTTGTCCCTAGCCCAGTCTTTCATAGCCTTCCGTAGGGCCTTAGGATCTGTGAAAATATGGGACTGGGACTGGCCCTGGCGGTTGACCCGTAGTCTGGCGGGGTAGAGCATAGCGTAGTCGATGTTGTTGTCCCGTAGTTGTTTCTTAAGGGGGGCGAATTGGCGAAGTGCTTCTTGAACTTTGAAGGTGAAGTCAGGGAATAGCGAAATGGTAGAGCCCTCAAACTGGAGAGGTTGTTTGTCCCTGGCCGCTCGCTGTGCAGAGTCCCCATCGCGGTAGTTAAGAGGTTTCGCAATGATAGGCGTCGGGGGTGCCCCTGGCACCGGGCACCGGTCTAGCGAGTGGTGCGCCCGCTCCACTATGAACATGGATGAAAAAGCCTCCTGCCCAAGAAGCGACACCAACATCTTTTCAATGAAAAGCTCCATGTTTCCAGTTGGGGTAGACTGCGGAAGGCCCGCGATTCTAAGATTGCTTCATCGCAAGCGTGCTTCCAAGTCCTCCGTCTTGTCCTGCAGGATCAGCATGACTTTCCCCAGCTGCTTGTGGCCGACACCGAGTGCTCCCTGCGCTTCTTCAGCCTCTGCGGTGTGGCGCTCCACCATATCTAATCTTTGCACATGTTTGTCCAGTCGTTTGGACATTCTATCCATATGAAAGGAGAGAAAGTCCATCTTGGAGCCCAGCGCCGAAAGGCTATTCTGCAGGCCCTTCTCCATAGCTGCCAGCAAAGTGCGAAGGTCTCCCGTCGATTCCGCATGAAGCAAATTTTGCGTGGTCGCATCATCCTCCGCAGCCCCCTCACGACTCCTAGCTCTCTTTTGTTCAAAAGTTATCTTCGGCTGCGTTTTGTTGACTCTGCCCATTGTTAGTGTCCACTCACTCTCCACAGCGTGGCGCAGGTACAGCGTCACCATGCAGGACTGGAGAGGTAGGTCAGCTCTGCTTCAGGTGCACCACGCACAAATCTAGGGAGGGCGGTACGTACTGCCTCAAGTTAACGCCAAATGGGAGCCAGGTAGGGAGAGGGGCTGAAGCGCTGCAGCAGCCGCAGATACGTTACCGCCAGAAGTGCAGTCCAAATCAGGTCATGTTCTCAGCACACCCCACGGGGAGGAATCAGATGACCCGCCAAGCATCCACAATAGGGAGGAGCACCTTCTTCACTTCTCCACGTATGTCAGTGTATGGAGTTCGCAGGGGCAAACCCGCATACTAGGCGCTCTCAGCAGGCAGCAACGTGGGCAAGGTACTGCGTAGGCCCACTGAAGGGCGGACACATGTCCACTCAATCCCAGAACCAGGGCCTCACCCAGCCCACGATCGGCTACAGAAGCATTTTGGGGCTGCACCGCAGAAGCAATGCGGGTGCCCCAAACTCACCCCATGACCACGGGGCTTCTCATGACCTCCACAGGGCAGTTCTCAGCCAGCTCCGCAGCGCCATCAGTATGGGCGAAGGCACAGGCCAGCAGATGCCGTCAGGGCCCACAAGTTCACTCTCTGCGTGGGTTTCCAACTGACAGCGGCATCCGCAACCAGCGCGCGGCCGGAAGGGGCTCCAATCCAAACAGGTAGGGGGAGGGGCCCGTTTCCACAGCGGCCACAGTGAACCGTGCGATAGGGCGGATGCAGCAGCCACTGGAGCCTGGGGATAGAGGCCCAGTCGGCAGCGTCGCAGTATGCCACACCATACACCGCAGTCCCGCGCCTCCCAAAGGTCGGAGCGGCAGCGTTTGAGTCACCGCACACTACGATTGCCAGGTCCGTGGCCGCGGTGCCTGCCTCGTACCTCTAGGAGCTATAATTTAACGGATATTATGGCGATGTGTGGGAGCTCCGCGCTCAAGCGGCCATCTTGGTCGCGAGCAACTCTGCCCCCAAGTCAACCACTTAAATATAAAAGGGGGTGATTTGAACAGTACATGACTACTTACTGAACAGCGGAGAACCTCATGCAGGGACATAGTGGGGTTCCATAGAGAACACTGAATCCTTGGTGAACCACCCAAAAGAATCCCTACTGAAGCAACCGCAAACTGAGTGCTGTTGCACCGGTATATAAAGAATCAAATGTTTATACCATTTGTTACAATGGAAAGGAGTGAATCAAAATTGATGTCCTGAAGAAGGTGGCCTGATCGAGGCTACGCCACGCGTCAACGTCTAAAAATGTGTTAAATTTGTTAAAAGACAGCAACAACACGAAGACAGGAAAGTAATCACCCTGCAGAGTGCTGTTTAATATTTCAAATTAACAGTGACAAGACAAATATAACTGTCTCATTTTTTTCCTTTCCAAGGAGTAAGACGTGCAATTAATTTGTATAACTGTGATACATAGGTGTTTTTAACATGTTGTGTATGCCTTTTTAAATTGTTTAGTTGCACATGTTTTTGATGTATCATTGGAGCATTGTCAATTAAAATATCAATTAATGAAATATCTTTATAAGTGCTTTAGCATCCTGAGTGAAGTATCTACGAGTACCAGTGTGAGAGTGAATTCCTATTGTGAATAAGTGTATGGATACTATGATGAGCATTTCCAAAGGGAACACTTGTTTTCAACATAACCATATTCTTAAGGAAGGATGTAGTCCTCAAAATATGTCTGAAGAGATTTTGTCATCAAAATTCATGGAAAAGATGGGAGGTTCAAATACAATTTAATAAATATGATGGCATGCCGACACAACACCAATCAATAATGGTATAATCATCATGTTGAACTAAAATGTATGTTTTAATATTTACATGCACCAAATTGATTTGTGACCCTCAGTTGTGTAGAGTATGCTTGGGATGACTTACATGACCTTTTGAGAGAAGCAAACTATAATATTAAGGCCATCAATCAGAAGGCACCAGGATAACTTTGTTCTTTGGATCCGGCAAATGTTTGTAAGTATTTTATCCACAAATTTCAAGCCATGCTCGCCTTCATCTTCCACAACAAAAATCCACCTCATGGAGAAGTCACTGATTTCTGTTGGCATAAAGAGTACCAAGCAAGAAGTGCTCTTCATATTCATATGTTGTTGTGGATTAAAGAGGCACCACAATTTGGAACAGACACAGCTGAGTCTGTCGTATTTTTCATACAGCAGTATGTTACACATACCATCCCAAAAGCCGGTATTGAAAAAGGCCTAAAACCAGCAAGTTCTGAGCTTTCAATCACATAGATGTGGGACTGCTGGTGGAAGTACAGAGTGAGTGGAAGATTCTACACTCAATGTTGCTTTGGAATTCCAAACCCTGTTATTTACAAAGGAAGAGTCCACAGTTTTTTGTCTGTAGTCAGACATACGTTTAATTACAAATCACCCAAAAACACAGACAACCTCAGAAAAACAGAAGCTTCAAAATATATCAATACCTACAAACCTGTCATTCTGACAATGTGTAATGCCAATATGGATATTCAGCTTGTGGCAGACAACTCCATAGCCGTTGCTCGTTATGTTGCTTCATGCATAACATTAAAAGACTGAGATGAAGGGTATGTGGAACCATATTTCGGCTGAAAGGTCTTTAGCAAAGAACCTGGACAGCTTCCATTTGAAGATGCTTTCACACATTTTATGAATGCTGTGATCGGTTGAGTTCAGCTAGTTCATACTCTATGGGCCACATGTACGACTCATACATTTTGCGACTTGCAAATTGCGTCGCTTTGTGACTCGCAATTTGCAACTCATATAATTCACCACTGCCTGCTCTTAAGAAATGTTTTCTCAAACACTCACAAAGGGGAATGGGTCCCCTGGGGACCCTTTCCTGTTTGTGAGTAGTTTACCACCTACTTGAAATAGGTGTTTGGCAGCCGCAAATGCGGTCGCAAAACAATTGTACATGGCAGTGAGTCTCGCTATTAGGAAGGAATGCCCCTTCCTAATAGCGAAAGTCATAAACGCTATTTTGCGAGTCAGTGACTCGCAATATAGCGGACTCAAAAATTAAGGTTGTACATGCCATGACCCTTTTTTGTGATCGCAATTGGGCCGTTCTCCTGTTTGCGAGTGCAAAAAAGGGTTGTACATCTGGCCCTAAGTCAAGAGGAATTATTTGGGTGAGTCTAGGCCTAGCATGTACACAAAAAGCGGTAAGTCTTTTCTTGAAATTCAGTACCTTGAAGTATTTGACCCAGAAAGTACAGATAATGTTGAAACAAACATGTTGGATGCCTACTATCCACAAAGGAGTTCTCATCTTGAAAATTTATGTTTTTATGAAATACTTCCTAACTAAAGATCTAGAAACAATGTGACAAAAATGCTAATAAAGGTACATTTGCAGTAGTTGGTTTTGATGGTTGCTTTTCACAACATAGCAAAGGCAGTCTAATTATTCATAGAAAACTGAGTCGCTAGACTGCTGAAAAAATTGAGTTTTTCTATTTGGCACTTCTACAGCTCTTTAAACCTTGGCATTCTGAATCAGAATTACTAGGAGAGTTTGACTGCTACACAGATTGGTTTAGTGCTGCAAAGGATAGCATTAAGTGTTCAGTATTTCCTTCCTATTTGAAAATGTGGCATCATGAAATTGAACAGGAAGAAACAATTGCGGCTGAGATAGCTAAGGAGAGTTCACAAAGCAGCCAAAGTTCAGACCCTCTAAGTCAAGATTATCTTGGCCAGCCAATAATTGAAAATGAAGCTGCCATTACAACGAATGAGGTGGAGACTGCAATGCAAGTAGCAAGACAGGAAACTATTGATTTGGAAGAGTTAGTTGCACAACTAAATGACGAAGAAAATGAAATATTAATGGAGATGAAAGACAGAGTTGAGCATGGATTCCTCCATTACAAGAAAGAGTGTGTATGCTTGTCATTTAAGCCTATACTGTTGTATGACAGTGGTCAGGCTGGGACCGGAAAATGCTTTTTAATACAGGTTCTTACTGATTTCCTGCAGAAGAATACACAGTGTAATTTATTATCTTTTGGAACAGCACCCACTGGATTAGCTACACGTAATATCAAAGGAATTACTTTACATCGACTTTTGATACTGTCTGTGGAGCATGAAAACAAAGTAGAATATCAAAAGTTATCTGGTGAAGCTTGTCAGCAAGGGTCGAGAGTGCCAAAAAAGTTAAAGCTTTTAATCATTGATGAGGTAAGCATGGTCTCAAACTTAATTCTTGCCTTTGTACATTTAAGAATGCAACAGATGCTAAAAACAGACTATGATGTACTCTTTAGAGGAAAACACTTGTTTGTTTTTGTAGATCTACTGCAGCTTACACCTGTGAAAGGAGAGCCTAGGTTCAAAATACTGCACCACGATGAAACTTGGAATTCTTTGGAAAGCATTCGAAATGTCAATATTTGGTTGAACTTCCAATACAAAGAATAACTTATGAATATGCGGCAAGCATCTGACATTGAATATTGGAATATTTTGAAGGATATTAGAGTAGGTGTTCTTTCTACAGAGGGAAAGCGTCAGTCAGAAAGTCACCTTTTTAAAAAGTGTTATCAATGAACAAAACAAAAGAGTTATTATTCACTTTCATTTAAGAAGGGAAACCAAATGTGTGCCTAATGCCTGCACTAGCATAGTAAGCCTCTTTCAACAAAGAATTGCTGGAATTGGAGAAGAAAAGAAACTTGGAACCGACAGCCATAGACAAAATAGAACACCAAGGTGTCACAGTATTCTTAAATGAAAAATTGTGAACAAAATTAGATTCACTGGAAAAATCTGTTTAAAAAATTGCAGGATTGGAGAAATGTTTAAGTGTTTGCAAGCACTATAGAGTAATTTTGCATCGAAGGGTAAATGGTGTGGAAGGATTGGTTAATGGTGCTATGAGTAAAAGTATTGATTTCATTTGCTTTCCTAACAGGAGTGATTTAGAGCACCTAGTAATTACATTTTATCAGATTGATAGCGTAAAGCAGATTGGAAAGTCCATTGTGGGTTTTTTGCTTGTGAAAGACTTATATGTGTGATGGAAACAGTTTCCAGTTTCTCTGGCATATGCTATAAGCATTCATAAATCACACGGTTTAAGTATAGATTCAGTATTGATTAATGTTAGGAGTACAGCGTTTAAGAAGGAATGTCATATGTAGCCTTACCTCAAGTTAGAACCTTGTCCGGTTTCTATTTGGCTGCATTTGATGACAGCAATTGCTGATCTAAGTTGTGTTACAGAGTACAATTAATTAAGAAGTGTTTATGGTCCTTATTTAGGTCAGTATCCCATTTATGAAAAATGCATCATCAGTGCAAAGTGAAAAGCGAAAGCTTCCAAAGGAGTGTAGTGATGTCGGAAAGAAAGAAATGACAGAGAAAAAAGAAGTTAAGAAAAAGAAATTTGACAATGAAAGAGATATTCTTCATTACCAATAGTCAAACCCCTCTGGGGTCAACTGCTATGCACATGTTGTTCTAAACGTACTGTTTCAATTAACTCATCTTGAATATGCAATTGAACGGAAACCACAGAAGAGATTATGTTCTGCACTGTCTGTTTTATTGCAACCTTTATGTACTAAAACGCATTGTGCTTCATACATTTGAGACTTTGTAGATATATGTAGTTGATCTGTAAACTCAACAGAATACACAGGAGTTTATAATGGTGATGTTTGGAGAATTAGGAGATGAAGAAATATGTATTGATGAGTTATTTGGACTTACTTGCTCAAGGAATTAGCAGTGTGAAAATTGCTCATTCACATCAAGTACAGAAATAGATTCAGAGCGATCACTTTATTTAACACTACGAGATTGCAAAACTGTGTCTTTTGACAGATTGTTCAACCAAGCTACACAGAATAGCTTCCCAAATTGTCGATAAGATCTCATGTCAACTTTATGTGTCCAAAAAAGTGGGAACTATCTTGCTTCAATGCTACAATGATGCAGAGCAGATGCAAGTAAATTGGAAACAGAGATTACATATTTCAAAGAAGGACAAATATCTATTTCTAGAAGAACATATGCTACTATGGCTATCATATTTCATGAGGGAGTTACATCTGATCACTACACCATCTTTTTAAAACGTAAAAGTGGATGGACAGAATGTAATAGTAGCAAGCCTAAATTGAAGAAAATCTGCCTTTTAAATTACCCAACCCTTATCTTTTCTTGCTACAATCAAAGTTCTAAGGAGGATTACCGTTGTGAAAGTGGTATAGTGTATTTGTTCTAGATCTATTATTTGTATTTATGACATAATGTGGCCTCCCAGGGGTGGTGTCTTTATAAGGCTTACTATATGCTAGTGTGCCTTATATATCTATTAGAAGTTCTGATAATAAGGGTCTCATTTTCAGCATAAGATTTCTCAAATTAGTATTGAAAGTATAGGTAAAATAAATGTTTAAAACATTGTAGTAGTGGGAGGAGCCTAGCGCGCAACCAAGATGGCCGCGTAGGTGCGAGGCTCCCGAGGACCTCCGCGACCTCCTGAATTAATCCTGGCGATATCCTGTCCTTGTTGAGGGGACTGTGTCGGTGAACCCGAGCTGAGGCGCCACCCGTTTTTTGGGCTCGAATCGGACCCCGAACACCGGTGGGAGCATCGATTGAAGGTTGCGGCCTTCTCCTCGCCGGCCCCCCGGATTGGAGTAGTGGGGCGATCCGGGGACGAAGTGAATAACAGCGGCGAGCGGGGCTGGGCGACTCGCGTACCCCGCACTTTCACTTTCGCTTTTGCACCCTCCTTGCCTCAGGCGGGGTCGGGCTGCGGAGCGGGGTGCGGTGGTGTTGCCTTGTCCAGGTGCCCGGCTGACCCGCCGGCGGTGGGTTGACCCGCGGCCCGGTGGTCGCCCCCGCCCCCCCCCCTGGCACCCGTGATTTGGTGTGGCGGCCCGTTTGGAGATCTTGGCACGACGGTGGAAGGGCCAGCATGTCCACCAAACAAGATGGCGACCGGACGAAGATGAAGACAACCCGCCGTGGCACGGCGCACCAGGCCAATAGTATGGATCGCTATACGCTCCAGAAGGGTTCCCCGGAGACATCGCGGTCATCCCTGGTGGGCCCGACGGAGGCGCCTGCCCAACCGGTGGATCTGACCCTCCGGGACGTCATGGGCGCCATCGCAGAGATGAAGGCCGCAGTGGACCAGCGTTTCGATACCCTGGCGCAAAAAATTGACTCGGTCCTGGTGGATGTGGGCCTTGTGAGGGCAGACTTGTCAAAAACGAACGACCGAGTTGACTCCCTGGCCCACACCACAACGAGCCTCACGACGGACGTGGTGGCCCTCCAGAAGGAGGTGCGCCGGCTTGGCCAGGCGAGCGCCCTGATGGACCGGCGACTGGAGGATTCCGAGGGTCGGGCCCGGAGGAACAATGTTCGCATTATTGGTGCGCCGGAGGGCCGAGAGGCGGAGGCGGCAGATCTCTTCGTGGAAGAATTGATCCTGACCCATCTCCAGCCCCGGGGGCTGAGTAAGCTTTTTGCGGTGGAGCGTGCCCACCGGGTCCCTGGGGGCCGCCCTAAGACCGGTGCCCCGCCGCGGCCTATTATTGCCCGGATTTTTAATTTCCGGGACAGAGACGCCATCCTCCAGACCTCCAGGCAACAGGGACCGGTCAGGCTGGACAACATGGATGTACACTTCTACCCAGACTTTCCTCCGGCGGTCCAGAAGCAGCGACAGAGCTTTCTTGGTATTAAACGTCGCCTAAGGGACCTCAACCTCAAGTACTCAATGCTCTTTCCGGCTAAGCTGAGGGTGGAGGTGGATGGCCGTACGCATTTCTTCGACCGGCCCGAGGCGGCTGGGGACTGGTTAGATACTTTGCCTGGAGATCGGGGTGGGGGGGGCGCGGCTGGCGGGGAGGGCCCGCCGGATCAGAATTGAGGGGTGACTGTATAGGCCTTGCTCTGGATATTGTTCCTTTACCATATATTGCTTTCGTATGTTCCCCTCCCATGGAGGTCGGGTGGGGTCTGCTGGGGGCTTCCCTCCTCCTCTGGGGGACTAGTTAGTACTTAGCTATGGGGCGACAGGCACACTGCACTTTGGGGGGGCTGTCTGGGCTCATGCAGGGGTGCAGGGAGGGGGGAGTTCTGTTGGGACCGGGGGGTGGGGGGGGTGTGTTGTTTGTTAACACCGCAAGGCAAACCCGCAACTGTTTTGTTGTTTTTAAGATGCTCGGTGGGGGGCGACCGATTGTTTTGACGTATGATGGGGGGTAGGGATTTGATTGTGTTGTCATGGAATGTTAACGGCCTGGGGGATAGGATTAAGCGTGGTGTGGTCCTGCAGTATTTAAAACGTATTTCACCAGATGTTGTCTTCCTGCAGGAGACACACCTTATAGGTAACACCTTTCATGCAATGAATCAGCGGGGATATCGTTTGGCGGCCCATTCCGGCTTCACTTCGGGCTCGCGGGGGGTGGGTATTATGGTCAAGAACTCGCTCCCGTTGGAGATTGACGAGGTGCGCCATGATGAGAGGGGACGTTACACTGTTCTGGTGGGACGAATGGAGGGTAGAGTGTTTATCTTTATATCAGTGTACGTCCCGCCTGGGTTACAAGCCACTACATTTGCGGACCTGGGGCGCCTCCTTCTGGACCTTCCGGGTGGCCTGTTGGTGGTTGAAGGGGACTTTAACGCGGTTGCCTCTGGGTCTATGGATCGCCATCCCCCTAGGGACCTCCCCCGGGCACAGGCGTGGCTGCCCGGCCTTTTAGACACGCTGGGCCTGGTGGATTGCTGGCGCTTAAAGCATCCCGTATTGCAACAGTACACCTTCCACTCGGGGGCCCATGGTAGCCTCTCGCGGCTTGATTACATCCTTGTCCCGGCGGCCCATGCAGGGAGGGTGGGGGAGGTGCGCCATTTGGCACGGGGTATCTCAGACCACTCCCCATTGTTGTTGCATTTCGATGTCTTCCCGAGGGGGGATGGCAGGGTGGCCCCGATCAATGCATGGTATTTGCGCGACCCCACCATTCGTGCCGACTTGATCAAATCCTTACAGCGCTATTTCGATGAGAATGTGGGGTCGGTCCCGTCTGCCATCTCCCTGTGGGAGGCTTTCAAGGTGGTTCTTAGAGGGGAGGCCCTCTCCTTTATTTCCAATGCCCGGCGGCGCGAGCGGGAGGAGGTAACCCGGGTTGAGGCCGAGATTGCAGAACTGGAGGGTGACCTGGGGAGCGGGGTAACAGACGCTAAGTTGCATGTTTTGCACTTAAAGCAGGCGGCCTATCGGGCCCTCGTCACGGAGGCGGCCAGGGGCCTCAGTAGAGAGCAGCAGGGTCGATTGTATGATGTGGGTGACAAGGCTGGCAAATTGATTGCGTGGTTGGACAAGAGGGAAAGAGCGAGCCGCGTGGTGCCTTTGATTGAGAGCGTGGATGGTGTGTGCGTCACTGAGCCGGAAGCCATTGTCTCCTGCTTCGCGGATTATTTCCGCGAAGTCTACTCCCCGGTTTCTCCCTGCTCGGAGGAAGATTCCCATGCCTTGCTTCGGGACATCGCACTGCCCTCCCTTACGGTGGAGGACAGGGATTCGCTGGATGCCCCGCCCACCTCGGACGAAATTGCCTCGGCTATTCGCTCGGTTGCATCCGGCAAGGCCATGGGCCCCAATGGTATTCCCATTGAGCTATACAAGCTACGCCCGGATGTGTTGGTGCCCCACCTGCGCGCGATGTTCCTTGCGGCCCACTCGCAGGGCTCCCTCCCGCCGGACCAGCGTCTGGCTACAATTGTGGTGATCCATAAGGAGGGGAAGCCCCGTGAGCGGGTCACATCCTATAGGCCGATTTCGCTTCTGAACGCGGAGCCCAAAATCCTCGCCAAGGTGTTGGCCAACCGGTTGGTTGGCGTGGTGGGCGATTTGGTCCACCAAGACCAATCGGGCTTTATACCACATCGCAACACGGCGCTTAATCTGCGGCGCTTACACGGGGTGCTCGCACGTGTCCCGTTTGTGCGGGAGCCGGCCATCTTGGCGTCCTTGGACGCCACCATGGCGTTTGATACGCTCGAATGGCCATATATTTGGGCGATGCTGGCGAAGTTTGGGTTCGGCCCGGGTTTCGTCAGCTGGGTCAAATTGCTATATTCGGGCCCGTTGGCGCAGGTGGTGGTGAATGGGCGAGTATCTGCCCCATTTGCGCTGGGGCGGGGCACGCGACAGGGTTGTCCCCTGTCGCCTCTCCTGTTCGCCCTGGCCATGGAGCCCCTGGCGGAGTGGCTGCGGTGGCACCCTTCTATCCGTGGTCTCCGCTGGACCCCCGAGCATGAGGACCGCGTGTCCCTCTATGCTGACGATATCCTTTTGTATCTCGCCTCCCCGCGCAAGTCACTGATCGTCCTGGTTAATGTTTTGCGCTCCTTCGGTCGCAACTCAGGCCTGGTCATCAACTGGGCGAAATCCTGTGTCTATGTGCTCTCCGGGGAGGCCCCGGTCCTGCCACGGGACTGTCCGATCCAGATTGCCTCCCAGGGTTTCCGGTACCTGGGTATATATATCACTCTTGACCCGGAGGCCCGCTATGAGCGGAACTTGTTGCCCCCCCTCCAGCGTCTGAGGGAGGACGTGGTGCGCTGGCGGCGTCTGCCGCTCTCGCCGCTCGGCCGAGCGGCCTTATTTAAAATGATGTCCCTGCCGCGCTTCCTCTACGCCCTCCAGAATACCATGGACTTGGTCCCGGCACGCTACTTTCGCGAGGTGGAGGGCCTCCAGCGGCGCCTGTTCTGGGACGGGAGGCCGCGTATTGCTCTGGCTAAATTGACGCTCCCGTGGTACGATGGAGGGGTCGCCCTCCCGGACATCAAACGGTATTACTGGGCCTCCCAACTAGCTGCAATTAACCATGGCCTTTACGGGCCCGCCTTGAACCCGGCATTTGAGATGGACAGGACGCTTCTGCCCGGTGGCGATTATAATCGAGCGCTCTACTCTGGCGCGCCCGACTCCCGTTTGACGGGACCGACGCGTGTCATGGTGCGTGTCTGGCACGCGGCTAATGCAGCTATGGGGTGGAAGGACCGTTTGACCCGAGCGTCTCCGCTGTATGCATCTGAGAGGTTGGGCTCCCTGTGGACGTCGAAGGGCTTCGAGAAGTGGGACACGATCGGAATCAGCACGGTGGGAGATCTCTGGACGAGGGGGGGATTCAAAACTTTTGAGACGCTGCAGGCGGAGTTTCAGCTGCAGGGCAGTGAGTACTTTCGGTACCTACAGGTCCGCCATGCGCTGGGCTCCGTCTTCCCGGATGTTGCATCCATTCCGGAGTCTTCCCCCCTGGAGGACAGAGTGCTAGATGGCCATGTCCCGGACAGCACGATCTCCCTCATATACAAAAAATTGATTAACGATAGATCGTGTCTGCTGACTAGTCTCCGCGAGGCTTGGGTTGCCGACGGGCTGGAGCTGGACGACGAGGATTGGATTTCCGCGGTGGCCTCTCCGAAAGAGGTGGCCATCCCGGCTCGCCTTCGTTTCGTCCAGCTCAAGATCCTTCACCGGGTCTATGTGACGGGGCCAAGGCTTTTACGTATGGGTTTTGCCGGTGATGGAATGTGTAAGCGTGGCTGTGGTGCGTTGGCGACTTTCATGCATATACTGTGGGAGTGCCCGAAGGTGGAGCGATTCTGGCGTGGTGTGCATGAGGTTCTACGAATGGTTACGCGTGTCGCGCTGCTGCCTGAAGCGAGGAGATGCTTGCTGAATGTCTGGGAACCAAATGACTACTCGGTCCCGCAGGCGCGGTGGGTGACTCTGGGATACATGATAGCCAAGCGTGATATTGCCCAATTGTGGGGATCCCAGAGGCCCCCTGCGGTGTCGGCCTGGAAAGAGCATATGGATTGGTGTATGTTTCGTGAAAAGGTGGTGTATGTGGCGAGGGGTAAGCCTGGGGCGTGGATGAAACTCTGGGGCCCCTGGAACGCCTACCGCGGGGGTATTTGTGAGCCGCCGCTGCTACCAGCGGCCTCGCCGGCTCCGTCTCCCTAGATGGCGCCCCTCCCTTGGCCGCGGGCGCGCGGTCCCCCAGTCCCTGATCTACTCCCGTCCCCCTCTTCAGAATTTTGCTGCTGGTTTGGATCCCCCACTTATGGAGCACGTGTTGTCACTTAGGATCGAGGGTTGCCTTGCGGTTGTGGTTTGTTTATGTTGTTTTGCATTAAGAAAATGGAACCGTACTGTGGGCATGGAGCTGTGAGGCCTGCACCATTGATCACTCCTGTCTTCCTACTGTGCACCGCTGAGAAAATTTTTTGCTGTATGTATGTAATATGCTTTTGATGCTCTAGCGGCCGGCCGTGTGGTTGTAGGCCCATACCTGTAACTTCTATAAACTGCAATAAACGGTTTCAAAAAAAAAAAAAAAAAAAAAACATTGTAGTAGTGGATTTGGGGGGGGGGTTGGGGGGAGGGAGGGGTTGTTTTGCTGTGTGTTTTTTGTTCACAGGGCGAGGTATTGATTATTGTCCAGATACGGGAACTGTGCTACTGACTGGGGGGCCTTTGATCTATTGGAGGGGATGGGGGGGGACGGGTTGAGACTGATGTCATGGAACGTCAATGGGTTGGGGGATCGTATCAAACGGGGTATAGTACTGCAGTATTTGCGTCGTCTTACTCCTGATGTGGTGTTTATCCAGGAGACGCTTCTGGTGGGCAATGTCTGTCATGCAATGAACAGGGGGGGATACCGCCTCGTGGCCCATTCTGGTTTCACAACTGGTTCCAGGGGGGCGGGCATTCTCCTGCGATCCTCACTTCCGTTGGATATCACTAGGGTAATCTCGGATGACAGAGGGCGCTATGTGTGTCTGACTGGGAGGTGGGAGGGGCAGCCCCTTTCCCTGGTCTCAGTTTACGTCCCCCCGGGCCTCCAGAACTCCACCTTCGCGGACTTGGGTCGAATGCTGCTTGAACTTCCGGATGGTCTTTTGCTTATGGGCGGGGATTTTAATTCGGTGGTTTCGGGTGACCTGGATCGTCACCCACCCAGGGCCCTCCCCGCTGCCCAGGCATGGCTTGGTGGTCTGCTGGAGACCTTCGGCCTGGTAGATAGCTGGAGATTAATGCATCCGACCCAATGTCAGTACACCTTTCACTCTGGGGCGCATGGGAGTCTTTCTAGGTTAGACTATTTCCTTATGCCCGCGGCACAGACTGGCCGGATTCGGGAGGTTAGGCACCTGGCGCGGGGTATTTCCGATCATTCCCCGCTGTGGCTGCTCTTTGACACCGAGACGCGGTCTGCAGGGCGGATTGCTCCCATCAACCCGTGGTACCTGCGAGACCCTATGACTCGCTACAGCCTGGTTAAGGCTATGGACCAATACTTCCTTGAAAACGAGGGGTCGGTGTCGTCCGCAATGTCCCTGTGGGAAGCCTTTAAAACCGTAATCCGCGGACACGCCCTCTCCCAGATAGTGGTGGCTAAGAAGCTCAAGAGTGAGGCAGTGGTGAAGCTGGAGACTGACATTTCGGGGCTGGAGTCGGCCTTGGAGACGGGTGTCACTCCGGACGGGCTCCATGCCCTCAGCCTGAAACAGTTTGAATACAGGTCTCTTGTCACTGACGCCGCCAAAATGTTGTATAGGGAGCAGCAGGGTCGATTGTATGATGCCGGGGACAAGGCGGGAAAGTTGATTGCGTGGCTGGATAGGAAGGAGAGAGTGAACCGTGTGGTCCCGGAGCTGTGTGTCTCGGATGGAGTGTGTGTGACTGAGCCTGGTGAGATTGTGGAATGTTTCGCTGACCACCTCCGGGCCGTGTACTCCCCGGTGACTGATAGGGACGAAGAAGACTCTTGCCTTCTGCTGAGGGATATTGCTTTGCCCGGCCTGTCTGTCGAAGACCGTGAGCAGCTGGACGCCCCCTTGTCTGTAGATGAAATTGCAACGGCGATTCGGTCCCTTCGTTCGGGCAAGGCGATGGGTCCCAACGGGCTGCCTATTGAATTATATAAGTTGCGCCCGGATAAACTCGCGCCCTTCCTCCGTCGTATGTTTCAGGAGTCCCTTGAGGCGGGCTCCCTTCCTGACGACCAACGTCTGGCAACGATAGTCGTGATCCCTAAGGACGGTAAGCCACAAGATCGCTGTGCCTCCTACAGGCCCATTTCGCTGCTAAATGCAGAGCCTAAAATCCTGGCGAAAGTCCTTGCCAATCGTTTGTTGAGCGTCATCTGCGATTTGATTCATCCTGATCAATGCGGCTTCATCCCTCACCGTAACACCGCTCTTAACTTGCGGCGTCTTCACGGCGCCCTCGCCAGGGCGGAGTACCTCTCCGAACCAGCCGTGCTGGTTTCTTTAGACGCCACGATGGCCTGTGAAACCATCAAGTGGCCATTTCTCTGGGCTGTCTTGACCAAATTCGGCTTTGGGGAGGGATTTCTTGGCTGGGTGAAGCTTCTTTACACGGGACCCATGGCTCAGGTGGTAGTTAATGGGCGGGTCTCTCGGCCCTTCGCTCTCGGTAGGGGTACGAGGCAGGGGTGCCCGTTGTCCCCTCTGCTCTTTGCTCTTGCCTTGGAGCCGCTCGCTGCTTGGCTCCGCTGGGAGCCCTCGCTCAGAGGGATCCGGTGGGCCCCGGGCTTCGAGGATCGGGTCTCGTTGTATGCGGACGATATTCTCCTGTATCTCACCTCGCCGCGGCAGTCGCTTAATGTTCTCTTTGATGTTCTGACTTCCTTTGGGAGAAATTCGGGTCTAACGATCAACTGGTCTAAATCCTGTGTCTATCCTATCTCCGGTGACCCTCCTCTCTTGCCGCCTCGGCTTCCGATCCAATTATCTCTGTCCGGCTTTAAATACCTGGGAATATACGTCTCGATGGACCCGGTGGCTCGCTATGAGCAGAATCTCCTGCTTCCACTTCGTCGTTTGAGGGAGGACACGGCTCGGTGGTGTAAGCTGCCCTTGTCCCCGCTGGGTCGGGCAGCACTGTTTAAAATGATGTCCCTTCCCAGATTTCTCTATGCACTTCAGAACTCCTTCGATGTTATTCCTGTGTCCTACTTTCGGGAGGTGGAGAGCCTGCAGAGGAGACTGGTGTGGGACGGACGGGCATGTATCGCTCTGGCAAAGCTTACTCTCCCCTGGTACGACGGGGGCATCGCGCTTCCCGACATTCGCAGGTATTATTGGGCCTCACAGCTGTCGGCCATTAACCATGCCACGTATGCGCCTGGCTTGAATCCGGCGTATGAGATGGATAAATTCCTGCTTCCCGGCGGAAACTATAACAGGGCACTTTACTCCAGCTCGGCTGGACGGACCCTTACGGGCCCTACTAAGATTGCGGTACGGATCTGGAAGGCGGCCAATGTAGCCTTGGGCTGGAGTGAGCGATTAACATGTGCTACTCCTCTGTTTGCCTCCGACCGCCTGGGAAGCCTCTGGACAACGAAGGGGTTTGAACGTTGGGACACGATTGGTATTAGTAGAGTGGGAGACTTATGGATTAAGGGTGCTGTTAAAACATTCGCGGCGCTCCAGAGCGAATACGAACTTACGGAAAGGGAGTTCTTCCGCTACGCCCAGATCCGGCATGCCCTGCTCTCTGTTTTTGGGGGGGGGACCAATATCCCGGCTTCTTCGCCCCTCGAGGACCGCATACTCGATGGTCATGTCCCCGACAGTACTATTTCATTAATTTATAAAAAACTTATCAATAATCGGGCTGACCTCTTGGTGCGCCTCCGGGAGGCGTGGACGGGGGATGGGGTGGAACTGGACGACGAGGACTGGCAGTCCGCACTGTCGTCCCCCAAGGAAGTGGCCATTCCAGCCCGTCTCCGCCTGGTCCAACTTAAGATTCTCCACCGGGTGTATGTGACGGGTCCCCGTTTGGTCTCGATGGGATTTTCTGAAGACGGGCTCTGTAAGCGGGGATGTGGACTCAGTGCCACCTTTCTCCATATCCTTTGGGAGTGTCGCGAGGTGGCGGAATACTGGCGCCGGGTTCATGTGGTCATGGGACAAGTCACCGGGGTTGTGCTGCTGCCGGAGGTGCGTCGCTGTGTCCTGAATGTGTGGGAGCCCAATGATTATAACGCGGCTCAGACTCGGTGGGCGGCCCTGGGTAACATGATTGCCAAGAGAGATATAGCGCAGCTTTGGGGTTCCCAGCGGCCTCCCACCGTGTCCGTATGGAAGGAGAACATGGACTGGTGCATGTTCAGGGAGAAGACTGTGTATGTGGCTCGTGGTAAACCGGGGGCATGGGGTAGAATCTGGGGGCAATGGAACGTGTATCGTGGGGGTATCTGTGACCCCCCCTAGTGGACACCGATATTGCCTTGTCCCCCTGACCCTTGATGGTTCCTTGCGGCTTTTGGAAGAATCGAATATAGACGTTCCTCTCCCGTGACCCCCCCCCCGACCTATCATTACTCCTTCCTTTTAATAGCTATTTGAAGGTCAGAAGTAGAGTCCCCCGGATGTAGCCTGACCCACATTTTTTGCCCTTACGCCTCGCCTTTTGTTTTTATTTGTTATTTATGTTAAACTTATGTATCCTGCTTCCCTAGGACTATCCGGAGTCATGTACGGGGCTGGACCCCGGGAGTCGACTACTGCCTTAACATCTGTATGATCCTTTCTGAATATAGCGGCCGGCCCTGGTGGTTGTAGGCCCATGCTTGTAATTGATTTATTGTTCAATAAAATTTTCAAAAAAAAAAAAAAAACATTGTAGTAAGTGCAATGCACAATGTTCCTTAATTGCAGTGACATACTGTGCAGTTTTATTTCCTACAATCTTTCCGATCATTTTTCCCCTCTGGTCAATGGTGATTCTTTCAACAGTACATCAGTTATGCTGTATGAGCATAGAACCTGGGAACAGTAGAAAAGGTAAATGAAATGCTTATCTTTAATGTCACATATCATCACATCATACGAAATGAGTAGTAATTTGTTATTATGAAGTTATGAATGATCAAAATGTTAAGTAAATTGTGAAATTTTATAAATTTTAATTCTAACTCATATTTGTGTTTTTTTCTTTTCACACAGATGTATGGCATCATCAATTGGAGTAATGAGTTTTACTAATTACTTTATTCAGCTCGGTTTTATAATATTACATTCTTAGGGTGCACACCCAGGCAAACATTGATACAGTGCCTGACATACCTAGGTACACATTGTTAGACACTGACACACACACTAATACAGCTACTGAAACACCCAGCCACACTCTGATACAGAGATTGATACATTCATGCACACAGTCATATAGCCAATAACACATCCTCTCACACATCTATACAGTCACTCGGACATTCAGCCAAACACCAATACAGCCTCTCAAACACCCATGCACATACTGATACATCAGCAGGTCTTTAATTGTACTTTCCTCCACCTGGAGGGAGACCAACTGGTATTTACAGTAGTGATCAGAGATAGTGAAGGTGAATGTGAGGTGCATTTAAAATTACCTCCATCCATCAAACTAGAATTTATTGTGTTGATAATGGGGTAAAGGTTAAAAGAGAAGGTGGTGCATAAATAGAAAGGCTAGTGTTCTATAGCACCTACTAAAAAACGTGAGTGGTCGACATGTTCCAGCCCTTTCTGTGCCCAGTCGGGTCGGGGGTCTTTCTTCAGGAGCAAAGGTAGCACGTAACAATTTTGTGACGTGTGTCGGTAAGTAATATTCTTACCCTTCTTCTATGTGCGCTTATTAGCACATTGGCTGGTTATAGATGAGCTGTATCTACAACTTATATTTGTGCCATTCTAGGCTCCATCGGTGATTGACCTGAGCACGGCAGACAGAGCAAGCATAAGTCGCAGGAAGGATTCCTCAGAATGAGGAAATCGACTTGGTCCATATCCCGACGGAGCCTAGAATGCAACGAAAGCTGTTTCTGCGTTTTGCACACTATGATCTGTTTGTGTTTGGATGGGATAAGCCTGGGCAGCTGAAGATCCCATATGCTGAGTGAAGAAAAATACACACACCAGGTGCAACAGCCAGCTAGGCAGATGGTGAAGCACCCTTCCCTTGTTACACTTCATCCTCCTTGTCGAGCAGATGTCAGTTTTATAATTTTACCGCTGTAGATGGCAGAATAATACCAATGTGCTTAACAGAGTCGCTGATACCGTACCCTCACTTTCAGAATAGTTGGCACACCTCATCCACGGCCTGTTCTTAACAAGCATTGTCAAAACCAATGCGTCTCTCCTGTGCAGGAGCTATTGGCTTTGCCAATGTGTTTTCGCCATGTTGCACACCAGTGTGTCTGCTTTTAAGCATGGTCAAAAGTTATTGGCATAGAGGAGAGTGGCGTGGAGTGGAGTGGCATGGAGTGCCGTGGAATGGCAAAGAGTGGAGTGGAGTGTTGTGGAGTATCATAGAGTCTTGTGAAGTGTCATAGAGCATCATAGAATATCGTAGAGGGTTGTGGAATATCATAGAGTGCGTAGAGTGTAGTGGAGTAGAGTGTGAGTACAGTGGAGTAGCATGAAGTAGAGTAGAGTGGAGTAGCATAGAGTGGAGTAGGGTGTTGTAGAGTGGAGCAGAGTAGTGAATCTTAGAGTGGAGTGTTATAGAGTGGCATAGAGGAGAGTGGTTAGAGTGGAGTAGAGTGTTGTGTCATGGAGTGGAGTAGAGTGGTGTAGCGTAGAATGGAGGGTCACAGAGTGTAGGGTCATAGAGTGGAGGGTCATAGAGTGTTGTGGAGGGGAGTGGAGTAGAGCGGTGCTTTGCAAAGTGGCATAGAGTGGAGTAGAGTGGAGTAGAGTGGAGTAGAGCAAACTGGCATAGAGTGGAGTAGAGTGTAGTACAGTGGAGTGATGGAGAATGTCATAGAATGGAGTGGCATAGTGTGGCATGGCATAGAGCTGGGTATCATAGAGTAAAGTGTCATAGAGTAGAGTGAAGTGTCGTAGAGTGTCGTACCGCATCTGTGAGGGTCATAGAGTGGAGGTTCATAGAGTAGCATTTTGTAGGGTGGAGTGTTGTAGAGTGGAAGGTCATAGAGTTTCAGTGAGTGTCAGTGAGTGGCGTACAGTAGAATAGAGTAGAGTGGCTTAGAGTGCGGTAGAGCAGAGTTGAATGGAGAAGAGTGGAAGGATGTAGACTTGAGGGGCATAGAGTGGAGTTTTGTGAAGTGGAGTGGACTTGAGTGTCATAAAGTGGAGTGGAGTGTCATTGAGTGGTAGAGAGTGGAGTAGAGTGGAGTGGCAGAGAGTAGAGGGACATCGAGTAGAGGGTCATAGAACAGCAGAGCATAGAGTGGAGTAAAGGGTTGTAGAGTGGAGTAAAGTATCATAGAGTGAAGTGCTGTAGACTGGAGTAGAGTGGCATAGGAGAGAGTGGAGTATAGTGTCATACAGTGAAGTGATATGGAATGGCCTTGAATGGGATAAAGTGGCATAGAGTGTCTTATAGTGTAATGGCATAAAGTGGCATACAGTGGAATATAGTGGCATAGAGTTTCGTAGAGGAGAGTGTCATAAAGTGGAGTGGTGTAGGGTGTTGTGGAGTGGAGTGGAAGAGAGTGGAGGAGAGTGTTGTAGAGTATGGCAGAGTGTCATCAAGTGGATTATCGTGGAATAGAGTGTTGTAGAGTGTAGTGATATAGATGTGGCAGAGTGGCGTAGAATAACAGAGAGAGGAGTGGAGTGGCATCGAGAGGTGTAGAGTGGAGTAGAGTATTGTAGAATGGAGTGCAGTAGAGTGGAGTGTAGTGGCATAGTGTCATAGAAAGGACTGGTGTAGAGTGGAGCAGAGTATTATAGAGGGAAGTGCATAGAGTGGAGGGGTATAGAGAGGAGGGGCATTGAGTGGCAAAGTGGAGAGTGGAGGAAAGTGTTGTAGGGTGAAGTCAAGTATGGTAGAGTGATGTGCTATAGAGTGGAGTGGAGTAGAGTATTGTAGTGTAGATTGCAGTAAGGTATCATAAGGTGGAGTAGCATGGAGTGATGTAGAGTGGAGTGTTGTAGGATAGAGTGGCATAAAGTGGAGTAGAGTGGTCTACAGTGAAGTGGCATAGAGTGATGTACAGTAGCGAAGATGGTCATAGAGTGGAGTGGCATAGAGTGGAGTAGAGTGTCGTAGAGTGGAGTGGCATAGAGGGTCATAAAGTGGAAGTGCATGGAGTGGAGTATTATACAGTGGAGTGAGGTGGAGAAGCGTGGAGTGGAGTCTTTCAGAGTGGAGTGGCCTAGACTGAAGGGCATAGAGTGTCAGAGTAGTGTAGCATAGAGTTGCATGGAGTGGAGGAAAGTATCATACAGTGGAGTGAAGTGGAGTAGAGTGTTGTAGAGTGGAGCGACATCGGGTGGAGTGACAGAGTGGACTGACATAGAGTGGAGCACAGTGGTGTAGAGTGGAGGACAGTGGAGTGGTGTAGAGTGAAGTAGAGTGGGGTAGAGGGCAATAGAGTGTTGTGAAGAGGAATGACATGGGGTGGCATAGAGTAGAGTAGTGTAGAGCAGAGTGGTTGGATATAGAGGGGAGTAGAGTGTTGTGGAGTAGATTGTTGTATAGTGGAGTGGCATAGAGTGTCATAGAGTAGGGTTGCAAAGAATGAAGTATGCATGTAGTGGTAGCACACTGTCAGAGAAGTACTGAGATTTAAAGATCCAGGACACATTCAAGAATCAGATGATTGTCTTTGTCGATCCTCTGCTCCTTGGGTCCATTCGATCTCTGTGCATATCGTTATCAAGAAATGGAAGGAGATGGATAGGTCGGCCATCCTTCAATTCCCCTTTCGCCATTAACCATTAGAAAGCTTCATTTTAAATTATCCCTCATCTGTTATGGTGGATTCCATTCTCTCCTGTAAAGTGGTCGTCAATATGGCATTTGAAGAATATATGACGTCCTACTCCGTGGCCAGAAAGTTTGGTGATGCTCTGAAGCATTTCTTTTCAATTGTAAATTTTCTATTCCAGCTTGCTCCTAAGTCATGCATGTGGCCCAGACTTAAATATTTTCAGCAATTATATTACTCAAACTAGAGTAATAATAACTGTCCAGGCGGATTGCATTCTGCTGAAAAACGTGTCAGATTCCTGTCTGGTTCTACATTTAACAAACTTTGTTCATTGGTATCACCTGTAGCAGCAATGACTGGCAGGAATCAGGTCATGTCTTACTATGCCCTTGGATGGTAGCTACAATTAAGTGAAAGTTTGTATGGTGCTGCATTTACCTGAATGCAGTTGAGTAAGATAACACAATCCTGTATATAAGAAGGTTCTTCACCCATTTTGTGTGCCTCCTCTAAGGCTGATGGACGATGATAGTTAAAACATTTGCCACTGTAGTGATCTGTTTCAAGGGATGTTCAAGTGGGTAGTGGCCTCTTATTTTTCAAGGAGCAATGGAAAACTAGCAAGACTACACTAAATCTACCAGATGTGTTCTTTTGGCTAACATTATTACCAGAAAGATTTGTGAAGCAAGCAGCCATGATGTCAAGCAAGTGAACTCTCCTTGGCCAAAGGACCGTCCTTCTAGTTTCAGTACACAAGAATGGTTACAGGATCCATTTGCTTCCATTTTGAGTCTAGAATGCATCAGGTGATTACAGTCCCACCCTAGACCACAAACATTTCAACAGGTGCTCACCATTCAAGATGGTGGCACTTGAAGCACTAATCTCCCTGGTCTAGTTAAAGGGTTTCTAGAGTGCCAGTGATCCTGATGACGTTTAACTATAACTACAAATCAAAGCCAGTTATCAAACTTTTTCTCCCTTGCATACCACCACTGACAATATTTAGTTACGCCGTTCAGGTGATTCTCAAACATGGAGTTCTTCCCATAGGTACTAAATCCATTGGTAGGTTTGCTTTATAGCAAGGGAGAATAATTTCCATTACCTTAATAATTATCTAATATCAGTTCCTACTTTTTCTTTGGAGCCAGAATTATGTGCAGCAGGTATGGTGAACCATCCAGCAGCACTTCCTCATTATAAACAAACAAAGCACACCACAAACTGTGCAAGCCTGACAGTTCATTGGGGCTTTGGTCTACATCGAATTTGGGCACTTTTTTCTTACTCTAGATTTGGTGGGGCAATCCATGCCATGGCCAAGTCGGTATTTCAAAGTACTATACATTATTTCAAAGTTGCATGGTTTTAGCATATCCAGGGCTTGCTAGTAGCAGAAATTGTCGTAGTTCCTTGGCCAAAACCAGATTTGAAGTTTTCTTCACAGCATGTTCTGTGCAATTGGGTCCTGTCAACCAAGCAGTAGAAGTACTATTTTACACACAGTCAAAATAAAAGAAGTTAAGCTGTGTGTTGTGTACATATGAGTCACATGCAAGCTGCATCTCCCTTGCCCCATCCTATTATTAGGTCATGAATGCCAATGCCATTCCCAGGGTCTGGGAGTTCACTACAGAGGCAAGATCGATACTGGGGAGTGAGTTCCAGAGAAGAGAACACCATCCATAAATTGGTGGGCTTGTCAATCCAGATGACCTTCATGCTTTCTTATGTTAAGTTCTAGGTCAAGCAGTCTTGTTAAGAACAGACAATTGGGTGACAATATGCTAGGTGAACCACAAAGATGAGGCAGACTGCCTCAGTCTTTGCATTAGGGAAGCAGAACATATGTTTGGAATGATATCTCTTGTCTGTTTCTGGCCCTATCATTCAAAAATTGAAAATTAGCCAGAGGATGAGCTAATCCTAGAGTCCTCCTTATCAGTGCATTCTAACTTCATCTCAAAACATTGTTTTCTAACAGCTCAATGCCAAATACGTTAGTAGGCTCTCCTTGGACCCTTTTGCTCCTTTTGACAATTTCCTTCTTTTGACATTTTGCATCAGAACTATTGCGAAGATTCATATTTGTGACTACTGTGTCCCTTTCTTGGTTTAGCAGGCTGTAATTTTGCTTTCCTTCAATATTGCTTTTCCTAGATGTCCTCGGGTGGATTTTAGGAGAGGCAGCACAAGCTGTCTTTTAGCACTTTGGGCCTTATGTAGGTGGGCTTGCATTTACCACTTCATAAATACCGAATCATACCGATTCGGTATTTATGAAGTGGTAAATGCTATGTAGGTAATTGGTCGGTAAATATTACCGATTCGGAATAATTCGGTAATTACCGAATCGGTATTTACCGAATCGGTAATGAGGCATACCTTCCCATTGATGGGAAGGTATGCCTCATTACCGAATCGGTAAATACCGATTCGGTAATGGGGGAGCACATGCAAGGGTGGCAGGGTGTCACATTGACACCCTGTTGCACCCCTGATTCGGCCATGTGTGCACATGTGGCACACATACATGCCCTGAGGGCATGTGTGTCTGCCACATTGCACACATCCACGGGCAAAATAATGCATTTACACACATATTCGTCATTTACCACCAACTATGAGTTGGTGGTAAATAACGAATCCCCACACACACCACACAGTCCCCCTACATCTGATTTCTGTATTCGGAATTTACCGAAGCGGTAAAATTACCGAATCGGTAATTTTACCGATTCGGTAATTTTACCGATTCGGTAAATTCCGAATACAGAAATTCTCCCCCTACATACCAAAAGCCAAAATACCGGTCGGTAACGGTATAATTACCGAAAATCGGCCGTTACCGAGGGGTATTTGGCTACCTACATGAGGCCCTAAATGTTTGGTTCTGACATCCAGGCCAACTGTACAAATTCTTCTTGCCTTTAAGTACTACTTTTCACAACCCCAGCATCTCATTTCCAACACATACTGTTTCAACTGAAGGTGCAGAAGTTGAATAAGTAGGCCTTCAGCATATGGGTAGCTCAAGGAGGTTAGCCTTGGTAGTTCAAGAATGTAGGCATTCTTGTGCCATACAAATACTTATTACTGATTGGTCTGATTTTGTCTGCTTGATATACAGCGAATAGCCTACAAATTAAACAATGTAATCCATTTGCTGTTTCTGATTACTCCACGGACAGTTTTCCGAAGGCTCTCATAATTTTATCCTATGTGAAATAATGAGATGCTACCTGAGTCCCTTGAAATTCTTAAAAGGTAGAGTTATCCATGGAGTGCATGCCTTCTAGAGTGATTCAAATTTTCAAAACAATATGCCAGGGCTTCATTCACCATTCGTCCTTGGAACCTGCTGGTGCTTCAGAAAGAATTACAGAAATCCTTTACTGAACAATTGAAGATTTGGTATTATACCCTCTGCAGCTGGGCCCCTTGAGTCCGTGAAGGTTGCATCCGGTGGTGGTGTACTGGGCAGGAAGTACTAGCACCAGCGCAGCAGGGCTTCTTGTGTCCAAGAAGACTGCAACTGGAGGTGGTGTACTAGGTGAGTGGTACAACTCCCTCCAGTTCTGGGCCCCTAGCCTCTGTGGAGCTGGAGCCTCGTGGTGATGGACCAACCGAGTGGTACTAGCACATCCACAGCCAATGTGAAGCTTTCACCTAGTGGTGGTGTACCGGCCAGCGGTACAAGCATCTTTCAGCTGGGTCCATAGTGGGCCCCGTAAGCTTACAATGGTGGTGTAGCCATTGAACAGGACTACAGCCTCTTGAAGCTTACATCCAGTGGTGGTGCACACTCTACAGTCAGGCACCCTAGCCCCTCTGCAGCTGGGCCGCTTAAACCTGTAAATCTTGAACTCAGTGGTAATGTACTGGACGGGTGATATTTGTCACTCCACAGCCAGGCCCTAGGACCCATTGAAGCCAGCATCCAATCGTGGTATACCAGGTGGCTGATAATAGAGCATATGCAGCCAGTCCCCTTGAACTCATGAAGCTTGCAACTGGTGGTGGTGTACTGGGTTGGTGCTGCTAGTGCCTCCACAGCCGGGTTCCTTGAACCCGTGAAGCTTGCACCTAGTGGTGGTGTACCAAGCAGGGGTAATAGCCTCTTCAGATCTCAGCCCCTTGAGCCCATAAATCTTACAGTGAGTGGTGGTCTACTGCAGTTATTAGCCACATGGAGTCCATGAAGAATGCACTGGGTCTCCACAGCTAGGTCCTTTGTGATTAGTGAAGTTTGCACCTGGGTTTGGTGTACTAGATGAGTTGTATTGGCACTTTGCAGCTGGACCCCTTAGGGCTGTAAAGCTTGCATCTGGTGGGGGTGTACTAGGCAGGTGGGACTGGCTCTTCCGAAGCTAGGACTATTGGGCTTACAACCTGTGGTGGTGTACTAGGTGGGTGGTTCTGGCACCTTTGGAGCTGGTCACCTTGGACCTGTCAAGCTTGCACCCGGTATTGGTGTACTAAGATGGCAGTGCTAGTGTCTCCAGATCCAGTCCCCATGGGCCCATGAAACTTGCACATAGTGATGAACTACTGTCTGGGCAGTACTAGCCCCTCGGAAGCCGACTTGATAGCGTACAGCCTGGGCATTAGCAGTTGCATGGCATGGTCCATGACTAGATCCTTCAATCGTTTTTTTATTTTGGGGGGATCCAAGGATCTCAAAAGGGATCCTAAAATCCACATTGGAGTGTCTCCTTAGGATCAATGAATCCAGGTTCTGAATCCACAGATCCTATGGCGAAATGTATTTGATTTCACATTCAAAGCTCCCTTGGACACCCACACATAGACATGGGAGTAAATGTGCGCTCACCCTGTCACCTTATGTACCTTTACCTTATTGTTTGCTGAAATTTCATATCGAGCCCCTGAGTACTTGGAACAGCGCCTAGAGACCCTCATGTGTGATTAGCCATGCTCTACAAATCTGAGTATTTATTTTTTTCCGGGCAATGTGGTAGATAAAAAAAACAGATTAAATGCAGTTTTCTGCCATTTAACTAGCAACTTCTGTCTTTTTTGTATTGCGAACTGGATTAAAAATCAGGACATGGATGATTAAATGTAGATTAGCTAATTTTTATCACCTCACTGGACTCCATATTCATTTTTCTATTTTTTGTAAAATGCTTTCTTTTGAGCAGTAGCCTTAAGCCCTCAAGAGTCCATTTTACCAAAATATAAAATATTTTTTTATGACAATGATTTCTAAGTTATTTATATAGCACTACAATTGTTGGTGGCCACTCCAAAGCACCCAGCAAGACAACAGAAGACAATAACGAGGAGTTCAGAGGGGAGCAGTGAAACCTCAATAAGCCTGTGTGGAGTTCCGCTAATTGCGGAAATCCGCAAAGTGACAAAAAACTCTGCAATGCTGCACGGAGTTCCATGAGCAGCGGAGTGCATTAAGATCATGCCATTCACTGTGATTTTGAGCACCGGGTGTTTGTTCTGCGCTGTAAAATCTTTGCAAATGGCATCATGGGCAGCGAAAGAGGGGGCATCTTCCTTTTTGCTGCTCGAGTAGATTTTATACTCCAGTGGCAGCTTTCTCAACGCGAATGGAAGGTTTCTCATTGCAAGTCGTCGCGACCTCTTGCATTGAGAAATCTGACCTCTTGTGTTGAGAAATATCACCAGGAGGTTGATTTTCCTCACTCGCCAACTAGACCTTGGTGAGCATGAGCGAGGAAAAATCTCACAGGAGGTGTATTTTCCTCACTTGCCATCTTGACATTAAAGAGCGAGAAATTAACTAAATTCTGCAGAGTGCGGAAAACTCAGCAAACTCCACAAACATAGTGGATTTCACCACCCAGGGTTAATCCTCAAGTGACATTTACATGTCTTCAGCTGTGAAGTCCACAGGGCACTCTGCTTTGATGAAATTCAAAGGCATTAAGGGACATATGCATCTTTGCTTCCACAAATCTTAGCCTGATTTGGGGATGAGAAGGAGTGAGCTTCAGAGGGAAGAGTCACACATATGAAAGTTCTGCCCCACAATATTTGTTTTAAATACAATAGGCTTGCATTTTATTTGGGACACAAACCATGGACATCTTGTAGGCCAGTAGGGTGTAAGCAGGTTGGAGATGTACAAAGGTGCACATCCAGAAAGAGACTTCTGCACAAGACACAGGCCCACAGTACAAGTGTCACAGTTAATTGGGACATGTGTCATACCCGGTGTTATCGTTCATATCTTAATATGAGTTTTCTGATAATTATCAGAAGGTCAAAATTGCTGATATTTTTCAGAGTCAAAATGCTCAGTATTGAAATTCCTACTGGGTAGAGTTAGATTTTATTAAGTATGATAAATATCATGTTTACCAGGCTCTCTGTAATGTGGCCCATAGAGTTTTGAATTCAACCCATTGTTTTGTTGGGAGCCAAAGGACAATATTGCAGTAGCTTTTTAAAAAAATTGCAAATATTGTGTGAAAAGTATTTTAGAAAATGAATGATTTTAATGATGCATAGAGTCGTAACAGATGAATTAACGTTGCAAATTAAACAAATTTGCTTTATCACTTAGAAATGTAATTATTATTTAGAAGTAGTGATGCCACATTTTTGTGTAAGCCACCCTTTATTTTAAAATGGACGCAGTTTTTGATGTTCTGCATATCTGCAAGACATTTCTCCTTTCGTTTCTCTGGAGCACAAAGTGAATGATGTCAAAGATTTAAAGATATGCAAAAGTGTTAGGAACTGTATATTGTGGATGAAGCTTCCATTCTTTACTCAAAGTATGATTTTCAAGGACCTCCCCTGCAAGTTACATTGCAGGTGTGTTAAGTCTATGAGCCATTGTTTAAGAAATGTTTCATTTTGTATTGTACGTCTCCGGAGTGTAGTTGATGAGGCAGCAGGTGGAAGATTTCTCTTACCTTAAAAAATGGGTTAGAACTAAAGGTTTAGAAAATTACATTGTTGTTCCTGATTTGCCAATGCAACCCTAACCACGATCATACCATGCTGAATTTCCACAATGTATTAATAGCTTGCAGGAATTGTGTATAAAAACCCTCTTGGTTTTGAGATTTTGTTGCTGTGTGGCTCTTTTATTTCCGGTGGCAAATGCTGTAATGCACATGCAGATACTTTGTCCATTTGCAACTAGTTTTTCCTGAGGGATGCAGTCAGTACTCTCTATGATAATTGACTCTAACATTCTTTTCTAGATTTGACTAATTAGGAATTTTCACTACATGTTATGATTCTGTATTTCTGTAATTGAGCCTTAATGGCTATTCGTGCATTTTATTTTCTGTACCACATTTATCACTATTTCTGTCATAAATCTATTTTTGCCCAGTTTTTAAAGTAGTAGTTTTCATATTTTATTCTGTTTTACTCTGCTAAACTATATATTTTTGATGAGGAGTGTTGTCTCTACTCTAACTGCAAGATCATCCCAAGACTTTGGAGCCAAATTGATTATGTAGAAATTGGGGTGTTCAAATTATTGGAGTTCAGGTCATTAGTATGTTGTTCAGCTCCAACACTAACATAGAGGTCTGTGCACTTCTGTTTAAGGAAGTGAGCATCAACATCATTTTGCACTCTTTGAAGCTTGACAATTATTTTGTCTTTTGTGTGGAGATCTCTACACAGAAAAAATAGGATTGGTGGCTAAGAAGACCTCAGCACCTAGATATGTGAATAGTGTTCTGTAGAACATTGGTAATACTATTGTAGAGCTATTAAATGTGCTACAAAATTCAGTATATGAATAGGCCCCTCAAATTAGTGGCATTTCGGAGCCTTTGGCTTTTGAGCTAATTAATGTGAAAATATGGATTTAAAATACCCCTTTTTCTGCAAGCTTTTCTCAGAAGTAAAGCACCCCTCTACAGGCCCTTCCTGGAAGAGTTCAGGCTCTCTCCATTTGCTTGCTTGCTACAGTTTAAGACAAGTATCACACCATACCACTTTCAAAGGTCACCACCCACCACTAAAGAACAGAGGGGAAAAGCGTCTTGATGAGCGCTGTTTATTTTGTTCATCTTTTACTGGGGCAGGGGCATTACATATTAGGTTTTGAAAATAACTTGATCAGTGGAATGTAAATTCTTCTGATTTAATTAAAAAAGGCACTAATAAAGAAACACATTTATAAACAAGTGATTCTGTGTTTCATTATTGCAAATAATCGAAAAATGATGTGCCTAATAAAATAATTCACCTCTGTGCTTCGCATCAGTGACAGTACCTTTCAAATGATCAGAAATCAAAATAAATTCAAAATAGGAAATATTTAAGCGACTAACATAATTTATATTCAATTTATAGTGTGAATCAGTTAATAAATGTGGACATAACTATGATTGTGTTTTTCTTAAATCTCTTTTTTCCTCTATGATTTATCAATCCTTTTCTCTTGGAGTATGCACTAGGGGAACTATTAAATCACAACAATTTGTGGTACAAATAATTTAACTTCACACTGCTATTCTTTGTTATGTGGCACTGTAACCTCTTCAGACGAACATATAGTTTTTCATGTAATACAAACAGAACTGGGTAATACTCCCCTGGCATATCATATCAGTACCCTAATATAGGCAAACATTAACACAGATGTTTGTATGAGTTGTGTTGTTATATTAATCATGCAGTCATTTTGGAATTTAAGCAATGCCAATTATTATGTTTTCCTTAGGGTGCAGGTTATGTGCCATTGCTTCCTGGAAAGTTTTGAGGGCAAAGGTCACATGATGTCACTTCCTCTGATGGCATTAAAGTCAAATGGTGTGTGATGTCACTTCTGCCAACCTTAGCATTTTGTTGAATGGACGATCATGAGTTCTGATGCATCCATCTTTGGATGCATATTAGACTGTTCATACTGAGTTCATGTTTCCTAGTTTCGTTGGTTGCCCTGATATCTATCTGGGTGTGTTTGCAATGCATACATGTGATAGGTAGGTGGTTGAACACATTGCCTAAATTTGATGATTTCAACAGGAAAATGACATTAAGAGTGGTATGGAAATATCTGTGAAATAAGTAAACCACCTGTGTTGACCGCTTGAAGTGGAATATTTCGGCATGAGGATCACCATGTGCCACCCATAGCTTTAGCTCCCAAGAGTTATTTTTGAAAAACCTACCTGGGAACTGTGTGGATAATGTGATATTTTGGAGATTGAATCTACAAGTACCCTTTCAAATGTGCTTCAAAGGCCATAGTGTCAAGTTGCTTCTGTGTCTAACTTCATCTTATACTTGCTTTATTTACCTCTATTTGAGTAATACATTTAAAAGTATCAGAGAACTGAATTTCAAGCACTAATAACTCCTACACATCTGTTTTAATTTCTGTTTAGCTTTTCGGTTACTTTTCTTGTTGTAATGTATTATTAATAGATGCATTAATATAAAACTATAAGTACCAGAATACAATAAAAAACACAGGACAGTGTCAAATTTTCATCCCTCACATACGACAAACGGAGAGCTCCTCTCACATCAAATGTAACTTCCACCAATTATCATTTCTTGTGTGCAAAATATTTTATTTAATTATATAATAAAATAAACAAAGACAAAACAAAAAAATCACTGTATTAAGTACCCACAAAAGCCTTTCGCTCAAGAAATATAACACAGATACAATATAATATGAAGAAAATTAAAAAGGAAGGGGAAGAAAAACATACTATTATCACTGTATACATTTATTTTTGACAGAGCTACTCATAATAACCATACATTAGTTACAATTCAAGAAATAAATAACAATTAGTAGAAAAAATGGAAAATATAATAAAATAAATATTATAAATATGAAGTTATGTAATTATCAATCGGCTTCCAAAATGAAAGATATGAAGGACTATTATGAACAAAACCAGATAAGGATATATTAGCACCTCTTCTAGGAAAAATTATCCGTGACCACCATGTATGAAAAGATAACAAGGAGGCATCTTTCCAACATGCAATAATAGATATTAAAGCTCCTGACAATAAAAAGTCTAAACGTTTGCAGTTCAAGTCAGATAATTTCGTAGAAAGAGGAACAGATTTGTAAATCAAAATATTAAATGAAAGCATTTCAGAGAAATTGAATATTTTTTTATGACATCCCAAACTTCTCCCAAAATGTAAAAATGAAATTACATACAAAGAGTATATGTTTTAACCAACCTGGATGTAAATAACTTTAATGGAGTCCATAAGCAGTTAACAAGAATAAAGGAATTTGTTTGATACAGTGATACAGGTAACCATCCTGAAATATTATTTAACCAAATTTTCTTCCATGTATCCTGTGAGAATGATATTAAGAGTTAATTATTCTAAAACGTTGAAATCATATCAATATTGTTACCTTGGAAATTATTAAATTTTTTATAAATTAATGAAACTGCGTGAGATGAAGAAGACACTGCCTGAATATAAATTGTTGAATCTGAATTAATATTTGAGGGAATATTATCAGTAATGGAGTATAGTATAGAATTACATAAAGCTTATATTTAGAAAAATCAGAAGGAGGTAAGCAAAATGTTTGTTGCAATTCGTCAAATGATAAAAAGGTATTATTGTGGTACATATCTTTCACAGAAAAGATTCCAGCTTTAATCCAAGAGTGCCAAAATGTTATAGTTCTAGAAAGTTTTAATTTAGGATTGTGCCATAAAGACATATCAAATGTATGTGAAAAAGTAGATGGAAAAAGTGAATCTGAATCCTGGAATATTAACTTTGTAGATTTCAAAATAATAGATGTATTGATTAAACTTGTAGTGTTAGACATAGTTAGCAAAGTAGGTAAAGGAAACTGTGTTATCAAACCTTTTTCTAGAAGAAGCCATGTAGGTGGATTATTAAGATGGGAATGATTAAACCAAAGAGAGCTTTGTTTTAATATAAGCGCTTTATGATAATTAAAAAAATCTGGCAAACCAAATCCTCCATTACATTTTACCATTTTACATTTTTGTATTGCCTATACGGGGAGTGAAAAGTGCTGAGCAACGGTTTTATAAAACTGCATAGGAAATTGACTAGGGAAGATAGCTAGGGAATAAACATTTTTAGGAGCTGTTACCATTTTTATTGAATCTCTTTTCTCCTACCATGAAAGGTGTAACACAGACCATTTGGAGAATTTATCTTTAATGTGGTTTATAATAGATTCACAATTTACTATAATTGTTTTTTTGTTTTTTTATAGAATTGGAAAACAGAATACCAAGGTATTTAATTTGACTCCCTTTGCCAAATTATTTCTTTTATGGGTAACATATCAGGTGTACAATGAAGATTGAGAGGAAACAATTCAGTTTTGTTGATATTTAACGTCTAACCTGAAATCTGAGAGTATAATGAGATTATATCAAGTAATGGAGGAAATTAGGATTTAGGATTACTAATAAACAAAAGTATATAATCTGCATAAACTAATGTTTTGATGGTGAGTAGTGAGTAAGGGTTCAATAACAGGAAGAAATAGCAAAGGGGACAAGGGACAAACTTGTCTGGTACCTCTAAAGAGAGAAAATTGATTGGAAATGTGACCATTAATGAATAGGTGAGCAGGAGGGTTTGAATAGAGAGCAGATATCATGCGAATAAACGAATCACCAAAATTAAGTGCTGATAAGGTATGAATAAGATATTGCCAATGAACTTTGTCAAAAGCTTTTTCAGCATCCAATGCAAGTACTCCAGATTGTAAAGATAAGCAAGACCCTTGTTCAATAACATGTTTAAGACTCTAGTGATGTTGACAGAGTATCTATTTTCCATGATACTGGATTGATCTGGATGAATAAGAGACCCCAGTACAGAGGTCAATCAGGTTGCAAGAATTTTAGCATAGAGTTTACAATCTTGATATAATAAGAAAATAGGGCGATAATTCGATACAATGGTTGGGTCTTTGTTAAGTTTTAGAAGAACTATAATCAAAGCTTCAGTAAAAGAACCATATGTTGAACCTGTAGCACTAAAAATGGGAAAAAGTTTAAACAAATGAGGAATGAGCTGCAAGGCAAATTTCTTATAAAATTACACTGGAATTCCATTAGGACCTGTAGATTTACACTGCTTAAAGGGTGTAATAGCCAATTCAATTTCTTCCATAGTAATTGTATTTATTTGGGTTTTATCGTTTTAATATGTACATAGTTTGCCAAGAGCCTTCCAGAGCTATTAGCATTAAAACTGAATTTGGCACTTAATATTGAGTTAAACTCATAATGAAGCTTTTGCAATTCTATTTTAAATTGGAGATCATTAGAGGTTATGAAAAGTTTCTCAAATGTGACAAATTGTTTATCCAATTCTTTGATTTTAGAATTCAAAGATTTATTTTCATGAGCCATAAGATAAATGAATGTCCCTCTAATATAAGACTTAAGGGCATCCCATTGAGTCACCAAAAACGTAAAGCCTTCTAGGTGAAATGTAAATATTATTTTTGTTAACGACATTATATGTATTCATTCGCCATCTGGATCGAGCCTGATAATTGGAACTATGTCGTAGAACCATAGAAATAAGAGCATGGTCAGGAAAATCAATATTATTGATATGTAGGGCTCTATTACGATGGCAACGGCAAAAGGGACCGTCCGCCATAGGTGCGGCAGGCCCGCCATTCAAATTAGGATGCGCCCGCCACACTGGCGGATGCATCACACATTTTTTACATTGCGGCGGGCGGAGCTGTAAGCAGCACCTGCCGCAATGTAAAAAAATGCATGTAGTGCATTTGCATGCACAAGATGACAGGCACAGCGTGGTCCCTGCCACCTTGTGCATGCAAATGCAGGGGGGTACCATAGGTATCCCCATGTGCACTCCCCAACATCCTGGGGGCCCACTATGGGTCCCCAACAGTGCAAAACGCAGTATTCCCGTCCGCCGCGGACCCCTCAGCCATCCTAATGTGGTGGGGGGGTCAATCATGGAAGGATGGCGGGCGGATCTCCCCCGCCGGGCCAGCAGTGGCTACCGCCGGCCCAGCGGGGGCTGTCGCCCAGCCATCCTAATAGGCCCCATAGTGTAGAAACTGAAAGAATTCATTATTGAGAAAATAATTAATAATCTAATCTTGAATAAGAGTTATGTGGATTTAAAAAAATGTAAACATTTTCCCAGTTGGGTGATGTAAGCTTCAAATATCAACCAACTTCGTTGTTTTAAAAAACATGACTTTAGAGTGAACAAAGCTCTAGGTGGTTGATATTTAGTTAGTGATGATCTAGCTAATAAAGGGTCACATATAAGGTTATAATCTCCTCCAACAATAAGTGGGATATTGCCTAACTTGTGCACTTCTGTAGTAAAAAGAGACCAAAAATTGGGCTCATCAGTAGTCGGACCATACACATCAATTAAAAAACTAAGAGTGTGTTGAATTTTAAGTTTCTCTATAATATAACGACCTTCTACATTCAAAGATTTGGTCAATATTTGAAAATGTAATCTACTTGCAAATAAGATAGCAACACAATTTTTCTATGTACAGCAGGAGAAGATATACGAGTACCAACCCATTTTTTCATCATAAATGCCAAAACCGTGTCATCAATATGTGTCTCTTGTAAAATACCCGCTTTATAACTTCCTAAATAATCTAAAAATTTAGTACGCTTCACAGAATGTCTTAAACCTTTAACATTCAAGGATACAATTTTAATATTATTGAAATTAGCAATTATGGAGAAATGAAAGTACAGAGAAAAAGAAGGAGATGGAATTTAAAGAATAGAAGAATAAAAAGAAGCTCTAGAAATGAATACGGAAAAAAGAAAAGTAAAGGCACGTACAAGCACAGAAAAGACTACAGCTAAACATTAATAACAATCTTGAAACGCACACCCGCTTGGCAAGCTTGACCGGGCCATTACTGCCCTAGATCAAATTGAATAAATAGGTTAACCAGAAAAAACAAAGAGATCAAAGCCCTGTTAAAGAAACCCCAACTAGATCCATCAAACCTAGCGAATTATAGACCAATCTCGCTGCTTCCCGGCATTAGCAAAATTGCAGAGAAACTGGTCAATGTGCAGCTATCCCAGTTCCTAGAATCTAACCATCTGCTCCGCCAGTCCCAAACGGGGTTCCGCCCAGGCCAGGGCACGGACACCGCCCTCCTCGCTGTCATAGAGGAAGCAAGGTGCATTTTGGATTCGGGAGGATCAGTGGCAGTGATCCTCCTGGACCTCAGTGCTGCCTTTGACACGGTGGATCCAGTGCGGGAGAGAATAGAGTTCAAGGCTATGTGTATCGCCCATAAGCTCATGAACGGATAAGGCCCAGCCATTCTTAAAGAAATGGTCACCCCGTATAAAGCTTTGAGATCCCTAAGGTCGGACAACGAACATCTGGCGAACGTCCCTAAGTTTAGGAGATCACGTACCGGAGGCCGTCGCTTCTCTGTTAAAGCTGCCACTCAGTGGAACCAGCTCCCCCGCAGATTGCGAATGGAATCCTCCTATTTGGCCTTCCGCAAACAACTTAAAACGCTGCTACTCCACCCTCCCCCTTCTGAGCCATCCTACAGTTCACAGCGTGGGGATGCCTTCGGGTCACCAGGCGCTCTACAAATCCTTAATAATAATAATAATAATAATAATAATGACTATCCATAGGGAGCTGCGAATGTAGATCCAAAAACAGACTAAGGTCTTCAGGGCGCTGAAACGACTTTGAGAAACCATCTTTCCAAATTCGCATAGTTGAAGGGTCAAATAGAACATATTTGAAACCAAGACTTCTTAATCATTGTCGAACATCCGTAATGTCTTTGCGAATTTTAACCGTGTCTTTGCGAATTTTAGCCATTTCTTTTACAAAGTCCTTATGTATGAACATTTTATTGCCATTAATCTTTAAGGACGAGATTTGCTTTGTATGCTCTAAGTTGGCAGGGTATGCCCAGACGTGGGTCCCTTGCTCCCTTTGCCACTGGATTCAAGATAGCCTGGCTGATGAGGGGTGTTACCTCAAAATCGGTCCCAGGATGCTTGTTTCCGGTCCAGGGGAGACATGGGTTGGCAGTTCGGGCTGGACTGTTCCCATGAGGCAGAAGCATCAAGACTGATTTGCGTATAGTTGTGACTGAACTGGGGTGGTGAAGTGAGCTAAAGAATGATGATGGATTCATCCCAGAACTGTGACTGGGGTTGAATGCTTGAAAAGTTTCAGCACTCCGTCCATAATCTCCTTGTGTTTTCTTTGTTCGCCCTAAGTTGGCAGGGTATGCCCAGATGAGGTTCCCTTGCTCCCTTTGCGACTGGATTCAAGCTAGCCTGGCTGATGAGGGGTGTTACCCCGAAACCGGTCTCAGGATGCTTGTTTCCGGTCCCGGCAAAGACATGGCTTGGCAGTTCGGGCTGGACAGTTCCCATTAGGCACAGGTTCAAGACTGAATTGCATATAGCTGTGTCTGAACTGGGGTGGTGAAGTGAGCTAAAGAATGATGATGGATTCAACCCAGATCTCTGACTGGGGGTGAGTGTTTCAAAAAGCACTCCGTCCATCATCTCCTTGTGTTTGCTTTGTTCGCCCTAAGTTGGCAGGGTATGCCCAGACGTGGGTCCCTTGCACCCTTTGCCACTGAATTTAAGCTAGCCTGGCTGATGAGGGGTGTTACCCCGAAACCGGTCCCAGGATGATTGTTTCCGGTCCAGGGAAGACATTGCTTGGCAGTTCGGGCTGGACTGTTCCCATGAGGCACAAGGTGATGACTGATTTGCATATAGCTGTGTTTGAACTGGGGTGGTGAAGTGAACTAAAGAATGATGATGGATTCAACCCAGATCTGTGACTGGGGTGAGTGAGTGTTTGAAAAGTTTCAGCACTCCGTCCATCATCGCTTTGTGATTGTTTTGTTTGCCCTAAATTGGCAGGGTATTCCCAGACGTGGGTCCCTTGCTCACTTTGCCACTGGATTCAAGCTAGCCTGGCTGATGAGGGGTGTTACCCCAAAATCGGTCCCAGGATGCTTGTTTCTGGTCCAGGAAAGACATGGCTTGGCAGTTGGGGCTGGACTGTTCCCATGAGGCACAGGGTCAAGACTGATTTGCATATAGCTGTGTCTGAACTGGGATGGTGAAATAAACTAAAGAATGATGATGGATTCAAACTAGATCTGTAACTGGGGGTGAGTATTTGAAAAGTTTCAGCACTCCATCCATCATCTCCTTGTGTTTGCTTTGTTCGCCCTAAGTTGGCAGGGTATGTCCAGACGTGGTCCCTTGCTCCCTTTGCCACTGGATTCAAGCTAGCCTGGCTGATGAGGGGTGTTACCCCGAGAAAAGTCCCAAGATGCTTGTTTCTGGTCCAGGGAAGACATGGCTTGGCAGTTCGGGCTGGACTGTTCCCATGAGGCACAGGGTCAAGACTGATTTGCATATAGTTGTGTCTGAACTGGGGTGGCGAAGTGAGCTAAAGAATGATGAAGGATTCAACCCAGATCTGTGACTGGGATTGAATGTTTGAAAAGTTTCAGCACTCTGTCCATAATCTCCTTGCTTTTTCTTTGTTCACCCTAAGTTGGCATGGTATGCCCAGACGTGGGTCTCTTGCTCCCTTTGCCACTGGATTCAAGCTAGCCTGGCTGATGAGGGGTGTTACCCCGAAACCGGTCCCAGGATGCTTGTTTCCCGTCCAGGGAAGTTATGGCTTGGCAGTTCGGGCCGGACTGGTCCCATGAGGCACAGGGTCAAGACTTATTTGCATATAGCTGTGTCTGAACTGGGGTGGCGAAGTGAGCTAAAGAATGATGATGGATTCAACCCAGATCTGTGACTGGGGGTGAGTGTTTGAAAAGTTTCAGCACTCCGTCCATCATCTCCTTGTGTTTGCTTTGTTCGCCCTAAGCTGGAAGGGTATGCCAAGATGTGGGTCCCTTGCTCCCTTTGCCTCTGGATTCAAGCTAGCCTGGCTGATGAGGAGTGTTACCCCGAAACCGGTCCCAGGATGCTTGTTTCCGGTCCAGGGAAGACATGACTTGGCAGTTCGGGCTGGACTGTTCCCATTAGGCACAGGGTCAAAACTAATTTGCATAAAGCTTTATCTGAACTGGGGTGGCGAAGTGAGCTGAAGAATGATGATGGATTCAACCCAGATCTGTGAATGGGGGTGAGTGTTTGAAAAGTTTCAGCACTCCGTCCATCATCTTCTTGTGTTTGCTTTGTTCGCCCTAAGTTGGCAGGGTATGCCCATACGTGGGTCCCTTTCTCCCTTTGCCACTGAATTTAAGCTAGCCTGGCTGATGAGGGATGTTACCCCGAAACCTGTCCCAGGATGCTTGTTTCCGGTCCAGGGAAGACATTGCTTGGCAGTTCAGGCTGGACTGTTCCCATGAGGCACAGGGCCAAGACTGATTTGCATATAGCTGTGTCTGAACTGGGGTGGCGAAGTGAATTAAAGAATGATGATGGATTCGACCCAGATCTGTGACTGGGGGTGAGTGTTTGAAAAGTTTCAGCACTCCGTCCATCATCGCCTTGTGTTTGTTTTGTTTGCCCTAAGTTGGCAGGGTATGCCCAGCCGTGGTCCCTTGCTCCCTTTGCCACTGGATTCAAGCTAGCCTGGCTGATGAGGGGTATTACCCCAAAACCAGTCCCAGGATGCTTGTTTCCGGTCCAGAGAAGACATGGCTTGGCAGTTCGGGCTAGACTGTTCCCATGAGGCACAGGGTCAAGACTGATTTGCATATAGTTGTGTCTGAACTGGGGTGGCGAAGTGAACTAAAGAATGATGATGGATTCAACCCAGATCTGTGACTGGGGGTGAGTGTTTGAAAAGTTTCAGCACTCCGTCCATCATCGCCTTGTGTTTGTTTTGTTTGCCCTAAGTTGGCAGGGTATGCCCAGACGTGGTCCCTTGCTCCCTTTGCCACTGGATTCAAGCTAGCCTGGCTGATGAGGGGTATTACCCCAAAACCAGTCCCAGGATGCTTGTTTCCAGTCCAGAGAAGACGTGGCTTGGCAGTTCGGGCTAGACTGTTCCCATGAGGCACAGGGTCAAGACTGATTTGCATATAGTTGTGTCTGAACTGGGGTGGCGAAGTGAGCTAAAGAATGATGAAGGATTCAACCCAGATCTGTGACTGGGATTGAATATTTGAAAAGTTTCAGCACTCCGGCCATAATCTCCTTGTGTTTGCTTTGTTTACCCTAAGTTGGCAGGGCATGCTCAGACGTGGATCCCTTGCTTCCTTTGCCACTGGATTCGAGTTAGCCTGGCTGATGAGGGGTGTTACCCCGGAATTGGTCCCAGGATGCTTGTTTCCGGTCCAGGGAAGACTTGGCTTGGCAGTTCTGGCTGGACTGTTCCCATGAGGCACAGGGTCAAGACTGATTTGCATATAGTTGTGTCTGAACTGGGGTGGCGAAGTGAGCTAAAGAATGATGAAGGATTCAACTCAGATCTGTGACTGAGATTGAATATTTGAAAAGTTTCAGCACTCCGGCCATAATCTCCTTGTGTTTGCTTTGTTTGCCCTAAGTTGGCAGGGCATGTCCAGACGTGGATCCCTTGTTTCCTTTGCCACTGAATTCGAGCTAGCCTGGCTGATGAGGGGTGTTACCCCGAAATTGGTCCCAGGATGCTTGTTTCCGGTCCAGGGAAGACATGGGTTGGCAGTTCGGGCTGGACTGTTCCCATGAGGCAGAAGCATCAAGACTGATTTGCGTATAGTTGTGACTGAACTGGGGTGGTGAAGTGAGCTAAAGAATGATGATGGATTCATCCCAGAACTGTGACTGGGGTTGAATGCTTGAAAAGTTTCAGCACTCCGTCCATAATCTCCTTGTGTTTTCTTCGTTCGCCCTAAGTTGGCAGGGCATGCAAAGATGAGGTTCCCTTGCTCCCTTTGCGACTGGATTCAAGCTAGCCTGGCTGATGAGGGGTGTTACCCCGAAACCGGTCCCAGGATGCTTGTTTCCGGTCCCGGCAAAGACATGGCTTGGCAGTTCGGGCTGGACAGTTCCCATTAGGCACAGGTTCAAGACTGAATTGCATATAGCTGTGTCTGAACTGGGGTGGCGAAGTGAGCTAAAGAATGATGATGGATTCAACCCAGATCTCTGACTGGGGGTGAGTGTTTCAAAAAGCACTCAGTCCATCATCTCCTTGTGTTTGCTTTGTTCGCCCTAAGTTGGCAGGGTATGCCCAGACGTGGATCCCTTGCACCCTTTGCCACTGAATTTAAGCTAGCCTGGCTGATGAGGGGTGTTACCCCGAAACCGGTCCCAGGATGATTGTTTCCGGTCCAGGGAATACATTGCTTGGCAGTTCGGGCTGGACTGTTCCCATGAGGCACAAGGTCAAGACTGATTTGCATATAGCTGTGTTTGAACTGGGGTGGTGAAGTGAACTAAAGAATGATGATGGATTCAACCCAGATCTGTGACTGGGGTGAGTGAGTGTTTGAAAAGTTTCAGCACTCCGTCCATCATCGCTTTGTGATTGTTTTGTTTGCCCTAAATTAGCAGGGTATTCCCAGACGTGGGTCCCTTGCTCACTTTGCCACTGGATTCAAGCTAGCCTGGCTGATGAGGGGTGTTACCCCAAAATCGGTCCCAGGATGCTTGTTTCCGGTCCAGGAAAGACATGGCTTGGCAGTTGGGGCTGGACTGTTCCCATGAGGCACAGGGTCAAGACTGATTTGCATATAGCTGTGTCTGAACTGGGATGGTGAAATAAACTAAAGAATGATGATGGATTCAACCTAGATCTGTAACTGGGGGTGAGTATTTGAAAAGTTTCAGCACTCCATCCATCATCTCCTTGTGTTTCCTTTGTTCGCCCTAAGTTGGCAGGGTATGTCCAGACGTGGTCCCTTGCTCCCTTTGCCACAGGATTCAAGCTAGCCTGACTGATGAGGGGTGTTACCCCGAGAAAAGTCCCAAGATGCTTGTTTCTGGTCCAGGGAAGACATGGCTTGGCAGTTCGAGCTGGATTGTTCCCATGAGGCACAGGGTCAAGACTGATTTGCATATAGTTGTGTCTGAACTGGGGTGGCGAAGTGAGCTAAAGAATGATGAAGCATTCAACCCAGATCTGTGACTGGGATTGAATGTTTGAAAAGTTTCAGCACTCTGTCCATAATCTCCTTGCTTTTTCTTTGTTCGCCCTAAGTTGGCATGGTATGCCCAGACGTGGGTCTCTTGCTCCCTTTGCCACTGGATTCAAGCTAGCCTGGCTGATGAGGGGTGTTACCCCAAAACCGGTCCCAGGATGCTTGTTTCCGGTCCAGGGAAGTTATGGCTTGGCAGTTCGGGCCGGACTGTTCCCATGAGGCACAGGGTCAAGACTTATTTGCATATAGCTGTGTCTGAACTGGGGTGGCGAAGTGAGCTAAAGAATGATGATGGATTCAACCCAGATCTGTGACTGGGGGTGAGTGTTTGAAAAGTTTCAGCACTCCGTCCATCATCTCCTTGTGTTTGCTTTGTTCGCCCTAAGCTGGAAGGGTATGCCAAGATGTGGGTCCCTTGATCCCTTTGCCTCTGGATTCAAGCTAGCCTGGCTGATGAGGAGTGTTACCCCGAAACCGGTCCCAGGATGCTTGTTTCCGGTCCAGGGAAGACATGACTTGGCAGTTCGGGCTGGACTGTTCCCATTAGGCACAGGGTCAAAACTAATTTGCATAAAGCTTTATCTGAACTGGGGTGGCGAAGTGAGCTGAAGAATGATGATGGATTCAACCCAGATCTGTGAATAGGGGTGAGTGTTTGAAAAGTTTCAGCACTCCGTCCATCTTCTTCTTGTGTTTGCTTTGTTCACCCTAAGTTGGCAGGGTATGCCCAGACGTGGGTCCCTTTCTCCCTTTGCCACTGAATTTAAGCTAGCCTGGCTGATGAGGGATGTTACCCCGAAACCGGTCCCAGGATGCTTGTTTCCGGTCCAGGGAAGACTTGGCTTGGCAGTTCTGGCTGGACTGTTCCCATGAGGCACAGGGTCAAGACTGATTTGCATATAGCTGTGTCTGAACTGGGGTGGCGAAGTGAGCTAAAGAATGATGATGGATTCAACCCAGATCTGTGACTGGGGGTGAGTGTTTGATCACTTTTAGCACTCCGTCCATCCTCTCCTTGTGTTTGCTTTGTCCTGAATTTTAATGTCAATGTCAGCTACTTTCATTGAACGACTAGCCATGTCTTTTCATATATTTTTAATCTCAGATGCAATAGAATCTGTGTTAGAGCAAATAGCTTGAATCCCATCAAGTAATAAAGACAAGGAAGGCTCACTAGATTCCACCATTTTTGATTAGGAGTTAGAGAAATATTTTGTTTTCTTTTATTATGTTGAACATTTGTATTTTTACCATCCATACTTCCTAATCTGGAATTCTGCAAAAAGATATCATAAAAATTGCCGGATAAAATAATAGAAAGAAAGACCTTTTAATAAAAGGTGGTGCAGCAGCTCAATCAGACTGTGTTAGTGACTAGGCCACAGCCCCGCCCTTTCCAGAATGTTGCTCTGCCCCCCTGACTGGAAAACTCAGTTGTACCTGAGACAGAAGACTGAGGAAGAAACAGGAAGGGAAAAAGACTCCTCTTCTGCGTCGAGGAACTCAACAAGCACCCCACTTCAAAATGCTGCTGCTGGCACAAATAGGAATAATCCTGACTCCTTAGTGGCAGAAATCATCGAAAAACGGCAGATGCTGTGAAGAGCTCACCGGGGGCAGCCAACTTAGCTTGTGCGCTCACGCAAATCCACCAATCTTCACTTCAAAAGATTTTAATTTTCATGAACTAATTACGTGTAAAATGAGAACATGTATTCAATCGCATTAGTTTTTGAAGTACAGTAAATGATCACCTTACAGAGCACCAGGATACGGCAATCTTTGCTGGGGTCTTTCAATGATTCCCTTACTATCACCCTCCAACAGTACCTCTTTTCTCTCCATAACCTCTTGACTTTCTGTGAAGAGGTGAGGGAGGGAGGTACTATAGGACAGATAGCGAGGGGGAAGGACAAAATAAATTTTACAGGGGCATCATTGGTAGAGTTTTTGTCTGCGCTCCTACAGATTGAGAGCCCTGTGAGCAAGGGGTGGTCACCTGATGTTCATTTAGTGTCTTTATTTTTTTACAAAAAATAAAAAAGCAGCTGAGTGCATCAGTGCAGCCTGGTTGGTCCAGGGAGACGGGAAACAAATGTGAGTACTGAATGGACCATGCTGGCCTGCTGATTTTGTTACTGGGGCTGATATTGCAGCACGTTTGCAAAACCGGCCCCCAGTAAGCAAAACGTCTTCCCTATCCTTCCAGCCTCCCGGGTAAACACCTGATGTCCGGTACGGCCAGTAGGGGTGGGCGAAATTTGCGTAATCGCGTTACACAAATCTCCGCGAAACTGTAAAAAATCTCCGCGAACATGCAGAAATTCCACGAACACGCGGAATTGCTTGTTAGCGATGCTTTTTTCCTGTTCACAGTTGCTGTTTGCGTGCTCGGGGAGAAATATCTCACGAACACGCATTTTGAGAACGCAAACAAGAAAAAATTTCGCGAAGTCGCGGAAAGCAGAATTTTGGGCAATTTCGCGTTCTCCGCGGAACGCGAAATTACTGAAATTCCGCAAATTCTGCGAGCGGAACGGAATTTACCGCCCAGCCCTAACGGCCAGTCCAGTCTGGCCGCAGGGGCCTTTGTTACCCCACAGATCCATTATAGAAACTGATGTCAGGTAGAGGAAACCACTATAGTTCTGGGAAGTCACCTAGGATCACAATTGCTGTCTTCTTCTCTCCTGATGGAAAACAGAATCCAGAGGACCCTGCTTAAACGATAAACCAACCCACTTGGAGAAGAGACTGTTGAATCAAAAGAGAAATCGGACCAAAAACTTTGAATATTTATTTACAAAGCTGCCAATAGCTGATGTATATATCGTAATATTAAAATATGCATCAGGCGGACATATTCAAGTAAATAAGAGAGAAAATGTACTGCCTGCCAAATATCAAATGGGTGTCTGATGTTGTGAATTATTGTTCTTTACCTATGCTAAACTGCATAATATATACAGTCAAAAATGGGCACCTGCAGATTTCCAGTTCTTCAGAATCCACAAATTTTGCACATAATTCATGGAGAAACCCCATTTCCCTCACAACAAACAATTTTGAGGATGCTTTGGATTAAGATTTCCTCCTACCTCGGACAGGAGTAAATCTCCAGCCCTTTCCATTGTGGCAAGGGGTTGGAGAATTTATTATGAAGACCCACAAATGTGTACGCTTGTGCCTGTTCAGAAACTTCAAGGTCATTTCCGCCCTGGAGCAACCTCTTCCCATTTAAAGGAGGAGATATAGGCACTTGGAAACATTCAAGAGAGTGACATTCTTTTACAAGTATGGAGCTGACTGCAAAGTAGCTTTGTGAATAAGGTCTCCCATCATGCTGCATGTATTATTAGGGACTGGTGGATGCCTTTTGTTTCCAATCAATAGAAAGGTAATGACTCACTTTAATTCAAGAGCTTTTTATTCATATGTCACGTTTTGAATGTGCTGCATTGTATGAAGTAACACTGACAACATTTACACATATAATCACCAAATAAGGCACAAAATGGGAAAGGTAAAGAGAAGGCGATGTACTCTGCACTACATTTCTATCATTTAGCCAAAAAAGGAAATTGCTGTGAAGTGCCTCTGCTGTCAATTACTTTTTAACTTGCAATTTCTGTTGCCATGGGGACAAGCAAGGATTTACATGGTTGATTATAAAAATAGCCAACTCAAATCAGTGACTTCTACCACTGATTTTTCATTGAGTGATTCACACACAATATGTTACAGTTGAGTCATATCTAAAAGCCCCTCTGGCGCCCAACACCCCCTGCTGCACACAGTTGTTTGCCCTTTACACTTTTGCATTTCCTGCAGTGTCCGACAACATTACAGAAATGATTGGCGGTGCCCCTACCACTTCTAAGGGTATCACCAGACATCAAAACATATAAGTAAAACGCCCTTGCAAGGCATTCTGGGGTAATGCTCCCCCGGAGCAGTGAATAATAAATTCTTATTTTATTAGTTTGTTTTGTTTTTATGTTTCCTGGGCGCCCTGCTGCCCACCAGGGCACCCAGATCTTTTCTTCTTAAAGTTTGGGTCGATAGGGGTGCCCCAAGGATCCTGTGGCACATGACGGATCACTAACAGCACCAATAGTGGTGCCAGAGTGACCCGGCAACTTTATTGCCTTTTTTTTTGCCAAAGTAGGTGCCCCGTTGTCCACCGGAGGGTTTCACACCACATTGAAAATAGTTGTGGGCAGGGAGGTGGGGAGAGCCACAAGGCTACCAAGTTCCCAGCTGGCCCTCTACTGGCACTCATAATGGATGCTGGCGTGAGCTGCCATTTTTCTTCAAGTTGGTGCCCAGATGCCCACCAGCAGCTCTCACAACACCCCTGCCATTAGGGGCTCAGGGTAGCTGCCAGGCCACATTCTTTAAAGGAATCTTTTTTCTGTAAAAAAATAAAATAAAACTGTTTTCAGGGAGGGGGCAATTCGATCCCCTCGCCAGGCCTATGAGTGTAGTGCATCCCTACCCTGACCCATATATTCTTTTTTATACTTATTTTCAGGACAAGGAACTGATTTCCCCGAGTCCTAAAAAGGCTGCCGCCACATCTTTGTTGATGAGGTGACAGCCAATCAAATCTTATCTCTAGATCTGTTGGCTCCGCGGATCCTCTGCTCAGTGATATATACTTAATTCCTCAAAAACTACTGAACTGACTACCACCAAATCACAAAAGGCACTTTTTCTGGACCAAGATCCTATTTTCTGCAAAATTTGGAATAATTCTGTTCAGACGTTTTGACTATAGATATATTTAATTTTCCTATTGAATCCTCCTCTTCCTGTTGTTGCTGTACATCCACTGGTGCATTTTCATCTGCTCCCTACTGTTTTGTTTCCAGCTCTCCAAAAGCTATGCGGTTGAGGTGCATAACTCAAAGGTGCTTAAGCATCCTGCTCATTCCCATGGAGTACTAGCTAGGTTTGGCCCTGTGGAGCACCTGTTTGCACAAGGTGCATGCCACCTCATGGCCATCAATTTATTTTTGCCCAGCTCGATATGAAAATAACTTCTGTGCCACAGATTCCTTTCCTTGTCTAGTTGACGGTGCTGCTGCAGATGTTGAGGACAGCACAATGATGTTGTCATCCTGTGATGTTATGGGTGTAGAAGGGTCAGAGGATGGTGTGGTAGGTGGCTGCTGCTGTACAGCCTTGAATTGTTTCCACCTCAACCTTCCTCTGCAAAACACTAGGTGCCAATTACGATCCGGCAAAAACCGGGTACGAACCGTCGGACGGAGCATATTCTCCATCCGACGCGTACCCGGTCGTCAAAATATACAAACATGGAAGTACGATTCGCACGGAAATACCATTTCCGTACGATTCGTACAAAACCCCGACCGACGAAAATAAACATACAAATGTGATCCGGGAAAGCGCCGACGTGACGTCGGTACGCACGCAGTCTGCCATTCACGAACCAGGAAGTACGATTCGCACCGACGTCATCCCGCACGGACAATATTTTCCCGCAGCCAAAAACTGCCGGGAAATCAGGACGACGCGAACAAGGAGGACCTGTACGCGACGGACAGACATGGACCCGAACCTACGTGTCATCCCGGCCCTCATAGCAGTCGACCTCCTCTACAGGTTACGACGCAGATGCCGCAGAAGGTCAGAACAACAAAGGGAGCGGGGAAAGGAGGGGGGGCAGGACCAGGGGCAGGCCACAAAACCCCCACCAAAGTCACACAGCACACATGCCCTGGACATACCTGACCCCCAGGCCCTGGTCACTACGAGGGGGTGGGGGTGTGTCCAGCAAAGCCAGCGTCCGCCACAACGGAAGTGCATGACGACGCGAACCGGCAACACAACAATACAGGTACGTCCCGTACCCACGCCTTAAGAGCGTGGGTACGAGTCGTACCCCGCCCACACCTATGTCACACCAACAATGGCGGGACGGCTGTACCCACGTGGCAAAGGCCTGGGTACGGCCCGCACAAGCATTCCATAGCGTGGGTACGGATATGTACGGACCGCACCTTCACCCGCGTACGTATGGAGCGCACCCCCCACCCCAACAGTGTAAGTACAACCCGTACCCTCACCCGCGTACGTATGGAGCGTACCCCCACCCCAACAGTGTATGTACGACCCGTACCCTCACCCGTGTACAAATGGAGCGTACCCCCACCCCAACAGTGTAAGTATGACCCGTACCCTCACCCGCGTATGCATGGAGCGTACCCCCACCCCAACCTTGTATGTATGACCCGTACCCTCACCCGCGTACGTATGGAGCGTACCCCCCACCCCAACAGTGTAAGTACGACCCGTACCCTCACCCGCGTATGCATGGAGCGCACCCCCACCCCAACAGTGTAAGTACGACCCGTACCCTCACCCGCGTATGCATGGAGCGTACCCCCCACCCCAACAGTGTAAGTACGACCCGTACCCTCACCCGCGTATGTATGGAGCGTACCCCCCATGCCAACAGTGTACGTACAGACCGTAACCCCACCTTGTATGCATGGAGCGAACCCACACCCGTGTATGTTCTAAGCGTACATATCCTGAAATAGGAGGGGTGTGTGCAGAGTCCTCCCAGCAGTGCCCAGACATGAGAGGGGTGTGTGCAGAGTCCTCCAAGCAGTGCCCAGACATGAGAGGGGTGTGTGCAGAGTCCTCCCAGCAGTGCCCACACACAGGAGGGGTGTGTGCAGAGTCCTCCCAGCAGTGCCCAGACATGAGAGGGGTGTGTGCAGAGTCCTCCCAGCAGTGCCCAGTCACAGGAGGGGTGTGTGCAGAGTCCTCCCAGCAGTGCCCAGACACAGGAGGGGTGTGTGCAGAGTCCTCCCAGCAGTGCCCAGACACAGGAGGGGTGTGTGCAGATTCCTCCCAGCAGTGCCCAGACACAGGAGGGGTGGGTGCCTAACACTCCCAGCAGTGCCCAGTCACAGGAGGGGTGTGTGCAGAGTCCTCCCAGCAGTGCCCAGACACAGGAGGAGTGTGTGCAGAGTCCTCCCAGCAGTGCCCAGACATGAGAGGGGTGTGTGCAGAGTCCTCCCAGCAGTGCCCAGACATGAGAGGGGTGTGTGCAGAGTCCTCCCTGCAGTGCCCAGACACAGGAGGGGTGTGTGCAGAGTCCTCCCAGCAGTGCCCAGACATGAGAGGGGTGTGTGCAGAGTCCTCCCAGCAGTGCCCAGACATGAGAGGGGTGTGTGCAGAGTCCTCCCAGCAGTGCCCAGACATGAGAGGGGTGTGTGCAGAGTCCTCCCAGCAGTGCCCAGACACAGGAAGGGTGTGTGCAGAGTCCTCCCAGCAGTGCCCAGACATGAGAGGGGTGTGTGCAGAGTCCTCCCAGCAGTGCCCAAACATGAGAGGGGTGTGTGCAGAGTCCTCCCAGCAGTGCCCAGACACAGGAGGGGTGTGTGCAGAGTCCTCCCAGCAGTGCCCAGACACAGGAGGGGTGTGTGCAGAGTCCTCCCAGCAGTGCCCAGACATGAGAGGGGTGTGTGCAGAGTCCTCCCAGCAGTGCCCAGACATGAGAGGGGTGTGTGCAGAGTCCTCCCAGCAGTGCCCAGACACAGGAGGGGTGTGTGCAGAGTCCTCCCAGCAGTGCCCAGTCACAGGAGGGGTGTGTGCAGAGTCCTCCCAGCAGTGCCCAGTCACAGGAGGGGTGTGTGCAGAGTCCTCCCAGCAGTGCCCAGTCACAGGAGGGGTGTGTGCAGAGTCCTCCCAGCAGTGCCCAGACATGAGAGGGGTGTGTGCAGAGTCCTCCCAGCAGTGCCCAGTCACAGGAGGGGTGGGTGCAGAGTCCTCCCAGCAGTGCCCAGTCACAGGAGGGGTGGGTGTAGAGTCCTCCCAGCAGTGCCCATGGAACGCAAAGGGTGGAGTACCCACAGATACAATGCCCACAAATGTCAGTCAGGTGCACAAAGCCCCTGCAGTACATGTACCACATGTGTGGCTGGGAGTACACACATGCATAGCGCCTAAAAGAGGACATGTCCACATGAAGTCTTCTCAACAGTCTACACACACAAGTACAGTGACCACCAAGGATGCCACAAATGATGCAGGTGGAGACATCGCACAGCATGCATGTGCAAAGTTGAAGGAGTCCGTCACACCCCCAGCTGATGTAGACACAGCTCAGCACCACATAGTGGAAACACCCTGCAGGGAAGATGTCAGGTTACACAGAGGAAGGAACACACCTTGGGACGATGTCACCATGCAGTAACTGCTTACATGAACAGAGTAATGTAGCCAACAGCTTGTGATGGCACACAGATACCAGGATCCACCCTATGACCAGCACAAGACTACAATTCCCACACACCCAACACATTATCACCACCCAAAATAATGGGGCAGGTCGACCAACAGCAGTACCAGACAGACAGTAGTGTACTAATGAAAAATAAATTGCTTTATTCAGCATCCAAAAATCAGTTTGTCCCTTGAAAGATTCAAAATGTACAATGCCCATAGGGCAATCCAAAGGACGAATCCAGGTGGGGGACACAGTGGGACGCGTGTCCCCTAGCTTGCCTGCACAGTCAGACTCCTTCGTCTTCCAGAGCGGGGAGGGCATCATGTGGGGGGGAAGGACCAGGCACCGCAGGGACATGAGGGCGAAGGGTAGGCGTCATGGGTGCAGGGATGGAGGACTCCACCACAGGGGGTGGGGCAGGGCCAAAGGCGGAGGCCAGGATGTCGCTGCACACCTTAGCAAGGTCCTCCAGAGACTCCCCTGCACCCGAAGGAACCACAGGCCCCAAGGAGGGGGGGGCGGAGGGATGGGTCACAGCGCCACTGGGGGAGGGTGTGGACAGGGGGGGGACTCAACCACCCTGACCGGGGACTCCCTTGACCGTTTGCGGGGTGGTGTCACAGTGGGGCTCAGGGACAGAGCGGCCATGAAGGAGTCTTTGCCGGATATGTGGCCAGGAGAGCTGAGGGGAGGGGATTTGGAGGGAGTGGATTGGGTGGAATGCGGACTCCCACTCTGGCTGCGTGTCTTACGTTTGCCCCCCGACCCAGTGGGTGTGCCTACTTCACCCCACGTGTGCGTGCCAGGAGGTGTGCGTATGACCTTCCCTGCTGGTGTGGTGCCTGTGTCTGTTGTGGTGGGTGCATGCTGACATCTGGGTGTACGTGGGACAGGCATGGGAGTGGGAAGTGTGGATGGGTCAGGGGTAGGGGGTTGGACGTAGCGCTGCAGGAGACCCACTGCTGCAGTGTCGAGTCAATGGACCTCAGCAAGTTGTGTTGGTCAGCCTGCGATGAGAAAATGCGCTCCAAGTATGCCTCCATGTTGTTCAGCACTTGGCTGTGGCCATGGAGGACATTAAGGATCGCAGCCTGACCAACCTGCAACTGCCGCTGGATGTCCACAGACTCGGCATTGGCGGCAGCAGTGGAGACAGGGGCAGGGGATGCGGTGCCTGGCAGGAAGGAGACATGTGGTGACCGGGCACGCTGGGAAGGGACACGAGCAAGTGGGAGGCGGCTGATGGCAATGGAGGGGGCGGGGTGAGATGTTGTGCCGCTGTCAGCTGCTGGTGCAGCCTCCGCCCACTCGGAGAGATCATCCTCGGACCCGTCAGCTTCATATTCTGTTGTGCCAGTGGACAGGTCCTCGGCCTCACTCTCCTCCGCCTCAGTTCCACTCAATGTGCCAGCCACGATGTCAACGCTGGCACTGGTGCTCGGTCCCTCCTCTCCGTCTGTGCTCATGTCTCCCTCCGTGTCCCCCGACGATGCTGTGGGCAAGGTAAAGAGACAGCAATTAATCATACACCTGTATACATATGTCACATGAGTCCAATCTACATAGGTTACAGTGCATAGCCTGAAAAGAAAGATCAGTAACATCTACAAAACAAGGTACAGATGTAGGGCATGCAACACACAGTTGGTTGACCCACCATGCCACTGAAAACCCATGGAGAGCATGACACAATAGCAAATGACATGAAATGGAGTTTGACAGAGGAGCCAGGCCCTGGGGACAATCCAGCACTGCATCTGCACCACACAGCGTTGCCGAAAATAGGGATGAACAGGGACCATATCCATGAACTTGAGGCACATGCTGCATAGGTAATACTGAAAACATGCCCACCATGACTGGCTCACTGCACCTTGAGTGTATGTCCAGACAAACATCACACACTGGCCAGACCTAGCAAGGAGACATCAGGTCATGACATGTAGGCTTTGCCCCCACCAACCACCCCCTACATGAGACTATTTGTTGAGACACAGGAAGCACTTACATCTCTTAGTCCGGGTGAAATACACAGGGGCTGCATAAATGCAAGAATGGACACCAAATACCCAAGGTGCGCCTGTCCAAATAAACATGTACAAATGGTCATCATCAGATGATTGTAACAAGACACACAGGCACTGGCCACCGTGAGTATGAACAAGGAAAATCAGGTCAGGCTGTACAGTGGACACTTGTACTACATTTACGTCAATATACATGGTGCCAGGGGACAATGGCACAGAGCACAACCTATGCTGTAGACACTGAGAGTGTCCACATTTTGTGATGACACACATGACACCTAGGAAAATATGCCACAGGGGACAGTAGTGGCCACACAACTCCATGGTCCTGAATGGGAATGACAGCAACACACGCCACCATCCCTGCACTATGCGTATCGCACACTCATGCACATCATGTCACAGGCCACAACATAGGACATGCGTGCTGTAAGGCATGACACATGAGAGACCAACTCCCATGTCTGGACTCAGCATCAGTGCCAACTGACATGGAACCCACAAGTACTGAACTGGACAGGGCACAGGCAAGGTCCCAAAACCTGTTACACACCACCCCCACACATGATGCTACAGGCATAGTTCACGTGGAGAAAGTGACAGCCTACATAACCTTGTGAAGGAGTGACTACACACAGACCAGGGAACACATTGCAAGGAGGGGAAGGGAGGCTGGAGAGCACCGCTATACTGTCTAACAGGATCTGCACAGCACCTTTAAATCCTGGCAGTGTATCCATGCAACTGTGCACTTACAAATGCTGGTGACACACAACAAACACACAGGTACCTATCCCCTTCCTGCTGCTGCTTCTCCTGTAAGCGCCTCTCTAAGTCTGGAAATACCACCGCCAGCACACGCTTGTGGATGTGGGTCAGACGGCGGCGCCCGCGGTTCTTATGGGTCTCAGGTGAGTCCCCCAGCAGGACCCGTGCGATCCTCCGCGTCCAGCACCGGATATCCTGCCAGCGTTTCCTCACCTGGGCCAGGCGCCGCTTGCGACCGTCCGTCCTCCTCACGGCACTGACGGCGTTCCTCCATATCTGCTTCTTGGCAGAGGCGCCTACCTGTGAGGATGAACAAGTGACACTACATCAATACACCTGGCACATGTCACAGAGACACATATTAGAACCAATTTGCTGTTCACAACAAGGCATAGTATGCATCCAACGCATTGCACCTTTGTCATAGGGACATGATCCTCTGGGGAAGGGCAAAAGCAGTAAGTGCCATTGAAAGTACACAGGTGGAATGAGGGCACCGACACAATCAATGATCCAGCCTCACACTGTGCATCACAAGCTACACCAGGATAATGTGCAGCACCTCTAAGCAGTCACATGCCACAGGCCACTGACGCTACCTCAGCAGAGTACACAGACACACACAGGCACAGGACATTCACCTGCCATTGCCAAATGCAGCGACAAACCTCACTCTGCACATGTGCCACTAGACGGGGGGGCTCACAGGTGTGGGGCTGGCTCTGCACGTCAGACACACAGCACTGCTCCCTGCTCACATCACATGGCCAGTGTATATCCATCCCTCATGCAGCCCGGGTGCCACACTCCACATATGCACCCACCCACATGACAGGGGACTCACACACACACCGATGTCCAGGGTACGTACACATCATGTGGACACTCTCAGCACAGGTACACAGAACTAACACACATCTGTGGGTACAGTCACCTGTCACACTGGGCTGACCACATAATCACATGAGGACTGTAGAGGCCACATTCCCAGGAGGATAAGACAGGCAGAATGTGGCATGCACCATGCAGTGATTGTCACAGTAAACACAATGCAAGTGAGGACGGCAGACATGCACCACAGCATGCTCTGGCTGGGAGACATCAGGCATTCCCCCCCCTGGGACCCCCCCCTACAGTACATAGCATGTGTGTCACACCTGGACACAATGGCAGAAGTCACAGTCACTAAAAAGGGACACAGTCTGTGCTAGTGGACTCTGCACTCAACTGATACCCTGGTCGCCCATACAGCAGGGGGTACTGTGGGAGGATCACATCCAGCAATGCCAGGTTCTCCTCCAGGGTGAAAGGCTGTGACCTCTCCACAGCCCTTGACATGGTTCCAGGGAATCAGTAGCAGCAGCTGGGTCGTAGAATCCAAAGATGTGCAGGCAAGTGCTCCCTCATGGGACCTGGCTGCCTTATATCTGCCTTGCTGGCCTGTTTCATGCACAGGAGTACAGAGTGATTGGTCACTCACATTTGCATCCTATGTTTCCTCCAATCCCTTCAAACCTAGCACAGTCAGTGTGTTCTGATTGTGTTTTTTTCTTGAGCATGATGTCAACTCCAGAACCACATTGCAACAAAGTAGATTTATTCAAACTGACTTCTGCTGTGCACCTGCTTAAAAAAATTCAAACTTTACACTTGGTCTCCATGACAACCAGCATGCATGTAGGCCTTTATATGTGTCCCTCATGTGTCCCCTATGTAATTTAGAGTTTCACACACATGTACGGTGCGTACCAGGGCCCTAGGGCACCCCAAAAGCATAGCAACGGCCCGTACAGGTGTGTGTACGGTCCGTATCACTATGGGTGTGCTCGCGTATGCGTACCCATAGTGATAGTGAGCGTACAGGCGTGTGTACGGTCTGTACCACTATGGGTACACATACGCGAGAACACCCATAGTGATAGTGAGCGTACAGGCGTGTGTACAGTCCGTACCACTATGGGTACGCATACGCGAGAACACCCATAGTGATAGTGAGCTTACAGGCGTGTGTACGGTCCGTATCACTATGGGTGTGCTTGCGTATGCGTACCCATAGTGATAGTGAGCGTACAGGCGTGTGTAAGGTCCGTACCACTATGGGTACGCATACGCGAGAACACCCATGGTGATAGTGAGCGTACAGGCGTGTGTACGGTCCGTACCACTATGGGTACGCATATGCGAGAACACCCATAGTGATAGTGAGCGTACAGGCGTGTGTACGGTCCGTACCACTATGGGTACGCATACGCGAGAACACCCATAGTGATAGTGAGCGTACAGGCGTGTGTACGGTCCGTATCACTATGGGTGTGCTCGCGTATGCGTACACATAGTGATAGTGAGCGTACAGGCGTGTGTACGGTCCGTACCTCTATGGGTACGCATACGCGAGAACACCCATGGTGATAGTGAGCGTACAGGCGTGTGTACGGTCCGTACCACTATGGGTACGCATACGCGAGAACACCCATAGTGATAGTGAGCGTACAGGCGTGTGTGCGGTCCGTACCACTATGGGTACGCATACGCGAGAACACCCATAGTGATAGTGAGCGTACAGGCGTGTGTACGGTCCGTATCACTATGGGTGTGCTCGCGTATGCGTACCCATAGTGGTACGAACCGTACACACGCGTGTACACTCACTATCACTATGGGTGTGCTCGCGTATGCGTACCCATAGTGGTACGAACCGTACACACGCCTGTAGGCTCACTATAACTATGGGTGTACTCGCGTATGCGTACCCATAGTGATGCGGACTGTACACACGCCTGTACGCTCACTATCACTATACGGCAGCACTCCCATAGTGATAGGGAACGTACACAGGCCCTCTGAGCGAATGTACGGTGCCTTTCACACATCACAGTGGTGACAGGCAGCACACCGGAAGGAATAGGGCTGACATACTTGTCCATGGATGGACATCAAGGCATTGTCTGGGCAGTACTACATGTGTTGGGCACAGGTGTGAAAGGCTGTGATGTGGCACATTACTCCTGAGTCGAGAAGGCACCAGATGTATGATGAGATGTGTACAGATGTCATGTGTGACGGTGCAATGTGTGCCAGGCATGCCCTTAACTCCTTTGACATGTGTGCATGTCGTACTGCACACTTGGGATGAGCGTCACTGGCATGGCACAGTCAACAACACACGCAAGTGTCCCCTGATGCCCGCTACAGGGGTTACCACACCAGACATTTGACTACCCACGGTGCACGATGTGTCTATGTCATGTATGTGTGGGGTGTTCCCATTAGCTTGATGTTGGTGCTCCCTCAAAAGCATCAGCTGTTGCAGCATCCACCATGTGTCTGTGTGTAGATGGACATGGCACACTGTTACGCACACCAGGCCACATGTGGTATCGGATGTGAGGTGCGTATGTATGCATGGGACACAGAGTAGCGTCACAAGGACATGTCTGCATCCTCTCAATGAATGTGTGGTGAGTCATTACATGTACACCTTATTGGCAAGGTGTGTGGGCTGTCCTAGTGTGGCGTCATGTGACCTGTGGATCTAGTGTTCCGCCACCAGTCTCTGAAATCGACATCCTACTTCTGCTGATGTGTTGATGTATGTCACTCCTGTGTTGCGTCTGGCTGTTCACTTACACTGGGACACAGCTAATCCCATGCCATGGCATGTGGAGGTTCACAATCTCCGTGTGTAGCTGGGTCTTGGTAGGAGTGTCACCTGGCAGCCATACGTGTCCAGGGCATGTGGCACATACCTGACTCCGTATGTCGCATATGTGTATTGACAGATTAACATGTGCTCAGTACAAATACATTGATGTTGTAGTGCACTCACTCTTCCTTGTCACTTCCAAATGACTGCAGAGCGCCGCCTCTATCCCGACCAATTCCGGACTTGGCTGACATGCGGGAGAATGACTGTATCCGGTGCTACCGCTTCCCCCAACCGTTGATTGAGGAGTTGACGGCGAGGCTGGCACCACACCTGCAACCGCTGCACAGGTATCCTACGGCACTGACACCCAAGCTGAAGGTAATGGCAGCCCTACATTTTCTTGCCACGGGTACCTTTCAATATACCATAGCTCATGTTGGTGGCATGTCATAGAGCATGTTCAGCCGTGTGCTGCATGATTTCTTAGAGGCCATGTTGCTTCACCTGGATGAGTTCATCCATTTCCCAACTCCTGAACTGTTGACTGGGGTCAAGCATGGATTCTATGCCCTGGGAGGGATGCCCCATGTCATTGGGTCCATAGATGGGACACATGTGGCTTTAGTACCACCACAGGCACAGGAGGTAGCGTACAGGAATCGCAAACACTACCACTCCATCAATGCCCTTGTGGTGTGTTTGTCCAACATGGTGATTTCACATGTCTGTGCTCGTTTTCCAGGATCAGCACACGATGCCTACATCATGAGGCGTAGCAGGGTGCCTGAAATGATGACGCAGCTGCGCAACGAACGAGCATGTGTTGTTGGTGGGTACACTCTGTCTGTCCTGTATTTTGCGTAGACTTCCAGCACGACCGCTTCTCCTGTCCTACTTATGTCCATGTGGTTTCCATGTAGGGGACGCTGGCTATCCCAACATGCCATGGCTGATCACACCTCTCCGCAACCCCATCACGCCGGCCCAGCTCCGCTACAACACCGCCCATAGCCGGACAAGGCGAGTGATAGAGAGGACATTTGGCCTCCTGAAGAGCCGATTCAGATGCCTCCACAAGATTGGCGGCGCCCTCCCATATGCCCCGGCGAAGGTCTGCAAAATCTTCATGGTCTGCTGCATGCTGCACAACATGGCAGTTGAGAAAGCTGTGCCACTCATCCTGGATCAAGATGATCAGGACCATCCACCCGTGGAGGACGAAGGGCTTGGCAATGGGGCTAGTGATGTGGAGGATGTGGTTCCGCAAGAGGACATCCGGAGTCGGCTCATACGCGACTTCTTTGCTTAGTGGTGAGTACCAGTGTCTGTGTGTGCACGCATTGGTCCCCGTGTGGCATGTGTTGCGATGTGTGTGTCCATCTGCATGTATGCCACGTGAGTCAGAGGTGTGTGTGGATGTGTCACTGGAGTGATGGTGCCAGTGATGAGTGTATTTCCCCAGTCATAATTGTGACCTAGCATGTTGTCATCCTTACATGTGTCGAGTACATGCACATGCAAGTGGCTGTGCTTTTTGTGGCTGACTTCTTGTGTGTCTCTCATCCCCAGGTACTTGCGCATGCCGTCTGCTGGTTGCATTGTTGTGGCACTGCTATTCCTCATGGACACGTCATCGTGTGCTGACTCAGCGTTACACGCACGGACAAGTTTGGAAGTCTCCTTAGGGTAAGGGATGCATCAGGGGTGTATTGGGTGTGGCAGTTGTTTACGATGTGTGCACACTGCCCCTGTCGATGTTTGGTTCCTCTGCAGACATGTCGCATCACCATGGGACACATGACATGCAGCTGGGTACACCTGAATAGATGGTCAGACTTGTTGACAATCATCAGTGATGGGATTGTGGAATGTGATGATGGCATCAATGTGTGTTACACTGCCCTCGGACACATACGGTTTGCATTGGCTTGACATGGTGTGGGACTTCCACATCAGAGGATCAATGGTGTATGGCAGCCTCTCCGTGAGCAGCAGGGGGTGTTTAGCTGTTAGCCGACACTTGTGTGCCAGTTCCATGGCTATCACACATTTGTGCTGCAGAAGGGGGGTTCCAGTGTTGGACCCACATGTTACTCCACATGACCTGTTCATGTGTACTCCGAGTTGCCTCTGCATTCCCGAATACATGACTAATAAAGGTGTCCCTATGCCTCCAAGGTGCCTCTTCTCAGTCAATGCTGGTGTGTTGCCACGGTGCATCCGGCATGTCTGGCATGGTTTTCCGTGATAGTGGCTATGTGTCTATGTGTAAAGTAGCAAGATGCTAGCTGTTTGTGTGGGATTAGACTGTGTATTGTGCATGATGTCCATGACTGTGTGGGTATTGTGACATGTGCCATCCCCATGCATCCGACGTTGGCCAGGCCACCATTCTCTGCATCCACCTGACTCAAGCTTGCAGGACATGCTTCTGCAACCTGTCCACACATACCTGGGTGCCCCACAGGACACTCCACATGATCCCTGACCTCTGCGCATGGCTGTCGCTGTACTCAATATGTCTGTCGGCACGGTTGTGCGGCCACCCCCTCAGCTGGTTGGGCCCATCACGGGTGTGTATGGTGCTCCATGTCTGTCTTGCCTAGTACAATGTGACCCATGTGTGTCCTGTGCCAGACTCAGGCCCCAGGGTGTGGATGGTTGAAGTCAAATGAGAACTCAGGCATGGTTAGACTTTACAAGACACATGTAAGGTAATAATGCAAAATGTAGGCATCTTCTCTTTATGGTGTAACTTTTTATTTTGGTTGGGGTACGGGGGGGGGTATGACATGAGGGGCTTTCCGGGTGTGTGGAATCCAAAGTTCACTAGGGGAGTTGGTGTCCTTGCCATTGGAAATCCTCAGAGTCCATGCCACAGTCTTTGTCAACATTGGTCAGACAGTGACCAGCAAGTCCATGTGGCAGAGAATGTCTTTTGCTGCTGTGCTGCTGTTGGTCCAGTGGGCCAGGTGCCAGGCCAGGTGTCCTGGGAGATGGTGCTGTTGCGCTGACCCTCACGGTCTTTTCCGTGGACGACCCGCCCTCCTGCGGGGACCCTCTGAAGCAGGCCGTGACGATGTTTGGGATGCTCCGTCGGATGTCTCCTCCTCCTCCTCATCCCTCCCTGTGGGTGGTGATGTTCTACGCCTGCTGGCACAGGGAGGGTTGCCCATGTTGTCGGCCATCCGACGGAGTGTACTGTGAATTCCCGTGAACACCGTCACGAGCTCAGCCTGTCTGTCCTCCATCCGCCGTTGGTGTCGCAGTAGACAGGCATGTTGCTCCGCATGTTGCTGGGCCTGCTGGGTCTTGATCTCCTCGAGGATGGACACAACCTGGGCCATGCCCGTGGTGTCCTGCCGGTATGTGTCCAGGATGTTTCTGACATGGGCATATACCGGTTCCGCAGCCAACCGGTCAGGCTCGCGCCTCCGCCGTCCTCCACTCCCATCACCCCTGCCCACTTGCACCTGGCCTGCCCTTGTGGGCACATCGGGTCTCCGGGACCCCTGAGGGGTGGCATTGGCGTTGTCGCCTGCCTCCTCCTGGGTGCCCGGTACACCGTGTCCCTCCTGGCCAGCCTGGCTGCATTGTGGTGGTGGGGCAGGGATCCTGGGTGTCTCCTGGGATGTGGCAGGAGTGGGGGTGGTGGTTGGCCCAGTTGTACCTGATGCAGGTGCTGCAGGTGGTTGGACGCCAGAGGGGCCAGGTTGGTCGGGGTCGGGTTCGTCCACAAAGTGGTGAGAGTCGTCGCTGCCGGTGGGTCCGTCATCCCGCCGAGCCGGGTCCTGTGAGTCTTCCCCCCCAGTGTTGGGGGGTGATCCACGACGTTGACCTGTGTGTGAGAGAGACAATGTTAATTTTGTTCCATGCAACATCCATGTTTCATTCGTTTCTAAGTTGGCACAATTCCTCTGGGAATTTGGATATGTCTTGCATTCACTCACAGTGCACTTGTGCATGGGTATGTCCCTTGGCCCCAGCTTTTGAGACTTTACCTATGTGTGGCACAGTCTTACTTGCTTTGTCAATTGTGACTGCAGTCAGCAGTGGAGTGAGCAGGTGTGGCGAGCCATGCATTGGCGCCCTCCGTGTTGCACTGTACGTGGGCACATGGAGTTGTTCCACACACTTAGATAATGCAGGTAGCTGGCGTTGTGCTCGTGCACAGGTTGAGACATGGCCCTGTGATTTGCCATGGAGAAGAGGGGGGGGTTCAGGCACTGGCCACCCTTGTCTACATGCACGCAGTCCACCTGCTGACAAGCAGACATTCCCACACCCCCCAAGGCTGAATTGGTCTCCCTGTGTGTCCCTTTCTCACTCCCTCTCTGTCCCCCTCTCCCTCCCTCTGTGTGTCAGCCTCCTCCCTCTGTCCGTCTCCCTGTGTCTCCCTCCCTCTCTCTCCCCCTCTCCCTCCCTCTGTGTGTCACCCTCTGTCACCTCAGCCCAGCTTCCTAGGCACACACTTTTAGCAGATCTTTGAATGTCCCTTGGCTTGTTGATGTGAGTTTGTTTCTGATCTCCAGGCACCCATTGGGTGTAGTGTCTGTGTCTGCGCTGCTGCTGTGGTGGTGTGTGCTGCCACTCTTTCACAGTGTTGGCTGTTCATTAGCTGCTGTCATGTGCAAAAACGTGCCGTCACCCCCATGTGTTGATGCAAGGCGTGCGCCATTTGCTGGCAAGTCTTTCCTGTGTGGGGACACACTGATTGTCTGGCTGTAACCTAGGCCATATGGGCAGGGGGCATTGTTGTCTGCTTCTGAGTTGCACTATGTGATTTTTGGGGCCCACACTCCCGCCATCCGGCTTACCGTGTCTTGTGTTGGTGTTTTCTGTGGCCTGTGACTTTGCATTGTCCAGCTGGGTGCATGGGGCATGGTGGCGCCAGTGGCATGTGCGTGTTCATGGAGTGTGGTTGAGTCATGCGATAGCTTGGGGTGGTTGTGTGCCTGTTTGTGAGTTTGGTTGTGGATGGCGTTCCCCCCATGTGAGGTGAGTTGTTTGTGTACTCACCCGGGTCTTGGAGTCCTTCTAATCCGTCCACTGACACCACCGGCAGTATGGCCATCACCCTCTCCTCCCAGGGATGGTAGTGTACGGGTCTGCGGGGCGGCCCTCCTCCAGTTACGTTGGCCTGGTTGTGGTCGTCGGTCATTTTGGCTCGGACCCTCCTCCGCAGATCGTACCACCTGGCTTGGCATTCATGCCTGGTCCTTCTGGTGGCCGCAACAGCATTGACAGCATCGACAATCCTCTGCCACATGGCTGTTTTATCGGAAATGCTGGTCTGTCTGACCAATGTTCCAAAGAGGTGTGGCTCGACTCTGAGGATTTCGTCGACAAGGACCTCCAACTCTTGGCTAGTGAACTTTGGATTCTTGTTAGTGGGCATGGTGAGGGGTGTGGGTGTGGATGGTTGTGGGGGGTGTGGGTGTGGATGGTTGGGGGGGTGTGGGTGTGGATGGTGGTGGGTGTGTGGGTGTGGTTATGCAGGTGTGTGTGTGAATGTGATGAGGGGGTGTTTGTGAAGGGGTGTGTGTGAAGATGTGCAAGTGTAAGGTGTAGTAAAGGTTCAAGTATGGTGCTGTAGGTTGTCTGTGGGGTCTGGCAGCAGTGAGTCTGTTGCAAAGGCTCATGGTTTGTGTGTGTGGGCCCTTTTTATTGGTCCATTGGTGGGTGTGGCTGTGTTTGAACTTTGGGTGGGTGTGTTCTAAGGAGTGATTGTGTTTTAGGCCTCTGTTTTGGATTTTGGCAGTTGCAGGTCAGTGAATGTGTTGTTTTTGTGCTTGTTGGACATGTTTTGTGGCTTTGTGCCATTCGAATGGTGTATTCTTGTGTTGTTTTGCTTTGTCCTGGTTGTGTACGTGCGTTTTTAGCGTGTGTACGGTGTGTACTTGGGGAATTTTGTTGTACAGTGCTGTCCTTGTGTCTGGCTTGGTACGACTCGTACATGCGCGATGTTGGGTGAAGGTGCTGGTGTTGGGGCCTGGGGTGCGCTCCGTACTTGGAATGTTGGGGTGGGGGTACGCTCCATTCGTATGCGGGTGAGGGTACGTATCGTACATACACGGTTGGGGTGGGGGTACGGTCCGTACATACACAGTTGGGGTGGGGGTACGCTCCATGCATACGCGGGTGAGGGTACGTGTCGTACATACACGGTTGGGGTGGGGGTGCGCTCCATACTTACGCGGGTGAGGGTACGGGTCGTACATACACGGTTGGGGTGGGGGTGCGCTCCATACGTACGCGGGTGAGGGTACGGGTCGTACATACACGGTTGGGGTGGGGGTGCGCTCCATACGTACACGGGTGAGGGTACGGGTCGTACATACACGGTTGGGGTGAGGGTACGAGTCGTACATACACTGTTGGGGTGGGGGTACGCTCCATTCATATGCGGTTGAGGGTACGGGTCGTACATACACTGTTGGGGTGAGGGTACGGGTCGTACATACACGGCTGGGGTGGGGGTACGCTCCATTCGTACGCGGGTGAGGGTACGGGTCGTACATACACGGTTGGGGTGGGGGTACAGTCCGTACATACACGGTTGGGGTGGGGGGTGCGCTCCATTCGTACGTGGGTGAGGGTACGGGTCGTACATACACAGTTGGGGTGAGGGTACGGGTCGTACATACACGGTTGGAGTGGGGGTACGGTCCGTACATACACGATTGGGGTGGGGGTGCGCTCCATACGTACGCGGGTGAGGGTACGGTTCGTACATACACGGTTGGGGTGGGGGTACGGCCCGTACATACACGGTTGGGGTGGGGGGTGCGCTCCATTCATACGCGGGTGAGGGTACGTGTCGTACATACACGGTTGGGGTGGGGGTACGCTCCATACATTCACGGGTGGGGGTACGTCTCGTACATACAAGGGTGTACATACACGGGTGGGGATTCGACTCGTACAAGGTTGCAATGGGAGTTCGGTGCGGACGGTGTTTTTTCCATACGGTTGTGACGTCGGATGCACGGGATGGATCGTACTTCCGCGGTCGGACTTCGCTATTCACATTTGTACGGTAAATCGTCCGAGGACGTGTCGGACACCTTTTCCGACCCGAGGACGTGTGGGGAATAATTCCCAATGCGATTCGTATGGAGTTTTTCCATGCGAATCGTACTTGGCAGTTTGTACGGCACTTGTACGATTCGTACGGTAAAAAGACCGGATACGAGTCGGACAGGGAAATTTTTTACCGGATCGTAATTGGCACCTATGTAGCTAATGATGTTCAGAAAATTGCTCAGCCACACCTTGCACCCAACCCACTGCAGAGCAGTGCCTGATAGGCGGTGGGGCAGTTAACACCTTCTGCACACGACCTTTTGCAGAGTGCATTAGAGGTTATTCACTGGGCCCAACTCCCACTGTGCATGGCCTTTGCGTGGCCGCTAACCATTTTTTATTTATTTTTTATATTGAGGAAATACCATTGTACACTCAATATCACAGTGGACCTACAGTACCTACTGGAACCTCATGGGGTTTCATCCTTACTGTGTAGTAGTATTGCAGAACTGGTAACACAATTGGCTTTTTTTAAATGTAATTACTGGAGGTGTCCCTATGGCCCACCGAACTCTGACCTATCTATGACTGCACAATGACAACACTAGCGCTGTAGTTGTAGTTAGTTCAAAATTTCTGTAGGAAAGGCAGTTTTCCTTTAATAACTTTGGCATCATGTAACGAATTCGCCACAACTTTCCAAAAATAAAGTTCAAGCTAGGCAGAGCTCATCCTGGCGACCTTTCCACGGTTCTAGAGGAAAAGAACTAGTGGCCGCTCCTTTTGAGTTTTAGCTACTGCCCTCAGGAACAGTCTGCCCCTTGAGCTAAGGAATATTCAGAGTCGTCTTAAATTCAGGAAAAAGCTCAAAACCTAGATGTTCTGTACTCTCTGTCCTCTCTCTTTCTCCTGGCTGGCTTTTACTTGTTTTGGTGGGTAGTGCAGGGAAGCACTGTTGCTGGGGCAGCTATACACTATACACATTTTATAAACATAACATAACATCCACTTTGGCTCCTTCATGGAAAGTTTGATGCCAATTGGTCAAACTGGATCCAAGAAAAAATGGAGAGTCCCAAAATTGCAAAAGTAAATTCTATTGGAAGCTGTGCTCTCCGACACAGAAGAAATAGCTGAATAGAATTACAACATATTTGGCAAAAAAGTGTACTTTTTGTGATTTGGTGTAAATCCGTCCAATCTCTTTTATAACGGTGCTCAGGGTAGGCATGAAAGGCTTAATGTGGTAAAAGTTAGACATATCTAGACTGCTCTGATTGGCCTATTCAAATTGGATTGGCAGATCCTGATTGGCTGGCCACAACATGGAGAATATGTTGTGACAGCCATTACAGGACTGCTGAAAAACAAATAAAAAGCCTTACAATGAGGAGATTAGTCACACCCTGACCCCAAGGGCCATGTGGTGGCCAAGGGACCTGGAAATACCCCTCCTTGTGACTAGAAAAGGCAGCCAGGAAAATGAACATCAAAAGCATCCAAAATGGCCCATGGGTGCCGAGAAAACACTGAAAGAAACTTAGGGGGCCATTACCATGACGGACAGAAGGCCATCCGTGCTGGTGGCGGAAAAACATCATGTCCTCCGCCCCAGGTGCGGTCATTGCGACCAACAAATCACAATGGATGCATAGAGGCTATTTTAAGTCCACTGCAGCCTGGCAGGCTCCGCACGTTTTTTGTGCATGCAAGTGTGGCGGACGGAGCCAACAGGGCAGGTCCGACATGTGGAAACACGTTCCATCTGCCAAGCAAATCACGATGTTGCAGTTAGCCCTTCCCACCGCTGCGTAAAAAGCACCACGTTGCAGATGGCGGAAACACAACATCGGAGAGGGAGAGCCGATACTGTACCCAACCAAACCCCGGACCGGCCATGATTCCTGCACCACAGACCTTCTGCTGCACTACCGGCTGCACCACTGGCAGACAAGACGTCGCCGCGCTCAACAGCAGAGGTACGGACCAGACATCTCCACGCATGCATCCCCTGAACAACTAAAACTCCCAGCAAGCATGGCGGCACCGCGATGAATGTGGCAACCTGCCAAATGCAAAGTGCGAGGCCCACCCAATCCCCATGAGTGACCCTCGGTGCCCCAGAAGGGAATTGGCGCCAATGACGAACCCTGCAGTTGCAGGGCACGCAAACCGCAACATCTAAACATTTACGCCGAGGCACTTATTGGCTGATGGCACATCCACATTGTGTGTGCCACACCCTGGCGGCCCGGAATCTGTGACCGCAACCCTGCAACGTTCAAGTGTGGACAATGCGTGTCATCACTGTGAATGAATCAATAACCCCTCTTGACGTCGAATCACAAGCATATCCCCCCACCCCTTGCAGGAAGGAGACGTATGGCATGTCCCTGGACTATGGCCTTTGTCAGCAGAACCCATTACCCAGACTATACATGGTGAGATTACACAACATTGGCTGTGTCGCATTCATCACTGGATGGATCACCCTCCAAGTGTGGGCCATCTGGCCCGCATTCCAATGTCAATCAAAGGGGACCCATGTCCTCTAGCAGCTGTGAGACCTTGTTGATTTTTGGTGCTATGGCCTGAACCGATCAGAATGACAAGGGACAGGCTTCTGCAACCACGGACAGAATGTTCAGACAGTACTCCTGGACCGCGCAGTGAACAAGCTCTGCAGACACCTCCCATGTGACAGACATGTACTAAGTTACTTGCAGGGCACGAGTCCTAAACAATGAAGTGGGGGGACTAACCAAGTAAGACAAAACACACTTGACCTCACAACTCCCTGACGTAGCGCTATGAAAGAAGGAAAATCGTGGGACTAACATGATTTGTGCAAATACTGGGACAGACTAACCCATCTGACAGTCTTACAGTGTCAGCATTGATATACAGGGACAGGACAGAGACAAAAGCATGCCTCCCTTAAGTACCTGTGTAGAGATGGCAAGCTGTGTGCACAGGTTCCCATCTGTGGCCTCTACATTCAAATGTAAGGTTCACGGCGGACCCCAGTCAGCATGTACAAACAAAGGGATGCCGGATAGCCCCTTTACTCAGGCCCAGCTGGCGGTGAGAAAAGGCACACTCGCTGCATGCACATTGCTGCTGGTAATGGACTGCAGACAATGGGCAGGTGCTGCAGAACGTTTACCGGTATCTGGACGGTACACCGGGACAAGTTAAGCATATCCCTGTGGGGACCTACGGCCTTGCAGGGGGGACCATGTCAAACCGGGCCAAAGAGGGGCGGTGCTGTGTACCTGCGTGTACCCCCGACTCGAGACCTGGGTACTTGCAAAACAACAACGCCATGTCTTCTTTGTGCGTTACAGTTGCATAATTGAAGCCGGGCTCCTGCCAGACGACAAAGTCCACGACAGTCAGATGACTGCATCCACTTGCCCTGGTCTGTGGTACCAAGCGCAATAGACTGCAGAACACAGCACAGTCCAAGCCAATGCAGACAGGGCCATAGTCAGAGAGCTGGATCTTGTCAGGTGGCGTGCAGATAGGGAGACGATGATTGATTTAGTTACCAACAGTTCCTGTTGCTGTAAAGTAGTTACGAATCCAAGAAGGCACAGGCAGCTTCGAAGGCAATCATTTCCAAGAGACGATCCAGTTAATCTCCAGCGAAGAGGACCCCATCCAATCCAGCAGTATGAAGGAACAGATGTGCTCCTTGTACCACGAGGTTGCAAGGGGCATCCCATCACAATCTGGGAGTGGTTCGATGTAGGCATGGCACAGGAGCCATTGCGCAAACACACAGGCGCAGCTGTCAGCCTTCCGCACACATTGAAAGGCATCCCATAAACGTGTCTCACCAAAGCAGTCTTGCGCATGGACCAACAAAGGAGTCACCCACAGCTCATGATCCAGGTCAGCCAGGTATGTGTTTGAAAGGGAGACATCCATGGCCCACTGAAACAGACATCTTCTGCATGAAAAGTCAGACTGCACGCAAGTTAAGTAGGCATAGCGGAACGTTAGCCTGTAGCTGATGCCCAGCACAGCGAGTGGGATACATCCAAAGAGAAGCTGCATGTGGGCACGGTACAGTTGCAATAGACCGGGCTTGGCCTGGCCCACTGGATGGTCAGACATGGCATGAGAGAAATCTCAGACCCAGCGCTCAGCATTACAGCCAAAGCAATGGTCAGAAGGCGTGAATTGCAGTGTGCAAATTGGGGGACTGACACCCTGTGGTACTTCCGGAAAAACATGGAAGGGAGGGACAAGGCCAGAGCCCACAAGTCTGATAAAAAGTGTGCATCGGCCTTCAGTATCAGGTGCTATCAATACTCTGTGTGTCAGTTCACTGTGAAAATAGTGGGAGAGCCATTTTCAGCACTGACTGAATCGCTCGAAACGGTCAAGATACCTGGCATCCGAAGGTCTTTGGGCTGGTGTGCGGGCTACTACTTCTCAACACAGAGGCTCATTGTGCCTGCACACTCATTGAAGTCTGCTTTCGCTGTGAGAATGTGAGGCCACGATTGACTATCCACAATCACTTTTGGGGGAGTTAGAAGAACATTGGCACAGAAAGGACATGTTGTGCAATTGTTGCCATATGTGTAATGCCTGGCCTGTGCACACGGAAGGGGCCATGTAGGTCCTCATCATCTGAACAGACCAGGGACTCTGCATCCGAGGCTTCACCTTCCAGGCAGGGGGCTGGCTGGGCTCGCCCATGGCACGCTCGCCTTCTGTTGCTATCGAGTCACCTTTTGGAGTTAGGTCACTTTTGTCAGCAAGTTCTGCACACAGCACAACTTAGTTGTTCATGATTGCCACATTTGAATTAAGGTGACATGACTTTTGCCTTGGCTTTACTAGGCATTCATGTCAGAATGTCATCAGTCGCACATGATGTTGAGGTACATACAGGGCTTTGAGTTGGCCAGGTCTCACCAGTGCTGGGCACCGTCATTTTTATAAGGGGGCTTCGATGCGGGTCTCTTTCGTGCTCTGTTTTATGTCCTGCCACAGGCGGTCCATTCTTTTAGCTGGAATGCATTGACAGCAGGCACATCAATTTGCGCATGGTTACACTCCTAACTTCTCACTGGTGGAGTAGTTATGGCATGATGTCATGCCAGGTAAGCATAGTGGGGAAGTGAAGTCCTTTGTGGATTCATTTTGTCTCGGGGTTTCAGTACTTTGGAGACTCATGAGTAGCAACATCCTAGTGGGGGTCATTTGGGTCCATGCTGTTTGTGAGGGGAGACAGAGAGCCATGTGAGAGTTGTGGTGTTGCGGTTAGGGCTCGACATCTCACTCCCCAGTGAGATGGCTAGCTACCTGTTGGTGGGCTCGGTCAACGGCATTAGCTGCCACATGGCTGTGGGGTGGGGAGGGTGAGCCATGCTGTTCAGGAGGGATGCCAGGGTGCATTAGCTGCCACCTACGTGTGAGGTTGAGCTGATTAAGGAGATTCTGTCCTTGTGATCCATTCATGTTGTAAGCGTGCATTCTACATGAGTTTGATGTGGACGGGCGATTGAGGCTCACTTGTTGTGCACAACAGTGTATTATATTGTGATGTGATCATTTTGTTGGTAGTTACCAGCCTCCAGTCCCCCTCGGTTCCTGTGAGACTTTGTGGATGCAGTCAGTCAGTCAAGATTACTTTATTCGGTTCATAACAAAAACCATAAAAGTGCAATACGCCAAATACATACATCATAAATAACATTAAAAATAGACAATTACATATATATATGTGAAATAGTATAAATAAGACTTAATCGAAATTCATAAATTGATCATTTTCAACACTATATCCAGATGATTTTTTTCCTTAATCTCATCGAAATAGCCAGGAAATTAGCTATATTAATTATATCCCACGTAGTGCCCAACAACTGGAGATATAAAAGAGCAGGTTTGACTTGTCTGAATCCTTTATTTTTAATAAGGGGGATAATAAACTTTTTACGAATAGGGGACAGATGTTTGCAAAAAAAGATAAAATGCGCGGTGTCCTTGATGGAGAATCCGTCACAGGAACAGATCTCCAAATCCCTATCCTTCATCCACCCTGGGGATTCAGTGAGCAAAAGATGGTATTTATTCAGTCTGAACCTGGTTAATAAAAAGCGATGGTTCATGTTATTAACTATGACCAAGTATGGTTCGATACTACTAGAGGTAATAACTAACTGATGAGCCTTTACTGAAGGTTTAAGTAGCTCCTTTTCCTCCCTGGCTAACATTGTCCGCTGCTTATGTATATCTTTCACCCATTTAGCATCCCCCTTTAATAAATTACTCGGTTGGTCGAATAATTCTGGGTGACCTAATACACTGGTTAAGTTCTTAACATAATTTAACCAGGGGATGGCTTTACCGTGCTCAAGGGATAAACAATCTTTTATGATTTCACGGTTTAGCTCAAGTTCGGGGTTTAACCAAATTGATAGCCATTTTAATAATGGGGCTAAGGCTATCCTATCTACTAGATAATCTATCCCACATTCTTGGTGCACTATATAACCGGGGGTTGTCTGAGGGAGGGATAAAATAGATTTAAGAAACTTGTCCTCTACCACCTGTAGATCCTTAACATTTTTAGTTCCCCACAGATCAGCACTATACATAGCTATGGAAATGCATTTAGCTACGTAAATATTCAACATAGCCTGCATAGGCTTCACCCCCAGTTTACGGCCAAAATCCCAAACTGCTAAAGTTGACCTAGCAAAGGCATTGCGTTTAGCTGCTAGTTGGGGGGCCCATGTAGACTTATCATCAAAAATGACCCCCAGATATGGGAATCTGGTAACTCGAAATAGGACATGCCCTTCGCAGAGCATGGTCTTAGCTCTCTTGGGTTTACAGCCTACAATCATAACATGGGATTTAGCAAGATTTACGCTTAGATCAAGTCTTTTCATAAAATCGGCAAAAGTATCTAAAAGACTTTGCAGCCCCACTGCTGTACGTGCTAACAAGGCGGCGTCATCTGCATATAAAAATGCAGGGATAGAATACTTGCCCGCCCTTGGGATATCCTTACACGCCTCAGTTAAGGCAGGGCCCAGATCGTTAATATAAAGAGTAAAAAGCAGGGGGGCTAAAATACAGCCCTGTCTAATGCCATTAGTGATTCCGATCTTGCCCGTACAGTTGCCCAAGCGGTCAAATCTAACGGTTGCGGTAAGATCTCTGTGCAAATCCGCTAGGAAATACACAATATTTTCATCTACGCCACACTTGAGGAGTAGTCCCCACAATTTCGACCGGTTCACTCGGTCAAAAGCCGAGGACAAATCCATAAAGGCAAGATACAACGTCCCTTTCTTGGCTATGGTATATTTACCTATTAATAGGTGAAGATTCAGGCTTTGGTCTATAGTACCACGGCCCTTTCGGAACCCGTACTGTAAACATGAAAGGGTATTGGTGTCTTCCAGACAATCTGTTAATTTATCCAAGACCACTCGCCCCACAACCTTCACTGCTGAGTCAATGAGGGAGATAGGACGGTAACAACCGGGATCCCCCCTGCTACCTTTCTTAAAAATGGGTATGATCATAGATTCGGACCAAGTGTCCGGAATACCTGCAACACATATCCTATTAAAAACATTCATTAGAAATGTAGCCCAAATCTCAGGGTCTGATTTAAAAAGGTCCGCTGGGACGCCATCGGGGCCTGGAGCCTTATTACTCGTCATCTTTCCGATGGCCACAGCCACCTCACTCTTTGTGACCGATAAAGTATATGGATTCATAATGGGGAGAGGAGTATTTAACTCCCCGTTTTTCCCTACTTCATAGACTGACTTAAAATGTGAACGCCAGAGCTGTTCCCCAATACCACAATCTAATTGATCATTACAAGGATCGCGAAAGAATGGTTTGTTAACCACAGACCAGAACTTAGCACTGTTTCGGAGGACGTCCACGGAAGATAATTCTATCCACGCATCCTCCCGGATCTTCTTTTTCCTAGTTTCCAGAGTTTTAGTATATTCTTTCCTTAACTTGACTACGGTGGTCCGGTTCACTGGTTTGCAGCTCAAGGCTGTCCTCAACTTTCTGTTCGCCAATGAGCAGTTTTTGTCAAACCATCCCAACTCAGCCTTATCCTTAGCTTTAACAGAACACCGCAGGTCTGCTGAGTTCTGTGAGCAGATTATAGAATACGCTCCTAAAACTTCCTCATTCCCTGCGTCTAAGTCCAGGCACATATTCAACTCGGTACCAACCTTCCTTTTCAGGTTAAGGAGAAAATCACCAGGAATTACTTTATTCCATTTAATCCTACGGTCTTGGTCTGTAGAATGAATATTAGATTTATCCGTTCTATCATGGGCTATAACAGGCTTAGGGAAAAGGTCAGACATAGCGATGGCCACGGGATTATGGTCACTAAAATGTGTCCAAACAGCTGTGTACCCATGAATCCTATCCCCCAATGTTGCGCTGATGAAAATATAGTCGATCACTGAATGTTTGCCATTCCCTTTAAATGTAGGTATTTTCTCCTCCGCCATAGATGGAAGTACCAGGCCATGATCAGCCAAGGTTGTTTCAAGGAGGTCGCCCTGTACTGAGTGTTCAAAATGGGCCACCCCCTGCTCTATCGGGCCTAAAGGGTCTGTGGCTGAACATTTTTCTGGACATCCGTGGATGTTAAAATCACCCATGATAAAGATAAAACAGTTATTTTCGTTATCTTCTTTGTACTTGACCAAAAAACGATTTAATGCGGTCAGGTGTTCAGTCACGGCGTCTCTGTGATAAGAATTATAAAAATTAACAATTAAAATATTACTTCCCCCATTTGGGGAGATTTGAACTGCAAAACAGTTCCGTGAGCCCGTATCTAATTGGGTCTGCGGGCTGGGGATGCTAGCAGAAATCAATGTGACCAGCCCACCCTTTGCCCTCCCCATGTTAGACGGTTCCGCAGACACAAAGAAACTTGTGTACCCATCAATGGTCAGGGTATTCTCTGTGTCCCAAGTTTCTTGGAGACCTATGACATCTCCGGAACCTATAAGTTCTCTCCAGGCTGGGTCATCTATTTTATTTTTCAAACCAGCTATGTTCCAGGTAACCAGTTTTGTTAATGGACACAGCGGCCCCTGGACAAACCTGACTAAACTAGGGTCTTTATTTACCATTGTGTCTACTTCAGGGGCGGCAATCCGGGTATCTGAGACAGCGAAGTCTACCTGTGTCCCTAGTCATTCATTTTCATCTAAATTGGAAAAGGCGGTAAACCTATTGGAGACTGGGACAGCGTATTCAGGGATGCCACTACTCTTTGGGTGATCATTAAACATCAACCTGTTTTGAGATGGGGGGTAAAAGAAGCCCAGGGGAAGGACATTAACATAATCCTGTTGAATTCTCACTGAACCAGCCTGCCTCAGTATGTCGTCGACCAACCTCGGTGATCTGAAACTTATAATAATACAATCACCATCTAAACTCTTGTTTGTCTTGCCCACCCACGGAACCCTTCTAATCATCAAGAAGTTACTGTCGAGGTGTTGCCCCAGGACTGTTTTATTCGAGAGATAATGGAGGGCCTTGTTTTTTAGGGAGGTCCAGTGCTCCCGTTTCCCATCCATCAGCTTTGGGACATTGGCTAAGATGATTGAATGAGGACAAGCCTCAGCAGGTAAGTTTAATGACAGGTCCCTCCCAACAGGCTGTGCTGGGGAACTTGACCTCCCCCCTGTGTTCTGTGTACATGTTTCCTTGCCCCGCACGTTTTCCAGGACTTTTTGCACTGGGGGTAAACTACTAGGACCTATGCCAGAAGTAGTGATAGGAAGTGCTGGTTGTTGGAGTGGGGTAATCATGGAGTCCAGCAGGTTACTAACTGAGGCCATACACACATTCAATGAGTCGACTACCGAAGTGCTTGCCCCGGTTTTGGAGCCCTTAATGTTAAGATGTAATTCAATTTTATTGATGCGATCCTCTATTCGTTTCAGGGTGGCCATTAAGGGTGAAGTTAGTAGCTTAAGACGGGCATATAACATTGTCACAAACTCTGACCTTAAATTTTCACTAGCAGTCTCGGGACCCAGATTAGTGCAATCATTTGTTCCCTCTCTCAGTCCCTCTCTAACTGATTGAGGGACGCTAGCTTTAGCCTGGGCCAACCCAGATGCAGAATTACTAATTCTCGAAATTTTAGCCTGTTTCCGGCTGCCTTGTGGATTATTCTTGGCCTTTCTTTTCCCCGGGGCAATTTTACCACCACTTGGCGTCAAATCAGATCTGACTCTCGACTGTCTTGTGCGAATGGCCACAGGAGAAGGGGCTGAGCTCGTTATAGATGGAGGTGCAGATATAACTATTGGGGTATCAACAACAATTGACCCAATTGGAAACGTACAAGGAAGAGCGGCATCTGAGGGTACATCACTAAAGGCAGAAACCATTGGGGGTGATACAGAAACCGAAGCGATTTCTTTTACAATGGCTGATTCAACCTGTTTTAAGTAACTATCCAGAGTCCCCATACCTACAACTCTTTTACTTGTTTTGGTGTTCATTTTCGACATGCTGATTTGCAAATAATTAAACATATGATCACAACGGGCCACCGAACCTCGACACCTACGGTTTCATCACAACGGTGCCACACCTGGATCACCCCCAGCACGGCAACAATCACATTCTTAGACCCAGGATTGAAGAAAGTAGTCCCAGCCAGGCCTCAATCGGCCTCTGAGGCCCTAAGAGGGCCCGCCCTTTGCCCGGGCTTAGCCCTGCGCCGCCTGCGCGCGTCCCGCGACGCGGAGGGAGTCTGTCGCTTTTGAGCGCCTCCGGGCGCGGAAACGTGTTTGGTTCGGGGCGGGGCCACTGATGGGGCTTCTGGGAGGTGTAGTTTGCTGCCTCCGCTCCCCGTGCGCTGTGACCAGAGACTGCAGCAGCAACGAGGAGAGGGAGTGTCAGGGAACACCTCGCACGCCCAACAGCCAAGCTTCTTCTCCCCAAAGTCCTCAGGTGATAGTATCCAGGCACAGTTTCCAGACGTTAAGGCGCCCGCTCCACCGAGGGAGCCTGTCACTTTTGAGCACCTCCGGGCGCGGAAGCGTGTTTGGTTTGGGGTGGGGCCACTGATGGGGCTTCTGGGAGGTGTAGTTTGCTGCCTCCGCTCCCCGTGCGCTGTGACCAGAGACTGCAGCAGCAACGAGGAGAGGGAGTGTCAGGGAACACCTCGCACGCCCAACAGCCAAGCTTCTTCTCCCCAAAGTCCTCAGGTGATAGTATCCAGGCACAGTTTCCAGACGTTAAGGCTCCCGCTCCACTGAGGGAGCCTGTCGCTTTTGAGCGCCTCCGGGCGCGGAAGCGTGTTTGGTTTGGGGCGGGGCCACTGATGGGGCTTCTGGGAGGTGTAGTTTGCTGCCTCCGCTCCCCGTGCGCTGTGACCAGAGACTGCAGCAGCAACGAGGAGAGGGAGTGTCAGGGAACACCTCGCACGCCCAACAGCCAAGCTTCTTCTCCCCAAAGTCCTCAGGTGATAGTATCCAGCCACAGTTTCCAGACGTTAAGGCTTGTGGATGCATTATGGCAGGCCCCTTCTCCTCCCATTCGGTGAAAGTTGGTGGTGGAATGGGCGGGAAGCCACCAGTACTCTGGGCCTCCGCATTGTTCCTCTGGGCCAGATGCTTTTCCCGGCCCTTGGGGTCACACCACTGCTTCCCGATATCACGCACAGTGCGTAGGGTGGTCCCTCCGGCGTTAACTTTGCTGTGCATCCTTGCTCACATTTGATTCTTGCGCACAAGTGGGGTGTGTTGGATCAGGTGCCCAGACAAATGTGGTTCTGCCCTGATTGTCTCATCTGGCATCACGTTCAACTCTGAGTCGGTGATGTTGGGTATGTTCTTGGGGGGCATGGTACAAATTAATGAGGGGTGCAGGGTGCAAGGTAATGGTGGAGATATTTGTAGTGTGTGAGGTGTTTGGGTGTGAGTAATGTGTGGAGATGGGTGGGTGTGTTGTTGTGCAGTGTGATTCAATAGTGTCCTGTCTCTCTGTCTCGGCTTGTGGTGTGCAAGGGCTGCTGGTGTTGGTTTCCATCTATTGTATGTGGGTGTGTCCACATGGGTGGTGACCGCCAGGTGTCTCTTCCATGCTCATGGCTTTCCCTACCAGGAGCAGTTTGGGTTGTGTCATTGTGGCGTGTGTTGTGATTGAGAGTGGCAGGGATTACAGGCACACTTCGGAGTTGTTGTGGGGTTAGTTCCATCCGCCATTCATTTGGCCTATGTGCATGCGCGGCGGTCGGACGCAGTGCTCGGTCCGCCAGCTCCGCGTTCTCATCGTAATTGGCCGTGTGGTCATGCTGCGGCAGGAGCGGTCTTTTCCGGCCATTGTACAGCTTTCCCCGTGCGCCGCGGTCGGATTTGCAGCTTTTCCGACCGTGGTGGACTGTGTTTTGTGACATCCGTCCGCCGCGGTCTGATTTTGCTTTGCCTCATAATTTGCAGGGGTGGGCGGAATTTGCATAGTCGCGCTAAGCAAAGCTCCGCAAACACGCAAAAATTCCGCGAACACGCAGAATTGCTTGTTTGCGACGCTTATTTCCTGTTTGTGATCACTGTTTGCGTGCTCGGGGGGAAATATCTTGCGAAACATGCATCTTGAGAACGTGAACAAGCAAAAAATTCCGCGAAGCGCGCGGAACGCAGATTTTTGGGCAATTCTGCATTCTCTGCGGAACGCGAAATTACCCAAATTCCGCGAGCGGAACGGAATTTACCGCCCAGGCCTAGTAATTTGACCGACAGAGATGCTGCGGCCCATGTGGGTTTTTTTTTCCGATACCATTGCGGTCGGAGGACTTTTCCATCTGGCATCTTAATGGGCCCCTAATTCCCCTATGGGGGTCTTGCCGGGAAGGAACATGTAGGGCTCCCTTCTAAAGTTTTCGGAACCCCCAGGAGGGCCAAGACCCTGGTGGATGCCACAAGAAATAAAAAAAGTATATGGAGGGTGGGAGAATGTGTGAAGTCACTTCCTATGAGTACACTTGCTTCTGGAGGCACACATCACCCTTGTAGCCAACACAAACAAAATACGCACAGCTGTGCTGTTTGTTAATCTGTCTCTGTCAGTCCTCATCATCCTAGGGACCACATAGAGAGGAGAGGGGAGCTGGGTGCTCCCCTTGCCCGTGGCTGGTGGGAGAGGGGAAGAACTAGACAGCTGGAACCCACCAGCATCCACCGGCGGGAAGAAGTGAAGCCACTTCCATGTTTACTGCACAGAGCTGAGCTCAGTGCAGGAAGCGGCTGAAATCATGGGGGCTTTGAGATTCCCCTCACAACCTCTAACCAAAAAAAAAAGGATTACCCCAAATCGTTTGGACCATTCAAAGATTGGCATATTTGCTTTGCGTTGTTAACCATAGCTATTTCCACATAAATAACTGCTTGTCATTAAATAGTGCACCCCATAAGCCCTTGCAAGCTTGTTTTAAAACTTTCATAAACTGATTATGGTGCCCTAGAGAGGAAGAGCACCATCAACTTGTCCGTAAATGTTTTTGGGGCTTTCAAGAGGGCAATTCTAATGCTTTTTTTAAAATCAAAAAATGAGCAATTATACTTTACATGACTTAATAAAGTTCATGGGAATGTTTTATTGATTATCACCTGGTTAACAGTAGTCATTATATGTTCTAATGGGAGATATCCATTACAATGCACGCATTACAACGCAATGCTTTTACAACACAACTATTACAACGCAATCACCGTTACATCGTATGACTTTTCATTGCATGCCATTACAACGCATGCTATTACAACGCATTGGTAAGAATTGCATGGTAAGTGTTTGTGTGGTTATTGATACGGTTGGTTTAATATTATAAAAAAATATAATTATTAAATATAATTAAAGTTTCTTTTTGATAATTTAATACTTATGTATTAATAATATTAACACAAAAAAATATTTATATAAAATTTACTATTCAATGGAAAATGGGTGTTAGTGTTTAATTTATTAATTAGGTATTATTTTTATTTTTGGAATATTAATAATACTAAAACAATATATACTTAAAAGATTTAAAAAATGAATGATATTTTAATACTCAGATACTAATTGATTATGTAATTAAAAAAATTATATTTAATAATTCTAATAATTTAAAAACAAATATTTCATAATTAATAATAATATTTTATATGCAGAGGGAAACGGGTATTAGTGTTTAATTTTATATTATGGTATTATTTTTATTTATAGTCTATTAATAAATTAATAAACAATTATAATTACCAACTCTAAATAAAAAATATTTTTTTATTAGTTGATGTGAAAAATATGTAATAGCATAAATTAATACATAGGTATTATTATTAATACTAACATATTAGAAAGATTATAACTATTAATAATTAGTAAATAAAAACAATATTGTGATATTTTAATATTACGATGGCCAAGTGTTTTATTTTATTTAAAAATGAATATATATAAACTAATGTATAGTAGATGTAAATGAATACTCAGGTAATAAAATAAGTTCTAGTGCATGGGTACTCACAAACTTTCTCTCGGGGGCCAAATTTACAGTGTGGTTTGTGGCCGAGGGCCGCACCGGTGGGGGCGGGGGCAGTGGGGGAGGGGGCGGGGCTAGAGCAACAAAAAAAACTGTGACCATGAGGTTGAACACAGGCCCCTGCAGCGGACGCCTTCGTTCACTAAGCCACCAGACCCGGCATTCACAAACTTCTGTCTGTCAATCTATCTATCTATCTATCTATCTATCTATCTATCTATCTATCTATCTATCTATCTATCTATCTATCTATCTATCTATCTATCTATCTATCTATCTATCTATCTATCTATCTATCTATCTATCTATCTATCTATCTATCTATCTATCTATCTATCTATCTATCTATCTATCTATCTATCTCGCTCTGTCTCCCTCCCTCTATCACTCTCTCTCTCTCTATCACTCTCCCTCTCTCTGTCTCCCTCTCTCTCTATCTATCTCTCTCTCTCTCTCTCTCTCTCTCTCTCTCTGTCTCCCTCACTCTGTCTCCCTTTCTCTCTCCCTCCCTCCCTCCCTCTCTCTCTGTCTCCCTCCCTCTGTCTCTGTCTCCCTCTGTCTCACTCACTCTGTGTCTCCCTCCCTCTCTCTGTCTCCCTCCCTCTCTCTGTCTCAGTCCATCCCTCCGTCTGTATGTCTCCCTCCCTCTGTCTCCCTCCCTCTGTCTCCCCCTCTGTTTTACTCACTCTGTTTGTCTCCCTCTCTCTCTATGTCTCCCTCCCTCTCTCTGTCTCCCTCCCTGTCCCTCTCTCTCCTTCCCTCTCCCTCTCTCCGTCTCCCTCCCTCTCTTTCTCTCTCTCCCTCTTCCTCTCTCCGTCTCCCTCCCTCTCTCTCTCTCTCCCTCTCTCCCTTTCTCTCTGTCTCCCTCCCTCTCTCTCTCTCCGTCTCCCTCCCTGTCTCCCTCACTCTGTGTCTCCCTCACTCTGTGTCTCCCTCACCCTCTCCCCCCCTCCCTCTCTCACCGTCTCCCTCCCTCTGTCTCCGTCTCTCTCCCTCCCTCTGTCTCTCTCCCTCTTGTCTCCCTCCCTCTTGTCTCCTTCCCTCGTGTCTCCTTCCCTCTTGTCTGTCTCGTACTTGTCTGTCTCTGTCTCCCTCCCTCTGTCTCCCTCCCTTTCTCTCTGTCTCCCTCCCTCTCTGTCTCCCTCTCTCTGTCTCCCCCCCTCTCTCTCTGTCTCTCTCTCTGTCTCCCTCTGTCTCACTCACTCTGTTTGTCTTCCTCTCTCTGTGTCTCCCTCCCTCCCTCTCCCTCTGTTCTCCCTCTGTCTCCCTCCCTCCCTCTCCCTCTTTCTCCCTCCTTGTTGTTTGCCATAGACTCATGTGCTCCACGCCTAAAGCAAATGCACTGAAAATATAAGAAATCCTTAACTTGACCCTTTTCTTGTTTCCTGTACTTTATTATGTGTACCATACCATTATGCTTGGATCTATGAATACTGTCCTTTTTACTACCTCCACACCAGCCTGACTATGTTCACATGACTTGCCAATAGTTACCACTTCCATGCAAGAGGGATCATCTTTTTTCTGAAATCTTTCCTTCACCTTCTCTATACCCCACCCCAGCATAAGCTGGCCTCTTAAAAGTTCATCATTATTCATACCAAAATTACACATAGAAGCAAGCTTTATCAGCGCCGTCATATATTCTTGTACTCTTTCTCCACTTCTTTGCAGTCGTTTACCAAAATGATACGTTTTCAACATGGGTGAATTTTTTCCAAGAAAATGTGGACCTCATTTTTTAAACAAACGTCATACTCATTCAACCCGAGAGCCTCCTCAGATGACAAATCCGGTCAATGTTGGGAAACTTCCTGAACTGCTGCTAAACAATGCATCAATAATGACGTGTTCCGTTCAGCGCTCAAAGAAGATCCAAAAATCGAGGCATAATGAGAAAATACCTCTTCAATTTGCCATTTTGAAACACTGGTTTCACTGGATTGGAGAAGAAGAAGAATGGGGGAGGGCGAACATTCTACGTTTTAATTGACATTCTAAATCACTATACAAGCAAGAACGCACCGTTATCGGGCTAGATGCCGAAGGTTACAACCCACCTGACGTGAAATGTGAGTGTAAAGTTCTGAACTCTTAAGATTGGTGTAAACCACTAATTTCACTATTCGAAAACCCCCTAAAATGGTTGCCATTTGTTGGAAGATTACTGCATTGTTATATGAAGAACATCAAAGCACATTGGGTTGTGCTGCTTCTACCTCCGCCCTACAATTGTGCAGAATCAAATATTAGTCAAAGCAGGCACCAACATCACTACGCTTGTCCAAAGATACTTTCCCAAATTGAAATGGCAGTGGCCTTTGCGCGTCAGGATGATGTCAGGACGTTGAGGTATGAAGTGCAGAGCTCCTCCTTGTCTGCAGGAGTGTAACCCAGGAGAGCTCGAGTGAAAGAACGCCACAGGTCGTGGTGATACATCTTGGCCACAACAGAAGGTAGTTTAAAAGATGCCGTGATGAGATGTGTTTAGCAAAGTTTTGAAAACTTTTTTATGCAACACGTCTTACTGAGTAAAGATGTTGTTGGATTCTGCTCCCTTCCTCTCCCTCTGTCTCCTTGCCTGTCTCCCTCTCTCTCTGTCTCTCCCTCTCTGTCTCCCGCTCTCTGTCTTCCCCCTCTCCCTCTCTCTCTCCCTCCCTCTCTCGCACTCTGTCTTCCTTCCGCTGTAAACTCACCCGCTGCTCTCACTAGCTGCTGCACCCCCCTCACTTCACCCTGCTGTCCCTGTCACCACACCGCGAGCTGAGACGGCTTCCCTGGAACACACACAGCCGCCGCACCCAAGTACTTCACAGGTCTTTTAAAGACCATTCACTTGTTAATAAGGCTTTGTTGAATTTCACCTCTTCTTAGCGCCCCTGCATCTCCACTCAAAAGCGCCCCTGCATCTCCACTCAATCAGAGGGGAGATGCAGGGGCGCTAAGAAGAGGTGAAATACAACAAAGCCTTATTAACAAATGAATGGTTTTTAAAAGAATCGCCCGGCGCTATAAAAAAAAACGAGGTATGTTGCCTGCAAGGTCCGCGGGCCGCCAAGGAAGGCTTGCCGGGCCGCTGGCGGCCCGCGGGCCGTACTATGAGTACCCGTGTTCTAGTGTATTGTTAGTATTTTTTACTAATATAAGTATTGAAATACAATAATATGATCATAGGGGTATTGTAATATATTCATATAAAAAAATAAAAATACCTTTAAAAAATATATTTGAATCTGTAATTAAATAAAATATATTTTAGAATTTCTAAAGTTTTTATGATATAATAAAATATGAAGGAAGACAAAAAAGACATGAAATGCAAAAAACATATTTTTATTTATATTTTTTATATTTTTTAGTAATACAAATAAAATATAAAAAAGGTTTAAAAAAATAGAATACAAACATAAATATTTTACAAAAATGAATTTGCATTTTATTAGGTACATTTACATTTTATGACACATATTAAAAATGTTTTCTCACGGTTTTCCATTGAAGTCAATGGGAGGAAATGTCCTTTTTTCATTTTTACAGAAAGAAATGACGTTGCCGTGTAAACGTAACTTTCATCATTAAGGGGATATTCGCAGTAGAGAACAGATGCAAGAGAGAGCACCGTTAAGGTAAGACAAATTTACATTATTAAAAAACATAGGGGCCGATTCACAAAACTAATCTGAGATAAAATCCTAAACGTACTACTTTTGGTATTCACAGAAGGCATTTAGGGTCCGATTCCGATTCCGGCCGCAAAACGTACCGACCAACACGGACCCGGACCGGAGACCGACCGACACGGACCTGCGCCGTACGACCCGTGCAGTACGATGCAACGTGTGAATTACAACCGACACGTACGGAATACAAGCCGTACGACTGAGCCGTAGGGAAAATAGTGATCCGGCGGAAAACTGACGAAAGTTGCACCGACCAACACGAACCCGGAATGAACCCGACCGACACGTACCCGCGATGTCCGATCCGCGCAGTACGATGCAATGTGTGTAAACCCAGAGCGACTCGCATGGAGCCCAAGCCGCATGACCGACACGCACAGAAAACAGGGCCCACAAGTAATAGAGATCTCCGCAACCGACGTGTATGAAACACAGAAAAAAGTCAGCGTGAACGAGGCGGAGAAGCCAGCACAAGCTAACCTCAGCGCCCGTCTTGGTCAGAAGAACGTCTACTTTATGCCTAGAAAACCCAAAGGAAAAAATACAAAAAAAGGACCAAACAAGCAATGACAAAGCCAATAAATATTTTTAAAAAACCTGGGACAAAGACACACCCACAACTGCACCTATATAAAGGACATCAATCACTACCATGATCCTTTGCAAATAGGAGACACAGCCAGCAGCAAACACCATCACACAGCAACCACAGACACACTCACAACTCACCCATCACACAACTCACACACCATAAGCACCTCACCAAAAGCACTCACACATACAGCTAGCTAAACCAACACTAACCCACCCTCACTTGTACCCTCACACAAACATCACTCACCACCACCACCCATCACCATGCCCCCAAAGATGAATCCAAAGTTCACAGATGATGAGTTAGAAGTGCTGGTAGACGAGATCATCAGAGTAGAGCCACATTTGTTTGGTACATTGGTCCAAAGGACCCCCATGTCACAGAAAAACAAGACCTGGGAGGAGAAGGTGCGGGACATCTGACCACCAGAGAGCGTCCATGGTCTAACAGACATACCAGAGCCTGGTGAGTACACAAACAACATACTCAAGATTGTGTGGCAAGGGGACTGTGAAACCATGCACCGTAAGCAAAGCCACAGTAACCAATAGATAATCATCCCAAAATGTGTATGCTAGTCAGACAAACACAATAACTGCTATCTCATAGTGACTTGGAACTGTTTCATGACATGTACAAACCTAGAAACAAATAGAGCAAGGCAGTGGCACAAAGCCAAATAAACACTGTCAGACAGTTTGCCACCACAAACACACTACCTCACAGTCCAGCTGACTGACAGGAAGGAATAGTGGGTATGCAGGTGAAGTGAGTGTATCCCAAAGCATCATGGGGTTTGTAGTCACAGGTAATGCTCCCCCTCAAAATTGGCCCATCAAGACCTCCCTGAAACATGCTCACATCACAGGGAGTGGAAAATGACTGACAAGATAGCTGACACTGACAGGGTCCTGCTATGGGGAGCACAAGGCGCTGGTAGGGGTTGTGTGCAAATCAGAAGCAGGCCACCACTGACTGACATCCTGAAAGACAACTTGCATGCCCTCCAATGGAAGCACGTTTCATGGTGGGATGTCTGGCCGGGTGGGAAGGAGGACTGACAGCTCTGACCATACTTACCAGCATGTGGAGATACCCCCCCAAAACAAACTCCACACAACTCTCCGGGTAGAATGCATTGACCCACACCTCAGTGAAATATCAGCAAAAGATACCCCATACTGGGTGCTGCTGTGTGAAGCACAGGGGCTCTCTTTGGAATTGTAGCCAAACAAACACCAGGATTTCACAGTCAGCCATCTTGCCAGTGCTGTCACACTCCCTCACAGGGAAGCAGAGTCAAGAGGAAGGAAGTATGGACACGCTGGGAAGGGGGGTGTAGCCAAGAGCATGATGGGAGTTGCAGTCATAGACAATCCCCAGCCACCCACATGGCCCAGCAAGCTCACACTGAACCATGCTCGCCTCACAGGGAGTGGGAAGGGACTGACAAGATGTCTGACACTGGGCTCTGTTGTGGGGAGCACAAGGCCATGCTGGGAACTGGGCCACAACAAACACCAGGACTTCACAGTCAGACAACTTGCCATTGCTGTCACACCCCCTCACAGGGAAGCAGATTAAAGAGGAAGGAAGTATGGGCATGCTGGGAAGGGGGTGTAGCCAAGAGCATGATGGGAGTTGCAGTCACAGACAATCCCCAGCCACCCACATGGCCCAGCAAGCTCACACTGAACCATGCTCACCTCACAGGGAGTGGGAATGGACTGACAAGATGTCTGACACTGGGCCTGAGAAATGATGTGGCTGACAATCACACATATGCACTGGCCAAACAAAACCCGGTCGCACACACAGCCATTGCAACCATATGTTCTAAATCATTGTCTGGGGATGCATTGTCCAGGAGTTCCCCCTGGCCGGGCAGGGGAGGTGTGTCTTGCAGATGACAAATGTGGAGACCCATATATGGTACATTACACAAAACGCTCAGGAACTCATATATACATCATTGACAGGGGACATCTGACAGTGAATGGAATGGACACACCAATCTAGCCGACACCATAGAATGTTCGCATTCACACTCGGTGCTGTTGTGAGCTGCATCCCACTCCTACATCGTGCTGAAACATAGGCATCCTTCACACAACAGACCACTCACTGACATAGACACTGTAGATACAGGGTCAAACCTGGACAGCATTGGAGGAGACATGCTACTCACAGCAGCCAAACTGCAACACACACACCATTGGCCCTCACTGTCATGAGCATTGAAAAGCCAGAGTGCTACATTGCCCAATCCATGTCACCATGGAAAACATTCAAAAGTCAAATCACATATGCACGTACAAAACTCAGCACCAGACTCATTAACGATGGTGACATCATCACTTGTATGAAATGAGATGGGAACTAGGAACACTGGAAAAAAACACTTCCTTCAAAGAGATCACAGGCATACCGGACTTTGACCAGGTAGTACCAATACACCAATGTGGCACACAAAGACCAGCAAACTCTGCTACCACACATGCCCCAATAGTACAACATATCCCCAGTGGAATAGCACGTATGTCCTTGTTAAATCTCACATGTGAACAGGGATGACACACCTGTGTCAGCAACGTGATGGCCCTTGAATAGTAATGGTCATGTACAGACAAATCTATCCATGAGCTGGGCATGCACACACTTCGACATGCACATTGAAAGGTTTCATTTTGTCTGGGCAATGGGCATCAACAATATCAATCTCTGTCCGTGACAACCCTGAACAAAGCAGTGTACAGGCAGGCATCCATTCGTACAGTAGAAAATGTCATGTTTGTGAACCATTGATGCCTGTAGAAACATAACTTACATTGTGTGTCTCTTCCAAACACAAGTGGTGCTGGGGACACAGCACCAAATGAAGAGGATTCCCAGTCCCAGACTCTGGTGGACACTCAGCTCTGTGGTTTGACTCTGTCTCTGTCCTCTTCGGATGACGAAAAACAACCTGGCACCTCCACTGTGAGTCATCATGCAGCACCAGCAGCACCAACATCTGCACTCCTGTACCCATGCCTCCATCATCTGGAAACAGACAGGGCACCCCCGCCAACACAGACAGACCAAGGCCACAGAACACCCACAGCACTGGGACACAGGACCCCTCGGAAGCTGCAGCCAACTCCACCAGCAACACCACCCAAGGGGTCCCAGTGTCACCTGTGCGTGCCGCTGCTGGTCCTGCCCGTGTGGATAGGGGTGCTGGGAGGGGTGGGAGACAGAGGGCACGCCTTGCAGAGGGGTCTGGACTGCATGATGACCCCCAACTGGCACGCATCATAGATGCGTGTCAGGATAGCACCGGAGGATTTGTCCAGGTAGTGGGGATCCTCAAGGACATTCAACAGGAGCAGGCTGCCCACCATGCCCGCATGGAGGCAAAGTGGGATGCCCTTACTGCGGTGCATCCGGACATACTCCAATGCCTCCACCAGATCACCACAAACATGTCCACACCTCCCTGTGTGGCCACAACATCTGTTGCCACACCATCTGCCAGTGCCACAGGGAGGGAGGAGGACTCTGGCGGGGAGCCCCCTGCACTGCAGAGGCCTGCACCTGAGGATCCCCCACCCAAGAAGAAGAGGGGTCGTCCGAAGTAGGATATGTGAGACGCAGATGTCCCTGTACATCCCCCAGGGCCTCTAAACCTGTTCTGGACAATGTTCTTTGTGCGCAACCCGTTCACCTTGTCCAATCGCACACAACTCGCCCACATGACATGGAGGGTTCATGTTGGTCCAATGTAGCAGATGACTGCGGACTTTACTCTGGACATTTCATCTACCAACACTTCCAACTCTACTGTGAACTTTGGATTCAAAACCCAATGTACAGCACCCAGCATCCTGTGCACTTTTCTCACACATGTTTGAAAATAAACTCACCAGTACACCATACTTGCCTCTGTTGTGATTCCAACTTGTCATGTGTCATGGAGATGTTGATCTGCTAAACAACACAGTGCATGCCAAATACTACAACAATATGATCACTGTTAGGTGAGTCATGGTGATGTGACACATGTGAGGGAGACACACCACTATGGCAACACAACACATACTCACCATGGCCATGTTACTCATCCCACACAATGATGTTGACCTGAAACACATTGGTATGCACAGACACAACACCTATCCACAGTCAGTGGTAACAAGCCCACAGGTGAGGTAAGCAAATGTCACTCAGATGTGGGAAGACAGACAACACACCTAACAAAGCATAGCACAGGTTCATTACACATCAGCAACATGTTTATTCTAAAATAGTTGCAAGGCAATTGTACATTACGGTGGACACACGGTCACAGAGTGTCTGAGAATTGAAGTCCAGGGGTGTGTGGAACATCACTTGATGGCAATTGACTACTCCCACACTGGTGTTGGATTCTGGGTGTTGGGGGCAGTGTTGACCAAACAACAGGAAAAGTACCCTGGGAAGGACAGACACAAGACACAGTCAAAAGCACAGCAGAACAGGAAAGACATGCAATACATATGCACACAACATGTCACAAGAAACCTACACAGAAACAAGTTAGCAGTACTACCCTATTGTGGAGAACAGACCACCTGAATGGACACATCACTGCACGCATCCAGTCAAGTGGCACACAGACACACTCAGACATCAACCGAGCAGCCACAACACATTCCAAACTAACTCCATACATTGACATAACAACTAACCCTGGGCGTAGTTCGCGTAGCCGCGCTTCGCGAAGCTTCGCGAAGATGTACTTGCACTGAGCGACCTTCGCGTAGTTTCGCGAGCTTGCGTAGTTGCTTGGGGCGTCCGTTTGCGATGGCTTTTTCTTGTTCGGGAGCGCGGTGAGCGTGTTCGGGGGGCTGTTTGCATGCTCGGGGGATATATCTCGCGATCTTACCCATGCGGTCGCCAACGGGCGCGGCCATCTTGTTTTTCAATTGTCCCGCCCACTCGCGATGCCTATTTCCTGTTCCGGGTCACGGATAGCGTGTTCGCGATGTGCATTGACGTGTTCGGGAGCGCATTTTACTTGTTCGCGATGAATAGTGCATGTTCGCGAGAAATATCGCGCGAACTTACCCACGCGGTTGCGAATGGGCGCGGCCATCTTGTTTTTCACTCTATGCTATGGTTCTGGGCCTACTTTTGCATCTACCCTTTATCTTTGCAATCATTTGTCTTTAAAGCATTTTTTCTGACTTTTTTTTAGCTATTATCTATCTCTCTCTTTGCCTAAGTTTATATTTTGCATTTTATTTCTACTTTTACTGTGTTTTTGTTACTTTTATAAAGTTCTTTCTATCTTCTTCCCCTAACTTATTTTTCCCCTTCTAACTTTTCTTTTCCGCCTCCCACCCACCCCAGAACCATGGCCAAGGGCACACCAAGTCCGAGTGCCAAGGGCAAGGGACCTGCAGGAGCAGAGAAGGGCTGCCTGCCTTGTGGCAGAATGCGTCCTGCAGGGGTGCAGGCCCGGCAACTGTTTGGGGAGGAGGAGGTGGCCGCCCTTGTTTTTTTCATCCAGCGCCTCCTCCCCTTGACCTTGGCAGCAGGCGGCAGGCCCGGCTCCGGGTACGCTACCCAGGAGCGGCACCGTCGGTGGGCGAAGGTGCGCCGGGCCGTGTTCCGGTGCTCTGGGGTCCGGCGCACCCACAATCAGCTAGCCCACCGGTGGTCCGACATCCTGGACCGGGAGCAGGACCTGTTGGACCTGCTAGGTGTTGAGGTCGTCGGGCTTGGTGAGTAACTGATTGTGTATATTAAATTTGATGAACAACAAGATTACTGCTGCGTGCCAAGCGTTGCTGGTAAATTACGTTCCAAAAAGCAAAATGTTCTTTGATTTAAACCAAGGACCCAGGTGCTCGGTGGTACTCTTACTTGTTTGCAAGTTAGTTTGCGCTAGCTTGTGCTGCTGATGCTGATTATGTAAGTTTATTTTACAGAACTGAAGTTAGGTAATGCGATTTGCTAGAGAGACTCTAGTCCTTCCATTGTCCTACTGTGAAATAGTGGTGGATGGATATTGGATACTAAGTTTAGTGTGTTAGTATTAGTTAAAAATTGTTTTATGCGGTCTGCGTGACCCCTCCTCTGTCACTGATTGCTGCTCACCCCAGTCCTCCGTCGAACCTTTTGTACTTTGTTTAGTGAGTGGTAGGCTTAGCATGGTCAGTCAGTAGCAGAACTAGATCAGAATCATGCAACCAACCCAATATTTGTTGTATGTATGTATACACTAATGTATGCATGTGTCCTCCATCTCATTTATGCATTTGATGGCTGAAAAAAATAGAAATGCAGACTTAGTGAACAATTGGCCCGTCTGGAATAGGTGGTGTAGGTCAGGTGGTACTTACTAGGCTTCGTATTGTAATCAGAATGATTATGGAACACTGGAGTGTTCATAAATAAGTAGACAATCCTTCAATGCAGGAAGAAGACAGTAGTCGATCCATCTGATTAGATAGGTCAATTTTATTGCAATTGTTGTTTCCTAAAATGTTGTTTGACTTATTTTTCAAAATGATTTCTTATTATTTGTTTCACAGCACTCCTTAATGTTTGTCTTTCTTTATTATATTTTACATGATCATCAGCACCACCCAGGGGCAACAAGACGGGGTCGGAGTCGGCGGGGGAACCACAGGACCACTCCTCTACCGAGGCTCCTGCTGCTGGCCCCAGTAAGTCCTCCAGTGGTTATATTGACATTTATATTTCCCTAACTTTTACTGCATCTTTTTTTCCGAACTATAAATTATGGTTCCACTTTCTAATTCTATTTTTTACCAAAGCTTACTTCTTTGACCTTGACTATCTGTTTCCAAATTCTGTTTATCCCTGCCTCTAACTAAGTTGCTTCTAACTGCCTCTGCTATGACTCTCTGTACTACTACTACTACTACTACTACTACTACTACTATTACTATTATCATTATTCTGTCTGTAGCGAAGCTTGCACAGTTGCCCACTCTTTATAGAAGGTTTTCTTTGGAATAATAAAACTCTGATTGACCAATAGCTCTAGCCACTGTGTCCTGTCCTTTGGGTTGTCCTTTTCAAGTCTTCTCAATGTTGAGGCTTTGAGAATTACCACAAGCAAAATGGCCAACCAGATATTTGACTAGTATTTTTGATCGGATAGTACATGATACTACTATTGTCTAGTGATTCTGCAGAGCCACATACAGAACTATGCACAACAAAATAGGATGTTGCTGATGGGAGGTTGGACCTTACTGATCACACCTCAGTCCGAAGAACCCACGATCCCCTGACCGACTAGCTACAGTGTCTCACATTAGGGTCCCACTCCCGACCCCCCCCCACGAAGAAGATACACAATGTTGATGATGACTGAGACAGACAACCCAGAACATAATAATTAATAACAGCATTTTGCTCACTCACTTGTGTAAGTCCACCCCACCACACCAAATACCACAGAGTCTATGTGTAAGTTCAAAAGGTTTATTTGAAACAAGTATCAAACTCTGTAAATCGTTAATATGAAATTTAATTGACTACAGCCATAGTCGATAAACCAGCAAAAAACCTCAGATTAAAACAGTAAACATTTACAAGTGCATGACAACAAGAACACGAGCCAAGATCTTTTGAATTCTGTAAAACCCCTCACCGTAGAACGTAGAAATACTGGTTACATCATCTTGCATCCAATATGCTCTGTAAATCTCTGGTTTGTAGAAGGGAATCTTCTGCCTATTATATGAGAAAAATGCTGCGCGTTAGCCGTTAGATAGTATACTGGTGAATGCAAGCATTTTGCAGTCATGGCAAAAAGTGTAACATGTATGTGATGGCTAAGCAATATGGACTAAACAAACTCAATAAGTGGGTTGTTTTTCGACCTCTTCACTTGTACGCAAAAGTCAAGTGGCCTCTACTGCACATGTCAATAAGCTGGCAGGTATAATTAAATATGCACCAAAAGAGTAGTAGTCGACATGATGCATCTAAAAGGGTTACACATGGCTCAGGCTAACTTGAAAAAGAGAAGAGTAGGACTAGATGACCCTCGGAACCATATCACTACTAGTGTCTGTCTACTGACTGTACTTACTGTCTAGTGCTGATGTATGTTGTATTAACTTTTTTTTCAATGTTCCAAGTGAACACTTAAAATAGGGGGAGGTTTCCAGGCATCTAAAAATTGTGTTGTTTTTTTCTAGGCACACTACCATCCACCAGTGCCGGCGGGGCCAGCGGCGATGCGGCCATTCCGGAGGGGGCAGGAGAACTGGCGGCACCTGCAGGAGAGACAGGGGGGGAGCCAGCAGCAGTGGCTGGCGGCAGTAAGTTATATTCATTACTTCTTGACATTACTACCAGATGGAAGTGTGTTCACTATTTCACTGTACTGTGCGACTTATTAAGTTGTAGTGAACATTATTCAACGGTTGAAGAAGACATCCTTTACTTAGCATTAGCAGCGTGAGTTGCGTAACCAATGGCCTCTTGTATTTGACTCCAAAATCAGCTGTGAAGGTTTTATTGATAAGACAAACTCAGATCAGATGACCTTGATGGATGTGTTGAGCAAAGAGGGAAAGAACTAAGGGTGGAAGGACGGGCGAGATAAATAATATGACTGACTGGCAGAGAAGGATATGTTGTTGGAAGCATGCATAGGTGGCTGATAGTAATCAGATGCATGGGTTGTTGAAGGATGGGTGGAAGGTGAAAGAGAATGCCTGCCTGGGTGGGCAACACAGTATGGGTGGATAGTGCTAGATAGCAAGAATCAGCGTTGTTTGGTTCTCAAAGCCAAGGCAAGCAAGGAAGGAGGGGAAGCATGGGTGGTTCTTGGTGAAACCAACTAAGTATGAGATATATAAAAAAGAAGGATAAACGTTTACTTTAACGGATGTATGCCTGGATGTACTACTACTATTATCATCATCAATAGACAGTATAGGTGGAAAGTGTCACTGGAGATTCTTACTTTGAAGAAAATGTAAAAGAAACTGCGCAACAGTAGCAAAGCGTAGGGGAATATAGGTAGTATTATCAGAAGAATACAGTAGACTTGCAGTAGTTTGCAAGCACGTCATATATATTTATATATATATATATATATATATATATATTCACTTAAAGAACCATAGGTTTCACACATGTTATAGTTAGCTGGACATTTCCCTCGTAAAAAACCATTGAAATTCCCCCGTTATAGTTAGTGCAGGCAACTATAACTCACGCGACCGCAATCCTCTGCTGATGACATCAGATATTACATCACTGTATTTAGACACCTATTTACCCATGTCTTCTTCCATTAATCTTTGGCTATACATATATTACAAATATTTATTTTTCAGAAAAGTGCACTAACTATAACAGGGGAATTTCAATGGTTTTTTACGAGGGAAATGTCCAGCTAACTATAACATGTGTGAAACCTATGGTTTTTTAAGTGAATTTGCAAGGTTTTTTAAATACTAATTCCTAACTATAACGTGTGTGAAACCTATGGTTTTTTAAGTGAATTTGTACGGTTTTTTAAATGCTAAGTTATGTATTTATTAATATTTTTTTTTTCAGGTTTTTCACCCTGCGTGCACCTGTGCGCGCTCTGTGGCGCTTGGTGCGCTTCGCGCACCAAGCGCCCACGATGCGTTGTGCATGCCGTGCGCGTACGGTGCGCGCACTCCGCGATTTTTCGAAAAAAAAATATTGTTTTTTTTACCCTTGGGGTCCTTCAGTAACCCCCTGACAAAGGCTAGGGGGTCAGGAACTGTCCATCCTTCCCCCTTTTCACGTTTTCCACCTTTGTTTTTCACTGACCCAGACTGCGAGAGACAAAATGGCAGCCGACACTTCCTGATTTCGACCGATTCGAATGTTTACTGACATCTAACAACCAATCAGAATTGTGCTCGCGCACGGCAGCGTGCGCGTACGTTATGCTTACCGTACGCGCACGGTGCGCGCCTATAGATATGTATGTACTTTTAACTGCAATTTTCTCAGGAACTAATGAACAGATTTACACCAGACCTGCAAAAGGCACATCCTTGACCTGAGGACTACCTCTCTGCCAAATTTCAAGTAATTCTGTTCAGCCATTTGGGCTGTACCTTGGACTAAAGGTCCCTATAGAAAATTGCATGGGAAAAATGCGTTTCGGAACCCCCCTTTTTTCTCAGCCCCCGCTTGACGAATCCCCCCAAGACTTTCAGGGTAGGAGCGGAGCGGAGCGCCCCACCTATTTTGAAAATTTCACGAGGATTCATCAATCGGCGCAAAAGTTATTCCAAATAGAATGTTGCGGATTTCCTATGGAAACACGGTCCTAACTATAACTATCTACTGGCGACCGCCAGTAGATAATATATATATATATATATCTATATATATATATATCTATATATATCTATATATATCTATATATATATATATATATATATATATATTACCTACTGGCGGTCGCCAGTAGGTAGTTATAGTTAGGACCCCTTTTCCATAGGAAATCCGCAACATTCTATTTTGAATAACTTTGGCGCCGGTCGACGAATCCTCGCGAATTTCTCAAAATAGGTGGGGCGCTACGCTCCGCTCCTACCCTGAAAGTCTCGGGGGGATTCGTCAAGCGGGGGCTGAGATAAAAGGGGGGTCCCAAAACGCGTTTTTCCCATGCATTTTTCCATAGGACCTTTAGACAAGGCTACAGCCCGAATGGCTGAACAGAATTACTAGAAATTTGGCAGAGAGGTAGTCCTCAGGTCAAGGAAGTGCCTTTTGTAGGTTTGGTGTAAATCTGTTCAGTAGATTCTGAGAAAATAGCCTTTAAATCAATATATATATCTGAGCCAGCTTACGGTACGCTTACCGTAAGCTTACCGTACGCGTACGGTGGCGTGCGCGAGCGCGATTCTGATTGGCTGTTACATCTAAGTAAACATTCGAATCTGTCGAAACCAGGAAGCGGCGGCCGCCATTTTCTCTCTCGCACTCTGAGGGGGGGGCTGTAAATAAAGGCAAAAAACATATAAAGGGGCTGTTTAGACAGCGCCCATGCACATAGCCATGTTAGTTGAGTCCTCAAAGGCCAAAAACTGTAAATTTTTATTTTTTGAAAATTTCGCCGATTACGCTTACCGTACGCGTACGGTGCGCTTACGCTAAAAATTTTAATAAAAAAAAAAAACACTCTCTGTGCATGGCATATTATTGTCATCACTTACAAATTAAATTTAACAGATTACCTATCACAAGGAATCGCATAATATGTCCTCCATGTGCGCACGGTGCGTAACGTGGGCACGCGGTGCGCGTAGCGCACTGCGTGCCCACCTTGCGTGTATGGCACTAACTGCGTAAAGTGGGCACGCGGTGCGCGAAGCGCACCGTGCGCGCACGGAACGAACTGCGTTAAGTGGGCGTGCACGCCACGAATGGCGTAAAGTAACTTAGCATTTAAAAAAACGTACAAATTCACTGAAAAAACCATAGGTTTCACACACGTTATAGTTAGGAATTAGCATTTAAAAAACCTTGCAAATTCACTGAAAAAACCATAGGTTTCAGACATGTTATAGTTAGCGGAAATTTTACTGATAAAAAACCAATGAAATTGCCCCGTTATAGTTAGTGCAGGCAACTATAACTCACGCGACCGCAATCTTCTGCTGATGACATATGTGTCTTTATGAAAAAAAAATATTTCTAATATATGTATAGCTAAAAATTTATGGAAGAAGACATGGGCAAATAAGTGTCTAAATACAGTATTAGCATCAGCAGAGGATTGCGGTCGCGTGAGTTATAGTTGCCTGCACTAACTATAACGGGGGAATTTCATTGGTTTTTTATCAGTAAAATTTCCGCTAACTATAACATGTCTGAAACCTATGGTTTTTTCAGTGAATATATATATATATATGTATATATATATATATATATATATATATATATATATTCACTGAAAAAACCATAGGTTTCACACATGTTATAGTTAGCTGGACATTTTACTGATAAAAAACCAATGAAATTCCCCCGTTATAGTTACTGTAGGCAACTATAACACACGCGACCGTAATCCTCTGCTGATGCTAATACTGTATTTAGACACTTATTTGCCCATGTCTTCTTCCATTAAATTTTAGCTATACATATATTACAAATATTTTTTTTTCATAAAGACACATATGTCATCAGCAGAGGATTACGGTCGCGTGAGTTATAGTTGCCTACAGTAACTATAACGGGGGAATTTCATTTGTTTTTTATCAGTAAAATGTCCAGCTAACTATAACATGTGTGAAACCTATGTTTTTTTCAGTGAATTTTCAAGGTTTTTTAAATGCTAATTCCTAACTATAACGTGTGTGAAACCTATGGTTTTTTTCAGTGGATTTGTACGGTTTTTTGAATGCTAAGTTACTTTACGCCATTTGTGGCGTGCGCGCCCACTTAACGCAGTTCGTTCCGTGCGCGCACGGTGCGCGAAGCGCACCGTGCGTGCACAGTGAGCACGCGGTGCGCTTCGCGCACCGCGTGCCCACGTTACGCTAGATGGACCATGAACGCACATGGAGGACATATGATGAGCATCGTTGTGACAGGTAAAATATATGTTTTGTTTAGCTCTAATAAGCCATGCACAAAAGGTGCCCTTCGGGCACCTTTTGCACACGGGGTGGGGAGAATGTGGGTATTTTTTTTTTTTTTATTATTTCTTACCGTACGCGTACGGTAAGCGTAATCGGCGAAATTTTCAAAAAAATTAAAATTACCTTTTTTCACTTGGGGGATCGTTGGGGACTCCCTCGACATGGCTAGGTGCTTGGGAGCTGTGTAAACAGCCCCTTTACATGTTTTTGCACTTGGTTTTTCAACCACCTGTCAGAGTGCGAGAGAGAAAATGGCGGCCGCCGCTTCCTGGTTTCGACCGATTCGAATGTTTACTAAGATCTAAGGGCCAATCAGAATCGCGCTCGCGCACGCCACCGTACGCGTACGGTAAGCGCACCGTAAGCGCACCGTAAGCTGGCTCAGATATATATATTGATTTAAAGGCTATTTTCTCAGAATCTACTGAACAGATTTACACCAAACCTACAAAAGGCACTTCCTTGACCTGAGGACTACCTCTCTGCCAAATTTCAAGTAATTCTGTTCAGCCGTTCGGGCTGTAGCTGTGTCTAAAGGTCCTATGGAAAAATGCATGGGAAAAACGCGTTTTGGGACCCCCCTTTTATCTCAGCCCCCGCTTGACGAATCCCCCCGAGACTTTCAGGGTAGGAGCGGAGCGTAGCGCCCCACCTATTTTGAAAAATTCGCGAGGATTCGTCAACCGGCGCCAAAGTTATTCAAAATAGAATGTTGCGGATTTCCTATGGAAACGTGGTCCTAACTATAACTACCTACTGGCGACCGCCAGTAGGTAATATATGTTTATTATCAAGCGGAAGCCCCTTCCTCCCACTCTGGGGACCACTCCCTACCTATTATTATTTATGTGTTGTTTATGGTTGGTTACACAATCAATGAAAGCAAAGTACCCTCTGCAGTAGCGGTTGGTGGTGGGAGTGCTGGCGGGTGGTGACATTGGGAGGGGACGGGTGGGTGGCACTGGCGAATAAACTGTGTATTACGGCCAAATACAGGTAATCAACATAAAAATAAATACAATTATTTTCAATGTGCCCACTGCACCGCCGAATGCGATGCAGTGCGTGCAAATTTTTTTTTTTAAATGTATTGTTTAATTACCTGTGATTGTCCTTAATCCATAGTTTACTATCCCCACCCTGCACCTACCCACGTCACCGCCCGGCAGCACTCCCACCACCGACCGCTACGGACCTGATGTCGTATCGTATTAGCATCTATAATATGAATATAAGCAATGATCATTGGATCAGATTAATAATAAGCCTTTTTGTAGTACCCAGGGCAGGGTGTAAGTGAAATTGTGCATTTGCCCTCATGTAACAGACAGAGAATGACCAGTGCCACCGGCCGTAAGGCGTCATACAAAAATATGAGCTTCCCCACCTGCAGACAGCAGTAGTAAATAAAACTAACGTGAGTCTGCATCATGTGGCTCATATCTGTTTCTCTTGGGTGCAAGCTTAGCTGACTGAGCTGGCATGCCGGCTACAACAAGGTAATGTAATTTGGCTAAACTACAGATAAGAACAACACGACTGGTGTACCGGAGTACATAGTATGATTATATTTATAATGTTGGAAACTCCCACAAATGTTAGAGTCCAAGGAAGTAGGAGTAGAGATACTTGTCACCAAATCACAAATGTTATGAACTGTGCTTGCTAGTTATACTGTGACACTATGTGTTGAATGATTTTAGTGTTTCTGTTTTGCTAAGAGTATTGGCTACAACATGTTCTTTTTCTTTCTTGATATAGATACTCCTTCCACATCAACAAAACCATCTCTGAAGGAGTTGGCCGCTAGGGCCCGGCGCCGTAAACTGGAGGCCATCTGCGAACATTATCGCCGGCTGGTGGCTCAGGCGGAGGAGGAGGAGGAGGCGGCTGCAGCTGCAGCCTCCTCCAATGCCCCGGGCCCCAGTCAGGCCCTGGCTCCAGGTTCACTGCGCCGTGGTCCAGCAGCTGCCCGCCGCCGCGCCTCCATTTCAAGCACTGCTGCCCCCCACCCTACATGTAACTGCAGGGCATTTCGCCGCCAGCTGCTCCGCCGGATGGCCCGCTTAGAGGAGAACCTGGAGGAGCGGGTAAAAATCCTGGTGGACAAACACCTCAAGGCCCGCCGACAATAGAGGACCTTGTCATTTGCCCTTTTTTTAATTCCTTTTGTTGGGGGGTGGGTTTTTGGGCGTTGGGGATTCGTTCGGACATTGGTAATCTTGGACTTTCGTTTCATCTTGGACATTGGTTGGGGTTAGGGAGGGGGGTGGGTTAGGTCAGAGTGGGATAGTTTATTTTTGTTAGGGGATATTACATTTTATTCTATTTACTTATACGATGTTAATGTTTTGTGGTGGGTTACAGTTTTCAGAATTCAATCTAAGTTACATGGTTTGTTACTTTGTTTCCGTTCTGCTGCATGCCCACAGCCAGTGTTTGATTTAAAAGATCTGCCGATTTTGTAACACACAAACCGTTAGTTGCAGTACCCCTCACTGAGTTATTTTGAATTGTCATAAAAGTACTGTCAGTCTCTCCTCCTAGTCCATACCTCCCACCAAACTTATCTTACCTGTGATTGATGATGAAGTTCGGCACACTGATGGCTGCATGGTTGGTTTCCCAAATTAACGGAGAAGATGCCATTATTGTGGTGGTAGTAGTAGACACTGGCAATAGCATTTGAAAAAAGAAAGAGAAAGTCACTTGACTGAGAGACTGTGGGAGGAGTAGTAGAACAGAACACAAAGTAAACTTCAGCATGGGTGGGCAAGCAGAAGAAGATCCTTGCCCTGCCTTAGTTGAAATTCAATTAGTGTTGCTTTCACCACATCTGCCCCAGCAAGCGTGTGATCAATTGTTGGTGTACATTTAATGTAGTCATCACATCACACCTCAATATAAATCACACAGCCCGGGGGAAGAGGGTTAGGGATTGATGAATGGATGGGAAGTGGGGTTTTGGGAAAGGTTTGAGAAAGAAAAACAGACAGTATGCATGGACACAACAAAAGTAAAACACAATCTTGTAAGACGACCATGATCCATTATCAAAGAAATCAAAGTATAAAGTGAGAAAAAGCAAATGCATGCATGCTGAGGAAGAGAACTTGATGGTTAATGATAATGAGTTGTACTTACTATAACTACTATTACCCAATGAGACAGTACAGGTAAGAAATTATTAATATGAAATTTGCCTTGCCTGTCTGCCGCCCCCAGAGCTCAGACCGAACCAAATTACATGCTGTACCGGGCTTACTTATATTTTTCAAGCTAGCAAAGCAAATTAAAAAATAGCTGTAGGTATCAATTAACAAACAAACCACAACACACAGTCGTAATGATTGAAGAGAAAAAAGCAATCAAATAAATTTAAAGATGAATGATGAATGATACTAAAGTTACTGTATTATCCTGGTCCAAATGTGGAGTTGCATCATTCTCATCATTCCTCTTGGTCCTCCCTTCCATGGACACTCCGCACATCAATCTTGGGTACCACTGCCTGCCTGATGCGGATTGGTAAGGTAAGTGTGAGTCGTTTCTCCCACTATAGCAGAGGTTAAAGGCCGGCCTGTAAGTGTAGATGGAAAAGCAAACGGGGTATTGAAAAATTACTACATTTAAAATAATAAACTCAATTACAGTGGAGTGCAAGACGAGAAGACAAGACTCTGGAGAGAACACTTTCAGACTGAGGCAGCTTGGATAGGATACATAGTGTCTACTCTACAGCATTAAGCTACAACAACAACGGGACAGGACTCAGGAGCCAGCACAGCCACAGAACAGGAGAACCGTGGCACAGGCCAGGCACCCTACCCCTTACTTACATTTCGACTGAGCCAGAGAAATGTCATAGGCACTGCAGCAACTTAGAATTTTCCAAATGAAGTGACTAAATCAATGCGCCACTGTCCCTCATACCACTACACTCTACTCCAGTCCACACCACTACACGGACATCTAGCCTAGGTCTGCTGTGGTTCTTGTTCAAACTGTTTACCTTTTAAGTCAGCCCATGAAACACAGTTATTCCATCAATTTTCTCCGATCCAACTGACTGTGTGCAAAGATAGTATGCTCAGCAGCATCATGATGATGACCGCGTGGTACGTATTCTCCAACACCAACTCAGTCTGTAGTGACTGATTAAGTATAATATATTCCATATTACAAAATTGCAACGGATATTGGCCGGCACCTGCAGTGGTGGAAGTACAATGTGGTTATTATTAAACAACAAGGAAACATTAACTGTCACCACACCTGAGTCACTTTTACTTTGTCGATAAACTAGTATAGTTCTACTTCAAGGCATGCACAATTATTCGTAGTCACCCAGCATCCAATGCAATGCATGCCATCATTCACAATATTAATCACTCATTACCTGTCTTTCTGTTCTCTTTGACTGTTAGATCTGATGCCTGCCTAGCCTTCTGACAGTCAGTGATGAGTTTCTTTCGGCTTAGAAACAAAACGGAATATAGTTGGAGTCACGTTTCACTTCTTATGGAGGGACTGTTAGAGGCAACATGTATTGTACTATTCTCCATCTCCATACAATGTCTGGCTTGCTTGAAATGTACTTAGGGAGAGTGAGGAAGATGGAGCAGGACCCTGAGGAGTGGAGTGGACAGTTATGCACAGACGTGCAACTCCAATAGGGAAATAAAAAGAGGAGACTGTTGATGGATTTGTTGTGATTAGATTTTGAACCAGAAAAACAGATACACAGTCACACACAAATAAAGGAAGGGAGAACAATTTGAAAGGCTAGTTGTCAGGGAAGAGGAGCTCGTCATCAAACTCTGGTGGTTCGGACATAAGTACGTCTAACAACCCACTACTTATGTCATCGAAGTCGTTCTCCTCTTCCTGCTGTTATTCACGTATTTTGTACTCCGGTGGTATAAAGTGTTGATTCATTGTGATCATGTTTAACCTCTCAACGCTTTTGGGCGAGAGACTGGTCCTTTTGACAGTAACAATGGCACCAGCAGCACTGAAAACATGCTCTGAAGAGACACTTGCAAAAGGGCAAGCCACATACTTTATCGCCAGCATGCTGAGCACTGGCCATTGGCTTCTTTTCCCATACCAATACACCAATGGGCTTTGCTCCATGAAGACCTCTGTTGTGTCATCTAGATAGGCCTAAACCATCCGCTCAATGTTCAGGGGTGCTCCGATTTGCTTGGCCTCTTTTGCCTTTGCATCAGTCATGGACGTACAAAACCCTTCCCGTAGAAACCAATCACCTGCCGTTTTTTTTAATGTGCCTGATGATCCTGTTGGTGCTGTTGATGTTATTGCTGGCAGTGTTGTTGACTGCTGGGAGGCAAACGCACTGCTCTCGGCCTCTGAAGTAGAACTTGACTCTGGGTGCCCTGCAGTACTTTTTCTGCCCTGGGGGGGCAGGCCTCTAATTAAGATCCTTTCGTTTTCAAAGTCAGTGCCTTCCTCAGCTATCAAAGTTTTGTACTGGGCAACATCCACTTCTGAAAAAGGAATTACTTCATTACTGCGCAGCAATAATTTGTAACGTGGATCCAAAATTAAGGCAGTAATGTAATGTGGATCTGACACAATGTTATTTTGAATCCTTGTATTGTCAGATAAGCGAGCGACTAAGGTGTCTGCCAAATAATATGCGTCTACTTTGTCATCCACACCTGCGTACATTTCTGACACCTCCTTCAGCTCTTGCTCTAGCATGTACAACAATGGGATAGCTTGGCCCATAGTACAGTCTTCCCTGCTCACTTCACGTGTGAAGACCTCAAAAGGAAGTAGCATCTCTGTCAGGCATTTGACGAGATCCCATTGGGCCATCTCAACTCTCATGCCTTTCACAGTAGGATCCCCTGACCTTTTCATGACATAAGCATTAAGTGGTATGTACTGCTCAAACAGACGCTCAAGCATGTAATACGTTGAGTTCCAACGTGTTGGCACTTCCTGGATGAGTGCTTTGACTGGCATTTTATGCTCACGTTGAATGACCCTCAGCTGCTTCCGGGCTTTAAAAGAATGGTTGAAATGTGTGCATATTCTTCTACAGGTGGTCAGTAAGCTGCTGACTTTGCTTTCATTTTTCAGAAAGTCTTGAACAACAATGTTAATGCAGTGTGCCAAACATGGGACCCTGAAATAGCCACCATCTTTCATGGCCCTAACTACATTACTGCCATTGTCCGTGGCAACAAAACCAATGGTAAGCCCTCTTGGTCGCAGCCACTCAAACACCTTGCTGTTAAACTCATCCAAAATGTTTGCAGCAGTATGAGATTTCTCCATAGCAATCATGGCTACAGTTGCATGTTTGCGAGTGTTTTTAAAAATCTCAGCGGTGTCAACAAGACCGTCAGATATCTTATCTTTAACACCAAAAAAGAGACCCAGTGTGCAGTGATACACATGTAATCAGTGGCTTGGCAACTGGTCCACATGTCTGTTGTCAGGTGTACACTCTGAACAGCACTCTGTTTTAAGGCTTTTCCAAGCAATTCCAGCACGTCGTGATGTAGTGCTGGAACAGCCACTCTTGCGAAATAGTAGCGGCTGGGAACTTTCCATTTTGGGCAGTTGGTGGTCACAAATTCAAGAAAACCCACCCCTTCAACAAAAGAAAAAGGGAGACGGTCCAGTGCTAACATTTTAGCCAGCTTCGCATTGTACAAACGTGCTATTGGGTGGTTGCGTTCGTACTGCCCCTCCGGCCTACTAAACATGTTAAGAATGGTAGGCTGCATGGTATTCATTCCTGTGGTCAACGTCGCACTTTTTGGGCCAGCAGTACTCCTTGGTGTCTCAGGCTGACTCTTACTCTTGTGCCAATGAGATGTGGCTGAGGATGTGGGCGTTACCACTGCAGTGCTGGGGACAGGGCTACTTTGTGTACCACTAGCACAGAGAATGTCTCCCTCTTCTACTCTTTTATGCCCAACAGCAATGGTTCCAGTTTTTTTCATGCGACTAAGGTGCTCCTCTCACTGGATTGCGTGGTGTTTTTTCAGATGGGTCATTTGGCCTCCGGTACCATAGTTTGTACCAAGCTTACCACGACTAACAGAGGTATGACAAACAGAGCATATAGCAATGTTCTCCTCCTTTCCGCTAACCGTAAAGAAGTCCCACACTGGGGAGCTTAACTTTTGTCTCCTGCTGGAGGTGCCACTCCCACTTCCAATGCCGGATGAACTGGAGAGTGTGTGCTGAATTTGACTCTGTGCAGTACCACTACCTACTTCTGCTGAGGTGGGGCTTGTGCTGGATGTAGGACGCTGCCGGCCCTTTGCTAATGTAAATATGGAAGCTGGAGGTCGTGTTGGTGTTACCTGTGTTGGAGGTATGCGTGCTACATCTCTCGCAGCCATTTTGGATAGTGTAAAAATGTTGGTCTCCATCTCCTCAGGCCCGGGAGTGATGTTCGTGATGACTGGCTCACCATCATCATCATCATCCTCCTGCTCTTCTATATCAACATCCATAAGTGTAAGGTTTTCTGGAACCTTCCTTTTCCCATGCCTGCTCTTGTGACGTGTTTCCCTCTCAGACTCAGTTTGTGGCTTCCAAGTGGCATCTAGATCATTAGAAGGGGGCTTGGTGAAGAACTTGATGTACTAACCCTCCTTTTCCTTGCTGGGGATTTGGAAGCCAATGGAACTTCTAAAGGAGTGGCTTCCTCTTCTTCCTCTGCATGAGGCTCAATTTCCTGAACTGCCCCTACTTCGGGAGGAACTACAGGTACTATTGCAGGCGGTGTTTGCGGCTATTGACCACTTATCTGCTGTGTTCCCTCCTGCGTTGATTGTGTACTACTTTGAGATAGCGATAAGTTTAGTTCAAGCTCAACATCACTGCTTTCCACCATAAGGCTGGCTACCTCTTCCACACTCATCTGCTTGGGCCTGGGTTGGTGGGTTGAGCCCACTGATGTGGAGGTGCTGCCCTCAGCTTGGCCCACCGACACCGCTGCTGCAGGCGTCATTTTTGGTGTTCCAAAAAAGGTTTTGGGAGGCAAACCAGACTTAAGTAACACTTCCTTCTTCTTCTGTTCCTTCTTCTCCATGGCAACTTTCTTGGTACCGGAGGACCTGCTACCTGCTTTCTTTGGGGGCATCTTCTTCAGATGTCAAAACAGCACTCAGTTGCACAAGTTGCAGAGATGCCTGGTCAGGTCACTCACACGTCACGTCGTATACAGCAGCAGGACGTCGGTCTGGCACCACAACGGTCGATGATGATGACACACCTCCTCTGTCTTTTGTGCACCTAAAAGCAAAAAAGCCAGAAGAACATCAGTCAAAAGATCAATAATATAATATATAACTTCTTAGTGTCTGGTGGGTGGTCACAATTATTACATTTTATGAAGTCAGTGAACAACAACAGTATAGCCAGCCATTAAAGAGACTGACAAGGCCAGGGATCCTGGTGTATTTGTACTGTGTACACTCAGGAAGAAGAATAGCAAAGAACAAAAACATAAATGTAGTCTAGCCTGCTTGCCCTAAATAAAAATGTGTGCATCTTATGGGATGGATGCAGCATCAGGGAGCAACAACAACGAACATATACACATAAAAACTAAAGGCATTTATTTACATCACCCAAAAAGTGAAATCTACCCCTGAAAAAAAGTGAAGGCCACATTTTACAATTCCATCCAAAGCCATACATGATGTTGAAATTTAATGCACAACACAAAAACAGTTGTTTAAATTTCATGCACCCATGATGATTGATGAGTAGTACCCCTGGGCCTACTGTACACCTAGGCCACAAGCTTGGAGGCCTATGGAAAAAGCACAGTGGCTGGTACCACAAAATGGCCGCCACCACATGGCCAGGCCACTCACAAAAACAAGAAAAGGTCAGGAATACAAGACAGACAATGCAGGCATATTGCAAAAGCACAATGCCTGCCTCCACAAAATAGCCGCTACACATGCTCAGGCCACCCACCACAATAATAGCCAAAAAGTGATTACAAAGGACAGGAACAGGAAGTTGTAGTGTCTGTGGGACTTACTTACTCTCATAAAAAATATTTTAAAAAAAATAAAAGCTTCTCCGTGCTCCAAAACTACAGCTGAATGACAACCTGAGGAGTTTTTTTAGCAAAATGCACAAAATCAGCGTTTTCGAGATGGATTTATGTTGCTCGCGAGATATTGTTTGCCAGATTGCAAATGCTGTGTGTTCGGGATCGCGAACTGTACAAAAATGCTTTGTCGCGTGCGCGAACACGCATATTGAGAGCGCGAAAATGCCGAAAACTGTAAGTCCGCGTTGTCGCGCTGTGCAGAGTTACCGAAAGTACGCGAGCTGAATCCCTAGGGTTACCTACTGGCTGAAAAGACCTATTTATTTAACACACACCCAAAAACTGCTATTCCACCCCATAAAACACCTTTTGCAATAAAATCCAAAGCCATCCATGGTGTAGAAATAAAAAAATCAACAGACAACACAAACTGTAAATTTAAATAACGCACCAAAGATTTGAGGCTGACTAACTCTGGGCCTACTGGCAGACTAGGCCACAAGCTTGGAACAGTCAATGTAAGCCTATGGCAAAATCACAATGCCTGCCTTCACAAAATGGCCGCCACACACATGGCCAGGAGGACACAACAACAACAAGCATAAGCCAAGGGGAACAAAGAAACGAAATGCAGGCCTTTATGGAAAAAGAAGCACACACTACTAAACTACCACCACAAAATTGCCACAAGCCACATGGGCACTCACAGTCACAACAGGCCATGGAAAAAAATGAACTGAAGCAGGCCTATAGTAGATGGTGGGACAAAGGAGGCCTGCTAAACAACACAGCTTTGATCCAAAAATGAAAATCAACAGGGCTACGAAAGGATTGAAAAGAAGTTACACATCAAGCACACACATCCAACAAAGGTATTTCACACACAAACACACACCAACAGTCAAATACACCACAGCCACATTTAGCATTTCAATCCTATGCCATCCATGCCCTACATGATGTTGAAAATTCTACAGACACCACAAAACATGGACCCATGGGTACCCTACTGGCAGAAATTGCAGAGAAAAACAACTAGACCCCTATTGAAAGTACAGGCCACCCGCAACAACAATAATTTTAAAAAACAATGAAAATCCCAGAAAAATATAGGTACAAACAAGCCCCAATGAAACAAACACACCAATTCTCCAACTTACTTGTAGTAAATTAAATCTCAAATCAAAAAGTCCTCAAATAAATCCAATCAAATGGTATGATGCAGCAGACAGACACAAAAAGTGAACCTTCCAGCTCCAAATCCAAATGAAAATGAACAGCACATGCACAAAGCACTGGGAGGAGCCTGCTGGACAGGAACAGGAAGTTGTAGACTCAGGGGCACTTCCTTCCTCTTGAAAAAAAGAGTTAAAAAAATTAAAGGACTCCTCCTTAAACACAAAATCACAATCTGAGGAGTTTTTCTGAGCAAAATTATCATTTTAGAGAAGGTTTTATGAAGCTCGCGAGATATTCTTCGCCAGATTGTAGATTTTGCATGTTCGGGATCGCGATCTTACCGAGACAGCTGCCGGAAGCCAGCTCGTGTGCCCGAATGACGTGTTCGCGATCGCACACTCTCGCGGGCTTGGGCAGCCATATTACAAATCTCGTGGCGCTCGCGAACGGACAGAAAAGCAAGTTGGCGATCGCAGAATCACGGTAAGACATTACCGCGTGCGCGAGAATGAATATTGAGCGCGCGAGGAAGCAAAAGTACTACGCTACGCGCTAGATTGCGTAGCAATCTGCAATTTCACGCTCTACGCGAATCGCAAAGTTGCCTAAACTTCGCAAGCTCCGCAAACGGAGCGTAGTTCAACGCCCAGGCTTAATAACAACCCTGTAAACTCACATTCAGGTGAAGAAGTTGTTGATGAGCTGTGTGTGGACGTCACCCTCATCTTCATCATCACTGGCATCGTGGCCCAGGCCGGGATCCTCCACAGGTGGCGGAGGTCGGTCATTGTCATCCTGGATGAGAGGCACCTTCTTCCGCACTGCCATGTTGTGGAGCATGCAGCATACAAGGATAATTTTGCACACCTTTGCAGGGTCATATGGGAGGGGCCCTCCGGTCTTGTCCAGGGAGCGAAAGCGGCTTTTCAGGAGGCCAAATGTCCGCTCAATCACCCTCCTGCTCCGACCACGTGCCTCATTGTAGCACATCTCGGCGTGTCAGCAACCGCAGCATGTTGGGGTATCCGGAGTCACCTACACACAAACAATTGAACAATTAGCTGAGTTTTGTAGGAGTGCGGAATACAACATTGCCAAACACAAACAATCGTAAACAGTCAGTACACACTGACAAGCCAGGCATGCTGGTCTGGCATCTGTGACATCAGCATTGCAATGCGACTACTCCTCATTATGTAGGCATCGTGTGCAGAACCGGGGAACCATGCACACACATGTGTGATACAAGACATACCACCAGAGCATTGACCGAGTGGAAATTTTTCCTGTTCCGGTATGCCTGCTCATGTGCCTGTGGTGGTATCAGGGCCACATGTGTACCATCAATAGATCCGATGACGTTCGGCATCCTCCCCAGTGTATAAAAGGCATCCTTTATTTCAGGGAGTTGAGCTGGGCTAGGGAACTTGATGTACAGGTCAAGGAAATGCAACATCCCCTCCAAAACATCGCGTAGCACACGACTAAACATAGTTTGTGACATACCACCAGCAGTAGCCACAGTGTACTGGAAGGTACCAGTAGCAAAGAAGTGCAGGGCTGCCATCACCTTCACCTCTGGGGTCAGTGCTGTAGGGTATGTCCGGCCAGGTAGCAGATGTGGCGCCAACTGCTCCGCCAACTCCTCAATCAGTGGCCTGGTGAAGCGGTACCGTCAGATGCAGTCGCGTTCCTGCATGGTTTCAAGATCTGGGAACGGTCGAAGGACAGCTGGTGCCCTGCAGAACAGCGATGCACAAAGGAAGATTGTTGGTTCATCCACCCATGTGGCCATGACCAGGCTAAATATCACATGATGCATCATGACATTACACAATGTACTGAGGTGTGTGCTGTTGGGCATGGACACATATGTCACTACATGACCGTCACCTCATATCTCAATTCCACATGCCCACATAAGTCCCATGTAGTGCAATGGCCAATCATTGGGCTGTGTCACCCTACCTATGTACTGCTGTGACGTTACAAACACACACCACAGTGGCAATTGAGGCCTGTTGTCTCCCAGGCATCACAGATCTTTGCCATGCAGATACCCAGGGCTCCTGTATTGCCACATCGACACTGGCATGACATGGCGTATCACGTACATGCCACAAGGCAAGCGTGAGTCCCACAGGTAGTGGCCACTGTTGTCTCTGCAGGCCCTAAATGGACGTCTCTTAGACACAAACACACACCATCAAGGTTGCTGCACATAACACATGGATGTGGAGACTGTCTCCCATTGGGCACATTTGATCATCCACATCTGAGACACAACATGCACATAGACTGTGGGTGAACATCAGAATTGTGGCTACAGGTCTCACTGTGATGTACATGCCATCACCCCCAGGACTCAGGATGTATGTGACATGTCCTAAACATATCCAACCTGCAATTGTGTCCATGACTCATGCCCATAACTGTACAGTTGCACATCACAGTGGTAATGTGCACAACACACAAAGGATTCTGCCCCCATGAACACGTGCACAGCCTGAGAGTGGCTGAACAAAAGTGTCACACAACAAACCAAATGTTGCCCCCCCCAACACACAGGGAATGCAGCCTTACATGCCATGGGACACTGTGTGGCCAATGCTGTAGTGTGGTAGGTTGGCACAAGTGTCCCTGGCAAGTAATTGTGTGTTGAAGCCATCAAATAGTCACACTAATGAGCTCCGACGCGGGTGACAATGCATATGCAATGCACGGTTCATGACCGAGCCGTGCGTACGCTTTGCCATTGACTGCAATGAGGTCCGACGAGGGTGACAATGCGTATGCATTGCACGGTTCATGACCGAGCCGTGCATACGCTTTGCCATTGACTGCAATGAAGTCCGACGCGGGTGACAATGCGTACTCATTGCACGGTTCATGACCGAGCCGTGCGTACGCTTTGACATTGACTGCAATGAGGTCCGACGCGGGTGACAATGCGTACGCATTGCACGGTACATGACTGAGCCTTTGCGTATGCTTTGCCATTGACTGCAATGAGGTCCGACGCGGGTGACAATGCGTACGCATTGCACGGTTCATGACGGAGCCATGCGTACGCTTTGCCATTGATTGCAAAGAGGTCCGACGTGGGTGACTATCATGCATGCGCGTCAGGCAGGCATGTTCCGAGACAGGCGTACGCCTTGGCCATTTGATCGTATGGAGACGGGTGCATGTGTATTTTCAAAATACGCGTTGTACAGTCAGTTGACCGAGCCGTGCGCACCCATTGGCTCTAGACTGTCATGGAGACGGATGCAGATTCAAAACTTGTACGAGTTGTGCGCTGGAAATTCAGTTGGATGCCTACAACGTTGCAATTACTAAGGTTTTATGAAGGTGAAGATTTGAACGATGCGGAAGACGAGTCGTACATTTCCATGGATTGGCCAGATTCAAAGAATGCAACCATGTTGGACCTATCACTGGGGACACATGGCACAGAGTCTGCCTCTGCAGCACAGATATAAGGCTGGCTGGACCCCAGGGAGCTCACTTGCCTGCACTACATGCTACTGGACCACATCCCTGCTACCACTGCTGCTGTCCCTGCATCCTCTGGCTACTGCTATGGCACGTACTCTGGAGAGGGCCCCAGCCTTCGCTGAGGAGGAGAACCAGGCCCTGCTGGACGGGCTCCTTCCACAGTCCAGCAAGCTGTATGGGAAACCAGGGGAGCAGGCGAGTGTGCAGTCCACTGCCTTCCTAATTGTGCATGTTGTCTGACTAGCAGTACTGGCAGGGTGTATGCTGCAGATCGGCGCATATAAATTCGTACATTTCCATGGATTGGCCAGATTCATACATGTCAGAAATGCAGGTCATTTGTCCTTTTCCATGGGAGCACTACCTGTGTCACTCATTTCCCTTTGTGATGATGACATGTATATCCAAATGTGTGCAGCACAAATATGGGGCATGTGTGTTAATGTACTTTTAACTTTGTCATCCTCATAGGTTGATGCCCACCAGAAGCAGGAGATATGGCTGACCATCGCCCGGGCAGTTCGTTCGGTGGGGGTCTACAAGCACCGGATCCACAACTGCCAGAAGAGGTGGCAGGACCTTTGGGGCTGGACCTGGAGGATTGCAAGGATCCAGCTGAAGCTGTCGCCTCCTCGCAGAAGGGGCGGACACCGGACCCTGACCCCCACATGCTCCGGATACTGGTTGTGGTCTTCCCGGACCTGGATAGGCAGCTGAAGGCCTGACAGCAGCACGGAGGGGGTAAATCCATGCCTAATCTGTGTACTATGTCTGACATGCTAATTGCAGTATTTTGGCCTGCTCACACTTCCACATTATGTGGATCTTGTAGTCCAATACTCAGGTCCCTCAATTGTGTGATGCACCCTCCTCATCTGATCCACAGGTGTGGCCCCTACAGTCTGTTGTTTGTGTCACTAGGGCACTGTGTCCCTGCAGTCAGCTATGCTTCAGCTTCGGGACAGCATCTGTTCCCGTGACTCTGTTGTGTGTTTCATGGGTTGGTCAATTGTTTACCCAATGCCTGAGATCTGACATGTGATCTGTGTGTGCCCTTGATATGTGTTCCAATTGCTGGTCTGACTCGCTACATGTGGCTGGGGTATTTCAAACAAACCCATGCAGCAGGGGACTCCAATTTGTGGGCCTCAGGAGTACGTATATAAAGTATGTCACACTTGCTTAGCCACCTGACTACTGTCCAGGGCCACACACTGTTTCACGTAGACCTGGGCAGTCATGCCTACTCAAGGGCATTTAAAAACACTCTGTAATCCCACTCCTGTGTATCAATTTACAGGTTGTGCTTAGTGACATGTGCCTTCAGGTGTCTGCCTCTGTGTCATTGTGGTGTGGCTTCCTGTTACGTACAACTGGGGTGTTCATGACTTTGAGGGTCAGCAGGACATCTGAGATGTGACTATGAGAGACAAGACCTGTGGGACATGTAGGTGTGTGGTCATTTTGAGGAAATATGAATTTTTATGATCAATTGTGTCCCCTATCTTAGACCCCAACGGCTCCATGTACATGCTACAAGTACATGTATGTTCCCTCCACTTCAAGCTATGAAGACGCAAATACAATTGTGTCCAACGTCAACATGTCCTCTTTCAGATCCGCCCTGAATGGGTCGAATATTCCGTTCCTAAGTATGCCTTGCCACCGTCTTTATATGGTGTACTTTTCACGTTTTTCAGCTCTGGCAAGTTAGGCCCTGAATTCTGCCATCGAGCCTTTTCCTGCCTTCTGCCTCTGAATGCTCCAGCCTGGACCTGCATCTGTATCCATGACCTTTGTCTTACTTACTGCGCGGCTAACGGTGCCTGGCCCGGCCTGTTGCCTGCCAAAACTGTATTCAGCCTTCAAGTTATCTGCTCCGCTCCTCGAGAAATACATAACTGTCTAGTAGTTTAGGTAAACATCCTTCCAGCTACAGAGCAAAGGGCCCGGCCTTACTGTATCCGTGCAAGTAATTCATAGCTCCTGTTACCATGGTAGGCCCATGCCCCCTCGCATCTCCTGTAGACACGTAGACGCTTATACACGCACTAGCAGTCAGTATAGGATAGCCTCTGCCTGAGAGACCTTTCCTTCCAGATAATACAGTTCCTTAAACACAAGATATTAGATACGATTTGGGATTAGGTTGTTCTGACATCCCAGACTTCTGTCTCCTCATGTAGGGCTAAATGTCAAGTCCCCTTCACCCTTCAGTTACACGTCAGTTACACGTCATGCTCGAGTTGAGCACAAGTAAGGCAAAGTTCCAGTACAATTCCAGCTGATCACGCAACCCCCTCCAGGTATCCACCCACCTATGACAAATTACCTATTATCATCAAGTGGACGCCCACATGGACGCCCACCTTCACGCCTACTTACACGCCCACATGCTCTTATCTCATTCTCTCTTGCTCTTTTGCTTACGTACAATTGAGAAATGTATATATACTGTACCCTGTGAATAATGTTTTGAGAATATTGAGAATACTTTTGAGTCCCTTCCAGATCCCTTGTGGTGATGGTAATATTCTCCCTTTGACTCGAGTTATTGGAATAAAGCCCTTTTTGAACCTGATACCACAGACTCAGCCTCTTGCTTTATGCATGATCTTATTAATATTCTGAAATTCTGAGAGCGTAATATTTTATTTACGACATAATGGCACCCGAACAGTTCAATCTCTTTCCCCACACGCCGGAGATGACGGTCCAGTTTTGCCCCCTTCCATAGCCGTGACGGACTTCAAGCGCGCACGTCGCGGGTCTTCCCGCCAACTCCCTCAGGCCAACGAAGGGGACGGACTGCGACCAGGCATCCAGACGAGGCGGTGAGGAACGCAGATTGTCCTACCCAGAGCCCACCTGCGAGAGAGCTGTGTCCGAGGTATACAGAGGCCCACCAGATTCCGAAGTTCCGAAGTATCCACGTCACGAGTCGAGTCGAGTCCAGTCTGGTCTAGTCCAGTCCAGAGTTTCCGAGGCCTTCTGTTCCGTTCCGTGCTTCCCGGTGAGTACCGTTGCTGGGGACGCATCTAGACGTGCACATTGGTTTGTGCCGGTCAAGACGGGTTTGGGTACACAGACCTGGTCTGCACTGTTTTAGCAGTGTATCTGTACTGTTTAGCAGTACATCTAGTATTATGCAGTTAGCTAGTTTTATTCTAATTATCGTTCGTTTTAAAATGTTTTAATGTGTTTTAAATGTCGTGGTATGAGTGATTGTTCGATCTTCATTACTGTGTTTATTGTATTAATTGTGTTCAAGTCCGAGTAAGAATCAAGTAGCAAGGTTTAAGATGCCGTTATTCTCAAAATTAAGACAGATAAAAACTAGAAAAGGAATACTCGAGGAAGCCGTTCCCATTCCACCTAGGGACACTCCAGGGTACTTTAAGTACCATAAACATGGCCTAGATGCCGTATTATATCTCGATTTGTGGGTGGACTACACCAAGGATTTAGCAGAGAATCAGAGATGGCCCGCTGTTGGGACATGGGATGCAGATTGCATCATGAGAGTAGAAGAAGCATTATGGAAAAAGAAAGCCAGACAGTCACAGAAAAATGCCATTGAATTATGGCGTAAAGAATCGCATAGACGCACAGAGAAAGCGCTCAGAAAAGAAGAGAAAAGTAGGGAGGATTCAGACAAAGCCCGAGAAAACGTATTAGTTGAGGAAGGTATCCGAGTAAAAGCAGAACAAGTAGACAGATAACGAAACACTCTTATGAAAGTGAAAATGTAGACCAGCTCGGAAGGATGCCATTGAGTTTTGGCGCAAGGAGTCACATAGGAGGACAGAGTAAGTGTTTCACGAAGCAGAGAGAAGTAGACTGGAGTCTGGAAAAGCCAAGGAAAAGATGTTACAGGAGGAAGTGGAGCAGGTAAAATGAGCGCAGGCTGACAGAGAAAGAAATACTGACGTTGCTGGTATTTATCCCGTCCTTTCAGAGGACCTAGCAAGAGTGGCCCCAGTAGAAAGACCATTTGGAGTGCCACCGCAAGTACCCCCGATACATATGATAATGATATAGTAGCTCAAGTGTTCTTGAGCCTCCCGCCAAACGATCAGCGCATGGCTGGTGTTTTCATGGTCCAACATTTGATTACGTTGTTAAAAGGGACTTGAGAGGGGTGTAGCTAGGGTAATAGCAACGCCTGTGATTTGATGACACCCCTAATGTACAAAGTGTTAACGAAAAATAATTAGTGATCCATTAAGGGTTTAGCTTGAGAAAAAGAATTGTGGCTATTTCGAATTTGCAAATTGTTCAAGAATACAGGTTTGTGTTCTTGGTGGTCCAGTGAGCCAATGTGCTGGGTCAAGTCGGTAAGATTATGACCCCCTGAGTGCAAATTGTATGTAAAATAATTTTTTCAATTGGGCGAATTATTGCAGTTTTTATGGAATTGAGTAGTCTTTTTGTCTTTGACAGCTTCAGAGTGAGGAGAAGGTGGGGGCTGTGTAGAGCAGAATGTGATACAGAAATCGGAGACAGATTCTGACCTTGTAGCCAGTGTAGGTGGGGGCCGGTGAGAGGAGCAGAACAGAGGCACTGCTTAGAAAGCTTCTCTGACATCGCATCTGTGTAATGCCTGCAGCCGGAGAGCCTTGGGGGCCAGGAGTAGGAAAAACAAAAAAGTTGGCTGGCAGCCCAGGCTCAGGCCGCGCTGAGGGGCTATTTTTAGCTTCTCTGATAAGACAGGGCAGCTGAGAAATGTAAGTCGAGAAAGATTCCCTTGTTCTATTCTGTGCAAAACCAGTGCCCCGAGGAAATGTCTATGGAGAAGATTTGTTTTATTTTTTAGCAAATGTTATATTGCTTCTGGCCAGAAAGTAAAATGTTGCTCTTGCTTGGAATTTTAAGGGCTATATGCATATATATAAAAACGATTTTCAAATTCAGACATTTTTAAATTGTGGCCACAAGCTGCCACCAGTTGAAATGAATGTATGGTCCGGTGGTTGCAAGTCTGTGAGGAAAGATGAGTGATGCATCTTCGACTGGGACATGAGGGTACATTGTGTACAAAGATGCATAGCTCATTTTTATAAAAAAAAAAAGACAGGTTCGTGTGTTCTTCATTTTTGATTTTTGTTGCTGATCCTGTGTGTCAGACTTGACACGGTGATTTCAGCTGACAGCTGGTCATCATAGGGATGACCCACTGTCAGATGGCGGTGTATAGGGCAGGTAAATCAGTTATTGCTTATAAGCCTGACAAATTAAGCAGGCCAGAATGTTCGCCTCTGAGCTGTAGGTACAGACATTGGGCGTCACTGCTCATTTATATATGTTAACGTAATTTGTCTATGCTTTCTGTGCTTGGTATACTGATGGCTTGGCATATGTATTTTATATATGTTTTGTTTTTGTGTTGTATTGACCAGTCTGTTTAGCGTTTAATACAAAGTTCTCCTGTGCAGTACAGAGATGGTCGTGACGACGGCAATCTTTGCACAGCGCTTGGCTGGAACTTGTTCACAATTACTAAATTTCACAGACATGGTATTACCATTATCATGCTGTCAAAATAGCAGACAACACGTTATCAGTGTATGTCTAATTGGTGTTGGAGATGAATGAAATAAAAGAAAAAGGCTATGCAAGACTAAAATATTTTTCACATAACTTCCTTTCTCTTATAGACAGGCAGCCTCGGTCATATGTTTCCAGATTGGACATTAAGGAACAATTATGATCTGTACACTCGCATCTTAGCTCTTGAAGAGCCTGTTTTAGATAAGGACTGCCACCCCAGAGTGACAAATGAGGCTCGGTATTTAGGGTAATGAGAAAATATCTGACAGGATTTCCTTTTTAAAGTTTGCTTTAGTAAGCTCATTCTTGTAAGTGGTGGCTCCAAAAGTTGACTTGTTTTTAAATTAGGCTATTGGGTTTGGGCTTCTGAAGAGAGACGTTTGAATATGAAAGGCGAGGGATGCAGTTTATTGTATAGGTGGAAATTATTGCAAAATGACTGATTTCTTTAGCAGATAAATTATTAATTATGAAATTATCAACATTAATAAGTGTTCTTAAACTTGGTTTTCCAAATATTTAGGAAGGTTAGCATTCCTAGTATGGCCTCCTAGCATTAATATTGACTTCAGGTTGGTGTAGGTTCACATAATAGGGACATTTGCATATGAGATGTCATTTGGCCAGCTTATGAGCTGACACAATGAGGTTTGTACATTTGCTAGAAGGATTTCTCGCCATTTCAAATACGCTGTGTATCTCCTCTAATTTTGCTTACGCCCAGTAGCTACACACAGGAATTAATAGTGTTGACAAGACACAGGGTTTGATAGTGTTTGACAGCAGTGAAATCTGTTTCAGATTTCCTCCTGTCAAAAAGGGGGGAAGGAGGAGAATATTGGCTTCCTGCTGGCCCCTGAGGAGGTTCGCTTCCCGCTAGCCCCTTAAGAAATTAAGCACCTTAGAAATTAGCCCCCTTAGAAATTAAGCCGAGGAAATAGGTATGGTGCTTTTCCCTTTTCTCATGTTTTATTGTGATCTTTCAGGGGAATTAGTTGTGGGTAGTTCTACTAAGCTTAGGCGACTGACACCAGAACGTATTTAATTGATTACTGGCCTTTCACAGCCCAAGACACAAAAGGAAGTACGTGCATTCATTGGCCTCACTTCATATTGCAGGCAGTGGATTCCCCAGTATGCTTACATAGCCAAGCCCCTAATACAGTTGACGACACAGGAGGCAGCTTCTGCTAATGTCCTCCCTTGGACACAAGAACACACTGTGGCATTTGAAGAATTAAAGAGAGCTTTATGTCAAGCACCAGTTTTAGCAAACCCTGATTACAACAAATCGTTTATGCTTTTTGTGACAGAGCGGGATGGAACAGCACTATCTGTCCTAACACAAGATCATGCAGGAAAACACAAGCCCTGTGCTTATTTTTCTAGTACATTAGACCCAGTAGCACAGGCTTTGCCTGCGTGCCTAAAATCAGTTGCAGCAACGGCCTTAGCCATAAGACAAAGTGACTCGATAGTGCTGGGCCACCCTCTGACAGTACAAGTACCACACGCAGTAGAGGTTCTCTTGAACCGGACACAAACACAACACCTGACTGTAGCTAGACTGACAGGCTATGAGCTAACGTTATTTCAACCACACATAGAGATCAGACGATGCAACATACTGAATCCCGCTACCCTTTTGCCCTCCAGTACAGAAAGCGTTTCACCACACGACTGTGTTGAAGTAATACATACCGTGACTAAACCAAGACAAGACTTGACAGACGTTGCACTCCCAGACCCCGACCTAACACTATAAGTTGACGGCTCATGCATGAGGACAGGGGCGGGAGAATTAGTGGCAGCATATGCAGTGACTACTGATACTGTAATAATAGAGACTAAAAGAATAGACATACTGTCAGCACAAGCAGCAGAGCTCATCGCCCTGACACAAGCGTGCATAAGAGCTAAGCACCTGAGAGTAAACATTTACACCGATTCTGTGGCGAGAAAGAGGTTTCTTGACCTCTCATGGGGCCAAGATACAGCATGGCCCCCTTATTCAAGCCCTACTGGAAGCAATACATTTACCAACAGCCATAGCTATCCTAAAATGTAAAGCACATACTAGAGCCACAGATACCATTTCCCAAGGCAATGATCTGGCAGACCGAACTGCTAAACAGACAGCTCAGACCCCACTAGACATGACAAAGTTACAGGTTCAATCAGTGTCCAACGCCATGACAGTTAGGGACCCTTCCAAGGATGTACAAGACATACAGACACATGCTACTATGGACGAATTAAAGAAATGGTCGGAACAAGGAGGGGTACTGACTGATCAGGGTTGGATGAATAAGGGCAAATCCACATGGTTTCTTCCTGATTCGATGGTACAAGTGATTATAAATACCGCACATAGTCCTGCACGCTTAGGAGAGAAAGCAATGATAGATAGCTTACAGAATATATGGTTCAACAAGCACCTGCGTGCAGCAGCGAAACAAAAGGTCAGAACATGTATGATCTGTTGCCAATTCAATCCAGGTAAAGGCATTCCGATGGAACAAGGTGGATTCCATCCACCTGACCACCCTTTTGAAGTGCTCCAAATGGATTATATCCAAATAAACAGATGTAGAGGTTACAAATATGTCCTGGTACTAATGAAGCAGGTGTCCCTTCTGTTAGGGTATACCTGGAAGTTCCATTGTGTGCGACATCCTGAAGCAGCAGGCCTTGTAGAAAGACATAATCAGACATTAAAAATAAAGCTAGCAAAGATTTGCGCAGACAAAGGTGTAGATTGGATGGTAGCCCTGCCGGTTGCCCTCTTTTACATGCAAATGATAGCCCATTCTAGAACAGGCTTATCTCCCTATGAAGTGGTCTTTGGTAGACCACCGAATATGTGGGGCACTCCAATGCCTAAAAAGATTACTGATGTTGATAGTAACGTGCTGACGGATTACCTGGCTTCCTTGATGTCTGCACTACTCTCTTGTTGTTCGCAGGTTGCTGCCGCCTTCCCTGACAACACCCAGGTCAAGGGACACTCCATCGCTGATCCGGAACTTTGATAGATCAAGCCCTCTTGAGCCGAGGTGGAAGACGCCGACATTGGTGTTGCTAACCACAAGGACCGCCGTTAAAGTCGAGGGACGGAAAGGATGGATACATCATTGCAAACGTTACTTTGGGAATAACTGTACTTTCCAAAAGAACACTGACTGCTTGGACTTTGAGCCCCCTTTTCTAGAGGAGACTCCCCAGCAGGAATTAAACTTAGATCTAATAAGTCAGAACCCGTTTGATCAATTAAGTCCACTAGGTGGTGAAGCGGTTGAACATGTATTCTGGCTTGCATAAGATCTTGGACAATAACATTAAAAAAAAAGAGCAAGATAAGAAGCAAATACTGTAAAATATTACGTGGTAGATGTATAGTGACTGTGATTTTTCTATCTCTTCTGTGCATCACGATAATATGTATCAGCTTAATACTACATGCTATTTTTCCTCCTATTGCCTCACTCTTATACTCCTCCACTAATGATACCATAAAGCACACATTTAGTGATCTGCCATCCCATGAGCTATCATATCGACTTGCCTTACGCAGCAATACCTTTATTCAGATGCTGCACCATTCACATCAGGTTAGCAATGCTACAGACTGCTGGGTCTGTGGCCGATTTCCCCCGTATCAGAAGGTAAAGGGAGTGTTGCCTCTTTTTCCTTTTCCGTTCTCCCATAATGGTTCTTGCGGAGCATGGTTTGCCTTAATGACATCCATCAACGGTGATGCCAAAGAATGTCAAGACAAGGAGTGTAGGGGCGAGTGGGTATGGGGTAACTTGAATAAAGTCATGAACAAAGCAGGTTTCCCAGATGAAGAGGGTCTTCCCCAAATGAAAGATACAGATCTAGAAAATGAAGAGTATCTGCAAGGAAATGCGACCCTCGATTTTATAGTATTGAACGTAAAGCCCCAACACATGTCAGGTCCGCCTTCAATTACTGTTCTGCCAGTAAAAGGGAACTTGTGTGTCAGAAAAGAAGGCTCAGTACATTTGGGGCACAGTGAGTGTGATACTATAATAGCATTCAAAGAGAAAGGAAAGTCCTATTTCAGAGCATCACGACACACCTACTTTATTTGTGGCCAGACAGCCTATGTGCAACAATGTGGGCCAGCGATTTGCGGCCTGTGTGCCACATCATGTATTCCACGTTCAAGTTCTCATTTAAAATCCCGGAAGAAGAAAGAAGAGCAAATGATGTTACATGAACAGATTGATGGATTCCTGAGGATCGATATCTCATGAAGGGTCCGTAGGGGACAAGGAGGGAATGAGGAAATATGAATTTTTATGATCAATTGTGTCCCCTATCTTAGACCCCAACGGCTCCATGTACATGCTACAAGTACATGTATGTTCCCTCCACTTCAAGCTATGAAGACGCAAATACAATTGTGTCCAACGTCAATCAATCAATCAATCAATCAATCATGGAACTTATATCGCGCACTACTCACCCGTAAGGGTCTCAAGGCGCTTGGGGAAGGGGGTCTGCTACTGCTCGAACAGCCAGGTCTTGAGCTGTTTCCTGAAGGCCAGGTGGTCCTGGGTCATCCGCAGGTGGACGGGTAGGGAGTTCCAAGTCTTAGCTGCCAGGTAGGAGAATGACCTTCCTCCAGCGGTGGCTCTCTGGATGCGAGGGACGACGGCGAGGGCGAGGTTAGCGGAACGTAGCCGGCGGGTGGGCGTGTAGAAGGTGAGGCGGCTGTTGAGGTACCCTGGGCCTAGGTCGTGGAGGGACTTGTGTGCGTGGGTGAGGAGTCTGAACGTGATCCTCTTGTTGACAGGGAGCCAGTGCAGGTCTCTCAGGTGGCACGAGATGTGGCTGCGTCGGGGGACGTCCAGGATGAGTCGGGCGGAGGCGTTCTGGATACGCTGAAGTCTTTTCTGAAGCTTGGCTGTAGTACCGGCGTAGAGGGTGTTTCCGTAGTCTAGTCTGCTGGTGACGAGAGCGTGGGTGACCGTCTTCCTGGTCTCGGTCGGGATCCATCGGAAGATCTTTCGGAGCAAGCGGAGGTTGTGGAAGCAAGCTGAGGAGACGGCGTTGACTTGTCTGGTCATCGATAGGGAGGAATCCAGTATGACGCCCAAGTTGCGTGCGTGGTCCGTCGGTTCAGGTGCGGTGCCTAGTGCCGGGGGCCACCAGGAGTCGTCCCATGCGGAGGGTGATGGTCCCAGAATGAGGACTTCTGTCTTGTCCGTGTTCAGTTTCAGGCGGCTGATGTTCATCCATTCAGCGACGTCTGTCATCCCTTCGTGCAGGCTGGCTTTGGCGGTGTCGGGGTCTCTGGAGAGGGAGAGAATCAGCTGGGTGTCATCGGCGTAGGAAATGATGTTGAGGTTGTGTTGGCGTGCGATGGCAGCGAGGGGTTTCATGTAGATGTTGAAGAGAGTCGGGCTGAGCGACGATCCTTGCGGGACGCCGCAGATGACTTCGGTGGCCTCGGAGCGGAACGGAGGGAGGCGTACTCTCTGTGTTCTGCCGGAGAGGTATGAGATGATCCATTCCAGAGCCTTCCCTTGGATGCCGGTGTCGTTGAGGCGTTGGACTAGTGTGCGGTGGCAGACAGTGTCAAATGCTGCGGAGAGGTCTAGGAGGATGAGTGCCGCTGTTTCGCCGTTGTCGAGCAGGGCTCGGATGTCGTCGGTGGCTGCGATGAGGGCTGTCTCGGTGCTGTGGTTGGCTCTGAATCCGGACTGTGATGGGTCGAGGGATCCGTTCGTCTCGAGGAAGGCTGCCAGTTGCTTGTTGACGACCTTCTCGATGACTTTGGCCGGGAAAGGAAGGAGCGAGATGGGGCGGTAGTTCTTGAGGTCGGTCGGGTCCGCTGTTGGTTTCTTCAGCAGAGCGCTGAGTTCGGCGTGCTTCCAGCTCTCCGGGAAGGTTGCTGTGTTGAAGGAGGTGTTGATGATGTCTCGGAGGTGGGGTGCGATGGTAGAGGCTGCCTTGTTGAAGACATGATGGGGGCACGGGTCGGTCGGAGATCCGGAGTGGATGGTGTTCATCATGCGTGACGTGTCTTCGGGGGTCACCTCGGTCCATGTCTGGAGGGTGGCGGCGGGGCGCGAAGGTACAACCGATGGGTGCGGGGGTGAAATGTCGAAGCTGTTGTGGATGTCGGCGATCTTGCGGTGGAAGTACGAGGCGAGGGAGTCGCAGAGGTCCTGTGAGGGAGTGATGTCGTTGTTGCCGGTGCTGGGGTTGGAGAACTCCTTGACGATGTTGAAGAGCTCCTTGCTGTCATGGGCGTTCTTGTCCAGTCGTTCCCGCAGAGATTTCTTCTTGGTGGTGCGGATGAGCTGGTGATGTCTGCGAGTGGCGAGTTTGAGTGCTGTTCTGTTGTCGGCGGTCTTGTTGAGGAGCCAGGCCTTCTCGAGGGTGCGGCAGGCCTTCTTGGAGTCCTTGAGTTCGTCGTCAACATGTCCTCTTTCAGATCCGCCCTGAATGGGTCGAATATTCCGTTCCTAAGTATGCCTTGCCACCGTCTTTATATGGTGTACTTTTCACGTTTTTCAGCTCTGGCAAGTTAGGCCCTGAATTCTGCCATCGAGCCTTTTCCTGCCTTCTGCCTCTGAATGCTCCAGCCTGGACCTGCATCTGTATCCATGACCTTTGTCTTATTTCCTGCGCGGCTAACGGTGCCTGGCCCGGCCTGTTGCCTGCCAAAACTATATTCAGCCTTCAAGTTATCTGCTCCGCTCCTCGAGAAATACATTCCTGTCTAGTAGTTTAGGTAAACATCCTTCCAGCTACAGAGCAAAGGGCCCGGCCTTACTGTCTCCGTGCAAGTAATTCATAGCTCCTGTTACCATGGTAGGCCCATGCCCCCTCGCATCTCCTGTAGACACGTAGACGCTTATACACGCACTAGCAGTCAGTATAGGATAGCCTCTGCCTGAGAGACCTTTCCTTCCAGATAATACAGTTCCTTAAACACAAGATATTAGATACGATTTGGGATTAGGTTGTTCTGACATCCCAGACTTCTGTCTCCTCATGTAGGGCTAAATGTCAAGTCCCCTTCACCCTTCAGTTACACGTCAGTTACACGTCATGCTCGAGTTGAGCACAAGTAAGGCAAAGTTCCAGTACAATTCCAGCTGATCACGCAACCCCCTCCAGGTATCCACCCACCTATGACAAATTACCTATTATCATCAAGTGGACGCCCACATGGACGCCCACCTTCACGCCTACTTACACGCCCACATGCTCTTATCTCATTCTCTCTTGCTCTTTTGCTTACGTACAATTGAGAAATGTATATATACTGTACCCTGTGAATAATGTTTTGAGAATATTGAGAATACTTTTGAGTCCCTTCCAGATCCCTTGTGGTGATGGTAATATTCTCCCTTTGACTCGAGTTATTGGAATAAAGCCCTTTTTGAACCTGATACCACAGACTCAGCCTCTTGCTTTATGCATGATCTTATTAATATTCTGAAATTCTGAGAGCGTAATATTTTATTTACGACAATTTGACAGCGCACAATGGTGTATGCAACTGTGCACTTCAGGCAGCTGGGTCACATGCACAGCAGACTGTGATATGCTAATGTACAGGGAGTTGTGTTCGCAGAGACTCATATGTCTGATTTGTATGATGAGGGGTCTTCTGGGTCCGGGATATGTTGTTTGCAGAGGATGGGCAAGTACACTTGTCAGCTGCAGAGTTTGCTTTACCCCTGAGCTATGATTGTGACACAGTGCATACTGTTGTTGTCTGGATGCCCTGCACCTGTGACAGGAGACAGTGTTGACTGACTTTCCAGGCATGCCAGTGCCATGGCATTTAACTTGCAATGAGTGATCCTGCATTGTGTTCAAGTGTGCTCCATACACCCCATTGCGGCATTGACTATCAGTACATGAGAACATCATAGTGTGTGTTGCTGGCATGCATCACAAGCATGTGAAATGAGTCTCTGGCCATCCCTTGATCCGGACACCTGTACTGAGTCAGTGGCAAGAGATGTGCTGTGTGTATAGTGACATACTCCTACATGTTCACTTGCATGTCCAAGAAATGTGTGGGTGGTGCATGTCGGCACATTGGGGTATTAGCATCCAACATGCAACAGACATATGGGTGCAAGTCCAGGAGGGATATGTGTGCCATGGTTGATGGTGAGACTGACAATTGGCTTATTCTAAACAGTGTGAGCACTTTGAGCAGCGTTCAGCTGATGATGCCAGGCCTTGCCCTGTGGTGTGATGTACTCACTGTGGTGTGTGCAGTCAGTGCAGGTCGCTGATGTTGTTCTCTTTCTTCCTATTTCTATCCAGATACATCCACGGCCACAGGAGGGGACAGCTCCACGGACCAGGAGGAGCCAAAGAGCCTGACTGGGAATGAAAGAGAGGAGTCGGGGGACCCAGTGGCATGGAGGGCGAGAGGAGCCACACCGAGGAGTCCTCAGCACCATCCACCCCAGCTGAGGGCCACAGCAGCTCGGAGGATGACTCCCTTGTGGAGGTGGGTGTCAGCAGCCACCAAACCCCAGCTAGTGAGGCTGTCCCCGCCACCGCCCCCACCACCACCATCACCACCCTCCCATCGGCTCCCATCCCAGAGGTCCGTGGAGGCTCCCGTGTTTGGGAGCATGTCTCCTTTGTGCCAGCCACCGCACCGCCTGCCCCTGTGTCCCTTGCTGCCCTGAGTGAGGAGTCTGTGGACTTACTTAGACAAATCCATGTAGGGCAGACATCAGTGATGAGTGTCCTCCATCACACGCCAGTCTGTTGACGCAACTGGTATCATTCATGGAGGGCATTTCATCGGGCATGTCTGCCCTACAGAGGACCAATCAGTCCATGGCCTCCTCTCTGACGGTGGCAGTGTCCCTCCTCCAACAAACCCGCACCCCTCCTACCCCTGCACCACCCACGATTCCTAGCACCCTACCTATCCCAAGCACACACACACACCTGCACATTCTCACAAAGCCACAGACACGGGCAGCACACAAACACCCAAAACAAGGTCTAGACGTGCACACAAGCAAACACAGGGGACTGATACCACACTCACAGGGGATGGTTTGCAGACACGCACACAGTCATCAACAACCACTCCGCAGTCCTCCGATACCTCTCCTTCCCAGCACCCTTCCCTTGCCTCACCTGCAACCCCATCTCCACAGAAGCTCTGTGACCTTGGCCTTTTCCCCACCGACCCAGCAGATCCAGATTACAAGGGGAAGAGGAAGTCCCCACACACAGAGGAGAGTGCCCCTCACACCCTCCCTCAGGCGCAGTCAGATTGAAGCCCCCACCCGCAAGCTCCCCCGGAGCTGGAAGAGCAAGACCCCACCCCCGCAGCTCCACAGCAAAGTCTCCGTCCTCCATCCCTCAGGCCAGCACTCCAGAGGTTTCCCCGCCACACCCCGCCCCAGGCTCCTCCACCCACAGATACACCATCCCCAAAATGCTGAGGCCCTCCCCCCGCTACCATTTGCTCTTCCACCCCTGGTCAGACGGTTAGTTCCACTGATGTGGGGACCGTGTCCCCCCCCTCTGTCCTGCCAACCTCACCTGAACCCCATTCCGCTCACATTGAGTTAGGCACTGCAGTGGATTCCACGACCACCCCGTCTGACTTGTGCACTGCAGTGGGGACCCAATCCACTCCATCTGACCTGCCCACTACTTCAGTCAGCTCCACTGCAGTTGCCAGTGACTCTCCTGCATCCACCACCCCTTCACTGCCTCCTTCTGCTGCACCCTGACCCTGTCCCTGTGGTGCCTGGCCTGCTGCCATGTATGCCCCTCCGAGGGGATGTCCCCTGTCCTTAGCAGTGCAGGCAAGCAATGTGTGACAGTCGTCACTCAAGTTCACTTCTTGTCATTTGATAATGGACTGGCCATTGGCCTTTGTTTTGAACGGACGTTTAATTTTTCATCTGCTGAATAAAGCTTTTTTCTTTATCCTTGTGAATTTGATTCAGCTGTGCATTATGTTGATGATGTTTACCATGACCTTGCAGTTGTAATGCTGGATTTCAAATATTGAATACTGAGGTGTTGATGTGAGGTACTCCATGTGGTCCATGAGATATGTATCCTATTCTGGTCGGTATCCATGTCATCCTTTGCAGCTAACTGGGTGTGTCATGATCAACAATTTGTGAACATCTCTGTGAACATTTCATTTGCATGGTGACATCTGTGGCTTGCACACATGCACATATGATGTGCTTCCCATTGTCCAATTTGTCTATTTCCCTGATTGGTGGCGCATCTCCACTGGACCTACAGGTGTGGGCATCATTGCTGTAGGAGCAACTGGGTCCTCTGTGCAACTTGCTGGACATATGTGTATGTGCAGATGGCTTAAGGGAGACTCCCGTACCCAGGCTGTTATGACCAGAGGCTTCATTGTGTGGTAACTGATGGCTGAATGACCAAGTGTTCTGCTGATATGACTGAGGCCTGCTGGGACTATGTTTGGCACAGCTGAGCTTCCACAGGAGTTGAGTCCCCTCAAGTAAGTTTGTTGTTCCGTGACATTGCCTGGGCCCATGGTGTGTGTTGTGTGAGCATGTGTGTGTGTGTCCACATCACTTTTCATACACAGGCAGTGTTCCCTTGATATGTTCCTGTTGTTGATGCTTGCTGAGTGGTACTGTGTTCATCCCACAACTTTGCCATGGGCTACCAGATGTGTGGGTGCATGACACACTACTGTTAATTGGTGTTTCATCATTGGGATTTGTCAGTTCTGAGTGGTGATGATGTTGTCAGACGCAGATGGAACACAGTCAGGGGTCCCCAAGGCATTTGTTTGTTCGCAAAATCATGTAGTTGTCCCTAGGTGGTACCTTTCAGTGTTTGAGACATGTGTGTGTGTGTGTGTGTGACTGCTCCCACTTGCCCGGTTCAGGGCTGCAATGTTTGCAGGTGTCAGCATGTGTGCCTTGTGGTTCTCCTTGGCTTCTGAATAGTCCTGGGACTGTGGCAGGTATTCCGCAGGTTACGTGAGCTTTGAAGTCATGGCCATGTACCGCATACTTTGCAGTATGTCTGTAATTCACCAGGGTTGTAAACTGTCATTGTGTGATGATTCTGTGCACCTTAGTTCCTCCCAACATTACTGTGTTTGTCATGGGTGCATGTGCAATGTCACCTGCCCATGTAAGCTTCACAGATGCACATTGGTGCAGTTCAGGGTGTGTAGTGTTGAGGGTGGACTGATGTAAATGTTTGCATGGATGTGCCCCTAGCTCCCGTTTGTCCATGGATGACGGGCCTTGCTGAGTGATATGTGTTTGTGTAGGTGTGATGTACGTTTGTGGCACAGGACACATGTCTGGGTTTCTCAGTTTGTACGACATCTACCTTTGTCAGCACAGTGGAGGTGTCATGCATGCTTGTGACACCCCAATGTCTGGTCCCTGGGTGTAGTGCTGTTGTGTGTCATTCTCTTGCTGTGTTAGTTTGTGTTCATTCCAGCTTGTGTCACATGTGTCTGTTGTGCTCCCTCTCATCTCACAATGCCTGATTGCCCACTAAGGGGGGCCCATTGATGAGTTACTTTTGTATGGCACTGTCCACATCTGTGTCACTGTGGGTCAGCCTCCCTCATGTGGTGTGTAGTTGCCTGGGGATACTGAGACACACATACACATGTTGTGTCAGATGTGCAGTTTGAGGTTGCCTGTTTGTGTTTGTGCAGCTGCATCAGTGCATTGGTGTTGCTATTGTGGGCCATTGTCTGGATGTTGTTTTTGTGGTTCACCCTGCTGTCCCTGTGAGCCATATCACATCATTCTGTACATTCATCCTGGTTGTTAGGTGCCATTGCTGGCATGGAATGGGAGTTTGTGACCTGACACCTACAGTCTACACAGGTTGTTTTGATTTGTGTGTCTATTTTTGAGATGTGTGTATGCCTTGTGATGGTCACTTCTGCTTTTGTGTCATTGTACACTGCATGCATTGTCAGCCCCCATGGGTGGTGCTTGTCTGCACCTGGCCGGGAGTATGTTAGGTTATCACAGCACTGTTAGCCTCACCACATCTCTGTGGGTATGAGACACAACCACTACTTTGGCCCAAAAGTGTTTCATGTGTTGGGACCAGGAATCATACATGCTGTTTGGCATTTGCAGCTTTGTCCATGATGACACTTACCTTTTGTTCAATGTGATGAGGGGGGGTTTAGACCCCATCACCACAATGCTCAACATCTGCTGCAGTTTGAAACCCCACACTTAACTTTTGTTCTACACAGTGGGGGGGTGTTATTTTTACATTGCCACAGTGCTAGTGATGCTTGCCTTGTGTAGGCCACACTCATTTTTTGGTCACACATGTGATGGTAGTTACATTGTATGTTCGAAGTCATGATCACTGTTGTGGGTATTTGTCACAGACTACACATTGTTGTCATGATGTTAGGGGGGATGTATTTTGCTGACTTACATGATGTTGGTGTATGATGGATGTGTGGCGCATCACACATCCTATGAGTGGAGGTGGCATTAGTGATGGGTAACTTAGGCCCTATGGGTGGGGGTGGCAGGAGTGCTGGGCAACATAAGCCCTATGGGTGGGGGTGGCAGTAGTGATGGGCAACATGAGCCCTATGGGTGGGGGTGGCAGTAGTGCTGGGCAACAGGTATCCTATGGGTGGGGGTGGCCGGAGTGCTGGGCAACATAGTCCCTATGGGTGGGGGACAGTAGTGCTGGGCAACAGGTCCTTATGGGTGGGGGTGGCAGTAGTGCTGGGCAACATGAGCCCTATGGGTGGGGGTGGTAGTGGTGCTGGTGATACAACCCCTATGTTGGCCTGTTGTTAGTGGCCAGGATATGGATCCCCTGTGTGTGTGTGTGCCATTTTGCGGGTACGTGTCGTTTGTTTGTGTGGTAGGTGTCTGACTTACCATCTGCCCCGTCCGCGTCTGTTCCTTATCCGGTCATAGATGTAGAGTACTGGTATGACCTGCACCATGGAATTCATGATGTGTTCGTCTCATACAAGCTGCTTGTGCTCCGTCTCGTACCCGTTGCAAGCTGGTCCGTCTCATAGCCGTGGATTGAGTTGTGGTGCGAATCATACCTGATATGCTTCTTTTCCGGATGCTGTGACGTGCCGTACGTGGCGACCCATCCGGCGCGTAGGAAGTACGCATCGTACTTGTCAGGGCGGAAACTGCTATGGATACTGCTTCCGGGCGACTCGGTTCGGCGTTAGGAGTTATGGCTCGGACGGAGAATGAAGCTTGAATCATAGCCTACGTGTCGGTCGGGTTTTTGGCAGTAATGTGCATCGTATTTCATCAACAGGATGGACCAGCTACAGGAACGTGTCGGTCGCAGGGTAAGGCTACGAACAGCTCTCCGAGAGCTCTCCAACCCGGATCGGCATCGACCCCTTAGTAGTAGTAAAGTTGGGACTCCTACCTTTACTACTACTAAATGCCTTTTGTAAATATCAAAAGTAGGAAAGTTAGGATTTTGTCTCCGTTTAGTAGTAGTAAAGTTAGGAGTCCTAACTTCACTACTACTAAATGCCTTCTGTGAATACCAAAAGTAGTACGTTTAGAATTTTATCTCAGATTAGTTCTGTGAATCAGCCCCATACTGTAGTGGTAATGTTTATTGTAAGGAGAGAGGAGGAAGGTAGATAGATGTAGAATGTGTGTTTTAGGTATTTTTGTTGTGTGTTAACCAATTATTTCACTCCATTACAGGTTGCAGCAGTAGGCCCACGTCGGGTCTCGTTTTTTCGAAGCAATTCTTGTTTTATAAAGTTAATAAGAATATATAAATTATCAACTTTATTAAACAACAATGTTTTGAAAGGTATGCTTTTTCGTTTTGCAACGTGTTTTTAAAAAGGAAGCTTTTTTCATCGTTGCGGTTACATGTATTTAGATTATGATTTAGAATAAAAATAATTCCAGTTTTTAAAATAGGAGATTGGATATTTTTACATCCACCTATATTTAGAATGTGGATTTTGGATGTGCGAATTACCATTTTTCAAGATGGATTTTCGGCAATGGATTATGGAACGTCGAATCGAAAAGGGTTTGTTTTCTAAATAGATTGGATTACAACATTGGAATTTGTTGCGTTTTTTGCGCAAAAAGAAAAATTTTCTGGATTTTTGTATTTGCTGCATTTTTTTTAGCTATGCACATATTTTTATGAAAAATATTTGTGCACTTTAAAAAACTTTAAAACGGGTTATAGATTTCCAAAATGGAATGTGGATTATTGGTAATGGATTTACAAAAAAGAAAAAGGATTCTTGGTGAACAAATGAATAGAACATAAGTCCAAGAGTTGGAAAAAAAAAAACATCTGAAGGTAAGGAGACCCAACATTTAATATCAATCTAAAAATGTATTAAAAAAAATCCATTTGAATTAGTGTTACTTTTTTAGGGCAAAACAGGCAAGTAAGAAGATAGTGTGAGTTAGAAATGGAGGATGTGTGCAAGATTATCAAGGTAGTCTGAAGCCACTGTCAACGAAAACTGTTGAATTGCACCGAATAGTCTTTCAGACATTTTTTTTTTGTTCTTTTAGAAATACATGGGTTCAGACTACCTGTTAATGATTGCGACATTCTCCTTTCTTGGAAACTTTGTTCCTTCCTCAAAAGTTCCAAGAACTGATAGAAATTAGGATGAGATTTGCCAATTGATTTATTGAAGGAGTTGTGCCATCCCTCTATTGCATTGTGTGTATTTGCTCCTCCCTCTAAGCAGGTTGCGTAGCAGTTCCACCACTCCACATGGTAATGTGGCTTCCTCCTGTGACCTGACCTGCTTAGATGGCTAATCCATGTGTCTTCAAAATAATTTGGAATAGGTGCCAATTTTTCTTTTTTGGAGGTAAATTATTCATATTTTGAAATGGAAGTGTAGTACTTGTCTACACTGTCAGGAGGAACAAAGCAAAGGTTAGTTAGTTTTTGTAGTTCAAACTGTTCATTGCTATCTGATATATAATCCTCAATTAAGGATGTTTTTTTAATTGGTCGCCAATATGCCTGTAAAAAGTGAAAAAAACATCCTTGAATTTGGGTATCCGTGTACATTTTGGTAATAGTATTAATCATAGGTAATTCAAAGTCAATTAGTACTTTTCTAGGACTTTTGTTTGATGTTTTAGCTTTTATCAATGACAATAATTCAGTGTATGTAGAGGATTGTTTATCAGGGAGTAAACTGTAAACTAAGGGAACTACTGTGGGGCCGATTCCGATCTCGGTCGTAAGGGCACTGAATCGGGTTCGGCCGCAGCGGATCCGATTCCGATGCTTCTTTTCCGACCGATCCGTCCACGGGTCCGGACGACGAAGTACGATGCGAAGATGCGCGAATTCTCCGACCGACTCATTCCCAGACCCGATTCGTCCGACTCGGTCGCACGCAAACCGACGCGCGCAATGGAGACGATTCTCGACCAAACGAGTACGATGCTCGAATCAGACAGCTCGACCGAGTCGGAGCGTCTGGCTCGCAAAAGCTCCCGGAGTCGGACTTCGGTGGTCCGCGTCAGACCCCCCGACACCCGCAGCCATACGACTCGCACACAGGGGGAGACAGTCTTCCCCACACAGGCATGTATGGCGCGGATGGCACCGATGCGTACCCACTGTAGGGGGCACACTTGTTCGAGACGTACCCATTCAATCAATGGGAGCGCATGTACGCATCGTACAACTGGCTCCCATTGACCTCTATGGGAGTTTGACCGAACCGAGTCCGACAGAATGCGTGCGAATCGTACTCGCTCGGTCGGACTGTAGGGGTCCGGCTCGGTCGGAAAACACTCCGGATCCGACCCGGTCGCAGTGCTTTCCGACCCGGATCGGAATCAGCACCTGTGGTGTTAATAATATGCGTGAATAGTGTTTATTTGGGTGAATGGATGGGGCCTGCTTTTAAACGTTCCATCCATAATCCAAATATCACTGTTCTCCAACCATACAAGATCATGGGGTGTGCTAAAGATTAGAATTTTCTTTTGAGGGTTTTGGTAGTCATATAAAAGGAAAGGTTCATTAGAAACAGTTACAGAGAGTTCAGGTGGAATGAATATGTCAGAATTGGTTTGGGGTGTTACTCTTTGTGGGTTATTCTGAACAGGTCCTGCGCACACGTTTCTCAGGGTGTGAGTTCTCAGTGTGAAACCATCATTTTGAATTATTGTTTGTACAAAATATGAAAGTCAACATCAGGAATGTCTTTCAAATAGAAGTTTATGACACGTTTCTTCAAATAGATACAGAAAGAAAAACCAGCTGACACGTGTTTCGTCATACGGGAATCATCCCGTGACTCTTCAGGGCTGGGAAGGACACAAGGAAAAAGGTATAATATACAGAGTATAAAACAAAAGTGAAGGTGATTACGACGAAAAAGAGCACCCAGTTAAAAGGAGACCTTAAGAGAGTAGTGCAGAAAAATGCAAATTGTGATTAACTGCCAGGGCACTAGAGTAGCGTGTCGTGACAAGCGATTTGGTTTCACATAATTATTAGCAAAGTCATAATTATTTACCAAAACCGGTCACATGCGAAATGTCAAGAGCGTGTTTATAAGGTGTAAATATTCAAGTGATCAAAGAATTTTTTCAAAGTTAATTTCAACATAAGCAGGCTGCCAAAGATAAAGAAAATGGAATCTGGGTTGGATGCAGCACGGTTACCTAAAAGATTGTTATTAACGCTTATTTGAATCTAAATTTTAACTGCATAAAAATGACATAGGGATGTTCAAATAATGACAACAACATAATAATAATGGACAAAAGAACCAATCACTTAAATGATAGGGAAACAACTTTTGGTAAGATTCTAAATCTAAACGTAAAAGAGCGTGATCAATTATTGTGTATCATAGCACGGCGATTGTGGTGAAAAGTCTCGTGTTGGTGGGTGCAGCATGAGTGATAATTTAAAACAAACAACTTATTGCACAAATCACGTTATAGCAAAAATTTAGTAGCATGATGGTAAGTAGAAAAGGAGAGCAAGTGCAGGCGCACGAGGGTAATTGAAAAAGGACAAGCCGCTAGAAAAAGTCTAAAAATCATGCCGTGGAGCACGCTAAGAGTAAAGGGGAGTAAGGTATAAATCTACTTGTTAGGGATGAGAACGCGGCTGTGCGTACAATCTGGGGAGAAAGGTGAAATTATATAAGAAAAAAGAAAAAAAGGGAATCGGCGGGAAGATAGGGCGAGTACGGTAATCGTAATCATGTTATTGACGGAATGAGCAACTCACCGCTGGACCGGTGAAAGTTCAATTCCAGTCGGTGAGATGAATGAATAATGAAAGGTGCGTGGAGATGCCACGACGAGTAGAGGGGAGGACAGGTCAGTCACTAACCCCAAGGGTCGTAATCCGTGAAAAGTAGGAGGACGTGTACGTCTGTCCTACGGTTGGACCTAAAAGGAAGAGCCAAAATGAGTTCTATGGCCGAAGGGTAAAAATTAGAGGGTTTCGAGCGCAGGGTGCAGGAAGAAAGCTTACCGTAGTGATCAGTCGGTGGGAGACTGCTCCGTCTCGTCTTCCGGTTAGTGGAAGGAGACGGCAAGCGGGAAGTGTTTATAACATGAGCAGTGGAAAACGACTAGAGCGCTGAACTCCACCCAAAATGGCAAAAGGGAAGTGAGGGCAAAATTAATAAGAAAGTGACCGGAAATGTAACAAATGTAAATCTAGTAAGCATCCTAACTAAAAAGGGGGGGGGGGGAAATAATGCTCTAAAATGGAAAAGAAAAAAGGAAAAGAGGCAGACGGTGTGAGATGGAATAGATTGATAAGTAACAATAATATAAAAGGTTGCACTCAGTGAAGAAAACATTTGATTAAATATAGACATCATTACAAATGGTATTGAAATGAGATGTTAACAACGTGGAAAAGTACAATTGCATGAGCATTCAGTTAGCTGGAAAACAAAAGGAGTCAAAAACATATGAGCATGCTATTGCAAGTACAATTGGTCAACAGGTGCATGAAATCATACATGTTAGTGCAATAAGGTTGCGACATACTGAAGTACTTAACAAAAATCCCAAGGGCCAAACTTACCGATGGCCCGCAATATCTTCTCTAAATAATAGTAAGTTGGCAACGGAGAAGGTTCAAACTCTTTATTGGCCAGAACAAACTCTATATAGAGGAGCCTCGTCGATCCTCACCCATCAGGTGCACCGAGGAAGACTGATTGCTCATATTCAAACATGAGGTTATATACTTTTCAGTTCAACACATATAATACAGTAAATGGAAAAACACCAGTTGGCCCTGGAGCTCCAGGAAAGGACCATATATGGCACAGCTTGGATAAGAACAAAGACACAGCTATCTATTACTGGGGAGGGCAGGAGGGGTGACTCCCTTTCGTCTCTGTGCTTGGGAAAGAAGAAGAGGCGGCGCCTTCAGGAATGCTCTAATCACTCCCAAAGCCAGATGCAACCTTGAGTCTAAAACAGTAAAGTAAACAGGATACCTTCAGCTGCTACCAATAACTCAGATGAACAGGGAGCTTGAAAACAGCACGTGATCAGCACGTGATCAGCACATGTTAAGAACAATGGCGTTGGTATGGTTCTTGGCCTATTCGTCTGGAAGCAGATTTACATGGAGGGAAAGGAGGGTTTCTTCCTAGCAAAAGACATGTATATCAAGCAGAAAGTATACATATAGATACATCATGCTAACATAACATAGTTCCAATACCACTTGTACACGGGAAATCTAATTTTTATCCCTCAGAACGGCCCTTTTAGCATGATGTAGCTAACTAAAGCAGTTCAGTCTTCAAATATCTCTCTATCAGTTTCATTGCCTGCAAAGGGGTGAGATCATAATTACCTTGCACAAAACCATTATTCATTTAATTAATTATTTCACTGAAAGCCAAGGAGATTTCATGAGGAAAATACTAATTGGGGCCTAAGGCCTAGGTCAACTTATACTGTTGGATGACATGTATGAAATAATGTTGTTCTGCTTGATTATATGCAGATATCCGGATACATATTCAAATAATGACATTTCTCATTATATATGTCTAACTGATTCAACTGAATACACATGCTATTACACAAAAACACTGCATACCTGTTATGATTAAAGGTAGATGCCTGAAGATCATGAATATGAGGCACCTATACAAATAGAGTGCGGAACGCGCTCTATCAGTTCCCCCCTAATGACTTGTGTCATAACACCAACACTCTTTTACTTTAGTGTACTTCTCTCTGTAGAACTGGCCGACCTAAACAGAGGGTGTAGCTTGCTGTCCCTGTCTAAATCTCTCTAACCCTTTCAGATGCTGTTAATGACTGTTCTGTAGTCTTTCCATTTGCTATTCTAGTTTCTTTAAGATATTTTCTTGATGTCTGGCTCTTCGCCATTTACATGCTTTGATGACTCCCAACAAAAGAATTGACAAGTATGATAATTGGATGGGGCTAAATAAACTGAGGGTAGGAGAAATTAAACATAACACAACCTGAACAATCTACTGAAAACGTGACATCAACATGGGCATTTCAGACAATATGCATTCAGGGTGTATGAACAAGGATGGGCTATTTATCATGACTTCTTCCTACAGAAATACCCCCAACCCCTTCTGCGCAGAACAGGGTTGCTGTATCCATTACTAGGATAGGTATGACTTTTCTCATGGGAAACACTCTGCTCATGTAAAGACCTGAAGTACTCAGTGATGTTGAACCACTGGAAACCCTACACTTCAGTTTCTTATCTAGCCAGGAAACATTCATGCTTCCCTCATTACATTCAGGCAAGCACTTAGATGCACAATACCCTTTTCTCCGTCCTACTTTCAGGATCTAACTCTAATGCAATGCACTGTACTCCAGGACATCTTTATAACCTAATTTACTTAACTTAGGGTGTAATAAATACATACCACCATAACTAGGCCTCTCAACCTACTCACATATAGCAAGAATAGGGACAAAACCAGATCTTTTGATAATCAGAATGGGAAGCAATCCATGGGCCCTACAGCTAGTAGATACTATCATCACTCCATCTGTGTCCGTCCTTGTGCGGAATCAAACGTGTCATAGATATACTCAGGTAAAACAGTGGCGATCCTTATCAATGCTCTCAGTGAAATGGAGATACTCTTTATCAGAGTACGGACTTGATGCGTTCCTACTAAACAGAACACTACTCTAAAACAGTGCCAGCAGAACAGTAAGAACGGTCACACAAATTCACTTCTGGGGGATCATTTTGGATGCTAGGGGCAGAGCTACTAGAGGCCATTCCTCTTCCATGGCAATTCATTCGAATGAGAACATCTTTAACACCTATTTTATACAATTGCACTGGAATCACTTGTGCAACTTTGCCCAAAGTCCGTTCAAAGCCTCTTTGGTAGGCTTCTATCGTCCATCAAATCTGCTTCCATTGTCTTCTTCCACGCTGGGCCTCTCGATCCAGGCCTTTCCATGAAAATAGTGCTTCTTAGTATCTGTTGGAGTGCCCTCCTGGCAAACACTCACAGCTCACTCGAAAGTCTCAATGTCTCAATGCAGTGCACCAGTATCTCTCCTCTTGTGGCAGGCACTACAGATATTTGTGCTTTTCATTGGTCCTGGGCACAGATCATATCATGCAGACCCAGGTACTGCTTAAACAGGAAAAAGCAATAAAGTTTCAGGTTCAGCTACACCCTCAGACTCCAACACTCGTTATTCAGTGTCAGAGGACACTCGGGCTGCTCTTTTACTTTATTGTTCCTTTCAACATGGGTACCACAATGTAGTGCCTTTTGCCAATCTCGGATCCTCCAGTGCACTGCCCTCCCATTGGAGCAAAGGAAAGGGGGGGGTGGCCAAACCTAGGCCAAGGGACTCAATGTACTACGCGCTGTCAGAGGTTACCAGCACATGACAGGTAGAAAAACTCAAGCCGCAAACCAGCCCTGCCGTCAACAACAGGGATCCTTCTCTTTCACTCTTTTGCACTGCAATTCTGGTCCTGTAGCAAACAGGGAGCCAGCCCCTTCTTCTTCTCTGATGTCCAATGCCGTCTGGTGGAGCAAGCACGATGCTTTGGAGATGCCATTGCTGGTGCACTGGCGATCGCTGTCCAGCCTTGCTACTTTCTGGGTGCTGGTACTGTAGGTCCAAGACATCCGCCCTTCATATGTAGCTGACACTGATGGGAATTAGGACTCATCTTAATCATCGTTCTGCAGGTTATTATGACTCTTCCTTTTACTCTGGAAGATCCTGCAGAACCTGGTGATATAAGAACGTGACACAGTTGTTAGTTTCCTTCAAATTAGTACAAAAAGAATTTATTGTATTTAACAATAGGACTGCAGGCAGGTGGCCTGCAATCTTCAAGGGAGTGGCCAGAAGCCATGGGACAACTCTGGTTTAGAATGCACAGTCACTCTCATAGGATGCAAGGGCAAAGGCAGTACTTCTAGTCCAGGGGTCTCCAACGAGTAGCTCGGGAGCCACTGGTAGCTCGCCCTTATCTTCAAAGTAGCACTCTGAGGTGAAGCCAAGCACAGAATCAATTTCAGAGTAGGTGCCTATTAAAGAAAGCTCAAAGTCTGAGGAGAACAGGGTATGATACAGACCAGAGAAAATTAAGAGACCTTTTAGAACAGATCACCATATTAAATGCTCCAAATAGAGAAAAAGGTTGCTCCAAGGGGAGTGTGAAAAAGGAAAGTGCTCATGAGGTAGGACAGATATAAAGGAGGGTAATCCAAAAGGCAAAGTCAATAACCAATCAATTAAACATTCTGGTATCATTAGTAAAACTGGACGTGGCTCATAGTGGCACCAGTTTTACAGATAGGCCAGTCCCTTATGGATTTACAAATATTCATGTCATGATTTTCTGATGGGCACAGAGAACATTCATCTGTGAAAAGGCAGGCTGTGATGATATCGGGTACAAGCCCACTAGGGGAGACCCTGGTGCAATGATGGTAATTTATATCCCCTGCAGGCGGGTCTTCCCCAGGGGCTGTATCCCGACTGTACCTCACACACATAGCAACATTATCTAATGGGATAAACATTTCTTAAATTACTACATCTCTGTGTCTCTACATTCCTTATCCAGAACACCTCAAAAGGGGAAACGCATGATACAAATTATCAGGGGCATGCAGATCCCTCCCTTTAATAATTGTGCATCAAGTGCACTATGCAATACAAAGGCTAAACAATGTCTCCTCATGATCACTTAGAATACCTGTCACCCTAGTCTAATAATTCTCAGGTCTCTTGTGTCTGATCTACAATTTATCCTTTCCCTAGTCACCTGTCCGGAGGGGGCACTATACCCACTTAAAATCACAGTCCTGCTACTCAGGACAGCAAATAAGAAATTCTTGGTGTCTCTTCTGACTACATGTAGAAGTGCAATATCATAAGGAAAGTTAGGTCACTTTTAGCAAGGGCCACAGATTTATAGTTCATCCTTAGGGTCCAATCAGGGAACATCAATCCAGGCTGCTCATCCCTTAAAGGAAGGAGCAGTAACATGACTAACTGCAGGTGACACACCTTTAATCCTGTATATCTCTTTTGTTTATTTTTCAATACCATTATGGCCAAATAGACATGCACTGGTGAAGTGTTGTCTGTCATGTTCACAGCACGAAATATCATATCTGTGAAATTTAGTAACCAGAACAAGTCCAACCAACAGTTGCGTAGCAATGGGCATCGTCATGACCATCCCCTCACAACACAGGGGAGCTTGTAATAGTATTAAAAGCAAAAGCGTAAAAACAACGCAAAAACAAAAAATGTGCATAAAATAAAAACACACATGCTAAGCCATCAGGTATACTTGCTGTATACCCAGCACAGAAAGCATAGACAAATTTCAATATAATATGTAAATGAGCGGTGACGCACAACACTATGGCATGCACATCATGCACAATGAACCTGCAACCCAACAACTAATATTCTTGTCTGCTTAATTTGTCAGGCTCAAGAATAATATTCCATTTCCTTACTCCCCTCTTTGACAGCAGGTCACCAAAGTGGTGACCGGCTGTCAACCCGCTGTCAACACAACTTACTGTGTCGCTTCTGACACACAGGACCAGCAGGAACAATTCATAGAAAGACACAATGCACAAAAATAAACACAAACATTTGTTTCCAAAGAAGTTATGCAAAAACACATCTGTTTCAACACACAGCTGACAGCACCCTCCTTTTTGCAATTTGCACATTGATTAGGTCCCACAGGTACATATGGAACACTCGTTCCACCACCTCATGATATGGACCATCGCTGTTGCGTTTGCTGTTGACACCTACTTTTTCACTACTCCTCTGCACCTAATGTAACATTCTCAGTCTGTTCTAGACTTCTCTCACCCTGATTTCCTGCCTATAGCCATTCAGGGCGCTCATTTCACCATTATCCTTTCACAACTATGACGTCTTCATCAAACCAACTCACGTGTCCAACTGTAGTCTTGCCAGCCCTAGAACCACCCAGAACAATCCATGAATGATCTGAGGGCAGAAACTAAAAAAAGAAAAAAAAACACAACACACAAAAGAAAAACACTTCACATAACACATCAAAAATATCAACTGTAACTTTTTAATCAGAAGACAAACATAACACACATTAACAAAACACAAAATAGAAAATACAAACCTAGTGGTACTTAACTGTAACCATCTTGTCAATTATGCAATGACTAAAACATGTAAGCATGTTAAGCCACCTTAATTTTGGCTGTCTAAAAGGAAAGCATTTTTACAGACACTCTGTGTTCCCTTGCGCCACAATTCCTCCTGTGAAAAATGAATCTTAATTTGCTGATCGTTTTTACCTAGGCATGTAGCCCACAAAATTCTAAGAAAGAGCTTCATCTTACTTTTTGTCTAAGGATAATGCCACATTTGTTAAATGAAGGCAACCATGTGGACATTATTTTTCAAAAGCAGAAATACGAATGTATCTTTTTCTTCTCAGCACCTTTTTTTAATTTGTCTTGAACAATATGGGAACAGACAGGGCTCCGTAAGTTTCGATTCTCTGCTGTCCTATCTAATCAGAAAAGCTAAAAATAGCACCTCAGCACGGAACTTTCTGGGCTGTTAGCCAGCCTCTGCAAGCACTCCTGGCCCCCACCTCTTTCCAAGGCTCTCCTGCTGCAAGCATTACACATTTCCATGTCAGAGAAGCTTTCTAAGCAATGATTTCACCTCCTGGTTTACTCGCTCCTATTTCTAGCCCCCACCTTACAGACTACAAGGTCAAAATCTGCCTTCAATTTCTGCATCGCATTCTGCGCTCTTTAGCCCCCACCTTCTCCTCACTCTGAAGCTGTCAAAGACAAAAAGCCTTCATAATTCTTTCTAACCTTCAATAATTAACCCTATTTAAAAATACACTTTTTCTTATTTTATTTTTATATGCTGTCTCCTTTTAGGGGCCTCAACTTATTTCTATCCTCAAATTATGAAAACACTTACTGTGAATAATTCACAGAACATAATAACATAACATACCAGCATAGAACAGATGTTTGTTACTACCCCACGCAATGGTACTCATTTTATCAACCTCAAATTGATGAAAGTCTCAGTAGGTCCAGCTAGAATTAGGACCTACAACCATGATGTTAAACACAAACATCTGCACCAGGCACGTTGGCTCACTGAGCCACCAAATAAAAGAACAACCCCAGATGGGAACAACATGCAAATTCCAAATGCACACATTTTTTTTCTTAAACTGAACTTTTGATCTGTCCATATTTACTTTTCATTAGCACTTTTTGTACATTAAGGGTATCATCAAGTCACAGGGGGTGCTCTTTTCCTAGCTATACCCCTTTCAATCACCTTTTGCGACGCATTGATGGCGGTGAGGCCAAATTAAACTCACTCCTTGACAATTTCACTTCATCAATTCTCTCACACATTCACAGCCACAATGCATTAAACAAAAGGAGCTATTCCATGTTTTATGTACATATAATGGCTAGGACTGCCTTCCGGTGGGGCGGGCTGACTTTCGGCCAAACGAGAGCCACTAGTCCAACAACAACAACCAAAACACTTCAATTTACTGAAGCACGGCATGTTCGTTAGCAGACAAACACCAAAAACATACAAACAAATTCTTGTATCACATATAACACATATTGATTGTTCCTATATAACGTTTTCTGCAGTTCAACCTCAACCTACTTATTCAAACTTGATGCATCCAAACAAACGAACCGAGCCCGTCGACTCCCGTTCGTGGAGAATTATTCAAAATACCGGACCGACAGAATCACAACGAGCAGTCTTCCAAAAAGACTGGCAAGAGGCAGTCAGACAGGTGCGACCACGGACTGGACTACAGACCATCCTATGACCTCCTTGGTTCACCACTGAGATCGTTCTGATGTGGTGCGAGCCTCACCTCAGGTATGTCTCATGGCTACCCAATTACAGCCACAGGCTTTTCCGAATACAATCCGGCCGTGTGTTACACACAGGTAACAACTAGGCATCTGATCAGTGTCTCTAAATCACAAAAGATCCGTGGAGTCTCTACAGTCAGTCCCTACCAGACCACCCTGCAAGACCTCCGTAATTCTCCTAGGGTACTCATGACCCCCAAATCAAAATACAGTTAACTGTTCCAAATGCACCGCTCAAAGCGTGCGTCAAAACAAACAAATTACTCACCGGGTGCACCCAGGTACGGATGTTCGTTCTCCGCTGCCAACTTCTTGGGACCAACACGGTCAGTTCCTAGGTTAGGCCCGTAGGACCCCGGTGAAGGGCTACTAGCAGCAGAGGACACCCTGATCGGGAGTGCGGAGTGGAAGTGTCAAAAGTCAGGGAGAAGGAAAAAATAAAATCCCTCTTCTCCACCCGCCCGACCAGGACGCCCTCAATCCTACCACCCGAATACGGGGGAGGAAAAGACCCTATCACGGGGTCCCGGCGGAGTCGCCAACTGAAGTACTTAACAAAAATCCCAAGGGCCACACTTACCGATGGCCTGCAATATCTTCTCTAAATAATAGTCAGTTGGCAACGGAGAAGGTTCAAACACTTTATTGGCCAGAACAAACTCTATATAGAGGAGCCTCGTCGATCCTCACCCATCAGGTGCGCCGAGGAAGACTGCTGGCTCATATTCAAACATGAGGTTATATCATTTTCAGTCCAACACATATAATACAGTAAATGGAAAAACATCAGTTGGCCTTGGAGCTCCAGGAAAGGACCATATATGGCACAGCTTGGATAAGAACAAAGGCACAGCTATCTATTACTGGGGAGGGCAGGAGGGGTGACTCCCTTTCGTCTCTGTGCTTGGGAAAGAAGAAGAGGCGGCGCCTTCAGGAATGCTCTAATCACTCCCAAAGCCAGATGCAACCTTGAGTCTAAAACAGTAAAGTAAACAGGATACCTTCAGCTGCTACCAATAACTCAGATGAACAGGGAGCTTGAAAACAGCACGTGATCAGCACGTGATCAGCACATATTAAGAAAAATGGCGTTGGTATGGTACTTGGCCTATTCCTCTGGAAGCAGATTTACATGGAGGGAAAGGAGGGTTTCTTCCTAGCAAAAGACATGTATATCAAGCAGAAAGTATACATATAGATACATCATGCTAACATAACATAGTTCCAATACCACTTGTACACGGGAAATCTAATTTTTATCCCTCAATACTAATCTCAAGTCAAAAATTATATAACAGAGTGAAAGTTAAATAAACAATGTTCAAAGTACAGAAATTCGCTGCCGATAGTGCAATGTCACAGGTGTGATGATGTCACATGAGAAAGAAACAACAGAGATCGGAATCAGAATGTGTAGAGACAAAAGGGCAGTAGCCCTGTTCAAGATAGGCTATTAGGTTCCTAGGAAGTATTGTAATTCGTGGTCAATGTTCAGGCCGTGTCTCACGGTATGCAGATGCAATATCCAAGTTGCCTCCAGGCGTCTCAGTCTGAGTTCGCGATTCCCACCTCTGACACTTGGTTGAGTGACATCCATACCAAAAAAATTAAGTTTCTTGTGTGTCCCTTGCGTCGGGCATGATGCCACGTGCAGGGCCATGGGGTATCTAGCATCTCCGTTTCGCATTGCTCTGACATGTTCCATGATTCGCTCCTTGAAAGGTCTGATGGTGCTACCAACGTATTGTCTCTTGCATGTGCACTCCAGAATGTATATTACATATTTCGTATTGCAGTTGATATTCCAATTAATGTCATACTTGCGTTTCGTTGCACCTGAGAAGGTTTTTGTACCATTCTGAGCCCATTTGCAAACCCCACAGCAGCCACATTTGAAAAAACCTTTAGTGTGTGGAGTGAGCCAGGAAGAAGTTGTGGTGGTGCGTGGGACTGAGTCTATTTCTTAGAGATCTACCACGTCTGAAGGTGATCAAGGTCTTGTTGTGATGAACTCCCTTAACGTTCTGTCTGCTCGTAAAGTGTCCCAGTGTTTGTTGAAGCTGTTTCTTATCACCAAGCTTATCTCATTATAGTCTGTGATGAGCCTAACTGGTTGGGTCTTAGATTTGGATTTTAATTTCACAAGAAGGGTTTTGTCTCTCTTTGTTTTCCCAATTCTCAGAGCAGCTTTTTGTATGATGTGGGGTTTGTAACCCCTTCTGGTAAATCTGTTTTTCATGCCAGTTAGACAGTTCTCAAATTCAGTATCTTCACTACAGTTTCTTCTTGCTCTTTTGAACTCTCCATAGGGAATGGCCTGTATTTGATGTATCGGATGGGAAATTCCCGCATGCAGGATGGCATTACAAGAGGTTTCTTTGCAGTAGAGTCGACTGTGTAGTGTGTTTTCTTTTACATACAGTTCTACGTCCAGGAAGGTCACTTTGTTACTACTGGAGGTGCATGTGAAGCGCATGTCCATGTCGTTAGAGTTAAGATGGTCACAGAAAGCCACTAATTTTTCTTGCGAACCAGACCAAAGAAGAATGGAGGATGTGTGCAAGATTATCAAGGTAGTCTGAAGCCACTGTCAACGAAAACTGTTGAATTGCACCGAATAGTCTTTCAGACATTTTTTTTTTGTTCTTTTAGAAATACATGGGTTCAGACTACCTGTTAATGATTGCGACATTCTCCTTTCTTGGAAAGTTTGTTCCTTCCTCAAAAGTTCTAAGAACTGATAGAAATTAGGATGAGATTTGCCAATTGATTTATTGAAGGAGTTGTGCCATCCCTCTATTGCATTGTGTGTATTTGCTCCTCCCTCTAAGCAGGTTGCGTAGCAGTTCCACCACTCCACATGGTAATGTGGGAGTAAACTGTAAACTAAGGGAACTACTGTGGGGCCGATTCCGATCTCGGTCATAAGGGCACCAAATCGGGTTCGGCCGTAGCGGATCCGATTCCGATGCTTCTTTTCCGACCGATCCGTACACGGGTCCGGACGACGAAGTACGATGCGAAGATGCGCGAATTCTCCGACTGACTCGTTCCCGGACCCGATCCGTCCGACTCGGTCGCACGCAAACCGACGCGCGCAATGGAGACGATTCTCGACCAACGAGTACGATGCTGGAATCGGACAGCTCGACCGAGTCAGAGCGTCTGGCTTGCAAAAGCTCCCGGAGTCGGACTTCGGTGGTTCGCATCAGACCCCCCGACACCCGCATGCCGTATGACTCGCACACAGGGGGAGACGGTCTCCCCCACACAGGCATGTACGGCGCGGATGGCACCGATGCGTACCCACTGTAGGGGGCACACTTGTTCGAGACGTACCCATTCAGTCTATGGGAGCACATGTACGCTTCGTACAACTGGCTCCCATTGACCTCTATGGGAGTCTAACCGAACCGAGTCTGACAGCGTACGTGCAAATCGTACTTGCCCGGTCGGACTGTAGGGGTCCAGCTCGGTCGGAAAACACTCCGGATCCGACTCAGTCGGAGTGCTTTCCGACCCGGATCGGAATCGGCACCTGTGTTGTTAATATATGCGTGAATAGTGTTTATTCGGGTGAATGGATGGGGCGTGCTTTTAAACGTTCCATCCATAATCCAAATATCACTGTTCTCCAACCATACAAGATTATGGGGTGTGCTAAAGATTAGAATTTTCTTTCGAGGGTTTTGGTAGTCTTATAAAAGGAAAGTTTCATTAGAAACAGTTACAGAGAGTTCAGGTGGAATGAATATGTCAGAATAGGTTTGGGGTGTTACTCTTTGTGGATTACTTGCCTGTTTTTTTATATTGAATAATTTGTCTCAAATTAGGAATTGTGGGCATACTGCTTGCAACATTTGGTGGAACGTGTTGGGCTACCTCCCTCAAAATTGCACAACAGGGTTCATTGGAGGTCGATGCAATATCTTTAATTTCATTTATGGTTTTTCGAACCTCAATCTCCATTGTAGAGGCAGAGTTTTTATGGTCTGTGGTTCTTAAAAGTCACCAAGAGTAACCACGCTGCCTGTGGAATGTGTTGAGTAGTGTTGCACACACCTTCAATGACACCTGGGTTCAGTGAGTCTCTCCTTACAATAAACATACCCACTATGTTTGAGGAGTCTGTTTCCCCTGCTGAAGGTTATATATCTCGCTTCTTGATTGAAGACATTTTCTGTTCTGGATTGAAAAAGAAAAAAAAATGTTAATTTATTTATAATTATTGCGTTTACCTGTTTTGAAGAAAAAAACCACAGTACAATTCTTTCATTATTTTTCAATGTTCTAAGTAAATGTTGTTTGACGTGTGATTAACTGTTTGAAAACGGTTGCGTTTCCAATTTTGTTGTTATGTTACTTTAAAAATTCTTTATTGGGAGAGGAAAATGGTTAATTAATTTGATTGATAACGTTTTCTTGCATCTTACCCTATGAAAAGATGTTGCTTGATGCTTTTAGTTTCGAGGTCCCTTTTGATAATTAGTTGATTCTGGAAAGGAAAAAATATTTTGCATATTATTAGTTTTATATTTTTTGATGGATTGTTGCTAGTGAGAAAAGTAAGGTTAAGTAACTTTATTGTTTAATGTTTCAGTTGTCTTACCTTTTATGCTTGGTTTTATAAGTGGTTTTCTGTTTCTTGACCACGTTGAATTTTATTTTGGTCTGAAATAGTAGAAAAAAGATTATTGTCTAGTTTAGGTTATATTTGAAAAAAGTTTCACCTGAAATAGAATTACATATTAATGGTTATGCAAGAACAGGATAATGTATAGCTAATTTTTTTATCTTTTCACACAGTTATGTTACTTTTGCATTATTATTTAATAGACATAGGGGCATATTCTCAAGGATCTATCGCCAAGTTATCGGCACTTTAGCTCAGCCAAAGTCGCGATAAATTAATCGCACCATTCACAAGCAAACAGCCGATATCACCAGTTTTCCTCAAAAAACATCGCCACAGATGACCCCGGCAACTATTGTTAATGAGATGCAGAGTAGGCGTTCCCGAACAAAAAGCCGCGACACACCTCAACATTCTCAACGACCAGCCAGATCGGAGATAAGATCACAAAACATGCGATAAGGCGAGTTAGCAGCAGGAAATTAACACTTTGCCTGAACTTGTGCAAAGTCGGACGACAACCGGCACCAGGAAAGGGAGCTCAGACCACAGCCACACCTGAAGACCAACAGATGCCATGGAGCCACTGATCATGCAGCTCACAGCACCCACCACCACCACCACCAAGACCGCCACCCCCCGGACCACCCCAGACCACCACAGAGGCAGTGCAGACAAAGACAAGAGACCTTCAGAAAACACACCAGCCTCACAGACCCAACACCAGAGAATGTCAGTGCCCACCACAGGCTCAAAAGGACAACCTTCCCACGCATCCTGACCACCACTGCCCACAGGCAGATGCCAACACAGCAGACAACCAACTTCCCACCTCAGACAAAGCTGATGGCTGTGCTGCACGTGTTGGCCTCTGGTACCTTCCAACCAACAACTGCCAGAGTCGGAGGAGTCTCACAGCAAGCCCAATCCAAGTTCCCCACAACTGTCTTGGATGCCATCATCAGTTTGGTACCACACTACCTTTACCTTTCCCACACTGCACAGGAACAGCTGATGACCAAGCAAGGCGTCTATGCCACAGCTGGCTTCCCGCACGTGTTAGGGGGCAATTGACTGCACACATGTCCTACCTGTGAACCCTGGCAACATTGCACACAATAACGGCAACCTAAAGCACATGCATTTCATCAAAGTGCAGGCAACAGTGGACCACCTGAGAATCTCCACCGACCTCGACGCCAACCACCCAGGCAATGTGCATGATTCCTACATCTTCCGACAGTCCATCATCAACCAGCGCTTCCAGGCTGGCACCTACGGAAATGCACTGCTCGTTGGCAAGTACCAAATGAACACACCACACACCTCAACTCCGCAATCATGCAACTCACAACACTGGGAATGCACATGTCACAAACTCACATACAACATGCCAAACAACATGCCCACCCACCAGACACAGCAGCACAACTTACTGTGGCAACCTGGGCCAGTCATCCACATAAGCCATCAACGGCATGGCACCTTAGCCACACAATAGCAGATTGTGGGAATAGGTGGGGACCAGGTATGTGCGAAGGAGGCAAATGACCGATGAATGAGAATGTACACAATGCCAAGAGTGGCGTGGATGTGATGGCCCGACTGCAGTATGCAGACTTCACACATATCCATGTCGACATGTGGTAAATATTCTTTTACCTGGACTGAATTTCATACGGAATCTAAAATAAAATAGCTCAGAATAATAAGAGGCAGAATCCGTGGTATAAGAGGTTTCTGAATGGGCTTTATTCCAAAATGGCCGACTCGAGTCGCGGCCTTCAGGTTCCGTCACCACGGGGGTTCAGGAAGTGAAGTACGATATTTTATTGACAGGAAATTGCTTTTATAGATCATACATTACAATGAAACCAATGTAGAAGGCGTAACAATTGATAAGAGAAACGATACTATAAGTGCGTAACCGAAAATGGGCGTAATAAGGAGTAAAAAGAAACATGATTGGTCATAATGTTGTGCATAGGTGGATCTATAAGATAATACTTGGCATAGATGCGCGCGCAGCAGCATGACGTGTAATTGACGTGCAACTAGGGGGTGAAGGGGACTTGACATTTAGCTCTACATGTGGAGACAAAAAGTCTGGGGGGTCAAGTCAACCTAATCCCAAATCATATCTAACATCCTATGTTTAAAGAACTATGTTATCCACAAGGAAGGACTCTCGGACAGAATCTATTCTATACTGACTGTGAGTGCGTGTACAAGCGTCTAAGTGTCTATATGAGATGCGAGGGGCAGAAAACTTTCCATGGCAACAGGGCTATGAATTACTTGCATGAGGACAGAAAGGCCGAGCCCTTTGCTTGGGAGCTAAAGGAAATGTTTACCCAAACTACTAGACAGGAATGCATCGGCTGAGGAGCAAAGTAGATAATTCGAAGGTGAAATACAGCTTCTTGGCAGGCAGGCGAAACTGGCCGAGGCAGGCACCGTTAGCTGCACAGGAAGTAGGACAAAGTTCATGGATACAGATGCGGGCTCAAACTGATGCTGTCAGAGGCAGAGAGCAGGGAAAGGCTTTGAGGACAGAATCGGGCCTACTCTGCCTGAACTGTAAAAATGGAGTAACTTAGCCATAAAAAGTCGGTGGCCTTTCATACTTAGGAATCGAATATCCAGCCCATTGATGGCGGATCTGACAGAGGACATGTTGATGGTGGGCGCACATGTGTTTGCGTCATCAAAACTGGAACTGGAGGGAACATACATGTACTTGTGACATGCACATAGAACCGTTGGGGTCCAAGATAGGGGACATAACTGATCAGGAAAATTCACATTTCCACATTCCCTCCTTGTCCCCTACTTGCCCTTCAAGAGATATCGATCTTCATTAATCCATCGATTTGCTCATGGAGCATCATTTCTTCTTCTTTCTTCTTCCGGAATTTTGAACGAAAACCTTGATGTGGAATACACGATGTGGTACACAGACCACAAATCGCTGGTCCACATTGCAGGCATAAGCAGCAACTGAATAGTATAAGAAGGCCAATACCTAGGAAGGACAGAAATCTCCATCCCCAGGCTGATATCACACTCCAAAACCACTCGGACCACGTCCAAGTGCCTGGATTCTCGTGTATCTGGCTCACAATCTTATGAAGGCGTGTTATGGCTTTATATACGGATGGCGAATTTTCTGGTATGAATACGCAGCAGCTGGATCCGATGACCCTACAAGCTCCGCCCCTATCGGCCAGGATGACGTCAAGGACAAGACGATTTTGAAGAACAACAATTCTCATCACCGATTGTTCCTCTGTCAGATTGCCTAGGGCGGCTATAGTCTCATTCACTACAGCTTCAAGAGTCTTGGTTAGCCTACGTATCAGCTTACTATTTGAAATTGTACCTATATAGGGAAAGATACCTTTATTGAAATCTACATACTTGTCCCATGCCGTCTCAGTATAATCGACAACTGGGAGATCTCTTCGCTCTCTATTGTGTACTAAATGAACATTTCGATAATAATCAGGAGGAGCTAGGAAAACAGGTGGCAAAAGGAATGCTATGTAACAGGTACCATCCCAATCTAGAGGCAGACGCATATATGCGGTCTGACCACATATAAAGTAGGAATGGCGAGAAGCTCTAAATGAAGATTTACCTTGATCACTATATTCTACTGTAGTAACGCATTTGCTATGGCCCATATGTATGGAACCAACTTTTCTTACACATAATTCACCCTTAACTGGAAATACTGACACAGTGGGCAGAATTAGTTCAACTTCGGATTCGACATTCAGAATCATAAGATTAGGTGTAAAATTACCTAATCCATACACTTCATTTTCTAGATCAGTTCCTGTTCTACTGGGGTGACCCTCCTTATCTGGGTAACAGACTTTGAATAAAACTAGATTCAGATTTCCCCATATCCAATGGTGTTGATAAACTGCTGTGTCTGAGTCTATGGAATTTAGTAAACTAAACCATGCTCCACAGGAGCCATTATGTGTGAACGGATGGGGGAAGAAAGGCAGAACTCCTTTGTTATTCTGATAGGGAGGGAGTCGGCCACACACCCAATAATTAGTGGCATTACTAGTCTGATGGGAATGATGTAACATACTAATGAAAGTGTTATTACGCAGCGCAAGTCTATAGGATAATTCATGTGGGGGTAGGTCACTAAAAGAATGTTCGTCAGTTATATTAAAAATATGTTTAGAAACAGGATAATACATATGCAACAATATACTTGCAGTAATTATTATAAAACTCAAGAAAAACAAAATTAATAATGTCACTATACAGTGGCTACGCAGTGCTTTACAGTATGTTTAATATCTACGTGGCCCCCCTTGCTAGACTAGTAAGATCGCAGGGGATGGAGGTGGTATCATATGCCGACGACACCCAGATCATGGTTTCGCTGACTCAATCCTCTGTCATAACATCTGCCTTTGGCTTCCGGTCTTGCATGCAACATGTTGCAGACTGGATGGTTGCAAACTCCCTGAAGCTAAATGGCGATAAGACTGAGGTTTTGATTTTCGGGAAGAACCAGGAGGTTTGGTCAAGTGAGTGGTGGCCTTCCTCTCTGGGTACCTGCCCGACTCCATCTCAATCTGCCAGAAATCTGGGTGTAATGTTCGACACCTCACTCTCAATGTCCCTACAGGTGAATCGGACTGTCTCGACCTGCTGGGGCGTGATCAGGACACTCAATAGAATTCGCAGCTATCTGTCACTTCAAGCTCGCAAGCAGATTGCAGTCGCCCTTGTTGGCTCCAGGTTGGATTATTGCAACTCTCTTTACATGGAAGCCAACAAGGGCCTTATACATCGACTGCAAATCGTGCAGAATGCTGCTGCACGTTTTGTCCTGGATCTCTCCAGGTCTTCTTCTGCTACTGCTGCGAGGAGAGACCTTCATTGGCTGCCTATTCAGCACAGAATTAACTTTAAAATTCTGTGTCTGACATACAGAGCAATGGAGGATGAATCTAAAGGCGCCATCAGCTCCTTGCTTACTCGTTACTGCCCTTCAAGAAGTCTGCGTTCTTCAGGGCTGCTTCAACTTGTTGTCCCTCGTTTTAAGCTCGCCAGATGGGGAGCCAGGGCTTTCTCAGTTGTTGCTCCACAACTTTGGAACAGCCTGCCGATAGAGCTGAAGACTCTGCCTTCTTTAGCTCTGTTTAAAAAGGCCCTAAAAACCTGGTGCTTCTCTAGAGCTTACACAGGTTGAGCTGCAGGAGCTTTGTTATGAGCTGGATTTGGAATTAGGCGCCTTGACGCCCATTGGGCTATGTTTGCGCATGACAAGATCCCTTTTATTATTATTATTATGTCGTTTCAACATTGTTCTTGATTGTTCATGATTCAGACCTAAGGGATACATGTCGGGACAGATTCAACCGCTTCACCTAGGAGAGGACTTAAACAATCAAATCGTCCGACGGCCTGGGTCTAAGTTTTAGTTTGTAGAGGTCTGTGCTACTGGCCTCAGCCAAAGGTAGCTTTGAGTCAATGGGTGAAGACACACGAGGAGGACTGTTTATATCTGAAGGAAGTCCATGAAATTTCTTGATGTGGCTTGAATGGATCCAACCTTTTCTTCCTTCGATCTTCACGGCTGTCCTTGTGGTCAACAGGACTAGCTTAGGTGTCTTCCACCTGGGCTCCAGTTGAGTCTTTCTGTCAAAGTTCCTCACAAGGACATAATCGCCCGGGATTACGTCATGGGGTTTCACCTCAGTGTTGTCAGGAAAGGCTGCAGCTACCTGTGAACGACAAGATTGTAGTGCAGACATCAAGGAAGCCAGGTAATCTGTCAGCATATTACAATCAACATCAGTTATTTTACGGGGTATAGGCGTCCCCCACATATTCGGTGGTCTGCCGAAGATCACCTCATACGGGGATAGCCCTGTTCGAGAGTGTGCTACCATTCTTATGTAAAATAGTGCAACTGGTAAGGCTACTATCCAGTCAACACCTTTCTCCTTACATATTTTAGACAATCTGATTTTCAAAATTTGATTATGTCGTTCCACGAGACCTGCTGCCTCGGGGTGTCGGACACAATGAAACTTCCACTGATATCCCAACAAAAGTGAGACATGTTTCATTAATTCGGATGAGAAAGGCTGGCCGTTATCTGAATATACAACACGTGGTAAACCGTACCGTGGGAAGAATTCTCGAACTAGCTGCTTGGCAGTGGTCGGGGCAGTGTAATCTGATACTGGGTACGCCTCAGTCCATCGGGAGAGAGCGCAGACAACTACAAGAACATATTTGAATCCTCGACATCGTTCCATCTGGATATAATCCATCTGGAGAGCTTCGAAAGGATGATCAGGAGTATGAAATCCACCCTGTTCTACGGGAACACTTTTTCCTGGGTTGAACTGACAACATATCATACAGGTACGGACTTTTTGTTTAGCTGCTGCTCGTAAATGTTTATTGAACCAAATGTGTTGAATGCTATCTAGCATAGCTTTCTCTCCTAAATGCGCCGGACTGTGAATTGTAGCTATAATGGCTTGGACCATAGAGTCAGGAAGAAACCATACAGATTTCTCCTTTGTCATCCATCCCTGATCTGTCTGGAACCCTCCTAGTTCAGTCCATTTCTTTATTTCTTCTGTTGTGGCATGTGACTGTATGTCAATTATGTCAAGCGCGGGATCCTTAATTGTCATACATTGTGTTGGTGTCGGGACTATTGGCTTTGTCATGTCGGATGTGTGAGTCTGAGCAGTCTGTTTAGCTGTTCTGTCAGCTAAATCATTGCCTTGAGAAATGATATCAGTAACCTTCGTGTGTGCTTTACATTTCATAATCGATATAGCAGTGGGCAGATGGATTGCGTCTAACAAAGCATGAATGAGAGACCCATGCTGAATATGGGTCCCATGAGAAGTTAAATAACCCCTCTCTCGCCAAAGCACCCCGAAGTCATGTACGACTCCAAATGCATAACGTGAATCAGTGTATATGTTAACTTTCTTATTTGTGGCTTGAATACAGGCTTGTGTTAGAGCAATAAGTTCTGCTGCTTGGGCTGACAAAGTATCTATACAGTTTGTTTCAATAACTTCAGTGTCTGTTGTAACTGCATACGCGGCCACTAAATCTCCTGTACTTGTTCTCATGCACGATCCATCTACATACAAAGTCAGGTCTGGATCTAACAATGGAACGTCTGTTAAGTCTTGTCTAGGTTTCGTCTTTATTTCAATAACTTCAACACAATCATGAGCTAGTGGGTCTGTTCCAATTACAGGTAAGAGTGTAGCAGGATTCAATGTATTACAACGTCGGATCTCTATGTGTGGCTGAAACAATGTCAGTTCATAACCGGTAAGTCTTGCTATGGTCAAGTGTTGTGTTTGCGTTCGGTTCACAAGAACTTCTACTGCATGTGGTACTTGTACTGTCAATGGATGTCCTAACACTATGGCATCGCTTTGTCTTATTGCTAAAGCTGTTGCTGCCACTGATTTCAGGCACGCAGGCAAAGCCTGAGCTACGGGATCTAATGTACTGGAAAAATAAGCACATGGCTTGCGTGATCCTGCTTGTTCCTGAGTGAGTACTGACAAGGCAGTACCTTCGCGTTCTGTAACAAAAAGTGTAAAATGTTTGCTGTAACATGGTGTCGCTAAAACAGGTGCTTGACATAAAGCTTTCTTTAAGCTTTCAAAAGCTTGTGTATGTTCCTGAGTCCAAGGGAGGACAGTCGATGTGGCTGCCTCCTGTGTTGTCAACTGAATGAGTGGTTTTGCTAGGAATGCATATTGAGGGATCCACTGCCTACAATATGAAGTGAGGCCTATGAAAGCCCGCACCTCCTTTTGTGTCTGGGGTATTGACATGTTAGCAATTAACTGAATGCGATCTGGTGTAAGCTGCCTTCCCTCCTTGGACAGCGAGTGACCAAGATAAATAACTCGCTGGACACAGAATTGCAGCTTAGAAGGAGACACCTTGTGCCCCTTGTCGGCTAGAAAATGTAAAACTGTCAGAGAAGCCTTTTCACATTCGGGTTCGCTTCTAGCGGTGATCAGCAGATCATCGACATATTGAAGCAGTGCAGTATTAACTGGCATGTGTATACTGTCAAGTTCTCGTTTCAGTGCTTGGCTATAGATGCTGGGGCTTTCTGTGAATCCTTGAGGAGCGCGTGAGAATTTAAAACTGCGCCCATTCAAACTGAATCCGAACAAATATTGACTTTCCGGATCTATGGGGACGCTGAAAAAGGCATTCTTGAGATCAATTACAGTAAAGAATGTTGCTTCGGAATCAATTGCTGTCAATAATGATGAGATATCGGGGACCACAGGAAATTGTGGCACAATGCACTTGTTTAGTTCACGCAAGTCAATAACCAATCGATATACTGGCGGAGCAGTAGGATCAGTTCGTTTAAGAATCGGAATTATCGGTGAATTACATACATTGGAGTCTGTTTCTACAACTACTCCTTGGGCAATTAGCTCGTCAATGATTTTCAGCAAAGCCACTACAGCATCTTGCGGTAACTTGTATTGTCGCATTCGTGGTAGTACCACTCCTGCCTTTAATGTGACTCGGTATGGTGTAATGTTCATGCAACCAACATCAGTAGGGCCTTGTGCCCATAGATGTGCTGGTAGAGTCTGTAATCGGCGATCCATGTCTCTGGATACATAATGACCTTTAAAATCACGTAAAAACAACCTTACTCCTTCCGGAGAACAACAGATAATAGCCCCTAGGGCTTTTAATGTCTTTATACCTAACAAGTTTTCTGGACAGGATTTGGTAAGCAATAAATCAGTAGTTCGTGTCAAGGGACCAATCGTAAGTGGAAGTGGCTGTGATACCTCATTAACAATAGGCTTTCCTGAGAAACCAAGGGAAACATTTTGAGAGCCTGAGAGGGGTGCCCCTGGAACTTCACTACGCTTTATTGTTGTTCGACTTGCCCCTGTATCGAGTAAGAATTTTCTATCTTGACCTAATAATTCACTATGTACATAAGGTCCTTCTTGATCTACAGGAATCTCAATAAGTGGTAAGTCAACTTCCCTCTCTAGGCTAGTTCATGCGTAACGCTGATACTCAGGATATTCATATTGGGCAGTCTGATACATTTGTCGTGTTGTGGTTTGTGTGGCAGTAGCAGGCAACGGTGGTGCAGCTGGCACAAACTGTATGGGTTGTTGTGAGGCTGGCATAGACTGTTGCTGAGCTGGCATGGACTGTCCATGCTGCGTAGCTCCTTGTTCATTCTGATCCTGTCTGAGTGGTCGTGGTCTTTCTTTTGCAATACCTATAGCTATATTACGCTTCAGGACTTGACAATCGTGTACATAATGGCCTAGTTGTTTACAGTAATTGCACGTTCCTTTTACAGGAACTGCTGATTCTCCGGAATGCGTCACACCCTTTTTGTGACCATCCGCTGGTACTGTCTGAGAAACTAGCATTTTCATTTTTGTATCCTTCATACGTCTTTGTTCGTGTTCTTGTTCATCTCTAATTCTATTGTGATGATACTGTAACATTTGTAGCATTTGTGACGGAGTGTTACTTTGCCAGGTACTCTCGAATTTCAATATTCTATTCTTCACTGGAGGCAATGCATTTTCTACTAATTTTGTCACAAATAAATGTGGATACGACTCACTACTTGCTTTTATACCACTATTTACACCAAAACATTTTTCAAATCGGGCATAATAATCACTTGTGTCTTCATCATGCTTTTGTTTACAGGCTGAGATTGCACCCCAATCTTCCTTTTTCGTAGTTAATAAACGTGGCAGTACTTGTACTAGTAAACCTGGTAATGCTTTAACTTTATCCCCGAGCCCTGAACCTGCAGTTCGGGCCCTTTCTTCTGCTTCTAATGCTGTCCAATCTATCTTTTGGTCTCCCACTTCCCACTCTTTTTCTTTCAGTTTTTCATAAATGCCAGCAGGCATTAGTACCTTTAATATCGTCATAATATCAGGATAGGTATACTCTCCCATCAGTAACATGTCTTTAATTTCTCGGTGAAAACCCGCTGGGTCTTTGTCATGACTGGGTACTACTTTCTTCATTTCTAACAATTCAATTTTTGTTATGGGTGTGTATACAAATACACGGTGAAACTGATTGTCTTCGCCTTTTATTGGGTGCACTTCTCGTAAGGGATTTTGTCTATCCATATAATACGGCGTTCTTTCCTTGCTGGGCAGCGAGAAAGAATCCGGACTTACAAAAAGGACGTACTGTTTACGTGACACTAATATTTCTTTAATTAACTTGTTACTAGAACCTCTCCATCTGTTCGCGAGTAGTTCCGTTAATATATCAGGTAAAGGACCAGGATCAGCATGTTGGCTCTTATATAATATAAGGAGTTGCTGAATCATATAGATTCCAGCTAAACGTTGTTCATCTGGACTGAGGTTAAAAAACGTGTGTGCTACGGTCTCATCACCGTATTTTCCAGGACTGTCAATCCAGTGGACGGCTGATCTGGCTAATTCTTGCTCATCCATGGAATCGAGGAGGTGGTAACCCCTTCGTTCTCGGAGTATTTTATCTGCGGCTTGAAACAAATGTTCAGGAGACTTCAGATTTATTATAGGCGTCGGATACGTTCTGCTATTATTTGGACATACAGAGTGTATGGGATCAGAAAAGCATCTAGTATTATTACAGGATCTTCCTCTACCTACATAGGCTATGGTCTCTGACTGTCTTACGGAGTCCCCTGATTCGGACACTTCATCTTGCTCGAACTCGTCTGTTTCCAATCTTTCTTCATGAATACGTTCTATTTCTTTACGGATTTTTCGGCACATGGCTATTATACAGTTTTGCTTATCGTGTCTCCCTTCTGATATATTCTGGCTCCATCTTGTAAGAATAAGCATCGCATTCGGGTCTACCCCCGGTCGGTCTTGATTTCTGATCACACAGTTTATGAGGAAACGTAACAGTTCCCCCTGTATCTCTACTTTCTGGAATTCCATAGCTCTATTAATACATTCTGGATCTCGCCCTGTTTGAACAAAATGATATATCTTATCTAGATGCGCAGTCATTCCTGGTAACTTCGCTAAATACCCTGCGGCTCGTCTGATGCGTAATGATGCCAGGACCATTTCGTCCTCTTTACCGACCACCGGGTCATATCTACAATCTATAAGAAGTTCCTTAAGCGCACGTTCACTTACGAATTTGGGTGTACGTGAATGCGCTGACTCTTGAAAAACAAGTTTATTTATTCTAGGTGGCGTAAAAGTATTGCTAGCACCTCCCGTGGCCCCATCTGGGGCGTCGGGTGTGAATGGATTCGTCGAACGTGACACAGCAACTATAGGTGTGGACACCACTGTAGAATCGATTGCGGAGACAGATGCGGAAACAGATGTGCTTGCCGAAGCTTGTGTCGGGACTTGCTGTTGCACAGGGACAGATACCTGATCCTGACGTTGAACCCCCCCGCCAGACGGTCTATGTGGTGCGGGGTTAGCATACTCGGGAGCTGCGTCATCTAGATATGAGGAAAGAAAAACATCTTCTGCGGTTCTGGGATGTCCTTTAGGATGTACCTTAATTGGAAATAATGGGGGTGGCAAGTCTTTTGGCATCTCTGGAGCAGCCTTAGGTAATCCTTCGGCTAGAAGGGGATACATACCATTCATAAGGGCATTTCTTTGTCTATCTACTTGTTCTGATTTCACTCGGATACCTTCCTCAATTAATAGATTTTCTTGAACTTTATTTGAACTTTCTTTACTCCTCTCTTCTTGTCTACGTGCTTTTTCTGTACGTCTATGAGATTCTTTACGCCATAACTCAACAGCGTCTTTCTGTGACTGTCTGACTTTTCTTTTCCATAATTCTTCCTCGACTTTCATGATGCACTCTGCATCCCAGGTTCCCGCTGCGGGCCACCTTTGACTTTCTGGCAATCCCTTGGTATAATCTACCCATAAATCAAGAAATAATATGGCATCTAAGCCATGCTTGTGATACATAAAATGCCCTGGAGTGTCCCTAGGAGGAATAGGAACTGCTTCTTCAAGCACCCCTTTTCTAGTAGTAATCTGTCTTAACTTCGAAAAGAGCGGCATATTGACAACTGATCTGATACCTGGTCTTGAACACACTTAATACGAAAAACACAATAATGAACAATCACTCATACCACAATATGCAGGACATTTTAACACATTAAATATTGAACATAAAACATTATTAAAAATGACCAACAATGATGACAGTCTGCATAACTAATCACCAAGCAGAATTCTCGACAATAACTAGATACTTCGGAATACTTGATATACTGCTAAACAGTACATATACACTGCTAAACAGTGCAGACCGGATTTGTGTACCCAAATCCGTCTTGACCGGCACAACCTATGTGCGCGTCAACACGCCTCCCCGGCGATGGTACTCACCGGGTAGCTCCTTGAAACGGAAGGCCTCGGAGAATGAACTGGACTCGATGACTGTGGACATCGGACCCTCTGGACATCGGGATTTTGAAAACCTGGTGGGCCTCTGTATACCTCGGATCTTGCTCTCTCAGCTAGGCTCTGGTCGGGATACTTCGCACTTCTCACCGCCTCGTCTGGGTTGATCGCAGCCTCAGTCGCCCCCGCTTGACCGGAGGGAGCTACAGGAAATCCTGCTGGTACGCGTTATGGTCCGTCCAGCTGTGGCAGGAGACCGGGCCTGCAACGCACCGCCGGCGCGTGAGATGAGAAAGTGTCCCTGTTCGGGCGCCATTATGTGGTAAATATTCTTTTACCTGGACTGAATTTCATACGGAATCTAAAATAAAATAGCTCAGAATAATAAGAGGCAGAATCCGTGGTATAAGAGGTTTCTGAATGGGCTTTATTCCAAAATGGCCGACTCGAGTCGCGGCCTTCAGGTTCCGTCACCACGGGGGTTCAGGAAGTGAAGTACGATATTTTATTGACAGGAAATTGCTTTTATAGATCATACATTACAATGAAACCAATGTAGAAGGCGTAACAATTGATAAGAGAAACGATACTATAAGTGCGTAACCGAAAATGGGCGTAATAAGGAGTAAAAAGAAACATGATTGGTCATAATGTTGTGCATAGGTGGATCTATAAGATAATACTTGGCATAGATGCGCGCGCAGCAGCATGACGTGTAATTGACGTGCAACTAGGGGGTGAAGGGGACTTGACATTTAGCTCTACATGTGGAGACAAAAAGTCTGGGGGGTCAAGTCAACCTAATCCCAAATCATATCTAACATCCTATGTTTAAAGAACTATGTTATCCACAAGGAAGGACTCTCGGACAGAATCTATTCTATACTGACTGTGAGTGCGTGTACAAGCGTCTAAGTGTCTATATGAGATGCGAGGGGCAGAAAACTTTCCATGGCAACAGGGCTATGAATTACTTGCATGAGGACAGAAAGGCCGAGCCCTTTGCTTGGGAGCTAAAGGAAATGTTTACCCAAACTACTAGACAGGAATGCATCGGCTGAGGAGCAAAGTAGATAATTCGAAGGTGAAATACAGCTTCTTGGCAGGCAGGCGAAACTGGCCGAGGCAGGCACCGTTAGCTGCACAGGAAGTAGGACAAAGTTCATGGATACAGATGCGGGCTCAAACTGATGCTGTCAGAGGCAGAGAGCAGGGAAAGGCTTTGAGGACAGAATCGGGCCTACTCTGCCTGAACTGTAAAAATGGAGTAACTTAGCCATAAAAAGTCGGTGGCCTTTCATACTTAGGAATCGAATATCCAGCCCATTGATGGCGGATCTGACAGAGGACATGTTGATGGTGGGCGCACATGTGTTTGCGTCATCAAAACTGGAACTGGAGGGAACATACATGTACTTGTGACATGCACATAGAACCGTTGGGGTCCAAGATAGGGGACATAACTGATCAGGAAAATCCACATTTCCACAGACATACACCGCTGGTGTCTGGAGTGTAGTGTAACCATGGGCGTAATTCGCGAAGTAGCGCTACGCGTAGCTACGCATAGTGCACTTCGCACTACGCGAGCTACGCGTAGCACTTCGTGAACTGCGTAGTACCCTGTTTTAGGGGTGGGCGGAATTTGCGGAATTAACCTTCGCAAATTATCACGAAAATGTTTAAAATTATCGCAAACAAGCAGAAATATCGCGAAGATGCGGAAGTTTTTTTCCGGCATGTTCGCGAGATTTTCTGCATGGTTGCGGGTCGCCAACTTACCCATGTGGTTGCTTGCGGGCGCGGCCATCTTGTTTTGAGTTGTTCTCGCGGTGCATGATCGCGAGAAGAAAGACGTGATCGCGCGACGCATGATGTCACTGCGGGCGCGAACTGTCGCGAGACAGCGCAAATGGCTAAAAACAATACAACATCTCATGGAGAACGCGACCGGATCAAGAAAACTTGTCGGCGAACGCAGGGATTCAGGTAAGGCGATCGCGCGCGCGCGAGAATGTATTATTTTACAGCGCGAGCAAGAAACAAATTATCGCCAAGCTGCGGAAACAGGAATTTTTAACATTTTCGCGCTCTCCGCGGAACGCGAAAATGTCAAATTATCGCAATTTCCGCGAACGGAACGAAATTTTTGCCCAGGCCTACCCTGTTTGCACTGATGCCGTTTTCAATGATTGCACAGTGCAGACAAGCATCTGGCACTGTGCAATCATTGAAAACTGCATCTTGCACAGTACGAGCTGTAGTTTTCTGCCGCTCAAGTAGATTTTTACTCGAGCGGCAGCTTTTTTCAACGCGGACTGGAAGTTTCTCATCGTGAGCAATGAGAAACCTGACCTCCCGCGTTGAGAATCTCGCCGGGAGGTTTATTTTCCATGCTCGCGATCGCCAACTTGATGTTGCTGATCGCGAATGAGGAAAAAGTCTCACCAGGATGTCATTTTGCTTGCTCGCGGTCGCCAACTTGACGTTGAGGACCGCAAGCAAGCAAACGCGTGTTTGCACTGTGCCACGTGCAATTCGCGTAGTGCGAAGTAGCGCAAACTTCGCAAACTACGCAAGCGTAGCGTAGTGCTTTGCCCAGGCTTAGTGTAGTGGACAGTGGACGCAACCATGTCACTCCTGCCAGTGGGGAAAATCCTGGAAATGTAGCTTGTTATGTCCCCCCCTGTAAGCAGAGTGGGCTGGCCCGGCGTATGCCAGGCCAGCATAGGGGTGTGAATAAAAAGCACGTAGCTCTGGGCGTGGTTCTCTTCCGGAATGCCCAACATCTCTGCCCCCTTCACCCCGCCATGAGGCCGTCGCCGTGAGCAGTGTTGCCTGTAATCCTGTGCACCTGCTACACCCCATGCCACTGGTCCCTGAACCAGTCCTGCCCGGCCCTGCACACCCAGGCCTCAATGCACACCTGCCGACACTGGCGTGTGTCGAAGAGGGCCCACCACATGCAGGTGCAAGCTCCAAGCCTGAGTGACGCGACATTGGCAGCCTCCTCAGACCATTACGGCCTCCGCGACACAGTCCCGCAGTACTCCTTTCTCATTGACGTACTCCACCGGCATACACAGCGGACTAGTAGGTCACACATTTAGAACTGAGTCTTGATTACACTATGGCAGAGAACATTAATTATGGCTGATTTTATGTCACTATACTCCCTTTGATGTGGTGACACCAAGTCTGTGTATAGCATTCCAACCACACATGTCTGTGGGCCCACGCGGACTACTGCCCTCGGGCCACCCTGCGCTCGAGTAGGTCACACATTTGGGACTGAGTCTTGATCATACAATGTCCAAGTACACACATTAATGCAGAGGTTAAATCATTATACTCCCTTCGATGAGGTGACACCAAGTCTGTGCATAGCATCCCAAACACACTTGTTTGTGGGACATTGATGACTACGCCTTTGGCCTACACTGTGATCCAGCCGGCCTCACACCAATCCAATCCAGTTCGTACTAGGCAGGACACGGCATCATCCCTGACTGAACACCCGCACAGCTCTGGTGCTCCTACCTCCGTCAACCACAAGTCACCCCCACATGCCATTTCAATGTCGTGTGTTAGAGCTCCAGGAAGAGCTCCCTGAACAGCGGTTGTCCTGCGCTGACCGCTGCCTCTGGCCTACACTGCAGATGAGTAGATGCCATCATCTGCCTGATTCCCTGATCAGCACTACAGGTGCCACTGACTCAGTGCACCATGGCTTATGGACACTTCTGTTTGCCCATTGGGTGACCTCTGAACTTGCTCCGTCTACCACCATGATGCTCCGCAGTTGTCTCTGTAATGCTGGTGTTTTCTGTTTTCCTTTTGATGGTATTCACTGTTGTAGTTGTTGCCAGCACCAACCACTCATTGCGGGCTGGCTTACACTTACCCCACACACATCCAACACAGGTGTCACTGTACATGCACCCTGCCAATAAAGGTGTCGGGCGGACGTGCCAAGGACCTTGGACGTGTAGCTTTGTTGTCACCCACTCTATACATAAGGGGAGTGGACTGGGCCATTGTACGGAGGTCTGGCGTGGGTGTGTGAATGATAATTCTGGGGCTCTGGGCGTGGTTTACTACAGGACATGTGCAAATGCATGTGTCTCTGTCGCAGTGTGGGTCTCCTTTGTGGGGTGTAGGTGGTGCCTGATGGGACAGACACCCACGTATGTGATCTAGTTCAGCTTCCATGAGCTCTGACCCCACCCTCACCTGTTCGTCCACCTCCTTTTGGCATTCTGACACCTGGCATTGGAATGCAATGTGTGCCTCGGTGGAGTGTTGGGAGCCAGCCGTGGTGGTGGGTGCTTCCTGCTGTGTGGTCTGTGTAGGGGCTGGGGTCTCCTCTATGTAGCTTGACTGCTCTGCTCCTGGGGGTCGGTTGCCTAAGATGTCCATGAGCTGTTGTAGGGCGTCGGTGTCGGAAGTGTGGTGGTCCTCTCCAGCATCACTGTTGAGTTGTCTGGTCTGATCAGCTGGTGGTGTTGTTTGTCCCTCTGTAATGTGAAGGGGAGATGCATGTTGACATTGTTTTGACATGTATGTTGGTGCATTGTTCTTGTTTACATGCAGACTGTATGACAATGTACATTGTGACTGTTTGGGAGGTGCTGCAATTTGAGGCGGGGCAGTGGACATTTGGACTACATGACGGATATGAGTTTGTACACGTACATTTCCATCTCACAGTTTCCTACTATGTTAGATGTGATTGGCCTGTTTCTGCCCATGTGCGGACCCAGTTGCGTCCTCTGTACTGCAGTGTCCGTGTTGCACTTTGTACCACATTGTCGTGGGATGTGCTGTGATTGCTATGTGTGTGTGCTGCATTGTTCCACGGGGATGAGGGACATGATCCAGGGTCATTGTGAGTGTGCGGTGTGCTACACATCATTGTGCATGTGTACCATTGTGCCCATCACCCCCCGTCCCCCCAGTCCCTGTTCGTTACTCACCCTGTTGATGTTGTATCAGGTCCTATCGAGCTGTGTCCCAACTCCTTGCACTGCCTCCACACTGATGACTGTGGCCTCCATTTGCTCCTGCTCCTCCTGTGGCGCACGACTCCCACCTCCAGTTGCCGTTGCTGCCTTCCTGTTGGCAGCGGGTTTGTGCTTGGTTTGGCTTTTCCCATCATGCCCGTCACCCCCAGTCCCTGTTCGTTACTCACCCTGTTGATGTTGTGTCAGGTCCTATCGAGCTGTGTCTGTACTCCCAACTCCTTGCACCGTCTCCACACTGATGACTGTGGCCTCCATTTGCTCCTGCTCCTCCTGTGGCGCACGACTCCCACCTCCAGTCACCGTTGCTGCCTTCCTGTTGGCAGCGGGTTTGTGCTTGGTTTGGCTTTTCACATCATGCCAGCGCCTCTAGTTCTCCTCCATAGACCTCCTCGACACTCCGACTGCATTCACGTTTGTCATATTGACGTTCAGTTGATGGTAGTGTTTTGTCACCTCCGTGGCGCTAATCTGGTTTTTCTGCGGACTGCACCCCGTCTTCCTCTCCCTCGTCTCCTTGGCTTTCCCCAACACCGTTGTTCCTTGCTGGTGGTCTGTGGGCCTTGTGGGGTTCGCGTTGCCCTCTACACTCGGTCCGGGGGGCATCCATGGTACTACGCAGTTTCTTTTGGTGGTTATTTTTTGTTGCTTTTATGGTGCATTTTCCCGCATGAGGTGTGGGAATTGCAGGCCTGTGGCTGGTTTTCGCTGATTTTTGTATCGCGATTGGCGTCATTGCAGATTTTTTTGCGTTCGTGTTTCTCATTTTTGCGGTGTTGCGTTGACTTTATCGCGGACATTTGACGCGTTCTCGTGAGCCTATCACATGGTACCCCCGGCTTGAGAATACCACGTTAACACAGAGTTATTTTCCCGCAATAGAGTGCGATGTGAAGGGTTGCGTTCCACTACTTTTGCGGTAGTTATCACACGTTCTTGAGAATATCCCCCATAGATATTTATTTACCTTCAAAAACTTTGATTGTTTTGGAGACAAGTATTTTGTTGTTTTGAAATATTACTACTTTTTTAAAACTGTTCAAAAGACATATTTATAAAAAATGATAATTACCTTTAGATGTCTTTACGAAAAGTTACGTTGTTTATAGATGTAAATTCTGGTGAATAAAAATGTCCTTGGTAAGTAAGTTTATCTACTGGTTTTCTTTTACATAAAGTACCATAATTAATCATTTCTTGATGGTATTCTGTTTTTTATTTTCATATATAAAATATATATTAATGCTGTAGTTATCTGTGGAGTTATAAAATTATTTAAAAAATAATTACATTAAAAAAAATATTTATACATGAGTAAACAACATCTTGCACTTTCCCAGACATAAGCAAATAATGGAGTAGGAATAGTAATTTTAACCCCACCACTATCCAGCACTTTACTTGAGGCAAGCACCCTTTGGTGTTGGAACAGTAATTTAAACTCAACTACTATCCAGCACTTTCCCTTAAGAAAGCACCCTTTGGAGTTGTAATAGTCATTTTAAACCCACCACTATCATGCACCTTCCCTGAAGCAAGCACCCTTTGGAGTAGGAATAGTAATTTTAACCCCACCACTATCCTGCACTTTTCCTGAAGCAAGCACCCTTTGGAGTACGAATAGTAACTTTAACCCCATCACAATCCTGCACTTTCCCTGAAGCAAGCATCCTTTAGAGTAGGAATAGTAATTTTAACCCCACCTCTATCCAGCTCTTTCCCTGAAGAAAGCACCCTTTGGAGTTGGAATAATAATTTAAACTCAACTACTATCCTGCACTTTCCCTGAAGCAAGCACCCTTTGGAGTAGGAATAGTAATTTAAACCCTGCCTCTATCCAGCTCTTTCCTGGAAGAAAGTACCCTTTGGAGTTGGAATAGTAATTTAAACTCAACTACTATCCTGCACTTTCCTTGAAGCAAGCACCCTTTGGAGTAAGAATAGTCATTTTAACCCTACCTCTATCCAGCTCTTTCCCTGAAGAAAGCCCCCTTTGGAGTTGGAATAGTAATTTAAACGTAACTACTATTCTGCACTTTCCCTGAAGCAAGCACCCTTTGGAGTAGGAATAGTAATTTTAACCCCACCACTATGCTGCACTTTCCCTGAAGCAAGCACCCTTCGGAGTAGGAATAGTAATTTTAATCCCACCTCTATCCAGCTCTTTCCCTGAAGAAAGGACCCTTTGGAGTTGGAATAGTAATTTAAACTCAACTACTATCTAGCTTTTTCCCCTGAAGCAAGCACCCTTTGGAGTAGGAATAGTAATGTTAACCCCACCACTATCCTGCATTTTCCCTGAAGCAAGCACCAGCATTTTCCCTGAAGCAAGCACCCTTTGGAGTTGGAATAGTAATTTTGACCCCACCAGTATCCTGCACTTTCTCTTAGGCAAACATTATTTGGTGTAGGAATTGTACTTTATTCTGGCAGGAAAAAAATGTTTGAGTAGTCTCATTTGTTTCAAACTATAAAATATTCTGTTATTTTTAAATGTTAATAAATGTTTGTTTTGGTTTATAATCATAAATATTTTCCAAAAAATAAATTTGCTTTACTTACATCATATATTTCTAATGTCACTGTGTTTTCGATTCTGCTTCAAGCAACTTTGAATTTTTTTTTAAAAAGCTGTAAAACAATTATAATGGGTATATGTAATTAGAATCATGCTTGAATAAATTTGTGAATCTTTTTACATTTTTGGTATGGTACACTTACTTGGAACTAATGATGTCACTGTTTTTTGGCGGTATTTTCCGCTCAGCAAAACGCATGTGGTGTGTCTGATAGTCAGTTAGCCACTGTTTTTAAAATGGTGGACAGCTGCTTTTGTACGTTTTTTGATTGTGCTCGTTAATTGTATACAAAATATGTGTTAGGTAATTTTTTTGTCTTCATTTTAGTGCTGTGAAAAAGTGGATTTTTTTTTGCATTTAATAATGTTCGTTATCTATTTTTATATCAGTTATGTCCGCCATTTTGGTGACCTGCGGGTCAAGGTGGTTTTATAGAAAGTGTTGTAGAACTTTCATTTTTGTCATGTTTAAAATGGTGGTTTGTTTGTTTGGTTTTCGATAAGTTTAGTGTTAAAAAATTTATTTTGCCTGGTAATTATATGTACATTATTGTTAAAAGTATTATTTAATCACAGCTTTTCTATTCTAATTATTTAGATTTTTTAGAATACTTGAGTACTAGTTTTAGTACTCCAGTATCAATTTTAAACTTTAGAACTAATTAGTAATACCTGCGTTTTACTACACTACCCCAGCCATAACCCCTATTTTCCCTGCATCCTGTCACAGGGGTTTATTATACATTTGTAAAAAAATGCGGAGTAATTGTTGCGTTATATTTTTATAAAATTATATTTAATAAAAGATTTGTATTTTATTGATCACGGAAAAATACCCGAGTATGAATGTTAGTAGTCTAGTATTAATTTTAGTGTTTAGTTCTTTTTAAATATAACTTGTATTAAAACAGTAAATGTCGGATTTTTTTTTTACATAACGAAAAATGTGTACGTTTATTATTTCAGGGGGAAATATCTAATGCAAGTATTAATTTTAATACTCAGATATTAATTTCGAATATCCACGCTTTAATACTCTACCCCACCCAAAACCCCTATTTTTCCTGCATCCTGTCCCAGGGTTTTATTATACAAATTATAAAAAATGTGTTGTAATAGCATGCGTTGTACTAGTTTGCATTGTAATTGATCATTCAGGGGCCGATTCCGATCCGGGTCGGAAAGCACTCCGACCGAGTCGGATCCGGAGTGTTTTCCGACCGAGCCGGACCTCTACAGTCCGACCGAGCGAGTACGATGCGCACGTATGCTGTCGGACTCGGTTCGGTCGGACTCCCATAGAAGTCAATGGGAGCCGGTCGTACGACGCGTACATGGGCTCCCATTGACTGAATGGGTACGTCCTCGAACAAGTGCGCCCCCTACAGTGGGTATGCGTCGGTGCCATCTGCACCGTACATGCCTGTGTTGGGGAGACCCATAGGTCTCCCCCTGTGTCCGAGTCGTAGGGCTGCGGGTGTTAGGGGGTCCGACGTGGACCCCCGAAATCCGACTCCGGGAGCATTTGCGAGCTGGACACTCGGGCACGCACAGGCTGTCCGACATGTGCATCGTACTGGTTCGGTTGTAAATCGCATCCATTGCACGCCACAGTTAGCTTCCAACCGACACGTACGGAGCGGTTCGGACCCGGAAACGACTCGGTCGGTGAATTTCATGTAGCTCGCATCGTACTTGCTCGCTCGTACAGCTGTACGAGTCGGCCGGAAAACACACGTACGGCTCGTAGTGTTTCCGTCCGGATCGCGTTCGGTGCCCTTCTGACCCAGATCGGAATCGGCCCTCAATGTATTAAAATATTTTTGCGTTGTAATGGTATGCGTTGTGAAAAAATGCAATGTAATGGGACTTGCGTTGTAAAAACTGCGTTGTAAAAGCATGCATTGTAATGGTTTGCATTATAACGTCATATATTCGTTCTAATGAATGTCATTGTAAAGTGGTACCATCCCTAGCAGTTTTAACGGTGCTACTATGGTCTTTTACGATATGTTTCTGCATTTATGAATATTGTGACATTCCGACAAAGCCAGTATGGCTGCCTTTTGATAACTACACCCCTTATATTGTATTCGTACATGTGGGAGTATAATCGCTTTAGGTTTAGGATTAGCTAGGATTGAGGACTTTTAAAAGGGAGTCATTAAAGGTGTTTCCACCTGCCTACCTTTTCATATTTTTAAATAAATGTGTAGTATTAAATTGTGTGTGCGTAATAATGTACTTTTCCTTTTTAGAAGTAAAAGCACTGGTTGCACAATGATTTATTGTGTGTTGTTCATTACATACCTGCAGACAGGGGTCCTAGCCAATACCGCCTCCCCTGAGTAGGCCGTGGACTGCTCTGCTTCACTATCCCGAGAGTGTCATGTACTGCAACAGTAGAAAAAAGGTTGGGGACTTATTCTTTGAGAAGGACCCACATCATTCCAAACTTCACATCCACTTTTTTACATAGATTGGGGTGGGGCGCAGAACCTTGTAGTAGGCCATGCACTGTTGTCAAACCCCACTTTGCATGGCTGAAGGCCGTGTCCAGGTGGGTTCGGCTCCCATGGGGCGAAAGACACATGGCCTGGCAGGAGGCTTGCCCTGCATCCAACCCTTCACTGCACTACACCGAAGACTGAGTGCAGTGGGGTGTAGGGGTCGCCAAAGGAGGTACAGCTGAAGGCCTTTTGCTGTAGGAGTTTGGCTGCAGGTTGCCTGAGGGGATAGGGCATATGCTCAACTTTGAATATGATAAAAAAAAATGCCGAAATTCACACAAAAAAGGTTCATCTGACATTATAGTTAAATGTAGCAATAAGATCTTCGTTTACATTAAATAAAACTTAATTAGTCACTGAGAAAACCGAGAAATGAAGGAACATTATAGTTAGGTTATGAAATGAGATAAGAACTTATATTTAAAAAAACAACAACACTGAAGTTCGCCAGTTACAGTTTAGTGATCCCACTATAACTTGTGCCCTGTCATGCACTGATTACGACTGCATATATTACCTCACTCGTGACATATTATGTAACATCATTGATGACATTACTGATGGCATCTCAAAGGACATCACTGATGTTTGTTAAACCCCATAATCCCTGTGGTAGCCAAATACCATCAGGAAGTAGCCATACAATGGTCAACAGATGGTTTTAGGAAAGTTTACCTCATGTCCATCCTAAGCATGTGCTGTCAACCTGACTGCATGGCTGGAGATCTTATTGGCATGTCTTTTGATCCTGCTATCAATAAAATGCAAATTTTAGACACTCAAAAAAGTGTGGTAACAATACATTAGTAGGTGATTAAAAATACAAATCGCACTTACATTTTTGAAACAGAGGAATGTGAAAAATATTTCCAGAATAGTAAGTAAAACAGAAAGAACAGAGGTGTGAAAAATCTTTTTTACAACGTCCAAACGCGAGAGAAAATATGAGATGTATGTCATTGCCTTCCACCATGATGAGAACTATTGAAGGTACAGAGAGAATCTTTTGGTTACAGATTCTTCTGCCCTTATTATTCTATCTTTGCTAATATAATTAATGCACTGCCAGTGATTACCATTGAACTTTATGTTGCACTTTATATAGCATATATATATTTAGTAACAACAAGAGCACCCAAAGGGGTCAGCTAGGGACCTTGGGAGTTAAGTGATTATAAACAACAGTTGTCCCTAGTCATAGGAGGAATAGGGTTAGTAATAAATAAGGACCCGAATCAGTACTTATCAGAAAAAGACTTATCCAGCCGGACAGAGGTCATGAATTTTACTAATGTACAAAGATAATCAAAATTAAGAAGGTTGATGAAGTGGGACACAAGCCTGCGTCCAGTACACACATTAGGTCATAGAAACAAGGAGGTTCAGGCATGAATACATAGTTTGTTTATAGGAATCATCAATACTTGAGAGAACAAACATTTCAAACAACACCCTTATGTGTCAAAATCATGTTTTTAAACATTTTGGGTATTTATGATTGTCGACGGCGTTTCGATCCTATTAAACAAATGCAAGGATCATCATCAGGACAAAGAACAATAATGCCTGTGCGATAAACCGCAGCCGCGGTAGATTCAGAACCGATTGTAAAATTAAAAGCGGCGAGACGTAGTCGGAGGCTAAGTCATGTAATTGTTTTCTCAACTTGGCTCAGGTGACCAAGGATTCGTGGACCTGGAATGAGGTTCCGATGTGGTAGTAGTCTTGCTAGAGAACCGACGATGCGGGAGCAGGAACCGGCAATGGGACTGCTCTGAAGTGCTGATTTAATTTCCAGCGAGAATAGCTGAACCTGATTTTGCCATATCCAGGGATCTCCGGACCTCCTCCAGAGAGAAAGGTTTAAATCGGTCTAGTGTGGGAATCCCCTCTTCTCCTATCATGGTATCACTTCTACTGTCACTGCTATTATTATCGACTAAAAAAAAAATTCAGCAAATCTGAGAGATTTTCTCCTGAAAAAAGTGGCAAGAGAATCACACAATTCCTGAGATGCCAAGGAAGACTGCGAGCACGCCTGAGGGCTAATAACATCATGGATAATTTTGAAAACCACTTTAGGTGTGTTGCCTGCCTGTTCAATATGGTTAGTCACAAAGATCTTCTGCATAGCTTTAATGTTGAGGTGATGTCTAGACAAAGCCAATCTATAAAGATCTTTGTTCTGAGACTTTGTCCCGTACTCCACTCTTGAATAATCATGCAAGGGAACTACAGCTTGAAGTTGTGGTTGCCACTCTTCTCTGCTGCCGCAAGGTACGACACAAGCAGGTTGAGTGAGGGGTGTGCAATATGAGCAAGCGGGCAACATAAATTGATATGAAAGTGCAACATGGTGAGAGGTGAAACAATACAGGGGAAGTATGAATGTGAATGAGAACTAAAGGACAGATGTACAAAGCGTTATTGAGGTTACAAGCGCCCTGATTCACTTTTTGAATGCTTTTTATAATGTATAAAAGGCAAATTGATAAGTTGTTACTGATTTGAAATGTGGCTTGGCAATTCAGCATTTGGAAGGTGTGTGTTTAGAAGATCCATTCCAAAAACAGATTTGCAATGGTATGTAATATTGTTTTGCGATCAAATTTCGGTCGTAAAACATTTATATTTTACCATCAATTCAAAGTTTCTTGTAAGCCATTCCTAAATGGGAAGGACTCACCCTGAGATAACTTCCCCTTTGATAATGTAACACATATATTTTTTTAAGAACAGACCACTGCTTACTCTTTACACTTTAAGGAAAATGGGCTGCATTTCAAAGAAAGAAAATTGCTTTATTTAAAAGCCATCAAACAATTGTGGTCTGCAGACCCCAGCAGGACACCATCCCTGTGAGGGCTATCATTCCTAATGGGTAGCAAACTGAGACCTAACTCAGTAATATTGATGAGGAAGGTCGATTTATGGCCCACTAGAAATCTCTAATTGAAACTCAACAAGTTTCAGACATTAGGAATTGAGATTTCCTAATTGAAATTCGCAGAAAATCACAATTAGGAAATTGCTATTGCCAGTCTTAGTACATCTAACCTCCTGAGTGAGATAAAGGTAACAAAATGGTTTCACTAATGCCCTTGTGGAAATCATATCAACAATAAGCAGAACTTGGGTCCTTTTCAAACTTTTCCAGTGACAAATGAGGAAGAAAGTTATACAGAAGACAGAAAGGAATCAACTTTGTTGTAATACCCGGGTGTAGATGCGTTTAAGTTATAAAGGCAGTCCTCAGGTCTTTTGAACTAAGCATTGTCCTGAACTCTGTGTAAAAAAAAACGAGTAATGTTTTGACAACAAAAAAAGTCAGTTTAGAGCATTATATGTCTTTGACGAGAGAAGGCTACTGGTGAATATGTGGACATCTATGTGACAACATTGAGAGTGTCACTGAAGACATGAGCAGTTCAATGATGATGAACATATAAGGTACCAGTTACTTTGTAAAACTGTCAATTTTATCATTCATGGTGCACTGCAAACTGTCTGTCAACAAGGAGAAAGGCTATCAGCGGACAGGGTATTCAGTGTTTTAAGTGACCATCTGCGGTGGTGCGGTGATCCTGCTAACTCTTACATGGAGACCACCGCCACCCCGGTAGGCTTTCACCTTGTGGAAAGATGGTTTAGGGTGCACCATGAGTGATTCAATTGTCCTCTGTCCCTGATCACATTGCTGTGTGGAAATAAGGCATTGAAACAAATAGACCAACAGTAACTTGTAGGACCTCTGAGGCTCCAATGATGCCTAAAAGATGACAATCATCTGCTACTTAATATAGGTAAAATGCAAACATCTTCAAAACAAGGCAAAAAGAAGAAAAAGTCTCCTTGGATGAAAGAAGAGCCAAAAAATATAAAAGTACAAATCTCAATGCTACAATGCAGGTGGCTCAAATCCAGGAACCCTTAAGAAAACATGTATCTACACACAACAGACTGTTTGAATCATACAAAAAGAAGGCCAGTAAATACACGACTTAAGCATGATCAACAATGCCAAATGTTTAGCCAAAACATTCCATTAAACTCTTTAGAACTTTACAATTAAGAAACAAGAATTCTGAAAAACAATCTAGTGACACATTATTCATGCACAATGGATTTTTATCTAACTAACAAGAGAAGCAAACACTTGCCTAATATACAATGAAAAGCATCACAGGAGGAAAGCAATCTCTATCCATATCATTCTTTCAAGAAAATACAACTTTAGAATTTGGAGACCTGTTAAAATCCAGTAACCCAGATGATCCAACATATCCTTGCCCTTCACAAATTTTCCAAATATATTCTTCTAAAGCTTTCCCAGTCAGAAATATTACCAATAGCTCATATAGGAATTTTTCGAGTATGGTCAATCATCTTCTATCAACATCTGCTACTTCCCAGCCAGAGATATTATCAATAACTCCTGCAGGAATTTTCCTCAGATATTCAAGAAACCATACATATGGCGATCACGTAAGGAGAAGAATTTGGACCTTTATGACTCTAACAAATATAGATCAACTTGTATTGGACTTATTCTTGGCAAATGTATGAGAGCAGTATTTTGCCAGGTCTCAGAATTCAAAGAAAAAACATCTACTCTCAGACTGGCAAAAAGGATTCTGGCCAGGAAGATGGACTGAATCAGTGCTAACAGTAATTTGTGATGACCTAAAAAAACACATTCAACAACAATGGGATAGCTGCATTCCTACTCTGTGACCTTTCAGCAGGATTTGACAAACTACACCACGACACCTTACGTCTTAAGCTCATAGAATTCGGTGTAGATGGAATCACTCTTACTTGAATTTCCTTTTATCCAAACAACAGGTCCTACCTGTTTCCTATCACCCATTTTTCACAAACTCTTTAGTGCATAAAATCAAGGATCTATTATCTCGCCTCCACTTATCAATTCATGAAACCACTACTGAATTCACCTACTGCAACTTACCAGCTGAGACAAAAATAATTCTCAAATTGTACTGCTGCATTGAGTAATTGTTACATGTGAATGTTTAACTCAACATGAAAAATGGTAAATAAAGTTTTTTTTTAAAACATTGAAAACCCTAAGGCCATAGGAAAATAAAAACTCAAAACATCTCTCATAGTTATAGGCAAATGCATGCCATGGAATTACCTCAATAATATTTAAATGCTTCAAAAATTGAAACACTGACCTGTGGTGAATAAACAAAATGATGATACTCTGTCTTTATAACCACATGAACTGGAACCACCATCAAAAACAGGTGCAGTAGTATGAACTCTTGGAATTATCTTCAAAGCTATGCTTGTTATGTGCTCGAGTGGACAAGGTGTCTCAATCAAATTTCTGCACAATGAAAACACTTGATGCATCTTTCCACATCTAGGGGGTCATTAGGATGGCGGGCGGCTCACCATCAACGGCCCGGCGGTGGCGACCCGACCGCCATCGCAACCTGATTTACCCTCGCCATTTTATAATGGCGGGGGTTATCGTGGCGGACGCAAATTACGTCTGCCGCTTTTCCGCCAGTCGGCAGTCATTCTGATTGCCGGCCGGGTGGACTTGGGCCTCAATATGGTGGCGGTGCCTAGCAGGCACTGCCATCCATATTAGGATGCCCGCTTTTAAAGGCCTTTCCATGGTGGCTTTGCTGCCATGGAAAGGCTGGCGGGGATTTACGGGAGGTGGGGGGTGCACTTGGGGGGTATCCATGGTACCCCCCTCCATTCATGCACAAGGTGGCAGGCACTGCGTGGTGCCTGCCACGTTGTGCATGGGAATGCACAACATGCCAATATGGCATTGCGGCGGGTGCTGCTGTAAGCAGCACCCTCCACAATGTCAAACTGCGGAATGCGACTGCCAGGGTGGCGGTCACATCCTGATTCGTGGGGCAGGACCGCCGCATGTCTGGTGGCCGGTCCCAACACCGCGGGGATGGCGGGCAGACCTAAGTCCGCCCGCCATCCTAATCAACCCCTAAGTATTTCCTCAAAAAAACACAAGCCACAAAATCACTCTTCCTTTCTAAACTCAATTATGCAAAATGACTATACCACAGCATGCCACTCTCAACTATGAGAAGCATTCAAATATTCCAGAAGTCAGCAATATGACTATGTCTATATGTAAATATATAGACCCACATCCTTCCAGGACCATAATTCCTTCAATCATACATCACCAACTGAGGAATTACATTTCAGGATGGCACTACATTTAATTAGTACTACTTGCAGAAAGAAAACTAAAATAGAGATGGTCCACCCACCAAATCTTACATGACAAACCTAAAGGGCCAGAAAATAGAGCATGAAAAAGGAAGTGCTTGAGTGGCAAAATGTAACTTGCCTTGGGCTCAGAAAATCCTTGCTTCGTAACTGTGTGCCATGTTCCACACAAGGCATCTCTGCATACTGACAAGACATATTGGATCCCATTTTGTGTAATTGAATGCATTTAGTTTCAAGATTACATCATGAAGCATAGAATATGTGAGGCAATGCCTCACTGAGGTTTGGAGATAATGAAAGAACGTGGTTATATAATACAAATGAAAACATTTGCCCACATTACATAAAACGGCAACTTCAAATGGAGCAGTCCTTCTAAGAGAATAGATTCAATCAATAAGATACAATACTGCAAAAATCACAGATGGGGATTTTTACCTTTTTAAGAGTCAAGCTTGACAAACCTAAAGAAGGAATATGGGTTCCTAACTTATCCAAAGGAGGTTTGAACCAAACTTACAACAGATGTCTTCGTATGTTTCTAATGTTGATTCTTCTGAGTATGCACATTCAAGACTTCTCAGGATTTCTCCTCCTCAAAAAGCTGAAGCATATGTTGGAGTGTCATGTTGGGTGTACCCTAGGTCGACAGGTTTAGCTCCCCTTAACATGAGGACTTAGTTCACTGTACTATGTATGAGGAAGGCATATCTAGTTTATGGCAGACACACACTCTATCCCATCTCATAATGGAGAGGTGTGTTCTGGTAAACAAACAGTCCCTTTGATTTCAGGGACACAGTAGTACTTGGGAAACCCTCCTTATGTGCTTAGAAGGTCACACTCCAGCATCTGTCCTAATAATTATACAATGTATGCTGAAAATATTTCTATCATGTTTCCTGAGAATGTTTCCTAAAGCCTACACCCTACTCATGTTTGCTACTCTGAGACCACAAAGTAAATTAACCTTGCCTAATGGGGGAATATTTGGAATGTATCTCTGCATACCTGACCACATTGTGTCTCTTTGTTTATCAGACTCTCAGCTGGAGAAGAGGGAGGAGGGAACAGGTACATGGTTGTACTATCAATTAAAATATTAGCTCTGGCAGCTGAGCTTAGTTGAACTTGGCTTCTGTTCCATGTGCCCACGCTCACTCCAAGAGGGACAGCAATCAGCAGTTTAGAATCTGACCTCTTCTGGACACTTCTGGAGAAAAGGCCTCTCTCACTCAAATGCTCAAGTCTCAATGTTTATATAACAAAATTACCACTGATTAATCTACCGCTAAGTGTATTCAACAACCATTTTCAAAACCAATAGGTCTCGCCTATGCAAGAGCTGTTGAATTTGCCAATGTGTTTTAGTGATGTTGTACAACAGGGTGTCTGCTGGTTAGCATGGCTAAACGTTAGTGGCATAGAGGAGAGTGGCATGTAGTGGAGTGTTGCAGAGTGAAGGTTCATGGAGTGGCGTGTCGTGGAGTAGAGTGGAGTGTCATGGAGTGGAGTGCCATTGAGTGGAGGGGCACAGAGTTTCATAGAGTGGAGTGACAGTGGCATACAGTGGAGTGGTGTAGAGTAGAGTAGTGGTGTTGAGTATAGTAGTGTGCCATACAGTGGAGTGGTGTAGAATAGAGTAAAGTGGCATAGTGGGAGTAGTGTAAAGTAGAGCAAACTATCGTAGAATGGAGTGGAGTGTTGCAGAGTAGAGTGGCGCAGAGTTAAGTGGTGTAGATTGGAATAAAGCAGATTGAAGTGGTATAGAGTAGAGCGGAGTGGCATAGAGTGTTGTGTAGTGGAGTGACATAGACTGGAGTCATGTAAAGTGGTGTATAGTGGAATGGAGTGGCGTAGAGTAGATTGGACTGCGTATAGTGTATTGGCATAGAGAGTAGTTGTGAAGAATAGAGTGGCATAGAGTGCAGTGGCGGAAAGTGACGTTTCGCAGTGTAGGATGGAATGGCACAGAGTGTTGCAGCGCAGAGTGGAGTACAGTGGCAGAGAGTGCAGTGACTTGGAGTAGAATATTTCAGAATAGAGTGAAGTGGCATGGAGTAGGGTTGTGGTGTGTAGAGGGGAGTGGTGCAGGGATGCAGAGTGGCATAGAGTACAGTGGTGCAGAGTAGATTAGAGTGGCGTAGAATGGATTGCCAAAGAGTGGAGTGGCACAGAGTAGAGAGCATTGGCGTAGAATGCGTTCACATAGAGTGCAGTGGCACAGAGTGCAGTAACAAAGAGTGGAGTGGTGCAGAGTAGAGTGGAGTGGCCTGGACTGGCGTGGTGTAGAGCGCAGTGATGGAGAGTGCAGAGGTGCAGAGTAGAGTTGAGTGGCATTGAGTGCATTGTCATACAGAAGAGAGGTACAAAGTAGAGTAGAGAGGCATTGAGTGAAGTGGTGTAAAGTGCAGTTGGAGTAGAGTGGAATGGTGCAGAGTAGAGTACAGGGATGCAGAGTGGAGTGGCGTAGAGTGGAGTGAGATTAATTAGAGTGGTCGAGTATAATGCAGTGCTTGGAGTGGTGCAGAGTAGAGTGGAGTGGCATAAAGTGGAGTATGCATGATGTGGTAGTGCACTGGCATTACAGACAACATATTTTCAATTGAAATTACCCTTACATTTGCACAGAACTACTATTTTACTGATAAAGGTATACAGCACACAAACAATAATGTGTGGAAATTTCATCACCCTTGTATGATCGTATTCAAATATTGGCTTACACCACACTTAAGAATTACAGAAATGCTTCATTTGTGCTTTCCTAATATAATCTGAAATAGCTGCACAGACATTTACATTTTGTTGTGTGCTAGAAAAGGCGTTTTCTTTCACAGTGAGAGTGTTACATAGCCTTTGCCAGCAAGAGTGCCACATAAAGCGTCTCACTTTGAAGTCAGAGAAAGAAAAGTAAACGCCAGGCTCCCTCTGAAAACAGAGCCTGACATTTGACCTCTGTCTATGAATGCACAGCAAATGTGACAAGATAAAACTAGATTTAAAGGCTTGTTTATAGAAAGGGAGAACTCCTGGAAGAAGACACTCAGTGATGGTAAACGGGCGGTGATCCACAGGATGGACAAAGACATGCTGGACTGCTTAAAACAAATAAAGTAAATAAATAGAACGCAAGCACTGGCCTTTTTTTCCAGCAGATACATCTAGGACAAATATGCCTCCTTTACACACATGCCGTCACCCCGCATGCAATTACAACACGGTCATTACAACGACGTGTTGTAACTAACAATGCATACCATTACCCCGCAAGTCGGAAAAACGACTTACAGAGGGGGTGCTGGATGTTGGGACAGTAAAGAAGGTGTTGGATATTTAATCCAACACCTTCTCCCCCTCCGCAAGTCGTTGTTTTGACTTGCGGGGTAATGGTATGCGTTGTTACAACCGCGTTGTAATTGCATGCGGGGTGATGACTTTGTTGTGAGGGCTGTTTACCTCTAGGACCAATAACCATTTTGTCACATGCACTTACATGAGCACAGGAGACATATATTGTCATAGAAAATGCATTAGCCTGTTTGTGAGGGTCACAGCATTTCTAAACATTTTTTCGGGCACACCCTGACCTTGAGGATAGCTCATAAACAGGAAGTAGCACTCTTTTTTTACTGTGGCCCACACACTATAAGACACTGAACATAACAGGGAGGAATTTTACTTTTCAATATGGTCAAGAGTGTACATCACTGAGGATAGGCAGGACATAGCAGAGCAGGTAACACCTGTGAGTATAAACAAAAGCATTAGCATGGAGTTGAAGGAGAATAAAGGGTATTTGGACAAAATATCGGGAAAGGAATATTATGATACAAAACTATTGCGTCAAGAATTTCGAAACTATAAAAATATCATCGACAGCAATATTGAAGATAAAAATATAGTTTTAAGTGTTCTTTTTAATATTGTTGTAATAAAAAATCAATGTAGAAAATAACCTTGTAGGTAATATTGTTTGTAAACGCTAATTAGGGGCCGATTCCGATCCGGGTAGGAAGGGCACCGAACGCGATCCGGCCGTAAAAACTACGCGCCATACGCGTGTTTTCCGGCCGACTCGCACAGCTGTACGAGCGAGCAAGTACGATGCGAGCTACATGAAATTCACCGACTGACTCGTTTCCGGGTCCGAACTGCTCCGTGCGTCTCAGTCGTAAGCTAACCGTGGCATGCAATGGATGCGGTTTATGGCCGAGCCAGTACGATGCACACGTCGGACAGCCTGTGCGAGCCAGAGTGTCCGGCTCACAAATCGTCCGGGTGGTTGCCTTTGGGGGTCCGCGTCGGACCCCATGTCACCCGCAGCCCTACGACTCGGACACAGGAGAAGACCCATGGGTCTCCCCAACACATGCATGTATGGTGCGGACGGCACCAACGCGTACTCACTGTAGGGGGCGCACTTGTCCCCGACGTACCCATTCAGTCAATGGGAGCCCATGTACGCGTCGTACGACCGGCTCCCATTGACTTCTATGGGAGTCCGACTGAACCGAGTCCGACAGCACACGGCTGCATCGTACTCGCTCAGTCGGACTGCAGGACTCCGGCTCGGTCGGAAAACACTCCGGATCCGGCTCAGTCGGAGTGCTTTCCAACCCGGATCGGAATTGGTCCCTATGTATCTAATTTATTGTAGTCTTTTTGATTCTTTCTATTTGTTTGTGTTTTTAATAATATAATTTTTCAGACATGTAATTCCTGAAATGTGCACTTTTTTGTTGTTTTAATGTATAAATTAATTGTTTAATTTTTTTGCAGCAGGATATTGGATTTTTAGGGGATAAGGGTGGAGAGATTTTTAAAAAATGTATATTTTAAATTGAATTAATACATTTTGATTTCATGCTAATGAAGATATCTATTAATGGTATTAAATAAAAAAATGTAAGCAAAATTAATAGTATAACATTTAAAAATGTGTAACAAAACTTTTAATACATTTAAATAATCATAAATATTTTTATGTAAATGCTAAATATTTTGTTACAAATCTTACACAATTGTAAAAATATGTTATTTTTGGGTTATAAATTGTAATTTTAGTTGTAAAATATTTTTAAAAAATTACATTTATAAAATGAATGTAAAGATTCTTTATGTTTGTTAATTTTGTATTACAATTTTATTTGTCATTTTATGGTTTACACTTTACGAATGGTAGTAAATATTTGGAAGATATATTAATTATTAAGAGTCATTAAAATATTTGTTTTATATTTTAATATTTAAATATGTATATATAGGTTTGAATGTTTGGTTGGTATGAGTTTTAGATAAAATTTTAATTCAATTTATAGTTAAAAAAAGTCCGTCAGTATGGAGTGTTGATTGCATATTTAAAATGTTGAATTTGTATTACCTATTGTGAAAAAAAAATGTTTTTATTTATGTTGCTGCAGCAGTGACATTTTAGCATTGATCAAGATGAACTTTCATACAATCATAAATAATAATCATCAATTTTCATTCTGATGAATATATTACCACATGGTCAGCAGCGGCCCGTGAAGGTAAGAGCGATGGGGCCCGGTGGGGGGGGGGGGCGGATTTCGACAGACGATGACTAGGGAAAATTAATAATTTATTTAATTATTTTCCCTCGTGGTCGTCTGTCGAATCCCCCCCAACCCGGCCGGACCCCTCTTACCTGCATGGATCGCACCTGCACCTGATATGAAGACTGCCACATATAACCGGCAACTGTCTGATGGAACCTGCTAAACGTAATCTTCCCCTTCTTCCCAATTCAGCCAAATTTATTTTAAACTTTTATTTGATATCACTCTTTTTGCATACAAATTCTCGTGACATTTGACCTTAAACAGTTTGGTATGTCACTGGGCGACAGTTGGAATTACTGCTGATTTCCAATTTAAGAGACCTTGCCACTATAGTAGCTGCAAAGAAGAACTGGGTCAGCCCAGGGAAGAAATTATTCGAGCACACCGGAATGCCAAATAGAGCTCCAAGTGGGTTGCGAGTACTTTTTTGCCCCAATAGAGTACCGATTGCAGCAAAATGTTTGGTCTAGTAAGAAAATAACCTGAGACAGATAAACATTATGTGTGGCCTGTCAATGACCTCAGACCCCCATATGAAAAAAATGCAGATGAAACCCTGGCGTACTTCTTTTTAATCTTATCTGGCATGTAGTATAACATCCATTTACAGTAAAAAGCCATTCTTTTAAAATTGGTTGCACAAATGGCTTTAATACTACACCAATTGTAGGAATGCCATTGAGCAAGAGTTATTTTACAACCTGTAGTGGAGGCAATCTTGCTCATGTGATCAGATAATACTTTCAGATGTAGGTTCTGGAGTAAAATGTTGTACCAATTTCCAACTCCTGTTAAGGGGGTAATTAAAAAAGCCAACAAACCTTTTTCTGTTAGTGCATTTGTGTCAAACGAATAGTCAGAATAAAAATGCTTAATTTGAGTATAGCTAAAGAAAAGTGTAGGGCTGATCAAGAAGTTATTTCTCACTAATGTCGGCCATGAAATTAATTGATTATTATAAAGAAATAAAATCATTAATCGACCAGAAACCCAGGATAACCCAGTAACTAATTATAGACCGACGAAGTCGTAGACCCATCCGAGAACGTGAAATAAATTTTCACGTTAGGGTGTAGATGAGGAAGTTCATATACTTGCCAGATTAAATTAAAACAATCCTTGAAACCCGGGGAATCTTATATCTTGTTCTCATTGACAATCTGGGAATCTGTAAGAAGGAAAAGAGATCAATGCCATCAGTGTTTAACATGATGGTCAAATAGTAATTATTGTCACTAGTCAACCTTTTGAATACACACGTCAGCGAATTTAAAAGGGCCGCTTGATAGTAAGTTTTTAGAAAACTGCCAAACCCCCCTCTTTGTGTGTTAATTGAACAGCCAGCAATATTATCTGTGGTTTCTCCCTTTGCCAAATGAATCTGTAAATTTCTACATCAAGTTTTTCGAAAAGGATTGTGAAATTTTGATCATTATATTAGTAAAAACAAACAAAAACAGCGGTAACACATTTATTTTGATCAGTGAGATCCGCCCTACGATCATGAAGAGAAGCTTGTCCCATTGTTTAAGTAAACCAGGCACTTTGGCGAGGGTGAAAGCATAATTAAGAACAAATAAATCATCAAATAGTGGAGTAACCTTAATGCCTAGATAGCGAATGGGGCGCTCTACCTGAAACTTTGTACGCATAGTAGAGTCAAGAATGTCAGAAGTGCAATTGAATAGTAGAGCTTCAGATTTTGACTGATTAATGTTATATCTGCCAATCACTGTAAATTCTGAAATTTTACCAAGAGCACGCTGAATATTTTTGCGACTAGATACAGCAACATATGGTCAGCATATAATTTGAGCTTTGGTGCTCCCAATATGGGAGGGGTAAAGCTTTGATCTTGGCAAATGACGCAGGCTAATGGATCGATGAAAAGAGAAAACAGGATGGGAGACATCGCTTACCCTTGACGAGTGCCCCACCTGATAAAGATATCCCCAACTAAAGCAATATTGACAATTATATTGGCTTTAGCATCAGACTATGATGTTTTCAAAATCCCCGTAAAGCAAGGTGGAAGTGAATTTATGAAGGATTGTAAATAAAACTTCCCATTCCACTAAATCAAAAGCTTTTTCTGCATCTGGCATTATCACTGAAACCTCAATCTTCTGATTTGAATAAAAATCTATTGCTGGAGTCAAAAAGTTTGTGTTTGAGTTGATATTCTGCCTGGGGAGAAACTCATTCTTATCCATATGTACAGGCGACTGGGCTGCAGAAGCGTGTTAACAATAATCTTAGTGAACAGCTTGTAATCACTATTACGAAGACTTATGCGACGATATGAGTTGAGATCCCTCTCCAGTTTATCTCTTTTTAAGAAGCTGAAAACTACTGATTCAATAAATGTGCCAGGTATAGGGCACCTCAGTAAGATCTGATTGAAGAGGTGAACCAAATATGGAGTCATTTGCAGAGAAAACGTCTTGTAGACCTCCGCAGTTATGTCTTCCGTACCACTAGGTTTAGGAAGGCAAAGACTTTACAGCCGATTGAACTTCAGCCAGGGTTATAGGAGTAGTCATGATTTCATTTTGATAGACCGAGAGCTTTGGAATATTAATATTATCTTGCCAATCTTCAATAATCTTGAAGGAGAGGCTATGAGATTTGGCATATAATCTAGTATGATGATCTCGAAACACCTGAGCAACTTCGTGTAGTTGCGATCGGACAACGTTGGTCTGAGGATCACAAATCATTGTAATGCTATTGGCATTAGCCCACTATTTTATTGACTAAGCTAAAAATGTACCTATGAACTCATTTTCCTCCTATCTTTTCAGAAGATATGAATTAGATTAACTATTTCTTTGGCGGTAAGAAATGCCTGAAAATTTTGTCTAGCTTGAGCTAGAGTTGTCCTCGTATGTCAAGTGGTGGCCAGCGCATGCACCAATAAAAACTTAAGTTTGATACACTGTCCCTTTTACGTATGCCTTTGAGCAGCCTCAAAAAAATAACCTGTCCTCTGAAAAAAAGCCTGCAGAGCTTCCCTTACTGTACAATCAGGGGCAAAATCTCAATTAAGACTTTACAATTCCTCAAAAATTTGACTCATCTGTTTAACCCAGGAATCATCTGTGAAAAAAATAAAGGAACAGCAACTATGCCTAATCCATAACAACATGCAATAGCTCACTGTACACATCTCTGAGGTAGAACAGCATGCCAATGACCTAGAAGATGCTAGGACACAGCAGGATTCAATAGCAGATAAGTTTCACACTGTATTGGTAGCAGTTCAGATTAAAATAATCGACACTGCTGAGAAAAGATCACGCTGCTCCAATTTAAGATTCACTGGAATACCTGAAGGACGTGAAAATGGTCAAACAGCTGCCAGTCCTATTTTGGATCCTATCTATATACAGGTCTACCCCGAAGCTGCTGCTCAAAATGTGGACCTTACCACCGTGCGGGCACATCATGTCCCTGCTGTTCAATACTCTAATGGGAAATATCCATTCTGCCTAACCTCTGATATGTCTGCATTTTCCACACAGAGGCGGAAGGAGTTTAAAAGCATGATTAGTAACTTTCAGAACCTCGACACCCCAGCGAGCATTATTCAGCAAGCCAGACTGCAAGTACTCCATAAGGGAAGATCGCACATTTTTCAGTCTGTGGAACAAGCACAAGACTTCTAGCGTTCTATTCAGCAGTCTGGTGGGAAGGATGGGGGAAGCAGGGCGGAGGCAAGCAGCCACTACCTCTGGATTTGGTGAATATTTTCAGTTTATATTCCTGCTTAAGTGCTACTCTTATTTTTTTTAGGAGCCTTACCTGGTCAAGCACTGGTATTTTTCAGCAGGGATGCTTTCAGTTGATTTAGGTAGTCTCCAGATGCCAAGTCAAGGCATCATCCAAGGGGTTGGCAGGGAAGGTTGGATGGTGGTGAGAGTGGAGGGAGAATTGTTATGAGGGTAGGGAGTATTTTCACTAGGGTGGATGGGGAACTACTGCCTTGAAGGGAGCCCAGGACGGGTTGGGCTTTAGGTTCGGCAGGAGCGGAGGTTATGGGGGTGTAAGGGAGTTTGGAGGCATGAGTGGGGTAATTTTTAGTGAAAAAATTGAAAAATCATGCAGCAGATTGACTAGATTAAGGTATTTTGTAGCTGTTTCTTTAAGAAATGGTTAAGGTGAAAATTGTCTCTTGCAATGTGAATGGCATTAATAATAAATTAAAATGTCAGGGTATACTAACCTGCTTTAGATCTTTAGAAGAAAATGCGATATTCATGCAGGAGACACATTTGAAAGCTAAAATCACCAACCTCGAATGACGGCTTATATCCAACATTCTTTCTTTGCCTCTTCTCAGGCCTCCCAACACGTGGTAGCAATTCTGATTAGGCAAGCACTTCAATGTGAAGTATATGGGGTACTTAAAGACAGGCGGTCGATGGCTGAGGGTAAAAGCCAGAATTATTAATCAAATATTTAACTTATTAAGTTATTATGGGCCGATTGATGACTCACCTTCGGCCCTACAAGATCTCCATTCCATTTTATAGCAAGTGACGGGCTACCTACTTATAAGGGGGCTTTCAATCTACTCCAAAACATGTCTCTCCATATGTCCCAATTGACTAAACAGCAAAAATAAGACAAAATTAATCAAGGCCCTGAAAGCTTTAATACATGATTATGCCCTTATAGATACCTCAGCGTGACAATACACCTGTCACTCTAAACGATAAAGCTCTGTCTAAAGGATAGATTTTTTCCTAATCTCCCATGCAGTTCCATGGGTGAATGCCGCCATTACAAATAGCGTTCTTTTCTTACCACCCATTTATTCGCTTAGATATAGTGCTTCAAGCACCATTATTTCAAAGACCAAGGTAGACTTAAAATAAAATGTTACATTTTGAAGCAGGTATTGTAAATTTCACCTGTTTAGTGTCCAGCACCTTCTTAACATAGCCTTAGATTGGAGTGGGAATAATAAATGGAAACCTTTTAGTGTCCAATGCCTTTCCCAAATAGTTTCAGAGTGAAGTGGGAATAGTAAATGTCACCCATTCAGGGTCCAACGACTCTCTCAAATTGTTTTAGTTTGGAACGGAAATAGTAAATTTCACCCCTTACGTCTCCAACACCATCTCCAAATTGGTTTAGTTTGGAGAGGGAATAGTAAATGTAAACTCTTTAGTGTCAAACATCCTCTCCGAATTGGTTTAGATTGGAGTGGTAATAGTAAATGTCAACTTTTTAGTGTCCAGTGTCTTCCCCAAATTAGTTAAGATTGGAGTGGGTATAGAAAATGTCAACCCTTTAGTGTCCAACACCTTACCCAATACAGTTTGCTTGGAGTAGGTATAGTAAATGTCACACATTTAGTGGCCAAAGACTTACCCAAATTGGTGTAGATTGGAGTAGGAATAGTAAATCTCACTCCTTTAGTGTGGAACACCTTCCCTTGATATGATTAGATTGAACTCGGAACATATCAACCCTTTATAGTCTAACAGTTTTTTAAAAATGAGTCAAGTTGGAGCATAATTATTTAAGTTTAGATGTTTATTGTGAAATATTATTTTTGACTTTTTTATGTATTTGAAATGCTTTGTGTTATTTAAGTAGTAATGGTGATTAGACATATAATAAATAAAATGTCTGTCACATGTTTGTAACCAATAATATTATTAATTGCGTTTTATAATAAGGACATGTGACACGTTTATCTGATTTTATTTATGTTTTCAAAGTTTATTTATTTTTTATGTTTACATTTTTATTCATATATAATTCAAGTAAAAATACACATTTTATAAAGTTAAGTAAATAGAAAAAATATTATTAATAAATAACACCCACATTATATTTCAATACTATCATATGTTGTATTTTTTATTTTTTATTTTCCACTGTTTGATAGAATTTTAACATTTCTTAACTTTTTTATATACATTTTTTCAACATTATTTCAATATCCTTTTTTCAGTACACCTTAAATAATTGTATATATTTTACACCAGTATTTAATTAATACTTACAATTTGTTTACATTTTATCACAACATTTTTTGACATGTTTTACATGTCTTACTGTTTTTAGACATTCATTTAACATTTTTACAATATTTCCTATTCATTTCTATGGGGCGATATTATATTTTTTAGTTTAATTTAGCAGCCATTTTGTTTTACCACTACCTTCTGTTTTGTAACCTATTTGGGTTATTTTTGTCTATATTTCCAGAACCGGGTTTCAGCAAGGTGCTGCTGTTCGTCAGAACAGGAAATTTCTTTTATAATGATTTGTTAAGGGTTTCAACGGTAGGAGGGTTTAGGGGAAGGGCTACAAGTTCATTATCGTATTATTTGTCGGTTTTTTGTATATTTATATGCATTAGTACTACTGTTTTCCACTAGTATGTAATTTTGGCTTTACGTACAGTATTTTATCCCTATGTTAAGTTAAATTGTATTATGTTACATAGATTTTGATGACTGTTATGTATATGTATTTTTTAAAATGTAATGTGTTTTGCGGTGGGTTTATTAACTTACTTAACAGGTTTTTTATCTACAAGCGTCATGTCCTATGGGCTTTGCAAGCGTACTTTTATTTTAAAGAAATCATTTTTAGGTCATAATAAACTAATGATTTTTACTTTGATTTCCTTTTTTGCTGGTTTCCTGGAACATTTCTTATTTTTAAACACTATGGGCCTGATTACGAGGTCAGTCAGAAAGCCTCTGACCGATATGGTAGGTGTAAAGTCAGACGCCGAATAATGATGACGGCGGTCGGAGCTTAAACCAGCGGGAGAATCCGATGAGGTACTGACGGACCAGTCAAAAAGCGCTCATAATTCCTTTAGGATGGCTTTTCTGCCATCAGGATTATGATGTTGGTTTCCGACAGCCAATCCATGTCGGCCTTTCTAACATGGATTGGCTGTCAGAAACTGACTGGGTCCCTGGCAGGGCCCCCTTCCCTCTGTATTTGAGCCTGGGGGTCACCTATGTTGCCCTATTAAACATCCCTGCATCGTGTGGAAGGCGCCGTGAGGTGCCTGCCACACGGTGCAGGGATGATTACAAACTTCCATTTTTCAATGGGAGCTTGTGCTGTGGGCGGTTTCGCCCTGCCTCACAAGCTCCCATTGGAAAATGGAAATTTGCAACCACACCATGTGCGGTCACACCTAATCGGGTTGTCGGAACCACCGACCTACGGTCTGGTGGTTACTTCCCTGAAATGGTGTCAGTCAGAGGCAACTACGACCAACATCGTAATTAGGCTCTATTTTTTTTTATGGTTCCTAAATACTTTGGATTTCTTCAAAGTATGTCTTTTGGCTTCATTTTATTTTTGCATTTTTGTGGGGTTTTTTAGACAATATTTCTCCTATTTTTGATGGATTTCTGTTGTTTTTTACATGGATACAGAGAAGGATCTAAAGCTACAAAACAGTAAGTTTATTTTTCTTTCTTTTGGGTGGAAAATGTGATATAATATTGGTTATGTACACATATAGGATTGCTATGTGGAATTGTTTGGTTTATGTGTTGTAATTAATTTATGTGATGGATTGAGTTTGTTTTTAACTTTCTTGGTTGGTTTAACTTTCTTCATTGATTTCAGTTATCCAAGTAAAGGAATCATGGTGATGTGTTCAGCGTGGTATGGTGTATCTGTCGCAGTGGGGGTGGACTAGTACAGGCCAGATTGGATAGTTAGTGACAACTAATGTTAAGTAGAGTATGGCTCCAATAGGACATATGTGGGTTAGTCAGATTGTGGAATCAAAAATAACAGAATGGACACACTGTGTTCAGTTCTTGTTTACTTTCACCAAGAAAAGAGTAAGAGGTTACTCTGCTGGTCAGAGTTGGATTGGGAGGTGACACTCTGTTAAGACTATGGGCCTGATTACGAGTTTGACAGTGCGGGAGGGTGCCGCCAAGCCAGTGCCTCGCTCCCATACTACCAAACTATATAGCCGACCGCCTGGCAGATTATAATTTTTCTCCTTGTCTGGCAGGCGGTTCTTTTAGCAGTCCCACTGCTGAGCGGAACTAAGGTTCACGTGTGATCCTTAGCACAGCATCGCCATGGGATCACCAAAGCATGTACCTGCACGGCCTGGACTGGTGCAGTCCATACCGTGCAGAAACATGGGTACATACAGACAGCGGGGCACAACATGTGCACCTCTGCACACACCCCTATGGACACTGGCAACAGGCAGCCCTGTAGGGTCCCTTTAATTTCCCAACCGTCACACTTTTCATGGCGGCCTCCCCTCCATGAAATGTGGGAAGGTCTGGAAACTCAAAATATGCTTTACGGTGCCACAGAGGCACCACCAGCATATTGCTGCCACAGACCACCACGCCACCACCGAGTGATCCCAGATCCCAGTGGTTGCAGCGGTCCTATGACTGTCCAACCGCCCAAATCGGAATACACCAGTTCGACCTCTGGTGCAGCTACCGTTGTTTACCGCCAAACTCATAATCAGGTCCTTAGTCTATAGTGACAAAATAAGTAAGATAAACACAACTTTTGGGCAGTAAAAGCCCCCAGGACTTCCGGGGACTAAACATTCTTGCATATAATGGGGCTGTTGGAAATGTTTGGAGAAAGACATATGTATACGACTTTGGTAAGGGATTACTGCTTTCTGATGTGTCATAATATTACCACATTCTGAAGTGGGATTACTCATCTAGTGCACATTCGGTCATCTGAGTCCTTTCAACAATATAAGTTTCAAAATAAAGCAGCCCTCCAATACATACAACAGTTATGTATAAGATCTAGTTAGTAATTTATTGTCAACTCTAACTCAAATTTGTCTTATTTGACTACTTTTATTGAAATCAAATATATAAAACAAAAGACTGTCTTATCTTTTAATATGCAGAGTTCTCCACAGTCATGGAGATACTACACGTACAACTGCACTTGTAGTTTGTGAATAGCAAAATAATTGTACACTTCCACCAAAACTGTAAGTTTATCTTCGTGACTAAAGCCCTTAGTTTCCCAAAAATTGAGCATTTGTGCTGCTAGGCAAGGCATATTGGCCAATACAGAAACTAAAACATTTCCAGACATGCTGCCTCAGAAAGTGTTTTCCACAAGAATATCAATATGTAAATAGTGTGGCACCAAATATTGTATCTAAAAGAATGAGGACCAAAATGCCAACAATGTGAGCATATACAGGAAAGTATAGCTTTAGTGTAAATGCCGCATATATTACCTTGAAAATATATTTATATATTCAGGGTACGCGGACATGCAGTGAAGAATAGCACACCTATACTTATATGCACTTACCTTCATTATATTTTGGTTCTTGAAATTTTTGGGGATATATAAAAGTTTCCCCCCGCAATATTTTTGCCTCGTTATTGTAACAGATAGTGTTTGAAAGTCCTGTGTTTCTGAGGCATAGTCCTTGGAAGCTTTGCAGGCACAGGCAGCTCTCAAAAATATTATACTAAAAGAGAGATAGCCCCACAACACTGGGCACAGGGATAAATATGAAAGCTAGACTTCAGTTCCCCTAACATATGGGTCTATTAGGATGGCGGTCGTAAAATCACTTCGACCGCCATGGTAGCGGGTATAGACCACCTGCCAGGACCGCGGCATAACCGCCGGTCCATTTAGTGTGCTCCTCAGTCGAAATCCGACCGCGGCAGTATGATCGCGGCCTTTAACATTGCGGCAGTTGCTGCTGTCAGCAGCACCGCCGTGATGTCGAAAGGAGCATGTCCTGCATATCCCTGCACTGCATGGCAGGCACTGCACAGTGCCTGACACCTGGTACAGGGATATGTAGGGGGGTACCATGGGTACCCCCAGTGCACCCACACCCCCCAACACATTGGGGGCCCGCAATGGGCCCCCGGAGACATTCTCTGCATGCCTTTCCATGGCGGTTCGACCGCAGGGGAAAGGCTGGCTACCGCTGGCATCATAATCATGCCAGCGAAGTCTGGCCCTGCACCGGCCTCATTTTAGCGGTCCAGCTCCACCTGCCAGGCAAGCGTGCAGACTGCTACCGGCAGAAAAGTGGCAGATGGAATATCTCACCACCGCGGTCATCACCGCCATGCTAATGTGACCGGCGGTTTTCCGGGTTTCGATCACGGACGGATGGGCGTGGCCGGCCCGGCGCGGCCATCCGTCTGCCATCCCCATAGACCCCATAGATAAGATTGTCGATAAGACACCTTTTATTGAATTATGTTGCGCTGTATTGAGAAAATCGTAATGATTTTTTTTTTTATGATTATGAATGAATTAGCATCTTGTGGTTTGATGTAATGATTTACTTGAATTTGGGGGTTTATACATTGCATTGTACCTATATGAAGGATAATATTAATTTTTGGGGAATCTCGCTATAGTGTTGTGGTACTGAATTGGGCTCCTAAGTTGATTGAGTGGTGTTTATGAACCAGATGTGTGATGGTTTCACCTTTGCTAGGGGAAACTGAAGTCTAGCTCTCAAACATGAACATGTGCAACACTAAATACTATAAGGAGGTACAGGATCAAGTTTACCCATGCCTGAAAGGCTGAGTCTGCACCCCGAAGGTGACTGTAACGAAAGGCTTGGGGCAGGCTCTTTCATTCATCTAGGAGAGTCTGAGCTGACCCAAGGAGATGATTATTCCCAGTGACCAAGTGCAAAATACATTCTACTCAACAGGAAAGCAGCAGTCTGTCATCCATCTTCAGGCTTCTTCTCAGAGCTCCTTTAGCTTCTTTCATCATGAGACCTCTGTTGGTGATAGGCAGCTATTGATCTGGCAATGTATCTTGATTAAACAGATGCAGCAGATGAGTGTGGGAATTAGAGCTTAGTATTCATTTTTCATATATTATGTTTACTAAATCAAACAGAAGCTAATAGAGTCACGCTGAAGTATGGCTGCATAGCAACAGGAGAAAGTTCCTACTGTGTGACATATGACATTCTCATAGACCTAAACATTCAATAGTTTATGATACAAAGGGGAATATGACAATAGACTACACAGTTTTTACCTACAGTTTGATACAACTAAATGCAACAACACCTACACAGTTAATTTAAATAGGTTCATTGCTATATATGTCCTCCTGCAAACCCTTACTACAGATCATAAATTCATCTTCAACCGTTCTCAACATAGGTGGAACCCAATGCACCCTGACCAAATAATTAGACTGGAGCACATTAATGCCATATTCTTAGCACCATAATACAATTTAACACACTCTGCCTTCTGACAACCTTCTCCAACATCTCCCTTTCATCAATTTCTACTAACCCTTTCCGGTCCATACATTCTGAGCTTTGCTACTTCTCCTAATCTTCCCTTCATCACTTTGTATTGTCGCTCATTGAAACCTTAATTGCCACAGCGGGCCAAAACTGATTTCTGGTGGTCCAATCCAATCTATTTTACGACTCCCATTGCAAACACGCTTCCACCAATCTATGTGCTTGCTATACCCGTCCATTACTCATGGGCTCACACAACAAAGTCCTTAGATGTTGAAAAATGCACTGCACCAAAAACTAACACTTGGAATGACATCAGTTGCACTCTATTATTTGTCCAAAATGCCTAATATTTGGTTCACTTTAAAAAGTCAAACAAAGTCTCATATGATACATGATGAAAACATGCCACGTCTTTCCACCAATAAAGTCCAGTAACAGAAGAGTATGCATTAACTTCAACTATTTGCTGCACATGATCGTAAAAATACAAATAAGAATTAAAAATCGACATGGTATATAGTCGTGTTAAAAATGTACTTTCAAGAGTGTATTGTAGAGAGCACTTGGGTTGATATAGGTAAGCACTTTGAGAGGCATCAAAGGGGATCTAGACCCTGGGATATCGTGGCCTGTAACTTTTTATTTGCTTGTGGTACACTGGGGCACTGACGCTGGTAAATAAATATGTAAATATATCTAAATACTCTGGAGAAGTGTGGCTCATTGGTTAGAGGAGGCATACCCTGAAGCAGAGGTCAGACCCGGGACCAGGGTTCAATTCCCGACGCGGCAGGGCTGAGTCCAAGTGTCCACGGACTCGATAATTCTCACTTCGGTGCCTACTCGAATCATGGGTTCACACTCTGCAACTCTGGGCAATAGCTTGCTTAATCTCCACTGCGGCCCCCCCCCGCGGCGGGATGCCTGGCTTTCACCTTGGGGATGCCCAGTACAGGTTATCTCACAGGGAAAAAGCCAGGACGGGTTCCCAATGCAAGCGCTGAGATGCCCAAGGGTAAGTTGAGCGCTATATAAGAACACACATACATACATACTCTGTACCTAAAGGATTTGCACATGGTGGGTACATTTATTCTCATAAGCTACACTTGTCGCAACAACAAATGTGACAATCCTAACCTTTTTTAATCTGATGTACGGATGTAATCCTATGGTTCATTGCTGTAGTGAAAGCACCTTCTGGTAGTTGACAGTCTTTGCACAGGGTTGTTTGGTTTAGAAATGAATGGCTACACTAAAAACAGAGACCATGGTTTCTCTGAGTATGAGAGAGGAACAATTCCTGAAATTACTGTCTAAGGGCCTGATTTAGATCTTGGTGGGAGTACTGCCACCCTGCCGCTGCGGGGATTCCAAGTACTCCGTTAAGCTGACGGCGGTACACCCACAGTATTTTGATGTTTGCGGCAATAGACAGTAGACCACACTGCCACAGTCTTCTCTGCTGGCTAACAGTACTCCATGGCCGTCAGGTCGGTGGGTTTGCGCCAGGCCGGATTAGATTTTCTCGTTGTGCTGGAGGTGTCGTTGCAGCGGTTTGCTGATGCAGTGAGTTCCTGGTGGAGTGGAGACTGGTAAGTACAACTTATTAATGTGTCAATACACATATGTGCCTTGTTTGAATGCAAAACATATATAGGCAATGTGTTATGTCCCTTTGTGTTATATATTGCATGCCACTCACACAGCATACACACACTATTCAATGGCAACACACTGGGACTGCTAGAAAAACACCCCCAAGCACCAAAACGCCAAATAATGTTTTTTGAAGTGTGAATACAGGTATGTTCAATAGACTACTATAAATGTGAAAATGAACACAACTGCATTACACCCTCGAAAAATACTGCATGAAAGAGCAAGCCAGAAATACACAAGACTATGTAAATAGTCAACACACAATACATAGTAGAGTAATTGTGCAAGTAGCTTACCTTAGATCTCGGTGACAACAGAGTAGTTTGATGTTGTGGTGGAGTCGGAGCAGCAAAGGAGAGACCTGGACGAGGGGGTTCAGGACAGAAACTGAACGCAGGAAGCAAGAAAAATGTGTGTTTTACCTAATTTCCTCCAATTCTTCCAACTCAAAGTAGGAGTGATTTCTGCCGCAGTTGCTTCAGCGGAAAGGCACATGATAATCAGCTCGGTGGGACTCCTACCGGAGTTCAGCAACCAGTCGCTTCTGCCTATACACAGTCGATGGGACGAAGATTCCTAGTGGAGTTGATTGGACGGGATATCCGTCACCATTGTGAGTGAGTGACCCGTCCACCAAGATCTAAATCAAGAACTAAGTCATTTAAACCCAGAGAGCGAAATCAATTACTATTGTAAGAACAACCAATGACTGTCCTTCTTTTTCAAATTATGAGTGTACCTTCATGTTTGCTGCTTAATAGCATATCTTCAATTTTGTGGTGTAATGTAAATAGGAGTACACAATTATTTTGTTAAGTGATTTAGAAGAGAGAGACTGAGACAAAAGGATGCTGCACTAATCACTGTAGTGGGTAATAGTAATGATCAAAAACACAGTGTTGCACGAGTCTGGCAGACCAGTCCTCTTAGTCATCCATACAGGAAAAAATTCCATTAACATCTACCATCGGAGAAGACTCAGCACCCAGTAGGATACGATTAAAAAAAAGAAGACGTTTTAAAAATGAGAAGAGCATAAATAAAGGAATTGCCTTTTAAAGGAAAAGCTTCATTTAATCTGTGCATTTGTGTGTTTGAACTGTGATTCAATTCTTCAATTTTGAGATTTATTTACATGTATTTACATGTCATTAGATATAATAGGAACGAATGGGTGCTTCTCTGATGGTAACAATTATTTTTTTTCTGCATTTACTTTCAGAAAATTTAAGTTTCATGTACGTATAATTTATGTATGAGTTTTAATGCTCCTAATCATCATATTGGGCATCATCTCACTCAGTATTATAGCGATGAAGACATTTGCAAAACATAACTGATTTAAAGGGCCCAAAGAGTAGTGGCAAGAGGTAGTGGGCAAGGAAAATGGAGGAAAATATGCAAGTCTTGTAAAATCCAAAAATATATATATATTAAAATGTAAGCCAATGAGGAACATTAATCTTTTAATTCCAAAGTAGGGAGGAAAGAGTTCAACATTTTACCTTTTCAAAGTTAATGGCACTAGTTAAGTGTTCTCACACTGACCTAACTAGGCATACCAAGGAGACATACCATGATTAAACACTTGAGATTAAAAGGTTAGTTCTGACACAGGGCATTTTACAGATTTAATGATACAGCAATGTCCTATTTACATGGACAATACAGTACCTCATCTGAACGAGAAGTAGCAAAGATAAAATGCAGTCGATTTCACAACGGTTTATTTGGGTAGCTGATTCTGTAGTCTTGAAGCTTGAGAGGAGGTTGCTTTGTTAATAGTCAGGTATTTTTAGTTTCATGATGCCCTGAATTATGCATGATTTGTTTCTCTTGTTTCCTGGGGTTCATAGTTCGTCTTTTAGGGAGATGGACGATTCTATGTGTTGGGATTTGGTGTGAAACAGGTAATCTGGAAGTTATTTCTAGACACTTAGGGGTCTATTAGGATGGGGCGCGGATTGCCACCGCCCTACCGGCGGTGGTGATCCGCACGCCAAAACACCCCGCCTGACGGCCTTTTACCCCCCGCCACATTAGCAGGGCGGGTGGTACCGCGGCGGATGGAAAGACCGTCCGCTGCTTTTCCGCCGGTAGGCAATCGTCACGATTGCCTACCGGGTGGAAAAGGCCCATAATATGGTGGCGGTGCCTTGCATATTATGATGCCGGCTGTTGGATGCCTTTGTATGGCGGAGACTCTGCCATGGAAAGGCATGCGGGAATTCACTCTTGGGACCTGCTACGGGCCCCCGGGGGAGCGGGGGTGAGGGGCTGCACTGGGGGGTACCAATGGTACTCTTCAACATTGGCATACACAAGGTGGCAGGCACCGCATGGTGCCTATCACGTTGTGCATGCCAATGCACAACATGCTTATATTGCATTGTGGCGGGTGCTTCTTACAGCACCGCCCGCCACAATGCAATATATGCGGGATGCGATCGGCAGGGTTGTGGTCGCATCCTAATTGGTGGTGCGGGACCGCCGCACTACTGGCGGCCGGTACCTGCACCGCTAGGGTGGCGGGTGGACAGGAGTCCGCCCGCCACCCTAATAGACCCCATAGTTAGATTTGGTCGCCAAAAAACATAAAAAGTGTGCTGTACAGTGATCTTCAAAGAAAGAAAACCTGATTTTGCTCACTTTAGGATCACTGTGCAAGGTCACATTTCCTCATGACAGAAATATATCAGATTCATGTGCGATCAGTCTGACACCAGTCAATGTATATTATACTTATCCCAGGAACAGAAATCTAAAGGAAATGAGGCTTTTAGTATGTACATGCATGTTTGATTTCACTTCCTGTTACAGTTTTTCTGCAGCCTTGAAAAGCTTCCCCACAGAACAATTGGCATTTTCTAATGCAATTACAGATTGATCAAAAAAGGCTCCCAAATATATTGTGTCTCACTGCAAATGAGCATAATTTTACAACTGTAATGCATGATTGTTGGACAGGCCACACGAAGGGCTTGCTCCCTCCCCGCACGACAGGGCCCGAGCTCCGGCCCACCAGGCATAATCCACGAGAAGCACCTGTACCCCGTCTCCCGACGGATCTTCTGCCCTCGGACCTCTACTCATCACGGGGCCCAGCCCCACCGGCTCCCCCGGCCGGTTCAAGCCGCCATCTTGGGCCCTGCACCACGAGGCCGCGTGGCCTCGCCCCGACCCTAACCCCGGGCCTGGCCGGCCCCGACATCCCGGCACCACCATCCACCCGGGAGGTGAGCGGACCACTTGGCAGGTCAATAGGAGGACGAAGTGTCAAGAGCTCTTCCCCCGCCAGGTGCCGATCGCCTCCAGCCCCCCCAGGTGCTGGCTCCACCCCCTGCTGGGTGTCTGGACACCTTCATCCCGGGCCCTCCGACCTCCAAGTGCGAGGGTCCGGACATCAAAGGGCGCCTGCCCTATAACTGGGGCAACTCCGGAGCAGGAAGGCAGTTGTATCCTGGAGTCGAGAGACACCGAGAGAACTCAGCCTTGACGGACTACTGGCGCTGCCGTAGCCCGCTCTTGTGAACCATCGTCCTGCCTGCTGGCGCTGCCGCGGCCCTCTACAACCTCCATCCTCGTCGGGACCTGCTGGCGCTGCCGCGGCCCGTTGTAACGACCATCCTCACCGGGACCTGCTGGCGCTGCCGCGGACCGTACATCGACCATCTTTCCGGGACCTGCTGGCGCTGCCGCGGCCCGTACCAACTAAGCTCGAGGATTGTGAGCTAATCATCATCTCATCCAACCTACCTGACTGGTAGACAGACTGTCCCGCTACCCCTTACCCTGCTTTGAGAGACTTGAATCGAGGGGACCCCTGAGTCCAGACCTCCTTGTACCATTCAACCGTACCTTAAGAAGTGCTTATAAAGAACACTGAACCTTATCCGTGTGTGGTATCTGTCTGTGGGGGGGAAGTTACTTGTCTGTACGATCGCTGGAGACGGCTCTCCCCGGAGACCTCTCCTCCTGACCCCGGCCGACCCTCCCGGTCCGTCTATCCTTTCTAACATTGGTGCCAGCGGCGCGATCCGAATCAACGCGTAATCGTACAGAGAGTAGCTCACCCCACGACAACAACACGATGTCAGCCAAAGATAGCAACTCCACCGAGAAATTCCAAATGGATAAATTAGAAGAATACAACCACCGCGAACTGAGACAATTCTGCATAGAACTTGGCATTGCTACCACCGGCCTGAGTACCAAAGAGGATCTAAAGCACGCCCTAGAGTCGTGGACAGAAACTGGGGTCGCCGGACCCTCCGACCAAAGCAGCATCACACCAGAGGGGAACGCCACGGCTCCCGAGGAGCGGGGAACGGGCCTCTCGCAGGAGGAGATCCGAGAAAGAGAAAGAACCAGATTGCACGAGTTGGAAATGGCACGACTCAAGATGGATGGGGAACTCAAGTTAGCTGAACAGAAACTCAACCTCGAGCACATGCGGCTCCGAGATGAACGAGAAGAGAAGCAGAGACAGAGAGAGCTGGAGGAAAAAAAAATAACGCTCGAGCACGAGCGCAAACTGGCGGAAATAGAACTTCGGAAACAGAATAAAGAACTGGGGGTGCCCGAGCGACCACACACCCCGGGGCCGATCGAGAAAAAAGTCCACATCCCCAAGGATGTTGTCCGCGAGTATGTCCGAGAAGACGACATACAACAGTGGTTTAAAGCCTACGAGATGGCCATGACCTCCCACCGGATCGACCGGAGTGATTGGGGAGCCGGACTCTGGGGGAGGTTTATCAACGAGGGGCGCGATGCCCTACTGCAGCTCCCAGATCACCAAATGTCGTCCTACGACCACATGAAGGCTGCCCTCCTCACCCGCTACAGCCTCACACCCGAGATGTACCGCCAGAGGTTCAGAGATTGCACCTGGATCCCAGGTACAACTTGGGTAGAATACGTGAACTATTTCAGCCGTGCCTTCGAGGGGTGGATAAAGGGGAGCCAGGTCACCACCTACGAACAACTCTTTAACCTGATGGTATGGGAGCACCTGTCGAACAACTGCTTCGTCGAGCTCAGGCAGCACCTCCTCGACAGTAAGCTGACTGACCCCCGGCAGCTCGCCGCCGAAGCTGACCGATGGGAAAGCACCCGAGTGGGCCGGAGGGGGCCACACGAACAGAACAGAAACAACCAAGGCCAGCACCGTCCTCGGGGAGGAGGAGGGGGCCAGGGGCGAGGGAGAGACGCCTTGCCCGCAACACCCGTGGCCAGCACCCCGGCTCCGGCCGGTCGGGGTAACCCCCCGTGGCGTCCTGGGGTCCGAGCCAACGTCACGTGCCACCGATGCCAACGAGTCGGCCACTACGCCAATGACCCGAGCTGCCCGCAGAACCAAACACCCAAGCCCCGCCAGGTAGCTGCCGCCGCCCTGGGGGAAGAGCGATCATTGGAGGAACCAGAGGAGTATGAGCCGGCCCAGCAAGAGTGGGAACCGGCCGCCATGGTCCTGGCGTGCTTAGGGGGAAGAGACATAGTCCCGCGGGCTCCCCTACCCGCTAACACCAGGAAATACGGTCAGTGGGTGACCATTAATGGACAGCGAGCCGAGGCCTTGCGTGACACAGGCGCCAGTGTGACGGCCGTCCGCTGTCACCTGGTGAAGCCCGAGCAGATCCTGCCGAACATTCTCTGCCCCGTCCGCTCGGCAGACAACTCTGAAAGTATGTGTCAAATGGCCTGCGTTCCATTCGAATGGGGAGGGGTCTCCGGCCTGTTGAAGGTGACGGTCCGGGACGATGCCCCCGTGGACTGCCTCCTGGGGAATGACCTCGAGAGTTCCCCGTGGGCCACCGTTGAGAGAAGAGAGCACCTGGGGATGCTGGGCCTCCCGGACTGGGCCTGCATAACCACCCGGTCCATGGCCGCCCGTGCCGTCCCTCGATCAGAAGAACCAGAGTGGCCAGCACCTCCGCCCCCAGTCGCCCCAGTAGAAGACAACGACGAGGCCAGCCTCCCAGACCCGACGGCCGAAGGGGACGCGCAACCCCAGGACCTTCCTGACCTGGCTCAGTGGCGTCAAGAGGGGGGGCCCACCCAAGCACAGTTCCGCCAGGAACAAAAGACCTGTCCCTCCCTCGAGGGACTCCGCCAACAAGCCAGCGCCCAGAACGCAGGGGACTCCACCGGAACTCACTGGGTCTACTGGGATAACGACCTGCTATACAGCGAGCAAAGAATCGCCGAGCTGGGGGCCGGTCGAGTACTGGTGGTACCTCTCCGCTTCAGAGACTTTCTGCTCAACCTGGCCCACGATGTCCCCCTGGCTGGACACCTGGGCCAAGATAAAACGTACAGCCGCCTAGTGACCCACTTTTTCTGGCCGAAGATGAGGAACGACGTCCTGAACCACTGCCGATCTTGCCCCACATGCCAAGCCAGCGGGAAGAGTGGTCGGAAGCTGAAAGCCCCTCTGCAACCCTTCCCGGTGGTCACCACCCCGTTCGAAAGGGTGGGGATAGACATCGTGGGGCCTCTGGACCCCCGCACGGCAGAAGGACACAGGTTCATCTTAGTACTGGTGGACCATGCCACCCGCTACCCCGAGGCGGTGCCCCTACGGACCGTGACAGCTCCGGTGGTTGGCCGGGCCCTAATGGGGATCTTCTCCCGGGTAGGCTTCCCCCGAGAAGTCGTCAGCGACCGAGGCACAAACTTTATATCCAAATACATGAAGTCCCTCTGGCAACAATGCGGGGTCACCTACAGATTCACGACCCCCTATCACCCCCAAGGGAACGGACTAGTGGAGCGTTTTAACCGCACCCTCAAGGGGATGATTGGGGGATTGGAAGAGCCCCTCCGTCGCCAGTGGGATGTACTGCTCCCGTGCCTCCTCTTCGCCTACCGCGAAGTTCCCCAGAAGTCCCTCGGTTTTAGCCCTTTCGAACTCCTGTACGGGCACCCTGTGCGAGGGCCCCTCAGCCTAGTAAAAGAAGGTTGGGAGATGGCCCCCCTAAAGACCCCTCCAGACGTCTTCAAATACCTCCTGGCCCTACGCAATCAGACCCGGCGCTTCAGAGAGATGGCCAAGGCGAACCTCGAGGCCAGCCAGGAGGACATGAAGAAGTGGTATGATCACAATGCCTCCTCCGTTGAGTTCGAGCCTGGACAACAAGTATGGGTGATGTCCCCCACCGAACCATGTGCCTTGCAAGATAAGTGGACGGGGCCCTTCAAAGTGGTCGAGCGCAAAAGCCCCGTCACTTACCTCATCGACCTGGGGACCTCCCGGAACCCCCTTCGGGTCCTCCACACCAACCGACTCAAACCACACTTTGTGCGCTCAGAACTCAGCCTCCTGATGGCTACGGACAGTGGGGCAGAGGAAGACTCCGAACCCCTCCCGGATCTTCTGAAGACTCGGGAGAATGACGGCTCCGTGGACGGGGTCCGGCTCTCTGACGCCCTCACTTCGGAGCAACGCCAGGGCTGCCGGAACCTCCTGCTGCAGTTCGCTACCCTGTTCTCCCTCACCCCCGGGGTCACCCCTTGGTGTTTGCACGACGTGGACACCGGGGACAGTCCCCCTGTCCGACACCGGGCCTACCGCGTACCAGATCGGGTACGGGCCTGCATACAGGAGGAGGTGGCCAAGATGCTCACAATCGGGGTCATCGAGCCCTCGGACAGTCCCTGGGCCAGTCCGGTTGTATTGGTCCCCAAAGCCGCTGCCCCCGGCACCGCACCTGAACTAAGATTCTGCGTCGACTACCGGGGCTTGAACGCTGTCACCCGGACCGACGCTCATCCGATCCCCCGAGCAGACGAGCTGATCGACCGGCTGGGGGCCGCCCGCTACCTCTGTATCTTCGACCTAACAGCGGGCTACTGGCAGATCGGCCTCACACCCAGGGCTCAGGAACGGTCAGCCTTCTCTACCCCCGATGGCCACTACCAATTCAAGGTCATGCCCTTCGGCATGAAGAATGCCCCCGCCACGTTTCAACGCCTCGTGAACCAGGTCTTGGCGGGGCTCGAAGAGTTCAGCGCTGCCTACCTGGACGATATCGCTGTATACAGCCGCCACTGGCCCGACCACCTCCGTCACCTCCAAGAGGTCCTGCAGGCCCTCCAGCGGGCCGGCCTCACAATTAAGGCTGGCAAGTGCCAAATTGGCCAAGGGTCTGTGACCTACCTTGGACACCAAGTGGGAAGCGGGCTGGTGGCCCCGCTACAACTTAAGATGGCTGCCATCCAGTCCTGGCAGCCCCCCGTCACCCAGACCGAGGTCCGAGCCTTCTTGGGGCTCACCGGCTACTACCGGCGGTTTGTGAAGGACTACGGCAGCATCGTGGGGCCCCTCACGGGTCTCACGTCCAAGAACCAACCGAAGCGGATTAACTGGACCCCCGATTGTCAAGCGGCCTTCGAGAAGCTGAAGGCCGCCCTGTGCACCGCCCCTGTGCTCCAGGCCCCCGATTACGGTCGGGAATTCGTGGTACAGACCGATGCCTCCGACCACGGCATCGGAGCCGTCCTTTCTCAGTTAAACCCCGAAGGTCATGACCAGCCGGTGGCCTTCATCAGTCGACGTCTCCTGGCCCGAGAACAGCGCTGGAGCACCATCGAGAGGGAGGCCTTCGCAGTGGTGTGGGCCCTCAAAAAGCTCCGGCCTTATCTCTTCGGCACCCACTTCCGGGTACAGACCGACCATCGACCCCTGCAGTGGCTGATGCAGATGCGGGGGGAGAACCCAAAACTCTTGCGCTGGTCCATTTCCCTGCAGGGAATGGACTTCACTGTAGAGCACCGACCAGGCCAAGACCACGCCAACGCGGATGGCCTGTCCCGCTTTTTCCGCCTCGACGAAGAGAGTCCCCAAGGAGATGGGTGACTCTCCCCGCCTTCAGCTGGGGGGGACGCATGTTGGACAGGCCACACGAAGGGCTTGCTCCCTCCCCGCACGACAGGGCCCGAGCTCCGGCCCACCAGGCATAATCCACGAGAAGCACCTGTACCCCGTCTCCCGACGGATCTTCTGCCCTCGGACCTCTACTCATCACGGGGCCCAGCCCCACCGGCTCCCCCGGCCGGTTCAAGCCGCCATCTTGGGCCCTGCACCACGAGGCCGCGTGGCCTCGCCCCGACCCTAACCCCGGGCATGGCCGGCCCCGACATCCCGGCACCACCATCCACCCGGGAGGTGAGCGGACCACTTGGCAGGTCAATAGGAGGACGAAGTGTCAAGAGCTCTTCCCCCGCCAGGTGCCGATCGCCTCCAGCCCCCCCAGGCGCTGGCTCCACCCCCTGCTGGGTGTCTGGACACCTTCATCCCGGGCCCTCCGACCTCCAAGTGCGAGGGTCCGGACATCAAAGGGCGCCTGCCCTATAACTGGGGCAACTCCGGAGCAGGAAGGCAGTTGTATCCTGGAGTCGAGAGACACCGAGAGAACTCAGCCTTGACGGACTACTGGCGCTGCCGTAGCCCGCTCTTGTGAACCATCGTCCTGCCTGCTGGCGCTGCCGCGGCCCTCTACAACCTCCATCCTCGTCGGGACCTGCTGGCGCTGCCGCGGCCCGTTGTAACGACCATCCTCACCGGGACCTGCTGGCGCTGCCGCGGACCGTACATCGACCATCTTTCCGGGACCTGCTGGCGCTGCCGCGGCCCGTACCAACTAAGCTCGAGGATTGTGAGCTAATCATCATCTCATCCAACCTACCTGACTGGTAGACAGACTGTCCCGCTACCCCTTACCCTGCTTTGAGAGACTTGAATCGAGGGGACCCCTGAGTCCAGACCTCCTTGTACCATTCAACCGTACCTTAAGAAGTGCTTATAAAGAACACTGAACCTTATCCGTGTGTGGTATCTGTCTGTGGGGGGGAAGTTACTTGTCTGTACGATCGCTGGAGACGGCTCTCCCCGGAGACCTCTCCTCCTGACCCCGGCCGACCCTCCCGGTCCGTCTATCCTTTCTAACAATGATACAGAACTGTATACTGAGCATATATGACTATTCTGCCAACTCATAGTCCCCGCAAGGTGGATGTCAAACACTTGTTGTAGACTCATCATTTATAGAAATAAGCTATAAAGGGGAAAACGTGGAAGGTTCAGAGCACACTTCCTATCAGAAGCATCTTTATGTTGTGAAAATCTCAACTCTCCTCAACTGTTTGATGGGATAGGACGCAGACCGCAGGAGCCCCCGGCGGGTCTCCCACAACCAGCCCCATTCAGAACTAAATAACCATTTCTGCTGCCACTGAAGGTAGGGCAATTTTCTGCTTAGCTATGAGGCCCGTCCTTGGCACTGCTGCAAGTGGAAGACAAGATGGCGGATCCTGGGCTGACTCTCCCTGTGTTGGCGATGCCCGGACTCTGACCCTGGGGAAGCCGTTGGGGCCTCACCAGTCCGGGTCAGAGAACACCCCCTCCCTCCCCAGGGTCAGGCACAGCACCGGGACCATGGCGGTTGACATGCGGGGACCCGATACTTGGTCCAAGCAGGGGAACACTCTTCTTACCAGCATCCATGCTGCAGCCTATTCCACCTCATATCTCCCTGGTGAGATTTGGAGAGTTGTGACCTGCAGGGAACAAGTCCTTGAGGACTAGAGGGAGAGGATCCTGTCACCTACTGCCATTGTAGAGTCCAGGAGGATATGAATTGGAGCCTGCGAGGGGTTATCAGCAGTGCGGCCTCCATTGCTAAGTGCCACACTAAACCAAATGCAACGACTGCCAACGGGAGTGACTACTCTCCAGTCTGTGAGAACACAGGGCTCCCTTTACCAGCAGACACCTGTGCAACAGTGGGATGCCTAAACCAGCAACAGATGGCCAGCGAGGTTTGGGCTCAAGGGGAGGCCTCCGCAACTTGAGGCCATGCTGCAAGAGGGGGTGCTGCAAGGCCCCTGAGAACTGCCGGCAGTAGGCCTAGGCTGGAAGAGGGAGAGAAGACTGGGTCACCTGCTGCCTGACATGTCCTCATTGAGAAGGACTGATGACCGGTCTCTTCCGCTTGGCCCGGTGGATGGGCCACAGCCCCGGCTCGCAGGGTTGCCGCGTGGAGAAGGCCAGGTCCTCCTTGATCCTTAGCAAAACCTGCTTCCCAGTGCTCTCCTGATCAAAAGCGCAGGTATTTGTAAACTTGGGCCAGCCCTGGGGAACCATCCTTTGCCACTGCGGAAGTCGTGAGGTCCGCGACCACTGAGAATGGGGCAGTGGCGGCGGCACAGATCCTGTGACGCGGTCTTGGGTGTGGCCAAGGACATTGTGTTCCATGAACAGAGGGCCGAGGACTGAGGAGATGATGGGGCAGGTTCAAATGGCTGTCCAAATGCAGCTGCTTTGAGGAGGACTGATGGCCACTTCATTGTGCTAGGGCCCGGCTGGTAAGCCACCATCCTAACTAACCCTGGGCGGCCAACTACGCTACGCTCGTGTAGTTTGCATAGTTTGTGGTACTTCGCACTACGCGAATTGCACGCAGCACAGTGCAAAAACACATAGCGTAGTTGGCATTTTTTGCTCGCTCGCGGTCCTCAACGTCAAGTTGGTGACCGCGAGTGAGCAAAATGACATCCCGGCGAGACTTTTTCCTTGTTCGCGATCAGCAACATCAAGTTGGCTATCGCGAGCTTGGAAAATAAACCTCCCGGCGAGATTCTCAACGCGGGGAGGTCAGGTTTCTCATTGCGAGTGGTCGCGTATGCTCGCGACCGCTCGCGATGAGAAACTACCAGTCCGCGTTGAGAAAGCTGCCGCTCGAATAAAAATCTACTTGAGCGACAAAAAACGACAGCTCGCACTGTGGAGATGCCGTTTTCAATGATTGCACAGTGCGGAGAAGCATCCGGCACTGTGCAATCACCCCAAACAGCACACTATGCAGTTCGCGTATGTAGGAAGGTGGAATCTGACTATGGTTGCCCCCACTTTTTTCCTGGTGTTTGAATGGTTTTTGACTAGTCTGGCTGGGATCATGCTATCCAGGACCACAGCCTATCTGCTTACTCCCTTAAATGATTGGTGTGCATATAAGATGCACTAGTGATTGGATACTTTGGTACCTTATGAGCCCCTAGTATATGGTACCTTAGGTACCTAGGGCATTGGTACTTCACAGGCCTACCAGGGGCTGCAGCATGTATTATGCCACCCCTGGGAAGCATTCACAATCTGACACCACAGTCCTGCTACTGCAGCCTGTGTGAGGTAGTGTTAGCACTCCTCACTGAGGTATAGGTTCCTGTATCTCACCACACACACACATATAAACCTATCAGTCACCCCTCTAGCAGGCCCTAACAATCCTGAGGGCAGGGTGCTTGGTTTACTATGTGAGGGGGTGCTTCTGCCTGAGCAGGACCCCTCTGCAGCTAGCAGAGTCTATTCTCTACTGCTGTTTGTGGATGTGGTTAAACCATATACTCTTAAGTGCATTATAACCTCGCGGTAAATGCTAACTTTGGAATGACTGCATCAAAACATGTCGTGTTTGGTGTCAAACAACTTGGAATCCTACCCCCACACCAGTAACTGGTGTGGGAGTAGGATCCCACCCTTCTAGAGGGGACGACATGTACCCACTGTACTACACGGTAGAAATCTTCTAGAGCCCTGGCATCACAAAATGGATGCCACCAGCACAGACACCGGGCTGCCCTCCTGCTGCTGACCGAAACTCGCAGTGGAGGAAGTCCAACAAAGGGTATCCTGTCACAGGGAGGTGTTACCACCTCCCAGACAGGATTTAGTGTATTGGAGCTGGGTGGGTGCACTCTTAGAGTGCCTTTGAAGTCCTGCACTGGGGGAGCAGTAGGCTCCTCTGTGCATATGCCAGCTCAAACCGGTTCAGGGGCTACCTGCCCCTGCTCTGGCGCGAAACTGGACAAAGGGAAGTGGGTGTAACCACCCCCTACCCTGACCCTCCTAGAGGAGCGGTCATAGAGCTAGTCCCTCCCCTATCTTCACTATAAGATACCAAGCATTGCCAATGCAATTCAGATTACACCTGGACGACGCTCTACAAAGAAGAATCCTGGCCCTTCGATGTTCCACTATCTCTGGAAGACTGAAGAATCTCCCTTGGAGTCAAGGAGTGACTCCCCTGCAAGGCAGGCACCAGTAACTTGATCAACGGTTGCAAACTTCCCTGCGTCCCCTGAAGCAGATTTCCTGACCTCTCGACGGCCATTTTGAGTCCCCAGTGAAGCTGTGGCGTCTGGACCCCACGAGTGACGAGGAACAGCAATACCAGGGAACCGTGCACTGATTTCGAGTGCAAACCCTAAACAACGTTCTACGAACTTGTGCTTTGGACCATCTGTAGTCCAAGTCCCTAGCAGGTCTGGTACCGAAAATCAGCGGCCTACCCCATCCCGAGTGACCGTGGGCTCCTGTGGAACTTTTCCTGCAAAGGTGTTTTTGTGGTTGCTTGCCCGTTGGCTAGTGACTCACCCGAAGACTTTCTCATCAATTTCAAGGGCTCCTCTGGTTGCTCCGGGCCTGCCCTTACTTAACTTTGCTGGGTAAGTCCATCAGACCTTGCTGGTCTGCACCATCTTCAATCTTCACTCCACACGAGACTTGCAGTTGCCACGGCTTGTTGGCTCCAACCTGGCTGCCGACACCGTCATCAACTGCAGACGGTGTGGGACCTCCCGAATCCAGCTGCTGGTCATCGTCGATCTCTCCTTGACCTCGTGAGCGAAGAGACAAATCACCATTGACGACCTGAAGCGACGCGACATCAGTGGTCATCCATCCTGCTGGCCATCGGTCACTGGCAAGTGACTTTGAACTCTGTCCCCTCAATTTTCAGGTCCTCTTCAACTTCAATCCATCGTCGGATTCCAGCGGACACCTCTCCAGTCGTCACAAGCAGCAAGTCTTCAGTGGTCCCCATTGAAAACAGCATCGCGACCCGACACCAAAAGACACCTATGCACCCGGCTTCCGTGGGTGAGGTAACTCATGCACTCCGGTGCCCAAGTGTGTGTTGGCCCTCGAAATACTTACCCTGTAAGTTGCTTGCTTGTTGACTTTTCCAAAGTGCCCTAAAACTTTAAATTCCAAACCGCGACTTGTGCCATTGAAACCTATAGGAAACCCGGGGCTGATTACTTACCTGCTAACACTGCAGAAGTGAAGCCCCAGCGATTCCCAAGGCCCTAGGCCTTTTCATTTTGCAAGTCGAGTTTGTTAAACCATTTTTTTAGTATATGGTCTGGTACGCCCCTAGGGCTACAGCCATATTTGTGCTTAATTTATTGAGAAGTGTTGACATTTGAATGTGTATCTGGGTTCTAATCTCATAAAGAGATTAGTAGAGTGTATCTAAGAATAAATACATATATATTTGATATATATACTTGTGTGGTGTCCTTTTCATTTGGTAATTCAAATGTAAATGTAAATGTCAAGGTACTTATAGAGCGCACTGTCACCAGACGGCCACCTTGCGGTGTCGCCTTTTGCGGTTTCCTGGCGCTGATACTCATACCGCTGTGGAACCCCTCCTGGCTTTCCCTGTGAAGTGTCTGCTCCTGGGCACCCCCAGGGTGAAGCCAGGCCTTATAAGGTAAAACAAGCTGCTTTACATTCCTCAGAGACTTAGCCTGAAGGCTGCTCTCCACAGCTACCACTAGGATAGCTTTCTTTAAAAGGTTGTCTTAAACCTATCTACCAAGAGTCGAATTGGACTGGTGCAAGGTGGCCACTATAACTAGTGACCAGCATATGCCAGGCCAACTTCTCACAGCGTAGCACTACGCGTATCTCACGTAGTGCGAAGTGCACTTCGCATAGCTACGTGTAGCGCTACTACGCAAACTACGCCCAGGGTTAAGCCTAACAAGCATGGAGGACATCTGGACAACACCAGCTCAGGGATCCCTCCAGGCCCAAGATCACCGCCCGTGAGTGTAACAACACTCTGACGACTGGGCTGAAAGCAAAAACCGCAGCAATGGCGAGAAGATCATGCTGTAATATATATTTGTCCAACCCTAATCGCTTCAACTTTTCTTGAAATGTAACCTTGAGTAAATTTACAACTGGTATATATGTAACTTTAACCACTAGTCTCTGGAGCACACGCATGTACTTACCATTCTTTTGTGAATTTAGAGCTTATCTGTATGAAACTTTTATGTAATTCATGTACTCTGAAGTCCCTATGTAATGTAATTGGTTCTATTGTAAAGCATTCTGACACCTTTGGATAAAGTTTGCACTATATAAAAATGCATAAATAAATAAACTGTGAGATCACATGTCACATCAATGTGTACAAACTACCGGTATCTGGTACTTAGAAGGGTTTTCCCATTGATTGACCTGACCTTCGTATCAGAGCACTGGTCCTGACCCAGCAGGACTATTGCTATATATGCTAGAGCAGAAAGGGATGTTTTAGAAAAAAATCTCAGAGTCAAAATTAGGCAGCCTGAATCTAAGAGAAAAAGGCCACAGTTCTCCAGCTCATAAATAAGTCTATTGGCTTCCATTGGAAGAAAGAATTAAACCGAAGGTCATTGGAGTTTTCTCTCAAATACACCATCCAGGGTTCCCTCTTACTTGTCAAGTGAACTTTTCTTTAACGTAATTTAGGTCTCACAATCTGGTGGCCAATTTCTATAGCACTCTCTCTCGGACTCACAGTGACCTTACTCCAGCGCTTTAATTAAGCTTTAAGAAAACATACTTTACCGTGGTTCATTGACTAATCCTCATGAATGGAGATTGCTGCCCATACATTTACCTTCGAGAATTGCCCTCAAGGTGTCTGTAAGATGAGGTAGCATGACATGTGTATTTGTAAAGCGTACGTTCACCCTGATGGGCCTCTTGGCGCTGGATAGCGGATGTTTATTATGGTCTATATATGACCGATATAGTAAGTAAAGAAGAAGATTTGTGGTTGAAGATTGTATCCATTATCATTTTAGTAATTAAAAAAATTAATGTGATTATTACGTTGCTCCTTACATGAAAAGTATATTGGTAAATTAAGCATCAGTTTGGTAACATATGTTATTGAGAGAACACGCGTCTGCTTTTTGAGCGCAATGTCAATCAGGGTCCATAGTTGCCTGCAATTCACAATGGTTGAATATCCTGTGCACCATCATCAACAAGACACTGATAAGGACAAACGGCCAAAGACCTAGCCCTGTTTTATGGACTGGCAGCCTGAAAGGCCACAGCCCCTGACACAAAGTAGACCCTAGTGTGCAGGCAAGGCATTCAAGCAACAACCCAAAATTACATGTGATTTTCAAGTCCAAACTGGTTGGTCATGGCTCCCTATTTTCTCCCCTTTTCTCATCGAAACCTTTGTGATCTGCCTGCCAACGTTGAGACATCTCTTTTCTCATCCACTGAACATAGCAACGGTTGAGGCCCCTCACAGTGGTTATGCAGAATCACAGGGCAGGTTTCAACTTAAGAATTTGGAGCAACTGTCTCCATAACTCTCTGAAGTGTGTGGTTTTTCCATCAGGCAGTGTGGAGCACAGACTTATCACAGGGTGAGCACCAAGCCACGGCAAACCCCAGGATTTGTGCACCTATGTTCATGAACAAACATCCGGGCAGTTACAAGGCAGCTGGGGCTCTTTGACCTGGGCAACATGTTGTTTGTCACTGTTGTAACCACATGTATACATGTGTTTATGTAAATAAAAGCAGATATGACCTATTCCTTCATGATGCTGGTATTCTAATAGTGACCGCCAAATACTGTGGGGGATATTCACAAGGAGCTATAATAAAACTGCACTTTATCGCAGCCAAAGCTGTGATAAATGCATCGCCCCATTCACAAGCTGCTGTTAACAGCCCACAGCACCAGTTTACCCGCGATAGCAGCCTAAAAAAACATTGCCACAGAAGACCCGCGCAACCATCGCTAATGAGATGCAGAGTAGGCGTTCCCATGCCCAAATCCATGACAACACCACTCCACAACATTCAAAACAACCAGCCAGAAATGTGGTAAGAACACAAAACAGGCGATAAGGCGTGTTAGCAGAAGGAAAATAACTCCTGCTCTGACCTGGTGCAAAGTCGGACCACAGCCTGCACCACAAAAGGGAACACAGACCATAGCCACATCGGAAGGACAATAGATGCCATGGAGCCACTGGTCATGCGGTCCGGACACCCAAGAGGGCCACAACACCCACCGCCACCACCCCAGGACCCCAACCCCCACCCGGAACATCCCCCCCCGGACCAACACAGAAGCAGCGCAGACAAAGACAGTGGACCCCCAGGAAACACACCAGCCACACAGACCCAACACCTGAAAATGTCATTGCCCACTACAGGCTCAAAAGGACAACAATCGTACGCATCCTGACCAACAACGCCCAACAGGCAGACGGTACTAACACAGAGGACAACCAACATCCCACCCCACACATAGCTGCTGGCTGTGCTGCACCAGTTGGCCCCTGGTAACCCCCAGCCAACACCCGCCACAGTCGGAGGAGTCACACAGCCAGCCACATCCAAGTCCCTCACACCTGACCTGGACATCACCATCAGCCTGGTACCCCAGCCCCTATACATCCAACACAATGCGCAGGATCCGCTGGACACCAAGCAAGGCCCATACGCCATAGCTGGATGCACGCACGTGTTGGGGCAATCCACAGCACACATTTTATACCTGTGCCCCCTGCCGACACAGCACACAATCACAGCAACAGAAAGCACAAGTCTCACATCAATGTGCAGGTAACAACCGAACACCGTGGAACCTCCGCCAATCTCGACTCCAAATACCCAACAAGTGTGCATGATTCCTCCATCCTCCGACAGTCCATCAGCAACCAGCGTCCCCAGGATGGCACCAAGGGAAATGCACAGTCCCTTGGCAAGTTCCAAATGAACATCCCATTCACCTCAACTCCACAACCATGCAACCACAACTCTGGCAATGCACACGTCACAAAATCAAAACAAACATGCTAAACAACATGCCCACCCACCAGACACAACAGAACAACTCACAATGGCAACCTGGGCAAGCCGTGAACATGAGCCATCAATGGCATGGCACCTCAGCCACACACTAGCCCAATGTGGGGAGAGGTGGCAACCAGGCATGTGTGAAGGAGGCAGGAGAATCATGACTGGGAAAGCACACAATGCCAAGAGTGGCAGAGATGTGCTGGACAGACCGCAGCATGCAGACAACACCCATATCCATGGCAACATACATCTCTGGTATACGGAGTGTAGAGGACAGTGGACGCAACATGTCACCCCAGCCAGTGGGGGAGTTTGCGGAAATGTTGCCTGTTATGCCCCCCCCGGAAACGTGAACGGAATGGGTGGTCTGGCGTACGCCAGGCCAGCATAGGGGTGTGAATAAAAAGCATGAAGCCCTGGGCGTGGTCCTCTTCCGGAAAGCCCTACGTCTCTGCCAGGGCGGCGCCCCTCACCACGCCACGAGGCCGACGCCGTCCTCCTGAGCGGAGTTGCCTGTGATCCTGTGCGCCTGCCGTACCCCGGCCCGCTGGACCCCGAACCCGTCAGGCCCACCCATGCGCACGCAGGCCACACTGATCACCTTCCGACACCGACATGTGTCAAGGAGGGCCCACCAAGTGCCTGCGCAAGCTCCAAGCCCGAGGCCTGCGACCTTGACAGCCTCTCAGACCATCACGGCCTCCACAACACAGGTCCGCTTTAGATAATTTTTGCTGACGTACTCTACTGCAGCCTCCAGCCTACACTACAGTCAAGTAGGTCACACATTTGGAACTGAGTCTTGATTACACCATGGCAGTGAACATTATTTAAGGCAGAGTTTATGTCACTATACTCCCTTTGATGTGGTGCCGCCAAGTCTGTGCATAGCATTACAACCACACGTGTCTGTGGGCCTACGAGGACTACTGCCCTCGGCCAACACTGCACAAGAGTAGGTCACAGAATTGGAACTGAACATCGATTATTCAAAGGCAGAAAACATATCATCGCACGCAAGGCGAGGCGTAAGTGGACGACGCGTTGCAGTCCAGAGGGAATAGGATCATCATCATGGAGGTGAACACTACCGACAACTGCCCTGGTGTGGCTCACTGGTTAGAGGCGGCTGACCCATAAGCAGAGAATCGGCCAGGGACCAGGGTTCAATTCCCGAAGTGGCAGGGTCGTGGACCAGGGTCAAAACGGACTCGATAATTCTCGCCTCGGTACCTACTCTAACCAGGAACACACTCGGCAACTCTGGGCATTAAGCTTGCCTCATCTCTACAACGGCCCCCCACAGACGCTGGGGATGCCTGGTTTCACCTTGGAGATACCCAGAAATGGACCATCTCACAGGGAAAACCAGGACGGGTTCCCCAGTGGTCTTCAGCGCCAGGATACTCCATGGAGTCACAGTGCGCTTTACAAGTACACCCACATTTACATTTACTACAGCACCTGTGATGGCAACAGCTCTCTTGAGTGTGTTCTCTAGAGTGGGCTTTCCTTAGGAGGTAGTATCCGACAGGGGTGCAAACTTCATGTCTAGTTACTTGACTGCTATGTGGAAGGAGTGTGGAGTGAACTACAAGTTCACCACACCCCATCACCCACAATGCAATGGTTTAGTTGAGAGATTCAACAAAACCTTAAAGGGCATGATTAAAGGACTTCCAGAGAAGCTTAGGCGAAAATGGGATCTACTCTAGCCCTGCCTTTTATTTGCATACAGGAAGGTGCCGTAAAAGGGGGTTGGTTACAGCCCATTTGAACTTTTGTTTGGTCACCCTGTCAGGGGTCCATTGTGTTTGGTGAAGGAAGGATGGGAATTACCTCTCAAGTCCCCAAAGCAAGACATAGTGGACTATGTACTTGGTCTCCGCTCCAGGATGGCTGAGTACATGAAAAAGGCAAACAAAAACCTTGAGGCTAGCCCGGAACTGCAAAAAGACTGGCATGACCAAAAGGTTGTACTGACTGTCTACCAACCAGGACAGAAAGTGTGGGTGTTGGAGCCTGTGGCCCCAGCAGCCCTCCAGGACACATGGAGTGGCCCCCATACCATAGTTGAACAGAAAGGGGAGGTTAGCTACTTGGTAGACCTTGGAATCCCTAGGAGTCCCCATAGGGTACTTCATGTCAACTGACTTAAACCATATGTTGACAGGTCAGACATGGGCTTGCTCATGGCTACTGATGAAGGACAGGAGGAGGAGAGTGACCCACTCCCTGACCTGCTTTCTCAGAACCCTGATGATGGGTCAGTTGATGGTGTAGCCTTGGCAGGCAGCCTCACTGCCCAGCAACAAACTGACTGCAGAAACCTTCTCAGCCAGTTTAGACATATGTTTTCTCTGACTCCAAGTCAGTCAACCTGGTGCACTCATGAAGTGGACACTGGGGACAGTCTACCTGTGAAGAATAAGATCTAAAGGCAACCTGTCCCATGTCAGGGCTTGTATGAGGACAGAAGTCCAAAAGATGTTGGATTTGGGTGTGATTGAGCCCTCAGTTAGCCCTTGGGCTAGTCCAGTAGTCCTGGTACCTAAACCTCACACCAGTGGTGGGAAAAGAGAGAAGAGGTTTTGTGTAGACTACAGGGGTCTCAATGCAGTCACTAGGACGGATGCCCATTGTTAGAGACGGGGATCTCTGGTTGGCGCAAGGATGCCCTTGTGTCAAGCAGGAACCCTCTCCTCCACGTCAGGGCGCAGGATAACCCCTCGCGAATGACCCTTGCTCACCCTCTGGGTGCGTGGCGTGAGCAGCCAAGGCGATTCCTCAGGCGTTGTTGGTTAAGCACTTACAATCGTACACACAGTAAATACATCAATCCCCCCAGAAACGGACACCAGACTTGGATATATATAAAAATACGATTCTTTATGTAAAAATAGGTATATATATCTCAGCAGACTTATCACAAGACCAATAACGTTTTCGCTATGCCACCAGATTGTAAAGCGGGCAAATGTTCGTTGTTCGTAGCTTCAAATGGATACTTTGTAGTCTCTTGCAAATGTTACTTGTGGTTCCAGTACTCACAGAGATCGACTCCTGCGAACGGGGAAATAAGGCGTTGCGGGCCCCGAGCCCGATACTGGAACTTCTTGCGTGATGTGGAGGGTCGGCACAGGTCGGTGCGACTCTCGGCTTAGGGAGTGTTCTTGGGTGCTCAATCAGCAGGTGTGGGCACGTAGGCAGGCGCGGCCAGCGACCCTTTAGCACGGCGGTGCAGGAGGGTCTCCACAGCGGGGGCGGCGCGGCCTGAGATGTCCGGGGATAGCGAAGCGGGGTCGCAGGGCACGGTCAGTGCAGCTGGATGACCCGGCGTAGATCACAGTCGTCGGACGGCTTCCGGCAGGGGGGGTGATAGCGCGGTCAGCGCGCTCCAGTAGCAGGCGGTGACAGGGATGCAGGCGGCCTGGCCCGGGGACAGAGAGCGGCTCGGGACGGAGCGGGGCTCTCACGGGTTTGAGGCAGGCGAGCTTCTGAGTGTCACGGCCCTAGGAGGGGCGATGAGGGGCGCAGTCTCTTTTCCAGCGGGATGCCCACACGGCTCGAATTGGAGGATGAGCAAGAAGCACAGAGAACCCACTGGTCCTGGGGTTCAGTTCAGGGGGCAAGCTCAGATCAAGCCCTTGGAGAATGTTCAAGCACAAAGTAGCAAAGTCTTTTCAGTAAGTCTCTTCCTCTCCTTTCTCAGCAAGGCAAGCAGCAGGCCAGCTCCTCCGGCGTCTTCTTCTCCTTCTAGTCGGGCAGAGGTTCTTTGTGGTAAACAGGATTCTGATTTCTTAGGAGCCAGGCTCCTACTTTTATACCATGATTCTTTTGTTCTTTAGCGCCAGGGGGCCTAGGCCTGGCTCAGTCCAGTTCTGGAGCACTTTGTTATGGTGACTCTGCTCTTTCCTTTCAGCAGCAGGGCAGAGACATCAGCCGCTCCACAGGGGGTGGCGCCGGCTTTGTGGTGGCAGAGCACAGGTCTATTCAAGAGTCAAGGTGTACTCCTCCCACCCATCCAGGTGTCACCTCTCTACCCACCACCTGGCAGCCAACCTGTCTCTGGGGATTCCACAACCCTGCTCCTTACTGTTGCCAGGCAGAACACATACACACAGCAGAGGCGGACTGAGATGGTCAGGTCAGTAAATACTAACTTTCTAAAAGTAGTATTTACAAACCCAGGATATTAAAATAAACTTGACTACAAGAAGTATTTTATTATTCTGGGCTCAGGCATACTAAACTTGACATCCTACCATGCTCTCTGAGTCCACTGGGGTCACAGCGTTGGCGTGGTCCCGGCAGCCCATTCTGGCCTATGGAGAGCAGGTAGCCTTCAATAGTGAAGAACGAAAATGGCTGTAATTCACTACTAAGACATGCCACACACATCAGGGCATGTCCTACCTTATGCCTACAATGCACCCTGCCCTTGGGCCTACCAGAGGGGTGGCTAATATGTAGGTAAGGGAAGGTTTAGGGACTGGCAAGTGGGGGCACTTGCGCAGTCAGCGCGATGGTCCCGGACCGCGCACAGGGTCTGCGGTGGCAGACCCTAGACACATTTTACACGGCTGCTTTCTGGGGGTGGCTCAACCAGCGCTGCAAGCCCACCAGCAGCATTGGCATTCACAAGCCCTGGCACCCCTGGTGCACTCTACTGGGGACTGACAGTGAATCCAACAAACCAATCATGAACATCAATTACAGGTACACTTTACTTAGGGAGCACTTGCACTGCGGCACGGATTAGCCGTGGCGCAGTGCCCTGAGCGGACAACACCAGAAAAACAATCGAGGCACACCATCAAAAAGTGGAAGAGAAACTCATGCCAATGTGCCAGGACTAACACGTGTCCCCTCCAGCTGAAATGTGGGGAGAACTACCCTTGCCCAGGGGGTTCCTCGTCACTAAGGCGGAAATACCTGGACAGACCGTCAGCGTTGGCGTGATCTGTACCAGGACGGTGTTCCACCGTAAAGTCCATACCCTGTAGGGAGATGGACCACCTCAACAGCTTCGGGTTCTCACCCCTCATTTGCATCAACCATCTGAGGGGCCTGTGGTCCGTCTGAACCCGGAAGTGAGACCCAAACAAGTAGGGTCTTAGCTTCTTCAGCGCCCAGACCACAGCAAATGCTTCTCGCTCAATTGCACTCCACCTACTTTCCCGTGGAAGTAACCTCCTACTGATGAAGGCTACGGGTTGGTCCCAGCCCTCCTCAGTCATCTGTGAGAGAACAGCCCCTACACCATGCTCTGAAGCGTCTGTCTGTACGAGGAATTCCTTGGAGAAGTCAGGGGCCAAGAGCACGGGCGCCGTGCACATGGCAGTCTTCAGGGTGTCGAAAGCTTTCTGACAGGTGTCAGTCCAAATCACGTTCCTGGGCTGCTTCTTGGAAGTCAGCTCTGTCAAGGGGGCAACAATCGTTCCATAGCCCTTGACAAACCTCCTGTAGTACCCAGTGAGCCCCAGGAAGGCCCTCACTGCGGTCTGCATCTTGGGGGGTTCCCAAGCCAGGATGGTCTCAATTTTGGGTTGCAAGGGTGCCACCTTGCCACTCCCCACTTGGTGTCCCAAGTACACCACGGAACCCTGCCCGATCTGGCACTTGCTTGCCTTGATCGTGAGGCCTGCTCGGCGCAGAGCCATCAACACTTCCCAGAGGTGGCGCAGGTGTTCGGGCCAGGTGGCACTGAACACTGCGATGTCATCCAGGTAGGCGGCACTGAACGCATCCAGCCCAACCAGTACCTGGTTGACCAACCTCTGAAAGGTGGCAGGGGCATTCTTCATCCCAAATGGCATGACTCGGAACTGGAAGTGCCCATCTGGTATAGAGAATGCGGACCTCTCTTTGGCCCCATCGGTCAAGGCGATCTGCCAGTACCCAGACGTTAAATCAAATGTGCTGAGGAACCGGGCAGCCCCCAGCCGATCAATGAGCTCATCAGCTCTGGGGATGGGGTGCGCGTCAGTCTTCGTTACTGAATTGAGTCCTCTGTAGTCCACACAGAACCGGAGTTCAGGTGTGGCTCCCGGCGCAGCAGCCTTTGGGACCAAGACCACGGGGCTGGACCAAGGACTGCTGGAGGACTCAACCACCCCTAGCGCAAGCATTTTGGAGACCTCCTCCTTAATGCAAGCTCTGACCCTGTCAGTTACCCTGTAAGCCTTGTGCTTTACAGGTAAGCTGTCTCCTGTGTCCACATCATGGACGCACCAATCTGTGACACCAGGAACCAGGGAGAATCGGTCGGAAAACTGTCCCAGCAAGTGGCGGCAATCTTCCTGTTGTTCGGGCGTCAGGGTGGGTGAGAAGTTAACTCCATCCACTGACCCATCTTTCTCAGAGGCCACTAAGAGGTCAGGAAGAGGCTCGGTCTCCTCTTCCATTCCATCATCAGTGGCCAGCAGCATGACCACTTCGGTCCTCTCTAAGTGGGGCTTAAGGCGGTTAACATGTAGGACCCTCAAAGGGTTCCTGGGAGTCTGCATGTCCACCAAGTAGGTGATAGGACTTTTGCGCTCCACAACCTCAAATGGACCCGTCCACTTATCCTGAAGTGCACAAGGCTCCACTGGGGCCAAGACCCACACCTTTTGTCCAGGTTGAAGCTCTACCAGAGTGGCATTCCGGTCGTACCACCGCTTCATCTCCTCCTGGCTGGCTTCCAGATTTGCCTCAGCAAGTTGCCTGAAACGCCGAGTCTGGTTTCGGAAGGCCAGCATGTAACTATATACATTCTGGGGAGGTTTCCTGGGAGATTGCTCCCAGCCTTCCTTTACCAAACTCAGAGGTCCTCTTACCGGGTGACCATACAGAAGCTCAAAGGGGCTGAACCCCAGAGACTTCTGTGGCACCTCTCGGTAAGCGAAGAGCAGGCATGGCAAGAGGACGTCCCACTTACGCCTCATTGGACCGTCCAGGCCCATGATCATGCCTTTGAGGGTTCGGTTGAATCTCTCAACCAACCCATTTCCTTGGGGGTGGTAAGGAGTGGTGAACTTGTAAGTCACCCCACACTCCTTCCACAGGGATTTCATATACGTGGATATGAAATTGGTCCCCCTGTCGCTCACCACCTCTAGAGGGAATCCCACTCGGGAGAAAATTCCCATCAGTGCCCGTCCCACCACGGGGGCCGTCACTGTCCTCAGAGGGATGGCTTCAGGGTACCGGGTGGCATGGTCCACCAAGACCAGGATGAACCTGTTGCCCAGGGCTGTCTTGGGGTCCAGAGGCCCCACAATATCAATACCCACTCGTTGGAATGGCGTACCGACCACAGGGAAAGGTTGCAGAGGAGCCTTGTGCTTCCCTCCGCTCTTACCACTTGCCTGGCAAGTCTGACAGGTTCTGCAGTAGGAATCTGAATTCTTATGCATTTGGGGCCAGTAGAAGTGGGTGACAAGCCTGTCATAGGTCTTGTCCATCCCCAAATGTCCTGCTAAAGGCACATCGTGAGCCAGCCCCAGTAGGAAGGTTCTGAACTTCTGGGGTACCACCAGCACACGGGCTGACCCAGGTTCAGCAGCCTTAGGCTCGGAATACAGGAGGTCACTCTCCCAGTACACGTAGTGTGTTTTGGCCTGAACACCATTGGCCTGGTCTGCAGCCTGTTGCCGCATACCCACGAGAGAAGGGCATTCTTTCTGCTCCCTGCAGAATTCCTCCCTGGAGGGACCTCCTTCTTGCTGCCAATGGGTCAGCTCAGGCAAGTCTCCCAGTTCGGCGATCTGTTCCCCGGTAGGCTCCAGAGCATCCCCCTCCGGGTCTGCTTCCTCCTGGGCCGTGGGAACTTCGGGGGCCGGCTTCCCGCGCCTCCTGCGCCTTCTCCCTAAGGCCGGTTCCTGGACCTCTCCCTCAGGCTCCAGGACCCTCTCAACACCCCTACTGGTTGCCATGGACCGGGTGGTCACGCACGCCCAGTCGGGTAGACCCACCATCCTCAGATGCGTGGTCTTCTCCACCTTTTCCCAAGGGGAACTCTCCAGGTCGTTCCCTAGCAGACAGTCTACAGGCATGTCAGTTCTCACAGCGACTTGTAGAGTACCAGAGACCTCCCCCCACTCAAAGGGAACTTGAGCCATTGGACAACGACTCTCTACGTTGTCAGCATTGACAACCCTACAGTAGGCATTGGGTATAATTTGCTCTTGAGACACCAGGTGTTGCCTCACTGAGGTCACGCTGGCTCCTGTATCTCTAAGAGCCTCAACCTTCTTTCCATTGATGGTCACTACTTGCCCATATTTCTTAGTGTTAGAGGGCAGGTAGGTGACAGGGACCATCTCACTGTCTCCTAGCGAGACTAGGGTCATCTGCCCGGGACCCCCACCCTCCTGGACTGCTACCTCCTCCCCAAAGTTAACACTAGCTACTTGCCGGGGTGGAGCACCAGTGGGTGCGGTCTTACCAAACAGGCGACACTTAGGATCAGAGGCAATGTGACCCGGGTCACCACACCTATAACAATTGAAGGGCCCCTTTGGAACAGGTCTACCTGTCGGGGCCCCGTTCTGCTGCGGGGGTGGGGGAGGCTGAGAACCCTTCTGCTGGTTCCCTTGGGAATTACTTTGGGGGCCTTTTTGGAACCCCTTCTGTTTACTCTTGTCCCCCCCACTCTTCTGCTGGGGACCCTGCCCACCTTTGGCGGAGTCTCCCACTTGACCCTTGTGGACCCTGGTGCTGAGCCAGCGGTCCGCCTCCTCAGCAAGCTTCCTCGGGTTGGACAGCTTGCTATCAATCAGGTGCTGGCGTAGCTCAGGAAAACATTGACTGGACAAGTGCTCCCATGCAATTAAATCAAGCAGCCCTTGATAATCATTCACTTTGCTACCCGTCACCCAACCATCCAGCGCTCTGCAGAAAAAGGTCACATACTCCACATACGTACTCTCAGGGATCTTCTTGGTCTCCCTGAACCTCTGTCTATATAGCTCAGGAGTTAACCCATACCTGGTCATTAAAGCTTCCTTCATATGGGGGTATGAGGTCTGGACTTCTAAGGGCAAATCTAACAGTGTGTCCCGCCCTTCCGCAAGGAACCTTCCCCACAACCCCGCTCCCCAGTCTTTCTCAGGGACCCGGTGTGAAGACATGGCCACCTCGTAGGCTCTAAACCACTGCCCTATGTCATCCTTTCTAAAATACTCCTTTACTACATCTTTGGGGATGTACACCTTGGACTCTACCTGCACCGGTGGAGTGCTGCCACCAGAAGGAGCGGTATCCAAACTTTTCGCCTTCAGCTCCAACTCCTTCAATCTTATATCATGATCCATTTGGCGTTGTTGTGCCTCCAGGGCCAACTTCTGCTTTTCCATTTCCATTTGTCCTGCCAACTTTGCCATCTCCATTGCATGCGCCCTGTCTGCTGCCCTGTCTGCCAGCTCCTCTGGCGACCGGACTCTGCTGGGTTCCTCAAGGTTGTCGGGTGGAACGATGTCCCCCGCATTCCGTGGGTCTCGTGACTCCTTCCAGGCTCTCAACGCCTTGAGGTACTGGTTCTTCTTCCTGAATCCAGCATGGGGAACTCTGAATTTTACACTGTAGCCTTTCAATTGCTCCGTTGTGTAACCTTCCAGTCTCTCCCAATCCACCTCATCTATTCCAGAAATCACGGAGAGCGCTCTTCCAGCAGAGAGTGAGCCAGGCATGGTTGCAGTAATGGCAGATGTCTCAACAAAGTTCAACAATTAAAAACCTGTGGCTGCGTTATTTGGTCTGCTCTCACTATCTTGTGATTAATAATTAACTGTATGCAAATTACAAGTGCAAATCCGAAATCCCAACCGCTGCCAACAATGTTAGAGACGGGGATCTCTGGTTGGCGCAAGGATGCCCTTGTGTCAAGCAGGAACCCTCTCCTCCACGTCAGGGCGCAGGATAACCCCTCGCGAATGACCCTTGCTCACCCTCTAGGTGCGTGGCGTGAGCAGCCAAGGCGATTCCTCAGGCGTTGTTGGTTAAGCACTTACAATCGTACACACAGTAAATACATCAATCCCCCCAGAAACGGACACCAGACTTGGATATATATAAAAATACGATTCTTTATGTAAAAATAGGTATATATATCTCAGCAGACTTATCACAAGACCAATAACGTTTTCGCTATGCCACCAGATTGTAAAGCGGGCAAATGTTCGTTGTTCGTAGCTTCAAATGGATACTTTGTAGTCTCTTGCAAATGTTACTTGTGGTTCCAGTACTCACAGAGATCGACTCCTGCGAACGGGGAAATAAGGCGTTGCGGGCCCCGAGCCCGATACTGGAACTTCTTGCGTGATGTGGAGGGTCGGCACAGGTCGGTGCGACTCTCGGCTTAGGGAGTGTTCTTGGGTCCTCAATCAGCAGGTGTGGGCAAAGTAGGCAGGCGCGGCCAGCGACCCTTTAGCACGGCGGTGCAGGAGGGTCTTCACAGCGGGGGCGGCGCGGCCTGAGATGTCCGGGGATAGCGAAGCGGGGTCGCAGGGCACGGTCAGTGCAGCTGGATGACCCGGCGTAGATCACAGTCGTCGGACGGCTTCCGGCGGGGGGGGGTGATAGCGCGGTCAGCGCGCTCCAGTAGCAGGCGGTGACAGGGATGCAGGCGGCCTGGCCCGGGGACAGAGAGCGGCTCGGGACGGAGCGGGGCTCTCACGGGTTTGAGGCAGGCGAGCTTCTGAGTGTCACGGCCCTAGGAGGGGCGATGAGGGGCGCAGTCTCTTTTCCAGCGGGATGCCCACACGGCTCGAATTGGAGGATGAGCAAGAAGCACAGAGAACCCACTGGTCCTGGGGTTCAGTTCAGGGGGCAAGCTCAGATCAAGCCCTTGGAGAATGTTCAAGCACAAAGTAGCAAAGTCTTTTCAGTAAGTCTCTTCCTCTCCTTTCTCAGCAAGGCAAGCAGCAGGCCAGCTCCTCCGGCGTCTTCTTCTCCTTCTAGTCGGGCAGAGGTTCTTTGTGGTAAACAGGATTCTGATTTCTTAGGAGCCAGGCTCCTACTTTTATACCATGATTCTTTTGTTCTTTAGCGCCAGGGGGCCTAGGCCTGGCTCAGTCCAGTTCTGGAGCACTTTGTTATGGTGACTCTGCTCTTTCCTTTCAGCAGCAGGGCAGAGACATCAGCCGCTCCACAGGGGGTGGCGCCGGCTTTGTGGTGGCAGAGCACAGGTCTATTCAAGAGTCAAGGTGTACTCCTCCCACCCATCCAGGTGTCACCTCTCTACCCACCACCTGGCAGCCAACCTGTCTCTGGGGATTCCCCAACCCTGCTCCTTACTGTTGCCAGGCAGAACACATACACACAGCAGAGGCGGACTGAGATGGTCAGGTCAGTAAATACTAACTTTCTAAAAGTAGTATTTACAAACCCAGGATATTAAAATAAACTTGACTACAAGAAGTATTTTATTATTCTGGGCTCAGGCATACTAAACTTGACATCCTACCATGCTCTCTGAGTCCACTGGGGTCACAGCGTTGGCGTGGTCCCGGCAGCCCATTCTGGCCTATGGAGAGCAGGTAGCCTTCAATAGTGAAGAACGAAAATGGCTGTAATTCACTACTAAGACATGCCACACACATCAGGGCATGTCCTACCTTATGCCTACAATGCACCCTGCCCTTGGGCCTACCAGAGGGGTGGCTAATATGTAGGTAAGGGAAGGTTTAGGGACTGGCAAGTGGGGGCACTTGCGCAGTCAGTGCGATGGTCCCGGACCGCGCACAGGGTCTGCGGTGGCAGACCCTAGACACATTTTACACGGCTGCTTTCTGGGGGTGGCGCAACCAGCGCTGCAAGCCCACCAGCAGCATTGGCATTCACAAGCCCTGGCACCCCTGGTGCACTCTACTGGGGACTGACAGTGAATCCAACAAACCAATCATGAACATCAATTACAGGTACACTTTACTTAGGGAGCACTTGCACTGCGGCACGGATTAGCCGTGGCGCAGTGCCCTGAGCGGACAACACCAGAAAAACAATCAAGGCACACCATCAAAAAGTGGAAGGGAAACTCACGCCAATGTGCCAGGTCTAACACCCATCCCATCCCCAGGGCAGATGAGCTAATAGATACTTTGGCCTCAGCCAAGTTTCTAAGCACATTTGACCTGACAGCTGGCTACTGACAGATCAGACTAGCTGATGATGCAAAGCCAAATACAGCATTTTCTACCCTTAGTGGGCACTATCAATTTGTGGTAATGGACTTTGGTTTGAAGAATGCACCTGCCACTTTCCAAAGGTTGGTGAATCAAGTCCTTACAGGCCTGGAAGACTTTAGTGCAGCATATCTAGATGATATTGCTGTCTTAAGCTCCACCTGGGAGAATCGCCTGGTACACCTGAGGAATGTTTTGGAGGCCCTGCAAAAAGCAGGCCTAACTTTCAAGGCTACTAAGTGCCAGAAAGTGCAGAGTCAGGTTGTGTACCTGGGTCACCTTGTAGGTGGAGGCCAGGTTCAACTATTGCAGAGCAAGATCCAGACCATAATGGAATGTATTGGGCCAACTACCCAGACTCAGGTGAGAGCCTTCTTAGGCCTGACTGGGTACTATAAGAGATTTGTCAAGGGATATGGATCAATAGTGACACCCCTGAATAACTTAACTTCTAAAAAGATGCCCAAAAAGGTTCAGTGGACAGCTAGCTGTCAAAAGGCATTTGATGACCTGAAGCAGGCCATGTGCACTGCTCCCATTCTGCAGAGTCCTGACTACTCCAAGAAGTTCATTGTCCAAACAGATGCATCTGAATTGGGGGTAGGGGATGTACTGTCACAATTGAATGATGAAGGTCAGGATCAGCCAGAAGCTTTCATAAGCAGAAGGCTGACCTCTAGAGAGAAACGTTGGTCAGCCATTGAGAGGGAGGCCTTTGCTGTGGTTTGGGCTCTGAAGAAGTTGAGGCCATACTTGTTTGGTACTCACTTCCTTGTTCAGACAGACCATAAGCTCCTCTTATGGCTAAAACAAATGAAGGGTGAAAACCCCAAACTGCTTAGGTGGCCCATTTCCCTAGAGGGGATGGACTTTACAGTGGAACATAGACCTGGGAGTAACCATGCCAATGCAGAAAGACTCTCTAGGTATTTCCACTTAGAACATGAAGACTCAACTGGTCAAGGTTAGTTTAATGTCCCTGCGTTTGGGGGGTGGTTGTGTAGGAGAGTAGGATCTGCTTCAAATGGGTACCCCCACTTTTTGCTGGTGTTTCACTGTTTTTCGACCTTAGTCTGGCTGTGGCCCTGCTAATCAGGACCCCAGCCTGGCTGCTTCCTCTCCAAAATGGTTTCCATGTACATTAGGTACATTTCTAATTGGATTCTGGAGTGCCTTATAAGCCCCTAGTATATGGTATACTATGTACCTAGGGCATAGGTACCTCAGAGGCCTACCAGGGGCTGTAGCATGTATTATGCCAACCCTGGGAAGAACTTCAAAATGACACCACAGGTCTGCTACTGCAGCCTGGGTAAGGGTGTGCTTGCACCCCTTACAGTGGTATAGGCTACCTATATCACTGCCATTGCACACACATATAACACCTATAAGTCACTCCTATGGCAGGCCTTAACAATCCTGAAGGCAGAGTGCTTGGATTTATGTGAGAGGGTGCCCCTGCATGAGCAGAACCCCTCTGCAGCGTTCAGAGTACCTCCTATGATGCTTTTTGTGGTGCAGCCTGACCATATACTCTTAAGTGCATTATAACCTTGCGGTAAATGCTAACTTTGGACTGGCTACCACCTCCCCAGACAGGCAGATGTGTATTGGGGCTGGGCGGGAGCACTCTCTGGTGCTTTGAAGTTCTGCACTGGGGGCACATGTGGTGTCCCTGTGCATAGTCAGTTCAAACCAGTTGCAGGGGCTACCTGCCCCTGCTCTGGCGCGAAACTGGACAAAGGAAATGGGTGTAACCACCCCTCTTTCCAAACCTTTTAAAGGAAAAGCTTCATTGAATCTGTGCATTTATGTGTTTGAACTGTGATTCAATTCTTCAATTTTTAGATTTATTTACATATATTTACATGTCATTAGATATAATAGGAATGAATGGGTGCTTCTATGATGGTAACAATTATTTTTTTTCTACATTTACTTTCAGAAAAGTTAAGTTTTATGTATGTATAATTTATGTATGAGTTTGAATGCTCCTAATCATCATATTTGGCATCATCTCACTCAGTGTTATAGCAATGAAGACATTTACAAAACATAACTGATTTAAAGAGCCCAAAGAGTAGTGGCAAGAGGTAGTGGGCAAGGAAAATGGAGGAAAATATGCAAGTCTTGTAAAATCCCAATATATATATATATATATATATATATATATATATATTAAAGTGTAAGCCAATGAGGAACATTATTCTTTTAATTCCAAAGTAGGGAGGAAAGATTTCAACATTTTACCTTTTCAAAGTTAATGGCACTAGTTATGTGTTCACACACTGACCTAACTAGGCATACAAAGGAGACATACCATGATTAAACACTTGAGATTAAAAGGTTAGTTCTGACACAGGGCATTTTACAGATTTAATGATACAGCAATGTCCTATTTACATGGACAATACAGTACCTCATCTGAACGAGAAGTAGCAAAGATAAAATGCAGTCGATTTCACAACGGTTTATTTGGGTAGTTGATTCTGTAGTCTTGAAGCTTGAGAGGAGGTTGCTTTGTTAATAGTCAGGTATTTTTAGTTTCATGATGCCCTGAATTATGCAAGATTTGTTTCTCTTGTTTCCTGGGGTTCTTAGTTCGTCTTTTAGGGAGATGGACGATTCTATGTGTTGGGATTTGGTGTGAAACAGGTAATCTGGAAGTTATTTCTAGACACTTAGGGGTCTATTAGGATGGGGTGCGGATTGCCACCGCCCTACCAGCGGTGGCGATCCGCACGCCAAAACACCCCGCCGGACGGCTTTTTACCCCCCGCCACATTAGCAGGGCAGGTGGTACCGCGGCGAACGGAAAGACCGTCCGCTGCTTATCCGCCGGTAGGCAATCGTCACGATTGCCTACCGGGTGCAAAAGGCCCATAATATGATGCCGGCTGTTGGATGCCTTTGTATGGCGGAGACTCTGCCATGGAAAGGCATGTGGGAATTCACTCTTGGGGCCTGTTACGGGTCCCCAGGGGAGCGGGGGGTGAGGGGCTGCACTGGGGGGTACCTACGGTACCCTTCAACATTGGCATACACAAGGTGGCAGGCACCGCATGGTCCCTATCACGTTGTGCATTCCAATGCACAACATGCTTATATTGCATTGTGACGGGTGCAGCTTACAGCACCACCCGCCACAATGCAATATATGCGGGATGCGATCGCCAGGGTTGCCGTCGCATCCTAATTGGCGGTGCGGGACCGCCGCACTACTGGCGGCCAGTACCTGCACCGCTAGGTAGGCGGGTGGACAGGAGTCCGCCCGCCATCCTAATAGACCCCATAGTTAGATTTGGTCGCAAAAAAACATAAAAAGTGTGCAGTACAGTGATCTTCAAAGAAAGAAAACCTGATTTTGCTCACTTTAAGATCACTGTGCAAGGTCACATTTCCTCATGCCAGAAATATATCATATTCATGTGCGATCAGTCTGTCACCAGTCAATGTACTATATACTTATCCCAGGAACAGAAATCTAAAGGAAATTAGGCTTTTAGTATGTACATGCATGTTTGATTGCACTTCCTGTTACAGTTTTTCTGCAGCCTTGAAAAGCTTCCCCACAGAACAATTGGCATTTTCTAATGAAATTACAGATTGATCAAAAAAGGCTCCAAAATATATTGTGTCTCACTGCAAATGTGCATAATTTTACAACTGTAATGCATGATACAGAACTGTATACTGAGCATATATGACTATTCTGCCAACTCATAGTCCCCGCAAGGTGGATGTCAAACACTTGTTGTAGACTCATCATTTATAGAAAGAAGCTATAAAGGGGAAAAACTTGGAAGGTTCAGAGCAGACTTCCGATCAGATGCATCTTTATATAGTGAAAATCTCAACTCTCTTCAACTATTTGATAGGATAGGACGCAGACCGCAGGAGCCCCCGGCGGGTCTCCCACAACCAGCCCCATTCAGAACTAAATAGCCATTTCTGCTGCCAGTGAAGGTAGGGCCATTTTCTGCTTAGCTACGAGGTCCGTCTTTGGCACTGCTGCAAGTGGAAGACAAGATGGCGATGGCCAGACTCTGACCCTGGGGAAGCCGTTGTGGCCTCACCAGTCCGGGTCAGAGAACACCCCCTCCCTCCCCAGGGTCAGGCACAGCACCGGGACCATGGCAGTTGACGTGCGGGGATCCGATACTTGGTCCAAGTGGGGGAACACTCTTCTGTCCAGCATCCATGCTGCAGCCTATTACACCTCATATCTCCCTGGTGAGATTTGGAGAGTTGTGACCTGCAGGGAACAAGTCCTTGAGGACTAGAGGGAGAGGCTCCTGTCACCTACTGCCATTGCAGAGTCCAGGAGGATATGAATTGGAGCCTGCGAGGAGTTATCAGCAGTGCGGCCTCCGTTGCTAAGTGCCACACTAAACCAAATGCAACGACTGCCAAGGGGAGTGACTCCTCTCCAGTCTGTGAGAACACAGGGCTCCCTTTACCAGCAGACACCTGTGCAACAGTGGGATGCCTAAACCAGCAACAGATGGCCAGCGAGGTTTGGGCTCAAGGGGAGGCCTCCGCAACTTGAGGCCATGCTGCAGGAGGGGGTGCTGCAAGGCCCCTGAGTACTGCCGGCAGTAGGCCTAGGCTGGAGGAGGGAGAGAAGACTGGGTCACCTGCTGCCCGACATGTCCTCATTGAGAAGGACTGATGACCGGTCTCTTCCACTTGGGCACGGTGGATGGGCCACAGCCCCGGCTCGCAGGGTTGCCGCGTGGTGAAGGCCAGGTCCTCCTTGATCCTTAGCAAAACCTGCTTCCCAGTGCTCTCCTGATCAAAAGCGCAGGCCCTTGTAAACTTGGGCCAGCCCTGGGGAACCATCCTTTGCCACTGCGGCAGTTGTGAGGTCCGTGACCACTGAGAATGAGGCAGTGGCGGCGGCACAGATCCTGTGACGTGGCCTAGGGTGTGGCCAAGGACATTGTGTTCCATGAACAGAGGGCCGAGAACTGAGGAGATGAAGGGGCAGGTTCAAATGGCTGTCCCAATGCAGCTGCTTTGAGGAGGACTGATGGCCACTTCATTGTGCTAGAGCCCGGCTGGTAAGCCACCATCCTAACTAACCCTTGGTGGCCAACTACGCTACGCTCGCATAGTTTGCGTAGTTTGTGCTACTTCGCGCTACGCGAATTGCACGTAGCACAGTGCAAAAACACGTAGCGTAGTTGGCATTTTTTGCTCGCTCGCGGTCCTTAACGTCAAGTTGGTGACCGCGAGTGAGCAAAATGACATTCTGGCGTGTCTTTTTCCTTGTTCGCGATCAGCAACATCAAGTTGGTGATCGCGACCGTGGAAAATAAACCTCCCGGCGAGATTCTCAACGCGGGGAGGTCAGGTTTCTCATAGCGAGTGGTCGCGTATGCTCGCAACCGCTCGCGATGAGAAACTACCAGTCCGCGTTGAGAAAGCTGCCGCTCGAAAAAAAATCTACTCGAGCGACAGAAAACGACAGCTCGCACTGTGCGAGATGCCGTTTTCAATGATTGCACAGTGCAGACAAGCATCCGGCACTGTGCAATCATCCCAAACAGCGCACTATGCAGTTCGCGTAGCGCTACGCGTATCTCACGTAGTGTGAAGTGCACTTCGCGTAGCTACGCATAGCGCTACTACGCAAACTGCGCCCAGGGTTAATCCTAACAAGCATGGAGGACATCTGGACTACACCAGCTCAGGGATCCCTTCAGGCCCAAGATCACCGCCCGTGAGTGTAACAACACTCTGACGGCCGGGCTGAAAGCAAGAACCCCAGCAATGGCGAGAAGATCATGCTGTGTAAATATGTAATATATATTTGTCCAACCCTAATCGCTTCAACTTTTCTTGAAATGTAACCTTGAGTGAATTTACAACTGGTATATATGTAACTCTAACCACTAGTCTCTGGAGCACACTTATGTACTTACCATTCTTTTGTGAATTTAAAGTTTATCTGTTTGAAACTTTTATGTAATTCATGTACTCTGAAGTCCCTATGTTATGAAACTGGTTCTATTGTAAAGCATTCTGACACCTTTGGGTAAAGTTTGCACTATGTAAAAATGCATAAATAAATAAACTGTGAGATCACATGTCACATCAATGTGTACAAACTACCGGTATCTGGTACTTAGAAGGGTTTTCCCATTGATTGACCTGACCTTCGTATCAGAGCACTGGTCCTGACCCAGCAGGACTATTGCTATATATGCTAGAGCAGAGAGGGATGTTTTAGAAAAAAATCTCAGAGTCAAAATGAGGCAGCCTGAATCTAAGAGAAAAAGGCCACAGTTCTACAGCTCATAAAGAAGTCTATTGGCTTCCAGTGGAAGAAAGAATTAAACCGAAGTTCATTGGAATCAATCTAAAGTTTTCTCTCAAATACACCATCCAGGGTTCCCTCTTTCTTGTCAAGTGAACTTTTCTTTAAAGTAATTTAGGTCTCACAATCTGGTGGCCATTCTTATAGCGCTCTCTCTCGGGCTCACAGTGACCTTACTCCAGCGCTTTAATTAAGCTTTAAGAAAACATACTTTACCGTGGTTCATGGACTAATCCTCATGAATGGAGATTGCTGCCCATACATTTACCTTAGAGAATTGTCCTCAAGGTGTCTGTAACATGAGATAGCATGACGTGTATTTGTAAAGCGTACGTTCACCCTGAAGGGCCTCTTGGCGCTGGATAGCGGATGTTTATTATGGTCTATATATGACCGATATAGTAAAGAAGAAGATTTGTGGTTGAAGATTGTATCCATTATCATTTTAGTAATGAAATAAATTAATGTGATTATTACGTTGCTCCTTACATGAAAAGTATATTGGTAAATTAAGCATCAGTTTGGTAACATATGTTATTGAGAGCACACGCTTCTGCTTTTTGAGCGCAATGTCAATCAGGGTCCATAGTTGCCTGCAATTCACAATGGTTGAATATCCTGTGCACCATCATCAACAAGACACTGATAAGGACAAACGGCCAAAGAACCTAGCCCTGTTTTATGGACTGGCAGCCTGAAAGGCCACAGCCCCTGACACAAAGTAGACCCTAGTGGCAGGCAAGGCATTCAAGCAACAACCCAAAATTACCTGTGATTTTCAAGTCCAAACTGGTTGGTCATGGCTCCCTATTTTCTCCCCTTTTCACATCGAAACCTTTGTGATCTGCCTGCCAACGTTGAGACATCTCTTTTCTCATCCACTGAACATAGCAACGGTTGAGGCCCCTCACAGTGGTTATGCAGAATCACAGGGCAGGTTTCAACTCAAGAATTTGGAGCAACTGTCTCCATAACTCTCTGAAGTGTGTGGTTTTTCCATCAGGCAGTGTGGAGCACAGACTTATCGCAGGGTGAGCACCAAGCCACGTCAAACCCCAGGATTTGTGCACCTATGTTCATGAACAAACATCCGGGCAGTTACAAGGCAGCTGGGGCTCTTTGACCTGGGCAACATGTTGTTTGTCACTGTTGTAACCACATGTATACATGTGTTTATGTAAATAAAAGCAGATATGACCTATTCCTTCATGATGCTGGTATTCTAATTGTGACCGCCAAATACTGTGGGGGATATTCACAAGGAGCTATAATAAAACGGCACTTTATCGCAGCCAAAGCTGTGATAAATGCATCGCCCCATTCACAAGCTGCTGTTAACAGCCCACAGCACCAGTTTACCCGCGATAGCAGCCTAAAAAATCATTGCCACAGAAGACCCGCGCAACCATCGCTAATGAGATGCAGAGTAGGCGTTCCCGTGCCCAAATCCACGACAATACCACTCCACAACATTCAAAACGACCAGCCAGAACTGTGATAAGAACACAAAACAGTGATAAGGCGTGTTAGCAGAAGGAAAATAACTCCTGCTCTGACCTGGTGCAAAGTCGGACCATAGCCTGCACCACAAAAGGGAGCACAGACAATAGCCACATCGGAAGGACAACAGATGCCATGGAGCCACTGGTCATGCGGCCCGGACACCCAAGAGGGCCACAACACCCACCGCCACCACCCCAGGACCCCAACCCCCACCCGGAACATCCCCCCGGACCAACACAGAAGCAGCGCAGACAAAGACAGTGGACCCCAGGAAACACACCAGCCACACAGACCCAACACCTGAAAATGTCATTGCCCACTACAGGCTCAAAAGGACAACAATCGTACGCATCCTGACCAACAACGCCCAACAGGCCGACGGTACTAACACAGAGGACAACCAACATCCCACCCCACACATAGCTGCTGGCTGTGCTGCACCAGTTGGCCCCTGGTAACCCCCAACCAACACCCCCCACAGTCGGAGGAGTCACACAGCCAGCCACATCCAAGTCCTTCACACCTGACCTGGACATCACCATCAGCCTGGTACGCCAGCCCCTATACGTCCAACACAATGGGCAGGATTCGCTGGACACCAAGCAAGGCCCATACGCCATAGCTGGATGAACGCACGTGTTGGGGCAATCCACAGCACACATTTCATACCTGTGCCCCCTGCCGACACAGCACACAATCACAGCAACAAAAAGCACAAGTCTCACATCAATGTGCAGGTAACAACCGAACACCGTGGAACCTCCACCAATCTCGACTCCAAATACCCAACAAGTGTGCACGATTCCTCCATCCTCCGACAGTCCATCAGCAACCAGCGTCCCCAGGATGGCACCAAGGGAAATGCACAGTCCCTTGGCAAGTTCCAAATGAACATCCCATTCACCTCAACTCCACAACCATGCAACCACAACTCTGGCAATGCACACGTCACAAAATCAAAACAAACATGCTAAACAACATGCCCACCCACCAGACACAACAGAACAACTCACAATGGCAACCTGGGCAAGCCGTGAACATGAGCCATCAACGGCATGGAACCTCAGCCACACACTAGCCCAATGTGGGGAGAGGTGGCAACCAGGCATGTGTGAAGGAGAACCATGACTGGGAAAGCACACAAAACCAAGAGTGGCAGAGATGTGCTGGACAGACCGCAGCATGCAGACAACACCTATATCCATGGCAACATACACCTCTGGTATATGGAGTGTAGTGGACAGTGGACGCAACATGTCACCCCAGCCAGTGGGGGAGTTTGCGGAAATGTTGCCTGTTATGCCCCCCCCCCGGAAACGTGAGCGGAGTGGGATGGCCAGCATAGGGGTGTGAATAAAAAGCATGAAGCCCTGGGCGTGGTGCTCTTCCGGAAAGCCCTACATCTCTGCCAGGGCGGCACCCCTCACCACACCACGAGGCCGACGCCGTCCTCCTGAGCGGAGTTGCCTGCGATCCTGTGCGCCTGCCGTACCCCGGCCCGCTGGACCCCGAACCCGTCAGGCCCACCCATGCGCACGCCGGCCACACTGATCACCTTCCGACACCGACGTGTGTCAAGGAGGGCCCACCACATGCCTGCGCAAGCTCCAAGCCCGAGGCCCGCGACCTTGACAGCCTCTCAGACCATCACGGCCTCCACAACACAGGCCCGCTTTAGACCTTTTTTGCTGATGTACTCTATTGCAGCCTCCAGCCTACACTACGGTCAAGTAGGTCACACATTTGGAACTGAGTCTTGATTACACCATGGCAGTGAACATTATTTAAGGCAGAGTTTATGTCACTATACTCCCTTTGATGTGGTGCCGCCAAGTCTGTGCATAGCATTACAACCACACGTGTCTGTGGGCCTACGCGGACTACTGCCCTCGGACAACACTGCGCAAGAGTAGGTCTCAGAATTGGAACTGAACATCGATTATTCAAAGGCAGAAAACATATCATCGCACGCAAGGCGAGGCGTAAGTGGACGACGCGTTGCAGTCCGGAGGGAATAGGATCATCGTCATGGAGGTGATTGAACACTACCGACAACTGCCCTGGTGTCACTAACTCTGTGCATCGTGAGCCAACGACAGGTGGGTGTGGGCCACTGCTGACTGCTGCCTCCGGCCTACATTGTGGTCCAGTAGGTCACATAGTCTTGATTTAGCGATGGTGGAGTTCATATCAAAGTACCGTCATCATTGCAGACTGCATCCCCTCTCAGCACCGGTGCTACTAAGTCTGTTCCCCGACATTCATGGACACTCTCTGGTCATACATTTGTGGCGTCTGAGTCTATGGACTAGGGGCAAGTTTTCATCGTCATGTAGCTGATACTAAATTGGTGGTGAAAACGAGGCTGTCGCTTTCCACTTCACCATTTGCTGCTTCCGGATAACATCAGACCTTCCACATCACGCCCTGGAGGACACCTTCCTCTGTCCCCCGCAAGCCTCTGCCACATTCACCTTCGACATCGATGAGGACCTGCTCAGTGCGCTTGGACCTACCTCAGTGCACCGGAAGTCACGGTCCCGTGGCAGGGTGCCTGTGCCGGCCGCTGTGCATCCGGGGCTACTAACTCTGTCCTGGTCCGGTCCGGGACCCCTCCTTCTGAGATATTGGATGGCCTCTGAGGCGATGGCCTTAGGGTCATCGACGCCATATGTCTGTGGCCCTGCGCTGTCCACTGCTTCTGGCCTCAACTGAGGTCCACCAGGGCTCACACACCAAATCGAGTCCTGACCAGCCCAGACGTCGCATCACTGCAGGAGGCACATGCCACCACTGCCAGGACCACCTCCAACCGCCATCTGCCAGAGTCGAAACGGTGGTCCTGACAGACTTACGGAGTTCCTCACACCTGTCGTGGATGCCATCATCAGACTGATACCCTGCTAGGCACTCCAGGTGCCACTGACTCAGTGCACCGCAAGCCATCATCCGTTACTGATTGAGTTTTGTGCTGTGGAGAGGTTACGCAGCGATGTCATCACACGCAGTGTGGGAGACCGGGGACGTTGATGAGGAAGATGATGCAGGTGTAACACACCCCACTGCATCTGCATCAGGAAGGGAAACAATCCGAGGCTTTTTCTTCACATGGGCGTGCTCAGCTGTAGTGCCCAGACCCCAGTGTGCTGCAACTCATGGACACTTCTGCTTGCTCATTGTGTGCCCCCTGGACTTGCTCAGGCTACCTCCATGATGCTCTGCAGTTGTCCTTGTGATGCTGGTGTTGTCTGTTTACGTATTCATTGTGTTAACTGTTGTATTTGTTGCCAGCACCAACAACTCCCTGAGGGCTGGCTCGCACCCACCTCTCACACATCCAGCACAGGCGTCACTGTACATGTGGCCCTGCCAATAAAGGGCCGTGCGCATGTGCCCATAGCCAGTTCAACATCATGTCTGCGTGTGTCCCTGTGGTCTTGTTGTATGCATGGGGGCCCAGGGCCCTACAACATTACATTGTGCTGTGTACAGCGGATGCAGGCATGTCACCGCAGGCATCGGGTTTGAGCTTGGACATGTACCTTTGTCATCACCCACTCAATTCATAAGGGGAGTGGACTGGGCCGTCGTACGCAGGGCCAACGTGGGTGTGTGACTGATATGTGCGTGCCCCTGGGTGTGGTTGTGTACTGTGAACGTGCATCTGCATGTGTCCCTATCGCAATGTGGGTCTCCTTTGTGGGGTGTAGGTGGTCCCTGAAGGGTAATAGACACCAACGTATGTGATCTAGTTCATCTTCCATAGGTTGTGTCCCCACCCACACCTTTTGGGCCACCTCCTTTTGGTGTGCTGACACATCGCATTGGGGTGCCATGTGTGGGTGGGTAAAGTGTTGTGAGCCAGCTGTGCTTGCGGGTGCTTCCTGCTGTGTGGTCTGTTGCAGGCTCTGTGTTCTCCTCTAAGTAGCTTGGCTGCCCGGGTCCTGGTGGTGGGTTGCGGGGGATGTCCATGGGCTGTTGTAGGGCGTCGGTGTCGTAGGTGTGGTGGTCCTCTCCGGCATCACAGTTGTGTTGTCGTCTGTGCTCTGCTGGAAGTGTTGTGTGCCCCTCTGCAATGTGAAGGGGAGATGCATGTTGACATTGTGTTGACATGTATGTTGGCGCATTGTTCTGGGTTACATGCAGACTGTATGACAATGTACATTGTGACTGTTTGGGAGGTACTGACTACTGCTGTGGGACAGTGTACATTTGGACTACATGACAGATGTGAGGTCGTACGCGTACATTTCCATTTCACAATTTCCTGCTCTTTCAGATATAGTAGGCATGTTTCTGTGCATATGCAGAGCCAGTTGTGTCCTCTGTTCTGCAGTGTCAGCTTTGTGCATTGTACCATGTTGTTGTCAATGTGGGTGTGCTGTTCTTGCTATGTGTGTGTGCTGCAGTGTGCCAAGGGGATGAGGGACATGATCCTGGGTAATTGAGGGTGTGCAGTGTGCTACACCCCGTTGTGCATGTGTGCCATTGTGCCCATCTCTCCCCGTCCCCCCAGTCCCTGGTCGTTACTCGCCCTGTTGATGTTTTGTCAGGTCCTCTCGAGCTGTGTCCGTACTCCCTACTCCTTGCACCGTCTCCACAATGATGACTGTGGCCTCGGTTTCCTCCAGCTCCTCCTGTGGTGCAGGACTGCCACCTCCTGTCGCCATTGCAGCCTTCCTGTTGGCAGCGGGTTTGTGCCTGGTTTAGGTTGTCACATCATGGCAGCGCCTCTGGCCTCCTCGATTGGTCTACTTGTGGGTCAGTTGCTAGTAGTGTTCTGTCACCTCCGTGATGCTGATCTGGTTTTGCTGCGGACTGCACCCCGTCTTCCTCTCCCTCTTCTCCTCTGCCGTCTCAATCCCCGTTGTTCCTTGCTGGTGGTCTGTGGGGGTTGTGGGGTTTGCGTTGGCCTCTGCGCTAGGTCAGGGTGCATCCAGGTTGCTACGTGCTTTGGCTTGTTTCTGGTGTGTTGTTTCGGTGGTTTATATGGTGCATTTTCCCGCCAGACGCGTGGAATTTGCAAGCCTGTGGCTGGTATTCACTACTTTTTGTACCGCGATTGGCCTCATTGCATGATTTTTTGCGTTCGCGTTTCGCATTTTTGCGGCGTGGCGTTGATTTTTGCGCGCCCATTTGACGCGTTATCTGGTGACAATCACATGCTACTGCCGCGTTGTGAATACTTGGTTGGCACGGCACAATTTTCCCGCGATAGGCTGCGATGTTGAGAGTTGCGTTAAGCTACTCTTGTGGTAGTTTTCACACGCTCTTGTGAATATACCCCTGTGTTTTCTATTAACTCAAAGCACTGACATGTTTCCTCATTAACCCTTTCGCTGCGGCGGGAATTCCGCCGCAGCGCTGGGGGATGCGGGGGGGGCAGCGCGGTGGCGCTGTGCTCATGACGGAGCCGCTCCGTCATGAGCCACGGTTGAGCTGTGCTCATGACGGAACGGTTCCGTCATGACTCCGCCCATTTGCGTTGTCCCCCCGCACAGGCGGGGAAACAGCGCCGCGTAGGCGGAGCGGCCGCCAACGGCCGTGACATGACGGAACCGTTCCGTCATGAGCACACGGCCACTGTGGCTCATGACGGAGCGGCTCCGTCATGAGCGGGGAAGGGGTTAAAAGATATTTCCTTAGATCCGAGACCAAGGAAGAGCACCAACATTTTTGATTCCATAAAAGCTTCTAACTAGGATGACAAACCCCCCCAAGAAATCATTTGGTATTTTATTTTTGAAAACAACTACGCGACGTTGGAAAAATGCGGTTGTTCTTTGCTATTGTGGGCCCAGGGACTCTCTGTGATAAATCCATGGTGACGTTCTGGTAGCGAGGGCCTTCCAGAATGTTCCCTTTTCCAAGGCCGATGGGAGAGAGGAGCAGAGCTAGAGCGTCCTGCTGAATTAGTTTGACATGCACTGCTAAGAGTAAAACTCATGCTCACCTTGCTGGGGTCTCCTGTTCCCCTTTCCAAGGACAGAGGAGCTCAGCAGCCCCGCACGGATGCTGTAGATTGCGAGGGGGCGGAAGGGGGGGTCAGACTAGATAAAATCAGATTTCAAGTCAAAACGTGCCGAAAGCTGTTTATGTTCCTTCAGAAAGTCCAGATTACATAGACTGAACTCACATTAATACGTTTTCAACAACACACAGCTTCAAAAACAACCTTTGCACAGAAGGATAGGATCAAAATGCTGTCTTTGCACAGGACAACGTTAGTTAAATCGAAAAAAAAGATTGAAATAAAAAAGATACACATTTATTTTATGTAGTTAAATATTCTTGTATTGGTGGACTGCGCCTAAAGCATGGCTCTTCACATGCACCGCGATCTTTGCATTGAGCAAGGCAAGCGCGTGCACAGTAGGCATTCAGAAGCATTATATAGTAGGGGTGAGAGGAAACAGAGGGAAAATAACACAGGGAGAGGGCTCTCCTGAATGATTTGTGGGAAATTGTATTGAAAGAGGTGAAGCAAAGGGTAAACAATCAATTCGTACGAGTCGGATTGTAAAGTATTCAGGATTAGGGCAAGCATTAGTTCAGGTAGGGACAGCAGAAATTGATTTTAGATGCCACTAAAAATCCGGGAGGATGGGCTTAGGGGTGAGAGAGAGAAGCAATGAACAGAAACTGTGATATTCTGAACTATAAGGGAAATGAAGGGCACTCTGTATTTAAAAGGCTGCTGGGGAGATGTTCCTTCTCCCATTGATACTGGCATGACGGGAAAATCTGCCCGCAAGCCCTTTCATCTCTGATCACAAAATAATCATGCCTTTTCTGTGATTGTAATAGTTAGAAAGAAGCTGCAAAGGACAATCTCATCCAGTTTCTTTCGGATTCAATGTGTCTTGCCAAGTTTTCCTGGGTGAGTCGAAGAAATCATGAGGTCCTTTCAGCTGATGGATTTAGTAACTACTGTTACTTCTCTTTTCAGGACCACTAAAGTGGAACCGCCTAGAGGTGACTCAGTTTTTATGCATTTCAAATAAGAGACACCAAATGGGAAAATAAAGAGCTGCTAGAAATACATCAAGTGCTGGTGTGGTGAATACATTGTCAGATTGTTTGCTGCCGGATTTAAATGTGCAAACATTTGACATGTCAAAGAACCTGTGCTTAAAGTCAACAGTTAGATTCAAATGATATAAAATGACTGCAACAGTACCGCTTTATGCTTCTTTTCAGAAATGATTAGAGTTTTAACACAGTGGTGCCAATTACGATCCTGTAAAAAAATTCCCCGTACGACTCGTATCCGGTCTTTTTACCGTATGAATCGTACAAGTGCCGTACAAACTGCCAACTACGATTTGCGTGGGAAAAAGACCATACGAATCGCATTGGGAATTATTCCCCACACGTCCTCGGGTCGGAAAATGTGTCCGACACGTCCTCGGACGATTTACCGTACAAATGTGAAAAGTGAAGTCCGACCGCGGAAGTACGATCCATCCCGTGCGTCCGATGTTACAACCGTATGGAAAAAACACAGTCCGCACCGAACTCACATAGCAACCATGGAGACATGTGCCCGCATACGCGCCCAACACTCCCCCCAGCCCTCCTATGTACGAGTCGAATCCCCACCCGTGAATGTATGGAGCGTACCCCCACCCCAACCGTATATGTATGACCCGTACCCTCACCCGCGTAGGTATGGAGCGTACCCCCACCCCAACCGTGTATGTACGGCCCGTACACCCACCCCAACCGTGTATGTACGACACGTACCCTCACCCGCGTATGCATGGAGCGTACCCCCACCCCAACCGTGTATGTACGGACCATACCCCCACCCCAACCGTGTATGTACGACCCGTACCCTCACCCGTGTACGTATGGAGCGTACCCCCACCCCAACAGTGTATGTACGACCCGTACCCTCACCCGCGTACGTATGGAGCGCACCCCCACCCCAACCGTGTATGTACGGACCATACCCCCACCCCAACCGTGTATGTACGGACCGTACCCCCACCCCAACCGTATATGTACGGACCGTACCCCCACCCCAACCGTGTATGTACGACCCGTACCCTCACTGGCATACGTATGGAGCGTACCCCCACCCCAACAGTGTATGTACGACTCGTACCCTCACCCGCGTACGTATGGAGCGCACCCCCACACCAACCGTGTATGTACGGACCGTATCCCCACCCCAACCGTGTATGTACGGACCGTACCCCCACCCCAACCGTGTATGTACGGACCGTACCCCCACCCCAACCGTGTATGTACGACCCGTACCCTCACCCACGTATGCATGGAGCGTACCCCCACCCCAACCGTGTATGTACGGACCGTACTCCCACCCCAACCGTGTATGTACGACCCGTACCATCACCCGCGTACGTATGGAGCGCACCCCCACCCCAACCGTGTATGTACGGACCGTACCCCCACCCCAACCGTGTATGTACGGACCGTACCCCCACCCCAACCGTGTATGTACGACCCATACCCTCACCCGCGTACGTATGGAGCGCACCCCCACCCCAACCGTGTATGTACGGACCGTACCCCCACCCCAACCGTGTATGTACGACCCGTACCCTCACCCGCGTATGCATGGAGCGTACCCCCACCCCAACATTCTAAGTACGGAGCGCACCCCAGGCCCCAACACCAGCACCTTCACACAACATCGCGCATGTACGAGTCGTACCAAGCCAGACACAAGGACAGCACTGTACAACAAAATTCCCGAAGTACACACCGTACACACGCTAAAAATGCACGTACACAACCAGGACAAAGCAAAACAACACAAGAATACACCATTCGAATGGCACAAAGCCACAAAACATGTCCAACAAGCACAAAAACAACACATTCACTGACCTGAAACTGCCAAAATCCAAAACAGAGGCCCAAAACACAACCACTCCTTATAACACACCCACCCAAAGTTCAAACACAGCCACACCCACCAATGGACCAATAAAAAGGGCCCACACACACAAACCATGAGCCTTTGCAACAGACTCACTGCTGCCAGACCCCACAGACAACCTACAGCACCATACTTGAACCTTTACTACACCTTAGACTTGCACACCTTCACACACACACCTTCACAAACACCCCCTCATCACATTCACACACACACCTGCATAACCACACCCACACACCCACAACCATCCACACACCCCCCCAACCATCCACACCCACACCCCTCACCATGCCCACTAACAAGAATCCAAAGTTCACTAGCCGAGAGTTGGAGGTCCTTGTCGACGAAATCCTCAGAGTCGAGCCACACCTCTTTGGAACATTGGTCAGACAGACCTGCATGTCCGAAAAAACAGCCATGTGGCAGAGGATTGTCGATGCTGTGAATGCTGTTGCGGCCACCAGAAGGACCAGGCATGAATACCAAGCCAGGTGGTACGCTCTGCGGAGGAGGGTCCGAGCCAAAATGACCGACGACCACAACCAGGCCAACGTCACTGGAGGAGGGCCGCCCCGCAGACCCGTACACTACCATCCCTGGGAGGAGAGGGTGATGGCCATACTGCCGGTGGTGTCAGTGGACGGATTAGAAGGACTCTGAGACCCGGGTGAGTACACAAACAACTCACCTCACATGGGGGGAACGTCATCCACAACCAAACTCACAAACAGGCACACAACCACCCCAAGCTATCGCATGACTCAACCACACTCCATGAACAAGCACATGCCACTGGCGCCACCATGCCCCATGCACCCAGCTGGACAATGCCAAGTCACAGGCCACAGAAAACACCAACACAAGACACGGTAAGCCGGATGGCGGGAGTGTGGGCCCCAAAAATCACATAGTGCAACTCAGAAGCAGACAACAATGCCCCCTGCCCATATGGCCTAGGTCACAGCCAGACAAACAGTGTATCCCCACACAGGAAAGACTTGCCAGCAAATGGCGGACGCCTTGCATTAACACATGGGGGTGACGGCACGTTTTTGCACATGACAGCAGCTAATGAACAGCCAACACTGTGAAAGAGTGGCAGCACACACCACCACAGCAGCAGCGCAGACACAGACACTACACCCAATGGGTGCCTGGAGATCAGAAACAAACTCACTTCAACAAGCCAAGGGCCATTCAAAGATCTGCTAAAAGTGTGTGCCTAGGAAGCTGGGCTGAGGTGACAGAGGGTGACACACAGAGGGAGGGAGAGGGGGAGAGAGAGGGAGGGAGACACAGGGAGACGGACAGAGGGAGGAGGCTGACACACAGAGGGAGGGAGAGGGGGACAGAGAGGGAGTGAGAAAGGGACACACAGGGAGACCAATTCAGCCTTGGGGGGTGTGGGAATGTCTGCTCGTCAGCAGGTGGACTGCGTGCATGTAGACAAGGGTGGCCAGTGCCTGAACCCCCCCCTCTTCTCCATGGCAAAACACAGGGCCATGTCTCAACCTGTGCACGAGCACAACACCAGCTACCTGCATTATCTAAGTGTGTGGAACAACTCCATGTGCCCACGTACAGTGCAACACGGAAGGTGCCAATGCATGGCTCGCCACACCTGCTCACTCCACTGCTGACTGCAGTCACAATTGACGCAGCAAGTAAGACTGTGCCACACATAGGTAAAGTCGCAAAAGCTGTGGCCAAGGGACATACCTATGCACAAGTGCACTGTGAGTGGAATGCAAGACATATCCAAATTCCCAGAGGAAATGTGCCAACTTAGAAACAAATGAAACATGGATGTTTCATGGAACAAAATTAACATTGTCTCTCTCACACACAGGTCAACGTCGTGGATCACCCCCCAACACTGGGGGGAAGACTCACAGGACCCGGCTCAGCGGGATGACGGACCCACCGGCAGCGACGACTCTCACCACTCTGTGGACGAACCCGACCCCGACCAACCTGGCCCCTCTGGTGTCCAACCACCTGCAGCACCTGCGTCAGGTACAACTGGGCCAACCACCACCCCCACTCCTGCCACATCCCAGGAGACACCCAGGATCCCTGCCCCACCACCACAATGCAGCCAGGCTGGCCAGGAGGGACACGGTGTACCGGGCACCCAGGAGGAGGCAGGCGACAACGCCAATGCCACCCCTCAGGGGTCCCGGAGACCCGATGTGCCCACAAGGGCAGGCCAGGTGCAAGTGGGCAGGGGTGGTGGGAGTGGAGGACGGCGGAGGCGCGAGCCTGACCGGTTGGCTGCGGAACCGGTATATTCCCATGTCAGAAACATCCTGGACACATACCGGCAGGACACCACGGGCATGGCCCAGGTTGTGTCCATCCTCGAGGAGATCAAGACCCAGCAGGCCCAGCAACATGCGGAGCCACATGCCTGTCTACTGCGACACCAAGGGCGGATGGAGGACAGACAGGCTGAGCTTGTGACGGTGTTCACGGGAATTCACAGTACACTCCGTCGGATAGCCGACAACATGGGCAACCCTCCCTGTGCCACCAGGCGTAGAACATCACCACCCACAGGGAGGGATGAGGAGGAGGAGGAGACATCCGACGGAGCATTCCAAACATCGTCACGGCCTGCTTCTGAGGGTCCCCGCGGGAGGGCGGGTCGTCCACGGAAAAGACCGTGAGGGTCAGCGCAACAGCTCCATCTCCCAGGACACCTGGCCTGGCACCTGGCCCACTGGACCAACAGCAGCACAGCAGCAAAAGACATTCTCTGCCACATGGACTTGCTGGTCACTGTCTGACCAATGTTGACAAAGACTGTGGCATGGACTCTGAGGATTTCCAATGGCAAGGACACCAACTCCCCTAGTGAACTTTGGATTCCACACACCCGGAAAGCCCCTCATGTCATACCCCCCCCCCACGTACCCCAACCAAAATAAAAAGTTACACCATGAAGAGAAGATGCCTACATTTTGCATTATTACCTTACATGTGTCTTGTAAAGTCTAACCATGCCTGAGTTCTCATTTGACTTCAACCATCCACACCCTGGGGCCTGAGTCTGGCACAGGACACACATGGGTCACATTGTATTAGGCAAGACAGACATGGAGCACCATACACACCCGTGATGGGCCCAACCAGCTGAGGGGGTGGCCGCACAACCGTGCCGACAGACATGTTGAGTACAGCGACAGCCATGCGCAGAGGTCAGGCATCATGTGGATTGTCCTGTGGGGCACCCAGGTATGTGTGGACAGGTTGCAGAACCATGTCCTGCAAGCTTGAGTCAGGTGGATGCAGAGAATGGTGGCCTGGCCAACGTTGGTTGCATGGGGATGGCACATGTCACAATACCCACACAGTCATGGACATCATGCACAATACACAGTCTAATCCCACACAAACAGCTAGCATCTTGCTACTCTACACATAGACACATAGCCACTATCACGGAAAATCATGCCAGACATGCCGGATGCACCGTGGCAACACACCAGCATTGACTGAGAAGAGGCACCTTGGAGGCATAGGGACACCTTTATTATTCATGTATTCGGGAATGCAGAGGCAACTCGGAGTACACATGAACAGGTCAAGTGGAGTAACATGTGGGTCCAACACTGGAACCCCCCTTCTGCAGCACAAATGCGTGATAGCCATGGAACTGGCACACAAGTGTCGGCTAACAGCTAAACACCCCCTGCTGCTCACGGAGAGGCTGCCATACACCATTGATCCTCTGATGTGGAAGTCCCACACCATGTCAAGCCAATGCAAACCGTATGTGTCCGAGGGCAGTGTAACACACATTGATGCCATCATCACAATCCACAATCCCATCACAGATGACTGTCAACAAGTCTGACCATCTATTCAGGTGTACCCAGCTGCATGTCATGTGTCCCATGGTGATGCGACATGTCTGCAGAGGAACCAAACATCGACAGGGGCAGTGTGCACACATCGTAAACAACTGCCACACCCAATACACCCCTGATGCATCCCTTACCCTAAGGAGACTTCCAAACTTGTCCGTGCGTGTAACGCTGAGTCAGCACACGATGACGTGTCCATGAGGAATAGCAGTGCCACAACAATGCAACCAGCAGACGGCATGCGCAAGTACCTGGGGATGAGAGACACACAAGAAGTCAGCCACAAAAAGCACAGCCACTTGCATGTGCATGTACTCGACACATGTAAGGATGACAACATGCTAGGTCACAATTATGACTGGGGAAATACACTCATCACTGGCACCATCACTCCAGTGACACATCCACACACACCTCTGACTCACGTGCCATACATGCAGATGGACACACACATCGCAACACATGCCACATGGGGACCAATGCGTGCACACACAGACACTGGTACTCACCACTAAGCAAAGAAGTCGCGTATGAGCCGACTCCGGATGTCCTCTTGCGGAACCACATCCTCCACATCAGTAGCCCCATTGCCAAGCCCTTCGTCCTCCACGGGTGGATGGTCTTGATCATCTTGATCCAGGATGAGTGGCACAGCTTTCTCAACTGCCATGTTGTGCAGCATGCAGCAGACCATGAAGATTTTGCAGACCTTCGCCGGGGCATATGGGAGGGCGCCGCCGGTCTTGTGGAGGCATCTGAATTGGCTCTTCAGGAGGCCAAATGTCCTCTCTATCACTCGCCTTGTCCGGCCATGGGCGGTGTTGTAGCGGAGCTGGGCCGGCGTGATGGGGTTGCGGAGAGGTGTGATCAGCCATGGCATGTTGGGATAGCCAGCGTCCCCTCCATGGAAACCACATGGACATAAGTAGGACAGGAGAAGCGGTCGTGCTGGAAGTCTACGCAAAATACAGGACAGACAGAGTGTACCCACCAACAACACATGCTTGTTTGTTGCGCAGCTGCGTCATCATTTCAGGCACCCTGCTACGCCTCATGATGTAGGCATTGTGTGCTGATTCTGGAAAACGAGCACAGACATGTGAAATCACCATGTTGGACAGACACACCACAAGGGCATTGATGGAGTGGTAGTGCTTGCGATTCCTGTACGCTACCTCCTGTGCCTGTGGTGGTACCAAAGCCACATGTGTCCCATCTATGGACCCAATGACATGGGGCATCCCTCCCAGTGCATAGAATCCACGCTTGACCCCAGTCAACAGTTCAGGAGTTGGGAAATGGATGAACTCATCCAGGTGAAGCAACATGGCCTCTAAGAAATCATGCAGCACACGGCTGAACATGCTCTGGGACATGCCACCAACATGAGCTATGGTATATTGAAAGGTACCCGTGGCAAAGAAAATGTAGGGCTGCCATTACCTTCAGCTTGGGTGTCAGTGCCGTAGGATACCTGTGCAGCGGTTGCAGGTGTGGTGCCAGCCTCGCCGTCAACTCCTCAATCAACGGTTGGGGGAAGCGGTAGCACCGGATACAGTCATTCTCCCGCATGTCAGCCAAGTCTGGAATTGGTCGGGGAAGAGGCGGCGCTCTGCAGTAATTTGGAAGTGACAAGGAAGAGTGAGTGCACTACAAGAACAATTTATTTGTACTGAGCACATGTTAATCTGTCAATACACATATGCGACATACGGAGTCAGGTATGTGCCACATGCCCTGGACACGTATGGCTGCCAGGTGACACTCCTACCAAGACCCAGCTACACACGGAGATTGTGAACCTCCACATGCCATGGCATGGGATTAGCTGTGTCCCAGTGTAAGTGAACAGCCAGACGCAACACAGGAGTGACATACATCAACACATCAGCAGAAGTAGGATGTCGATTTCAGAGACTGGTAGCGGAACACTAGAGCCACAGGTCACATGACATGACACTAGGACAGCCCACACACCTTGCCAATAAGGTGTACATGTAATGACTCACCACACATTTAATGAGAGGATGCAGACATGTCCTTGTGACGCTACTCCATGTCCCATGCATACATACGCACCTCACATCCGATACCACATGTGGCCTGGTGTGCGTAACAGTGTGCCATGTCCATCTACACACAGACACATGTTGGTTGCTGCAACAGCTGATGCTTTTGAGGGAGCACCAACATCAAGCTAATGGGAACACCCCACACATACATGACATAGACACATCGTGCACCGTGGGTAGTCACATGTCTGGTGTGGTAACCCCTGTAGCGGGCATCAGGGGACACTTGCGTGTGTTGTTGACTGTGCCATGCCAGTGACGCTCATCCCAAGTGTGCAGTACGACATGCACACATGTCAAAGGAGTTAAGGGCATGCCTGGCACACATTGCACCGTCGCACATGACATCTGTACACATCTCATCATACTTCTGGTGCCTTCTCTACTCAGGAGTAATGTGCCACATCACAGCCTTTCACACCTGTGCCCCACACATGTAGTACTGCCCAGACAATGCCTTGATGTCCATCCATGGACAAGTATGTCAGCCCTATTCCTTCCTGTGTGCTGCCTGTCACCACTGTGATGTGTGAAAGGCACCGTACATTCGCTCAGAGGGCCTGTGTACGTTCCCTATCACTATGGGAGTGCTGCCGTATGTGTACCAATAGTGATAGTGAGCATACGCACGCGTGTACGGTCCGTACCACTATGGGTGTGCTCACGTATGCGTACCCATAGTGATAGTGAGCGTATAGGCGTGTGTACGGTCCGTACCACTATGGGTACGCATACACGAGAACACCCATAGTGATAGTGAGCGTACAGGCGTGTGTACGGTCCGTATCACTATGGGTACGCATACACGAGAACACCCATAGTGATAGTGAGCGTACAGGCGTGTGTACGGTCCGTATCACTATGGGTACGCATACGCGAGAACACCCATAGTGATAGTGAGCGTACAGGCGTGTGTACGGTCCGTATCACTATGGGTGTTCTCGCGTATGCGTACCCATAGTGGTACGGACCGTACTGTGATGTGTGAAAGGCACCGTACATTCGCTCAGAGGGCCTGTGTACGTTCCCTATCACTATGGGAGTGCTGCCGTATGTGTACCCATAGTGATAGTGAGCGTACGCACGCGTGTACGGTCCGTACCACTATGGGTGTGCTCACGTATGCGTACCCATAGTGATAGTGAGCGTATAGGCGTGTTTACGGTCCGTACCACTATGGGTACGCATACACGAGAACACCCATAGTGATAGTGAGCGTATAGGCGTGTGTACGGTCCGTACCACTATGGGTACGCATACACGAGAACACCCATAGTGATAGTGAGCGTACAGGCGTGTGTACGGTCCGTATCACTATGGGTACGCATACGCGAGAACACCCATAGTGATAGTGAGCGTACAGGCGTGTGTACGGTCCGTATCACTATGGGTACGCATACGCGAGAACACCCACAGTGATAGTGAGCGTACAGGCATGTGTACGGTCCGTATCACTATGGGTGTTCTCGCGTATGCGTACCCATAGTGGTACGGACCGTACTGTGATGTGTGAAAGGCACCGTACATTCGCTCAGAGGGCCTGTGTACGTTCCCTATCACTATGGGAGTGCTGCCGTATGTGTACCCATAATGATAGTGAGCGTACGCACGCGTGTACGGTCCGTACCACTATGGGTGTGCTCGCGTATGCGTACCCATAGTGATAGTGAGCATATAGGCGTGTGTACGGTCCGTACCACTATGGGTACGCATACACGAGAACACCCATAGTGATAGTGAGCGTATAGGCGTGTGTACGGTCCGTACCACTATGGGTACGCATACACGAGAACACCCATAGTGATAGTGAGCTTACAGGCGTGTGTACGGTCCGTATCATTCACTATGGGTACGCATACGCGAGAACACCCATAGTGATAGTGAGCGTACAGGCGTGTGTACGGTCCGTATCACTATGGGTACGCATACACGAGAACACCCATAGTGATAGTGAGCGTACAGGCGTGTGTACGGTCCGTATCACTATTGGTACGCATACGCGAGAACACCCATAGTGATAGTGAGCGTACAGGCGTGTGTACGGTCCGTATCACTATGGGTACGCATACGCGAGAACACCCATAGTGATAGTGAGCGTACAGGTGTGTGTACGGTCCGTACCACTATGGGTGTTCTCGCATATGCGTACCCATAGTGGTACGGACCGTACACACGCCTGTATGCTCACTATCACTATGGGTGTTCTCGCGTATGCGAACCCCTAGTGGTACAGACCATACACACGCCTGTACGCTCACTATCACTATGGGTGTTCTCGCGTATGCGTACCCATAGTGGTACGGACCGTACACACGCCTGTACGCTCACTATCACTATGGGTGTTCTCGCGTATGCGTACCCATAGTGGTACGGACCGTACACACGCCTGTACGCTCACTATCACTATGGGTACGCATACGCGAGCACACCCATAGTGGTACGGACCGTACACACGCCTGTACGCTCACTATCACTATGGGTGTTCTCGCGTATGCGTACCCATAGTGATACGGACCGTACACACGCCTGTACGCTCACTATCACTATGGGTGTTCTCACGTATGTGTACCCATAGTGGTACGGACCGTACACACGCCTGTACGCTCACTATCACTATGGGTACGCATACGCGGGGACACCCATAGTGGTACTGACCGTACACGCGTGCGTACGCTCACTATCACACTGGGTACGCATACGCGAGCACACCCATAGTGATACGGACCATACACACGCCTGTACGGGCCGTTGCTATGCTTTTGGGGTGCCCTAGGGCCCTGGTACGCACCGTACATGTGTATGAAACTCCAAATTACATAGGGGACACATGAGGGACAAGTATAAAGGCCTACATGCATGCTGGTTGTCATGGAGACCAAGTTTAAAGTTTGAATTTTTTTCAGCAGGTGCACAGCAGAAGTCAGTTTGAATAAATCTACTTTGTTGCAATGTGGTTCTGGAGTTGACATCATGCTCAAGAAAAAAACAAAATCAGAACACACTGACTGTGCTAGGTTTGAAGGGATTGGAGGAAACATAGGATGCAAATGTGAGTGACCAATCACTCTGTACTCCTGTGCATGAAACAGGCCAGCAAGGCAGATATAAGGCAGCCAGGTCCCATGAGGGAGCACTTGCCTGCACATCTTTGGATTCTACGACCCAGCTGCTGCTACTGATTCCCTGGAACCATGTCAAGGTCTGTGGAGAGGTCACAGCCTTTCACCCTGGAGGAGAACCTGGCATTGCTGGATGTGATCCTCCCACAGTACCCCCTGCTGTCTGGGCAACCAGGGTATCAGGTGAGTGCAGAGTCTACTAGCACAGACTGTGTCCCTTGTTTGTGACTGTGACTTCTGGCATTGTGTCCAGGTGTGACACACATGCTATGTACTGTAGGAGGGGTCCCAGGGGGGGAATGCCTGATGTCTCCCAGCCAGAGCATGCTGTGGTGCATGTCTGCCGTCCTCACTTGCATTGTGTTTACTGTGACAATCACTGCATGGTGCATGCCACATTCTGCCTGTCTTGTCCTCCTGGGAATGTAGCCTCTACAGTCCTCATGTGATTATGTGGTCAGCCCAGTGTGACAGGTGACTGTACCCACAGATGTGTGTTAGTTCTGTGTACCTGTGCTGAGAGTGTCCACATGATGTGTTCGTACCCTGGACATCGGTGTGTGTGTAAGTCCCCTGTCATGTGGGTGGGTGCATATGTGGAGTGTGGCACCCGGGCTGCATGAGGGATGGATATACCCTGCCCATGTGATGTGAGCAGGGAGCAGTGCTGTGTGTCTGACGTGCAGAGCGTGCCCCACACCTGTGAGCCCCCCCCCGTATAGTGGCACATGTGCAGAGTGAGGTTTGTCGCTGCATTTGGCAATGGCAGGTGAATGTCCTGTGCCTGTGTGTGTCTGTGTACTCCGCTGAGGTAGCGTCAGTGGCCTGTGGCATGTGACTGCTTAGAGGTGCTGCACATTATCCTGGTGTAGCTTGTGATGCACAGTGTGAGCCTGGATCATTGATTGTGTCATTGCCCTCATTCCACCTGTGTTCTTTCAATGGCACGTACTACTTTTACCCTTCCCCAGAGGATCATGTCCCTATGACAAAGGTGCAATGCGTTGGATGCATACTATGCCTTGTTGTAAACAGCAAATTGGTTCTAATATGTGTCTCTGTGACATGTGCCAGGTGTATTGATGTAGTGTCACTTGTTCATCCTCACAGGTAGGCGCCTCTGCCAAGAAGCAGATATGGATGAACGCCGTCAGTGCCGTGAGGAGGACGGACGGTCGCAAGCGGCGCCTGGCCCAGGTGAGGAAACGCTGGCAGGATATCCGGTGATGGACGCGGAGGATCGCACGGGTCCTGCTGGGGGACTCACCTGAGACCCATAAGAACCGCGGGCGCCGCCGTCTGACCCACATCCACAAGCGTGTGCTGGCGGTGGTATTTCCAGACTTGGACAGGCGCTTACAGGAGAAGCAGCAGCAGGAAGGGGGTAGGTACCCGTGTGTTTGTTGTGTGTCACCAGCATTTGTAAGTGCACAGTTGCATGGATACACTGCCAGGGTTTAAAGGTGCTGTGCAGATCCTGTTACCCACAGTATAGCGGTGCTCTCCTGCCTCCCTTCCCCTCCTTGCAATGTGTTCCCTGGTCTGTGTGTAGTCACTCCTTCACAAGGTTATGTAGGCTGGCACTTTCTCCACGTGAACTATGCCTGTAGTATCATGTGTGGGGGTGGTGTGTAACAGGTTTTGGGACCTTGCCTGTGCCCTGTCCAGTTCAGTACTTGTGGGTTCCATGTCAGTTGGCACTGATGCTGAGTCCAGACATGGGAGTTAGTCTCTCAAGTGTCATGCCTTACAGCACGTCCTATGTTGTGGCCTGTGACATGATGTGCATGAGTGTGCGATACGCATAGTGCAGGGATGGTGGTGTGTGTTGCAGTCATTCCCATTCAGGACCATGGAGTTGTGTGGCCACTACTGTCCCCTGGGGCATATTTTCATAGGTGTCATGTGTGTCATCACAAAATGTGGACACTCTCAGTGTCTACAGCATAGGTTGTGCTCTGTGCCATTGTCCCCTGGCACCATGTATATTGACGTAATATATAGTACAAGTGTCCACTGTACAGCCTGACCTGATTTTCCTTGTTCATACTCACGGTGGCCAGTGCCTGTGTGTCTTGTTACAATCATCTGATGATGACCATTTGTACATGATTATTTGGACAGGCGCACCTTGGGTATTTGGTGTCCAATCTTGCATTTATGCAGCCCCTGTGTATTTCACCCAGACTAAGAGATGTAAGTGCTTCCTGTGTCTCAACAAATTGTCTCATGTAGGGGGTGGTTGGTGCGGGCAAAGCCTACATGTCAAAACCTGATGTCTCCTTGCTAGGTCTGGCCAGTGTGTGATGTTTGTCTGTGTAGGAGAGTAGGGTCTGCTATCCTATGGTCACCCCAAATTTTTGCTTTTTGCTTCACTGGTTTTGGACATATTGAGGCTGTGGGCCTGCCAATCAGACCCCCAGCCTGCTGTTCTCTCTACTAAATTAAAACTATGCACCCTAGGTGCATAACCAATTGGAAGTGGATCACCCTGTCAGCCCCTGTACCAGTGTACACTAGGTACCCAGGGCATTGGTGTACCCAAGGCCTGCCAAGGGCTGAAGCATGTATTATGCCACCCCAGGCTTGGCCTAACAATTTGACACAACTGGCTGATCACTCAGCTGGGGTAAGTTGGTGTAATCACCTCTTACTTAGGTGTAGTATACCTATACCTAACCTTAAGTGGGACACCTGGTAACCTATAAGTCACTCCTATGGCAGGCCTTAACAATCCTGAAGGCAGAGTGCTTGGTTCCATGTGAGATGGTGCTCTGGCATGAGCTGAGCCTGTCTGCAGTGGTCGGAACAACTTCCTTCTACTGTTTCCAGATATCGTCATACCATATACTCTTAAGTGCATTATGAACCTCGCGGTTAAATGTTATCTTTGGTTTGGCTTTATCAAAACATGTCGAGTAAGGTGTCATACGAATTGGAATACTAACCCCTCGCCAATTCTGGCGACGGGGTTAGCATTCCACCCTTCTAGAGGGACACGACATGTACAATACCTGAAACCCGGGTAAAATCAGACATAGCCTCAGCTCCACAAAATGGATGCTGCCACCACAGACACAAGTCTGCCCTCCTGCTGCTGGGAGTCCTTCCAGCTTGGGAGGTGTGGACAAAGGGTTTCCTGCCAGGGGAGGTGCGTGCACCACCCCAGACAGGATTTTGTGTATTGGTCAGGTAGGGCTTGAAAGAAACCAGACATGCCTGTGGCTCACAAGGAGCCTCGGTGCATATGCCAGTTCAAACCGGTCCTGGGGCACACCAGTCCCGGGCCTGGGGCGAGCTGGACACAGGATTGGGGGTGTAACCACCCCCCTTCCTGGTCCCACCCATAGGGAGGGACCTAGCAGGTAGTCCGGCCCCTAGAATCCGCTTAAAGGTAGGAGCTGTGTCCTAAGACTTCAGACATCCTGGAATCAACTTAACACTAAGAAGAAGACGGGAACTTCGACGCTCTGCTGCACAGAGGACTGAAGCCAATCTCCCCTGTGGTCAGGGAGTGACCACCTTGCTAACGCAAGCACCATCCAGCGAATCAACGTCCGCTTTGCCGCCGCCTCCCGCCGGAGTCCGAGCCCAGAGACTGACAAGACCTGGACCTCCAGACCTCTCACCGCCCGATCCACAGTCCCTGAAAAGAGGAGACCCGTGGAGGCACCGAGACACGTGGAGCCAGCCATCTTGGATCGACTACGACAAGCTGACAAGTGCAACAACCGAGGCTCCCTCCAAGTTGTGCTTTGGGATCTGAGAAGCCCAACTCTCGAGCAGCATTTGCACCAAAGGTGAGCCCTCCAGCATCTCCACGATCTGTGTGGGGCCCTTCTGCATTTTGCCACTCGACGCGCCTAACCGGTTGCTGGCCCGCTGGCTAGTGGCCATCTTGGCGACGAACTCTACAAAAAACACTGCTGGTCTGGTTGCTCCAGACTGGCCCTTGCTCCTCTCCAAAGGAGTAATCTCTCTGACCTTGCTGGTCAGAACCAACAGCTGATTTCCTAATCCTCCTACAATTGCTTTTGCCAAGGCTTGTTTGCTTCGACCAAGTCGCCGACACCGCCGACAGCGAGAGCCTGCGTGGGACAGCTCGTGAGCCGACTCCTGGACGTCGTCGACCTTCAGGGACCACGTGGCTGCGGAGACAAGCTACCCCTCATCACCTGTTTGCACCCGACATTGCCTGGTACCTACCTGGTGCCACGCCGGTCACTGGCTAGTGACTGTGAACACTGTCCCCTCTGCTTTCAGGTCTTCTGCAACTCCGATCCACCCTTGGATCCACCGCATCTCTCCCGGACCGACCGCCTGCAGCATCTTTGTCCCAGGCTCAACGGAACAGATAGAAGAAACCCGACGCACTTTGAGGCCTATGCACCCGCTTCCTGTGGGTGAGGTAAAGCTGGTACTCCGGTGCCCAAGTGTAGTAATACATCTCTAGTGCCTGTGTTCCAAATCTTAAGTTCCTAGTCAACCCGGAAGATCTCCTTTGCAGTAACTTTGTACTTTTTACGCACCCATTGAAACCTATGGGAGCACGCGTGTGACTATTTGCTCTGCACACGCCACCCGTGGACCTCCTGGTCACTAACTGACGTTAGCTCCTTATAGGCCCAGCCGATTCTAAAGGCCCTAGGCCTTTTCCCTTTTCTGTTCGTGGTACTTATACCACTATTTTAGTATATGGTTCGAGTGGCCACCAGGGCCTATCCATATAAAGTGCAACTTCTGTGTATTCTGTGATAATCTTGTTTGACGATTTGTGCTCCTGTGCTCATAAAGAGACTAGGGGTTACTTTGAGAAATAAATACATATATATTTTGAATATATATCTGTGTGGTGTCCTTTCATTGGTATAAAAGGGGGTTGCATTTGGTAAAACAGCTGGCTTAACACGCTTCACGAGTTTAGCCTCAAAGACTGCTTAGCCTACGCTACCACTAGGGCAGCTAGTCCGAAAAGGTTGACTTACAACCACACCATAAGGGTTGCTTGGCATGGTACAAGGTGATCACTTTAACTAGTGAGCATCATATACCAGGCCAACTTCTCACATTGGTGAGCAGCGGTTGGATTTGAGCTTGCTGTGTTTTACCATTGTAATCTCTTGGTTACCAATTGAAAGATCACATAGGTACCTGTAGGTACATATAAAACAAGATTAGATATACATAAGTTCTACTGAACTTAGTTGTTGTAGAGCAAAGGGAGTAGCACACCCTGACTACAACTACTAGATAGGTTTAGTAGGTAAACCCAAGTGTAGGTAGATTGCAACACATCCACCCACACTTAAGAGCAATGGCCGGGGCAGAGGGGTCCACTGTACCCATCTCTGTTGAGAGTGACCCCCAGAGGGCACCATCCAGCTTTGCTACCCTTAATCAGAATGAGCTCAGGCATTTGGCAACTCTTAGAGGCCTTAAACAGCCCAAGAACCCTAACTCTGCTGAGCTCAGAGAACTCTTACAAAATGATGAGAATCAGAGAGAACTCAGGAAAGCTTCCCAGTTAGCCCCCTTAGGGTCAGGAACAGGAGGCCCCCCTTCTGAAGATGCTACAGAGGTACCCAGTTCCAATAGCCATCCCTTAGATGAGAATCATACTACAGGGGAGGAAAGTGGTGAGGATACAGAAAGTAGTGATGATGAAGGGAGAACTAGCCCAGTGCCAAGTATTATACTTGGCCCAGCTAAACTAAGGCTATTGGGGACTGACAATGGGTTTACCCCATTGGATCTCCCCAGTGGACTTAACACAGGGCTTGGGAGGCAAAGGAATCGCTCAGGTGACTCCAATGCTTCTCATGGCTCTAGAGGCTCTCAAGGTCACTCCAGGAAAAGGATGACCACCCCTCAGAGGAGGGAACATGAGGCCAGAATGCAGGAAGCCCAGCTGAGGATCAGGAAGCAGGAGCTAGAAGTAGCCCTGATGGAAGAAAAACTGAACAAGGCTAGGCAACCTAGAGAGAGTGGGTCTATACCCACTGGTGGCAGCATTGTCCCTAAGGACAAAGATAGGGTCTTTGATAATAGGAACCTGTCTAAGGTTGTGCCCCCCTACAAAAGTGGGGATGACATCCACAAATGGATAACTGCTCTTGAGAGAGCCTGCAAAGTACAGCAGGTTCCTGAAGACCAGTGGGCAGCAATCCTCCGGCTCTCCTTTGAAGGAAGAGGCAGAGACAGATTCCTCACTGTTAGAGAAGAGGATGTCAGAAATTACAGAGTCCTGAAGAGTGTTCTGGTAGATGGGTTAGGCTTAACCACTGAACAGTACAGGTTAATGTTCAGAGACACCCAAAAGACACAGACTCAGGACTGGTCTGAATATGTTTAATGTGCCACTAAGGCTTTGGAGGGTTGGTTGCTGGGAAGTAAGGTATCTGATTTTACAGGATTGTATAATTAGATGATGAGAGAACAGATTTTAAATAACTGTCAAAACCAGCAACTACATCAACACTTGGTTGACTCTGATCTGACCTCTCCCCAAGAATTGGGAAAGAAGGCAGACAAATGGGTCAGAACCAGGGTTAAGCAAAAGAACCAGAACCAGGGCCAAGGGGGTGATCAGAAGAAAACAGACCAAAAGGGTGGAGATCAGAAACCTAAAGACCAGAAGTCTTCAACAGGGCCCCAAACTACTGCTAAGGAGGGTGGGTCCCAACAACAGTCCAAAAAGAAGAAAGAAGGTCAAAAGAAACCCTGGTGCAATCATTGCAAGAATACAACTCACTGGACTAGTGATTGCAAAAAGGGTGGAGCCCCCAACACTGTTGCCCCTAAGGCACCTGCTCCCAGTACTACTGTTAGCAGTGTTGGTCCCCAGACAAAGGGTGTAGTGGGAATCACTATGGGAACTGAAGGGGATTCTGACTTAGACAGAACCCTGACATAGGCAGTCTTGATCTGTGATGGGGACATTGATTTGTCCCTGACTGTGAGCCCCAGTAACCTGGGCAAGTACAGACATTCTCCTTTAATTAATGACAAAGTGGCTCAAGCCTACAGGGACACATGTGCCAGTGTCACTATGGTGACACCAGGCTTTGTGGACCCTGGACAGTACATACCAGGTGAGAACTACCTGGTGACCAATGCCAGCAATGCCACTACTTCACATAGTGTGGCAGTTGTTAACTTCTCATGGGGAGGGGTAACTGGCCTCAAAAGGGTTGTGGTTAGTGCAGACCTCCCAGTAGAATGTTTGTTGGTCAATGACCTAGAGAGTTCTCTATGGTCAGAAGTGGAGTACAGGACTCATGCAGAGATGTTAGGTATATCATCACATGTCCTTGCTGTGACCAGGTCACAGGCCAAAAAGTGCCTCACTGAACCTCAGGTTTTGGATCCTGGAACAATGGACCAAGCACCTACCAAGAAGAAGAACAGGAGGGTCAAGGCTGTGCCTTCCCCCCTGCCTCAGAGTGATGATCAGCCTTCCCAGGAAGCTGATCTAGAGGACCCTGAAGGAACTGTCCCTGAAGAGCTTGAACCTGATCAGGTTGAGTTTCTGGGGACAGGGGGACCTTCAAGGGCTGACTTGAGGCAGGCTCAGTTATCCTGTCCCTCTCTTGAACCCCTCAGACAGCTGGCTGCTGCTGAGGCTGCTGGGAATGCTCAAGGTACCCATAAAGTGTATTGGGATGAAGGGCTCCTTTATTCAGAGGCTAGAGACCCCAAGCCTGGTGCTACCAGGAGGTTGGTTATACCTCTGCAATTTAGGGGCTTCCTTCTTACCTTGGCCCATGACATTCCTTTAGCAGGACACTTAGGCCAGAACAAGACTTGGGACAGACTTGTCCCTCACTTTCACTGGCCTCACATGAATGAAGATACAAAGGAGTTTTGTCGCTCCTGTGTTACCTGCCAAGCCAGTGGCAAATCAGGTGGCACAACAAAGGCCCCCCTAATACCACTACCTGTGGTGGGGGTCCCCTTTGAAAGAGTGGGAATAGACATAGTGGGTCCCATGGATCCTCCCACTGCATCTGGGCACAGATTTATACTGGTGGTAGTGGATCATGCCACCAGGTATCCAGAGGCAATTCCCCTTAGGACCACTACAGCACCTGTTGTGGCCAGGGCCCTGCTGGGAGTATTCTCCAGAGTGGGGTTTCCTAAGGAGGTAGTATCTGACAGAGGTACCAACTTTATGTCAAGATACTTGACAGCTATGTGGAAGGAATGTGGTGTCAACTACAAGTTCACCACCCTCTATCACCCACAATGCAATGGGCTTGTTGAGAGATTCAATAAGACCCTAAAGGGTATGATCAAAGGATTACCTGAAAAGCTCAGGCGAAGATGGGACATCCTTCTACCCTGCCTTCTGTTTGCTTACAGAGAGGTCCCACAAAAAGGAGTTGGCTACAGCCCCTTTGAATTGTTGTTTGGGCACCCTGTGAGAGGCCCACTGTGTTTGGTGAAGGAAGGATGGGAGTTACCTCTCAAAAAGCCTAAGCTAGACATAGTGGACTATGTACTTGGTCTCCGCTCCAGGATGGCTGAGTATATGGAGAAGGCATCCAAAAACCTTGAGGCAAGCCAGGCCTTACAGAAAGCTTGGCATGACCAAAAGGCTGTCTTGGTTGAGTTTCAGCCAGGACAGAAGGTATGGGTGTTGGAGCCAGTGGCCCCAGCAGCACTCCAAGACAAATGGTCTGGACCCCATACAATCCTGGAAAAGAAGGGAGAGGTTACCTACTTGGTGGACCTAGGAACTCCCAGGAGTCCCCACAGGGTACTCCATGTTAACAGGCTTAAAGCATATGTTGACAGGGCAGACATGGGCTTGCTCATGGCTACAGATGAGGGACAGGAGGAAGAGAGTGACCCTCTCCCAGACCTGTTGTCTCAGAACCCTGAAGATGGCTCAGTTGAAGGAGTGACCCTTGGAGGCAACCTCACTGCCCATCAGCAGACTGAATGTAGACAGGTTCTACAATCATTTTCACATATGTTTTCCTTGATACCTAGTCAAACTGACTGGTGTACCCATGTGGTGGACACTGGTGACAGTCTGCCTGTAAAGAACAAGCTTTACAGACAACCTGACCACGTCAGGGACTGTATAAAGGCTGAGGTACATAAAATGCTGGAATTAGGTGTCATTGAACCCTCAGAGAGCCCCTGGGCTAGCCCAGTGGTTCTGGTCCCCAAACCTCACACCAAAGATGGCAAGAGAGAGATGAGGTTCTGTGTGGATTACAGAGGACTCAATGCTGTCACCAGGACAGATGCACACCCTATTCCAAGGGCAGATGAGCTCATAGACAAACTAGCTTCTGCAAAGTTTTTGAGCACATTTGACTTAACAGCTGGCTATTGGCAAATCAGATTAGCTGAGGAGTCTAAGGCCAAAACAGCATTCTCAACCCCAGGTGGGCACTACCAGTTTGTGGTGATGCCCTTTGGTCTGAAGAATGCACCTGCCACCTTCCAAAGGCTGGTGAACCAAGTCCTTACTGGGTTGGATGACTTTTGCGCATCATATCTGGATGACATTGCTGTCTTTAGCTCCACCTGGGAGGATCACCTGATCCACCTGAAGAAGGCTCTTGAGGCTCTGCAAAGGGCAGGCCTCACTATCAAGGCTACAAAGTGCCAGATAGGGCAGAGTAAGGTTGTATATTTGGGCCACCTTGTAGGTGGAGGCCAAGTTCAACCACTGGAGAGTAAGATACAATCCATCAAGGACTGGTCCCCTCCAACCACCCAGACTCAAGTTCGAGCTTTCTTGGGCTTGACTGGGTACTACAGGAAGTTTGTTAAGAACTATGGGTCCATTGTGACTCCTCTTAATGATCTGACATCCAAGAAGATGCCCAAAAAGGTTCAGTGGACAGTAAGCTGTCAAAAGGCATTTGATGACCTGAAGGAGGCCATGTGCTCTGCACCTATCCTGAAAAGTCCTGACTACTCCAAAGAGTTTATTGTCCAAACAGATGCTTCTGAGTTGGGTGTGGGAGCTGTGCTGTCACAACTTAATGTAGATGGTCAAGACCAACCCATTGCTTTTATTAGCAGAAGGTTGACCCCCAGAGAGAAGAATTGGTCAGCTATTGAGAGGGAGGCCTTTGCTGTGGTGTGGGCCCTGAAGAAGCTGAGGCCATACTTGTTTGGCACTCACTTCAAGATTCAGACCGACCATAAGCCCCTCTTGTGGCTAAATCAGATGAAGGGTGAAAACCCCAAACTGCTTAGGTGGTCCATTTCCCTACAGGGGATGGACTTTACAGTGGAGCACCGGCCAGGTACTGACCATGGGAATGCAGATGGTCTCTCCAGGTACTTCCACTTAGGACATGAAGACGAGACTGGTCAAGGCTAGTTTAATGTCCCAGCGTTTGGGGGGGGGTTGTGTAGGAGAGTAGGGTCTGCTATCCTATGGTCACCCCAAATTTTTGCTTTTTGCTTCACTGGTTTTGGACATATTGAGGCTGTGGGCCTGCCAATCAGACCCCCAGCCTGCTGTTCTCTCTACTAAATTAAAACTATGCACCCTAGGTGCATAACCAATTGGAAGTGGATCACCCTGTCAGCCCCTGTACCAGTGTACACTAGGTACCCAGGGCATTGGTGTACCCAAGGCCTGCCAAGGGCTGAAGCATGTATTATGCCACCCCAGGCTTGGCCTAACAATTTGACACAACTGGCTGATCACTCAGCTGGGGTAAGTTGGTGTAATCACCTCTCACTTAGGTGTAGTATACCTATACCTAACCTTAAGTGGGACACCTGGTAACCTATAAGTCACTCCTATGGCAGGCCTTAACAATCCTGAAGGCAGAGTGCTTGGTTCCATGTGAGATGGTGCTCTGGCATGAGCTGAGCCTGTCTGCAGTGGTCGGAACAACTTCCTTCTACTGTTTCCAGATATCGTCATACCATATACTCTTAAGTGCATTATGAACCTCGCGTTAAATGTTATCTTTGGTTTGGCTTTATCAAAACATGTCGAGTAAGGTGTCATACGAATTGGAATACTAACCCCTCGCCAATTCTGGCGACGGGGTTAGCATTCCACCCTTCTAGAGGGACACGACATGTACAATACCTGAAACCCGGGTAAAATCAGACATAGCCTCAGCTCCACAAAATGGATGCTGCCACCACAGACACAAGTCTGCCCTCCTGCTGCTGGGAGTCCTTCCAGCTTGGGAGGTGTGGACAAAGGGTTTCCTGCCAGGGGAGGTGCGTGCACCACCCCAGACAGGATTTTGTGTATTGGTCAGGTAGGGCTTGAAAGAAACCAGACATGCCTGTGGCTCACAAGGAGCCTCGGTGCATATGCCAGTTCAAACCGGTCCTGGGGCACACCAGTCCCGGGCCTGGGGCGAGCTGGACAAAGGATTGGGGGTGTAACCACCCCCCTTCCTGGTCCCACCCATAGGGAGGGACCTAGCAGGTAGTCCGGCCCCTAGAATCCGCTTAAAGGTAGGAGCTGTGTCCTAAGACTTCAGACATCCTGGAATCAACTTAACACTAAGAAGAAGACGGGAACTTCGACGCTCTGCTGCACAGAGGACTGAAGCCAATCTCCCCTGTGGTCAGGGAGTGACCACCTTGCTAACGCAAGCACCATCCAGCGAATCAACGTCCGCTTTGCCGCCGCCTCCCGCCGGAGTCCGAGCCCAGAGACTGACAAGACCTGGACCTCCAGACCTCTCACCGCCCGATCCACAGTCCCTGAAAAGAGGAGACCCGTGGAGGCACCGAGACACGTGGAGCCAGCCATCTTGGATCGACTACGACAAGCTGACAAGTGCAACAACCGAGGCTCCCTCCAAGTTGTGCTTTGGGATCTGAGAAGCCCAACTCTCGAGCAGCATTTGCACCAAAGGTGAGCCCTCCAGCATCTCCACGATCTGCGTGGGGCCCTTCTGCATTTTGCCACTCGACGCGCCTAACCGGTTGCTGGCCCGCTGGCTAGTGGCCATCTTGGCGACGAACTCTACGAAAAACACCGCTGGTCTGGTTGCTCCAGACTGGCCCTTGCTCCTCTCCAAAGGAGTAATCCCTCTGACCTTGCTGGTCAGAACCAACAGCTGATTTCCGAATCCTCCTACAATTGCTTTTGCCAAGGCTTGTTTGCTTCGACCAAGTCGCCGACACCGCCGACAGCGAGAGCCTGCGTGGGACAGCTCGTGAGCCGACTCCTGGACGTCGTCGACCTTCAGGGACCACGTGGCTGCGGAGACAAGCTACCCCTCATCACCTGTTTGCACCCGACATTGCCTGGTACCTACCTGGTGCCACGCCGGTCACTGGCTAGTGACTGTGAACACTGTCCCCTCTGCTTTCAGGTCTTCTGCAACTCCGATCCACCCTTGGATCCACCACATCTCTCCCGGACCGACCGCCTGCAGCATCTTTGTCCCAGGCTCAACGGAACAGATAGAAGAAACCCGACGCACTTTGAGGCCTATGCACCCGCTTCCTGTGGGTGAGGTAAAGCTGGTACTCCGGTGCCCAAGTTTAGTAATACATCTCTAGTGCCTGTGTTCCAAATCTTAAGTTCCTAGTCAACCCGGAAGATCTCCTTTGCAGTAACTTTGTACTTTTTACGCACCCATTGAAACCTATGGGAGCACGCGTGTGACTATTTGCTCTGCACACGCCACCCGTGGACCTCCTGGTCACTAACTGACGTTAGCTCCTTATAGGCCCAGCGATTCTAGAGGCCCTAGGCCTTTTCCCTTTTCTGTTCGTGGTACTTATACCACTATTTTAGTATATGGTTCGAGTGGCCACCAGGGCCTATCCATATAAAGTGCAACTTCTGTGTATTCTGTGATAATCTTGTTTGACGATTTGTGCTCCTGTGCTCATAAAGAGACTAGGGGTTACTTTGAGAAATAAATACATATATATTTTGAATATATATCTGTGTGGTGTCCTTTCATTGGTATAAAAGGGGGTTGCATTTGGTAAAACAGCTGGCTTAACACGCTTCACGAGTTTAGCCTCAAAGACTGCTTAGCCTACGCTACCACTAGGGCAGCTAGTCCGAAAAGGTTGACTTACAACCACACCATAAGGGTTGCTTGGCATGGTACAAGGTGATCACTTTAACTAGTGAGCATCATATACCAGGCCAACTTCTCACAGTCTGGACATACACTCAAGGTGCAGTGAGCCAGTCATGGTGGGCATGTTTTCAGTATTACCTATGCAGCATGTGCCTCAAGTTCATGGATATGGTCCCTGCTCATCCCTATTTTCGGCAACGCTGTGTGGTGCAGATGCAGTGCTGGATTGTCCCCAGGGCCTGGCTCCTCTGTCAAACTCCATTTCATGTCATTTGCTATTGTGTCATGCTCTCCATGGTTTTTCAGTGGCATGGTGGGTCAACCAACTGTGTGTTGCATGCCCTACATCTGTACCTTGTTTTGTAGATGTTACTGATCTTTCTTTTCAGGCTATGCACTGTAACCTATGTAGATTGGACTCATGTGACATATGTATACAGGTGTATGATTAATTGCTGTCTCTTCACCTTGCCCACAGCATCGTCGGGGGACACGGAGGGAGACATCAGCACAGACGGAGCGGAGGGACCGAGCACCAGTGCCAGCGTTGACATCGTGGCTGGCACATTGAGTGGAACTGAGGCGGAGGAGAGTGAGGCCGAGGACCTGTCCACTGGCACGACAGAATATGAAGCTGACGGGTCCGAGGATGATCTCTCCGAGTGGGCGGAGGCTGCACCAGCAGCTGACAGCGGCACAACATCTCACCCCACCCCCTCCATTGCCATCAGCCGCCTCCCACTTGCTCGTGTCCCTTCCCAGCGTGCCCGGTCACCACATGTCTCCTTCCTGCCAGGCACCGCACCCCCTGCCCCTGTCTCCACTGCTGCCGCCAATGCCGAGTCTGTGGACATCCAGCGGCAGTTGCAGGTTGGTCAGGCTGCGATGCTTAATGTCCTCCATGGCCACAGCCAAGTGCTGAACAACATGGAGGCATACTTGGAGGGCATTTTCTCATCGCAGGCTGACCAACGCAACTTGCTGAGGTCCATTGACTCGACACTGACTGCAGCAGTGGGTCTCCTGCAGCGCTACGTCCAACCCCCTACCCCTGACCCATCCACACTTCCCACTCCCATGCCTGTCCCACGTACACCAAGACGTCAGCATGCACCCACCACAACAGACACAGGCACCACACCAGCAGGGAAGGTCATACGCACACCTCCTGGCACGCACACACAGGGTGAAGTAGGCACACCCACTGGGTCGGGGGGCAAACGTAAGCCACGCAGCCAGAGTGGGAGTCCGCATTCCACCCAATCCACTCCCTCCAAATCCCCTCCCCTCAGCTCTCCTGGCCACATATCCGGCAAAGACTCCTTCATGGCCGCTCTGTCCCTGAGCCCCACTGTGACACCACCCCGCAAGCGGTCAAGGGAGTCCCCAGGCAGGGTGGTTGAGTCCCCCCCTGTCCACACCCTCCCCCAGTGGGGCTGCGACCCATCCCTCCGCCCCCCCCCCCTCCTTGGGGCCTGTGGTTCCTTCGGGTGCAGGGGAGTCTCTGGAGGACCTTGCTAAGGTGTGCAGCGACATCCTGGCCTCCGCCTTTGGCCCTGCCCCACCCCCTGTGGTGGAGTCCTCCATCCCTGCACCCACGACGCCTACCCTTTGCCCTCATGTCCCTGCGGTGCCTGGTCCTTCCCCCCCACATGATGCCCTCCCCGCTCTGGAAGACGAAGGAGTCTGACTGTGCAGGCAAGCTAGGGGACACGCGTCCCACTGTGTCCCCCACCTGGATTTGAACTTTGGATTGCCCTATGGGCATTGTACATTTTGAACTTTCAAGGGACAAACTGATTTTTGGATGCTGAATAAAGCAATTTATTTTTCCTTAGTACACTACTGTCTGTCTGGTACTGCTGTTGGTCGACCTGCCCCATTATTTTGGGTGGTGATAATGTGTTGGGTGTGTGGGAATTGTAGTCTTGTGCTGGTCATAGGGTGGATCCTGGTATCTGTGTGCCATCACAAGCTGTTGGCTACATAACTTTGTTCATGTAAGCAGTTACTGCATGGTGACATCGTCCCAAGGTGTGTTCCTTCCTCTGTGTAACCTGACATCTTCCCTGCAGGGTCTTTCCAATATGTGGTGCCGAGCTGTGTCTACATTGGCTGGGTGTGTGACGGACTCGTTAGACTTGGGCCATGCATGCTGAGCGATGTCTCCACCTGCATCATTCGTGGCGTCCTTGGTGGTCACTGTACTTGTGTATGTAGACTGTTGTCATGACTTCATGTGTACATGTTTTCTTTTTGGCGCTATGCATGTGTATACTCCCAGCCTCGCACACATGTGGTACATGTACTGCAGGATCTTTGTGCACCTGACTGACATTTGTGGGCATTGGATCTGTGGGTACTCCACCCTTTTCTTTGCAGGGGCACTGCTGGGAGTGTTGGGCACCCACCCCTCCTGTGTCTGGGCACTGCTGGGAGGACTCTGCACACACTCCTCCTGTGACTGGGCACTGCTGGGAGGACTCTGCACCCACCCCTCCTGTGTCTGGGCACTGCTGGGAGGACTCTGCACCCACCCCTCTTGTGACTGGGCACTGCTGTGAGTGTTAGGCACCCACCCCTCCTGTGTCTGGGCACTGCTGGGAGGACTCTGCACACACCCCTCCTGTGTCTGGGCACTGCTGGGAGGACTCTGCACCCACCCCTCCTGTGTCTGGGCACTGCTGGGAGGACTCTGCACCCACCCCTCTTGTGACTGGGCACTGCTGTGAGTGTTAGGCACCCACCCCTCCTGTGTCTGGGCACTGCTGGGAGGACTCTGCACCCAACGCTCCTATTTCACGATATGTACGCTTAGAACATACACGGGTGTGGGTTCGCTCCATGCATACGAGGTGGGGTTACGGTCCGTACGTACACTGTTGGCATGGGGGGTACGCTCCATGCATACGCGGGTGAGGGTACGGGTCGTACTTACACTGTTGGGGTGGGGGGTACGCTCCATACGTATGCGGGTGAGGGTACGGGTCGTACTTACACTGTTGGGGTGGGGGGTACGCTCCATAAGTACGCGGGTGAGGGTACGGGTCGTACATACACGGTTGGGGTGGGGGTACGCTCCATGCATACGCAGGTGAGGGTACGGGTTGTACTTACACTGTTGGGGTGGGGGGTATGCTCCATACGTACGCGGGTGAGTGTACGGGTCGTACTTACACTGTTGGGGTGGGGGGTACGCTCCATACGTACGCGGGTGAGGGTACGGGTCGTACATACACGGTTGGGGTGGGGGTACGGTCCGTACATACACTGTTGGGGTGGGGGTCCGCTCCATATGTACGCGGGTGAGGGTACGGGTCGTACATACACGGTTGGGGTGGGGGTACGCTCCATGCATATGCGGGTGAGGGTACAGGTCCTACTTACACTGTTGGGGTGGGGGGTATGCTCCATACGTACGCGGGTGAGGGTACGGGTCGTACTTACACTGTTGGGGTGGGGGGTACGCTCCATACGTACGCGGGTGAGGGTACGGGTCGTACATACACGGCTGGGGTGGGGGTACGCTCCATGCATACGCGGGTGAGGGTACGGGTCGTACTTACACTGTTGGGGTGGGGGGTACGCTCCATACGTACGCGGGTGAGGGTACGGGTCGTACTTACACTGTTGGGGTGGGGGGTACGCTCCATACATACGCGGGTGAGGGTACGGGTCATACATACACGGTTGGGGAGGGGGTATGCTCCATGCGTACGCGGGTGAGGGTACGAGTCGGACTTACACTGTTGGGGTGGGGGGTACGCTCCATGCATATGGGGGTGGGGGTACGGTCCGTACATATCCGTACCCACGCTATGGAATGCTTGTGCGGGCCATACCCAGGCCTTTGCCACATGGGTACAGCCGTCCTGCCATTGTTGGGGTGACGTAGGTGTGGGCGGGGTACGACTCATACCCACGCTCTTAAGGCGTGGGTACGGGACGTACCTGTATTGTTGTGTTGCCGGTTCGTGTCGTCAAGCACTTCCGTTGTGGCGGACGCTGGCTTTGCTGGACACGCCCCCACCCCCTCGTAGTGACCAGGGCCTGGGGGTCAGGTATGTCCAGGGCATGTGTGCTGTGTGACTTTGGTGGGGGTTTTGTGGCCTGCCCCTGGTCCTGCCCCCCCCCTTTCCCCCCTCCCTTTGTTGTTCTGACCTTCTGCGGCGTCTGCGTCGTAACCTGTAGAGGAGGTCGACTGCTATGAGGGCCGGGATGACACGTAGGTTCGGGTCCATGTCTGTCCGTCGCGTGCAGGTACTCCTTGTTCGCGTCGTCCTGATTTCCCGGCAGTTTTTGGCTGCCGGAAAATATTGTCCGTGCGGGATGACGTCGGTGCGAATCTTAATGCCTGGTTCGTGAATGGCAGGCTGCGTGCGTCCCGACGTCACGTCGGCGCTTTCCCGGATCACATTTGTATGTTTATTTTCGTCGGTCGGGGTTTTGTACGATTCGTATGGAAATGGTATTTCCGTGCGAATCGTACTTCCATGTTTGTATATTTTTACGACCGGGTACGCGTCGGACGGAGAATATGCTCCGTCCGACGGTTCGTACCCGGTTTTTACATGATCGTGATCGGCACCAGTGTATTCAGAAATGATTGTTTGTCATGCGGGTAAAAGTCCCCACACAAACTTGCCAAAATATTGAACATCAAAATTGCCATCTTGTAAAATTTTGCATTTTCCTTGAAAGCTTTGGTATGTGATAGACCTGCACACGCGCAAACCAGGATGAAAACAAACTCTGCAGTAAATCGAAAATAATGATCATATACATGTGGAAGCCGGTAAGTTAGCTGGGTGGGTTTAGTACCCGCTGCAAACTACAGTAAGTAACCAGCGTCACAAAGTTAGAATTCAATAGCAGAGAGACGCGGAATTTAGCTCTTCTGAAATTAGATAAAATTAGCACCACACAATTCAACAATCCTAACACTTTGTATTTAAGTGCAATGGGCGTGACTCACAAACCTTTTTTTTGAGTAGTTGCGTTAGTCTCTTGATAACATATGTCTATTAATGTGTTACAATGCATTTGTTGAAAATGGCACTTTTTGCAAGGTTAATCCCCAAACATGTTTGCTTCTTCCTCCTATTTTTCCTGACTTGTTTTTGTTGGCTTTAGGACTCTGGGCACTTTACTACTGCTAATCAGTGCTAAAGTGTATATGCTCTATGTGTAATTTGTTATACTGATTAGTTATCCATGATTGGCATATTTGATTGACTAGTAACTCCCTAGTAAAATGCACTGTGTGTGGCCAGGGCTACTAAGTGGGCCTGCCGCGCGGATTGTGCCACCCACATGAGTAGCTCTGTAAAGGTATCTCAGACCTGCCACTGCAGTGTCTGCGTGCAGTTTTAAAACTGCCTTGTCAACCTGCAAGTGCACCCTCTTGTCAGGCTCAAACCTTCTATTTCCTTCCATGTAAGGGGCCCCTAAGGTAGGCCCACGGTACCCCCATAGACAGGGTGCAGTGTAGGTAAAAGGTAGGACATGTGCTGGTGTGTTTTACATGTCCTGATAGTGAAATACTGTCAATTTCGTTTTTCACCATTGAAAGGCTATCTGACCCATAGGGTAAGATGTTACAAGTATAAGTTTCCATTGGGATAAAATAGAGAAATTGAGTTTAGGCTCTCTGAACTCAGAGTTGAATAACACATCTTTTTATGGAGATCGTTTCTAAATTGTGTGTTTGAAAATGCCACTTTTAGAAAGTAGGCAAATTCTAATTTAACCATTCTGTGTGCCTCTACTGGTTTGTATGTTGACTGTCTGGTTTTGGAGTGACAGGGGCTGGGGATGTGCATTTACTGTAGACAGCCACAGGGGGGTTGAGGTGTGCCCTGCCTTTCCTGGGTGACTCAGAGTTGAGCTGAATAGACCTTGGCTGCATTTAGAGTGGTGGGAGGAGTTTCACTTACACTTGAATAGGCAGTGTGTCCTCGACACAATGCTGTCTCCGCCTCCTGCAGTGGGAAATTTGGTCTAAATATTGGAGCCCAGACCCCAGAACTTCAGAAAACTTCTGGACTAAAGAGGAACCTCTGCCAAGGAGAAGAGCTGGGGAAGCTGTAAGGAGGAGTACTGCCTCATTGCTGTGTGGATGCATTGCTGGGTTGGCCTGCAGTGGCTGCTTCTGCCAAGGAGAGGACAAAGACTGAACTGTGTTGTGTATCCTGCTTGAAGAAGAACTCCAAGGGCTTGGTGTAGAGCTTGCCTCCTGTTCTGAAGTCCCAGGGACACAAAGACTTCACTTCCTCTGTCCTCCTGCACCCGGAATTGCAGTTGCAGCTGCCACAGAGGGAAAAAGCAACACCTGCAATGAAGCAGTGGGCACCGCCCCAACTTAGACCGCAGCCCCGCCTCCAGCTGCCGCCACACTGTATCAACTCTGACACCGTCACCGAGGCCACTGCCTGCACTGGAGCCAAGGGCACTGCTCATGACGCTCATGACACTCCACCCAACTCGCACCGAAGCCCCAAAATCACCGATGCCGGGGCTGCATCATTGCAGGAGCAATACCCAACGTGGGTGACCTTCCGAATCCATCAACCCGCACCATCGTAAGGGACCGATGTCTCGCTGCCACCGCGATGTCATCTCCCCAGCAAAAGTAAGGAAGCAATCACTCACCTCCCCGACAACAGTAAGGAACTGATGCCTCACCTCCCCTGCATCACAGTAAGGAACCAATGCCTCACCTCTCCTGTGGTCATAAGGAACCAACGCCTCACCTCCCCTGTGGTCAAAAGGAACCAACGCCTCACCTCCCCTGTGGTCGTAAGGAACCAGCGTCGCCCGGCGCCAATTGCACGTCACCTCCCGATGCCGTGCACCCTCTTTATTTTCATTGTTTCCCAAGGTACTGCTCTTGGGGGTCCGTGCGACTCCGTGCCTGGCCTGCGCATAATAATAATAATAATATTATGAAATTTATAATGCGCTCAGCTTACCCGAGGGCATCCCGGCACAGCAGACCAGAAGGAGAGACTCAGCTAATCCATACTATGGAAACAAGTGGGTCTTAAGAAGTTTCCTGAATAGTAGGATCTTGGGCTCTGAGCGAATCTTGAGGGGCAGAGAGTTCCAGAGAGAGGCCACTTGCACAGAGAAACGCCTGCCCCCAGAACGAGCTCTTCTTACTCTCGCTAACTGCAAAAGGTGTTTTTGGTCCGAGCGCAGCAAACGTGGGGGTTTGTAAGGACGGGCCATGTTAGCAAGGATGGGGGGGCCTTTGCCATGTAAAAGTTTGTGGGCTGTACATAGCGCTTTAAATTTCACCCGCTCCTTCACGGGGAGCCAGTGAAGCGCTTTGAGGGCCGGAGCAGCAGACTGCCTTCTGGGAACATCCATAAGGACTCTCGCAGCTGCGTTTTGCACCTGTTGGAGGGATTTGAAGGTCGCTTCAGGAGCACCGAGAAACAGTGCATTCCCATAATCGAGCCTCGATAGAATCAGGCCACGTATCAACAGCTTCCTTGCTGGATCAGGAAGCAGAGGTAGCACCTTTCGGGCTGATCTCAGTAAACCAAAGCAAACCCCTGCGGTCTTCCTGGCATGAGTCCTGAAGGACAGGTCTTCTTCCAACCATACTCCCAAGGACTTGATCTCCTTCTTGGGGGATGGTGGGTCACCAAGAGACCGGGGCCAGCAGCTCGCAATAATGGAGGGGCTGGAATTGCCCAGGAGCATCAGCTCGGTTTTACCTCCATTAAGCTTTAGGGCGGAGCTAGACATCCAACGATAAACATTGGCAAGGCAGTCGTGTAACACCTCAGGTTGTTCCGCCAGCTGAGTGAGGCCCACCACCAGCTGAGTATCATCAGCGTAACTGACGATCTTCACCCCCGAAGGGGCGACCACTCTTTCAAGTGGAGTCATGTATATATTAAATAGGGTAGGGCTCAGCGATGAGCCCTGCGGGACTCCACATTGAAGAGGGATTAGGGCAGATTGCTCTGACCCTTCCCAGACTTGGTAGAAACGGTCAGAAAGAAAAGATCCCAACCATTTCAGGGCCGTCCCTGAGACACCTACCTCTGACAGACGTTGGAGGAGCACCTGATGACTCACGGTGTCAAAGGCAGCACTCAAGTCCAGGAGGATCACTGCCACTGACCCTCCTGTATCTAGAGTGCTCCTTGCCTCCTCCACTACTGCCAGCAAGGCAGTGTCTGTTCCATGGCCGGGGCGGAAACCAGTCTGGGAATCTCCTAGCAGGTGGTTAGACTCAAGATGGTGAGAGAGCTGACGGTTGACCAACTTCTCTGCAATTTTAGAAAATCCAGGCAGAAGTGAAATAGGCCTGAAGTTGGTCAAATTGGATGAATCCAGTCCTGGTTTTTTCAATAGGGCTTTCACCACAGCCTTTTTCCATCTCTGGGGCACAGTGCCCTGAGCGAGTGAAAGGTTCAAGAGATCAGTCAGAGGAGTTGACAAGGTGTTAGCCACGAGCTTAAGATGTTTTATGGGAACTGGGTCACTCGGGGAGCCACTCTTCATCTCCAACAGGACTTTTATCACCTCCTTTACCGAGAAGGGGCCTAAAGATGCTAGCTCAATCGAGCGACTTGTGAGGCTAGTAACCGGTTCATGGCTTAGAGGAATAGTGGGTAAGGAGGATAGGATTTTCTCTATTTTTGAATGGAAGAAGCTGGCCAGTTCCTCACATTTTTCTTTGGGATTATCATGCAACACTGGAGGGACCGGGGCTTTCAGAAGTTCCTTGAAGATTTTAAACGATTCTCCAGAAGAATTGCTTGCTCTCTCAATCCTGTCGCTAAAGAAAATCTTTTTAGCGTCCTTCAGTGCGCTTTTATATTTCCTCAACTCCCTTTTGTAATTGGCCCGGCTTTCTTCCGTCTGCTCTCTCCTCCAAGCACGTTCAAGCCTTTTACAAGAGGTTCTGATGCACCTAAGTTCGGGGGTATACCAGGGGGCAGAGCCAATTCTTCTCTCCCTAACAAGCCTCCTTTTATTCGGGATCAGTGAGTCCAGAGAGTTAGTCAGCCATTCACCCAAGAGCTGATCAGCGGTGTTGGGGTCATCTACGGGGTGAGGACAGGTTCTGGCTAGTTCTTCCGCCCAACTGTCCACCGGGAGCTTCGACCAGAGTCGTTCCACAATATGTTGTCTTGGTGCGGGGTCTCTCCGGTTCCCCAGCAACCAGCTAAACGGAATAAGATGGTGATCGGTCCAGTGGAGAGCCAACATCTGGAGAGCCTGTAGGTTCGCAGAATTAGCAAAAACCGCATCAAGCTGATGACCTCTAATATGAGTAGCTCCTATATTAACGAGATGTAGGTCCAGTGCCCCGAGCGAACTTAGAAAATACCTTGCTACTACGTCATTGGGGTCGTCAAAATGAAAGTTGAAGTCCCCAAGGATGACAAAGTTGGACGAGGCAGCAGCCAGTGGGATAACAGCCTCCATGAAAGAGTCCACAAAGTTCCCTAGCGTAGCGGGAGGCCGATACACAAGGAGGCCAGCAATAGAGACAATAAAGGAGACGCGAAGGGTAAACTGACAACTTTCGGCGTTGTTGATGCCGCAGTCTACTGCTTTGCATAAGAATGTGTCTCTGTAGACAATGGCCACTCCACCCCCTCTCCCATCCGGCCTATCAAGATGGAACATGAGGTATCCCGGGGGGAGAGTGTTGACAATGTCGGGGTCGGAACCTGTAGTCAGCCACGTTTCCGTCAGGAATAAGACATCCAGACTATGATCCAAAAGGATGGAGTGAACCTCCGTGGCATGACAAGGCAGTGATCTGCAATTAAGCAGAGCCATAGTCAGTGAGTCAGGGTCCTTGCGAGTGTTATGCGGGTGACAGGCAAGACAATGTTTGAATGCAGAACCCTCAATCCAATAATAGCAACAGCTGGGGTGTCTGGCCGTGCGTAGAGCAAGCAGTGTGTCCCGCGAATACCTGTGAGAGGGGGTCCGAGGGCTAAAGGAGTTAAGCAGAGTGGTATGCCCTAAGCCCGTCTGGGCCCGGACGGGTACAGACGGGCTAGTCTTTGGCGTGTCTTCGGCGCGCTGAGTGCGGGCCCGCTGCGCTTGTCCGCTGCGCTGCCAGGGCGTGTGCACATTTATAAGGAGGGGAGGGGGCGTGACTAACAGAAGGGGGCGTGGCCAGGCGACTCGTGGGAGGCAATGGCGGCCAGAGGACTCGCCCTACTCGTCCAGCACTGGCTCTGCGAATGGGGAAACAACACCAGCCCTAAAGCACCAGAAAGCGCAGGTAAAACACAGTACACAGTACAGTTTCTAAACAATAGCAATGGCAATGTGCAAAATAGCGTGAGAAGCAAATAAAAAGTTAAAATGCAACACCCCCGGCTTCCGCCTCAAGGGTAGCTATAACAACGCCGGGCCGTAGCAAGCAATGGCGTTAAATGCGTCGGGAAGGGGGCGTGGCTAACAGAAGGGGGCGTGGCCAGGCGACTCGTGGGAGGCAATGGCGGCCAGAGGACTCGCCCTACTCGTCCAGCACTGGCTCTGCGAATGGGGAAACAACACCAGCCCTAAAGCACCAGAAAGCGCAGGTAAAACACAGTACACAGTACAGTTTCTAAACAATAGCAATGGCAATGTGCAAAATAGCGTGAGAAGCAAATAAAAAGTTAAAATGCAACACCCCCGGCTTCCGCCTCAAGGGTAGCTATAACAACGCCGGGCCGTAGCAAGCAACGGCGTTAAATGCGTCGGGAAGGGGGCGTGGCTAACAGAAGGGGGCGTGGCCAGGCGACTCGTGGGAGGCAATGGCGGCCAGAGGACTCGCCCTACTCGTCCAGCACTGGCTCTGCGAATGGGGAAACAACACCAGCCCTAAAGTACCAGAAAGCGCAGGTAAAACACAGTACACAGTACAGTTTCTAAGCAATAGCAATGGCAATGTGCAAAATAGCGTGAGAAGCAAATAAAAAGTTAAAATGCAACACCCCCGGCTTCCGCCTCAAGGGTAGCTATAACAACGCCGGGCCGTAGCAAGCAACGGCGTTAAATGCATCGGGAAGGGGGCGTGGCTAACAGAAGGGGGCGTGGCCAGGCGACTCGTGGGAGGCAATGGCGGCCAGAGGACTCGCCCTACTCGTCCAGCACTGGCTCTGCGAATGGGGAAACAACACCAGCCCTAAAGCACCAGAAAGCGCAGGTAAAACATAGTACACAGTACAGTTTCTAAACAATAGCAATGGCAATGTGCAAAATAGCGTGAGAAGCAAATAAAAAGTTAAAATGCAACACCCCCAGCATCCGCCTCAAGGGTAGCTATAACAACGCATGGCGCAGTCTGCACCATACGTTGGGATTTGTATCTGTTACAACCTTGTAATAGCCCCAGGTGGAGATATTTGTTGCTACCAGCTTTATTTTTGTGAATAACCTATTTATGATGATATCTTGACATATATAAGGTGCATTTTTGTCGTTTTGGTCCTGTTTTGTTTAGATAAAGATTTCTTATTTTTCTAAACTGGTGTGGTGTCCATTTGTAGTGTTTTCACTGTGTTACTGTATGTGTACACAAATGCTTTACACGTTGCCCCTGAGATAAGCCTGACTGCTCATGCCAAGCCGCCAAGTGGGTGAGCAGGGGTTGTCTAAGGGCGTAACTTCCTTAACCTGACCCCCATTACTAACAGTAGTACAATAAAATTAAAACTTCTTCTGAATTTTCAGGAGTAATACAAGACATGAGCAAACGTAACAATTTTGCTTATGAAGTCAGGAGTAGTGAAGAAATGTTGCATTTATGGAGGAGGGAGTTTCCCGCCTTTGCCCACTTTCACCTCAGGTGAAGCTTTTCCCACCTGGTTCGCCACAGATGACAAACTCCTGCTCCAGCATCCCCCACCCATGGTGTTCAGGACATCCTGTGGCAATAAATATATTTCTATTCTTTGCAGAGGCTAGCCATCTGGTAACTAGTGGAATCTGCTGATAGTCCCTATCATTCAATACAGAGATGTTGGAGGTCCTCATTTTGAGACCTGGCACCTAAGCTCTGGGACCCCCTCACTTCATTCGTAATATTTCTGCTCATTTTCTATTACTTAAAATCAAGGAGACCTGGCTTTTCTCTTGTCCCTATCATGGTAACTCGAATCTCAAGAAAATGGACCGGATACCTTGTTGAGGTCACAGTTGTGCTACATCAAACCGTACATTTACTCATTCAACAGGTGAGCTCTGAGGAGGGGGTACCACATGTTGGGGGGGACTTTGTTTCCTTTTGCTCAGGGGTGCACTTAACTGATTGGCAGCCATACAACTGTGACTTTGCACTACCAGAAGTCTTGCGATTTCGCGGGTGCAGAACATGGCTGACCGAATGGCAGAAATTCACCAGCTGTGTTGCACGACCTTGATCATTGGCAATAGCTGGAGCAGTATACAACTAACATAGAGATAGGCAAGCCTTTGAAAGTTCGAGCATGACTCAAACCAGATAGCTGACTCTGGCTCAGCTCGGGGTCTTAAGGGGCCCTCGAACCAAACATGATGCGAGCCTTACCCCACCCTCTTAGTAAGGAACTGTGGCCGTGAAAAGCAACATTTGGGCTGAAAGCGCACAGCACAGACCACAATCACACTCTAATATGTGTGAAAAAGGCTGTTTTATTGGAGACAGGTGCACCGCACAACATTACCCTTGGCCTTTGCCTCACATAATAACACCTCACTATACATTGATTCACCTACATAGCTCCCCCTCCACCCCCAAGGTTTCCCCACCCTTATCCTTTCCTTGCAAATATTTGAAAAATCGGTCATCAACTGTTAAACTTTAACCCTGTAACCTCTTTTCTAATTTTCTAAACATCTAACTAACTATATCCTATCTTAAACTTATTACCAGGTCCCGGAGTAATTTGTTTTCAACCATAAAGTTAAACTGTATGCATGTAAAAACTAGCTACCAGATACCTTGCATCTGCTTCAAGGGACAACCCATTACATTGTTTAACCCCAGTGCATGTGTGATCAACATAATTAGCCGACCCCTAAATCTGCCTCTAGAGAAAAATAACTAAATTCCTCAGGCAGGAAGGGCGGGTAAAAACTGTTTCTCTCTCTCCAAAAACCCCACCGGCTGCCGGGTCACCTTACCCAAAATGGGGGCACGGCACTTGAAATGGCCGGTTAAATATACCCCCACCCGCAAGCCCAAAAGTAGCCCAACGAGCCCAATTGTGCTCGGGCTACACCACCGGTCCTAAAACCCTGGAGGTGCAAGCCTCCAAGGCAGTCAGCCACCCCCTCCAAAGCCCCATTAGGCCGAAAGGGTGTAGCATAGACCACCATCACTCTCTAATATGTGTGAAAAAGGCAGCTTTATTGAAGACAGGTGCACCTCGCAACATTACCCTTGGCCTTTGCCGTACAAAACTACACCTCACGATACATTGATTCACTTACATAGCCTCCTCCCCACCCCTTGGGTTTCCCCACCCTTATCCTTTCTTTGCAACTATTTAAAAAACCCTACTCAGTCATTAACTGTTGAACTTTAACCCCGTAACCTCTTCTGTACTTCTCTAAACATCTACCTGTCTCTTATCTCAATCTTATTGCCTGTTCCTGGAGTAACTTGTGCACAACCATAAAGTGAAACTGTAAACATGTAAAAACTAGCTACCAGACACTACACGAAAAGTCCCTATCCTTTTTTTTTACTTTTCTGATCTCCCCAACCTAGGAAGATCTAGGATACCGTTGTATGTTTAAGGCGTTTTCTAAAACCTCATTTATCTGAATCAGTTATAGCTCCATCCTGAAGCGAGACAAGTCCACTCGATCCCCCCTGAAAAATATCCTGCTGCATACTTCAATCCAGGATGCTCTACTCTACTGAAACCTTCATCCCTACCAAATAATCTCATGTCTCAATCAGTGTTCCCACGAAGGTGCGCGCCTGGGCGGCCGCGCACCTCAGTGCCCCTGAGCGCGCACTGTTGTGTGTGTGGCGCGCACACACATTCCGAGACCATTCGCGCGAAGCAGCGCGAGAAACGGCCGTTTCTCACATGCTGAGGGAGAGACATTTTGCTAAATTCCTTTTGTTTTGAGTGCGGGGGAGGGGCTCATTGTGTGCCTCTGTTTAAGTATTCGTGTTAATTGCAGAGCGTGACGAGCTGCAATTAACATGAATGCTTTAAACAATATGCCCTGCAGCCACACTCTGGACAACAAAAGAAATGCAGCCTTTTCACAGCCGCATTTGCTAACGAGCCCCAATTTTCAAGGCAAATATGATTGTTTCTGTGATTTAGTGTTTTTTATCACCTGCTCTCCCAATAACAATTCCCAACACCGATTTGAGTCAAAGGAAGAGCAATAAGTCTAGCTAATTTTGACACCAATGACCAACATTTTTAATGCTATTCTGTGCATTCAGTGCTATTACCTGTGACTGCCAAAAACCGAGCAGCACATGTGCATAGTGCCCCAGAAACATGCATTTTAACACAACTCCAGAGTCCTTTGGACCGTATGATGTCTAATTGAATAAAAGACACATTTGAATGATTAAATGACTTACAACTTCATGTCTATATAGCAAAGGTTTTTGTTGAGTCCATCAAGGGCTTTCATGTCTTCAGGAGTTAATTGAAAGTCGAACACCTGCCACAAAGAGGAGATCGCCTCCAGTGAATTACTGTGAGAGAACCAGGGCCGGACTGGGAACCAAAACCGGCCCTGGCAAAGTGCTTGGCCGCCCCCCCCCCCCTCGCGGGTGGTTGGGGGTGCCGCTGAGCACTTTGTCAGGGCCGGATTTTGGCCGATTTTGTTACAGGGCCGATTTTGCAGCTATGCTGCAAAATCGGTCCTGTCACAAAAACGGTCCCCAGGGGCCCAAAACCGGCCCCCACCCGTGCGGCGCACCGGGGGATTGCCCGGTGCCCGCTACGGCCAGTCCGGCCCTGGAGAGAACAGAGTTATCATTATTGGATGAAGAAGTGACAAGTGGGGAGGAGAGCAGTCCCGATCTCCCTCATGGCAGTTTGTGTGGTTGATGCAGACCACGACTGCTATGATTGCATTGGTTTGGCTTTATATGTTGGGTTTTGTTGGGTTTCTGAGGAAGCTGCATTGGGTAGGGTCCACTTTTGCTATCCTTGCACATCTTATAGCTGTATTGCAGTTTTCACCCGTAGGGAGATTGACCGTGGGGTTTTTTAGTACCTGGGGAGAGACCGTCTGAATCTAGGGTGGTTGCCTAGTGGTGACCGAAAGGAAGCAGGTCTACCAGGTGGCCACGTAATCTATGGGAAGAGAACTTCATCTGGTGGTTACTAGAGTTAGCATCCACACCCATCTCCAACAGCGTCTAATCCTTACACGCTGAGGGGCCACGCCCCACACTTTTTTCCAGGCAAGAAGAGTGTCTGTCAGGCTGAGCAAAGATCAGCCTGTCAGACACTCTTCTGGTTCAGGTCAGGTAGCCAGGAGCTAGACATGCCCTAAATGCGCAGGATCGTAGCTGTCTGAGCTGAACATTACCAGGCTGAGGACCAGTGTTCCCACGAAGGTGCGCGCCTGGGCGGCCGCGCACCTCAGTGCCCCCGAGCGCGCACTGTTGTGTGTGTGGCGTGCACACACATTCCGAGACCATTCACGCCGCCGAAGCAGCGCGAAAAACGGCAGTTTCTCACATGCTGAGGGAGAGGCATTTTGCTAAATTCCTTTTGTTTTGTGTGCGGCGATGGGGCTCATTGTGTGCCTCTGTTTAAGTATCCGTGTTAATTGCAGAGCGTGACAAGCTGCAATTAACATCAATCAATCAAGACATTTGTAAAGCGCGCTACTCGCCCGGAGGTTCTCAAGGCGCTAGGGGGAGGGGGGTCCGCTACTGCTCGAACAGCCAGGTTTTGAGTTGCTTCCTGAAGGAGAGGTGGTCTTGGGTCAGGCGGAGGTGGATGGGGAGGGAGTTCCAAGTCTTGGCTGCCAGGTAGGAGAAGGATCTTCCTCCCATGGTGGCTCTTCGGATGCGTGGAACGGTGGCGAGGGCGTGGCTGGTCGATCATAGTTGGCGTGTGGGAGTGTAGAAGGTCAGGCCTTGTGTGCGTGGGTGAGGAGTCGGAACGTGATTCTCTTGCTGACGGGGAGCCAGTGCAGGTCTCTCAGGTGACCGGAGATGTGACTGTGTCGGGGGATGTCAAGGATGAGTTGTGCGGAGGCGTTCTGGATGCGTTGGAGTCTTTTCTGTAGTTTGGCTGTGGTTCCGGTGTAGAGGGTGTTTCCGTAGTCCAGTCGGCTGGTGACGAGAGCCTGGGTGACCGTCTTTCTGGTTTCGGTGGGGATCCATCAGAAGATCTTTCGGAGCATGCGTAGGATGTTGAAACATGATGATGAGACGGCGTTGACTTGTCTGGTCATCGAGAGGGAGGAGTCCAGGATGAAGCCCAGGTTGCGAGCGTGGTCCGTAGGTTTGGGTGCGCTGCCCAGGGCGGGGGGCCACCAGGAGTCGTCCCAGGCGGAGGGTGATGATCCCAGGATGAGGACTTCCGTCTTGTCTGAGTTCAGTTTCAGGCGGCTGTTCATCATCCACTCGGCTACGTCTTTCATCCCTTCGTGTAGGTTGGTTCTGGCGGTGGCTGGGTCGTTGGTGAGGGAGAGGATCAGCTGAGTGTCGTCGGCATAGGAGATGATGTTGAGGTTGTGTTGGCGTGCGATGGCTGCGAGGGGGCTCATGTAGACGGTGAAGAGGGTCGGGCTGAGTGATGATCCTTGCGGGACGCCGCAGATGACTTCGGTGGCCTCGGATCTGAACGGGGGGAGGCGGACTCTCTGGGTTCTTCCGGCGAGGAACGAGATGATCCAATCTAGAGCCCTCTCTATCGTGTGCTTTAAACAAAGCACACGGTATGCCCTGCAGCCACACTCTGGACAACAAAAGAAATGCAGCACCAAACACAGCGTGTGCTTTTTAGAATCACTTAAAAGCAAACGCTGTGTTTGTAGACTTGCTACATTTCTTCTCTTAATAGTGCTGGGCTGTGGGGTGTGATTCTGAGCTTTTTTTTTTTAAGTGTTCATGTTAATTGCAGCTCATGGACGCTGCCATTAACATGAAAATGTTAACAAAGGCGCACAATCACCCCAAAGCTGTGCTCTATTAAGATAAGAAATGCAGGAAGCCTACAAACGCGGCATCTAACTGGCACAGTACAGTCTGTTATGTGAACGCTCATCTGTGCATGCAGTTCATGGCTCATACTGGGCCTAGCGACAACGCCATATTTAATTGGGACAACTTCTACCTACAAAGCTGTACCTGCTACCATATCATGGCTGCCAGCACTTTCATATTTAGAGAAGTCAACAGCAAGATAGGACATTTATTGGAGCCATAGGGACGGTCTGTGAATGTAGCCCTTCATTTGAACTGATGGACCTCAAGTAACAGCTATACAGACTCGATTAATTTTCATTATGCATCACTGTGATATTGCCTTGCGAAGTGGGGAACTTCAGTTTTCAGCTTTTTGTGAGTTTTTGTTACTAGGAAAACAACTTATGTGATATGGTTGTTCATCTGTGCTTATTTTAGAGACTTACTGACACCTGCCATTAATGCAACTTTAACAAAATGCAGACCATGTATGAGCACAATAACATTTTGTCAGTTATTCCTAGTTTAATACCCCATCCTGATTAGTTACTATTTTAAAACATCGTCATAGCAGACGTGATAAATATTATAACTTCACTAAGTGTGGCACGCGTGTCCAGTGCCATAGTAGAGTTGCACAGAGTGTATGCACGCTGAACTGGATCAAAATCGAACAATATTTAATTAAGGCAAACTAGAGGGTGTGCTTCAGACTTTTTCCGATTTGTGATAAATATTATGCCATCATTGCATGACCTCCAAGACATACTTGCAGCGTGCATGCTCAAAAACATGGTAACAACTCATCTACTTAAAACATTTGCTAGGGGTGAGGATAGTATGAAGGAAGTGAATGTGCTAATTAAGATGTCAGTAGTGCCCTACTTAAGACACAGCAGTGGCTCCAGTCCACATCACCCAAGTAGGGGGGAGCGGGGCCCTTTGTATGTCAACAGTAAAGTGTGTGTATGTCTCAATGTGTAGGGCACATTTGTAACAAATCAGTGCATGGCTGAGTGTAACAGAAATCTGTATAAGAAGAGAGCACCTTGAGTGTGGCAGTGTGCAATTGTTATGGAAGTTGTGTACTATTGTTGTGTCCCTGAAATCTTTCTACAGCTAGTGATGTAAAATTGCAAAATGTGCAGGTGAGTATGAGTGGCAGTCACCAGTGTTTCTGGGCAGTAGGCTTATGCATGTCTTACTGTTACATGTTTGAGGTTTCACAATATTTTGTGTGTATGTGCCCATAGACAATTTGTGGATGGCTATATGCCACTCCATTCCACTTTACTTCACTCTATTATATGAAACACTACTCCATTATTCAATGCCACTCCACTAACACTCAATGCCACTCTGCTCTGTGACACTGTGCCACTCCAATTGATACTACTCAACTCTACTCCACTCTATGACTATCTACTCCACTCTACCCCACTTTACTCTACAACACTCTACTCCACTCTACCCAACACCCTATATGCCACTCCACTCTGCTGTACACCACTCCACAACACACTATGCCACTCAACTCAACTTTGACACTGTACTCCACTCGACGCCACTCAACTCCACACCCTTCCACTCTACGCCACTATTCCCTCCACAACACTGTATGCTATACGATGACACTCCACTTCACCCTTCTCCACTCAACTCTAATGCACGCCACTCCAGAACACTCAACTCTACTCCAGTTTGCGACATGCCACGCCGCTGTCCCTTACCCCACTATCTTTGAGCAATGCTGATCAGACCCGCTCAGACTTGCTCCTGGGGTATGTTTTTCTTGTTGGCCTTTTCGACTGGATTTTTGTTCGCCTGCAGTCCCGTCATTTTGTGGCGAGGTATTTGGGGTCCATGTCCTGGATCGTCCATTTTGCGGTTGTTGAAAGCCTCCCAGACTGATTTCAGCCCGCTGGTCTGCACCTTGTACTGCTGGATTTACCACTGCCCTAAATCGACCTCCTCTTGAGTCACCTTTCCCCCCTTTCTTCTTGTTGATCAGTTATGCACCTTTTTCACCCCCTCCCTCAGACCCATTCCATCTCTAAATGCGACCCGACGCAGTGAGGAATTCTGGCTCTAGATGTGGTTGATCACGAATAAGGCCAATGGAGGGACCAATGGGTGAGGCGGCCTTGCCTCAAGGGCAAGGCTGGCATGAGGGCTGGTAGAGCCCTGTGCAACAATGTTTGTTGGTGCCCTCTCAATGACTCCCTCCGCCACTGATTCCCTCACTACCACCCTTTAACAGTGCCCCTCAAGTCTCCATAACCATACTCTCGCTCAGATGAATTTAACTTGATTTACAGCGCTGCTCATACCAGTGTAGGGTGGTAGAGCACTTTACATCACACTCCTTACATAGAGACAATTACTCGTATGTGTGTAAATCTCTGTATAGGAAATGTAACATAAGACAAAGGACTACAAGGTGTAGGAGTGACATGACATCCATACTAGTACGCAGTATAGTTTAATAGTGATTGGTTTGGAGAATCACACTGAAATTAGAATGTAATACCATGATTGGGGGTTCTCTTTAATAACCAGAATTGATTTCTATTCAAATGAACCCTTTTTGCAACAATAGGGTAATCAGACTGAGGAAACCATGCAGCTCTTAGATTGAAGTTAATAGCTCACTGTTCTATTTTAGGAATTTGACTTATAAACTGCAAGTACCAAAAGGATCTCCCTGACAAAAGCAGTAACCCGCTGACCAATTAACATTATGTACACTTTGTGATCTGGACGGTACATGTTATTGCAGCAGGCAAATTAGCCCTCTGCGCTACCTTTCCATGAGTCAAAACTTCCAGTTGATAAAACTCCATCTCTCTCTAGGAAGAACATTAATCACTGGAGTTATCTTGACATTTTTACTGTTGCCTAAAATTGCTAGCAGCCAGCCCTGCTCAGCGCTGTTCATGAATATTCTATCTCTGACGAATAGCATTTTAAATTTAGAGGCGCAGTTGCATGCTCATATATGTTAGACAATTTTAGCGTGCTGGTGCTGCCTCATTGGCAGTGTACCTCAATTGCAGTATTGTCAGAGGGGCGCTAGAATACGGGACTGATGCATTTTAATGCTGTGATTTGGACACTAGCATTAAAATGCGTTAGTCGAAAGCCCGATGCAGCCCTACCCTTACCCAGCCCTGAAACTGCAAAAAGTAAAATTATAACAACGTTATTATAATTTTATTTTTCCTGCTCAAAGAGAGCATTTGTTAAAGTTTTCATGTTAATCGCAGCGCCCATCATGAGCTGAAATTAACATGAAAACTTCAACAAATGCACACAATCAACCCACAGCCCAGCTCTATTAAGAAAAGAAATGCAGCAACATAGCTGCCAAGGTTTCAAATTGACATGTGGGACGGTTTCAAACCTGCCTTAACAACATTCACTTGGATCTGTACATGAAAAAATGCACCGTCTTTTCACTTTTTTAAGCAAGTTTGGAGTGATATTTGGCGCTGCACCCACACACGCGGTCTGGTTACTGGCGCACATAGCCTTGGTTGCAGCGCACATAGACCTTACACTGCCGCACACAGAGGAAAAATATTAGAGGGAACATTGGTCTCAACTGATCTTCCTCCTTGCCTTACCAATGACGGTGGGTCTTTCGGGCCCCCTCCATTGTCTTCTATGGATAAAATACATCTAAATGACTAAGCATCCCGACCATTGCTGTCTGATCTCCAACAAGTACCTTTTCATCTGCTTCAGTAAAGCTAATCCTTTGCATACCACCAGATCATTCTGCCCTAGGTGTACAATTAAAACGTCAGGGCAAGTGTGTCATTGTATTAAGCTATTCAAGCAGGGCAGTCCGTGCCATCTCATACCACCTTTTCTGTGCTAAAATAATTTAATATAACAAAGAGTCCCTCCCAAGGTTCAAAGCTGTGCCCTTCTGAAGTTCATGCCGTTCTGCCCATTTTGCAAAGGAATGACAGACTATCCAAATGGACAGCGCCTCCGCCTCCAGCCCAGCTACTTCACTTGAAAAGACATATGCGTGCGCACATAGAAAACTACATCTTGTCATCTCCAGGCTCGCCTAACTTGACATATCTCTTAAAACAATCCAAAAGCCAGCACCCCAAATGCATGATTCTGTCCCTGTCCCAACCCTGCCTCACTGCATCAGTGGCTACCTTGATCCTGAATGAGTGAATGCCAAGCTCTCCTGGTGCTTCTCCCAGCTGTAGCAAAGAACTCGGCATCACCCCAGTAGCTGTGCAGCAGTTACCACCTACCCAGACACCCTGCAAAAAATGTCCCCAGACCACCTGGCAGTCAGATCCTTTTATGCACACCCTCAACGTACTGGGCATACAAATGAATCAGCACTGGCCCCCATTACTACCACTTTTCCTATTCCCCTTTGGTCTGTTTTAAAGTGTTTGAGCACGATCGTTACCACACCTAGTTCCCCCCTAACTCCTACCTCCTTCCAACCTAGCCCTGCAACTCCTTTCCTCCCCAATAACTCTGACACTCTGAATGCTCCAAAATACATCCATGACATTAATGTGGAAAACAGCAACGTTTCTTCAGTATTCTTGCAAATCCTTGGTATAACACTTAGGAGCCTAGCCAAAAGTTCCACTGACACTGTCCTCCTATCCCTGGGACCGGGCCCCATCGCTCTGGCCCAGCCCTCAAGGATACTCTCCTGCGGAAGGGGCCCAACCCCACCACAGCTTGCCCATAAATGTAATCCCTGCCAGCTTGCCTGCAATGGTGACCTTAGACAGACCTGTGTCAATCAAAAACAAAATTAACTGAACAACATCTTCCTCTCTTGCCCATGCTTCCGCCCTCTTCTGTGCCTCTCCCTATAAAAACTCCTGCCATGCTTGAGTAGATGCACTCCTAGTGGAAACAGCCAAAGACCCTGCCACCAATTGCAGCATCCTTTGTCTCTTACGGACCACATCCCTGCGGGCAATTGTGTCTTGCAAATGTCCACCTCTGTGGCCAGCCCATGGAATCTCTCCCACTGCGAACAAGACAAAGCATCCGCAATGTCCTTGTCCACCCATGGCACATGTCTGGCTTGAAAGAGAATATCATGCTTCAGACAACTAAGGATGAAGACTCTCAGCAACTTAAGCACCTGTTTGTCCCTGGCGGACTGCTTATTGACCACATATACAACAGCCATGTTGTCCACCCTGAAAATGACCCTCTTGTGTGCCAAACTCTGTACCATACTGTGACAGCTACCACTATGGGAAAGATCTCTACAAAGGCAATACTTCTGCCCTCCCATCCTTCCAATGTGTTAGCCACTCTGCGGTGCACCACCTGCCCTGCCAGTACAGACCAAATCCACTAGTACATGCCTCGCCTGAATATATTTGGACATCCCATTCCCATTCCTTAGGCGCTGTCATGGGGATGCCATTGAATTCTTCCAAAAACCTTGTCTACTTGTGTAAGTCTTCCTTCCTCCCTGCGGACAAGCGCATGTGATGGTGCGGCAGCATAAGCCCCGCTAATGACTCGCGCAATCTACTACAAAATGTTCTTCCCAGCCTGACCACCCGGCATGCGAAATTCGGATGCCCTAGCAGCACCTCACTCACCGTCACTTTCTGTCTGGCCAACATGCCCTCTATCAATATTTGCTTATGCAGCTTTTTATCCGTTGGTAAGCATGCCTCCATAGCCACAGAGTCCAATTCTCTTGCGCCGGGGGCACCCCCAGTACCCCCATGAGCTCCTGGATCCGTGCCAGCTGCTGCTGACAGTCCGCTGAACCAGGTTGGCTTACAAGGAAGAAGTCATCAAGGTAGTGTGTCACCGTCTCTTTACCAGTTTGCCATGAGAAGAACTTAAATGCTCAAACAGGCGCACAAGATAGAACATCCCATGGGCAATGCTTTGTCCATAAAGATTTTCCCATCAAACTGGATGCCTAGCAGCTGAACATCATCAGGGTACAGCGGCAGTAGCCGAAAGGCCGACTTTATGTCACATTTTGCAATCTCAGCACCTCTGCCCACCTATTCCACCAGTCTCCTGGCTATGTCCACTGAAGAATAGGAAATGGATGTCATATCTTCTGATATAAATTCATTCACTGAAGCTCCCTCCGGCCAGGACAGGTAATTTGTCAATCTATACTGGTCTGTTTCCTTCTTCGGTACAACCCCAATAGGGGAAATTATCAAGTCCCTGATCGGCCAGTCTGTGACTGGGCCCTCCATGCGCCCCTTGCTAACCTCTTTGTCCAACACTACTGCTGTGCGCGAAGCCACTAAACTAAAATTTTAAGTCCACCTGGAGGACCGATGCCCCTCATTCTCCAGACTGAACCTTTTTTGAAACCAAGACTCAATAACAATGCATACTCCCTGCTTGCATAGTAGGTCAGCCAAGCATCTAGACACTTTTCTACTGGGTGTACAAGCCTTTTCCCATGTAACCTGTGCTCCCCATCCTCCCCTGCCCCAGCCGTCTGCTGTCCTTGCTGCCCGTTATACACACTATTTTGTTGGAAACCCTGGCCAGGCTACTGCCTTGACCGTTGTATGCTGCTCCAAAACATTGCACTTGTGCCTAAATTTGCATTATTCACTCATGCTGTCTTCCTTATTAAAGTCCAAACATGCCCCCTGGACACCCCTTGAATTCTTTGGTGTGTGTCCCACCCCCCTCCGGGTAGGATGATTCTGAAAGGGGCAGTAGACTAAAGGGAGCCCACTAGCCGTGTATATGGTCTTACCAAACTTAACAGACCCCATCGTTTGTTAATACAGATCCGTATCAATCTCAGCTCCTTTTGCCTGCGGGTCCCTTGTAAGCCTGGCTCTGAACTCTTCATCATAGTGTGACCACGCATATCCCCCATAAGTCACCTGTGCCCTCCTAATCACATCGATGTATTTAAACAAGAACACGCACCTCTCCAGGTACTTTTTGCAGTAATCGCTCACGAATATCAGGAAAGATTCTGTCCAGTTTTCTATTGTCGTGTATTGTCTTAGGCCTCTTGGACAATTCAAGCTCCTCTTCCTTTGATCCCTCTTTTGATTTCAATTCCCTGTGTAGTAACGTCAGCATCTCTACATACTCTCCCTTCCATATTTTTTCTTTTGTGGTCAGCATTAGGTGGGCCCCTGTGGCTTTGTCACACCCATGTATGGCAGCTTCTGCAGCTTAATCTCGTGACTTTCCTTTGCACCCTCTACCTGCGACCTATTTCCATCCTTTCCCCCCTCTTCTGCCTCATTCTTGCGTGATGCCTTCCCCTGTGTGTTGTTGTGTTGACTTTCTGTCACCCCCACTTTAACTGCCTCCCCTTTGTCTTCTGTGCCTCCGTGCCTACCCCAGTATCCTGCTTATACAGCCCTTTCTGGAGACGGACCTCCACATCTACCTCCTCACTGCCGGCGTCAGACCCTACTGACACCCTGTGCTTGGGAAGAACATGAGGCGCATATCCCCCATCGACCTAACCCGAACCGTCTCACCGCTGCCCCAGAGGCCGCATTGACCCAACTGGGCTGTTGCACCACTGAGACCACCTCCGACCTTTACATGGCAGTGTTCCTACCATTTCTCGATGCACATCGGCTGGCCGACCCACACCATACCATCTCTTCACCTCAGTATCTTGGAGTCGCATGTTACTCGCCTGAAACTGCCTTATCCTACACTTGATGATCCTTTAAAGAAAAAGTAAGGTCTGGCAAGCCGGGGTTAGTGTCCCTGACAGCTCTTGCCTGCACTGGGGCTGGGGACCACTGTCAATATCCCCTGCTACACTACACCTCCCTTGGTGTACCCCACACTCCCCAAATGTCACCTTCACCCCTTTCCATTCCATGCTGTACTGCCCCTTTCCTCCATACCCCCGCTGAGGGCCCCCACCTTGCCCAGTCCCCTGGCGCGTTTTTACCTTGGCCGGTGGCATACATATTCCTGCTTGGTCCTCCCCCATAACCCCTCCTGCTCCTCCCCTTCACTCCTTTTCAGCATTGCCGCCACTATGGCAGATGCTGGACCACGTTCCAGCCCCTTACCCCCAGCCACCCCTAACCTTTTATTGCTGGCACCCCATTGGCTCCCGACCTTGTGTAATGTAACTGGAACTCATGTAAAGCACTTCAATACCTTTGGGTCGAGTTTGCCCTATAAAACAATGCATCAACAAAAAAAAACAGAAACCGAGGACAATAAAGGAAAGGGACGGCCTAACACGAAAATATCATTTGAAACGAGCTCTAGAACTGCTGTAATGATCCCTGACTGAAAAGTAAACTAACCAAAATCAGAAAGGTCATGCTACAAATAAATACATAGGGGCAGATTTATGTGGGACTTGCGCCCCTTTTACGCCGCCGTTGCATCACTTTTGTGACGCAGCGGCAGCATAAACCCTGCGCCACGTTGCGCCCGATTTACATCGTGACACATCAATGGAGATGCATCACGGTGTAAAGCCCTGCGCCACGTGAAACCTGCGTCAGGCTTCATGTGGGCGTTGCGACACAGGGGGGGGCGTTCCGTCACAGGAACGCCCCTGAAAAGTGACTCAGTGAAATCTATAAGATTTCATTGAGTCACTTTCCCAACGCTGATGCGTCAAAACCCTGCGCCTGCTTAAAGCAGGCGTAAGGCTTGACGCACCATGTTAGGGATAGGGTAGGTTGGAACAGTGCTGGAGTTGCGTCGCGCTTGCGACACAACTTCAGCACTGCGCCAACCTTACGCCGGCAGATACGTCACGCATCTACTTGTCCTTGCGCCATGATGCACCGCATTGTAAATGCCGTGCATCTGCAGTGGCGCAAGGGCAAACTTGCGTGACGCATCTTCCCTGGCGCATCCATGCTGATTTGCAGGGATGCGCCAGGGAACATAAATCTGCCCCATACTTTATACAAAGTTATCTTTAAGTACACTGCTGGCCTTTGCAGACTCTTAAAACGTGGACAAATGGCCAGTATTTTTCTTTTGGAAAGGTTGCAATCCGTGGAAGCCAGTGGCACTATGGGGGGGGGGTGGGTCCTTTGGATTTTCAATTGCCACCTTGATCCTCACTCTCTCGTGTCTCATGGAAAATTATCAGTGATCGGTCTCAACAGGGCGATGAGGTTTTACTCACAGACAAAATAAATATTGGCTTTTGCAGAGCACTTTGCTCAGCAGGAGACTTAAAGAGGGTGCATTTGACACCCCTGCCAATGGTGCACCTGAAATAAGAGGGAGGAGGTGGAGATGGGCGGGTGTGGGAGAGGACAAGGGCTGGGATGAAGGTGCACTGTCCATTCATCCTCCACCTTTCTCATAGTTGCTCTCCACTTTATGTCATGTTGTGGCTGTGCCTGATTTTTTTTTTTTTGCCGTCTCGGCTCTTACTGTGGCTCATAGAGCCAAGCCAGACCCCTGACTCGTCTCTGGCTCTGCTTTTCCCATTGCCTGCCTCTAGGCTAATATGAAGGACCATTATGCTCCCTATAACAAAAAAAACTTTGCAAACTTTACATATTTAGGGGCCCGATTCACAGAACTAACTTAAGACAAAATCCTAAACTTACTACCATTTTGGTATTCACAGAAGGCACTTACTCATTTTGGTATTCACAGAAGGCACTTACTCATTTCGGTATTCACAGAAGTTAGGAGTCCTAACTTTAGGACTCCTAAATGCCTTCTGTGAATACCGAAAGTCTTAAAATTAGGATTTTTCTCAGTTTAGTAGTAGTATAGTTAGGACTCCTAACTTTAGGACTCCTAAATGCCTTCTGTGAATACCGAAATCCTAAAATTAGGATTTTTCTCAATTTAGTAGTCCTAAGTTTAGGACTCCTAACTTTAGGACTCCTAAATGCCTTCTGTGAATACCGAAAGTCTTATAATTAGGATTTTTCTCAGTTTAGTAGTCCTAAGTCTAAATTTAGGACTACTAAATTGAGAAAAATCCTAATTTTAAGACTTTCGGTATTCACAGAAGGCATTTAGGAGTCCTAAAGTTAGGAGTCCTAACTATACTACTACTAAACTGAGAAAAATCCTAATTTTAAGACTTTCGGTATTCACAGAAGGCATTTAGGAGTCCTAAAGTTAGGACTCCTAACTTCTGTGAATACCGAAATGAGTAAGTGCCTTCTGTGAATACCAAAATGAGTAAGTGCCTTCTGTGAATTCCAAAATGGTAGTAAGTTTAGGATTTTGTCTTAAGTTAGTTCTGTGAATCGGGCCCAATAAGTTTAAAAAGGAGGCATATTACCTTGCAAGTCTGTCGACTTCATGACTCCTTAAGTAAGACATACGGAAAATTCTGTGAATTGTGAATCATTCACTATGAAACAACTTAGGGGGATATTTACAATAGAATGTTGGAGCACGGTGTTGCGGCAAAATTGGTAATGCCGCACTCCAACATTTTTAAACACATGGAGGGCCATATTTACAAAAATACTGCACACCCCTGAGTTTCTGCTAGTGCTGGCTTTAAAAAGCTGCTTAGGGCTAGCGCAGGCACCCTTGCGCCATGTTGCAAGGGTGCCTGCACCACAGGGGCGTTTGTTTAAGTGCAGGAAGGGACACCTTCCTGCACATAAACAATCTCTGCAGGCAATTTGCTGTTTCTATGTTTCTATTTGTGCTGCAAAATGCAGCACACACAAAGAGTAAAATACGAGGGGGAATTATTGACTTCTCCTTGTATTCGCTATCCTAAGACCAGGTTTTGCCTGGCCTTAGTTTTTGGCGCTGGCCTATCCTTGTAAATATGGGCAGGGTCAAATTGCAATGGATGTTGCGGCGGAACGCTCTCAGCAACACCCATTGCCCGCCCCTTTACTGCAGCAGACTGCGGTGGAAAGGGCCATATTTTCAAGGCGGCGTTAAGCCACGTTAAGTGGCTTATCGCCGCTTTGTAAATAAGGAGATCGTGTGGTAGCGATAATCCCTTGTAATTAGGCCCCTATGGGGCATATTATCAAGACAGGCGATAAAATTATCGCCGATTTAGCGGCAGAAAACTGCCGCTAAAACGGCGATAATGGGCTTGATAATATGCTCTATGGAATTCCAATTGAAGCCCATATTAGATGTGAAGGACATCTAAGATGGGCTTCAATTGGAATTCCATAGAGCATATTATCAAGCCCTTTATCGCCGTTTTTAGCGGCAGTTTTCTGCCGCTAAAGCGGCGATAATTTTATCGCCTATCTTGATAAAATGCCCCCAGGTCTGTTGGACTGATAATTAATGTAAAGGGTCCATGTTACTAATTTTTCCCTTTCTTGCCGTGCTCTCAATATTTTAATAATTTCATTTTCATTAATTGTGAATTACCAGGCTTGTGAATGTCTTGGCTTTGCCTCTTATGACGAATGGAGCCCATAGTAATAGACAATTTAATATTATTGATTTGTTGCGAATATTATTGATTTGTTCCTTCAACTCAGCAGGTAACCTAAACCTTGCCCACGCCTCCGCGCATCAATCTGACCGCGGTGTGCTCTGCTGTGCCAGAAGTTTTGAATCCGTACTTTGAGTGGGCGGAAAGGGGGCCTGCTCTGGCACTGCTACCCACGTAGCTGCTGGCATCGCACTGCCGGCTACCTCGGAGAGATGCCGTTCCCAAGGAGTTAGTTGCTATAGCAACACAATTAACAAATAAAAGTGGTGGCTAAAGATTGCTGGAGAGCTGGAAGCAGTAATGTGGAAAGGCAGGAGTTGTTTACATTTTTAGCAGGCTGTCATTAATTCGTTTGTTTAGAACCCATTACTTTTTCAAAGATGCAAAAATAGAATTGTGTGCCATATATTGCCCCCCAGAGGCACTGCTCAATACAAACACTGAATCTGAAAGGCCTTGGTATGATTGCTGTGCTTCACAGGCGTTCCTCGGTCAGTGGTTTTCCTTCACATTGCCACCCATCTCCTCAATGTACTGAAGGGAACGCGTTTTTTTTCCTTCCTTGCATCTGGTGTGCCTGGGTGAATTCTGAATTACGCAGCCAAAATTTAGAATTTGCTGGATTTTCGCGTTACATTAAATTCAAGCGACTTCACAAAATGTCTCATAATGCAAATTCAAGCGACTTCTCAAAATTTCTGATAATGCAATTGTGCATAGCTTTTATACTTTAGCTTGCATCTTCAGTAAATAAGTGTTTCGAGAAACCAGCAGGATAGTGCTTTTCATAAAAATGTCCCACCGAGAGACATTTTCTGCTTAAGCCATTCTCCTTTCAGTGTCTTGCAAGAATTTTTTAGTTGAGGTGGGCGCTTGCCTAAAAAAACGTGACTCAAATTACTAGCAAACCATATTTCGCTACAAAAACATAGGGGCATATTATCAAGACAGGCGATAAAATTATCGCTGCTTTAGCAGCAGAAAACTGCAGCCAAAACGGCGATGACGGGCTTGCTAATATGCGTTATAGAATTCAAATTGAAGCCCATGTTAGATGTGAAGGACATCTAACCTGAGCTTCAATTGGAATTCCATAGAGCATATTATCAAGCCCATTATCGCCGTTTTAGCGGCAGTTTTCTGCCGCTAAAGCGGCGATAATTTTATCGCCTGTCTTGATAATATGCCCCATTGATTTGTGAAAAGTGGTTTCTTCTATGTTGGGTTTTATGGAAGGAGGAGTGAAAAGATCTAAATCCCTTACTGGCCGTATATTGAGCAGGAATCCGGGTTCTGATACTTGCCCTTGGACAGTGTGGAAATATGGATTTTTATGATCAGTTATGTCCCCTATCTTGGACCCCAACGGTTTCATGTATAAATCACAAGTACATGTATGTTCCCTCCAGTTCCAGTTATGAAGACGCAAATACATGTGCGTCCACCGTTAACATGTCCTCTTTCAGATCCGCCATGAATGGGCCGGATATTCCATTCCTAAGTACGAAAGGCCACCGGCTTTATATGGTTCACTTATGCTATTTTTCAGTCCAGGCGAGTAGGCCCTGATTCTGCCATCAAGCCTTTTCCTGCCTTCTGCCTCTGAAAGCTCCAGTCTGAGCTCGCATCTGTATCCATGAACTTTGTCCTACTCCCTGCGCGGCTAACGGTGCCTGACTCGACCTGTCTGCTTGCCAAGAACTGTATTTCACCTTGTGATTATCTGCTCCGCTCCCTATCCAATGCATTCCTGTCTAGTAGTTTAAGTAAACATTCTTCCAGCTACCGAGCAAAAGGCCCGGCTTCTCTGTCCTCATGCAAGTAATTCATAGCCCTGTTACCATGGAATATTCCTACCCCCTCGCATTTAGTGTAGACACTTAGACGCTTGTACACGCACTCACAGTCAGTATAGAATAGATTTTGTTCGAGAGACCTTTCTTTTTGGATAACACAGTTCTTTAAACATAGGATATTAGATATGATTTGGGATTAGGTTGACATAACCCCAGACTTTTGTCTCCACATGTAGAGCTAAATGTCAAGTCCCTTTCTCCCTCTAGTTGCACGTCTATCACACGTCATGCGACTGCGCACGCATTTCTGCCAAATATTTCTGCTGACATTGCAGGATTCTCCAGGTATCCACCCACACATGACAAATTACCCATTATCATCAAGTGGACGCCCACATGGACGCCCACCTTCACGCCTACTTACACGCCCACATGCTCTTATCTCATTCTCTCTTGCTCTTTTGCTTACGTACAATTGAGAAATGTATATATACTGTACTCTGTGAATAATGTTTTGAGAATATTGAGAATACTTTTGAGCCCCTTTCCAGATCCAATCTTGGTGATGGAAATATTCTCCCTTTGACTCGAGTTATTGGAATAAATCCCTTTATGAACCTGATACCACAGACTCAGCCTCTTGCTTTATGCATGATCTTATTTATATTTTAAAAGTCTGAGAGCGTAATATTTTATTTACCACATAATGGCGCCCGAACAGTTTAATCTCTTTCCCCACACGCCGGAGATGAAGGTCCAGTTTTGCCCCCTTCCATAGCCGTGATGGACTTCAAGCGCGCACGTCGCGGGTCTTCCCGCCAACTCCCTCAGGCCAACGAAGGGGACAGACTGCGACCAGGCATCCATACGAGGCGGTGAGGAACGCAGATTGTCCTACCCAGAGCCCACCTGCGAGAGAGCTGTGTCCGAGGTATACAGAGGCCCACCAGATTCCGAAGTTCCGAAGTATCCAGGTCACGAGTCGAGTCCAGTCCAGTCCAGTCCGGTCCAGTCCAGTCCAGTTCAGTTCCGAGGCCTTCCGTTCCGAGCTACCCGGTGAGTACCATTGCCGGGGAGGCGTTCTGACGTGCACATAGGTTGTGCCGGTCAAGACGGGTTTGGGTACACAAATCCGGTCTGCACTGTTTCAGCAGTGTATCTGTACTGTTTAGCAGTATATCTAGTATGTCTAGTATATAATTCAGAATAATCTAGTTAGTGTCGAGTATTATGCTAAGTGATTAGTTCCCTAATGATCATTGTTGTTCGTTAAATGTTAAATGTTAAATGTTTTAAATACGTTCTGTATATTGTGGTGTGAATGACTGTTCATTATTGTGTTTTATGGTATTAAACGTGTTCAAAATTAGGTATCAGATCAGATCAGTTCTCAATATGCCGCTCTTTTCAAAATTAAGACAGATCAAAACTAGAAAAGGGGTACTCGAAGAAGATGTTCGCATTTAACATAGGGACACTCCAGGGTACTTTATGTATCATAAGCATGGCCTAGATGCCGTATTATTTCTTGATTTATGGGTGAACTACACCAAGGATTTACCAGAAAGTCAGAGGTGGCCCGCAGTTGGGACATGGGATGCAGATTGCATCATGAGAGTAGAAGAAGAATTATGGAAAAAGATAGCCAGACAGTAACAGAAAGATGCCATTGAATTATGGCGTAAAGAATAGCATAGACGCACAGAGTAAGCGCTCAGAAAAGAAGAGAAAAGTAGGGAGGATTCAGACAAAGCCCGAGAAAACGTGTTAGTTGAGGAAGGTATCCGAGTAAAAGCAGAACAAGTAGATGGACAACGTAACGCTCTTATGAAAGAGAAAATGTAGACCAGCTTGGAAGGATGCCATTGAGTTTTGGCGCAAGGAGTCACATAGTAGGTCAGAGTAAGTGTTTCACGAAGCAGAGAGGAGTAGACTGGAGTCTGGAAAAGCCAAGGAACAGATGTTACAGGAGTAATTGGAGTAGGTAAAATGAGCGCAGGCTGACAGAGAAAGAAATACTGACGTTGCTGGTATTTATCCCGTCCTTTCAGAGGACCTAGCAAGAGTGGCCCCAGTAGAAGGTCCAGTTAGAGTGCCACCGCAAGTACCACGATACATATAATAATGATATAGTAGCCCAAAGGTTCTTGAGCCACCCACCAAATGAACAGCGCATAGCTGGTGTTTACATGGTCCAACATTTGACTACGTTGTCAATAGGAAATTGAGAGGGGTGTAGCTAGAGAAGGAGCAACACCTGTGATTTGATGACACCCCTAATGTACAAAGTGTTAATGAAAAATAATTAGTGAAAAGTTTAGCTTGAGAAAAATTGTGGGTATTTCGAATTTACAAAATTGTTCCAGAATCCAGGTTTGTGTTCTTGGTGGTCCAGTGAGCCAATGTGCTGGGTCAAGTCGGTAAGATTATGACCCCCTGAGTGCAAATTGTATGTAAAAATAATTTTTCAATTGAGCGAATTATTGCAGTTTTTATGGAATTGAGTAGTCTTTTTGTCTTTGACAGCTTCAGAGTGAGGAGAAGGTGGGGGCTGTGTAGAGCAGTATGTGATACAGAAATCGGAGACAGATTCTGACCTTGTAGCCAGCGTAGGTGGGGGCCGGTGAGAGGAGCAGAACAGAGGCACTGCTTAGAAAGCTTCTCTGACATCGCATCTGTGTAATGCCTGCAGCCGGAACAACAAAAAAGTTGGCTGGCAGCCCAGGCTCAGGCCGCGCTGAGGGGCTATTTTTAGCTTCTCTGATAAGACAGGGCAGCTGAGAAATGTAAGTCGAGAAAGATTCCCTTGGTCTATTCTGTGCTAAACAAGTGCCCCGAGGAAATGTCTATGGAGAAGATTTGTTTTATTTTTTAGCAAATGTTATATTGCTTCTGGTCAGAAAGTAAAATGTTGCTCTTGCTTGGAATTTTAAGGGCTATGTGCCTATATAAAAACGATTTTCAAATTCAGACATTTTTGAATTGTGGCCACAAGCTGCCACCAGTTGCATTGGATAAATGATCCAGTGGTTAAAAGTCTGTGAGGAGAGATGAGAGGTGCGTCTTCGTCTGGGACATTAGGGTACATTGTGTTGACGAAGATGCATAGCTCATTTTTATAAAAGAAAACAAACAGGTTCGTGTGTTCTTCGTTTTTGATTATTATTGCTGATTCTGTGTGTCAGACTTGACACGGTGATTTCAGATGGGGGTGTATAGGGCAGGTAAATGAATTATTGATTATAAGCCTGACAAATTAAGCAGGCCAGAATGTTCGCCTCTGAGCTGTAGGTACTGTAGTTGCGCATCGCTGCTCATTTATATATGTTAGTGCAATTGTCTATGCTTTCTGTGCTTGGTATACTGATGGCTTGGCATATGTATTTTATATATGTTTTGTTTTTGTGTTGTATTGACCAATCTGTTTAGCGTTTAATACCAAGTTCTCCTGTGCAAGTACAGAGATAGTCGTGACGACGGCGATCTTTGCACAGCGCTTGGCTGGAACTTGTTCACAATTACTAAATTTCACAGACGTGATATTACCTTTATCATGCTGTCAAAATAGCAGACAACACGTTATCAGTGTATGTCTAATTGGTGTTGGAGATGAATGAAATAAAAGGAAAAATTATGCAAGACTAAAATATTTTTCACATGACTGCCTTTCTCTTATAGACAGGCAGCCTCGGTCATATGTTTCCAGATTGGACATTGAGGAACAATTATGATCTGTACACTCGCATCTTAACTCTTGAAAGGCCTGTTTTAAATAAGGACTGCCACCACAGAGTGACAAATGAGGCTCGGTATTTAGGGTAATGAGAAAATATCTGACAGGATTTCCTTTTTAAAGTTTGCTTTAGTAAGCTCATTCTTGTAAGTGGTGGCCCCAAAAGTTGACTTGTTTTAAATTAGGCTATTTATTGTATAGGTGGAAATTATTGCAAAATGACTGATTTCTTTAGCAGATAAATTATTAATTATCAACATTAACAACTGTTCTTAAACTTGGTTTTCCGAATATTTAGGTAATTTAGCATTCCTATTAGGGCCTACTAGCATTAATATTGACTTCAGGTTGGTGTAGGTTCATGTAATAGGGACATTTGCATATGAGATGTCATTTGGTCAGCTTATGAGCTAACACAATGAGGTTTGTACATTAATTTGAAGGATTTCTCGCCGTTTCAAATACGCTGTGTATCTCCTATAATTTTGCTTACGCCCAGTAGCTACACACAGGGATTAATAGTGTTGACAAGACACAGGGTTTGATAGTGTTTGACAGCAGTGAAATCTGTTTCAGATTTCCTCCTGTCAAAAAGGGGGGGAAGGAGGAGAATATTGGCTTTCTGCTGGCCCCTGAGGAGGTTCGCTTCCCGCTAGCCCCTTAAGAAATTAAGCCCCTTAGAAATTAGCCCCCTTAGAAATTAAGCCGAGGAAATAGGTATGGTGTTTTCCCCTTTTTCTCATGTTTTATTGTGATCTTTCAGGGGTATTAGTCCAAGCCCCTAATACAGCTTCTACTAAAGTCCTCCCTTGGACACAAGAACACACTGTGGCATTTGAAGAATTAAAGAGAGCTTTATGTCAAGCACCAGTTTTAGCAAACCCTGATTACAACAAATCGTTTATGTTTTTTGTGACAGAGCGGGATGGAACAGCACAATCTGTCCTAACACAAGATCATGCAGGAAAACACGAGCCCTGTGCTTATTTTTCTAGTACATTAGACCCAGTAGCACAGGCTTTGCCTGCGTGCCTAAAATCAGTTGCAGCAACGGCCTTAGCCATAAGACAAAGTGACTTGATAGTGCTGGGCCACCCTCTGACAGTACAAGTACCACACGCAGTAGAGGTTCTCTTGAACCGGACACAAACACAACACCTGACTGTAGCTAGACTGACAGGCTATGAGCCAACGTTATTTCAACCACACATAGAGATCAGACGATACAACATACTGAATCCTGCTACCCTTTTGCCCTCCAGTACAGAAAGCGTTTCACCACACGACTGTGTTGAAGTAATACATACCGTGACTAAACCAAGACAAGACTTGACAGACGTTGCACTCCCAGACCCCGACCTAACACTATAAGTTGACGGCTCATGCATGAGGACAGGGGCGGGAGAATTAGTGGCAGCATATGCAGTGACTACTGATACTGTAATAATAGAGACTAAAAGAATAGACATATTGTCAGCACAAGCAGCAGAGCTCATCGCCCTGACACAAGCGTGTATAAGAGCTAAGCACCTGAGAGTAAACATTTACACCGATTCTCTGGCGAGAAAGAGGTTTCTTGACCTCTCATGGGGCCAAGATACAGCATGGCCCCCATATTCAAGCCCTTCTGGAAGCAATACATTTACCAACAGCCATAGCTATCCTAAAATGTAAAGCACATACTAGAGCCACAGATACCATTTCCCAAGGCAATGATCTGGCAGACCGAACTGCTAAACAGACAGCTCAGACCCCACTAGACATGACAAAGTTACAGGTTCAATAAGTGTCCAAAGCCATGACAGTTAGGGATCCTTCCAAGGATGTACAAGACATACAGACACATGCTACGATGGACGAATTAAAGAAATGGTCGGAACAAGGAGGGGTACTGACTGATCAGGGTTGGATGACAAGGGCAAATCCACATGGCTTCTTCCTGATTCAATGGTACAAGTGATTATAAATACCGCACATAGTCCTGCACACTTAGGAGAGAAAGCAATGATAGATAGCTTACAGAATATATGGTTCAACAAGCACCTGCGTGCAGCAGCGAAACAAAAGGTCAGAATATGTATGATCTGTTGCCAATTCAATCCAGGTAAAGGCATTCCGATGGAACAAGGTGGATTCCATCCACCTGACCACCCTTTTGAAGTGCTCCAAATGGATTATATCCAAATGAACAGATGTAGAGGTTACAAATATGTCCTGGTACTAATGAAGCAGGTGTCCCTTCTGTTAGGGTATACCTGGAAATTCCATTGTGTGCGACATCCTGAAGCAGCAGGCCTTGTAGAAAGACATAATCAGACATTAAAAATTTGCGCAGACAAAGGTGTAGATTGGATGGTAGCCCTGCCGGTTGCCCTCTTTTACATGCGAATGGTAGCTCATTCTAGAACAGGCTTATCTCCCTATGAAGTGGTCTTTGGTAGACCACCAAATATGTGGGCACTCCAATGCCTAAAAGATTACTGATGCTGACAGATTACCTGGCTTCCTTGATGTCTGCACTACTCTCTTGTTGTTCGCAGGTTGCTGCCGCCTTCCCTGACAACACCCAGGTCAAAGAATACTCCATCGCTCCTGGATGGAAGGCGCCAAAGTCAGTGCCACGGGGACGGCCGTTAAAGTCAAAGTGCACCTTCACCACTCTTTTACAAAGGAAAAAGACTTTAAACTTGGATTTTGGATTTTGAACACCATTTTCTAGAGGAGACTCCCCAGAAGTTTCCACAAAGCTAAACTTTGATCTAAGAAGTCAGAACCCGTTTGATCAATTAAGTCCACTAGGTGGTGAAGCGGTTGAACATGTATTCTGGCTTGCATAAGATCTTGGACAATAATATTGATAAGAAAAAGCAAGATGTGCATCACGATAATATGTATCAGCTTAATACTACATGCTATTTTTCCTCCTATTGCCTCACTCTTATACTCCTCCACTAATGATACCATAAAGCACACATTTAGTGATCTGCCATCCTATGAGCTATCATATCGACTTGCCTTACGCAACAATACCTTTATTCAGATGCTGCACCATTCACATCAGACTAGCAATGCTACAGACTGCTGGGTCTGTGGCCGACTCCCCCCCTATCAGAACTATAAGGGAGTTTTGCCCCTCTTTCTCTATCCGTTCACACACAATGGCTCCTGTGGAGCATGGTTTAGTTTGATTAATTCCCTAGATTCGAATTCCGCAGTTTATCAAGACAACTGGGTATGGGGAAACCTGAACTTAGTTTTGCTTAAAGTCTGCTACCCTAACAAGGAGGGACTTCCCAAAAGAACAGGAACTGATCTAAGAAATGAAGTATATGGATTAGGTAATTTTACACTTAACCTCATGATCCTGAACGTTGAATCTGAAGCTACACCAATCTTGCCCGCCATGTCCGTATTCCCAGTAAAAGGGGAATTATGTATAAGAAAGAATGGCTCCATACACATGGGCCATAGTAAATGCACCACTGTAATAAAATTCAGTGATCAAGGCAAGTCTACATTTAGAGCTTCTCGTCATTCCTACTTTATATGTGGCCAGACCGCATATATACGCCTACCTCTAGATTGGGATGGTACCTGTTACATAGCATTCCTCCTACCACCTGTTTTCCTAGCTCCTCCTGATTATCATAGAAATACTCATTTAGTACACAATAGACAGCAGAGAGATGTCCCAATTGTCGATTACACTGAAACAGCATGGGAAAAATACACAGATTTCAATAAAGGTTTCTTTCCCTATATAGGTACAGTTACCAATAGTAAGCTGATACGTAGATTAACCAGAACCCTTGAAGCAGTAGTGAACGAAACTATTTCCGCCTTAGGCAATTTAACAGAAGAGCAGTCTGCTATGCGGATTGTTGTGCTTCAAAATAGTCTTGTCCTTGACGTTATCCTGGCCGATAGGGGCGGAGCTTGTAGGGTCATCGGATCAATCTGTTGCATTTTTCATACCAGAAAATTCGCCATCTGTATATAAAGCCATAACTCGCCTTCATAAGATTGTAAGCCAGATACACCAGAATCCAGGCACCTGGACTTGGTCCGGTTGGTTTTGGAGTATATTATCTACCTTTGGATGGAGGGTCCTATCCTTCCTAGGTATTGGCTTTCTCATACTATTCAGTTGCTGCTTATGCCTACAATGTGGACCAGCGATTTGTGGTCTGTGTGCCACATCGTGTATTCCACCACCAAGATTTCGTTCGTCCCAGAAGAAAAAAGAAGAACAAATGATGCTATATGAACAGATCAATGGATTGATGAAGATTGATATCTCTTGACGGGCAAGTAGGGGACAAGGAGGGAATGTGGAAATATGGATTTTTATGATCAGTTATGTCCCCTATCTTGGACCCCAACGGTTTCATGTATAAATCACAAGTACATGTATGTTCCCTCCAGTTCCAGTTATGAAGACGCAAATACATGTGCGTCCACCGTTAACATGTCCTCTTTCAGATCCGCCATGAATGGGCCGGATATTCCATTCCTAAGTACGAAAGGCCACCGGCTTTATATGGTTCACTTATGCTATTTTTCAGTCCAGGCGAGTAGGCCCTGATTCTGCCATCAAGCCTTTTCCTGCCTTCTGCCTCTGAAAGCTCCAGTCTGAGCTCGCATCTGTATCCATGAACTTTGTCCTACTCCCTGCGCGGCTAACGGTGCCTGACTCGACCTGTCTGCTTGCCAAGAACTGTATTTCACCTTGTGATTATCTGCTCCGCTCCCTATCCAATGCATTCCTGTCTAGTAGTTTAAGTAAACATTCTTCCAGCTACCGAGCAAAAGGCCCGGCTTCTCTGTCCTCATGCAAGTAATTCATAGCCCTGTTACCATGGAATATTCCTACCCCCTCGCATTTAGTGTAGACACTTAGACGCTTGTACACGCACTCACAGTCAGTATAGAATAGATTTTGTTCGAGAGACCTTTCTTTTTGGATAACACAGTTCTTTAAACATAGGATATTAGATATGATTTGGGATTAGGTTGACATAACCCCAGACGTTTGTCTCCACATGTAGAGCTAAATGTCAAGTCCCTTTCTCCCTCTAGTTGCACGTCTATCACACGTCATGCGACTGCGCACGCATTTCTGCCAAATATTTCTGCTGACATTGCAGGATTCTCCAGGTATCCACCCACACATGACAAATTACCCATTATCATCAAGTGGACGCCCACATGGACGCCCACCTTCACGCCTACTTACACGCCCACATGCTCTTATCTCATTCTCTCTTGCTCTTTTGCTTACGTACAATTGAGAAATGTATATATACTGTACTCTGTGAATAATGTTTTGAGAATATTGAGAATACTTTTGAGCCCCTTTCCAGATCCAATCTTGGTGATGGAAATATTCTCCCTTTGACTCGAGTTATTGGAATAAATCCCTTTATGAACCTGATACCACAGACTCAGCCTCTTGCTTTATGCATGATCTTATTTATATTTTAAAAGTCTGAGAGCGTAATATTTTATTTACCACAACAGGGGGAAACCCCTAAACCCCTAATACAAACAAGGTTCAACAGGGTTGTCAGGGCAAGATAAGTTTCTATTTTTTTCTCATGAAAAAATTCCAAATAGGCGATGGTTCGTATCGTTGGGTGTTTATAAAGATAATATCACTCTATCCTTGAGAGTGAGTGAAAGAACAAACTGACAGCCAACACGTGTTTCACCCCTCTACATGGCCATCCATCCTGGGGCTTCTCTTGACCCGACCGCAAGGCATTACGCCCATTACTTCATGAGATTGATGACAGGACCACAAATATACAGACGACCTTTACATCCAAAATATCACGCCCTGAGGAAGCCCCAGGCCGGATGGCCATGTAAAGGGGTGAAACACGTGTCGGCTGTCAGTTTGTTCTTTCACTCACTCTCAAGGATAGAGTGATATTATCTTTATAAACATCCCTGTTGAACGTTGTTCTATGTGGCTCACATTAATATTCTCACACAGGGTTCAATAAAGTTCGTCTGCCAACTGCATTTCAATGGAGGTGAACAGGGGTATTTATTCAGAATGAAGAGTTACAAAATCCGGAGCTAAGAGAAACTCGACTCTCTGTCCTCTGCAGCCTGTTGGTAACTGTGTGGCAACTCCACACATGAGGCAAGCAACTCAGAAACAGTAGTATATTCAAGCCCAAAAAGAACAATTGATGGACGGAATGTTGAAACAATGTCAAACATTCACCCCCAGTACAGAGATCTGGGCCTATATTCAAGCCCTTCAGAGACATGTCACTCATGTGGGTGCAGGCTGGAGGAAAGGGCGACCAGCAATTGTCTCACTGTCCTACTACAAATCAAACTCTAATATTCTAATGGAACACTGGAACAAGAGTCTCCTAAGACCAGGTGACTGGTTAAGGAATAGTAATCATACTAAGTGAGATACAACATTATGAGACACTAAAAACTGCTGGTAACCATTCATTCATACTAAATCATTTCATCCAAACAACCTTATTTATTCCACATTCCAACAGAAGCTCAGAAAAAAATACATGCCAAGATACAGTTTTCACATCAGCCATAGCACACACGGTGTTCATGTGTTTCCCCCCCAGCATTCTCCTGAGGCAATTTTCATCTGTGGACACTATCCTATGGTGTATTTCACCTTTGCCTGTCTGGATGGCTACGCTATTCAATATTGGAATTATCAACAACAGCTCTTCTTTGCGATGACTTGATAAACTTCTTGGTCAGTAGATATGAACAATCACAATCAGTGATTCCTGGCTCCAGATTGAACTGCAAGCCAGGTATAACCCCACTGGAAATATTCATTTGAAGGGGAAAAACCGTCAAGGTAGAGTGGACGGTCAAGCAGGAAAAAAATAATTTCCACACAGTAGCTGCAAGCGAGCTACTTGCACAGAGAAGAGTCGTCACTCATCGAAGCCTGGTCCACATCTCTTTAATGTAGAAATGATCCCAGTAGGCACAGGATTCTCCATCATATTCCCGTGGGAAAAGGCTAAAAGAAAAATGATTAAGAAAACTGGATTCCCGGCAGCGATAACCAGGAATTAACTGCTGAAGAACATTCACAGAATAAAAGAAAAAAATATAGGGCCACATGTATCAAGCATTTTTGCGTTCGCAAATTGGCCAATTCCTCAGAATTGTCTCATTTGCGAAAGCAAAAACTCCTTTTCACTTGTATCAAACCCAATTTTGCGATTCGGTAACCTGTTAACGAATCGCAAAATGGGTTTGCAATCTGGTATTTGGAAGGGGCGTGTTTAGGGCCTCCCTTCCAAATACCAAATCGCAACAGTATGTATGAATGTTTTGTGACCCTGAATGCGGTTGAAAAACATTTGCATTTTACCAACAACTTCAAGTTGGTAGTTACCCACTGCCTGCTCTTAAAAAATAAAAAATAAAGTGAACTCATTTTTTTTTCTAAACGCAACCTGTTTTCCTTTAAGGAAAACAGGCTGTATTTTTTAAAAAAGATTGCTTTATTTAAAAGCAATCACGGACATGGTGGTCTGCTGACCCCAGCAGGCCACTGTTCCTGTGATTTTAGAGATTCCTAGGGGCTAGCAAATTGTCACCTACCTCATTAATATTAACGGTGTAGGTCGATTTGCAACCCTCTACGACTCGCTATCGGAAACTCTTGGAGTTTTATACATTTGTAATAGCGATTACCTAATTGCAATTCGCTGAAAATCGCAATTAGGTAATCGCTATTACAAATGGTTATACATGTGGCCCATGTATTTCTGGATACATGGCACTTTACAGAGATATCTTACTTATCAATCTGTCAAAGAAAAAACAGCGTGAGTATGCAACGTTACAGAGACCCAGAAATTAGGAATTCATACCTCGTAATGTTTAGTGCAAGGAAGCCAATTCATTGTGTACCCGGCCAGCAGCGTGGCGTGAAAATATCAAGTCCTTTTCTGCCACACACAATGCATTAAATACTGCAACCTCAAGCAAGAGATGATCAAAGGTAAGATGCTTCTGACACTATTTTCCCCTCAGAAGCTCCATTTTTATGGAGTTAATCATATATCTACAGCGTCAAGGTCTTAGAGCTTTTTGGAACATTCACACATATGGTATGGACATGCACAAGTATTCAATCATACTGGGCTGAAATAGCCGCAATACTCACCGAGGCAGCAGAAACCCAGGTGGTGGTCCAGCCACCCACTTCTTGTTGGGCATCACGAAACGTAGCGCCTCCCGCAAGGGCCTAAATATGTTCCTGGATCTAGCCCTGGGCCTCGCCAAATGTAAAATAGCCATGACATGGAAGGCGCAACTAGGGCCCAATATACACTTGTGGCTGCTCGACCTTCGCAGGGATCTGGTGTCAGAACACATGAATCAATTGGCTAATGCAGCACGAGCGTCCGCGCCTCCGCGCCTGAATCCCACTCAGTGGAAGGACTACTTGACACTGGTGGAGACCAAGCTAGCCGCAGCGCTACCTCCCCTCTAGCCCCAGTACACTGCTCAGCCATTGGATTCCGAGGAACCACACTCCTGCACATACATAACTGTGGGCCGTGTTGCGCCCCTGCCCACCCCCGCCCCCGCTCTCCTCCTTTCTTATACCCTACCACGCGGGTCACCATACCCGTTTAACCATACACATGATGTCCCGTGACACATCCCACCAATATGTACAATCGTACCTGAACCCATATGTAAAGAATGACTTTCAGTTTCTTTTCTTGTTATTTCCCTTTTGTTATTCATATACAGTTAAATGATGGAATTGACGTGTAATACCGGCGACCTTTTTTCTTTATACCTCATGCAAATGACTGTGGATGAATCCTACCGTGGAAATGTGAGACTACTAAATTAACAAAGTGTTAAACTTTACTGGTTTAGATTCTCTCGATATCCCACCTAAATAACTTAAGTTACTGTCATTGCAATTCCGAAGTTTGATTTTTGATGTTATCTGTATAATTTTGCTAAAAATTAATAAATATCATTTACAAAACAAAAAAAATGAAGGACTTGGATATTTCTGTGACCTGCTGAACAATAAGGCTGGATCTGACTACCATTAATAAGTGTTTCTACTCCACGAGCGCATCTTTGATTTCCAGTATCTCGTTTTCGAATCCAGAATAATTTAATACTGCAAGAGAATATATTTTCAAAAAGTAAGCAACTGTATGTTCATTTCCCACTGGATCTTCTTGAATCAGGACAGCAACAATAGCTCTTTCAGAAGCATCAGTTTCTGCTATAAATGGTTTAGAGACATCAGGCTGTTGTAGCAATGGAGCTTTTTGTAAATTCCATTTGTTGGGGTAATTAAAGGTGCTGTCAGCTTGAAGATTCTACTTGAAGGTCTTGTTCTTCTTTAACAAATGTTTAAGTGCAATAATTAGGTTGGAAACGTTTCTGATGAACATCTGATAATAGTTGGCTAGACCAAGTGCTCTTTTGCCTTTTTTACTAGGTTCATACTAGAGAAATACCATATGCATACATGCATACACACATAACAACATACACAAATATATACTTGCAGACATACATACCGAGAAAACCTTGTGTTTCTTTGATACTAGTAGGACTGGCTGATTTTAATTATTAGCACAGCCAAACGCATTGCGGACACCATTTTGCTGGAGATTCAAGCACTAGAATCACACATCAGAATTACAATATCAGCAACTCTTTTCAAGAAACAGTCGGAAGAGACGAATAAGACAAACAAAGAGTTCAAGGACTCTATCCTAACGTCTAAGATCAACAAGTTCAAGAAGGATTTAAACCAGTTCTCCATGGAGAGAGTCTATCCGTATACCTCTGACAATTATTCACCTCCTGAATATGGACATAAAGGCAAGAGATACGGTTCAAACTACTCAACCTCGGGAAGCGACGATTTGTTAAGCTACTCAGATTCAGGAGCGAATGCTGAACAATCACAGAGAATGAAGGGATGCAACAACAGGCCATATTGGAGAGGAGGCCAGGGTGGCCCCTCACAAGCACAATGGTGTCCCCCCACGCCCTGGGGTTTTCCGAATGCTCCATTCAAACCACCTAAGCTTCCGTTTCAGCCTCAACACCAGTTTTTTACAAACCAGCCTTTTTTAGGGGTTGGCCGGGGACGCTCCAGAGGCCGCAGAAGAAACCCCCAAACCGAAGTACAATTGGAGCCCGCCGGCCTCCCCGAGGTCCACGCGGTCCACGAAGAAACTCACCTCACAACCAGGGAGCAGCAATCAGACAACTTAGTGGTCAACTTGAGCGATTGGATACTCACCCCGAATGAACTGGCAGTACTCAATGGAGGACTGGGATTCGTACCTACTTTTGCAGGCGACTCTTACCAAATCCAACAAGAATTGGCTCAATTCTTTCGCAAAGTTAGGCTTCATTTTTTCTTCAAGGACAAATCCAATGATGTACAGGAGGAAGGCGCGAGCAATACCGGCCTTAAAGATCGCTCCACGTTTAATCCACCATCTCATCTGGTTCCAGCACAAGTCCTCACATTTGAGAAAGCTCTATTGAGTGATGTGAACAATCCACGCAATACTAACAAGACATTTTTTCCTCAATCTTCCTAAGAAGGAACAACTTGCTTTGAACAATCTGGTGAATTACAAAACTATTACGATCAAGCCGGCGGATAAAGGCGAGCTATTTTCATTATGGATACTGCATCCTACCGCACAGAATGCCTACGCCAATCGGAAGACAGACACTTTTTCGGCCCTCTGAAGATGGATCCCACCAAGAGGCTCACAGCTGAGATATCAAGCTTGATTGATGAGGCTAAAATGAATGGCTGGATTACACTCAAAGAGGCAGCTTTGTTGACCATCTCGTATCCGTTCACTCCGTACTTTTATGTATTACCCAAGATACATAAGGCACAGAGGCTCCACCTGGCAGACCGATTATTTTCCACCTTTGTGGATCATTTTCTTGGCCCCATCATTGGAGAGATGCCGACCTACCTTCAGGACACCAAGGATCTCCTAAGATTGCTGGTAGACACCCCATTTGTTGTCACCCAAGTCTACTTAGTCTCATTTGATGTACAGTCGCTTTACACCTGCATCCCCCAAGATGAGACATTAATAGCGTTACAATCACTACTGGAGAACCGGGATCTAGACTCCTTCTCACCGGTCAATTTCATCATGGAATGTGCCAGGATTGCCATGAAGAAAAACCTCTTCAAATTTGAGGACACCTTATACGTCCAGACGTCAGGAACATTCATGGGCAGTGTTTTTGCGACCAGCCTGGTGAACCTGTATGTTCACATCTTTGAGCAAGAACATGTCCTAACTGACCAGAATCCATTTAGACACCGGATATTGCTCTGGAAACGCTACATCGATGATGTGTTCGTCATATGGCGAGGCAACCCCACAACCATCTGTGATTTCCACACCTGGCTGAACACAAAGAATGTCTACCTGAAGTTCACCTACGAATTCAGCAACAATAACCTTCCTTAACTTGATGTGCGCATTTTTCCCACTGAGAATGGATTGGGCACTGAACTTTATAAAAAAAACATGGCTCGCAATTCCCTTTTGTCTCATAGCAGCCATCATCCCAAACCATTGCGGGATAACCTGCCCTAAGGGCAATTCCTCCGGGTCAAGAGGAATTGCTCTTCCAAAGAGAAGTTCAAGGAACATGCGAAGAATCTCTCTGTCCAACTAAAGGAGAAACAATATCCAGCCAAATTGGTGAAACAATCTCTAAAGAGGGCTGTCAATAACAACCGGAAAGCTCTCATCGAAATAGGCCCCCACGAAAGAACAAACTTTGAGGATCACGTGTGTACATACTTTTTGCACCCAAAGTAATCAAATTCAAAAGAGCATCAAGCGTAACTGGAAGATTTTGAACATTGGAAATGCATCAATTCCTCCACTGATGTTCGCCTTCAAGAGAAGTACCAACCTGAAAGACAAACTGGTCCATACCAAACCAAGAACTACGAAGGCGCCTATCCAAGACACATTATGGGGTCTACCGGCTATACAGGGACACTTCCCCTGTGGTACATGCGCAGCATGTCCTCAGACTACCCACACTACAAGTATCGACATCGGGATGGACAGACCGTTTATACTTCATCGACATACCAATTGCAACAGCGAGAAGTTAATCTAATTAGTGACATGCCACTGCAAACTTCGATATGTGGGGATGACCACCAAGCAGGTAAAAACGAGAATCATGGAACACAAGAGCACCATTCGATGCAGGAAACAAGCTACTAAGCTTACTAATCACTTCCTGTTGGAGAATCACTCAGCAGATGAACTATCCTGGACTGTCTTAGAGCAACCTTACATCCCACCACACGTCATAGATATCTGTTCATTAAAGAACAACGCTGGGTACATAAACTCAGGACGGATGTGTCGGGCCTAAACAATGACATTCCTTGGACTTCTTTCTGAGATTTTAGCAGGGATATCTCGCTGTGAGTACTATTATCACTACATTTATTGCAACCAACCCCAATGATTAGGTCTTTTGAATGCAACACTTTCTAGTTCTCTTTGCTATCCACGTAGATTTAGATACACCATTAATCTTTAGGATACATGTATAACCTTTTCCGTATCTTAGAACTACATTTCCCATCATTCTTGAATTGCTGAGAAGTTCTCTTCCGCGGTTTCGCGCGTTTCTCAGAGAGACTTTCTCTCCCAACACGCACTGAGCAACCTGTAGTTCACATATGTTTTGACATACAGGTGCGCTGCTTTAAAGTTTTAATTTGTCATGACGCCAGTCAAATCAAATCAAATAAACTTTATTCGGTTTCATGTACAAAAAACCATAAAAGTTCAGACCATCCAAATTTCATTAAATCATAATACATAAAATTGCCTATAAAAACAGTCATAACACCTGAACATCATGAGCCACGTCACCACATATACTCCACAGATGGGTCACTAACTATCCAGGCAGTTCCTGGTTCTCACCGTGGATTTCAAGTAACCCACAATAAAAAAGATACAATCAGCCTTCAGCAGTTGAAGGAACAAAAGCGCAGGGCAAGCTTGGTTAAAATTCAACTTCTTTAATAAAGGAACTAAAAAGTATCCCCGGGGTACCTCACAAAACTTACAAAAAAACATAAAGTGTAGCAAATCCTGTGGAGTCTCTCCGTCACAGCCACAGGGTGCTAACACATGACCTCTACTGCACCCTTTAGGAACAGCAAGCAGGAGGTGAAAAAGTGGATGGATTTGTTTTTAACATCAACATTTTTCGGACACTAGGTTTCCTCACTTCTCTCTTGTCTCTTTCAAGCCTCCTTAAACTACTGAAGGCTTTCTTAACTATCTCCACATCCTTTTTTACAATAGATTCTGGCTTCAAAAATAAATCCGGGCGCCCCAGCTCGGCAAAGCTATGTTTAATGTAACTAAGCCATGGTATGCGAGACGCATGATCCAGGCCCAAACATTCCTTTAAAATCAAGTGATTGAGAGCTAGGTCTTTATTCAACCAGCACTTGAGCCAGAACATCAGGGGGGCGCAAGGCCAAAATGTCACTAAGGTAAGGCACCCCCAATTCCTCATGATCCTCCAGGCTTGACAAACCACTTGGCGCGCCCAATAATTGCTTCAGGAAATTATTCTCGACTACCTGCAAGGCGTCGGTGGCAATGTGCCCCCAAATTTCACTACCATAACAGGCTTTAGCTACGCTTTTTGTCTGATAGACTTTCAGCATGGCAGCAATTGGGCGCTTGCCTACCTTGGCAGCAAAATTTTAAATGGCAGCATTCACTCTCACCAGGTCCCCCTTTTTCTTCTGGATAAGTGGCCCCCAGTTCAAACGGTTATCCAGTAACACCCCCAGATATGAGAAAACAGACTTCAGGGGGACTTTTTCGGGACTAACTGTGAATAAAAACTTTCCTTCAGCCTCAGCCCTACCTACAGTATGTATGATTTTAAGTTATTAATAGCTAGATCTCGCTCCGTCATAAAATTTAAAAACGCGTCTAACAGGGATTGAAGACCCCTGGCAGTTCTGGCTATAAGAACGGTGTCATCTGCATATAGTAAGACGGGAAGCCCCCGTCGCCCTACATACGGAAAATCTGCCCCCTTATCTCTCAAAGCCCCATCCAGATCATTTATATAGAGATTAAACAAAAACAGGGCCAGGATACAGCCCTGCCGTACACCCCTCCTGATTTCAAAATCCTTAGAGACACGGCGACACAATCTGACATTGGCCTTCGTGGCCCTGTGCAGATACTCAAGAAAATTAACAATATTGCTCTCCACCCCTATGGCCCTCATGACGCATAGTTGCATCAATTAAGGCTCTCACTATTTAAACCGGCTCAGCCACGTCGTCGGTTACCTCCGGTCATGACTCATTTGCAGCCCGGGGTACTGACGGATAGGTAAGCATCAGTTTTTCAGCATAGTTTGGTCCAAGTGAGATGATGCATGTTGACTAGTTACTTCAAACTACGGGTGTTTTTTAACAACTAAGCCCTTTTGTTTTACAGCGCTTTCAGTCTAGTCAAGCTCCCTGCTTTTTGACTTATGCTTAACTTGAATTGCAGAGTATGCCTCATTACACGAGGCATCGCTGCATTCGATGGTCCAGCGCTAAAGCGTAGGTGTGCTTTTATTTCAGAGACATCGGCGCCACCTCGGACATGCAGGTATACTTAGTTACGAGACCCACACACTTGTGGGTTGGTGCCAACAGCGCTCGTACTATCGACATCTTTCACTAACCTTATTTATGCTGAAGCTCCACCGCAAGTCAGGTGATGCTCGACTAAAATACTGTCCGGCTCACTTGGCACAGGGCTCCCATTAGGTTTATGTACTTGTTTGCCTGGAATATGAGATGGCTCGGAATGAGTAAACTCATAGAGGGCAGGTTTTTTTGACATTTTTATCTTTGTGTGTTTGTGTTTGTGTGGACACTGATGTTGGGTTTGGGAAAGCTGATCTCTTTTTCAGAGCGGTGCCTCTCCCCTGAGCCGTTGCCAGGTTGACGTGAGGTAGTGTATCCATAAACTACGGGTAAGGAATTGATTAATTCTTCTTTTTCTTTTGGACACTACAGTGGTCTCATGATGCGCATTTGGCCGCACAAGTTATCTGTTACTGCTTTTAAGTGTATGTAGTAGGAGACTTGAATTTCTTGCTCTGTGTTTGTGTTTTCTGTCATTGCAGGTACACCCAGTATATCAACCACAACCACTAGGAGATTACTGGTTTTGTATTGTGAATATTTCTTCTATTTTCCTTATCACATTGTTTTACAACGCAGCAGCATACCTTTATGGTCCTGACTAAAGCCATGACACCGTTCTGGTTCTTTTTTGGCTGAAACATGTTGACCAGAGTGCGTCTACCATATGCTGTTATTTTTTCAAACTGCAATATGCACTGTTTTTAGGTCTCGGCTAGCGTGGCTGCGCACATGCACAGCTCGCTCGGCGAGATTTAATGATTCTGAGGGAATTCTGTAAAGGGCTTCAAGACCCGCCCCTCTTTCCCATTGGCTGGCGTCACCGTTTATGCTAAACGGTGGCCAGCCATTGGGAAAGACCACTTTGTAACGTGGACTTTTCCATTTTTAAGATGGCCCACTTGGACGGGCTCGTCTGTCTTCCTCTCGTCGGGAAAGGTTTCTGATCTTTATGGGGCCATGTGTTTCAAACACATGGCCCCATAAAGACAAGCTCCGCCGCGTGTTTATTTTTGCATCTCGCTAAACCGTGGTATCCTGGCGAGCGTGCACTCCAGCCATCATAACTCCTCTCCTCCACTACCCGACACCCCCCCGCGACCTCCCGCGTCTCGGACAACGCAACCAACGATAGTAAATTTTGCTGCTGCAAAACCGGGATCGCAGGCAGCTCCGCCAATGCACCTCACTCCACTGCGCATTGCTACAGTTATACCAATATTTCTCACACGGAGTGTGGCTTTCTCTTGCAATGTTCACTAGTGTTTTATACTATTTATATAATGTGTAACGTAACTGGTGCTCATGTAAAGCGCTCCAATACCTTTGGGTCGAGTTCGTGCTATATAAAAATGCAAAAAATAAAAATAAAAATAAAAAAGTGGTCATCCTAACACTGCTTTGTCAATGCACGTCACATAAATAATGCCTCGTTTCACTATAAGCATCACGGTGGGCATAAAAAGATCTTCTCGGGCGCTTCACTTCAGTAACTTCTTTTATACCAGGGGTCTTCAAACTGTGGGGCGCGACCCCCAGGGGGGCCGTGGAGTGATGCAAAGGGGGTCGCGCCTTCCCAGTCACACTTCTGCTCAGGCCCAAGGGCTTCAGCCACCCCCCCCCCCCACACTTCACCCGTCCGGGCTGCTGCAGTGAAACTTGAGCTGCTGGGGGCTCAGGTGGGCAGTGTCTGGATTCCTATCTCCGGCACCCCCGTGTTTTTTCACAGGTCTTTAAAGACCATTTAACATGCCTTTGTAAACTGCTTACAGAGGCTTAGGTTTTTTTGCTGGTTCCAGTACCCCCTGGGTCCCCACTGTGCCTATTCCTTACATTTGGATTTTACATTCACTGCGTAGTGTGAGAATGCATTTCATGGAAAGGAATACAAAGTTGGCTTCCTGGGGGCGCCGTGAGTGAAAGTTTATTGTGCTTTTGAAGCACCTGCTGCAGCGTTTCTTTCCCCAGCAATCTCCAGGCCTCACATAAATGTCAAGATAACTTGTGTGATTAATTATCTTCCTGGAGAGAGATCAGAATGTTGTATAGTTGAGGTTTTGACTTAGGTGATGTTAGTGCAGAGGGTTAATATGCCTGCTGCAAAGAACGTGTACCAAGTAGATTACAGAGTGCTTATGATGTGAAGAGATCAGCAGGTTACTGCTTTCAAAAGAGACATCCTTTTGTTACTTGCAATTTATAACTTAAAGTCCTAATAGAGAATAGTGAGCTATTAACTTTCATCCTAGAACAGCATGCACACTACAAAGAATACATTATTAGACCATTGATTAATGTTGCAAAAAGGGTTAATTTGGCTAGAAATCAATTCTTATTATTAAAAGAAACTCCCAACTATGCTGTTTCTTTTTCGACTCTGCGTTTGTGCTTCTCCACACCAAGCACTCTTGAACTATACTGCCTACCAGTATGGATGACATGTGACTCCTATACTTTTAGTCCTTTGGCTTATGTAACATTTCCTATACACTGATTTACACACTTATGATTGATTGTCTCTGTGTAATGTGTGTGTGATGCAAAGTGCTCGGACACCCTACACTGGTATGAGTGGCACTATATAACTAATTCAATGCATCTGAGAGTGTGGGGTTATGGAGACTTGGTCACTGTTAAAGGGTGCTAGTGAGAGAATCCGTGGTGGGGGTGGTCATTGTGGGGGGCACCAACAAACATTGTCGCACAGGGCACCACCAGCACTAAAGCCGGCCCTGGGAAGTATGCACAGATAAGCGCTGAAAATACCGCTTTAGGTGACTGCTTTTTTTTGTACCGACTGGGCCACCAAAATAATCTGCTGGCAACCCTAACCATAGGACTGGAAGTTTGTTGCAGGATCAGCACATTATTTATTTCCTTCACCCTCGATCCCCGATTAATGCCGCAATAGTTTAACTTAGATATTAAAGTCTACGCCCCCGTCAATAACATGCTGAGTTACTTCATGGGTCTGGGAATGCACCCTGCATTCAGACAACTCATTCCTCATTCTCGCCCTTTCATTGTCACGCTCACCTTGCACTCACAGCGATCACAATGCACTCACACTGATCACCATGCACTTGCACCATTCACCCGCTCACCCTGCACTCACAGCGATCACAATGCACTCACACTGATCACCATGCACTTGCACCATTCACCCGCTCACCTTGCACTCACAGTGATCACAATGCACTCACACTGATCACCATGCACTTGCACCATTCACCCGCTCACCTTGCACTCACAGTGATCACAATGCACTCACACTGATCACCATGCACTTGCACCATTCACCCGCTCACCTTGCACTCACAGTGATCACTCTGCTCTCAAAATGCACTTGTCCTGCTCACACTATACCTCAACCTGCAGTCACACGAGTACACTACTCATCCTGCACTTATGTGACACTTCACTCACCTGTCCCCCTCACTACTCAATATGCAACTCACTCAAACAAGCCCATCAGTAATCATACATTCATTCATCCCATTCTGAACTTGCATCCGCACCCAAAATGAGAGAGGACAGCAAGGGAGTGAGAGAATTTGATTGAAGAGGTCTGGGATGAGGAGAAATGTGAATTGCCGAAGAGAAGTGTGGACACGCAAGAAGTGAGTGTGATCCAAAGGTGAGGGCTTCTGTTAGAACAAAGGGGAGATGTGAAAGAGGAATGGGGGGACTGGAGAGGTGTAAGATACAAATAGACAAAAATTTGAATGAAGAGACGAGGTGAATGAGAAGTGCTGAGGGGCACGGGAGGTGACAGGGCCAGAGAGGCCATGAGATACATGTGAGAGACTGTTAGAGATGAGGACAGTGAAAGGACAGAATGGCAAGAGGTGATTAAAGGTGAAGTGAGAGGTTGAATGGGGAGAGTTCAGAAGTTGTAAAAAGGGGTGAAAGAAAATGACCTGCAAAGTGAGAGAGGGATCCGGGGTTAGGAGAGGAGAGAGGGATGGAAGGGAGGGGGTGAGAGGAAAGCTGCATGGGTAAAAGGCTTAACTCTACACAAAACCGCCAGGGTTTTAAGGGACCCCTGCTTCTTCCGGTCAGGGCCAGGTGAGCTTCTAATGTGGCAGCACGTATTGCTGCAGAGTGGAAGGCCCTTCACAAAGGTTGACTTGAAATCTTTCTGATGATAATTGCTGTATTTTGGTTATAAATGGGTACTGATTGGGTGAAATCTTTCCTCAGCTTTACTGTGTGTAACAAATATCAAAATAATGAAGCAATGCTATCCCAAAATACGCGGCATCACATAACCGTATTTACATTTTCATCCCACGCAATTTAGTCAACAGGTTTAGACATTTTTGTCAAGAGGGGGTCCTTACGCCTCAAAATGTTGACAGGGGGGTCTCGGCATCCAAAAGTTTGAAGACCTCTGTTTTATACGTATAATCAGTTCCCTCACAGCTCTCCCAAAGCACCTCAGTTTACAACCTCAAAATTCTACCGTATAGAGAACACTCAGCTCCGCAAATACGCCTCACTGTAATGCCTTCTGCTGTTAATATACTGTGACCACACACTGGTCATAGAAAGACCTTCACGTTTGTGCGTATACTCTACGCTCTGCACGGTCTGGGACTTCCATTCTGGCTCTGGATAATCTATACTGCACTATAAGGATGAAACACTCATGGTGTGCCACGCCTCACTGCTGATCATTATGGCCGATCACACTTTACATGGGTACAGTTGGGTGGATACATCCGTGAAGAATTCCTTCTCTAAATTTGTGATCCAACCAAACTAACGCATCTTTTACACTATCGATATAATGTTGACGTAGGGATCAGCACTTAAAATTTCTTTCGGGGATAGTGGTTTAGAGGCGACACCCTTCATACTCGCTCTTAAGTTCATGTGCGAGGGGCCATTTCATCAGCCTATCAAGCAGCATGAGGGGGTTCTCTTCTTTCTACGCCGCAAGGCAGTTTACGTGTGTGGTATTTTAGAACACGTGTGCCCTTTCGGTCATTTTGAAGCGAGCACAGGTACCTTCTTCTTCCCAATTTACAGCAGTGATTGGGCGTGATACTCCCAACATGTAGACCGTGTAAAACGCTTCCCTGTTACAACCTCACTCGAAGCAATGTTGGGTAACTTTCCTCTTATGTTTTACCCGAAGCAACTTGTTAGGGCCCATCTAAGCAATATTTGGTGTAAGGAGCCCACCTTCCCCAGGATTGTTTGCGTCTGAGGCTCCCCAATTCTCCATTCCTCCCAGCAGTTTGGCTTGTCGGCCGACTTTGAAGCAGGGAAACCAGGATTGAGTCTTGGCTGGAGACTCAAACATCTCAAACATCTTGTGATTCTGGGTAAATCACATAATTTCCCCGTTCCTAACAATGAATGATAGTGTCCGTCTGTGATACAACTATACCCCAAGTTCGCATTATATAACACAGTACTGCAAAAAAAAACCACTAAATTTACCACGCGCACTTTTTGAAAATCCGATCATGAATGAATGAATGAATTCGGATTTCTAAAGCGCGGGTAGCTGCCCTGAGGCGTCCAAGCGCTAAGCATATCACTGAAGTTTGAGTAAGGAGGAAGGCAGATTCAGTACCATGGTTATGTGGTGAACAGGAGCGTTTTCAGCTGTTTGCGAAAAGAGAGAATGTCGGGGTTTGATCTGAGATGCTGGGGTAGGGCGTTCCACTTTTTAGCCACATTGAAGGAGAAAGAGCGGCCTCCGGATCTTGATTTCTTTGTTTGCGGTACAATGGCTAGATTTGCAGAAGTGGAGCGCAACTGTCTGGTGGGTATATAGGGTGTGATGAGAGGGAGGTTGATGGTCGGGCCTTGCGACCAGAAAGTCTGGTGTGCGATGCAGAGTGATTTGAAGTCTACTCTTTCCTTTACATGGAGCCAGTGCAGTTTCCTCAGTCCGGACTTTACTGAGGATCTGCGAGGAATTTGTAAGAGTGTTCTGGCTGCGCAGTTCTGTATTAATTGTAGTTTGCGCAAGGTGAAGTCGGGAGCTCCGAGATATAATGCGTTTCCATAGTCCAGCCGCGATTGGATCAGGCCCAGGACTACGGGTTTTCTTGCTTCAAAGGGGAGTAGAGGCAAAATCTTCCTAATGACTCTCAGGATACCAAAACAGGTGGCAGAAAGTTTTGTAGCCTGTTGGTCAAAGGACAGGGACCTGTCGAGCCAGACACCAAGGCTCTTAATGGCGTCTTTGGGTGTTGGGGCCGGACCTAGGCTGGTGGGCCAGAGATTGTCTATGGTCGATGGTAGAATGTGACCCAGGAGCATGAGCTCTGTCTTGTCTCCATTAAGTTTGAGACAAGACTTGGTCATCCAGCATTTGACCGTATCCAGGCAGCCTGCAAGATCTACATTTGCCGACGTACCGCCCGCCTGTGCCAGGGAGACCACCAGCTGGGTATCATGTCTCGCATTTTATTAAGTTAAAGCCATTTGCTTTGCTATACAATAGCAAATGGCTTTAACTTAATCAAAGGCGAGACCTATTGGATTTTTAATGCTTGTTAATCCTGGCACCAGTAGTGAAGTAATAAAGGTCTTGTCGCTCCTGATAGCTAGTTTTAATTCCCTTCACATGATCACTATTTTTGTTTTTGCGCTGCGCCCATCACTCAAGAGAAAGTTCTAGTTATCATCGTGGTTTAGCAAATCCCCATTAGGATTAAAACAATCCCTGAGCTCCTCACAGTGAGGGGGTTGTAGCCCTTGACGGGGCTAGGGGTCCCCGTCAAGAGGAGAATCCCAGATGATGAAGCATGCCACCTCGGTGGGTGATGGGATTAAGTCCTTAATATAGGACTCCTTATCTAGTCTGCATATGTCTCTCTACAGTCATACTCTTTCTTGTTCAGACCCGAGGTTATTTTGTGTATTATGAGTATTGTTGGGGAATTTTTCCTCGCAGGTCTATAAATATTCTCTAGGACCCCCTTTACCGTTTTGTTTTTTCCTACTAGTAGGAACAGGCCATTTAATTATCGCTTTAACCATATAAGAATCCATTGCACATCCATTAGGAGGGAGGACATATCCTAAAATTTCTACATTAACAAGGCCTAAATGCATTGCCTTATATTTGCAGGGAGGGAGTTGGAAAGGATGTCTTTCACTCATCCTTGATACATAGCAGTCGATAAACCCTCTTAAATCTAGCTTGGAGAAAAGCTTTTCTCCTTGAACTGCATCTAGAATGTTGGAAATCAAAGACAAAAATAGCAGTCTTTTATTTTTAGTTTGCTAAGCCCTTTACAATCAATGCATGAACAAAGTTCTGTAGATTTATTATTGGGAATCAAAAATAAGGAAGCTCCCACAGGTGATTTTAAAGGCATAGTCAACCCATTTTTTTTAATTGATGTCTAGATAATCTAGAGAACTGTCTTTTCCAGGAAATATGATGAGAAGATTGGGCAAAAGGGTGCAACAGCATCAGGAATCAGATCTATGAAACAATCGTATGCACTGGTCTATGCAGTGGTAGCTCTCTTTCCTTGGGTACAGAAAACACATATGAAAATTCTTGGTAGGCCTCAGGAATATGATAAATCTGGGCTATAGTCTTAATGGTCTGAACTTAACTCTTATACTGTTCTTGCAGCTCAACTTTGTTCCAGATTCTGGTGCTGTGAGAGAAACAAAAGCTGGAACATAAAAACAAGTTTCTTGCTTCCCAGTTAATGTAAGGATTATGCCTTATTAGCCAGGTTATACCATGAATTACTGTAAAATGTGGTGTGGTTTTTAAGCCATAAATGATTTTATAATCTGCTAACTTAACGAGAAGGCCTTTCGTTTTTTTTCCAGAGTATTATATAGCGCAAACTTGACCCGAAGGTTTCAGGTATCAGAGAGCTTTACATAAGCACCAGTTGCGTAACACATTGACACATTCATTTTTGTTAGGCACGGGGAGATTAAGTGATTAAGTGCTCAGTAACTAATGCAGAAGCCATCAAGGTGCAATCTACAGCCTCAACACCAATTGGATTCTCCTTTTATGTCAGTGGTTCACTAATATCTTTTGCCCACTGGATATCTATTAAGGTATTAGAGGTTCAGGATAGAAACCTGAGATTCACCCACACCATTAGTAGCAAATCACTGACTTTCTTGGATGTAGAAATATTCCCTGAAAGGGTAACACTACCAACTGACTCATACCAGAAACCAACTGGCAAAAACAGTCTTTGCAACTTTGACAGTTTTCAACCTTGTCCTTTATGGGAGAACCTACCCTATGGGCACTTCCTCCATCTCAGACAGAACTGCAGTCCCACTAACAACTTTAAACGACAAGCTGACAATCTAGCAGACAAACAGTGGGCATGTAAATTTTAACCCCGGCAGAGCTTGCAGAGTGGATCTGCATGGAGGTCCACGGAGTTGAGGGGGAAGCTCCGTGGAACTCCGCTCCACCACCCACCTCCACCCCACCTAATAAAATAATAGTGACAAAGAAATTTAAAAGAAATAAAAGTCAACTACCTGTTTTGAGGCGTGCCCGGGCTGCCCTCCTCATCATACATCTTGCACGAACTGTGCACGTGCGCGCACATGCGCATACCTCTTACACGAACTGTGCATGTGTGTGCACATGCATGCGCAGTTCGTACAAGAGGTACGGCGAGGAGGAGGACGGCAGCCCGGGGATGCCGCAATACAGGTAAGTGGCTTTTATTTCTTCTAAATTTCTTTGACACTATTATTTTATTAGGTGGGGTGGAGGCGGGGGCCAATTTAGCAGGGGGTGCTGGCTAACTCCGCTCCGCTGCGGAGTCTGAGTTTTTTCTGCACTCGGCGTTCTCAGAGGAGCGCAGAGTAGGGAAATCTCCGCAGACTCCGCTGGCGGAGCGGAGTTCTCCGCCCACGCTTAGTAAAAGGGCCAGAAACCAAAACTGTGATGCATTGCTTGAGACACAAGTGAGAGAGAACACAGAACCTTCACTATTATGCATAACTACATATAACATTGCTTCAGACAGCATAAAGAAATTCATCAGACGTATCTGGCGTATCCTTAACACTGGACTGTTCTCACATAAATGAGCAAGAAACCTAAGAGACACACTGGCACACGCAAGATCCAGGCAGAAAATAAGACCTACTAAAACCATACACAAATACCTTAGAGGCCTACCAGAGTAGTAGTAAGACACTGCCCATGTGGCCAGTGTAGTGTTTGCCATCTTATAGCACCAACAAAATAAATTGACTTGGGTCTAGGCTCCCCCTGGCAACTTAGAAAGCACACAAATTGCAATACAAAACAGGTCATTTACATGATAACCTGTCCTTGCGATCTTTTATTTATTTATTTTATTTGAAAAGTTTTATATAGCGCTGGCTAGACCCGGAGGTATCAGAGCGCTTTAAATGAGGACGAGCATTGTTTCATAGCATAGTTACAAGTTACATTGTTACAAGATACACAGTTTTCCAGCATAGTTACCAGTTGCTGGAGCGCAGTTGCATGCGTTAAAAAACGAATACTGAAGGGAAAAAGCAGGCAAGGGGAGAGATTCAGGGGAGAGAGGATATGAGCAGGAGAGGAAGACCAAGAATGAAAGAGGGGAAGGGGTGGCGGAGGGAGAAGGAAACTTAACCGGGAGACACGGAAAACAGTGTCCAACGTCCGGTGTGCTGTGATCCCAGTGGAAATGGTGTCGTTCCCACACCTCCGCTGTGTGTGTCCCCCTTTATGCTGTGGACTCTCTCAGAGGGATCTCTGAGACTCCAGGGCATAGATACTGGATCCCTCCCCAACAAGGGGATAGGGAGTGCTTTGGCAAGGGGCGCCATTCCCACACCTCTGCTGTGTGGGACTCCCTTGACGCTGTGGACTCTCTCAGAGGGGTCTCTGATGCTCCAGGGAATAAATGCTGGATCCCTCCCAAACAAGGGGAGAAGGAGTGCTTTGGTAAGGGGCACATGGATTACATTAGTTACAGATCCAAAATCCAATACAGATGAAACAAGTCCCCAGGAGAGGAAAGAGGGAAAATGTGGGAGCGGGAGCGAGGGTCAGGGGGCTGGGAAGTGGATCAAATCAGGCAGATCAGCAGTGGGAGTGGAAAACCTTGGGGGGGGGGCCAAGAATGTAAAGAAAACGGGTCCAAAGCTTAGCTGGGGTCTCATAGACATTAAGTCCAGTCTCAAGTTAGGTAAAAAGTATTTCTGGTTCATCGCCTGCACTGTCCGGCTTCTCCCACTGCACCGGCGTTTTTCCCCGCTTCGAGTCTTGCATATACCACTCGGCTGCAATGAGGACCGCCATGAGGATCTTGACAGCTGAATCCTCAGGGAAATAAAATAGACTGCAAGTCGGATGCGTGTCCCCCACAGTAACAGTGAGCCCTGGAGACTAAGGCAGTTCAATTATAGCACTTGGAGGAGGCAATCATGATAGCAACTCTTCGTGCCTCTGTCTAAGCCCTCTCGCACTCAGCCAGCAGTTCTAAGATGGCCGCTGCAAACTACACAGATCCACTCTAAAATGCCCAGAGTGAAGTGAGGACTAGCACCAGTGTGGGGAGACATAGTGATTGACGCATCTGGAGGGCCCAGAGGGGCAAATTAGGAGGAGGAGGGAAGAAAGGGCCTGAGGTCATGTGCCTGGCCACTCCGATCGACATCTTATGGTGCGCTGAAGGGCACAAGCTCGGTTTTATGAGTGGCAACAGCAGTGGATCGGCTGGGGTCAATTTGCACTGCTTGTAGTCATATAGTACTTTGCTTTGCAATTTCTACCTCTGGCCCAGACACAGGCCCCTACCCAAAACAAACGCTAGGTGCCCAGTGAGGTGGTGGCGCTGACCCTTGGCATAGGTGACCATTTTCATGGGATGCCGGCTCTTGCGCGCAGGTTAGCTCCTGGTGACCACTGGACATGGATGGGCTGCGCTCTGATCTCAAATACATAGGCATGACAACAGGAAAGTGAGCACAAGGATTTGATAACAAAGAAGTAATATTCGCTGCAAACACAACACCACCGAAATGGCAGAACACTACATAAACACTAGCCACTCCATAAAAGATCTCAAATGAATCATCCTACAACAGGTTATCACCAAAGGCAGGCATCTGGAGAAAATGCTATTCAAGAAAGAGCAATGATGATTTATAAACTGTCTCTGCACAAACAAGAACTGAATGATGACATTCCATGGTGGAATCTTTTGTAAATGACTTAAACTAACCAATACTTATCAAGTACACTTTTTTACATTATGCATTGCATCGAATGGGGCCCTAATACACTCCTTTCAGAATATCTTCACTGCGTCATAATGACTCCTGTCCCCTATAGTTTTATTAGACATGCACTATACATGGCATACAACATTAGCCGTCTGGCAATGACTCGAGTTTATTAAAGTTTTATCATAGCCCTCATAAAGTACCTTACACCAGACACTGTCAGCATTGAGTGCTAACTCATGTACTCTACAATCCGAGCACTATTTGTAGACACCGAGGTGAGACTACAGTTTTAGACACTCTCCACCCCACGTAACACAATATGAGCCATAATCAGTGGAGATGGCACCCAACACTTCAGAGGCCTTATTATCCATTAGGCACAGATAAGCGGCCAGAATAACACATGCGCCACACATTCTGAGCGGTATGTTTTGCCATTGAGCATCCGGAATATTGTAGGCGTTAATAAACATTTCTCTTCGAAGGCGTAACTACATTTCCTGACCTTGCCGCCTCATGTGGCCCTATGACAGCAAATAACAAAGGAAAGACCCCACCCTTCAGCATACCTGTCAAGGTTTTAGATTGCTTATGTGTGACATTTTGAAAATGTCATTGAAATTATGAGTGACATTCAACGACTATGAGTGACACTTTCTCGCGAGCAAAATCAAGTAATGAAGAGGAAAACATATAAATATTAGAAATTACACCCATTTGAGCAACCAGAAACTCTAAGAAGATCCTAAAATTGCTGAAAATAGAAGGGCACTTTGGGACCTGACTGTACCAAATAGGATGTGTGAGGCCCCAACGTGGATGATCTCAGATTCATGCTGATAAAATATCATAATTCCTGTGTCACTACTAGTCCATCATTGTGTCCCTCAACGACCATGGGATCACCCACTATACCCCCTCCCAAAAAACTGCCCTTTGCTTTTCTTCATATCCTGTCAGTCTACCATTAAGTCTCCAGCCTCCTGTAATACTGTGCAGCCAGGTAGTTTATTGTGCATCCAGTCCTGCCAAGTACCACGCATCAGGCGTTAGACTGGTGCATTTCAGTGTGGTGATCCGCATCACCGCACTGAAATGCAAAGTCACACATTTATAGCGTCTCCTCATCTGCCATGCTGGAGCGCTGTAGCACCACTGTCAGGAAGCAGGCTGCAGCACACGATCCGCGCTGCTTTCAGCAGTATTGGGGGCACGCTCTCGACTGGCTTAGGCAGACAGGCTGACGCTACAGTGTAACAAAATGTTTGTAAACTGACCCACCGGCATCGCGCTGGGCATTACGATTCTCTGTGACTGTTCATGTCACATGACGAGTGCGCCATATGCACAATAGCCAATTGCTACTTCCGAGACAGCCAGTAGCTGACAGACTCTCGTGAGTAATTGAAAAATTGGCGAGTCGGCCCGGCCGCGGGCGATTTTGACACTCTGTCTGTGCAATCGATATATGTGACACTATCGGCCCACAGTGGCGGCCCAACCTGGGCCGCCGTAGTGGCAGTGGCAGTGGCAGTGGCAGTGCCTCACAGTGCACAGTCTGGCAGCACTGTGAGGCTGTGAAGCAACCATAATTTGAGAATGCTGTGGTAGGCGGCGGCAAGTCCTCGACACGACTCCTAGACCGCGGCTGCAGCCGAGCCCGTCATGCGCGGGGGGTGGATGGAGTCATCGTAGCATAGTACCAATATCAGCAACAGTTGTCACAAAACACATAAGTACATAAATAAACCACACGACACTATTGTAAGTGGAGAAATATTGCTGCAGGTTTATTAGCATAAACAATATGCAAACATGGTGGGTTATCTTACGGGCGATCCCAGGGCAGGCCAGCCCCTATGCCGCCTGCCCGTCTGATAAGCCTAGAGTCACCATGGCAACGCCAGATGGTGTATACCAACTATTGGGAGGGGCCACCCCTCCCATCCGTGGACCCCCAGTCCACTTGCTTCACACGCCCCCACCCCGTGAGGGGTGGGCGGAGCATACATGGCAGCCCCCGGTTGCTCAGACCCACAACCGCCTGTCGGCTAACGGGGCGCCGTCGTTCTTCCAGGGGACAACGCTAAAACATCCCTGGGTATCCTGGCTTAGCACGCGGTGCTGCTGCATGCTGTACCCCTTGGTATGTGCAGACCCTGGATCGCCCTGTAACTCCCCCGCAGCCTTGGGAGTGGCCACCGTCACTACCAGGGCCCCCCACCAAGGTAGACCTATTTACTTACAAACTGCTGCAGCCAAAGCTTCCCCATGGTCCAGTAGGAAAAGGTCCCAGCCTAAACTAGAGAGGTGCACCCCATCTCCCTCCAGGCACCCTGTGGACTTTGCGTGTATAAGACCATGCCTGATGAAGCCAAGACCTCTTTGCTGTGCGCAACTGCGCATGGCTACCGGTAGGCCTATATACCTAGAGCCTACTGATACCGGGCTTCTCCCAGGTCCAGCTAAACTAGTCTACGCCCAACCGGATCGGCGGCCAGCGTGCACCATCAGGACAGGTTCCCCCATCCTTTCTAAACTCCCCCGTGGATTTTTGACTGAAATGACCTTAAACCTAAAATAGGCGATGGTCCAAAGTTGCCTTGGCATGGCTAAAGAACAATCCCTTTGACAAGACACTCCTGCCTGGCAGTGCCAATGCGGGAGGAGGTAAGAGTTGACAAGCCCGCCTTACTTCCTCTTACACTCCGTTGGAGTACGCCCATCATATTCCATCAGTCACCACCACATGTGAAGCCTTGCCCTCCCAAAATTCTGCTAGTATACCAGGGAGAGACAGGACAGAGTGACCACAGAGGAGAACAACGTGTAAAATTCTTTTCTAATTTGACTACTGGGAAAGCCAACTGTTCTCCTGCTGATTTGTAGCCCAAAAGTGTTACCCTGTGTTTCCTTTAATCATATGGACCATAAGCCCCGTTGGAAGGCCACTTCCACAACCTGAATGGCTGCCAGCAGTGCTGGAGGGCGGGAGAAGTTATCCGGTACCGATACTCGCATCAAAGGTACCTGTTTTGTCGGACTCAAGGACGGGCTACTAATTGAGCCCCCAGGCTCCGCCCTAGTATCCAGAGGTCAAATCCAGGCCCCTCCAAGTTCTGCTGCTTCACCTGCCTGTTAACACGAATCCCAGGGCAGACCACCGGCCTGAAACCCATGCTTGGCAATGCCTGAGCTAAAATACTTGTGAACAGCATGACAACAGGCTAACCACCAGCATTGCGTTCTGAAAGTTTCTGACCTGCCAAGAAACATAAGCATAACTAAAGCAACTGGCACCATGCCATAAAAGTATCAATTCAGCCTTCTATGAATGCAAAAAATGTGCTCTTGTGGCGATCCGAGTAGTGCTCCCTCCAAGCCAGCAGCCCTACCCAGGCAACCCGCACCCTCTTGGCACTGGCACACTCCCACCCCAGCTGCCCTAGAGTGCCTGGTCGTGTGTAGCCACAACCCACATTTCATCAATGCCGTTATATCGGGGTATGATGACACACATCTAACTGTACTGCTGAGTGCCCGTTGCACCATCGCAGGAATGCCTTTGCCTGCTCAGAATCTGGCTGCAGAGTTGGATGACATTGACACCCCAGCCCAGGGCGAAAATGGCAGCTTTACAGTTTCTGGTGCTATAGGCGGTACCCGTACCCTGATGGAACAGAATGTAATTCCCTTGCTCCTGTTGAGCACGAACCCAAAACCAGTTGCTCACCATGGTTCAATACCTTCCTGCTGCTAATCATTTCCTAGCAGAAGTTGACAAATCTATGTTCTGCAATGGCACTACTTCGCAGCCTGCACCTTTCTGCCAGTGCCGAAAAGACCTTTGTCATGCTGCCTGCCTAATCAATCCTGCCCTGTTCTAGAAGCGCCCGCTTCAGCCTTAGAGCAAACAATTCGCCAGTAACCCCAAACTGGTCCTGATGCGAGACAAACCCTGCCCAGGCACAAAAGTGAGCCTACTCACTAATAGCAGGTCTAACAGCGTCAACAGGCATCCTCACCTTACAATAGGCGTGATGGAGTAAGGGTATCCAGTGAGAATCAAGATGGCAGTTTCCCATCTGACCAACCGTGGTGGGAACCACTCCTGTATATTCTAGTACACATGGTCCCAGTTCACCTGTCACTGCCGGATGTACGTGACCTAGGTACATGGTCCCCTAGCATGGCTGCATGCCATTGAGACCAACATCCAGTCCCCGATAAGTACCACTATCTGCCTACGCTACAATCTTGCCTGGCGTTCCTTCATGCCCAGGTATACCACGCGATGATTGCTCTCCTCCGTCACTTGACATGACCACACCTAGAAGAACAAACACCGCGAGAAGAAGCGGCCAATGACCTGCCCCAAGACTCTACGAAATCCTCCTACCGAATGATGTGGGAGCTCGCCACCAACCTCTGTCCCAGCCTGCCAACCCCACAAGAATTTGGACCCCTCTTGCTCCAAGAATTGGAGGGGGGGGGGGCGGGGAGGGGCAGTCCTGTCTGGAGATTGTTTGGGTGCAAATATCAGTACCACGAGAACCTGATGTGTTTAATACTAATAACCGTAGTTACAACTCAACAGCACAGGGCGGATGCCCCCCCCCCCGTCTTACAACCGTGTGACAAGCAGGGAGATTAAGGAAGGCTAACCCCAGTCAGACACAGGAAGACCCACCACGTGGCTGTGCCCAACAAACCCATCCCGCATAAAACCGACCTGCTGGAAAGACAACAAGAGCCTAACGCTCTACACCCGCGGATGACCCAGGAAGTAACCAGTCGGTTAACAATCGCGTAACTAACAACGGACATCCTTTCAGCATCTGAAGGGCTAGCCATTTCAGAAGTAACCTGGGACCCTAATGCCAGGCATCAGAGCAGGCCTCGGCATCTGTGATGTGTGTGATCTTAGCCCACTTCCGTGTGAGCCAGGGCCCGCGATGCCTACTTATTTCACGATCGCTGAAGCACACGTAAATCACCCTAGCTGTACCTTGCCGCTAGGTCCTCCTACCCTAAGGAGTCCCAATGAACGACCAGGTAACATTAACACTCACTCAACACAGGCGTAACTCTTTGCTTAGCCTGGGTGCTGGATGCAAGGTGCACCTCCCCCTGCTCCCGACCATAGTGGTGAAGCGTCCCAGGAGTGCCCGGCTAATATAACAGACCCCGACAGACCGAGGGAGCCCTGCGCAGCTACAAGTGTTTGCCAGAGGCAACTGGTCTGCAGGGCTACCCAGCATGCTCAGGCACTGGCTATCGCATACAGGCCGGCCACCAACACACCGCGCATTTACTAGGTGTTCCAGTCCACTCTGTCTCATTTGCCAATGAAACAAAGCGTTGAAACCAGGCCCCTAAGACGGGTGCTGACCCCAGCAGATTAAACCTCCCGCCTCGCCTGTGAGGACCGCACAGCCAATCCACTCCCGCTGTACTGACCAGAGTACGCGGATGACAATCTCAACAAGGCACCCTGACCATTTAGGTACGCACGCCCCATCACATTAATCTGGGATTGGCCGTAGATGACAGAACGACAACACCAGTGTTCTAGTTGGATTCCCAGCCGACTGACGAAAAACGCACGCGGTTTGCCAGTGTACAAAGGCCGCCTAAAGTAATTCCAAAAACCGCGAAGCATAACCGGGTGCAGGGCAGGAACGGTATGCTCCCGCTGCTCATGCACAATACCTGTGTAGGGAACACTACAATAAGTACCATGTTCCAACCGGGTAGGTAACTGCACAGCCAGTCTAACACCGCTGTGCTGCCCAGAGGACACGGTTGACGATCTCAGCACTGGCACCCTGCCCAATACGGAACACACACCCCATCGCATTAATTTGGTATTGGCAACCAGAAGACAGGCATAACCTCAACACCCTAAAATAATCGAATTAACCGCAGACTGAGAAGAGGAACGCATGCGGCTTCCCGAGAAACCAGGCACCCTAGGTCATTTCAACCGCAAAGAAAACATCCCTGGGGTGCATGGTAGGAGCATATCGTTCCAGGGGAATCGGGAACACCAGAATGGTGACCAGTGTTCCCCCAGTGGGTAACTGTGCCAAAGGCACTCAGGCCTCTCCTGGACAAAGCCGCTCCTCATACCGGGAAACGTGCCTTGCTTTGCAGGCCGAGACACCTTGTGTTTGAATGCACGCCGTGCCACACATGAGCACGCCCGTGCGAAAGTCATGACAGTTCAATGCAGAAAGTAGGTGCTAAGTGGCAGCCAATAAACCAACTCAAAATTGCGCATGCATGCCTAACTCACCCCTCCGACAGGAAACTAGGCAACCCATGAATGCGTAGGAGTATGTGGAACCCACATCACCTGGTTGGGCGGCCCTGGCATCTGGAACACCACCCGATTTCAACTAGTCCGCTGGCCCTGACATGCGTGACCCCGGCCACAATAACCCGGGAGACCCGATATGCGCCTACATGTCTGGCTGCTGAGCATCGTGTCTGGCCAAAAAACGCTCTTACAATGAGATTGTTGAACCCAAATACGGATGCAGTTCAAACCAGAGCCAGCAGAATTCAAAAGGAAATCCTGTTCCCTTATTTCTAGCCAGACGTATTCTACCTGTTTAAAACTTCTTGACCAAATCTCCCTACCTCTCCAATCGCAAGTAATCATAACAACAAGAGAGCACGTTCCCGTAGGTAAATCGGCGCAAATAATAGATGGTTCTTGTTACCCAACTCGATGGAACTCATTAGTCGCCTCAGGAGGATGAAAGGCTGAGCAATAAGGTAACTTGCCACTGAATAACAGATTGTTCCTGGTGCCCAACTCAATGGTACTCATTTAACGACCTCAAATGGATGCAAGGCTGAGCCGTTAAGTAACCTGGTACTAAGTAACAGATGCCACTTGTTACCCAACTCCAAGGTACTCATTTTATCGATCTCATATGGATGAAAGGCTTAGCAAGTAGGTGACTTGGCACTTAATAGCAGATGGTTCTAGTAACCCAACTCAGTGGTACGCAATTAATCAACCTCAGCTGGGTGAAAGGCTGAGCAATCGAAACAGTGACCCAGAGGTCGGACACCAGTCCCTGTAGGGGGGGGGGGGGGTATTAGTTCACTGCGCCACCGGACCCGGTCCTATTACTACACTAAAGACCACTTTGTAGAAGAAACAACTAGACTAGTGAAATACTTCAGCCTATGGGTTTCAGACTCCTGCGCATTTGCAGAGGGCCTCCCCCCCCCCTTGCTGTAGCCTGTCTCGAGTCAACCTCGCTCGATATGGGGCGCAATCCTACCATGGATTCAACCCAGATATTGACTGGGGGTGAGAGTCTGCCGGTTTCAGCACCCCGTCCATCATCTCCCTGCGTTTGCCCAAAGCCTTATCTTCGCCATTACCAGGCACATCCAGCTTTCAGCTGATCCTGTCTGCTGAAACAATCTTCAGAACCATTTCCCCCTTTTCTCTGACCAAAGCACGACACAGCAGACCTGCACCGGAGATCCTGCACTCCGAACAAGACCAAGTGAAGCAAGCTGAGTGGGGCCACACCCGCCGGGGCAGCGCACCAGACCCCACAAAAGAGAAGCCGAGCGAAGAGCAAAGTGCCCGGCGGCTGGCGCAATGTAGCGGAGCTGGGCAACCAGCGTGGAAAGGAGCCCCGCTGCCAAGGGCCTTACCGTTCTACATGTGCATTTTAGAAACCCTTGGGGGGGGGGGGGGGGGGTATTCCTCAGGCCAGGCAGAAGTTGTTTTTTTTTTTTGCATCTTATACATATCCCGGCTCGACCCGAAGGCACTGGAGCCCCGAACACGGGCACCGTAATTACTTACACATTCATACGTCCCACCTGAGAGGCCCAAAACCAACATGGAGGCTCGGCCGGGGTCCGAACAGCGATCCCAGAAACAGCCCAACACTGCAATTTCTCATTCCAGGGCCTATACAACGCGACCTGAGCCGTATCCAACCCAGGCATCAGAGCGCCCACACTCTTTTTCCTGTTCTCCCTTAAGGTTATTATAACATCGCGCTAGCCCGCCCAAATCCAATTATGCCTCAGAGCGCTACACATAGCACCAGCTCCGCCACAAGGGGACACACCCAATTAAGTTGTTGGGCACGGAAGGATTGTGGGTGGCCCAGCATCACCGGAAGGTCAACGAGGCGATCAAAACATAGTTCCAATCTACACACAGTGCGCTTCTCCCACCAAGCCTGGCGAGACTCGAACACCTCCGCGCCGCCTCCAAATCCGCCGGTCTGACCACTGTACTATCGGCACCCTGCTAGATCTATATCGCGAGCTCGACCCGAGGGTATGGAGCGCTTTGCATAGCACCGTGTCCACCCCACACATTCAGGCACAATGTCCACACTCCCCATGGCAGGCACTCTGCCCTTGCTGCCGCAAGCCTACATAGCGCGTACTCGATCCGAAGGCACCGGAGGGCATACATGACACCGCATCCACACTCGGCCCCACGGTAAAGGAGCGCCCCACATGGCACCGCATAACATACACCTTCCGGCGCGGGGAAAACAAGAAAAGAAAGAGGGTCACCTCGTCAAATATCGAAGCACACCTGCCCGGTCTAGATGAGGCGGGGTGCAGACGCGAACTCGTGGGTCCTCTAGGACCACCGGCAAAGCGCCTTCCCCCCCAACGTATCCTGATAAGGGCCCGCCAGGGTAAGGCAAAGTAGGCGTGACACGGAGTCCCTGACCCCTCGCGACCAGAACGCTGTACCTCAAGGCAATATTTAGGCCAGCGCTGGATAGCCCATGACGACAAACAGGGGGCACCTCTAATCAAGTACGAATAACAAACAAAATTACAGCCCACGCACTGACAATCGACCCGGCCCACACCCCGCAGGCGGCGTATAGCCTCTGCCAGAACGTCCCCGCAGTCAGGCCACAACCAAATTGAATTCCTGCTCGCGCTCCAGTAGTAATGACACATGGGGGGAAGGCAACATGAGCCCACGGAACTAGGCCAACACCGCAATTACATTACACATATAAGGACGGGGAGCTTAAGTGATTTGCCCAGAATCACAGGATGTGGACGCGACCTCGAGGCTCAAACTCCGGTTTCCACGTCACAATGCCCGACTCCCCAGCTAGCACGGAGAGTTGAGAGTCTGCATTGACTCTGAAGCCGGATAACGCGGGCCGCGCGCGAGACTAAATGCCCCCAGCGCGCTAGCGACCCACCGCGGCCAGACTATTGAGACCCCGATAGCAGGGTATGCTCTTGCCCCCCTTACCAAACTCGCCCCGACAACCGGCCTACAAACCCGCTCCGCACCGGCCTCCCCCCCCGCCCGTGGTGCTCCGACCACAGGGCCCCGTCACCTGGAACTGCCCAGGGACAGGGCCGGGGCGAGAGGCGGGTCACCGGCAAACTCACCAAGTAGAGACACTGGAGGAGGGCGCACGACGATAACCTGAAACGACAAGACGATTGAGCAGCGACCTGCTCCAAGGCGAACGAGAGGACAAGAGGGCGAGGAGGGGGCGGAGACAGTATAAATACCCCTGTCTCCTCCCCGCCCCCGCCGGAAGTAGCCATCTGCTGGGGTCTCCCCTGGTGTAACCCGGGGACTAGACCTCCCACCCCTGTGCCTTCCTGTGGCACTAAGGCGGCCGCCCTCTTAGGGGGGGGGGCGCTGCGCAACCCCCTCCGGGCAGCCTTACAGAGGACTGACCCGCACCATGACCGGCACTGCTCCTACAGTGAGTGCCATTATATTACCGCTTCAGTGTGGAGACTGGTAGTGAATAGTGCGGATATCCTATTCACCCTGCACTGCGGATCACCACACTGGAATGCATCAGTCTAACGCCTGATGCCTGGTACTTGGCAGGACTGCTTCACTGCGCCTCAACCTAATGCGCACTGACTGACCCACGCAGGAAACGGGACTGCAATATACAGCCACCCAACGTCACGTGACACTCGCAAGTTAAATGATGCCCAATGACTGTACCTGCACTTCATCTAAGAAGCTGGCCCGCCCAAGCATGTCCAACATCTAAGGTGTGCGGGGAGCCAAGTAATTGTAAAGTGAGGACAATGTCCCTTGACCAAGCAAGTGGGGGGGCCACCTAGAACAACTGGTAACTGGAGGAAAACCGCATACCAAAAAAGGGATCAAAAGCCATCTATCTCTTTCTCATGTCCTCTGTGTGTGACTACAGGGATCACCCACCCCCACAGCCTTATGAAGCCTAACTACAATATAGGAGATGTAGGTCTTAGGAGGGACCTTTTTATCTACGCTTGTGTGTGCATGTCGTACACTGTTTTTAATTATATTTGCCTTACTGTGTGTCCTTTTAAATGTATATCCATGTACAGGGTGAACCCTATCGGCATAATGGAGGGGTGACCTCAAGGGTTTGCATGCCTTGCTGCACATTTTCAGCATGTTGTGCCAAAGAATGAGACAATATAATGTAAGGGGTCAAAAGGCACCCCCCAACAGAAACATAACCATATTTTCTCTTTTCAGTCCAGAAACCATAAAGAGGAAAAGGTCCATTATGGTCTGTATGTTGCGTGCATTCTCCCTGTTTGTCTGATTTAACTAGCCTACAGTTTGAAATACCAAACACAAATCATAGGGATTTAACATAGTTTTTAGTCCTGAAGAAAGCCAGCTGACTCTTGGAGGCATACAAAAATGCTGAAACATGTCAACCCACTGATGTTTTAAGTACCATATCCAAGAATCTCATTGTTTTTATCTCTGCCAAAGGACCCTAAAAGTAGCAAGCATTGGCAAAGCAAATAGGTCTCACAATGGCTTTGTTTTTTTAATTTCTATTTCCTGATACGAGTTGGGTTTGTAAATGAAATTAAAAAGGTAGCCCAAAAGTCTTTTTTTTAGGTGGTAGTAACATAGAGGACTCATGTGGGGAGAAGCAACACAAAGCCAATGGAGTTAAATTGTGTTGCGTGGAGTGTAATAGAATTATGTTGCAGGTGAGAGTAATGTGTATTTTGTATTTTTGGCGGCGGAGAAGATTGGAAAGGCTGCTTGGGTTCTGAATGTGCACTGATTTAGGATGTGCTGCATGCAGGGGTGTGCCCCGGCTGTTAAATGGACTGCTGTGGTTTTAAGCAATCACGATATTGGATTTTACTGGTCCTTGGAGAGATTCTATATTTGTTTTAGCAGCCGAAGTGTGTAACGCTTAGGCAGGAAGACAAATAGTCATGTAAGCAGGGACAGGTCGGAGGTGGTGTGGGGAGGGCATGGGAGATCAAGTGAATCACCAGCCGGCCCGATTTTTATTTCTGCAGCTGAAATGTGCAATATTTACTTTGAGCTGGTAACATAATCTTTCATTTGATTCTGAGGCCCTCACTATACGCTCCTGCTCCAACGCATGGCTTGCTACTGTCCATGTTATAATTGTCAACAGAGGAGCGTGTGTGCACACTGCAACGTGCCACCATATGTGATGCTACCAATTTTGAAATATATGCTGCTGAAATATTTGAAACATAAGTCCTACAATTACGGTGGCCACTCGTTGCCATGTCACTACAGACACTAGGGCCGATTTACAAGCCCCTTGTGCCACTTTTGCGTCACTTTTTCCATGTTAAATGTGACGCAAAAGTGGCGCAAGGGGCTTGTAAATCTGCCCCACTGTTTCTAGTCCTGTGCTGCTCATACTTAAATAACAACTATCACGTGTTAGTTTAATTTGGTCCACTGTCACTAAGACTACAATACCCAGAATGCATTACTTTGCACAAGCCTAGCCCTGGACAGTTACAGTAATGACACAGAGTGAGCTTTTCACCTTGGCTGTGAACTATGCACCGTAACTGTATACGAAAGTGGTCACACACTAGGGGGAGCAGGTCGACTGTCCCGCCTTCAATGTCACTGGGTGAAACATTTGAGCCCAAAATCACACAGATACCAGGGCCATGGAGCGTCCATGTCCTTCATCACACGTTGTTTCAGGAAGTATCACCCTCAGGTGTAACACCCCCATGGCAGCTCTCCATCTGGGTTCCCCACTAATGCCTGACAATAGCAAACTGTTTTTCATGCAGCAGTTAGAGAAAGAATACACAACACTCCGACTAATAGCACACCGGACTTTCTACATACCATATGACGAAACGTACTTCTATTGGAAATGTTGTATCGAACCACCCAGGGTCGCACCTATGACAGCATACACACACAAACTCTATCTCCATCTGCTTCATGCTCTCAGCAGAAAGCGTATTAACCTGAGCTATCGCACCGAAACAAAGAGCGATGGGAGTATTCATGGGAGTAATCTCCTCTGGGAAGGGATACTCTCATCATCCCCGTGGGGATTGAGTTGTGAAGGTCTCACTCACCTCTGAGGGGTCCCAGTAGTCAGGCCCCCAAGCCACGGATGAGGAGCACGCGTTCTCTGCCAAGACTTATGGGCCCATGACCAATTGTTGTACAACGCATGCGCTGAAACAGCTTGACTGGAAATGTAGTTTTACAGCATGTTTACAACTATATCACAATTAAGTCTGTGTATATGGAGCAAATGTTAAAACTAGTGGGAGAGGTTGAAATGCCTTATGCGCTCGACGGCACTCCACAGAAACCTATCGCTTCAAGAGCTCTACACAACCAAAAGAACCAAAGAAGCACAGAGCGACTCAAAACACCAGCACTAGTGTTTCGGCCAAAAACAAATGTTAAAAAAGAGTGCACCAAAAGTATGAAATGGCCTGACACGACATGACCCATGTAGCAGGGCTAGTCGCCAGAGGCATGAGAAACACACCTAAAGGAGGGACAAATGGCACCATTAACCACACAAAAGAAAGGCAGTTGGAAAGGCACAAGAAGGAACCAATTAAAAGTAGTGGGCATGGACAACCCACACAAACGGAATACATCATGCCTCACAGAGCAGCGCATGGGTGCTGATGCTAGGCTCGACCTAAAAGAAGTTGGAATCCGAAAAGGCAATTTTTATTTACTTATAATCCCTCATTCTTAGCATAAGAGCTCCGCTTACAAACTGCATCAAGCCCATCCAATCACATTAGGTTTAGTGAGTGAGGATCTGATGATGAAGCATGCCACAGATGCTACCTGTCGGTGAGGATCCTACTATAATATCCAAGAGATTCCAGGATCGCACTAATTTACCTGGGTGTGGATTCTTCACTATCTTGAAATGTACTAGGGTCCCTCAACTGATCTCTTAGATTGAATAGGTCACAATAGCAAAGGTTAACCCTCTTTTATGTAGTTACTTGTTTTGGAGGCTCCACAATCAACAATGCCTGGAAACAATATTTATTTAGAAAACATAATTCTTGCAGGAGAATAAATCCAGAGGAATTTGATGAACCAGACATTGTTTGAATCTTGTAAATGCTCTCTCCTTTTCCCCGCTCAAAAGATGAGTCAGTAAGTTTTCCTGCAGCTTTTTACTATGGAACAGGAGAGAAGGACATGTGCATAACAGATGTCCTTTCGCTCCACAGTATAACAAATAATACGAGACACATTTTTTCTAGTCTTTGAATCTTTAATCAATGGCCCTTGGTTAATCCAATTTGCATTGGTTCTTTTCCAACTTTGCAGACTTTTTCTTTTGGACAACATTTTGATCAATGTTTTTCAGTTTCAAACATATAAAACCTTTAGATTGTGTATCAGTCTAGAATCGGAGGTTCATCCTGTACATGGCTTAGAAAGCCTGTAGGAAGGTAGGATCCTTCTAGCATGGTTACTCCCACTTTTTGCCTGGTGTCAGTTTGTTTTGGACTAGTCTGACTGGGATCCTGTCGGTGGGAACTGCCTGGCCCCACCGGCAATCTTGAGTGCAAGACCCACAACTGTAAGACTCTTTCCTTACAGGAATGACTATGCATAATGGGTGGGCGGAACTCACTGAGTTTTACTCCGTTGAATTCCACGGAGTTACCTAAAAACTCTATGAGATTCCATGGAGTTCCTTGAGCAGTGGAATTCCTGCCTGTTGCTCTGCTCATGCTGATTGTTAGCGCTGGGAGATTGTCCTGTGCTGTAAAATCTGTGTGAATGGCACCACATGGTGCAACAGTGGGCGCCTTTTGGATCTGGCAAATTCTTGTTGTCTGAGGTAATGCCCTAGCCAGGTAGAAGCTGCCACTCCCATCAGGGGTGGGTGATTGCACTCACTGTATAACCTGCGCTCACTCTTGGGTAGCTTTCACTGAGCAGTCAGGCTTATCACAGAGGCAACGTGTAAAGCATTGGCACAACAGGCTCACACAATAAATACACTGAGCGTCACAGAAGAGACTTCACACTTGGTGTATGTAAATAAAGTTTATATTTAACATACATTAACCCGTTCTGTGCCCATGACGAGCTGGACTCGTCATGGAGCACAGTCGCGATGTGCCCATGACGAGTCCAGCTCGTCATGACACCCACCCATGGGGGAAGCGCTGGCGCTCCCCCCGTGAGTGGTCGATCCTTTTTTTTTTTACTTAGAAGGCAGGGAAAGACCTTCCCCCCACCCTGCGTAATCAATGACGTCAGCGCGCGAGCCGCGATTACGTCATTGGAGGTTTCCCCTTTGTTCTCCGTCGCGCAGGAAGCCATTTGCTTCTTGCGCAACGGAGAAGAAAGGTGAGTTTTGGGGCTGGGGAGGGGGGATTTGGACTCGGGGAATGTCCTCTTCTTTTTTGTGCTGGCAGCTGTTCCCCCCCTCTCTTCCTATTATTCCCTCTCTTTCTATCTTGCTCCTTATTTACTGAAAACCTTAACTTGAAACGGTTCACAACCTTTTTCATTTAGTTGCTTCCCTGTGAAATGGATCCAAAAAAGAAAAACACTTGCGGGAAATGTCCTTTTTCTGACATTTTTCTATTCCAAAGTGCAGCAGGATGGAGAGAAATAGAAGGTTTTAAATATGAAAAATAAATACATAACTAAAGCAAGACAGAGGGGTTGCAAAGTGGCCAGATTGGTTTTATTTACATCCAAATACATCAGCCTCACTTTACAGACTTTGCCAGTAAAGCGCTACTTTCGTTTTCTCGTCTTTCTTTGAACAGCATTGTTGTTCCCAGGTGGGAAAGTGTACCATTCCTGGAGGTACTGCAATACCTGGTTGATTGGTGGATTGGAAAACACAATGTGTACCATGGCTCTGTGTTTATGGATGTGGTCTTTTTATACCATACTGCTTACGTTTTGTAAGGATATAAGCAATGGACATTGACACGGTTCCCTTCAGGGCACTCTAGTCATGTCCATAACTTTTCAGGTAAAACCACTCGCTGATTTCTGAATAGTGAGTGAGAGATCATTAAGGTAACCATGTTGTTTCTGCTTACATTTCACATGCTTTGCATTCCCTATGAGTGGTTGCTTTTTTTTTTTTTTAGGCAGCATATTACTCTTATCTAGTGCATAATTTGAATTGAGCCACATCCAAGTGTTTATAGCGGGCACAATTAGGTTATAGCTGAAGGCAGTGTGAGTTTCTCTCAGTGGGCAAGTATGGTGTTCAGTGGGGGAGAGGGTGTGGCACTATGGCCAGAGCTGTCGAATTTGGAACTGGGGAACCGGGTTCAGCCTTCATGACCAGTCCACCAGACCACTGTACTGAGGGAGCACATTCCCATGCTAGACCTTAGAAGGCCCCACTAGAACTTAGAAGGCTTGATGTCTTAGCACAAGCAGGTGTACCCTTGTGGTGTCAATTGTGGGTTAACCTTGAAGGCCTGTCCACCACAATCCATACTGAAGTTCATCTCCAGTCTTGCGCACACCCTAGAGCAACAGTGATCCAGTCGCTGTGACTCTGTCACTGAGGTCACATGAACCTTGAGCAGGTTAGGGCGATGCGAACGGTGTGACCTCACTGGGTACCTATTTCGGGTGGGTGCGTAGTGTTTGCAAGTATATTATGGTTTGAAAAAAACTTGCTGCATCCTTCCTGGCCTCCAGCAATTTTCAGAAACAATAAAAATGTCATGATAACTTTGGTGATTAATGTTCTTCCTAGAGAGAGATGGAGTTTTGTCTAGTGGAAGGGCTGACTCCTGGAAAGGTAGCACAGAGGGTTAATGTGCCTGCTGCAAAGAACATGTACCATGCAGATCACAACGTGCACTGCTTTAATGGGGGGACCATGATGAATGGTCATTTAATGTCAGCTGTAGATCATTGATCCCTGAACAGTGTCATGTATGTGCATGTTTGCATTGTGCGGAGGGGATTACCAGGTAATTATTCACGCAGCACTCTGATTGATGTCACATGCGTTTTTTCGGAGTCCCCAGATAGATCATGCAGTCTGTGTGTTCTCTTTTGTACTGCCAGTCACCGGTGTATTCAACTGCGTAGCCTTGGACCGTGTCATGTATGTGCATGTAACTTGCATGATCGAGGTAACTATTAGCGGCAATACTAAGTATCTCTCGGACCTCTTTCAAGTGGTCGCCGTTCTTTTTCCCCAGCAACCCCCCTCCCCAGGGGCGGCAATCTGAGAGATAGCCCCGGGCGCCACAAGATCTAGCTACGCCTCTGCCACCGGTGTCTCTTTTATGCATTCCTGCTGCACGATCGTTCGATCGTGCAGCAGGAATGGCCACTAGCGCTAGGGTTTTTTTTCTTTTTTTAGGTTTGGGGTTGTTTATGGGAGCGGCCCCTTAGGCAAGGGTCGCTCCCCTTATGGATACATTATTTTTTAAATATTTTAAAGTGCAAACAAAATCAAAGAGGTAGCAGACGATACGTTACAAGAGGAAAAAGTGATGTGTGCATGTTACAAAAGAGTACAAAATACAAGTAGAGGTAAAATACTGCAATAAATGGCAGACACTCAGAAAACAAGAGCAAACGTTACATTACATGAGGCAATGGTGGTAATTGTGCATGTATTAAAAGCAAACAAAATACAAGAGGTAGCAAACAATACGTTACAAGAGGAAAAGTGACATGTGTGCAAGTTACAAAAGAGTAAAAAGTACAAGTATAAAAGTGCAATAAATGGCAGACACTGAAAACACAGGAACACACTGGGAAGGCACTTCTATAGGCATGGAGAACAAAATTTCCTATAATGTAAAGACTTCCTTCAGGCAATAGAGAGGGCGTGAATTAAGTTTGGAAGTGTCTTTGCAGGAGGAGAACTTTGAGGTCAGTTTTGAAGGACTGGGAAGAGGGGGTGGTCCGGAGCTGAGGCCGAGTTCCAGATTTTCGCCGCGTTGCCTGTAAAGGATTGGGCCATCGATCTTTCCTTCTTGAAAGTGGGAGGTTCAAGCAATACATTTTGCGCAGTACGTGATGGTCTAGAGCATTATATGCATATGTGACATTAATGTTTTTTTCTCCTTTTTATTCTAGTCTGAAGCTTTTGATTCCTGTTTCCGGTTTCGACAGTGGTTGTTCTGCAGTTTTGTGTAGTTGCATTTTTTTGGTAAGAATTTTTTTTATGTTGTATTTACTCCAAATTAGTAGTGTTGTAATGTTTGAATGAATTTGTTTGTAAGTGATGTCATAATGGCAGCATATTTAGTTAGTGGTTTGAGCATGAAATTCTTTGCGATGTGTTTTGCATAGTCTTATGTGTAATTTCTTTTCTCTTTCTTTTTTAGTGGGATATTGTTGATCCATACTGTGTCTGTGCAGAGTAGGTGGTGGTGAGTAGTTTAGCTGCCTCTGGCAAGTGAGTGGTATTGTTTTGGAGTATATATGTGTTTTTGATAAAGGTGCTTTTTGTTTATTACTTATTTTACAAAATGTTTGTTGTTGTTGACTTGTTTGACAAGTTACCTTTATTAATAAGCATTATGGCTAGCCGTAGAATGACTGCTCAACAGGTGGTTGGTATGGTTCTTGAATCTTCCTCTGAGCATGATTATGAGACTGACAGTGCGTCTGAGGGAGAGGAGGGAGGGGAAGATTCTGGCAGTGAGTTTTCTCTCCACATGGAATCATCGGATGATGAAGGTACTCTCAGTGCAGATGAAGGTACTCTTGGTGTGGATGAAGCAACTCTCAGTGCGGATGAAGTGCCTGTCTTAGAGGAGGAAACTGCTGTGCCGATGGTGCAAGAGGCATCTGGATTGCAGTCTGAGGCTGCTAGGCTTCCTACTGGAAGTGCTGGACTTTGGGTTGATCCAAACATGGTGCAGCCGGTGTTGCCTGCCTTTAGCGGTGATGCAGGGTATAGATCACATTTTGCCTATACAGTTTTTTCAGTTGTTTAAGGATGATGTATTTTTGGGTGAGATTGTTGAGCAGACGAATTTGTATGCTGAACAGTTTTTGAGGGACAACAGTGACAAACTTAGGCCCCAGTCTAGAGCTACCCGGTGGTCTCCCACATATCTGGAAGAGATTAAGAAGTTTTTGGGTTTGACTTTATTGATGGGTGTGGTAAGGAAGCCAACCTTGGCTTCTTATTGGTCTACTAGACCCTTGTTGGCAACTGCCATATTTCCTGTAGTTATGACTCGTAATCGGTATTTACTTTTGCTACGTATGCTGCATTTTGTTGATAATTCTATGGCGTTGCCACGAGATCACCCTGACTGTGACCGTCTTTTTAAGATTCGGCCCATTCTTGATCACTTTGTAGATCAATTTTCTGAGATCTATACTCCAGGGAAAGAAATATCTATTGATGAGTCTTTGGTCTTGTTCAAGGGCCGTTTGGTTTTTAGGCAGTACATCCCTAGCAAGAGGGCACGCTATGGAATTAAGCTGTATATGTTGTCTGAGAATAGGACAGGATATATTTTTAATTTTCGTGTGTACGCTGGTAGAGATTCTACTATTGACCCCCCAGGTTGTCCGTCCACTTTTGGAGTTTCAGAGAAAATTGTGTGGGATCTTGCTAGAAGACTGTTTAACAGAGGCCACCATTTGTACCTTGATAACTTCTATACTGCTGTGCAATTATTTAAGGAATTGTATAAAGTGGACACTTTTGCATGTGGCACAATCCGCTCTAACCGTAAAGGTTATCCGAAAGAGCTTGTTTGCAAAATACTTCAGAGGGGCAGTGCAGTTCCTTGCGTAGTGATGAACTACTAGCTGTAAAATGTGTGGACAGGAGGGATGTGTACATGCTGACTACCATCCATGATGAGAGTACTTCACCTGTGGCTGTTTGGGGTCAGGTTGCTGAAGTGCGCAAACCTGTGTGTATTCTAGACTACAATAAGCACATGGGTGGTGTTGACAGAGTAGATCAGAGGTTGGAACCTTACTCTGTTATTCGGAAAGGCTTATGTTTGGTAAAAGAAGTTGGCCATCCATTTCTTCGAATTAGCAAATTTCAATGCTTTTATTGTGTTCAAGGAGTGTTCTCCTGTGTCAAATTTGACATTTCTTCAGTTTCAGCACTCTGTGATAGCTAGCCTTGTTGTTGTGGAACAGGCAAGTGTTCCTAGATTTGGAGTGGTGGAGGATGTGGCTCGATTGAAAGATCGCCACTTTCCTGATTACATCCCTCCCACACCTTCAAAAGATTTTCCCACTAGGAGATGTAGAGTCTGTTGGCGAAGAGATAAGCAGAAGGAGTCTTGTTATTTCTGTCCCGGGTGTCCTTCTAACCCTGGGCTGTGTATGACTGCTTGTTTTACAGAGTACCACACGCAAAATAAATTTTGGGAGCTTCCATGAGTGGTAAAGTGACCTGCCTGGTCTGTATTGTTTAAAAAAATTATTCTGTTTCAAGGTTGGCATTAGTGCAATGTATTTAGTTTCAGATTTTGTGTTAGAAGATTTGTATCTATTTGCAATTTGTTTGTGTTTTTTTGTATATAAAATCCTAAATGTGATGGTGGTGTGTGTAGGTTGGCGCTTGACTGGAGGTGTGCGTGGACTGGCGCTTGGCTGGCGGTGTGTGTGTTCTGGCGCTTGGCTGGCGGTGTGCGTGGACTGGCGCTTGGCTGGTGGTGTGCGTAGAGTGACGCTTGGCTGGCGGTGTGCGTGGAGTGGTGCTTGGCTGGAGGTGTGCATGGACTGGTGCTTGGCTGGAGGTGTGCGTGGACTGGCGCTTGGCTGACAGTGTGCGTGGACTGGCGCTTGGCTGGAGGTGTGCGTGGACTGGCACTTGGCTGGCGGTGTGCCTTGCCTGACGCGGATACTTGGGCCTCCCACACAAGTGAGGCACAATTTCTACCAGCAGACCCAGGGGAACGCTGGGTGGTGGGAAATTTGAGTGAGTCCGGTGATGCCACAGCTTTCCCACACAAAAATGTGTGAAAAAAGTGATTTTTTCAGCTAAAATTGAAGTTTGCAGGGGATTCTGGGTAAGGAAACGTTGGGAGATCCACGCAAGCCATACCTCCCTGAAAGCCCCCAGGTGTATAGTTTTCAGAAATATATGGTTTTGGTAGGTTTCCCTAGATGGCCGCCGAGCACCGGGCCAAAAACCCAAGTGACCCCCCTTGCAAAACCAGGTGGTTTTGAGATAGGCAATTTGGATGTTGCCTCACTACGTTTTGGGCCCTTGCCTGTCGCGGGTACTTGGACCTCCCACACAAGTGAGGCACCACTTTTACCGGGAGACCCGGGGGAACGCTGGGTGGTGGGAAATTTGAGTGAGCCCGGTGATGCCACAACTTTCCCACACAAAAATGTGTGAAAATGTGATTCTTTCAGCTAAAAGTGAGGTTTGCAGGGTATTCCGGGTAAGGAAACGTTGGGGGATCCATGCAAGCCATACCTCCCTGGAAGCCCCCGGGTGTCTAGTTTTCAGAAATGTATGGGTTTGGTAGGTTTCCCTAGATGGCCGCCGAGCACCGGGCCAAAAACCCAAGTGACCCCCCTTGCAAAACCAGGTGGGTTTGACATAGGCAATTTTGATGTCGCCTCACTACGTTTTGGGCACTTGCCTGTCGCGGGTACTTGGGCCTCCCACACAAGTGAGGCACCATTTTTACTGGGAGACCCGGGGGAACGCTGGGTGGTGGGAAATTTGAGTGAGCCCGGTGATGCCACAACTTTCCCACACAAAAGTGTGTGAAAAATGTGATTTTTTTCAGCTAAAATTGAGGTTTGCAGGGGATTCTGGCTCAGGAAACTTTGGGGGATCCACACAAGCCATACCTCCCTGGAAGCCCCCGTGTGTCTAGTTTTCAGAAATGTATGGGTTTGGTAGGTTTCCCTAGATGGCCGCCGAGCACCGGGCCAAAAACCCAAGTGACCCCCCTTGCAAGACCAGGTGGTTTTGAGATAGGCAATTTTGATGTCGCCTCACTACGTTTTGGGCCCTTGCCTGTCGCGGGTACTTGGGCCTCCCACACAAGTGAGGCACTATTTTTACAGGGAGACCCGGGGGAACGCTGGGTGGTGGGAAATTTGAGTGAGCCCTGTGATGCCACAACTTTCCCACACAAAAATGTGTGAAAAATGTGTGAAAAATGTGATTTTTTCAGCTAAAATTGAGGTTTGCAGGGGTTTCTGGGTAAGGAAACGTTGGGGGATCCACGTAAGCCATACCTCCCTGGAAGCCCCCGGGTGTCTAGTTTTCAGAAATGTATGGGTATGGTAGGTTTCCCTAGATGGCCGCCGAGCACCGGGCCAAAAACCCAAGTGCCCCCCCTTGCAAAACCAGGTGGTTTTGAGATAGGCAATTTTGATGTCGCCTCACTACGTTTTGGGCCCTTGCCTGTCGCGGGTACTTGGGCCTCCCACACAAGTGAGGCACCATTTTTACAGGGCGACCCGGGGGAACGCTGGGTGGTGGGAAATTTGAGTGAGCCCTGTGATGCCACAACTTTCCCACACAAAAATGTGTGAAAAATTTGATTTTTTCAGCTAAAATTGAGGTTTGCAGGGGATTCTGGGTAAGGAAACGTTGGGGGATCCATGCAAGCCATACCTCCCTGGAAGCCCCCTGGTGTCTAGTTTTCAGAAATGTATGGGTTTGGTAGGTTTCCCTAGATGGCCGCCGAGCACCGGGCCAAAAACCCAAGTGACCCCCCTTGCAAAACCAGGTGGGTTTGACATAGGCAATTTTGATGTCGCCTCACTACGTTTTGGGCACTTGCCTGTCGCGGGTACTTGGGCCTCCCACACAAGTGAGGCACCATTTTTACTGGGAGACCCGGGGGAACGCTGGGTGGTGGGAAATTTGAGTGAGCCCGGTGATGCCACAACTTTCCCACACAAAAGTGTGTGAAAAATGTGATTTTTTTCAGCTAAAATTGAGGTTTGCAGGGGATTCTGGCTAAGGAAACTTTGGGGGATCCACACAAGCCATACCTCCCTGGAAGCCCCCATGTGTCTAGTTTTCAGAAATGTATGGGTTTGGTAGGTTTCCCTAGATGGCCGCCGAGCACCGGGCCAAAAACCCAAGTGACCCCCCTTGCAAGACCAGGTGGTTTTGAGATAGGCAATTTTGATGTCGCCTCACTACGTTTTGGACCCTTGCCTGTCGCGGGTACTTGGGCCTCCCACACAAGTGAGGCACCATTTTTACAGGGAGACCCGGGGGAATGCTGGGTGGTGGGAAATTTGAGTGAGCCCTGTGATGCCACAACTTTCCCACACAAAAATGTGTGAAAAATGTGATTTTTTCAGCTAAAATTGAGGTTTGCAGGGGTTTCTGGGTAAGGAAACGTTGGGGGATCCACGTAAGCCATACCTCCCTGGAAGCCCCCGGGTGTCTAGTTTACAGAAATGTATGGGTATGGTAGGTTTCCCTAGATGGCCGCCGAGCACCGGGCCAAAAACCCAAGTGACCCCCCTTGCAAAACCAGGTGGTTTTGAGATAGGCAATTTTGATGTCGCCTCACTACGTTTTGGGCCCTTGCTTGTCGCGGGTACTTGGGCCTCCCACACAAGTGAGGCACCATTTTTACAGGGCGACCCGGGGGAACGCTGGGTGGTGGGAAATTTGAGTGAGCCCTGTGATGCCACAACTTTCCCACACAAAAATGTGTGAAAAATGTGATTTTTTCAGCTAAAATTGAGGTTTGCCGGGGATTCTGGGTAAGGAAACGTTGGGGGATCCACGTAAGCCATACCTCCCTGGAACCCCCCGGGTGTCTAGTTTTCAGAAATGTATAGGTTTGCTAGGTTTCCCAAGGTGCCCGCAGACCTAGGGTTCAAAAACTACAGCTAAGCACTTTGCCAAAAAAGGGCCATTTTTCACTGCGAAATTGAGGTGTGTCCACGTTGTGTTTTGCGCCGTTTCCTGTCGCAAGCAGTAGGCCGACCCGCACAAGTGAGGTACCGTTTTTCTTGTAAGACTTTGGGGGACACGGGGTGTGTGGAAATTTGTGGATCCACGCAGATTCCGGAACTTTCCACCACAGAAATGTGGAGAAAATATGTTTTTTTTGACAATTTTGTAGGTTTGCAAGGGATTCTGGGTAACATACCCTGGTGGGCGGCAGTCAAGTCACCCCATCCTGGATTTCCCCAATTCAAAAATGTATAGGTTTGCAACATTTCACTGGGTGCCGGCAGAGCTAGTGTTAAAAAACTACAGCTAGACACTTCGCAAAAAAAGGGTACATTTTCATTGTGAAAATGTGGTGTGTTCACTTTGGGTTTTGAGCCATTTCCTGTCGTGGGCACTATGCCTACGCACACAAGTGAGGTACCATTTTTATCGGGAGACTTAGGGTAATACAGATGTGTAAAGGAACTGTTATTAACTATTGACTTTCGATGCATTTCTGCCATCCAAATGAAAGACATTGTGTAAAAAAGAAGTCATTCTAAAAAATGACTGACAATTCTCATGCTAGTATGAGTATTCCCAATTTCAGAAAGGTGCAAATATCTACTGTTTCTAAACTCTATATTTTGTCCCCATTTCAGAAATACAAGGTGTCTTTCATACCGATTTTTCCATGTGCACATTTTTACAGAATAATTACTATATACCCGGTACATAATAAAAAACCATTGCCAGTTGCTGCTCAGTTTTTGGCTCTGGGTTCGTCGGGTTCTTGGTGAACCTACAAGTCCTATATATCCCCACAACCAGTAATGTCCAGCGGATGTAATGGTATATTGCTTTCAAAGAGCTGTCATAATTAGAAGAAGTTACAGGTGAAAACGTTGATACAAAAGGCTGTTTTTTTCAACCAATTTTCAATTAATCCTATATTTAACTGTTAGTTTCTATAAAGAAACCTTGATGGATCTACACAAATTACCCCTTGCTGAATTCAGAATTTTGTCTACTTCTCTAAAATGTATAGCTTTCCAGGATCCAATATTGCTTTTGTACCCATTTCTACCATTAACTGGAAGGAGGTCGAAAGCATAAAAAATAGCAATAATAGGCTATGTCCCAGAAAAATGTCAAAACTGTGTAAAAAATGTTGGGTTTCTGACAAAAGTCTGGTATCGTCTAAAAGCTGGGAAAGCGGTGATTTCAACCCCACAAACCCTTTTTTGATAACATTTGCAGGGGAAAACCCAGATGCTTTAATTTGCAACCCGTTTTTCCCATTTTTCCGAAAAAAAAAAAAGAAATGTTGCTGTATTTTGGCTCATTTCTGTGACCCCTCCAGGGGAATCCACAAACCCTGAGTACCTTTAGAATCCCCATGATGTTGGAAGACAAGGACGAAAATTTGGCGTGGATACCTTATGTGGTCAAAAAGTTACAGGGGCCTCATCGTACACTACCCCAAATAGCCAAAAAAAGGCTTGGCACAGATGGGGGAAAAGGCCTGGCAGCGAAGGGGTTAATTAACACAACATGAACATGAGGTATATCTGGGCATAAATCACACTTGGAAATATTACTTGCAATTCTAGGCTCAACCATTTTAAAATGACATCATTAGTATGCACACTTGTGAAAGATCCTTTTTACCCCCCAACACCCTTATACGGTGCAAAACATTGTCAAACCTAGTCCCACTTTGACAGTCATTATAATGCAATACCACACAGTTATAGGGTGCACCCCAGATCACAACAATTAAAAAAATATGTACATACAAATAATGACAATACTTTTAAGCAGCACCATGGGCCGAAGCCGCACGAGTGAAACCAATGACAAATGTAGTATTCTGCTGGCAAGGAATCAATGTGTAAAGCAACAACGCCGGGCGGTGCAATGAATCCCAGCCAGTACGCAGGTAGTCACTGCCACACACACTCCCTCAGCACCATTACGCGGTACAACAAATATCAGGTGGGTTTGTATGGAACGCACTCGCACACATACACACACAGCACCGTAATGCGGTGCAAACAACATCCAGCAGGTTAATGGATAGCACACTGCAGACCCCGTTGCCCAAACCTCTCTCCAGCCTCCAACTCACCACGACTACCCTACACCCACGGGTTGGAAATAACCAGTCCTGCCCGAAAAGTCACACTTAGGGTCATATTTTCAAGCCTCTATCGCCACAGGAATGTCACTTTTATCGATGTTCCTGTGGTGACAGGGGCTTTGCCTAATACACAAGGCGGCGTTAAGCCACTTAATGTGGCTTAACGCCCCTTGTGAATAAGGCTCCCTTTCACGCTATACTGAGCATGAAAGGGGTGGGCAATTGGTGTTGTGATGGACATTCTGCCGTTACACTCATTGATTTTGACACTGCCCCAAATTTACAAGGGTGGTGTAAATATGGGGCGAAGGGGTGAAAACCTCATCTTAAACAGGCGAAACAAGGAGAAATGTTTCATTCTCCTTATTTTTGCTGTTTGTATATGTGCGGCATTGTGCAGCATGCATAGAAACAACAAAACGCCATTTATGATTGTTTATGTGCAGGAAGGTATCCTTTCCTGCACATAAACAATCATTTTAAAAAGGACGAGTTGCAACTTCTATGTGTGCTGCACATGTGGGGGTTCTTCAACACCTGAGCAGGGAACACCCATGCGTATCTGCCTTGCCTACTTGCTCCGCCTGTTAGGGCTTAACCTGGGGTTGCTCTAGTGGTAGTGCAAGACCAACTCAGGGTTGGCTAAGGAGTGATAAATAAGTCTGACCGGTAAACTCCTCTCCGCTGGTGGAGTTTGCGGAGATTTGCGCACTCTGCGTTACGCGGAGCTCCGAAAAACTCTGCGGAGTGGAGTTTTTTTCATCGCTCGCGTTTATCAACGTCAAGTTGGCGAGCGTGAGTGAGGTAAATCCACCTCCCGGCAAGATTTTTCCTCGTTCGTGATCGTCAACATCAAGAAAATCAACATCGTGGCGAGATTTCTCAACACAGGCGGTCAGATTTCTCATTGCGAGTGGTCGCATATGCTCGTGACCGCTTGCGCTGAGAAACTGTCCATTCGCGTTGAGAAAGCTGCCGCTCGAGCAAAAAGCTACTTGAGCGGCAGAAAGGAAGCAGCGCCCGCTTGCGCTGAGCATGGTGCCATTTGCGATGATTGCACAGTGCAGACAAGCACCTGGCACTGAAGATCACCATGAACAGCATTTATCCAATGCACTCCACCGCTTACGGAGCTCTGTGTAGCGCAGCTGAGGTTTTTTTGCACTTTGCGGAGTTCCGCGTAGCAGAACTTTGCGAACTCTGCCCAGGCTTAGTGATAAATGCCAACCGAAGCAAAAGCACAGCTGCACACCCACAGGCCTGCAATGGCAGGCATGATACATGTTTAACAGGCTATTCTGGTGGGTGGCACAATCAGTGCTGCATCCCACTACTAGCCTGTGCAGTACCTACCCTGGGTATGTGGTGTACCTTTTTACAGGTCACTCACAGGTACGACACCTAAACTAATCAAGAAAGCAACACTTCATGGCATGTGTAGGAAGGATGTGAGCGCTTTCCTACTGCAAAACAGTGGGAAAGTGCCCAGAGTCCTAAGACCATGAAAAGAGAGTCAGCAAAATCCGGAGGACAAAAAGCAAAAGGTTTTAGGAAAATTTCCTAAAAACAGCTAAATCCAACAGTGCTGCTTCTTCCTGCCACTCGATTAGATTTTCTACTCGAGCGACAGCTTTTGCAACACAAGCAGCAACTTTTTCAACACGAGTAGAAGCGACTTGCCGCAACTTCCCCCATTGAGAAATCTCCGTGGCAGGGAGTGTAATGCTTGTTTTTCTCTCTTGCACTCGACAACATAGCGTTGGTGAGCTGCGTGTGAGAAAATCTCCACCACACGACGGTTGGCAGAGTTTTTGGCAAGCTCCGTGCTCCAAGCAGAGTGAGGAGTGGACAAAACTTTGCAAACTCCACCAGTGGAGTGGGATTTACCGCCCACCCCTTCAATATATTTCATAAAAGAAGTGAAAGTGTCATCATCCACCTTTTGACCATTGATGAAATCACAGAAAGTGACATCATACAGTTGAGCTTGATCATAGCTCACCAAATATTTTTTTTAAACAGTCCCTACCACCAGGTCCCTCTTCCTCGTCCTGGTCATTACTAATGAGGTGGATCCTACCTCCAAGGCAGCAACTTCAATATGACTTCCTGAAAATTCCAGTCCAATTCAACCAGGTTGGATCCAAAAAAAAGTAGACTGGCATTCCATGCGTTCTCCTTATTATTTTCATCTTCTTTACGAATAAGGAGTTTCCGTGCTGGATCACTTTTCTGATTTAGTCACATCAATTTACCCTGAGCCTGCATAAATGTAATACAATATAATATAATGAAGCTTAATATAAGATTAAATAACTTAAGTTAAAATAACATACGATAACATAAGATAATATAAGATGAAATAAGGTAACATAGTATGTGGCAAACAAATCACATAAAGAATACAATAAAGCTATTTAAACATTTCCAGTGTTATTTATAAGAGTAAGGTGGCATCTGTGCATATGGAACTTCAGTGAGATCCAGGTTATCTGTATACAGTTGCTGTAATAGAAGACCATACGATAATAGTACCAAGGGAGATCATATAGACTGAAAGGTGGAGAAGCCCAGGAAACCTCAGGGGATGCTATTAGGGGAGAGCTGGATGAGGTTTGAGGTGGGAATCAAAACAACTGAGAAAGAGATATGCATAGGTAAGAGGAAAATTATTCAAAGATTATGCTTGCAATAGAGGCTTCATATATTTTTGGGGTTTGCACAATTGCATATAGGATGTTCTGACTGTAGTCTCTGTATGCTTTTCTTTGGTATGCCTGATACGTATGGGTGTGCAAAATTGTTTTGCAACCAATGCAAAGATCTATGAATATCAACCTATGTTGCAAAGGTTTTTGCCTTGCCACTTCAACATGAACATCATAACTTTTGTAACAATGTTATGTCATACATATACATGTCAAAATTGCACTGTTTCAAGCATTGTTTGCGGATAACAGTTAGAGGCCTAGTCACAAACTACATTTTGCAGCACGTTTAGTAGTACTACAATAGTGCTACTCACACATTACAAAATGTTGTTCACATACCTGCATGTAGGGATTTAAACCTCTGATTTGCTTTTCTTTGCGGAGATATCTGCCCAACTGTGGGCATTTCCGCACATTTACTCCTTCATTTTAGCAGTAAATTGAGAGGGACAGTGAAATGGCTGGAAAATGGGGAATAAATACTATCATGTAGGAGGACCTTTGGGAAGAGTAAAGAGGAGTTAAGGGAGGGTTTTACACTGACACAAAAGAGTAAGTTCATTCCTATTCAAAAGCTGCATTTCTAAAGCTACTACAGCCAAAAACGGACTCAAAGCAGTATTAAATGTACTCCAGTTAAAATCTGGAGTAAATCCAGCATCACACATGTCCAACCGTTGGTAGTGCAACACCATCCCATAGAATATATTGGAGGTAGGGACATATATAAGCAATTGCAAAGCCGGTAGGTTTCGTCTTTGCTTTATTAATGTTTTTTTGTTGATGCTGTAAAGCATCCCAGATGCTGTGCTGCATGTCTAAATAAGAAAAAAATGTATCACTCGTTTGGGTGTATTATTTTGTAGGCTTACGCACCACACATGTATGCCTACAAAATGATGCAGCTACTCTTTTTACTTTTTATTTGGTGATCTGAATTGGATCAGAAAAAAAAATGAAAAAATATGTAACAGTGTTTTTTTTAAAAGCGGGTGTTGGAGTAACACCGAATGCTTGGATAGGGCAACACGGAGGGAGCAAGTGAGGGAGGCCGGAAAGGAGACACAATGGCGACAGAGAAGGAGGGTGCAGAAGGGGCAAGCTACATGGATTATAGGGAGATGTGGGTGAGGAAAAGCAATGGCCAACAGAGAGGGAGGAAGGGTTTAGAACACAGAAGGTGGGTTGTTAGCAACACGAAGGGGGAGGGGAGGATAGGGGAGGAGAAGCAATGGATGAGAGAGAAACATGGAGCTGTGCGAGGAAGAAGCATACAGTCAGGAAAGCAAAAGGGTAACTTGAGGTTGAGTGCAATGTGGAAGGGGTGGTGAGAAGCACATGGGCGAGGGTAAGCAGCATGGAGTGCAGGGGGAGAAAAGTACACAAGGCCAGCAGCTGGAAACCACCTATATTACCCCCAGTTCCTTTATGTCCTCATCCCATTCAATGACAAAGTGGAGATAACCATCTCCCGACAGAAAAAAAGACCAGACGAATGCTGGGACCCTAATACTGCCCCTCCCACCGGGAGTACATAAGCAGTACTTACTTAGCATCCCGCCTGTTCTTTTTTTCTGTCTGTCGACAGTATGGACGTGGTGTGCTGGTGTTGCTCCTGCTGGGCTGGTGTGGCGTTCTTCTCTCCTTTGCCCCGCCCGGTTGCCTGGCTGTGCAGGCGCGGGGTTTCCTGGTCTGTCTCCTGGCCTGCCGGGCTTGCTGGGTGACAGGACTGTTCGTGGCCAGCGAGCTGCCTGCCCAGCCAGCCCTTTGCGGCTGGTGCGTGGCCTCCCGGGTGCTTCTGGGTTGCATGCGTGTTTTCCTGAGGCCGGGCTGGGAGGAAGACGCGCCGCGTTTGCACTGTTCCTGGCCTTCCCGCTGTTGGAGTGGGGGCCTTGCTGCTGGTGGTGTTCCAGCCCCCACTTGGGTGAGTTTCGCGTAGCGTTTTTTTCCCTCTCTCCCAGTGGGTGTGTGTGTGTGTCCGATGCATTCATCTTCCCTGGGACACTTGGCTGAGTCTCTCCGGTGCAGCTTGTTTCCTGCTGTTGCTGTGATCCGCAGCCTTTGTTTTTTGCGGATGCCCTTTTGTTCCTTGCCTCCTCCTCAGCCTAGGTTTGGGGTGGCGTGGAGCGGGGTCTGTGGCTGGATGGCGCATTTCCCACGCTTCTGAGTTCCAGCGGGTGCTGTGCGCTCCGTTCTGGGGTGCTCAGTGGCGCTTTGTTGGCCTGGCCTGCCTCGGTGGATCCTCACTGCCTTCAGCGCTGGCTCGGTGCCTCGCGTGCCGGGGCCTGGTGCGTGTGTGTTGTCATGGCACCCGGTTGGGGCTTGGTGGTGGCGCCTTCATCCACTCGGTCCCGTGGATCCGCAGTCCTTCGGCACTTCCTTGACTGCTGGTGTGTGGATGTGGCTCTCGGCTCGCCTGCCGGCCTTGGTGCTGGTTACCGTGGGTTCCTGCCTCGGGTCCTGTGCTTCTGGGCAGCTTCCGGGGAGGTATTTTCTCCCTGCGTGTCGGGCTACCTCTGTGTTGCTCTGCTTCTCTTTCCACATGCTGCTTGTGCCTCTGAGGCTCATTTTGCTTCGTGCACGCACCCCTTGTGAGATCTCTCTGGCCTCCTTGTTATGGTCTTGGACTCGTACTCTGTGGATTGGGTGTTCTGGTCTTTCAAAGGGTCCGTGTGGAAGTGTCGACATTGTACGTTTCTTACAAGAGGTCGTGGGCGTTGGTTTGTCCTGCTAGGCGCTGCCTGCTTCGTTCCTGTGCTGGCTGTGCTCATTCTATTTCGCTGCTTGGGCCTTCGCCCTTCGGCCCTTTGGCTTCTGCAGTTCTTTGTTGTGGGTCGCTGTGGCGTGGTGGTTGGGTCTCTGCCTCTTGCTCGTGGGTTCTGTGTTCAGTGCCTGCATCTGTTCCGCCTTGTCCGCCCCTGCTCTCGGCCTGCAGCCTTTCCAGCCTGGCGACTCCTGCTCTTGTCTGCTCTCGTGGTGGCCTATGCCTTCCCAGTGCTGTGCGTTCTCTCGGCTTGTGTGCCTAAGTGTTTGGCCTGCTTGATCCTCGTTTGGGGGTTCGGGCTGCTCCTTCTTTGTACCGCTGTTCCTGCGGTGGGCTGGTGTCCGGGTCCTCGCTCTGGCGGCTGGTCCTGGGTCCTGTGCTGTTTCGCGGCCTCTGTCGCTGCGTGCTTCCCCTGCTGCACCCTGTGTGTACTCCTGGTTTGGGTCCTGTTTGGCCTGGGGATGCCGGAGTTGGGCCTGGGGATCCCTGGTGCGCGGCACCCCTTTCTTTCTATGTGTGTCGTGGAGCTGCCTGTTTTTGTCCCAGGGCATCCTGCGAGTGGTCCTTGTCCTCTGCCTTTGGGCTGTTTCGTGTGGACTGGCTGGTGCTGTGTCCAGCAGCTTGCCTCTTCTGAGATGGGGTTGCTCTGGCACTTTTGTTGCGCTGTTCCTGGCTTATTGGCTTGGTCCTTGTGTTCCCCTGTTGCTGCTGCGGCCTGGGGCCCTGTCGTCCTGTCCGCATCTGTCCTTCTCTGTTCTCGGCAGTTCGGCGGGGTTGGGCCTGGTTCGTCCCTACTTGCGTCTCCGCCTGTGCTTGCCAGGTGCTGTGGGTCTCGGCTTGTTTCTCTGGGGTTGCCCTGGGCGGATCTTCCGGTTCCCTCCCGGCCTTTGGCTTGCTTCGGTGGGTCCTGCCCGTGCCCTTCTCCTTGGATCTGGGTTTGCCTTTCTCTGGGTTTCACTGGCGGTTCTGCTCAGTTGGTGGCTGATCCTCCTGCAGGCCCCTGTGCGCTGGTTGCTTCTGCCTGCTGCCTGTCTCCTCCTGTTTCTCAGCTGGGGCTGGTGTGCGGCTCCGGTCCTCTTCCGGTCCCGTTCCCTCTCTGTGCCCATTTGCCGTTTGTGTCCTTGGGGCCGATTGTGGCTGTATGTGGCCGGGGCTTCTGGTGTGGCCTCCGGTCGTCCCTCCCATCCTGCTCCTGGCCTTGTCTGGCCTCGGGGCTTGGTGGGGTACAGCCTGGTTGGTGCTTGGTTGGGGTCTGCCAGGTGCGGTGGCTTTTTCTGGCTGGTGTGGTTGGGCTCCTGCTCTTCCTTTTGTGTGCTGTGCTGCTTGGGGTCTGCATCTGGTGTTCCGTTGGGGGCCTTGTTGCTCCGGCCCTCTCGCGGCCTGGCTGTTGGCTGTGGGTTGGGTTTTCTGCCCCCGATGTGCCTGGTTCTGGGGTTGGTTGTCCTCCTGCCCTGGCATGGTGGCACGCCTTGGGCTGGGGGGGCATTGCTCTTTCGCCCGTCCACCCCCTGGGTTGCGTTCCATATGGCGGTTTGCTGCTTTGTTTCCCTTTCCAGTGGTCCCTGGGGGTCTGGGGTTCGTGCCGCTGCAGTTCTTCTTGTTGAGGGTCCGCCTGGGTTCCTGGTGTAGTTGCTCCCTGTGGGTTCCTGGTCTCCTCTGGTCTCCGTTGTTTGGCGGGGTCTGGTCCCTATTCCTGTGGGCTTTTTCGGCACCTGTTGGTCGCCTTCTTCGGCCCTGCATCTGTGCCTGTGTACTCTGGGTGTTCGGGCGTGGTGCCCCAGTGGTGTCACCCATGCCCTTGGTTACCCTTCTGGGCCTACTCCTGCCGGCTGTTCTCTTCCCGGGCTTGCTTCGCCTCTGGTTGGGTGCCACTGTTTTTTCTGCCTGGTTCTTCTGGGTTTTCCTTGGCTGCGGTTGGGGTTCGGGGTTCCCCCCCCCGTTGCCCTGGTGCTCCTCCTTTGTTGGCCCTTCTTGTGGCTGGAGGCTTTCTGCCCTGTTTGCCGCTGGGCTGCGTCTTGCCTTTTGGGCCTGTGTGGGGCCCTGGTGTTCTGGGCTTCTGGGTTGGTGTGTCCGGGGTTGCCTCCGGTTGCTCCTGCTCTGCCGGCTTGCTGCTGCTTCGACGTGGCCTCCAGCTGTGCCTTCTTGGTCTTGCTGGCTGCTCTGTGTCTTCTGTGCCGGTTCTGGTTTGTGTTTTGCCTGGCGTCCCCGGTCCTTCCTGGTGCTGGTGTTCTGACCTGCTCCCCGCTTCCCTGGCTCCCCCGGGTGATGTTCCTGGTCTGTGTCTGGTCTTTGGCATGCCCCCTTTTCCGCTTCTCCCCTGTGGGGGTGTGGTCCTGTGGTGTTTGTCTTGCCTCTGTGGGGCTCTGCCCTCCTTTCTGCTGGTTGTCCGGGGTCTGGTGCTGCTTGTGCCTCCGGCTTCTCTGCTCACTCTGTTTCCGCTTGGGTGGTTGCCTCTGTTTGTTTTCGTCCGGGTCTGCTGTGTGGTCCGGTGGTTGTGTGCTGTGGGCCTCTGTCTGCCTCCTGCCCTGTGCTTCAGCCTGTGCTCTGCATGGCTTCTTCCGGATGCGGGTTGGGCCAGGGTCCTCCTGCTTCGGCGGTTTGCATGTCTTCTGCCCTGGCTTCTGGCTGTTTTCTTGGCCTGTGGCCTTTTCGTCCCGGCTGTCTCCTGCTCTGCTCTCCTCTCCGGTGTTGGGTGGGGTCGGGCCTGGTTGGCTCCTGGTCGGGGGTGCTGTTCTCCCTGGGGTCTTTCCGCTGCTCCTGCTGTGGTTTGGTGTCGGGCCTTGGTTCGGTTTGAGTCCTTTTCCTTGTGTGACTTTGGCCCTGCTGGCTCTTTGGGCCTTGTGCGGCCGGGTTCCTAGGTTTCTGTTCTTATTTTCCCCAGCTTTTTGTGGCTTGGCCTGCTCCTGGGATCTCGCTGTGGCTTCTCCTTCTGGGCTGGGTGCTTGGTGGCTGTCGTTGGCGGCCCTGGTGGTGCTGGTCGTTCGTTCCTGGTGCCTGGGCTGTTTCCGGGTTTTTCGGGTTGGCTGCCTCCTTGTTGGGGATGTAGCCTTCTGTTCTCCTAGGCTCGGTTTCCGGTCCCTGGTTGTGTCCCTTTCTGGCAGGTTCTGGCTTGCTGGCCGGTTGCCTCCTGCGGTTCCCTCCTTTTCTTGCTCCCTTGGTGGGGTTTCCTGGGTGTGCTTGCTGGCTCGGAAGGCCGGTTTTCTGCTTTGGTATTCTCCACTTTGTCATTGAATGGGACGAGGACATAACGGACATGGGGGTAATGCTCAATTACTTACTGGTAAGCCTCAATACTCTGGGTCCCGTTGTCCTCGTCCCATTCTTACTCCCCTCCCTTCCGGGCAGCCGGCCTTCCTGTGTGGGCTTGGTTGTACAGGCGGGATGCTGGGTTAGTACTGCTTATGTACTCCTGGTGGGAGGGGCAGTATTAGGGTCCCAGCATTCCACTGGCCTTTTTTCTGTCTGGAGATGGTTATCTCCAGTTTGTCATTGAATGGGACGAGGACATTGGGACCCAGAGTAATGAAGATTACCGGTAAGTAATAGAGTATTGTTGCAGAGTTAATAACTGAAAAGAAAAAAGTAGTGTTTGAAAAGTAAACAGTGGAAGCAAAGAAACCAGCCAATCAAGTGAGATAGTAAAGAGGCTTAGCTACATGAGAGGAACAAACAGATAATTGACAAGCTTGGACACGAATAGGAGGCAGGCAAATAAGAGTGACAGAAATGCCAGCCAATGATAAGCTATGACGAGCTGTATGTTCATGATAAGTCCAACATTTGCCTTTCGTAACTAGACATATGCCCTGTCAGCTGGGTGTGACCAAAAAATAAGCCCATAGGAAATAATGTTTACATTAATACATTTGTTTACATGTCTTAAAAATATACACAGATTAAAAATAACTATTAGCTGATTTTAAGTTATTTTAATAAAAAAATGTAACATTTAAATATAAATATATGTTTAATTGTATTAAATTTTTTTTACATATAACTAAAAATGTGAACAATGCCAGTGGAATTCAAACAATCTATAGGAATTTCATATTATGCTTGTTATTCGAAAATGCCATAAGTATGTTAATATGATACTTCACATATTCATGCACCATCCGAGGTAATAATGTACTATGAATGTGCCTTTTCACGCCTGGTTGTGTTCAATTAGATTATAATTATCTAACCTTGCAGAAAAAATCTTTATTGGTGCAAAGATAAAATGAGAAGCTTCTCAGACTTGAATACTTGATGAAAATCAAAAATTGAAAACTTGGCAGGCTAAAAACTCTCATTCATACACCTAGCCTACTTGCTCTTCCATGTCAGACCTTAAATTGAGGTCGGGGGAAAAGAAGAGTAGAACCACGACTAACACAGATTAGAAAACATTATCTAGAGATTATTGAAAACTCAAGAAAATAGCATTTTAATAAATAATTCACAACAGGCACAAATACTCAGCTGCTAAAAAAAGTTAATGTGAAATTATTACTTTGAGTATATATGCAGTCAGGTTGGTTTCGGCACCTGGTTTTCATCATAATCTTTAAAGGTCGAAAGAAATAATACAAATTGCTTGCCCTAACTAACTGTAAATTAAATACCTGACACATTAGACCAGCTTGACGAAACTATTCATACATTTAATTTCAATTTCCAAGCGGAACTAGCCTTTTTTGGAAGTATAAAGTACATTTTTAATTCGCAAACCCTTGATTTACACTTGAAAAAAATGTTGTCGTAAATATTTTTTCATATGAGTGAATCTTCTAGCAGCAGCGTGTGTGAAATCGCCATGGAGCGAGTATGTCAGTCCTGTAATGCCCTTAAAGTTTGTAAGAACTCACCAAATAACTTATATTCCAACCAACTCTGTGGGTGTTCAACAATTTGTTAACCCCATTTCACCCTTTAAAAGGTGAGATGTGAGCTCCTAGTAAAGACGCCAGTAAACCCGTTTCTAAAGATGGGAGACGTAGGTGAGGGGAAAAGGGTATGCCAAATGTTTTTTATTTTGTGGGAAAAAAATAAAAATAACAAGCACAATTGCACTCATCAGAGGCGCTTTACTACGCATATACCAACACTCAACATTAATCCATACAGGAAAGGCTGCCTGTGTGAATAAATAGAAATAAAAAACGTTAAAACTCTTTGGAGCCTTTGAGCATTGACCTTCCGTGACATACTGTTGGAACCTTTGCAAAAAAAAAAAAAATCCAAAATGTGTAATTAATCTATAGCACTAAATCAATTTTCCACTAATCACTTTTCTTCCATGGTGGGGTCATTGAGGTTGGATGAATCAGTCATGTTTAATAGGTTTGCGGCTTGAAATGTGATTGACTGTTGAAGTCATGCCGGCCTTACAGGTTCTGACTGTCCAGAAATCACCTGCTTACCCTATAAGCCAGCCATGACAATATGATGTGGGAGCACACCGCTGACCTCTCAGGCATGGTTCGCCCCTGGCATTCTGGGAAATGCAGTTTCTTCCGATGTTTTCGAGTGTTTCGCCAAGGTTGGCGCAGATTGTGCTGATCTCTAGACACGTGTTTCTGGTTTATTAACCGCCATGCCTGCTGCCACTTATGCCGACTAGACCATTACTACCTCTGAGTGCAGGGACCTTTATTCCGTAGTTGGCCATGCAAGGCGCCTCTGGCGCTTCGCACGCGGTGAATCCTGCCGCTCGCCACTCCGCCTTCTGTCACTCAGGTAGTGGCTGGGCTATCTTGCTGCCAGGCACCTGGCCCCATTTATTTCCCTGCATTTAGATTGAACATTAAATGGGAAAATGGAAATTAAATGATTGCTATCAAGGCTTTAAGAAGCTTTGTGTCCCGTCACTCTCTCTGTTGCGTGTTGTCTCCTCCCTTGGGTCTTTGGTTCCTGAAGAAGTGGTTTGGTAAGAATTCCCAAATAGCAAAAGATGGAAAGCATTTCTTATTTCTGTAGCGATGTAACAGAATTGTTGAGGGGCATGGAGTAATAAATATGGCCCTAGAGGTTTGAGGCACCAGCCCTTTTGATAAGAGCGGGTTGATCATTGAAAAGGCAGTGTGCCTTTCCTCACTGTTGATGGATGGTAAGCGGTCCTCTGACTCCACTTGTCATAGTTCATAGAATTTGCTTTCACTGCAAGCAGAGGTTGGCCAGATCCAATCTCAAATGTTCCACTGTCTCTTTTCCTAAAATAGATTTCAGAGAATTCGAAGGAGACCTGAAGACTGCTCTCTAGCTTCAAACATAAATCATGGGCTCTACTCAGTCATTGTTGAGTACCATCCTTCTGTCCACAATTAGATGTTACTACCTTCCCACTGACTTCCTTGCAAAGCGCTCTGAAGCAACCATAAGGCACAGTGAGTGGTAGACAAGATACATATGTGCAAAAAAAAATATCACAGTAGAATTGACCAACAGAGAAAGCATCTTGACAAGTTCCTGACTCTGTCCCTGACCCATTGACCGCTAGGCTGCGCCAAACTGCTTTAAAGTTCCCTGACTTCCCACCAGACCCGTACTCTCTTGAAACAGATGACCATTAATGCTGATAATTAATTAGATGACCCCCAAAAAAATGAATGTGTTCTCATGTAATGCAATTGGTGCTATGTAAAGTGCTCTGAGACCCGATTCGGGTCAAGTTTGCGCTATTTAAAACTCAGTGAAATAAAAAATAAAATAAAAAAATAATGGGCGAAGGGAGATCTGTCAGATTTTTTTCTGCCTGGATTCTACAGAAGTACAACTGCACTTCGTACTACTCATTTTGACATGCTCTCGGTGGTCTGTTCTATTGAGAAGAGTGTCACAGACAGGGAACCTGTTTATATATCTGCATTCACTGTACATATGCATTTCTCCTTTCCTCTTTATTGCTTTTCATTTTGATCCCACTGTGGCTGAGACATGGTGGCCTAGCTCCAATTAGCACCATGCTATGCTGCATTTCAATATGTGTTCCTTCTTCTCTGAGATACTCTTCTCATTCTGACTGATAAGTGTATGGGGGTGGGGGGGGGAATTGCGGATCTTGGGGTGAGGGGGGGGAGTGATTGAGAGAGGAGGGGGCTATCCATCAGGAGATTTTATGTAAATTACTAAAGAAATAGGCAATCTTTTTTTTATAATTTTCTTCACTGGTTTTTCATATAAGACAAATACAGTAACAGGAGAAAAATAGTACACTTTCTGGGTGTCCAGCATAAACGTATGGCAAACATTATCAAGGCTGTGGAGTCAGGACTTAGGACCCTAAAGACACTGGCCAATGGCAGGAGAGGACAGCGGACAGGAAGTGACTTCGGTGGGAGGAAGGGATAGAGTTTTGAGGGGAGTCAGAGACGAGATGGAGGCAGGTTGGTTGTACTGGAACAAACAAGGAATAAAGATGTAAATGCTCCTACCTCGTATGGTCTCTTACCCTCATCATTGCCTGTCAAGCAATGTGACAAGTGGCAACAAAGGGGTGATAAGAAGCCCACAGTGAGGATGTGACTGATGACTGCTCCACCCAGAGTCTGCAATGCCGCATAGGAATACAACCCGCATCACCAAGAACAGAATACCCAGTGGTTAGGGACCCTCTCATGTGCCCAGATGCCATGAATGTAAGCCTGCAAGCCCTGTCCCCCAGCAATCATGCCCACCTGCAACAAGCGGAGCGCCCCAGAAGCCTCTGCATGCACAAAGATAGGGAATGCAGACTGAAGGGTGGTAAGTGCCCCAGCAGCCAGACTGTAGGCAACTCAAAGCCCATGAGTTGCACCCTTGTCATCAAGAAATGGAGCGTGTTCAAACCTACAATTTATTTTGCTTTATGCTGAACCCTATTTTTGCTGTTTATAGAACTCTGCACTTTACCCCTCCTAATCAATGGTAAAGTGCTTGTGTTCGTCCTTTCAACATGATGACATTGGTATACGCATATAGATTTTTTAAATTTGCCTACAAGTCCCCATTACATGGTACCAAGCTATGCAGGTTTTAACAACAAATTTCACCTGTCAAAATAACCACTTTTGACAGGACTAAACTCTACTTTTAAATATTAATAAGTCACCCTTACTACCAATTAAGTTTGGGTGCATGTTATTTATGAGTAGGGCATGCAAAAGGTTAATGTTAAACATGTCCTTATAGTGAAAAGGCACAAAGAGCTATTTTCACTGTAGCAGAGGTGGGTGTTCTATAGGAAAGCACTGGGGTACAAATATTAAGGTTATTAAATGGTATTTCCGCCTACGGAACAGCAACAAATTGCTTTTTCTGAATTTTTGAAATATTTATTACAAGCCCAGTTTCCTGGTGAATTTGGATTTATAAACATATTTTGGAAATATGATTTTAGAAAGTAATCTTTGTTGTGCTTGAAGTCCATGGGAGGTAAATCTGTATTTTGCTCTCTGCCTTCTGCCAGACAGTAAGTAGAATTTCAGTGGGTGTGAACGGGGTGTAAACTTGCTCTCAGGATTCCTGACACAGCTCACCTCTCTTCACTATCACAATATACCGGCACGAGTCATATCACTGCTACCAACACTTATGAATGAACAAACGTCTTGTACCCTGAATTTTGACCCTATTATATGCTGTTGGAAAAAAGTAACTGTAGCTGGTGTTACCCGGTTTGTTTGAAAAGGCGTAATTACTTATACAAATGTTTTATCATGCATCTGCAAGGTCAGGGTTCAGGCACCAAGGAAACATCCAGAAAATCCAGCACAATAAGCATCAAGCAACCGGCATAGATGACCTCAACGTGAACCTTCCGTAAGGCAGCCCTCATCAAATTAATCTCCTGCACCTGTTCCTTACTGTAAGCAACTAGAATGTGGCCTTTGTGCACATTCTAAAACACCTTCTAGAAGACAGCATCAGCAAGTTGATTATCTGCACCTGTTTCTTGTTACAAACAATTAGAATGTGACCTTTATGAATGTTCTAAAGCAGTCTTATTTAAAGACCGTTCACACTCTTCCCCTTCGCCTTGCCTCTTCACCTGCCGCTTACCTGTTTCCCGACTTCCAGGAGTCTGTCTTGCCAGCTACCTTGATCCTCCCGCTCTGACCTCACGCAAAGAATGTGCTACATTAGTCTTGCACCTGACTCAATTTTACTACACGCTGATCTCAGTCACAACATCGTGCTGCAAACAAAGCTAACCATTGTTTTTGTTTAACGTGTACATACTGTTGGCAAGGTTCTGCCAGAGAGGACTTTGGTGAAGTTAACCCTGTCCAAATTTGTTTGTGGATTTGATGCTGAAATCATACCCACTACAGTTTCGAGAACTTTGATGAAGAGACCTCTATGAACAATCTAAATGAAAACAAAACAACAACAAAACTAACGGTTGGTTCAGATCTGAAAAGCTTTTGTGAGGTGCTACATTAAAAGATAAAGTTGATACTAGACTTAAATTATTTGTTTGTTTATAGGTAACATACCTGCCAGTACCATTCATCAGACTGGTGTGAATGCTTGCTATAGTGTTGCTGTTGAGTAGATGAGCCACAGCATCTTTGATTGTACACGCTCTCTTCCCCCCCCCCCCCCCTTCACCCTGGGATATGCCACTGGAGCAGTGTCTCCTCCTGTAAACCGGGGGCAAGTCTCAGGAGGATTCGAACACTAACGTCACAGCCCCATTGGAATCATCTGGAATCCAGGTAGGTAGCTTATGATATTTTCTCTCATTACAGAGACAAAAGTCCTTGGGCATTGGGAGGTGTTGTTGGCCCTTGGCAGGATGGCAGTGTGATGGACCCTAGGCCTTAATTAACTTCAAAGCGGTCTAACTTCCTACAAGCAGACATAGGTAACACCCATGCCTGCACCCTTTGATTGTCCCCCTCAGTAAGATAGGCCGCCATCACAGTGAGCATCTTGTTGACATCACATTGTCAGATCCTGTTGGCGTGCCAAGAAATACTTGACAGGTCTTCTGGGGTCTTCCTGTGACATTTTGGGCACAATTCATTGAGGGAAACAGAATGGAAAAACAATTTGGGTGGATCCACTGTCTGGTTGCTGAAAGCTCAACTTTCCGTCTTCTAATTGTTAGTCTCTGAACTTTTTGGGGATACAAGGAATGCCTAAAACTGAATTTTAGTGCTAGAGATGGGAGGACACTAGGGTTACCATACTGCACTTCCAACCCAAACACCGAGCCCTCAGAGTCCAATTTTGGAGTGGCCAAATACTTCAGCCGTCTTGAAAATACCCAAAATGGGTAGGATTAGCCCCCTGAACCTTTATCTCATTGGTTAGGGTGTCCCCATGCATTTTTCCTACCCAGTAGTTCGTTCCAGACATAAATGTGTTGTCTCCAGGCACCCACTTAAGGGAACACTTCTGCACCTGTGGAAGATCAGAAAAGGATTAAATCTACTGTTGGAGAAATGAGAAGAGCCTAGAAGACTGGAACTGCTCTTCCTCTTGTACCCAGGACAAAGAAGTAGACTCCAAGGGTCATAAGGCTGAACTCCTGCATGATATCCACTTTTCAGTAGGACCTGCTCTTTGGGTTGTTGCCAAACTGATAAATGCGGGTATATAAATACTGGGTATGGCATACTCCTACTTATGCATGTCATAACCTAGATGTCTAGGGTGGGTGTTCTGCCAATAATCCCTTACTGGATGATCTAAGTCCCTGTTACCTAACGGCAAGGCATGTAGGTCCCCGTCTTGGTCACAGGTTGGACGTCCCTCCTTGCAGAGGGTAAACAGGAATCAGCTATGCTGAAGCTCCAACATTGGCAATGATCTCGCAATGACAGCAGAGTGCTCCTCTAACTAAAGTATGGAAATGGACATGTATTTATAACAATAGCATTCATGCCTCCTTGTTGAGGCCTCAGCTGAGCTGACATTGTTTATTGTCTCTGTGATAGAGCCATAGCCTTATGGACGAATAATAAATGACAACATTTGCACAATGTAGGTTCAGGCCTTGTATCAAATGTTCAAGGAGTCGTGATAGTGTACTTATGAAGTGGAATTTTAAGCAAAGTGGATTCAGAGAACCTAATCCTGCACTGTCATGTAAACAAATGTGTGTCAAATGTCAGCATGTGAAAAAGTAAGCAATGCAAGAACGCGTACATGTAAAATGGCAGCGTTTCTCCCCAGACATAACCTAGCTACATGACACCCACTCCTCAGACATGAGTTTACTAAAAGATATCTCATTATAAGAGAGATATTTATAGTAATGCTATATCATCTATTTAAGTTAAAAAAAAGTGCTAAAAAGGTTAGAAAGGCAATCATACAATTTGAGAACCAAAGCACAGAGAAATACAATATTAAAACTATAAAAGCAGTAAAAAAAAAAATTATTAAACAGGCCGAATCAAAATGTTCTCACTATTACAGAATAGGTCAATTGCTTATGTGTTCTGAGCGGTAGACAAAACATTTCTGTTCCCAGCAGCCACAGACTATGATCCCAGATGCACACCTTGGAGCAAGTTTATCAAGTAAACGTGTTCCCATTCAACCCCCACAGCAGCCGCTGGAGGAGTGACTACAGCCAGTGGAAAGTCAACAGAACCTAGATTCAATTCACCAGGAGCCGAAGCTTCCCACGAAGGCTCATTAAATGCATTGGGAAGCAATGAAATATGCAGAGGACAGTAATACAAATATCCAACTGTGTTCCTCGCACAAGTCCAGGGCACACTCAAAATTGCACAGCAGACTGCAGAATACGGGCTGCACGCAGTGATGCCACATAGGCCGAAATGATAAGAAACAATGCTTGTTCATTCCTTGAAGCAAGGGTGTGCTGCAACATTGTACCATGTGTTCACGGCACAGGAATACTTGTAGTAGTTCCAGTTCCCTTCAATCTAGAAATGGGACAACCATTGCACAGCAGGAAAAGTAAAAATAACAGTCCCGACAATCAGGAACAGGACTAGTGGAAGACCCCCAAAAATGCTTCTGAGCACGGAGCGACTAAACTTATGTACTGACTGAAAACTGTCAGGAAGGTGCTAAACAAGCCAGAGTCTAAGCTCTTAAAATAGTGTGCTACCCCCGCGGTATGAGACATATTAAAAAAGTGGTGCACCAAATCTCCAAAATGCTGTGGGAATTTAATTCTGAGTAGGGACTGTATTTCAGAAGAGGACCTTGCAACTTGAAGGTCAAGCATCTCCCTTGCAGATGTTAAGGCCACATTCTTTTGATATGCAAAAACTGATAGACATTAGTCATCGCATAAATGTATGTGTACTGATCGGGTAGCAGGGTATTTCCATTCTAGTGTGCATTACAAACAGGAGAACCCCTTATTGTGTCTCTGCTGAGAATAGAGAACCTCTAGGGGTTACGGGACCTAAGTCGACAGTGCCTAAGGAAGTACGTGACATATCTCCAGGAGGTGAAATAGATACATAGAGTTAAGTCTGGGAGGTATATGCTACCGTGGGGCTAAACTTCTGTCAATGGAAAGTACCAGACACTTACATTGGAACGGAACAGAGCACATTTTGGGGGATGATATGTCAGACCTGCATAACATATTTAAAAGGAATATGGTCATTTTCAGAACCAGTGTAAGTAAATAAGACATATATATTAACTGTGGTATATGGGGAAAAAACAAGGGACAATCTAGAATCCTGCATGTGAATGTATGTACATGCATGTACAATAGGGATCCTGAAACAAAGAAAATACAGTTTACAACTGTATAGTAGATGTTGCCTAAAATATATGTATACAGGAGAGGAAAAGAAAATTCTGTGAAACATGTAACACAAAAAGTTAAGGACACAAGTTTTCACTCATGTAATACCACTTTTACCTGGGCCGAACTGAAGATACCTGTAATACGGATAGTGGTAGGTGAGCAAATAATTTGACATGGAGAGCCGAGCCAAGGACGTGGAAAGTCAGTGAACAAACAGACTGCTGTATATAGTTGCATCTAATTCATGCAACAAGCATCATGTGAAAATGTGATAGTCTATTTAAAAATAAAAAAGTACTTATTTAAAATGCAGGAACATTTAATTTTAATACATCAGATTATTTTTGTACGGTGCAAATCCTGAACTCATGTATAGGAAGGTGCTCTCATATGTGCTGATAAAGAAATAGGAGGCTCTATAAAATAAAATGTTTGCCTAAGATCACACAATTTAGTCAAGTATGGAAGGCAGGATTGGTTCCTGGTTTTCTGGTTTCACATTATGCAAGTCACCCACTAGATAGGAACCTGCTTCTCTCCGTTTAATATCAAAATCAGCTGCAGATCCTCCGCTATGGTGAAGAAGTGTCTTTCCCCCCGCCAGCAGCCTCAAAACGTGTAAAATAAAACAATAATAAAGCATGTTCATTTTCATTATATTTTTTCCCTGAGGACCGAGTTTTGGGGGCGGGAAATCGCAATGGCTGTCATGGAGGGGAGAGTGCTGTTAGTGCACATGTTAGTTTGGCCGTCCGTCTTAGGACTTCCAAAAACCAGTGCTTAATTTGTGCAGGTGGCTTCAGGTGCTCAGCGTGTGCACTTATTTCACAGGGCTGGAGCTACATTTTTTTTCATTTGCAGTGGGCCTGATAATTAGTGCATCTGAGGGCCTCTGCATGCGCCGCTAGGAGGCTACTGAGTGGGGTTACAGTTTTGACCATGCTGAGTCTTCATTCTGAGGACTTCTGCGTTTGGAGCTGCAGCTTGAATATCATTTCCAGGGCCTGAAAAATCTGTGTACATTGAGAAGTACATCTGCAGATATCCTCTGCGTTCTGTGGCAGCTAATCCTTCAGCAAAGGTAGTGTCATCATAAAAAAAATCTTTTGGTCCATGTGAAAGCTTGTTTTGTTGGTGCCTAGCTGGAAGTCAAGCACAGTCTTTATCGCCGCCTGACACTGCAGTGCGACTTCAGTGCATACCCAACAAATTAAATCTAAAGTGGGTTCTTTTTGCCATTTATTTTAATAGCAAATATTAAAAAATGCATGCCAATCAGATCTAGAGACCATTGTCGGCGCTTGCAATAGAGATGGATGAGCTGTTGAAAGCCCGAGGAGCTTGCACAGGAGGCAAAGGCAAGGGAGAGACAGAGGGAAGTAGGTTCAAATCCCTGGGCGGAGCAGTACCCTTTGAATGCGAACAAATCTGGATGTGCCTGGAAAAAAAGTGTCACATAGTCTGTGTCTGCCTGTTGTGAAGTGCTCCTCTGTCCACGCCAAGGTTCACACCATATAAAACTGCAAAAAATAAAATGTGGATCCTTCTTGTCACCCCTCCACTAATCTTATGCGCCAATGGATTAAGGACAAAGTGCTAACCTTTGATATGAGAAAGAAATACACATCTAATTATAATTGGTTCATTGCAGAGTGTGAAAGAGGAGAATCTGGGGTCAATCCTGGCTTTTATGCTTGACCAAAGGTAGTGATCATAGGCAAATACTTTATTTCACCGAGCAAATCGCCTGTTTGTTCATTTTCACTTTGAGAGCACCATAAAAAAACATGAGTTCAGGATGTGCACTTCACACAAATCTCTCTTGCCTGTGACTTATTAGCCTTCTTAGCATATGTTGCTCCATCAGTCATTATCTGGGCCATATTATGGGGTACGTCACTGGAGGCAATGGTGGAAGTGGGTGGAGCCAATGGAGGATGTGGGTGGAGCCAGGAAACTAGGAGGTGACCTCCTATGAAAACATTTGAGCACCTGCTCTTCTTAATTTACAAATTAAGCACTGGGCCACATCGACATGTGCACTGAGCTGTCTCCAACCTGAGCTGCGTTGCCGGTTTGGAGACGGCAGACACAGGCTTCCAGTCTCTCTGGGAGCACAAACTGAGGGAACTCAGGGCATTCCTGGTGCTGTTCTCATGATGCCACCAGCTTGAGAGCAGTGTCTGGATTGGCTGCAGGGGAGTCTGGGAGCCTGTGCCTGCAGTGGACTGGAGACAGTGAGGAGCAGAAGAGAGGCGAATTGGCAGGTAAGTTATTTGTTTTTGTGTTGCGTTGTGTGTTATGTCGTCGTTCCCCCCCACCACCGCCACTTTAGTTTTACACCGGCCACTACTGGCAAAGGTTTATGCTTTGTTCTTAATTCTTGATGGATATTGTAGAGCGTGGGTGGCAGGCAGAAGCGACATTAAGAGCTAGGCTCGTTTTGGGCTCGAGGGTCCAAGAGGAACTGTTCCAAGCCAGAGCGAGGTCTCTGGCTCACCTTAGTCGCTAGCTCATCTCTAAACATGTATGTATGTTTTCACGATGAAAAAACATCCTAGGGAAGTGTTTCTGGAAAACAGTTGCTGTCAAATAAATCTCGAAGAATTTCTCTCCAAAAATGTTTTTCACCTGGTTGATGAAACTAATCCGGTGAAATCATTTCTTGTTGAAAATTTCGTTTCTTCATAATGGTTTTTGTCTTTTTTTAAAGGGACAGTACCCCCAAAACCTGCCGATTTTTTGTTCTTTTTAAAGACGAGTCCCTTTACCTCGGTCTTCCTCCCATTCCTTTCACCCTCTCCCTTTCCTTTATTGTCCTTGTGCTGCTCGCCTACCAGTGCCCTCCCGATTTTTTTGCAAAACTCGATTAATCTCTCCTGTCCCATCTTTGGCACACCTCAACCTCAATTAACTTCCCTCCACCCTTTTTCCTTCTAACTTTTGATATGTCATCTTCTTCTTTCTTACTGAGCCTAGCCTTCCTGTTTTTTGTTTTTCTTTTTGGATCTACCTTGCAACCGACATGAAAAAAAGACTGCTGCCATCCTTTTCAAAATACCCATTTACCATTTCCATGAAAACATTACATTTTTGCAGAGAAAGGGGCATATCAACAACAACCGGCGATAATTATCGCTCAGCGCTCTTAGCGTGAGGATAATTATCGCCGGCTAGCGTGGATTTTTATCGCTGAGATAGCGTGCTATTAGCAACGCTTATCTCAATAGCGATAAAAATCCTCACGCTAAGTGGCTAACGTGAGATTATCGCTGGAAACCCAGCGATAATCTCATGTTACCTTGTTGATAGGGACAGACAAACTTAGCCATGATATCCACCTTCCATAGGATATCATGGCTAAGTCAGAAAAATACCAGACGTAAAAAAGCAGCGTTAACCGCGGTTAGCGCTGCTTTTTTTGTCTCTAACAGGGTTAGCGATATTCTTGATAATAGGAGAAATGTCGCTTAGCGACATTTCTCCTATTATTTTACTCTGGAACGCCCCCTTTGCATCTCATTAGGGATGCAAGGGGAAGCGTAGAGTAAAAGGGTGCTAACATGCAAATTTGCATGTTAGCACCCTGTTGTTGATAGGGCGCTAGTTTTATCTCAGCTTTTTTGGCTTTTAAAGCCAAAAAAGCAGAGATAAAGCCCTTGTTGATATGCCCCAAGGTATTTCGTCAGTTTAATTTTTCTCCAAAATGAAGTTTTGTCTGCTTATTTTTGTCAGGGTTACTTTCTTCCTTTTATCAATTCGGCATAATGAGGGATTAACAAGTAAATAATGATAGCACGTTCCTGAATAGGAAAATGTCTTTCGTTTTGCACTCAATCTCAGAGATGTGATCTCTTTTATGAAATTAAACTCAGGTAAATCGGAATTTATTCAAGTATAACTTGAGTTTATTAACCGTTGTTCAAAGTTAATGAAGTCAAAGAATTGTATTCATTCTTTATCAATGCATCATATATCCAACTGCCCAATGCATTTCGGGCTTTTTTAAGCCCTTCTTCAGGGGCGGTACTCTGAAAGGATAAGGTATAGGGTTCAGTATATATATACATTTTATAAACACTCAATAGAAAAGAACAATTTTTATCCAAACAATTATACAGTAGATTTTGATTGAATCAAACATGATCATGTTGAAACAGTATGTTCGTAATAAGTAAAAGAACACAATGCCAGTGTTGGTAATTACCAAAATGGAGGTACACTACACATCAAAGTGATGTGAAAATATCCACTTGTTTTACATGTTAAAACAACATACTGTGATGTGCATTTACCAAGGTCATAGGAATTAGTGAAGCCGAAATGGACCAAGAAAGTTTGGGTGGTAGTGTAAGTAAAAAAATTAAATGGTAAAATGAAAATGTCATATAGGACAAAGTAATGTGGTGTGTTTTTGCCAAAATTGTAGGAAAAAGTAAAGACGAAATAAAAAGAAAAATCTGGATGGTGGTGTGGGTAACAAAAATACATACAGCATGGGGCCTTTTAAAAGAATACAATCACTATCTGACAAGTAATGGAAGATCAAACTTACAGTTGGTATGGTGATGTATAGATTCTCCTGAACCCGGGAGAATCAAATCGGAAACGCTCCGGTAAGTGTAATGGATGGTAATCATGTGATATATAGACATGTGATAAGGAAAAGTGCGGGAAAAAGAGAACTACAAAGAAAACAGACTTGTAGTTCCAAGAGGTAATCATGTGATATGTGATAAAGAAAAATGCGGGAAAAGGAGAACTACAAAGAAAACAGACTTGTAGTTCCAAAAGGTCAATAAAGTTTAGTGAAACTACACGTGCAAACAAAATGTAAAATAATAAACAAAAGTGAGTGCAGTTAAATCTGTAACGGAATTAGGTCAAAAGTTAAACGAAAAATGGAATAGACAGCATGTGACACCGAAGAAACACATGTAATTCGAGTGATTCGAACCAAAAGCGATAGTTCAAAAAATGTAAGATATTACCAAATCCTGGAGCTTGTAAGGGAGCCTCAATGTAATAGTGCAATAGTACATGTGTATAAGATGAAATTAGTAAGTAAAATAAAATAAAATAACTGTAAGGTTCAACATGAACTGTAAAGTTACACAAGGTACTAGGGTATCACAAGTCGGGTGGAAAGTTCAAATCTCCAATTTAAGGTGAATAAAGGAGACCTTAGTTACAGAAAACAGCCCAGATCATAACGCTCGTTGAGACCTTTCGGATGTATGGAATTCAGCTTGTGGATCCAAAATGTTTCTCTTTGTAATAGATATTTGCTATTGTCACGACCCCTCAGCTGGGGAATCTGTTCAAGAACCAAAAATCGCAGTTGACAGATGTTATGCTGATGCTGGTGAAAATGAGTTGCGATTGGTGATTTCACCAGCATCAGCATAACATCTGTCAACTGCGATTTTTGGTTCTTGAACAGATTCCCCAGCTGAGGGGTCGTGACAATAGCAAATATCTATTACAAAGAGAAACATTTTGGATCCACAAGCTGAATTCCATACATCCGAAAGGTCTCAACGAGCGTTATGATCTGGGCTGTTTTCTGTAACTAAGGTCTCCTTTATTCACCTTAAATTGGAGATTTGAACTTTCCACCCGACTTGTGATACCCTAGTACCTTGTGTAACTTTACAGTTCATGTTGAACCTTACAGTTATTTTATTTTATTTTACTTACTAATTTCATCTTATACACATGTACTATTGCACTATTACATTGAGGCTCCCTTACAAGCTCCAGGATTTGGTAATATCTTACATTTTTTGAACTATCGCTTTTGGTTCGAATCACTCGAATTACATGTGTTTCTTCGGTGTCACATGCTGTCTATTCCATTTTTCGTTTAACTTTTGACCTAATTCCGTTACAGATTTAACTGCACTCACTTTTGTTTATTATTTTACATTTTGTTTGCACGTGTAGTTTCACTAAACTTTATTGACCTTTTGGAACTACAAGTCTGTTTTCTTTGTAGTTCTCCTTTTCCCGCATTTTTCTTTATCACATATCACATGATTACCTCTTGGAACTACAAGTCTGTTTTCTTTGTAGTTCTCTTTTTCCCGCACTTTTCCTTATCACATGTCTATATATCACATGATTACCATCCATTACACTTACCGGAGCGTTTCCGATTTGATTCTCCCGGGTTCAGGAGAATCTATACATCACCATACCAACTGTAAGTTTGATCTTCCATTACTTGTCAGATAGTGATTGTATTCTTTTAAAAGGCCCCATGCTGTATGTATTTTTGTTACCCACACCACCATCCAGATTTTTATTTTTATTTCGTCTTTACTTTTTCCTACAATTTTGGCAAAAACACACCACATTACTTTGTCCTATATGACATTTTCATTTTACCATTTAATTTTTTTACTTACACTACCACCCAAACTTTCTTGGTCCATTTCGGCTTCACTAATTCCTATGACCTTGGTAAATGCACATCACAGTATGTTGTTTTAACATGTAAAACAAGTGGATATTTTCACATCACTTTGATGTGTAGTGTACCTCCATTTTGGTAATTACCAACACTGGCATTGTGTTCTTTTACTTATTACGAACATACTGTTTCAACATGATCATGTTTGATTCAATCAAAATCTACTGTATAATTGTTTGGATAAAAATTGTTCTTTTCTATTGAGTGTTTATAAAATGTATATATATACTGAACCCTATACCTTATCCTTTCAGAGTACCGCCCCTGAAGAAGGGCTTAAAAAAGCCCGAAATGCATTGGGCAGTTGGATATATGATGCATTGATAAAGAATGAATACAATTCTTTGACTTCATTAACTTTGAACAACGGTTAATAAACTCAAGTTATACTTGAATAAATTCCGATTTACCTGAGTTTAATTTCATAAAAGAGATCACATCTCTGAGATTGAGTGCAAAACGAAAGACATTTTCCTATTCAGGAACGTGCTATCATTATCTACGATTTGAATTCCCTACTCAGGGGGATTAATTCGTTTGCACCAACTAATTTTGCTTAAAATATTGACCTGGAGAAATTTTGAGTGCGCAACTTCTGTTCTAGCTTTTCGGATTAACAAGTAACACATCATTCCAAGGTATGAGCAGGGCCACTGGAATTATGTGATTCTGCACAGGCAGCTTTTTCCGCATAATTGTGAATGTGCAACATTTGCCACATAATCTGTCACCTGCTGCACAATGTGCAGATTTTAAGGAAAACAGTTTGTTTCTAACTGAAACAGATCAAAAATTACAAAAAAGGTTGCAACATGAATTTGTGTGCAGTGAAAGGTCCTCCGCAAAGGTTAGCAGGTCATCTTTCAGTTGCTTATTTCAGTATTTAGTTGTTACACTGGTAGTAATGATGTGAATTATTTGCCAAAACAGTATCACCATGTATAAAACAGATAAAATAATGAAGTAATACTATTTTAATGTGTGTCGCATGATACCGCATAATTTGGCTTTTCGTTCAGCATAATTTAGTTAACACTGCCGCATAATTTGGTGCTTCCCCTATCGCATAAATCTAGTGGCCCTGGCTATAAATCAATTTCTAAGGTGGAATATGAGCTTTACAAATACCGATCACATAACATAAGATTACAAATATGTGAATTTACATACATTGTCACTAGTGAATCAATATACTAATTCCATGATAAGATGTTACTTTCACCTAAGTGGTGTGTATGCTGACATCATTACAATAAGTGGGTGTGTGTGTACACTGGAGAATACATAGAAGTTAACAATGCCTGCTTTTTATCTCTGCTGTTTTATAGCCTCTTTTTGTGTCTGGGCTACAGGAAGAGGACACAGCTGAAATGCTTCTCGATTTAATGCGGAAGAGGTGACGCTGCACGTCAAAAAGAATTCCCAGCAAAGAGGTGGCCATTGATCTGAGGTTAACATGTATTGATCGTGTGATAATAGAGTAGATTTGAGGCAGTCACTCACATCTCTTCACCTCCACCCATTTCGGCAGCACGCACTTCGATCAATATCAGGGTAGCCGCAGCCTGCTGGCAACGGAAGAGGGCTACTGGCCTGAAGAAGCAGCATATTAGCTTATTGGAAAACAGACTCCACACAGGCCACAGAGAGGAGGGCAGGGTGTCTCTGTGAGCATTTTAGGAACGCCGACCTGCCAGGAAGTCTCACAGCTGACCTACAGCAGAATCGGCCATTAACGCTGTAGAGATTTCTTGAAATGTTTTGTTCTGGTGAGCAGTATTTTAAATCCTGGGTGCTTAATTTGTGCAAGTGCTTGCCGGTGAAGGGCACCAGCACACACTTTTGGGACCTGCTATTTTTCATCATGAGACTTTGACCTACAGCAAGAAAAATAATATAGAACATAGACACATAGAACATAGACATAGAACCATAATAGGTCAGTTTTCCTGAAAAGATTGCAATTGCACTCTGCCACTTTGTTTGGACTGAGAGTGCTGCAGGACCTTGAGCTCTCAGGGTTCCGTCTCCAAGATTGATGCTAGTGAACATTTATATGGGGGTTTATTGGGCCTGACCAAATATGTAATAACATTGGCGAAATTGACAACATTCCCAAATTTGGCAATATGAAAAAATTCGTGAAATGTCTTGAAATTTTGCAGTATGTGATTTTGTGTTATTTTTGCCAGGGGGGTGGGGGTAGGGGACCTAGTTAGTTCAGAAAAAGTCTTGTGAAGGACATTTTTTCTGTTCGAACAAATCCCATGCTGGTATCTTGTGTACCTTCTGTATGCAAAGCATACCTTCACAAGAAAAAAGTTACACCCGATACAGTCAAACCACAATTCTTGCTTAAGGTGAAATGTTTCATAATTTCGTCTAGTTTGTTGCAAAGTTCTTCGAGAAAATGATTAGGAAATTTGCCCAGTGTTTAGGTGAGCAGATGTTGAGCATCCAGGGTTGGAATTGTTAATGCCACTTGCAAAAACTAAGAAGCATGACATGCCATGCTCAGCCCAGAAGAAAAATGTTCATATCCCCTGCGATCTGCAGCACAAAGTGTTCGACCATGGCAATTCACTTTAACTCAAAGAACATTTATCCACAGGTCCAAAGTCCCAGTAACTCTACTCTGGGTAGCTTCTTCTTGCTGTGATCCACACTGACTTCCTATTTTCTCCCTTCTGAAGGAAAGTGTCCATTTGTGTATGGTCACCCCGACTATTTGCTTCAAATGCTGATGGTTATGACTCTGACAGTGCACTGGAGTCTGCTGCCCAAACCTCAGTGCCTGTGCTCGCTCCCAAACTGTTATGTTTGACTTCGTAATCACAAATTGGCAAATACTTTATGCCCTTATGAGTCCCTAGCATATGGTACCAGGGGTACCCAATGCATAGGTTGTAAAGGGGCCCCCAGGGCTGCAGCATGGTTTTGTGCCACCCTGGGTGACCAAAACAAACTACTGCCAGCAGACCTGCCATTTCAGACTGCAGGAGCAGTGCAAACTGCTTGAGTTTGACTGTGCCCTCAACATGTGTGGCACAATCAAATGCCCTATCTGTAATATATGTCAGGCGTCCTTAAGGTAGGCCTCCGCAGCCCAGAAGGCAGGGTGCAGTATATTAAAGATGAGAAATATAAGTGCAAGCCTATATGTCCCTATAGTGGCATTCCCCAATTGAAATACTATAAGTGTTAGCTCTCGATAGTATAACATGGGCTGCTAACAGGGCACTCTCAAGACTAGCAGCTCTATTATGTTACCACTAAAATATGTCTTGCTTGGTATCAAACAATATGCATTCTCACCCCTGACACAATCTTACGCCCTGAGTGATGTGGCATGCACCCAGATAGCGACCTTAGAGGTTGTCCACCTAGGTGCCCGAGCTTCACGGTGTCCTGGCTGATCAGCCCACGCTTTCCCACACCTGCTACCACCAAGATAGGATTCTGACCTCCTGTCAGGCGGTGGGATCACTCCAAGGAGTGAGGAACAAAAGCTTGGGCTGGAAGGAGGTCACAGCTCCCTCTTCCTAAGCTGGCTAGTGAAGTGGCACATCTATGTGGCGAGCTTTGAAGGCTGCATCGCCTCTGATATGCATCAGGACTGACTCCCAGTGGAGCAAACAGCCCTCCCCTTGCCCCAGGCACAATTGCACTCTGGCAGGCAGGAAATTAGCTATGCAGGAAAGTGTACACCCCCGGAAGGCTGGCCCCACTTCCAGGGTGAGCAGCCTGGTCTGTACACCACAATTTGATTTCTACCATATTTAGGAGTGGCAGATTAGAGGGTTCTGGTTAGAAAAGGTGACCTACACCCCCAGATGTGGTCTCCTGAAGGGCGGATTAGCTGTAGGCACTAGCTGCCCATTGGCTACTAGCTCCCACACCCCACACCCCATACCCCTAAATCTAGGATTTAAGGAACCCCCACACCAGAACCTTAGATCTGAACAGCTTGCATCAAGAAAAGACCAAGAGGAGACCTGTGTCTCCAACAACAGGACTTTGCCCACAGCACCAAGGCAGAAGAGGGATAATTTATCCCTTTGGCAACAGACTTGGAACTGAATGAATGACCCTTGTTCTTGGCTAAAACTCACACTCCCAAAAAAAGGTACTCCAGTGGATGAAATAAGCACAATCATACTCCCCTGGACTAGTGGTGCTAGTCCCCTGAAAACTGCAAGTAAAAACACTCACCTAGTCAAAAGAATTAATGGCCATCAGGCCCTCCATGGGATCCACTAAATCCAGGTGGTCCAGTGCATGGTGGGAGTTGCAGTCTCACCTGTCCTGAAGTTTCAGGGCAGTACCTCACTACCCCAGACCCAGTGGAGTTCCAGTCCCTTTTCACTGTGCTTACTGCTGACAAGGCTAGTTGGTCATCAAACCGATAACCGACCCCCACACTCAACGCTACATCTACAGGGAAAACCGTGCAACCATCATACGAGGTCAGCAACTGTGTATCTGTTGTGTTTTTGCATTCTGTTTCTTGCAGCACCGTGTAAGTGATGAAATTAGCACCAGCGTGGCTCCAGTCAGCACCAAGGACAGCCAGGACAACTCTGCACCAAAACTCCCCAAGCTAGGTAAAATTGCTCTGACCTTCATGGTCTGGTTCTGGGGCCCGCATGGCCTTAACTCTGTAAGGGTTCCACGTAATTCAACCTGCAAGTGACCCATTGTCAATAGTATATTTTTCCCATTGACCTCAATGTTACCCTTTTCATGTAAATTCCTGCACTGAATTAATATTGCTTAACAAATCTATAACTCCGGTTAAATGTCTGCTATTCTATTCATTTTGGTGTCTAAATTAAGATAAAAATGCACTCTATTATTATAAATTGGTGTTGGATCTCTCTAGAGTCACGTCAATTACTTATCATCCATGTTGGTACTCTTCAATGCTTAACACATGTTCCTCTAGTAAATCCTGACTGCTGTCTGCCACACTACCAGGACTGAGCTAATAGTGTGACTCCAAGGACCATCTTTGGGGTATTGTCATAGTATTACAATATGAGGTGTAAACCTCACACCATATAATACTCCACTTTCCTACACCTCCAAATTATCTCACATCATGAAGGGACATCATGTAGTGGAACATCCTTTAGAGGTTGTCTGGGATTAGATGGTTCCAACCAGTGCTTAATTTGTAAAATAAGAAGTGCAGGTGCTCAAATGTTTTTGTAGGAAGCCACCACCCACTTTCCTGGCTTCACCCATATCCTCCATTGGCTCCACCCACTTTCACCACATTGGCTCCAGTGACATGTACCCCATAATATGGCCTAGAAAATGACAGATGGAGCAACATAATATAATAAGGCTAATAAGTCAAAGGAAAGAGAGCTTTGTGCCAGCTCATATCCTGAACTCATGTTTATTTAAGGTGCTCTCAAGGTGAAAATGAACAAACAGGCGATTTGCTCGGTGAAATAAAGTATTTGCCTATGATCACACCATTTGGTCAAGCATGAAAGCCAGGATTGACCCCAGATTCTCCACTTTCACACTCTTCAATTCACCAGTTATAATTAGATGTGTATTTCATTCTGATATCAAAGGTTAGCACTTTCTCCTTAATCCATGTGGTTTAAGATTAGTGCAGGGGTGACAAGCAGAATGCACGTTACATTTTTTACAGACGTGGACAAACAGAGGAGAACTTTACAACAGGCAGACACAGACTATGTTACACTTTTTTTCCAGACACATCCAGATTTGCCAAAATTCAAACACTGCTCAGCCCAGGGCTTCAAGCCTGCTTCCCTATGTCTCTTCCTTGCCTTCCCATGCAAGCTCCTCAGATGCACCTCTATTGCAATCACACACACAACAATAAGCAGCAGGGGCCTAACACCGACAATGGTCTCTAGATCTGGTCTGCACACATTTTTTAAATAATTGCAATTAAAATAAATGGCAGATAAGAACCCACTTTAAATTTAATTTGTTGGTTATGCACTGGAGTCACGCTGCAGTGTCTGGCGGCGATAATGACTGTGCTAGAGTTCCAGCTAGGCACCAACAAAACAGGCATGTATATGGACAAAAGGATTTATTTATGGTTACACTGCCTTTGCTGAAGGATGAGCAGTAACAGAATGCAGAGGATAACTGCAGATGTAATCCTTAACCCCTTGCATGCCCTTGACGGAACCACTCCGTCATGAGCCACGGGCGCCGTGTGCTCATGACGGAGTGGTTCCGTCATGCTGCGGCCGTTGGCAGCCGCTCCTCCCACGCGGCGCTAACTCCCCGCCTGTGCGGGCGATTAGCGCAGTGGGTGGAGTCATGACGGAACCACGGCGTCATGAGCACAGCTCGCCCGTGACTCATGACGGCGTGGTTCCGTCATGTGCATAGCAGCGCCGTCAACCCCCCAAACTCCCCCAGCGCTGCGGCGGAATTCGCGTCGCAGCGAAGGGGTTAATGTACACACAGAGGCACAGAAGGGTGTCACATTTTTCAGGGCCTGAAAATGATAAGCATGCCACAGCTCCAAATGAAAAAGACCTCAAAACGAAGATTCGACATGGTCAAAACTTCAACTCGACTCAGTGGCCTGCGAGCAGCGCATGCAGAGGGCGTCAGTCGCACTGTGCGCACCGTGCACTCAGCCCACATGCCCAGCTTTCACTGAATTTCAACAGTCAATGGGAAGTGGGAATAAATAGCTGACGATACGAACATCTTCTCAGGTTTGAAATTCAAAAGTGAGCACAGCCATCTGATTGGCTTATTGCATCACCCGCCTTGCAGCCCAAGTGATGCAATAAGCCAATCGGATGGCTGTGCTCGCCTTTGGATAGTGTGGTAGAACTGGTCCTAGTTGTCCACAATTGATTGATAGAAAAGATCCTAAAGAGAAATCTTTCATCTTTTTTGCCCTATTGCTCAGCTTCTAATTTATGCCACAGTACCACTGTCCCACCTGACTTCCCACCTATGTGCACCAGAAAATAGAATTTCTCTGAGCACATTTATATTTGGAGTTTTCAGAAAATATTTAACACATAAGAACAATGTCTGGCTTGTGACTCTAGCTAGGCATTGACAGTTGCATGTCGAAATAAAAGAAATTCATACACACTGGATGCCAAAAACACTTATAAAGAGAAGGGAATTTCTGGCTGACCGTATTGCAAGCGCTAAAAACTCCTCAAGGGAAATCTTTAGATAGTGAAAACCTTCACTAATCCCGCAGCATTCGAGCACCGCCTCCGACCTTCTCAGGGCCTGTGCACCAGCCTCTCGGATTTCTTTGAAAAAAAGATAATTCAGCTCTACTCATCTTTTCCCCTGGCTTCAGAAGCCAGAGCAACGAAAGACGGCCATGCCCCCCCCCCCAACACCCAGCCTGCTTTTACATCCTTTCTCCCGATTCCCACAGAGGTGTCACTAGCGGAACTGCGGAAATGGAAATCAGGGTCCCCTCTGGATCCCTGTCCGACTCGACAATTCAGGCTGCTGGCCGCGTGGCTCAACGCAGTCCTACATCATATCTGGAACACCTCACTTAGGTCTGGAATGTTCCCTGCCTCGTGGAAACATGCCTGTCTACTACCTCTTCTGAAGAAAGCCAACGCCGACCCGGAAGTTCTTAGCAACTACAGGCCTATTCCCTGCTGTCAGCACCGGCCAAGGTGCTAGAGAAGTTGGCCCAATTACAACTACCCAACTATTTAGAAGCCAATGAGCTGTCACATGACTCTCAATCTAGCTTCTGCACAGGGTACAGCACGGAAACGGCACTGCTGGAAGTAGCAGACTCCATCCGTCTGTCTATGGACGGCAGCTAATTTGTCATGCTTGTGTTATTAGACCTTTCAGCTGTGTTCGATACGGTGACGCACATGATCCTGCTGGAAAGACTTAAGCAGATAGGTGTACAGGGGGCTGCATTTGAGTGGATTGCCCCCTATCTCAGTGGCCATGGCCAGCAAGTCCTTCTTCACCCGTATATCGCCTCAGTGAAACCACTCAGATGTGGAGTGCCCCAGGGCTCAGCCTTAAGCTTGCTGCTTTTTAATATTTACGTGGCTCCACTGGCAGCTCTCATTGCTAGGAGAGAGGTCAAGGTGATCTCATACGCGGATGACACCTAGCTGGTGTTCTCCTTCAAAGATCACGCTGCTGCAGCTTTTGATTCTTAAAATGACTATTTAAAAGACATAGCAGGCTGGATGAACGGAAACTGCTTAAAACTGAATAACGATAAGATGGAGGTCTTATTTTTTAATCTTGCTGCCCCCCCCCCTCCTTCAGGCCTATGGTGGCACGGGGGCCTTGGAGTCAGGTGGGACAAGGACTTGGCCCTTTCGGCCCAAGTCCGGCATGTTTCGGCATCCTGTTTGGGAAAGATGAGAACCATCAGAAAATTTCTGGGTTTCCTGCCAGAAGAATGCCAGAGGACCGCGGTTCATGCCCTGGTGACATCCCACCTCAACTATGCCAATAAGCTTACCAGGGTTCTTGATCAAAAGGCTGTAAATGTTGCAGAACGCAGCAGCTAGGTAAATCCGCATGGTCGTGCTGCACCAGCACATCTCCCCACACCTCATACAACTTCATTGGCTCCCAGTAACTTGGAGGATTTAATACAAGGCCCTGACCATTGCTTTCCGTGCCTATCAGTGTAGGGGCCCCGGCTACCTGAGGAATAGACTTTGCGTGTACTGCCAAGAGCGGACCATAGTTCCAACCTCCGATGCTACCTTGCTGTCCCCAGCGTCTCCAAAGCTAGGCAGGAGGGTAGGTCTACCTTCGTACATTTCTGAAAGGCCTTCTGTTTACAAACAAATGTACCTTTTTGAATAGGCCCGTAAGTGGTTGGGGGCAGTATGCATGCGTAATGAACAATGACATCATAGGAAGCTCCATTACTGGGAGTAACATCACTGCTGTGATCAGAGTGTGACCTGGAGGACAAAGGTTCAGTTTGAAGGATGATTACCTTTTTCCTTATACTCTTTTAATGTCAATAAAATGAGTATAATGAATAATAATTGCAAACAATAGCCCTTGTAAAGAAATTTGGATAGCAGTAAATTTATAAAAACATGTTGTTGGAATTACACAAAAATGAGTAATTCTCTCCTCCATGAAAGTGTGAAGCTTCTTGTTTCCTCAAGGAGTTTTAAATCCTGCAACTTAATATTTTGGAAATATATCCTAATCTCTTTCAGGCTCCAACACTGCAGTAAATGGTAAATGGGAGGCATCAAAATCGTGCACCCCCAACTATTATCAGAAAGAATGGGAATGCAGCACTGAGGTAAATGTAAATTGATACTTGTATAGCGCACTACTCACCCGCAAGGGTCTCAAGGCGCTTGTACGCATACCGCTGTGGACCCCATCCTGGCTTTCCCTGTGAGGCGTCCACTCCTGGGCACCCCCAAGGTGGAGGCCAGGCATCCTTAGCATTGTGGGGGCCATTGTGGAGATTAAGCAAGCTATTGCCCAGAGTTGCAGAGTGGGACTCCATGATTGGAATAGGCACCGAGGCAAGAATTATCAGGTCCGTGGAATTTTTGAGCCCAAGACCCACCGAGGCAGGGAATTGAACCCTGGTCCCGGGCTAGACCTCTGCATCAGGGTCTGCTGCTCTAATCATTGAGCCACACTTCTCCACTCATTGAGCCACACTTCTCCACGTAGGGGCTACACAGCACCCCGTGCAACCTCCTCGAAAGTGTATATGATAGCATGCAATGATTCAAATTGTATAGGGATGGGTTGCAACATGACATCATGGTTCCTCCCAAACAACAAGGATAGCATCCTCTGTACCCTGGGCCTCTGGCTGAAATGGGTATTGCTCCTTCTCCCAAAATAGTAGGAAAACACAAAGCAATTCAATGATAATACAACTTGCCACCCACCTCTGCTGGTAAGTGGTAAAAATGTGTTATATACAAAAGCAAATCCAAAGCAAAGGTGCAATCAACAAATCTTTGGTTGGAAAATGGACAAGACAAGCAAAGAGTTTAAGACGAAAAGATTCGCTGACAGCTTTTTATTACTACCATTCTACAACACAGGCCTTCGTTAGGGCATACACCGTACAAAATATATTTGAATAACACAGAAAATGATAAATACTGATGTACACGAATAACCAGTAACTGAAAAGAAAAAGATAATGAATTGGTCATGAACATAAATTTAATTAAATATTCATAATTCCATGCACCTCAAAATGTGGGATTTAAGTAAGAAAAAAACTCCTGTCTCTTGCCAAATTTCGCATTTTGTACCGATCACAGTATTCTCTGTGTTGTAAGGCACAGTGTAATGCAAAACTTTACTAGAGGATTCATACCATATAGCAGCAGTTTTTTTTAATCATCATATTCTCACTGTACCACATATGTTATACAAATTATTCCTCTAAATAATCTTGATAAGTAATGGAACACAGCTACATGTATTTCTTTTTTTCATCCCAAAATGTTTCTAGTGGTAACATATGTAACAGAAAAATGCTATAGTACTTTTTGTGGACACTCTATTTTTATTGAATGCAAAGGCGAGGCCAGAAACAAAAGATTAAAAACGTATATCTGATAAAAACAGGTGATGCTGGGCGTTCATTTTTCTCACTCTGACTCTGCACATTCATGTCGGAAGGAAGCTCGATGGATTCTATTTTGGTGACAGTTTCTGGAATCCAGAGCAAGGCCATGAATTCATCTATGTTAATAGAATGCTGGCCTGTACTCAGCTCCCATCAATCTCACCTGGATTAGATCCAAGCTGGCTATCTGGAAGGAAATGAATTTCTATCGCAAGTCTGGGCCCCTCTAGAGCTGCTATCCTTTTAAGCGAGCTGCAATCAGCATATAGATTCCCCGGTATAAGACCCATGGACGCATATAGATTGGATTAGAGTGCCAGACCACAACTGCTTGCATTTTAGATTTAGCTTGAATGCCTGTATCCATCTACCAATTCTTCTTTCTCGTTTGTTTTTTTCTTTTGTTCTTTTTTCATTTTGTATTTTCTTCCTATTTTTCCACATTAATATTACTTTATGCACATGATGTGTTCCAGTCTTCTTTCCTGTACCCTTATACATGCTTTCACTATTTATAATGTGTCTCTTTTGAATGAATCTTGTGTAGTACAACAGAATCAATTGAAATGCTACTAGGCGCTTCGCCATCTTAAAAGAAGAGGTATGCTTTTAGGTTTTGTCTGCAGGTTTTTTTGTAATGGTGTATTTTGAGAGTGTGTGTGCTCCATAATACGGTAGCCTGGATCACTAAGGGGGATTTCACATGTGTATCCATTGAAGGACTTCTGGCAGATTAATAACTGTTCCCCATACACAAATATGCCCAGTAGTACACCTTAAAAGTGGTGGCTGTCGCAGGCTTTCAGGCATTTAAGGTGAGGCATTTTTGGAATTGCTATTTTCGAAATGCAGTATTGTGAGCAAATTATGATTCTCTATATGGGAAAAGCAACCTGATAAGCAAATGCACACATGTGTTTCTCCACAGGGAAAAATTTTTCCCCAGAAAACCCATATCTTTCTCCAGGATGGGAAAAGATGTGAGAACAGTTTGTGAATGCTCGTCGACTCATAAGTTTGAGGGGTGCCGGCACTCACAAGACAAACTAGACCTTGATTCTCCTTAATCCCACATCAAGCATGTTTGTACACAGTTCTAGTGTATCACTATACAGGAGCAAATTGGATTCACACCTTCTTTGATCACCTTTGGTGAATGACCAGCAGCCACAAATCCAGACAAGTGGGCTTGTAAATATGATTTACGAGGACAAATAGCTTTGCGAAGTCTGAATTGTTGCCCACCTTTGGAGTTGCAGCATGCTGCGGGTAGTGGGTTGATGTTACTTAGCTGAGTCGCGAGAGAGTCCATAGATGTCCTACTTTAATTTCTTGCTGAGGTGGTTAGGGGATTTTCTTCACTTACATTTATAGGTGAGGCCAAGGGCATTGGAGACTTCTTGAGTGTATGAAGGAGGCATGGAGGTGATCAGGACTCATCTTTCTTGTTTGAAACCAGTGAGAGGATTAGTGCAACGACCGCAGTTCTTTTTGGCTTGCTGCAACGTCACCAGTGGTGATCATTTCTTTTATTGGTCAGCATGGTGGTCTTTAAAGAATAGAAGCAAAATATAACATGACATGTGTATTTGTAAAGAACACCTTCACCACAAGGGTATCTTGGCGCTGAATAACAGATGTTTATTGTTACCCAACTCAATGGTACTCATTTTATCAACCTCAGAAGGATGAAAGGCTAAGTGGGCCGGCCAGGATTTGAACCAGTGGACGCATTAGTCTACTAAGCCACCAGACCCAGCATCTATGATTACGATTACGATATTATGATTGAGGTTCTCTGGGACAATATGGTGACGTTGTGTGACAGAATGTCTTAGAAAATAACTGAGTGTAGCATGTTTTGCTTTCCAGCTGACTGTGTTTGATAAAGTGGGGTGGAAGGTTTGCAGAGCATTTTTTAATGGGGCTTTGAATTTTGAATGCTCAGTGGTGTGTCAAAAACGGGGGTGACCAGTCTAGCTGATGGATTGGTCCAATTTTTGGGAGTATGCACTTGATTGTGGGAAGAGGCGTTGGTGGGTCTTTGACCAGATGGTGAAGTCATATTGATTCTAGTATTTCATCGCACGATGAGATGATGGGGTTTTAGGGCAACTTGGCACACAGGTGGAAAAGGTTTATTGCATTTAATTACATGACCAAAGTCAAACTGCAGGAATTGGTTCTTTGAGTTTGGTGTGCGGATGTCAATGTCAGTAAACCATGTGAAAGGAGTCATAAGGGTTGCCCTAAATTGGCCCCAGGTATTTTTGCCACCGAGATTAATTATTGTTACTACTGTTAAAGTGATTATTTAGCCCGGACTAAATCCCATAGAAACATAGCCCTTTATTTATATCACATTCCAGCCCACTCTAGGTGCTTGTTGGACCTCCAATTTCCAGCCTTTCGATTGGATCTACATCTCAGGTGAAAGAATAAAGTGAGGCTGCAGTTCCCCCTGATTCTCAGTGAGCGCTGCCGCATTTTGGGGTGAGCGCTTCATCACTGAGGAGGTTTAATTGCACTGGCTGTGCTGTCTGGCCCTGTGCTCTGTATTTCTTGGCTACTATTCAGCCCTGATCAATCCCGTATAATATGGCGCTCAGAGCTTCCAGGGCACCATTGTCGGTTTAACAAAAGGCGGCTAGCTTAATGCGGCTGTCATGAAAAGGAGCCTTAGATGAATAGCACTGGAGCCATTGTGCTGAGCCTCAGAGATAACCAGAACACGGTCCCGCAGCAATGCCGTTCATACACTTCAGCTTATCGTTTGCCGCGGAAAATGGACTTCTCCACTCGCGGAACTAAATAGAACACCATTACCCCTGACAAAGGCAGGCAATTTCCAGTGTGTCCCTGCTTCCAACAAAGATTCCTTGGAAACACAATTGCTCTTCTCTGTGTTGTGAGGCTGAAGGAGAATCAATCGCGTTCACATCTCAACTGGTGTTGCCGTGGCCTGGTGGAGCAATGCCGCAGAGCCATTGGTAGCTGAGGTGTCATGTGACAGGTACACAGGGTAAGCCGTTGAACGGAAACTTCTAGATTTTCATTCCAGCACACTGCTTGTCTGTCTATGACAAGGCCAAGTTCAATATCATTATACCTGTGTGAAATGTAAATTGTGCCAGCGTAATTAACATAAATATGCTTATTTTTCATTACACTTCTTACTCAAAATACCTGAAATTACACCATTGCGCCACTTCGCGTAATTATGTGCCATTTACGGTAAACAATTACTGTGGTTGGTGCAATTTGGAGTTCAAAGTTTACCAAAAATGCAGGGAACAACATAATACGAGTGGCTGGTATCCGTGGTGCTTTTGTTTAATCGCGCAATAATCACTCCACGCAAGGTAACTTAGCGTAAAAGGCCATTTATTAGGACAGGGTTGGACAACCATAACCAAACATCAGACAAACCCCCAACAATCCCCAACAACATAACTTCTCATTCTTCCATTCTCTCCCATACTCCAATTACTCCATCCCACTTCACACCGCAACCGCCTCACTTATCCCATTCACTTCCTCACTTCTCTTCCAACCTCCTCCATCATCTCCATTTGTCGTAAACTGGTATGACGCACCCCCACCTTTCACCAGTATCCCCCTCCCCGGAAGGGTGAGTATGCCCGTCATGGACTCCTCCCCCCTCCCAAATCCGCTCCAAGCACTCACAACCCGTCCTAAACTGGCACGCTTATAGAAAACTTAGTAGCCCTCAATCGAATTCCTCGACTGTAGGGTGGGCGGGTGGCCAAATAATCCTAACTGACCCACCCTGAGGCGCTGGGGAAAGGAAGAGGAAGGACTTCCTCTCCCAGCCCCCTTTATCCTTCTAAGACGACCCCACCCCTTATCCCACCCCTTCCATACCCTGTCCCTCCCTTGCGCGAAATCCCCGGGGAAGACTAGTCTGCTGACCTTTCTTCCCCCGGGGCCGCATCGTGCAATAATCACTCCACGCAAGATAACTTAGCGTAAAAGGCCATTTATTAGGACAGGGTTGGACAACCATAACCAAACATCAGACAAACCCCCCAACAATCCCCAACAACATAACTTCTCATTCTTCCATTCTCTCCCATACTCCAATTACTCCATCCCACTTCACACCGCAACCGCCTCACTTATCCCATTCGCTTCCTCACTTCTCTTCCAACCTCCTTCATCATCTCCATTCGTCGTAAACTGGTATGACGCACCCCCACCTTTCACCAGTATCCCCCTCCCTGGAAGGATGAGTATGCCCGTCATGGACTCCTCCCCCCCTCCCAAATCCGTCAACCAGGGAACCCCCGGAGGGCGGTTACCTGCCCCACCCCGGTCCAGTGCACCTTTCGCCCTCACGCTCTCCGACACCAGATAGACTCATTCCATAAACCACTAATAACATCCCTCAATTCCATCATGTAGTACGCATTGCCCATGTGCGAAAGGTGCACGCCATCGTCTCTAAAGAGCAGGGGCTCCTCAAGCCGCAATCCAGTGTGCGCCAGCACTTTGATCCCACTGTTCTCACAAAATACCCGCATCGCCCTATTCAATTTCCGACGGGCTCGTTCTACCGCTGCGGGCTTCAATGCCCCCTCCAGATCCGGCGAGGGATGAACTCAGTCCACACAATGCAGGCGCCAGCCAGATTGCGTTTCATAGCCTCCAAGTCCCTTTGCATCAAATACAGCAATGACACCCCTGATTGCTTCACCAGGTCATTCTCCCCCAGGTGGATGACGAGCAAGTCCGGACAGCCCCTCTGCGAAACCTTCTTTGTCAGCCAGGGCAATAGCTCCCCCCAGCGCATTCCACTCTTGCCCCACCAATGTACCTCGTGATGGCTGCTTCTCAGGCCCAGGCTACGACCGTACACCTGCCTGTCGGAATACTTGGAGGCCCAATGCACGAACGAATGTCCAACGATCCTGGTAACCGTCTTGGCTCCCGGACCCCCAACACAACCTACGAAGAAAAAAGAAATTAGAACACGAAACATAACAGAACCGCCCCACAGCCGCCGCGCACCGTGCCGCTCTACTTCCTCACGTACCGCTCGCAACAGTGCGACCTCCATCTACCTATCCGCCTGATCTTGTCCCAGGACCACCCCAGCCGAGCAGCCGCCGCCGCCGCGCCGATCCGGAAAGAGTGCGTCCCATACCCCGCCGGGTCCCTACCTACTCGCCTCACTGCCATACGCAACACCGCCAGCAGCTGAAAAGCCGTGACCCGTTTCCCGGAAGCATGACAAAAGATCTCTCCTACACTCCTACCCACCTACCCGCAAAAGGCTCTCCATTCTCGCACAGGCAAGCACCCGCCCATCCCGACTCGCACAACCACACCCATGTACCTCTTCCAGCCTGGTCTGTTTTCGACCTCCCCAGCCAAATACCTAGGCGCGCTCCATCCATTCGAACGTCCTCAAATCCCCTACCCGGAGCACCTCTAGCCCCCAACAACTCTGAAACCCAGAACGCCCCAAAAAACATCCATGTCATGCACAACCGAAACAGCGCCACCTCCACCTCGTCATAACAACAGAAACTCAATTCCCCCAAGATGTCCGACAGCAATTCAAACGTAATAGCTACCCGCACGGCTGCCCCCACAGTCCCCCCCCCGCACCCTACCCCAACCCTTCAACATCTTACTCAGCAACTCACTCCTTGCGGGATCAAACCCCAAATAAACCATCCCATAGAAGGAAATCCCCGCCAACTTCCCCGCAATCGTAACCGGTGACAAACCCTTGTCCATGCAGTGCAAAACATACCTCATCACACCCTCCTCACAATCCCCTTGTGACATACGCCAGGCATCCTTCGACCATCCCAGAAAAGCACCCAACTCAGCCCAAGCCAAACGATACGCCCGCCTTGTAGAATCCGCCACAGACTTCTCAACCAACTCCACCACTCTCACTCCCCCCAGTTCCAGATACCCTCCGGCACCTTGGTCTTGAAAACCTCTGCTCCGGGCGCCAACCTTCTGGAACGCTGCCAGTGCGAACGAGACAATGCATCCGCAATGTCATTGCTAGCGCCCGGCACATGCTTCGCGCGAAACAGCACATTGAAACGCAGACACAGCAGCATAAAACTTCGCAGCAAGTGCAGCACCCGCAGATCCCTGGCCCTCTGATGATTCACCAGGTCAACCACCGTCCGGTTGTCCACATGGAACAACACTGATCTGTTCTGGAATTCCGGCCCCCACACCTGCAATGCCACCACAAGCGGAAAGAACTCCAAAAACGCAATACTCCTGCCCTGTGTCAACCAGTGCGCCAGCCACTGCTCCGCGCACCATCTCCCGTCCCAGAAAATGCCAAAACCTTGTGCCCCAGCTGCATCCGTAAAGATTTGCACCTGCCACACCATCTCGTCATCCGCAAAGTCCAAGGAGACCCCGTTGAAGTTGCTCAGAAACGTGTGCCAGATCCGCAGATCCGCCCGCACGCCCATGGAAATCCGCACCCTGTGGTGGGGCAGCACCGCCCCGACATAGCCAGCCCCAGTCGTCTGCAAAAAGTCCTGCCAGCCCTCACCACTCGACACGCGAAATTCAGCAAACCCAACAACCGCTGGACGGACCTCAAGTCAATCTTCCGCTGCGCCACCACATGCAGCAAAAATTCCTGCATTTCCTCCGCCTTCTGCTGGGGCAACCGCGCCACCCAGGCGACCGAGTCCAATTCAATCCCCAGAAACGACAGACAACAGCTAGGCCCAGCCGTCTTTTCCGGCGCCAAGGGAACTCCAAACTCACCAGCCATTTGCTGAAAATGCCACAATGTGCCCCCGCACTCGCCCGACTGCCCGCGCCCGACGAACAAGAAGTCGTCCAAATAGTGGGACACCAGCCGGTGCCCCGATCTGTCAGTGAAAGCCCACTGCAGGAAGGAACTGAAAGTCTCGAACAACGCACAAGATACCGCACAACCCATGGACAAAACCATGTCCACGAAGATAGCCCCCCCAAACTGCATCCCCAGCAAAGGAAAATCCGCCGGGTGAATGGGCAGGAGGCGAAACGCCGACTTAATGTCACACTTAGCCAACTCCGCCCCCTGGCCAAACATCCTCACCAGCTCAATCGCATCATCCACCGACGCATACAGTATCCTGGAATCCTCCTCTGCGATGAAATCATTCACCGACGCCCCCTCCGGCCACGACAAGTGGTGAATCAGGCGAAACTCCCCTGGTTCCTTCTTTGGTACCACCCCCAAAGGGGATACGATAAGCTCAGGCAACGGCCACGTGTCAAACGGTCCGGCAACTCTCCCCTCAAGAACTTCCTTCCGCAATTTGGCCTCCACCACCCCCGGCAAATCTTTCGCTGACCTCAAATTCTCCGCCCATCTGCGCTCCCACGGTCCTTGATACCCCACCCGAAACCCTTCAGTGAACCCCCAGTAAAGCTTCAGCGCCGCTTCCCCATCAGGATACCGGGAGAGCCATGGACCCATGGCCTCCACCTCAACCGGCGTAGGAGCCCTTTGGCCCAGCCGGGCCCTTGCCTGTGGTAATCCGCCACTGCTCGGAGGGAGTGGCCAGCGTAAAACATTGTGTGACCGGGTGTCGCCCTCCACACTTGGAACACTCGTGTTTGAACTTACACGGGTAGCGGGTGCAGAAGCCCTTGTTAAAGTTCCAACAGGCCCCCGTGTTGGCGTCCCCGCTCTTGGCCGACTGGCCAGCTGCGCCGGCAGCGGCAGCCTGTCCTCCTGCACTCGCGACGCCAGTTTGTCCTCCCCCCACCCCCGTCGAGGCGGGACAGGACTGAAAAGGCCGATACGTCACCGGAAGCCCGCTGGCCGTATGCGTGGACGCGGACGATTGTGTCAAAGAGATCCACTGTACCCACAATTCTTGGTCCACCTCTCCCCAGGGCTTATCAGGATTCACACTGATCCGGGCCCGAAACTCCTCGTCATAGCTAAGCCAGGCGAAACCCCCAAAGTGCATCTGCGTTTTGCGAATAATATCCATGTATTTAAATAACGCGATGGCCCTGTCCTGATGTTTCTCGCAATAAATACTCGCGTAAATCAAATAGGCCGACGTCCAATTCTCCATGTTCACCGGCACCCGCGGCCGTCTGGTCAATTCCCACTCTTCCTCCTTAGACCCCTCCTTAGCCTGTATCTCCCTGTGCAACAACTTGAACACATATTCATGCTTCCAAATCCGTGTCCTCGTTTTTTTGGACAAATGCGACCCCAAAGGCATTGCCAAGCCCATGTAGGGCAGCTTCTTCTTGTGCTTCTCCCCCCCATCATCTTTCCCATCCTTCTCCCCCTCCTTGTCCGTCTGAACACCAGCCCCCACGAACCGCTTCCCATCCCCCCCCAGGTCCGTCGCCTTCACCAGGTCCGTCCCCTTTGCCGTCGCTCCCGCCTCCCGCACCGATCCGTCACCTACCCCCACTGACCTGCATGTCGTCTTACGCTCAGCCTTGTCCCCCCCCACACCCCCCACCACGCACCCTCTCCTGCAATGGTGCCTGGCACCTCCTGCGCCCGTCCGAACACTGGGGCCGTCATCCTCTCCACTGGCGTCCTGCTACAGCTGGCCTTTGGTGCCTGCAAAACACCAACTTTTCGGGTTGCCGCCTTTCCCTTCACCTCATGCACCTCACGCAGCTCACCTTCCTCCAACTCCTCACCATCCGACTCATAATCCAGCTCCTCTTCGAAATCATCCGTACACAAATCCGTCTGCACCTCACGCACCACTCGCTTCACACCCTTGCCTTGCGCACCCTGCACAAACTCATACTCCGGCGCCGACGATGCCCACTCCCGCGGTGGAGGGCAGGCCGCCGCGGAACCCCTGCTGCTTCACCCCGGCGTTTGGAGGCCGTTGTGCGCCCCGCCGGCCCAACCTGGCCTCTACCAGCAAACTGCGCTGGCTTGGATCCCCCCCGGGACCGGCATAGTCCGAGGGGGCCCCAGCGCCACCAGGTCTCTGAAACGTCAAGTCAGTCTCTGACTCATCCACCCATACCCACCGGCCATGCCCCGCCGCCCGCCCCGTAATTCCCCCGCACGCCGCCGGCCCGTCCTCTGCCCGCGCCCCCCCCGGCGCCACCCCCCCGCCGCCCTCTCCCTGGCCGCGCACATCTCCCCCCACTTGCGCTCCATCTCCTCAATCAACCGCGCTGCTCCCGGATGCGCTCCTCCAACGGCATCCCCTCCCACCGGTCGTCCCACCTGACCTCGCCCCTGCCCACGCCCGATGCCCCGCGACCGAGCCCCGCGCCCCTGGAGGGGCCGGGGGCCTCACGCCCAGACCCCCCCGCTGCCTTTGCCGGGCCCTTGCCTTTTCCCCACCGCCCCCCACCCTTCCCCTTGCCCCCACCCTGGACTCCCGGGGACTGGTACCCCCACCCACCCCCTTCCCCCCCGCCGACTCACTGCCAGAGAGATAAAGTGCAAAATCCTCCCCCATCGGCTCCTCACTCTCCTCCCCCGGGTCGCTGTCCTCACTGTACTCAACCAGGCCCCCGCCCCTCCCCCGCCCAGGCGCAACGTCCCCTCCCCGCTCCGCCCGCACCCCTCCCCTGGCCACCCCTGTGGGACCCCCTGCTCCAGAATCGCCCGGCCCCCCCGCCCCCCTGCTCCCCCCACTCCCCCACCCCGCAAACTCCTGTGGCCCCCAGCGCAGGGAAGCTCATACGCCGATCCCCTCGCTTCCCCCCGGATCCTGCTCTCCTGGTCCCCCCCTGCGCGGACACCGCAGGCTTCTTTGGAGGCGGTTCCTCCATACATGCTGCCACTGCCGCCGCCACCCCCGCCGAGGCCGAGCGCGGCGTCCGGGACATCCCCACCCAGGCCTGGTCCAAAACCCCCGGCCGCAGGAGATCAGCTCTCCCCGCGCGGCCGAGGAGCTGCAGCGCTGCGCGCACCGCAGCGTCATCTGGCCTCTGCCCCACACCTACCTCCATTGCCGATTAAAACGCCTCCGCGCCGCCAAGATCCCCGCCTCTGCCGATGTGCGCCACCCGTCGCCAGACTGGGCCGCCTCGTGTCCGCCGCTCCGCCGCCTGAAGGCCCCGACACGACTCCAAATCCGATCCCAACCAAACAATCCTAACTGACCCACCCTGAGGCGCTGGGGAAAGGAAGAGGAAGGACTTCCTCTCCCAGTCCCCTTTATCCTCCTAAGACGACCCCACCCCTTATCCCACCCCTTCCATACCCTGTCCCTCCCTTGCGCGAAATCCCCGGGGGAAGACTAGTCTGCTGACCTTTCTTCCCCCGGGGGCCGCAATGCGCCACCTGCCAGAAGCTGTGGCAAAAACACACTTCATGCAAAAATATAGCATAAAATGACAGATTTTGCTTTTTGCATAATGACGGGTAATTTTCCTTATTTACACACATTTCTCACATCCTAATTCATATTAGGAGTTCTGAATCACTTCAAGAAGATAGATCCCACGTGGAGGTTGACAGGGCTTCATGTCACCATATCGACCGCGAAGTATAGACCTGCAACGAGATAGGCTCCATAAATTCTATTTGAACAATGTCCGCATGGTGAGTGCACAAAGGTGAGCACATAGTGTTGTGTCCACTGATCGTGGTCTTTTGGCGGGCAGTGTTTTCTTGTGTATCAGATGTCACTGCATCTATTCTGCCACATGACCCTGCATTCTGTCTTTCACACTCGTGGGTGGTGACAAACGAGCGAAAAGGTTGAGGGGATTCCATACGTTGGCATTGGCATTGGTACTATCGAAACAATGTATCGCAATGACCTGGAGGAATCGACTCGCCCCGCCAGTGTTCGTGTGGTAGAGGGATGCGATTCGATTGGTCGAATGCAGAGCTCTCGGTTCGAATGGATGTCACTGCTCGGGATGCGAGGTGTAATCTTATGCAACAAAGGAATGATAATTTAATCGGCCTGAACACACAATCCTTGCCCCTACCGATCGCACTAATATACCTCAGATGTGATGCCCTTTGCTCAATCCATTCGGGGGGTACTGTTGACTACTATGGTGCTATGTGATATGGTTGCCTGATTTAACCTGGTTGATTGTTTTCTTTATTTGATATTTGTTCCTTCTTTATGGTGGGACGGCCTTCAGATGCCTTTGATTTTTAATCATTCGCATGTAAATGTTTTGATGCATAGACTTACTGAACCAGATTAACCCGCACCAAGGCACTGTAACACATTGGGAGTGGAAAATGTATGCTAGAAGTGAACTGTACCAAAGATTTTTAAAAAGATGTTTTAAAAAAAATTACATAAAGGTGAGCATAGAGTTATGATTTTAACTTCATATCTACTTCCCTTGATGATTTTGTGTAAAAGGATATCTTAAAGTCACTAGTATTGAAGGTTAATAAGTCGATATTTTGATACCATGCCTTTGAAAGTGAGTTTTGGGTGTAATTCTGACTTTGGTCAGATTTGAAATGACAAGGACTTGACTTACGTGATTTTGGGGTTGCATTACATTGTGTTTGCTGTGCCATCAAGTCACTTTTGTATTACAGAAGGGACCGCAGATGCACTAGTGACCCCTTGAGTAATATAGATACCGGCAGAGCACATGTAGTTCGACACTATCTTAAGAGGCTTAAATCATTTGCATGGGCCCGCTGTCCCAAGTAAATGAGGAAAACACTTTACCTCTGGGCCAGCGCCCTAATATGAAAGTGGATGCAGAGGCAAAGGGGCTGTCTGCAGGAGTACTGACTGAGCACCACAAAAAGATTGCGTAAATCAGTGTGCCCCCAGAGGGCAGCCCTCTGGAGGGAGTAAAGAACCACCCAGACAGCCCTTTGCGGGTGAATGCAGTCATTCACTGCAGCAGCCTGCATGGGAATCTCTATCCCACCTCTGAGGGGCCACCGGTACAGTGCAAAATGGGGCAGCCGCTAGAAGCAGACACTCCATCTTTCAGTGATGCGCTGCTCCTGGGGGAAGTGCGTTGATGGTACTAGGGTGCACTCCCCTTGTCTGCCCCAGGCACATGTGGCCCAGACTAGGGCCATATGCTCATCATAATATGACCACTGGCGTATATGAAAAAATACTTCATTGGCTACTTAAGAAGATACAATATTGTATTCCGTGTTCTCTCTATGGTGCAGTCACCTGTCTAGTGGGTGAACACATCGTTCACGCATTTGAGACTCCACTGCCAGCCAATGATTAATTTGAGCTGCTAATGATAATGAACATGCACTGACACTCTTTTTTGACAGAGAAAGACAGAGCAGTTAGAAAGGAGATGCAAGGGAATGATAGAAACAAAGTGACAAAGATAGAAAGCAGGAGTGGAAAAGAACCTGCAAATGTGAGATAAAGAGACATCAAGGGTGGAGCGGTGGCAGACACAGGCATGAGGTGAAATCAAGACTAGGCAGACTCCAGCATCTGGCAGCACCAGCAGCAGGTTCCTATGAAAAGCCTGAGGCCCAGCACTTTTTCTACAACCTACCTAGGACCAAAAACTCAAACCTCCTAAATGTTCTACCATTTAGTTACATGATCAAAGCCTGTAGGAGCTTGTCATTTAATGGAACTCATTTCTGAGGCTCAGTCAAATCACCATGTGGTAAATAATTTAATTACCGGAACTTAATTTGATGCGGAAAATCTATAACAATAGCTCAGTAAAATAAGAGGCAGAATCCGTGGTATTAGAGGTTCGGAACGGGCTTTATTCCATAATCAATTTAAATCGATGAGCTCCATATTCCATCACCACGAAGGTTCAGGAAGTGAAGACCGTACTTTATTGATAAGTAATCATTTTTATACAATAGGCATTACAGTAAAGCAAATGCAGGAGGCGTAACAATTGATAGTAAAGATAAAACATACATGCGTAGCAAAAGTGGGTGTAACTGGGTGTAACTAAGGAACGTCATCAGGTATGATGTCATAATAGGGTGGTTCCATGAAAGAATTTCGCAATGTCAGCAGAAATACTTGGCAGAAATGCGCGCGCAGCAGCATGACGTGTGATTGACGTGTAACTATGGGGTGAAGGGGACTTGACATTTAGCTCTACATGTGGCGACAGAAGTCTGGAGGGTCAAGTCAACCTAATCCCAAATCATATCTAACATCCTTTGTTTAAAGAACTATGTTATCCAAAAGAGAGGCCTTCTTAGAGTAGAATCTTATTCTATACTGACTATACTGACTGTGAGTGCGTGTACAAGCGTCTAAGTGTCTACACTAGATGCGGGGGCAGAAATCTTTCATATTAACAGGGCTATGAATTACTTGCATAAAGACAGAGAAGCCGGGCCCTTTGCTCGGTAGCTGGAAGAATGTTTACTTAAACTACTAGACAGGAATGCATTGGGTAGGGAGCGGAGCAGATAATTTCGAAGGTGAAATACAGTTTTTGGCAGGCAACAGGCTGATGTCAGGCACCGTTAGCTGCGCAGGGAGTAGGACAAAGTTCATGGATACAGATGCGAGCTCAGACTGGAGCTTTCAGAGGCAGAAGGCAGGAAAAGCTTGATGGCAGAATCAGGGCCTACTTGCCTGGACTGTAAAATGGCATAAGTGAACCATATAAAGCCGGTGGCCTTTCGTACTTAGGAATGGAATATCCGGCCCATTCATGGCGGATCTGAAAGAGGACATGTTGGCGGTGGACGCACATGTGTTTGCGTTTTTATAACTGGAACTAGAGGGAACATACATGTACTTGTGATTTATACATGAAACCGTTGGGGTCCAAGATAGGGGACATAACTGATCATAAAAATCCATATTTCCACATTCCCCCCTTGTCCCCTACTTGCCCGTCAAGAGATATCAATCTTCATCAATCCGTTGATCTGTTCATATAGCATCATTTGTTCTTCTTTTTTCTTCTGGGATGAATGAAATCTTGGTGGTGGAATACACGATGTGGCACACAGACCACAGATCGCTGGTCCACATTGTAGGCATAGACAGCAACTGAATAATATGAGGAAGCCAATACCTAGGAAGGATAGGACCCTCCATCCAAAGGTAGATAATACACTCCAAAACCAACCGGACCAAGTCCAGGTGCCTGGATTCTGGTGTATCTGGCTTACAATCTTATGAAGGCCGGGTCGCTGTCCTCACTGTACTCAACCAGGCCCCCGCCCCTCCCCCGCCCAGGCGCAACGTCCCCTCCCCGCTCCGCCCGCACCCCTCCCCTGGCCACCCCTGTGGGACCCCCTGCTCCAGAATCGCCCGGCCCCCCCGCCCCCCTGCTCCCCCCACTCCCCCACCCCGCAAACTCCTGTGGCCCCCAGCGCAGGGAAGCTCATACGCCGATCCCCTCGCTTCCCCCCGGATCCTGCTCTCCTGGTCCCCCCCTGCGCGGACACCGCAGGCTTCTTTGGAGGCGGTTCCTCCATACATGCTGCCACTGCCGCCGCCACCCCCGCCGAGGCCGAGCGCGGCGTCCGGGACATCCCCACCCAGGCCTGGTCCAAAACCCCCGGCCGCAGGAGATCAGCTCTCCCCGCGCGGCCGAGGAGCTGCAGCGCTGCGCGCACCGCAGCGTCATCTGGCCTCTGCCCCACACCTACCTCCATTGCCGATTAAAACGCCTCCGCGCCGCCAAGATCCCCGCCTCTGCCGATGTGCGCCACCCGTCGCCAGACTGGGCCGCCTCGTGTCCGCCGCTCCGCCGCCTGAAGGCCCCGACACGACTCCAAATCCGATCCCAACCAAACAATCCTAACTGACCCACCCTGAGGCGCTGGGGAAAGGAAGAGGAAGGACTTCCTCTCCCAGTCCCCTTTATCCTCCTAAGACGACCCCACCCCTTATCCCACCCCTTCCATACCCTGTCCCTCCCTTGCGCGAAATCCCCGGGGGAAGACTAGTCTGCTGACCTTTCTTCCCCCGGGGGCCGCAATGCGCCACCTGCCAGAAGCTGTGGCAAAAACACACTTCATGCAAAAATATAGCATAAAATGACAGATTTTGCTTTTTGCATAATGACGGGTAATTTTCCTTATTTACACACATTTCTCACATCCTAATTCATATTAGGAGTTCTGAATCACTTCAAGAAGATAGATCCCACGTGGAGGTTGACAGGGCTTCATGTCACCATATCGACCGCGAAGTATAGACCTGCAACGAGATAGGCTCCATAAATTCTATTTGAACAATGTCCGCATGGTGAGTGCACAAAGGTGAGCACATAGTGTTGTGTCCACTGATCGTGGTCTTTTGGCGGGCAGTGTTTTCTTGTGTATCAGATGTCACTGCATCTATTCTGCCACATGACCCTGCATTCTGTCTTTCACACTCGTGGGTGGTGACAAACGAGCGAAAAGGTTGAGGGGATTCCATACGTTGGCATTGGCATTGGTACTATCGAAACAATGTATCGCAATGACCTGGAGGAATCGACTCGCCCCGCCAGTGTTCGTGTGGTAGAGGGATGCGATTCGATTGGTCGAATGCAGAGCTCTCGGTTCGAATGGATGTCACTGCTCGGGATGCGAGGTGTAATCTTATGCAACAAAGGAATGATAATTTAATCGGCCTGAACACACATTCCTTGCCCCTACCGATCGCACTAATATACCTCAGATGTGATGCCCTTTGCTCAATCCATTCGGGGGGTACTGTTGACTACTATGGTGCTATGTGATATGGTTGCCTGATTTAACCTGGTTGATTGTTTTCTTTATTTGATATTTGTTCCTTCTTTATGGTGGGACGGCCTTCAGATGCCTTTGATTTTTAATCATTCGCATGTAAATGTTTTGATGCATAGACTTACTGAACCAGATTAACCCGCACCAAGGCACTGTAACACATTGGGAGTGGAAAATGTATGCTAGAAGTGAACTGTACCAAAGATTTTTAAAAAGATGTTTTAAAAAAAATTACATAAAGGTGAGCATAGAGTTATGATTTTAACTTCATATCTACTTCCCTTGATGATTTTGTGTAAAAGGATATCTTAAAGTCACTAGTATTGAAGGTTAATAAGTCGATATTTTGATACCATGCCTTTGAAAATGAGTTTTGGGTGTAATTCTGACTTTGGTCAGATTTGAAATGACAAGGACTTGACTTACGTGATTTTGGGGTTGCATTACATTGTGTTTGCTGTGCCATCAAGTCACTTTTGTATTACAGAAGGGACCGCAGATGCACTAGTGACCCCTTGAGTAATATAGATACCGGCAGAGCACATGTAGTTCGACACTATCTTAAGAGGCTTAAATCATTTGCATGGGCCCGCTGTCCCAAGTAAATGAGGAAAACACTTTACCTCTGGGCCAGCGCCCTAATATGAAAGTGGATGCAGAGGCAAAGGGGCTGTCTGCAGGAGTACTGACTGAGCACCACAAAAAGATTGCGTAAATCAGTGTGCCCCCAGAGGGCAGCCCTCTGGAGGGAGTAAAGAACCACCCAGACAGCCCTTTGCGGGTGAATGCAGTCATTCACTGCAGCAGCCTGCATGGGAATCTCTATCCCACCTCTGAGGGGCCACCGGTACAGTGCAAAATGGGGCAGCCGCTAGAAGCAGACACTCCATCTTTCAGTGATGCGCTGCTCCTGGGGGAAGTGCGTTGATGGTACTAGGGTGCACTCCCCTTGTCTGCCCCAGGCACATGTGGCCCAGACTAGGGCCATATGCTCATCATAATATGACCACTGGCGTATATGAAAAAATACTTCATTGGCTACTTAAGAAGATACAATATTGTATTCCGTGTTCTCTCTATGGTGCAGTCACCTGTCTAGTGGGTGAACACATCGTTCACGCATTTGAGACTCCACTGCCAGCCAATGATTAATTTGAGCTGCTAATGATAATGAACATGCACTGACACTCTTTTTTGACAGAGAAAGACAGAGCAGTTAGAAAGGAGATGCAAGGGAATGATAGAAACAAAGTGACAAAGATAGAAAGCAGGAGTGGAAAAGAACCTGCAAATGTGAGATAAAGAGACATCAAGGGTGGAGCGGTGGCAGACACAGGCATGAGGTGAAATCAAGACTAGGCAGACTCCAGCATCTGGCAGCACCAGCAGCAGGTTCCTATGAAAAGCCTGAGGCCCAGCACTTTTTCTACAACCTACCTAGGACCAAAAACTCAAACCTCCTAAATGTTCTACCATTTAGTTACATGATCAAAGCCTGTAGGAGCTTGTCATTTAATGGAACTCATTTCTGAGGCTCAGTCAAATCACCATGTGGTAAATAATTTAATTACCGGAACTTAATTTGATGCGGAAAATCTATAACAATAGCTCAGTAAAATAAGAGGCAGAATCCGTGGTATTAGAGGTTCGGAACGGGCTTTATTCCATAATCAATTTAAATCGATGAGCTCCATATTCCATCACCACGAAGGTTCAGGAAGTGAAGACCGTACTTTATTGATAAGTAATCATTTTTATACAATAGGCATTACAGTAAAGCAAATGCAGGAGGCGTAACAATTGATAGTAAAGATAAAACATACATGCGTAGCAAAAGTGGGTGTAACTGGGTGTAACTAAGGAACGTCATCAGGTATGATGTCATAATAGGGTGGTTCCATGAAAGAATTTCGCAATGTCAGCAGAAATACTTGGCAGAAATGCGCGCGCAGCAGCATGACGTGTGATTGACGTGTAACTATGGGGTGAAGGGGACTTGACATTTAGCTCTACATGTGGCGACAGAAGTCTGGAGGGTCAAGTCAACCTAATCCCAAATCATATCTAACATCCTTTGTTTAAAGAACTATGTTATCCAAAAGAGAGGCCTTCTTAGAGTAGAATCTTATTCTATACTGACTATACTGACTGTGAGTGCGTGTACAAGCGTCTAAGTGTCTACACTAGATGCGGGGGCAGAAATCTTTCATATTAACAGGGCTATGAATTACTTGCATAAAGACAGAGAAGCCGGGCCCTTTGCTCGGTAGCTGGAAGAATGTTTACTTAAACTACTAGACAGGAATGCATTGGGTAGGGAGCGGAGCAGATAATTTCGAAGGTGAAATACAGTTTTTGGCAGGCAACAGGCTGATGTCAGGCACCGTTAGCTGCGCAGGGAGTAGGACAAAGTTCATGGATACAGATGCGAGCTCAGACTGGAGCTTTCAGAGGCAGAAGGCAGGAAAAGCTTGATGGCAGAATCAGGGCCTACTTGCCTGGACTGTAAAATGGCATAAGTGAACCATATAAAGCCGGTGGCCTTTCGTACTTAGGAATGGAATATCCGGCCCATTCATGGCGGATCTGAAAGAGGACATGTTGGCGGTGGACGCACATGTGTTTGCGTTTTTATAACTGGAACTAGAGGGAACATACATGTACTTGTGATTTATACATGAAACCGTTGGGGTCCAAGATAGGGGACATAACTGATCATAAAAATCCATATTTCCACATTCCCCCCTTGTCCCCTACTTGCCCGTCAAGAGATATCAATCTTCATCAATCCGTTGATCTGTTCATATAGCATCATTTGTTCTTCTTTTTTCTTCTGGGATGAATGAAATCTTGGTGGTGGAATACACGATGTGGCACACAGACCACAGATCGCTGGTCCACATTGTAGGCATAGACAGCAACTGAATAATATGAGGAAGCCAATACCTAGGAAGGATAGGACCCTCCATCCAAAGGTAGATAATACACTCCAAAACCAACCGGACCAAGTCCAGGTGCCTGGATTCTGGTGTATCTGGCTTACAATCTTATGAAGGCGAGTTATGGCTTTATATACAGATGGCGAATTTTCTGGTATGAAAATGCAACAACTTGATCCGATGACCCTACAAGCTCCGCCCCTATCGGCCAGGATGACGTCAAGGACAAGACGATTTTGAAGCACAACAATCCGCATAGCAGACTGCTCTTCTGTTAAATTGCCTAAGGCGGAAATAGTTTCGTTCACTACTGCTTCAAGTGTTCTTGTTAATCTACGTATCAGCTTACTATTGGTAACTGTACCTATATAGGGAAAGAGACCTTTATTGAAATCTGTGTATTTTTCCCATGCGGTCTCAGTGTAATCGACTATTGGGAGATCTCTCCTTTCTCTATTGTGTACTAAATGAGTATTTCTGTAATAATCAGGAGGAGCTAGGAAAACAGGTGGTAAAAGGAATCCGATGTAGCAGGTACCATCCCAATCTAGAGGTAAACGTATGTATGCCGTCTGACCACATATGAAGTAGGAATGGCGGGAAGCTCTAAATGTAGACTTGCCTTGGTCACTAAATTCTATCACAGTGGTGCATCTACTATGGCCCATATGTATGGAACCATTCTTTCTTACACATAATTCACCTTTAACTGGAAATACTGACATGGCGGGCAAAATTGGTGTAGCTTCGGATTCGACATTCAGGATCATGAGATTAAGCGTAAAATTACCTAATCCATATACTTCATTTTCTAGATCAGTTCCTGTTCTTTTGGGAAGTCCCTCCTTGTTAGGGTAGCAGACTTTGAGTAAAACTAAGTTCAGATTTCCCCATACCCAGTTATTCTGGTAAACTGCAGAATTCGAATCTAGGGAATTAATTAAACTAAACCATGCTCCACAGGAGCCGTTGTGTGTGAACGGGTATGGAAAGAGAGGTAGAATTCCTTTATAGTTCTGATAGGGAGGGAGTCGACCACATATCCAACAATTTGTAGCATTGCTAACCTGATGGGAATGATGTAACATACTAATAAACGTGTTATTGCGCAGCGCAAATCTATAAGACAATTCATGCGGAGGTAATTCACTAAAAGAATGTTCAGCAGTAACATTATAAACATGTCTAGAAATAGGATAATATGTGTGCAACAATATACTTGCAGTAATTATTAAAAGACTTAAGAAAAACAAAATTAATAACGTCACTGTGCAATGACTACGCAGTGATTTACAGTACGCATGTCGTTTCAACTTTATCCTTCTGTTTCTTTTTCTATACAGGTCCAAGGGATACATGTCAGAGACAAATTCGACCGATTCACCTTGGAGAGGACTTAAACAATCAAATTGCCTGACTTGTTAGACCTAAGTTTTAGTTTATATAGTTCGTGGCTATTCAGTTCAACCAAAGGAAGTTTTGAGTCAATCGGGGAAGACACGCAAGGTGTGTCGTTTACGTCTGATGGTAGTCCATGAAATTTCTTGATATGACTTGAATGTATCCAGCCTTTTCGTCCTTCGATCTTTACGGCTGTCCTCGTCGTTAGCAGTACGAGCTGAGGTGACTTCCACCTAGGATCCAGCTGAGACTTCCGATCGAAGTTCCTCACTAAAACCAAATCCCCTGGAATTACGTCATGGGGTTTCACCTCGGTGTTGTCGGGAAAGGCTGCAGCTACCTGTGAACGACAAGATTGTAGTGCAGACATCAAGGAAGCCAAGTAATCTGTCAGCATATTACAGTCAATATCAGTTATTTTGCGTGGTATAGGCGTCCCCCACATATTTGGTGGTCTACCGAAGATCACCTCATAAGGGGATAGCCCTGTTCGAGAGTGTGCTACCATTCTCATGTAAAAGAGTGCAACGGGTAAGGCTACTACCCAGTCGACACCTTTCTCTCTACAAATTTTGGACAATCTAATTTTTAGGGTCTGGTTATGTCGTTCCACGAGACCTGCTGCCTCGGGGTGTCGAACACAGTGGAATTTCCACTGATAGCCTAACAAAAGTGAAACGTGTTTCATTAATTCGGATGAGAACGGCTGGCCGTTATCTGAGTAGACAACACGTGGTAAACCGTACCGTGGGAAGAATTCTCGAACTAACTGTTTGGCAGTAGTCGGGGCAGTGTAATCTGAAACCGGGTATGCCTCTGTCCAACGGGAAAGAGCACAGACAACTACGAGAACATATTTGAATCCTCGACATCGTTCCATCTGGATATAATCCATCTGGAGGACTTCAAAAGGGTGATCAGGAGGCTGAAATCCACCCTGCTCTACGGGAATGCTTTTTCCTGGGTTAAACTGACAACAGATCATACAGGTACGAACTTTTTGTTTAGCTGCTGCTCGTAAATGTTTGTTGAACCAAATGTGTTGAATGCTGTCTAGCATAGCTTTTTCTCCTAGGTGCGCTGGACTATGTACAGTATTAATAACGACTTGGACCATTGAATCAGGAAGGAACCACACAGATTTTTCCTTCGTCATCCATCCTTGGTCCGTTTGGATCCCTCCTAATTCAGTCCATTTCTTTATTTCGTCTGGTGTAGCATGTGTCTGTATGTCAATTACGTCAAGAGCGGGATCCTTAACCATCATGCAATGTGTTGGTGTCGGGACTATTGTCTTTATCATGTCGGATGTTTGAGTTTGAGCAGTCTGTTTAGCTGTTCTGTCAGCTAGATCATTGCCTTGAGAAATGATATCAGTAACTTTCGTATGAGCTTTACATTTCATAATTGATATTGCAGTGGGTAAATGTATTGCATCTAATAAGGCATGAATGAGGGGTCCGTGCTGAATGTGGGCACCGTGAGAAGTTAAATAACCTCTCTCTCGCCACAGCACGCCGAAGTCATGTACAACTCCGAATGCATAACGTGAATCAGTGTATATGTTGACTCTTTTATTTGTGGCTTGAATACAGGCTTGTGTCAGAGCGATGAGCTCTGCGGCTTGAGCGGACAAGGTATTTATGCAATTAGTTTCAACGATTTCAGTGTCTGTTGTGACTGCGTAAGCGGCCACTAGCTCTCCTGTACCTTTTCTCATACATGAACCATCTACATACAACGTCAGGTCTGGGTCTGACAATGGGACGTCTGTCAAATCTTGTCTGGGTTTCGTCGTGATAGTGATAACTTCAATACAATCATGTGCTAGTGGGTCTGTTCCATTTATAGGTAACAGTGTGGCAGGATTCAATGTACTACAACGTCTGATTTCTATATGTGGCTGAAACAATGTTAATTCGTAACCAGTGAGTCGTGCTATAGTCAAGTGTTGTGTTTGTGTGCGGTTCAAGAGAACCTCTACTGCATGTGGTACTTGTACTGTCAATGGATGTCCTAATACTATGGCATCGCTTTGTCTGATTGCTAAAGCTGTTGCTGCCACTGATTTCAGGCACGCAGGCAAAGCCTGAGCTACGGGATCTAATGTACTAGAAAAATAAGCACATGGTTTGTGTGATCCTGCTTGTTCCTGTGTGAGTACTGACAAGGCAGTACCTTCGCGTTCTGTAACGAAGAGTGTAAACTGTTTATTGTAACATGGTGTTGCTAAAACAGGTGCTTGGCATAAGGCTTTCTTTAGGCTTTCAAAAGCTTGTGTATGTTCCTGAGTCCAAGGGAGAACAGTCGATGTGGCTGCCTCCTGTGTTGTCAATTGAATGAGTGGTTTTGCTAGAAATGCATACTGAGGGATCCACTGCCTACAATATGAAGTGAGGCCTATGAAAGCCCGCACCTCCTTTTGTGTCTTGGGTATTGGCATATTAGCAATTAACTGGATGCGATCTGGTGTAAGCTGCCTTCCCTCCTTGGACAGCGAGTGACCAAGGTAAACAACTCGCTGGACACAGAATTGCAGCTTAGAAGGGGACACCTTGTGCCCCTTTTCGGCCAAAAATTGTAATACCGTCAGTGAGGCTTCTTCACATTCATGTTCGCTTCTAGCGGTGATCAGCAGATCATCGACATATTGAAGCAGGGCAGTGTTGACTGGCATGTGGATACTGTCGAGTTCTCGTTTCAGTGCTTGGCTATAGATGCTGGGGCTTTCGGTAAAACCCTGAGGTGCGCGTGTGAATTTAAAGCTACGTCCATTTAAACTAAATCCGAACAAGTATTGGCTTTCCGGATCTATTGGGACGCTGAAAAAGGCATTTTTGAGATCAATTACAGTAAAGAATGTTGCTTCGGAATCAATGGCTGTCAGTAATGAAGAAATGTCTGGGACTACGGGGTATTGTGGTACTATGCATTTATTTAATTCGCGCAGATCAATAACCAATCGATATACTGGCGGGGCTGTTGGATCGGTTCGTTTAAGAATCGGAATTATCGGTGAATTACATACATTGGAGTCAGTTTCCACAACTACTCCTTGGGTAATAAGCTCGTCAATGATTTGTAGTAAAGCCACTACAGCATCTGGGGGTAACTTGTATTGTCGCATTCGTGGAAGTACCACTCCTGCCTTTAGTGTGACTCGATATGGTGTAATGTTCATGCAACCAACATCTGTAGGGCCTTGTGCCCATAAATGTGTCGGTAAAGTCTGTAGTCGGTGATCCATGTCTCGGGACACGTAGTGCCCTTTGTAATCACGTAAAAACAATCTTACTCCTTCCGGAGAACAACATATAATAGCTCCTAGAGCTTTCAAAGTTTTTATGCCTAACAAGTTTTCTGGACATGATTTAGTAAGTAATAAATCTGTAGTTCGTGTCAAGGGACCGATCGTAAGTGGAAGAGGCTGTGTTACTTCGTTAATGATAGGTTTTCCTGAAAAGCCAAGGGAAATATTCTGTGTGCCTGAGAGGGGTGCCCCTGGTACTTCACTACGTTTTATTGTTGTTCGGCTTGCCCCTGTATCAAGTAAGAATTTTCTATCTTGACCTAACAGTTCACTGTGTACATAAGGTCCTTCTTGATCTACAGGGACCTCAATAAGGGGTAAGCCAACTTCCCTCTCTAGGCTGTTTCATGAGTATCGTTGATAATCAGGATAGTCATACTGTGCGGTCTGATACATCTGTCGGGTCGTTGTTTGTGTGGCAGCAATAGGCTGCGGTGGCGGAGCTGGCATAGACTGTTGCGGAGCTGGCATGGACTGTGCATGCTGCGGGGCTCCTTGTTGGTTCTGATCCTGTCTAATTGGTCGTGGTCTTTCTTTTGCGTTACCTATGGCAATATTATGTTTTAAAACTGGACAATCGTGTACATAATGACCTGGCTGTTTACAATAGTTACATGTCCCTTTTACAGGACCTGTTGAGCCACTGGACTGTGTTATACCCTTCTTATGACCGTCAGCTGGCACTGTCTGGGAAACTAGCATTTTCATTTTCGTGTCTTTCATGCGTCTATGTTCATGTTCTTGTTCTTCTCTAATCCTATTGTGATGGTACTGTAGCATTTGTAACATTTGTGACGGAGTGTTACCTTGCCAGGTACTCTCGAACTTCAATATTCTATTCTTAACTTGGGGCAAGGCATTTTCAACCAATTTTGTCACAAACAGGTGTGGATACGACTCGCTACTTGCTTTTATTCCACTATTTATACCAAAACATTTCTCAAATCGGGAATAGAAATCACTAGTGTCTTCATCTGATTTTTGTTTACAGGCTGAAATTGCACCCCAGTCTTCCTTTTTCGTAGTTAATAAACGTGGCAGTACCTGTACTAGTAGACCTGGTAGTGCTTTGGTCTTGTCCCCGAGCCCTGAACCTGGACCTCGAGCTTTTTCTTCGTTTTCTAATGCTGTCCAATCTATCTTCTGGTCTCCCACCTCCCAATTCTTTTCCTTGAGTTTTTCGTAAATGCCCGCAGGCATTAATACCTTCAATATTGTCATAATGTCGGGGTAGGTATATTCTCCCATGAGTAACATATCTTTAATTTCACGGTGGAAACCCGCTGGGTCTTTGTCATGACTGGGTACCACTTTCTTCATTTCTAATAGTTCTATTTTGGATATGGGTATGTATACAAACACACGTTTAAACTCATTGTCATCACCCTTTATCGGGTGCACTTCGCGTAAGGGATTCTGTCTATCCATGTAATACGTCGTTCTTTCCTTGATGGGCAGTGAGACATGTTCAGGACATACAAAAAGAATATACTGTCTTCTAGATTCTAGTATTTCTCTAATTAACTTGGTACCGGAACCTCTCCATTTATTCGTGAGTAATTCAGTCAATATATCAGGTAAGGGGCCAGGATCGGAGTGTTGGCTTTTATATAATATAAGGAGTTGTTGAATCATGTAGATACCAGCTAAACGCTGTTCATCTGGGGCGAGGTTCAAAAACGTATGTGCTAGGGTATCATCACCATATTTTCCAGGACTATCAACCCAGTGTACGGCTGACCTGGCTAATTCTTGTTCGTCCATGGAATCGAGTATATGATAACCCCTTCGTTCTCGGAGTAATTTGTCAGCGGCTTGGAATGAATGTTCGGGGGACCTTATATTTATTATAGGAGTTTGGAATTTTCTGTTATTATCTGGACGTATCGGACATATCGGATCAGTAAAGCATCTAGTATCATTGCAAGATCTTCCTCTACCTACATAGGCCATGGTTTCTAACTGTCCTGTGGGCAGTTCTAATTCTTCCTCGTCCTCGGTTTGTTCAGGTTCGTCTACTGCTAATCTTTCCTCGTGTATTCGTTCTATTTCTTTGCGGATCTTTCGGCTCATAGCTACTATACATGATCGTTTATCGTGTCTCCCCTCTGATATATTCTTACCCCATGTGGTAAGAATTTGCATTTCTTCCGGACTTACCCCTGGTTGATCTTGATTTCTGATCACACAGTTTATGAGGAAACGTAACAGTTCCCCCTGTATTTCCACCTTTTGGTACTCCATGGCTCTGGTAATACTCTCAGGGTCTCGCCCTGACTGGACAAAATGATATATATTTTCTAAATGTGCAGTCATTCCTGGTAGCTTCCCTAAGTATATTGCAGCTCGTCGGATACGTAATGATGCCAGCATCATTTCGTCCCCTTTTCCGGGCACAGGGTCATATCTACAATCTATTAGAAGTTCCTTGAGCGTGTTGGGAGTTACTAGTTTGGGTGTACGTTGGTGGGCTAATTCTTGAAAGGAAAGTTTACTTGTTCTGGGTGGCGTAGAAAAAATGCTTGATGTACCTCCGGTAGCACCACCTGGGGTGCTGGATGTGAAAGGATTCGTTGAACGTGATATAGCAACCATAGGTGTGGATGCAGATGTAGAAACAGATGTGCTTGCCGGAACTTGTGTCGGGGTTTGCTGTTGCAGAGGTACAGACGAAGGAGGGTCTTGGCGTTGAACCCCCTCGGCAGACGGTCTATGTGGCGCAGCATTAGCATACTCGGGAGCTGCGTCGTCTAAATAAGAGGAAAGAAAAACATCTTCTGCGGATCTGGGATGCCCTTTGGGATGTACTTTTATCGGAAACAATGGGGGTGGCAAGTCTTTTGGTATTTCCGGAGTAGCCTTAGGTAATCCTTCGGCCAGAAGAGGATACATACCATTCACAAGGGCATTTCTTTGTCTGTTTGTTTGTTCTGACTTTACTCGATTACCTTCTTCAATTAATACACTTTCTCGAACTTTATTTGAATTCTCCTTACTTTTCTCTTCCTGTCTGAGCGCTTTTTCTGTGCGTCTATATGATTCTTTACGCCATAATTCAATGGCATCTTTCTGTGACTGTCTAGCTTTCTTTTTCCACAATTCTTCTTCTACTTTCATAATGCAATCTGCATCCCAGGTCCCAGCTGCGGGCCACCTCTGACTTTCTGGTAAATCCTTGGTGTAGTCTACCCATAGATCAAGAAATAATATGGCGTCTAGGCCATGTTTATGATACATGAAGTACCCTGGAGTGTCCCTAGGAGGAATGGGAACAGCTTCTTCGAGTACCCCCTTTCTAGTTGTGATCTGTCTTAATTTCGAAAAGAGCGGCATATTGAGAACTGATCTGATACCTAATTTTGAACACGTTTAATACCATAAAACACAATAATGAACAGTCATTCACACCACAATATACAGAACATATTTAAAACATTTTAACATTTAACATTTAAATGAAAATAGACAATGATGGCCAATTAGGGAACTAGTCACTAGGCATAATACTCGATACTAACTAGGTAAATCTGAATTATATACTAGACATACTTGATATACTGCTAAACAGTACAGATACACTGCTGAAACAGTGCAGACCGGATTTGTGTACCCAAACCCGTCTTGACCGGCACAACCTATGTGCACGTCAGAACGCCTCCCCGATAATGGTACTCACCGGGTAGCTCGGAACGGAAGGCCTCGGAACTGAACTGAACTTGAACCGGACTGGACTCGACTCGGAACTTCGGAAACTTCGGAAACTGGTGGGCCTCTGTATACCTCGGATCTTGCTCTTTCAGCTAGGCTCTGGTCGGGATACTTCGCACTTCTCACCGCCTCGTCTGGGTGTTGATCGCAGCCTCAGTTACCCCCGCTCGGCAGGAGGGAGATACAGGAAATCCTGTGGGTACGCGTTGTTGTCCGTCCAGCTGTGACAGGAGACCGGGCCTGCAACGCACCGCCGGCGCGTGAGATGAGAAAGTGTCCCTGTTCGGGCGCCATTTATGTGGTAAATAATTTAATTACCGGAACTTAATTTGATGCGGAAAATCTATAACAATAGCTCAGTAAAATAAGAGGCAGAATCCGTGGTATTAGAGGTTCGGAACGGGCTTTATTCCATAATCAATTTAAATCGATGAGCTCCATATTCCATCACCACGAAGGTTCAGGAAGTGAAGACCGTACTTTATTGATAAGTAATCATTTTTATACAATAGGCATTACAGTAAAGCAAATGCAGGAGGCGTAACAATTGATAGTAAAGATAAAACATACATGCGTAGCAAAAGTGGGTGTAACTGGGTGTAACTAAGGAACGTCATCAGGTATGATGTCATAATAGGGTGGTTCCATGAAAGAATTTCGCAATGTCAGCAGAAATACTTGGCAGAAATGCGCGCGCAGCAGCATGACGTGTGATTGACGTGTAACTATGGGGTGAAGGGGACTTGACATTTAGCTCTACATGTGGCGACAGAAGTCTGGAGGGTCAAGTCAACCTAATCCCAAATCATATCTAACATCCTATGTTTAAAGAACTATGTTATCCAAAAGAGAGGCCTTCTTAGAGTAGAATCTTATTCTATACTGACTATACTGACTGTGAGTGCGTGTACAAGCGTCTAAGTGTCTACACTAGATGCGGGGGCAGAAATCTTTCATATTAACAGGGCTATGAATTACTTGCATAAAGACAGAGAAGCCGGGCCCTTTGCTCGGTAGCTGGAAGAATGTTTACTTAAACTACTAGACAGGAATGCATTGGGTAGGGAGCGGAGCAGATAATTTCGAAGGTGAAATACAGTTTTTGGCAGGCAACAGGCTGATGTCAGGCACCGTTAGCTGCGCAGGGAGTAGGACAAAGTTCATGGATACAGATGCGAGCTCAGACTGGAGCTTTCAGAGGCAGAAGGCAGGAAAAGCTTGATGGCAGAATCAGGGCCTACTTGCCTGGACTGTAAAATGGCATAAGTGAACCATATAAAGCCGGTGGCCTTTCGTACTTAGGAATGGAATATCCGGCCCATTCATGGCGGATCTGAAAGAGGACATGTTGGCGGTGGACGCACATGTGTTTGCGTTTTTATAACTGGAACTAGAGGGAACATACATGTACTTGTGATTTATACATGAAACCGTTGGGGTCCAAGATAGGGGACATAACTGATCATAAAAATCCATATTTCCACAACCAGACACCCGACATGTTTGAGGATTTGCTTTGTCTCTTCTTCACCGAACGCGACACTCAAGCAACAGTAGGGATTAATCTTAGCTGAAACCGAGATTCATTTAAAGCAACCATTAGTGACCTACCTATCACGGTAGCCGGAGGGCCAGAATAATAAAGTTGCCATCATTCAAATGTAGATTAAAATGATGGCAATTCGAGACCCATAAAGTTAAATACAAAGCTGATTAACATTAGGCACATATGAATACTAGAAAAAAAGATTTTCCTTTGAAGAGGATGGGGTGGGCATGAACAGAGAAAGCTATGTGATAATCCGCAGGAATTGTGATGATTATGAATTGATTCTTATACAAAGTCCCAAAATGTGAATAGTTCTCAAATTAAAGTGATTCTTGGAGTTTGTCTTTTTTAATAGACTGTCTGTCCTGAATGAATTAGGGATCAGAAAAGTTGTAAACTCACAAATGAGGATATTCAGGATGTAGACTCTCTTGCAGCCAAATGTTACTCATAATGCCCTCAGGCTCATGTGTGAATGGTCAGTTTCTTCTGTGACTGCCAAAACAAATTTGCCTTTCCCACATTGCCTGTACGGTACTGCCACTGAGCAGCTGAACCAAAAAGAAGTGGAAGGTGAATATCTTTTCTTCACCCATCCATTGATCCTGGGGTAGCACAGGATATTTTACAGCTAATCTACCTGAAAGTCGATAGAGTACCTCCTGAGTGTCCTCTCAAAATAATCCCTTTAGATTTGTCCTAATTGGGAAGCCTCAATTGAATTGTATGTCTAGTGATACAAAGGTTAAAAAGGATTCCTCCCACCGAAAGAGACCATACGCCAGTTGCAACCAACGCAAAAGAGGATAGAACTGATATGGGAGCCCTCTGTTCCTCAACACGCAAACCCAGGCAGCTGTATGACCTGCACCACTAAGGATCCAAGGAAATTCAGAAAAATTCAGGCTTCCAGAGTCTCAGCCACCTGCCACTCTTCCTGGATGCAGAGAGATGTTCCTGCCAATCCAGTGACTCTTTTGTGACCCATCTGTACCATACGACTGGGCCCGAAGAAGTTGCAAACCTCTCTAGGATAATTTTCCGTCTGAAGATCGGTCTAGTTATTTGTAAATGTTTCCATTCAAGCAAGAGTTTCAGGTGTCTTGGTATGCTCACCCAGACCTGCTTTATTTAAGAGTGCGAGGGGCCTTGCCCCATCCTGAAATATTAAGACCCTAATTTAGAATTTGCATACTGTGTCATAAACATAACAGGTAGCTTGTCTACCTTATTACAAGTGCATTAAGATATTATACGTATATAATGATATTCAACTGAGAAGCCTCAAAAGGATGAAATTCTGACTAGTTCTGCAGGTCACACCCAATGTCAGCAGCGAGTGATTGCCCTGTGAAACCGTTTCCCCAGTCACATTGAGGGAAGGCTCTAAAGAGTCAACAAGGCAGTGGACCAGCTTCCAAAAGGCAAAGCAACTCAGCCAACAGTTTGGGGCAGGAAGTGTTTACAGGTTGGACCCCAGCTTGCCCCCTCTTTAGATAAGTGCCTTTGCATCTGAGAGTCCATGCGATTCAATATTATTGCAGGTCGATATAAAAAACACATTTTGATATACCGCTGGAAGAAGAGGGCTAGTAGGGTGGATGGCGGCTTAAGTGGTTCTCAAAATTCACGACGACCATGTCCATTTATTTAATGTTGTTTTTCTTCTGTCTGTATCCACACCAAGTATCAGGGATTCAGACTAGGCCCACAGCTACTCCTGCAATCATTTGCTAGTCCGATTGGCCTACCATTTATAAGCCACCAACTAAAGGCCAGTGAAATCTTTTCCCCAGCCTCTCACTGCCTCTCTGCAGGCCTGCCTGCCATTAACATACTGACGCAGGGCTGGTCTTACAGTTCAATGCAGCACAAGTGACAAATGCATTCACTAGATACCTCATTAGCAGAATTCAGGAAGAGGGAAAGTCCATGCCCTACAGGAAACGTTAGGGAACAGTGAGTTCTCACATTTCTGTAATTACCCAGAATGGATGTATAACAGGTATTTGTAATAAAATACTCCTTTCAACTATACCCCACTTTAGCCTCACCCAGTGATACCAATGAAAGCGTTTCACTGCCTCGCCAAACATTTGAAGCGTTATATAAATAACGTGGTAAATAAAGTGGGAATGAAAGCACTATATGAACAACAGATGCTGTACAATACCTGCATGTGGACATTTTCTTGTTATCGATATCGAAAACAATGTATAAACAGCAACTATCGATATTGAAAACACTATATAAAAAGCAACAATTGGGAAGAAAGTGGCATAAGGTCACCTGCGCTACCCTGGATCCCATATTCCACTACCATTCGGAGTACCTCTCCCCGGACATTGATGAAAATGTCTCCAGGTTAAATTCTACTCTCCTTAAGGCTATTGATTCTATTTCCCCCCAGATAACCATCTCCTCCACCAGGTCGCGGCCCTCTGCTCCCTGGTTCTCCACCTCCCTTCGGGAGGAGAAAAGCAAATGTAAGGCCCTTGAGCGCAAGTGGAGGCTCAACTACGACTCTGAAGCCAAACATCTTTACAGAACGGCACTTAAACAATTTCTCAAACTTAAAAAAGGCGCGATGAAAGACCACTTTGCCGCTCAAATTAATAAAGCCAAAAACTCTTCAAAAACGCTCTTTAGCGTCGTCAAAGACTTTATTAACCCTCCGGCTAGAGCCCCCCAGAACACCGCCAGTCAGGCCCTTTGTGAGGGACTCTCAGATTTTTTTCTAGAAAAAATAAACAAACTGTGTGTCTCCTTCCCCACTGAGTCAGTCACTCCATCTCCTACTTCTAGCCCCCCTGAGTCTCCATCTTTCCCTGCATTCAACAAACTAAACATGGACGAGGCTATTAGACTGCTCATCGCCTGCAAATCTGGCGCCCCCTCTGATCCTGTTCCCGCCAAAATCATGGGAGAACTGGCACCTTCACTGGCCTGCCCTTTCCTTACCGTCTGGAATGCCTCCCTTCACCATGGCTTCTTCCCCACCACCTGGAAGGAGGCACTGGTGATCCCTATTTTGAAAAAGGCAGACGCAGACCCCACTGTCTTCTCTAACTACCGTCCCATCTCCCTCCTTCCCAAACCTGCCAAAGTCCTGGAAAAAGCAGTACAGCTCCAACTTACGGACTATCTGGAAAACCACTCTCTGCTTCATGGATCCCAATCCGGTTTCAGAGCAGGATTCAGTACCGAAACGGCCCTGCTGGAGGTATCTGAGACCATTCGGGAGTGTGTGGACAGGGGCGAGGAGGCCATGCTGGTTCTCCTCGACCTGTCCGCAGCTTTCGATACGGTCTCTCACCCCATCCTCCTGGACCGCCTCAGGCAGATAGGCATCGGTGGCTCTGCCCTCGGATGGATCAAGTCCTTTCTCTCAGCCAGAAGCCAAAGAGTACTACTACGCCCCTTCAAGTCAGAGGAAAAACCTCTGTCATGTGGGGTGCCACAGGGCTCCGCCCTTAGCCCCCTATTCTTCAACGTCTATCTGGCCCCCCTGGCTGACGTCGTTGAGTCCTACGGAGTCAGGGTGGTATCCTACGCCGACGACACACAGTTGGTGTTTTCTTTCCGGGACCACTCGGACTCCGCATTCCTCAACTTTCGCCAATGCCTGAATAACATCAGCGGCTGGATGACTACGAACCACTTGAGATTAAATGCAGATAAAACGGAGGTCCTGTTTTTCAATCAGAACACCTCTATTCCCTCTTCTTGGTGGTGGCCGACAGCTCTCGATCCTGCCCCTACCCCGGTTCGCTCGGCGCGGAATCTGGGCTTCCAATTCGATGACTCCTTGTCATGTAAAACCCAGATCAATAAGGTTACCTCCGCCTGCTTCATGAAACTACGGATGATAAAAAAGATCCTCCCGTACCTTCCCACGGATTCCCGCCGTACAGTCACCCAGGCCCTCATTACGTCCCACCTGGACTATGCTAATAGCCTCTATGCAGGGGCTCCGCAGTACCTGATTGGTCGACTGCAGATTGTCCAGAATGCTGCAGCCAGACTGATCGGTAACATCCCTTACCGTCAATCTGTCTCTGCTTATCGAAGGCAACTCCACTGGCTCCCTGTGGCTAGCCGCATCCAGTTTAAGGTTCTCACCCTTACATATCGAGCCGTCAACAACTTCGGCCCTACTTACCTGAAAAATCGGGCTTCGATATCCTGCTCCACCAGATCCTTGAGGTCCAATGACCTCCGCCTCCTGATCTCGCCCCGTTTTAGACTGTCCAGAACCGGAGGCAGAGGTTTCGGTGTCATTGCTGCCAGACTTTGGAACTCCCTTCCACTTGAGCTGAGGTTCTGCCCCTCTGAAACCATCTTCCGAGCCAAACTCAAAACCTGGCTCTTCTCCGGACTTTAGATTCCCTTGCATCACATTTTCTTCTCTCCCCTTTTCCACTCAGTAACCCCTGGATTTTAGCGCCGGGACACCCCTTCGGGGGTAGCTGCGCGCTCTACAAATTCCATAAAATAAAATAAAATAAAATAACACAATACGAAACTGTAAAAAAATTCGCCTGGGAATATTTTTATCAAAGAACTAACCTTTTTCAATAGCTCGCCCTTTACAATGAATATTAATCATCTTAAATTTTATTATTTTAAATTGTATGAATGAATACGGTTTTCTTAAGCACTAAATAGCTTTAGTTTTAACTTCTGGGGGACAAATTTTATTGTTACATTTTTTATATTATGACGTGACGAATCATATTTTTATTCTAAAACTGTTTGTATTGTGATGCTTTTATGATTTTATATCGAAATTAAGCTATTGACTGACTGACTGACTGACAATAGCTGTTCAGAAGTATTGGGAAGTTCATATTTCTCATGCTCACATTTCCCACTGCCCTGAAAATGTTCCCCTGCGCATAAGCTATAATGTCAACAAGGGCAAAGGAATCGCCAATCAGAATCAGGTGATTGGACAGTGCCTGTAGTACAAATGATTGATCAACCAATCAACAGTGATGCCAGGATCAGTTTGTGGTGCTCACTCAGCCTGACCCACAGAGGCAGTAACTCTGAGAGGCGTGGTCAGTAACAGAACGGAAAGACAGAAAGTGACACCCACTTGCATAATGATTTGAATTTGTAAAAGCATCCACCATAGTATCTATTGACTTAAAGGGAATTGCAGATTTCACAGCCATTTTACGGAAAGTCTTGCTGACAGCATAGGCACCCTTCCACCATGGTTTAAGGGTGCCTGCGTTGGTGCTAGGCTGCCAAAAGGGCGCCAGCGCAGGGGGAAAGTACAGGAATGTAATGTATTGCTTAAATGCGGTGCATTCCTGCCCTTTCTCTTTGGTGTAGGGCAGCGCAGCAAGATGACTTGCTACGCTGTCCTATGCCAAATCCCCGTAAATGAAGTCCTGAGAGTTTATACACCAGCAACCAATGCAACTTTTGAAGGTGTCCAGAAATTAACGTTGTCTATGAAAGCTGTCACATTCTGAAGAAGTTGGAAAAGGTGAAAAACATAAAATGGAAGCTGCAAAGAAAATAAGGTAGTATGACAGACTATCAAGAAGAATATTAACACCCCAGAGTATCATGTGAAAACTAGTGACTGCAAAAAATTATGTTTACATAGTTTGTATGTAAACTACAAAATATTGTAAAAAAAATATATATATATATTGGAAATTCAGTTAAAATATTACAATGCAAATTAACATATAGTTAAAAATAAATCGTTCTAATAAGTAATGTGCTTATAAAATATGAAAAAAGTAAACGATTTTTGCAAAACATTCAATCGAAATTGTATTATATATATGCACTTCAAAAACATAAAAACAATATTTTAAATGTCCATTAATTATATTGAGAAATAATGTAAAAATTAAAATTAGCTAACATAAACTCTTTTAAAAAAATTAACGAATAGCAAAAATAAAACCTATTTAAATAAAACAAAATATTACAATTGATAAATACTACAAATATTTTAAAAAAATAATAATATTTAAAGCTAACAACAACCATAAACAAACAAAACTATCAGACGTTTTGGACTGCAAAGAAGGTAAAGCCACTATACTAATTCAAATTTAAGAAAAAGTAGGAAAAGTGTTGGCCTTTCGAGGGGTTAGATTTACTCTTCCCACTTCAACATAAGCAAAACCAGGAACAATGTTAGACTTTGGAGGGGTTACATTTATTTTTCCCACTCAAATCTAAGCAATAGTAGAAAAAGCATTGGACTTTGGAATGGTTGGATTTACTATTCCCACTCTAATCTAAGCAACAATAGGGGAACGTGTTGGGCTTGGAGAGGTTAGATTTACTATTCACCCTCCAGTCTAAGGGCCTGATTATGATTTTATCAGTGCGGCGCTGGATCGGCCGAGCCGCCACATCACCAAAGCCATGGTCAGACCACCCGCCAGATTTGGAGTTTCCTCCTGTCTGGCGGGCTTTGTTAATTTATAGAATAAATTGAATTAAATACCAATAAAATATTTAATTAACATGCAACATTAATTTAATTCATTTAAATAATGCCCAACACTACTCCTCTATAGACTCAACAACCCTCTTCTAAATTATAAATTAGTAATCAAACTATAGAAAAATAATGAAAATAACAACAAATCAATTAAACAATTTACATAATTAGCACTTAAATATGTACTTAAAAATATTTTAAAATTATCATTCGAATAATTTCCCACCTCTTTCTATACAAACCCTACAACCCACTACTAAATTATGTATTATTCATTAAACTATAGAAAAAAATAATTACACTTTACACATTACAAAATACACTAAAATACATTGAATAATTAAAAGAATAGTTAATCAATTACATAATTTACATAATGAATTACCAAGTAAATATTTAATTAACATAAATATTTTACAATAAAAGTCAACAATTTATGATTTAAATATCTTCTCACCATATTCTCCCACCAACCCACTATTAAATTTTAAATGACCAAATAAATTTTAACAATTGGAATTACACATTAATAATTACAAACTATATTAAAGATATGTAAAACAATTGTATTAATAACAATAACATCTAAAAGTGATATAACTAATGTATATTGAATTAATTATAAAACAATATTACATACAATAGTTTTTTAAACATACAAAAATATTATTCTTACTTTCTATAGTCAGTTCCAAAATATTTTTGTACTGACAACTCTTTTGACACAATATTCATGTAACTTGATATTTTTTAAACACTATTCTTGTCATTCTCAGATAATACAGTGGCATACACAAGACGAGAGTCAACTATGGAATGTAGAATATTATAGTAAGTGTCCTCAGGGATAAAAGGTATAATCTTCTCCAATACCTTCAAATCTAAAAACAAAACAGGATGGAGAGACCTTGCCAACCTACTGTTTGAAAGTTCATCATAAAAATATATGCCTTAATTACTTTCTATCCTCTTGGGAATAGGACATTGGCCTAAAGCATCATACCACCTCATAGAGAATCATACCGAACCCCGCACACCCAGCCACAAGGACTGCAAATGCAGTTTTGTCTGTATTTAATTTCAATCAATTAGTCGGTTCGGTTCGGTTCAAAATCTTTATTCGATTCATACAATGAATCATAAAAGCACAAAGTTAAAAAACCATAAAACACACAATTAAGATGATCCATCTATAAAACAATTATTGTAATTTAAAAATCCATCAAACAGCATAAATACAAATCCCATGGCAAAATACAGTCCTACAGCTAAATTATCCATAGCGTTTCCTAATCTGGAGTGAGACTCGTATGAAATTTAACATGGCACAACAAGTTTCAACTGAAGATAATGACAACAAGTAGTCGTAGCCTTCTTTATAAGTACATGGTTGCCACCCCTTCAGGATAGGCTTAATAAATCTAATCCTTGGTTCCTGATATAAAGAACAAACGAGAACAACATGTATGGTACTTTGGCTAACTCTGTCATTGCAAGGACAAGGGGGTAGCCTCTCACACCAGCCCCCTTGTTTAGGGAAGGCGAAGACAAAATGAAGGATATTTAGCCTAAATCTCATAAAGTAAAACCGCCATTGGACATTAGTTGTGAAAGTTAAATAAAACTGATGCTGTAACTTAGGTACATAACTAGTTGGGCCTCCCAAACAAGGTGTGTCTAAAAGTTTCCAATAACTTGCTTTAATTTGGGTTTTTATGTTTCCCCTGAATATTTTCAGGATTTTTGTAAACATAACCCAAACCTATCTTGTTCAGCATGTCACTGACATATGACAACCAAGGGATCTGCTTTGCATTATCCAGGCTCATACAGTCCAAAAGAATTTCTCTGGAAAGCTGCAGGTCATCAGATAGCCATATTTTACCCCATAATAATCAATTAGTCATCATATAGACAGAAACTGCTATGAGACATGTATGAAAGTTGTTCATGCCAAGATTGTCTTCCCATCTATCGTTAACTTAATCTGAGCATCATAAGCATAGTACATACTTTACATATTATAGGTCTCAAAAGTCGGACTAGCGAGACCGCATGCAAATTGGATAATGGAGGGCTTAGAGCAAAACCTTGTGGAAGTCTGCAGCCAAGAGGTTTAGATGATGACTGATTTGGAGGGTTGCTGATCATTTGTTTTTGGTCTGTTGGGAAGGAAGATATGCATTTTAGTACCTTGCCTTTTATACCTACACTCTGCACCATGACTGCTAATATTACGTGGGACACTGTATCAAATGAGGCAGAAAGATCAAGAAAGATCAAAGTTGCTATGATCTGACATATGGTCTGCTATTAACGTATATGGGAGTTTTCAATCACAACTCGGCTCACCTATGCAATAGAGAGAACTTATACCTCTAATTCTTGTGTGAGCTGGAATTGCCTCTATATCTCAATGTGTCCTTCTTAATCATATAAGAGCTATAGAACGTAATGAGCAATTATAATTACCTCATGGCTCACCATACCGATTCTGATGTTCAGTAAATAATGACAATGGACCATTTCAACCCTTATGAGAGGCTGACCCGGTTCAACCAATGAACCAAACCTCCTGTATGGGTCTGGGGCTTTCCTTAGTCCCAAGGTACTGTTGGACTTGGCCCTCTATGTAGGGTCACCCCCAAGCTTATTTCCTTTACCCCTCCTGTTTTCTAAATTTGTCTTTGTTGGCATTAGGGCTGTGTACACTTTAACATTACTATCCTGTGCTAAAGTGCTTGTGCATTCTCCCTTAAACATGGTCGAATTTGATTACACCTGATTGACACAGTTAATTAACTTATAGGTCCCTAGTATATGGTACCACATATACCCAGGTACATGTACTCAGGGCCTGTAAATTAAATACTACTAGTGTGGCTGCATCACTCATTGTGATTAAAAACAAAAAGGACCCTGTTGAAATGAAGACACTCTGAAGCGGGTAAAGTTCAAGCGTCTTTATTCTGTCATCAACTCTCCGCCACTGACAGCCTGTTGAACATTCCAAGGTGAACTCTGAAGGATCGTACCAAGAAGGAGGAAAGGCGGGGGAGGAAGGAAGCTACCACTCGGAAAAGAAAAGGAAAGTCACCTCAGGGAAGGACCAGGGAAAAGGAGAGAGATTACAACACATCTCCCTTCGAGGGAAAAGGAAAACCAGGGGAAAGGACAAAGTGTGCGGGTACCAAGACCTGTGAGTAACAAGCTTAATGTAACAGAGACATAGAAACCCCCAGAGTCTAGACGGCGGGGATCGCCAGCAGGGAAGGAAGGAAAAACCGCCCTGTTACATCTTAAGGAACAAATCAAAGCTACATCCATACCATAAGTACCAACTATATCAGAGAGATATTAGTACAAAGCAATGACATACTAGAGGGGTCATGGTGGGATTGTCAGGCAGAATGCAAATACTGTGCAGGCAACTAGGGAGATGGGGAACCCCTCCCTCAAGCACACATAGCAAGAAGGAAGGCAGAAGGAAAACTACGAAACGAGCAGGAGAGACATGCCAAGGACAACCCCCATCACACACACCTGCCAGGCAGGCCAGAAAGAAAGACGAATAAGGCAAACGTAAAGCATTCACCAGCCTACCTACGAACGAACACAAGGAGGAGGGAATACAGATCACCACACGACAGGGAAAGAAAATGCGAACAAGGTAAGGCTGGAGACACAGGACGACATCAAGCAATGTGACGTCCAATCTCACCGACGAATCCAAGTATGACAACACAATGAAAACTGAACAAGGAGGAAGCGGAGAAAAAGCAAAGTATGTAGAGACAGCAAACTATTACTTCCCCCCCCCCATATTCAATAAACAATCCCAATGCATGAGCTGACATACATTATACAAAATCCAACATGCAACTTGTAAGAGGAAGATATCAGTCATGGGGACTAGAATACCTAACCCTCCTCTACTCCTGCGAGCGAGGTGAGGAAAACTTAAATGGGACTGAACCCTTAAGACGCCCTAAGTAGGGAGCCCAGAAATATACATGGTTTACAGCTCATAAAATATGTGCCCAGGTAGGGGTGACAAAGTAACAGTGAATGGAAGCATGACCTCTAACCGGTGCCCTAATTTGAGAGTAACAACCGTACTTTACCAAGGACGGCAAAAGTATGGCAAACATGAACCATCCCCAACCTATGCAAGGCTATAAAAAATGTACAGTGGTACACAAGTACACCAAGCAATAAACCATGGCGGTGTGTACCCACAACCCATGAGCGAAAGGTGAACCCAAAATGTACCGGGTGAGTGCAAGGGAAATGGCCAACCCATGCCCTCCCTGTGTAGGGAAAATAATATAAAGTGTAAATAAGCACACCACAAAACCTGAAAATGAGCCCCCAAGATTGGGTGCTGTTCCAAGAACGTGAAATGTAGCCCCATAAAGCATGCATGCTCGAACCCATATGCACCTCCAACCCTAGAGGTGTCCCCACAAGGAGGAGAAGGCCAGATACTTATGAGTCTCAATTTTGAACACCCAGTGAAAACCTGCGTGCGCCCACTATTGGGAAGTTCCAACGGAACTCTCATTTCCTGTGAAGACATGCGGTAGTCAAGAAGCTGAAACTAGTGTAATTTGCAGAAATGCCACAATGCTTAAACATAAAGGATACCAAAATCGGCCAGGCTTAGCCAAACGCACTGTCCACCTTATAGGTCCTGATAGTAGACATGAAATCTGAAAAGTTCAGCATTGTAATGGCTTTCAATAAAAGCAAACAGTCACTCTCAGGTGTCCCATCATGCCCTTGAACACAGAAAAAACTTGTAGATTGGAAATCTTGCAATTTCTGTGTGCGTTTGCGAATCTAAAAGTCTAATGGTTCCTTCAGATACATTAGGCACCGAAAATGAGACGTCTAAAAAGGTTTCACCCTGACTCCATAATATTGACATACCTTAGGCTTCTAATTCACTTCGATGAGCATTTAGGTAAGCACACCCCAAGTAGTTAAGCTTACTAAAAACCACACTGATAGGTCACCACCTGCTTCCTTTACCCTGGAGAAGCTTGCTGTCATAATTGTTTACAATCCTAAAAACATGGAGTCACGTACGGAACGTCGAGCCGGATGGCTATCGGTGCAATAATGCACCAAAGTGTTCACTGTGCGAAATACGTCACCGTTGGAGCTGGTGACGCGCTGGACGTCGGTTGAAGTGGCGTTCGACCTCGAGCTTCCATCTGAGGTAAATTTCCCCGCAAAGATTTTCAACTCGGAATGACAGTTATTACTTGTTACCGTGCCAGCATTGCGCACACATAGTGAAGTGAACTCCAGTTCACAACATATTGATCGAAGGAAAAGTAAAGAATCACCATGCTGAGCGGAAGCGGTGTGACCCGTCGCTCAACACAGTGCAGGCACATATTGCACAGCACAAATACGAAGCGATGACAACAGTCACTTTGTGAAGGTCGTAATGACAGGATAATTAGTAAAAGGTATAACTTCCCCATAACATAGTGTATATGCGTACACGGTCACACAGCATGGCCAGGAGCATCATTCCATTACTTGCCACATTTGTAGTTGTAAGCAAAGGGGTATAGGTGTGAGAGAGGGTGCACCATCGTGGTTGAGGGAAGTGAACTTGTTGAAAATGGATATTTCATCACTGTCGAATCAGCGTAAAGACAGTCACAGAACCCTCCGGAGACAGGCACCTTTATGTAAGCGTGACACACAACTCACCAACACAGCTCCCTCAGCATTACGTAAGCATGGAATAAGGTGCCTGTAATTTCCCAATGCCAAGTTAAACCTCAGTCACATATTTGCCCCGAGAGACTGGCATGCTCAACTTCATTTATAAATTGTATACTTCTGGCCATAATTAGATTGGATGAACTCAGAGGTGGAGTTGCGCGTGGAAACCCCCCCAACTCGTGTTACCTCAGCCTTATAGATAACACCCATCTTAGTACGAAACAGCAGCTGTGGGGAACCACAGATGCTACGCAGTAAGTAAGCATCAACCATTGTTGTAGAAAGATAATATTAACGCCAGGTCATATGGTGCAGAAACTTGACAGGAAGAATATGTTTCCCAACGAAGATGACACCGAAAAACATAGAGTTAACAGGTGAGTCACTGGAGTAAATCGCAGGATTCAAAGTTCAAAATGGGTAGCGTTACTTTGCCCCCGGACACCCAGCGCAGGCAGTAAATGACTCCAGTACATGCCAGTTGTAGAGATAGAATCATGGTCGTGGAGAGTGTCCCCAAGTGCATCAGCCTGAAAGCGGTGATTGCATTCCCATTAAAAAGGAAGTGGAAAACCACACAGTATAGTTGTTTCACCATAGTCCAATAGTATAAAGCAGATGAGCACCATACGCCTGAGCTGGGGCTGGCTAATGGTGAGGCCGTAGGTGTGGTTGTTCATCCTACTTGTGTAGACTCCTTTTCCTCGCATTAGAAGGTAGTTTCTTGGAAGAGACATGTTCTGCAGAAGAAACCAGCGCAGGCTCCAGAAATGCACACAATCCAATGACCACAGACAGAAGGACCACCCATGTGCGCAGGAACACAACTTCCACCCGCCGACTTCTGAGAAAGAGCGGCACATTAGGTAGATTAAACAGGTAACACACTGCAGTTTCCCTTGGAGAAAACCACACGCGACCTGCTACACTCAGCAACAGTTCATAATGGAGATGAAAACAGAGAAGAGCGGCACTAGGCTGCACTTCACAGCGGAGCGAGTAGGATCCACGGTGGTCAAGACATAACACAGGAAACTGTTGCGCCATAGTCAAAGACTCCGGCAAGCCCCCAGTCTGCGTCCTCCAGGAACTGAACCGCAGAATATTAAATCCGAAATGTAAAAAGAAAGAAGCACTGAAAGGGGAATTGACATGTATGGCCCCCTTCGCCAGCAGTCAAGGAACTTTGGAAAGCCCCAACTCTGCGTCCTCACAGGCAATGAACCGAGGAATAGTAAATCCGAAATGCAGAAAGGAGAGAGCACTGAAAGGGGAGATGACAGAAATGGCCCCCCTCGCCAATTCGTCGCCAGTGTTGAAATGAAGACACTCTGAAGAGGGTAAAGTTCAAGCGTCTTTATTCTGTCATCCACTCTCCGCCACTGACAGCCTGTTGAACATTCCAAGGTGAACTCTGAAGGATCGTACCAAGAAGGAGGAAAGGCGGGGGAGGAAGGAAGCTACCACTAGGAAAAGAAAAGGAAAGTCACCTCAGGGAAGGACCAGGGAAAAGGAGAGAGATTACAACAGACCCCCTGCTAATAATCAACACTCCCAAGGCAAGGAAAATATATTGTACATAAAGACCTTAGTCAGCCTCTTGTACTACTTTTAAGTATAATAGTATACAACAAGCCAAGCAAAACATGTGATATTCATCATTACTTTTTTATTATAAAAAAATATACATTTTAAAATCAAAACAGATCACTGATGACTCCTGAAGATGAAACCTATTCTATGTGAAAACTAGGTCATTATATATCTTCATTTTGTCAACATGTTAAAAAAGTTAAGTTTCCACAGTAATGAACAACAAAGTATAAAACAGTATTTAGGCTTAATACGTGGCTAATTCTTGGTATCAACACACGTTTCTGCAACAAAACCGCCTTCATCAGGAACGCCATGGATGTACTCAGAATAATCTGTGGAAGAAGTTATATGTTCCAAAAGTCGGACAAAACCCTCAGAGCGATTTTGTTACTATTCCAAGCGATGTGGTATTATGCTTGGAATAATGTTTTTTTGTATGTGTTGTTTCAAAGGATGGGCAGGACTACTTGAAGTGCAACAGCTCTGATACTCTTTATATTCTGATACGGCTGGGCGTGTCCTGTGGCATGTCTGCTTCATCCCCTTCTGCAGGTTGCTGCTGAAGGAGACAAAGCAGGCATGTCGCAGGACGCACCCAGTCATATCAGAATATAAAGTTTCGATCCTTTGCAAATCGTTATGAATATATAATTCGGGACACCGAATACAGTACTCCAGAAACGAGAAAAAGAAACAAAATCAGACGACCATATCAGAACTGTTGCACTTCAAGTAATCCCACCCATCCTTTGTAATGACACTTACATTGTGAATCTACAACATAATACTACATCGCTTGGAATAGTAACAAAACTACTCTAAGGGTTTTGTCCTACTTTTGGGACATATATCTTCTTCCATAACTATAAAGAGTTTTGATCCTTTGCAAATAGTTATAAATATATAATTCGGAACACCAAATACAGTACTCCAGAAATGAGAAAAAGAAACAAAATCAGATGACCGTATCAAAACTGTTGCACTTCAAGTAGTCCCTCCCATCCTTTGTAATGACACATACATTGTACATCTACAGCATAATACCACATCGCTTGGAATAGTAACAAACCACTCTGAGGGTTTTGCTCTACTTTTGGGACATATAACATCTTACATAGTTTATTCTGAGTACATCCGTGGCGTTCCGGATGAAGGCGCTTTTGTCGCCGAAACACGCGTTGATACAATTCTGCCAAGAATTAGCCACGTTTTAAGCCTAAATACTGTTTTGTACTTTGTCTTTCATTACTGTGGAAACGTAACTTTTTTAACATGTTGACAAGATGAAGATATACGATGACCTAGTTTACACATAGAATAGGTTTCATCTTCAGGCGTCATTAGTGATCTGTTTTTATTAAAACATTTATATATTTTGATATAAAAAAGTAATAATGAATATCACATGTTTTGCTTGGCTCGTTGTATACTATTATTCTTAAAAGAAATACAAGAGGCTGCCTAAGATATTTATATACAATGCATCACTCATTATGCCTCCCACTAAAGTAGCACTTTGAAACATGTCTCAGGCCTGCCTAAAGTGTGGTTTTAAACTGTCAATCCAACCTGGCAGAATAAAACTTTTTCCAGGCCTAAATCTTCCTTTCTACCGGGTGCACTGTATTTAAAGAGTAGGACTGTTTTACATGTCCTAGCAGTGAAAGACTCCTAAAATCGTTTTTCATTACTGTAAGGATACCTCTCCCATAGGACAACATTGGGTAACCTTATTACATTTAATAAGTGCTAACTTTTGATTTGGAGCAGGTAGAAATATTATGTTTTGACTCAAATGGATTGCAATTTAAAATCCTCTTTAATGGTAAAGTTGGATTTTAGATTACAATTTTGAAAATGACACTTTTAGAAAGTTGTAATTTTCCTGCCCAAACATACGCGGAAGCCTTTTAGGAATTTCTAGCTGCCCGGACCTGTTAATGTCTCCTCCATTAAGAATGCGCATAGGGTCCAGACAGTGAACAATAGGGCCTGGGTGTAGCTAGGAGAGGGTCATCCTGGCAGGGTGGGTGGGGACGGAGCTGTTCCCTGCCCCACATTCACTTTAAAGGGACTTGCATACAGCACACAAAGAAACTACTCTTTTGCGACCCTAGACTTCTTGGAGCATTGGCAGGGGAAGGAATGAACTTTGCAGAAACAGATGTGAGGGTAGCCTAGAAGAGTCCCACACTTCAAAGGCGGGCACCAGGTATAAATATTGGACCATGAGAACAACTCTTCAGTATACTCCTGGTCCTGCGGAGGACATCAGAAGAACTGCCTTTGACTCATAGAGGACTGTCCTACAGCTGGAGGTATGCTTTATACCTCAGAGGACTGCCCTGCTGCTATAACAGGACTGTCTTGCTGCTTGAGGATTGCCTTGGACCTTCAGAGGACTGCCCTGCAGCTTGAGGCCTGCCTTGCTGATTGAACCCAGAACTGCCAGAGTGACTCCGAAGGCTAGCTAGCTAATCTCCTGCGTGAGCTACATAGAAATAAATAACAAGCTCCAGATACCTTGAAATCTGCACCTTGCCTCTGCTGGAGTGAGTCCTGTCCTCAGTTATCACAAAAGCAGGGTGCCAGTATCGCAGATACACAAACAAGAATACCATCCTGTGTATTAGAGGGGATCTTATCCATAATAATTACCTAGGAGAAAAGGTTTAATATCATATGAGGGAAGCCATCCTTAGTGGAAGTAGATGTCTCACACACATAATAGTGGCATGCTTCATCACAGACATTATCTGCCCATCCTGGTAAGACGGTACTACCAGGGCAGACTCAAACCTCCACGAAGTCTTGGCGGAAGACTTACAGGTCAGAAACAGAATCCATATACTCTAAAAATACCTCAAAGTTTCTCGGTTAACACCTTTATTCGTGATTACTTTGGGTATAGTTAAAAACCAATCGCACAGTGGGTTTCATGAGCACAATGGTTGAGACCCGTCTAGTATTTGCCAACAATTTTCTGCAAGCTAGAAAGCCTAACTGGTCTGGGGCATTTGTCGGGGCTGCAGGATCCGTATCTGAGATTCGTCACTGGGCTGGTGCAGATTTAGGCATTGGTAAGGAACCATTATCATACACCATATTACCTAGGTGAATCCTACCTGGTAACCATTAAAAAAAAGTTCATGCAGAAGACACCTAACTTTAGGGGATACCACTACATCGGTCAAGGAGGGGGTGAAGTCATTTATAGTTAACTTACGTCAAAAGGACCATCACTCTGGAAGACCTAGGCGTTCCCGTTCCATGCCGCTGCTCCTGTCTTCTCCAAGTGTGCACGCCCCAGTTCTGGACCCTTGGTAGTGGTGCTGAAGCTGCTCCTTCTGACTAACCCAAAAAGTTGGGAGTTGCAAGCTTTTGCACCAAAAAGTGGCCTGAGAACCGACAGAAGACTGGGACCTACCTGCCCGTTGATCCACACAAGGTGCATCGCCAGTCAGCCTGAATCAGCGGCAGCTCCTGCTACGTTCTTTTCAGTAGCGGAAAGTCCTGTTCAGCTGGACCTCTAAGTGGAGCCCTCATTGGCTACAGCTTGCAGTTACTTCCCACTGGAGATTTTTGACTTCCAAAAAAATTATAAAGTCCTATGGTAGGAATCTTCACCATGACTTCGTCCAGCGGCTCCACGATGAAGACACCTCCTCCTTGGACACTGCCGTCTGCCTTGCCATGCTGAACTTTACCTTCTCAGGAACTTTTCTCCAAAAATGCTTTCAAACTGAAGGTATGCCAAGACCGGGCCCAATCCACCTCAGGTAGCTGAACTTCACTCCATTGTGGTTGACTTTAACTTTTAACTTTGTTCCGGTCTCACGTGACCAGATTCATTCAGATGGCGCTTTGATCTTTTAGTTGCTATTTTTCACTAAAAACTTCAAACATTCATTACCTTGGTTCTACTGATTGGATTTAATTCATTTTGGTGTTATATTGTTTTATTAAATTCTACTCTATCTTTCTGAATTGGTGTGAGTACTTGAGTTGTACTTTCACTTTATCACTGTTTTTGTGTTTAATAAATACATTACACATTGCCTCTAAGTTAAGCCTGACTGCGTTTGGCCCAAGCTACCAGAGGGTTACGCACAGGTTAATTTAGTGACTTTTGTGGTCCACCCTGACAAGGATTGTGGTCACTGCTTGAGTAGGGGGTTCCCTCCCCTCAATCAATAATCTAATTTCTCACAGGTACCAAATAACATTACTCATTATTACTACTTATATCCTGACAGGTATCCTTAAAGTTACTGTGTTTGTGTGAGATATGCGCTAAAAATCCATGCGGGTGGCACACATTTTTAATCTCTTTGTGCTCTATTTTAGGTAGCAGTTTATCCACTACTCATTCCAGAAAATCTTGTTCGGTGTCTATTTAAAAATATTTTATACACACATACCAACTTCAGGTGGGTAAGGGCTCCACATCCTTTTACCTCCATTGCCCCATTGTGTGGGTATCCTTTGACTCTGTGCAGATCACTGAAACACCATGAAAGTACATTATCAGAATGTGACTGGATCAGTAGGGTCCCACCCCTCCTAGAGTTGGGTTGACTTTCAGTTGCTTGCCTTATCAGTTAATACAGTCAGGTGTCCACATACCCATCATAGGCCAGGCAATTCCATGATGTGTCATTGTTATCTCACTGAAACCAGTCATGGATTATTTGTCCCAATTATCTGCCTATATGCGGGTCAATGCTGTGATGCACCTCTATCACCCCTAGAAGTATGTCCGTGCCTTGATGTGCCCTTAGCATCCCATATATTATGAGGACGTATGTCACCACTATATCCCAAGAACCCACTATCAAAAGAATACTCGTATAGTCTCATAGGCACACTAGCAAGTGGGCACAGATGTGCTCACACAGGCAAACACATATGTGTGCACACCTCCACACACGGTCACATACAAGTATGCAGGAAAAGATTACTTTCCCACTGATCCATCTTCTAACAATCTTAGCTGTTGCATGTTCAGGCAGCATTTTATGTTCCTGTTCTGTATTTCTGTGTTGCCAGATCGCTATAGGATGGAGGTTGGAGGGAAAGGTCCACAAAAGCCTTTATGTTTCCTGGAGGCAAAGAAATGGAGGCTACAACTTTCTTCCTTCAAATCCACCAGAATTATCACAACACCTTCACTCAAACCTTTTTTTTGGCGGGAAGGAAGTAACAGGTGAGGATATTCAGCATCCTCTGTAAAGGGAAAATAAAAGGTCCTGCCCTTTCCTCAAGATTTCCATGCACACTGTGCATGAGAGGGAAGAGCCACAGATGAATGCACCACTGGTCTTCACGTTTACAGTGTGTATGTAAGCATAAGTAACTAGACTGCTGGTCTTAACAGAGTTGTGATTATCAAAAGTGGTAGAATAACTCCCCACAATCATTAGTTTGCTTAATCACTCTGAAATAGTGCAAAAACAGCACCCTTCCTCCATTATGTTATTTAAAGAAAGCCTGCTTCACCTAAGAGCTTGGGGGCCTGATAACGATGGCGGGCAGACGAACCCTATCGCGGATTGGGACCGCCCGACATGCTGTCGGCGGTCCCGCAGAAAGCATTTCGATGCGACTGCCACCACGGCGGTTGCAATGCCTATATTTGGCATTGCTGCGGGTGCTGCTGGCTGCAGCACTTGCCGCAATGCAAAAAAGGGACACTGCACATATCCCTGCACTAAGTGGCAGGTGCCATGCGGTGCCTGCCACATGGTGCAGGGATATAGGGGCCAGGGGGTAAGGGGCCCCCGATGTCTCTTTCTGACAGCCTCTTCAAGGTGGGTTCACCGCCATGAAAGGGGCGGCGGAAAGGAACATCGTCATGCCTATGGTGGTGCCTGGCAGGCACTGCGACCATTGTAGGCATTACTCTGCCTCCGATGGACCCGTTAAATCCGTGGCAGCCGGTCTTTCCGACTGCCACACAGCAGCCGGTCATCCAAATGTGGTGGGTGGATAACTTGTTTACGATGGTGGTTGGCCCGCCACTGACAGCCCGTCGGTGGCGAGCCCACCACCATCATAATCGGGCCCTTAGGGTTTATCGGAAGCCCCAGTAGCTTTGCCTTCGAATTATGCACCATTAAATAGGTGGCAATGACGACAGCTACCGTGAGCTGACTAAAACGAATGAAAGCTTAGCGAGTGCTAGCTGTGGAGGATGACCATGGTTAATGCTGCATCATCCACCCCTCTTCAGGGAATGGAAGCTTCCAAGGTAGTGTGCTCATTACCATACAGCAGAGCAGTCCGCTTCTCAACAGCAGAATAAGCTCTTGCTCTCTTGGTTGATTGATGGCGGGGCTGCCCCTAGGGAAGGAAAATGACAAACGACTTGTGCGGTCCTTCTGATTAATGGAATATTCCGAATGGGTGATTGATGAAATACTCAGCACTTTACCATTTTCAGAACTTGAGTGCTTTAGGTACAGTGACTTGTCAGCAGACCTTGTAAGGGAAGCCCAAGGTACCACGAATAGCCAGGTTTATTCAAAACATTGCCGTGTCTGAGCATCTTCGAACCTAGGCTGTTTTACTGCAGAGTCATCAAACATGCTAAAATTATCCTCTTTTATTTAAATAAAATATATACTATTGTCAAAAAAGCTTATATGTAATGCCAGCTCTATTTCTCCTGTCTGGTAAAACCATATATCAGCCCAAAAAAACTTTATTAAATGTCTTTCTTGTGTATTTACAGTCGCAAATGCTATTTTATCCAATTCGTATCTGGCTGTAAACATGTACGGCCATGCACTCTCAGTAAAGTGCTCAGCACTGCTATGCTTCTGGGCAATGCATGGGAAGTCTGCTTTAATGCCGAAGGCCTCAGTATTGAGAAGCAACTGGCACGCGTCTCCTTGGGGCTTGGAGACTGCTCGTCTCTTTAGGGAGCTTACTACTAGCATGGAGGGAGGGTCCCTGAGATATTTACTTTCATTGAGGAATTTTCTTCAATGCAGACAAGTCTTCATTCTAATGCTTGACCGATTGTATCACATATAAAGCAACTTCATCACCTTTTGCTTGGTGAGGATCACGAAACAAAATGAGAGTTTAAAAGACAGTTAACATGGGCTTTCTTTTGTGTGTCATAGTCTTGTGAATTATTTGATGACAGCATATGTTAAAGGTTAATAGATGTAGGCCTGGGTGAAGTGTTTTATCCCAGCAAAATGTGTAAAATGTGTCAATTTCGTATAATATTTTCCTAATGGCTACCCATCTAGTATCTCTAATCTCTATGATGGAAAACATACAAGGTTTACTAAATGTTGACATTGAAAAAAAGCAGATGAGGGAGGGGAGTTCTACAAGTTAAAACAATAAAGACTGGTGTACAAGGAAAAAGAGAGCGAGAGAGAAACTGCCTGGCAGCGATTGGTCAAAAACAACGTTTGGATCTCTGGAGACCAATAGACTGAAATTGCCTGGAGCAGGATCCCACTGTCATACACAGTGGGCAAGTCTGAAATGACAAGCGCTATAACATGGCTGCCATCATCTTCCAGCAGATTACCAAGCACGGTGTTTTATACAGATTTAGTGCTGCAATGGGGATGAAGACAAACTCAAATCACACCGAGTCAAGTCGGCGGAATCAATAGTGTATGCTGATAAGTAACAGTGGAAAAACCAGGGACGGTATGAAGGTTTGTTGCAAGTTTGGCACTGGAGCATTCAGGCCTCCACAGCAACTAGCAGAAATTAGAACCACCCATAATATTAAACCAAACAATGACAGTACAGCATTTTCGAGAGCGAATGCAAAGATGACAGCTTACAATACCCATCCCCTCCCTTGAAAGCACAAACACACACCGCTTGCACACTACTCACACTTACAACATTCATTAACTCTTTTCTTTCTCCCCTTCTGCCCCCACGCCCTGTATTTATCTCTCTCTCTCTTCCTCTATTTCTATGTCTCTTTCTCTCTCTCTACCTCACACACACACACACAAACAGTGATAATAAATAATGACACAGTTCACAACATAACTAAACACTAACCTTGACCATATGATCCTGGCTCAATTACTCACCACCTTAAAACTTCATGTGCTTCTTCCAACCATCTCAGTCTTGAATGGCTCAGACCACTGAGGGCCTTATTATGACTACGGCAGTCCATAGGACCACTGTAGTCTCGGTGGCGGTCTAACGACCGCCGCACTGAGTGACCACCCGCAGCATTACAGCTGTGGCAGCCGGATGGCCATGAGACCGCATGCACCACCGGGATCAAGCGTCCCGCTGGGACGGTGTTTTTTTCATAGGGAGAATAAGCTGTTGATGCTGCAGCCGGCACTGCAGAGCATATTTTGAGTTGCCTCACCACCACCGTTTTCATGGCAGTGCGACTGCCATGAAAAGAGTAGCAGAGAGGCAGCAAAGTGGGCCCTAGCTGGGCCCCTTGCCATTCCAGGGTCTGGGGGTGAAATCCGGGGGCACATATTGTGCCCCCTGTATTTATACACCCCAGTTCCTGCACAGTGTGGCATGCACCACCTGTTGAATGTAGCAGCGTGCAGGAGCTTGCAGACGGCGCTGTTACTGAGGCTGTTTGCATGTAAGGCTCTCCACAGAGCCTTACAGACCGCTGCCATTCCAGCGCCACCGTGCCACTGCCCACCGTGGATTACAATTGTAACCTGGCGTGCGGTATTGGAAAAGCTTTGGCGTGGACTGCCAAATCATGATAAGGCCCTTAGGCTTTCCCTTCTTCCCACAGCCAGGCGACCTGGCACGAACCAAATCACCCACCTTTCATTACACATCAACCCTTCTCCTCCTTCAATCATACAATTTTTTATACTTTGCTTGACTGTCCGGGATCTTTTCATGCACCACATCCAACTTTGCAAACTCTTCCATCTGTCACATAGCCACAAGGCATAATTTAGTACCTGTCAATCCACATATCATCAAGGTAATCTGTGTACAATTAGTAAAATGCCTTAACAACCCAGGGATCAGTTGGAGAGAAGGCTGTCAAGTGCAAGCTGTATAGATTGATGCATTAAAGAGAGCTAATCGTTTATCATTGTGTTAGCTGACTCTCCTATCACTGATGACGAGTTGCTAGTATCTACCCTGAACCCTGTGTGCAGTGATTCAGATCTGGTGCTGAACGGATGAAGAATTAGGCCTTTGACTTTGAGGGAGCTGCAGTAATCACCTCCATAAAGGAAATTTGAGCCCAGTTGAAGATTGGGAACTACATTTATACTTTTAGCTGCAACCTTCTAGGAAGCATGGCCCATGGCCGTTGAATGCATGTGTAATTCACTTGATTTATTAGATGCAGGCTTGTAGATATTTGTTATTTTAGAACAGTTACCACTGTTTGACTATTATAACCAAGAATATTTGTATGTATATTTTAATTTCTTCTATCTCCTTTATTTGTTGTAAAGCGCTCTGATACACGCAAGGGTCTTGTCCGCGCTACATAAAACCTTAAAAATAAAATAAATAAATAAGATTGCAAGCCATTTTTCTATATGCCCACAACAATTTCTCTGACCCCTTATGCCAAGAAAGACAAATGATTGTTCAAAGCCAATTGCAAATTGTCCATGATCATTTATTTTACGGAACATGTCTTCTATCAGTGTTCCAAAACCTTTAAACAGGGTATGCTCAGAGAGCAAACTTACTACCACATATCACTTTACTGTAACCAAGGCTTCATCTTCAATCTCTTCATCAATCCATTTATGCATTGCCACTGAAAGATTCATGCCCACATACTCCTTTGTCTCATCATCTACAATGTCTTAAACCCTATCCTTCAACAACCTCATACTGCACCCAGACATTGTACTTTTGTAACAGCATGATACATCAATCAAAGTGTGTTGTGACACCAACAGAATCCCAAGCAATGACAACTTTTAAGTGTCCTGTGATCTTCTAATAAAAGATAAGGATTTTCCCGCAGCAGTTCCTAATGTGGGTGACGTCCACTAACAAGTTAATGTCTCCAAATCCACCAATGAGTAACTTGGTACTGATATCATTCAACACATATGATTTATTGCTCCACAAAGTCTTTCCACTGGCATCAAACATAGGAATTGACTTAAATTTAGGTGCCGATTCCGATCCTGTAAAACCCAGGTATGAATGGTCGTACGGAGCGTATTCTCCGTACGACTCGTACCCGGGAAATCCACCTTACAAACCAGCAAGTACGATTCGTACAGAAATACCATTTCCGTACGAATCGTAAAAAACACCGTACGGCTAAAAAATACCTACTATTCTGATCCTGGACAGCGCGTCCGCGACGTCCGCACGGAGTCAGGCAGCGTTTTACGGACCAGCAAGTACAATTCGTACCTACAGCACTCCGCACGGCTATTTTTTTTCGGGAGCCAAAAAGTGCCGGAAAAGTTAAGTACGCTGCGATGCACGACGAAAAGGGGGCCCGGTACACGACGTACACTCCATCAACCACATCGTACATGTCATCATGTACGGTGCGTACCCCAACATTGCATATGTACGGTGCGTACATACGCGCTGTTGGGGTACGCAGCGTACATAGGCCAACAGTGCGTATGTATGGTGCGTATGTCCACACTGTACCCCCCACCCGCATATGTCCGCACCGTACCCCCCACCCGCGTATGTCTGCACCGTACCCCAGACGTACCCCAATCCTTGCATATGTACGGACCGTACATACGTGAGGATTGGAGTACGCCTGGGGTACGGTGCGGACATACACGGGTGGGGGTGTACGGTGCGGATATACGCGGGTGGGGGGTACGGTGCAGACATACGTGGGTGGGGGGTACGGAGCGGACATACGCGGGTGGGGGGGAGGCTGGGGGGGCCGTACGACTCGTACCCCGGGCACAAGTGTACACGGGGGAGGGGTCATACAAAGTTCGCTCCGTACGGGACGTTTTCCATACGCTTGTGTATTCGGAACGCCGGTACGGATCGGACTTGTGCTCTCGGACTTCAGTTTTACGACTCGTACGTAAAACTGTCCGGGGACGTTTCGTAGACCTTTTCCCGATACGATTCATATGTATTTTTTATAGTACGAATCGTACTTCACCGGTTGTACGGGACTTGTACGATTCGTACGTAAAAAAATACGGATACGAGTCGTACGGTAATTTTTTTTAACGGATCGGAATCGGCACCTTAATGTCAGTGGTACTCAAAGTAGCGTACGTTCACTTTCCTTCTTAAGCAGCAGACACACATTGTGCTCATTTTCTATGAAAAATGTATAGCACATTTTTCAAAATGCTTAATGGGGCATTAAAAAACATGAATTACTCCTTATTCCGGGAGTTGGTGAGATTGACATTGTAGACACCATTTTGTATCTTGCTACATATTGTAAGAATGTAAACCTAAAATTTTAGAAAACCTCAGGGTAAATCAACGTAAAGTGTTTCCGAGGTAAGAAAGTTTAATTTGGAGCAGGAATACACATGCAATTCAAGTGTATTTCATAGATTACAGTTTTAATCTGTATAGAGTGCTTTATATACATACCTTTCCTTTCAAGTTTACAATTTTCTTTGTTGTGACACAGTTCCTCAATGGGGTTTCATCATACGTCTTTGTATGTACCTGATCTTAAATCTGATGCTCTTATCAGAATTATATTTACTATCACTCTTTTAATTTCACCCTTACTAGAGTCACTTCCTCATGTGTCTTCTCACAGACCTTCACACACTATTAGCTTCTTTAAGTTTAGGTTCTCTCTCCATCCCAAACTCTCTCTAGTTTTTAGACTTTATGTTTTCAACATCAGTTGATGTCTTACGTATTCTCCCACAGCTCCTGTAAATTCACAACTGACAATCAAACACCTCAAAAATAACAGTGTACTCATCCACGGTCCCAGTTTTCTCTTTTCCCTCTTTTAAAGAATTTAAATCTTTCCATTGTCATGTTGATCGTCTTTGTCTTATTGCCTGTTAGAGGGGCCGGCCCCAGGGAAGGACAGAATGTGTACCTGACCACCCTGCGACCCACCTTTCCCGAGAGAGGTAGCCGAGCACCGGCAGGAGACCCCCTCAGGGCTGGGTCCCGTACCTAGGATCGTACACGCTGATTTAGCACCAAGCAACACAGAGACACCACACCGTAGATTCTGAAGTACGTATTCTTTATCTAGAAATCTCAGGACCTTTATGATCCGCAGAGGCGTATGTACAAGTAGAGCACAGGCTCATAAAGTCTCGGTTGGGGGTAGGGGTAGCGGGACAGTCTTAGGATCTGGGTCAGTGCGGGTGCGTATCCGGCGCACGGCTCTCAATCCTCGAGCCGGGGGACACGATACGATCTTTGGGGTCCAGCCGGACCAGAATGTCTCTTCGAGTGGTGACCAAGTCTGCAGGGCTCGAGTGAGGGTGGTGGAGGTCGGACAGCCTTCAAGGAGCCGCGAGTCGGTCAGCAGGGCTCAGAGTTCTCAAGGGTGCAAGGGGAGCGGCAACCACGTCAGCAGGGCTCAGATGTTCGTAGGCAGAAGTCCGTCTCTACCAGGTGGAGCCGCGACGCTGTCTGCAGGGCTACCCGAGGTTCCGAGAGTTCCGTCGGACTTGGGGGGATGTTCTTTCAGCCGCGACCACGTCAGCAGGGCTTGTTTCGTTCCAGGATCCAACTGCCGAGGGTCCCAGAGCGCCCCTTGTTATAGGTCGACTCCTCTTTGATGTCCGGAGTCCTCACAGGCAGGGGTCTTAGCACCTGGGGGTCGTTTGTTGGGGGTTCCTGCCCTGCGGCCCTTTGATCCTTTCAAGGCGGGGTCGGGAGGGATCCCAGACACGCAGCAGGCGTGGAGCCAGCCCTCAGGGTGGCCGGAGGGGCGATCGAAACTATCTCTTGAGAGGAGGCCAGGTGTGAGTGAAACTACTCCTCCCTCTCCTGCTCCCCAGGAGCACTCTTTCCCCCCAGCCGGCATGGCGCGACTAGGCCTGGGTTGTGCTTGGGTAGAGGGCGGCCATCTGGGGTGCGGGCCTGGTCACTGGAGGTGTCGGGAAGATGGAGGGAAGGACGGGGGTAGGCCCGGGTTGTGTGGGGGACCAGGTGTGGACTGGGTCGGGTAGGCTACGTTAATTAGGGTCGTGTGGGGTGTAGAGGTCAGTCTGGTGTCGCTACGGGTCTGGATGGGCCACGCCACGAGGCCGGGTCCAACATTGCCTTAACATATGCTGTCTCCACTTCCGTCAGTAAGAGCTGGAGGGATCCTACAGAGTTTTTCACCCAATCTCTTCAAAATTATTGATGATTTCTTGTCCTCCGAAAACCTCTATCCTCCAGGTGCTGATACATCCACTGTGAAAGTGTTCCTCACCACCCCCTTTTGTACCGCTTTGTTCGCCATAAGTTGGCAGGGTATGCTCAGACGTGAGTCCCTTGCTCACTTTGCCACTGGATTCAAGCAAGCCTGGCTGAAGACGGCTGAAATGCCAGAAACCGGTCCTAGGAAGCTTGTTTCCGGTCCAGGGAAGGCATGGCTTGGCAGTTCGGGCTGGACTGTTTCCATGAGGCACAGGGTCAGACTGATTTGCATATGGCCATGTCTGAACTGGGGTGGCAGAGTGGGCTAAAGAACGGTGATGGATCAAACCCAGATCTGTTGACTGGTTGTGAGTGTTTGATTGGTTCTGATGCTCCATCCATCACCACCCCCTTTTGTACCGTTCTGTCCCAAGGCATGATATGGTTTCCAGGACAAGGATGGAAAGGGGGTGGTAAGTTGGCTTGCATAATGCCTTCTCGGCACCAAACAGTTCTAGTGAACGTACGAAGACTTTGCTCTCCAAATGGAGCACTCACAATCTCCCCAGCAACTGGAAGAATTTAGAACCCTTCATTATATTGAACCAAATTATAGGCAGCACCCTAAGACTGTGATGACACCACAGCTATCTGAGAAAGATCGCCACAGATTACAGCACACACCGCTCTCTCAAGCAGCTTGCAATAAGCATGCAGGAGCAAAATAGGGACAAAGTTGGAAGGTCCTCCAATAGCATGGCAGAGTTTTGTTAAGGGTGGTGGCACAAATGCCTGCTGTAATGTAAGTGGTACCATGCCCAGGTATAGAGAGTGATTGAGAAAGATAAGAAAATAAGGAGAGATTGAAGGAACTAAAGCATTTAGCATCTTACCAGGACAAGGGTCTGTTGTGATCTTACCTAATGTTATTTAATTACTCTTCCTACCTGAGTTGGAGCTCCCATGCTCTCCACGTTCTTTCTCCATGTTCTTTCCTTCATTCATAAAATGTGAAGCTGACAGCACTCCACGATCGACAGTTGCAGCTGGGTCGTTGAGGTGGTCGGATGCCAGGTTGTGCTCTCAGTAAAGATCTTCTCTTTACTCACCTTCTGCTGGTCGTTTCTTGAAACAAGCATCACAACAATGTTGGCGATGATCTTCAACTCCTATGAGTACAACCTGGTGCCATTTTCCACTGAATCTCTCTTCACTGCTGACTTTCACGGCTCCGATTGGTTTGGATAAAGTGCCTGGTCGTTTTCAGCACCGACGCTGTCTTCCCCTGCTTGTTTGCTTAATTTTAAGGTATTTTGTTCCTTGCTGGTGAATTTAGCCCTGCGTGACCGTTTGAGGCTTGCGCCATTTTCTAACGCCTCTGAATGCAACGAAGTCATCTCCAGTCCTCCGCATCACTGGAATGCACGACTCACGCTCAGAGTCCTTAGCGTGTTGTGCGCAACGCATGTAACGCGGCGTGACATGCCGCCATCTTTGATTTTGGAGATGTGTTTTTTTCATTGCGTTCAGTTTGACGCTTCTCGTTTGCCTTCAAGCTCGCCATCCTTCAAGTATTCTACGCTCCGCGCCTGCATCAGAATTCATCTTTCTAAGTCTCCTGCACGGTACTGTTTAGGGCTTTATCTGCTTTGATACTCCAAATTTTATTAACTTTATTCCAGCTTCAGTCCTTATTACTGATTTCACATCTTGTGGTCTACTCTACAGCACATTTCTTTTAATCCTCATTACCCACGTTTGGCATTATCCAGTACACTCAACTACGGAGATCTGCACACCTTTCTATTCATTACGTTGTCATATTAAGTTATATAGTATTTTAACGTTTTACTCATTTGTTGAAAATATTCATTTTAAACATGTCTGCCAATACTTGTGAATATGCCACCAATGTTTATTTCCCAAACAGGTGCTCCACCAATAATTTGGGAAGATTGGATTGAAATGCTTCATAACTATATTGTAGCTTTTGATGGTAATAATTGTGCTCCTGACAGAAAAAAAGCTTTGTTATTGAGTGCATTGGGTACTGAAGGTCAACGTGTGTTTAAATATTTACCGGTGGCCATGGAACCTAATAGACAACCTATGGAGGATGTATTTAAGGAAGCCATTAAGAGACTTGAAATAAGATTTTCAAAAGAAATTAATCTGGTCTAATTCAGATATAAATTTTATATGCAGCCATAACTTGAAGGAGAAAGTATTGATGATTTTGTATCTAGGTTACGTTAACTGTCAGTCAAGTGTCGCTTTGGGACCATGACGGAAGAATTGATTCGTGATCAGTTGATTGTTCAATGCTGTGACAGGAAGATACAAGAAAGGTTGTGGGCTGCCAAAGACCCTTCCTTGAAAGATGCCATTGATATGGCCAAGGTCACTGAAGAATCTCAAAAATGCATTAAAGTATTGAGCAAGTAGGATAAACTGTCACAAGAAGTAGGGGATGTTGAAATCAAGGATGACTGTGTTGAAGTTAATGCTGTTACTAAAACATCTGCTAAAGCTCCTATTGTTGGGGCTATACCTAAGTACAAGACCAGAGAGTGTTTGCATTGTGGCAGTCAATATAATCTAGCTGACTTTAAAAGATGTTTTGCAATTGACCAAAATTGCCGACGGTGTGGGCGGAAAGGGCACTATGCTAGAATGTGTAGGCAATCTGATTCATCTGATAGGTCCAAGTCCAAAGTAAATGTGGTACAACTGGGTGATGATCACAAAACAACTGTAAATAAGATCTTGGTTGTGGGAGAGATGTGCGATCAGACTATGGTGGGAGTTACTCAAGACTCTCCTAGATTAAATAGACCCACTGCTGTATTTAATGTTTGTGGTAAAGATATCACCTTGATGGTGGACTCTGGTTCCATGTTCACGATCATTCCTGAGTCTCTGTTTCGAACCACCTGGGAGGGGGTTTCTTTGTTGGACAAGGATATTAACCTAGTTGGTTATCAAGGCCAGTCTATTGATGTCTTGGGGTACATGTCTGGTCAGATTACTTTTGACTCACATAGTACTCATGGGAAGGTCTATGTCGCTAAAGAGGTTCCCCCAATCCTCGGTTGGATGCACCAATATGACCTTCACATTGTTATCAATCCGAGAGCTCGCAATCAAATGATGGTAGTGGAAGATGACATCCAAGTTTATGATATTCTTCAAGATGCCCACAGAGTGTTTGAGGATAGACTTGGTTGTGTCAAAGGGCATCAGCATGAGATCATTCTCAAGCCTACTGCGTGCCCGGTACAACACAAGCTCAGAAAAGTTCCTCTGTCTGTGAGACAGGGCCTTAAAGATCTGTTGGATGATTTATTGAAATCTGGAGTCATTGAACCAGTGGAGGTGTCTTCTTGGATTTCTCCGGTGGTTCTGACGCTTAAGTCAGATGGTTGCCTCCGTTTCTGCATTGATCTCAGGTCCTTAAATCGAGACATAGTTACTGACACGTTTCCACTGCCTACCATTAATGAATTGTTGCAGTCTGTTGGGGTTGGTAAGTATTTCTCCAAGATTGATTTGAGAAGTGCTTATCACCTGATCAAACTACATCCAGACTCCAAGCCTCTTACAGCATTTATCACAACGTAAGGCATTTTTCAGTTCACTCGCATGCCCTTCGGGCTAGCTGCGGCTGCGAGTGTCTTCCAAAGAATGATGTCGAATATGCTCAAAGGCCTGTCTGGTGTAGTCTACTTTCAAGACGATATATTGGTTTCAGGAAAGACTATGCAGCAACATAATGCAACTCTCAGGCAAGTTTTGTGGAAGCTTGAGCAACAGGGTCTCACAGTTAACAAAGAAAATGTCACTTTCTCACTGATCAAGTTGACTATTTGGGGTACTCAATCTCTAGTGGTGGTATCTCTTCCAAAAAGAATCTTTTGGAAGCTATAAAAAAATGCTCCTGCTCCAAGGGACAAGGACCAGCTCAGGTCCTTTCTGGGCCTTGTTGAATATTATGCTAAATTTGGGCGTGGATTTGCTGATATATCTGAACTTTTAGGGAAACTTCTTTGCAAAGGCTGCACATTTGACTGGGGCAGTGATCAGTCTGATGCTTTCTCAAAAATAAAGGTGCAAATTTGTAATGCTGGTATTTTTGCGCCTTTCAGTGCTTCCTGTAAGTCGTTTCTCACAGTTGATGCTAGTCTTACTGGCATTGGTGTGGTACGATCCCAACTTCAGAGGGGCACTGAGAGGACAATTGCATTTGCGTCGAGAACTCTCACTCAAGCTGAAAGGAATTTCTTGGTAATAGAACGTGAAGCTCTTGCTGCAGCTTGGGGAGTAGATTATTTCAGAGTATATTTGTGGGGATCCATTCCAGATTTGTGCTGATCACAAGCCCCTAATGAAATTCCTGTCAGCAGGAGGTGCTGGAAAGGGTTCAGCACATCTTGCCAGGTATGCTGCAAGGTTACAGGAGTACCTCTATGATGTTGAGTTAATTCATGGTTGGAGAAATTTACAGGCTGATTACCTGTCACGCATGTCACTTGATTGGGAAATGGTCGACAGGGAGGTTGTCAACAAGCTGGAAAGTGAAGAAGCTGTTGCTTTTGTTTTTGATGTTTGTGAATGCAGTTTGGGGTCATTTTATAAAAGACAGTGGTCTGAGGCCATGGTCAGTGATTCCGTTTTGCAAGATGTTATTGCTCTCATTAAGAAAGGTGTCTGTATCAGTTAGGCCCTATTGGAAACTTTTGGATGAATTGTCTTTGAGTGGTAAAGATGTTGTTATGAGAGGTGAGAGATGTGTGCCCCCGGCTGCCCTTAGATTGCACATTTTTAAACTTATGCATCAGGGCCATTTGGTCCAAGGTATGATTATCAGGCGAATTAAGCAAGAATTCTGGTGGCCTGCCATGGAAGATCAAATCAGGGATTGGGTGGTTAATTGTACTCTCTGTAAGGAGAGTGAAAAGAGACTGAAAGTAGGTTCTCAGAGTTTTACACATTGAGGATCCTTGTGAGCCGTGGCACTTTATTTGTCTTGATTTCATTGGTCCTTTTTCTGAGCTTTCCCTAGACATGCGGTTTGCTGCTGTGGTTGTGGATGTATACTCGAGATGGTTGCATGTTAAATTTTTGAAGGATGTTACTACAAATTCTACAGTTGGTCTGTTAGAGGCTTTGTTTATGCGTGAAGGTATTCCACAAGTCTTACATACTGACAATGAGACTCAACCCACTTCTGGTGAGATGCATTTTTTTCTTGAGAAGTGTGGCGTTAAACATTCGTGGACTTCTCTTTACAATCCGATGGGTAATGGGATTGTGGAAAGGGCGAACAGACTTATCAAAGGTACCTTACAACTTGCCTTAGCCAATGAGTTGGCTCCCAGACGTCTTGTTCAAGATATGTTGTGGGCTTATTGCACGACTCCCCATAGTGTTACCTCAAAGTCCCCATTTTTTATTCTGAGAGGGCGTTTTCCTCATTCTCGTCTCGTTCCATCTTGGCTCAAACAATTGGGTATCTTCTGGAGGTGAGCGTACTTTGGATATTTTTCCTTCTAAGATCTCAATTGGTGACTGGTTCAAACTGAAGTCTGGCAGGATTAAAGGTGGTCTCACTAAGTTCAAAGGACCTTGCTGGGTTGTCAGTGTGGGAAAGTATTTTGTTGTCATTGAAGGAGGTGAGCGTTGGAATCTACGCAGAGTGGCTTTGTACCAGAAAGGTGGATTTATTTCCAAGTGTTCCACAGATGATGGAGGCTGTTCGGGGGTAATGTTTACCCCTGATAAAGTTGTTGAAAATGATTCACGTTTTGAAGTTGTTGAACATGATTCACGTTCTAATGATTTGTTTTCTTCTTCCCAAGGAATTAGGGGGGAAGGCCGTGTTGGTTTGTCTCACTCTTCTCATGTTGAGTTGTCTGTTAGAAATCGCAGACCACCAGTGTATCTTCAGGATTATGTTAGAACATTAATTTCTTATTATGTTTTTTTTCTTCTTCTCTCCTCTCATATTTTCTTCTTCTTTGTTGTTTTTATTTTTTTTTCTCTCTTTCTTCCCTGTTTTCTTTCTTTTATATTAAAGGGAGAGGATGTGTTGTGATGTTACTTAATGTTATCTAATTACTCTCCCTACCTGAGTTGGGGCTCCCATGCTCTCCACGTTCTTTCTCCATGTTCTTTCCTTTGTTCATAGAATGTGAAGTTGATGACACTCCACGATCAACAGTTGCAGCTGGGTTGTTGAGGTGGTCGGATGCCAGGTTATGCTCTCAGTAAAGATCTTCTCTTTACTCACCGTCTGCTGGTCGTATCTTGAAGCAATCATCACAACAGGGTCCTTACGCAATTCAGAGTTAATATTTGAAATAAGCAGAAGCTGAGCAGAAAATGAGAGTGAGTGATGAATTACAATACCGAGAAGAGTCTGGGTCAATAGAGGAATGGGCAAGGATGCAATTCTTACTTGCTCTTGAATTCTTGAAGCTGTTCAAAAGGATGGATTTAAAAGAAAATGGAGAGAGCTGTTCAAAAAGTTGGACGTAAAGGAAAATACACAGAGTTGTTCAAAAAGTTGGATTTAAAGAAAAATGTACAGAGTTAAAGAAAAATAGTGGTGGACAATGCTGGAGAGTAACCCGAAAAGTCATTGATAATTTACAAATCTGCTTATTGGATAAAACAAAAATGTGAATGATTGATGAGTGCATTTTTCCCGTTGGATGATGTTGGAGGGAGGGCCACCGGGTAGTCGGGGAGACTATTCCGGGCACCTTCCTACCGCAAAGGTATAGCCGAGCGCCGCTGAGAAGCCCCCTCGGGGAGGTCCTTCTCCTATGATCGTACTAGGCCCAGTAACACCACCACACAGGACTCAATAGCAGTTGCAAGATTAGATTCTTTATCGGCAGTAATACGGGCAATATTTACAGAGGGATCGAGGGATCCTATCAGAGTCTCAGTGTTCGTTAAGAGGATAGGGTAGCGGGACAGTCTTAGTACCAACCAGGTACGGGAGGGCTCTGTGCCAGACCTTGGATGCTGGTCTCAGAGCGGCTCGGACATGGAGAGCCGCGACGGCGTCTGCAGGGCTCGGATGGTAGTTCCGCTTAGGTCGAGCCGCGACACGGTCAGCAGGGCTCTGGTGGTAGGTCCGCTTCGGTCGAGCCGCGACGAGGTCAGCTGGGCTCAGGTGGTAAGGTTCAACAAGGTCGGGCCGCGACAGCGTCAGCAGGGCCCCAAGGGTTCGTGAAGGTCTTTAAGCACGGTGGAGCCGCGACGTCGTCAGCAGGGCTCAAGTGGTGGTTCAGGGTGAGTCTTCTTCCGTAGGGTCAGCCGCGATCCGATCAGCAGGGCTCTTGACTCCAGGATACAACTACTGCCCTGTTGTCGGGTCGCCCCAGATATAGGACGGGAGCCCTTTGATGTCCGGACCCTTGCGCCCGGAGGGGGCGGAGAGGCCGGGTAGGGAGCGGCCAGACGCCCAGCAGGAGAGGCGCCAGGCCCCAGAGAGCTGTGGGGCGGTCACACCCAGGTGTGGAGAGACGGTTGGGGGTCCCATCGATACTGCCCTCCGCCGGGAGTGGGAAGGGCTCACGTGGTATCCCCCGGGCCAGGGGTTGGCGTCTCGATGTCGGGCCTCGCTGGGACCGAGGCCGGGTAGAGCAGGGTCATACAGATGGTCACGTGGAGTGACGTGCAATCCAAGATGGAGGAGTCCCGATGTGCATGGGACCTCGTGCGGCTTAGCGCGGGGAAACAGGACCACGCCACGAGGCCGGCTCCCACACGCGTCCCCCCCAGCTGAAGGCAGGGAGAGTCACCCATCTTCTTGGGGGTTCTCCTCGCCGAGGCGGAAGAATCGGGACAGGCCGTCAGCATTGGCGTGGTCGTTGCCGGGCCGGTGTTCTACAGTGAAGTCCATCCCTTGCAGTGAGATGGACCAGCGCAACAGCTTGGGGTTCTCGCCCCGCATTTGCATGAGCCACCGCAAGGGCCGGTGGTCAGTCTGGACCCTGAAGTGGGTACCGAAAAGGTAGGGCCGGAGCTTCTTGAGAGCCCATACCACAGCGAAGGCCTCCCGCTCGATGGTGCTCCACCTCTGTTCTCGCGGCAGCAGTCGGCGGCTGATAAAGGCCACCGGTCGGTCGAGGCCCTTGGCGTCCAGCTGGGAGAGGACTGCCCCGACCCCGTACTCCGATGCATCGGTCTGGACTACAAATTCCTTGCTGTAGTCGGGGGCCTGTAGCACAGGGGCAGCGCACATGGCCGCCTTGAGAGCATCAAACGCGGTCTGGCAGCGGGGCGTCCAGTGCACCGTCTTGGGCCGCTTCTTCGAAGTGAGTTCCGTAAGGGGGCCCACAATGCTGCCATAATCCTTTATGAAGCGTCGGTAGTAACCTGTGAGGCCTAAGAAGGCCCGGACAGCGGTTTGGGTGGCGGGAGGCTCCCACGCCTGGATGGCGTCGACTTTTAACTGGAGGGGGGCCACCTGGCCACTCCCCACCTGGTGGCCCAGATAGGTCACAGAGCCATGACCGATCTGGCATTTACTGGCTTTAATGGTGAGCCCGGCTCTTTGGAGAGCGGCCAGGACTTCCCCAAGGTGTCCTAGGTGCGCGGCCCAGTGGTCGCTGAAGATAGCAATGTCATCAAGGTAGGCCGCGCTGAAGGCTTCGAGACCGGCCAGGACCTTGTTTACCAGCCTCTGAAAGGTCGCTGGGGCGTTCTTCATGCCGAAGGGCATCACCCGGAAGTGGTAGTGGCCATCGGGGGTAGAGAAAGCTGATCGTTCTTGTGCGCCGGGAGTGAGCTTGATCTGCCAGTACCCAGCGGTGAGATCAAAGGTGCTTAGGTAGCGGGCGGCCCCTAAGCGATCAATCAGCTCATCGGCTCGTGGCAAAGGGTGGGCATCGGTCTTGGTAACTGCGTTCAGGCCCCGGTAGTGGACACAAAATCTGAGTTTGGGGGCCATGCCGGGGGCGGCGGCCTTTGGTACCAAGACTACCGGGCTGGCCCACGGGCTGTCGGAAGGCTCGATGACTCCGAGGGCGAGCATCTTGGCGACCTCGGTCTTTATGCAGGCTCGGACTCGGTCAGGCACTCTATAAGCGCGGTGTCGTACAGGGGGGCTATCCCCCGTGTCCACGTCGTGGACGCGCCAGGGGGTCACCCTGGGCGTGAGAGAGAAGAGGGCAGCGAAGGGTTGCAGCAGCTTCTGGCAGTCATGGCGCTGTTCTGGTGTCAGAGTGGCGGAGAGGCGGACGCCCTCCAAGGAGCCATCTTGGCTCGAGGACCCCAGGAGGTCTGGTAGGGGCTCGGAGTCACTTTCACCCCCATCGTCAGTAGCCAGCAGTAAGCTTAGTTCAGTTCGGGCAAAGTGGGGCTTGAGCCGGTTGGCGTGCAGGACCCGGAGGGGGTTCCTTGGAGACTCCATGTCGACCAGGTACGTGACGGGGCTCTTCCTCTCAACTACCTTGAAGGGCCCGGTCCACTTGTCCTGCAGGGCGCAGGGGTCCACGGGTGACATGACCCAGACCTGCTGGCCCGGCTCAAACTCGACGGCGGAGACATTCTCGTCATACCAGCGTTTCATGTCTTCTTGGCTGGCTTCAAGGTTGGCTTCTGCCAGGGCCCGGAACTTCCGAGTCTGGTTCCGCAGGGTCAGGAGGTACCGGTCGACGTCGGGCGGGGCACTTTGGACGTTCGCCTCCCAACCCTCCTTGACCAGGCTGAGGGGCCCTCGGACGGGGTGCCCATACAACAGTTCGAAGGGGCTGAAGCCCAGGGACTTCTGTGGTACCTCCTGGTAGGCGAACAGGAGGCAGGGCAACAGGACATCCCATCTCCTCCTGAGGGGCTCTTCCAGGCCCTTGATCATCCCCTTCAGGGTTCGGTTGAACCGCTCGACCAGTCCGTTCCCCTGGGGGTGGTAAGGGGTAGTGAATTTATAGGTGACCCCACATTGTTGCCAGAGGGATCTCATGTACTTCGAGATAAAGTTCGTCCCCCTGTCGCTCACTACTTCTCGGGGGAACCCCACCCTGGAGAAGATGCCCATCAGGGCCCGGCCCACCACTGGAGCTGTCACAGTTCGGAGGGGGACAGCTTCTGGGTATCGGGTGGCGTGGTCGACCAGTACCAGGATGAAGCGGTGGCCCAGGGCGGTTTGGGGGTCGAGGGGCCCCACGATGTCGATCCCCACTCGTTCGAACGGGGTGTGGACGGCTGGAAATGGTTGTAGGGGGGCTTTCACTCATCCCCCAGTCTTCCCGCTAGCTTGGCAGGTCGGGCAGGACCGGCAGTGCTGGTCCACGTCTCGTCTCATTCGGGGCCAATAGAAATGGGTCACGAGGCGGCTGTAAGTCTTGTCCCGCCCTAGATGTCCGGCGAGGGGCACGTCATGTGCCAGGTTCAAGAGGAACTCTCGAAATCGGAGGGGGGCCACCAGCACCCGGCCGGCCCCTAGTTCGGCGACTTTCTGCTCGCTATACAATAAGTCATCGTCCCAATAGACCCAGTGGGTTCCCGTGGGGTCCCCCGCAGCCTGCGCGGCCGCCTGCTGTCGGGCCCCCTCGAGGGACGGGCAGCCCTTCTGCTCTTGCTGGAATTGTTCGCGGGTGGGGCCCCCGTCGTGGCGCCACTGGGCCAGCTCGGGGATCTCGCTGAGGGGAGCGGCCTCGTTGGAAGAAAGTTCGGACGGCCCGGCCTCCTCGTCAGGTTCCTTCGGGCCGGAGGAGGTGGATTGTTCGGGGCCCGCCGGCTTGTCGGGGGCCGGGGCCGCGGCTGGCTGGGTGGTCATGGACCGAGTGGTGGCGCAGGCCCACTCAGGTAGTCCTAGCATCCCCAGATGCTCTCGGCGCTCCACCTGGGCCCAGGGGGAGCTCTCTAGGTCGTTCCCCAGGAGGCAGTCCACCGGGGCGTCGTCGCGGACAGTTACTTTTAGGGTGCCGGACACTCCTCCCCACTCGAAGGGGATTCGGGCCATCCGGCACATGCTCTCGGTGTTGTCTGCGGTCCGGACAGGGCAGAGGACATGTGGCAGGATCTGTTCGGGGGTCACCAGATGGCAGCGGACAGCGGTCACACTGGCCCCAGTGTCCCGGAGGGCCTCGGCCCGTCGCCCGTTGATGGTGACCCACTGTTGGTACTTCTGGGTGTTGCTTGGGATGGTGGCTCGGGGCACCATTTCTCGGGAGCCTAGGCATACAAGCGACATGGCGGCTGGTTCCCACTCGGGGATCCGTCGTCGTGGTTTTCCTCCTCGTCCTCTCTTTTCCCCAGGGCTGCGGCGGCTATGTGTCAGGGAGGTGGCCCCGTGGTCCCGTTCCGTCGGTTCACGGGGCAAGCCGGGTCGCTTGCATAATGGCCGGTCTGCTGACATCCGAAGCAGGTCACTGTCGGTCGTGGTCCAGACCGGGTGATAGGGGTTTCTCTTCGGCCCTGGGTCGGGGAAGCGGGGTTGGTTGCTTGCCCTCATGGCGGACTTCTGGACGGCCCGGCTGGGAATTCTCGACTGCGGTGGGACCCCCCTCCTCCGCCTCGCTGGCGGGGAGGTCCCGTGGTACTCCGGGTGTAGTCCCCCACAGGGTTCCGGGGGACCCGGGTGTTGACCCATCGGTCCGCTTCGGCGGCGAGCTTCCGGGGCTCGGTCAGTTTACTGTCCAGGAGGTGTTGCCTTAGTTCCACAAAGCAGTTGTTGGCGAGGTGCTCCCAGACAATGAGGTCGAACAGTTCATTATATGAGGTGACCTTGCTCCCTTTTATCCATCCTTCCAACGCTTGGCTGAAGAAGTCCACGTATTCGACCCATGTGGTACCGGGGATCTTCTTGCAGTCCCGGAAGCGTTGCCGGTACATCTCGGCCGATAGTCCGTAGCGTGTGAGTAGGGCTTCCTTCATGTGGTCGTACGAGGTCATCACGGCGTCGGGGAGTTGCAGCAGGGTATCCCGCCCCTCGCTGAGGAACCTCCCCCATAGGCCGGCGCCCCAATCCTTCTGGGGTACCCGATGGGAGGTCATGGCTACCTCGTACGCTCGGAACCATTGCTGGATGTCATCATTTTTATAGTACTCCTTGACGACATCCTTGGGGATGTGAACCTTTGGCTCGGTCAGGGGCAGAGCGTCCCGGGCTCCGGGGTTGCTGGTCTCCCCAGTTTTAGCTTTTAGTTCAAGTTCTTTAAGGCTCCTCTCGTGCTCGAGGGTTAGCCGTCTCTCCTCTAGCTCCCGATGCCTTTTCTTCTCCTCGATTTCTTCTTGCAGCCGTAGTTGCTCCAGGGCTATCTTTTTCTCCGCCAGTAGGAGCTCACCGTCCAGCCGGAGTCGGGCAAGGTCCATTTCGTGTGTCCGTGCCCTTTCCCGTTCTCATATCTCTTCGTGGGAAAGGCTGGTGTCCGGGACGGTTCGCTCCCCGTTTGTCGGGTTCGTGGTCGGCAGTGGTTGTGTTACTTGCTTGTACGATTGCGTCTGGCTCGGATCCCGTCGCTGGCCACCAAATGTTGGAGGGAGGGCTACCGGGTAGTCGGGGAGACTATTCCGGGCACCTTCCTACCGCAAAGGTATAGCCGAGCGCCGCTGAGAAGCCCCCTCGGGGAGGTCCTTCTCCTATGATCGTACTAGGCCCAGTAACACCACCACACAGGACTCAATAGCAGTTGCAAGATTAGATTCTTTATCGGCAGTAATACGGGCAATATTTACAGAGGGATCGAGGGATCCTATCAGAGTCTCAGTGTTCGTTAAGAGGATAGGGTAGCGGGACAGTCTTAGTACCAACCAGGTACGGGAGGGCTCTGTGCCAGACCTTGGATGCTGGTCTCAGAGCGGCTCGGACGTGGAGAGCCACGACGGCGTCTGCAGGGCTCGGATGGTAGTTCCGCTTAGGTCGAGCCGCAACACGGTCAGCAGGGCTCTGGTGGTAGGTCCGCTTTGGTCGAGCCGCGACGAGGTCAGCTGGGCTCAGGTGGTAAGGTTCAACAAGGTCGGGCCGCGACAGCGTCAGCAGGGCCCGAAGGGTTCGTGAAGGTCTTTAAGCACGGAGGAGCTGCGACGTCGTCAGCAGGGCTCAAGTGGTGGTTCAGGGTGAGTCTTCTTCCGTAGGGTCAGCCGCAATCCGATCAGCAGGGCTCTTGACTCCAGGATACAACTACTGCCCTGTTGTCGGGTCGCCCCAGATATAGGACGGGAGCCCTTTGATGTCCGGACCCTTGCGCCCGGAGGGGGTGGAGAGGCCGGGTAGGGAGCGGCCAGACGCCCAGCAGGAGAGGCGCCAGGCCCAGGCGGTCACACCCAGGTGTGGAGAGACGGTTGGGGGTCCCATCGATACTGCCCTCCGCCGGGAGTGGGAAGGGCTCACGTGGTATCCCCCGGGCCAGGGGTTGGCGTCTCGATGTCGGGCCTCGCTGGGACCGAGGCCGGGTAGAGCAGGGTCATACAGATGGTCACGTGGAGTGACGTGCAATCCAAGATGGAGGAGTCCCGATGTGCATGGGACCTCGTGCGGCTTAGCGCGGGGAAATAGGACCACGCCACGAGGCCGGCTCCCACAGATGATATATGTGGGTCTGAAAGCATGATTTGTAACACTCCTTGTACATGGAGTTGTGTACCAGCTCCATTTGTATTCAGCTGGCTTAACCTAGAATTTCAAAGCTGAGTGTCACAACCCCCTCAAGCGCCCTCTGTGTAGTGGGCCAGCCATGCAGGGCTCATGTTACGCTACCCTTGGGGTACTTTATGGCACGCTATGATCACATGCTTGAGTTTCCCCTATCCCCTGATTCCATTACTCCTAAGCTTGCAAACACATCCTATTTTAACCAATGGCTTGTCTTGCTCCCGCTGTTACAATGGTCTTGGAGTGTTTCTCTTGTGCACGTTTAGACAAAATGAAACATATATTTCCCGTTAATATATTCTATCCATTAGTTTGCACCTGCTCTTCCTGTAAGGTCAAAGACAGTGTACTAACACATGTTTTCTTCAGAAGTCTTGGAGAACCTGCCAGACTGTCAAATGAGCCATGGGCCACATGTAATCCCACTGAATCCATTGGGCTCTGAAGATGTTATATCAACCACGCCCAAATCCGAATCCCTTGCTTGTCCAACGCTCCCTGCGAAACAAGTTTCCTTCCTACCCACTCAGCTGAAGAATCGACCGGACCGAAGCAATGCTCTTCTCTGCTGCAGTTCAAAGCTCCTCTGGTTATTACTTTGGCTCCAGCTTCCTCAATGCATCCTTCAGCTCCTTCTCAGCTACTCCAGTTGACTTCCTGAGTCAAGACCTTCTTCTCTAACTTAGGACTAGTTGAAGAACTAGGCTAAGTACTTGATGTCAAGTTAGTGCACACTATCCTTTTATAGTTGTAAGTAGGCTGGAGTTTTGGCATCGTACTTGTCATCAAGATTCCTCTCAGTGATTTCTCTCTGTTTCACCTTGATTGTTCTTACTCCGGAATCTTCCTGCAACCGTGGCCATTGAACTGTGTTTATAAAAGGACTAGAGACTTTGCTCTCTGTTTCTCTGATGAAAAGTAGTGCCCAGAGAATTCTCCTGGGAGCGCTTAATTCATGTACAAACCGTGTACCGAGATCTATGTTCCACGTTTATTCTTGGGAGTGTCAATAACTCCAATCTATGTTCGAAGTGTTTCCTTAGAAGTGCCAGTAACTCCAATCTGTATTTCAAGTTATTCCTTGGGAGTGTCTAGCTCCAATCTGTGGTTCCAGTTATTCTGTTTCCTTGAAGTGTCTGTACGTGTATGTCACTGAAGTAATTGCAAATCCATCGTTTGAGAGGCCTCTACTGTATTGATGATTATTGACTGCTCTTGTAGTTTTCAGTGCATTGCATCTTCGTAAAATCAGAGGTCCTGGTACCTTGCAGACTCAGAGGGTCTCCAGTTAATGCTGTGCTGCACTGACTGGAACCAGTACCGCAGGTCTCGTTTCTTATTTTGTCCCAAAACCCTTGCCCCCAAGGGCAGTGCTTTGTTTAGGTAGAAGCTATTCCTTGAACTGGACTGGCCCTGTGAGGATAGGAGATTTGTCATCAATTCCAGTATTGTCTCTGCAGTTGGAACTATGTGAGTGCCTGACAGAAGGCCAAGCCTTACAAGTTTCCACCGTTCAGACAATATGGACAGCCAGATGCACAGTCCAGGATATGGCACAGGTCCTGTCTGAGGTCTTGGGAGATGTACAATATGAGTTTCAGTTCTTGCGAATTGAAAATATGTTGCTTAAGGATGAATTAGTTTAATAGCGCCCTCACCAACTACCACGGTTCTCTAAGGAAGGGACTGGGGCGGTTCCCAAGAGTGCATGTCCTGTCTTGCAATCCTCACACTTTGGCCATTCAGGAAATCAAGCAAACGCTTCTGCTAATAGAAACACTATCACTCCAGTCCCAGACCCAAATGGTTGATTGGTAGTAGTAACAAATGTGGTGCCTTCTCGAGTCAGTGCCAGCTGCATTTTCTTCTGTAAACCAGGAGCCTTCTTTCTGATACAGCCAGGATTGCCTTAATCATGTCATATATTGGGGGACTGTTGTTAATTGGGATATCCCACTTATTGAAATGAATGACCTGGTTTTACATGATTTTGGAAGGTTTAGAGAGATGATGCACCATCTCTTTGCTAAGCACACCTTTGTCCAGGCCATCGATAATGAGTTGTTAAACCTACACCAGGGTAATAAGGATCTCCTTCCATATATTATTGCCTTTGGTAAATTAGTTACAGACACCCAGTGGCCTGAGAAAAAAAGAACTTCCCTCTATTATAGAGGGTTAAGGGATGACTCAAAGGATTCCCTGGCACACATTGTAGATTTACCTTCAGATTGTTCTGAGTTCATTGATTTAGTTGTTAGGCTTGACCATTGGTTAAATGAACTAGAATGGCACTGCTCTCAGGGGCAACCCAGACTGCGGGTTGTGCAGTCAGAGTGGAGAAAGACAGAGTCAGGACAGTTCAAAACCCCTTCAGATCAGAGGCTTGCGCAGTCCCATGACCACCGAGGAAAAAGAACGTAGAGAGAAATTTAACATGTATTCATATTGCAGTAAAGCACGGCATTTTTCTCAAGAATGCTATGCCAAACCGGAGGGAATTCAGAAGGCTAGCTTCTTGACATAAGACCTGGTGCAGGAAAACTAGAGAGTCCATCTGACACAGGGGTCAATCCGTTGGGTGCGATCCTTGAACCAACCCCCCATTACCTGGCTAATACTTCACCTATGGTTCCACAACACTTAACAATATCAGTCATCCTTATCATCTCCCCCCAACGGAAGCAAGTCCTGCTCATGCTTGTGAGTTCCAAAGCTACCAGAAATGTCTTAGACTTAGCCTTGGCCAGTGCTTTACATATCTCACTGGTAAGGAAAAAGGCTACTAGAGCATGTTAGAGCCATGGATCACTCTTCTGTGATGATTGTACATTAAACTCTTCCATTATCTACAGTATGTGAGAAGGGGCATACAGAAACTTTGATCTAATAGGCACACCTACGTTTGGTGCTATTTTAGGGATCCCTTGGCTTCAGCTGCATAACCCTGTCATTGATTGATTCCTCCATTGTGTCACCTTGGGGTCCTATTACTGTAAACCCCATTGCTATAGTAATGCACAAGAAGCACACCTCCCTTGACTTGAGCACCCTTAAAACCAGGATCCTTGAACTAGCTTCCAATTTAATGCCAGGATTACCAAGATTTCTTTGATGAACAGAAGGCTACTCAACTATCTCCCAGAACGGAATTTGACTTCTCTATCAACTTGGTTTTGGGTACTGCACTACCCTGCAGTCGCTTTTATGCTCTCTCGGAGCCTGAAACGGAACACTTGAAGAAATACCTAGATGACATGCTAGCCTTAGGGTTTATATGACATTCCACTTCTCCTGTGTCATCAGCGTTTTTCTTCATTTGAAGAGGGATGGCGATTTGCAGGCATGCATAGACAACAGAGCCTTAAACAAGGTGACTGTAAAGAATAGCTATATGCTGCCATTAATCCCAGACTAGCTAGATCAGGTGCAGAAGTCCACTGTGTACACTAAACTGAACTTGACTTGTGCTTACCACCTCATCGGTGTTAAGAATGTGACACGTGGAAGACTGCCTTCTAAACTTAGTTTGGGCTTTTTGAATGTACAGTCATGCCTTTTGGGTTGTGTAATGCCCAAGGGGCATTCCAGTACCACACCAATGAGGTTCTGTGAAATTTGCTGGATTATTGTGTGGTCCTATATTTCAACAACATCTTGATCTATTCACTGAACATGACTGCACACAAAAAACATGTCAGGACAGTCTTGCAACGACTCCAAGACCATGCTCTTTTTGCCAAGTTGGACAAATGTATGTTCCATACCGAGTCTGGTGAGTTTCTGGGATATATCTTGTCTCCATAGGGGGTGTTCATGGATAAAAGAAAGGTACAGGTGATTCTTGGTTGGCCAGCCCAGGCCAGGGTAAAGGAAGTACAGAGCTTCTTTGGCTTCTCAAACTTTTACCGATGATCTATCACACACTTTTCTGGCATTGTAAATCCCATCACCAGACTCTTACAAAAGAAATAAAGTGGTCCCAGGAGCCCAATGATGCTTCAACTTACTTAATGAAAGATTCACCAGGGTCCCTGTACTAAGACATCTAGACCCCACACAGCCTTACTTTGTAGAGGTGGGTGCCTCCCAGGTGACTGTGGAGGTATTTTATCTCAGCATGACAGCACTATTGGACAAATGCATCCAGTCGTCTTTTTTCAAATAAATTGTTGCCGGCTGAACAAAATGACACAGTTGCTGAACAAGAGTTGTTGGCAATCAATTTGTGCTTTCAAGAATGGCGACACTACCTATTAGGGGACCAGTATGTTGTCAAGATCTACACTGATCATAAGAATCTTTAATTCCACCAGTCTTTGAAGGCCTTGACCCCTAGGCAAGGTAGGTGATTATTATTTTTCTGAGAATTCAATTTCATCATCATCTATCGACCAAACATTCAACAGATTAAGGCTGATTTATTATCTAGATTGTGTTACCCAGATCAGGACACTCAGGGTCAGACACCATAGAACATTTTAGACTCAGAACACATCATAGGTCTTTGCAACCAGGACTCTTTTCTAGATAAAGTCAGGTATAGTTTGAGTCCAGAAGAAATAAACTCTTGGGTGGCTGGTAAGGACAATCATGTATACAAAGGTCTTCCTTATGATGGTACCACCATATAGGTCCCTATGAAGGAATTGAGACAGGAAGCTCTAACCTGGTGTCATGATACCCTGTTAGTGGGTCCTCGTGGAATCAAAAAGACTTTAGCAAAATGTCAACTATGGTTTTGGTGGCCTTCCTTGTCAAAGGATGTGCACGACTATGTTCAGACCTGCCCCATATGTTTATAATATAAGGCTCCCCATTCTGCCCCAGTGGGTTATTTACGAACCTTGACAGTACCACCTCATCCCTGGCTTACCATCAGCATGAACTTTATTACTGACGTTCCCAACTCTAATGGCAATACTACAATTTGCGTACTAGTAGATCTTTCTTCCAAGATAGTGCATTTTATTGCCCTTAAAGAAATGCCCACCGCCAAATCCCTTGCCATGCTGTTCATTCAACAAATCATGTGATTGTACAGGCTCCATTCGGTCATTATTTCTAATACGACTGTGCACTTATTAGTAGTTCGTAGACTAATCCAGGTAAAAAAACTCAATAACTATGTGTATAGCTAGTAATGACTGTTTATTTATACATAGGTATTTGTTTGAAGATTTTAAAAGGAGAGGCACATTATATTTGTCTTGCTAAAGGTGGCCATTATTCTGCGAACACCACCGAAATGCGAAGACGCCTGTAATAAACTAAATTCAGGGCACCGGCCAGCCAATGTGATAAAAACACTTAGACTGCAGACATGTCTGGCTTTTGAGTTTTTTTTACCTGGATTAGTCTACAAACCGCTAATAAGTGTACTGTCATTATTTGCTATCTGTCTCTCTTTCTTTGTTTTATCCTTCTTTAAGACTATATTTTAATTGTTTTAAACACGTGAATATAGTGTATGTACTATTTGTAGGATCCATGCATGTGATATATTATTTGTTTTTGATACTTGATGAACTTTTGCATCTCCCTTGTGATTAATTGATATGCTGTCTATGAAACACATGAAATTGCATAATGTTACATGTTTTTGATAATATGAAGATTTATGAATTCTGTATAATTAACAATTTTCAATGGTTCTAACATTTTTTAAATAAAATATAAGTGGCGTTCTATTATTAGTCAGTGGTTGTCTTGAGGCATTGCAAATATAGGCATATAGGGGTCTATTAGGATGGCGGGCGGATGGCCGCTGCCGATCCGGCGGTGCAAACGCCAGACCGGCGGCGGCCATCCACCTGCCATCAAAAAACCGCCGGTCCGATAAGCATCGCGGTCGTGACCACCGTGGTGTGATTTTCCGCCCGCCACTTTTCTGCTGGTTGCAGTCCACCCGCTTGCCTGGCGGGCAGAGCTGGACCGCTACAATTGTTACGGATCAGGGCCAAGCATGGCCGAAACAATTATGATGCCGGCGGTAGCCTGGCTTTCCATTGCGGTGGAACTGCCATGAAAAGGCATGCAGAGAAGTGTTCCAGGGGCCCATTGCGAGTCCCCAATGTGTTGGGGGGGTGTGGGTGCACTGGACATGTCCCTGTACCAGGTGGCAGGCACTGTGCTCTTTTTGACATGCTCTCATTTGCAGGACATGCTCTTTTTGACATTGCGGCGGTGCTGCTGGCAGCAGCGACCGCCACAATGTTAATCGCCAGAATCTGACCGCCGCGGTCGGATTTCGACTGCGGAGCATCCTAATTGGACCGGCGGTTATGCCGCGGTCCTTGCAGGCGGTCTTTTCCCGCTACCATGGCGGTCGGGGATATTTTCCGACCGCCATCCTGATAGACCCCATGATTTTTTGTATGATTGACATGAATGTTTTGTGGTACATTTGAGATGATTTGTTGAACAATTATCTTATTTGGTTAGCAAAGGGAATTTATATTCTTCTTTGTCTTGGAGAACCTTCCAGACTGCCGTGTGAGCTACGTGCAACACATGATCCCGTCATATCCATTGGACCCTGAACATGTTATATAAACCACACTCAAACCTGAGCCCCTTGCTTGTTCAGCGCTCAGTGTGAAGCAAGATTTCTTCCTACCCACTCACCTGAAGAACCAATCAGATCTGGGCAGCACTTTTCTCTGCTGTAGTTCAAAGCTACTCCGATGATTCCCTTGGCTCCAGCTCCCTAAACGCATCCTTCCTCTATGCATCCTGCTCAGCTACTCAAGCTCCCCGGTGACTTCCTGTGTCCAGGTCTCAAGACCTTCTTTGAATGTAGGACAAGTTGAAGAACTGAGCTAAGTACTTGATATCAGGTTAGTGCACACTATTCTTTTATAGAAGTAAGCAGGCGGGAATATTGGTGTCTTCAAGTTTCTTCTCAGTGACTTTCCTCCAGTCCACATTAATTGTTCTTGCTCCAGACCTTTCCTGCATTCTTGGCCTTTGAATTGTGTTTAGAACTAGAGACTTTGCTCAGTGTTTCTCTGATGAACAGTAGTGCCAAGAGAATTAATCTCAGAGCGCTTGATTCAAGTATTATGAACCCTGTACTAAGGTCTATGTTCTGAGTTTATTCTTGGGAGTGTTATTAACTCCAATCTATGTTCCGAGTTCATCCTTGGAGGTGCCAGTAACTCCAATCTGTATTTCATATTATTCCTTATGAGTGTCTAGCTCCAATTTGAGCTTTCAGATATTCTGTTCCCTTACTGCATTTCTAAAAGAGTCTGTAAGTGTATGTCACTGAAGTTATTGCAGATCCATTGTCTGAGAGGCCTGTACTGCATTGATGATAATTGTCTCCTCTTGTTGTTTCCAGTGCATTGCGTATTTGTAAAATCAGAGGTCCTGGTCCTGCGCACATCTACCTAGCAGACTCAGAGGGTCTCCAGTTAATGCTGTGTCTCACAGTTGCTGACCGGAACCTGTACAGAAAGTCTGCCTTTTCTTATTTTGTTCCAACCCACTACCCCTGAAGGGTTGTGCTTTGTTTAGAGAGAATCTATTGCTTAAAATGGCTTAGCCCTGCAGGGATAAGAGGTCCAGCATCAGTTCCAGTATTGTCTCCGGGGTTGGAACCAGGTGAGTGCATAACACTGAGAGCTGAACCAAGTTTGGTACACGTGATCTTATCTTTCTCTTAACAACGTGGCCATTTTTTAAAAAGAAAGAAAATAGACATTACGAACGTGCAAGGATTCACACTGCCCAATTCGAGTCCGGGAAAGAGGATTTCCTACAAGGTAGTATGTTGGTTGCTCTGTACCCATTTTTTTCTGAGTTGTTGACGCCCACTGGAAAGGGAGTAGGCAGAGTGTGTGCAGGTGCCATTTTTCTTTGGCAAAAGTCACCTCATGAGCCACATTGAGAAGTAGAGAGGTCTGTAAAATTGGTACACGTTAGTTGTGTCCAGTACACATAAGGTTACCGGATGACTGCATGCCATTAAGGATACTCTGCTCCGGTCCACAGATTTCATCTCGCAATCTGGTCCATTCTGGACGCTGTATTCCTGGGTTCCTTTATTCAAAGAAAATTAACTAACATGACTGAAAATAATAATCTGTAACTGTAAAACTCAATATTGGATCATTGTGCCTTTGGAGACGTGGATCTGGTGAGCTAAAGTTTGGAGTGTGCCTTTGCCTGGGCAGAAAGGCGGGTAAGCTTATATTGACTATGGTCCTTTGGTTTTATCAGAGGTCTGTGAATTACAGCTGAAAGTGTCCAAATCCCCTTAAGAACACTAGGCTCAGGAGACCTTCGTGATACAGAAGAGCCACAGGGTGTAACTCTTAAGATGGTTGCATAGTTCAGAATGCAAATGCTTTTGCGGCAGAGATCGGCATGCAAACTGTATATTACATATTTATATTCTGACTGATCAACTCACCTTTTATCGATCTGGGATCAAGTACCAAGTCTTTAGGCTTATAATTAGGCCTCATGTATTTATTCTTCTAATGTTAATAACATTTAGACCTTATTTGCTTGCTGGTCAGTAAAAACATTAAAGATTCAATTATGAGTCAGAGCCCTTGGTGGGATGCTTTTCTGTTTGGTCATAAATGCCCCAGTGTGACTGCATCTGTATCTTCCAGTCTGTAATGCTCCTCTCAGGTATGCTATAACCTCCCCTTTCTAATGCCTCCGACCCCATTTCCACACTTGTGTCCCTACAATGTAACCAGCAACCAGCTCCTACTTACATTTACCACCAGCTTAGGTCAGGTGGCAAAAGCAAACATTAATACCAATAGAACTGGGAGCTCTGTGAGAAATGTCACCTGGAAACACCTGGTCCACAAAACTATTATTTTGTGAATTTAGATTCAGAGGTACCAGCTGGAACAGACAAAGATGCTCACAAAAAAAATTACACCTGGTACGACTAACGGAAATTATGAGCGATTTAGCCGTGGAGTACCCTGATTCAGACTGTATTGTTACTGGGGATTTTAATACCAATCTATTCCAGGGGCAACTAACAGAAACTGAAGGGCACCTTTTTATTCTCCCTGAATGAGGCAGAGTCACAAACTAAACCGGCAAATCAAGCCCACTGTGGCCTGGGACACCTCTGTGTGATGCGTTTTTATAGCGCAGGCTACCTGGTTATAAATGGAAGGTCGGAGGGTGATACTCCCCCTAATTGGACTTGGACAAATGGAAATAAACGCTCCTATCTGGATTATTCCATCTGCAATTCAGCTCTACTCCAATGCTTGGTCAGTTTTTGTATTCACCCACGAACTGAAAGTGATCATCGGCCTCAGGTCATAGCTTTCAAAACAAATCCGGTGAAGCATAAATCTGCACCCTCAACTAGCAGGGGAATATACTCCGAAAACCTTAAGCGCCTCAGATGGAGCGAAGACATCAGTCCGCAGATCTTACATGTAAGCATGGAGCTGATAAGAGGTGGAATTGACCAGGAAGCCTCCCCGATAGTGACATGGACGATGCTCTGCTTACATCTGATTAATCTTTTTCCAAAAAAACAGCAATCTCCAAGGAGATCTCTCCCGCGCCAGTTCACGCTTTCACACCAGTCGAAGCAACTTAAGAAAGCTAAAAACAATGCCTTACGACTGCTGGTAAAAGCTCCAGGGAATAGCGAATGTCTAAAACAGTATCAAGTAGCCCAAAAGTAATTTAGGCTGGCGATCACTAAAGACAAACGGACACATGATAACCAATTCTGGTGCAAGTTAGTGTGTGAGAGTAAGAGCCGAAACTCACAAAAATTCTGGGCCCTAATCAACCAGTCCAATTCAAGCACACTGAGCTTTGGATCTGCTAACATCCAAGAATCAGATTGGGTTACCTTCCTTACCGACCATTTTAGACATCCAGAATGTTTGGGTGCAACAGGAGGCAGTCCCGCAAGAGAGAAAGTAATAGATTATAACAATAAGCAGAGCAATCTTACAGAGTGCTTACACACCGATAATGAGGATCTTCAGATGTCACAAGAAAGGGTCGCCACTGCTGTGTCAAGAGCTAGATCAGATGGAGCTCCGGGCCCAAATGGCCTCCCACAGAATTTGTTTAAATCTGACGTGGCTCTCTGGTCAGGCCCATTGTCAAATCTCTTTAACTTTGCTCTGAGAACTGCAACAATCCCAGACTCATGGCGGGGTGCAATAATTCAAACTATTTATAAATCTGGTTCCCGTGCCTCCCCCAATAATTATAGACTTATTGCACTGCTGGACATTGAGGCGAAACACTATGCGGGTCTCCTGCTGGAGGAGTTGAGGATATGGGCAAAGGCACACAAATTGATACCAATTAACCAAACAGGCTTTATTGTCAATTCCGGGACGATGACCAATCTATTAGCGCTGTCAACTATCGTTGACAAAGCACTCTCCACATCTAGATCGGTGTTCTGCTGTTTTGTCGACTTTAAAGCAGCATTTGATAGGGTTCCGAGGGCTGCTTTATGGGAAAAGTTGAGGAAATGGGGAATCCCTGACAAACTTTTGGAGGCAATCATACAACTTTACTCCAGAACTTGGGTTAGGGTGAAGTTGGGGTCCGGCACGCATCTCTCCCGGAAAATCTCGACATCAAGAGGTGTGAAGCAGGGATGCGTGCTGGCCCCCATGCTTTTTAATCTGTTTATAGCGGATTTGTCAACCTCATTGGACGATACTAATAGTCACCCCCCAAAGGTAGGAGGAATAGCATTAAGTAATCTCTTAGATGCCGACGACCTGGTTCTCTTTAGCCTCACTAGGGTCGGGCTGCAAAGGCTCCTTGATAAACTGCACACCTATACGACCATGAACCAACTAGAGGTTAACTTAAAGAAAACACAAGTTGTCCCATTTGGTCGGAAACGGCACATTGTTGGAGAATGGTCATATAATAATACAAGCCTCGCGGTAGGTCACTCGTATAAGTACCTAGGTGTCCATTTGGACTCTAGGGGTAATCTTACTAAACACCGTAACGAGATCACAGTTAAAGCTATAACCCTTGCGGTGTCATTGGCAAAACTCTTGAAAAATATCTCTGGTCCAACTCTTTTACCACTCTTAGAAGTTCTGAGAGCAAAAATCGGCCCTACTCTATCATACGGCATAGAGATATTCAGGGGCAAGTTGAATACTGCCTTAAATCAACATACGACCAAAATTTATAAAAAGGTACTCCATCTGCCAAACTCCGCATCTCCAGCTCAGGTAAATTTAGAGCTGGGGATATTGAATTATGATGTTTCTAATATTGGTACATATTTAAATCTCTGCCATAAATTGAGGCAAGCGGACTCAGGCACACTAGAATCCTTGGTCTGGTTGGAAATCACCTAGAAAAACCCTGGAGGTACGTTTGGTTGTCTTTTCAAGGACTACATCCATCAAATGTTGGCGAGTGAGCTTTGGGCTCTCAACCCCAGTCGGGTAGTATTTAAAACTGGCATCAAAAAATGTGTGAGAATGAGTTCTCTCATAATGGATAAGGCACTCTTTACCAAACGTAGTCATGCTTGGGCCCTTGTAAATTCTTACAGACGGCTAGCCCCTGCAACTTATCTGTCTTGCACATATTCACTGTATTTAAAACGTAGCTTTATGGCAATCAGAATGTGTGGCGTTTCTTGCAAAATCTGTCCCCCTGGCGACGTATGGCGGAAAATGTAATCTGTAGAGGGTGCGGCAAGACAGCCGAAACTCTGCTACATGTGGTTTGTCTTTGTCCAGCTTTTAATTCGCAGCGCAGGTGCAAACTCAAAATAGAGTGGAATAGGATGGGTGTTCGGACATGTAGGCAAGCTATTATTGTGGCTCTGAACCCTGAAAATAAAGACTTAAACCTGGGTTTAATAACTTTTATTCAACAAGTATATCGTAATTTTATGCAAAACAGGCCTTGATAATAAAATTTTTAGGGAAGAAGAAATGAAATGATTATCATGCTCTGCAATGTGATAGGTCAATACATTTAATCCCATTTCACAGAACACTGCCTTGTTTTTAATATGTATGTTGTATTTTTATAGACGGCGTAACATATAACATTGTATCATATTTTAAAACAGTTGGGGTTTTTTTTATGTGAATTCTGTAATTTCTTTTAAAGATATCTGTGTTATATCTAAATAAAGACTATTATTATGTATTTGTTTGACAAAGATGCTCAGGCTAGCTCAATGACTTGCATGTCACTCACTTGAAGAATCCTCTCAATGGGTAGTCATTAGCTCGAATCCTGCTAATGTCTCAGCCTTCCATCATAGGCAAGGTCCGTAAACTGAATGGCAATACATTTATTTTAGTATTAGGAGTCTATTATTGACAGCACACAGGGAAGCGCTATTCACTAAAAAAAAAAAAAGTACATTTTGCTGAGAGTCGTTGCTGTCTTTGTCACTTGCAGAAAGTTGGGCGAAAAAGGGAGACCAGCGGCTGAGCATTTATACAACCTCCAGGAGAGGTGTCAGTCAACTGCTGAAGGTTGGTGAAAGGAGGTCTGGGAACGAAGGGCCTGTTGAGCAGGGGACCCCTTCCAACCCACGGCCAAAGATTATCAGGGAAATATGGGAGACATTCTGCAAGAGGGCCCCATCATATAGCTTTACCACTGGTTAGGGAGTATGTCACCAACACACACGCACACAAATGACATGGCCAGGCCTACATGCTGTAGTTATCTAACAATATATCATAGAAAAGTAAAAAACTCAAAATGCATATGTTTAGGAAGAATCAATACAGAACACTGACCTCTGCAGAGTCGCCCAAAAGTCCAAGAACCAATTAGAACACCTCTAGGAGGCCGACATCTCCCTCACCTTCCTTCTCGTCAGCCATTTCAGTTATCGGAATTCGACATCTTACATCAGCTCTCTTGGGCGCCATCATGTAATGTGAGCCCAGGGGCCAGCACCACCGAGGGTATTGATAGCGACGTCTCAGTTACTGCATTAATTACACAAATGAATAACATTTCTGGTAGGGGCAGAGAGAGGGCACAGCCATTGGCAGTACTAAGACAGCATGCCCTAGATTTTAAAATCAGCACGAATAAACGAGATATACAACTGCCAGGCAGGCTGCACGAGCGCTACGTCGCCTTATAAGAATAACCGGATATTTGAAAAGCGCGAACAATCCAACCCTAAGGGTCTCATGGCGTTGGAGGACTTCGGGAATATTAAGTGAGAGTCACATGGTGGCCGGAGCCGGGGATCGAACCGCGCGACCCGTCCTCCAGAGACTGCTGCCCTGGCCGCTGCGCCGCACCTCAAATGTGGGTAAGAATGCTTTGATTGAACCGCGCGCCCCGTTATCCAGAGACTGCTGCCCTGGCCGCTGCGCCGCAACTCAAATGTGGGTAAGAATGCTTGGATTGAACCGCGTGCCGCGTTATCCAGAGGCCGCTGCGCCGCACCTCAAATGTGGGTAAAAATGCTCAGCGACATGAGGTGTAACTGGAAAAAAAGAACTGTGCAATGAAAGAGACGGCAATTAAGGAAGAAGCACGAAGGAAAGGCGCCGATAAGATTCCATCTCTTTTCTGGTGACTGCAGCATCCTAGATTTAGAGGCAGGTTCTGGTAAAGTAATGTAATCTGGGATGAAATTTAAATCCCCACGCACCATTCGCAATGCATATTGATGTAAAGGCCCATAACATCATCTCACATAAACCCATATCGCTCCTTTAAACGTCAGAAATATGGATGGCCTTCCCACGGAGTAAGTAAGGGTGAGCACGTTTATTTTATGATTGACGGTAAGAGGATGCGAAACCTGAGGCAACTTCGCATTAGTCTGCACAGAAGTTTAAAAAAAATTGTGATGCAAGGTCAAAGCCCTGCAGGAAATATATTCCTCGTCCCCCACAGCGAGGAACTCGAGGAACGATAAATACTTATGCTGAACGACCCTATCCGGAACTAAGAAATGTAATCACTGGCAGTTACCTTAATGCAATTGATGTCAGCTAATTATATAGCCTGGCCCCCATAGTGCTCCTAAAAGCAATTGTGATGGGCGTTGCATATATAAAATCAAAGTAAGTGGTCACTTTCGAATGTTTGGAAATTTACCTGGTAATTTCACGCAGCCCTACTTGGGAGTGCTGGGCCAACACCTCATAATTGAATCCAATCTCTTGGACTTCACATAATTATTCAGATGCAAACTTTGTCAGAATGCATTCCTTTTCCAGTCCTCCGCACTGAAGAGTGTCAAAACTGAATCTCTCCACCTGCCAGGAGCTAATGGTTTACCATCTCCTACTGTTGACATACCTCAGTCCCTTACTGCTTCAAGGTTGTAGCGCCCCGAATTTATTGTAAGAAGAACAAGTCAACACTTTATGCAACACTTGGGTACATAAAAAGTAAATAAATAAGCAAGGCGCAAGCAGGTAATGGTAACACAATGGACACAGATGCTCCATCAAAAGAACAATTCATTCTCAGCACATAGACAAAAGAAATGAGTTACCGCTGCACTACCGGGCTGGTTGATACCATAAGTGATGGACTACACCTCCACTTCTGGCCCGGTGGTACCCTAAGTGATAGGCTACACCTCCACATCTGGGCTACACATCACATCTGGCACGATGATACCCTAAGTGATGGGTTACACCTCTACATCTGGCCCGATGATAGCCTAAGTATTGGGCTACACCTTCACACCTGGCCCAATAATACTCTAAGTGATGGGATACACCTCCACCCCTGGCCCGATGATACCCTATGTGATGGGCTACTCCTCTACCCCTGGCCCGATGATACCCTAAGTGATGGTCTACACCTCCACATCTGGCCCGATGATACCTTAAGTGATGGGCTACACCTTCACATCTGGCCCAATGAGAACCTAAGTAATGGTCTACACCTCCACTTCTGGCCCGATAATACCCTAAGTGATAGCCTACACCTCCACATCTGACTTGGGTTAGGTGGACCAACAGAAGACCTACAACCCTTACACAATGCAGCACTCACAGACAGAATACATCAACCCCACTTAGGTTCTGTCAGCAGGTCACAAGACACCAGCCCCCACGCCATGTATACCATCTACAGGAAAGACCCTACACATGCTCTACTCATACTTACTCATAGGCAGGGTTTCCTCTAATTATTTTTGTGTTTGTGCAGCAGTGACTTGTTTGTGTTCGCTCTTTTCTTTGAGTGTGCTACTGAGTTATTCTAGCAAAAATGATACTACTTTCTATTGAGACTAGAAAGGACATCTACCCAAACATTTAGAAATGAAAGAGTGAATTGGAAACTCTTTCGCTGGTAAATTGTCTAACAAGCATTGGCAATCCCAATTGGTCTGGCTTTAATGTGCTGCACCCTGCACTTATCCGTGTAGTGGGCTGTTACACTAGCTATTAACTGGTTTCTGCATAACAGGCCTCAGCCTCAACATTACTTAACATGGATATGGTCTTTTAATGACAAAGTGTATTGTCTCTTGACACTCTCTTTTTATCTATTTCTGTTTCTTTCATTTTATCTCTTGATCTATTTTGCAATCATTTAATATATAGATAGATGAATTGGTTATGATTAAATGTCTTGGTGTTTTTACCTTGTCACAGTTTTTAATGATTGACATATAATAATTTCACTGTCATTTGTGTGTTGGCATACTGCTTTTATAATAGGAACTGTGTCGGGGTGATAAATGTGCTGTTGGAGTGAATACGATTTTTAGAATTGGTGGATCAAAGGACACATTGTTTTTTCCTTCTTGATTAAACCCTCGTCCTTTGTCAGTAAAGGGTCCCTCTCAATTTCTTTACAGTACAAATAACACATCACAATCTGACTCAGACTCCTGTCTATGGTGGTTACCTAGAATAATGTGAAAAGTTACCATTGTGACAAAAGCATTATGAAGCCATACCAGTGGAAGAATGTCCAATATGTACACGTCAAAAATATAATATAATATAATATAACATGTTATGATAGAATATGATAGAATAGAATAGAATATGATATATGATATGATACGATATAGCATGATATGATATGACATGGCATAATATAACGTGGAGCCTGAGCTAGGGTTTAGTTGTTGGATACTTCTTCACAAACGTGATGGATATCTGACGCCCTATCACAAGTGCCTCAGTATATAAGGTGGATTGGATCTCTGTCACATTTGTAGCGGAGTAGGAGTCACTCCACTGCCAGACTCTAAATCAGGCCTGTCTTTTCTATATAACATAAGATGTATAGAGTAGAGGCACACATAATCACATAATTCAGAAAATAGAACCATTCACAACAGGCAGCATGTGCATCAGGAGGCACAGCAATGAGCTAAGAGAGTACACCACACTTCATTTGATGCAAATTACAAAGCTTTATAAACAGTGACTTCAGACCATGTATCCACGTGCTGGTAGTTTGGCCATTTTGGACCATCCTCAATATTCTGGATAGTTTTCTTTTGTACTCCGGCCCCCCTCCCATATGCACCGGCCCATGTTGCCCTTTCAATGTCATTGGCTTTGTTGCAAAAAATTTTCACAAACTCTTTCTGTTCCACCTAGACAGAGGCATCTCAGACTGCCGCCTGATTTACCTGAAGAGACCCCTCCACCAACCTGTAAGACTCAGTCAGTGACAGAATTTTTCCTGGAAGACAACAGGGCGGAAGGAGCGTCACAGGTCTCCACCCGCCCCCTCACATCATGTTCTAGGTTGGCTGCATCACACTCACAGCTGTGACCTACAGCTCACTAGCCTGCCTGCCAAATAAGATTGAGAACTGAACTTCATTGGCTTTTGTGTTATCCACAGTTGTGATGTCACACTGCTCAAAACCATGAAGTGCAGGTAGGAGAACCTCACATGTCAGCCATCGTCTTGTTAAACACCCTGGTTTTGGAACACCAAGTTGACACAGACAAAAGTGCTCCATCATAATCCACACCTGGGAGGAGCTGCAGATTCCACTTTTAAAAGGATATCTTTACTACAAGTAATCTGACCTACTGTATGCTTCGGTACCTTATGAAGTGTAATCCACGGACTATCAAGTAAGTAAGATACATTTGCTTCATTTTTCATGTGTTCCTTCCCTTCACCCTGCAAAGTGCTATGTTGCTTTAGGGGAAGGAGAAAGTAAACATTCATACATACATTTATTAGGTTTATAAAAATATTACTGCCAGGGTCCAAGCTCTGCCACTGTAGCTGGCACCACCCTCAGCTCCTGTCACTGCTGCCAAATTCCACTGCCAGCATTACTAATTATCACACTTAAACAGGTGTGACATTTTTGACAAATCGAGTTCACCCCAAGCTTTAGGGAAGGTCTGAAATTGTTAGTTCCAGTATGTTTTTGGTATATTGAATTGATAAATGACCTACTGACGTGCATTGCTCAAAAATAAAGAGAGAATGGCGATTCTCCAAGCAAAGTGAAACGAGAATCAAAATTTAATTAACCCCTTCGATGCGTGTGATGGAGCAGTTCCGTCATGCGTGTCGGTCGCGCTGTGCGCATGACGGAACCGCTCCGTCACGGCCCCGCCCGCGCAACGAACCTTCAGCACGGCGCGGTAATCCACGCCGTGCTGAAGGGGTTAAAGGCGCGGAGGCTAATATTATACATAACATCTTTTATTGCCACTCCTGCTGCACCTTTCAAGACTTCTCAATAGAACAGAACACTAGAACTAGAACACACAAGTCCTTAAATACTCCTACATCCCAACATTCTTCCTCTTTTAATGCAGTGAACTGGAACTTCTTCAAATAAACTCTTCTTCTTGAAAACGTCCACCTTCTTCTTAGTGTATCTTCCATTATTCTGCACAAAATAAAATAAAATTACTTCTAACTCTTCTTAAACCAACCTTATTTCTTTTTTTTTTTTAAACTTTAAACTTAACACTTCACTTATAATCAAATGAATCCCAAAACAAAACTACTTCCTCCAAGGCTACCCAAAAGGGCAGTGGAGGGTGGGATAATGTCAGCCTCCGCGTCTTTAATGAAATTTTGATTCTTGGTAAACTTTGCTTAGAGAATCACCATTTCATTACAAGACCGGAGGCTAACATTATGCATGTTCAAAGCCTCTCAGAACAATGTTTGAAACATGCTCAATTGGTCTAAAGTAATGTCTTGCAAAAGTTCCTGCATTTGACCAATCTTCTGCCTTTAAAATTTCCTCCAATCTACCACCTGACACATACATTTTACTTGCCATTGCACCACGTAAATAATGTGATTTGAATAATCCTACATCCACTCCACGCTCTTTGATCACATTTTTCACACATCTTGAAATAGTAGCAGTACTAACAGGACGAAAGGGTTTCACAGAAGAAATTAAGACTTGATTATCTCCATCTCTCCTATTCTCTAAGACCCTTCTCTCATACTCCTGTAAACAACTCACAACACACAACTTCTTTTCCTCTTTAAATTCTGGGTAAAAGAACAGAAGTTGACATTGTTTTAGTTCTTTTACTAATTTAAAAAAAAATACACCATCTGGTCCTATTATTTTTGATCTATCTCCAAAGCCTTAACATCGGAAACCATCTTACATGATACCAAACATAACAAACACGCCAACTTCTCAGTAAGTCTTTTAATTTCCAAATATTTAGTAGATGGCCATTGCAAAAACAAAGACAGCATAACATTAGCATCTCATAAAACACTGTAACGTATCTTAACTGGTCTCCTTATTCTCATAATTTTCATGATTCTACATACCATCACATTTTTACCTACAGATTTCCCATCTATATATGAATGACCTGCTGAAATCGCAGATCTATAACAATTATTGGTGCTATACTCCAACCCTTCATGAAATTTCCTTGTTAAAAAATGTAAAACTTCCACAATAGGAGCCTCCACGGGATCCAGACTCCTTTCCATGCACCAACTACTCCAAATTCTCCAAACTCCTTTGTATCTACTCCTTGTACCAGGGGCCCATGACTCTTCCAACAATTCTACAGCTTCTTCCGAAACACCTTTGACTCCGCTAGATGCCCAGACACTTTCCAAACAAGAAGGTTCAAAACCCCGCTCAAAACCAAAGGATGATCCTTCTGCGTTCCTGAGTAGTCCCTCTCTGGCAGGCATCAAAAACGGTTCCGCACAAGCTAGTTCCATAACTGATGGGAACCAAACTTGAGATACCCAAAAAGGAATCACTAGGACTATCTGACTCTTCTCCTGTCTCAATTTCTACAATACTCTCTGAATCATTGCGAAAGGTGGTAAAGCACAGCCCTTCCTCCCTTTCCATCCCTGCTGAAATGCATCCATAGCAGTTGCTTTTGGATCCCCTGTCCAACTGAAATAATCCATCAACTGAAAAGTCCACTTTCAAAGGACGCCACACACTGTTTATCCTGCAAAAACAACTCCTGTCCAATTTCCAGTCGCTGAAATCCCTCATATTTCTTGAATTCCAATCTGCACACACATTCAGATGTCCTGGTAAATACTCTTCTTTTGTCCATATCTTGTGTTCTAGGCAAAATTCCCAAAAATCTTTCGCTAACTCTGCTAAATTTCGGGACTTCGCCCCCCCCTAATTTGTTTATATAAGATACTGCAGACATGTTGTCCATCCTCATCAGAAGCGTATGTCCCTTTATCTCCTCCTTGTAACTCTGTAAAGCATATACCTGTTGTCAATTCTAAGCAATTTCTATGATTGATTTTCTCATTTTTTGACCATATACCACCTGTCTCCAGTTCTCCCAGACGTGCTCCCCAACCTGTTGGGCTCGCATCTGACTCCATCGCAAAATGTGGCGTCATTCCAAAAATTGCTCTCCCATTCCAAGCCTCCATATTGTCTAGCCACCAGAAAAGCTCCTTCTTTGCTTGATATCCCAAGCTACTCTGTCTCCATACCATGAACCTTTTCTCAAGGCATTCCCCTTCAATCTCTGAAGTGCACGACAATGCAGCAGCCGTGGACAGATTGCCTGTACTGAAGATGACAAAAGACCTATTATCCTTGCCAATTCCCTTAATGAGACTGCATCCTTCTTTAAACTCTGTTGGATTTCCTTCTTTATCATCTTCAATTTCTTCCCTGGTAAAGATAACTGGCAAGTCTTGGTATCCACTTGAAAACCTAAAAACTCTATTACCTGTGTAGGTTCCATACAAGACTTCTCCCTGTTCATAGCAAAACCTAAATCTTCTATTTTTTTCACCACTTCCTGCAATGTAATCCTCAATTCTTCCTCGCTTTGTGATAAAATTAAGGATATCGTCCAAATAAATGATCTTCCTTATCCCTCTCTGCCAAAAGTAAGCAAGCACTACTCTCATCACCTTTGTGAAACACCAAGGTGCTGAAGATAGTCCAAATGGTAAACATCGGAATTGATACAATTTCCCTTTCCATCTGAATTGTAAATACTTCTGACTCTCCTTCGCCATTGGAATTGTAAAATAAGCATCCTTGAGATCTAACTTTATCATATAATCCTTCTCTTTCAATAAATCCCTTAGGCAATGTATCCCTTCCATTTTGAAATGACAATACACTAAAAACCTGTTTAGATCGCTGACATTTATCACCGGACGCCACCCTTTGTCTTTTTTCTTCACCAGAAACAAATTGCTCACAAAACATTTCTCTTTTTCTTCTATTACTTTTATTGCATTTGTAATTAATGAAACTATCTCTAAATCCACTATTTTTTCTTGCGCTAATGAAATTTTGATTTCTCTTTGTTCTTTTTCCTGAAAAAGAAGATCTATGAACTCTATTATAAATGCATGTACAGTTTCCAATACCCATGGATCTCTTGTTATCTTTTCTCATTCTTTCCTCCTACTCTTAATTGGGAAGAACCAGAAGAAATCTCCATACTCGCCTTGTCCTCCATTATTGTAAGACCCACGTCCTCTCGAATATCTTCTGTTTCTTGCTGTCCTTGATCTACTCGGATAGAATCCTGTACCAAACTGGTATCCTCTACCCCTATTTTGCAAGACATTTTGTGAACTGAATTGCGAACCATATTAGGACCTCTGGATACCTCGGCCAGTAAAGGGTTCCCTCCTACTGGCTCTTCCAAAAACACCAAACACTCTCCTCATATTTCCCTGTGCTTTATCCAACGCAGTGAAAGTTCCAACATACTTTCCTATTCCCTTCACCAGACCATCTCCAAACAACAATCCTTTTGTATCGTCCTTATCCTCTTTTTGTGCCATATCTTCTAAATTCTGATTTATTTTCAGCAATTTTGCCTTCCTCTTTTCTTGGAATAATCCTGTATTTGCATTTCCTAGGAGAACTAATGCCCTTTGGCTCCACCCTCTCAACAAATCCACATCAACTTGCTCCTCATTAACGTATGCATCCTCTGCCGTATCTAAAATTCTTCCTAACGGTCCAAAAACATCTAATAACTTATCTTGGCAGATCTTAAACGATCTCTCCAATCCTTTCCTTAGATCTCTTCCAAGTTTAAACAAATAACTGATGAGATCAGGGTCTAAATTAGGTGTCACCCAAACTTTATCATCTATTCTGTGTCTTGAACATTCCACTCTCATCATCCTGTGCATCTCTCTATCTAGTGGCTTCTTAATCCAAGTTTTAATAAACTTAGCCACATGATCCATTGGCCACCACTCCCTGCTTCTCGGGTGATTGATATTTAGTGGACTGAACATTTCCCCCCAAATGGATCTTTTATGCTCTCACTTGATGCTTCAACTTCCATATCCTTAAAATCTTCATAATTATCATCCTCTTGTAAATCCAACACATATTCATCAATATTTTCATTATCTTTTCCAGACATTGTATTTTGGAATTCAAAATCTTCATCCTCCTATGTGCCACCAAGGGCATCCCCTCTATGTGTGCCGCCAAGGACACCTGTTCTTTTTGTGCCGCCAAGGACACCTTTAATTACAGTTGCTCTTTCACCAACCTTTCCCTTTTGAGTCATATCTAATTCTTCTATATGTCTGGTCTTTTTACTTCTCTTTTTTCCACATCAGTACTCATTCCTTCACCTTCTGATAATGAATAAAATTCTTCTCCTGAATCAAACTCTTTTCTCTTTCTATTTGCAATATATTCCTCCATTGACTCTTTTACTTGCTTTTTCATCTCATATTCTATTAACTTCTTGACTACTTCTTCATTTATTCTACTATTTGTTATCTCAATCCCATTACTCATATCCTTTTCCTTCTTTAAATTCCAACTCGATTTGAATATTCTCCAATAAGAAAAATCAAAAACTTTCTAATTCCACCAAACAATACTTTATACCTATATATTTCTTATTATTATTCCTGTCGATAAATAAAAAACACCTGTTCACATCAAAATAATCTGCGCAATGAAAAACGATTGTTAACCGTCTTTCGCGCCAACATAACTTCTATTCCTTCCCTTAAAATTAACCCAACATGGCCTCCAAAATCTCGTGTGAGTACCTAAAACGTCCCTCTTGCATTCAACGCGTAGTACCTGTTTCCTGTCTACTCGCGGTTTTCTCGCGTACGTCTCACTAGCGTGCTTACAAACTAAATATAAACAGCACGTGATCCTGGCACAAACACGCTCTACTCGCGTGCGCTCGATTTGAAAATAAACAGCACGCGATAGATCGAAAATAACTACTCGCAAATAAAACGGTAAACATTCCTTATTAATTATCTGAAAGTAAACCACTTATTAAAATGATAAAAACACATAAAAAACATATTTAAACACTACATTTAGATAACCTTTCCATACTTTTCCTTTTTTTAAATGTATCACCCACTTATCAACACACTATATTGAACTTGCTTCCAAAAATTAGAAGCTAGTTCACTTAAACCTTAATAAGCATTTCTTAAAATACCAACTACATTCAATAAGTTTTACATAATAAAATAGAGAAACAACATTTTAGACTTATCTGTTTCAGGAGCAGCAATTAAAAGAGGAAGAATGTTGGGCTGTAGGAGTATTTAAGGACTTGTGTGTTCTAGTTCTAGTGTTCTGTTCTATTGTGATGTCTTTAAAGGTGCGGCAGGAGTGGCAATAAAAGATGTTATGCATAATGTTAGGCTCTGGTCTTGTAATGAAATGCCAACTTGTAAGGTACTTTTGTGAATAACTGGTGTTTATAAATGAGCGTCATTGCAGAGCACCGGCAAACACTGGTACAAATTAAGCACGGCGACACGTTGTTTTTCTATCTGCAGTTTCACACAAGTTTAACAGTGCTTAATTTGTTCAGTGGTTGCAAGTGATTGAAATCAGCACTCCTTTTTGGGAACTGGCTCATCATATTTTAGGTATAGAGAAGGAGAAAGGGAGAAAAATGAGAAAAAAGAAGTAAGAGAAAGGAAAACAGCGACAAAGAGAGAAAACAGAGATAAAAAAGAGTGAGATATAGAGAAATCAAGTTCAGTGTGTTGGAATATAGAGGCATGAAGTAGTATTGATATATGGCCACACTGACATTTGAGAGCGCCAGCATTGAGCTGCAAAAAAAACCTGGAGTCTCAGCATTTTTTTAAATTAGGCATTGTTTGAGCATTTCTACAATCAATATTTGCATTGCCATTAGAAAGCATGTGGTCCTGGGGCAGGGCACCGTGCGTTTCCCCGGTGGGTCGGAGGGGTGGGGGGCCAGTTTTGTGGCCACGAGGACCGATTTTGTCACTGGGGGCTGGTTTTGCAGCAGTGCTGCAATATCAGACCCCTGTAACAAAAGTGGGAGCGGTGTGTCTTACTAGCTTCCCCCATGCTCCCAGGGCCGGTTGAGCAGCAATTTGCCAGGGCTGGTTGCTGTTCCCAGTCTGGCCCTTTCCTCTGGACTCCAATCCATCCTCTATCAACTGAAGCCACTGAGAGCCCAAATTTGAGATACAGATGTCAAGAAAGTCATGCATATGATGCCCTTTAAATTTATTCACTCACTTTATTCATTTCAGGGTTCAGTTCTGCAGGTGGCATTTTGAGGGGGGGAAGGGAGGCGTTATTTTCTCATATTGTAAACATTTGTATTCACCACCACAAATGCCTCAATATAATTGTGTTTGTTTCAAGAATATGTAGGATAATTCTATCAAATTCATGGAGATTAGAGTCCTATATTCGGAGCATAGGCATTGATAACTGTGGGAAATAGGGTTACTGGTTGAGGGGGGTTAAACCCTACTCAAGCAGCAACAAAATTCCTTGTCAGGGTGAGACACAAGCAAACTCTAAATTTAACCTGTGCTCAACCCTCTGGTGGCCTGGCACAAAGCAGTCAGGCCTAATTTAAGGCAATATGTAAAGTATTTATGTAGTACTTCAAACAGGAATACAGTGAAAACACAACACAAGAAAAGTTACACACCAATTTAGAAAGATTGAGTAACTTCTAATAAATAAAGCAAGACCAAAATGACAAACATCTAATCAGTAGAAACGGAGATATGCAATTTGAAAGATTTCAGTGAAAATAATGCCAAAAAGCACAAAGCGCCAACTCTGGACATCAGGTCGGCCGGACCGGGACAAAGTCACAAGTTTGAGCTGAATGCGATGGAGCACGGGCTGGCTACAGGGATCCAGTTAGGCACGCTGAAAAAGAGTACTAAAATCCTGGTTACGGACTGTTCCAAGGTCCCCCGCCAAGGCTGTCGAACACAAAAGAATGAAGGAGTGCACATGTGGGTTCAAAAAGGTGTACATTATGTATTGAGGGTGTCTGAATAGAGATGAGTCTCCACAGAGACTTTTTCTTGGTGCAAGACTATAACAAGTTGAAGTCCGTGTAACTGCTCAATGTCAAAGAGTAGCGGAAACTGCATGAGGTACATGCCTGGCAGTGCAACTTGATAGCCTTGCAAGTACAGTAGCTGTTAGAAAACTGGTTTATTTGGGCACCACAGTAACTAATTTAACATTTATACTGAGGACTGATGTCTGGCATGCAGTGGTGAGCTGCTGCTAGTTTGAAATCACGGTGGAGGACAGACAGTGCTTAATTTGTGTCGGTGGTTGCAAGTGGTGGGCATCCGGCACTTATTTTTGGGAACCAGGACTTATTTTTCATCATCAGACTTTACCCAGAGAGAAGTAGAGAATGTCAGGATTTTTTTTTTAAAGGGCTATAGAAAGAAAGGGAAACAGTGACAAATGGACAAAGAAGGGATGAAAACGAACCCGCAAGAGGAAGAGAAAGAGATAGTGGCATGGCAGAAAGAGGCATGGGGTGAATTCAAAGAAGGTGTAGGTTGGTGCAAGAAATAGGCATGAGGTAGAACCAGGCAGCTTTGGTATTTGACAACCATGGTATCTGAATGCCATGGCTGCCAAAAAGCAAGGCTGACTAATCAGCAGAAATTATAGTGAAGAAAAACTTTGAGCTCCAGCAAATTATTTTTTGTTATGTACAAACTAAGCACTGGATACTGCTGGTGCAGATGCACTAGGACTGCAACATATCTATTACGATGCTAAGGTGATGAGTTAGTAAGATATTTGCTTATAGTGCATCTTGAGAAGTAAATTGACACTATTTGCAGTAGTGGACGATGATTGGGTGTTTTTAAAAATATATGGAATTGATATGCCTAGCTTCTCCATTTGTTTATTAGTGGAAATCCCACACTCTGCCCACCAAGTAACATTATTAAACCTTCAAGTGATGAGGAGAAAGAAGGAATAACTACACGCCCATTGCTGGGACAGTCATATGGGGTGACTGCTATTTGTGTACCACTAGTGGTTTAAGGATTGGGAGGAAAGAGATGGAATAGAAAGGTGGAGGTAAGGAAATATCAATTGATAAACACAATGTCACTATGAGAAAGTGTTCCAGTTAATCATTGAATCAGAGAGGGTCTGCAAGGATTGATGCAAAAAAGGAATTGAGAGACTCACATCTCTTAGTAACTGTGTTGAACAAGATGCACCACCTGTATGTGTTCTTTCTGAGCACATGGGTGACTGGCCAAGCAGGTGAGCAGATGTTGCCATATTTAGTTGAGGTGGATGCCCTACTGACAGCTCAAGAGTGGTTCAAGCAAGATGTCTGGCTCAGCTCAGGGTCCTCTTGAAACCTCAAGCCAAAAACGAGGTGAGCTTTAACAGGAGACAATGTTGTCTAGTAGCTACAACTGTAGATACTTTAACATGGGGATCCAGATTCAGATCCTGGCCGTGCATCAGTTTCGTGTGAATCTGGATAAATCTCCTTGTGCCCCCCAAAAAGTGTTTGTTGTGAAGTGCTCATATATCCTTGGGCAAGGATCATGCTTTTTGATACTGCCAACAATAAAATGAGGATTTGATGTCAGATAAAGATACCAATCTAGTGGCAGAATAGTAGTGTTAAACTGGAAATTCTGGCATTAATCCTGGCATCTCTGCATGACCGAATTGTGTGATCCTAGGCAGATATTTTATTCACCAAGCCTCCTTTATGTTCATTATTACATATACGACACCTTCAAAAATGTGAGCACAGGATGTACACTGAACAAAATCCTTTCTTGTGTTTGATTAAATTGCTTATAATGTACCTTCATCTGTAATAAGAATCTAGGACACATTTGGGTACACATGGCCCGTGATTTGCCTCTTAGTTCACTAATAGCATTGGCTTCATAATAGGGGTAGGAATGATTCTCAGTTCATGTTTAATAACTCTCAGCTTCTAGACACCACACAATCAGGCATCAGACCCACCCACAGCACCGAGACAGCCCTCATTGCAGAAGCAGTTGGCATCAGGATAAACCAAGGGGAAACAAAGGTAAAGGGGACATGGTCTCCCATCCCATGGGACTGGCATCCAAGGACCTGCCCTCACCTAGATCCACTCTTTACTAAGAGGAAGAACCCAGAAAGTCGGAAGCAAGGATACTCACCAGTGGAGTCTCCCAAGGATCTTAACTAAGCACAGCCCCTTTTAACATCTGCATAATGCCACTGGCCAACATCATCAGCATTCAGCATACGATATCAACATACTCAGCGACATAGATCACATACAACTTATTCTGTCCCTCAAGGACAAGACGCCCAGGACAGGACAAGAATCAACTTCTCCACCTGTTGACCACAGTGGGAATTTGGATGAAGTCCAACTGCCTCAAGCTCAACTGAGTCAAGACCGAACTACAGATTTTCAGTAAGAAGGACTCACTGTTGGACTCAACCGGGTGGCTAGCAGACCTAGGACTCACACCCACCGCTCAAGTAAGAAACCTAGCTATCATCTTAGACAACAAGTTTGACATGATAACCCAGGCCAACTCTGTCGCCACAACCTTCCTCCATACCCTGAGAATGCTGTGAAAAATGTTCAAGCGGCTACCAGACAACACCAGGTAAACAGTCAAACAGGTGCTCATGACCAGCAGACTTGACTACGGCAATGCACTAAACATTGGAATTACCAAACAGCTGCTGAACAGACTCCATACCATCCAGAATGCAGTGGCCAGACTCAACCTACCATGCTGCACCCATATTACACCACACCTCAGGAAACGCCACTATCTCCCCATACACAAATGCACTCAATCAGGGCTGGACATAGTGCTGGTGGCACCCGGTGGAACGATCTTTTTTAGGATCCCCAAATGTCCTCCTTCTGCACGGATCCCTCACTACCACCCTCCAACAGTGCCACTCATCTCTGCAAAACCCCTCTATCACATATATTTCATTTGCTGTACAGCAAAACACATACTAGTGTAGGGTGTCAGAGCACTTTCCATCATGCTCACATTATACAGAGAGAATGAATTATACGTGTATAAATCACTTTTTAGGAAATGTTACATAGACAATGAGGATTGCAAGATGTAGGAATCACATACCATCCATACTAGTAGGTTGTATATTTTGAGAGTGTCTGGAGAAACAGAAACTCAGGAATTAAGACATACCCCCACTGGTTGGTAACAAAAACAAAAGAATACCTGTGACAAAAGCAGTGACCTACTGAGCTATCCACATAAAATACGATTCTATGACCTGTATGGTACACGTTCTTTATAGTAGGCATATTAACCCTCTGAACTACTCTGTGATGAGGCAAAACTGCCACTAGGCAAAACTCCAATATTTGTCCAGCACGAAGGTATTTCACCAGAGCTATCTTGATATTGTTGCCTAAAAAGTACTGGCCACACAAGGAACTCTGCAGCAGATGCTTTTAAACGCAGCTCAGCACTAGGCTGGAGCAGTCGCACCATTCTAACACCAGCACTTCATCTGGCGGCCTTTTGAATTATATTGTACAGCAACATTAATGATTCAGTAGGCCACTTAGGCCTCTGGGCCCTGGTACCACTGCACCTTGTTCACCAATTGAAGCTATGCCGTCTTCGTTCAATTTACTTATTGAAGAGAAAAAGCAGTGTTTGACTTGCACTAATAGAATGCACTTGTAGTTGCGACCTCACCCAGAGAAAAATGACAGGCATTTAAAAAAAAAATTCTGCAAAGTCATTAACACACTAGTGAAAGAGATCTTTATATAATATCGTCTATGTTCATTTTTAGGAGACTTTTTCATGTTTGCATACTTTAAAGCTCAATTGCTTCTAATGAGCCAGTCTGACCTTTTATATGCTGTCAAGAGTGGAGCTCGTCTCTCCTTGCCACTGCCAATTTTGGAATCATTTAATAAAATCACCTACAGGAACGACGCGAAGAAGAGTATTTCATCGCCTCCTGGTCACACCCGAAAGGCAAATATTCACTTCACTGCAGCGCACAGGCCGGTACCCCATATCCGCGTAATCTGTCAACACCTTTGTTAGAAAGGGGGTCTCTAGTTGGTAGAGGTATACGCCCTGTCCAAGTAGAGACCACCACTCAAGTCAGGGTAAGCTAGATACACAATCAAAGATACCTGTGCTCACCTTCTGGTAGCTTGGCACAGAACAGCCAGACTTTTCTAAAGAGGTAATGTATAAAGTATTTGTTCAACCCACACACACAGTAACACAATGGAAACACAACAAAAACACCACAAAATACTCCACACTGGTTTAGAAAAATAGGCAATAATTTTATAAAAAAGTCAAGACCAAAACGACAAAAATCCAAGAGCTGGAAGTGGAGTTATGAATGTTTAAAGAATAAAAAGATTTCAAGCACCTAGAAGCAATAAGCGCCTATGGGGACTATCTGGTTGCGCTGGACCCTGGCAAAGTCAACATATCAAGCTGACTGAAATGGAGTGCAGGCCAGGTACAAGAGCCACTCAGACCCAGGGGAACAGAGTAACTTGATGCTGGTCGCAACAGCGGGATGTGGGGTGCAGATGAGCGATGATGTCAAGCCCGCCATTGAGGTGATGCATCGACTTTCTACACGTTGTGGCAGCGATGCGTCGGTTCCATGGAGTGAAGCGCCAGTTCCGAGTGCGGCGGTTCAGAAGACGATATGCTGGTTTAATCCACACTGGTGGTGCGATGCGTTGATCTTCTCCACACAGTAGCAGTGATGAGTTAGTTCTGAAGCAGTGGTTCCGGATGCGATGCAGGAGTAATGAGAGCAATGTGCCGCTTCTACTCCCGCAACAGGGTCGATGCGCCGGTTCTGCTACCCACAGACTGAAGATGCAGCAATTTCTCTGGTGCAGGTATCTGGGTCAAATTCCAGTGAACCAGGCACAGGAGCAGGGGTAGAGACTTGAATAGCCCTGAGTCTCAAGCAACAGGAGACACGCCAACAAGCCCTTGGACATCACTTCAGTTGCAAGACAGAGTCCAGCTCTCCTTAGCAGGGTCAGAAAGCAGCAGGCAGCAGGGGAGCACTGCAGAAAAAAAGCCTTCCAGATCAGCAGTCCAGCAGAGTGCCAGTCCTTGATGTAGCACAGCAGTTTTTCTGACAGAGTCCAGTTGTAGTTCAAGAAGTACCTGATTTGGTGGGGTCAGAGACCCAGTACTTATACCCAAATGTGCCTTTGAAGTGGGGGTGACTTCAAAGAATGGTCTTTGAAGTGCACAGCATTCTTGCTTCCTCAGCCCTGCCTCCAGACAATCTGTGGGGGTTAATCAGCCCTTTGTTTGGTGTCAGGCCACTACCTATTCAGATGTGAGTGCAATTCTCTCCCTTCCTGCCCAGGAAGAGCCATCCGAATGCAGATGTGTGCTCAGACACAACTAACCTTCTTGTGTTTGAGTCTGTCTAGAGGGAAAGAAAAAGTGAAGCTGTCACCCACCCCAGAAATGTATTGGAGACAAGCTGCAAGCACAGAGAGCTGTAAGACCAGATACATGTCCACTTTCTAACAGTCAATATTTGTTAAAGAATTAACAAGGCTCCAATATTATTTAGCACCTGCTCTTACAAACCTACATTACCTATTGTTCAAAATGTTATTCAGATATCTTCACACATTTACACCTGCGCTACAAACGTATGTTAGATACATAATAAATAAGACCTAATCAAAATTCAAAACATTATAGACAAGAGGTGTTCTTACTTATAAACATATAGTCTGTCCTCAATATCTATTCACATTGATATACATATCATAATGACAATTGACTCCAAGATTAAACAAAAACAAAAACTATCCAACATGTAAATTTCTTTATTTTATTTATTTATTTATTTGTTAGGCGCCAGAATCGACCCCCGAAGGGGTATCTCTGCGCTGGGACGAGCAGTTTAAGAGGGTAGTCCATTATCGACTAGAAACAGAAAAGAAAAGTCTTAAGCTGTTTCCTAAAGAGAAGTTGGTCCGTACACTGCCGCAGCTCTAGGGGGAGGGAATTCCAATGACGAGGGCCCAGATAGGAAAGGGACTTGCTCCCCAAGCGGGCTCTTTTAATTCTCGGAGTTTCAAGTAAGGATTTGGATTCAGAACGCAAGGTCCTCCGGGGCTTATAAAGAATACATTAATCCATAAGGTAGGTAGGGCCAGATTTAACCAGAGCCTTATGTACAATACAGCAGACCTTGAACTTCACCCGCTCCCGTATAGGGAGCCAATGTAGATTATAAAGCAAAGGGCGGGAAGCAGTCCTTGGTGGGGCATTGACAATCAGGCGTGCCGCAGTGTTCTGGACAAACTGCAATCTGTCAAGAACGGCCTCATTAGCAGAGGCCAACAGGCCGTTGCAGTAATCCAAGTGGCTTAAGATAAGAGCCTGTGTCACGGTTTTCCGGATCGAATCAGGAAGCATAGGGAAGATGCAGCGTAACCGGCCCAACACTTGGAAGCAGAGGCCAGCTGTCTGAGTGGCATGTTCCTTCATTATGAGGGTCTGATCAATACGAACGCCAAGATTTTTTACGCAGGTCTTCGGAGAGGGAGGGGAACCAAAGTCTGTTGGCCACCAACTGGGGGTCCACAGTAACTGCGCTTCCCTGAAAAGCAAAATCTCAGTCTTTCCAACATTACATTGAAGGAAATTGCTCCTCATCCATTGAGAAATGATTCTCATTCCCGAGGAGAAGGCTTCCTGCACTGATGGAGTGTACTCTGTAAAAGGAAAGTGCAGCTGAGTATCGTCAGCATAGGCGATGGGGATGAACCCACAACTCCTCAACAGAGTGGCCAAGGGGGCCACATAGATATTAAACAAAGTCGGGCTCAAACACGAGCCCTGTGGTACACCCTTGGTCAGTTCTGTGGGTGCTGAACGATACGGCCCAAGAGTGACAGACTGCGTACGAGAAGAAAGAAGGCTCGTCATCCATTGGAGGGCCAAATCTCTGAGTCCAATCTCCTCCAGCCTCCTGAGCAATATTTTATGAGATATTGTGTCGAACGTGGCGGAGAGATCCAGCATCACCAAGATAGATGAATGACCCCTATCTAGGGTCATCCTGATGTTATCGGTGACCACTAGTAGGGCTGATTCTGTGCTGTGGTTAGGTCGAAAACCCGACTGGGAAGGGTCAAGACTACCCATCCATTCGACATAGTTAGAAACCTGTATATTTATGTGCTTCTCTAAGAGCTTGCTCAGGAAAGGGAGGAGAGAGATAGGACGGAGATTGGAAAACTCAGTCAGCGGAACCTTGGTGTTCTTACGAATGGGCATCACCTGTGCAGCTTTCCATTCTGAAGGAACATAACCCTCACTTAAGGAGAGATTGTGGAGATGCGTAATGGAGGGGGACAAATAACCAGCAAGAGAAGGAGTAATCTTAGCCGGGATAATGTCCTGAGGGGACCCTGATTTAATGGTACCAATTACCAACTCTACTTCTGCCTGTGTAACCGGATTTACATACTCATATAATTCTTTCATATCAACAAAGAAAAGTGTCCAACCTAAATATTATTTCAACTTAGGAGATACAGTAGTATCCCCTGGTGTGTTGTCGCAAATGCAGTAGAACGTCCTATGTGGTTGAAGCACAATATTTCACCCTTAGTTGGTTGTCTGAGAGGTGTGAGTCCTCTTAGTTACTGTCCTTTGGTCATTATTTGCCTTCTGGGGGTGTACGTACCCTCAGAACTCACTTTGTCATGCTGAGGCATTTCGACCTTCTATTTGGGCCTGACAATTAGTTAGTGAATATCTTCCTCAGGGCTTATAGACTTTCATGTAGGACACATATGTTTAGGGATCGTTTAAGCCAAAACTCAACAAGCTATCTCCCAGATAGTTACAATCAACAGTCTGTGATGGGTGGGTGTAGTACTCTGCCTGTAGGGAATGGCTTTTCTTAGAAAAAGATGTATTACCTCCTTCTTAAAATTGGGCTGATAAGGAATTCTGACATAGCGACCGACCTTTCATTTTTTGCGCTGAGTAATACAGTCTCCTATTTTTGGGAAAGTGGTGGGTACTGGCATGTGAATGGGCTCACGGTTCTTTGAGCACGGCACTTTAAATTGGCCTCTTAATTGCGATGTGTTCCCTCGTAGCTGCACACACAGGTTCTGCAGTGACAGGCCTGAGACAGGTTTGGAAGGATACTTGGGTGGGAAGCAAATTCAGTGCTGTAGTCCCACTAGTAAAATTTAATTTATAGGCCATGGGTATACGTTATACCACTTTACAAGGCATTTGCAAGTAAATCAAATATGCCTAACAGGTGTAAACCAATTATACCATGTTTATAGGAGAGAGCACATACACTTTAGCACTGGTCAGCAGTGGTAAAGTCCAAAGCCAACCAAACGAATTCAGCAGAAACAGGAGGAGGAAGGCAAAAAGTTTGAGGTGACCCTTCAGAGAGGGCCATTTTCACAGTCTCTCTGTCATTTCTACATGGGTCCACCATTGTGGATGTGAAAGAGGGAAAACAGTGCTCACAGCGCAGGCTTTTGTGCGATGCAATCAGCGCTGGATTTGGAGCACAAATGCCACCCCCTGAGCTTGGCTCCCAGAGCAGTGACACCGCTCACACCACCTTAAAGCCAGTACTGCACTTAATTCAAACGCCTTACACACACATATGATGGAGCGTAAATGTTAAATAATGGTTGCCTCTATCAATTTTCACTATTAAAGGTATGTACGACAAATTATTTTTGATGAAAACATGTTAACTAGCAACGTCGAAAAATTTGAAACATCATACAGCATCATAAAAGCATGCAGAATTTTTGAGAATGATAATACGATAACGTAAACAAAGAGAGAAACAATGATAAGTACACATGTACATATACGTGATATGAAAATAAACAAAATATAGCTAACATAGAGAGTGATGTGACGATAATATTCTAATATGCATTACAATTGAAATAACTATCTGCATGATGAAGCTTCTGAAATGCTGAAATGCTTATTTAGTAATGATCTATATTATGCAAACTTGCAGCTTCCTCCAATGTTTATGTGGTAAACGTGTATTTCAGAGTGACACGCTAAATTATGTTTTGAAAATGATAAAGTGCAAAACATGATGTTATTAAAAGATTTTTTTTAATAGTACCAAATATTGACATGTGGTATCTAAAGAAGACAAATTGAATTCATCAAGAGATGTTGAAATGCATTTATTAATGTGTGTTTTATAATAATAATACCACAACAATGATTGAGCAAAATTTCTTGTAGGCCCTAAATGCTTATCTTTCCTGCCTAAGTGTAAAATCATATGAAGTATTCACTTTAGCCACTGTGAGAACCCTTCATGAAGTTTCTTTTCTGTATTGGGTAACAATGGATTCACTTCTAGTTAGGCAACACTTTTGACAGAAATGTAGCAATATTATTGCAAACTCAGGAAAAGCGCTTGGGAAAAGACAGACTGTGAGCAAAGTGGAGTTTCACCCACTTTCGTGGAAAGGAACAGAAATTAAATACAAATTGAACTTAATAAAACTAATGAATTTGCAAAAGGATGACTTAATCTTCTTAGTGACGTATTGCTCATCCCATGAGCAGCCCACTGTGAGTGACCAATAAAATCCCTATGGTCTGATGAAAAAGATACTTTGTGGGAGTAAACCATGAACATTTGGAAGTATAATTGCCCTCTTGGAAGAGGAGTCAGGGGCTGGCAGTCCTCTTCATATTCCCTGCTTGTCATGCTGTCAGACTGACTTTTGCTTTCCCTTAAATGCCAAACCTTGAAATGAACTTTCCTGAACTGCGATTCTGGTACCTGCACTTTGCCCGCTGGTAATGTTGAGCAGGAAATAACCATTCAACTGAAGGGTTAACTGACTTCTTCTGTGGCTGGCAGTGCTACAGTTCTGACTTGGCCAGATCTATTAAGCAGAGGGACTAAATCTCTCAGCCTTCCATTGGTTTATATGACTCAATAATCTGAATCACTAATTGTCTTTTGTTTGTCTCTCACTCTCTCCCCTCAGGAAAGCTGCAAAATGCTTATTATTCCCTGTATTGTATTGTGAGGCCACTTGTAATAATTATTTGTTATTAAATCTGACTCTAAATTCGATTTGTCCATTCAAAAGAGGCTTTAGATAAATGCTTTACATATGTCATCGTTATAGTTTTCGTCTCATTCTTTTAGTCATTTTCCTTGTCTCAAGGTTCGTGTTTCAGTATCTGAGAAATGCAATGATATAGGCTTGTGTTAGGAGGTTCTTTATTCCTAGATCCTCATAAGGAATTACTTCACATTCTCCAAGTATTTTAGTCCCTGTTAGCTCAACAAAAAGATCCATTGAAGGACTGTGATCTATGGTAATGAGTGTCGATATTTTTCACATGGGTCCAGTGGTTGAAATTGTGTGGTTGTGATAAAAGAAAATTATGTGCGCTTTCCACTGTATCACATACAAAGCACTGCCCAACATAGGCTCTGCCTACCTCAAAAGCTACATACACTTCCACCACCTCTCCAGACACCTCTGCTAACTGGCACTTGAACCTCTATTATAAATTATACGATTGACATGTTTTCTGCCACCATGTTCTCAGTGTTAAAGATGCAAGAAGTAGAGATGTATGAAACTATTGCACAATTCTCAAACTGAAAGCATGTAAATATAACCTATGTAGGTAATGGAGATGAGGTTCAAGGAACCTTTTTATAATAGGAAGTGTTTTTTTTAATTTGCGTGATAATCACCGTGAAAAATACACAGCTAAGACCGCATGCAATTTTATTTTCTTTCTCCAGAAGGATGTGGGCTTCAAGTCCTCTTTTTATTTTGAATATATAAGAGGGCAGGGTAAGAGGAGGGAGGAGTAAATGAGCTGAAACGCATTGCCGCCTATCTCTATAAGCCTTCCAAATACACATGGGAAGAAATGGCATAGAAAAATGCTCTACACTACATTGCAATCAGTGTATCTCAGTAGTGTGGCTCAGGGAAGCAGTTTCGCTACGAGACAATATCAGGAGCAGACACTGCTCGAGTTCCCTGACGGGAACAGGAGGCAAACAGATCAGTCTCTCACGGAGTCGACACAGCTGCCACCTCAGCTCTCACCCACACTATGCTTGGATCATCTGCAGCGAAGGCAGCAACATAATAAAGGTGCCCTGAGCAGGCACAGAATAAAGCCATGTCCGTTACTCCTGCAAACGCAAAAGCAGAGCAGGAGGTTGCACATTCTCATACATCTCCACTAAAGCATGGAATGACCTCCCACAGCACATCAGAGCCTCTTCATCACTTCTGAGTTCCTCATCAAGCTAAAGACCTGGCTCTTGGATAATGTCCAGGGAGGCCACCACCTACCCACCTTCAAGGCACCTGGTAACACTGATGGGTGATTAGTGATCTATACAAATCTGCACTCCATAACAATAAATACTTTTCAAATAATCTGACGTAGTAAGGTGAAACGTTTCTGCGTGTTAAAGAAAAAAGTAATTTTAAAGACACCTCATCATATTCAAGTATGATCTTTGTTGCACAAATTAAATGCCAATTATTTTAAAAACTCACCATGTGCACAGGCTCTTAAAGCCTAGCCTTGGCACTGATGGGGTTCGGCCAGTGGTGGCTGGCAGGGATAAGGGGTGGCAGGTGGGGGTGTAAAAAAATAAAAATAAACAACCATATCACTGCATCTTTCGTTCGACGAGTCCAGTCAGAATGGAAGCAGGAAGCACACAGGCTCCCCTAAGCCAATCACGATGCTGCTGTCAACAGCATTGCAACTGGTCTGAGTGCTCAGACAGGGACAATGAGCCTGTGCATGTTCTCCACCCAGGCTGTAGTACAGCCTGGTGGCGAACATGCTAAGTGCGCATGACAGTTTGGCCAGCCCAAGACGGCCTGCCAAACCATAGTGCACACTTACAGACTGCACACCAATCCTTCCTTTGCTCTGTGAGCAGAGCAGCCCAGCCACGCTGCCGCCACGCCCCTGCAAAACTGCCTCAGCAGGGAAAACTTTTATGAACATTGTGTTATTATAATTTTGTTTTTCCTTTTTTACACTGCTGAAAAGCAGAGAGGCGATGCTCTTCCGCCTTAGCGGAGGAGCCGTCACTGTGTTCAATCACCCCTAATATTTAGTGGCGAGTTCAAAAGTCAAGTTAGGAACATTTTGAGGCACAGAAGTAGAAGTCATTTTATTGTATGGAACTAAATGAGACATGCCAGGCTGCTATTTCTGACAATTGCATCTAGGAATCGGTCGCCATGGTTTCAACTACGACTTTTGCTTGCTAGAAGAGCAGCTTGCCCTCTTTAACCTACATGTGATGCCTCCTTCCCTCTTATTAGACTATAGTCTTCATATGAGGCCTGTACGGGGTGGGACACATGCAGTGAAATGAAGAGGTGGGAAGAATGTGGCTTGATTTCTCAAGGAATAAGACACGCGGAGACGGCAATCAACTCCCCGCCATGAAATTGTTCTTTCAATTATCCAGCAGTGCGTGGCCTTCTGAGGACAGAGCGTGCTGCATGCACATGCCACGCTGAGGTGCAGGCCTCTGAAAGCTGCAGCTTGAAATAGGTTTTAATTATACAGTGATTGGATTAAGCGTGGGTGAGATGAGGGTAAACCTAAGGGGCATAGCTATCAGTGGTGCAGCTGGTGGGTTGGACCGAGGCCCAGAGGTGCGAGGGGGCCCAATTTAGGGTTACCAGATGTCCCGGATTTCCCCAGATAGTCCCAGTGGTGTCCCAATGCTTTCTTTTTTCTTAAATACATGTCCAGTTTTTGGGACAAAGGTCAAACCATCCTGCAAAGGAGAATTAAAAGGTATGCTTTTGTTAAATAATGTATCTGTTTCAGGCAGCACAGGTTCACGTTGCTGCATCAGAGGGGTTCTCAGGGTAGAGGTTAGAAGTTTTTCCATAGCCATAGCTAAGGGGTGTTTTTTTTTTCTCTCCAAAAATCAGGACAGGGCAGACAGAGAAGAAAGGTTGAAGACTTTAGTCCTACTTTTATGTCTGCCCTGTCTTGATATTTGCTTCTCAAAATCTGGTCACCCTAGCCCAACTAAAACAGGCCCATGAGCTCTGAGAGGGTTCCTAAATAACCATGCTGGAGTTCCGAAGGTGAAGGAGCTTTTGTTTTTATCTTGCCACGTTTGCTGTGAGTTCAAAGGCAGAGGTCAAATGTCAAGCTAGTCTTCTGACAAACTGCTGCTAATTCTTTTAACATGGAGACTGGAGTTTACTTTCGTTTGCTTAGTGCAAAGTGTGAGGGTTTTGTAAAGTGAACTATGAGAAAATCTTGCTGTTGTGAATGGAAAGGCTGTAGTATGTCGTATTTTCCTAACACACAGCACAGCTTGCACTAGGGCCCAGGGCAACATAGCTACACTGCTAGTAAGCCTTAAGGACAAAAGAAAGAGTCAGAGTATAGGCACACTTGAACTGCACAGGGCGCTCCAGGAGAACCATGTACCCATACACTTTGTAACCTACAGAAACATACCACCAGACAGAATCTGGATCCAGGTATAGTTATATGGGCCTGACCTTCCTCCATGTCCCTAGTTATGATTTTCCAAATTTCGTACATCGCAGTAACTTGGGGAGAGGATGTGGTCTAAGGGCTAGGGCGGTGGATCTCAAATCTGGGGAACCTGGTTCAGTCTCGGCAATGGCGCTCAACATACTTTGATTCTGGGCAAATCACTTAATCTCCCTGTGCCTACGAAAAATGAATGTGTCCTTGTGCAACGCAACTGGTGCTCATGTAAAGCGCTCCGATACCTGACATCTTTGGGTCAAGTTTGCGCTATATAATATTCCGAAGAAAAAAAAAACTTTAGATTGAATTCTGCCACCCACAAATATGAGTGTCTCTAGCCCAAAATCATTATGATTGAAAATTCTGAATCCGAAAATTCCAGGCTTGGAGACACTGGACCCTTTTACATGCTTGGGCAGAGGCTGCAGGCTGCTCACATTCGGGTTCCGCTCAACCCCTGAAGCAGCAAGGGAGGAGCAGAAAGTGCTTCCCAGATACAGGATGAAACATGCCCATTTCCCTGCCTCCCCACCACACCACACCACCCCTACCGCTTCTCCCACTGACTTTTTCATCATGTTAGAGGTTTTCTCCCCAGAAGCGTGCAGACACGCAGTTATTTTCCCTTCTGTGGAGACAAGTTGTAATCATTGGAATTTGGTACAGGGAACAGGGATCGGAGATGCGGTATTCCAGTCCCTCTGTACCATCACACCAAATTCCAACAGACTCATAATGAAGACCTACTGTAGGACATTTGGTAATTCTTAGAAATTAGGGGGGGTACAAGGCTGGTTCTGAATAGCCTCAGTGCCCAACTAGAGGGTCATCAGACTCTCAGTACGTTAGAATCCTGAAAGAGGGCAGACCCTGATGAAAATATGTGTACCTGTGTGTCCTTCTTTTACCATGATTCAGGAGAGAAAGTGACATATGGTCGATGGTTTTTGCAAATGCCCTTTTCTCCGCACTAAGAGATCGATGGAATCCTTGTGTGATCTGTATGTGAACAGAACAGTGCACAATATTGGATGTAATCGTGGCCACCACACAGGCCAGAGGGAACAGGTGTGGCGCCGCGGCCAGTGCGACTGACTCCGGAAGCTGGGGATCACGGTTCGATCCCCGGCGGCAGATCAGCCCAGCACCATGTGACTCTGGGCAATAGCTTGCTTAATCTTCCCGATGGCCCCCAGCGCCTAGAGACCCTTATGGGTGATTGTTCGCGCTTTACAAATGTGGATTATTATTATTATGGGCAGCTTCCCCGGCTGTTAGCCACAAGCCCAGCTCTCTCGGCCCACGTTCGTACGTTAAATGTATATATTTATATGTCACAATTGCAGGCATTGCTACTTTTGTGAATATACTCACGATGTGGGAAGTAACATCAGCTGCCAATAGGTGACGTCATGTTCTGGAGCACCTCTGAACTGAGCCTTGACATTATTTTCTATTTTGAAGGAGGTGCTCATGATAACACAACACCAGAGTGGGGCCTTTCACGACATTTCTGTACTGGGCCCCACCAGAGATACTGACAGCCCCCCTCACCAATACATGCAGCAGCAGTGGGTCCTTGCTCTAGGCTATTGTTAACTTGTCTGACCTGCTGGCCACTTCTATCTTACACCAGTCCAGTTTGCTGTTCCAATTTCATCAAAGTATTTGCCTTTTTGGTGAACTATCCCATACCCGAAAACCTATAGGTCGCATTTTTTTTCTTTATATAATCAGATAAAATGGAATAGAGCGAGGTACAAGAAAACCTAAAAGAATAGCTTCAGAGAAATAAAACAATATTCAGGATTAGAGCATTGCATCCTTGGTGACATGGAGTCAAAAATAACCCTGGGCGTAGTTCGCGAAGTAGCGCTATGCGTAGCTACGCAAAGTGCATTTTGCACAACGCGAGCTACGCGTAGCACTTCGCGAACTGCGTAGTACCCTGTTTGCACTGTGCAAGATGCGGTTTTCAATGATTGCACAGTGCGGACAAGCATCCGGCACTGTGCAATCATTGAAAATGGCATCTTGCACAGTGCGAGCTGTAGTTTTCTGCCGCTCGAGTAGATTTTTACTCGAGCGGCAGCTTTCTCAACACGGACTGGTAGTTTCTCATCGTGAGCGGTCGCGAGCATACGCGACCACTCACAATGAGAAACCTGACCTCCCCGCGTTGACAATCTCGCTGGGAGGTTTATTTTCCACGCTCGCGATCGCCAACTTGATGTTGCTGATCGCGAACGAGAAAAAAGTCTCGCCAGGATGTTATTTTGCTTGCTCGCGGTCGCCAACTTGATGTTGAGGACCGCGAGCAAGCAAAAAATTACCGCAACGCTATGCTACGTGGGTTTGCGCTGTGCTATGTGCAATTCGCATAGTGCGAAGTAGCGCAAACTTCGCAAACTACGCAAGCGTAGCGTAGTGCTTTGCCCAGGCTTAGTCATAAGGAAACCTTAAGCTGATATGCACATTTCTACCAAATCTGAAATCTAGAAAGTGAATCACACCTGCCACAACATTCTTTCTATCAAATTCTGGCCTCTGTCCGAGAGAAAACCTCTCCAAACTGGCCAGGTAACAAACATTTAGCAAAGGAAACAAACACCATCATCCTGTGATACAGGCCTGTGCTCACACACGTCTGTTTGTGCTGCCCGCCCAAACACGTTGGCCGCACTATTCAAGCTTGAGTGGATGTTTAAATATAGAGTCCACCCAAGCTTCAAGCTCCCACCACAGTTATGGGGTGGGAGGAGAAAAGAGAGCAGAGTGCCAGATGTTTCAAACACTATCACAGATGTTAAGAAGTACTCTTCATGCAGTTAATGCAGACAAGACTGCAAAGCACTCATAGCTGTCGGTATTCCAAACATGTTAACGAGATATCTCCTTGGCTTAACCATTGCTTATCACCTACCTAGCTAAACCCACCCCTTCATAAACATAAGCAATGCTGGTTTTTACTTACAAGGCTGGTCTTTTCACAGCCTTGTAAGTATAGGCCCCTTTCTCGCATTACTCTGCGTGAAAGGGGCATTCCATGGGTGTTGCAATGGGTGTTCCCATGCAAAATCCATGGAACCTGACACATTCCCAAATTTACAACATTTTGGGAATGAGTCAGAATCCTTAAGGGAGGCATTGGAGTGGCTCGACAAGGAGAAATTATTTTATTTCTCCTTGTTTTTTCCTCTTTCTATGTGTGCCGAATTCTGTAGCATACATAGAACGAGGAAAATGCCATCAATTATTGTTTTGTGCACGAGGTGTCCCTCCCTGCACAAAAACAATTGTCCCCGCAGGCAACAATCATGCAAGGGTGTCTGTGTTGGTGCATGGCTGCTGTTTGTGCACTGGTGCAGGGGAGAAGGACAGGAATGCACTGTTTCTTGTAGCTACAGCACATTCTTGCCCTTTTATTTTGATGTGCTGCGGGACCACTGCCTGCGTTATAAACTGTTGGCGTCCATATTCACAAAGGGGAGGGGGTTCCTCCCTTCCCGTTTCGGAATAGGTTACCACCAACTTGAAGTTGGAGTTGGTGGTAACTGCAAATGTTTTGTGACCGCATTCCCGGTTGCATTACATTCATACATACCTGTGCTATCCAGTATTAGAAAGGGATGCCCTAAAATAGGCCCCATCTTAATACCAAATCACAAAAGCAAATAGGATTCGGTTAAAAAGTTACTGATACGCATTTCGCCTTCTGTACACGGCAAAATGCATTTTACCGGTCACAAACGGCCCAATGAGCTGTTTGCGACCGGTAAAATGCTTCGTATATCTGTCCCTTTATTTTTGTCATTCTTCTCTGTTTATTGGCTAAGTGTGGGATTCTGGCAAACCCGGAGAGTCCGACCTTTTTTATTATGGTATAGCATCATGGTTCACTGCTGTATGTATTTTAATTATGCTTCGATGGGCTACATTTGCTGATAAACAGATTAGCTTTGTTCTTGTTCATTTGAATGCACAGTAAATTCATTGCTTAAAAATCATCTAAATGCAAATTCACAGTTGCAACTGCAGCTAAAAATAACATCACCTATAGCCTTTTCCAAAGAATGAAAAAACATTAAAAACAAAATCAGTGCAGTGCAGGAAACAAACACAAAACTCCTTTTAGTAAGTGGGAAACTGTGAGGATGCGTTGTGGGGGTAGCCGCCAATGCAAAGAGGGTTTTTTGGGGGGCGGGAGGAGATTTTTGTACATTTTAGACTAGGCATCCTGGCGCAAACATAGGGGGGTGGTATTTTTGGGACGCCACAGATTTCAGGAGCATAAACTACAAAAATAGTTTCTCCATCAGTGCTGTGTATGTTACATACAATAATCATGTTCGTGAGTAGAATCTGGTGTGTGAGAGTCTCATCTGCCTTGTCGAATCCCCATCCATCTATCATGATGTCAGTGACACTGGAGCTGTGCCTGAAATTGGCACAGCTGGACCACCGTCACCGTGCATGTGTCCAATGGAGACAAACCCCCCTATATGCAATTTTACCAACATAAACATTGTTACTAACACAGTTTCATGCTCGGGTCCTTAAAATGCTTTGCTACTGCAAGGGCTGGTCTGTTGGCAAGCTGATGGTGTAACTTGCGGATCCTGCCAATGAAACAAAAAGAGTGATGTCTTTGAGGTGAGGCCAGTCTTCCCCATCCTGCCGCACCACTACGAGTTCTGTACTGTCCCTTCCACCCAGAGAGAGGCCATCGGCCTGCACCGCCCCTCTTCATCCGAACACCCCTACCCTCTGTGTTTGATCATTCGATGCTCTACTGTGAAGTTGTGTCATGTAGCACCTGGAAGCTGGGTCTAGTGGCTCAGGGGACTTATGGATGCACTGCAGTCAGCTTTTCATCTTTCTGAGGTCGATAACATGAGTACCATTGAGATGTGTAAGAATGCATTTCTTTTATTAAGTGGCACGAGCTGGACAGACACATTTCAAATTGATTTTATGCTAAGCTTAGATCCACCCTAGATTTCCAGGGTGTTCACACACGTTATGGTTACATAGACTAGATCAATGTACCACTCATTATATAGCCTGTTTTATATTGAAATTCTAGCATGGATCAGCCATCCTGGACCAACACTGATAAAGGAAGCCTTCCACCGTTAATGCATGCCCGTGTGCAATCTTGTTTTGTTTAGTTCCTGGTTATGCACAGGTTCCACTCCATGCACTTGTCTCTTCGGGTCTGGGATTCTGAATGTTGGCAATGTAATGCTTCTGATTGGTCCCCCCCCAGTCTTCCCTCCTTTGCAGTTCGCCGCTTGCTAAACAAGCCAGAAGGAGCGAGAGCACAGCAGCATCACATGTCGCATCCTGTATGCATAATCAAGGAGCGATTGGCCTCCCGGGCTTGCAGAAGGAGGCTAAATTTAGTAAGTGGGTTAGGATGGAGGCGTTCACGATGGAAGTATGGAGCATAGTGAGGAATGAGGGCGAGGGTGCTCTCTGGGGGAGCTGGGACGCAGAGACTGAGATCTGGAAATCCTTGAAGGCTGGGGGAAGCTGAGAATGTCCACACCTAAATGTACGAGGGTGGCCCAATAGCAAGAGTCAGTGAGAGGAGACAGATGGAGAGGGGATTTGAAAGCAGAGTCCCAGAGACATTTTTAGGAGCTTAGGATAGGATGGCCAGAGGTTGGAACAGGCCAAACATAGAAGTAGGACTAAAGGGTGGCCACTAAATGGAACGCGCATATTTGTTTGTAGATTTATTTATCATCCATGAGGGTATCCAGGCGCTGTCCATGGGCATGGGGTGATTGAATGGTTTGCCCAGAATCGCAGGATGTTGTGCCAATGCCGAGACTCGAACCTGGATCTCCAGTACCCGGGTCGGCAGCTCTGGCCACTGCGCCACATCCTCTTGCAAAAAGAGTTTGCACGTGTGCGCACACATGCATTCTCACACATGCAGTGACTTTCAAACAATCTGAAAACTGTTCTGAAGCTTGCGGTTCAAAACTGCATTCCCTACTAAAGCTCTGCTACTTTTACAGTAGTAGCGAAGCAGATAGATATGTCACTTTTACCCATAAAGTACGCTTGACACATTGATAAGTACGGTGAACCTCGAGTATGCGGCGTAATGATGGGCAGCACAGACTCATTTTGAATGTTTTAAACTCTTGTTCATTTGAAATCTTTTTTTACAAAATGTCTTTTTTAAAGCATAAGCTCTGGCAATGTAACATGACCTGCAGTTCCCTTATTCTTTTTGTTATGAGCAAGAACTGAGGAGCTGACCTCCTGCTGCATTGCCTGCAAAAAAAGAGAAAAATTACTTAAATAGTTTTGTAATTTAACCATTTAGGGCCTCATGTAGGAAAATAATTTTTACCGGTTCTTAAATACCGAGCCGTACCGAATCGGTAAATTAGAATCGGTAAGTTATATGTAGGTAAAAATTCGGTAACAGTTACCGATTCGGTAACATTCGGTAATCACGAATCGGAATCCACTGAATCGGTAAATACCGAGGTGGTATTTACCGAATCGGTAAATACCGAGGTGGTATTTAGCGAATCGGAAAATACCGAGGATACTACCACCTTCCCTTATCTAAGTAGCAAATAACATAATAATGCTACAATAGAAGGTCTCTTAGGCCTCAATAGGGGACCCCATACCTCAAAAATCAGCTTAGTGAAATCACATCACAGGAGCATCAGGAGCCTTCTCGCAGGAAGGCTCGTCTTCGGTCTGAATAATAAACATGACGTCTGTGATATGAAAAGCACCAACTTGCAGGTATTTGCAGCTGCGCGTGTGTCATGGCTAAATAGTGGGTCGAACAACCTAGACTGGAAAACATGCATTGTGTAAAATTCCAGACTGTGTGGCACAGCATGTACAGACCAAGGTCGCTGCGCAGAGCTTGGGATGGTAACAACAGATTGCACTCGTCTGAAGGAAGTCTCGAGTCAGCAGTTTATTCAAGAAAGAACATGTAAACGCAGTGTCGTGTGCAAAGACAAAAAGATGGCTACATAACATTCAACGTGGTTATGCTAACTGAACAATGTATGTACGGATTCAGGGAGAACTCACTACACGCCCCCTTGAGCGAAGCAAGATGTAATAGGCAAGAAAAGAGAGAACGCAGAGTTCAGTTTCGTCAGAGCAGAACAAGGCGTAACCAATGCAGCGCCAAAGTCCTAAAGTCCAATTAATAGCAGCATAATATTCCAAAAAACACAATGCAAGTATAGTTAAAAACTCAAACCGACCATCAGGAAGAGAAATAAGAGAAATAAACGAAATAAATCTTGCGCCAGGGTGCTGTCCAGTAGCACAGGCGCAATGGACGACAATCCAGTTAATCCATGAATGTATAGGCAGCATATGTGGCCACGGCTTCCAACAAAAAATCGTTTGCAGGGCCACTGAAAGTCTCAGCCATCCAATTAAGTAAAGAAAAGGAACATACGTGTTCTCCAACCAACGGAGCCTCTAGCACAATCAGAGGGCACCCGGAATGTTCCTCCAAATAGCTCATAGACAAGAAGTCGTAGGCTGCCGCTGAGATGTCCCAATTACCCAGGATACCATGCGCCGCACCACACGCCATGATCCGGACACCAGAACAGGACAACTCGTGAGACACTAAGGGCCTCATCAGTCGATCGAAGTCCGGCACCGGAGACACCATGTTGGTCAAGCACAAATCCAGAGGCCATTCGAAGGGACAATCCAGGCAGTGAAATACAGGTTGTACGCAGGTGAAGTAGGAATACCTGAAGGATAAACCATAAGCCAGGCTCAAAGTCGCCAATGGCAAGGTACCATAGTAGTCAAGCATCCTATCACGAAGAAGATGCAGACGGGACAGGTGCTCGTGTGGCACAGAAGGAGCAGCCATTCCGGAGTATGAAACGGAGAAGCAGCACACCTGCCACTAGCGCCAGGAGCAGCGGGACACCTCCAAAGATGCTCGAGAAAAGTGAATGAACAAATGCCGGAATTACACCAAAAAATAGTTTGGAAGGAGGTCACGAGACCCGAGGCCACATGTTTCAAAAAATGAGCCAGGGCGGTCGTGGACGAGGCATTGAAAATAGTTTGGATCAAAGAGCCGAAATGCAGGGGGAGGTCAGTATTCAGAGGCGCCTGTACCTCAGTGCGCGTATTAGCAACGTGAAGGACAAATGTTTAACGAGAGGAAGTCAAAGGCACCTCTTTGTGGGACAATAGCGCTCTATTCTGCTCAACTTGTTGAACTCTGCTTTCAAGGTTGGAATCGAAGGCCAGATGGAAACATCCAGCCGCACATGCGGGGGTGGAAAAAGAACAGTATTGCAGCAGACAACTTTATGCGAGACAGTTATGTACGGGATTCCCACTCACATCCCGCAGCAAGCTCCATTATTCAAAATTAAATCTATACCGTTTGCAAGCACAGTGAAAGAAGGCGTAATCACAGCCACAGGGATACCTCGTAGTACGCACGCAAAAATCTGGGCTTGTACATTGCATGCGCCGTGTACTTGCATGTGCCTATTGTCTCGTGTATGAATCCTAGAGGAGAGAGTGCTACAGCTATTATCTATAACGGCTTAAGCCTTCTCCATGTTTGCTTGGTCAATAGCTCTCAATCTGGAAGCCGCCTCACTGTGCGACAACTTGCAGACTTCGTTGTAAATAGCATACGCCCACCTTTTGGTTCTGCCACCCACAGGACCATTCACAAAATCATTCCATTCGGTATGCACATTGATGGAGTGGGTGGACTTCCTGATCCTGTAGATGTGCTCTGTGTCAGCTGGTGGACAGAGTGGGATGTGTGTACCATCAATGCAGCCAATGAAATGGGGGAAGAAATTCCTGAAGGAACGTGACAGGCAACTCTGGGATACCCCACCCACCGCAGCTATCACCACCTGATAACTGCCGGATGCCAACAGATGTAGGCTGCAGGGCACCTGCACATGTGGGGGTATGGCGTGCGCCCTTCTTATTGGATGGTCCAGGAGTGGGTGTAGGTCCCTGATTAAGTCCATGATGGTTTCGGGGTGTAGCCTGTACCTCTCATGTATCTCTGCATCAGTCAGCTGGAATAGTGTGATGCGCTGTCTGTAGATTTGTTCCTCCCGTCGCCACACCCTCAGTCCTGCTGCCTGTAGACGTAGGCGCCTTGCAATGACGTACATAGCGGCCATGTTGTCCACGCTGTTGCATTTTGGGATTGCTTATCTGCACTGTTGATGGTTACCACCTGCTTTCAATCCGTGTTAATTACCGACTCTTATTTACCGATTTTCCTGGATTTCTTAATTACCGAGTGCTCCTACATGTCATTTTAATTTTTACCACTTCATATTTACCACTTCATGTTTACCGAATCGTTACTTATGTATTCGGTAAATCTGATTCGGTATTTTGGAATTCGGTAAATATGAATCGGTATTTACCGCCTCATATTTACCGAAAAGTGGTTTTTGGACTCCTACATCTCACTTGTCTGAATACCGGTCGGTAACGGCATATTTACCGAATATCGGCCGTTACCGACCGGTATTTGGCTACCTACATGAGGCCCTAAGTGCGGGTGTCGGCTAATAGCCGAAACCCGCACTTCCTCCACTGTGCATCTTTCCGCCATTGGCTGACACTGGGGAGGAATATAATGATTCCTTCATTACATTTTAAACTTGGGCTGCTAGGGAAAAGTATCTTGAGCTGTTTGAGTCTTTTTTCCCTTTAGTGTAATGACGATCAGCACTCAGGGTGCGCTGACTTCATTACACTAAAGTGTAAGAAAAACGAGACAAAGGACTTGTTTAACTTTCACTGCATCAGTGCTCGGGGGCATTTCTCAACCCCCTGGCATTAACTGGGGTAGAAGAGGTATTGTTGGGGAGGGGAGAAACTCTCCTTTCTAATATCTCTGCCCAGTGGATCCCTGTTTGAGGACTGTCATAGGAGAGCGATGCCCAAGCAGGCATCCACCCACCAGACACCAGGTATTTTGGGGGAGCGACCCCTTGGGCACGGGCTTATCCCCCCTACCCCCATACCCGATCAGTAGTCTTTCAGTCCCCCATGGGGAGGCGGTTACGGGCAATTAGCCCCGATCACCCCCCTCGCTTGGGTGGCAGAAAGTCCACTTGACACCAGAGTCTATTTTTAGAATAAATATTGGAGTGGGGACTGCCCACTATGGGCATGACCATGTCCTCTCCCCAAAAAACTATTGTGACACTCTTTATGCCCTCCCTGGGAGTCAGATGGGGTCATTACCCCCGATTTGCCCCCCCCCCAGGAGGGCGGAAAGCCAACTAGGCATCAGGGATTTATTTTTTTAATATCGGGGTGGAGGCTGACCAGCATGGCAATTCCCCCAACCTGAAAAAAACTATTGTGAGAGTCTTTATGCCCTCCCTGGAGGGTAGATGGGGTGATTACCCCCAATTTGTCCACCCCCACAAGGGGAGGGCAGAAAGCCAACTAGACACCAGGGATTTGTCTTAAATGTAGGGGGATGGCCACCCCAACAAGAAGAGAGACAGTCTTTCTGCCTATCGGGGGTAGGTGGAAGGAGGTAATTGCCTCCAATCTGCCAACTCCCCGGGAGGGGCTGAAAGCCCACTAGACACCAGGGTTGATTTTTTAAATAAATCCAGTGGTGGGAGCTGCCCACTATGGGGATGGCCATGCCCCCCTCACAAACTATGGTGAGTCTTTCTGCCCCCCTGTAGGGCAGATAGGGGTGATTAATCCCAATCTGCCCCCGGGGACAGAAATTCTACTAGACATCCGGGGATGTACTGGGGCGGTAATATGTCTTAAATTATTGTTTTCAATGAGACGGCACTATGAAGGTTTAAGCTTTCCATTTTTGTTTGTGTGCGCACTTGCGCCTTGATAAAGTTTTTTGTATGTTGAATTACTTCATGCAAAGGATGAAGTTGCTTTAAGTTCCATGTATATTATCATTTATCTGGTGATGAAATATCGCTTGAATCAATTGCCATATGATTATAATTGTAATGTCAAAAAACGCAATGAATGAAGATGAATTTAAGTATGTTATCTATGTCTACGGCACGTGACCGGCACTTGCGTTTTAAATACAAAAAAATAACACAGTCTGTTGCCCGTGAGAAAGGAGTGACTTGTAACTCCGAAACGCGTCGGACCTGGTGTTAATAAACACGCATTCTATAGTGGCCTCGGCTCCAGTGTTCTTTCGTCCCGTGAGGGGAAAGTGAGACGCAGCGGTTTCGAGTGGATTTGTTGTGGGTGGCTACCCCTGCCGAGTGCCCGCCGTACAAGTGGCTTGGGAACAGCCAACATAATTTTGGAATATATATATATATATATATATTCACTGAAAAAACCATAGGTTTCAGGCCTGATTTAGTTAGGAATTAGCATTTAAAAAACCTTTGAAATTCACTGAAAAAACCATAGGTTTCAGGCATGATATAGTTAGGAATTAGCATTTAAAAAACCTTAGAAATTCACTGAAAAAACAATAGGTTTTAGGGGTGTTATAGTTAGCTGGACATTTCACTCGAACAAAACCATTGAAATTCCTCCGATATAGTTAGTTGTGCTAACTACATCTCGCGCGCCCGCAATCCACTGCTGATGATGTCACATATTACATCATTCATGACATGGTCAGTGACACCGTGAGCCCCCCCGCATATACTATCTTCGAGCCCGGCCTCCTGGCGGTCCCTGGGGCAGTGTGGGGGGGATTGGGACCCCCACACCTTTTTTTTTTAAATTATGCCCTGGGATTTGGCCCCCGGGGGCAAATTAGCATATTTAGCGCGAGAGCCCGCGCTGAATTTTTATTTTTTTTCTGGCCGAAATTCGCGCTGGGTGCGCGAATCTTGCTGATTTAAAATAATATATATATCTTTTTGTGGCCCTGGGGGTCCTTGTGGGACCCCCTGAGCAGGCCTAGGGGGTAAGGGTGTTTCTACCCTGCCCCCTTTTTGCGTTTTTCTCGTTTGTTTTTTAGGTTTCTTGTGCCTCGGTTCTACCGAGTCACAAGATGGCTGCCAACACTTCCTGATCTGGAGTGTTGACAGCCAATTAGAATACAGCTCGTGCACGGCAGGGTGCGGGCTGGGTGCGCATAGGGTGCGCGGATCCTCCGAGGCCATAGATATATATGTACTTTTAACTCTAATTTTCTCTGGAACTACTGAACAGATTTACACCATTTAAGCAAAAGGCACAAGTCTTAACTGAGGACTACCTTTTTGCCAAATTTGGTGTAATTCCGTTCAGCAGTTCGGGCTGTAGCTGCGGCTAAAGGTCCTATGGGAAAATGCATCGGGAAAACGCGTTTTGGAACCTCCCTTTTTTCTCGGCCCCCGCTTGACGAATCACTGTGACATTTTCAGGATAGGAGCAGCCCGGAGCTAGCCAAAAGTTTGGAAAATTTGCAAAGATTTGTCAATCGGCACCAACGTTATTCCACATAGAATATTGCGGATGTCCTATGGAAAATAGGTCCTAACTATATCTACCTACTGGCGACTGCCAGTAGGTGATATATATATATATATATATATATATATATTCAAAACCCTTTTAGGCATAGAGTGACGCATAAATTATGCAAAAAAGAAGCAGAAAACTCTGGGTAGTTCTCAAGATTAGGTGGAAAGCAGCTCCTGTATAGAGCACCCTCAGTGGTAATGCCACTGTGCGAAATGTGTGACTGTTTGGAAGGGAGTCAGAGGGGTGAACATCCCGCTCTTACCATCCAGAGGAATAAACGTTTGAGGTGGTGTACGTTTACTGTGAGCACTGGCAATTCATTTATGCACATGGCAATGAGGACAGTATATCCATTATAAGCAATGCAGGTACGATGTAATTAACAGCAAAAAAACTGTGCTAAAGAGAATTTATTGAAATTCCTCGCAGAACTTACCATAACCTGTACAGTGCATTGTGGGACTTGTATTTCCATCTGAAGGTCATGTGACTTTACATAGTTAAACCAGCACAACACTGGTGATGCATAAATTATGCAAAAAAGAAGCAGAAACCTCTGGGTAGTTCTCAAGTTTAGCTGGAAAGCAGCTCCTGTATAGAGCACCCTCAACACCAGCGACACTCTAAATTTGCTCACCTCAAATGTCTTCTTTTCTATCAAAGTCTTTAAGCATAGGATTAGAACAGTGCCATCCCCGCCGAGATAGAAAGGGACAAAGTCTTTTGTCATTCCTACAGCAAAGTCCTTAAGCATACAATTAGCACAGTGCTATCCATTCCGAGCTGTAAAATAGCCAAAGCCTTTTACCACTACAGGCACAGTATTATAGCTTTAGATTGGTAAAATACCATCCAAGCCAACATGAAATGAGTAAAACCAACCACTGACACATGTTTTGCTCCCATAAGAGCTCTTCAGAGAAGCATCGATTCGTCCAGACTCAAGGGTGCACCTAGTATCAGTCAAAACTAGGGGTGGGCGGAATTTGCTGAATTGCGTTACGCAAATCTCCGCGAAATGGTAAAAAATCTCCGCGAACACGCAGAACTTCCGCGAACACGCGGAATTGCTTGTTCACGATGCTTTTTTCCTGTTCACAATTGCTGTTTGCGTGCTCGGGGAGAAATATCTCGCGAACACGCATTTTGAGAACGCAAACAAGCAAAAAGTTCGCGAAATCGCGGAAAGCAGACTTGTGAGCAATTTCGCGTTCTCCGCGGAACGCGAAATTACGCAAATTCCGCAAATTCCGCGAGCGGAACGGAATTTACCGCCCAGGCCTAGTCAAAACAAAACCCTTTCAGGCATAGAGCGATGCATAAATTATGCAAAAAAGAAGCAGAGAACTCCGGGTGGTTCTCAAGTTTAGGTGGAATATATATATATATATATATATATATATATATATATATATATATATATATATATATATATAATATATTATATATATATATATTTATATATATTCTCATTGAAAAAACAAAGGCTACAGCGACCTTATAGTTAGACTCAGTTTTCACTTGTACAAAACCAGTGAAATTCAGCTGCTATAGTTAGTGAGCTAACTATAACTCGTGCCCCCACAATGCACTGCTTATGACTTCAAATATTACATCACTCATGACATGGTCAGTGACATCACTGATGACATCACTTGTTCTATAGGTTTTCTTTAAGTAGTAATGGCGTTTGCAGAGTAGTGGAGAAAGGGGGCAGGCTTTTGATTAGCTCTCAGGAATCCTGCTGTGTCGGACTTACAGAAAGTACAAGGAGGACTTCTTGGCCCCAAGGTCCCTCAGCATCCAAGAGGACTTCATTTCCCAAACAGTAGTGCACAAGGAGATGCGTTTGCAGAGTGGTGGAGAAATGGGGCATGGCCTCCGAAGACCTCTTAGCAATTCCGCTGTGTGGGACTTACTGGAGGCAACAGGAGGGGTTGTTCTCCCCCAAGGACCCTCAGTAGCCAAGGGGACATCATCCTCCAACTAATAGTGCGCCAGGCGGTGTGTTTGCAGAGTGGTAGAAAAAGGGGGCAGGCCACAAAGACCTCTTAGCAATCCTGCAGTGTGGGACTTACTAAAGGTGAGAGGAGGGGTGGGAGGCCCACAGGGATGACCTTGGGGGCCAGCAACTCCTCCTGTGACCTCCAGTAAGTCCCAAACAAAGCGATTGCTTAGAGGTTTTCGGAGGCCCTTTATCCACCACTCTGCAAATGTGCCTCCTGGTGCATTGATGGTTGGGGGATGAAGTCCCCTTGGCTCCAGAGGGTGCTTGGGGACCAACAAGCCCTTCTGTTACTTCAAGTAAGATCCACATAGTGGGATTGTGGAGAGGTTTTCAGAGACCATGCCCCCTTTCTCCACCCCTCTGTAAAAGAGCCTCCTGGTGTACTGATGGTTAGGAGATGAAATCCCCTAGGCTTAAGAGGGTCATTGGGGGCCAAGTAGCCCTCCTGTTAACTGCAGTAAGGCCCACACAGTGGGATTGCAGAGAGGTCTACAGAGGCCACGCCCCCTTTCTCCACCACTCTGCAAACGCGCCTCCTGGTGTACTGCTAGTTGACAATGAAGTCCCCTTGGCTCCAAAGGGTCCTAGGGGGGCCAACTACCCCTCCAGTAAGTCCAACACAGCTGGATTGCTAAGAGGTAGTTGAAGGCCACCCCCCCCTTTCTCCACCACTCTGAAAACGCACCTCCTGGCACACTACTGGTTGGGGGAAGTAGTCCACTTTAGTCCTGAGGCCCTCAGGAGCCAAGGGGACTTTATCCCCCAACCAACAGTGTGCCAGGCAGCTCGTGTACAGAGTGGTGGAAAAAGAGGGCGTGGCCTCCAAAGAACCCCCGGGAGGCTGATGGGGTAGTTACCCTGATCTGTCTCCCCGGAGGAGGCAGAAATGCTCAAGCACAGAGGCTATTTTCAAAATAAATATAGGGGTGGGGGCAGTCATGGCCCCTCAAAAAAACTATGGTGACACTCTTTCAGCCCCCCGAAGGTCAGATGGGGTGATTATCTCAATCTTCCCCAACAGGGGTGCAGAAAGTCCACTAGACAACTAACCATGCCCCCTCACCAACCAGAAGACAAGCAGCCTTTCTGGCCCCTCGGGGTGGGAAAGGGTAGTTAACCCTAGCTGGCCCCCTTAAGGGAGCAGAAAGCCCACTAGATGCCAGGGTCTATAATCAAAATAAATATAGGGGTGGGGGCTGCCTACTATGGGTATGGCCATGCCCTCACCACTACCAAAAATATGATGACAGTCTTTCTGCTCCCCGCTGGAATTGATTATATGGGTGGGAGCTGCCCACCATGGGAATGGTCATGGGGATTGAAGTCCCCTTGCAAGGGCTCCCATTGACCTCGGTTTGATCCGTTCCTGTTGCGGGCACTCATCCCAGCCACACAAGAGGCACAGCATTTTTATCAGTACAAGTGGGGTAATGCTGGGTGGTAGTATTTTTGTGGATTCCTGTGGATTCAAGAATTTTCCAGCACAGGAATGTGAGGAAAGTGTGTTTTTTTAGTCAAAGGTTGAGGTTTGCAAGGGATTCTGGGTAAAAAGAAACTTGCTGAGAGCCACGCAAGTCACCCCATCCTGGATTCCGCCAGGCGTCTAGTTTTATAAAATGTGCAATTTTGGTAGGTTTCCCTATGTGTTGGTAGATCTAGGGCACAAAATCCACAGCTACCCACTTTGCAAAAAAGGGTACGTTTTGAGTGGAAACATGTGATGTATCCATGTTGTTTTTTGAGCCGTTCCCTGTCGTTCCCTGTCGTGGGCACTAGACCTATCCACACAGGCGAGGTGCCATTTTTATCAAGAGAACTGGGGCAATGCTGGGTGGAAGCACGTTTACAGCTCCCCGCAGATTCCAGATCACAGAAATATGAGGAAAATGTCAAAGTTTGAGATTTATTTGGGATTCTGGGTAAGAAAAAAAGCCTGGTGAGAGACATGCAAGTCAGACATGCATGCCAACCCACCCTTGATTATCCCATGTGTTGAGTTTTCAAAAATGTGAAGTTTGCTGGTTTCCCTAGGTGCCGGCTGAGCTAAGGCCTAAAATTCACAGCTACCCACTGTGCAAAAAAAGCATCAGTTTTCAATGGAAAAATGCTTACATGTTATGTTTTGATCAGTTTCCTTTCGCAGACACTAGGCCTACCCACACAAGTGGGGTGCAATTTTTATTGGAGGACATGTGGAAGCATAGAATAATGGAACATCTGAAATTACTAATTGGATTTTGATGCATTTCTGCATTCCAAATGTAAGCCAGTGTGTAAGAGAGAAGACATTTTGAAGAATATCTTCCAAATCATGTTCTAGTATGTGTACCCACAAATTCAGAGATGTACAAATAACCACTGCTCCTAAACTTCATATCTTGTGCCCATTTCAGAAATTCATAGGTTCATTGATACCCACCTTTAACTCTACATATTTTGCCATATCATTTGGTCTATACTCAGTACACATTGAAAACCCATTGCACAATGCAGCTTAGTTGTTGGCTCTGGGTACCTTGGGTTCTTGGAGAAGCTGCAAACCCTAAATATCTCTGCAGAAAGAAAGATTTAGTATATGGAATGGCAGTTTGATTTTCTAAATCGGCCATTTTGACAAAAACTTAGAGGTGAAAACGTTGTCACAAATGGCAATAATTTTCTATTCCTTTTCAGTATTTCTTTATTTCAACAGTTTACTTTGGAAAAACCTTGAGGGATCTACACATATGATCCCTTTCTAAATTTGGAGTTTTGTCTTCTTTTCAGAAATCTATAGCCTTTCTGGATCACATACTGGTTTGCACCATAAACTGGACGTAGGTTGAGTGAACTTAAAATCGGAAAAATGGGCTACCTGTTTGAAGAATGCCAAAACTGTGGTAAAACAATTAGTTTTTTTTATTCAGCTCTGCATGTTGCTGAAATCTGGGAGGATGGTGACTTTGGCACAGCATACTTTTTTATGCCATTTTCAGGAAAAAAACAGACACTTTTATCCAGAGCACATATTTCCTATATTTCCATTAAAAAACTCAAAATGAAGCTGTATTTTGCCTATTTTCTCAGTCCCCTCTAGAAGAATCCACAAACCCTATGTGCTTTTAGAATCCCCAGGGTGTTGGAAAAAAGGACATACATTTGGCATGAATACCTTATGTTGAAAAAGTTATCGAGCCCTAAGAACAAATTACCCCAAATAGCCAAAAAAGACTCAGCATGGGGGAGGGGGGAATACCCCAGCAGTTAACTGGTTAAAGGTGTCTGTGAAAATGAGGGTGCATTCAACATTTCAATGCTGCTGCTCAGCCTCACTCAACCCTCTTCCCAAAAACCTGGACTGGATTTAAAATTGTGAAAAGTATTGGGATGCCAGGAGAGTCCTCCAAAAATCAGGACTATCAGAAAAATCTGTGATGCCTGGTCCCCCTAGCTTAGGAGATCAGCATTTGTGCTGCCGAATGCCAAGGTTACCTAAACCAAGGATGTCTATTTTTGATTGCATCTCAAGCTTCTATCGTCCACCGACCTACGCTTCCTTTCTCCTCATTTCACTCTTGTAGGTTCTTTAATATTTTTGCTTTCTTCCCTTGACTCTATTTTCCTGTTGTTCTCTTCCTCGTTCTTTGTCTCTCTTCTGCCTTTCTCTATCTGCCTATCTTTGGCTCTGCGTCGGATTATGAACAAATTGCCCATTCTACAAAAATTGCTGCTGGTGTACTTCATCTGGAAACACAAGCACAAATTGAGCACTGTTTTTAAAGCAAATGAAAAAGTTACATGTCAAGCTAAGAAAGGTAACAAATTCACACACAATCAACTGGCTTTGAAAGCTAGGTTTATAACTTTGGAAAATTAAATTATGCCAGTGCAATTCAGGAATTTTAAATTCCAGAATAATCACGAATGTTCCCTGCATTTCGCATAAAGCCTTACATCGTAACTAACCAAGGTACCGGGCAGAAAAGATTAAAATACCAGGAGGCAGCCTCTCACTTAGAAGCGCAAGCTGTCTCAGGCTAGAACCCCCCAGGTTCAGAAAACAAACAACCTACACACCCTCTTTCCTCTTTTTCCGGATCAGCTCCAAGGATTTGAAACTCCCTACAATCCAAGATTCGGTCTAACCCATCGGTCCACGTCTTCAAAAAAGAGTTGAAAAAGATCCTAATGAACAGATTCCTCTCTTACAATTCATGACGAGCCTGTCCCCTGGGCTCATTGGCCTCTACAATACCTGTAATACTGATACAGGGCTAAAGCACTTCAATTCCCATTGCAGATCACATAAAAATTGTCCCCTGGGTACCTGAAACGGAACCGATGCAAAGCAGAATCATGGAAAATTACTCTGGAGAACCTATTCTAATGGCATATAAAGAATGGAGATCATCTATTTATAACTGTTACAACATACCACGTCTTGCTGGAGTTCTGAAAAGTTATTTGTTTTTATTATATGTTCTTTGTATGTATCAGATCTTCATTTATTCTTTATTTATCATTTGTACAGCGCTCTGATACCCTTGAGTCATGCTCGCGCTTTATAAACCACCCAAAAAAAAAGGTGGAATTATCACATGGCAGAGACTGGTTCACGCAGCAAAAAGTCTCTCTCAGAGAAGTTTTCTGCTTGGATCAGTCTCCCGTTGGTATCTCTGATGACTTTTATCACAAAGGACCTATGCCATGTGAAAAACGTTGTGCAAGATACCAACAAAATGGAACTTAGCTCTGAAAGAGTAATTTTGTGAAGCTTTCATGGAGTTTTACAAATTTAAACGGTTAAAAAATATGCAATATCGCTCACCTGTAACTAGGAAGCATCCTAAAAGGGCAGAAGATTTCGGACAAAATCAGTCTTACATCTGGAACACAAACTCAGTCTTACATCTGTCACACCTCTGCACCAGCAGAGCTCCCACGGTTTCATTGTCCTTGTCAGAATAGCTCATCCAATCCAAGATTTTGTGATCCTTCTAGTACTTGTACTCCTGTTTATCTGTTTATAAAATCAGTATTGAAAATAAAAAATTCAAAGAAATAGGATGGACTTAGATGAACCACCCACGCACGGATCCGGGAAATTTGAGGACACTATCAGACTCCTGTGTTTAGGTGTCTGCTTCAGCCCCTATGGCAGGGGCGGCTCCTCCTCAATGGGAGAGGAGAGTCGCCCCACTGCCTGGAGCAGAGCCAGCAATTTGAAAAATAAAACGAGGCTCTGCCATCCTTTTTTTTTCATGTGCCAGCTCTGATCCAGTTTGTGCATGGAGGGGTGGAGCATGGGAGGGGGGAAGAGGAGTGCTTGTGAACTTCCTAAGTACGCATATGTGTTTGGCTGGCCGTCTGAGGCTGACTAAAACACACATGCACACTTAGATTTCTCCAGCCTGGCTGCATGCAGCAGCAGAGCTGGAGAAACCGCACAGACTCCATGACCTAAGCGGAGCATCTTTCCTGCCCACTCAGGCCAGTCCCCGTGCTACTTTGCAGCATAGGGATTGGATGGCAGTCTGTCCCAGTGGCTTCTGGGACCCAGGAAGAGGCCAGCAGAAGCGACGCGTCGCAAAAGGCGGCCGGCAACGTCAGGTATGCTTTTTTAATTATTATAATTAACCCATCCCTCTGCGCTTGCTCTCCCCCGGGCTCCGCCCACCCACCCACCACCCTTTGTTAGTGACGGCTGCCACTGCCCTTTGGTACAGGTTCTACCGCTCAGCTCTAAGTCTTTGCATTTCTGTGAAACACCAGAATCACAAGGGCTACTCACCTCAGTTTTTAGGGGTGGAAGGTCATTAAATCAATGGAACAAGCTGTTTGTTTCTCAACAGAACACTCCTAAGGTTATCTGATCACTCAGCATTTCACCAGGACGCCATGGGTCCATTAAAATAACAAGGTATTTTGTTTCTGTTCAAATGACCAGATAACAATGGCATACTGTCAAGCAGAGATGGAGGCAAAATGTTGAAAGATGAAGATTTATTCGTAGTAAAAGGAAGCCCAACCAGCTACAACTCTTCCAGCACCGGGAGGCTCCAGGCAACTGACAACCTTGGCTCACAGTCCCGATCAGATGCTCTATTCTAGAACATCTAGATCATGCCGTGAGGCAAGGTATTCAAAAGACAACATAAAGAAACATATGCGTGCATGCAAGCACGCGGAAATATAGAACAAGCTTAATGAACACACCTTCCCCCTTTAATGAACAGAAAAAAGAAAAAAAATAATAATAAAAAAAAACACATTATCTTATTTTACAAGTTAGTTTCTGCTGAAAGATACAAAGTCAGACATCCAAATCGTTTTTTTCCGTGAGCGTTTATCAAGATCTTCAGTACATACAATATTGTTGGGGACATTGCTAACACTTGGAACAGATGCATGACTCTCAACTACAACTTCATCACCAAAGAAGTCTAGAGAATTTGACTCAGTGGTATTTAATTTGTCATTTGTGTCATCGTTTGTGTTCTCATACACTTTTTTGTCTGCTTTGAGAATAGCAATTCTACTCAAGCTCCAGACTTTGTTGTTGGATAATCTCACAGAGTTTTTTTAGAACTTCTTTAATTTCAAAAGGACCCATGAACTGACTCTCTCCCTTTTTTACTTTCCAGGGTTTCTTCACTTTAACAAGCATGCCAACCCTGACAATGAGGTCCTGTTTTGAACCCTTCTTTTTGTTGAAATACTCCTTATTGGTGGCATGAATCTGAGCAATTCTCTCTTTGACAGCTACCAAATCTAGGTTACATGAGGTAGAAGGAGATAACCATGAGGGATTGCGCTTGGAAGTCTACCTCTATCATGATTTCAAAAAGAGAACAACCAGTCATAACATTTGTGGTAGTTCTGTACATCTATACAGTTTTGAAAATTCCCATTTACCGTTGTCTACCCCAGCAGATTGTATGGCCCCCTTGAAGACTCTGTTAAATCTCTCAATAACACCATTAACACTGGGGTTATACAAGTAAGTGGTACAATGAGTTATGCCAACCCTCTTGAAGTATTCTTTGGCTTTATTGGATAAAAACTGGACACCATTGTCCATGATAAGGCGTACAGGTAGACCTTCTTCAGTGAAACTCTCATCCAGGAAGGTTAAAACAGAATCAGTATCAATTTTTCTACAATTTTGATAACTGGCCATCTTGAAAAAACATCTATAGCCGCAAGAATGAATTTAGAATTAGGTCCTACAGGTCCCATGATGTCCATGGCAGTAGTGTTCCATGGATTGTCAGGAATTATAAGGTCTCCCATGTTAGGTTTTAGAGTAATGAGTGACTTATCTGAATTGGCACAAGTAATACAGTTTCTCACAATACGTTCAATAAACATGTCCATTCCTGGCCACCAAAATCCATTCTTCACTGTTTGTTTCGTTCTTACTATACCACTATGACCTTCATGGCCATGTAAAACTATACAACGTCTTCATTTGCTAGGGGGAACGGCAGGGTCACCTCTTTTGAGTACACTGTCTATGCACGATAATTCATTTCTAACTTCCCAAAAACTTCTAAGCTCTGAATCGATGTTCTTTTTGTTGGGCCATCCACCCAAAATATAGCTTTCTACCTTTTTTAAAAGAACATCATCGTCAAATTCCTTGCGCCATACAGCTTGGTCAATAGGCATGGAACCATCATCATGTACTAAAGCAATTTGAAAGTCATCCCATTCATTGTGAACATCTTCTTTGATAGGTAGGGACATTCTGGACAGAAAGTCAGCAGTGACCTTTTCTTTACCGGGGACATAAACAATGGTGTAAATAAAATCTTGGAGACACATGGACATACGCACAATGCGTGCAGAAGCTTTTAAAATCCCTTCAGTGGTAAGCAAGTGTACTAAAGGTTTGTGGTCACTTCTTATTAAACATTCGTTACCCCAGACAAATGCTCTAAAATGTTCCAGAGCCCAAACGTATGCCAAGGTTTCCCTTTCTATAGTAGAATATTTTTCTTCTGCTGGAGTTAGTGCTCTGGAAGCATGTGCGATGATGCATTCCTTCCCAGATTTAGATTTTTGCGCTAGTTCAGCCCCATAACCCTTAGAACTTGCATCTGTGGTGATGATGCACATAAGTGAAAGATCAAAACCAGAGAGAGAAATGGCAACGCAAATAGCTTTTTTAACATCAAGAAATTCAGTTTCACAATCACTTGACCACACAAACTTATTTTTGTTCTTTACTAATTGTCTAATGTTAAATGTGCGACACGACAAATTGGGAATATACTTTGAGTAAAATTCAGTTAATCCTAAGAAAGATCTAATATCATCCTTGGACTTAGTATGAGGTGAAGCCTGTATAGCTACAACAAAGTCAAATTTAGCTTTTATACCCTCTCCACATAGCTCATGTCCAAGATAAGTTACAGATTTCATTCCAAATTTGCACTTTGAATGTTGTATGGTCAAACCATGGTCACTAAGAGCACTAAGTACATTTTCCAATGCTGAAATGTGTTCATCACTCCCAAAAACTAGTATGTCATCTTGAAAACAAATGGCATTTTTGCAATTATTTAAAATATCTTGCATGACACACTGAAAAACGGCCGCTGCGGACGCTAATCTGAAAGGCATTCTATTGCATCTAAAACACCCAAAAGGGGTGATGAATGCGGTAACATCTTTGCTCTTTTCATGTAGCTCTATTTGATGGTAAGCCGCAGATAGATCTATGGTGGAGAAAAATTTTGAACCACCGACAGTTGATAATATTTCAGAAATACAGGGTAAGGGAAATTGATCTACAACAATATTTTTGTTACGATGGCGCAAGTCTATGCAGTGTCTAATCTTGCCATTGGAACCTCTGGCTACTACTATGGGAGAAACCCATTCAGGTGATTCAATCCTTTCGATAACACTTTCTTTTACTAGTCTTTCAAGTTCTTTTTTATCTTCCTCACGTACAGCTATGGGAATGTCACGTGCCTTGTAAACTTTGGGACCTGCGCCCTCGTTTAAGCGTATTTTATGTTTGAAATTGACTAATTTGCTGATTTCTGTTCTAAAAACACTTGGAAATTTTGTTAACATTATGCTGCTAGTGCCATTTTGTTCATCAACAACCATGACAGGATCAGAGCTATTAGGGTTAAGGATAATATCAAGCTTACCTTGTTTAAACCAGCTAAGCACTGATGGATCTTTTTCAGAAACGTATAATTTAGCAGTGCATTGACGATTTTTGAATCTGAAGATTAGAGTTCTAAAACCAAGAATCTCAATTCTTTCAGCAGAATAACCTTCAGGATTGATATCTGGAATTTCTAGATTTTCACCTAACCTTCTTGCAAATTGGGATTTCCACACAGACTCATTTACAATGGAAGATGGTGAACCTGAGTCAGCGTACATATGAATGTTCACACATCCTATAGTCATATTGAAAACTGTTTTTTTTTTCACTAGAGAATTATCAATTTTGAAAATGGTGGGGTCAGCATCTTTGATATTGAGTACAAAATAATAACTATTGCTACAATCAGTATTATATTCTTCTTCATCACTGCCATCACTATGGTCAATACATTTAACTTTGTTATTTCTGCTTCCTCTGCAAGCTGTAGCAAAATCCCCAGTGACACCACAATTTCAACATTTTTGTTTAATTGCAGGGCAGAGTTTATAATTGGCTAGATGCTACTTTCTATTTCATCTATAGCATCTCCAATTATCTTTGTTATTATAAATTTTAACTTTAGAAGCATAAACTTGTTTTTTTCTTTTTTAACCTCTTCAGCGTGGCGCGGATTACAGCGCTGTGCTGAAGGGTTCGTGCGCGGGCGGAGCCATGGCAGAGCGGTTCCATCATCCGCACAGCGCAACCGATGCACATGACGGAACCGCTCCGTCATGCGCATCGAAGGGGTTAAATCTTCTTTTTTGTTTGAATGTTTAGTATTAATTTTTGCAACAGTTTCGTTATTGCTAGTGATATCATTACCCTTGACCTGTTTAGCACTTCTGCACAACATTTCAGACTTCTTCACAATACCTAAAATGCTTTCAAGATCGGCATCACCATTAATTTTTTTTGATTTCTTGATTGGATACGAAGAGGGAATCCATGAAGAAACGGAATAAAAAAAAAAGTAAAAAATAAATCTTCCTCGATGAAAGAGAACGAAATTGAGAACGAAGGTAAGCAATCGGAAACAGCAGTTTACGATGAAGAACTTGTAAATCTTGTTGCGGTCAAAAGGTTGCCATGGAAACTTGAAACTTGCACATGCGCAGCGTAAGGTAGCTTGCGCGACGTAACACGTAACACTTTGGTTACCTACTGAGGTAACGTCACTGACTTCAGGAACTGTTCCAGAGATGAAGTTCCACTGAAAGAATGGCGCCTTGGGTTCGGGAAAAGGAATGCCAAGTGTAACGCCGGTAAGTGGAACTCTGAAGCCTTTTAAGTAATAACAACCAGTAAGTAATTCCAGTAGGTTGTGCTCTTAGAAAGAAAGACTCCCAAAACGCAGACAAAGCCACGATGATAAAATCCTCCAATAGGGAAATCTTCCGTAACCGTCAGAGCAATAATAAAATAACAAATCCAGTAGAAATTTCCGATACAGATTGTAAAAGCTTGAAAACAGCGAAATAATCCGCTCCTTAAGTACCAATAGATAAAATTAATAAATGATGGCAAATTCAGGGCCTTGAAGGAGGATAAATGCGGTGCGAAATCGAATGTCAAAATAGGAAAAGTTGAAAAGCCAGGAAATGTGTAAAAAAAAAAAAAGAATTTTTGCATGGGAAATTCGTAAATGATGCTTCCTCCAGCTCGTCGCCAAATTGTCAAGTAGAGATGGAGGCAACATGTTGAAAGCTGAAGATTTATTCGTAGTAAAAGGAAGCGCCAGCGGTCACAACTCTTCCAGCACCGGGAGGCTCCAGGCAACTGACAACCTTGACTCACAGGCCCGATTAGATGCTCTATTCTAGAACATCTAGATCGTGCCATGAGGCAAGGTATTCAAAAGACAACATAAAGAAACATACGCGTGCATGCAAGCACACGGAAATATAGAACAAGCTTAATGTAACACATACATGAAATCAGAGATGAGTAAGAGGAAAGTCCAGTGCTGGAAAAATTGTGACTTGGTGAAACGGACTCATCTGCTAAACCTTTACATTTTGCCTTCATTTACATTACGTTTAATCAAAAAAGTTTAGTAAATAGAACCTGCTGCCCACAAGCTTCTTAAATTCGCAGATGCCACAGATCAACTCTTATTTGTGACTGCTGAAGTTTATGTTTTACAATCCTATGTCTATTTCCAGTTTTAAATAGCTCTGAAAACAAAATGCGGATTGGGGCTTAGTCGTCGGACACAATATTCAATTGTTTACAATCTCTAAGAAAGCCAAATTCTCAGAAACCTAAACTAGAAGAATCAGATATCAGGAATCCATGTTGTCTACATTTTGGATTTCCAGTTTATGTGAGATCAACCCGATGAACAGCTGTTATGTCAAAATACATTTGTCATGTTACCTTTTATTTTTCAGACACACCCTGATTAAACACCATTACCAATTTTTAGCTTGAGCTTCGTTTTATTCCCCTCATCTTCCTGCCTCCTCAGGGGCAAAATGCACGCCCCTGCTGCCAGTGTGATGAAGTGGCCCTGAAACCCTTCAGGGGGCGCCAATACTTCAAGGGGCCCTTAATCAGCCCAAAGCAATTAATATCTGTGATAGAAGTGAGTCTCAGGGGCCCCTCATCATGTTGTGCACGGTGGGCCCCATCATTTTGCGTAACAGCACTGCTCCTTCTTGTGTCTCCTCTTTGTGCCTTAAGTTTTTTGTATTTTTTTATTTATTTTTTTGGGCGTGTATTCCCATTTCCTTCTGTCCTATGTCCCTGGTTTCCTCCATCCACCAAAGCTCTCCTGACCCATCCCTGCTTTTCCCTTTTCACAGATGTATTTTTCAGGATGTGTGACAGGTTTTTCTACCTCGCATCAGTAAACCAGATCCCATGACCTCTGGCACATTCCTTAGCTTACTCACTACACATCTTCATAAACTCATCCAGACTCGGGTCTATAATGAGAATCTCAGGAGGGTTTATATAGTCATTTCTACTAATATCCTCATGTTCAACTCGATTGAACAAAACTTTCATTGAATGAATAATTAGAAGAACATTTTCTAGAAGTTTAGAACAACATAAAGTAGGGACTTCAAGTCTAGCTGAGATAGACAGCACTTGGCGCAGATGCAGGGCTTGCTCTTGACGTAAACCCACCTTCACAGTAAATTAATGCATATATAGACATATCCTAACCAGGGTCGGGCTGTAGCAAAAATAGACCCCGGCATCAAAATAGAAGTGACTCCATTAACGAAATAGAAAGTTAAAAATGTGGCCCAAGTTTGCAAATCAGGGCAGTTTTGGACTTGTAAAGACAAGCTGTATATGTGTTTTGTAAGATATGAGAGACTGCAAGCATTTGTGCTCGCTGCAGGCAATTTTTATTTTAATATTAGGGAAATCAATAGTAAAAACCCGACCAGACAGACAATAAAACGTCCAACCGCAGCCCAAAAATTGGCCCACACACTGACATGTCAGACCAGCCCGTTGCGCACTGCCTGATAGCCCTATAGGCCAGTCGAACCGTGATCTTAACGACCTGAGTCTCAACGATCTTCAAACACTGTTGCTGTCTGCAGGATACAGAAATCACCTTTTTGGTGCCCTAGCTCCTTATCTTTCAACAGTGGAAGGAGCTATCCTCAACCTATTCTGTAAATACCAATAACATGATGTAAAAGTAGTTCTAGTCTTGCAAAGTGTGCTACGTTTTGCAAACATATGCAATGTGCAAATAAACTGCCCAGCAATATTAAAATATATACAATTCATTTAGTGTCCCAGCACCCCAGGCACAGCAGTCCTGGCAATAAGGTGCAAGACAGTCAATGGATGAATTGAGAAGCAAAATGTTAAAGACATTTGAACAGAACAATGAATGAAGAGGGCTGCCCTTTCTCCCCAGTGTGTATATATATTATGTGAATTTATTATGGAAAACTTGAGGCTGGTAAAACAGCTAATCATATATGAAAGCCAGACCTTTGAAAGGAACCCCTTCATTGCTTGTAGGCCACCAAAATTCATCAATTACCAATAGTTGTGGGCTAAATATTTGTAAAAGAAGCAAAATCCGACAACAAAATAATTTTTGCTTGTAGAACACATTTTCAGGTTTTTTTGTGTACAAATTTGTTCTGTACATAACCATTTTGCAAATTTCATAAGCATTTCTCAATGTTCATAGAATTTGAACCCTTCCTACCCTACCCACGAACCACTACAAACCATTGAATAAATATGGTGTTTTTTTCACACATGAGAAGTGCAACAAAAGTGTTTTTTGTATATTTTAACGTCTGCGTTTTGTAGTCGACTGCTATGACCTCCTATAGCTCTATTGTGTCAGTTCATCCACCAAAAATCACAGTGCGCTGGATGCAAGAGAAGGTGTAACAGTTGAAATGTTTTATTACATGGTCTTATGTGCTTACTTGTGCCTTGACTTATAAGTGCGTCTTTCTTGTGACTTCTAGCCAGCATTTTTTTAAGGAAGCAAGATTTTTTTCTAGCTCGCTGTTTTCCAGTGGAATGGCTTACCCATCGGTCTTCTAAAAATCTCCCCTCATCTGTCTGATAGGACACGCATCAAGACGTTCTACTCTAATTGAGGGTGATTCCTTCGTCCTTTCTTCCAAGCCTGGACGCACCAGTGAGCCATATAGCGCAATAGAACTTAATTTTGATTGAAATGGATTTGGTGAATGGGGAAGCTCGTCCCATGTCCAATGTCTCATCGCCAAGAATAAAGCAAATGAATGGATGGGTGAACCAAAGATCAATTTGTGCATCACACATACAAGGCTACCCTAAAAACCCCTCAATCAGATGAAATACAGGTCGATTTCAGCTTTGCAAAAAAATCAATGAAGGGCTCAGCAAGTGGGAGACTCAAAGGCTTGGTACATACTGGAAGATGGGCTACTTAGTTCTCGATGACTATTCTATAATGCAAGCTGGCTAAAGGAGACAATGGAAGCTGCTCACTGAAGAGCGATGTATTTTATATTTTAAAAGATAAGAACATAAATTCGGATGACTTAAGCATCCAGCCTTGCACCCATGTTATGTTATGTTATGTTAACAATGATTTGTATAGCGCACAGACACCGATTGGTTTCCTGGCGCTGTAAAGACAGAGAACAGACAGAGTAGGAACCAGTGAGATTAGTAGTAGGCTTGTTGATAAAGCCAGGTCTTTAGGGATTTCCTGAATGATATGAGGTTGGGGCATAGCCGGATCTCGAGGGGGAGGGCATTCCACAGACGAGGTGCCAAAGCACCAAATCTGCAGCCACCCGAACGTTTACGTTTAAAAGATGGAGTTTGTAGAAGGCATTGTTGGGCTGAGCAAAGGCTACGGGACGGGGCATACTTTATAATGAGTTTTGTGATGAAGGTAGGGCTTTTACAGTGGAGTGCTTTAAAGATCATACAACTGACTTTGAAGGTACAGCGTTGGGCAATCGGGAGCCAGTGAAGATTTTTCAGAAAAGGGGTGGCAGAGTGCCATCTAGGCTGGTTTAGAATCAGTCTTGCTGCCTGATTCTGCACCATCTGAAGTCGTTTCAGAAGGAACTGGGGAAGGCCCAGATATATCGAATTAGCATAGTCTAGGTGAGAAATCATGGTTGCAATCACCACCTGTATCAGGGCTTCGTGGATCAGGAGGCGACGAACCTTCCGGATTTTTCTCATTTGAAAGAGACACTTGGATATCACCTGGCCTACTTGCGTTTTTAAAAAGAGGTCGGAGTTTAGGGTGATACCAAGTGTCTTTGCTGAAGATGAAGGGATGGGAGCTTGACCCATTTCTATTGGCCAATACTGTGGGCACCAGTATTTAACGCTGTCCCCAGTCAGGACCAGCTCGGTTTTTCCTGGGTTCAATTTCAGATGATTTTGGTTCATCCAAGCTTGGATGAACCTCATAGTTGATTGAAAGAAAGAGATGGACGAGTCTGAGTTGTCAATTGTGAATAGGAGCTGAAGGTCGTCCGCGTAGTTCAGCACCCTTACCTGTTTATCTCTAAGGGCTTGGATTAAAGGGGAGATATAGAGATTAAACAGGTGGGGTGACAGGGACGAACCCTGGGGTACACCACATGTGATGGCTTGCTTAGTGCCCGCTAAATCACCCAGGTGAACTGCCTGGGAACGATTTACTAAAAAGGACCTCAGCCAACCGGCTGCCGTGCCCCGGATGCCAGCTTGAGAGACACGGTCGATCAAGATGGCATGATCGACCGTGTCAAATGCGGCTGACAAATCCAGGGGCACTAGAGCCTGTGGAATGCGATTGTCGGCGCAGTCCCTAAGGATGTCCATTACTGCCACTACCACCGCCTCAGTTGAATGGGCTGGGCGGAAGCCCGCCTGATGTGGATCAAGGCAGTTAGAAGTCTCTATGAAGTTGGACAAACAATTGGCGACATGAGCCTCCAACACCTTGGCAAGAAAGGGAAGAAGGGAAATTGGACGATAATTTGCATTGCAGGTTGGATCTGCACCTGGTTTCTTTAATGCACCCATTATTCGACTGGGTTCATTGGAAGCTGCTTATTAAAGCACAATGTACAAAATGCATTTAAAGAAGCTTATTTTCGGATGATTTTGATATCCAGCATTGCACCCGTTGTTCAACTTGATGTTGTGATAAATATCCTTCTGAAAGTTATTCCACCCACTAGAATTTCAATTTCTTTATGACTGTGCAATCTTCTGCCACTATTTTAGGTGCTTCCTGTATACATTTTTTATGCCCTGGTGATGACCCTGCTTTAAATAACTTATGCCCAAGAGTCGAAACGTTGATGAATCAACATATGTTGACTGTGTTTTTAAGAATTTGATGCTGGTTATCAATACTCCCTTGATGAGTATTGACTTCAAACACTCTATTATCCCTATCAGCCACATGTATATTTTTTTGTACATAGCACGTATGCACTTTTTCACTATTGATCACTCTCACTACGTCATCACCTTATAGGAGCGCCTTATCTTTTGCATGATATAAGTAATGTATAATAAACACAAAAAATTGATATATATATTCATAATTTAGAAGACACATTATAAAAATGTAACTTAATACATTATTGAAAATCGACTCTTGAACGGGGATTTACTCTTTCTCTGTTTTGATACTATTGCTATGGACGTCAAGGGCTACACGTCCCCCTTAGAAACCTCCTTTTACATATTTACTGTCCAGCCCAGGTCCCTGGGTTACTGGGTTGCCCCTTTTTGTTCTAGAGAAATATTTCTGGGTGACTAGCAGATATAGAACACATTTTTGGTAGTCTAAATACAGTAATAGATTTACATATCTATTAGAAGTGTTCACATCTAAAAAGTTCTCTTAAGTGGTATAGATAAAAACCACAGATCTTGCCTTTTAAATAGTATGAATCTCCTAGAGCTTGTATTCATGCAGAATTATACTCAGATTGTTTTATTCAGTCATTCATTCTGATCTGTGAGCTAAAACACGTGGGAAAGCTGACTAGTAATGAGGCAGCAGGATAGTAGATATTTGTTGTGGATGAGTGAAGTTTATTTTTGCACCCTTCGCAAAGATTTGTGAAAAATTTGCAAACCTTCAAAATATTTCTGCCTCCAGACTTCCTAGTGAAAATCATAAACAATTTATTACAAATTGAACTGGATTTAAGTAAAAAAAAAAAATCAGCAAAACATACTTCGCAGTAAATAGTTAGTATTGATCTTATGCACATTGACACTGTGAACAGAACATTTTCTAAAATATCGATTTGTAGAGAAATACTTCACTATTGCTTCTCTCACACGGAATTAAGAAATTGAAGGCGCCCCCGGCATGTAGTAGGTGGGCGCCATTAGTCGCTCCATGGGCAGGAGCCAAGGTGGAGAGTCCTTCAGTGTCCCCACAATGGAGGGTCGCCCATGACATCATCGGGTGGCACCCAAGGGCTGCAACATATCAGGCCTCGCAAGGCAAGAGATCGGGCTCTTTTTCCGTTCACTGCACACCGGGATCCACCATACCGGATTCTCACAAGCCCTGGAGTTTCACACATTTAAAGATATTACAGAAAGGTGAGCACGGTAGATGGAGGGGCGCGGTGGAGGGAATTACCTTACCATTGGCATAGCCACAGATGTAGTGATGTTGATAGAACAGGAATAGCATTGTTGTCCACGGTCAAAGAGTTATTGTTTGATTTTCACTATGTTTTCATTTGGTCCTCGTTGAGATAGCGGCAGCACAATCCCGAGAAGGCGACTGGCATGGAGGCACTCCGATGTCTACAAAGTTCAACTATCAAAAGCAGCAGGGCTGGTGAAAGGCTCCTGTCACTTATGGTATCATTTGGAATCAAGCCACCACGTTGCTCAGTGCGTTACATGCTGACTTTTTATCTTTTTCGCTTACAGTTACAATTTCAAGTCAATCTACCTGGTAACTGTAATGTCATAGTACACACCTCCTGTACCATTCATAACCCTACAGAGTATCTGAATTTTATCGTTACGGTAGCAGGTTTAATAGGTAGAGGCAGCAGCGGTTCCTTTTCTTGGTTGAGTGGGAAGCCGGTCGACGGGTGAAGTACGTCTGGTAGTGTCCGTATTGCAGGCAGGGGGCGATGCCATAGATTTAACCTGTGTAAAAGAAACAATTGATGGACGGAATGCTGGACAATGCAAACATTCACCCCCAGTCACAAGGATCTGGTTTAATCCATCATTCTTTTGCTCACCACACCACCCCAGTTTGAACCCAGCCATCTGCAAATCAGTCTTGACCCTGTTCCTTATGGGAACAGTCCAGGCTGAACTGCCAAGCCAGGTTCTCCCTGGACCGGAAATGAGCATCCTGGGACCAGGTTCAGGGCATCACCCTTCATCAGCCACGCTAGCTTGAATACAGTGGTGTAGTGAGCAAGGGACCCACGTCTGGGCATACCCTTCTCACTTAGGTGGCAGGGTATGCCCAGACGTGGGTCCCTTGCTCACTTTGCCACTGGATTCAAGCTAGCCTGGCTGATGAGGGGTGTGAAGAATTGGGCATGCAGGAATAAGAAGAGAAGGCAGTAGATTTGCTTGTAGGTTCTTTTAATGCAGTACAAAGACAAGAGACCCCATCCTTAATCTCACAAGAGCAACTGACACTTGTTCAAGGAGTAACATTCTGACCACCGTACATTCTAATCAAGAACACAGTAACCCAGCATGACATAGCAATGTGACATACAGGCAATCTAGAATACTACATCACCTCCCTCTTTTAATCTAGAATACTACATCACCTCCCTCCTTTCATTCACCAAAACAACAACAACACCAAACAAGCACAAAATAAAACAATCAAAGAAAAGTGCACAGTATCAATTTACAAGACTTAATCTTGAAATCATTGTGGAACTTTCCTCAACCTGACAGGCCTCGTTGACACAGGAAGTGAGGGAAGAGAGGGAACTGGCAAAGTGTCAGACAAACTTTCTTCTATACATTTAGAAGGACATTTCGCAATCCTGTTGAGATTCCACTCTCTATGGTCTTGGGTTCTGACAGCATTACATAGAAGTCTAGTTACCTTAATTGGTTGACCAAATTTTGACTTTCCAAATTTCCTTTCAGGAAGTTTTACCCTGACCCAATCACCAACTTGAATGACTGTTCTTTTGACAGCCTTCCTGGTGTCATACACCTCCTTTCTCTTTACTGTTTTTTCCACTTGACGGTCCTTCCAACCTACAGTTTTGTCAACAACACCACCCACTTCCAACCTTCTAGATGTCACCCAAAGAGGATTCACCTGCGTACTAGGTACCCTTCCTCTAAATAAAGTAAAAGGAGAAACTCCGGTAGAGGAATGGGGAGTAACCCTGTATTCGTATACTTTTTTATTGACCGCTTCCTCCCAGTCATAATCAGACATCAACGCCAATTGCATAGCCTCCTTGAGCACTCTCACAAACCTCTCAACCACGCCATTACATTCCGGATGGTACAAAGCAGCACGTTTATGTGTAATACCTCGTTCACTGAAGAATTCCTCCACCACCCTGGAAACAAACTGCACCCCATTGTCTGTCAATACAGATGCTGGCAACCCCTCACTAGCAAAGAGATCATCAAGGAAGTTAATAACCGCAACAGAATCAACACTATTCACTATTATGATGACTGGCCACCTCGAGAACATATCCACGCAGACCAAAACATACTGATCTCGAGACTTCACTTTGACCGGCCCTAGAATATCAACAGCTATATCTGTCCAGGGACCATCTGCTTGTTTCCTGATAACCATGGGTCGTGTCCTTCATTTAAGAACTTTGTCACTACCAGCACACTGGGGACAAGACCGCACCAATCTTTCCACCATGGTGTCCATTGCAGGCCACCAATAAATCTCCCTCAGTCTTTCCTTTGTTTTCACAATGCCCATGTGACTGGAGTGTGCATATTCAACAAATTTTTGGCGCACAGCACCGGGAACAATCAGTCTACTTCCTCTAAAGAGAAGGCCATTAGAAAAAGACAATTCTTCTTTAACATTCCAAAAACCCCTAATCTCCTCATCACACAGACGTTTCTCACACCACCCATCACGCACAAAGCAGATGACACGCTGAAGAACGGCGTCATCTCTCATCACTGCATTCCATTCTTCCTCAGTGACAACCCCCTGAGTGACTAGACACTCTTTCCAGTCTTCTCTCGAATGTTCCCCAAGAAAAGAATCTTCCTCCTCTTCACCTCCATCAAAGGCAGTGGTGCCACCAAGTCTTGACAAACAATCTGTGAGAATGTTGTTAGTCCCTGGCAAGTAATGAACATCAAACTCAAAATCTTGTAAAGCGACAACCCATCTCCTTATCCTATGCGAAACCCGGTCAATACCCTTTTTTCCAAATACCTCCTTTAAGGGTTTGTGATCAGAGACCACAAAAAACCCTTTACCCCACAATTTTATTTTCAGTTTACGAACAGCCCAGTACACAGCTAAAGCTTCTTTCTCGACTACTGAGTAATGACACTCCGCCCCTCTGAGAGGCCTTGATATGAAAAGAATTGTATTATCCCCTATTTCACCAGGTTGTAATAATACCGCACCCAGTCCTCTGAGCTAGCATCAGTCATAACATAGGAGTCTTTCATCAGGTCAAAACTAGAAAGGTTTGGTGCCTTGTTCAGACAATTTTTAATCCGATCAAACTCGGCACTACAAGATTCATCCCACATGAACTCACTACCTTTCTTTAGTAGCAACCTGATCCTTTCTGTATTCTGAGAAAAACCAGGAACAAACTTATTATAAAACTCTGCCATCCCCAGAAATGTTGTGAGTTCATCTTTACTTACAGGATAGTTCAACTTAGAGATGGCTTCTACCAGAGAAGGTTTTGGTTTGATCCCTGACCCAGAAATCATATGCCCAAGGTACTCAATTTCCTTTACGTCAAATTTGCACTTATCTAACCTGAGGGTGAGACCAGAATCTTCTAACCTTGAGAGAACTTGATTAACTCTTTCATTGTGTTCAGCCAAACTCGACCCATGAACAAGGACATCGTCCTGATAGATCTTAACTCCACCAATATCACGTAACGCATTCTCCATCACCCTTTGAAACACTGATGCAACTGATATCAAACCAAACGGCATCCTAAGAAACTTGAAGGTGCCGAAAGGCGTGATGAAAGCCGTCAAATCTTGGCACGAGGGATGGAGTCTGACCGGATGGTAGGCCGAAGATAGGTCTAACGTAGAGAAGTGTGTGGCCCCACCTAATGAAGATAGCAGTTCCGTTATGTTCGGAAGGGGGTAATGATCTACAACCACAGCTTTGTTCAGTTCTCTCAAATCAATGCATAACCCGGCCTCTCCGTTGGCCTTCTGGGCCATAACAACCGGAGAAACCCACTCTGTAGCTTCAATCTCTTGAATGACCCCACTATCCAGCAATTTTTTTAACTCGTCTTTCATTTTGTCTCTTACCAACAAAGAAACATTCCTGACTTTAGCCACCACAGGGATGGAATCCTTTTTTAATTTAATAAGATGTACATACTTTCTAAGACACCCTAATTTTCTCTCAAAAACTTTAGGAAACTTATTTATCCAGACACTGTTATCAGAGATGGACGCAATAGTGGGTAGATCTCTCAAACACACCGAAGGAGATTCATTGGGATCTAAAAAGACACCAAGATCACGTTGGTGTGACCAACTGATCAAAGAGTCCCCCTTCATTGAGACATAAATCTTCCCTGCCGTGATCCTCCCTTTAAAATCTGTACTTCCCATAAAATATCCTAATAGGTTTATGATTTGACCACCATAACCCCTAGGAGTAGTGTCTGGTTTAAACAATTTCACTTTGGTGATTAGATATTTTTCATAAAATGTTTTTGGAACTAGAGTGATCTTGGCTCCAGAATCAAACAACATATCTACCTGATTGTCATTAATTAACACTCTTTCTATAGGTCCATCTGCCGCCTGACTGCAAATTTGAGATACAATCAGATCTTCATCATCTTGCTCATAAATGTCTATCTCACTTACAATTTTTGTATTTTTGTTAGACCTGCAGCACTTAGAAAGATGACCTTTTCTTTTACAAATGGAGCAGATTGTTTTCCATCCAGGACAGTCTTTGAAATTAGCTACATGTCCTGTGTTCCCGCAACGAAAGCACTTTACTGTAAAGGACTTGGAATTCCAGTTCGAGCGTATGACTTTAGAGGAACCTGAACCAGTTTGTAAAGAAGGCTTAACAAGTTTGTCGGAATTCTCAGAAGACTTTGTTTTTATCTCTTTGACATCAGTGTTAGCACTCTTGTCAGTGTCCGAAGCTTTCTTTATTGCTTCAGAACATGCTTTAGAGTGTTCGTGCATTTTCAACGTGGTGATAACTTCTTCTAAAGGCGGGTTATCTTTTTGCCAAAGAGCATCTTTTGCCTTTTCTATCGAAGAGCCCAACATGAGTTGATCTCTAAGTCTTTCATCCAAACTACCGGCACGCGAGCAAGTGGAAGCAAGTTTGCGCAATGACGTGACGTACTGCTCTACTGATTCATCATGCCTTTGAACTCTCTTGCCAAAATGATACCTTTCTAATATCATGCTCATTTTAGGTAAATAATGCAAATCCATTTTCTTAATACAAATTTCATATTCATTGAGGGAGTTCCCATCAGGTAGGTCAGGAAGGTGTTCAAAAACCTCTTGGCCCTCTGAGCCTAGGCAATGTAAGAACAGAGCTGATTTTCTTTCCGCACTCAGGGATGTACCACAGACCCTAACATAATTAGCAAAAACCTTTTTCCATTTTATCCATGGAATGGTGGGATCACCTGGAGCGGATAGAAAAAAAGGAGGAGCAGTGATGTTCTGCATGACCGCAAGGAGAGGAGTGAGGAGTAGAGAAAATAAGATAAAGTGCAAAATGAGTATGGTTTTCAATAACTCCTCTTTTTTTTTTTTTAAACGAGTTGTGCTTGTCAGCGTGAAAAGAAATGTGTAGACATCCGCATGTACCAACCTATGACATGAAGTGATGCTAACAACAAAAACAAAACCTACTTCAAACTTTTCACAAAGCAAACAACCTGCAAATGAGCTACATTGAAAATCATGCAGAATAGCAATGAAGATAAAGCCAACAGAAAATAACGCACTATTCACATCTGTCGACTTAATCTGTGAAAAGTCAACCAAGCTGTGCAGATCAGGGCTAGGATGGAGGAAGAAAACTCTTCACACAGGGTTCTTAGAATAGCTGGAAAAGATCTGCGATGAAAGAAAGAAAGAAAGCTGTGCAGACCAGCGCTGGCTATAAAGGAACAAACTCTCCCACAGTGCCTTATAAAATGTTTTTGAAACCTTCACGAAGAGAAATCTCAAAGGTTGGTTGGAAATGATCTGCAATGAAAGAAAGAAAGCTGTGCAGATCAGCGCTGGCAATAAAGGAATAAATTCTCCCACAGTACCTTAAAAATGTCTTTGAAACCTTCATGAAGAGAAGCCTCCTTCCGTGTAGTACACGCTTGAAAATTACGCTGAGGCAGTGCGTAGTGCGTAGCGAATGGGATCGCTTTGCTGGTTGCCACGCAACAGAATGCAACTTAGCTGAAGGACATGCGCTGATGGGCCCAAAACAGGACAGGTTGCTAGGCAACGGTACGAAAATGTAGCCGGGGCGGGGGGCTCCGGGGCGGGGTTTCGGAGACTGCGCGTCTACACGCGAGAAAGAAAAGCCATAACTGGTGCTTTGAAGATCGCGCGTCAGCAGCCAGGATAGACAGGCTCCAACTGGCCGTCGGGGCGTCGGAGGAACAGCGGCGGTCACCGTGTCACAAAGACGCTTCCACACGGTTCCGAGGAAGAAACAGCCCAAGGGCACCGACCTTGTTCCTTAGTCGAATCCCAGCTTGAAGCAGAGGCAGAGGCACAGAAAGGCACCATGCGTGACAGGCAAAGGCTGCCTGAGGTCCAAACACGACGTGAATCCAAAGAAGATCGGTGAGTTGGGGTCTCTTGTTGAGTTCCACTCGTCGCCAAAATGAAGAATTGGGCATGCAGGAATAAGAAGAGAAGGCAGTAGATTTGCTTGTAGGTTCTTTTAATGCAGTACAAAGACAAGAGACCCCATCTTTCATCTCACAAGAGCAACTGACACTTGTTCAAGGAGTAACATTCTGACCACCGTACATTCTAATCAAGAACACAGTAACCCAGCATGACATAGCAATGTGACATAAAGGCAATCTAGAATATTACAGGATGTTACCCCGAAACGGGTTCCAGGATGCTTGTTTCCAGTCCACGGAAGACATGGCTTGGCAGTTCAGTCTGGACTGTACCCATAATGCACAGGGTCAAGACTGATTTGCATATAACTGTGTCTGAACTGGGGCGGCGATGTGAGCTAAAGATGATGTTGGATTCGACCCAGATCTGTGACTGGAGGTGAGTGTCTGAAAAGTTTCAGTGCTACGTCCATCATCTCCTTGTGTTTACTTTGTTTGCCCTACGTTGGCAGGGTATGCTCAGACATGGGTCCCTTGCTCACTTTGCCACTGGATTCAAGCTAGCTTGGCATGTGAGGGGTGTTACCCTGAAACAGGTCCCAGGATGCTTGTTTCCGGTCCAGGGAAGACATGGCTTGGCAGTTCGGCCTGGACTGTTCCCATGAGACACAAGGTCAAGACTGATTTGCATATAGCTGTGTCTGAACTGGGGTGGCAACGTTAGCTAAACAATGATGATGGATTCAGCCCAGATTTCTCACTGGGGGGTGAGGGTCTGTAAAGTTTCAGCTCTCTGTCCATCATCTCCTTGTGTTTGCTTTGTTTGCCCTAAAATGGCAGGGTATGCCCAGATGTGGGTCCCTTGCTCACTTTGCCACTGGATTCAAGCTAGCCTGACTAATGAAGGATGTTACCCCGAAACCGGTCCCAGGATGCTTTTTTCCGGTGCAGGGAAGACATGGCTTGGCAGTTCGGTCTGGACTGTTCCCATAATGCACAGGGTTAAGACTGATTTGCAAATAGCTGTGTCTGAACTGGGGTGGCGAAGTGAGCTAAAGAATGATGTTGGATTCGACCCAGAACTGTGACTGGAGGTGAGTGTCTGAAAAGTTTCAGTGCTTCATTCATCATCTCCTTGTGTTTGCTTTGTTCGCCCTACGTTGGTAGGGTATGCCCAGACATGGGTTTCTTGATAACTTTGCCACTGGATTGAAGCTAGCCTGGCATGTGAGTGGTGTTACCCCGAAACCGGTCCCAGGATGCTTGTTTCCGGTCCAGGGAAGACATGGCTTGGCAGTTCGGTCTGCATTGTTTCCATGAAACACAGGGTCAAGACTGATTTGCATATTGCTGTGTCTGAACTGGGGTGGCAAAGTAAGCTAAACAAGGATGATGGATTGAACCCAAATCTGTGACTGGGGGGGAGTGTCTGAAATGTTTCAGTGCTCCGTCCATCATCTCCTTGTGTTTGCTTTGTTCGCCCTAAGTTGGTAGGGAATGCCCAGACATGGGTCCCTTGCTCACTTTGCCACTAGATTCAAGCTAGCCTGGCTGATGAGGGGTGTTATCCTGAAACCGGTCTCAGGATGCTTGTTTCCAGTCCAGGGAAGACATGGCTTGGCAGTTCGGTCTGGACTGTTCCCATGAGGCACAGGGTCAAGACTGATTTGCATATACGTGCGTCTGAACTGGGGTAGCGAAGTGAGCTAAAGAATGATGATGGATTCAACCCAGATCTGTGACAGGGGTGAGCGCCTGAAAAGTTTCAGCGCTCCGTCCATCATCTCCCTGTGTTTGCATATATTTAACCTGGCAGTACACTGTTTGAGGGGAAAGTTGTTCATAGAGGCCATATCATGAGGGGCAATCTTGCTATGGACCCGGGACTTTCAAGGCTCAGCACCATAAGACCCTCACAGGAGAATTGCAGCAATATACAAATCCTGGGTTTAATTTATTGTGTTGGTATTCACGCCGGTCTTTAAATTGTGTATGTCAAAGTGAGATGACTCGCGGGCGGGCTCCGGCTCATTTGGAGGGGACACAGGGCGATCGTCCAGGATCCTGGAAGGCAGCATCAAGCCTCCAGTCTAGGTTCACTCAGCCTTTCATCTTTCTGATGTTGAATAACTCCTGCCAAATTAGTTGGGTAATAACTGCAGTACTTGCGGGTGTGCTTAGAAAACCGATGACTGGTGTAAAGCACTGTTACAAAGAAGGCCTTGCAGTTATTATGCAACATCAGCTTCAAAGATATTGTGACATCTGATACAGTGCATTGTTAAAGGTCTAGAGAAGGGGTGGACAGAAGTCCTATAGAAATGAATAAAATAGGGGTACGGGCCTTCCTTGTTGCGGTAGTACTGCCCGTAAACTTAAACTCTAAACTTGATGTGGTCGATCAACATCACCAAAGAAAAGAGAAAGTACGGTATATCTTTTATTGCATACCTATTCAAAACTCAGTGTTCAAACATACCTGACCCAGTGAAAAACGATGGTGTTCTCTTTAGAACAATTAACAGGGCAGCACAATTAACTTTCATGCCTCACATGAAAACAGAACGTTAATCAAGGTCTCCAAACGTGTGAAGAAGATAGCTCTTGTCCCAGTCTCAGCCTTCTTAAGGTCCCGCGACATGACATGTAAAGCACACATGTTCAGATGTTTTAAGAACCTTGACTTTTTTTCATTGACGGTAATATTATGAGTGTTTCAGGACGAGCGGTACCACATTATCTTATTTGTGAGGTGCGCTTCAGTTGAATTTTAATTTGACTCCGTCTGCATCCTGCCATCTCCGTATATTGATTGGTTGGTTAATGACCGCAGAGTCTAGCATTTACTACCTTTGATTCTTCGTATTAATCAGCTGTGATTCCGAGCTCAGGGTTAGTGCTTTGTGCAGTGGCAATGGATGCCCAACAAGTAAAATGATTCTGTTGCGATCCTGATAATGTTTTTTTATTGAATCTTAACATTGCCTCTCTATTTTCTTACTCTTTCTGGTTTGGCAATTTGTCGTGATTTTGTTCATTGAATTACACAATAGCGCTTTGGAAACTTCCTCCATGAACAATATCAAAATGAAGTATCGACCATTACAAAGCCACACCCACAGCTGCACTGGCAGGGTTTGTGCTACAGGCTGCACTTATGCAGCAGGAGGTCAAAGCCCCTCTCTCTAGGGGGGTGGGGAAGGTAGCCTATGACTAGACCATCTCCCCAGTGTGTCCTGATGACTCTCCCTGTGCAGTACAATACCCCTGAGAAGTAGTAAGAATCTTGCAATTTATGGCTATACGTTATGTCTTGCAACTTTAAGCGCACTATCACCCAGGAAGGTGTCCTGGCGTAGCCCTCAGGAGCCTGCTTTCTTATGAACATCCCTCTGTAACAAGAGTCTGTTCAAACACACATGACTTCTCAAATTGCAGTAGCACACAGTCTGATGCAAATAAGGGCATACCCCCCTTTTTTAGGTCTCGCCTGACCCAGCGCATGCGCTGGTCTGGCGAGACTTTTTGAGAGGGCTCCAAAAAGTGCTACCAGGCCAGCCTAGAGCTACAGTGAATGTGCGCGGGCGCCGCGATTTTCGGAGATTACTTTCACTTTCGCGGCCGCACAGCCGCTTTGATGTTTGATCGCGATCACTTTCGCTGCCACTTGGCATAGCCAATAGGTCTCGCTTTTGGGACCTTATAAGTATTTAGTTATGCAACTGTTGCATGGCTAAACACTTATAAGGTCCCAAAGGCGAGACCTATTGGCTATGCCAATGCTTGTTTACATGTGTGCATTGGATAAGCACATGTGGGTTTGTTTTACAGAATTGGCATAACAGCCCCTGGTGTTGTGCCAGGTTATCTTCCGTACACCGGAAGCACTTCTTCTGTTAGCCAGCTCCACGTGAGCTGCCGCGAGCATATCCCTGAAATAACGTTTTGCGATCTATTGTGACATAATTCACAGGATGCCCCCCTCAAAACTAGGTGCAATGTGGGGGAATTGCTAGGAATCAATCAAGATTAGGGTAGCTTGACTTAATTACCAAATATTTATATGCAGAGTTTCTCTTTTCTTTTTAAGTCTCAGCAGTCTTTAGTGAAGACTTATGGAGTACAACAAAACTAACATACAGTGGAGTTTGGGTCCTCTGCTGGCTTGAGGGGATAGCTTTCTCTTTCACCTCAGTTCCTTATTCCCTAGTCGATTGTTTCCCTCCATCTCTCATGTTTGATCCATCCCCAGAGCATGTTAATTTTACATTGTTTTCATGTAAGTTGATTTGAGACCTTTTATTGCGGATGTGAGGCTTGATACATCCGGATCGGTTTAACCAGTGTGGGGACTTCTTGAAGAGAGGACCTACAGAAATGTCTAACATCCCTAGGATTAGCTTTCTTTTTTTCTTTATGGGTGTCAGTCACCTCCAAGAAAGGAATAATCATGCAGATATAGGGCCAGTGTCCCACTTTCGTGGCATCAGAGCCCGGAAGAGAGGGAGACGCTGTCTTCTGATCTGCTTCCTTGCAGATCTGGAAGCCCACTCTAGCAGTAAATAGAGATGCATTGGGTGACACAGCCTCCCAAGATTGCAGTGGGACGGTAAATAGAGATGCATTGAGTGACACGGCCTCCCAAGATTGCAGTGGGATGGTCAACAGTGCACCCCACCCCTCCTGACCCCCTTTGTCAGTATGAGAAACCAGGATAGTGTTTAATTTGCGCCAGGGGTTGCTTAGGGGCAGGGAGGCATACCAGTACTGACTTTTGGTTCCTAGAGCAAGATAAATGGGTACGGCGGGTCTGATGGGGGCTGGTGAGTTTGTCAGCTTGAAGCAAACTTATACAGCCTGGAGCTCAGCAGCCTCTCTCTTCGTATCATCGGTTTGAGCTCCTGAGTGAAACTTGGAGGCTCAGGACCTACTCCTTTTACATCCAAAGTTTGTTTCAGAGTAGTAAGGTGACAGTTTGAGTACAGCAATTCTCAGCACAGGAGTTAAATGCCTTCAAGGGCCACAGGAGTTGTTGGTTGAGGGCTTTGGGCTAGGCACCTCCAGGCAGTCTAGTTGGTTACATTTTGGGTTACCAGTCCTCTTCTTTGCTGACCCCTGACCAGAGGCCACCAATTTGTACGGCATATGTTATAATATTGCAATGGTCTAGCATCCTATCGACCTTTTTGATGTATGGGTGTTTTCATGCATCCCACCTCTTTACAAGGGGTGGACATGGTTCACTTAGTTCGAATACTGGGTCTGGAAAGGGGGGAGCAACGCGAGGTAGGTCCCACCCCAGCTACGGGTGGTATTGCAGATCAGGAAGGTTGGGGCAGAGGTTGCCAAGCCATACCAGAGGGCAGCAATAGATGTAAAGGCACTGGTTAATTGCATGATACAGGCATGCAATTTTTCGTAGTGGGTATTGTGGTAGCCCGGCTCCTAGTAAGTAAGGCAGTTTGCACAACTCTCCAGGAGGCTTCCAAGTTGTTTGTGAATTAACTTAATTTTGATGACATTTAGGTATTGTTAAGCCAGAGCCACCTTGCTTTAGGAAATAGAAGGCAGAGGTTTGTCACCCTTTAAGCATGCTAGTCCACAATCTGCCTGTAGAAGGTAGGCGGACCCAACAGAGTGACGCTAGGTTAGAAGTAGAATCCAGTTTTCCCTCCTGTTGTGCTGCTCTGGGGTTCAACGGTTCTTTGTATGACCAAAGGGGGAATAACTAGGGATTCAAGGGATGCATAGTATTTGGCTTTGTTGGGGCAGTAGAACATATTCAGGCACTACATGAATGTGGTGAGCCCCACCAATGTAAATCTGGGACCGGTCTAAGGTTCTTATCTGGGTCAGTTTCGCCAAGTGATGCATGCCACAAGGGCATTACCAATCAGTAAACATTCTGAATTTGCGTCAAAGACGTTTTTGCACCCTATGGTTCTCTCTGTGAGGCTCAGCTATTGTAGCCATCAGCCAGGATATTATCTACAGGTTCGGGGAGGGCGAACAAATCCGCCAGAGGGGGGATCCACCCGTGGGATACAGAGTCCTTGGTAGGCTATGAAAATGGCAGAAGGGTTCAGTGGAGTGCATTCACCTCTGGACAAGAAGGTTAAGCGAGGGTACATTTACGTTTGTCTCCTACTTGGGAGGAAGCAGAGATCAATGGGAATAGTTACAGCACCGGGGTGGAGTGTAACACGCACCTAAGGTGGTATGTTGTCAGACAGTGAGGTTGGTATGGCCTCAGCTGTACGGTGCTGGTGTAGCCAGCCAGCGGACAAATACCCATTACGGAAGCTGGGTTAGAGGCATATTCGGAAGTACCCATAGAGTGGGGTTCCGCGGATGGAGAGCGGTCACATGGGGAGGCGCTGCTACTGTCATCCAGGGGCTGGAAACTCTGCAATCAGGCACACAGTCATGGGGGCCCTTATGGAGGAGCTGCAGTGGTAGCTGGGGAAGGGCGAGTTTGTCAGTGACCTCTTCGCCCTGTGGCGGAATTTCTTACAGCAGAAATGGGGGTTACACCAAATGTGGACTGGTTTACTGAATTTTCCCCTTGGAGGGGTGTTGTTTTGTGTGGGCACTAGGCAGGCAGGAGAGGGGACTGACCTGCTGGTGGTCCTGGACCTTTCTACCCTACCCCAGGATCCCCGGAACTTCAACATTTTGGGGCATTTTGCCACTTGGTGACAGGAATCCCCTGGCAGGGTCGAAGCGCTATACGGTGCCCTGGTGGATGTGTTGGCAAATGGAACTATGGACACTGCCCATCCCTCAGAGTGATGGAGGGAAAGTTCCTAATAAGGTATGCCCTTGGTTGAGGGCGTGGGCAATGAAACCAGAAGGACGGTCACCCAGGTCCTCGTCAGCAGCAGGCTGGACTACGGCAATGCCATCTATGCAGGAACCACGGCCAAACTCCCGAAAAGACTTCAACTCATACAGAACGTCTCCGCACGCCTCATCCTCAACATCCCCCGCCACAGCCACATCACTGCCCACCTGAGAGACCTGCACTGGTTCCCCGTAAACAAGAGGATCACCTTCAAGTTCCTCATTGATGCTCACAAAGCACTCCACAACGCAGGACCAGCATACCTCAACAAACTACTCACCTTCTACACCCCGAACCGCCAACTTCACTCCACTGACCTCACCCTCGCCATCGTTCCACGCATCCACTGAACTACCACCGGCGGCAGATCATTCTCCCACCTCACTGCCGAGACATGGAACACCCTCCCCATCCACCTGCGACAGACCCAGGACCTGCTGACCTTCAGAAGACTCCTCAAGACCTGGCTGTTCGAGCAGTAGCAGCACTCCCCCCCCCTTCCCCTTAGCATCTTGAGACCCTCACGGGTGAGTAGTGCGCTCTACAAATGATTGATTGATTGATAAGGTTAACAGGCCCTCTGGCACTTTGCTTTATTCTGAAATGTTCCGCTCTAAGGGAAGGTAGAGATAACTGTTGTATTGTTTGCACAATCTCTGAGCTGTTTATCTGCCTTATGTCCTGCTTCTCATAACAATTATGTATGATCTGGCTGACCTTACGTCCCGTATTCTCATAACAAAGTCTGCTTAACTATGGTTGTCATTTATCATTTCACAATGAGTCTATGTGTCAATGTGAATAAAAGGCTACGCCCTTGGTCAAACCACACTAATGGCTGTTGGGCTGAAGCTCTACTACCCCTCTTTCATAATATCATGGAAGCTGAAAGAATTCCAGATTCTTGGAAGGGATCAATTATTTCACCGATCCACAAGAAAGGTAGCAAGATTGAACCAAAGAACTATAGTCTCATTGCATTAATTGACATTGAGTCCAAATACTACACAGGCCTCTTATTGGACGAACTTACGGAGTGAGCACTGGAAAAAGCCCAAATTCCCATCAATCAAACAGGTTTTCAAAAAAGCATGGGGACAACAACAAACATTCTTGCTCTTTCGCTCTTGACAGATGCTACCAAAAATATCAATAAGCCACTATTTGTCTGCTTCATCGATTATAAAGCCGCTTTCGACAGTATTGACAGGAGGAAACTCTGCGCAAAACTCTCCAGGTGGGAAATAGCCCCAAACCTTCTGAATCAGTTAATTTTACTCCACTCTAAGACATGGGTCCAAATTAAATTGGGGGTAGTGAATCAATGAGAGGGAGAGATGAGACTATTTTGGATAATGCGGTCTCCAAGGCCGGGAGAATAATATTCAATCTCCCGCAGTACACTTCGCCCGCACAAATAAGGCTAGAGTTCAGCCTCCAAAAGCAGCAAACAACACCTACGTCAAGTGCTGGTACAAAATTAAGGGAGCCGAGCCCGGCACACTGAACTCATACTTATGGAAGGAGATGACAAGGAAAAAAGACAGCCCGGCCATGGTTTACCTTCAATTAGCAATAAGGTTGCTTGCTTTACAGGACCTATGGGAAATCAGTATGCCCCACAAAAACAATTTTAAGGACCGGGTAAACATATCAGTAAAGATTGTATCCCTCGAAGAAGGCAAAGCAGCACTAAGCAGGAGGGCCCATGGATGGTTTGTAATTCAGAGCTATGCGAGGTGCAAGCCACAACCATACCTAGGAACAGGCTTCGAGAATCACGAAGGAAAGATTTTTGCTTCTGAGGCTGGCAATCTTACCCGCAAAGTGTCACCTCCCACCATGGAAACGCACAGACACAACAAATCATTGTAGACTATTGGGTGACACCAAAGAAGATGTTCTACATCTACTGTGCATTTGCAAGGGCTTAGACGAGGCAGGAACAAGGGGCCATATGTAGGTAGAACAGAATTTGCGATTCTGAATTTGCGATTTTTCGCGAATCGCAGTTTCAGAATCGCATATTCCGATGTAGGTATTTTTTCGCAAATATTTTGCGATTCCCAAAAATTTGCAGAATAATTTAGCGATTACCCAAATTGCGATTCCTTCATTGCGAGAACACAATTAAGGAATCGCAAATCTGGGAATCTGCAATTCAGGTGCAGAATGATGACATCACACCCAGGAAGTGTGACTGTCCATGCTGCACCTGATTGCCAGCAGCTGTGTTAGAGCCAGTAGCCGTGTGAGAGCCTGTGTGGAGAAGAGAGCAGTTGTGCTCAGCTACTGAAATCAAGCCAAATGGAGTCCCAGGGGCCAGAGAAGCAGCAGGAGGAACCACCAAGGAAAAGGAAACAGAAATTCAGCGAAAGGGAGCTGGAGGTCGTCACCCAGGAAGTTGTCAGCAGCCATGATCTACTGTTTGGCAAAAGTTCCCCACGTGTGCCAGAGGCCAGAAAATGCAAAATATGGAGTGACATCCAGGAAAAAGTTAATTCCATTGGTGTCACACACCGCACAGTCGAAGACCTCAGAAAAAGGTGGTATGATATGCGGCAAAAGTCAAAGGAGAGGTTGGCTACAAGACTGGCCGAGGCCAAAATAAAACTGTGGTGGCCCGTCCACAGCAACAGAACCAACGCCCCTGGAGGAGCTGGTGGAGGGCACACTGCAGCCTGAGAGCGTGAGTGGAGTGGCTGACCTGGACAGCTCCGAACACACAGACACCAGACAAGGTAAGATGCATGCAAAAAAATCCTGATACATCCCCTACCCTCTCACACACCCCAAAAGGCAACCTGAGTGCAACTCCAGTACATGTCCACCAGCACACCCAGAAATGCATTATGGGAGATGTAGTCATATGCACTGATAACTGGGCCAGTGAGACACAGCCAGGTGGAAGAGGGAGGACTCCTTAATGCACATAGGGAAACAGACAGATAGTACCCATGTGAAATTTATTGTGTAATGCATTACAAATGCGAGACAGGACACAGAACTAATGTGTGCCATTCAATTCACAGCACCACCACCAACACAGGAAATCGTGCCTGAATGTGAGGAAACTGCTGAAATGGAGGACGAGGCAGGGCAGGAGGAGCAGGGCGAAGCCAGAACTTTAGACTCTGCACCATGCAGGCGCCGCAACATTGTGTCACCACTGCCACTGTTGGAGGCACAGGCAGCAGACACAGCAGCAGAGCAACAGCCAGTGCACAGGCAGCATGCAGGACAGCAGCCAACACGGTCCCCTGAACACTCCAGAGTAGGGAGAGGGATGAGACGCAGGGCACGCCCGTCCACCAGCACTTCTCCTGCCGAAGAGGACACGGTGTTCTCGGGCCTTGAGGGCAGCATGCTTAAACAACAGCGCCTGCAAGTGAAGGGGATAAGTCAATACAGCGGCAACTGGCAGCACACAACCACAACATGACCGAATTGCGGGCAGGAGTAATGGCCAAGACTGGTGCTTTGGAGGGACTGTGCAGGGAGATTATGAGGGACAGGGCAGCCCGGCGCAGGGAGAGACATCGCCTCCACACACGGCTGGATCTGTACACTAGGGCAGTCAACCGCCAGTCAACCGCCACATCCCTGCTGGCCAGAAGATGTGTGAGCATGCAGCGTGAGATGGCCCACTGCTGCCAGGACATTGGAAGTGTCCTGGTGCAGGTAACACATGCGGTGGACCAGATGCGCGCAGCTGCCACAGGTGGCATAGGCACACTTAGTGCAATGGACACAGACGAACAGTCCAGCAGGAGCAACATCACTCCCCCAATTCCACTGGACAGACGCCGGAGTGCACGCCAGGGCAGAGTGGATGATGACTCCAGGGAGGGCACTGCGCAGACACAGCGAGGGGCAACAGGGCGTGCACGTAGGAGGTGAAGGGACACCAGGGACTAATGGCCTTGTGTGACGCAACACAGTCCATACTGACTCAGTAGCTGATGGCACTTATTGCACTGTGACACAAACATGTGCAAGCACGAACTATAAAGTCACGATATAAGATAGATGTATTCCTGCAACTAAGGAAATAAACATCACTGTCAAACACCATTCAGTGGCATTGTGTCCTCATTACTCACTTAGAAGTAGTTCTGTGTGATCTCATCTCGTCTCATGCGCCCGGCAGCCGCATCGGCCCCACCTGCTGGTCCGCGATGTGGAGCTGGCCCTCCTCATCTGATGATTCTGAGTCTGTCAGATCCACTGGGGTTCCTTTTTTGGTAGCGATGTTGTGTAGCATTGCACAGGCAACCACAATTATGCAACATGTCTCAGGGCTGTACTGTAGTGCACCTCCACTCTTATGAAGGCATCGGAAACGGCTCTTTAGGATTCCAAAGGTCCTCTCAATGGCACAGCGTGTTGCTCTGTGTGCGCTGTTGTACCTCCTCTCACCTGCAGTTGCTGGATTCAGGTACGGTGTGAGGATGTAGTCTCGTACAGAATACGCACTGTCACCTGCAGGGTATAAGCAGATTCATGTTCAATACAGTCCTGCCACTGCATCACTCTACTGGTTCTGTGTCTGTATGGCATGCATTTACCTAGCAGGTAGCCCTCTCCAAATTCGCCATTTGTGAGTCTGCGATGTAATGCACTGTGGCGAAACATGAATGAGTCGTGTGTGCTTCCTGGGTATTTGGCCACAATCTCAGTGATTATATGTTGGGCATTGCACACTACCTGGATGTTCAGGGAATGATATGACTTTCTGTTCCGAAAAACATACTCATTCGGTGATGGGGGTGAGATTGCGACATTGGTCCCATCTACGCAGCCAATGACATGGGGGAATTGGGCAATTTGGTAAAATTCCTGCTTGGTCTGATCTAGTGCCTGTTGTGTGCTTGAAAATTGTATGTGGTGATGCAGCCTCTGTACCATTGCATCAAGGAAAGCGTGGAGGAAGCGCGAAAGTGCACTTTGCGAGACACCTACTGCTGTGGCAATGACCCCCTGAAAACTCCCTTATGCCAGGAGGTGCAGTGAGCACAGGACCTGAACATGGGTGGGAATGGAGTGTGCCCTGCGTGTGGGGTGTTAAAGTATGGGTGTAAGCTCCTCTATTAAATCCAGGATGCTGTCTGGGTGCAGCCTGTAGTTCACATGGATCTCCTCCTCGGTCAGTTGGAAGAGGGTGATGCGTGCTCTGTAGATCTGTGTGGCATCCCTGATTCGCAGCCTCCTGGCTATCACGTACAGGCCAGCCATGGTGGGAAGTCCCAGTGGCATTGTGGGCCTGTTTAAATAAGTTGCACATGGTTAGCACCTGCTCAGAATTGGTGGTAATTGAGAAGTGCAAATTTGCGAATTTCATGGACTCGCTAATTGCGATTTTTCTGTACATATATTTTTGCACATTCGCTCTGTGCCAGATCGGTAATAGCGATTTTCACAGTTGATGTGACGCAGACTGCGATTACGCTAAATAATTCGCAGAATCTGCGTTGCGCAAAAATGCTAATCGCTAAATTAGCGATTCTCATTTTTGCACAACGGAAACCTTTCCTACATAGGAACGGTCTGTTTTGCGATCGCAAACACCCTGATTTTTGCGATTCGCTGTGTTTGCGATCGCAAAAGTGCTTCCTACATATGGCCCAAAGACAGCTAATAAATCAGCGCCTGATCGAAAGTCAGATACGAACATGTAGACAGGCGGTGAAGGCTTGCTTCGAGGGAGGCAACGTTCGGTTGGCCTGCAGCTTCATCCGCTTTATGAGCGCGGTAAAAACAAAGCTAACCCTGGCAGTACTCTAACAAATTGGTCATCAATCTAGGCCCACCGACTTCTTAGTTATTCATTAGAATCCTTCTTAAAAGAGATCCACTCTGATATTTATGGTTACAACTATTGTGCCTTTGTGATTTTTAAACAGCCTTTTTAGGTTTGTGGGTGAGTAACAGTGACTTAAAATCTCCAAATCTATTGTGTTACCCCAGGCTTAGCAATGTGGGCCTAGAAACTAGCATACTTATTAACATGGGAGTTACTTGGCAGGGTTGTAAGGAACTGGGCGCGCAAATGACACGACGAGCTGCTGATTGCAACTGGCAATTATGTACTTTTTAATACCCACTCATACTTCCATGCTACTTTGATCAAGACCCTTAACACCACTTTTATAGGAACTTGCACTGCCCAAGGTTCTCTTAGGAGAATAGACTCCAAAATATTTTGCACTTTTCACGCCACCCGTGGCTCCTTATTGGCTGTACTGTATGCCAGCTTTTATATTTTCTTCGTAATTTTATGGAAACATCGCAATTTTTAAATCCATTTAACTAACTCTAGTACTACAAAATGTGTTGTTTTATACTTGTACATGTGTTTTACTATGTAGCTGATTGCTAAGTTTTTTATTAATCAAGCAATAAAGAGATTACTTACTACTTACTTACTTACTTACTATCTCCTCGGAAGTTGTTTCAGTGGGCGACAGCGAGTTTCAGGTTGGGAGCGCGCTCAAATATCTAAGCAGTGTGAATCACACTTTCTTGGTAGAGCTGTGCTTTTGCTTGCTTCTCTAACCCTGAAAATGAACTCGCCAGCAAGAGAAAATCAGGGGTGAAAAACACTAGTGTGAAGTTTAAGAAATACTATAAAAAAAGGGTCCTTCACAAATCTTTACAGACAAATAAAATCACACATGCAACCATATATTTTACCTACACACCATCCAGCGAGTGGTTTTCTGGGGGGTACCAAAGTGAATCCAAGCAAATAGTGTTCTTGGTGGGCTAGCACGTGTCAGGAGTGTCTGATTGGCTGCTGTTTTGACTCAAGACGTGATTGGCTCGTGAAGATCACTGCCGGAGTCCAACACCACCTCTCAGATCCCGACTGTCTTGGAAGTCAGCTGATTTCTCACTGTGATGACGTGGAGCTGGCGCAGTATTATCTCGGCGTTTGTGTTTGCTTCGTGTTTCCGACTTCATTAAGATTTAAAGGAAACAAATTAGATAACAAGGCACACATAATTCTAATTAGCACAGCCGCCTTCCGCCTATTCAATCCTATTGATTCGGACCGGACTCTGAGCCGTTTCTCTGCTGCATGACCGTCCTAGTCACTTACAAAGATGCTGGAGATCAAACACCTGCCCGCTCAATTACACTCACCAATAATGAAGCTCCAGCGCTAAGACGCACAAGGCAACAAGACAACAAAGATGAGCTGCGCATTGAGCGGGGCACGTCTTGTTGCATCGACCATTGTGCTAAGCTTGCAGGCAGGAACTCCCTTCCACTGACTTTCTCGCAGAAATGCAGCAAGCTGTATTTCCCTCATCTCCATGTTGCGCACTCTCCTCTTGTCTCTGGTGCGTTGAAAATGGATCCACTTCGGTACTGGAGCTACACACGCCTCTAAGCACTATCCGAGGAGACCTTGCACCACAATGAAGCGACATTTTGTGCATGGGGGAGAAAAATGATGCCCATGTTGGGGCAGCTGCCTAGTTTTGACTTGTCCTAGTATTAGTCTTTCTTCTAACCTTTAGGGTACAAGACCAAATCCGGGGCCTCATTTATGCACTATTGCGCCACCGGAGTGTCACTCTTTTTACGTTCCAGTGGCGCAATGTGCCACTGGCATATTTATAAGGCCACATAAACCCACGTTACATGGCTTTTTATGACTTTATAAACATGTGCCCCTTTCACGCATAAAACTGCGTGAAAGGGGCTTTCCAAGGGTGTTGCTGGGTGCATTCCCAGCAACATCCATGGCTTTTTCACGCTGCCCCAGATTTATGAGAAATCGTAAGTCTGAGGCAGCATTAAAAGGGAGGCGTAAGGGAGACACAAGGAGAAATATCTTTATATCTCCTTGTTTTTCCTCCTTTTTCTGCAGCACACACAGAAAGAGGAAAAAGCCTCTTGTGATAGTTTTTGTGCAGGAAAGTTTCCCTTCCTGCACAAAAATAATCATTCCCGCAACACAGGCAAACTTGCACCATGATGCAAAGGTGCCTGCTTTGGCGCATAGCAGCCCATTGTGCATTGGTACAGGGGAAAATGACAGGAATGCGCCATATCTAATAGATGCAGCGCATTCCTGCCCTTTTCTTTTGCCGTAGGGAAGCACAGCAGGAAGGCCGGCTGTGCTGCCTTATGGTAAAAACCCCATAAATTAGGCTGCCAGTATTTGCTGGCTGTAGTGGCCAAAAATATCACTACGTCAGTTGTTTGAAGTGCAAGGAAATGAGCTAATAGTTTTAGTCCAGCTCATAATGTTGAGGTTGTCACCTCAACCCTTGTATTTCTACTGGACCCAGACTCCTCTTCGCATCACATAATCCACACCATCTGCCTGCTTCTCCTCAAGTTTATCAAAATTTGCCTCTCCCCTTCTGTGCCTTGACTTCCCAGTTGCTTGTTTTCTCCTTACTTACCCTCTTTTGAGTGCTAAATTTGAGCCGGTGGTCTGCCAGTGGGGGCCAAGAGCACTTATTTTTGGGGATCAGCTCTTATTTTTCCTTTTCAGACATTTCCTGAAAGCAATAGAGTGAAAAACTCATACTGGGCACAGAAGAGGGAAGAGAAAGATGAATAAACCATCACAAAGGGAGAAAGCAGATCCTGGAAGAGTGAAATAAAGGGGCAAGGAGTGCCTGGCAGAAGATTAAAGAGCCTTGGGATGGATTCAAGACTACACAGCTTTGGAATTCATTGCACTGACATTTGATGGCATCAGCTGCATGCTTCTAAGCAGTGCACTAATTCTTTTATAAATTAAGCGCTGCCTCTTCCCAATCCTACCTACTCTTGTCTTCCAAATTTTCCCTTCCCAATCCCTCCTGCCCACACTGTTTCCCTTTCTTTCCTCTTTAGTTTCCCATTCCATTTCTAGTAACCCATGACTCTTCAGTCTTCTCCCTGTGTACCTTCCTTTCACAGTTTCACTCCTGATCCCTCCTTTTGACTCCTTGTACTACCTTTTCATTCTAATCTTTCTTCTCAATCTGGGCAGCCTACTTTTCTCATCAAAGCCTTCTTTTCACAACGCACGCCTCTTCTCATCACTACTTTGCATCTCTTCCATGGCCGCTGCCCTTTTAGTCTTTCCATCACTTTCCAGCCTTTCGGTTCCCTGTCATGCTTTCCCTTTCTTTACCCTCCAAGTCTTCCCTTGGCACTCAACTACTGCGACACCAAAACCTTATTCTAGCACCTAAATTACATGATCCAGCACCCTAATTCCCAGCTTTAAAAGTTCCAATCTGGGTCTTTTCACATGAAAATGTTGGTTCAATTTGAAGATGCTTTGGACTTAAGGAATACTCTACCAAGACGCAGAAGAAAAGCGGCTTCCTTTAGGACTAAGACTAAAATGAGTGTAGAGTGCTAAGGTTTATAGACATAGAACGATTATAATGAAGGTCTCTTGTGGGCTTTGCAGAATCTTCACCATGGTGCCAGGTGAAGCCTTGATGGCATGCCTGTATCAATAGTGGCGGTATGAAAACATGGGTGCAGCACTACGGGTGAGGATGGGAGTTGGGATTGGTCTCCCACTTAGAGATGTTTTAACTCACAATGTAGCTTTATACATGACACTAAGGTTGCACACTATTCTGCTCATGTCAGTAATGTGTGCGGTGCATTTTATCAAACTACGGAGATGGTCACTAACACTGGCTGGAGGTGTGTCTGTTAACCTCTTGACTCAAACTTGCAGGTTATGTCAAGTCTTCATGAGGGTTATCTCATTAATGTGGATAGAAGCTAAACAATTTTTGGAGGGTGCTCATGGTTAAAACGGGAGCGATCACATTAAAGTCTATTGCAGCATTTATATTCTTAGGTGGGTGAAAATAAGAAAAAGAGTGTAACATCCAACAAATGCGGGTGAGTTCAGAGGTATGCTATGTGTCCTGCATGTTGCAAAATGATATGTCTATTACAAATTTATTAGCGCTATAAAATTGGGAAGAGGTGTGGCTTGTTGAATTACTTCCTGTTCAGAACTCCTGTAGCACACAGTCTGTGGCTGATGCTGTTAGTGATGTCATCAGTGATGTAATCAATGATATAATTTAACATGTACTGTGTGATGTAATATGTGAGGTCATACGCTGTGCATAATGGGGACCAACTCATAGTTAATTAACTAATCTATAACTGGCGTATTTTAGAGTTTTTTTTTTTTTAAAACATTATTACTTGTCTCATTTTCACGTCTAACTATAATGTCACTTTAGTGTTTGGTTTTGTCAGTGAATATATGTTTTTATCATATTCTAAATTGGCCTGAGGCCCAATCCTCTGCAAGCACCCAACCCTCTCTGCGCAAGGCCTTAGGCTGTGCACAGCGGCGGGGGGAAGCAGGGCCTCCCTCATGGTCAGGCCCTATGCTCAACCCTCCCCAAGCACACAAACAGCACCACACATGCCCTTTCATTGGCTCTTCGCACAATCCTTAATAGAGGACTAATCAGAGGCTGTGTGTAGTGGATGTTGGCCACTGTGCCTGCGCCCAATGCTCTAAGGGCATCCCTCTGTGGGCGCCCAACCTGCGCTGCGCACAAAGGTTTTCTACCAACAATCTTTCTTTTTTTAAATTAAGGAGTTGTTAGGTGACGGAGAAGATGGGTAGAGTGAATAAACAGATGCAGAAAGCAGATTATGTACTTTTGTAGATGCCTCCCTCTTCAACTATTTGTAGACTCTTTAAAAGTACATTATGCTTCAAATTACTAAAAACCCATTCCACCCCTCACATTTTTAAACCGCTGGTTCATACCTGCATTAACATCTCAATGCTCTAAAAATCTTTACATTTAACAGCTCATAGTCCAAGAAAATGGCATTCAGTAGCGCCTCAATTTTGTCTTGAATGCATAATGTCAGATCTCTTGGTGTTTTTTAGAAATCTGTGGTGTAGCTGGAGTTGGTCACTAGTAAATTAACTTGCAGACTGCAGCTGGCTTTGGATTTACATATCGCACTTGGCATGTCAGAACGTTTTACTGACATAGGTGAGGGAGATATTTGAGAACTAATACAAAGTGTGTTTTGATTTTAGCTTTCTAGAGCACTAACCATATTTAGATGACAACAAAAAACGTATTCCTTCATTTACTACAGTATTCTCTGTCGAAAATGCTTTCAGTTTTACAGCTTTGATTCCATCCAGATGGCATTCAGGTGTGCAACACTTTTTTAATAAATACAGAAAGTTAGCTCTGAACTTGTTCACTAGAACACTGTGTGAAGCAGTAGCACAACACTGGTAGAATCAACTGACCGGCTAATGATGCTGTTGTAACTACGTGTTTTACTCAGAATACCAGACTTTGTCCTCACATGACAGAGGAAGATAGTGTGAACTGAAAGCAAATGTGTTCTCATTTTAGCTCCAAGAGCACACAACACAACCTCTATGAGAAAATAGTGAGTGAAAACTGTTTTTTATCAAACATGGCGGATAAATCACATCAGCAGGTCTGCATTTTCACACAGTAAAATTACAGTAGTAAATGTAAATGTAAATGTAGGTGTACTTGTAAAGCGCACTGCGACTCCATGGAGTATCCTGGCGCTGAAGACCGCTGGGGAACCCTTCCTGGTTTTCCCTGTGAGATGGTCCCTTTCTGGGTATCTCCAAGGTGAAACCAGGCATACCCGGCGTCTGTGGGGGGCGGCGTCTGTGGGGGGCCGTTGTAGAGATGAGGCAAGCTTAATGCCCAGAGTTGCCGAGTGTGTTCCTGGTTAGAGTAGGTACCGAGGCGAGAATTATCGAGTGCGTTTTTGTCCCTGGTCCATGACCCTGCCACGTCGGGAATTGAACCCTGGTCTCTGGCCGATTCTCTGCTTACGGGTCTGCCACCTCTAACCAGTAGAACACACCACAATTCCTAAAATTAGTTTGGTACCACCAACACACAATTTACATTGTGACTAAAATCTGTTATCGCTGTTGATATTTGTTTCTTTTGTGGTCCTCAAACACAGGGTTTCACTAGAATGCATTTCAATGAGGACCATGTCCCGAGTCCTGTAATGACTGCCACAACATGTTGTCCAGGTTGCCTCCAGCTAGTCAATGACCCCTACCCTCATGCTCCCGGGGGCCCAGATGTGCTCATCCAACCCCACTTATATGTTTTTTTTAATTCATTTTCGTGATGTCAAGACCATGTCCCTTGGCCTTGAAATGGCTGCTACAATATATTGTTTATGTTGTGGCCAGCCAATCAGGATTGACCAATCCACTTGTTCGACCCCGAACACCTTTTTAAATGCAAATTTCTCTAAAAGTACTGACAGGATTTACAACAAATAATGAAAAGCAAGCTCATGTGAACAAGACTGAAGGGGCAGCCAATATGGGTTGTCTTCACTTTTTTATGCACAGTTGTTGAATAAATAGATTACAAATGGGCCTGTGAGTGACGATCTTTGCCTTATGATTCGGAGCAGAATGCTAAGGTTTTCTATTTAAACACAGGAAGGCACAACAATGTATCCCATGCACCTGCTGTGCTCTGGCTGCTTCCTAGCAAGGTTGCCGATTGTGGATTGCTATATATTTATTATATACATATCATAGTTTACATCCTTTGTTTTGTCAATTTAAATACCACATTGGGCCTGATTACGATGTCGGTCAGTCGGAAAGCTCTCATAATCCATTAAGGACGCCGTTTCTGCCGTCGGGATTATGATGTCGGTTTCCGACAGCCAATCCATGTCGGCCTTTCCAACATGAATTGGCTGTCGGAAACCGACATCATAATCATAATCCCGATGGGGGCTCCTAGCATTCCCCAATAGGGCATTTGCCTTGGTGGTACCTATGTAGCCCCCCTAAACATCCCTGCATGGAAGTTTACAAACTTCTATTTTTCAATGGGAGCTTATGCTGCCTGCGGTTTCGGCTCGCCGCACAGGCGTCCATTAAAAAATGGTAGTCTGCGACCGCGCCATGCGTGGTTCCGTCCTAATGGGGTCTGTCTGAACCGCTGAACTATGGTCGGGCGGTTCCTTCCCCGAAACAGTGTTGGTCGGTGGCAACTCTGACCCACATTGTAATTAGGACCTCAGTCTCTTTGTATTGTATGTTTATTCCAAGAGAACATCATGTTTATTTATTGAATCTATGTATTGACTCAGGCATGAGTCAACAAATATATGTGATGTTCTCTTGTAGTCTTCATCAACAGTTAAATGAAATTGCACAATGAAGTTTTAAATTACTCATTATGTGTTTCTACAAATATTTACATTTTGCTTGCTTTTATTGCACAAAATGCAGGGGTATAGAAACCAGATTTCCCAGCAAGTTACGAAATATGGAAAATAATTTATGGTTACCTGTGAAATATGTATTTTATCATCATAATGACAGCCCCAAACTGCAGAGCTTTTCTATAGGCAGGTCTACAATAATTATACAACATAGATGACCAGCCGGGTTAAGTACACCCTTCATGCAAAAGAGCAAATCATTTTCTCTGTCACTATTACATTCACCTATTTGACTAGTTATGTGGCAAATCTATAATTATAAATTAAACCCTTAAACAGAATAGTATAAATCCACTGGCCTTCACCTTTACCCACAATTTGTTTTTAAATGTAAGCAATAATTAAAAACTTTATTTCCAGCCAGTGGCCATTGTTAGGTGCACTTTGAAGAAAACAGATTTTTGAAGCTAACTGAACCATAACAAACAAAAGGGTAATGTTTTTATGCATCCTAATATTTTACAGTCCCATATTATTATCTCAAGATTCTGGTGACATTTAAAATCCGCTCATGAAAACATAACCCAGCATTGGATCATATTACATGGTCACTAAGGTTGCGCAAAATTAATGTACTTTGCTTTTGAGTAATTGCGCACAATTGAGGGGAAATTATGCATAATTACTTGAAATGCAAATTCATCATTTAGCACTATATATAATCACAAAATGCATCCTCACATTCATTTTATACTAAAAAACATACTTCACTGAAAAAAATAACATAAAAAATACAATTGGTGTAAGCCACAGCCGGTCGTATTCTGGCAGTTTGCATTATTCTCGAGTGCTTATGGTAATATTTTGCCATGAATGGCACATAATTCCGCAATGTAGTATAATCATATAACAAGCATAATGCGAAATTCCCCAATTTACACAACTTATGGCAGAGCAATTTAAATTTCACCCTGGCCTAATGATGACCCATAGTGTTTACTCTCTCTCTATCTCTATCTATCTATCCATCTATCTATATATATCTATATCTTTGAAGGTAAAATCCACACCAAACTCCATCTCAAGTCTACTGCAGGCAATTCGATCTTACATGCTGATAGTTCGCATCCCCGCCATCTCATTAGGAGCATACCTTATGGCGAATTTGTGCGTATTCACCGAATTTGCAGCCTGGAAACTGTCTCAAAAGAATGTCAATGTGAGGCTTTTTGTCGGTTTTTGGACCGAGGCTCTAAGAAATCTCAATTAGATCAAGCCCTGGTAAAAGCAAACAACTTATCCAGAGATGACTTACTGACACCTAAGCTTAACAGTGCATCAGTCTTGGTTTCAGATGGTGATAATGTTAACAGCGATAAATGCATGGTCCGACTTATTACCACCTTCAGTCAACAAGAACACAAGATTCGTAAAATCATTTACTCGCAATGGCCGATTATACTTACTGATATCACCTTAGGATAAATCCTTCCTACTCTGCCGGCCATTACGTTTAGAAGAGCACCCTCTATGAGGGATGCTTTAGTCAAATCTAGTCCTGAGACTGTACTCAAAGGCACATGACTCACTAAAAAGGGCTTTTACAAATGCAATTCATGCCGTGCTTGCACTTTTGCGACAAATGCAACTCACTATGTAACTGCATTTAGTGATAAAAGAGTTGAAATCAGGGAACACCTCACTTGTCGCACTGAATATGCTATTTATAAACTACGGTGCACTTTTGGCCTTGAGTATATAGGGAGCACACAGCTCCCTGTACATAAACAGATCCCTCAACATGTGAGGGCTATTGTAAACTCAGATCCTAATTACCCTGTTGCCAGGCATTTTAAACTGGTCCATCAGAACAAACTTAAAGACTTAGAGTAAACTGTGTTATGTGCAATTCCCATTCCCGGACGGGGAGAGAACTGAGAAAAAGTTTGCACCAACGCGAAACTCAGTTCATTCTGGCCCTCGACACAAAAATGCCTAATGGTCTGAACATGAATGAGGACATGCACAATTTTCTCTAGGGTGCACCTTCTTCTCCCACTCAAGATGTTAATAACTGATTTAGAATAGTTCAGGCACAGTTTCTGATGTTTCTCCACTCTCATGATTTTATCCGGCAATTACTGTTTGAATTTGCTCTCTAAAGATTTTTATCTATATCTATTCCATCTTTTCTGTGAACTACATTACTGCTTTTGGAACTTGCACCATATTACTATTCAGGCCTGAATAATGTGTGTATATATATGCTGCTATTGAATGTGTTAGTTACACAGTATCACCTATGCACAGTTATTTACTCACTTTGTTCTTTATCACATGAATATGTTTTTACAGACTGGTTTTATCTTTGTATACGTTTTCAACTTTTACATCAATAGGATTGAGCTACTCTGCAGACCTTGGGCTTTTTTAAACATAATATGGCTGTATGTAGATTGACGATGGTTTTTTATCGAAGCATGTTTACATTTTAGAACTCGATTTGAATGGGCATTTTAGTCGTTACTACGCATTAAGTGATGCATTTTGTTTTTTCTAACCAATAATGCACTAGCACTTTATGTCCAAAATACTCTCAAGTTCACTATTTTTGAATTGGTCAATTTTTCGTTGCGCTCTGTCTTCGATGTGTATGTACAATATTGTTCAAGTACACTGCCCTAATTCATACACTCCGATGCTATTCAACGATGGATTGCATATTTGCACATAATCTGGCTTTTCTAGCAAACTTTTACAGTTATGTCTGGTTAGGTAATTATAAGTTATACATATATACATCTTTGCACTTTTGTCGCATATTTGCACTATATCAGCCATTTTGAAACCTTTTGCATATTTGCACATTCATTTATACTTGGATCCTATATGCATTGGCATTAAATATTGTACTTAGGCATTGCCTCCTTCCAGTATTAAATGTACATTTTGCGGATTTGCACATTAGAGCTGCAGTTTATATCAGGTCATGATGACTGGTAGATTGAGTTTCCTTTCTAATCATGCATTCGCAACTGGTTTTGAGACTGTTAACAAATTTGTGTAGCATATTTGCACCATATCAGCTATTTTGAGGTCTTGCGTATTTGCACATTTATCTTATATATGGATTCTATATGCACCGCATTAATTAATGCACTCAGGCATTGCCATTTTCCAAGATGAATTGTACATTTTGCGTATTTGCACATTCGAGCTGCTGCCGGGTCATGATGACTTGTAAATTGTGTTTTGTTTATAATATGCATTTACAATTGCTTTGGAGATTATTAACATATCTGTGTAGCTCTTTACTTTCATTTACCAACTACGATGGGATCATCTGACATGTTTTCCAGTCTGTTGTTTATTTTTATTCACTTGGCGATATTATTTTCAAAGGAAATGCGAAGGAACCTCATGTGATTCCTTTTCAAGGTGAACAGCCAAATTCCTCACTGAATGAATCCAATAAATCAAAATGTATTTGTTTAATCTTCACTTTTTTCTGTTTTCTCTTTCACTTTTCTCCTTGTTTAATTCATATGTAATCGATGAATTTTACTCGTTTCCATTTTGATACAAAATTCTCCATAAGAACACAGGAACTGCATCCGTTTTCACATGTCACGTCTTTATTTACAACCCAATGCAATTCGGGATTCTTCCCTTCATCAGGGGCATCTATAATACAAAAATGAATAAATAATAACCATCAGCTTAGTTATGCTACACACCTAATGACCTCCTCATTCTACATGTGTCTGTTTTCCTGTCTTCGTTAGTACAAAATTCATTGGGACTGTACAGTGGTCGAAGTGGGCGGGATCGGAAGGGCACAGCATGCCCCTACTAATTTAATTTAACAAAGTCCGTTCCCCTACTTCTTTATTTCAAAAATGCATCCCAGGACGGCAGGAATGCTCTGAGCTTAAAACAAATACTACAGGATTATCCAGGCCGGTGTGCTGCATAGCGATGAAGGCCTCTGCAGTTGCCAGGACCCCCTCCCCCTTCCCCACTGTATCTGTGGGCAGGGACCTGCCCAGCAACACTGTAGGAGCTGTGGTGCACTGGAGGAGCAATCAATCAGCACGAAAAAACAGCTACCTCTGATGGCCCTCCTGTGCAGTGATTTACACCTCATTTAGTGAGGAGGCCACCTGCCTTCCCCCACTGTGCCCAATACAATGGTCACTTCAGGACACATTGGCGGCCCCGCCCTTGACCTCATCTGCCCTTTATTTTCCAGCTCACCCAGACTGACAATACCACAAGGAAAGGAAGAGGACTTCATGTGGAATTCGTGGCAGACTGTGCCTAAACCTTGGCGCTTTTTTAAAATAAATGCGGAAAATGTTTAATGTCTTATCTTCTGTTTTCCGTATTATATTTTATAAAATGTGTACTGCTTCTCTGTCTATGTTCAGGGATGTGGTCTTTTTAAAAATACTGTTTACCCTTTTCTAAGGGAAAAACATAAAAGCAGCCCGAGGTGTCCATTTCTGTGACACCCGAGCACCAGAGCCCCTTGTGAACCCCATCCAGGGTCTGACTGTGAAAACAAATAAGCCCAGGCACCAAGGCCGGGCTGGTGTACTGGGCATCGGAAGGGAGGCTGGTTTTGTTACTGGAGGCTGCAAAACCGACCCCCAGTAACAAAACCCGCAGGGCTGTCCAGCACTATGACTCACTTCTCACTCTCAAAAACGCAAAAATAACTGCAGGATTCCTTGTAAGCCAAGCAGATTTCAGGCAACAATAAAAGAGTCAAGCTTTATATCTCTGGTGGTTGATCTTCCTGTTGGAGAGAGATTGAAGTATTGTCTATTGCCAGTTTTGACTCATCCATTGTAGCGCAGAGGGTTAAGATGCCTGCTGCAAAGAACCTGTACCATACAGATCAGAGACCTGTATTTAATGGGCAAAGCTCAGTGGGTTACTGCTTTTGTCACAGAGATCCTTTAGTTACTTGCAGTGCATAACTTACAATCATAATAAATCAAGCACCTTGAACTATGACCTACCATCAAAGAGCTGCATGCAAACTGCATGGTGAGGGTTTGGAAGTTATGTTTTTTCCCCAGTCATCCATTATCCTAATACTGCTAAAATTGGTTTATTTGGGAAGAAATACATTCTTATTAGAAAATCCAACCACTGTGTTACATTTTGAATCCTCGGGTTGTGCTTCTCCAGATCTTAAAAAAATCCCAACCAGAATTGATGGCATGTGAATCCTAACACCTTGTGGCCACTTTTGTCTTGTAAACATTTTCGAAACATTGATTTACACACGTATGATTCATTGTCTCTGTATGTGTGCATGATGTAAAGTGCTCCAAGTCCCCCACTGGTATGAGAGGTACTATAAAACAATTTAAATACATGTGAGAGAGGGGCAATGGAGAGATGAGGGGTGCTGTTGGAGGGTGATAGTGAGGGAATCCTTTTAGGGCCCCAACAAGATTGTCGTATCCTGGTAAATAAAGTTGGATGTATCAATCAATCAATCAATCATAGGCATTTGTATAGCGCACTGCTCACCCGGAGGGTCTCAAGGCGCTGGGGGGAAGGGAACGCTACTGCTCAAACAGCCAGGTCTTGAGTTGCTTCCTGAAGGCGATATTGTCTTGCGTTGTCCGGAGGTGGATGGGGAGGCAGTTCCATGTCTTGGCTGCCAGGTAGGAGAAGGATCTTCCTCCGGCGGTGGCTCTGCGGATGCGGGGGACGGTGGCGAGAGCGAGGCTGGCGGAGCGGAGCTGGCGGGTGGGCTTGTGGAAGGTCAGGCGGCTGTTGAGGAACTTGGGGCCCAGGTCGTGGAGGGCCTTGTGTGCGTGGGTGAGGAGGCGGAACGTGATTCTTTTGTTGACGGGGAGCCAGTGCAGGTCTCTCAGGTGTCCGGAGATGTGGCTGTGTCGGGGGATGTCCAGGATGAGTCGTGCTGAGGCGCTCTGGATCCGTTGGAGTTTCTTCTGGAGTTTGGCGGCGGTGCCGGCGTAGAGGGCGTTCCCGTAGTCCAGCCGACTGGTGACGAGGGCCTGGGTGACCGTCTTCCTGGTCTCGGTGGGGATCCACCGGAAGATCTTTTGAAGCATGCGCAGGGTGTTGAAGCATGAAGACGAGACGGCGTTGACTTGTCTGGTCATCGAGAGGGAGGAGTCCAGGATGAAGCCTAGGTTGCGTGCGTGGTCCGTTGGCTTGGGGGTGGCTCCCAGGGCGGGGGGCCACCAGGAGTCGTCCCAGGCGGAGGGTGATGATCCCAGGATCCCAGGTGTATCCTTCACTTTCCGAATGATAATATAATTTTGTCTTTTACTCTCAGGAACTCTCTCAAGTTTTTTGTGGGTAGGAGAGTTAGCAAGCCAGACAGTTCAAAAGGTATCGTTAGCAGGACACTTGAATACATAATGTCGATGTTTGAGCAGCTTGTTGGCTGACATGAATGTGGAGGAGACCTGTGGGTTTCTGTGAGTCAGATCAGATTTTCCTGAAGAATCCCTTAATCTTCTGAGCCCTGCTTATGCCCTTCCTTGCTGTCCACGAGTAAACCAAAGGCACACCTGTGTACACTAAGAGCACAGTTTTCATGTCCTCAACGTTTGAGGCAAAAAACACTCATTGATTTCTAAACAAGGAGTGTAAAAGCTAAAGTAGCCATGTCGTTCCTGCTCATATTTCGCACGCTTTACATAATCTTCCTGTACCTACGAGTGTTTGCTTTTTCCAGGATGTTGTTACTTTTTTTTTTAGGCAGTGCATAATTTGAATTGAGTCACAGCCGGGTGTTTATAATGGGGTAGAATTGGGGGCCTGTCCACAACACAATCCATACTGAAGTTCACTACAGTCTTGCGGGTAGGCCTACGAAGCAGCACACCCTAGAACAGCAGTGACTTTGTCACTGATGTCACAGGACCATTGAGGCCAGTCCCCCTCACCCATTGGTGCCTCCATTGGCCTTGTTCCAGCAGTACTAATGCAACTCACCAGAGATTGGCAATGCAGGATTTGCATGCACACCAGACTAAGAGGCATGTTTACAAGGGCCTTACGTCATGCTTGCACCACGGAACGTGGCAAATGCACGTCACAAATCTGCAAGTCATATTTATGAAGCCACGCAAAGCCACTTTGCATGGCTTTGAATGGTTTCATAAATATGGAGTAGTACAACCCAGCGCAAATTGCTCCTTTGCCTCACTCTGCTCAAGGGAGGCGTTGCGGTGGGCGTTCCCACTCAACTCTCACGTTTTTTTAATGCATTCCCAGATTTACAAGGACTGAGACTGATTCAAAATCTTTCGCCTCCCCAAGGGACGCACAACAAGGAGAAATATCTTAATTTCTCCTTTTTTCCTCTTTTTACATGTGCAGCACTCATACAAAGAGGAAAAAGCCTCTCAGGATTGATTTGTGCAGGGAGGTGCCCCTTCCTGCACAAAAACAATGCTGCATGCAACAGAGGCACCCTTGCACCATGGTGCAAGGGTGCCTGCGTTGGCGCTAGGCTGACGAAACAGCACCAGCACACTTGGAAAGGGTAGGAAATGCACCGTATTGGATAAAGACTGTGCATTTCTGCCCTTTCACTGTGACGCAAGGCAGCACAGCAAAGTAACTTGATGCATTGCACCACCATTCCCGTAAATATGTCCCTAAGTTCTCAAACTTCACGGTGTCTCTTTGCTTCAAGCAGCAAGCACTTTTAACATGTGCTGCCTGCTTTTGGGCCGCTGCAATTACGCAGTAATGGAGGGCAAAATGATGTTGCAGTGTTGACTAAATTATGCAGCAAAGAAAGGATGCAGCTTATTGTGGTACATTTTCTGATACCTTGTTATTTTGAGATTTTTACACATACTAACAGTCTCTGCAAAGCTTTTGCCTCATTAATAGCAGCCCTGAGAACGTGACCAGTTAACCTTTGTAAAGGGCCCTCCACTTCACAGCAACACAAGTCACGTTGTTTTGATCCACTTGAGATACAAACAATTTTTTAGGTAAAACCATCAGCTTATGAAGCAGATGGTGCTTTATGTGGCAAACATGGCAGAGTTATAATTATGTGGAAAACATTTGCAAACTAGGATATTTTGCCATTCATGTTTGAACTTCTCTCATGCAGTCTCTGGTGGGTGGTATTCCAAGACACCTACAGTGCTCGTGGAGAGACAAAGGAGGAAGGTGCCTAATAGTGATTGCAGAGGATAGTAGCCTGTAGGGGAGAAAATAACTGATTGAAATAATCTGAGGACCACTACCTATTTCTGACTCTACCAATGTTTGAGCCTCATAATTTCAGAATTGATGCATATGCAATTCTGAAAGCTATCTAACTTGAGTAGTAATTACACAAACTACTCATAAAATAGTTGTATCTCATTCATCTGATACTGCTAAAAGCATCTGCAAAACCAACAGGTCTGGGTTGTTTTAGAGTGCTATGTCTAGATACAATAACAGGTAACTAAGAGGCATCTAATGCTGGCTTCATGACATGTTGCGTGAACACATGAATACAATTTTGCATTGACCGTGGGGCACAGAATGATCAACAGTGCTCCCCAACACGTGGGGCTTCCTGTCATCGAATCTAAAGCCAAATGTTATGTTCAGAAATGTTTAGAAAAAGTGAGGAGAAGTGCTAATGAAAGAAACTGCAGGTCTCGGACACAAATGGCTTGTGATTCCACTTATATGCGTATTTGGGACAGTCTGTGATTAAAAACTTATCCCACATTGTAAATGTATTTTAATGTCAATAACTCATATATTAAACCTCAAATAAACGTGTATCTATTGGTTGCATTAAATACCATAAGCTGTAACTCGTCAGTGAAATGCCAAACATACTCAAAATTGGGATGTTTTGCTCTTCCTAGCCACACCTCTGACTCCGCCCACTGACCCAACCCTCTGAATATTCCCACCCCTGATGCTCCACCCACAGGTCCCCTACTTTGTTTCCCCCACTTCGACCACTGGGACTGTACCAAACTGCATGTCCTTAAACCCACAGTTTCTAAAAAGCCTGATGTGCTTTAATTTTCTGCATTTAGCCCACACCAACAGTCCCTATTCCACATGCTCGCTAGTACAACCTAAGCAACACACATCTCTAAAGGTCCTGATTATCATAATATTTGTCGCCCATAATGACCCATGCGACCCCTATTTCATGTTATTTGCATTGATAATCACAAAGCGCTTACCATGACATGTATTGGTCTTCACTCGTAAGCATTCGAATTTTGCCCGATATCAATATAGTTCAACAAGGAGTTCGATACCGCTTGAATTTTCCATCAAGCGCTTACGTACGTCTCTCCTTCGTTGATCATGGAAGCATTGAATGTTTCAACTTTATCGGACCTTTTAACTTCCCTTATTGTTCGAACCAGGTAATAAATCACGTGTCATTAATGTGAATGCTAAACCACGGAAAGGACTACATTCATTCCATCTTAATTATCCCTCCCACTCCTTCTTTTGGGATACTACATTTACCAGCATGCTTTGCAAATAGTTTAACTAAACGTGTTTGGCTGCCCTGTCCGCCTCGAAGAATACATCAATGTGACCCATGCTAACATAAATAAACATGCCAAACCATTTAGGCCAAATATGGAATATAAAACCATGCAGTTATAGGTGTCCTTAATTGTTATTCAAGCAGTTCATTTTTTAACAAATGTAAACTTCCCACTGGTAATACAACTCTTGTTTATTTACGTTAGCATGGGTCATTGCGAGGCGGACAGGGCAGCCAAACACGTTTAGCTAAACTATTTGCAAAGTATGCTGGTAAATGGAGTATCCCAAAAGAAGGAGTGGGAGGGATAATTAAGATGGAATTAATGTAGTTCATTAGATTTAGTATCTCACCCCTTATCCTGGTTATTTCTGGAAAGGTAGGAGGGAAACGCCTGAACTGTATAGAGGATGGATCTGGGGGGGATGATCTAAATTCAAGTACTAAAAGTCCCTCTGCCACTGGATGGCTAGCCAAGGTGAGCTCAATGGTATCTGTGTTGTTATCAGCCGATCGTCGTCTATGGACTCTAATTATGTCTTCTCTAATTAACGACCGGCAACCCCTAGTATGGCGAATCCAGTGGGTAACCTTATTTTTTAGTGATTCCTCATCCTCGCGCCCATTTGCCTTAGGGACGCCAACCATAAAGACCGTGGGGTTGCCATTAGCTTGTGAAGTTTGCGTTTTATGCTGCAATTGAGTTAAGGGGGAAACAGAGGCTCTGTGGGATGGGATAGTCAGCCTGGAATTGTTATAAGAAGTGGGAGCCACTCGAGGCTTCATTGGAACGTTGCCAGGAGTGGCCCTAACTCTAGATGATGGGTTAGGGTCATTCCTGCCGCAAGAAAAAATGGCGGCAGGAGAGGTCGTATTGTTTTCAAGGCTTGAGTGAGTTATTTGAGTCGGCTTAGATGTTAGGTGAGGAAGAAAATTATCAATATGAGTATTCAGAGAAGAAGAATGTTTTTGTTTGACGATAGACATCAGCTCCATAACTACTTTCCTCAACTCAGTAATTTCTTGCTTTAGTGAATCAATGTTGTCGACAATTTGCCCCAAACCAATTACCCCCCCATCATGTTTCTCACAGATTTCCCTTTCTTTAGCCTTCAGGGCCTTATTTTGTTTTTCTGGGCATATAGGTGAATTAGTTGGTACAAACATATCAGGGTTGTCAGCCAGTGCCGCATAGCGGTTGTTACAAACAATGACGATGGGATCAAGAGGGACAGAATTCTCAAAAGAAGGGGTGAAAACTGGTGCGTCCAAAATTGCTGGTGGGTTTCTCGTGACAATCGGGCAGTCCTCAATCTCAGCAACTGGTTGATGGGGGAGGCTTTGCGAAACATTTGCGGAATTGTAATAGTGCCAACATTGTTTGTGATGGTAGGCATATTGCTTACAGGTAAGAGGGCAGGAGCATTTTCTAGGATAAGTTCGCAGTCATTAACCAATGTATCTATGCGATCCAATGTGGTGACAGATGGCGATTTTTTTGAGGTCCTCCTAGCCTTCTTCCTTTTGGCTACCCCACCACCGCAGGCTGTGGCCCCCCCGTTGGCGTCGGGTAATTTTCTCTTGCCCATCGCAAAAGCTACTAGTAAAAAGGGTAGAGTAAGTACAGGGAAATGTCAAATCAGGAACAGTGTTGCAAACACGGAACTATGAACAAAATGTCAATGATAGTTTCTGCAAACAAAATGGTTAAAGTACCTCTAATCGCAGATGTAAACTCTTCTGGACAAGGTCCGTGTATGCGGTCGCTAATGAGAGGGGCGAAAGGGGGGTGGCCTGACCCGACCTCCTCCGACCCCCGACGGCCACAGACGGCCCGCCCTTTGCCCGGGCTTAGCCGGGCGCGACCCGCGCGCGATTCCACGACGCTGATACTATCGGTAATTGATGGCGCCTCCGGGCGCGGGAACAGCGGTGCTGGGCAGGCTGGGAGGTGTAGTCTCCCTCTCCCTCCACTCGGCGGCCGTTGAATGGAATACTTCGGCGGCGGGAGGGGGGGCGATGAAGGCAGCAGCTTGCAGGAGAGTTTCTCCCTGGAAAGCACAGGAAAGAGCAGCGCCCGCTCCACCGAGCTTATCGGTAATTTATTGCGCCTCCGGGCGCGGGAACAGCGGTGCTGGGCAGGCTGGGAGGTGTAGTCTCCCTCTCCCTCCACTCGGCGGCCGTTGAATGGGCTACTTCGGCGGCGGGAGGGGGGGTAATGAAGGCAGCAGCTTGCAGGAGAGTTTCTCCCTGGAAAGCACAGGAAAGAGCAGTCTTTTTAGAAACTGTGGGTTTAAGGACATGCAGTTTGGTACAGTCCCAATGAATTTTGTACTAACGAAGACAGGAAAACAGACATATGTAGAATGAGGAAGTCATTAGGTGTGTAGCATAACTAAGCTGATGGTTATTATTTATTAATTTTTGTATTATAGATGCCCCTGATGAAGGGAAGTGTCCCGAAAGGCATTGGCTATTAAATAAAGACGTGACATGTGGAATCGGATGCAGTTCCTGTGAATTTTGTATCAAAATGGAAATTAGTAAAATTAATCGATTACATATGAATTAAACAAGGAGAAAAGTGAAGGAGAAAACTGAAAAAAATGAAGATTGAACAAATACATTTCGATTTATTGGATTCATTCAGTGAGAAATTTGGCTGTGCACCTTGAAAAGGCATCACATGAGGTTCCTTCACATTTCATTCAGTTACACAGCGCTAATTGGGCAGGGCGCGAAGCAAGTAAGCACGCCATTACAGACCTGAAACAGCTAAGCATGTTTACATCAGAGTACATTGGTGTGCATCTCACCACCTTTGAAATACAGTGTTATTTTCAGAGCCATTAGTGCACATTTTGTTATTTATTTGGTTCCCTGCTGAAGTGGCCCATCATGTGATCAGTCTCGTTTTTGGCGAATGAAACACGTCATGACATGCATTATGCCTGCATATCTGTTGATAATTCCTGAATAAAATCTACACTGCTTTCCTCACAACATTGGAGTTGTTTGGAGTTTTCTTTGGAGATTGTTGTGGTCCGTGCCTGAGGTTACTGCCAGGATCGTCTGGCAGGAAGTTGGTGTGTGAAATATATATTCACTGAAAAAACCATAGGTTTCAGGGACGTTGTAGTTAGTTGGAAATTTGACTCATATAAAACCAGAGAAATTCGCCCATCATAGTTAGTTGAGCTAACTATAACTCACGCGCCTGCAATGTACTGGTGATGACGTCACATAGTACATCACTCATGACATGGTCAGTGACATCACCGATGACATCACTGATGACATCATCCAGTGAATGTGTGTTTCTGTAAAGTTTAAATATTTTTCATATATATCTATGTTAAGGTGTATTGAAGAAAGAGTGGATTTACAAGTGCCTGAATGGATTATTTAGTAGGTGCGTGACTGACTGTATAAGTGAGTGATTGAACATGTGTTACTGAATCTATGGGTTAGTGACTAAACTGTGTGAAAGTCTGTATTAGTGTCTTGGTTGGTGTATAAGCGGCTGCATGGGTTTGTGAGTAGCTACATGAGTGCCTATATGGGTTATTGATTTGTTGTCTGAGTATCTGTATGGGTGGGTGGGGGTGTGTGTGACTATGTGCATAGATGTCTGAGTGGGTGTTTCACTGGTTGTATGAATTAACAAGCATTTGCAATGCAATAGGTCTCGCAGTTACGAGAGTTACAGCTATTGGCATTGTAAATACCAATGCCTTATATTTCAGTTTTTAAAACAAAAATAAAAGGCATTATTTGTAATGTCAATAGCTCAAACAAGCGTAAATGCGAGACCTATTATTTTGCAAATCCATGTTGTTCAAATGCCATCCCTCCAGAGTCTGCATGGTAGTGGTATAGCCAGCAACCATTAATTTGATGTGCTGGTGATCGAAGTGCATGCCCCAAAGAATGTGTCAGTGTGTGTCTGTTTAAGATTAGGGCTTGCCTTTTACGTGACATGGTGAGACCAGTGCTACTTCGGGTGTACAGTGGAGTGCATGCAGTCATGAAATCTTAGCTGGACCTGCAGAAATGTAAGAGTGGCACCTTCCTCCATATGTACAGGGTGGTGTAGATGTCACTGGATCTCAGAGAGGCCAGTCATTGTGAGTTGTGTAGGCATGTGTTGCAGCGAGTGCAGTGCTGTCATCCTATGGCTATGAGAACAGTGCCTCACGTGTGGTGTGCACGGCAGCCAGGCGGCACAGAACAGTGGTAAAAAATATCTATTGGAAACGTGCTGCTTGAAAAAATGAAAGGCAAAGGAGACACGCTGTGCTACATTGTTATTATATCTCCTTTGAAAGCACCATGGGGGAATACTTATGAAATCACGTATGGCTCATGTTAGAGGGCAAAAGTATAATGTGCTCATATGCGGGATTAGCAACATGCCTTGAACAGCAAACAAGACTAATTGCGCGCCGCATTTGAGCTGCAGCAAATAAACGTGACAGGGCTCGCATATTGACAACGCCCTAAATAAGCAATTTGGGTCATATTGATACTACTAACAGTCTCCAGTTCTGCAGGCTGGGACTACATGTCCCATAGTGCCTTAGTGGTGTTGTGAAAATATTGGAGGAGAACGCCTGCGCAGCCACTGACGTTCATGCTTTTCCTGATAAACACCGGCGCTGCACTTGAAACCAAGGGTGGGCTGGGTAGAGGAGGGGAGAGCAGCGAAGCAGAAGCGCACGAGGGCAGGGGGACACGGAGTGCGGAAAGCATGGAGTACAGTGAGACCTCAGAGAGGCAGCATATATTGCCAAAATCATATTTTTTTTAAGCGTTTTTTTGGTGTCAGAAGTTAACTTTAAAGTAGTCGCTCAATTACAGATCTGCAAGTGGCCCCAAGACAAGCAGTGGAAAGAAAAAAAACAAGACAAGCAGGAAGTGGGATAAGGGAGGGGGTGGCAAATGGCGTGTACATTTCGCGGGCGCTTTGATGTTCGCAGTGGCCGCGCGGCTCACTGAGAACATCAAAGCGCCCGCGAAATGTACACGCAGGCTGCCAAATGGTGTGCGCGCCCGGCGCACATGCACTGTGTGAAAGTGATCACGATCACATCAAAGCGGCCGTGCGGCCCGTGAAAGTGAAAGCAAACGGTGTGCAGGCTGCCAAATGGTGCGCGCGCCCGGTGCACATGCACTGTATTTGGAGGCCTGAAAGCACTCGTTTGCACTTCCAGATCCCCATTTACAAAAGCTCTCGCGAGAGCAGCGCTAAAGCGCTGTCTCAGGCGAGAGCTCAAAAGTGCATCTAGGAAGGGCTGTATGGGTGAGTTAGAGTGTGTATGGGTCTGTTGGTGAGTGAATAAATGTCTCAGTGGTATATGTGTGAGTAACTACATCTGTTTTAAGACAGTATATGTGAGTGTTTAAGTATATAAATGACTATACGTGAGAGTAAGTTATTTGAAGAGTGGGTGTATAAATGAGTGTCTGCTTATATCAGTGATTGTATAAGACAGTAAGTATGTGTTAGTATCTGCATAAATAAGTGATGTGGTGTGTGTATAAATAACGGAGTTGCTGTGTATAACTGTATACATGAGTAAATGGGTATGTGATAGATTCTTTGCATGACTGACTAGGTGTGTGAGTAACTGTATGGATGAGTGGCAGAGCGTGACTGTATGTATAGATGTATAAGTGCATATTATAGTACTGTATTGATGATTAACTCCATGCATAAGTGACTGGATGTGTGTAGACCTAGGAAATAGTGGATGGTATGTAGTATCTGGCATTCTTGTGTGTATGGTTTCAAAAATAGTAGTCTGTATTTTAGAGTGCGTGTATCAAAGTTTATATTAGGGTATCAGTATGTGCATCAGATTATCATGTGGATGATGTCATCAGTTATGTCTTCAGTGATGTCATTTGAGATGTCATCAGTGATGTCACTGACCATGTCATGAGTGATGTAATATGTGATGTCATCACCAGTGCATTGCAGGCGCGCGAGTTATAGTTAGCTCAATTAACTATAACGGGCGAATTTCTCTGGTTTTATATGAGTCAAATGTCCAACTAACTATAACGTCCCTGAAACCAAATGGTTTTTTCAGTGAATTTCTAATGTTTTTTAAATGCTAATTCCTAACTATAACGTCTGTAAAACCTATGGTTTTTTTCAGTGAATTTCAAAGGTTTTCAAAAATGTTAATTTCATATTTTAATACTTATAAAACTATTTTTGTTTGTAATATTTTGGAACTCTATTATCCTTTTTTTTTAAATTTGAAAAACTATGTAATTTTTTATATCTTCAAAAAAAAGTATGTATAAATGTATTTTTTTAGGAGAAAACTAGACTCTCGTACCGGTAGTGTACCAAGCTCCATCACCACGCGAATCCTATCCGCCATATTGCGAAACTCGTTAAGGATGCGCATTTCATATCCGACGGCTTTGTAGCACCGTGTCCCGCCTAACATCATCTACGTATAAGGTCGCGCCAGCTCCTAGTTTGGTATGCGACGGGTGCGTGATACCAATACACACGTTACGTCATATATATAGGGTCGCGCCAGCTGCGCGTTCCGTATGCGATGAGTGCACGCTTCCAGGCCCTGTGTTACGTCATAGACGTAGGGTATTGCACTCGGTACGCCATTCCCTTATTTATTTTTTCATGTCTCAAAACTATATCTAAATACGTTTAAAGTGTGTATGAGAGCAAGCGATAATCTAAAATATTTCCACATTTCTAACTGTAATAATATTATGGTATTATGGTAAATATATTTTCTCAAAATCACGTCGGGTGCGGCCTCCTTGCGCGCTCGGTGTGCGATTGCCATGTGACCTTAAAAAAAATCTTTTGTTTGGTTCATAACATTTCCCATTGTAACAGTTGGAGGACCCCACCCATTTTAGTAATTCTCTCTACACCGTTTGATGAGGGACACCTCTTCTGCTTGCAGAGCTTTTTTGAAAAGTTTTTTGCTGTGTACACATATCTTATAGTACACACAACATGCAACGATCATCTTGATCAATAATCATGCTCTGTATATTACCCTTCCACGTGTGATAGCCATGCATCTGAAATGTTACATCAAAAAACAAATGTGTGTTACACGATGCCCCTGGGGTGTGTGTGTGCGCACATTATTGTGCTGCCTTTCGGCCTGGGTATTGGTGGCTCAAAGGGCTATAATCAGCCACGGGCAGAGTGCACATCCTAGATCAAATGTGACAAACAGTAAAGAGTAATGTGTAGATTTGTGTTGCAGTATGCTCTGTTTCCAGGCTTTACCAATTTAGTAGAGTGTCATATGTGAGACTTACAGCTTCACGTTTGACATGCATTGCTTGACTGTAATGAGCGTTATCACTGTGTATGACGTAACCTCACTGCTGATCCTCCCTCCATCCGAGCACATTCACGTGTGTGAGCTTCGTGATAGTAACACTTTCAATAATACCGCACACCATTGACATGCGTGTCTCAGAATATCCACCAGCTTGACAACGACATATGATGTTGTCCATTCAATGTTTTTGGACAGCATCTCATTAGCGATAGTTGACCCCCTCCTGGTACATGCTACATTAATGTAAATTGCGGATTGTACGACGTCAAAACTGCAACAGGGAGACACACATAAGTACACTTCCTGCCCAGGCAGTAACTGAACAACGCCCAAGTCCCCTGAATAATTATTCACACCACTACACTGGCCTGGCGTATGCAAGCCCAGCCCACTTTGCGTACGTATAAATAGGATAACGACGCCGCCACATGTCCCAGTTCTTCCACACTGCTTTAGGTGATATGGCCGCATCCACCTCGCATATCACAATGTGCATTAAAAAAAGGGATCCATGAGGTGTACATCATCCAGGCAATCAAAACTACATCTGAATTGTGAACCCTGCTGGCCATCGTGTTTGGACACACACCAATGACAGCAGGTGAGCAGTGGGGCCTGGGTGCACAGGGGCTGCAATTGAGCGCGTTGCGGCGGGAGGGATGGGGTGCATCAGCCTGTGTGCACAGGTGCAAACAAGCGATGTTGTCATGCATAATGATGTGATCTCTGACCACAGTCACATCTCTGTCTCATTTTAAGGACCTGCTGGACCATACTGTAGGCCTGAGCCAGCGGGCAGCGCTGCCCTACAGACATGTGGCGTTGGATTTAGGGGCACTGTAGTGAGCTGACTACTAAGTGTACATACACACAGGCTTGCGCCACTGCATTGCACGCGCTCATTATGCTTCCAGCATGAGCTCTGTTGCTTTGTATGTGAATGTTGGCATAACATATTATTATTTACCCTTGTGTATTCTCGTTCATTCCAACTCCTCTTTGAACCACGATTACCACTAACAGTTGGTAGATCGTACTTCAAGAAGGAAGGATGCACTCAACTGGTGTTCTCTCTTAAGCTTGAAATAAACCTTCATTTACCTTAAGACATTTCCACCATTATATTATTTCTCCCTTTTCAGACACTGAGTTAGTTGCACGAAAATGCATGCAGCAGGTGCTCAACCGATAATGCTCTGGCCTTTCTGACGCCTTCCATCGTGGTATCAAGACACCGTCCCACACCGGAGACCTGCTGTGCCACCCTGAGAGGTACCCCGGAGTCGGAGCTCGCACCGGCACGTCGTTGGACACACTGGTTGTGGTAGGTGAGCAGTGAAGCCTCGGTGCGCAGGAGCTGCATTTGAGCAGAGTGCAGGGGAAGGAGCTGGGGTGCAGCAGCCTGGGTGCACAGGTGCAGGCAAGCGATGTTGCCGTAGATGATAATATAATCTCTGGACTCATTCATATCTCTGTTTCATTTTAAAAACTTGCTGGACCGCACTATTTCTCGCGGACCCCAGCATCCCAGACACACGGGTGATGGGAGGTGAACAGTGAGGGCTGGGTGCAGTAGGCCGACGCTCTGTTTCCTCCTCCCTCTGTTCTTTTGACTCTTCCTCCCCTTCTCCCTTCCACCCACTCGCTCTCTGTCCCATTCTCACTTTCTTCCTTTCATTCGGACTACCTTTCTTTTTCTCTTGGACATGGCACACATACTTATGTTTCTTTTTTCATGTTTTACTGTTGTTTGTTCGAATAAATGTACGTTTCCATTTATTTGTGTTGTTTTAATAAAAGTGATTTTTTTTAACAATAAATAAGTGAGTGTAAGGGTCTTCTTTTTCTGACAACACTTGTCTGTAGTTTATTGTGAAAATCGGTGGTTGATAGGAGGTTATGAGGGAAAACATTTGTAATTTTGCGGTGCACCTACCAAATATAAACCAACAGACTATTACATAAATGAAGCCTGGGTAATTGTACAACAGCAAGGGTTCTATGAGTGTATCACTTTATAACACCATGAGTAATGCCCGTGTGATTACAGAACCAATAAGGCACTGCCTCGGGCCATTGAGGCTTCAAGGACTGGCGAGGCCCACCCTGCATATTTAAGTAAAGCCCCGGATGTTGCCGATCCCCAGTCTTGAGTTGGCCTCGAAGACCCCCGAACAATTCATAAACAATACCCGGGGAGGTGTCGATCCCCTAGGCTGCGAAACATCTCGGTGCCCTCCCGGGCCTAATTTACATGTGAGATTAAGGTCCCCAGTGCTTCAGAGACCCCGCAATATAATAACAGGATTGGCCCCGGAACATTACCCACCAGTGGGCTCATTTAAATGAACGGGTGAGACCTTGCTTAATTTTTTTTCTACATTTTTACCATCCGGATCTGCTTTATTGAAGCAATACGAGGTTTTCCTCCTCTCGCTTCAACGAGGCAAACAAGAATTTACTATCACAGGGTGGAAGCTATGCTCCTGCCCTGTAACAGCAAACATAAATGTCCTGTGGATGCACACCCCGGGACATTGTATGAGCTGCGCCTGGGAGGTGGCGCTCCATAGGGCCATGATGCATTGGTTACTGTATAACTACAGAATTAGTATAAACACATACTAACACTACTTGCACACGTGTAGTACACCAACCAGAGTGTGGTGAAGAGGCAGAGGAAGCCCAAAATCACAAAATATAAATCCTACCAGAGGTAGGATCACATAGTTCGATGAGCCAATGACCCTGGGATGAGTAGAAACAGCTTCACCAAGAAAACTGGTCTTCAGGAGAACGCAAGCAAGCTCAAAATCTTGGTGAGTGCTGCCTTCTTTTTACCTTCTCCCGCTCATCGCCAAATTTATGTAGTGAAGAGGAAGACAGCAGTGGATCCGATAAGTAGATTTATTGCAGGAATAGAAGACAGCTTAAACAGCCACCAACAGGACCAGACAGCAAGGCAACCGTCTTCTCCAATACCGTGTACAAACTCCCCAAGATTCCCCTCATGACAGCCCTACATTCTAACATTACATACGTACATTAGAGTAGCATTACACACTAACATTCTACTATGACTTACATTGGAATACTACACAGAGCACATGACTTTACAGCAATGAGCTCATGGTTTCATCCACGAGTCTTGAGACCGGTAGGGGTGAGTAGTTCGCTTCCCGCTCCATGTGTTGTATAAACGCAAATTAACACTACTTCCACAGGTATGCTACAGCGCCCATAGCACATCACTTTACAGCAATGAGCTCACGGTTTAATCCCTGAGCCTTCAGACCAGTAGGGGTGAGTAGGTCGCTTCCCACTCCCTGTATAGTATAAACACATACTAACACTACTTACACAGTTATACTACAACGGCCAGTATGCTACAGCATCCAGAGCCCATTACTTTACAGCAATCAGCTCGGTTTGATCCACGAGTCTTCACACCAGTAGGTGTGAGTACTTCGCTTCCCACTTCCAGTATAGTATAAATGCACGGTAGTGGTCAGTAGTTCGCTTCCCACTCCCTGTATGGTATAAACGCCTACTAACACTACTTCCACAGGTATGCTACAAAGACCAGAGCACATCACTTTACAGCAATAACCTCACGGTTTCGGCTCTCGGTTTCATACCGAGTGTAGCAGCATCTCATCTCAGCTGAGCAACACCGCACTTTCAGTCTGGTAGGAGTGACTACTTTGCTTCGCACTCCCCCACAGAGGTTACAGTGCTCATATCCTCCTGTTTCCTACTCTTTTTGCCCTTTTTCCCCCTTACTCGCTTCAACACAATCACAAAATGGCTGCCAACACTTCCTAGTTGCAACCGCTCGCACTGCTCACAACCAATAAGCATCAAGCTCGTGCTCGTAACGCCTCAGCCAATCAGATGGCAGAATTCCCAAATATTCATATCTGCAAATTTCGATACTTCTCCAAAACTACCAAACGGATTTACACCAAATAAACAAAAGCGTGCTTTCTAGACCAAGACCCTTCTCCCTGCCAAATTTGGAGTACCTCCGTTTACCCGTTCGACCTGTAGCCTGGTCTAAAGTTTCCTATGGAAATTAACATGGAGAAAACATGTTTTAGAACCCCCCTTTTTTCTCGGCCCCCCCTTGACGAATCGCCCCCAAACTTTCTACATAGGAGCTGATATGAACAAAGAATTAGTTTGTAAAATTTCATGAAGATTCATCAAACGACCATAAGTTATAAGCAAAACAAAAAATGCTCTTCCTATGGAAACTTGGTCCTAACTATAACTACGTACTGGCGTTCGCCAGTAGGATATATACATATATATATTACCTACTGGCGGTCGCCAGTAGGTAGTTATAGTTAGGACCCTGTTTCCATAGTAAATCCGCAACATTCTATTTGGAATAACTTTGGCGCCGGTCGACGAATCCTCGCGAAATTTTCAAAATAGGTGGGGCGCTACGCTCCGCTCCGACCCTGAAAGTCTCGGGGGGATTCGTCAAGCGGGGGCTGAGAAAAAAGGGGGGTCCCAAAACGCGTTTTTCCCATGCATTTTTCCATAGGACCTTTAGACACAGCTACAGCCCGAACGGCTGAACAGAGTTACTTGAAATTTGGCAGAGAGGTAGTCTACAGGTCAAGGAAGTGCCTTTTGTAGGTTTGGTGTAAATCTGTTCAGTAGATTCTGAGAAAATAGCCTTTAAATCAATATATATATCTGAGCCAGCTTACGGTGCGCTTACCGTACGCGCACGCCGCCGTGCGCGAGCGCGATTCTGATTGGCTGTTAGATCTTAGTAAACATTTGAATCGGTCGAAACCAGGAAGCGGCGGCCGCCATTTTCTCTCTCGCAGTCTGAGAGGGGGTTAAAAAACAAAGGCCAAAAACATGTAAAGGGGCTGTTTAGACAGCTCCTAAGCACCTAGCCATGTTGAGGGAGTCCTCAAAGATCCCCCAAGGCCAAAAACGGAATTTTAATTTTTTCGATAATTTCGCCGATTACGCTTACCGTACGCGTACGGTAAAAATTAATTAAAAAAAAAAAAAATATCCATACTCTCCCCACCCCATGTGCAAATGGTGCCCGAAGAGCACCATTTGTGCATGGCATATTACAGTTGAGAAAAAATAAAATATTACCTTTCACAACGAAGCGCATCACATGTCCTCCATGTGCGCACGGTGCGCGAAGCGCATCGTGCGTACATGGCCCATCTAGCGTAACGTGGGCACGGAACGAACTGCGTTAAGTGGGCGCGCACGCCACGAATGGCGTAAAGTAACTTAGCATTTAAAAAACCGTACAAATTCACTGAAAAAACCATAGGTTTCACACACGTTATAGTTAGGAATTAGCATTTAAAAAACCTTGCAAATTCAGTGAAAAAACCATAGGTTTCACACATGTTATAGTTAGCTGGAAATTTTACTGATAAAAAACCAATGAAATTCCCCCGTTATAGTTAGTGCAGGCAACTATAACTCACGCGACCGCAATCTTCTGCTGATGCTAATACTGTATTTAGACACTTATTTGCCCATGTCTTCTTCCATTAAATTTTAGCTATACATATATTACAAATATTTTTTTTTCATAAAGACACATATGTCATCAGCAGAGGATTGCGGTCGCGTGAGTTATAGTTGCCTGCACTAACTATAACGGGGGAATTTCATTGGTATTTTATCAGTAAAATTTCCAGCTAACTATAACATGTGTGAAACCTATGGTTTTTTCACTGAATATATATATATATATATCTTTTTCTCTCTCTCTCTGTCTTTTGATAAATATATATATTCACAGAAAAAACCATAGGTTTCAGGGGTGTTCTAGTTAGCTGGCCATTTCACTGGTACAAAACCATATAAATTCCTCCGTTATAGTTAGTTCTGCTAACTATAACTCGCGCGCCAGCATTGCACTGCTGATGATGTCACATATTGCATCATTCATGACATGGTCAGTGACATCACTGATGACATCACTGATGACATCTCAAATGAAACCTATGTTTTTTTCTGTGAATTTCAAAGCTTTTTTAAATGCTAATTTCTAACTATAACGTCTCTGAAACCTATGGTTTTTTTCAGTGAATTTCAAAGGTTTTTAAATGCTAATTTTTAAGTGATAGTAGTTATACCTATTTTTTTGTACTGATTTTCTACAGTTTTTAACTGTTTATTTCTAAATATTTTATTCATTAAATAACATTATATATTTTTATGAAAATAACAAAACATTTTTTTAAAACATTCAACTTGAAATATTGAATAATTGTTTTGTTTTCATTTTTTATTTTAATGTATTTATATTATTTTCTTTTATAAAAAAAATTCAAGTCGTGCACTCGAAGCGTACACATCACTGTGGGTGCGCGGTTTCTAGCCGCCATTTCAGAAAAGTTGTGAAGGATCCATGTACGGTGTGCAACGGCTGCGTGTTTTTCAGTTACATCATATACATTTAATATTACGTGATGTGCGCGATTGGTCTGTGACCAGTCCGCAACTCCTGCTCCCGCGCCTTCGCAACACATGCGCATTACGGTACGAAATGCTTGTGCAGTGGCGGGTCCCGCGTGACGTCATATACATGCTCGGGCGCGCAGGGTGCGCGACTCCCGCAAAAAAAATTTATGTTCCAAAATGATATGTATGTGTCTTTAATATACATATTAGGGCAAGAGATTATCTAAGATATTCATAAAAATAATATATTTGTACTTATAATAAACTTATATTATTTTTGAATATATTTTCGCGAAGTTGGGTACATGCATTGTGAGCGCAGAGAACCAGGTCAGCAGAGCTGCTGTAGAGCCAGAGAAAGCAGGTCAACAGAGCTGCTCTAGAGCCAGAGAACCAGGTCAGCAGAGCTGCTTTAGAGTCTTAGAACCAGGTCAGCAGAGATGCTCTAGAGGCAGAGAACCAGGTCAGCAGAACTGCTTTAGAGCCAGAGAACCAGGTCAGCAGAGCTCTTTAGAGGGAGAGAACCAGGTCAGCAGAGCTGCTCTAGAGCCAGAGAACCAGGTCAGCAGAGCTGCTTTAGAGTCATAGAACCAGGTCAGCAGAGATGCTCTAGAGGCAGAGAATCATGTCAGCAGAACAGCTTTAGAGCCACAGAGCCAGGTCAGCAGAGCTCTTTAGAGGGAGAGAACCAGGTCAGCAGAGCTGCTTTAGAGCCAGAGAACCAGGTCAGCAGAGCTGCTCTAGCGCCATAGAACCAGGTCAGCAGAGCTGCTTTAGAGCCAGAGAACCAGGTCAGCAGAGCTGCTCTAGAGCCAGAGAAACCAGGTCAGCAGAGCTGCTTTAGAGGGAGAGAACCAGGTCAGCAGAGCTGCTCTAGAGCCAGAGAACCAGGTCAGAAGAGCTGCTTTAGAGCCATAGAACCAGATCAGCAGAGCTGCTCTAGAGGCAGAGAACCAGGTCAGCAGAGCTGATTTAGAGGGAGAGAACCACCAGGTCCGCAGAGCTGCTTTAGAGCCAGAGAACCAGGTCAGCAGAGCTGCTTTAGAGCCATAGAACCAGGTCAGCAGAGCTGCTCTAGAGCCTAAGAACCAGGTCAGCAGAGCTGCTCTAGAGCCAGAGAACCAGGTCAGCAGAGCTGCTGTAGAGCCAGAGAAACCAGGCCAGTAGAGCTGCTTTAGAACGAGTGAACCAGGTCAGCAGAGCTGCTTTGGAGGGAGAGAACCAGGTCAGCAGAGCTGCTTTAGAGCCAAGAGACCAGGTCAGCAGAGCTGCTCTAGAGCCAGAGAACCAGGTCAGCAGAACTACTTTAGGCCATAGAACAGGGTCAGCAGAACTGCTTTAGAGCCAGAGAACCAAGTCAGCAGAGCTGTTGTAGAGCCGGAGAACCAGGTCAGCAGAGCTGCTCTAGAGCCAGAGAACCAGGTCAGCAGAGCTGCCATAGAGCCAGAGAAACCAGGCCAGCAGAGCTGCTTTAGAGGGAGAGAACCAGGTCAGCAGAGCTGCTTTAGAGCCAGAGAACCAGGTCAGCAGAGCTGCTTTAGAGCCAGAGAACCAGGTCAGCAGAGCTGCTTTAGAGCCAGAGAACCAAGTCAGCAGAGCTGCTTTAGAGCCATAGAACCAGGTCAGCAGAGCTGCTTTAGAGTCAGAGAACCAGGTCAGCAGAGCTGCTCTAGAGCCTAAGAACCAGGTCAGCAGAGCTGCTCTAGAGCCAGAGAACCAGGTCAGCAGAGCTGCTCTAGAGGGAGAGAACCAGGTCAGCAGAGCTGCTCTAGAGGCAGAGAACCATGTCAGCAGAACTGCTTTAGAGCCATAGAACCGGGTCAGCAGAGCTGCTTTAGAGCCAGAGAACCAGGTCAGCAGAGCTGTTGTAGAGCCAGAGATCCAGATCAGCAGAGCTGCTCTGTAGCCTAAGAACTAGGTCAGCAGAGAAGCTATAGAGCCAGAGAAACAGGGCAGCAGACCTGCTTTAGAGCCAGAGAAACCAGGTCAGCAGAGCTGCTTTAGAGGGAGAGAACCAGGTCAGCAGAGCTGCTTTAGAGCCAGAGAACCAGGTCAGCAGAGCTGCTCTAGCTGACACTGACTGACTGACACTGACACTGACTGACACTGACTGACTAACTGACACTGACTGACTGACTGACACAGACTGACACTGAATTACTCCTCTCTACTACTCACTCTCTACTACTCTACTCCTCTCTACTACTCACTCTCTACTACTCACTCTCTATTACTCTCTACTACTCTCTACTACTCACTCTCTACTACTCTCTACTACTCACTCTCTACTGCTCACTCTCTACTACTCTCTACTACTCACTCTCTACTACTCTCTACTATTCACTCTCTGCTACTCACTCTCTACAACTCGCTCTCAACTACTCTCTACTACTCACTCTACTACCCACTCTCTACTACTCACTACTACTACTCTCTACTACTCACTCTCTACTACTCACTCTACTACTCTCTACTACTCACTCTCTACTACCCTCTACTACTCTCTCTCTACTACTCTCTCTCTGCTACTCGCTCTCTACTACTCTACTACTCTCTCTACTACTCACTCTCTACTACTCACTCTCTACTACTCTACTACTACTCTCTACTACTCTCTCTGCTACTCACTCTCTACTACTCAATCTACTACTCTCTGCTTCTCTCTACCACTCACTCTCTACTACTCTACTACTCTCTCTCTACTACTCACTCTCTACTACTCACTCTACTACTCTCTACTACTCACTCTCTACTACTCACTCTCTACTATTCACTCTCTACTATTCACTTTCTACTACTCACTCTCTCCTACTCGCTCTCTACTACTCTACTACTCTCTCTGCTATTCACTCTCTACTACTCAATCTACTACTCTCTACTTCTCTCTACCACTCACTCTCTACTACTCTCCTTTTCACTCTATACTACTCTCTCTCTACTACTCACTCTCTACTACTCACTCTACTACTCTCCACTACTCTCTCTCTACTACTCTCTACTACGCACTCTCTACTACTCACTCTCTACTACTTGCTCTCTACTACTCTCTACTACTCACTCTCTACTACTCTACTACTCTCTACTACTCTCTCTACTTCTCACTCTCTACTACTCTCTCTACTACTCTCTACTACTCACTCTCTACTACACACTCTCTACTACTTGCTCTCTACTACTCACTCTCTACTACTCCCTACAACTCACTCTACTACTCACTCTCTACTTCTCTCTACTACTCACTCTCTACTACTCCACTACACTCTACTACTCACTCTCTACTACCCACTCTCCACTACTCACTCTCTACTACTCTCTACTACTCACTCTACTACTCTCTCTCTACTACTCTTTCTCTACTACTCTCTCTCTACTACTCACTCTCTACTACACACTCTCTACTACTCTCTCTACTACACTCTACTACTCACTCTACTACTCACTTTACTACTCACTCTCTACTACTCACTCTGTACTACTCTCTACTATTCACTCTCTACTGCTCTCTACTACTCTCTCTCTACTACTCTCTCTCTACCACTCTCTCTCTACTACTCACTCTCTACTACTCACTCTCTCCTACTCTCTCTACTACTCTCTACTACACTCTACTACTCACTCTACTACTCACTCTACTACTCACTCTCTACTACTCTCTACTACTCACTCTCTACTGCTCACTCTCTACTACTCTCTACTACTCACTCTCTTCTACTCTCTACTATTCACTCTCTACTACTCACTCTCTACTACTCTCTACTATTCACTCTCTGCTACTCACTCTCTACTACTCGCTCTCAACTACTCTCTACTACTCACTCTACTACTCACTCTCTACAACTCACTCTCTACTACTCTCTACTACTACTCTCTACTACTCACTCTCTACTACTCACTCTACTACTCTCTACTACTCACTCTCTACTACTCTCTCTCTACTACTCTCTCTCTACTACTCGCTCTCTACTACTCTACTACTCTCTCTACTACTCACTCTCTACTACTCACTCTCTACTACTCTACTACTCTCTACTACTCTCTCTGCTACTCACTCTCTACTACTCAATCTACTACTCTACTTCTCTCTACCACTCACTCTCTACTACTCTACTACTCACTCTCTACTACTCTCTCTCTACTACTCACTCTCTACTACTCACCCTACTACTCTCTACTACTCACTCTCTACTACTCACTCTCTACTATTCACTCTCTACTACTCACTCTCTACTACTCGCTCTCTACTACTCTACTACTCACTCTAATACTCACTCTCTACTACTCACTCTCTACTACTCTACTACTCTCTACTACTCTCTCGGCTACTCACTCTCAACTACTCAATCTACTACTCTCTACTTCTCTCTACCACTCACTCTCTACTACTCTCCTTTTCACTCTCTACTACTCTCTCTCTACTACTCACTACAACTCACTCTACTACTCACTCTCTACTTCCCTCTACTACTCACTCTCTACTACTCCACTACACTCTACTACTCACTCTCTACTACTCACTCTCTACTGCTCTCTACTACTCTCTCTCTCTACTACTCTCTCTCTACTACTCTCTCTCTACTACTCACTCTCTACTACTCACTCTCTACTACTCTCTCTACTACTCTCTACTATACTCTACTACTCACTCTACTACTCACTCTACTACTAACTCTCTACTACTCACTCTGTACTTCTCTCTACTACTCACTCCTCACAACTCTCTCTCTACTACTCTCTACTACTCACTCTACTACTCACTCTCTACTACTCTCTCTCTGCTACTCTCTCTCTGCTACTCACTCTCTACTACTCACTCTCTACTACTCACTCTCTGTTAATCTCTACTACTCACTCTCTACTACTCACTCTCTACTACCCACTCTCTACTACTCACTCTCTACTACTTTCTACTACTCACCCTGTGCTACTCTCTCTACTACTCTCTACTAGTCTCTACTACTCACTCTCTACTCTCTATTACTCATCCTCTACTCTCTACCTACCTCTCTACTACTCTATACCTCTCTACCTCTACCTCTCTACCTCTACCTCTCTACCTCTACACCTCTACACCTCTACCTCTCTCTACCTCTCTCCACACGCACACATATGCACATATATATGCATATATATGCATATGCATTGATATATATGTATGTGTATATATATATATACATACATATATAAACATATATATAATCTGCATATCTATATCAATACAAATATAAATGCATGCATACATATACATATATGCATACATATGCATGTTATGTACATGAAAGTTTGAAAAACACTAATAAAAGCAAAGCTTAAAAGCCACCAATTACAAACAGAATTGCTTTAACTTAAAGGGCGAGATCTATTGCATTTTCAATGCTTGTTTACTTTGGTTCCATCAAGAAGGCATTCAGATATGTCACACATTTGCCATAAATTCTGAATGTTAGCACTCTAGTTGTTCATTAGATCACTGTAGTAAAGCTATTGCTCACCAGGGAAGTCTGCTGCTGGTATTGAAAGTGCATGTTTCAGTCTGCATGTCAGAATTATTTTAAGAAATAGAAGACGATTTGAGAAGTCACTCAAAATGTGCCCTAACTTTTCTTTCTGCAGCACTAATTATACTTTCTATGGCAAAATGAACCCCCTCATTTTGTTCCTTTTTAAATTAAATGTTTTAAGAGTTACCACTTTATTCCAATCAAGATGGCTTCAGGTGTGCCATACGTTTGTCATAAGTAGGACTGTTAGCGCTCCAGTTGTTTTTTAGAACACTCTGGGAAGCTGCAGTAGAACACAAAGGGATCAACTGCCAGTCTCTTTCCTTGTTGGATGTACATGTTTTACTGAAAATGTCAGACTTCATTCTCACATGACTGAGAAAGATAATGTGAATTTACAGAAAATGTGCTCTCAGTTTAGCTTATAGATCACCTTCCAAACCGCTGTGGGAAAAGCATGAGAAAATAGTTTTCTCTCAAACATGATTCATAATATCCCAGCAGAAGGCTTTTTCACATGGTAAAATCACCTTAGAACACACCACAATTCCTAAAATGAGTATGGTACCATCAACAAATGATTTATAATGTAACTAAGTCTTAAAACCTTCTATTAACTGCAATGCTTTTTAATGAGGTGCTATCATGTATATTGGTCCCAAGATGGCTGCCAACACTTCTTGGATGAAGTGCTGAAAGCCAATCAGATCTCACAATGAGATATGTGGTTAGGCTCCGCCCAGATATATCTATGATTTTACTTTTGATTTTCTCACCAACTACTGAATGGATTTACACCATTTAACCAAAAGGCACGAGTGTGAACCAAGGGCTACCTCTTTGCCAAATTTCGTGTAATTCCGTTCAGCAGTTCGGGCTGCATCTGCGATTAACGGTTCTTATGGGAAATTGCATGTTGAAAACACGTTTTGCGACCCCCTTTTTTCTCGGCCCCCGCTTGACGAATCACCCCGAGTCTTTCAGGATAGGAGCGGACCGGAGCGCCCCACCAGTTTTGAAAATTTCACAAAGGTTCGTCAACCAGCGCCAAAGTTATTCCAAATAGAATGTTGCGGATTTCCTATGGACAATAGGTCCTAACTATAACTACCTACTGGGACCGCCAGTAGGTTATATATATATATATATATATATATATATCATAGCAATGTGATCTCAATTGGCAGCGTGCACTTCCATCTGGGGCAGATGCAGGAAACAGACTGAGTGTCCCAAACAATTATTTTCCTTACAAAGAGAGCTTGCTGCTCTTGGTGAGCTCAAAAAGTTAATTTGTTGTTGAGAGCACCACAGCATGACACCAAGGCATTTCGACCAAACAGTCTTGCTCATCTATCTGTAGCTATCTATTTATATTGATCTATCTACTTACATGAGGGCAAAGAAATAGCGGGGTTCCAAAAGTGCAACTTCCCATGTTAGTTACCATCCGAATTTTTGCTCCGCTACACAGATCTAAAGGCTGAGCGGAATTACACCTAATTTGGCACAGAAGTAGAACTTTAGTCGAGGTAGTGCCTTTGCTTTATTTGGTGTAAATCGGTTCAGTCGTTTTAGAGACATTCATGCTCAGGGTGGACATGAAGTGTTTAAAGAGAAAGAGCTATCTGGTCCGTTGGTTCCACGGAGGATCTACGGATCCAAACTTAAAAACAAAGAAGTTCTATGTGCTGGGTAAGCTTTTGCAGAAGAGAACATTGTGTCTGCCATTACGGGACTCAGAGACTCGGTCCTTGTTTCCTAAAAACTGTAATGAGGGTAGGGGGTAGGGTAGGGTGAGGTAGGGTGAGCACACCCTGACTCCCAGGCCCATGTGGGAAGGTCCCAAAAGGGCCATTTCTCTATTTAGTTTTTCTTTAAAAATTACATTTTGTAACAGAATCTGATGAACTACAAGGGCCCCCAGTCCCGATCCACAGAACTTCCCTGGATATTTGAGATATCCTCTCAGGGTTGGAGTATCCAGGAAAGATACGCTGTCCAAAATATATTTTTAAAAGATAGAATGTTGTAGTCATAAACCAGACCCTGCATCCATTCGCTATTGCTTAGGTGTGGCCAGGCTTGGTAGCCAACCATAGATTGCAGGGGTTGGCCGGAGCCCAGGAACTGTGGCCAACCCCTCCGTGCATGGCAGAAGTATCTGCACTGCACAGGTTGTCCGCCCATGGAGGGTTGGGTGCAGTGCCTGGATGGTGGATGAAATCCAGGCCAGGCCTTGCGCCAGTGTGCCATGGGGGTTGGCCACCAACAGAGGGTTGAACACAGGATCTGTCCAGACGTTAGCTATAAAAAGAAGTCAGGTCCCCCCCAAAACTTATATCTAGAGTCTGATTTTTTTTTAAAAACTGTAATTCACAGGAAAAAAATCAAAGGTAAAGTGCAGTTAGGTTTGGCAATAATATTTTAATTTACTTCTCAAAAATCAGAAATTCACTGAAAAGACTGAAAGTTAAAGTGATATTATAGTTAGGTTGGGTAATAACATCTTAGCTTCACTGAAAAGCACAGTCAAAAAGGCTATTATGCTTACAAAACAAGCCTAAAAAGGACAAACATGTGTCACCTATTCTTCAGTGCCCCAGTCATGCACTGCTTATGACTTCACATATTACATAATTCATTATATATTAAGGGACATCATTCATGAGTCACTGACGACATTTCAAATGACATCATTGATGACATCATCCTTGATATTGACATTACTGCCCATGTATTTTACAAGAAACAATAATGTCACATTTTTTATGTAATAAAAGGGCTTTGTCATACACTGACATTATCCGATTGATCTAGCTCACTAGCTACTACTGCGTCTAGACGCTATTTGTCATACTGGTACACTGTAAACATGCCCTAACAGGCATGCTTACATTTACATTATAATGTCCAGCATCTTTCACCAGGTTGAAATCCGTCTGCATCTTTTAAACTCTCACCTGTGAAAGCTGTCGTTTGCAGTTGCCAGATGACTGGGCATTGGTCAGGCTGAAAGTCTGTGTGATAAAACTGTACAGGATTTTCTTTTCCTTATTTCCTGTTGTTGCTGACAAAAAAAACACAGCACCATAAAGAGGAGTTTAATATTCTCATCAGTACCTGAGACCTACAGAAGCTGGATTAAATCATTATCATGATGCTTTCGACTGTCGGTATCATCCTGCATAACTTAACATATTTTGACAGCAGAGAAACATTGGGAAATATCTTCTCTTCAAATGATTACATTTTACATATTCATTGCAATCAATAAATCCAGTCAAGCTTACAATCACCCGTGACTTTAACAGGCTAGAAAGCATTAAGAAATGCATTACAATAAACATATACCATCTCATGAGATCATATAGTCTGTATATTTCAGCAGTTAATGCATTACGTTGTTCATACAACCATTATAAATGAAACTATTTCTTTAAAAAATGAACAAAAAGTCAAAAGTTATATATGTCCACTGTTAAGTATTTGATTTTACTTGAATATTATGAACATGTATATTTGTATTCTAACGGGTTTTGAAGTTAACTGTGAGCACACTGTTTTAAAAGGGTTTCGCTCCTTAATTCCATTGTTATTAGAATATATGTGATTATGCAATACACAATTTAGACATAAATCTGTGTTTAGTGTGTTGCAGTGTCTGTAATAGTAATTGCATTTATCTAGCACTTACTGCTCCTGAAGAGGCGATGAATTGCTTTTTGGCAAGTAGCATGCTACTCCGGACACCGAAAAGGATTAGTAGTGAATTAGTATGGGGAAATATTAAATTAATTTCAGCCATGAACATGTGAGTCTGTTATTTGGATTGAAGATGATAGTGAAAGGCTGGAAGAGGAGAAGTGGTTTGCATTCATATTGAGCTTGGTACCTCCGATGAGGCATCAAAGTGCTTTTAGAGGAGTAGCACACTACTCAGGAAACCAAACAGGATTAGTGGTGATTTAGTATAGGGAAATATGAAACTCATCTGAGCAGTGTAAATGTGAGTCTGTTAGTTGGATTGATAAGGATAGTGGAGGGAGAGAAGAAGAAGGGTCTAGAAAGAGTTTATTTGGAGATCATAGCAGCAGGAGCAGATTTAGGATGAGTAGGTACCAAATGGGCTGGACCCACCAGTGGGGGTATCACTGAACGGAGGGGTCGGTGTCTGTTTGAAGAGAAGGTACAGAGAAGCAGATGCCATGGGAAGAGACTGGTGCCTCACTTGGGGTCCTATTGGGCCATGCAGGACAGACCCTTAGGTTTCTTAGTGCTTGAGGTACCCCAACTGGTGGGCTCAGCTCTCTTGATATCACTAAAGTGGGGGGCTGTGTGAAGACGAGATGCAGAATAGCAGACTCCATGGAAGAGACTGATGCCTCGCTTGAGGTCCTATCTGCCCATGCAAGACACACTCTTAGGGCTCATGAGTGCATGAGGTACCAAGAGGGCCGAACCCACCCGTGGGGGTATCACTGAAGGGGGGGTATCACACACTGTGCATAGATTTGTCTTTGTGTGTGTTTCTGTTGGTGTGTGTGTACATTTGTTGATATGAGTAAGTAAATAGGCAAGTGTGTATATGTGTGGGGTATTTCCTGGTGGTGGTGGAGTGTGTGGTGAATGATGTGTGTGTTTAAGTGCGTGGAGATCAGTGGGTGTGTTTAGGGGAAAGTAGGTATTTATGTGTGGGTTGGCAGTACTGTTTTGTGTGTTTTAAAAGGTGTAAGTGTGGGGAGTTTCGGTAGTTAAGTGGGGGTAGGAATGGTTGGTAGGTGTGTCGAGGGCTGTATATCTTGATAATTAGATAATTAGAGATGTTAATGATAATATTGGGTGTGAGTACCAGAATATGGTTGGTTTTGGTAGTTATCAAAGGGCATGGGTAACTACTGTAGATAGGAGCATGTTGGTGTGGCTTGATTGGTAGGTGTGATGCAATCTACACCTGTGTCTGTTTTCACCCCAAAAATATTTATCTTATGTCGGTGTATATGGGTTCATTTGAAGGAAATAAATGCACTTCATTGCTGTCTTGAAATATCACTTGTAAAAAATAACACCTTTCTTAAAGACGAGTATAGAATCCTCAATGTTTTGAATCATATTCGTTCCCACAAAAATATTTTTTCACCACAGTGTCAATTGAAAATATTGACAATCTAACCGCTGTAGAAGACAAAAAGTATACATTTTCTGAAGATTAAATTAAATGCAATTCGCTATAACAAGGGATGATTTCTCTTCTACCGCGTCTCAGATCTCAAGTGAAGCTAATTTAAGAGGTCCATGTTATCTTTTGAAAAAAATATTAGATATCAGTTACTTGCTGCAGTGTAGGGAGACTACTGTAAAATTAAATCGATCCAATAATGTATATAATTCAACTAAAGTACAGCATTCATACATAACACTGTTTTATTCAGAGCTTGTCTATAAGAAATTTGGTTATTAGTTGTGCAGGATGTGAGTCCAGCGGAAATAAGAGGTCCAGAATTGGCTCCTTACTGGGAACCAAGTACTGCTTTGTAGCACTTGATGCTCTCTGGTTAGGGAAGCAGAACAGTCGAAGGTCTACACTGGGGAGGTGGTTGGGCTAGCAATCCCAGTTTCTTGGCATGCAACAACAAAATTAAATTATTTTCCAGTCTAGTAAAAAGGAAATGAACATTTATTACACACACACACACTACTATAAACAATGCATTAATTTACAAACATATACACCAGTTACATGGAACATACCTTTGGTGACACCCTCCTATCATAATACATCCGTAGTTAAGCCTGCGTTCCACAATCACAATACACCTTCGACTATATCAGATGTAATAGCACAAAATGATGGAGTGTCATAGCAGATAAGGCAGGCTCAGTGTTTTTTTCAAGGGGTCATCGCATTAATATATAAGGAAAGCCTAATCGCTTTGTCAAGGGGTCTCCACATTAATTAAAACCAAAGGCATTTTAAGGATTTACCATTAAAACCAATCAAATCTATAACCATTTTTAAAAGTATTCTTTTTTAAGATAAAAAATGCAATGTTCATCGATAACCATTGTTAGTAATGTATTTCAAATTCAAGTATTGCAAAACAAAACAAAAAGTTTCTGTGACTTTCTTTACACTCATCAGGTCACATAATTGCAGCCCAGGACCAAGCCCTAGGGCTCCCTACACTCCCGAGCTGAAAAGCAAGATGTTCCAGTTCACAGTACTTTGAAAATAGGATAAACATCTCCTGAGTTCCTAATTACTATGTTCCTAGAGGGTTATGGAAAGTTTCCTTAAATAATTCTGGGGATGCTACTGCACTCCCTGCAGCCCCGAACATTACTTGAATAAACCATCGGGGTGCCCCAACCGAGACTTTGGAGGCAGGGGATCCCAAAGCCCCCTGTGCCCATGCCAGGCTCCCCAGTGCAGCACTCCTCCTCAGGTGCACGAATGAGCAGGCCACTGTTTTTTGTGCGCCCAAGAGAAGGAAGCAGCCTTTCTTCGATGCTCCTGCCTGTGGCAGGAGCAGTGTGGATCTCTCCCTGCTCACATGGAGTACAGACAGGGTAGCCACCAGCCGTTGTAACATGCCTCCCTGCCAACAAATGTGGCGGGTAACGTGCATGGCACCATCTCTTTGTGTCATGGGGCCCTTCAGGACACTTGTACCTGCATCAGGCCCTAGCAGGGCATCTTTGTTTCGAATCTGACCCCTGTTAGGTGGGCTCCCCAGGGGCAAATAGCATTTAGCTAGGGAGCCCCAAGCACGCCCGCTCCCCTGGGTGTAACACTCAATCATATGCTGACCCCTGTGCCTTGGCCCATCCCAAGGGTAACTTCCAAAAAAAAGACGGAGTGTCACACACTCATTTTTTCATTCTTGATGTTTTAGAGGTGCAGTTTTGGAAACAAAACTCTGACCCCATAGGACCTATTTTGCTGATCAGTGGCTTAATTTTCACCTGCTGGTGAGCTCTATCCACAAAGAGCATTTTTGACAGGTCTCTAAAACAGTGCACTTTCTCAGGAGCTGGAATTACTGGCTCCCTGTGCCAGCCTTCTCCTTTCTTGGCTCCTGGTGCCCCTCTCCTACTAGTGGGAGCATTTTGCACAGCTCTTTCACTACCAGCCAGCAGAACACCTTCCAGCCTACACTACCAGGCCCTATAGCCTCCTGGCTGGCTGGAAGACCACATGGTTGTTGCATTGAAGTCCTGGTCTTCTCCCAACTTGTCCTCAGGAAGCATAAGTGGCCATTGCCACAGGCCCTAGAGAGACCCATCTATTCCCCAGGGTCTGCTGGTGGCAAAGTCCTTAGTCCAACTTGCAGGGCATCAGTTGGCTCTTCTTTCCAGCTGACAATTCTTCGGCTGTCATGGCTCACAGGTCCAGGACCTTCTTCCCTATCCCCTGTGCAAGGGTTCATAAATAGGGCTGAAAGGTTCTAGCTGCCAGATACCACTGGTCAATCCTAGAATGCCATATCATCCCCCCATCCCTGTCCCAACCCTCTTGCAGCATTCTGGGACAATTCAATATGGTGCAAAAGAGTTTTCTTTGTGAAGAACTCCTCTGAAGGTCTGAGCTGTACCCCTAGCTGAAATGACTGCCAAAACACTTTCCATCAAAACCTCAAAGGCAAGCTTCTCTTGTGGTGGCTCTGGATGATTGGGCTTCCTCCTTTGTTCAGTGGGTTTGGATTGACAAAGTCCAGGTGCTGTGTCATAGTTAATTATCGGATACAGATTTCCCCCACACTCCCTTCTCCCAGAACCAGGGTCAATCACTGATAATTTCTCCTTTTGTGTGACAAGAGCTTTGTTCTTTCTGCTGTGGAGCAGAGTAATTAACTTTGACAAGCAAATGGGGAAAAAGGCCTGGAATCGGATTATGAGCTGAGCCAGAGAAATATGACATTTCTTGTAGTCCCATAAGATGCTAATGTGTGTGATTGGAACCTGCAAACTCAGACTCTGCTTGCATGTTTTATCCCAGTTTGACACCTTGCTGGACTGTATTGGCCTAAGTGGAGTGAAACTGCAGTTTAAGGGAGATTCCAATAGGCAGAAGTATAATACAGTGAAAGCACTACAGATTTCCCAGTAAAACCTACTGACCTATCTAAGAATGGCCACTAGTATTATAAGCAAAATAAACATTTGATGGACGGAATGCTGGACCATGCAAATATTCCCCCCCCCAGTCACAGGGATCAGGGTTAAATCCATCATTCTTTTGCTCACCACACCACCCCAGTTTGGACCCAGCTATATGCAAATCAGTCTTGACCCTGTTCCTTGTGGGAACAGTCCAGCCCGAACTGCCAAGCCAGGTCCTCCCTGGACCGGAAACAAGCATCCTGGGACCGGTTCCAGGGCATCACCCTAGCAGGCTAGCTTGAATCCAGTGGTGTAGTGAGCACGGGACCCACATCTGGGCATACCCTTCCCACTTAGGGCGAAATATGCAAAAGAAACAATTGATGGATGGAAATATTTATTTATTTTTTATTTGTAAAGTTTTATAGAAGTGCAAACAAGACCCATACGGGTATCAGAGCGCTGTACAGACAAGGCAAAAACGAGGGTAACAAACTCAATGGGAACAGTAATTGAGGTTACAAACAGCGAGGGAAAACAGAGCCTGTAAAGAGTAGGTGGTATCCTGGGTATCCTAGAGCACAAAAACAGATTAACATACCAGCATACAATAAAGCGCAATCGTGTATAAAAGTAAGAATCAAAATATTAACAGACAAGAGCATGATAGTCAGTTGATGATGTTAAATATCATTCAAGAGTAGCCGTTTGACAAGTTTCTTGAAATATATTGTGGCGGGATTGGATCTGATCTCAGGAGGCAGGGAGTTCCAGATTCTTGGAGCCAGTCCGGAGAAAGTACGATTATAGGATTTTTTCTTTTTGAATCTTGGTGGTTTCTAGAGTAGGGTGGACGTACTTCTGAGGTTCTGGGCAGAGCCCGAGAGTTCAAGCTTATTTGCCAGGTAGATCGGAGTGTTATAATGAATGGCTTTATGGGTCAGGCAAGCTATCTTGAATCGAATTCTGGCTTCATTAGATAGCCAATTTAGTTTTGTAAGGACCGGGGAGATATGGTAATGTTTTCTGGAGCCTGTGATGAGCCGATGCGTTCAGGGTAGCTCGGAGTGGGGCCAAACTATCTTTGGGAAGTTCAGCAAGGGTCACCAGACCCTAAACCAACCTAGCGATCACCAAGGATTGGACCGCCGGCTTAATGTCTTCGAGGGGGGAGGAAAGGCTTGATTTTCTTAAGGGTATTAAGTTGAAAGTTAGCTCCCCTATTAGCTGCACCGATGTGCGCTTGCATGTTTAAGTGTTTATCCAAGGTGATGCCAAGAGATTTGGCAGAGTCTACGACTTGAGGGGTGTAGTTCAGAGCTCTGAGTTGATAGTATTCAACAGCAGATGGTTCTAAGCTAACCATTGTTGGGTTTGTGCAAGTGCAGCATTTAGCGTTTTTATGCCCTCTTGAGAGGAGATCTTCAAGTACAGTTGCGTGTTATCCGCATACATGTGGTACTAAAGGTTAGCAAGGTTCAGAATGACGGAAAGTGGTTCCATAAAAAGCTCCTCAGATGCCTTTTTCTTTCCAGTGAGAGAGTACTGAATCTGGTTAAACAGACCAAATCGGGTGTGTCGTCAGTTCCCTGCCCGCCTAAAATAGTCCACAAGATGGCTAGCACTGTCTTCTCCCCTCACCACTTTATTGAATCTTATTGACAATGGCATCTTTCCATCTGACTGGATAAAAACCGTTATTTGACAGATGCTTAAAAAGCCTACTATCGTCCAATATCTCGTCTTCCCTTTCCTACATTTTCTGCATGGAGCTCAATTTGGTTTGCGAAAGGCTCACATTACTGAATCAGCACTAATGGTAGCCACAGAGGAAATAAGGTATATTTTGGATAATACAGGAAAGGCTGCGGTGATCTTGTTAGGCCTATCCGCAGCCTTTGACACTGTGAGACGCTTTTGTTGCAAAGACTAAAGGGAATTGGAATTGATGGACTAGACCACAATCTCTTGCACTCGTTTCTCTTGGAAAGAGAGCAAATGGTTAGGTTAGGAAACTTTGTCTCCAATCCTTTTTTCTTACCTTGTGGCGTCCCACAAGGAGTGCTGCTCAGTCCTACTTTATTTAAAATTTATTAGCACCTCTTACAAGACTGATAAGATTTTCCGGCTTTTTTGCTATCTCTTACGCCAAAGACATGCGATTGTCATGTCTATTAAGAGTAGTATTGAGGAGGTGGCGATTTAATAACTGTATGGGAGCCATGGTCAGCTGGATGAGTAAACATTGTCTCAGGTTGAATTCTTTTTGGGAGGGACACTTCTTTCTGAAGTGATAGATGGAGGCCACAGAATTTAGGATCTCCTCATACTCCAGTCTCCAAGTTGAGAAACCTGGGTATAATTTTTTACTCTAAACTTACCTTTTCTGAACAAAGAAACAAGCTTACCTCCAATTGCTTCTCTCTGCTAAAAATACTAAAGAAAATGATGCCTTTTATCCTACCAGAACTGCAGAAAACAGTTGTTATTTCTCTGGTCTTATCTAGACTAGATTATCGCAATGTCCTCTCCTTGGGCATGCAACAAGGTTCCTCAAGAAATTGCAGAGGGTTCAGGTTGATTAAAAACATCCAAAAATGTGACTCTGTTTCTATGGCATCAAAGAAGCTTAATTGGTTCCCTTTAAAGAAGAGAGTAGAATTTAAAGTATTGTGCACTGCTCACAAGTAGTTGTATTTCTCCCTTAATCATGATGTCCTCCTCTGTTCAAACACTAGCGGCAAGACACCTTTGGGCATACGTTAAGCTCTATAAAATAAGTAAATAAATAAATACCATAATTATGCACAGGAACAATGAAAACAACAGAACATGAGTGTCTGTTGTTAATGGTGCGTTTGTTCTCTTTCACATTTGTGTACAAAACTCAAATCCAAAGTGGACACCAGGCTGCATTTCACACTAAAATACAGTGTAGAAATGCAAGTAATTATGCATATATTTTTTTTAAATTCTAAAATTTCACGTGGTAATTGCAAGTGGTAATTATGCACATTTTACACACACCCAATAAAAATAAGACTTGAAAGCGGAGGCAAAAAATCTTGGCAGAAAAGGTGCCTAATATTGACCCAAAAATGTAAAAATAGATTCACAGCCTTTATATAAAGATTTCTATCGATTGCATTCATTCTGAAAATCGGCTTCCTTGAGGGGTGGTTATGTTGCGTGAATATGTATTTACCTTGTTTAAACAAATGACAAGTGGCATTGGAAAACAGGAACAGTTGGTTTAATTAAACACTTAAGAGCAAAGGTACAGAAGCGGGTCTGTGGACTGTCTCTAAGTACAATCAATCTGAACAGGCTTTTATACATTTTTTTTGGGTATCATAAAGTACTTCAGTCAATCCTTTTTTGGTAAAAGAATGCGGGCCTTGTCTGTGGAGTCATAAATAAGCCCCCTGATAGCAGAAGTAGATGGGTCTCAATCTTGCGTGGACACCTGGGCGGGCCAGTGTGTAACGTGTCCAGATGTCCGGCATGAGGGGCACGTGATCACTGCATGTACTGTGTATGCTGTGCTCTGACTTGCTGTGTATTCCTAACTGCATGTGGCATCTGACTTTATGGTGTTTTGGGAATGCACGCACCCCTCTGTCCATGTGTGCTTTACATGGGCCAATCTCCCTGGACTATAGTGGTGTTGCTGTGCTTCTCTTGGGGATGGACCTGAGCTTTCTGTTCACGCATTTGTCTGCCAGCTACATGATACCCCACCTGTGACCTGTCATTCAGTAACCTCAGGCCTAGGTCGCAGAGCCTGCCTAATTACGTATTTCTGACTCAGGGTTGATGGAGAATTTATTACGGATGAATTTGATAATAGTGATGCAATTTCATTCTTGTGTGTGAATGTATCATTATGAACACTGGCATTAATTCTATGAATATTAACAGTTCTCAGAGCAATGCTTTCTCACTTTCTTACATAAAACCAAGATGGAGAATGTTTTGATCTGTGGTGTCGAATTGGTATATACTTAAAACGAAGGCCTCACAGAAGCAATGGCAGAGCTGGTTGAAGTGTGTGGAAAGCCAGTGACTGGACACATTTATCACACCATGTCCTTCATACCCATAACTGTTCTACATTACCACAGCGCAGACAACATCTCCAAACCGCACACAGCGCTTAACTTGTAAGAAAATATGTGTGGGAGCCCCAAGTGTTTCACAAGAGCTCTCTGTCAGTAACACTAAATGCCAGAGATTGCTCAAAGCAGAGGCTACCTGTTCTTGATTTCACCTCATGCCTCATTCTCTCACCACCCCTCCCTGCCTTTCTCTTTACGAGTTCTTTTCCAGCCCAGCTGTCTGCCTTTGTCACTATTTTCCTGTCTTTCTCTCCCTGCTTCTTTCTGCCTTTTTCGAACTTTCACTCTTTTGTTCATAGTGTGATGATGAAAATAAGTCCTATACCCATAAAATGGATGCTGATGCGCATCACCTGCAGCCACCTGTGAAGATTATGCACTGCTACACATTTCAAACAATCAATCAATCAATCAATCAATCAAGGTTTGTAAAGCACGGCTACTCACCCATGAGGGTCTCATGGCGCAGGGAGGGAGGGTACGGGGGGCTGCTGAACCGTCTGAGCACTGGGGTTCAGTCGAAGAGCCAGGTCTTGAGATCCTTCCTGAATTGGGTCAGAGACTGGGATTGTCTGAGTTGGAGAGGCAGGGTGCTCCAATATTTTAGGAATTTTTCAGTGTAAAGAGTGCATCCATCCACAAGACCACTGAGTATCTGACAAAGCGCTCGGACTCTTGTTAGTCCAATGAGTTGCTCCCTTGAGAAATGGAAGGACAAAGAGGAGCAAAGTAGGATCAAGGGGTGGTGTAGTGCTAGAATATCGTTGTCAGAATAATGTCTAACTGAAAGATTGTACCCTAAGAATCAATTATCAACATTTTACCCCATTGGAGTTAATATGATTTAACAGAGTTTGGACATGATATTTAGCTCAGATGTTATTTCCAACAACAACATTCTGACATGCAACCCTGGAAGTTGCACAACACTTCCCTTTGCCACCTTAGATCATTTCAGGGCGTCACATAATATAACGTTTGATCCCAGCCATAGTTCCTATTTTATTCAGTCTTTATTAAAACTCAAATCTGCAGAACATAAACAAGCTGTGCTCGGGAATGGGTGCAAACAACCAATTTCCACAAGGAGCATGAAATGGTTAAATAACAGAGGTTGCTTCCCTGGAAAGCCTCCTGACACCTCGCACAAACAAAGGATTATACCGTGGAGTTTCTTCTATTTACCTTGTCAAAAAGCAGACAAAGTAGAGCCAGAATTTGCATTACATAAATATAAATGAGGAATAAAGTGACAAATTATTGTTGAAGGATAATTCTCTTCAATTGTAAGCACATAAAAAGCTCTGAATTAATATAATATGTCGAAGGAGAGGCCCAGTCCAGGACAGTTTTCTCATTTTGATTTACTTCACATCTCAGACCAAGGACAAGTACATGATAGCATCAAGTCTTTGACAATTTTTATGGTCCTCCGCAAATGATGTTGGCTATACACAAACAGAGGGACAGATGAGGCATGCTTACAATGTAGGACAGCTCAGTCGCAGGAGTGTCACCATCCAAAGACCTATATGTGGCCTGTTGGTAACAGGTTTGAAACCATGCATCATTAATTCAGCCCTCTATCTTCCCAAAGTTGATACAGTAAGCACTAGAGTGGCCTATTCACAAACTGCATTTCCTAGTTGGTTTGCAGTACTTTAATAGTACTACAAATGAACTTCAAAGTGCAATTCAAAAACCTATGCGTGGATTTTATGTCTTCACCTCTTCTATTTGTGAGGAGATCTCCACCTCGACTGTGGAGTCGCCACACAAGTAAATATATGTTTCACTAGCAAATGTGTGCGGAGCAGGAGGAGTGGTTGCAAAATGGTGAATACTTACTAATAACTGAAAAGGGAATATTGAGTACTGAGGAAGGGTTAAGGGAGGCTTAGGGAGGAGTTTAGGGAGGGTCGTGTACCCCCCCTACAAAAGAGTGATGACGAGTACTATGGTCAACAGGATCGCCGTACTCACGATGCAGTCCGACCACCACCACCACTGCGGGTCAGCCAGCAGTATTATGATTGTGGCAGTCAAACCGCCACAGGACCACTGCATCTGTTGAGGATCCAGTATCCAAAAGCTGCTGCACAGTGGTTAGGGTGCAGCAATATGCTGGCGGTGCCGATGCTGCACCACCGAGCATATTACAAGTTGCCTGTTCACCGTCCATTTCATGATGGTGATCCCGCCATTTGAAGAGTGGTGGAGAGGCAACTGGGGGATCCCTGACAGGACCGCCTGCCGCTCCTGGGCCTGGGGCTCCATGCGGGGGGGGGGGGGCACCTGTTGTGACACGCACCCCTGTTCCTGCACGGTGTGACATGCACAACATGCAGGAACTTGTTGTAGGCGCTGTCACAGCAACGGTCTGCTGTTAAGGCTCTTCTATGAGCCTAACATAGCTGCTGCCGTGAGTCAGCCGCAGTACCGCCTGCCCAACCTGGATTGAACTCTGAATATGGTGGTCGAGCGCACCGGGGCGATGGTGGTCCTCCTGCGGACGGAGCGGTGGCGGTGCTGCAGGAGAACCGCCAAAGTCGTAATAGGGCCGTAAGCCCACTGCTATTCACAAACTACCCTTCTAAAGTTACTACAACCAAAAGGGACCTGAAGTAACCTCAGCACCACAGATAATCAACCACTGGTACTACAACACTCTCCCATAGAAAATAATGGAGGTAGGGACTTAAAATGAAACCCCATAGGAAATAATGTTAATTTAAATTTAAGTGTTTAAATAGTAAAACATATGAATAAATAAAACTTCATGTTAAAAAAATATAAAATAGTACAAATTTATTATTTAATGATACAAAATGTTAATACTTTTTCTTCCTTTAAAAATTATTGTATTGCTTTTCTCAAACATTATTAAATTACAATTAGTTAACCTTACACATCACTTTTAATAAGTATTAATGCATAATAAAACATTAATTGTTATTATAATGGGTGGGAATTTATTTTTAATTTAAACTCGAGATAAATATTTTTAATTCAATGTAATACATTTACATAAAAAAATAGTTCATATCTAGCTAATAGTGCTGTAGCATTTTTCCTTAGCTCTACTATTAAAGTAAATATGTATAATTCATTTGAAGAAATATTTAATACAAAAATACGTTTTCAATCGTTTTTGCTTTTCTCTCATACTTTCCCATAGGGAGATCTCCACAGTCGGGGTGCAAATCTCTGCATGGCACAGTACAGAGAAAAAATATCTATACTGTACCATACCGAGATCTTTGAAGTAAGGGTGGAGATCTCCTAAAATATAGGGATTTGGGCCTGTTTGCAGTAAGATAAACTGAAACTGCTGTAAAAGGGAGTAGGTCAGAACCTTTACTCCATTGGTCAGGGAGAGGACCAGGAATCACTCCCACACATTAGCTCATGCCAGGCATAAAAGTTGCATCACCAGACACCCACTTTGAACACTTTCTATACCTGCGGAAGAAAGAAGTCCACGGGTCGGTTGGCTAACCTTCTTTATGGCTACAGGGAGACAAAAAGTTGCAGGAGGATTTTTGCTGGAATTACCCAGCTGACCAGTGGCAACAATACCTTGACTGGGTCCTGCTGTTGCCCTCTGGTGACACACTACGAGTTTCTGTGTGGCTCCCATGGGGTCCTTTAGAATTGTACTACTATGGTGGATTGGGCCTTAAATATAAGAAGGTTAAATGTTTGCCCAGGACAAACCTGGTTGATGTATCCTACTCGTGCTCCCTCACAGTCAGCCTGAAATTGTGTCCATCAACTATCATTGGCACTTTGGACTTTTTTGGGTATATTCCACTTAAAATGTAAAACATTTGTATCTCTCATTCCCCTTTTTGGATTTGTGTCAATTTGAAGTAATTATGTTTATTACATTTTACTATATTTTTCTAGTTCGAGTTGGGTTTTTAATTATTTTGCCTATTTGACTTTATTACTGTTTTGGTATTGCATAAATATTTTGTGCATTGCCCTAAGTTCAGTCTGTGTGAATTGTGCCAGGGGATCGAGCTCAAGTTAATTTAGGGGCTGATTACGACTTTGTCCGATTACTATCCATACGATTGGACCACCACAAGACACCGCCACTGCCGACATTTGAACTACCGCTGAGGTAGGGACAGCGGCGGTCAGTGGTGAAGGTGCCGGCATGGGCACTGCCACGTGTATCATGACCTGCTTTTCCACAGACCTTTTCATGGCGGTGACATGTCATGAAAAGGTAGGCAGAAAGGCATGTAAAGGGCCACACAAAGGGCACCTTGGCGATTTAGCCCATGTGCATTGAGGCCTGGGCCCACATTGTGCCGCACCCATTCCAGCAATTTCAGTGCATGCACTGTTTTCTAAGCAGGACATGGTGCATGGAAACAGTGCACCCCACTTGCTGGAGGTGCAGCAGTGAGGCCAGCTTTGGCTTCGGGATTTCTCCTAGAGCCGAAGTATGCCGTTGCCTTGAATGCGTCGCCGACGCAGCGTCAGGCCTGCAGTAATGTTGTAATGTCGGGATGTCGCCGGCTTGGCGGCATTATCTCGACTGCCGCCTCTGCCGGGTTGTGGTGTGTCCGCCAAGGTCCTATTCGGCCCCTTAGTAACTTGGAGGGTTCACCCTAATAAGGATTGTGATTATATCTTAAATTGGGCAGGCGCCCACCCCATATAATAAACCAATTTCTTACATAATTATTAAAAATATGTCCTATTTTTAGATATTTTTGTTCATTAAATTATACGTATTTATATTTTAACTACTTTACATAATTTAGCGTAAATTCACATTATTTTCTATAGCATTAACTTTTAGGTCCCTGCCTCCAATTATTTTGGATCACTGACAAATATTGTAATCATAAATATCAAGTGAAAAAATATTGCTAGCAAAAATATTGTAGGCCTATACTTATGGTATAAATAACAACAATATTGTGTGAAAAATATCTTTTATAAGAATATTGTAGTAATCAATTCCACACAGGTTGATGGAGTTCAGTATTATATATTGTAGATATGTATATGAGATAGATAAGTCCAGTACAGGTCCTGAACTAACCACACCAGGAGCAGCCAGCATGCTGCTCAGCCCAATCTCAACTGTGGCTTTTCTTCACAGAGCTTACCATTCCGTAATACATCATCACAGTAACATTCCACTGGCTGAGCATGTGGTGGAAAATGGTATACATAAACATAGACAGGATACTAGGATACTACAAATATCAACCAAAAACAGGAAGAAATATAATTTGTTTTACAAGAAATATCACCTGTTCCCAATATATGCTGGCAGTGCTGCTGTGGCACCGCCAAGAACATTAGGAGTTCCCTCACCGCTGCACTTTTAATGGTGGTACCATGGGGTTCATGCAGGGGGGCACATGGTGGGCCCCCCTGTCTGTGTGCACCCCCATGTTCCTGCACAGAACGAAATGCACAACATTGTGCATTTCGGTCTGTGCAGGAACATGCTTTGACGTTCCCATTGCAGTGCCTATTTCAAAGGCACTGCGGTGGGAACACCAAAGAGCTGCCCACTAGTGCGTTAAAAAGTCATAATCTGGCAGGCAGTCTGTTTTGGCATTGGCAGTAGGAAGCATGACGGCAGCATGGCGGCAGCGTGGCAGCGCTGCTTCCGCAACGCCAATGTCAAAATAAGGCCCAAAGAAACAATTTTTTATTTATTTAAATTTTAAACTTTCACCATACAATAAGTTAAAAATGAACTAAGATACATACTACCACAAAAATCTTTAACCTAAGTAAAAGATTAAAACAAACATATAGAAATAAATGTAATTTATTTTTACTATACTCTAAATTCAGACAAAAAATATTTATATAACATATATTAAGAATAGTTTCATAATTTTAAATTTTTTTGAAAATATAAATAAAACATCGAAAACTATATATTACCTACTGGCAGTCGCCAGTAGGTGGTTATAGTTAGGACCTATTTTCCATAGGATATCTGCAACATTCTATTTAGAATAACGTTGGCGCCGATTGACGAATCTTCGCTAAATTTATCCAAACTTTTCGCCAGCTCCGGTCCGCTCCTATCCTGAAAATTTCACAGTGATTCGTCAAGCGGGGGCTGAGAAAAAAGGGGGGTCCCGAAACGCGTTTTCCCAATGCATTTTCCCATAGGACCTGTTGACGCAGCTACAGCCCAAATTGCTGAACGGAATTACACCAAATTTGGCAAAGAGGTAGTCCTCAGTTCAGACTCGTGCCTTTTGCTTAAATGGTGTAAATCCGTTCAGTAGTTCCTGAGAAAATTAGAGTTAAAACGATAGATATATCTGGGTGGAGCCTAACCACACATCTCATCGTGAGATCTGATTGGCTGTCAGTACTTCATCCAAGAAGTGTTGGCAGCCATCTTGGGACCAATATACATGATAAAAAGCATTGCAGTTAATAGAAGGTTTTAAGACTTTAGTTACATTATAAATCATTTGTTGATGGTGCCATATTCATTTTAGGAATTGTGGTGTGTTCTAAGGTGATTTTACCATGTGAAAAAGCCTTCTGCTGTGATATCATGAATCATGTTTGAGAGAACTATTTTCTCATGCTTTTCCCACAGAGGTTTGGAAGGTGATCTATAAGCTAAACTGAGAGCATATTTTCTGTAAATTCACATTATCTTTCTCAGTCATGTGAGAATGAAGTCTGACATTCTCAGTAAAACATGTCCATTAAACAAGGGCAGAGACTGTCAGTTGATTCCTTTGCGTTCTACTGCAGCTTCCCAGAGTGTTCTAAAGAACAACTAGAGTGCTAACAGTCCTTCTTATGACAAACGTATTGCACACCTGAAGCCATCTTGATTGGAATAAAGTGGTAACTCTTAAAACATTTAATTTAAAAAGGAACAAAATGAGGGGGTTCATTTTGCCATAGAAAGTATGATTAGTGCTGCAGAAAGAAAAATTAGGGCACATTTTGAGTAACTTCTCAAATCCTCTTCTATTTCATTAAAAAATTCTGACATGCAGACTGAAACATGCACTTTCAATACCAGCAGCAGACTTCCCTGGTGAGCAGTAGCTTTACTACAGTGATCTAATGAGCAACTAGAGTGCTAACATTCAGAATTTATGGCAAATGTGTGACACATCTGAATGCCTTCTTGATGGAATCAAAGTAAAAAACTGAAAGTATTTCCTACTGAGGAGACTGCAGTAAATGAGGAAATTAGGAAACTTCATAACAAATAAATCTCCCAAGATGGCCACCAGAGACAAAAGAGCCCAAATGCAGCACAATTATCACCCAGCTGTAGCCCACATGTAGCCCAATGACAGAAGTGTGCAAAACACTTATTTTTTGTGTGTTTGCAGTTTTATATAGTGCAGACTTGTCAGGTATTGGAGTGCTTTACATGAGCATTGGTTACATCACACAAGATCAAATTCATTTTGGTTGTAGACATGGGGAGATTACGTGATTTGACCAGATTCACAGAATGTTGAGCTGAAGCATAAACTCCAACCTGGTTCCCCAGTTGCAAAGTCTGCAGCTCTGGAAGTAACACCACATCCTCTCCCCTAAGTGCAACATTTAATCAAGTGGTCAACTGGATAAAAAAACATAAAGATTACAAATAATTTAAAAGTTCTTTGTCGCTATTTCAAAACTCAGAAAATATGTCCTCATTTTAGTTTTATACAGCACTAACCATAATTTTGATGCAAATAAGACCCTCTCATATATGTAATTTCTAAAGGAAATGCTCTAGGTATTACAGTTTTGATTACATCAAGATGACGTCAGGCGTTCCACACTTTTGTAATAAATATGGAATGTTAGCAATCTAGTTGTTCATTGGGATACTGTTGAGAGGCATAGGCCAGGGGCACGGACTCTGAAAATTGAAGGCAGGTAGGAGAGTGCAGAGGCAACAATTAGACCACACTGGGCAGGCAGGAAGGGTAGTGGCAGCACAACAGACTATGGAGGGCAGTGGAAAGGGGGCAGGGGCAACAAACCAACAATACAGGACTGGCAAGAGAGGCTGTGGCAATATAATAGACCATTGTGGGCAGAAGGAAGAGGCAGTGGTAGTACAACCATACATGCCAACAGACCCGTTTCAGCCAGGAAACATCCAATGTTTTTAAGCTCAAATGGGCTTTATTTGATCTGTCTCCTGTCTACAATCTCCTCTTTTTCAATGTAACTCAAAGGTGAAAATCAATATCCCAGTTTGTTTTCAAAATCTCCCTCTTACCAAGTTCAAAATGTTCGCAAGTCTGGTACATCGGATCATGGTAGGCAGGAGGAATTGGGGTAGGGACATGGACTCGGATAACAGAGGACAGGAGGGACATGGAGAGGTGCACCAAACTGACCCTACAGGGCAGGCATCAGGGTTTGCAGCAGCACAATACACCACACAGGGCATGCGGGATGGGAGTGCAGCACAATAATCCATAGAAAGCAATAGGGAGGGGACAGGACCATGCACATGGACAACAGAGAACAGAGGGGAAAGAGGCAATGGTAGCTAGCTGATCATAATGGACAGACAGGAGAGAAATCTGCAGCATAACAGACCATAAAGGGCAGGAGGGACGGATCAGGGGCATTACAATAGAACAGACAAGCCAGGAGGGAGGGAATAGGGGTCTGCACATGGAAACAGAGGGCTGGGGGCACGGGGGCAGGGCAGGGGCAGGGGCAACAAGATGACCATGGAGGTCAGGCAGGATGGGCACTAGAAACAAGACACACCATGGAGAGCAACAGTGAGACTATGATGGCATACACACAGACCATGGAGGGAAGGTGGGAGGGAGTCAGGGGCAGCTAGCTGACCACACAGGGAAGGTGGTAGGGGCCATGGCAGCACAGAAGACCATGCATGGCAAGCGGGAGGGTTAGTGGCAGCACAATGGCTATGATGAGCAAGAAGGAGGGTGCAGGGGCATGCACAAAGGACCATGGAGGATAGAAGGGAGGGGTCAGGACCTGGGCACAGACAAGAGAGTTCAGGGGAAGGGGCCTCACAACAGACCGCGCGGGGCAGGCAGGAGGAGCAGTTGCAGCACAACAGACCAGGGAGGGCAGAAGGGTGTGGCAGTAAAATGGACCATGGAGGACAGGAGGAAGGGGATAGGGGCATGGCATGTGGACAGGCAGGGTGGAGGTGGCAGGGACAGGTTACAGTCATCTGACAATGCTAGGCGGGAGGGTAGTGGCAGCTCAACAGAACACTCAGAGTAGATAGGAGTGGCAGATCCATGGAACATGGTGGGCAAAATGGATGGAGCAGGGGCATGCACAAAGACATCGGAGGGCAGGGGGAAGGAGAATAGGGGCAGCAAGCTAAGCACAGAGGCCTCGCAGGAGGTCAATGAAGGATGAAGTATGCAGCATAATCTCACTTTTATTCAGGAAGAAGAGGACGTTTGTGACTGTGACTCCGGCCTCACTTGTCAGAAACACTCCCTGACCCTCCACCCCCATCGCAAAATGTAATGCCCGTGAAAAGGGTAGGTTGACGCAGTGTTATATAGAACATAGTCCTGAGAGCACGATTGAAAATGATAACTAGATATAGTATATGGTATAAACTATGCATCAAAAAGTGTGATATAAGATGAACCGGGGCGTGAAATATAATATGCAATACATTGTGCGCAATGACAGATTCATTGGAGAGCGCGAGATAGCACAGGCACTAGCGCGTGCTATGCGATATGCTCCTTGGAGTGTAATATGCACAGGGCAGTGTTGTGTAACTTAACTAGTCTCTAAAGTTGTAATATAAAATATGTGCTGGGGAGTGTAATGTTGCATATGCACTGTGATATGGATCCCAGATTGTAATATGTATGGCATAGCGCTGTGCGTTATAACATAGTCATCGAGGAAGGCACGTTAGATGGGGCAATATAACCCGTGCGAAGGCAAGTGTGGCATGACATATTCACGGGGTGGTGTTACAGTGCACATGGGCTAGAGAGTGTCATAGCATATGCACTAGCTGGTGGAATACAACACAGAGGTGTGTGGCACTCGGCGGGCACTGGTGAGTGTAACACAGCATTGGGCTCAGCCTGGAGCACGCTGTGACTCTCAAGTGAGGTTTGTCTCCTTTCCAGAGAGTAAAATAAAAAGTATTACACATCCGGCGGTGGATGTGTGTTTTATTAACCGTGAGGGGGGTTTCTTGCATAGTTTGGTCGAATCCCCTTTGAATGGCTTGGTGTGCATGTGTATTAAATGTGCCCGTCAATAGCTACCCATGTTTGTATAAATAAACGACAAGGGTGTCTACTTGGAGAGTACCCACCGGCGGGGGCGCCGGGATTAGGCACGGTAGGGCGTCAGACACGTCAGAGCTTCACTAGCGGTGTAAATACATTCCACGTGGATTCATTGTATGCAGAGTCACCTTTTAATGAATATCACTCAAATCGTCATGGTGATAGGTACATTCGGTTTGTCCAGCATGTCCTAGGTGTTTCTATAAATATATATTTTTTTACAAATAATAAAAAACAAAGGAAGGCCCGGGGAATGGGGTCCCCGGGCCATAAGTGGCCTGAGGAGGGGGGCAACGCAGCCCCCCTCCTAAAGATTTTTTTGTTTAAAAAGGCCATGACCCGGGGGTTGGGGGTCCCCGGGGCTGAATAAGCCCTTGGGAGGGGGGCCACGTGGCCCCCTTCCAAATTAATTTTTTCAACAAAAAAAATTAGGGTGCAGGCCCTGGGGGATGGGGTCCCCAGGGCAAATAAATTAGAAAAAGAAGGGGGGGTCACACAGTGATGTCACTGACCATGTCATGAGTGATGTAATATGTGACGTCATCAGCAGTGCATTGCGGGTGCGCGACTTATAGTTAGCTGAACTAACTATAACGGGGGAATTTCAATGGTTTTGTACGAGTGAAAAGTCCAGCTAACTATAACACCCCTGAAACCTATGGTTTCTTCAGTGAATTTCTAAGGTTTTTTAATGCTAATTCCTAACTAGAACATGCCTGAAACCTATGTTTTTTTCAGTGAATATATATATATATATATATATATATATATATATATATATATATTATCTACTGGCGGTCGCCAGTAGATAGTTATAGTTAGGACCGTGTTTCCATAGGAAATCCGCAACATTCTATTTTGAATAACTTTGGCGCCGATTGACGAATCCTCGCAAAATTTTTAAAATAGGTGGGGCGCTCCGCTCCGCTCCTACCTTGAAAGTCTCGGGGGGGGTTCGTCAAGCGGGGGCTGAGAAAAAGGGGGGGTCCCAAAACATGTTTTCCCCATGCATTTTTCCATAGGACCTTTAGTCCAAGCTACAGCCCGTACGGCTGAACAGAATTACTTGAAATTTGGCAGAGAGGTAGTCCTCGATCAGGGATGTGCCTGTTGCAGGTCTGGTGTAAATCTGGTCAGTATTTCCTGAGAAAATAGCATTTAAATCAATATATATATCTATAAGCGTGCTCCGAGCGCGTACGGTAAGCTTACCGTACGCGCACGCTGCCGTGCGCGAGCTTAATTCTGATTGGTGGTTACATGACTGTAAACATTCGAATCGGTCGAAATCAGGAAGTGTCGGCCGTCATTTTGTGTGTCTCACACTGATAAATAAAGGTGGCGAACGTGAAAAGGGGGCAACGAAGAGAGTTGCAGACCCCCTAGCGTTTGTCAGGGGGTCCAAGAAGGTCCCAAAAGTATGAAAAATACATTTAAATTTTTTTTTTTTTAAACGTGGTTGTGCTTACGGTAAGCTTACCGTACGCGTACGGCAGAAAAAAAACAATAAAAAAAAATTGAAGTAAAAATCAAATTTAAGTGTTTAGATATTAGGGGGCTCTAAAAAGAGCCGTTGTGTTTATGAAGTGTTTTTTTTGTGGTACCTACAAGTAAGTACCAATGCAGAGTCTAAAGTTCAAGAGGAAGACTCTGTTGCCTTCATCAGTGAAATGTACACCGTCTCCTTTATAAATGCCTTGCATGTTGTAACGCAAGTTGTTGTGGTATATAGAACCCATACCATAGTCTCTAAGGAAAGCAGAAATAGATTTGTTGGCGTGCTTTCTTGCTTTGTCAATCTGTGGACAAAATTGGTTGGACCAGTTCCACTTTTGCCTTTGGCATATATTAGAATATACAAAGGCAGATTGAGGAAAAAGCGACATCAATTGCACAAAGGTGTCCTTAACAAGCATTTCCAGACCTACCCCAGTTAAAGTGCCTAGGTCATTTCCACCACAGTGCACAATAATAAGGTTAGGCTGTGGGAGATGTAGAAAGGTTTTCACCAAAGGCATTAATTGGTGCCACTTTAACCCTCTCTGACCAATCCATTTAATGTCTACATTTGGCAAAGCAAGGTCTCTCACCATACCTCTTTTTTCTGCATACTTTTCACTCCAGAAGACATAGCTGTGACCTACAATCCACACTGTGAACATCTTTCAAGGAGATCTGGATGCACTCAGGAGGTGTCTTTCAGTAGAATGGCAATATGAAATGAAAGACAGTTGTAAAATAGAGGCATACATATTTTTTTTAAATGAAAATAACTCATTGGCTGATTCAAACCATTTTACAGTTAAAACTAGGCTGTAGGTGTACATTTTTAGAAGCATGTTTTGTATTGGTTCAGAAAATTGTGTTCCCACAGAAGATTAATTTGGATTTGCTGTTAGGTTTGACAGGTGAAGCACTCTTGCTGTTTGGAATAGAAACATTGTGTGCTGAACTTCTGACCTCTCTGCTCACACCAGTGTTCCATGAGCTGTTGCTATGGTAGCAGGCAGAAGTCAAGTTGGGGGAAGGGTTCATTTGGAAAAGGGTTGAAGTTTTCAACCAATAGAAATGTGTGATTTCATTTGAAAAAATGTTGGAAGCACTGAGATTTGTAATTAACATGTATATGTGTGAAAAAGGTGAGGGAAACATTGCCATTTACTGGTTCTGGTGGGAGGAGAGAGGTGTACAGCTCTGAGATTCTGACTCTGATAATCTGCTGTTTGAGTGCCACATTTCTTTCTCAACTAACTAATTTTAAAGGTGAGATATGAGTTTGAGAGGGGATGTATGTGGTGATTTTTGATATAAATATTAGAATTGTGATTCTTCTTTAAAAGTTATGTTTTACATTTTGTGGTTTGGGAGATATTTAACTGTCTTGAACTTGTAAAATATTATGGAGTATGTTTTCACCATAAGTTAAGGTGTACTGGTATCACTGAGGAATACTGTTTTGTGCCTAGAATCAAACCATGAGTCTGTGTGCACACAGGAATTGTTGTCAGAGATTTTATTTGTGTTGGTCCAGTTCTGTAAGAATGGCATTTGTAGGAAAGAGTCAGCTTTTTTTTTATAAATATGATGGTTTTAATAATAAATAATTTATTTTGTTGGTCAGGTAAGTGTGAAATTTCTGTATTTATCACACATTTAGTTTCATGCTCCCTTTTTTTCACTTCTCCTCTATCTGCTTTTCTCATTTACGTTGTACCCCCTCAAGGACCTTGTAGGGTGTAAAAAAAAATTGTAATTTAAAAAAAAAAAAAAAAATGCGTACGGTAAAAAAAAACTAATTACAAAAATTAATTAAAACATTTTTAAAACAGTTGTGAGGTAAGGTTGGCTCTTAAAAGAGCCGTTGTGTTAATACAGGGACAGAGGAAAGAAAGAATGGGAATATTAACAAGGACCACAGATGTGCTGGTCTATCTTATTGTTTATTAGGGAAATACTGTTCTCCCCATGAACAATTAGACCATAACATCTGGTGCACCTCATTTGTACCCTCTGAAATCGAGGGTTCGTTTCCAGAGGAGCAGAAGAGGGTGATGCTCCCACCGCAGAGGAAGGGCATGGCTGAGCTGCCGAAGATGTACTCGGCTGAGCTTCTGCGGATGTGCTCGGGTGACTTACTGAAGGGTTAGCTTCAGTATGTCGAGCAAAAGTCCTTGAATGAACATCCCTAAGGTGTCTCAACATAGTGTGATTACCAAAGGAATACTTCTTCCTAGGATTACCTCTAGATAACACACGCTCACAAAGTGAGCAGGTAACTAAAGGAGCATTTACCTTTTTCTGCCCCTCAGGAAATGTAAAATACTCCCAAATAAAAGAACTCTTCTTTTTTCTCCTTCTCTGTCTGATGATGCTGCTGCCCTGCTCACTCTCAGAAGAGGTCTGCTGCTCTGCCATTGTATCCCAAAGACAATTCAGCTCCTTCTCCTAGGGAATCACAAGCAGTAATGAGGGGAATGGGTGTGGTGTAGGAAGATTCTGGAACTGAAAGTAGTTTAAACCAATCAAAAGTGTTGTTTCTTGATCACATGACCAACCGTACGCGCACGTTAAGCTTACCGAGCGCGTACGGTAAAAGTACGCATGCGCGTACGAAAGACACACATAAGCGCGCATGCGCATTACAGGCACACTCGTACACTACCGCGTAACGTGCGTGCGTGCGCGTATAAGGCATGCGCTTACGCGTCGCGTAGAAAGTACGGACGCGACCGCAAATTGCGTAAGCATGCGCACACGGAGTATAAATATTACGTACGCTCATCGTACATAAAGCGAAGCGTGCGCTTACGGTAAGCTTACCGTACGAGCACGGTAAAAAAAAAAAAAAAAAAGATAAAGGTTTGTTGAAGATATTAACTATGTTATACAACTATATCTAACCATTTATTTGAAAAAGGTCAATCTTTCTATATTGAAGAATGCATTAAAACCATGAATATATACATAGGTAGCATAGTGTTTAAAGGAAAAAAGAAAAAGAAAAAAAATGATGTAAAAAACCAAGCAAATTCAATGAAAAAACCATAGGTTTCACACACATTACAGTTAAGAATTAGAATTCAAAAAACCATGCAAATTCACAGAAAAAAACATAGGTTTCACACAGGTTATATTTAGGAATTAGTATTTAAAAAACCTTGCAAATTCACTGAAAAAAACATAGGTTTCACACACGTTATAGTTAGCTGGACATTTCTCTCGTAAAAAACCATTGAAATTCCCCCGTTATAGTTAGTTCAGCTAACTATAACTCGCGCACCCGCAATCCACTGCTGATGACGTCACATATTACATCACTCATGACATGGTCAGTGACATCACTCATGACATCACTGATGACATCTCAAATGACATCACTGATGACATCACTGATGACGTCATCAATGTGATAAATTACCACATCTTCTCACACCCTTATAAAACCTTTGATATACCAACTCAAAATTACAGAGTTCCATTCTCAAAAACATAAATAATGCAATACCAATAACTGAATACCCACATATTAACTTTTAGGTCTTCATACACCTCCACACACTCACCTGTAAAGTCACTCATAGTTACAGTCACTCCATAAAAAATTATCATATGAATTTATCCACACACCTATATAGACACTCACACACTACCAATAATCCATAGAGGGACTCTCACACCTAGTCATTCATACAAATAATCACACTGCCATTTACTCACCTATGCAGTTATACACACTCAAGTTCCCTTGCTCACAAAAATAGTTTCACATTTTTATGCTCAATTAGAATCATTGACAAAAGCACACACTCATCCATACAGTCACTGTCACAATCACACATTCTCACATCTAGCCACTTATATACTCTTACACACATATATACTGCCTTTCACATATGTAGTTATTCACAAATGTACCACTGAGATATACATTCAAGCAATAACACAGCCATACATACACTCACTCAACCATACAGTCCATCACAGATGCACTTTTAAAAACATCCACTCATAGAATCACCCACTCACTCATCTATGCACAGAGTCACACACACCTTACCCACACAAACACTCATGAACTCATAAAGATACTGAGACAAGCAAAAAAATAACTCATATAGACACTTATATAGCTATTCACAAAACCATGCCGCCACTTATACGCCAACACACAGACACATACAAACATTTATACAGTTTAGTCACTAGTCTGAAGTAAGATGCAGTTAAACGACTCACTTATCGAGTCAGTTACGCAACACAGAAAATCATCCCTTTACACACTTGTACACCCACTCATTCTTTTACAGGCGTTCCCCTATATATATAAAAGATATTGAAAATTTTAAGAAAATCACACATTCACTGGATGACGTCATCAGTGATGTCATCAGTGATGTCATTTGAGATGTCATCAGTGATGTCATGAGTGATGTCACTGACCATGTCATGAGTGATGTAATATGTGACGTCATCAGCAGTGGATTGCGGGTGCGCGAGTTATAGTTAGCTGAACTAACTATAACGGGGGAATTTCAATGGTTTTTTACGAGAGAAATGTCCACCTAACTATAACGTGTGTGAAACCTATGGTTTTTTCAGTGAATTTGCAAGGTTTTTTAAATGCTAATTCCTAACTATAACGTGTGTGAATCCTATGGTTTTCTCAGTGAATTACCTACTGGCGATAGCCAGTAGGTAGTTATAGTTAGGACCACGTTTCCATAGGAAAACCTCAACATTCTATTTTGAATAACTTTGGCGCCGGTCGACGAATCCTCGCGAATTTCTCAAAATAGGTGGGGCGCTACGCTCCGCTCCTACCCTGAAAGTCTCGGGGGGATTCGTCAAGCGGGGGCTGAGATAAAAGGGGGGTCCCAAAACGCGTTTTTCCCATGCATTTTTCCATAGGACCTTTAGAACGAGCTACAGCCCGAATGGCTGAACAGAATTACTCAAAATTTGGCAGAGAGGTAGTCCCTAGGTCAAGGAAGTGCCTTTTGTAGGTTTGGTGTAAATCTGTTCAGTAGATTCTGAGAAAATAGCCTTTAAATCAATATATATATCTGAGCCAGCTTACGGTACGCTTACCGTACGCTTACGGTAAGCGTACGGTGGCGTGCGCGAGCGCGATTCTGATTGGCTCTTAGATCTTAGTAAACATTCGAATCGGCCGAAACCAGGAAGCGGCGGCCGCCATTTTGTCTCTCGCACTGAGAGAGATTTTTAAAATCGGAAGCCCAAAAACATGTAAAGGGGCTGTTTTGACAACTCCCTCCCACATAGTCATGTGGAGGGAGTCCCCAAACATCCCTCAAGTGCAAAAACGGTTTTATTTTTTTTTCGGCAATTTCGCGGGGTACGCTTACCGTACGCTTACGGTAAGCGTACGGTAAAAAAATAAAAATAAAAAAAACACTATCCACACTTACCCCACCCCCTGTGCTTTTGGTGGCCGAAGGCCACCAAATGTGCTGGGCTTATTACAATGGAAAAAAACACTATCCACACTTACCCCACCCCCTGTGCTTTTGGTGGCCGTAGGCCACCAAATGTACAGGGCTTATTATAAGGGAAAAAAACTTAGCATTTAAAAAACCGTACTAATTCACTGAAAAAACCATAGGTTTCACACACGTTATAGTTAGGAATTAGCATTTAAAAAACCTTGCAAATTCACTGAAAAAACCATAGGTTTCACACATGTTATAGTTAGTGGAAATTTTACTGATAAAAAACCAATGAAATTGCCCCGTTATAGTTAGCGCAGGCAACTATAACTCACGCGACCGCAATCCTCTGCTGATGACATATGTGTCTTTAGGAAAAAAAAATATTTGTAATATATGTATAGCTAAAAATGTATGGAAGAAGACATGGGCAAATAAGTGTCGAAATACAGTATTAGCATCAGCAGAGGATTGTGGTCGCGTGAGTTATAGTTGCCTGCGCTAACTATAACGGGGCAATTTCATTGGTTTTTTATCAGTAAAATTTCCACTAACTATAACATGTGTGAAACCTATGGTTTTTTCAGTGAATATATATATATATACATTTATTAACTAATACAATATAGTAAAGTATATAATTTTCTGCAAATAAACTAAACATTTCTAAACACAAAATATTATAAAGAAGAATAACACCAATAAACAACAATATAATAAATATAAAAAATCCACTCTAAGCATTGGATATGGTACACCTGGACTTTACAAAAATCAGATTGACTATTCCAACCTAAGAAACAGTAGGGAAATGGTGGACTTCGGAGGGGATAGATTTACTGTTCCAATTCCAGTCTAAACAGCAGTAGGGAAAGTGTGGGACTTCAGAGGGGTTATGTTTGCCATTCCAACTCCAGTCTAAGCAACTGTAGGGAAAGTATTGGATTTCGTAGGGGTTACATTTGCTATTCGCACTCCACGTTGAAATAGGCACCACAATGGGAATGTCAAAGTCAGTACCTGCACGGCATGTGCTGCTGCAGTCCAGGCTGTACAGGTACTGGGGTGCAAGCACACAGTGGGGCACATGTTGTGGCCCCCTGTGTGCATCCACATGGCTGACTCACTGCATGTAAACTGTGCTGGAGAGGAAACTCGTATTATGCTTGGTGGGACCGGGGTGGTCCCGCCAAGCATTTTGCAGCCTCAGGATTGCGGTGCAACGGTTGCCGTGGACCCAGGGTGGCCCAACCACCCTAGTCATAATAGGGTGGTCAGGAGACTGCAACCACAGACCACCAGATTTATGATAAGGGCCTAAGCATCAGTAGAGAATGTGTTGAACTGCAGTAAGGTTAAATTTACAATTCTCACTTCAGTCTTAGCAACAATAGGAGAAATATTGGAGTAAGATTAACTATTTCCACTCCAGCCAAGGTAACAGAGAGTGTTGGAGTTTGAAAGAATTATACATGTATTTATTTATTTATTTTAGAGGTTTTATATAGCGCTGGCTGGACCAGAGGTATCAGAGGGCTTTACATGAGTATAGGGTAGCTACAGTAATAAGAAACAAAAGTCAACAAAAATCAACAAAACAATCAACAGCAGGGAATTATAGCAGGTTAACAAAGAGAAACGGTTTGTAATTATACAAGAACAGAGATAAGAGCAAGAGCTATATATACAAATGTAACAAGTAAGAACGGAGAAAGGGTTCAGGTTAAGACCCTCAATATTTAATGAGGAGGTGCACTTTGAGGTCCTTTTTAAAGCTGAAATAGGAAGGGCTGTATCGCAGGTCTTTGGGGAGGGCATTCCAGATGATTGGGGCATTACCAGAGAAGGAGCGGGATTGTGTGGATTTCTTTTTCAGAAGGGTTGGGACAAGGAGGAGAGTGTTAGTACTTCTCAGAGGTCGGGACCTGCCCGCTATGCAGAGTTTGTTGGCGCGGTATGGAGGAGTATTTTGGTAAAGGACTTTGTGTGTAATGTAAGCATTTTTGTAGGCAGACCTGCCTTCAATGGGGAGAAATTTAAGGGTTTTGAGGGCTGGGGAGATGTGATCAAAATGTTTGCAGTCAGTGATGAGGCTAGCTGCAAGGTTGAGTACGGAGTTGAGTGGAGCTAGGTGGACCTTAGGGATTCCGGTAAGGATGGCATTGCCGTAATCAATTCTCGAGAGGACCAGGGTTTGAACTGCTAATTTAAAGTCTTCTGATGGAATAAAGGGCTTGAGTTTTTTGAGATGGAGGAGAGTGAAGAGGGCTCCTTTTGCTGATTTTTTTATGTGAGTATTGAGATTAAGGTTATTGTCAATGGAGATACCAAGAGATTTGACTGAGTTAGACAAGGAGAGTGAGCAATTGAGGGCACTGAGGTCGGAGATCCAGGTTTGGATGGGGAGAGGGTTAGTTTTAGGGGAGAAGAGAATGATTTGTTTTTTTAGGGTTCAGTTTGAGATGATTTAATTGGAATCATGATTGGATATTAACGAGGGTGTTGTTAAGGTGTAGGATGTCAGCGTGCGTTTTGATCATTACAGTAAAATTGAGTATCATCGGCATAGAGGTGGTAGTTGATTCCAGGTTGTTTCAGAATAAGAGTGAGGGGTTCTATAAAGAGGTTAAAGAGAGATGGCGAGAGAATAGATCCCTGGGGGACTCCTAGGGAAACCGGAGTGGGGCTAGATAGACAGTTGTGAATTTTGATTTGCTGTGTTCGATGTTGTAGGTAGGAGATGAACCATTTGTGGGTAGTACCATTGAGGCCAAAGCGATCTCTGAACACATTGAGTAGGGCAGAGTGGTTGACAGTATCAAACGCTGCAGAGAGATCAAGGAGGATGAGTAGACATGTCTCGCCATTGTCAAGAGAGTGATGAATGTCATCAACAATATTTAGCATGGCAGTTTCGGTGCTGCAGCCTTTTCTGAAGCCTAATTGTAGGGTGTCAAGTAGGTTAAAGTTTTCGATGTGTTCGTCTAATTGGAGCACAACACATTTTTCGAGGGCTTTAGAAAGAAGGGGGAGGTTAGAGAGGTTATAGATGGGGCAGAGATAGTTTAGGTCATTAGAGTCGACATTAGGGTATTTAATAAAGGGGGAGATTTGACACAGTTGAAGTGAGATAGGGACACATTCTGTGGCGAGGGAGGTGTTGATGATTGTAGTCCAAGATGGTGCAAGAGGGGGTCTTTGGTATGGGAGGATGGATTAAGTTTGGAGATGATGTTGAGATCTTCGTGTTCTGTAACAGGGAGGAAATTATGCCAGGACGCATTGTTTTTTAGTTGCGAGTTAGGGTGGTTGGGAACAAGAGGAGAGATTATGGGTAGGATTGGGGCATAGTTCTGGGGGGGTGTAGCAGTGGGTGTGTATGCGGGGGGATAAGGAGAGGTGGAGAAGTGGGCAGGTGTGAGTGGGGATCGGGGGGTGGCGAGACAGCTGAAAGGTTTAGAGGTGATGTCAGGAGTAGGAAGGGGGCTGGTTGGGATCAGAGTTGAAGGAAAGCATTGATCAATTTTGGCAATTTTTTCAGAGAAGAAGTGGGCAATTTCTTCACATCTAGCAGTTGAGCTCAACAGATTGGGCGGTGCGGAGTAGGTTTGGTTACGAATAATTTTGAACAGTTCTCTGGGTCTGTTTTTGGCCCGATCGAGTTGAGTACGGAAGAAGGATGCCCTTTCGTTAAAAATGTGTTTCTTGTATGTAGATCTAGCTTCTCTAAGGAGTGTCAGATTTGCAGGAGAGGGATGCTGTCTCCATGTTCTTTCCATCAGTCTAAGTGAACGTCTTTCATTATTGAGCTCCAAGTTAAACCAAGATTTGGAAATTATATTCCTTTGATTTTTTATTTTAGTCGGGGCATGTTGGTCAAGGACAACTGTGACAGCTTTATTAAAATGTTCAGTAAGATCATTTGCATTTTGTGAAAGAGGAGTGAGAAGCAGTTGGACTTGGAGTTTGGACTCCAGAACACCAGGGGGGATCAGTTTAAGATTTCTGGTCAATTTCTTGGGTTTAATGGATTGAGTCGGGGGGAGGAGACGTGGTAGTAATGATGAACAGTATGAGGTGGTGGTCAGACCAGTCAATTGGGATGATATTGGTCAGGAAGGCCAAGTCCTTATTAGAAATAATGGCATCTAGGATGGCTCCTTTGGTGTGTGTAGGAGTCTGGCAAAGTTGCTTGAGGTCATTGATCTCAAAGATTGGTGAGGAGGATGGTTGTGGGATCATGAGAGATGTTTAAGTGGAGGTTGAGGTCTCCAAGGAAAAGATTTTTAGAGTTAGATATTGAGGATTGGGTGAGAAGGTCAGATAGTCCGTCAATGAAGGGATGAGGATCACCAGGAGGGTGGTAGACGTTATGTAAATGAATTGGGTGGGAACCTTGAATTTTTAGTTCAGCTTCAAGGTATTCGAAGGTGGAGTGGCCAGAGTTGTTAACAAGGGAGAGCTGAAGTTTCTTTTTGAAGATTATGGCTAAGCCACCTCCTGTTCTGTCGGGTATGGCTTTCCTGAGGATAGAGTATCTGGGGCGGGAGAGTAGATCGAGCATGCTCGTAGAGTAATCATTGAGCCAGATTTCTGTGAGGAACGCGATGTCAATAGATTCGCTTAGGATGGATTCAGAAATTTTGATGGCGTGTCTAACGCAGAATGACAGTTCACCAGCATGCAGGAGAGGGGTTTGGGAATATTTTTAAGGGGAGGGCAGGAGTGGATAGTGGTGAGTTGAGGAGGGGGTCTAGGGGAAGCGGGAGAGGTGGGGTTTCTGTTGGTCCCGAGGATAACGGGGATGTTAGAGTTGTGGGGTTGGGGATTATTGATTGCTAAGCTGGGCAGGTACGAGTTGCATAGGTCAGCAAGGTCGGAAGGGGAGAACTGGTTCAAAGTGTGGTGAGGGCTGTGCAAATGGCCTTGGAGAGGGGTAGTGTTCTGAGGAAGATTATAGTTAGGGGGGGTTTCGGTTGGGGAAGGGGGAACTTGCATGGAAGAGTGGGGAACTAGAGGTGAGGGAATTGAAATCTTCTCTAAGTCGAGAGAGTTTGTTCGTTAACTTAGAGAGATCGCGTTCAATGTTGTGTAGAGTCTAGGTTAAAGGAGTGAGGGGGGATAAAGTTGGGGGTGGGAGGGGAATGTGGGATGCTCTGTGTTAGCATTGGAGGGAGGTCTGTTGTGTGTAGGGTGTGTGGGGCCAGTGGGGGAGGGATGAGGAGTAATAAGTCTGTGGGGTGAGAGAGGGGGTGGGAAGGGGGATAGGGTAATAACAGCCTCGGGGTAAGAGTATAGAGATGTTATAAGTAAGCCTGGGCAAAGCACTACGCTACGCTCGCGTAGTTTGCGAAGTTCGCGCTACTTCGCACTACGCGAACTGCACGTAGCACAGTGCGAACACACGTAGCATAGTGTTGCGTAGTGCTGCGGTCATTTTTTGCTTGCTCGCGGTCCTCAACGTCAAGTTGGCGACCGCGAGCAAGCAAAATGTCATCCCGGCGAGACTTTTTCCTTGTTCGCGATCAGTAACATCAAGTTGGCGATCGCGAGCATGGAAAATAAACCTCCCGGCGAGATTCCCAACGCGAGGAGGTCAGGTTTCTCATTGCGAGTGGTCGCGTATGCTCGCGACCGCTCGCGATGAGAAACTACCAGTTCGCGTTGAGAAAGCTGCCGCTCGAGTAAAAATCTACTCGAGCAGCAGAAAACTACAGCTCGCACTGTGCAAGATGCCATTTTCAATGATTGCACAGTGCCGGTTGCTTGTCCGCACTGTGCAATCATTGAAAACGACATCTGGCAGAGTGCGAACAAGGTACTACGCAGTTCGCGAAGTGCTAGGCGTAGCTCGCGTAGTGCGAACTGCACTTTGCGCAGCTTCGCGAAGTGCTACTTCGCGAACTACGCCCGGGGTTAGTTATAAGGGCACGAAGAGTATGGAGAAGAGTTGCGTTGGGGGTTAACGGTAGTGTGAAATTGGGTGGGTGGGATGAAGGATTCAGAGAGGGTGATGGAGTGTCCGGAGGGGGCATGGACAGGGAGCCAGGGAGGGAGGGTAAGGATGTAAGTTGCATTGGAAAGGATGGAGGAATGGGGTTAGGATTATTATTAGGGGATGGGGGACAGGTTATTGTAGTGCGTGAATGATTGGGCGAGGTGGTGTACGGTGGGGATGTCAAGAGGTGGGGGGACTCTAGGGGGAGGGAAGATTGGGAGAAGGTGATTGGGTGATATGATTTGCACTGGAAAAGACAGCGGAGGGGGAGGGGGATGACAGTGAATGGAGTATGATAGTGGTTGGAGGGATGAAAGGGGAGGAGAAAGGGGTTGGAGGTAAGGGGGAGAAGGGAAGGGGGTTGAGCTGATGGGTGGACGGCGGGTTGGGAATAGTTTTGCCTAGGTGGAGAGACAAGGTGCAGAAGTGGTGTTCGAAAATGGAGAAGTGGGATTCGGTAGCTTGAATGAGGATGTTGCCAGTTTTGAAAATGGAAATGTCATCTTCCCCTGGGAAGGCAGGAGAGGGAGTGGTGGATAGTTGAAATCCAATATGGAATTTTAGTTGAGTTAATGACTGAAAGACGTTGAAGGAAGATGCTTTTCCATTTGGAGGGGTGTTTAGAATAGAATATGTAGTTAGTTTTAATGGGAGAAGTGAGGCTGAGCTAATTATCAACAATAAGTATTTCAGGGTTTCAGATTAGTAGTTTGTGTTTGAAGTTTTTCTTAGCATTTCTAGATAGATTGGGTGGGTGCAGTATGGTCCAACAGTTGGGGCCATGTTTGGAGAGAGTGGAGTCAGGGGGTAAGAGAGTGTGGGCGAGGGGAGGCATGTTAAGTTAGAAATGGGATGGAGAGAGTTGGAAACAGGCAGAGCAGGCAATAAGGGGCAAGGTAGGCGAGGGGAGGCATGTTAAGTTAGAAATGGGATGGAGAGAGTTGGAAGCAGGCAGAGCAGGCAATAAGGGGCAAGATGGGGGTGTGAAGAAATTGGTGGAGAAGGGCATGGGGGGGACCGTGTAGGTGGTGAGGGTAAAATTCAAGGCAGGGAAAGGGGAGTCCTGGAGGGAGAGTGGGGACGAGAGTGAGGAGACTGCAGGAAGGGTAAACAGGTGGGTGAGTTAGGGAGGGGACAGTGCAGATGTATGGCGATACAGAGGGCCACAAGAGGGACAGGTCAACGAAGAGGTTAGGGGGCGGCAGGGATGATCTGAATGTGTGAGTGAAGGGAACAAAAGAACGCACAGGAGAAGAAAGCAGTAGAGATTACCTAGTTGGTCATCAATGTAAATACAGTATTCAATAATATTATGTAAACAGTGAGGATTAGGAAAAATAGGCTAGGGCATAATAAACAATTACAATAGAGGGGAAAGTGTCATGAGCAGTGAAGTCGTGGTACTGAATTATTAGTGGCCCGCGCAGAGGGGCTGTGGATTGTGCGAAAGGAAGCAGAGTGGGTGTAAGAAGAACAAATATTTACAAGAATAAAACAGGGTTGTTATCAAAGTGAATGAGATTCTTATAAAGAGATGAGGAAAGAGCAGGGTTGATAGGCAGTTAGGGCCAGACTGCGGTCGAGAGAGGGCGCCAGGGAGGGTGCTATTGGTCAAGTTAAGGGGGGGGAGGCTGGAGTAGACGGGATGTGTTCGAACTAGTCTAATTGAAGGCAGCGACATTAGACATCATGGGGGGAGGAGTGGATGATTGCCATTTTAGAATTGGCATCCATTTTGGGAAGCAGGACATCATAGAGAGATTTGAAAACAAAGTGTAATGGGAGCAATAGAGGCAAGCAGATACCAAAAAACAAGAAGCAAAGCAAGCAGATAACAAAAAAATAAGCATGGTGTATGTGGTCACAAACCGATTAGTGTTTGGAAGCAGTGATGCATCATCCGGCAAATGAGGAAAGCTTCGGTCACAGACTGAGACAAAGGGAGCCAAAGGGAGATCGACAGGTTAGAAGGGCGAACAGGCCTTACGGCCAACAGCTTGCAATGCTGCGTGCCATCCGAGAAAGGCAGGATCACCGAGTCTCTCTGTTTTCGGGACAGTGGCTCCGTCATGGGGGGGAGTGCAGCGGTAGAGAGCCGGGGTGGGCGTCAGGTCTCTTTGGGATCTCAGTACGGAGGCTCTGCCATGGGGGGGAGTGCGGCGTTGGGAGCCGGAGTGGGCGTTATGTCTTAACGGGCCTCAAGAGACAGTTTGGAAGGAGGCCGGGGAGGGAGGCTTGAGCAACCACCTCTTGAGATCATCAGTGTGGACGCAAACCGCCCCAGCGACTGGGCTTTATAAAGCCCCTACAATGTTGGGTGGAAATAAAAAACACAGCTGTGGATACTTTCTGATTGAGGAGTACAATAGGCTCCAGCGTTGGGCGTATGCACGCTCGGATTACGACACTCAACTGATGGCAGGAGGGCTCCAGTCGAAGAGCTGTGCCCCGGATGTGTGCAGGTCAGCCAGGCGGAGATTCATCGGGCATCCGGGAGGGACGAGGCAACATTCGAGGTGGAAGGAGGACTCCGGTCATGTGATGGTCGAGGCGGTGCCAGCAGCAGGGCCACGGATCAGCTGGTGGGGCCTTGACAGGGGAGAAATCAAGCTTGCGTGCAAGTCGGCAAGTGGCGGCGGAGCACCAAATGGCCCATGGGGGTCTGACGTGACCTAATCCAAGGAACACGGAGGAAAACAACTCCACAGGTCTATTAGCACCAGCGAGTTATGAGGCACGGGCGGGAGCCAGGATCAGCAAAGGTGGATGATCATCGAGCCATAGGGTCAGAGGGGCGTATGCTGGAGAGGCCACTTCAGTGCGAGCCCGAGGGAGTCAGGGACTCTTACCAGCCTGAGCCGGAGGGTTTGGATCCAGTGCCTGGACGACGAGTCGGCCAGGTGTCTAGATGCTGGAGAGGCTGGAAGCTGTAGCGGCAGTAGTTGGCAAGGTCAACCAGCATGGGTCCTTGAGAGTCGAGGACACGCCAAGATCTGTGTAGGAGGGTCCGGTCATGCAAGGCGTGGCACGGTCAGCGAGTCGGAGGGTCGCCAAGTCGATTTTTCTCGTCTCTAGAAGGGTAAGATACGGTGCAAACTTATTGTTACTGGAATAAAGTAAGATTGGTTGCAGGAAATCGACAGGATAGTGGTGGGTGGCTGGGTTAAAAATGGGATTTCTATAGATTTAGTAGTCCCAAACCCGGGAGCCTCAGGGGAGAGCTCCTACAAGGCGGCCATCTTTTATAGGACCATACATAACAATAAAAGTTCAAATCATTTATTACAATTATTTTAATACATAATAAAACATAATAGATTACAGTACATAAAAAATAATACCATACTATTAGGAAAAATAAGAAAATTTTTAAAATATAAATTAAAAAACAAAACTCATATTTACTTACCTAAGTACAAAGAAATTACAATATTTGAAATAAGTAAAAAAGTATTGCATTTAAATTAATACTGAAATTAAAAAAAATACAATATTCCAAGAAAAATCATTCTACAGACAAACTTTCAAAGTCACTTCCAAATGAAATAATTTAAAACTCAAAAGCTGTACAATTATTAACAAAATGTAGAGCAATAAAACTAAACATAATAAATTATCATTTAATCAATCACATAAAAACAAACTATTTTAACATAGTATCTCAAATTTAACATCTTTCCACCGAACACCCCTTTAAAAAATCAATGAAAAACATATACATAGTAAATATATTAAAAATAAAATGCACACTAAAAATGAAACACTTCAAAAATAAATACATAATTTTAATAATAATGTTCCATGAAATATTTCATTGTCACAAAATAACTATTAATTTTAAAATAATTTCAATGTAATTAACTTCTGGACCTATTCACCTACAAACCCGACAACCCTTTAAAAATAGAACATGCTATTACTAATAATAAAATTTAAATATACTTTACAATTAACAAAAAAAATAAAACAATATAGTTTTGCAATTATTTAAACAGTTACCATAATTAATAATACATTAATTAGTTAATTTACAATAAATTACTTACCATTAAATCTAAATTAATTCTACTTTAATTACCTCTCCGCCCTATTCTCTATTCCTAAAATATAACATCCTATGCAAAATAGGAAAATTAAAATATATATTAAAGATAATACCATAAACAAAAAAGTAACAATTGAACAAAAAACTACTAATCAATTGAATAACTAGTGTAAGATAAAAAATAATTACCATAAAATTTTTATAATTCTAATCTAATTATTGTCCTTCCCTATATCACTACATACCCAACATCCCACTACTTAACTTTTCAAAAAATGTAATACATTTAAAACAAAAATTACTAAAACACTTAAACTTGCAAACTATGCTTTTTTAAATAAACAACAATAATAATAACACTATTGTCCCGTAACATTAATATATTAATTAAAACATAATACATTAATTTTAAAATATATCTTTTACAACTATATTAAAATGATATAAAAAACAACATTATTTTTAAATCAATATTTTTTACCAAAGAAATTATATTCTTGACATCAATATTCTGTCACCCGATATTTTTGTAGTAATTGTTTTCGATGATATTTCTGTGTCACAACATTAAAAGCTCAATATTTTGCCCAAATACGATTTATTTACTATGGGAGGTTTTTCAGTATAAGTGGTTGGCCATGTGTCATGTTAGACTTATTACTACTTTTTTTAGTAGTAACGTACTCTTAAATTTGGTTCCACCTACTTTTTCAGGTGTTGGAGACGTGTAAGTCGAAACATTTGAGTCTCTTTACGGCCGATTAAGTAAGTAGGGAAAAGTGTAAGAGTACATTTAAATATGCAAATGGTTCACATGTGTGATTTACCTTTGTGACTAGCCGCATATTGAGTTTGTGGTTTATGCCACATAATTACATATGCCCGCTCTGAGACCGCCAAAGCCATGAAACATGCCTGCCAGAGTATGACTTTTCAAGTCTCTGGCGGGCAGTTGTTTTGCGGGATAAAAAGCCCCACAATGGGAGCGTGAAAGGCAGTTCCTGCAGGGCATGGGCTGTCAAGCCCATGCCCTGCAGGAGCAGGGAGTGCATGCAGACAGAGGGGCACAACATGTGCCCCCCCTGCATGCACCCCATGGCGCAGAGGCATGAGGGGGCCATGTCGGGCCCCATTTGTTTCTTCACCACCACACTTTTCATGGAGTTCACATCACCTTGGTCGGTCGGACCAATGCTGCGGTGGTGCCTGCACTGCCACTGTAACTACGATGGTCGAATGGACTGCCGTAGTCATAATAAGGCCCTAAGTTAGCAAGAAAAAATTGCACACCCCTCGTTAGACATATTAAGATTTCAAATTATGCTACAAGGCTTCCTATGTAGAATACAAGTTGAAGTACATTTTATTTCCATAGTTACTTAAAACCATTGCAGCAATAACACCAACAATAAAATCTTGAATACATAAGTAATGCCATGTTGTACATATATTAGGGTAAAATAATTTCTCATAAAAAAGGAAAAAAGAAACCTGTTGTAGCAGCAGCGTTAAATATAAAACCATAATTATCAGTATTGAAATACATTTTGTACGTACAGCAAGTAGGTGTCGTTCTTGTAGTCAAAGTGCCAGTGCAAGAGCACAAGAGATATAAATGAGCCCTATATGGAAGGGGGCTAGGGCAAAAGTTCTCAACAGAAAGTGCCATGTGCAAAATCCAAGACTGAGAATGCAGGGGATAGTGGTCCAAGAGTACAAGATGCTCAGTCACTGCTTCTATTTCTGTCATGGGGCAATAGCCGAGGCAATCAGAACTGACTGCCAGGTGGAGAAAATTGGAGCCTGAAAGTGCTGTGTGCAAAACTGAAGTTGGAAATCAGGCAGGTCTTGATCGAGGGCTGTCATACCTGGAGTGTATGTTTAATACAAATTGTGTCCCTGTAAATTTTCTTGCAAGTGCATCACGTCGACTTTAACCAACTCTTGCCATGGACTATTGTAGGCTTCTCTCATCATGTTAAGAAATTGCTCAATTTTCACTGTATTTGCCTTTTATGATTGAGTTTAAACTTAGGGCCCTTACTCTTAGACGCCTACTGCTGGTTCTGCCAAAGGATGAGCACCAAGGATGCTTAGGGGCTCATTACGACGCCATCGTAATGAGAATTACCCACTGGCATATTAGGATGTCGGTGGGTATCGCAGCAGACACAAAGTCCGTCCGCCGCTTTTCCGCCGGTGACAATCATCACGATTGCCTGCCGGGCGGAGCTGGGCCACTAATATGTTGGCGGTGCCTAGCAGGCACCGTCCGCCATATTAGGATGTGGGTAGGTATAGGCCTTTCCATGGGGGGCGATACCGCCATGGAAAGGCTGGCGGGGATTGACTTTGAGGTCCCGTTGCAGGCCCCCTCAGGAGGGAGTGGGGGGTGCACTGGTGGGTACCCATGATACCCCCCTGCAGTTCTCTGCACCAAGTGGCAGGCACCGTGTGGTGCCTGCCACATGGTGCAGGGAAATGCTGTGCATGCCCTTTTACTTTTGCCAGCAGCACCGTCCGTAATGGTAAAAGGCGAGGATGGCGGGCGGACATCATCATAATGAGCCCCTTAGTTTTGATTTCTCCTTATAACTCTCCACCTTTTACTGTCTCGTTAGCTTTTTTCATCCCGGCTTTCTTCGTTTACCACTGTTTGACTATCTTTCTCTTCCTTCTTCTTTCTCCTGTTCTGCTTTTCTCTGTCTTGCTCTTGGTCAAAGTTTGATGATAAAAATAAGTTCTGGTCCCCAAAAATGTGTATCATAGCCCAACACGAGTAACCACACCACAAACTAAGCCCTGAGGTCAGTATGAAGAAACAATTGGAAAGACTACGGGCAGGTCACGTAGGTCAGTGGAAGGTTCTACCCTGATTAGAATGTCGTACCCTGATTAGCATGTGGAGAACCAATGGTCTATTGTGCATCAAGTACGGTGGAGTTAATGAGCTATGCTACCACTTTAGCCGTCTGTCAATTCTACAAAACTGGAGAATAGGGAAAATACTGTGATGGAAGATATATGGATGGAGCATAGCAATCAAATCACAACAGAATGTGGTGTTCTCTCGTTCCACAGAAGTGTTAGAAGAGAAGCATGTGGTAAGTGGGAGTATATTTTGCAGTCTGGATTCCGATCCCTAAGAAGTTGGATCCCTGATAGGCCCATATGTTCCTCTTTTTCAGATTCTAGCATGGATTTATTTTACATAATTTCTTTAGTGTTCATTATGATAGCCTTGAATTAATATATTCTTTCATTAAGAAGGTAACCATGATCTTGATAAGTGATCATTTGAGGAAATGTGCTCTTTTTGGTGGGGTATATAATATATTTTATTTTGAAGGTCTGATTCAGTATGGTAGGTGCATACAAATATTTGGAAAAAAATTGGAAGGAAAATGAAAGTATAGAGGTAAATAAAAACAATTATCATTGTGCTCCTGGCGCATTGTGAGTGATCTGCGCGTGTCCCGTGTATTCAATCATTCCATGTTAACAACAAATGTCCTCATCTATCTGTGCCATTCTGTGTTCCTGGAGCTCTCGAGAGCAAATAACGATTTCCCAAAATGGAACATACAAGTATTGGTAATCGGTGATCAAAGACTGAGCATTCTGTCTGTTCTAACAATATGCTCGTGTTGTGGATTAAAGGCTGTAGTCGGGGGCCGGTATTGCAGCAGTGGGGGCCAGTTTTGTTACCGGAAGCCAGTTTTACGGCAGTGCTGCAATATCTGCCCACAGTAGCAAAAGCAGGAAGCAAGCGTTTCCCACCTTCCGGGGCTAGGCAGTGCTTCCCCAGGGGGTGGCTCGTGAAAATTGCCAGAACTGCTTTGGTTTCCCAGTCTGGCTCTGCTTGCACCTTCCCATGCTTTCTTGATACCTTTAATTTGGTGGGGAACGGCAACTTCCAGTTCTACACCGTAAACTCTGAGACCTCTACCACCATTTTGTTCAAGCCAGGGCTTGTCTACTGTGTCTGAGCGGGAATTTTCTGGACGTTGTTAGTCCTGCATCAGTCAACTGGTTGGACGAGCTGTGCCAGAAAATGAAAGAAAATGGCTGATTTGCATTACTTTTCTTCCTGATGATTTTTAACAATTCAGTACCTAATCTTATCATTCTCTGACAGTGTCTTACTTTGTATGCTAGATCTTGGCCATAGTAACTCACTAGTAATGTCTGCCTATACTTTCCAGTTGTGTCTAACAGCAGCATAACACAGGCCATTCCTTTGGTCAGGTTCAATGATAGCTGCCCATTTCTGACGCAAGAAAAGAATAGCACTGAAAATATTCAAATCAAATAAACCCTTTATCTCCCAGGCAGTAGTGGCCAATAAACACTTTTCCAGCTTCTCCAGTTACATTTGCCCCCAAGAGATGAACAACTGGGCAGACCATGATCCATGATGCCTGATCACACGAGTAAGACATTTTGTACACAGGCCATCTTCTTAAGAGGCACTCCCAGGCTACATAGATTTGAAAACCAGGTAAACAAATTGACATGAAAAAGCAAGTGCACACAAACTCTCTCATCAAACCACCCCATTAACTGCTGATGGAGCACAGTATAAAAGTTAGTATTTTCTCCACCATTCATGTGCTCTATCTAAGCAAAAGTACCTGCTGACTACAAATACTTGCCCCAATACTTACCCACAGGTCCTGCAAGTAATATCGAACTTTGACGAGCCAGCAAATGACATGCCGTGACAACAAGCGTGCCAGAAAATGGGCTGGCATTTTCCCACCCCAGGAGGTACCAATGACAGGGTCATCAGTACTTCAGAGAGTGGGGGAAATCCATCTCATTATGAGATGGACTCTCAGGGTCCAATAAAAAAATCAAGAATTAACAGAGGAGTCTGTAATTCCAGGTCTGATTCCCCCCAAAATGCCTTCTTTGCCCCCAGACTTTCTCAAGAAGATTTAGGACCTTTGGACATAATGCACTTGCAATATGGCGGACGGGTTAGCCATTACGTTTATGATGGAGTAACCCATCCACCGAACTCCAAATCAGGCCCTTAGTCTGCTTCCATCTGCCAAAATCTCCATGTTAAATTAAAGTGGTTCATGGTGTTTAAGTAGAACTCCAAATACCAATATAGCCAGTAATTACTGTTACCTGCCCCCTCGGATTGAGGAGGAGACTCGTAATGAGGGCCTTAGTGGGTCCTCCATTTACAATGTCAAGGACTTTACACAATTCTTTCATGGTCAATAACCAATGTTAATTTCATACACCGAGTTAATTCATGTGGAGGGACGGGCTCAATGTGCCTGGATCCAATTTGTATGCAGGTGGGGTCCCATTCTCATCATTCACCTCTTTCAACCATCCCTATGTACATAACTCTGTCTCAATAACATCCATGTCACACAACACATTTGCAGCAAAATATTCTGAAATAGCAGCATTGTGACATGTTTGGTGCTGAGTAGGTTAGTGAATGGATGACTACTCAATGTGCAAATCTACAACTATACTTAGGTGCAAATCTACAATTTCTTGCAGTTTCTATTCTCAAGTCTAGATGTATCATTAAGTGTAGGCTTACATGTCACCATCCCCTGCTGGAGTCTCCTACAATAGGATTTACGAGTTTAAAGTTACTACTAGTAGCTTTTGCACTCATAGGTGGAGATCACCTCCACCATGGTGAAGATCTTCCTATGGGAACAAATAAAATAAACCCCAGAACTGATACGTTTTCAGCACTTTTTAAACCCCCTTTCCCATCTGTAGTGAACCCCCTCAACATTTTAAGTACTCTCTTCATTCTCCCATTTGCCCAGTATATTCAAAGAGATGTAACTACCTTTGAGGCTCAACAACTTTCTTTGTCTTTATTTATGCATGTACTTCATTCATATGATCTCTTATTATATGTAAAGTGTTCTCTTACCTTCTGGTCTAGCTAGTGCTATATCAAACTAATAATAAAATAAAATAAATAATAAATAGACAAGGCAACCTTACTCCACTCTCTGGGCTCCACCCACTCTTGGGTCCATCCACTCCAGGATTTCCTCTGCCACTCAAGTCAAGGTCCCCAGCCTCGTGGGTGCTAGCATGGATCCTCCCTATCACCGGCGCTGTTTGCATTGCGGCCTAGTCTCCATCACAGGCAGAGCAGCCGCAAGCTGCAGTCCTTCCAGCTCAAACGGCACCACCATGTGTCACACAATATCAGCTCTCTTTAACTGGTTTCCTAGTGAAGAGCCGATATCACACAGTGTGCACACAGCGAGCTGAAAACCCTGCAGAGTTTGCAGATTATCAGGTGAATGTGTGTAGAGTCTGTGTAGTCCTCAATATCAGAGGTTTAGAACCTCCCCAGGATGTCGGTGACAGCCTCTCAAGCCGCTCTAATGTGTTCCTGTGGAGTGTTGGAGGATCTCTTTGGGCAGCTCTGGGCTCGATGGGCCGCCCCCTCTCTTTGGCCCTCTACTCCTTCCATGCTTGTGCAGGTCGTAATGGGCTCAAAGCCATGCCCATACCCCAGACCCCACCCCTTCAAGGGAGTTCACTCTTGTTCAGGTAATATAACGCATGTCCAACAATCGGACAAAAATCAACATAATCACTTAAAAAAGAGAAATGTTGTATATTCATTTTCTGCAGAGTAAACGCTTCCTTAACTTGAGAATGTGGAGTTAGAGGTAGCCAGATTCTGAAGACTGAGGAATGAGGTTGCCTCTTTGAATACTGAAGGAGTTAGAAATAGCAAAGCAATGAGCAAGGGATATTATTATGGGATTGGAAATGTGAAATTTCATTTCACTCTACTTACTAAGCGGTTTTCAAATATATTTTTTGATCAACATGCCATTTACATACTGTTATTTTTCCAACATTTTTTAAAATGAACGCATTCATATTGTTTTTCATACCAATATTTTCTACATATTCATTTACATCTGCTAAATAGATGTCCCAGGTGCAATGCCTGAGAAAGTAATTTCACTTGGATATGTGCCTTAATGCAGGCATATACATTATGAAACTGCAAAATGTGCCTTAATGCGGCCATATATATTATAAAACTGCAAATACCCATAGGTGCAATAGTGTGTGTTCCATTTAGTTTTTGTGCCTGCCTGAAGACGTCTCGAGCACGAGAATTGTTTCACACTTACACACATTTTACATGATTTCTTATTTTGTTTTTCCATGTTGTACGTTGCACATTTGAGCTGAATCCAAAGCAAGGGTTTTAGAAAGCTGTAGAGTCAGCTCTTGCTGGAGTATTTGGTATCTTTTACGTCAAGGTCGTCTCTAATGCGTCCTGTGAGAAGAGCCTAGCACGTGCTCATAATGTGTACATCCTTAGCTTTCGATTTTATCACATCTTCTCTATCTTCCATTCACTTCAATTGAGAAAAAGTGTACAAATGTAGCACCAAAACGTGTGAATCTTTGCATTACATGCTCCAGCGGATCAATGGTGAATCTCTGGTCCATGGAATAGGCAACTGGCTTGCTTATTCTGAACTCTTGCTAACTTTTTTTGCATTCAATGAATGTTTGATTTCTGTGTGCTGTCAAGGATGTTCATATTTACTTTCACTAGCCCAATCACTTTCCTTTATTCACTGTGATGTGCCTCACACATGGAAAGCACCATTGCCATGTCTGCAGTCATAGTTGTCTTCAAATAAATAGTACCATTCCCATATCAGTTGTTCCCATTGGTGTTCAGCATGAAAAGACAAGCCCCTACTTGCTTTATTTTCTAGAGGCCCTTCTGAATCTGCAGCTCGGTGCAGGAGAGCTGAGCTGGCACATGCAACAAGCCAGCATGTTGTTACCTGGGCCTTAGTGGCATGAGGGTGAGAGGTGTGGGAGCCCGCTACTTCGCGAACTACGCCCAGGGTTAATGCACACCCAGACTGTGCCACCATGCTTCCTGCACCAGCCTAAGGGTGAATGTAGCTTTTACGCACTCTAATCCCTCGTCAACCGCTGCTGAACTGCTCTATGTGGTTTATATGAAGACCTTTGAGTAAAACCCAATAAATGCTTTATGGTCCTTTTTTTTCCAAGTCAAGTTTTACATCAAACAGAACTGCTTTTCCATGATGGGGGCTTGCCTCTGGGTGGCACTGCCAGGGCCTGAGACCATCTGCTGAGGGAGTGCTGTTCCTTCATGGCTGTATTCAGGGACGGAGAACTGGTCATGTGTGGCAGGGCTTCCTACATACAGAATCCATGTTATATACAAGCTAGGCCCTGGTGGAGTTGTAATTCCACTTGCAAAACAGTTTTAGATCACTCCACAGCACCAAATCCGCCTTGTTGGCAGTGACGGAGCAATTAGGTAGCACTTTGGATGAAGGAAACTCCGCGACCTTGATTCTCCTCGACCTCAGCTCCGCTTTCGATACAGTATCTCACAAGACCTTACTGTGTTGTTTGCAACAGGTGGGGATAGGTGGCACGGCCCTGCCCTGGTTCATATCTTTCCTGAAGGGCAGGTCATTTCAAGTTACTTCACTTCTTTATTGTTATGAGGAATACGCTGGGCATTACAGAGTCCCACAGGGATCAATGTTGAGTCCTACACTTTTCAATATTTACGTAAAACCCCTGGCGACAGTGGCAAAAAACAGAGGGTTGTCATTGCTGTCCTACGCGGATGACACCCAAATGTTTATCTCTTTCTCCAAAAATTGCAAGCATAATCTCATTAAATTTAAAGAAGATATGATGGCAGTAGCAGACTGGATGACGGCCAACAGTTTACAGCTGAATGCTAGCAAATCTGCGATCCTGCTGCTAGGGAAAGATAGCCACCTGTGGATATAAAAATGGTGGCCAGGAGTTTTGGTACCTGCACCCTCGCCCAAGGAAGTTGTGAAAAATCTAGGTGTCTGGGTGGACAGCTATCAGTCCTTTAAAACCCAAACAAAAGCGGTTGCAGGAGCCTGTTTTGGGCTTCTGCGTGGAATCAAGCCCCTGTTAGGGTTCTTTGATTCACAAACCTGCCAGAGCATTATCCAAGCAACGATCCTATCTAGACAGGATTATTGCAGCACTCTCTGTTTAGGCGCATATAAAGCTGTAATTCAGAGAGTACAGAGGGTACATAAAGAGGCAGCATGATCCCTTCTTCCTCTTCCCAAATGTTGCTTGGTAGCAGAACCTCTACCCTAATTACACTGGCTGCCAGTCGTAAAGAAAATACATTTCAAGACACTATGTTTAGGTTATAAAATTCTCACTAAGCAAGCCCCTTCTATCCTTTCCTTCTTATGTCATACTTATCAGGACGTATGTTGCGAACCTCAGATCTGCATTTAGCATGCATCCCCTGAGTCAATAGAGCACAAACTGGTGGCCGCTCTTTCAAAGTGCTGGCAGCTACACTATGGAACTCATTACCTGTATCCATCAGAATTATTGACAACCACCTGTCCTATAGAAAGGCTATAAAAACTTGGGGGCCGATTACGATGGCGGGCGGATCACAGCTGCAAAAGGGACCGCCCGCCATAGGTGCGGCGGTCCCGCAATACGAATTGTGATGCGCCCGCCACACTGGCGGGCGCATCCCGTATATTTTACATAGCGGCGGGTGGTGCTGCAAGCAGCACCCGCCGCACTGTAAAATATACATGTTGTGCTTTTACATGCACAACGTGACAGGCACCGCGCGGTGCCTGCCACATTGTACATGCAAATGCAGGGGGGTACCATAGGTACCACCCATGTGCACCCCCAACAACCTGGGGGCCCGCAACGGGTCCCCAACAGCAGGAACCGCCAGCCTTTCCATGGTGGTAATGCAGCCATGGAAAGGCTGATCTCAGCCTGCATCGTAATATGGAAGGCGGTATCTTCCAGACACCGCCACCATATTAAACACGTTTTCCTGAAAAGCGGCGGACAGTCTTTCCGTCGCCGCGGACCACCCAGCCATAATATGGCGGGATGGCGGGCGGATCGCCCCCGCCAGCCCGGCGGTGAGTACCGCCGGCCCGGCGGGGGCGATCCGCCCACCATCGTAATCGGCCCCTAAGTTCTTCCTAAATTAATTTGACAGTCTCTATGCTCAACATCCAGCAATCACTTGACCTGTATCTTGGATCTTTTTGTGCTGGGACGCCTTGTCGCTGGGGCAGCCATGCTCTGTACAAATCCCCCTAACATAACATAACATAACATAACGTAACATAACATTGGCGGAATTTGGGTACCTCCGAGTTATGCTTTTAACGCGGCATTCCTGCCAAATTCCACCAACCAATGCTTGGCAGAATTATTCTGCCATTTGTACCTCAGAGGAACAAGGCAGGCTCCACAATGTGTGTTTGCAAGCGTGCACAAGATTTGCTGGTGTGATTTCCAGGTGCCACAGAGCCTTCTGGTGCCATTTTATAACGCCAGCGGACACAAGCGTTCACTGTCCGAGAGGGCTGACATTCGAGTAGATCTGCTGCCGCTAGAATAGATTTTCTACTCGAGCGGCAGCAACATCAACTCGAATGGCCACTCACTCTTGCGCAAAGCATGGTGCCGTTTGTGCTGATTTTCAGTGTTGGTTGCGCTAGCGCTAGATTGCAGCGCAAACAGAATATTTTCGCCCATTGGCAGAATTACTCTGAATCTCGCTGAGTTGTTCTCGAGTTTCACCCACCCATAATACAAGACATGCCTAATTGTTCGATAACATGAGCACACTAATAAATATGAGTATGTGTGTGTTAACCTTGGGGGCCAAGACAACAACTAACATTTTTGAATAGTAATGCTATGTATGCCATGTTTTTATTTGTGAAAGTTCATTTTGACAGTGTTTACAAAAATAAGCAAAGAAGGACATTTTCTGTTTCTCTAGTCTGTGTGCTGTGCTTTCATCTAGAAGGCCATCTCACTTTCTGCAGAAATAGCTTGGAGGAAGCAAAAGCTGTTACATTAGCTGCCTTCTGCAGGGAGGCATTGGCATACAGAAGTAGCAACATTTGAACTGAGCAGGGGTTCTCCCTCCCATTTCAATGGGGAACCACTGGAATCTAAGGTATAAAGAGAGTCCAGACAAGAGAAGGCCCAGGCACACTGACCAGTTGCTAAGGACCACATGCCAAAAGATGACAGTCCAACTGTAGGTCCAACAGTGGCATAAAGTATGTGGAGAAAACTAACATGGCTTGGCACACTATAATTTAGTTGAACTATATGGACGATACAGCCGGTAAATGATATGGCTAGTGATGCTTATAAATATTAGATATTCTTTAGATTAACAGAGTAGAGACGTGTGATGAAACATGTTTGGGGCTCTCCCCAATTTGGCTCTTAATTTAGGGATTACTTATGAGATCTCTATAATAATTATCATTATTATGTTACATGTGTTATGTACCTGACTTGTGCATAATAGATAACCAATGATTGCAAAATTCCAATACTTGTGTGCAATATCTGTCACTGTGGACCACAGTTTGGCTCCACCTATATACCCCTTCAGGTAAGAGATCCTCTGACAGGTTTCTATGACTCCCAAAACACTAGTAGAGCGTAACGCATTGGAGAGAAGAGTGAGAGACACCTGCTTGTTCTTCAGTTCTCCGAAAAGAGTACCTTACATAATTTTACTTTATGGGGATCGGGAGCCCTACCAAGGGCCATATCTTGATGGGCTTAATTGGGTCATGGATGCCCAAATACCAAGACTTACCACTGTCCATATTGCAGTGGCTGGCCTCCTACTGGTTGGGGCCTAATAGAGCCATGTATGTCTGCAGTATGTGTGGGTGTCAGCATTCTGGCAAATGTGTGCACCATTATGCAGAGGATGCCCACGATATGCAAAGAATTACCACCATTTTGCGAGGGCCATTTTTATGGTCCATTTCCCTACTAACAATGCTCCAACACTTTGCACACCACACGGCATTCACGGCTCTGTTTTAAACCTACAGCCTTATCCTGCCCTGGGTTCTGGTGCACGATCTTCCAGTCTCCTGGCTATCCTTCTGGCTATGTGATGTGCCATGCTCTTCATTCACACTCAGAGTGATTGTGAGTGTTGGTATGCCTGCTGGACAGGGAATTACCACATGTCAGTCCAATGGAGTTTGGCCATGCTGCAAGTCGAACCAAAGCTGTCAATCCTATTAATTTGAAATGTAGGACAAGCCTGCTGGCAGGGACACAGCTTAGCCAGTAAGAGTTGGGGGCGAGCTTCAGATTTCCCAACAATCACTTTGAAGAAAGTACATTATACGAGAAGCAGGGCAGGAGGAGGTTTTAAGGAGTAGTGGGAAGGGAGAGGAGTGCAGATTGTGAGGGGTACTTATAACTCAATGTATTGTAAAATAACCATTTTTTAAGACCTTTGAAACAGACAAGAATGTGTGTGTTTTATCTGCTTGTGTATGTAAAATTCCCAAATGAAATTCAACAAACACCTCACCATACCCGACTTAAAGCACCTGTACGCAACTACTTACTACAAAAATATATTTATTAGGCGGAGTGTAACACCCCAAACATCCACCCTGAAGTTACGCCCCTGCCCGCCGGGCAATTCTGATGCATCTTAGTTTGTACCTCGAACCTGGGTATTGCATGTGCTGCTCTGCAAGCCATGATGTATTGGAGTATGTACTTGAAGCCCCGCCCACTCTCCACTCATATTTGTCATTTGCTTGTGTCATTGTCCTTCGTAAATGCTGGCTTCTGATTCGTTATTAGGCTTGTTAGTCCCTCCTTAGTACTGCCTTGTCTTCATTTGTAACCTTCCATGAGGACTGGCTCTTTTACTTCGGTTTGTTACACAGTACGTCTTCATTAGTCTGTAAGCACTATTTTATTTAATAAGTTTCTCTCACTGCAGGAGGGCAGGAGGGTCTCTCATACACAGTTGTGGCCATCAGCTTGTTTAACTCGTAGAAAACGGGGAGCTTTTCGAGGGCCATGGGAGACAGAAGGGGGCAACTCAGAGATGCCTTTTTGGGAGGTCAAATGGTGCGTGATGTAAATTCCGCTAGATCTGCCGTGTACATTTTCTGAACGAACATCTTTGTTAAACATAAATATGAATTAGGTTTGCTCCTCCGCTCACTTGCTAAAGACCATGACTGCAACAAAGGGCTCTTACCCTCTTTTCTCAATGTGTTCCTCAGTGAAATGGATCCAAAAAAGAATAAAACTATTTGGCTCAAAATGTCTCTTTGGACACTCTCCCGCAACCACAGCCGGGAGCCTGACCGGAAGGTATTGGAGAGCTTTACTGAGCAATTCTCCAGTAACAAAGTGGCAGCTCACAATCCGTGCAAGAGTTTAGGTTTTTGGCATTGTAAATGAAGATGCCTTTTAATAATGTTTTAAAAACCAAAACATAAAGAAAAGGCATTGTCATTTACAATGCCAATGGCTGAAAGTCAAGTAAATGCGAGACCTATTGCATTGCAGATGCTTGTTTTTAAAGTATTTGTGCTTGCAGCAGGGACATGCACAGGACTGCAGTGTAGCCTGAAAGAAGGCCTTGGGGATAAGCAACCTTGAACCTCCCCAACACCACAAGTTATTGTCATGGCACATAGTCCAATTATCATCCATGCTACGCTACTCTCCATACCAACATATGCAGTGCTAATAAACCAGTCACATATCTTAGAGAATCCATGAAATACAACTTTACTCCCCATAAGTTTGCCTCAAAACAAATCAGACAGCGAACCACCACAGCACTTGCACCCGATCTACTCATTTTTGCTAGTCATATTGGAGACACTATTCCTGCACATGGTATTTCCTAGTACTCCGTCTGTTTCAATGCCACCACCACTAGATCAGCAGAGAGGTGCCCAAGCGTCCATGACAGAGAGAGCCACAGTGGTTCGCACCGAAATATTCTGGCAGTTCTTTATAAATGTTTGCAAAGCCTTTAAAATATCCTTGCAAAGAGATGACTCTTTACACAACAATAGCAGATAGCTTTGAGTGAGCAATTATAGTGGTTTTTGAATTTGCAAAGATATTATACTTTTTTATTTTTTTAGTTTTATATAGCGCAAACTAGACCCGAAGATATCGGGTATTAAAGCGCTTTACATAGCACCACTTTCGTTACATGAGGACACATTCATTTTTGTCAGGCACAGGGAGACTAAGTGATTTGCCCAGAATCACAGGATGTTGAGCTTCGTTGCCGAGACTCGAACCCGGTGTCCCAGCTTCGACGTCAACCGCTCTAGCCATAAGGCTACATCCTCTCCGCTAATAGTAGTGCATCAGATAATATAGGGCGCAGTGCATGCAAAAAATGTCAAACATGATATGCTAAGGCAGTGATGTGGTTGATCCCTTTCCCCCTCTCCCCTATTATCACCTGTCCAGGTGGTGCCTTTGAAGGTGATTTTGCATTTCAGTGCCTGGATTCAGTTGTATGTCGAAATATTGACTACAGAAACATTGTGATACCAAAATATTGTGACCACATTTTGAACTCCATTTTATCGGGAATATAAGTGCATATAGGTCAATATTGAATTACTTTTCTGAACTCTACACACACACACACACATGTACACACCCACACACTACACACACATGCGCACACACACACACACATACATGTAGTTATTAAATTACTTAATTGTTGAGTTAAGTAAAGTAAACCTATAATTACTGTGTTGATGTTTGGTGCTCAATGTTTTTCCCACAATATTATGAAGTTACAATAATCTGAAGACAATATTAAGGTGGAATGCCCCTGTATTCTACCCAGAGACGGAAAGCATTTTCACAACTGGGGAAGCATGTACATGTATTCATCCTGTGTTGTTATTACTGTGAGTTGTGTATTACTTTTCTATAACAAATTGGACAGCACAAGAGGGGTCGAATGTGGGTGATATAGAATTTTTGCTTGAGACAGAGTGAGTGTGAGCCCCTTTAACATATAGTCTGTTTTTTTAACACACTCATAGATGGTGCCAGGGGTGATCATTTATTAAAAAAAAAAACAATTTAAAACATAAGGATAGACATGTCCTTCGGGAAGGGTAAGAGTGGTACAATTACTGTATGCCTAGAGAAGCAAAACGAGTCGCCAGTGGTGGGCGGTGACCCTCAACACTGGAGGGCCGTTGAGGGGGCCAGGAGCCAAACCCCGCGAGGGCCAAAAAGATCTTTTTGTTTTTAAATGAATTCACCCGTGTTCCACTCTACTCCTTCTTGTTCTTCTTTCTTCTTCTTTCCCAGCGCGAAAGAGGAGCCTCAAGAAACCCCCTTCTGCAAATCCTGACGCAAGACGGACGGCCAAAATGACTTGTGCAGTGTAAACTGTTAGAGTGAGCACCCACACCACTGCTGCCAGTCAGCAACAGCCCCGCCCCTAAACACAGCGCGGGCTGGAAGCAGAGAAAAATAAAATGGTAATTCAATTTATTACCGTTTTATTTTTCACTTTTGCTGCACTGGCTGCAGGGGAGCGACGCTCCTCCACCCTAATGGGGGACCGCAGTGGCGGCTCGCAGTGGGAGTGCTGCGGGGCAGTGGGGCGGGGGAGGGGCAGGGTGGGGGGTAGTGGACTCGGACATACGACGGAACGGAGTAAACTAAGTAAATACATAAATACAACTATTTACCTTACGCTCGTTGCATCGCCAACTGGGTTGGCGGTGGTTATTCCCGGTCGTGCCAAGAAATAGGTTGTCTGACATTGACGCCGTTCAAAAAGATTATTCCCCCAATTAAAGTTTGGCGGAAACTATAAATCCCTCAATTTCATAAACGAACGCTAAACCCACTGAATGTAAAATCTAAATCCTCTGGCTGAATTTCATCTGCCATGACAAATTTGCAGTGATGGCCTGTGCTGCTCTTCTGCAACACCCTGTTAAAAGATTGTCAGCAAGCGGTCTAAAAGGGGATCCCTCGTCCCCCCTCACTAAACACATCAACAAAAAAAAAATTCACCTCAGCTATTTTGAATAAATATCGCGATACTTTTATTAAGCAAACAACCTACAAGAACAGCTAGGCTGTGGCAGACGTGAGTCTATCTGCATTCAGTTAGTAGAAGAATAGATAAATCCACAGTGCGGAGGTGTCAATTAAATATGAAAGAAATACTTCCTGAAAGCAGAAACGCAACCCTTCGCTAACAGGATAGAAAAGGCAAATCCAATAATCCCTCAATGCAGGCTGGAAGTACCAAATCCTCGTGGCCTGCTGTCTGCCCGCCCCCCATGGTGGCGTGTGTGTGTCTCAGTGTGGGGTGATGCTTACTGGTGACCCCAGCAGGTTTAGTTAGAAGTCTTTTCCGGTCTGGTTTGAATTTTTGTGGGTCGCTCAGTGAATTTTTCGGATTACTGCGGGAACGAGGGTGGCCCAGGCTTAGACTGAGCTATTGGGGTGAAGGGCAGCAGGGGGATACGCTGCCACTGAAACCATGGCATGTTTAAAGCTCATTAAAATGTTTACAGTCTCGACAGAGGGAATACAGAAACATGCCATGGCTCAGTCAGAACATTGGTCACAGGTCAGTTTCAGAGAATGCTGTCTGTCAATCAATGAGATTATGTGACTCATTTAGTCTCTGCCCATGGAAGAGATGTGGCTCTTTGAGCCGCATTTAGAGGAACAGTTTTTTTTTTTTTGCATATTTATATAGCGCGAACTCGACCCGAAGGTATTGGAGCGCTGTACATGAGCACCGTATTTACATTACACATTCAGGCACGGGGAGATTAAGTGATTTGCCCAGAATCACAGGATGTGGACGCGACCTCGAGGCTCGAACCCTGGTTTCCTGCACTAGAGGCGGCAGCGCAGCTGACGGGCCACATCCTCTCCCCACTGTGCCCATTACTAAGTCATTTTCACTCGTAAACGTAAGTTTGAAGGCATTTACCACAGCAAAATGGTTCCCCGGATCTTCCTACAATTGCATAGTAGTAGCTGCCACACAAGAAGTTGGGAGCGGGTGTATCTAGGCTTGGTTTTCATTGTGACTTTATGATAGCCCATTAACGAATGCGCTTGTTGATATCACAGACTCTTCTCCGACCTTTTCCCACCCAGTGAATGGTCAGAGATTTTGTCCAGGAAAGTGCTGTAAAATAACTAGTTGCATTGGGAATGCCAATAGACCTTGCTTATGAATTCAAGTGCCCTTTGTGCATTGTTGGGTTTAGGTGCTCAGTCAGTCATCATACATGCACTCTGTTACTCATTTTTCACTCATGTACCCATTCATCCACCCACTGACTCATGTTTGCATTCATCTTCTGATACACTTCCAATACAATACCCACAAACTCAACATATGCAAGATAAATGAACAGAATACAAGTAGAACAAAAGAAAACACGCTTCCATCCAAAAAGGCTAGGCATATTCTTCCAATAACTAAACACAGGATGGATGTTCATCTTTCAAAATTATTGTACATATTTTCTCAATATTTTAATGTTCTAGCATGGCCGCCACATTTAGACCTAATGAGATGGCCATCTTAGAATGGTAAAACAATAATACACTATGAACTACAACATTGCATTATGGTCACCTGGTTTGGAGGAAGTGGCCACATGGGATGTGGTGACCTGAAGATAAAAATGAGGGTAAGCAAGCAATCTGTTAGCACTGTCTTGACAGCTGTAATCTAAAAACAGGAGAAGCGTATAAATGAAAGGTAAACAATAAAAGAAAAACATTGAAAACTAAAGCATTAGCAAAACCAACCCTGACACCGAAGTACATATATTTTCAGGCGAATGTGCACATGTGGTTAGAAAATGCTTTCATTCACATGGCAAGAGGGGCAAAGATTGATGTGGACTGAACCATTACCTCCTGCAGCGAGCTTTCATCGATGGAAGCAAAGTGTAAATGACCCACAGACAGTCCAATGGCAGAAGAGGGAAGACCCAAAGGTTCTCTATGTAGTTGTGTGGATTTATACTAAAAAAACATTATTACAAGATCCTATCAAGCAGCTAACCTATCAGGCTTTCTGGAGAGATTCTAGCATGAATTATTACGGTGCAAATCTTTTACCTTTTTGGTTTGTGAGAGGAGTACCTATACAACAAAAGGCCTGGCTTTTAAAGGGGACAGACATTTTTACAGAGGAAAGGCTTGTATCGTGGGGGTATCTACCTCCACACAGTAGCTGGCAATTTGTCCAGTTTAGGCCAGTCCTAGATCCCCCAAACATTCAAATTTCCTAAAATGAAATGAATCAAGACAATTCGCAAACATATACCCTTAACCACAAAATGTGTGTATAGGACACTGCAAAAATGAGTGAAAGAGTGAGAAAGCACCTCACGGACGCAACACCAGGGAGGCTACCGGCAGGTTCTCACCAGCATTCCCACGTTTATCATCATCGGTTGCTTACTCACTGAAAAAACAGAATTTGTGTCCAGTAAGAAGACAGAAAGAGTGAATGAGAAGAAATGAATATCTCCAGAACAGAAAAACCCCGTGATTTATTCAGGACACTATGTCCCTTAAATAAAATTGAGATAAAACTCACAGTTAGCTTTGCCCTCTTTATTCTCAATCGTGAGCTTACTCATATTAAAAGCACTGCATGTTGCAAACCTTGTCAAAGTAGGCCAACACGTTTCATTGCCTTTGTCTTGTCGTGGCAATTTCGTCAGGGTGCGAGGTTTAATAGTCGCCTCACTGGACAATTGATTTTGTGATGCGAATTGGCGGTTGGGAGCCACGTGCACATGTACCAGCTTCCACCATGCCAAACGGGTCTGTATTTGTCACAGATACCCATATTTCAAAGCACTTCCGTTGCTTTTATTGTACCGCATTTACTCGTCTGGGGAGCATTATCTCATACCTGCTTGTGAGAGGAGTAACCAACACAAACTTCCTTCCCTACAAAGGTAACCTGTAAGATTTCATGGAACACAATACCTCTCTGTAGACTCATTAATACAGAAAAATAATAATCCACCCTTAAATTCATATTGACTTTAACCTATGCTTTTCATAGTCAATATGTCAGGTCTACTGACATTATCATAATATTTCCTTCTAAATAATCACACCCATAACCTTCACCATTGGATTATCACATTAAGAAACTCAGACCTACTGTGCTCATAATAAGCTTTCCGACAAGGTGGCCATCAGGCATACTGTAACAAAATTACAAATATGAACAAAATTACAATTGTCAAAAAAATATAAGATATCTATTGATAGAGATTAATAAGGATTACCATAGGGTAAGTCTTTTGTCCCCTTGGTTTATTCTGGTGGGTTACCAATACCGAAACCCTTCTATTCTACTATGGCAATCTGTGCGATTCTGCTTAACAAAATCCATTCCTACAGGCTTTAGCACAGTATAATAACAATCCACCCTGATAAGCCTGTTGCCTATAAAATATGCTTTTCACAATCAGTAAGTCAAGCCACATTGGTTTGTCATAACATTTTATTATACACAGCTCACACCTATGGAATCTGGCATCACTTTTCCCAGTGAACTGATAACACCTATAAACCTTACCATTGGTTCGAGCCTATATCCAGCATAGGTCTACTGAAGTGTGTTATAGACTGGCAACCATCTCACATGGTTATAAAATTACAAACATGTACAGGTTTACAGTTGGCAAAACAGTATGCACGCCTCTCAATGGGGCCTGAGACGAATCATCACCAAGAAAATCTTCTGCTTCCAGGGCTTTGTCAGAGTGGGGTTGCAACACTGAATCCCTTGCCCTCTTTGGTGATCTGTGAGCTCACATATAACAAAATACATGGCTGTAGCCTGTAGCATAGTGTCATGACAATTTACTATGCCGAAACAAATGCTTTTCACAAAAACAGGCAAGCCTGCTGCCTATGAACCAACTTTTCATTATAAACAGCCCAGACCTATGGCTTCTGAGATAACCTTTCATTGGCTTGTCACTATAACCAATTCAGGTCTACTGTACTGAGTGTCAGCTTTCCCACAAAGGCAACCATCAGGCAAACAGTGGAAAAATTACAAATGTATAAAAAATTACAGCTGGCAAAGCAAATGACTACCTTTTCTAAAAGAGTCTAAGAATGATTATTGTAGTGCAGATGCCTGATGGTTCGGCCCGGTCCTTCACCATCACTAAATCCCTTGCCTACTACAGTAATCTGCGAGGTTTCATGTAACAAAATATCCATATGCTTTATTATAGAGTAATAACAATCCACCTTTAAATGCATATTGACTTTAACACATGCTTTACCCAATAAATACATTAGGCCTATTGCCTTTATCCTAACATTTCATAGTAAACAGATCAAGCCTGTAGCCACGATCACTAGATTACCCCCGTAATCATCTGCGTTCTGCTGAATTGAGCATTAGTTTTGACACTAGCCAAAAATGCAATACATGCACTGTTTTTAGTGGAATCAAACATCTTCGGCCCAATCAAATCCTTTACTCCGGAGAACCAACATGTGGTCAAGCCTAATCATCGCTCTAAGTAGTACTCTGAAAGCTCTTTTTTTGTTGAACACCGGCGACAGCTGCCCTGCAAGAAAAAACTAAGAATGGATGTACATTACTGCTCTCAAACACAAAACTGCACTATGAAGGCTAAAGTGAATGATGGAAAGGGGAAGCAGCTGTGTTTGTAAAATAGCAAAATATTCCTCATGATTGCCCTTATACCAACTGTCCTGTTATCAGAGAAAAAAAAAAAGAAAATTATTTACTTATCTAAGAGACATTAATAGTATTACAGTGCCAAAGCTGTACGCGTGTAAACAGCCATCCTGCTGTCTCAGGTAGCCGGATAAACAAACAACATAATCACAGCAGCATGGAGGGGAAGAACTTATTCTGTGGAAGCGCATAACTTTTCCCAATCAAAACATATACCAACATGTGGTAGAGCCAAAGCCTCTCTTTGAAGTAGTTGATCCCATGAGGTCTGGTAACAGCTGAACTGTCAAGCCAGACCTAAAAATGTGTACAGTGAAGATTAAAAAAAAAAATGAAAAAAAGAGCAATTGGACAGCAGATCTGCCTTTTCACAATTTGCAATTGTACAATTGCTCATTGTCAAAATAGCACCACATAAGAATGTCACATGACATTGCCAGTGGTAAACCTAGTAAGCTGGGATTGGTACAGCTTTCTAGAAGTACTACTGGCAATGCATTTCAATTTGGAAAAGTTGTAAATCTGATCCCATTCGTGATAAGTAGTACTACTAGGACTGCTACTATTTTCTGTGAAATAGTACCACTGGGGCCGATTCACAGAACTAATCTGAGACAAAAGCCTAAACTTACTACTTTTGGTATTCACAGAAGGCATTTAGTAGTAGTAAAGTTAGGATTGTGTCTTAAGTTTGACTTAAGACAGACTTAAGACAAACTTAAGACAAACTTAGGACAGATTTAAGACAGACTTAAGACAAAATCCTAACTTTACTACTGCTAAATGCCTTCTGTGAATCAAAAAGTAGTAAGTTTAGGATTTTGTCTCAGATTATGTCTGTGAATCGGGCCCATTGTGTTTAGCTGAGGCTAGGTGTGTTTGTATTTGCTGACTATAAGGTTAATCCCCCATGACTAAAATTGTGCCCTTGCAATGCAATTGATGCAATTTTTACTTTTTTTTCCACAGGTTTTTGGCCCATGGGAAGATGACCTTGGTCACATTTGAAGAGGAGCCTTTTAACGTGACTTTAAAAAAACAGATGGTTTGATTTTTCAAATCTCTGAGTTAGTTCTGTTCTGTGTGTAGGTGTGAATGGAATTTGTGTTTCCAATAACACACATTGAACCCTGCGACATTCGTAGGCTTCAAGGTGTTTTATTAGAGAACCTTTGTGAATTTCCATTTCAGCTTGGGAAAGGGCTTTGCTATTACACTTAGAGCCTCATTACGACTTTGGCTGTGCAGCGCTGGGTCCACCACACCGTCACACCGCCAAAGCCGTAATCGGGCCGCCTTCCGGATTACAAGTGTAACTCGTGTCTGGTGGGCTTTTGTTTTGACTTTCCCGCAGCAGTGCCCTGAAAATGGGCACTGAAATGGGAATGCCAAAAAGAGTTCCTGCACGGCATGGACAGTAAAGTCCATGCTGTGCAGGAACTGGGGTGCATGCCCACAGGGGGGCACATGTTGTGCCCCCCTGTGTGTATCCACATGGCACAGAGGCACAAGGGGGCTCTGTAGGACCCCCCTTGTTTCCTCTCAGCCATGGTTTTCATGGTGGTGGAACTGTCATGAAAACCCACAGCGGAGAGGAAACTTGTCATGTGCTTGGCAGGACCACGACGATCCCGCAGAGCATATTGCTGCCTCCTGACTGCTGCAGCACCACCGCGGAATGGCGGTTCCCTGGCAGCTGTGGTAGGGCAATGGCGGTCTGACTGCCCTTATTGTAATAGGGAGGTCAGGAGACCGCCACCACCGCGCCTCCATGAGTCAGGCGGTTCGTGGACTACCAGACTCATAATTAGCCCTTAGGGTTCAACTGTGCATTTGAAAAACCTTTTGCTATGATGCAATTTAATTTTTAGGTCAAGCCTATCAAGCAGCCCAGTAGTATATGTGTTTTCTAGCTCTCTCCCTTGTGAAGGTTCCTCAAACGCCCCGTATTTCGCTCCATATTTCTTTCTTGTGTGCTTCTTTAAACCACTCCCTGTGTTGCTGTCACCTATGGTTGCTGCTGACTCTCTCAAGTGTTTCTCCCCATGGCCAACTCCACTGTGTGATGCACCCCCCACGTTGCTCTTTCTCCCACTATTGGAACTGTAAATGTATTTATATTGCGCTTACTACCACTGACGAGGCGTTGAAACACTTGGCGGTAAGCAGCACGCAACTCCGGAACTTGCTATCCCTGCGTTTGATGCTTTCCCCCTCTTTCCCGCACCCATTTTTCCTTTGCCCTCCTACTCCTGTGGCCATTTTCTTTACATTTGTTTTACTTTAACACGAACCAATCGTGTTTTACCAATCTAAGTGTCGTGCTCACCCTGGATTGATAAATAGAAACCAAAGAAAATTACTTCTACATCATTCATCCGGCTGTATGTATTGTGATGCATCTGTCTACTAACAGAAGAACCCTCCTGCAAATAAGACAGCAGAGGGCCATGCCCTGTGACGTCAAGCTGACGTGCACGTGTAACCTGACCCTGTATTGAAGGTCATGGGTGAATGAATAAAAAAGGGAATGCCCTGTCTGTGATCAGTGGTGCGTGGGAGTTTGAAACATTCAAGAAATTTCTCAGAAATAGGGCACGGGGTAACATGCCATCTGTCTCTGCGTCCCTTCTTTTGAGTGCCGACAGTAGGCCTCCTGCCGAGGCACTACTGTGGTGATGAGGAGGTGCAGGGCCACTGCACCCATTCAGCACACCGCCATAAACATTACACAGTGTGCACTGCTTTGCCCTGAAGTACTGGGTATTGGAACCCAGCGGTGCAGGGGAACACACCCTAAGACTTCGGATTCTTCCTGTTTCAGACCCACAGAAACACAGAGTCTTCTAGGTGAAATCAAAGATCGTATTTTATTGGCTGCAGACCAATCACAGGTATCCGAGAAGTACACCACGATGTATGTTCTCAGGAGACTGCTCCCGAACTAAAAACCAGTCTTGACTTATATACACAAAATTACGCTTTGGGGCAACACCGCCCCTGTTTTACAAGTGGTCATTCACATATTTTAGTTTCAAAGAAACAGCAGAGTCATAATGACAATCCCACATTTTAGTTCATCAAGCATACAGTCATTGTACCCAGCAAGGCTCAGAACCCTCATCAGATAGCAGCGGACCCCAATAAAACGGGCACCTCCTGCTCGTAAAGCAAGCCATAAAGTAGGAAACATAGTCAGGTGTGAAATAGCTTAGTCAGAGATCGTGTGTGAACAAGGACTTTATGATGGGTCGAGCCCTGATGCTAATCACATTAGGCAGCGAGAAAAAGAACCGGCCGGACAGGATTGACCTCGGGCAGCGGAGTCAGTTTGCACAGGTCAGAGAGAAGTCACAGAGGGTGTACGTGTCCTTTTAGGCCCAGGCCGGGCCTTAGTGCGCAGCCTATGTGAGGGCAACCACAAAATGGCTACTATTCTAAAATGGAACCCAAAGGGCTCAATAGGTGGTATCGTATGCACGATGTTTCATTAGTGAAACATGACGAAAACACTCGTACATACCACATTTTACATTTGCAGTTTGATGATACTTTCATCGGCATGGTAGGACCATGCCTCCAGCATGGTTCCGAATTTTACAGTACCACAGACCCTCCTTTTGCCTTTACATAGGCAAGAACTATACTAGTCTGAATCCAGGTCTATATTCATAAAGTCATGGAGATGTTGCTGTAGCATCATCCTATTGCTTAGCTCGTCCCTTGATACAGGTTTCCTTACACATGATGTAACACAGAGGCTACACATTACAGGAGCACACTGTATACATAGACAGAACAGGAAAAGAATGGCTAAGATCATCCCAATGACTATTAGAATCTTCCTTCCCCAAGTTGATATCAGTCCCCAGAACCACCCCATCATTGACCAATCTCCTTTATCCACGTGAATGGATTCGGAAATCTTATGCAGTTTGGAAATGGCCTGGTAGACTGTTGGAGCGTTATCTGGTATGAAAATACAACAGCTCGATTGGATAACCTTGCATACCCCACCACGGTCTGCAAGTATGACGTCTAGAACCATACGGTTCTGCAACGTCATGAGGCGATCCGCTTGAAGCTCAGCTGTCAAGTTACCAAGGGCACCGGCCGTTACATTAACAGTGGATTCAACTACACGAGTCAGTTGTCTCAGGTTCCGACTATTAACCATGGGTCCCCAAAACGGCAGGAAACCCAGGAAAAAGTCTCCCGCTTCCTGACCGGCAGTATCGTCCTTACTAATAACGCCTCTCACAACTCTGGACTTGTGATAATCAGGGGCGGCGGTAAATGTAGGCGGTAGCAAATTCGCAACATAATACGTGCTCGAGAAATCAGGGGGCAACGATGTATATGCTCGATCATTGCAGACAAAGTATGTACCCTTGGCAGCCAAAAACGCAGGGGAAAACTGTGATGGGAAAGTGTACGTTTCAGTACAGTTACTCTTCCCTAGTTGAGCTCTTGGATTCTGACCGTTACCTTACAGACAGAACCGACCTATGTGGGGTACGACCCAAATCGGAGATGAACTTTTGCGCTGTTTTTCGCCCAAACTAATGCTATACCCTGTCGCGTTCCAACCTACATAAGCTCGCAACTCATCCTTACGAATAGATGTATATGCATCGATATCTCTACTCATATCTGCAACTCCTCTCATCAAGGCTTTATTGTTCGAGTTAGGTCTAGTGGAACGCGGTGGTCGCAGGGAATAGGTGTCCAGCGCAAAAAGAAACATGGTCTGGAATGCCCATGATGAACCATTATAGCTAAACGGCAGTACTAGATATGGGATGCCCTTATTAATGGTATGCGGCATCAAACCACACACCCAACAGTTCGTTGTATTCATAACTAGTTGGTGCTGGTGCAGGAGTTGGATGAATGAATTGTTTACAAATTCAGCACGTCTAGCTTGTTCGTGTTCTGGCAGAGGGTGGAAAGAGTGTGGAAAAACAGTAGGAAGAGGTGTGGGCTGTACAGTGGGTGCAAATGACACTTGGAAAGACAATAATACACAACCTACAGAAAACATCATTATGCTAGATAGCACAAACAGACATAATACTACAAAACATTTGCTATTCATTATTTTACATATTCTGCTCTTGAAATTTATTTCCTCGGTGGGCCTCTCCATCCTGAGAAACTCCATCCTCTAATCGTGCTGCTTGTGGCGGATGAGTATCTTCTGCTAAGGAGTACACCTGTCAGTTCAGGGAACGCCCTAGACCAACCAGAACCGTTGACCTAACGTCTTCGGCTTGTACCCCAAAGTCTTGGCACCGCGACCCTGCAGCTGAACCCGGATGGTGGTTCGAAAAACAAAAGGTCAAAAAGTTTCTCAGATGAGAGAGAGCTGTATTATTGAAAATATCAAAGAAAAAGAATTTTTATTTGTCCATAGCCCTTGGCCTCAAATTATACCTGTTTTTCCCAGGTACTGTCTGGTCTTGAAACAAGAGTTCAGGCTCTGTAGTGTCCAATCAGTTTGATGGCGATATAGCTTCTTGCAGAATGTCGTCACTTTCTTGTTCTGTGATTGTTCCCTTTACACGTGCATCGCTAAAAGGCACAAAACGAGGCACAGTCTCAGCCTCGGAGTCAGCGATCCCCTCCTGGACCCACCGATCATACGGTAGGGGCAAAGGGATCCTCTTGCAATGTATGCCGTGTATCCAATTCTTTTTCCCTTTCACTCGAACCGCTGATCTTGTTGATAGCAGGACTAGGTGGGGGCCGATCCAACGGGGCTCATCACATTTTTTCTGTTGGAAATTCTTAATCAGCACCCACGTTCCAGGATTAATAGGGTGTCCTGGAGCTTCAGAGGCCTGGGGCAGAGTATCGTGAACCTGTTGGTGTAAGACACGCAATTTAGCTGTCAATTCATACAGGTAATCAAGCAGTACTGGATGTTCGATTTCACTGAATTTTGTTGGCCTTGGCACTCCCCATACATTGTCCGGACGGCCAAACACTATTTCATACGGACTAAGTCCCACTCGTGAATGCACAGTCATTCTTGTTGATAGGAGTGCTAAGGGCAGAGCGTCAGGCCATTTAAAACCGGAGCTCGCCTGAATTTTGGCCAACTTAAGTTTCAAGGTGCCATTATAGCACTCTACTAATCCAGCTGATTGGGGGTGATTTGCAGCGTGGAACGTCTGCTTAATGCCTAATCCCTCACACACATCCTTCATCACTCTACCTACAAATTCACTCCCATTATCACTCCATACCATCCTTGGCATTCCGAACCTAGGGAAAAATTCTTTGACAAGGGCTTTAGCTGTGGATAAGGCAGTATTGTCTTTTAGGGGATATGCTTCTATCCATCTTGAAAAAGCACAAACAACAACCAGTACATATTTCAAATTGTTGCACCTTTCCATGTGGATGAAATCTAGTTGCAGAACTTCAAATGGATATGATGGAGGCGCAAAATGACCAGGTGGAGTTGGGGTTCCCCTACCAGGGTTATATTTCAGACATATCATGCAATTTTTGACCACATTCTCTGCACACTTGGGAATTCCAGCATTCTGCCATACTGGAGCCAACAACTTACAAATCCCTTTCACACTGATATGTGCCATTCCATGTGCCATCGTAACCACTGGAAGCACATATGCATCAGGTAACAACCATCGCCGGTGTTCTGACAAATCAATCCAACAACCATTTTCATCTAATTTACCCTTACTCTCTTTCCACATACTCAATTCTTTCTCTGTGGCTTCAGCTTGAAGGGACTTCACACTCTCTACCGTGTCTTCACACATTCCAACATCACCAACCCATCTTGCAGGGCCTGCAACATACATTCGAGTTGTCACATCTTTTGCTGTTTCTTTCGCGGTTTCGTCAGCAAATGCATTACCACGCCCAACATCATCGGTAACCTTCTTGTGTGCGCTGCATTTCACAATCGCGACTTGTGACGGCAGGGTCAGCGACCCAAGGAGATCATTCACTAACTGACCATTCTGAATCTTAGCTCCATGCGAGGTCAGGAAACCACGTTCTTTCCACAAACGCCCAAAACTATGGGCCACACCAAAAGCATACTGACTGTCAGTATATATGTTCACTTTCATTCCTTTCGACAACACGCATGCTCTTGTAAGTGCAATTAATTCTGCTGCTTGGGCTGAATTATGTGGTATGCGTGCAGTTTCAACAATCGTGTGCAGAGTCGTGACAGCATATGCGGCAGTCGTTTCACCATTCGGAAGCTTGAAGCATGAACCATCCACCCATAAGGTACCATCACATTCAACCAGGGGAGTATCCTTAAGATCCACTCTCCCTTTTGTTTCTTCTTCTGTTCTGAACAGGCAATCATGCTGTTCAACCTCATCTGTGTCTGCTGAAATTGGCAATAATGTGGCTGGATTCAGCGTGTTGCATCTTTTTATGTGCACATGACTCGCTAGCAGCGTCAACTCATAACTTGACAATCGAGCATTAGTTAAATGCTGTGTCTTGGTCCTGTTTAACAATGTGTCCACTGCATGGGGAACCATTTCAATCAATGTATTATTCATCACTAATCCAGCAGACTGTCGAACAGACGCAGCTGCTGCTGCTGTGGCTCTTAAACAACTTGGCAATGCCCTCGCTACAGGGTCCAAAGTCAATGAAAAATACGAGCATGGGCGCGGTCTGTCTCCAAAAGGCTGTGTTAGCACTGACAATGCGCAACCGTCCTTTTCATAAACATACAAGGTAAAAGGCTTACTATAATCGGGGGTACCCAACACAGGAGCTGAACATAATGCCTTGCGTAATTCCACAAAACTTTTCTGACACTCTTCAGACCATGGGACAGGATTTGGTATATCTTTATATGTTAATGCTAGCAATGGTTTTGCCAGCAAAGAAAAACTCGGGATCCAATGCCTACAGTATGAAGTAATGCCCAAGAAAGCACGCACTTCTCTCTTTGTCCTCGGCACACTTTATTGTGCAATGGCTTGGATTCTTTCTGGGGTCAGCTTCCTTCCCTCCTTCGAGAAGAGATGACCTAAATAGGTCACTTCTTGTCAACAATATTGCAGTTTAGAGAGAGACACTTTGTGATGAAAGGCAGACAAATGACGCAACAATGACGATGTAGCTCGTTTACAAATCTCCTCAGTATCTGCGGCGATTAGTAAATGATCAACATACTGGATAAGGGTAGCACCACTAGGTAGAACAAGGGCATCAAGCTGCGCTTTTAAAGCCTGACTGTATATTGATGGACTTTCACAGTAGCCCTGTGGAGCGCGTTTAAAACGGAAGCTTCGACCTCCTAAACAAAAGCCAAAAATATCCCTGCTCTCCTCTGCAATCGGGATACTAAAGAAAGCATTCTTCAAATCAATTACTGAGAACCAAGCAGCGGAAGCTGGGATCATAGTTAACAAGGCAGTTATATCAGGGACGACTGGAAACTGTGGCACAACTACCTTATTGACCTCTCTAAGATCGATCACAAATCTGTAAACAGGTGGCTGAGAAGGGTCAGTACGTTTTAAAACAGGCAGAACCGGACTATTGCAAACGTTGCCTCTTGTTTCTTCAATTACATCTTTCTCAATTAAATCATAGATAATTGCTAACAATGCTGTTTCACCTTCCTTAGAGATCTTGTACTGGGGATTGCGGGGTAATTTAACATTGGCTTTCAAAGTGACAACATACGGCGGTATTTCCAAAAGGCCCACATCATTTGGGCCAGTGGCCCAAAGGGCATCAGGAAGAGACGACAATTCAGCTGGCAGTTTATTCTGTGACAAATACATGGGAGAAATCACTTCCTTACCCAGCGTAAGTTGTACTCCCGAGGGGGAACAATATAATGTTGAATGCAATCTCTTTAACAGATCCAATCCTAACAGGTTTTCACCACATCCTGTCGTTAGGATAAGGGGTGCTTTCAGCTCGCAAGGTCCAACAGAAAGGGCCATAGGACTTGAGATCGGGTTCCTAACCGGGGCGCCAGAAAAACCTACTGAAACATTCATTTCGCCAGACAAAGGTGCGCCAGGGAGTTTGGAGCGCATCATAGAACTCTTTGCAGCACCAGTATCCAGCAGAAAGGGCTCTGTTACACCCGCTGTAGTCACCTTAATATACGGTCCTCTCTGATCCACTGGCACTGAAACAACTCCCTCTCTCTGTCTATGGCTGTCCTAGTAATCATTACCGCCCGTGTTATCATCCTCTGCATAATAGTCATTATTATAGTACTGCGCTGTCTTGCCAGTTGCATTGGCTTGCTGATCAAAACTATTCATCGTATTTTGAGGCGGAAGAGGAAGCGCGTTCTGGGGAACATTTCCACGCCCTCTACCTCTTGGGGCTTGCTGGCCACCTCTACCTCTTGCGCCATAAGCATTATTCGTGCGCTGCAATAATCTAAGACAGTTATTTTTAAAGTGACCTTCCTCCTTGCAATAGGAACACTGATTGGGACCGATAGGGACACGGGGTTGATAATACTCATACATTTGCTGATTATTCTGAAACTGTTGGGGTTGCTGATAGATACCCTGAGTTTGTCTATAATTATTCTGATTTTCACGTGGCGGATAAGCCTGCTGTAAAAGAACCTTTGTTTTCAACTCTTTCGTTTTCTTGTCTGATCTATCCTTCTCAACTTTATCCCTATTTTCGTAATACTGTGCAGTAGCCAGTATTTGCGCTGAAGAGGAAACGGCCCAAGAACTCTCCGAGTCTTTTAATTTTTTACACAACTCTGGAAGCAAATTATGCACGAATTTATCAACAAATAACCGTTGACCACCATCTGTACTCATGTCTTGACCACTGTGGTCTATAAGTGTTTCTTCAAACCTGGTGAAGAAATCGGACACTGTTTCATCTTTCTTCTGTTTGCATGCGGATAATTAATCCCAATTTACACGTATTGCGGGCATTAAAGTTTTCATATAGTTAATTATTCTACCAGGGAGTTCTGCTACCGCGGGCTCAGGCTTGGCACCACCAACCTGTCCATTGTCTGCATTAATGATATTAGCCCATGTGTCACCTAGTTCTGCAGCATGATCTGCATTACGAATCAATCCCCATAAAGGCTGTGGAACAACATTCCCGAACAACATATCTATGTCAGCTAGGTTCATGACACATGATTCTGCAGTCTGTGATAACTCCTTATAATATCCCGCAGGGTTCCTACGGGGGTCAGGCAATGTCTGCTTAAGGGCTAAAACTTCAGATCGTTTCCAGGGAACATGTACCCAAACACGCTGAAAATGTGGCAAAACAGGTGGATTAGCCTGTGCATCACAAGGTCTCCAGACTGGAGGAACCTCACGCATCGGGTATTGTCGCGCTTTTACCTGTTTCCCTTCAGGGAATTCCTGTCCAAACAATGATTGCTGACAATCCCCATTCCTGAAAGACAGCAGTGTCGCTACTGCTTTCTCAACATCAGAACCAACAATCGTACCTTTTCCAAATTCAAATCGCACTTGACACAGCTCTTGCGGACTGGAGTCTAAATCATTATCTTCCAATTCCTCACATAGGATTTCACACATTTTCTCAAAAACGTACCGCTGTTGTGGCGCTTCCCACTGATGAAAAACATTAACAACAGACTCTACATCATATCTAGAAGGATAAACAATCCGTCTACGTGCCATGCGGTCCAGTTCTTCTTTCTCTCTAGAACCAGGTATTTGACTACGTAACTGCTTACGTTGTGGACCAGGGGTCGTAGTAGACGACCCAAAGAGGGGTGATATAAGACTAGTGACTGCACTAGCTATTCGCTGTCGTGCAGAAGGAGAAGTTGAGGCAAGAACCGGGGGAAAAACAGAGGGAAGAAAAACGGATGTAGATACAGATACAGGGGTAGTAGCAGGTAGTGCACCAAGGGAGGCAGCTGATGTGCCAGGTAAAGTCGCAGAGAGCGCAGAAGTTGTAGGTAACAAAATCGGCGGCCCTTGGGAAGGCTGTGCTATCAGGATAGGAGCCGGCTGAGGAGGAGCTGGCGGCTGCGGGAAAGCTTGCGGTGCATTAGCTGGAGGCTGTACATTTACGGGTTGCGGAGGCGCGGTAGCATTTTGCGTATACGGGGGTGGCGAACTTAACAAATGTGACATTAGGGAATCTTTCTCTTTCTCTTTTGACTCATCTTGTTGAAGGGGTGGCAAAACTGGGTAACATTTATCAATGACTAATTTGCGCTGCCTATGCAACTGCTCATTCATTTGGTCCTCTTCATTATCTTTAAACTGCACAGCTGCTTGCATTATCGACATACCTCTCTCTCTCTTATTCTTCTTTGCTAATTTAATTTCCTTTTGTTTGGCTTCCTTTCGGCATAGGCGGAAAGAATCAAACATCGCCGGCCGGGCTTTCTTCTTGAAAAATTTAACTTCTAGGTTATCTAGGATCTCTGTGTCGAAACTACCATTTTGGGGCCATTTCAAAACCCCATCCTTCCTGGTGTATCGGACCCATACTTCATTATACGTAATGGGGCCCACGCCATGTTTTACATAAAGCTCATAAGTTGGAGTTCCAATTGGAGGAACCGGACACGAATCCTCTAATCGGGAATCCCTTTTACAACCAAAACAAAACAAATTTCCAAATATACTAGAACCAGGCATCTTCGCTCACTAGTCTAGTTTCAAACTTCAAAGGATTATCGAATACGATAGTCTCGTGAATACACGAGTCCTCTGGCTTTGGCACTTGCAAGACCCAAATCAAAGCGATCCCGAAGGATACCAAAATCCCGAAGGATACCAAACAAACTGGGAGACGCTCCACTTATACTTAACTGAGGTATCGATGACTTCACCAGAAGACTCTCTCAATTGTTTCGCTCTACCAAATCGTCAAGGGTCCAAAACAGGGCGATTAATCAGGGCAGCGGTCCCTCGTAGCCGTCGGGACGCGGAGAACCTCGCAGAAAAGACTTTCGGACCACGTCGACATGCAGGGGTCGATGTAGTGGCGGCCTTCCTCCAGAATTTCCACACGAAGCTCCTCACAAACCTCTGGCTTGGACCGGTACCACTGAAATCGCCCCGAGTTGGGCGCCAACTGAAGTACCAGGTATTGGAACCCAGCGGTGCAGGGGAACACACCCTAAGACTTCGGATTCTTCCTGTTTCAGACCCACAGAAACACAGAGTCTTCTAGGTGAAATCAAAGATCGTATTTTATTGGCTGCAGACCAATCACAGGTATCCGAGAAGTACACCACGATGTATGTTCTCAGGAGACTGCTCCCGAACCAAAAACCAGTCTTGACTTATATACACAAAATTACGCTTTGGGGCAACACCGCCCCTGTTTTACAAGTGGTCATTCACATATTTTAGTTTCAAAGAAACAGCAGAGTCATAATGGCAATCCCACATTTTAGTTCATCAAGCATACAGTCATTATACCCAGCAAGGCTCAGAACCCTCATCAGATAGCAGCGGACCCCAATAAAACGGGCACCTCCTGCTCGTAAAACAAGCCATAAAGTAGGAAACATAGTCAGGTGTGAAATAGCTTAGTCAGAGATCGTGTGTAAACAAGGACTTTATGATGGGTCGAGCCCTGATGCTAATCACATAAGGCCGCGAGAAAAGGAACCGGCCGGACAGGATTGACCTCGGGCAGCGGAGTCAGTTTGCACAGGTCAGAGAGAAGTCACAGAGGGTGTACGTGTCCTTTTAGGCCCAGGCCGGTCCTTAGTGCGCAGCCTATGTGAGGGCAACCACAAAATGGCTACTATTCTAAAATGGAACCCAAAGGGCTCAATATGTGGTATCGTATGCACGATGTTTCATTAGTGAAACATGACGAAAACACTCGTACATACCACATTTGACATTTGCGGTTTGATGATACTAACATCGGCATGGTAGGACCATGCATCCAGCATGGTAGGACCATGCATCCAGCATGGTTCCGAATTTTACAGTACCACAGCCCTCGCAGCATACCTGTAACCAGTGACTGCCTTATCAGAGCCGCATCGGACCCCATGCCCCCGTGAAGGCACGTCTGAGCAACTGTTTTAAAGCCAAAAAAGAGACTGATGGCAGAACAAATGGTCCCTCCTTCACCACTATGTGGGGAGGAAATCTTCGAATTATTCCACAACCTGCCTGGCACTGGTGATGATGATGACTATGATGGGGCCATAGCAGCCCTCAATGCATACTTTGATCTGCAAATGAACCCTGACTTTGAGAGATTTAAGTTGTGCCAAGTCTGGCAGAGAGAGGGAGAGTCGATTGACCTCTTCTATGCCCGCCTAAGGGAACAAGCCAGCACCGTGCACATCAGAGTCACAGCTGCCTTCCTTGCCTGGGAGCAGTTGGGTGGGAAACAGGAATCTTACCTGCACCATGATGCTGGGGAAGCCCAAACACCATCCCCACTTTTAACTCAAGTCAGTCAACGCAAACCTCAGAAGTCACAAGCCTTGGAACCAGATTATGGAGCCATGTGTATCAAGCAATTTTGTGTTCGCAAACAGGCCGATTCGCAGTATCCCTGGGTCCACTGCCTGCCCCTAAAAAATATTTTCCCCTGCATTTGCAAAAGGGAAGGGGTCCCCTGGGGTCCCTTCCCATTTGCGAGTGCATTACCACCCTCTTGAAGAGGGCGGTAAATCGCGAGTGTTTTGCGAGTGCAATTGCGGTCGCAAAACATTCTTACATAGGGTAGCGAGTCGCAATTAGGAAGGGACGCCCTTGGAACGCCCCTTCCTAATTGTGAATAACAAATCCTATTTAGCGAGTCGCAAATACATTGCGACTCGCTAAATAGGGTTTGTACATGGCCCTATTCGTTTTTGCATGAACAAAAGGGTCGCTAACCCATTTGCGCATGCAAAAATAGGTCGTACATCTGGCCCTAAGTCATACTCAGCATACCCTTTATATAACTTTCCAAATGTTCCCAAATCAATCGATTGAATTCAGAGAAGTAACTGATCTCTGTTGTGTGTTCTTTACTAAAGAACCGGCAGTGTCTGTTTACCCTGTGGAAAGAAAATTTCATTGTGAATTGTAGACATCTGCTTACAGCATTCCTTTACCATGCGGAGTTCTTTATTTAATGGCCTTTCAGGTTGCCTCCTTCTGGGACTTCCTGTGTGCACAGGTTGGAAAGCACGCGCACAGTGCTTTCCAACCTGTGCACACATGGACCGTGCTTTGAGACCCCTCATCAAACAGAGATGCATGGCCATACCAGTCACATATGGGAGCAGCTGGCTGTGTTGTCCGCTTACAAATGGACAGATTTGGACAGGCAACATTATTATTAAGCATTGGCAAAGCCAGCGGGTCTCGTCTCTGGGACCTATCTGCTTTGTCAGTGGCATATGGCAATGCCGTACAGCCCAGGGAGAAAAGCAACACGATTTGTCCTCCATCATTGCACCCTCCTTTTTTAAGTATGTTGCACAGCATCAGGAAAAAACATTTGGCTTTACCCCTCCCCCTCTGCGCCCCCCCCCCGACCCACCCAGCCCCTACCCCAAGTGTTTTACAGCATCTCATAAAGCTAATGGCAACGCTGATAGGTCCCAGAGGGCCACCTATTGACTTTGCCAATGCTTGTTTACTTTGATTTTCCACAAGTAAAACGCTTTCAGCAGCAGTGCTTATGATTCATTTAATGTCATATTGAGCTTGTATAGGGAACATTATTAGTTCAATACTTACATTGTGCATAAAACAATAACTGTACTTACTTAACATTTTGTCTCGTGAGTTTTCTTTGTTCTTTGAAATATTTCTAACAGAACCACTATTAACATATTCAAATTCAGATTTTATTGATTTATTCCGATAAAAAAGGGGCAATAAACTATCCAACATTATGGCAATCTATTATATTATTTGATAAAACATAAAAAAAAACATTCAAGGATATACTTTGCCTACATAACATATTGCCCAGTTAATATTCTCGAATATTTGCACAGCCTGAATTATCCTTCTGATCTGCCAGGCAGAGTTTTAAAATTTGAAGACAGTATAAGAGACTATACATGATTTGGCATTATAGCACAGAACGTAAGCTTCCCTGGCTTTATATACATTAAGTACCCTGAACAGGGAAAGATCAATTTTCTCCTAGGATTATTGTGTTGTCCTGACACAGACAGGCTGCAGGCTCCAGGCTGGGGACAGTGTTCTTTCTTTTCTTGGTCACAATGCCGATGGCCAATACTCCTAGCCTAGGTTTGACTTAAAGTGCACGGGGGTATATGGTTTCCAAGTAAGGCTTGCAACTCTGGATCTTTTTCTGTGAGCCGTAGTTGTTGCTTCTAGGCGCCGCTTCAAGGTGTCCTGGTTTAAGGACTCTGCCCACCCTCTGTAGCTTTTCTTAGCAGCATACCCATCTTTAATGCATAATGCAATTGAAAGAGCCAAATCTCAGGGAGACACATTTATTTGCTTAAACCATTGATGTGAATCAATGCCCTCCCTGGAAAGAAGATCTCTCAAAGTATCCAGGATAGTAGGGGGTCTAAGTGGGGCTTAGTGAAAGATATTTATTGTATTTTCTTTATACTATATTATATTATAGCACCAGACGTATATAGGGACATATTATCAAGCACGGCGTTAAAATTATCGCTGCTTTTGCGGCAGAAAACCGCCGCTAAAGCGGCGAAAATGGGCTTGATAATATGCCGCAGAGAATTCCCATAGAAGCCCATGTTCTGGTGTCAACATGGGCTTTTATTGGAATTCTCAAGGGCATATTATCAAGCCCATTATCGCCGCTTTAGCGGCAGTTTTCTGCCGCTAAACCGGCGATAATTTTTACGCCGTCCTTGATAATAAGCCCCTTAGTGTCTAAAAGTGTAGCAACCAACTCTCCTGAAAAATGGAGAAGATGAGACCCACGTCACAAGTCTCTAAAAGCCTTAGCCATGTTTTTCCTTTTCCTATGCGGCACTATGGAAGTCTTCCCAGTTTTTGTGGTAGTAGTCATCCTTCTTTCGTACTATTTGTAACTTATGCACCAATTGTAGAGTTCAAGTTCCTAAAATATAGGAAGATTTAATTATTGGCAGCAGGGCTTGCTTAAGCAATGTTTATTGTGCTGGTGGTTCCTCCTAGTGAAGTCACAGTTTCCATTTTTTTTCCCTATAACTTGACAGAACTTGTTTCATACAGTAGAGTTTGGCCTCATGCATAATTATGTTATAACTGCACCAAAAACTGAGGTAGTCTGCCTCTGGCAGGCAGAGCTGGAATTCTAGAGAGTGGAAGAGAGGCTCAGATACAACTAGGAGGTAGATGGAGATTATTAAGCTGCCATTTCTTTGTTTTCAAGTTAGATGTTCATGTCTTCCAGCTCACAATTTTCACAATATTGGTTGAGGTTGATTTAATCAGATAGGCAGTTGATCATAATCACTTTTGATCTTCAGTACCACCTGGCAGTCTTATAACTTATAGGGTATAACTTTTACCTGGCTTACAAATTCCTGAAAATCGGATTCTTCCCATGTTGACCCAAGATCAGCAATATGGTAGATGTGTAAAGGGGGGATGCTCATGTGAAATTGAGGCAAGATGCAGTTTGTTGATGATTGTTTGTTAGGTAATTCTAAACTGTAATGGGGCAGAAGCAGCATTATTTTGAATTTCATAGGTAACCCAGGGACATGGTCTGGAGGACTCCATAGACACCATTTAAGATGATTTTCCTTGTATTCGCCCCCAGGGCTACAATACTGTATTTGCCAGTATTGAGGTTTGTAGGTACGTGTGGATCTTCTCCTGCTTGTGGGTGGAAAGAAACAACCGCTTGTGTGCCATCTAAAGGCCGGTTAGGATGGCCCTGATAAAGATGACCAACCTGATGTTTCTTGATGCTAAAACACACATTATTGTGTGAAGTATCCCCCCTTAGAGAGTCCGCTATCGGTTCATAGGCAATTGGGACTGCATGTTTGGGAACAGCTTGGTGACCTGCAGATTTAGGCCTGGATCTAATGTGTGCTCAGCTACATGGCACTTTGTTCTACCCTGCACGTTCATGTGGTCTTTTGTAGAAAGCCCCTGTTCTTGAAATTGTGTTGTTTTGAAGGAAGCATCCCTTGTGTCTCATTTTCAATATTTTGACGCACAGCAGCTCAGCAAGCCTTCCTGCTGCGCTGCCATCTATCAAAGGAAAAGGGCAGTAATGCCATGTATCTTCAAGCTATGGCGCATTCCTGTCAATTTCCCCTGTGCAGGCGCCCAATGGGCTGCCATGTGCCAACGCAGACACCCTTGCGCCATGATTCCTAGGGTGTCTGCATTGTCGGGGTGATTGTTTTTGTGCAGGAAGGGACACCTTCTGCACAAAAACAAATCGTGAGAGGTGTTTTCCTCTTTTTATATGTGCTGTAGAATGCAGCACACACAGATAAAGGAAAAACGAGCAGGAATAAAGATATTTCTCTTCGTTGTGCCTCCCTTCCACCTCCCTTGGGGAGGTGTAGGAATCCAAGACATTCCCAGATTTACAAAACCTTGCAAATCTAAGAATGCGTCAGAATCCATGGGTGTTGCTTTGTGACACCCACAGCAGCACCCATGGAACGCTCCTTTCATGCCTAATTAAGTGTGAATGGGGTCCATATTTACAAGCCATGAAAAGTCACGCATGGTGGCTTTACGTGACCTTGTATATATGGGCACGCACACTGCAGCGCCAGTGCATCGAAAAAAGTGATGCACCAGAATGTTCATGCATGCATGCAATCGTGTAAACCATTGAGCTTCTCCACATTGGTAGTTGATTCACTCCATCGCATAACTGTGGGTTTCTGGGAGAGTTTCTGGCACAGTACTATACTTTCCTTTGTGTAAGTGATTGGTGAAATAGTCAATGGGGCACTTCCTCCAGTCTCCAAAGAACTGCTAAGTGTCCCCTGCATTTAAAAATGAAGCACAAGTGACAAACAAGTGGAGTGTAGCACAGCAGCAACATCAGGTACTTTGGAAGCTCTATTGCTCTGTCGACCTCCGAGGCTTCAGGGGCTCAGTGGCCTCAGGAGCTCAGCACTCCACAGCTACAGCACAGCTTTATATCATGGCGCCAAGCCGCCAGTAAAGCCTTCACCCTCTGTGACAGCCAAGCTACTATGGGTCCTTGACCCATGGCCAGACATCAGAAACTGATCACAACCTCTCCCTTCCACAGTGCTTAACTTGCAAAAGAATAAGTACCAGTGCCCAAAACTTTTTCTCAGAAACCCACGACCAGCACGGTCGAAGTTCGTGTTGTAAAATAGTAGGACTGCACAGTCAGTCTTCATTCCACTTCCTTCATTTTTAATCTGCAACCAGACATTCCATGCATCTTTTTATTTCACTCATTCACATTTTTTTATTCCTCTTTTTTTTGCTTTGTCACAATTTTTCCTTCTTTCTCATTTTTCTTCTTTTCCAATTTTCTGTTTTTCAATTGCTCTGGATCAAAGTCTGTTATGGAAAAGTAAGTGCCGGTCTCCAAAAATCAGTGCCAGTGGGCTCCACCTGCAACCACCAGTTCAAATTAAGCACTGGGTTTCCGTTGCGGAAGATGTCCGGAGCCGAAGGAGAAGAGGGATATGTTGCGTTACTCTAGAACTGTTGACTTTGGAACTGGGAAGTCAGGTTCGACTCTTGGCGCCAGCTCCACTTCCCATGCTACTGGGCAAGTAATCTACCATTCCTCAAAAAAATATATATAACGTCACATTGTGTACTGTAACTGGCACTCTAATACGTTCGTTTAGAGTTCGTGCAATATAATACTGTAAAAAAAGGTAGAGAAACATGAGAGAAGGCAGGGTCCATTCTGCGTGCACGCGGATAGGGTCACTAGCACACTTAGGGGCATATCTACAAGGACTGGCGATAACTACAGCTAACGCTAGTTAGCAGCAGTTTTCTTACCGCCATTTACCGCTGAAAACTATCGCCTTGTTAGAGACGTATTCACAGGACATCGCTACATGGCGATAGCTTCAGGGATCAGCGGTGAAAACTACCGGTAGCATTAGCATGATGGCAATAGGAATTCCGGCGTTAGCGGGCAAAAACGAATGAAAGGCCCATTAGTGGCAAAAAAACACACGTTAGTCACCCCACGTGAGTTTTTTTTGCCTCTATAGCCAAAAATAGCCAATCAGTCGTCCTCCAATGAAAAATAGGCAAAAGAACAATAGAATGCAGATTGGAGAAGCCAGGGCCAAGTGCAGCACAGATGAACAACCCCCACAAGCCCCCCAACATCCAGGATGACCAGTCAGAGTCCCAGGGGAAGAGGAAATGCAGGGCTACATCCATGAAAAGAGGTGCATCGCGATGCAACACCAGTGAAGCATCACTTCTCATTGTGCACTCTTCACAACACCATGGCATCCAAAACCTTGAAAGCGCGGACAATCCCTGGGGCCCGGAGGCCTCGCTGGTCCTGCTTCTGGAGCCTGGATGCCTCGCTGATCCTGCTTCTGGAGCCTGGATGCCTTGCTGGACCTGCGTCAGGAGCCTGGAGTGGGATGCTGAGGTGCTGTGTAGTCGATGAGCCGTGGCGGTAGACATTGAGGTGCGGCGAACGCCCTTACCTGGCGGTGAAGTCTCGCAGTGCGCACGGAGACATGTTGCTGACCTGTGTGGGAAGACTGCCTGGTGCCCCTTGGAGCTGTGCATGGTAGAGGTGCTCCTGTGCACCACCGTAGGGAGGCCTGCATGGCATACTACGATCCACCACTTCACCGGGGTGCACGGAGGGGATTACCAATGGTGGGCGGCTCTTCTCTGCATCACTGGCTGGATTAATTTGCGCTGGCTGGACGCTGTGGAGGATGAGGCCTCTGAGCTGTGCCGAACTTGTGTGGTGGGAGCGCTGCAACTTCACACCTAAGGGGGCCCTGCTGCGTCACCTGCATCAGGAGGTTCCCCAGCAGACTTGGCAGTGACTGCTGTACCCAGGCTTGTGAAATTCCCCCTGGCTGAGGCTCCTGTTGGCTGAGTCACAGATTTGGAGAGAGTGAAGCTGATTGCGCCACAGTGCCTATGTCCAGGTAAGGAGAAGGTGGGACGAGTAGCAGAGGAGGACCGGGGGTCAAGTCACCCAGGCCTAGCACCTGGTGTGACGCACCCCCCGTGGCAGCTCATCCGCAATGACCCGGCCTCGAGGTAAGATGTCTTTCATTTAAATATTTCCAACACCCGCTCACACACGTTCCCCCCATCCAGTGTCTTTCCTGCGTTTCCCACCTCCCAGCTGTCCAGTCTCCCCCGCAGCACTTCTCTATGCCAGGCGCTGGGTGCCCATGCGCAGCAGGCGTACCACTGGTGTGCCAAAGGTATATATGATGTTAAAACGCATACCATTATATTGCATTTCATTACAATGCATTCTAATACTACACATATTGCAACAGTAGGGAAAGTGCTGGATAGCTGAGATGAAAACATTACTATTCCCACTTCAGTGAGTGCAGCCCTAAAACTAACCCTTGCACCCCAAAACACACCCTGGACCCTAAAAATCATCTTTGACCCCCCAAAATACACACTGGCCCTTAAAATTCAACTTTGACCCCCATAACACTCTCTAAAATTCATATTTGACCCCAAAACACACCTCAAATTTTATATTTTACCCCGCCATACACCCCAAATTTAATCTCTGACCGCCGAAACCCATACCCACCCCAAAACTTAAAAATACCCCATTACTGTCCTCACAATGCGCTGTAATGGAATGCGATGTAAAGGCACCTGCGTTGTTGTAGTTGCATTCTAAAGGCATTACGATGTAATGCCTGCGTTGTAATGGACATCTCCCATGCCAAAGGCAAGCCATAGGCAAGCCTGTCTGCGACCGTCTGCCTCTGGACCACACTCAGCACCAAGGCCCCTTCCTCTCGGACACTCCACCGCTACGACGCCAGCACCCTCCTCGCCATCAACCCTGGACGCCACATCGCCTGCCAGGACCAACCTCTGCACTGGATCGGACATCGCCATCCCCATCACTGACAGCTAATAAATGACCCGCAAGGACCATCCCGACCGTCCAGGAGGAGGCATTGCCATCACCTACAGAAGCACACTCCGACTGACCAAGCACTCTAATGACCCAATGGTGACCATGGAACACCTCAACTTTCAGATCCGGACCAACCCCAACCTGTGCGGCACCCTCATCTGCAGGCCCCCCGGGGCAAGGACCCCCATTCTCTGATACCATTGTAGACCTCACTGCACCCCAGGCTCTCCCATCTACTGACGAGATCCTACTCGGTGAACTCTACTTCCACCTGGACAACCCTAGTGACCAGAACACCACCCCTTCCTGGGAAAGCTCGCCAACATCAGACTCAAGCAGCTAGTCACCGCAGCAAGCCACATAGCAGGACACACGATCAAGCACGTCTCCTCTGCCAGTGGGAACTTCAACTACGGCCACACCACGGGACTCTCTTGGACCAATCACCATTGTATACATCATGTCTTCACCATGCCCACCGTACACTACCGCCATCATCGCCCCCCCTTGCAGCTTAATCAAGGTCACCGAAGAACTTCTCGTCAAATCCCTCAGCTCCACCACTCCGACAACGTTTACAAGTGATAACACCGCAGCGCGCAACCGCCGCTGATGGATCTCCAACTGCACTGACACCATGGCACCCCTCAAGAAAAGACCAGGCAAAATCTAGCACCATGTTGCGCCGTATTTGCAAAGTGACGCATGTGGGAATATGCATGACCTTGTGAAGCCCTGTGCCACATCATACCTGCATCGGGTATGATGTACGCAGGTTGTGCGTTCCCATGTGACGAGGCCTCATAGGAGTGGCACAGTGAAATCCATCATATTTCACTGCAGCAATTGTAGGACGGCAGAGCGCCAGTACCTTACACCAGCCTGATGGCAGGCGTAAGTGTGACGCAGTGCCACATGGATAGGCTGGCCCTATGCATTGCTGGAATTGCGTCATGCTTGTGACACAACTGCAGCAATGCGTGACATTAGTGCAGACAGATATGTCAGGATTCCAGGCGTATCTGTCATTATTTGCATCATGGAGTGCTGTCCAGTGAATACAGCGCATCCATGGGGTCGCAAGAAGGGCGTAGTGAAAAGTGTTGCAACGCTGTCTTGTCGCAGCACTGCAACACTTTTCATGACTGAGGCCTAGGAATGCGCACTATCTTATTGATGGTGCGCATTCCTGCCCTGTAGTTTTGTCGCACGGCAGCGCAGCAACATTGCTTGCAACACCGTCCAGCACCAAAACCTGCTGAAATGAGGCCCCAAGTGTTATCTCCATTTTTAAGACCAGCTATTTTCTGATCTCAAAAAACTGCCTCTAACTGCAATTAGAGGCAGTCTTTTTGGTCCTCCAACCTTCAAGAATTCCCTTGTAAATATCGCGAAGTGGAGTTAGTGGCCATTTTAGCACGAGAATGCCTCCCTTGCATGTCATTATTGCTAACAGAAGTGGCGATCTTTTTTATGGACGTTTTCGCTGGACAACTGCTGCTAATGGAGGATAGTGACATCTTGTACATATGGCAATAAAAATCTCGCCGCCAAACCATTGGAAAAGTGCCGCTAAGACGGCGTTTACTCCTTGTACATATGCCCCTCAATCGCTTCTGCAACTACCACCAAAGGCCGGCCACGACTATTATTCTTTAACCAATGGACATTGGAAAACGCAGCCAATTAATAGCTAAATATGACTGCTATTTTTAACATTTATAATGAAGCCATTACATCTCCATAATAACCGAATACAATTGACAGATGACTTGTTGGTTCAGCCAGCTGCCCGTCGACCGATTGAGAAACTTTTCAGTGGGTCCAAGCATTGGAGAGAGTGGCAATGCCAGGGAAAAAACCTCCACTAACTTTCTCTAACACGCTTGAAATGAAAGTGATAGACCATAGGATTGTAATATTAAAACGTTCTGCCTTTAAGTGGAGCAATACACACATACAGAAAGGAACATACATAATGGTATGTCATTTATTTGTAAAAATAATAACAATTGGAAAACAACCCTTTTTTTCCACTAGTTGCTGAGGCCCTTTGTTATTTGCAACAGTAGTTGACTTATGGGGTATGATAATTGTAATGATAAATGCTTGATGGGGCCATTATTACCAGCGCAGTAACTGAAGCATTGAAATGAATTATGTTCTGGATGTCAAAAAATAATCGAAAAAGAATAAGGGTCATGATTTTCAAAAAGACTGAAGGTTTTTAAGGACCTTCTAGCGTATAAAATGCATTAACCATCAATGAGTTTGATAATGATGACGGAAAAGGAAAAGTTAACACATCAGTTTCAGTACTTTTGTTTCCATTTTATAATGTGTCTATGTATATCACATTGCATTTATGGAAAATAATTCAAAGATGATGTGTCATTGACCAAGTTTTAGGTTGCACTTTTTAAAAGACCTAGTGTGGACCATACCATGCCTTACAGTGGGCTTTGGGCCAACCCACTTCTTACCATTGCTTTCTTGTCCCCTCATTTTCTTGCTGCTAATTTAATGGCTTATTTTCTGTTCCTTATATACCCCCTGTAGCATAGTTGCTTTACATCTGTTCGACTGGAGGACTTGTATCCTTCCACTACTCATATTCAGGGAGTTACTTTCAATGTACCTTCAAAGTGTTGTGTTTGTCTTGCTCTTACATTGTGTGCTGCTTCCCCTCAAATACCCACCACAGCAAGAAGAGCAAGACCTCTGACCTTCCTGGTCAGTGTCACTGCTCTCCACCTGCGCAGCTCCATCATTGAGGGACTGCCCTTGAGCCCAAGCTCCTTGCCAGGTAGGTGTTCGAGGCCCTCCTCCACCCGCAGGCTCCTGCTTGCGCCTCATCCCTGGTGGTCAAGTGGAAGAGCACCCTGCTCTTCTGCTATGCCGCTCTGTTCTGTGTCCTCTGTGCCCGTTTTTCTCTTTTTGCTCTTTCTCTTTTTACCCTTTCTGCCTTGCTCTTGCTCTTTCCCTTTCTTGCTCTTTCTGTTTTTATCTTTTCCCTTTTTCCTCGTTTCTCTTTTGCCTCTCTTTCCTCTTTTCTCTTTTGATCTCTTTTTTGCCCCCTTTTTCGTGCTCCCCGCCGATGCTGCCCCCACTGCCCTTCCCCCCAGCGTGTCGCTCCCGCTCTCGCCTCCCAGCTGATCGCCCTCCCCGACCTCTACTTAATGGTGGACGCTGCTCGGCTGCGCCCAGTGGGCGCACCACTGGCACACCGAAGGGACGCCAAAGGCAAGCCCGTCGGCGCCGGTCAGTGACCCGACTGTGACCAACGCCAGGGACCCTGGTCCCTTGACACCCTGCCATTACAACCCCAGTACCCTCCCCGATCTCAACCCTGGACGCAGCAACAACTGCCAGTTCTCGACATCGAGCAACACCCAAGGCCTGATCTCCTTTGACACTGCCACCGCACTTCACTCACCTCCAGACCCAAGCAGTATCCCCCAGCCCACCGGATGGCAGTGCACACAAACCACTGAACTGCACCCTCCTCAACGTGCGCTCCCTGCACAGACACACCATTGAGATATGGGACCTTCTCAACACTCACACACCTGATATCAGCTTCCTCATAGAGACCTGGACCAACACCAGGTCCGCACCAGACATCGCAACCACCATCCCCGATGTATACAAGATCCTGAGAAAAGACTGCCCCACCCGCCCAGGAGGAGGCCTCGCCATCATCCACAAAAGCTCCCTCTGCATGACGACAATCAATTCAGATGACGTCTCGCGTCCCATGGAACACATCCACATTCACTTCCAAATCCATACCAACCCCAGAACGACACTCCATGGAACCCTTGTCTACAGACCGCCTGGCCCCCGCGCTCCATTCACCAATATCATCGCTGACCTCATCGCACCCCATGTTCTCGCCTCCATAGACTTCATACTACTTGGAGTCCGAAACTTCCACCTGGACAACCATGCGACCCCAAAACCACCGCCCTCCTAGAGAACCTCAACAACATAGGACTGAAGCAACTTGTCTCTGCTGCCAAGGACACACACTTGACCCCTTCTTCGCAGGAGCAAACAGGATCTTTTTCAGCCATACCACGGAACTGATTGGGACTGACCACCACTGCATCCATTTCTCCTTTACAAAACTCACTACACACAAGCACACAAGCCGCCTCCAAGGCAGAATCTGGAACAAAGTCTCCGAAGAACACCTCACCTGCACTCCACCCCCCATAACGACAGACACCAACACCGCCGCAAGCAACCTCCACAAATGGATCCAGAAGACAACAAGACAACACAACAAGAAAGCAGACTGGTTCGCCACGGCACTCCGAGAATCCAAGCGCTCCTGACGATGACTGGAAAAGACTTGGAGAAACAGCAAAGCCCCAGAAACACCTACAAAACATCCACCACAGCACACTACCAACTCATCAAATCCACAGAGAAGAACTTCCTCCAAGACAGAATCCTCTCCAACTCCCAGGACTTCAATCACCATCATACAGGAATTTGCCAAACCCAACAGCGAAACAACAGACGTACCTCTCTCCCAAGACCTCTACATCTGACTCAGCTCCTTCTTTCACCTCAAGATCAAGACGCTCTATGATAACTTCGATGACCAAGTCCTCTGCACTGCCTCAAACCCAACCCCCAGCAATGCCACCCAACAGACCCTACTTAAGTGGACCCCATTCACGGCAGAAGACACCCTAAAGACCTGGAAGAGCATCCACTCCAGAGCACCTACAGACCGCTGGCCACCACACATCTTCCACAGGGCCGCCACAGCCATCGCACCCAAGCTATGTCGAACCATGAACTGCTCCCTGGAAACTGACACATTCCCCGACAACTGGAAGCACGCCGAAGTCATCCCCCTCCTAAAGAAACCCTCTGCAGACCCGATGTACCTCAGAACTTCAGGCCCATCTCGCCGCTTCCTTTCGTACCTAAGGTCATCGATAAGGCCATCAACACCCAGCTAGCATACTTCATTGAAGCCAACAACATCCTAGACACCTCCCAATCTGGATTCCGCAGCAACCACAGCACCAAGACCCGCCCTCCTTGCCGCCACAGACGAAATCCGCATCCCTCCTTGACCAAGGCCAAATGGCAGCCCTCATCCTCCTGGACCTATCGGCAGCATTCAACACTGTCTCCCACCGCACACTAGCCACCAGAATCCACTACCCCGGCATCCAAGGAAAGGCCCTAAACTGGATACGCTCATTCTTCATGGGCAGAACACAGAGAATAAGACTCCCGCCCATCCTCACAGAACCGACAGAGACCAGATGCGGAGTACCCAAAGGATCCTCCCTCAGCCCTACCCTATTCAACGTCTACATGGCCCCCCTCACAACCATCATTAGAAACAAAGCGCTCAACACTATCTTCTATGCCGATGACACCCAGCTCATCTTCTCCCTCACCAAGGAACCTGAGATCACCAGGCACAATTTCCAAGAAGGAATGGAAGCTGTCGCAACCTGGATGAAGAACAGCTGCCTGAAACTCAACTCAGAGAAAAAAGAAGTCCTCATCCTTGGCTCCACCCCCTCCACATGGGGCAACACCTGGTGGCCCCCCCACCCTCAGAAATCCACCCACCCCAACAGGCCATGCACATAGCCTTGGCATCATGCTGGACTCATCGCTCATTATGAATCTCCAGATCAATGCCGTCTCTTCCCCATGCTTCAGCACCCTCTGCATACTATGTAAAACTAATGGATACCCTCTGACTCCAGGAAAACGTTCACTCTCACAGCAGACTGGACTACGGCAATGCCCTCTATGCTAGAATCAACAAAAAACTAATCCACAAACTCAAGACCGTCCAAAACGTCGCAGCCAGACTAATCCTTGATATCCCACGGCACAGCCATATCAACCAACACCTCCGCGACCTCCACTGGCTCCCAGTTGAAAGAAGAATAACTTTCAAGCTGCTCACACACGCCTAAACCAAAAAACACTGTAGCACACCACACTAGATTGTGGATCTAGTGTAACCAACTTCATGTGATTCACGTCGAATTGGTAACAATTGGCTTTTATTCCATGTTCATAAAGATATAATCATTTTCAATTCACAGCCAGCCGACGCGCGTTTCGCCTAATGGGCTTCCTCAAGGCTCCAATACGAAACAGTGATCCTTCTAAAAGAATTTCTTAACAAATCCAAGTTCAAAAAATAAGTCATAATGATTCTCATCCGTTCTGAGTGTGTAATAAAGTAGGTTATCCAGTAAATCTCGAATCAAGTAATTGTAGGAAGGCTCTTAATGTCACAAATAGACCAAAGAAGTCATATTTAGGACCGTGATAAGTCTAAGCTCAGGCATCAAGTAACAGTCGTATTCCTTCTGGGTAGCAACCCGCGCGTCGGCTGGCTGTGAATTGAAAATGATTATATCTTTATGAACATGGAATAAAAGCCAATTGTTACCAATTCGACGTGAATCACATGAAGTTGGTTACATTAGATCCACAATCTAGTGTGGTGTGCTACAGTGTTTTTTGGTTTGGATATTGCTTATTGGGAGTTAATGGTGATCCCAATATTTGGGATACTTGTGGTGGATAAGTATCTAACATTGTCTAGCACCCTATATTTTTTGTCATAATAACTTTACCATAATTCTGTCCTGAAACTGAGGTTGATGTGCAGATCCTTATAGCATATCCACTGTTCTCTGTTTCAAATGCTCACACACGCCTACAAGGCCCTCCACAACATCGGATCACAATACCTCAACAACTGCCTCACCTTTCATGGCCCCAAGAAAAACCTCCGCCTAGCCAACCCCTCCATAGCCACTGTCCCACGCTTCTACAGGAACAGAGCGGGTGGAAGGTCCTTCTCCTACCTCGCAACCAAGACCTCAAACTATCTCCTCCTTCACCTCTGGACTAGCCCGACACTGCACCAATTCAGAAAAAAACTCAAGAATTGGCTCTCCGAATGACCCCAACGGAGCTGCACCCCCCTCCCCCCCCAGCGCCTTGAGACCCTAAAGGGTGAGTAGTGCGCTTTAGAAACCCCTGATTGATTGATTGATTTTTTAAAAAAGTTTCTTATTAAGCTTTTTGAAGGGCCTGTCATCTACCATTTGCAACTGAGATACTCCTTTTTTCACATGGCCCTCTTGTACATCTTTAAAGTATTTTATTATTTAATTCACCATTCGAGATTGACATTGCCATCTGTAATTGATATATAGAAAATAAACACATTGGTGGCTGTATCATGGTGTATGCACACCCATGTGTGGTGGTTGTAATGTTTTGTATACTTGCTTAACAGTCCGCCATGAATGATTTACACACGTCCACCATGAACAAACACATAGGCAAATAGTAAGAAATATTATTTTGATGGACACAATGAATGATATAGCCAAGTATAAAAATAAGTATCCAAGACTGTTCCACATCAAGTCAAAAACATTTTAATATCATGTTTCACAACTTTGAGTCCGGCCTCATGCTTTATCAATTTATTAATTAATATGATGGACAAAATAACTGTGTAGAAGCCAAGAGGGCTATCATCATCCCCTTGCATGTAATGCAGAGTGTGGGGAAAACTACAATTCCCATGATTCTATTAGCGGCGCGCATGGCTTCGTGATGTAACACACACAAGCAACATGCTGGGTGTCTGGACGTCACCCATTTTGGCAACACAATGGGAACTCCATCCCCTCCTCAGCTGTACCAGAGGCTGGGATTTGGAGAATGGTCAGGCTTCCCACATGATGTACCCAGTGGGGTCTGGCGACAATAGTAAGTGGTGGGGCGAACAAACTGGCACTGAGAGACACCAGGAATGCCTTTAGGGTGAGTGTCACAGCTCTCTGTCGTGGCTTGTTATAAACAGTGTTTATAATGAGCCATGACTGAGGTCTCAGGAGTTGAGGCTGAACTATCAGTGGGTCAAAGACGCTCCACTGCGCAGCTGACAATAGAAACATTTATTAAATGCTTGGGCGCAAGCTATTAAAAAAAGTCACAAAATCACTGTCATGCATTGCATTAACATTTTAAAGATAAATTTAAAGTCAACTTTAAAATGTTAACGTAATGCATGTTATCTATTTAATTACTGTTTATACAATTTGAATATCTGAAAAATGATCTTGCCTACTGCCTGCACATCTCCCGGTCCTGGTGTCCTTCTCCTGTCATCCAGAGCCCTAAAGCATGTCCCTAACTAATCCAGACGCTGCTCTCATGCTGTTAAGCAGCATTAGACAAGCACCAGAATTGGTTGGAGTGGCCTGGATCAGTGCTCTTTCAGGCACTGGGTGCTGAGCCTTCTCTAAGACAGCTTGGGTTGGAGGGGTTTAAAGTGTGCATGTCAGGCTGGCCTTCACAAGTCAGCAGGCCAAAGTGACATGCCGACTTTAAACTGCTGTCACCACTCCTCTCTGCTGCCAATTTGCAAAAATGGCCCTGTCCTGACCTCACAGCTTGGGCTGCCAGATGAAAAAATATATTGGTAATAAACACGGTTTATTACCATTTTATTTTTCACTGTTGCTACTCCTGCGGAGGGAGTGGGGCGATGCTCAGTTGCTCATATGGAGCAGCTCCCCGGTAGACAAAGTAAGAGGACGCTCCGGGTGGGGGAAGGAGGCCACATTGACACCAGCTCGCTAATACTTTCTGGGAGAGCATAACCCACATAGCATATCCTTGTAAGGCTCCCACTGCCACCAATCATTGTGACGCTGAAGGTAAAAAAAAAACTCCAAACCCCCTCAGTTCCCATTGACACCAATGATTACGATGCATGTGGGTCAAACTGAATATATATATTGCCAAAATCTGAACCTGGTTACAGTTCCCGGGGATTTCACACAAATATAGTACTCATGCAAAGACCCCATGCAAATCTAAATGGATGGGATTCTCAATCACCAGCTCCTAAAATTGATCATTAGCAATTCTACGCCCCGTGAAGGACTCTTTATTTCCTGGAGACGAGCAGTGGCTGGTTCCAATGCCAATTTACCTCTAATAGTGTACCTTAAAAATATTGAGAATCTAACTCATATGCCCTCCCCCCCCCCATTATTATGATCAAGGTCCTTTATACAATTTACTGACTACTTCTATACGCTCTAAGACCTACTCGGTTCCTTTTAATTTCTTATACATGGGTCATAACCAAGAGAATCTTCCATTTATCACTAGTGTGTGACTACAGAGTGCATCATCTCCTCCAAGTCAAGGAAGCATGGTATCCCCTAAACTAGAGCAATGTACAAATCGTCATATGCATGTATGCATTCACTCAGCATGTGTGTGTGTTTTTGTGAGCAGTGCAGTGTCACTTATCACACTTGAAAAGGTTATGTTTCCCCATGTAATAATATTTACAAGTGCCAGTCTTTGTATCCCGATGTTTCCTAGAAAAGTTAGTTGTAACAAACATTTGTTGTCCATTGATACTAATTTTGCATTGCACTAACTGACGTTAGGTAGGTCAGTTTGTTAGGGATCTCTTGGGACTGAAGAATGCCCATGATCTGAATTGGCTAAGAATAAGGCAGAAACATGTTGACGTAACATGGATGGATTGGGCCATTAAGCCTGCACTCCATCCCATTATTGTTTTTAAACTGTACCAAAGGTTACCATTAATAAAGCCTTGATCTACCTCTAGGTATTTTTAGTTGTCTGGATCCCTTCCTGTTTATTAGAATTTCAGCTGAGAAATCCCTCTCATTTTTCAAGGTTGCTCTCCACTCTGGTGGTATCATCCAACCAAGGTGGGGAGAGTTTGTCTATGTAAAAGCATGCCACAAAAAGTGGGTGAGGCTTTCTTTTCTAATAATTTTGGCATTGTGTAGGGAAATTTCCTAGTGCCAAACTAGGACTATTATAATGACATAGACCACAACAGGTCAGCCCCATCAAGTCACCTCACCTGTTAGTGTTGCTGTAGTGTCATAGCCTCATGAAGAAAGCGCACATTGACTATGATGCATGCACACATACAAGTTATCATGCTTTTTTCCTTTTCCAGAGGATTTCTTTTTGTAGTGGCTACATAGCATTAGCCAAAAGCACTGGCAAAAGAAATAAGTAGGAAATGCAAGACCTATTGGCTTTGCAAATGCCTTATTAAGTTGTTAACAGAGACTCTTGAGAGAAGGAGCAAAATTGTAAACTGTAAACTTATAATTCATGAAGCAAATGTGAAAATAATACATTTTTGGGAAAAAAACATTTTGCTCCTTCACACTTTCAGGCACATGCATCAAAACAGAAAATTGTGATTCCTTATTTGCGAAAAATAAGGAATCGCAAATAGCCATGCACCATTAAATTAGCGAATGTCTATAATTCGCCATCGCAATTTGCGAGATCGCAAATTGCGATCTCGCAATTAGGGATCTCGCTATTTTCAAAATTGCTAATAGCAAAGTTGGTGCATATTGATGACATCACAAACAGGAAGTCAGTCAGCCCATGCCTCATTCAGTGCACATAGTGAGAGGAGGAAGCTGACTGCAGGAGCTGAACAGCAGTGAAAGAAAACCTGTGAACAACACCTATCCCTTGTCCATAATGGATGCAAGCACAGCAGAGGACAGTCAAGCAGCCAGGAAGCTCAAAATAAAATTTTCTGAGAAGGAAATAGAGACACTAATTGAGGATGTGGTAAGCAGCCATGACAAGCTGTTTGGCAAATTGTCACTGAAAGTACCAGAGCAAGAAAAAAGGAAAATATGGATACGGATTCAAAATAAAGTCAATGCTGAGGGAGTTGCACACCGTACCATAGATGACTTAAAAAAGCGATGGTACGACCTGCGCAGTCATGCAAAAGAAAGGGTAGCCGAGAGGCTGAAGGAAGCCAGGAAGACAGGAGGGGGAACATCAACACAGACTGGGAACACACCCATGGAGGACATGGTGGAGTCAACACTCCGGCCTGAAGCTGTCGTTGGGATGACGCAGCTGCATACCTCTGGAGCGGCCAACACATCTCAAGGTAAGATGCATGCAAGTGACCATTGTTGTATATATATGAAAATTATCACTTCACCTAAGTACAGCACAAGTGTCAATTATGCAGATCTAGTCCACATTTTCCAAACACAACAAAGTGCATTATGGGAGATGCAGGCAGGTCAGGCAGGTACTTTGGCAAACACACAATTAGAAATACAAATACTCAAAAATAGTGTAACAGAAAAATATTTAATTGCAGGAAAATAATGATTAATGTGACATTACATCACATACATAAATTAATGAAGATTTGCACTGTTTAACATCACAGATGCAGAAAAAGGAGAGGCAGTGGACAGTGACTGCATAGACACACAAGATACTACCGCTTTGGATGAGATGGACACACCTGTGGTACCACAACAACCATCCCGTGCTCCTACTACACGCAGGGCAACAGTCCCACCACTGCAGACAATGGAAATAGAGGATGTGGCACTTGTAACACCAGCGACTAGCCAGGCTCAAGGAATACCCACGCCGACACCGCGAGCACAGGTCCGGATTAGCACAGTCCGAGCCGGCGGTGAAGAGCGGGGACACAATTCACACGGCAGGAGGACCAACGTACTGATGTCTGGGTTTGGTCTGGAGGGTCAGATGCTTCGGGTGCAGCGCCTGCAGGCAAAAAACATGCGGTTAGTGCAGGCACAAATTGGAAAGATGGTAGGTAACATCGCTGTCCTGACAGATTGCGTGAGGGAACTGACCAGGGTGATGAAGGAGGGACATGTGTCACAGGCGAGACACCATCGCCAGTTGATTCAGCGCTTGCACGTATATACCAAAGAAAATAATAGGCTGGCCACCAACACTGCACTGCTGTCACATAGGTCTGTCACAATGCAGATTGAGATGTCCCATTGGAATAGGGATGTGGCCAAGGCACTGGGCCAGGTAACAAATGCAGTGGAACAAATGCATGCTGCCACAGTTGGGTCTAACAATGTGACTGGAAGAGGGGAGTGAGGAGGCCTCAAGCCTCAGCAGTCTGTCAATGCCTGTCACCACTGCAAGTAGGCACAACACTTGCAGCAGTACACCCTCCATAGCCAACATGAGGGATGGAGATGCAGCAGCCGAAAGGCGACTGGGTGTGCGTAGGAGGAAGAGATAGACTGGCATGTCCACAGACATTCAGACATGGTGAGGTAACCATTGTCGGAGACACCAGTTGTAACTGACTTTCAAGTCATAGTATTATTTCCATTTTTCTTTTGTTCATTAATGGTTTTCCTGTGCTACTGGGCATCTGATATGTGTGCTTCAACACTACAATCCATTTAATTTGAGATAAACAAACTTTGATCAAAATAGCCGTGTATTGTCTCATCATTACTCACCTCAGAAATAATTTTTTGTGATTTCTGTGCGTCTCCTGCACCCTTCTGTGGCGCTTGCCCCATGTGCTGTACGTCGGTGTGGCCCTTGCTGGTTGTCGTTCTCTGACTCACTGTCAGACACCTCTATAGGAATGCCTCTCCTTGTGGCAATGTTGTGTAATATGGCACATGTAGCCACTATCCTGCAGCATTGTTCTGCTTAGTATTGTAATGCTCCACCTGTTTTGTGTAGGCATCTGAAGCGGCTCTTCAACAGCCCAAATGTGCGCTCAATTATGTTCCGGGTGGAGATATGCGCTGCATTGTACCTCTACTCATTGGAGGTTGTAGGATTTAGGTACGGCGTCATGATGTAATTCCACAAGGTGTATGCGCTGTCACCTACATGGAAGTAAGCAAAGGGCCAGTGGCGGTAATGCATTGGCATACGTACAATGTCTGTGAGAATTAATAACACATGTTTACCAAGCAGATGTCCCTCTCCAAATTCACCCCTGAACAGACAAGTGTGTTTGCCACTGTGGCGGAATATATAGGAATCATGGGCACTTCCTGGGTATTGAGCCACAATGTCAGTTATTATGTATTTTGCATTGCATACTACCCGTATGTTTAGGGAATGATAACATTTCCTATTCCTATATATGTATTCATTATCTGCCGGGGGACATATTGCTACATGGGTGCAATCAATGCAACCTAAGACTTGTGGGAATCGGGTTATCTGATAAAATTCCTGTTTGGTCTTGGTGAGCTCATGTGCGGTTGTGGGGAAGCTAATGTGGGAGTTGATCCGGGACATCATGGCATTAAGGAATGCTTTAAAGATATGTGACAGTGCGTCTTGAGACACATCTCCAGCTACTGCTATGACCCCCTGAAAACTGCCTGACACCAGTAGGTGCAGGCAACATAGAACCTGCACATGTGTGGGTAGTGCATTGGTCCTACGTGTCTGACGCTGCAAAATGGGATCCAATTCAGTTATTAAATCAGTGATCATTGCGGCATTGAGCCTATACTTGTCGTATATTATCCTCCTCTGTTTCTCCTAGCAATGTAATGCGGACTCTGAAGATGCGGTCCTGTATTCGCCTCCTTCTGTGTGCTGCAGCCTGGAGCCTCATCCTCCTCGCCATCGGGTAAAGCGCTGCCATTGGGAAATGTTATGGGGCATTCTGGGTGTGTTTAAGTGAGTTTCTGTTAAATTTCAGCTGTATGTAAGTTGCACTCATGATTACCACCTGGTTGTGATCCTTCTCATTTTTGCACTTGCCAAATTGCGATTTTCAAGGAAATAGCAATTTGTGATTTTTCATGTATAGAATTGCGAATATTTAATTGCGATTCGCTATTTGGGAGAAGCAATTACAGATTCGCAATCCAATTCTCAGAATTATTAGCAATTCCTTATTGTAGCGAAAACATGTGTTTTCGCTGTATTTTCGTTTATGCATTGCTGCCGGGTACTTTGCGATCGCAAATGGGCTATTTCTGCGATTCACAAATTGTGCGAATTTTTTAAACCCCTACGTAATTTACTTTTTACCCATCTATAATTTTATGTTATCTGTGATCTTCAATAGCATCTACACTTTCACTTACTACAGAGGGGCATCGTAGTAATGGGGGAGTCATGTATGATATGGCCACTCCTACCTGCCACAAATGTGAAAAAATATACATTATTTGCAATCCTTAATCAACAACCACCATCTTCCCTACCTTCTCCCTTCCGCAGTTGTACTTACTGCTTTCAGTAAAACCGGACAAACAGCACTCATCGATGCCTGTCAGTCTGGCCCGCGAAGGCCTTTATGACATAGCTACAGTGGGTAAAGAGTTTTGTTATAATAATAATCCACATTTGTAAAGCACAAATAATCACCCATAAGGGTCTCTAGGCACTGTCAGGAAGATTAAGCAAGCTATTGTCCAGAGTCACATGGTGCTGGGCTAATCTGCCGCCGGCACCGGGGATCAAACCATGATCCCCAGATTCCAGAATCAGTCGCCCTGGCCGCGGCGCCACAGCTCTTCCCTTGAGCAACTGGTGATGGTCATAGTGGTGAGTTTCCAGATTTAGAGTCTGCGGTAAACAAAAAATTATCTCTATAAGAGCCATACATAGCAAAGTTAATATGCTCAAACTATTTTGAACTCAATTTATGGGGGAAACCCAAAAAGAGATTGGTGGTCTGAATTTGCATGACTGGAATAAGGGCGCATTACCCAGGGACTGCTTTTAAGGTCAGCTGCGGATAGAATTATTAATAGTATAGCAAGGTGCCCCCTACGTGATGTCCCAGTTGACCTTCAGAGTCCACAGTTGCATTGCTAGGGCCTTATTTAACAGATCCTGGGGGAGATTGTTGTCACTGTAGCCCATTGAGGTGCAGTACAAGGAGCTCACAGGATACTGCCTATTGATATTACACTCATGGGCTTATCTTAAAGTTTGTGCACAATTACTCTTGGCTCAACCTTGGACTGAAGCTCTGCCATGACTTTGAGACTAGATTTCCTAGAGTTTTATGTTGGTACTCACATGGTACAATAACTGTAAAATTGTGGTGTGGTGCCTGTGCAGTCATTAGCAAATCTACCGCTCTGTTTCTCTAAGCGTCTCTAGATTTGCACTGTGTTTGTTTTCAGATGCTGGTGATTACTAGACATTGTGGGCGTCATTTATAGGGAAGTCACACAGTCCAGCGCAGCAAGTCACCTTGCTGCGCTGCACTGCATGACAGAGAAAGGGCAGGAATGCGCCGTATTTAAGGCAATACTGCACTTTCCAGTATTTTCCTTTGTGTTGGCGCCCTTTTGGCAGCCTATGGCCAGCGCAGGCACCCTTGCATCATGGTCCAAGCGTTTCTGCATTGCATGCAGGATTGTTTTTGTGCAAAAAAGGACACATTCCTGCACAAAAACAATCCTGGGAGGCATATTCCTCTTTCCATGTGTGCTGCAGAATGCAACACACATTGAAAGAGGGAGAAATAAAGGCATGTCTCCTTGTTATGCCTCCCCTGGGAAGGTGTAAGAGTTTGAAGCATCCCCAAGTTTACAAGTTCTTGTAAATCTTGGGTTGCTTCAAAATCCATGGGCGTTGCATGGGAACATCCAGGGAACGCCTATGGAATGCTTTCTCAGGGCAAAGTAATGCAACATAGCAATTTGCGCTGCTTTGTTTTTACACTAGATTTTTAGAGCTGCTCAGAATCACTCAAAGTGACGTTGTATGGCTACAAAAACGGACTCAAGGTTAGCGTCGCTCTTGCACCACATTGCATGACACAAACGGCCTCATAAAGAGGACGGTGTGCATCAGAAATCATCCTGTTTAGGTACTAATTATCTACTGTGGCACTACAGATTTGGGCAGCACAAGTACTTGTTTGCCCTGAAGCTTAATGACCAAGTCGACGGCTGCCACCATGCATAGTTTTGATCCTCCAGCATTGAGTCCATGGTTCTTCCTCTGCCCCAGATTAGAGATTTTGCAACTTGAATGTGACAACTTTAGGGAATTTCTCTTGATTTGTTGAAGAGAACTCAACATGCTCTTAGTCTTTGATGCTCCTGCAACTTGGTAGCTTACTCTTGATATTTTCTTTGTTGATCAGTCAAGGTTTCACTCCTTCTTCTGCTAAATTTCCTTCTCTTTCTCATTGTTATCTTACCCCTACCCATTTGTGTTATTTGTGACACACCTTGCCCTGTGAAAGAGTTACCACTTCTTGGCCTTTTGGTGCTTTTATGTGAGCCATGGTTTGGCATTGCCTGTTACTCTGGTCTTTCTTGGGAAGCATGATCGTAACAGGGAAGTCTCGGCCACTCAGTCTAGCTCTCACTCATGTTCTTTCTGCTCAGGGAACCCCTTCCTTCTCTTCAGGATTCTTCTGGGGGCGGACGTTGGGTGTTGAGGGACTCATAGGAGAGGAAGAAATCACTGTTGCGCGCAGCACCTAGACAAGATTGATATTTTGTCTTGGCTCATTTTGCCTCTAGTAGAAGTTTAGATCATGGTCCTGTATAAATGGCATTGGTTCTCAGAGTGCTTTTTATGTTGTTACTGGGGCCACTACTAGATGTAAGGGAGAAAAAAAAGATGAAAAGTCATGCGTTCAAAGGAGTGTGTCAGAGATAATCTCATCAACATCTGAGGAATTATTGTGTGCAAGTCACTGGAATTGTGGGCAAAGTGTGAGCTGTGGCTGGCCTTACTCCAGCAGCAGGAATGTGGCTAACTCTAGTGTTGATCATTTAAAACGTTCCACTTGTTAGGGGGGGGGGGGGCTCTTTAGAGTCATAGACTCGTTTCCCGCCTGCCCATCAATATCCAGTGCTCAATAATGTCTGCCAAGTTCTGAGCTCCACTTGGTTCCCCTACTCTTTGTGATGAACATTAATATGGAGTGGGACGATTAGCTACAGCTCAGATACAGCCTTAGCTACAGCTCAGATAAAAAGTTGGCTACAGCTCAGATACAGGGTTAGCTACAGCTCAGATAAAGGGTTAGCTACAGCTCAGGTACAGCATTAGCGACAGATCAGATAAAGGGTTAGCTACAGCTCAGATATAGCGTTAGCTACAGCTCAGATAAAGGGTTAGCTACAGTTCAGATACAGTGTTAGCTACAGCTCAAATAAAGGGTTAGCTACAGCTCAGATACAGGGTTAACTACAGCTCAGGTAAAGGGTTAGCTACAGCTCAGACAAAGGGTTAGCTACAGCTCAGATACAGGGTTAGCTACAGCTCAGATAAAGGGTTAGCTACAACTCAGGTACAGCATTAGTGATAGCTCAGATGAAGGTTTAGCTGATACAGCGTTAGCTACAGCTTAGATAAAGGGTTAGCTACAGCTCAGATAAAGGGTTAGCTACAGCTCAGGTACAGCATTAGCGACAGCTCAGATAAAGGGTTAGCTACAGCTCAGATACAGCATTAGCTACAGCTTAGATAAAGGGTTAGCTACACCTCAGATACAGGGTTAGCTACAGCTCAGATAAGGGGTTAGCCACAGATCAGGTACAGTGTTAGCTACAGCTCAGATAATGGGTTAGCTACAGTTCAGATAAAGCATGAGCTACAGCTCAGACAAAGAGTTAGCTACAGCTCAGACAAAGGGTCAGCTACAGCTCAGGTACAGCATTAGCTACAGCTCACATAAAGGGTTAGCTACAGTACAGATAAAAGGTAAGCTACAGCTCAGATACAGCGTTAGCTACAGCTCAGATACTGCATTAGCTACAGCTCAGATAAAGGGTTTGATACAGCTCAGATACAGCATTAGCTACAGCTCAGATAAAGTGTTAGCTACAGCTCAGATAAAGTGTTAGATACAGTTCAGATACAGCATTAGCTACAGCTCAGATAAAGTGTTAGTTACAGCTCAGATAAAGGGTTAGCTACAGATCATGTACGGCGTTAGCTACAGCTCAGGTAAGGGTTTTGCTACAGCTCGGATACAGCGTTAGCTACAGCTCAGATAAAGGGTTAGGTACAGCTCAGATACTGTATTAGCTAGAGCTCAGATAAAGGTTTAGCTACAGCTCAGATACAGTGTTAGCTACAGCTCAAATAAAGGGTTAGCTACAGCTCAGAAAAACGGTTAGCTTCAGCTCAGATAAAGGGTTAGCTACAGCTCAGATACAGTGCTAGCGACAGCTCAGATAAAGGGTTAGCTACAACTCAGATACAGGGTTAGCTACAGCTCAGATAAGGGGTTAGCTACAGCTCAGATAAGGGGTTAGCTACAGCTCAGGTACAGGGTTAGCTACAGTTCGGATAATGGGTTAGCTACAGCTCAGATAAAGCATTAGCTACAACTCAAATAAAGAGTTAGCTACAGCTCAGACAAAGGGTTAGCTACAGCTCAGGTACAGCGTTAGCTACAGCTCAGATAAAGGGTTAGCTACAGTTCAGATAAAAGGTTAGCTACAGCTCAGGTACAGCGCTAGCTACAGCTCAGATATTGTGTTAGCTACAGCTCAGATAAAGGGTTTGCTACAGCTCAGATACAGGGTTAACTACAGCTCAGGTAAAGGGTTAGCTACAGCTCAGACAAAGGGTTAGCTACAGCTCAGATACAGGGTTAGCTACAGCTCAGATAAAGGGTTAGCTACAACTCAGGTACAGCATTAGTGATAGCTCAGATGAAGGTTTAGCTGATACAGCGTTAGCTACAGTTTAGATAAAGGGTTAGCTACAGCTCAGATAAAGGGTTAGCTACAGCTCAGGTACAGCATTAGCGACAGCTCAGATAAAGGGTTAGCTACAGCTCAGATACAGCATTAGCTACACCGGAATCTTGGTTCGGGGCTGAAATTCTGCCAATTTATAAGAAGGGCGATCGTTCAGTCCCCGCCAATTATCGCCCAATTAGCTTAATAGATGCGGCCCAAAAAATTACTGCGCGGTTGTTGTTGGGCCGCATCACTAGTTGGATCACTGTTAATAATGTCCTGACGCCCCTTCAGGCCGGGTTTCGGTCACATGTTGGAACCTTAGACCAAGCCCCTTAGGTTTACACTTTTATATTGGAAGGAAGTCTATTTAGGGGGGGGGTATGCTCTTTGCAGCATTTGTCGACCTAAGGTCCGCATTCGACTTGGTGCCTAGACCAAAACTGTGGGAGGCTCTTCGGGAGATGGGCATGCCTGCCGAATATCTGAGGCTTTTAGTTAAATTGCACACTAACACATATGCACAGGTTAGATGGGGTAAGCCTGGGGAAGTGACTACGAGATTCAAAGTGTCTAAAGGGGTCAGGCAAGGGTGTGTCCTGGCCCCCACACTGTTCTCCTTGTTCATCAATGGAGTAACTCGATACTTTTCTGACTGCCCGACTGATGCCCCCTCGTTGGCAGGAATGAAAGTGCCCCGGCTCATGTTCGCGGACGATACGCTCCTCATTTCTAAAACCCGACAGGGGCTTCAATTGGCCCTCTCTAGGTTTGAGTTATTCTGCCGCGAACATGAGCTCGAGGTCAACGTGGGGAAAACCAAATTTATGGTTCTTCGTGGCCCACGCCCCGTTAAAGCTAGGGTTGAAATGGGTGGTGCAAGGCTGGAACAGACCTCTACATTTACATATTTGGGGGTCACCTTTAGTGATAACCTAAGTTGGGGGCCCCAGATAGAATTGCTTAGGTTAAAGCACTCCCAACTTGGTGGTGCCTTATTAAAGGAACATATGCATTCCTGCACTAAACCCATTGCACCTGTGATACAAATTTATGGTTCTAAAATCCTCCCTGCAGTCATGTATGGCGCCGAGCTATGGGGGTTTAGTAATCTTGACTCCTTGAGGGTGGCCCAAAACAACTTCTTGAGATCATTGATAGGGCTACCCCCCTCCACCCCACGTATCCCCTTGTTATTCGATCTGGGCTGCCAACCCATAGAGGATATGATCCGGTATAGGCCCCTGGCGTTTTGGCGACGCCTATGGACTACCCCGGAGCTATCCATTTATGCTAAAGCGCTGCATGAGGTAAAGGATATGAGAGGCTCCCATAGAATTCGTTGGCTTACAGAAATTAAACTTATTCTGACAGAAATGGGCATGGGTGACTTGTGGTCCAACCCTGTGTCTGCTGTGTTTCCCCCTAAAAAAATATATAGGGATGCCTACTGGCTTTGGGCCTCACAAAAACGATTTACTCCTTCTACTGGTGGTTCCCTGACCTCAATTTATTTGTCTATTAAGGATCAATCATCTTTAGAAGTATATTGGGACGTAATAACCAAAAAGCTGGATCGGAAATTATACCACCAATTCAGAATTGGTACCCTTCCTTTAGGTTCCTTTACTTCTAGCTGGTCCTTAAATGGCACTGATAAATGCCCATCCTGTAAAAATTTGGTCGAAACAGAAGATCATTTTTTATTTGTATGCCCGGCATATTACCAACCTAGGCGAGTCTGGCTGCGACCTGTGTGTCGTGAACTAGGTGTCAGATCAGCTCAGGCCGCTAGAAGGATCCTAAAGACTGATACATCCTCTCTTGTGGTCATCGGTCTAGCCAAATATATTAGTTGGGCGTGGCTTATACGGAAAAGATGAAATTTTACCACTGGTTATACATACTATAGCGTAGCATTACCCCCAACTGTAGAATGAATTTCAAGTCAAAGTCTATGTATGTTTAATACTTTTTTATTGATCTTAACCTGTTATTTATTAAATAGCTTTTAGTCTCAATTGTTATAAATAATACATTAACTTTTTAATTGTATTTGATGAATTTTAAATGTCTTTTAAGATGAAATATTCGAAATAAAGACTGTTTTGACTGACTGACTGAGCTCAGATACAGCATTAGCTACAGCTCAGATAAAGTGTTAGCTACAGCTCAGATAAAGAGTTAGCTACAGATCATATACTGTGTTAGCTACAGCTTAGGTAAAGGGTTTCCAACAGTTCAGATACAGCATTAGATACAGCTCAGATAAAGGGTTAGGTACAGCTCAGATACTGCGTTAGCTACAGCTCAGATAAAGGGGTTAGCTACAGCTCAGATACAGCGTTAGCTACAGCTCAAATAAAGGGTTAGCTACAGCTCAGATAAAGGGTTAGCCACAGCTCTGGTACTGCGCTAGCTACAGCTCAGGTAAAGGGTTTGTTACAGGTCAGATACAGCTCAGATACAGTGTTAGCTACAGCTCAGATACTGCGTTAGCTACAGCTCAAATAAAGGGCTAGCTACAGCTCAGATACAGCGTTAGCTACAGCTCAGATAAAGGTTAAGCTACAGGTCAGATAAAGAGTTAGCTACAACTCAGATAATTGATGACTTTTGAATTTAGAGTATTACAGGGAAAACATTTCACTACAGTTGCAAAATCTCACACAATTTGTGTATTGCATGTCATGCAAACTTCACATTTTTCCAGTTAGACACTCACACTAATTGCAAATAATTTTTGGTAGTTGGCGACTGGTTCAATCAAAAAAAGAGTTTATGTGAATTACTTTTTTATGCAAGGTATGCCCTCGCATAAAGGTTTATTCTCCTATACTGGTCAAGTACATTATACATAACTTAAAAAATACCCCACATTTTTAAGTCAATTACATGTATTTCATGAAAGAAAATGCTCGTGGTTTCACCCAGGCCCCTTTTAGGCCTGAAGGGAAGCAGTGAAAGTAATGATGATAAACACATTTTGCCTTTTCGACCCTTTTAGCTGAGAAGCATGTTGCATTAGTAAGTCGTAATAAGGCAAATCCTTCAATTTGTGGGTTTGTAGAACTGGTATTATCCAAGACCTTTTGATTTTACTAAAATTATATATAATATACTTATTTATAGTGGATTTCAACCAGCTTGCTTCATCTATGTTTTTGTTATCTTTTCATTCACATTTTAATTCCACCCACCGCAGCAAACAACATGGGGCAATGGGTCAGCCCACTTCAGCCAGTGACTAACTTTACAGTATTCTGCCTTTCACAAGGAGCACACCACACTAGTTCCCTTTAGTGCCAGAGACTACTATAGCAACGTATTTTTGCTTTTAGCTAAAGTTTTCTTTCTTTATGTTGCTGAGAGCCCTCCCAGCAGCTCCCCAACAATAAAGTTTCACAAAACCTATGTCAAAACAAGCAAAGGCAAAGCTAAAAGGCTGACAGCAAGAGCGTGGTTTCCCAGTGCGTGCTTAAATACTGTGAGAACATTTCTCTGTAGGTGAGGAATAGGTCAAAATGATAATAAAACAAAGCTCCATAAAGAACCTTGGTGTAGGCTGCTGGCAACTGCAGCTTACTCATTAGACCATGCAGGAGTTGCTATGATTATGTTCTTCATTTTGTCTAGTTGAAAGGCAACCAATCACTCTCCTAAGTAATTTCAAAATAATGCCAAACTTTTCGAACTTCGGCATGGTAGGCCATACCCCAAATAGCCTTTTCTACGTTATTGACCTGACAATAGGGTCAGACTGTCAGTCAGTCAGTCAGTCAGTCAAATACTCTTTATTCGAATCGTTAGAATCATAAAAGACATTAAAAACAACAATACAAAATCACAATCACAAAATACACATATAAACACTCAATTTCAATTTTACATAAAAACAGGACAAACCCTAAAAAGTTCTGGGCGAGTTATTTGATTATTATTAAAAACTATTTAAAACCTCACATATTTCATTAATTTCATTGAGAGGGGTTTGCTTTTTAATCCTGAAGGCTGCCACTAAAAAGCTAGCCACAAAAAATGATACGAGTAGACCCCAGATGCTGGAGGTAGACCAGAGCGGGCCTAACCTGTATGAAGCCAGCCTCTTTCAATAATGGTAGCAAGTAACTTTTCCTTATATCCCTGTAAGTCTCACAGAACATAATAAAATGTAAAGTGTCTTGTTGCGAGAATTTATCGCAATTACAGGGGGGACCTAGTTCAGGTTTTATCCAAGAGGGGTGACTACCTAGGATCTGGTGAATCAAATTGAACCTAAATTTGGTCAGCAGAAACCTATGCAAAGGTTTAGTGACAATTTTAAGGTAGGGCTCTAGAGAGGGGGAAGAGGTTAACATAAAATGTGCCCTAACCGCAGGTTTCTCCAGTTCCTTTTCCTCCTGATCCAATCTGGCCCTCTCCATGAATTTGGTTTTGATCCAATTGACATCCTCCTTTTTGATGGAAGCTGGCAATTTAAAAAGGTCTATACGGCCTAGTTGGTAAAAAGTTTTTTCCAAGTAGGACAACCATGGAATTTTGTGGGCTCGGTCCAAACCCCTGACATCAGACAAAATAGCATGGTTTAATGTTAACTCTGGGTTGAGCCAGGTTTTTAACCAAAAAATCAGGGGGGGCCAGTTTCAACCTATCTGTAAGATAGTCCAGGCCCACCTCCGAATGTATGGCGAAGGTCGGGGAAGATTTAGGAAGAGAGAGAAGTTGTCTAATAAAGCCATTCTCCACTCTTTGGATCCTATCCACATGTACATAGCCCCACAAAGATGCGCCATAGGAGGCGATCGATAGGCACTTAGTGTTATAAATTTTCAGAAGGGCCTCCATGGGCCTAGACCCTAGTCTCCTTGAAAAGCCCATGAGGGCTGATGAAGAGCGAGCCATAGATACGCTCTTCACCTTAATCTGGGGGCCCCAAGATCCCTTATCGTCAAAAAGGACGCCCAGATAAGGGAAGACCGCAACTCTAGAGACTAGTTCCCCTTCACAAAAAAAGGTCCTAAGTTTTTTTTCTGCTTCTGCAGTTGCCTACCACCATCGTGTGTGACTTTTTGGCGTTAATTTTTAAATCTAGCTGACCCATAAACGCCCCGAATTGATCCAAAAGTCTTTGAAGCCCAACTCCCGTACGTGCTAATAAAACTGCGTCGTCCGCGTATAGGAGTGCTGGTACCAGCATAGCTCCCACACGCGGAACGTCCGCTCCCACGTTCGCCAGACAATTTCCCAATCCATTAATATAAATGGTAAAATGGAGGGGGGCCAAGATACAACCTTGGCGAACCCCCCTCTCGGACTTGAAACAATTTGTGCACCTGCCCTCCCTGGTAACCCTGACCACTGCAAACAGCTCCTGGTGAAGAGAAGCCATAAAATGAACGAGAGCTGGATCAACACCAAACTCCAGTAAAATACCCCATAGCTTGGACCTGTTGACCATGTCGAAGGGCGAGGAGAGGTCCATAAAGGCCAAAAATAAGGACCCCTCCTTGGCCACCGTGTACTTCGAGATCAGCAGATGGAGGTTTAGGCATTGGTCAACAGTGCCTCTTTTTTTCTCTGAAGCCGTACTGGATATTTGCAAGACCCCCCTTGCGCTCGATATTCTCCCTCAGTCTTTTCAGTAAGACTCTGCCCAAGATCTTGATCGCGGAGTCGAGCACAGAGATGGGTCTGTAGCACCCTGGGTCATCTCTCTGCCCCTTCTTGAAAATCGGGACTATAATTGAAGTGACCCAGGTAGAAGGAAGGGTGTTGCCATTAGCAGCACAAAAAATATTTGTTAGGATACTAGCCCAAAATTTCGGAAAGTGAGAGTACAGGTCTGCGGGCACTCCATCGGGGCCAGGGGCTTTGTTTCTAGAAGACTCTAGAATTGCTTTCTCCACTTCCGTACAAGTGAAAACAAGAGGGGCACACGCAACAGCCACTGTGGGATTATGTGACGAATCGGAGACTGGATTTCCATAGACACCCTGGAAGTGGAGCATCCATTTCGAGTCACAGATTACATTATCCATGACCGTGCTCTCAGATTCCGAGAAAAAAGGATGGTTAATAATAGACCAAAAGTGACTGCTATCAAGCAGAACATCCACATTAAGAAGACTTTCCCATGCCTCTTGTTTAATAGCCTTCTTCCTACTGGTAGTGGTTGACTTGTACTCCTTCCTAAGTTTGGCAATAAGGGCCCTATCTCTTGGGGTAGTTAAAAGTGCCTTCTTTAGGGCCCTATGGGCTTTTGAGCAGTTAGAATCAAACCATTTACAATGGTTGGTACCATGCCTATGTGATGTGGTTGACAAGTCATGAGATATTTGGGCACATATGCTTTCAAAGGCCCCCATCTTGTCTAGATTAGCAACTGTTGTGTCCTGACAGATGGCTACATTGGCCTCAATTTTAGGCAAGAGATTGCCAAAAAAGTTTTCCGGGACAACCTTTGCCCACTTAAGTCTTCTGCCTTGGTCCTTAGGTAACAGGGCATTTTCCCCTCCCAGTGGTCTCTCGCCATTGGCCTTGAGGTCACTCCTGATTAACTCGAGTAGCACCGGGTTGTGGTCACTATAGGGGGAACTAATTACTCTGTAAGTCACAGCCCTATATAAAATACCAGGGGTCAGAAATATGTAATCAATTATTGAGCCATGATCGTGCCCCTTATATGTACATATGCGCACCCCCCCCTCTGTGTTCATACATTCCATCATGTTAAAATTGGCCAGCAAGGCTTCAAGAGCCTCCCCTGCTTTTGTGTGTTCAAAGTGGGGAGCCAGGGAACCTGATAGGCCCTCGAATTCCTCAAAAAAGCAAAAATCGCCACAAGGATGTATATTAAAATCGCCCATTAAGATTAGATCGAATTGAGTATGGTTATTTAGACTGAAACTATACAAAAAAAATTCTAGAAGGGCAATATGGTCAATACCATGTTCCCTATTCCATGCGTTGTAAAAATTAATCAGTAACAGCTTGTGGGATGTAGAAACTGCCCATTCCACAATTAAGAGGTTAGGAGAACCCAACTCAATCATTTTAAAATCACCTTTCAATGATAGTGAGAAAAGGAAAATAAGGCCTCATTTAGCTCTCCCCATACTACTAGTAATTGCTGGCACGACAAAACTACTATAGCCATCCATCCAAAACGTGGGGGAGGAGTCAGACTGGTTAACAGGACAATCTGGCAGCGCCAGATGAGCCAGTCTGGCAGGTCAGTGATGGGCAAGATTGTGGCAGAGTGTGGGCTGGTTATGAGGCTGTGTGTGGACTGATGTTGCAGAAAACTTTAAGTAAAGACTAGGCTGCAGTACTTAAGCAGCAATGTGCAATCTTTAAACGTTTATCTCATTGCATGCAGCCTGGATGGACTAATCCCACTTTGTGGGTGGAACTGCGGGGATGTGTCTAAGTTTTCATAGTTTTTGATAGGGGAGGAGTATAGTGAATTTCACTGCAGCATTTTTTTTATTATTACCCCACAAAGTGCCTGCAGCAAGCACAAATACTTACTGGGTGGTCTTTGAGCGGTATGGTTTCCCACCGCCAGAGACCACCAAGACTGTATACCCGAATAAGTCAAGAGTGGGTCGATATACAAATGTGAGCAGCTTTTTTTCAGTTTCGAGTTCATAAATGTGGGATAATTTTATTTTGGTGCCTGTGACTATTTTCTGCCCCAGTTTGACCCTGCTTGACTCTACAGTATGGAGACCCGCAGAGGCTCTGCAGGCCGCACCTCTGGTGCAAACACACATGCCCCCCAGCACGTGCACACTCAAGGTCACCTCTGCAGGAGATGCCCCCCAGCATGTGCACACTCAAGGTCACCTCTGCTGGAGATGCCCCCCAGCACGTGCACACTCAAGGTCACCTCTGCAGGAGATGCCCCCCAGCATGTGTGCACTCAAGGTCACCTCTGCAGAAGATGCCCCCCAGCATGTGCGCACTCAAGGTCACCTCTGCAGGAGATGCCCCCCAGCACGTCCGGTGGCACACTCAAGGTCACCTCTTCTGGAGATGCCCCCCAGCATGTACGCACTCAAGGTCACCTCTGCAGGAGATGCCCCCCAGCACATGCACACTCAAGGTCACCTCTGCAGGAGATGCCCCACATCATGTGCACACTCAAGGTCACCTCTGCAGGAGATGCCCCACAGCATGTGCGCACTCAAGGTCACCTCTGCAGGAGATGCCCCCCAACATGTGCGCACTCAAGGTCACCTCTGCAGGAGATGCCCCCCAGCATGTGCGCACTCAAGGTCACCTCTGCAAGAGATGTCCCCCAGCATGTGCGCACTCAAGGTCACCTCTGCAGGAGATGCCCTCAGCATGTGCGCACTCAAGGTCACCTCTTCAGGAAATGCCCCCCAGAATGTGCACACTCAAGGTCACCTCTGCAGGAGATGCCCCCCAGCACGTGCACACTCAAGGTCACCTCTGCAGGAGATGCCCCCCAGCACATGCACACTCAAGGTCACCTCTGCAGGAGATGCCTCCCAGCATGTGCACACTCAAGGTCACCTCTGCAGGAGATGCCCCCCAGCATGTGAACACTCAAGGTCACCTCTGCAGGAGATGCCCCCAGCATGTGCACACTCAATGTCACCTCTGCAGGAGATGCCCCCCAGCACGTGCACACTCAAGGTCACCTCTGCAGGAGATGCCCCCCAGCACGTGCACACTCAAGGTCACCTCTGCAGGAGATGGCCCCCAGCACGTGCACACTCAAGGTCACCTCTGCAGGAGATGCCCCCCAGCACGTGCACACTCAAGGTCACCTCTGCAGGAGATGCCCCCCAGCACATGCACACTCAAGGTCACCTCTGCAGGAGACAAGTCCCCAGAAGTCAGACATATGTTCTATGACACTTGGTCGGGTGTTCTTGTCTTTGATTTTCAATCAGAAACAGTCTGCAGCACCTTTCTGTTATGATCAGATACCAATTCAGATGTTTTCAAGAATAAGAAAGCCTTTCTGCTGCTCTTTGAAAGCTGTATTGTATTGTTTTGTATTGTAAATGCATTTGCATAGCACTTACTACCCCTGACAAGGCATTGTAACACTTTATGCTGGACAGAACATTTCTCTGGAACCCATGGTTAGTGGTTATTGTTGGTTGTTGGGATCAGTTGTTTGCTATCAAATAACCCATTGCAAGCATCATTCACTCCATTTTTTATGAGGAAGGGTACATTAATAGGGGTTAGGTGTGGTTATTAGTGGATAGTGTGTGCATTCATTATTAGAATTGGGACTAATAGATGAGCTAGATGAGCTTGATGAGATTAGGTATTATTAGATAGCAGGGGTCCGACTTCCCTTTCAAAGAGGTGACCTTGTGATCTTTGAAATGAGGTGCGGTCAATTTGCAGAAATACAACAATAAAGATAAATCAGAACATGCCGGTGACTTGGAGTAGGCTGTTCCCATGGAGAGGAGGAATGTAGAGGATAGAAACCAAGGAAGGGGTCATTTGAAAGAAGAATGGAGATGCAACAATTGTTGAGATAGCATGTAATGCAAGGATGCATAACTGTAGCCAAAAGCATTACTTTTTTGGATGTGTGATAGTGCACTATTGATTAATTTCCATAGGCTCTAGATGCAGGTAAACAACCTATTCGCTGCTAGATTTCTGCTGGATCAGCCCTTTAGCATGGTCAGCTGATCAGCTCAGGGGTTGGAGATGTAAAGTAATGTATATAGTGAAATACTGAGAGCTTTAGGCTGCACTCAAGGAAACAGTAACCTCCAGACTGTAGCATTGTGGGAGAATGTACAGGGTGGGTAATACAAACATTGAATAGGAGATTCTGCAAATGCTGGGGCTCAGGTCTTCTGATGTTCTCCCTCAAAAGTTTGGTTTGAATTATTAATTACAAAAGCAAGCTGGAGTTCATTTGAATGTCCCTGCTATAGAAGGGCAACAGATGGATCGAGGACAGCTTCCCCTGGGACTGGAAGGGTGCTGTCTGAATTCCCATGGCTGGTGAGTGAAGAACCAGACGTTGATAATGGTGCTGTTTACTTTTTTTTGTAACAGTAGGGATTTTGCAGAATGTTTTATTAATGACTGTATACACTTTATGTATTTACGCCGACTCCTCTTTTATCTGTTTCACGTCTCGTTGGCATCATTTGCTCTATTGGCCAATTTTCATAATATTTTTACGTGAACACTCAACAATACTGCATGAAAGGACTCCCTGTTCGAAATATATTTTTGGGCAATAATCAATTACTTTTATTCACAATCCATTCTGCAAATTTCCACTGAAGACATGCTGATGGCTTGTGTTTTGTCACTGCCTCCAGTGTATCTCCCTGGGTAATTTCAGTTCAACAATTCCAAAATAGGATTACATGATCTTATTTGAGTGAGGTAAACAAATGAGCTATTCTATAACAGAGCACAGGCAAACACCTGCGTTACAAATAATTAATGGAACAAAACTTGGTTAAGTGATATTATATTTCCCTGCCTTTGTCAGGAACTGGCAAAGATTTTTTTAATTGATTTCTAAGAGTGATATATCTACAGTGCAATATATTTTTTTAGGGAAACAGCCATTACAAAGTGGCTGTTTCCCAGCATACCATCACAACGCCAGCATTACCACCCATGAGATGTAACAATGCTTAGTCATTACTATGCATTTTTGTACAAGGCCTGTGCTTTTACCATGCATGCCTTTACCATGAATTTCGTTGTAAAGGTATGTGTGGTAAAGCACATACCTTGTAAAAATATTATAGGCCATCCACGTCATTGTGACGAAACAGAGGCTCTTCCGTTTCCTCACAACAACGAGCACCGCCCCTCAGACAACCAGACGGAACCAGGAACCAAGAGGAGAGAGAGGTAAGTGGGATTGGGCCTGGGGCGGGGGTTACTTTTTTAGGGTAAAAGGGGGTCGGGTGGGAGGTGTGTGTCGTGCAGGGCACTGTTTTTTATGGTTTAGGGTAGGGTGGGGGGTCGTGCAGAATAGTGTTTCAGGGTAGGAAGATGATTGGGGGTCGGGGGAGGGTCGTGCAGGGTACTGTTTTAGGGTAGAGAGAGGACTGGTGGTTAGGGGGTTTCGTGCAGGATAGTGTAAGGAGAGGACTGGAGTCGGGGCAGGGTTGTGCAGAGGTTTGTTGTAGGGTTTAGAGTAGGGACAGGGTCGTGCAGGGTAGTGTTTTAGGGGAGGGAGAGGACTGGGGGTCGGGAGGGTTGTGCAGGGTAGTGTTTTAGGGTTTAGGGTAGGGACGGGGGGGTCATGCAGGGTAGTGTTTTAGTGTTAGGAGAGGCATGCAGTCGGTGGAGGCTCATGAAGGGCACTGTTCTATGGTATGGAGAGGACTGGGGGTCAGGGGTGTCGTGCAGGGTAGAGTTTTAGGGTAGGGTCGGGGGGTCGTGCAGGGTAGTGTTTTAGGGTAGGGAGAGGACTGTGGATTGGGGAGGGTCGTGGAGGGTTGGTGTTTTAGAGTAGGGAAAGGATTGAGGGTTTGGGGTCATACGGGGTAGTGATTTAGGGTTTAGGGAAAGGATTGGGGCTCGGGGGTTGTGCAGGGGTACTAAATTAGGGTTTAGGGTAGGGCAGGGTAGTGTAATTTACCATAGGTACTTTTACCAAGAGTATACCTTTACCACGCATGCCTTTGCGTTGTAATGGCATGCGTGGTAAAGGCATATTCGTGGTAAAAGTATGAGTTGTAATGGTAGGTCATGGTGAATGACTACGAGTAGTAAAACCTGCGCTGGAATGACACGCGTGGTATGAGTACAGGTAGTAACGTGTCATATTCATTTTTTTAAGATTCTTTGCAGATCTGAGGGAGTTGTGCGTTCTTTCAAAGTGATTTTGCATAAATGTAACCAGTTCACGAAGATTCCGGGTCAATAGCATGAGTGAAATTGCAAGTGAACCAGGACAGCTATTTTAAGTTTACAGAAGCTTGGGGTATAATCTCTCTGTTACTGGACATAACCAAATTAAAGTGACTGTTTCAGCAGACGATTAGAACCTGTATCCTTTCAGCGCTGCCTTCGGACGTAAGCCACTAAGAAATCACGATCGAATCCCATCATTAGATATTTCAAGTCTGCATAACAAAAGATGAGTCTTACAAATATGCCACACATTTCGGGTCAATCTGCAATTCTTTTGAAATCTAAGTAATGGCATGGGCTAGAATATTCATAAAGTTGTGGGTGAAATCAAAAGAAAAGAAAGAAAAAATTTGATTATTCCAAACATTATTCACGATTGTGCTGCCCCCTTCTAATGCTTCCCTGTAGGAAGGGAAGTCTACAGCTACTAGTGGCAAAATCCATTCGTTTTTATTTTCCCGGAAAGTGCCACTGTTTAGGCATGCTTGTTGGATCCTAATTTAAGTGATCACTTGCCTTGTAGACCTGTCCTCGGCATCTGGCAGAAAGGGGTAGCCAAGGATCATGCTGCCAGATTTGCCCTTGCGACTACTTGCTGCATAACGTATAGTTTGGCTATGGGGCGAGGCCTATCCACTCTGTCCCAATCTTTCTTGGTCTGGTGTCTCAGTCAAATATTTTGAGGGTTCTATGTTTGACCCTTATGGTTGAAATCCCAGCTCGTCCACTGAGCATTTTTACCTATTGATGTCAATAAAACGAGTACAATGTGGTTGGGAAACAATGAACACCTGTTGTTCAGTGCTGAGATGACCACGGGTGAACATGTGCTTTACAAATACATGTAACATATCATCCAGTATCCCCTGTAATTGTAACCCCTGTGCAGTGTGTAATGACGCCGATGTAACAGTGCACAATGACCAAACAGGTTAGGCACTAGGACTGGCCTGAAGGGGGACCAGGGTGGGCGGAAAGGGAGGAGCGCAGGGCTGGGGACGGCAGTTAGCCATTAGCCCAGGAAGAAGATAGAAGCAATAAAGGAGCTGACCAGTTAGAACCCTGTGTCCGTGTCTTTTCTTTCCACGGGGACTGGACAACTGGCGACGAAGGGTTTAGATCTTTCAATGTGTGCGTGAAGCTATCTGCGAGACACGTCAGCTCGCCCCGCGTGTGGGGCTGGGAGCGCGACGACAGAAGTGCCCACCGGGATTCCACCCCGGCGGCAACAAATCCGGAGCTCGCCCCGCGTGTGGAGGCTAGAGCGTGAAGCCCAAAGAGCCAACCGGGAGCCCACCCCGGCGGCGACTGGCCCGGAGCTGCTCGCCCTGCGTGTGGGGCTGGAGCGCGATAACTGAACAGCCTACCGGGAGCCCACCCCGGCGGCAATGGTGAAAAGTGCCCAAGAAAGAAGAAAATAACATCACCTGGCGTGGTAGCGGTGCCAAAAAGCGGGGCCCCGGTGAGTGAAATCAAGCGCTGATGAGCGCGGTGTCTCCGGTGATTCAAAAGACAAAATCTCGTTGCACACGAGATTCTCGCGGCGGCCATTTTGAAGTCAGGCGTGAGATTTGCCCGATCCCCCTGTCAGGGACCATCGGCGGCTATCTTTAAGTCAGGCAGCTGAGCCAAACAGCAAACAAACACTGGTAAATGACACGGAAGTAACAAACAAGCATTGGTAAATGCAATAGAAACAACAAACAAGCATTGGTAAATTCAACAGAAGTAGCCAACAAGCATTGGCAAATGCAACAGAAGTAACAAACAAGCACTGGTGAGTGCAACAAAACCAATAAACAAGCACTGGCGAGTACAACAAATAGGATAAACAAGCACTGGCAAGTGTAACGGAGAGCAAACAAAGTCTGTAAAAGCAATCAGCAATAACAGTTGAACAATGCCCGACCCAGCTCCCACAAGCATGTTTGGAGCCTCATTCCTGCGCTGCCCCGAGCCCCTCGTTCTTGAATCTGGTGGGGGCATGGGTCCGCGATGGCAAGAATGGATAGAAGACTTCGAGGACTTCATGAAAGCGTCAAAGGTGACGGACCTTGAAGAACAACTCTTTGCTCTCAAGAACCTGATTGGCAAGGAAGTTGGACACATCATAAAAGAACTGCCTGCTGAGTCCTCTGGTGCCTATGACAAAGTCTGCGAAGCACTAAATCGCAAGTTCCAACACAAAAGGAACGTTGACTACGAGCGGTACACCTTCAATCTGGCCGCGCAAGAGAAAGGTGAACAAATGGGGGTGTTCGTCACACGTCTGAGATGACTTGCGAGATACTGTGATTTTGACAAGTTTTCAACTGAAGACGCCCTTCGGCTGAGAGTCATAGAAGGTTTCCTCTCGGAACCACTGAGACGCAAATTGCTCAAGGGAAGCTACTCGCTGGAAGAGATTGAAGAGATGACGAGAGTAGATGAACAAGCCGATGAACATGCGAAGAAAATAGAAGCCGGGAAAGGTGAGAGATGGGAACAAGCATTCAGGATGCAGTCTCGGCAAATGCATGGAAGATCCCCACTACAGGTGCGTTCCTCCAGATCCAAGAAACATCATCACCAGTCAAGCAAAGGACACAAAGGCAGAACCCACACCAGGGAACGATCAGACAGACAACTCAAATGTTACAGATGCGGCTACGACTTCCCACATGCCGACGCATGCCCAGCACTAGGACAACAATGCCGGAAGTGTGGTAGAGACAACCACTTTGAAAGCATGTGCGGGGTGATACCCAAAGGTGATCAAAGGGGAAGGCACCGGCAACATCAGCCTTCAAGCAGTCGTCACCATGTCAAAGCAGTCCAGGATAGACGAGACTCATCCACTGGGTCGTCACAATCCAGCTGCCACTCTTGCAGGACATATCAATCTCGACGGTCGTCATCAAGAGAATCCCGATCCACATCACTGTACTGCTCGATTTTCCTGGCCCTATTGTGTTGGCGGGTGATTAGGGTGACTTCAGTCTCTTACCATTCAAGCCTATGGGTTAGAGAAGTGAATGAAGTCTATTTACTAGGTACTTCGACATGATCCTGTGTTCTTCCCCATAGATTAGGGCTTGCACACATATCCTAGGGGATAGATTCGTTAGTATTAGGGATAACCTGCCCTGTAGTGAGGGTATTTCATGGAGCCGTGCTGAATTCAGGCCTGGTAGGCCTCAAACGGGAGAGACTCCATCTTTCTTTCTGCTCCGGCAGCTTGAGATGCTTCTAGGTTAAAGGGGATGTTTTAGTTATGAGGTGTTATTCGCTTGGAGAGAACCGGTTCAGACCGGCCCTTATCGAAGGATTGTATTTTTCTTCATGCCGAAGACACTACATCAGGCCGGCCGGCTGGGAAAGTGTCCTTGGTACGGGGAGGTACGAGAATTTGGTGGGCGGCAGGTTACGGGCCAGAATTTTCCATGAGGAAATGCACCTCTATATTAGTGAAAGTCTGAGGCAGTTACGTGGCACTTACTTCAGTCCGTAGGCGGCATCTAGCCGTTAGCAGTAAAGCTACTACTTATTCCAGGGAAGACAGATGACAAACTTGAAGGCGGAGAAAAACCGAGAGACAGATACTCTTCTAGCAGAATTGCCAGAGAGGAGAGAGTAGCCGATGAGGAAGAGGTCCCAGTGACTCGGAGAAGGGAGCCGTGACTACGGAGGTGTGACCTCCAGGCGAGCCGAGGCACAGACGAGAAGGGAACCTAGATGACCATTGAGTGCAGGCTACACACGACTAAGGTGATGTCGACCCCTTTCTTATTAGAGTGTACAACCTAATCTTTCACTTTTCTTTGCAGGTTATGTGTTACACAGTAATGTTATGTGATTGCGTATATAATGAATAATAAAGTATCCAGTTTGTAGTGAATCAACATGTGCTGCGTGTTCTTGTATAAGAGGGTAGCCTATTCTTCTAGTCAGCTGTGACTTGACATGAACAGATATTAACCCTGATCAGGTAAGTGGTAACTGAATAAGGGAGAGAGGAGCCCCTCGAACCAGAGAACAGGTTGTGCTCAAACTGGCAGTTCTTGTGTGATCTGATAAATAGTAAAACTGATTCCCCTGTTGTATGTTATGGTAATCATAGGATGAACTTGTGCTGAGGCTGCCGTCTGGGTAGGAAGTCCTGGGTCCGTCTGGGACCGCGAGGCTAAGGCTGCCGTCTGGGTAGGAAGTCCTGGGTCCGTCTGGGACCGCGAGGCTGAGGCTGCCGTCTGGGTAGGAAGTCCTGGGTCCGTCTGGGACCGCGAGGCTAAGGCTGCCGTCTGGGTAGGAAGTCCTGGGTCCGTCTGGGACCGCGAGGCTAAGGCTGCCGTCTGGGTAGGAAGTCCTGGGTCCGTCTGGGACCGCGAGGCTAAGGCTGCCGTCTGGGTAGGAAGTCCTGGGTCCGTCTGGGACCGCGAGGCTGAGGCTGCCGTCTGGGTAGGAAGTCCTGGGTCCGTCTGGGACCGCGAGGCTAAGGCTGCCGTCTGGGTAGGAAGTCCTGGGTCCGTCTGGGACCGCGAGGCTAAGGCTGCCGTCTGGGTAGGAAGTCCTGGGTCCCTCTGGGACCGCGAGGCTAAGGCTGCCGTCTGGGTAGGAAGTCCTGGGTCCGTCTGGGACCGCGAGGCTAAGGCTGCCGTCTGGGTAGGAAGTCCTGGGTCCGTCTGGGATCGCGAGGCCGCCACTTGTATTATAAGAGGTCTAGATACATATGTATATGTATATGTATATATATATATATATATATATATATATATATATATATATATATATGTGTGTATATATATATATATATATATAGTAGGAATTCCCTGTCCTTAGGTGATATATGTATATATATATATATATCGGTGGTTACTTGTTGTGAATAGGCCCTAGGGAGAGGGTAACGTTCTGGCTGGGTTAGAGAGGCTCTGATGAGCGGGTTCTATCTGATCCGAAAACCCAAGCAGAACATTTGGCGTCACGAACCGTTTTCGAAACCTGTGTGCGTCGTGTTGTCTCGTGTTTACTTTCGGCGTGTGCGTGGTTTTGTTTGTATATTATTTGTGGTATATTTGTGTGTATAGTTTTTCTTTTTTTTTTTTCCTCTTCTTTTTCTTTTTCTTTCTTTTCTTCTTTCTTTTTCACGATGTTTTCTAGAAAGTCAAAATCTACTTTTAAGTTGCCCGTTGATATTCCCGGATGGGATTCAACGCCTTATGAAGCCTTAGCCCGTGAGTGGGCTGATTCTACTGGTTTGAGTGAGAATTGGAATTCTTCTTTGGAGCTGGCGGAGCCGGCTAATGTGATTACTTGTTTACAGAAGGCACCCATCTCGAAGGGTGAGGAGATTCCCATTTTGGGGCGCAGAGGTTGGATTGTTCTGTCTGCGTACAGGATTCTGCATGAGAGGTTGTTGAAGCTACAGATTTCTCTTACGGATGTGGAAGCGCACTTTGTTGAGATTCAGAATTCTCATTCTTTGTTGCGGTGTCAAAATAAGTTGCTTGCTGACAAACTTGAGACTTACCAGACTATTGCCGAGAGGGCGGCTGTGCGAATTGCTCGTTATAAATACAAGAATCGGCGCGGTCGGGTTTCGACGCGAAAGGTGCGTCTGGTTGTGGCGAAAGCCGGACTGGATTGGAATCCTGATGAATGGGATGGTAATATCTGGAATTCGAGTGATTCTTATTCCTCGGGTGAGGAATCTGTCAAGCGCGAGTCCTCTCGCTCCGGCCGTGCTTGTACATCTGCTTCTTGCGCCTCTGATGGTGCACCCCGTGATTGCGCTCGTCCTTCGAGCGGGGTTGATGCTTCTTCCACTGATTGTTCCTCTACGTGTACTGGTCGAGCTCCTTGTGATGCTCATCCCGCGGTCTCGGCGCATCCAGTTTTTCGTCGGAAGTTGCAGCAGTCTCCCGCTGCTCCGCAGGGTGTTTCTTTAGACTCTTTAGAGGACTTTACTCAACAGGAAATTAGTGATATTTTGCAGCGATTTCGGCAGCGAGCTGGTGAGACCTTGCTCACATGGATGGTGCGCATTTATGAACTGGGCGCTGCTGGCATTATGTTAGATAATGGCGATTGTTTGAAGTTTTGTTCCTTGAGTTCGGATTCTACTGTACAGGATCATTTTCGTAACTATAATGGTGGTGGTCAAATTTCTTTACTTCAATTGGCGACTGAGGGTTGTAATATAAAGTATCCTACTGAGTCTGATTGGCCTGTGAATGACAAACCGTGGTATACTTTGCGTGACGCTGCACAACGTCTCAAAGAGGAGGTGATGAAAACGGCAATTTTTCTGGGTACTGCTGACAGGTTGCTTGATGGTTCGTTGACATCTTCTGTGCGGAATTGTATTATTCGTTCTTCCCCTGTTGCTTATAAGCAGGTCATGATGACTTTATTGATTAATCAGACTGGTAACGTGTTATCTACGGTACTGGAATCGGTACGCCAACTCGGTGAGTTGGGTGAGGGGTTTAAACTTGAACGTCAGTCCCGGCCTGACACTCGTACTCCGGGTGACAATAAACTTACTAGACGTGATATCTTTTCTGGTCTTCTGGCCGATGGTGTGCGGAGGGAGGACATTGACGGTGAGACTACTGCTCGTTTGTGGGAGTTGTTTCGCAAACGTGGCTTGGATCGGAAGGAGGGTGCCCGGCGTGTTCGGATGACTGAGTGTGATCGTGGTGGTTCTGACGGTAGCGGTGATGACGACCGCCGTGGGCGCTCTGTTCGTCGTGATGATCGACGTTATGTACGTGATATGTCCCCCCGTCGTGAGAGAGACAGAGAGAGAGAAGAGGAAAGAGAGAGGGGAAAAAATGATTATGTTTACAGCAGACGTAGAGATGATAGGGATCAATCCCCTGAGTTGAGGAGGAGAGAGGATCGTCATAGTTTGGCCGCTCGAAACCAGCAGTGCAATGCAGATAATACGAATCCATTTCGTACTGGGAATGGATATGAACAGGAGGCACCGATACCTAAGAAACGTGAGAGTCTTTATCCTGATTTATCCTGGTACACAGAATGCAGTAAGCATGACTAGGAAATAGGTCAAGCTCCAGTATACAGATGGGCTCACAGAGATAATAGACCCTATGTAGATATTGAAATTTATTGGAGACATCGTAATATCCAAAGGGCCCGAGCATTGGTGGATACAGGAGCGGAGGCCACTCTTATTCATGGAAAATCAAAGAAGTTTACAGGTCAGTCTTTTACAATTACTGGATTAGGTGGTAAGGAAACTCCTGCCGTTCAAACTTTACTTGAAATGAGAATAGGTAGAATCCCTAGAAAAGAATACTCTGTACTAGTGGTGCCACTCTTGGAATTCATAATTGGAATTGATATTTTGAGAGGAATGACTTTGCATTTAGATGATGGATGTTACCAATTTGGAACTACGCATTATATATCGTCCAGGCCTATACGGGTTGGTCGTTTACGAATGCCCCCCATAAAAGTTCCTCAGGCGACAAAAGTGGTTTGTCAGAAGCAGTATCGTATTCCAGGTGGTCATGAGGAGATTAGTACCACTATTCAGGAGTTGGTGGATGCAGGTGTTATAGCCCCAGTTACTTCTGCTTGGAATAATCCTGTTTGGCCTGTACGTAAGAGTGATAATTCTTGGCGTATGACTGTTGATTATCGAGAATTGAACAAACACACACCCTCCTTGACCGTTGCGGTACCGGATGTCATTACTCTAATTGAAAGAATCCAAAAACATCCAGGTACATGGTATGCGTCCATTGATATTGCTAATGCTTTCTTTTCGATTCCGATTGCCCCTGAGTGTCAGGAACAGTTCAGTTTTACGTGGAATGGGCGTCAGATGACGTTTAGAAGTCTTCCTCAGGGCTATGTGCATAGTCCTACGATATGTCACCGGCTGGTGGCAGAGCATTTGGCTGAGGTACCAGTTCATCCACAAATTCAGATGTGTCATTATATTGATGATGTTTTGATCCAAGGCGAAACGCAAGAGGAAGTTCAGACCCAATTGGACAGAGTCATTGAGTGCCTGCGTGAGAAAGGTTGGGAAATCAATCCGGATAAATTACAAGGCCCGTCCCAGGCTGTAAAATTTTTGGGTATTAATTGGCATGAAGGACACCGTGAAGTGATCCCTCAGGTTAAACAGAAAATTCTTGATTTTGCAGTTCCGAGGAATAGGAAAGAAGCCCAAAGCTTCATTGGTTTATTTGGTTTTTGGCGTCAGCATATTCCTCATTTGAGTCAAATATTGGCCCCCTTGTACCGTGTCACTCGTAAAAAGAATGCATTTGAATGGGATAAACCACAGCAAGATGCGTTCAACCTAGCAAAAGAGGCAATTCAACATGCTTTGGATTTATGGCCCGTACGTGATGGTGAGGTGGATTTGAATGTGTCTGTACAGGGTCTTTATGCGAATTGGAGTTTGTGGCAGAAGCAAGGCAGGAGTAGAGTGCCGTTGGGTTTCTGGACCAAAAAGTTACCTGATGCTGGTGAGCGTTATACACCTTTTGAGAAACAGTTACTTGCATGTTATTGGGCTCTGGTGGATACCGAGCAACTGACTTTGGGTCATGATATAGTTTTGCGGCCTGAAATTCCTATCATGCAGTGGGTTATGAGTTCGCCGAAAACTCACCGAATTGGACATGCTCAAGAGGCGAGTGTGATTAAATGGAAATGGTATATACAAGACAGGGCACGTGTGGGACAGAAAGGAGTTGCATCTTTACATGAGCAGGTGGCGCGAGCGCCATCGACTGAGACTGAGAGTGAATGTTCCGTACCTTTAGTACAGGAGTCTCCTGTCAAGTAGGGTAGACCTTTTGATGATTTGTCCGCAGAGGACAGAAACCATGTCTGGTTTACGGATGGTTCAGCAAGGTTCATAGGGACGAAACGGCACTGGAAAGCGGTGTCCTATAATCCGATCACACAAAAACTGCTGAGCACAACTGGTGAAGGTAAGAGCAGTCAATTTGCTGAACTTTATGCTGTTTATCAAGTTCTGAAACAAGAGTTACCTGGCACATGTCATATTTTCACCGATTCTTGGTCTACTGCCAATGGACTGGCAGTTTGGTTACCGACTTGGCATTCCCATAATTGGGAACTGCATTCAAAACAATTGTGGGGAAAAGAATTATGGCAGGAGATTTGGGAGATGCTCCCATAGAGTACTGTTACAATCTTCCATGTGGATGCTCACACCCCGATAGATTCTCTTGACAAATTTTTTCATAACATTGCAGATGAGAAATCTAAAATTGCTGAGGCAGTGGTGGACAGGCAAGATTCTGATATTGCGGGATTGGCGAAATGGGCCCACCAGAAGGCAGGACATTTTGGAGAGAAAGCCACTAGCAGGAGGGCTGCTGATCGAGGAATTTATATTCCCCTAGATTTGATCAAGAATGTTATTTTACATTGTCCCATTTGTCAGCATATCAGACAGCGCAAAGTGCCCCAAATTGTTAAAGGTCATTTACATCGCGGGAAACTGCCCGCTCAAATTTGGCAGATTGATTACATCGGTCCACTTCCCATGAGTAGGAATTGTCAATATGTTTGCACTATTGTTGATACATACAGTGGCCTGTTGGTAGCCCTTCCCTGTAAGCAAGCTACCCAATTGAATACCATTAAAACATTGGAATTGATTATGATGTATTATGGTGTGCCATTCCAAATCCAATCTGATAATGCATCCCATTTTCGTGGAAGATTGGTACAGGAATTCTGTGTGGAAAACAATATTGACTGGGTATTTCATATCCCATACTATCCGCAGGCCTCGGGTCTTGTGGAGAGATTGAATGGTCTGCTGAAGGAGCAGCTGCGTAAATTGACAGATGACAAATATAAGAATTGGCGAGACTTTTTGCCCCAAGCGCTATTAATTTTGAATAATCGTCCTTTTCTAAATGCTGAATCTCCACTTATGCGTTTGTTCCCTCCGAATGTTCATGCTCAGCCAAATGAAATCAGAGAGACTGTGATGTACTGGGAAATTACTCCCGGAGCTTTGGCTCCATGTAGAGCGACCCCAGGGTCGGCAGGTTTAGACTTGCATGCCATGGATGACACCGTTATAAAAGGTAAAGATCGGGTCATCATCGCGACCGGTGTTGGTGTTCATATACCACCCGGGAATTTTGGATTAATCGCCCCTAGATCGGGGCTGGCTGTAAAAGGCATTCAGGTACTTGGAGGGGTCATTGACAGTGATTATCAGGGAGAGATTAAGGTGCTCCTGCTGAATAGCAGTGAGGCTGACTTGCTGATCCATCGAACTGACCGAGTGGCTCAATTACTCATAATGCCTGTCTTCAGTGGTGGGATGGTAAAAGGCACTGCCCCCACTTTGCTAACTGTACGAGGCCAGAAAGGTTTTGGCTCCACAGATAACCCTGGGGCCAGGGTTTGGGTGCAGTCGCCTAAGAATCCCCCTGAACAAGCAGAGGTCATCGCCACCGGTCATGACAACACCATTTTAGTTATGAGACCAGGGAAAGATAGCTGGGAAGCGGTCCCGGCTGACAAATGTTACTTACGAGAATGAATAATGCCTGTATTTGATTCTCTTTCAGATCATTCTTTGGACTGTTGCTGCAGGATGTGTCGTCGTCGGACTATTTTCGGGTTGGTTCGACGAGAGAGGAGGAATCCCGTCAACCTGGGATGAGCTACGCACCCGGGTGTCGCGTTCCCTCGCTGCGTGGGATTCGTCATCGAACTTTTGGACCTTACTGGCGAAAAGGGTGACCGATGCCCCTCACTTTTGTTTGACGCCGATGAGATCTGTACATGACATCTTAGCGACCTGTCTGGTTGCTGTCCCTGCTTCGCTGGAAACTTTGATTAATATTTTCAACATTTCAAAGGCTCGCCCCAATGTTCTTCTGGGCGATTTTGCCACCCATGCGTATTGCCCCTTATGTACTGAACTACCAGACCAGATACCCCCCGTCCAGTCCCAAATAGTTACCTATAATATCACACAAGGAGATATGTGTTTTTTCCTTACGTGTAATCCTAGTGCAATTTCTGAATGTCTGCATCTAAAATTGAAAGGTGCTACTTCCTTCACCCTTCATGAGCGAACTTTGTGCTTTGAAAGGACACCGAAAACATGTGCTTCGGTCCAGAACAATATGACTTGCAAGAGTTTGGTAGTTACCCCTAGTCATTATCGCACGATGTTACTACCTGCCGGATGGCTTTTCTCATGTGGTAATACTTCCTGGCCATATGTCCCCGCAAATATTTCTGGTGGCCCTTGTGCCATTACGAGACTCAGTTTACTGATGTTCTCGTCACATTCGAATGCCAATTCTCGTGTGATTCGAGATACAGTGATGTTACGGGAGGATTGTGACTCATCTTTGCATTTATATTCCAAGTCTGAATACCTTAGCCTGGCTATTTCAATTATTGGTGTTCCTGCTTTGGCGGTTTATAATGCTAAATCTATTGAGAAAATGGCCTGCTGGATGGTAAAATCCATTAATAATACTTCTACAGTCCTGTCTGACATGCTGGTAGACGCCCAGGGTGAACGGAGAGCCATCTTGCAAAATCGAGCGGCCATTGATTATCTTTTGCTTAAACATGGACACGATTGTTCTGATTTTGAGGGTCTTTGTTGTTTTAACTTGTCTGATCACACACAATCCATTCGCGCTCACATTGACAAGCTACATGATTTGACGGAGGAAGTTAGAAAACACATTGACCAGGGCTGGTTTGACTGGCTCTTTAATTGGTTACCTGATTTGTATCTGTTACGTCAAATATTAGGAGGTATTCTGATTACCATCGCTGTTTTGATTTCTATCTGTTGCTTTATTCAGTGTATTCCTTCACTACTTCAATTTTGCACATTTGGTACTAGACATAGATCAGTTAGCTTTGTTTCATATTATTCTTCCACAGATGTTAGTTCTGTTTAATGAATGTATAATAGACTGAAGTCAAGGGTGAAATGTACTGCTCGATTTTCCTGGCCCTATTGTGTTGACGGGTGATTAGGGTGACTTCAGTCTCTTACCATTCAAGCCTAAGGGTTAGAGTAGTGAATGAAGTCTATTTACTAGGTACTTCGACATGATCCTGTGTTCTTCCCCATAGATTAGGGCTTGCACACATATCCTAGGGGATAGATTCGTTAGTATTAGGGATAACCTGCCCTGTAGTGAGGGTATTTCATGGAGCCGTGCTGAATTCAGGCCTGGTAGGCCTCAAACGGGAGAGACTCCATCTTTCTTTCTGCTCCGGCAGCTTGAGATGGTTCTAGGTTAAAGGGGATGTTTTAGTTATGAGGTGTTATTCGCTTGGAGAGAACCGGTTCAGACCGGCCCTTATCGAAGGATTGTATTTTTCTTCATGCCGAAGACACTACATCAGGCCGGCCGGCTGGGAAAGTGTCCTTGGTACGGGGAGGTACGAGAATTTGGTGGGCGGCAGGTTACGGGCCGGAATTTTCCATGAGGAAATGCACCTCTATATTAGTGAAAGTCTGAGGCAGTTACGTGGCACTTACTTCAGTCCGTAGGCGGCATCTAGCCGTTAGCAGTAAAGCTACTACTTATTCCAGGGAAGACAGATGACAAACTTGAAGGCGGAGAAAAACCGAGAGACAGATACTCTTCTAGCAGAATTGCCAGAGAGGAGAGAGTAGCCGATGAGGAAGAGGTCCCAGTGACTCGGAGAAGGGAGCCGTGACTACGGAGGTGTGACCTCCAGGCGAGCCGAGGCACAGACGAGAAGGGAACCTAGATGACCATTGAGTGCAGGCTACACACGACTAAGGTGATGTCGACCCCTTTCTTATTAGAGTGTACAACCTAATCTTTCACTTTTCTTTGCAGGTTATGTGTTACACAGTAATGTTATGTGATTGCGTATATAATGAATAATAAAGTATCCAGTTTGTAGTGAATCAACATGTGCTGCGTGTTCTTGTATAAGAGGGTAGCCTATTCTTCTAGTCAGCTGTGACTTGACATGAACAGATATTAACCCTGATCAGGTAAGTGGTAACTGAATAAGGGAGAGAGGAGCCCCTCGAACCAGAGAACAGGTTGTGCTCAAACTGGCAGTTCTTGTGTGATCTGATAAATAGTAAAACTGATTCCCCTGTTGTATGTTATGGTAATCATAGGATGAACTCGTGCTGAGGCTGCCGTCTGGGTAGGAAGTCCTGGGTCCGTCTGGGACCGCGAGGGTAAGGCTGCCGTCTGGGTAGGAAGTCCTGGGTCCGTCTGGGACCGCGAGGCTGAGGCTGCCGTCTGGGTAGGAAGTCCTGGGTCCGTCTGGGACCGCGAGGCTAAGGCTGCCGTCTGGGTAGGAAGTCCTGGGTCCGTCTGGGACCGCGAGGCTAAGGCTGCCGTCTGGGTAGGAAGTCCTGGGTCCGTCTGGGACCGCGAGGCTAAGGCTGCCGTCTGGGTAGGAAGTCCTGGGTCCGTCTGGGACCGCGAGGCTGAGGCTGCCGTCTGGGTAGGAAGTCCTGGGTCCGTCTGGGACCGCGAGGCTAAGGCTGCCGTCTGGGTAGGAAGTCCTGGGTCCGTCTGGGACCGCGAGGCTAAGGCTGCCGTCTGGGTAGGAAGTCCTGGGTCCCTCTGGGACCGCGAGGCTAAGGCTGCCGTCTGGGTAGGAAGTCCTGGGTCCGTCTGGGATCGCGAGGCCGCCACTTGTATTATAAGAGGTCTAGATACATATGTATATGTGTATATATATATTCACTGAAAAAACCATGGGTTTCACACACGTTATAGTTAGGAATTAGCATTTAAAAAACCTTTGAAATTCAGTGAAAAAACCATAGGTTTCACACACGTTATAGTTAGGAATTAGCATTTAAAAAACCTTAGAAATTCAGTGAAAAAACCATAGGTTTCACACATGTTATAGTTAGCTTGACATTTTACTCGTAAAAAACCAATGAAATTGCCCCGTTATAGTTAGTTCAGCTAACTATAACTCGCGCGCCCGCAATGCACTGCTGATGACGTCACATATTACATCACTCATGACATGGTCAGTGACATCACTCATGACATCACTGATGACATCTCAAATGACATCACTGATGACATCACTGATGACATCATCCTTGTGATAGAGTGGCAGACCTCCTCTTCCCCTAATATAACCTTTGACACACACATTCAAAAATAGAAACTACAATGTTCAAAACAATGGACATACCAATACCAGTTAAAACAACCTTTTCAGTAATTCTAAGATCCACATACACATCCACTCATTCACCAACAGTCCAATTCAGTCACTCATACATGTACTCACTCATCATATGTACTCATACACCTATACATCCTGTTACACAATGCCACTCATCCATAGAGTTACTCACACACATAGTCACTCATGCTAACAAAGAATCAAACATACATTTACTTGCATATACAGTTATACACACACCACCACACTTACTTCTACGGAAACTTACACATACTTAGTCTTTTAAACAATCACTTATAGAAACACATACTTATTCATACAGGAACTCTTTCAATCTCTCACTCTCACATATACTCACATATATACACCAATAGTCACATATACTAGTTTAAAACATATGTAGTTACTCATAAAGACAATATTGAGACAGTCATTCACTCACTAACACACCCATACACACACTCATCCACCCATACAGTCCTGCACACATGCTGTGTTCAACCCATACAAACAGTGAGTCACTCATTCATGCACCTATGCACTACGTAATACCCCCCACCGAACCATGCAGACACTCAGACTGATACTCAAAAAACCAACTAATAACCTATATAGACACCCATGTAGCTACTCACCAACCCATGCAGCCACTTATACACAAAGTGAGAGACTGATACAGATATTTACATATTTAAACATTACTCACTAAGCCATGTATTCACTATGATACACTTAATCAGTCAGTTACACAATCAATTTTTCAAAAACAAATCATCCATTTAGACACTTATATACCCATTTATACTTCCATCGACCTTGAGATATACATATATAAAACATATTTAATTTTCAGAAAAACACACATTCACTGGATGATGTCATCAGTGATGTCATTTGAGATGTCATCAGTGATGTCATGAGTGATGTCACTGACCATGTCATGAGTGATGTAATATGTGACGTCATCAGCAGTGCATTGCGGGGGCGCGCGAGTTATAGTTAGCTGAACTAACTATAACGGGGCAATTTCAATGGTTTTTTACGTGTAAAATGTCAAGCTAACTATAACATGTGTGAAACCTATGGTTTTTTCACTGAATTTCTAAGGTTTTTTAAATGCTAATTCCTAACTATAACGTGTGTGAAACCTATGGTTTTTTCACTGAATTTCAAAGGTTTTTTAAATGCTAATTCCTAACTATAACGTGTGTGAAACCCATGGTTTTTTCAGTGAATTTGCAAGGTTTTTTAAATGCTAATTTTTTTTTTATTCTTCAATTTTTTCAAACATATTTTTAATTTAATTTTCTTACCTTTTATAAAGACTATGCTTTAATTTTTAAAATCCTTAAATATTTTTTTTTAATATATTTTTTAAAATAAACATGTAAAATTTATTTCCAGTTCTTTTTTTTTTTTTTTTTTTTTTTTTAGTACGCGTACCGTAAGCTCACGGTAAGCGTACGGTTTACGCAACGTCCGTAATCTATCTACGCTGCTTGCGTATAGTTACGCACTTTGCGTAGCCGCGCGTACTGCGCGTGGGACACGTGCGCGCTTACGCCACACGCGCACGTTACGCGGAAGTGCCGGGGAGTGACTGTTATGCGCATGCGCGCAAGCGCGTGTCTTTTTTACGCGCACGCGTACTTTTTGCCGTAAGCGTACCGTAAGCGTACCGTAAGCGTACGGTAGGTCATGTGATCTTGAAACACAACTTTTGATTGGTTGAAACTACTTTCAGTTCTAGAACTCTCCTACACCACACCCATTCCCCTCATTTCTGCTTGTGATCCCTTGGGAGAAGGAGCTGGTTTGTCTTTGGGATACGATGGCAGAACAGCAGAGCTCTTCTGAGAGTGAGGCTAGCACTAGCAGCACTGTCTTGAGGCAGAGATCGAGGAAACAAAAGCCTTCTTATGTTTGGGATTATTTTACTTTTCCAGAAGGCCAGCAAAAGGTGAATGCACCCTTAGTTACTTGCAAGCTGTGTCAGCGTGTACTTTCTAGAGGTAATCCTAACAGGAAGTATTCCTTTGGGAATCACACCATGAAGAGACACCTCCAGGATGTACACAGAAGGACACATGGTCATCTTTTTGGAGGTAACTCTTCAGAAAGACGAGCCAGTACATCCACAGCAGCTCAGCCTGGACCATCACCTGCAGGGCTTACTCCTTCTTCTGCAGGTCAGGTGAGCCCTTCATCTGTGGGGGGAGAATCTCCTTTTGCTGGCCCTCTGGAAATGAACCCTCGATTTCGGAAGGTTGATATTCATTGCACATTTTGTAAAGATCTAATTTGCCATAGGGAGACCAGTGTTTCCCTAGTGAACAACAAAATAGATCAGCACATTTGTCGCTTTGAATAATTTTCCCATGCTTCCTTTCCTCTGTCCCTGCATGAACACAACGGTTCTTTTAAGAGCCAACCTTATCTTTCATCTTTTTTTTACATATGTTTTTAAAAACTTTTTTTTATTTTTTTTTTACCGTACGCGTATGGTGCGCGTACTTTTTTTTATTTTTTAAAAAAACCACTAAAAATCATTTATCACATTACATTGTCCTTGAGAGACTACAATTATTATTATTGACTTACCATACTCACTGAAAAAATATTTATTCATTTCTTTTTAAAATAAATAGTTTTAAAAATGTTTGTAGTTTTCGAAAATTTTCTATATCTATCTGGAAAAAAAGAAAAAAGTATTAATATTTTTTAAACATTTTATAATACAGTACACATATTTACATTTTTTACCCAAAAATCTTTTTGCCTTATTTTTGCTGTTTTCAGAATATATTGCATTTCACTATAAATTGTGAAAGCAATTGCATTCATCATTTTACAGCGGGCAAAAAAAAATACCAATCACAAAGATTGTATTAAAAAAGCCCTGATTCTTTTTTTAATTAAACTTAACATTATAGAAATGCATAATATTGTAAAAAAATATCATCTAATACCAATACTTATTTCTTTAAAATACCGTCTGATATGTTTGTTTCAGAACTATAATCACAATATTATATCTCAAATAACTCCAAAATACATCTGATTTCATTTCCTTTAGGCCAAATAGTAATTTTAATTTTTTTTTTGGAATAAATTTCCAACGGAAATCCAATAAAATTCTAAAGTTTAATTTGTCCAGATCTCACCGATTCTCTGTAACATTTTGGTTCACGAAAATTTTTTGAATAATTTATTTAGTCCACAATAGAATTGGTTACTTTTCCACATGGCCAAATAGTAATTTTTTAAATCATTTTTGAAAAAATTTCCAATGGCAGTCCAATAACATTCCAAAATTTAAAATGTGCAGAAGTTACCGATAATCTCTAAATTATTGGTTTTTCAAAATTGCATTAAAAATTAAAAAAGTCCACATTACAATTGGTTATCTTTCCATTAGGCCAAATGATAATTTTAAAAATCTTTTTTTTACAAAATTGCAATGGTAATCCAGTAAAATGGTAAAATTATTTTGTCCAGATCTTGCCAAGTCTCTCTAAAATTTAGGTTTCAGGAAGATTAGATAGGAATTTGCTAAATCAAAAGGCAAACGTTGTTTGAAAATCAATTGGGAATCATTACACAGTGTCCAGCCTTTTTCACATTTTAGATAAACTGTGTAATGTCCAGAAGTAACAGTAGGTCCATCATGGAAAATTATTGCAACAGTTACAAAAGTTTTTCCTGAAATTGATAATTGCTGTCCTGTAAACTTCTTTATTAAAGTATCCAATTTTGAACCATCAGCTCTACATCGTTGCATCATTAAAATTACATACTGTCCGTATTCCTTTAAAATTAATGTTGAAAACATGTCAGAATTACACTCACCACATTTCATGCTATGATTAGCATCTTTAACTAATTTTGCAAAAGTGACTGTTTTACTCTCTGGCAATGTCAAATAAATAAACCTTTCATTATCAACAATAGAGCCACATATATTATAACAATTATCACAACTATGTTCCCATTTATAAGAGAGACCACAAAAAATGTCAATGGGAACTCCTTCTTCTTCCACTACCTGAAGAAAATACATCAAAAATTCATGTGCATCTTGCTGTTCATTTTGAGAAAACTGTGTTCGTCCTGAACATACATCTAAAAGTTTTCTAATGTCAGTAGCACTTTCTATTTGAGTTTTATCTTTACTCAACTTTTGAAAAAGGAGACTCAGCTCTGAACAGAATCTTTTTCCCTGATTTACTATTATCTGCTCTTGCAAACTTTCCAGATAAAATGCAACATTCAGCACTACATTTGCGTAGCAGTTGACACCAGAGCTATTTTCAAAATGACATCCTACAACCTGTTCTTCATTTTCCTTTTTCTTTTTGCTTGCAATTACATCACTCCTCTTTTTTTTCCTCTTCTCTACATCTTCACTACAGATATTCTCATTTTTTCTTTTACGAGAAACTACACGTTTCTCCAACACAGGATACTGACCTAAATGAGGAGCATAGCTTCTTCTTAATCTATTATACTCCTTTACACAATTTGTATCAGCACTAACTTTTGATTCTTCAAAGTCTATCATGAATAAACCTGATAATGTTTTGACTCGTGACAAAGCAACATATGCCATACCTTCTTTGAACACAGTTGAACCAATGTTCACAAATGCACAATCTACAGTCAATCCTTGAGACTTGTGAATAGTTACAGCATATGCTAGAGAAAACGGAAACTGCTTCCTACGTACATATAAGTCTTTCACAAGCATAAAACGAACTGTACAACGACAAATATCTTTAACTTCATCTATCTGATCAAATTTTATTTTTAAACATTCAATTCCTTCTTTTTTCTGATAATTAATAAAACCCACAACTCTTCCCATCGCTCCATTAACTAAACCTTTCTCAACATCCAAATTTCTCCTTAAAAACACTCTACAGTTCATGCAAACATATAGATTTTTTTCTAATCCAGCTGTTTTGGAGATGTTCTTCTCTAGTGAGTCCAATTTATTTTTCAGTTTGCCTGTTACTGTGACAGTAATTCTTCCATCCTCAATTTTGTCCACTGCTTCCAATTTCCTGATCTCTTCCTTTTCCAATTTCAAAAGCTCCTCATTGAATATTGAGCATTCACGTAGAGTAGGCATTAAGCAGATGACACTTTTGTTTTCTGCAATGTTCTTGTATATCTTCTCTGCAACTATTTCTTCCTTTGGAAATAAATTATGTAGCAGCCGAGTCTGTAATGCTTTTTTGCCAGCTTCTGTGAGTAGTCCAATCCTGATATCTTTCAGAATACTTCCATATTCTTCATCGTTTGCTTGCCTCATATTAGTTGTAAGTTCCTTGTACTCAAAGAAGGACCAAATATTTGTATTACCGATGCTTCCCAATGACTTCTTCGTGTCTTCATGTGTCACAGTATTAAACACTGGTTGTCCTTTAACTGGAGTAAGTTGCAAAAGATCTCCAAAAACTATGACGTGTTTTCCACTAAATAACACGTCATAGTCTGTCTTCAAAATTTGCTGCATTCTTAAATGCACAAAGGCAAGCATTAAGTTTGATACCATGCTCACCTCATCAATAATGAGAACTTGCATCTTCTTCAATACTCGTGAAACTTCCAAGGATGCTTCTCCAGTTAGCTTGTTGAATTGTATTTTGTTCTCATGCTCCACTGGTAACATTAGCAAACGATGTAAGGTGATTCCTTTTATGTTATATGCTGCTAACCCAGTTGGAGCAGTAACCACACAAGACAACGTAGAATCCGTTTTTTGCTTTAGGTAGCTTCTGATGACTTTAATTAGGAAACTTTTTCCAGTGCCAGCTTGTCCGCTTACATACATCCTGATTGGATGAAATGATGTGCATGAGCACTCTTTTTTTACATGTAGAAATCCGTGATCAATTTTGTTTTTGATCTCTTCATAAATTTGTTGCTGCTCTTGATTCAGTTGTCTTTCCAAATTTTCTAAGTCTATAAATTCTTCTTGAGCTTGATTCATAGCTGTTTCCACTTCATTCATGGCTATTGATGCTTCATTTTCAACGATTGGTTGTCCTAGGGGATCTTGACTGTGTGTTCCTGAACTTTGGCTGTCCTGAGAACTGTCTCTAGCTATTTCTGCTGCAATTGTAGTTTCCTGTTCAATTTCTTCATTTAACATTTGCAGATAAGTTGTGAATGTATTGCATTGTATGCTGTCTTTGCAAGCATTAAATGAATCCTCATAGCTTTGAAATTCTCCCAGTAGTTCATCCTCTGTACGCCATGGTTTAAACAACTGTAAAACAGCCAAGTAGTAAAATTCTTTCTTGTCGGTAGTGTCGCAACTCAGCTTCCGGTGATTTATCAAACTTCCTTTGGTTTGCTTCACCAAACATCCTTCTTCACCAACAACTTTATATTTTCCATTATTAATGTCTTCTGCAGCTTTCCGTGAATAAATGTAGTTCTGCAACACTTCATAGAGACACATGTTCTCCAGATGATGACTTCTCTTGGGATAATATGTGTCCAACATGTTTGTTTTCAATATATCTGTACTTTCTGGGTCATTCTCGGCCAAATATTCAATTTCTCCAACAGATTTCAGTACCCGATTTCTCATTGCTGCAAGGCCTAAACTTGCCCAAATTATTCTTCTTGACTTTGAGTAGACACTTGCAGAAGATAACCTATCTGAACATTCGTAGGATCCAATTTCTCGATGCGATAACATCTTCAAACTGAAACTGTACAGCTTCTTACTAACAGTCTTCTCGTGAGAAATCTCTTCCCACATTTCCTTCAATTCTGTTTTTTCTGATTTCGTAATGTAAGACGTTACATATCGTGCAACAGCAATGGAATTGTCAGCTACATACTGTATATCCATGTTAGCGTTCCACATGGATAAAATGACTGGGTTGTAGTCATTTATATTTTTTGATTCTTCTTTTCTTTTAAGGTTGTAGGTATTCTTAGGTGATTTTCTTGTGATAGTATGTCTCACAGCTGACATAAAACTGTTTACTCTTCCATTTGAAAGAACAGGTCTAGGAAATCCAAATCGACATTTAGTGTAGTATTTTTCTTTGCTCTTGTATTTCCGTCGACAGTATTTTCCACACCGATGACTTTGGAAACGTAAAACTTGCTCCTTTAACTTGTTCTCTTCTGTGCTTTTTGGTATACCACATGTTGCATATTCTTCAATGTAAGATAACACTGCTTCATCAGTATCTGTTCCAAACTTTGGGGCATCCTTGATCCACAACAGCATATGAATATGAGGAGCACCTCTTGCCTGGTACTCTTTTCTCCAAAAGAAATCCACTACTTCTCCAAGGGGTGGATTTTTTTTATTGCAGATGAAGGACATCATAGCCTCAAATCTATGATTGAAATATCTGCAAACATTAACCGGATCCAATGAGCACAGTTCTCCTGCTGTCTTGTATTCGATGTTTTTAATGTTTGAATTGGCCTCTCGTAGAAAATCCAGTAAATCATCCCAAGCGTACTCGGCACAGCTTAGGGTAAGGAACCATGTTGGTGTTCCTAAATTGCGTAACATGCATTTTAGTTCACCATGGCGTCGGTACCAATATTCATTTGTCCCACGCTGACAAGCCATCAGATTGATCAGTTGTGTTTCCAAATGATCATCTCGGTGCTGCACTTTCTCCATAAAATCCTTAGCAGACACATTTTGTAAATGTACTCCACTTTTTAAAATGTGATTTACTGCATAAGACAGTGCAGACAAGTCGCTTTCAAATAAAAGATGGAACAAATAAGGAATACTTTGTCGAAATCTGGGATCTTCAGCATATAGTCTTGTAGTCCGATACTCTGAAGCTGGAATCTGTTCTGGACGTTCATCGTATCGTCCTCCTTTTCCCGTAGGAAACAGCTGGGGAAAACATCGAGCTTCCAAGCTCTCCTCCCATACACTCACGGGAGTTCCTTTTGCTTTCTTCATCTGAAAGAGATCAATATTGTCTCCCATAACTTCTTTCGAATGAAGAGGATGTATGCTAAAATGTTCATAAATTTCTTCTTCCTTTGTCTTGTCCACTTTTTCTATTTGTCCAGTTGGTGTTTCTGTGTCTTCTTGAAAATCTTCGTCTTCTTCTTCTTCTTCTATATAAATTGATTCATACCATTTGTTATTTTTTTTCAAATACAAATTTGCTCTTTGTACTTTCCGCACATCTACCAGCTCCTGCCAAATCTTCTTATTCTTTGTAGGTACACCATTAACCAGAATAATTAATGGTTCAGTTTCCAAAGTATCCGCATCAATAGTTTCCATATTTTTTTTCAAATCCAAGGGCAAATACACCACTCTACCTTTTAAACCTCTCAGTAAATCTGAAGGAGGTAATTTACCAGTTTTGGGCTCCATACGTACTATGGTCTGGAACGGATGAACACATTGAATGAGTATAGACTCATATGTATTTAATTCAGAAAGTTCAGCAGGAATAGCATCCAATTCTAAATTATTATGTACAGCTCTGGTCGGCATTCTATTTTCCTCTAACTTGTTGTAACAGTATTTACAAATACGCTGATCTTCACCCAATTCAAAACAATTTTCAAGAAATATATATGTGGCAAAATCCATCCACTTATAATTATCTTCATTTTCACTCTTTCTGTAGAGATCAACATTCCTAGTTTGTTTTCTATAATGAGTTCTGCGGCAACAAATACAAGTAACATTTGGTCTTTCATTAGAGACTATTGCAAATTTTGTTATGTGATCATTAAATGTCTTACTTACAGAAGGTTCTACATTCTCTTCCACTTCTTCCTCATTTACTGTGTCCTTCTCTGCACTGTTTTGTTCAGGACCAAAGTAACAAAACTGAATTTCATCAACAACCTTCTCTACATCTGATACCGTTCCTCGGAACAGAGCCCTATTCAATTCATTTAACTTTATTGCTGGACTTTTGACAAAATACAACCGTCTCACAAACTTTCTCATTTCAGTATGATGAACAGCCAGCATCCTAAAATGATGGAAAACACTATTGCACACTTTTCTAGATAGACAAGCCAGAGAATGACCCTGCAAACCAGTATTCTCTCTCACTCTGCATGGATCCAGACTTTGAAGCACCTTAATCTTCTGTTTTACACTTTTTTTACTATATTCTCTTTGAAACTCTCGAAATCTGTCAATAGATTCCTGACGCACAGTGCAAATACTACTACAATTCCAAGTGTACACTGGGGCTTTAGGACGTCTCCCCATTGCCTCATCTGCCATCACTTGTACCTCATCTCTTGGAACCATTATCTCCTTCTCCATTATGCAACCATTTTTTACTTCGTATGAACGACCTCTGGTGTCAACTGCATGCAGCAAACTATTACTTTGAAAATAGCTCTCTTCATTAAAAAAAGGTTCACTACTTGAACTATGCATCCACTTTCCTAAAAACACTTTACAAAAGTTTGTTCTGTTCACTACTCTTTTGCTTTTGCTTTGTGATTTCAGTACATTAACCATTTGATCTAATGTACGCATCCTATTCAAAATTAATATGAATAGTTTCCTTTTTAATTCTAATGCTTTTGCTGCAATGGCTTCAATTTCTTTTTTTCTCTTGTAATATTTTGCCTTTTGCTTATATTTCTTCACATCCTTTATCAAATTGGACATAACTCTTCTCTGAAACATTTTTCTACGTATCTCTTTAAACGCTGTTTTTCTGTTTATGTAAAACTTTTCAGTTGCAGAAGGTATATTTGCATTAACTAAATTCTCAATTTTTTGCTGTTCTCTTCGTTTTGTTACATTCTTCCCAGGACAGACATTTTGTACATTTTTCTTTGTTTTGAATATTTTTTTAAGAAATTGTTTTTTCTGCTTACCAGAAGATTTTTTCTTTTTCCCAACATGAGCATCTTCTACTAACTTTGGTCCTCCAGTTGTCTTCAAATATAGTTTTTTTTTTAGCGTTTTTTGAACTCGAGATTTTGTAGGCATCTTAAATTTTGTTCACTGTTCTTCAGCAATACCTGAAAAAAACTAAAAAAAAATCCTTTATTGTATTTAAATATATTACTACATTTCTTTTCACAATAGTCACAAAACAAAATTTCTTTGCCAATTTGAATGCACACAAACTGCTCTTTATTTTGGGCAAGTGAAAATCTCTTTTACAAACTGTCACATTATGAAACCACTTTTCAGATTTTTTAAAAAGCCCATGTCCAGAGTGCTACACTCCAGCAAGGGCAACCAGCCTTAGTGAAGCTCAATGTATTTGCATTACAGACTGAAACCTGAAAACCCCACTCGCTTCTAAATACTGTGCATGACTATACACGGCAAGCACATGGGTGTGTGCTAAGACTCTGCTTCTTCCCCCAAAAATTCACTCCCCCTTTCCATCTAATGCAACTGTGAAATCACCAGAGCAAGACGCAATAAATCTCTGCCTATAATTCCTCTATGCACACAGAGTCATGTTTTCACATTAGTCCCAAAACGAAATTTCTTTGCCATTTTTAAAGCACACTTACTGCTCTTTTTTTTTTCGGGGCAAGTGAAAATCACTTTTACAGACTGACACATTATGAAACCTTTTTTTTTAATTTATTTAATTGCACTTGTCCAAGCTGTTTTTTTCAGACCACCACCATGTGTATTCGCGGTGACTGCCTACACTCCAGCAAGGGCAACCAGCCTTAGTGATGCTGAATGTATTTGCATTACAGACTTAAACCTGAAAACCCCACTCGCTTGTAAATACTGTGCATGACTATACATGGCAAGCACATGGGTGTGTGCTAAGACTCTGCTTCTTCCCCCAAAAATTCGCTCCCCCTTTCCATCTAATGCAACTGTGAAATCACCAGAGCAAGACGCAATAAATCTCTGCCTATAATTCCTCTATGCACACAGAGTCATTTTTTCACATTAGTCCCAAAACGAAATTTCTTTGCCATTTTGAAAGCACACTTACTGCTCTTTTTTTTTCGGGCCAAGTGAAAATCACTTTTTACAATTGGAAATCACTTTTACAGACTGACACATTATAAAACCACTTTTTTTGATTTATTTAAATGCACATGTCCAAGCTGTTTTTTCAGACCACCACCATGTGTATTCTCTGTGACTGCCTACACTCCAGCAAGGGCAACCAGCCTTAGTGATGCTGAATGTATTTGCATTACAGACTTAAACCTGAAAACCCCACTCGCTTCTAAATACTGTGCATGACTATACATGGCAAGCACATAGGTGTGTGCTAAGGCTCTGCTTCTTCCCCCAAAAATTCGCTCCCCCTTTCCATCTAATGCAACTGTGAAATCACCAGAGCAAGACGCAATAAATCTCTGCCTATAATTCCTCTATGCACACAGAGTCATGTTTTCACATTAGTCCCAAAACGAAATTTCTTTGCCATTTTTAAAGCACACTTACTGCTCTTTTTTTTTCGGGCCAAGTGAAAATCACTTTTTACAATTGGAAATCACTTTTACAGACTGACACATTATGAAACCACTTTTTTTGATTTATTTAAATGCACATGTCCAAGCTGTTTTTTCAGACCACCACCATGTGTATTCTCTGTGACTGCCTACACTCCAGCAAGGGCAACCAGCCTTAGTGATGCTGAATGTATTTGCATTACAGACTTAAACCTGAAAACCCCACTCGCTTCTAAATACTGTGCATGACTATACATGGCAAGCACATGGGTGTGTGCTAAGACTCTGCTTCTTCCCCCAAAAATTCGCTCCCCCTTTCCATCTAATGCAACTGTGAAATCACCAGAGCAAGACGCAATAAATCTCTGCCTATAATTCCTCTATGCACACAGAGTCATGTTTTCACATTAGTCCCAAAACGAAATTTCTTTGCCATTTTTAAAGCACACTTACTGCTCTTTTTTTTTTCGGGGCAAGTGAAAATCACTTTTACAGACTGACACATTATGAAACCTTTTTTTTTAATTTATTTAATTGCACATGTCCAAGCTGTTTTTTCAGACCACCACCATGTGTATTCTCTGTGACTGCCTACACTCCAGCAAGGGCAACCAGCCTTAGTGATGCTGAATGTATTTGCATTACAGACTTAAACCTGAAAACCCCACTCGCTTCTAAATACTGTGCATGACTATACATGGCAAGCACATGGGTGTGTGCTAAGACTCTGCTTCTTCCCCCAAAAATTCGCCCCCCTTTCCATCTAATGCAACTGTGAAATCACCAGAGCAAGACGCAATAAATCTCTGCCTATAATTCCTCTATGCACACAGAGTCATGTTTTCACATTAGTCCCAAAACGAAATTTCTTTGCCAATTTGAAAGCACACTTACTGCTCTTTTTTTTTTCGGGGCAAGTGTAAATCACTTTTACAGACTGACACATTATGAAACCACCATGTGTAACTACAACAAAAACAATTCCCATTTCTATTATTCATTTCTTAAGTTACCACATACATCCCCTCTCAAACTGTAAACTCACCTTTAAAATTAGTTAGTTGTGAAAGAAATGTGACACTCAAACAGCAGATTATCAGAGCCAGGATCTCTGTTGTGTTCACCTCTCTCCTCTCAGCAGAACCAGATAATGGCAAACTTTCCCTCTATTTTTCCACACATATACATGTAAGTTTCAAATCTCAGTGCTTCCCCCTTTTTTTCAAATGTAATCACACATTTCTATTGGTTGAAAACCAACCCTTTTCCAAAAGTACCCTTCCCCCAACTTGACTTCTGCCTAGTACCCTTCCCCCAACTTGACTTCTGCCTGCTACCATAGCAACAGCTCATGGAACACTGCTGTGTAGAGTTAGGTCAGAAGTTCGACACACAATGTTTCAATTCCACAGAGCAAGAGTGCTTGACTTTTCAAACCTTACAGCAAATCCATAGTACTGTTCTTTGGTTACACATTTTTTTGTACCAATACAAAACATGCTTCTATTAATTTACACATACAGCCTAGTTTTTATTCTAGAATGGTATGAAACAGCCAATCAGTTCTTTTTGTTTTGAAAAAAATATGTATGCCTCCATTTCCAAACTGTCTTTCTTTTCATATTGCCATTCTACTGAAAGACACCTCCTGAGTGCATCCAGTTCTCCTTTGAAGATGTTCACAGTGTGGATTGTAGGGCACAGCTATGTCTTCTGGAGTGAAAAGTTTGCAGAGAAAACAGGTATGGTGAGAGACCTTGCTTTGCCAAATGTAGACATTAAATGGATTGGTCAGAGAGGGTTAAAGTGGCACCAATTGATGCCATTGGTGAAATCCTTCATTCAAATCCAACACCCTGACCTCATAATAGTGCACTGTGGTGGCAATGACCTAGGCACTTTGACTGGGGTAGGTCTGGAAATGCTTATGAAGGACACCTTTGCACAACTGTTTACACTTTTCCCTAAAACTGCCTTTGTGTTTTCCAACATATGCCAAAGGCAAAAATGGAACTGGTCCAATCATTTCTGTCCGCAGATTGACAAAGCAAGAAAGCACGTCAACAAATCTGTTTCTGCTTTCCTCCGTGACTATGGTATGGGTGCCATTTACCACAACAACTTGCGTTATGACATGCAAGACATTTATAGAGGAGATGGTGTGCACTTCAATGATGAAGGGAACAGAGTCTTCCTCTTGAACCTTAGACTCTGCATCGGTACTTACTTGTAGGTACCACTAAAAAAATGACTTCATAAACACAACAGCTCTTTTTAGAGCTCCCTAATTTCTAAACTCTTAAATCTGCTTTTCATTTATTTATTTTTATTTTTTTTACCGTACGCTTACCGTAAGCTTACGGTACGCGTACCCCGTGATTTTTTTTAAAATCAATAAATGTTTTTTTTGTACTTTTCTGTCCTTCTTTGACCCCCTTACAAATGTTAGGGGGTCTGTAACTCTCCTCATTGCCCCCTTTCCTTGTTTTCTCTGTTTTTTTTCTGAGTGAAACACACAAAATGGCGGCCGCCGCTTCCTGGTTTCGGCCGATTCGAATGTTTACTAAGATCTATGGGCCAATCAGAATCTCCTTCGCGCACGCCATGTTTCTTCCGTACGCTTACCGTAAGCTTACCGTACGCGTACCCCGTGATTTTTTTTAAAAATCAATAAATGTTTGTTTTGTACTTTACAGTCCTTCTTTGACCCCCTCACAAATGTAAGGGGGTCTGTAACTCTCCTCATTGCCCCCTTTTCTTGTTTTCACTCTTTTTTTTTCAGAGTGAAACACAGAAAATGGCGGCCGCCGCTTCCTGGTTTCGGCCGATTCGAATGTTTACTAAGATCTAAGAGCCAATCAGAATCGCGCTCGCGCACGCCACCGTACGCTTACCGTAAGCGTACGGTAAGCGTACCGTAAGCGGGCTCAGATATATATATTGATTTAAAGGCTATTTTCTCAGAATCTACTGAACAGATTTACACCAAACCTACAAAAGGCACTTCCTTGACCTAGGGACTACCTCTCTGCCAAATTTTGAGTAATTCTGTTCAGCCGTTCGGGCTGTAGCTCGTTCTAAAGGTCCTATGGAAAAATGCATGGGAAAAACGCGTTTTGGGACCCCCCTTTTATCTCAGCCCCCGCTTGACGGATCCCCCCGAGACTTTCAGGGTAGGAGCGGAGCGTAGCGCCCCACCTATTTTGAGAAATTCGCGAGGATTCGTCGACCGGCGCCAAAGTTATTCAAAATAGAATGTTGAGGTTTTCCTATGGAAACGTGGTCCTAACTATAACTACCTACTGGCGACCGCCAGTAGGTAATATATATATATATATGTGTGTATATATATATATATATATATAGTAGGAATTCCCTGTCCTTAGGTGATATATGTATATATATATATATATCGGTGGTTACTTGTTGTGAATAGGCCCTAGGGAGAGGGTAACGTTCTGGCTGGGTTAGAGAGGCTCTGATGAGCGGGTTCTATCTGATCCGAAAACCCAAGCAGAACAATCACCCATCTCTCAAGACCGAAAGGAATATATTTACTGTGTAGCCAACCCTGATCGGCTGAAAGAGTACCCGCGATTGGACATCATAATTGGTGCTCACCCCACCAAGTTCGTGCTAGACAGTGGGGCATCACTAAACTACTTGCCCGTAACGGAATACCAACAAATGAAATCACCTCCCAAGCTGGATAACGCACATGTACGAGTATACACGTGGATGTCCAAAAAGCCACTAACGTGTCTTGGGAAATTCGCAACCGAAGTGTCGTACCAAGATCGCACAATATCAGCCTACATCCATGTCATCGAGGGGCCTGAGGCCGACTGCCTCCTGAGCCTGGCCACCGCAGAACGACTGAAACTGGTTGACATCTTATACCGAGTGGCTGACAAACCAGCTATCATCCAAAAGTTCCCCAAGCTCTTTCAAGGCCTGGGAAAAATGAAGGACTGCCAAATAAGACTGCACATAAACGAACAAGTCACACCGGTAGCACAGCATCACCGGAAAATGCCGTTTCACCTGCAAGAAGCCGTGGAGAAGGAGCTCCAAGATCTACTGGAAGCAGATATCATAGAAAGAACAGATGGACCAACCCCATGGGTTTCCCGGTGGTGGTAGTCCCGAAGAAAGGGGAAACCAGCCGAGTCAGCGTATGTGTGGATATGAGGGCGCCCAACATGGCGATAGAGAGAGAGAGACATCCAGGCCCTCACATGAGTGACATGATCACTTCACTCAACGGAGCCAAGATATTTTCAAAACTAGACCTCAACAAAGGATACCACCAGCTACAATTGCATGAAAGGTCAAGATATATCACGACATTCTCGACACACCTCGGGCTATTCAGGTATAAAAGACTACGTTTCGGAGTGTCATCAGCAGCGGAAATATTCCAAGAGGCAATCAGGAGAACAATACATCACATTCCACATGTCCTAAACTACAGCGATGACATCCTCGTATATGGCGCAACGACTTAAAAACACGACAAAGCACTAGATCAGGTCTGTCATGCACTCATGGAAGCCAACCTCACACTCAACAAAGACAAGTGTGAGTTTCACAAACCAACGCTAAAATTTTTCGGCCACATATTCTCTGGAAGTGGCATGAAACCAGACCCAGAAAAGGTAGCAGCGCTAAACGACACACCAAGCCCAGATGACGTGGGCGATGTACGATCATTCCTAGGCATGGCCAGCTACTGTTCCAGATATATACCTGACTAAGCCACGTTAAGTTACCCTCTGAGGATGCTCACCAAGCAAGGACAACCTTTTCAGTGGTCCACCCAATGTGAAGGGGCGTTCAGAGAGATCAAAAGAACTGTAGAGTCGGCCAAAAATTTGGCTTACTTCAATCCGAAAAAGAAAACAGAGATAACAGTGGACGCCAGCCCCGTAGGACTAGGAGCCATCCTAGCACAAAATGAGAGAGAAGAAGATCAGCGACACATAGTAGCGTACGCCAGCAGAAGTCTAACAGACACGGAGAGAGCGTATTCATAGCCAGAAAAAGAAAGCCTGGCCGTTGTCTGGGCGTGTTAACACTTCCACATCTTCATCTTTGGGAAACACTTTACACTAGTGACTAACCATCAAGCCTTGACCACAATTTTTGGAAACCCGCGAGCAAAGATGCCACCAAGAATAGAGCGATGGGGCCTCCGGCTCCAGGAATACACCTACACCATCATTCACAAGCCAGGAAAAGCTGCAAACCCTGCAGACTACATGTCCCGGCACCCCATCAGATCCAGCAAATCAGAACAATCAATTGCGGACGAATACATTCACTTCGTAGTAGACCAAGCGAGACCTCCGCCTGTTCCACTGGAAGCCATTTGTGAAGCGACGCAAACAGATGCCACCCTGCAAGAGGTGAAACGTCGGATTCAAACCAACAGCTGGAGACACACGCAAAGCAGTGAACAAAACGACCAAGAAATGGCGGCATTCAAACATGTCCACGACGAACTGTCAATAGCAGCAAATGGTCTCGTCCTGCGAGACACCAGAATAGCGATCAAACGACAACTCAGACAAGGGGTCATCAATTTAGCACATGAAGGGCACCGGGGCATAGTAGCCACAAAAAGAGCACTCGGTGAAAGAGTCTGGTTTCCAACATTAGACCTGATGGTAGAGACAACCCTGAAAGACTGCCCGCAATGTCAACTGGTGAGCCGTCCGGATCCTCCTGTACCACTACAAATGTCTCCACTACCGGAGGGTGTCTGGCAACACATTGCCATTGACTTCTTTGGGCCAATGAAATCGGGCCAATATGTCCTGGTCATCATGGACGAGTACTCCAGATTCCCCTTCGCACAACTGTGCCCATCCACGAAAGCATCGAGTACCATACCAATACTAGAGGAGGTCTTTGCCGCATGGGGCATTCCCCTAGTGGTGAAATCAGATAACGGGCCTCCATTCAACAGCCATGACTTTGCTGCTTTTGCTCAACACCTCAACTTCAAGCACCGCAAAATCACACCATTATGGCCTCAGGCCAACGGAATGGTCGAACGCTTCATGTCCACGGTCAAGAAAGCCATTCAGCAAGCAGAACTCACGGAAAGAGCCTTCAGATGGCACTCAACGAGGTACTGCAAGCATACCGAAACACGCCTCATTCCACCACAGGCAAATGTCCTGCCACTCTCATGCTGGGACGCCCAGTGCGCACCAGACTACCAATGATGACTATGGCAGCGAACGAACAGTATCCCGACTCTGACCATGAGGAGATGGCAGCCAGAGACAAGATAAAGAAAGAAAAGATGAAGGACTATGCGGATGAAAGGCGACGTGCTACGTCCCCTCAAATACAAGAAGGAGACTGGGTGCTTGCACGACAAGAGCAGCCCCGGAAGACTGATAGCAAGTATCATGAGGTTCTGCTGAAGGTGATACAACAAAAAGGAACTATGATCACTGCAGAGACCGACGGAAGAAGACTCACCAGGAACGTGTCATAATTTAAAAAGTGCGGACCCAACATTAAGGAACTACTGACTGAACTGACAATGGAGAATAAGAGAACCAGAGACACTGCCCCACCACAGTCAGACATTGATGGAAATGGCCGACGAAAACGAGCGCGACAATGATGAACTCCAGTCACGCCCCAGACGGGTCATCACAAAACCGTCTCGCCTTATTGAGGAACTTTAAAAAAAAAAAGAGACAGGTGCTGTGTTGTTCATATTTAGTTTTTTTTATTTACAGAGGGGGGAGATGTAATGGCGCCGATGTAACAATGCTCAATGACCAAACAGGTCAGGCACTAGGACCGGCCTGGAGGGGGAACAGGGCGGGTGGAAAGGGAGGAGCGGAGGGCTAGGGACGGCAGTTAGCCGTTAGCCCAGGAAGAAGATAGAAGCAATAAAGGAGCTGACCAGTAAGAACCCTGTGTCCGTGTCTTTTCTTTCCACGGGGACTCGACACAGTGCAGCACCCCAAATGAGTGAGGTGGATGTGTGCATTATGTGACTGTGTCCTTTTAGAAAAGCTGTGTTTGTGTTTAATGATGGACGTGGGCAGTGACACACCAGTATGGCAGCCGTGACCCGTTCAGGTAAGAGCGGTGGGGCCGGTCGGGGGGATTTCGAACGACGATGACGAAGGAAAATTATTTATTTAATTTTCCATCGTCATCGTCTGCCGAAATCACCCCCTTCCCCCCCTCCTCCCGGCCCCACCAATTTTACCTGCACGGGCCGCGGCTGCAATATAGGACGGGGTCATCCTTATCCCCGTCTGTTTAACACCTTTTATTCCTCCTTTGTCTGTGGGAATGCACAAACCTTTCCACATAAAGAGTCCTCTCCAGAAGTCTAAGAAGATTCTGGCAAAGAGTCCATATAAGATGTCTAATCTAGTCTCTGTAATGCACATCCTGTCTCTGTCTAGAGTTATTTCCTGTGCACGCCCTGAGAACAACACATCAGCTCTTCCTTTTAGGCTGACACCCAAAGGTTTGAGCATTGCCTGTAATAGGATTAGAACTGAGGTCCAGGGACTAGAGGGGATTTAGCCAGGAAATTTAGGCTGAACTTTTCATATTGAGGCAATGCCACAAGTAATTTGTGTACGGCTGGAGCCCGTCTGTTTTGTCATAGTGATAAAAAAAAGATGGATTGCGATATTACCAGTGTCTGCGATTGTTCACTTAGAAAAGTGAATATTACCGATGGAAACACAAGGACCCCCAGATCAGTTTGTCCTTGTTAGGTCACATCAATGGGGTGTACCTAAGGGACAATGATCAAGGGATTAATTCAATCATTCCATCTCTACCATATTTTTACGCCTGTCTTGACATTTTAGCTGACTGCTTTCCTATTGTTACCTATGCACTAAAATACACCAAGGGCCCTGATTACAAGTTGAGGTGTAATTTATTTCTTCTAAGAAATAATGCAACCATGTGGGACATCATATATCTGGTGTGATAAATAACACCTATTAAGAGTTCATGTCGAATAACATCCAGATTGTGGTGTTTAATGCACCAGAATCCGCACGATATGGCAGCTACTTTATGTTTTCGTCTGTTAGATTTCAGCAGGTTTGACCTACCGAAATGTAACTAATGTTGGGTAATATAACGGATTATTATCGGATGCATTAAATAAAACCAAACTCGTAATTCTGCCCTGTGCTTAAACAGGGGTTTATGCATGGGACAGAATTAACCGCCCAAGTATATTTTTCATACCTCATTCTATTGTTTGTTCGGTGTATCTTTCCACATCTTATGCAGTGCTTGTATTGCAGTCAAGAAGGACTATTTTACAACCTAGAAGTCGCGCATAACATATTATACATTACATTCTTCAGCTCATAAATGCAATGTATACAGAAAGCAATTATTTTCTATTTGTTTTTCACTGCAACCGACTTTTTAAATGCCTTAGTCAGAACTCAAAATGCAAAGCAAGCCCTATTGGCTTTGCCAATGCTTGTTCTAAATTTAATTTACAAGCGTACCCTGTTTAGACGCCAGAAAGACAAACCAATTCAATTGTATTGCGGCCTTTGTCATTCAGTAATGCCTTCCGGTCATTGTGCACGCGACCTCTATATAAATGCGTCATGCTTGGGCAGGCAGGTGTCGTTTACATTCTAAGCAGGTGATTACTGCCCTCATCAGGCACAGGTCTCTGACGCTGAGATAGAGAGAGAGAGAGAGAGAGAGAGAGAGAGAGAGAGCACTGAACCTGGGTGCTCAGCCGGGCCTTGAATTCCAGGTCCTCAGGCAGGGCCCGGGCTGCCATGAGAGCTAAATTTGCGGGTCCCTGGCGCATATATCTTAATTAGGGAAAAGCACGTGTGGCACAGTGATAAAATATGCATGCAAAATGCAAGAAAGCTAATTTCATGGTACTTGAAATAGACTGCAGAGAGAAAGTGGGAGGGGTGCGCCATGCGCAGCGGAAATGCAGGCCGTAAATTTACCGGATATGCAGACTCCACATGCTGGGAGTTTTAGCGAGGGAAGTTATTGATTCAGCCTTGCTCCCTCAGGCCTGAATGAATGCATCACTCAAAACTGTGACATATCTATGAACAACTAGCTCTGTGGGCTAGAGTGCCTGTTGTGAAGAGCCCAGCTATAATGCAGGGACATCATAAGGATTTTAGGGGCCCTGGGCCGAACATATTTTGGAGACCCCTCTTTGGAACAGCTTTGAATTTATCATCCAATTTCAGCCATCTTTGGCCAGGTCAGTGGCACCACACTGGCAGACTGTTCAATATTGAAATGTTTTTTCAACTAGCATTCTGGGATAGGAACAAGCGTATGCGATATTGTAAACAGCACATTTTACTAATATTATTGCAAATAATCTCTGCGACCCACTGCCATTTCTCACATGATCTAAAAGGAAGTTTTTTTATGGATGCTGCACGGTGTTGAAAAACATAAGCACCACGAGGCATATCAACAAGAAACACGCTAGAAAATTATCGCCGCCTTTGCATCCGTGTTCGGACGAAAAGCGACGATAATTTTATCGCTTTATCAGCAAGGTCACGCTATCGCGTGAATCCTTGCCTTAGCGCCCTTTCCCATAACGCCCACCTTTGCATCTCTATTGAGATGCAAAGTGGGCGTTCCGTACCAAAATAACTGGAGAAATGTCGCTAACCGACATTTCTCCAATTATCAATGGGCCCGCTAACAAGCATAGCAATAAGAAAAGTAGCGCTAACCTTGGTGATCGCTACTTTCCTTACGCCTGCTTTTTCATTGACTAAACAATGTTAGACAATGGGTGGTGGATTATAGGGCTGAGACCACCCAGCCCTTTCAACAAGGATATCGCCGTTTTCCATGGTAAACATCGCTATCACAGGAATAATTATTGCCATTGTGCTATGCATTGGTAATACAGCGCTAGCATGGCGTTAATTATCTGCGATAGCCAGCGATAAAATTCCTCACGCTAAGGGCGGTCAGCGATAATTATCGCTGCCGCTTGTTGATATGCCCCCACATTTCTTTACAAAATGTCTGCAACAGACGGCGCACACATTACCTGTATTATTCTTTTTTTAGGAAAATGGTGTTTAAAACCATCTATGTTTACAAATCATTCAAGGTCATCAGGGCAGGACTGTGTGGATAAGGGAGCTGTATCTATCAGGGGCCCAAGAAAGGCTGGGGTCCTTGGCCAGAGCCCACTTTGCCCATTCCTTAAAAGATCTCTGCACATATGAATTAGTCCGAACCCAGGCTGTGCTGTGCGGTCATTCAATCGTGTCATAGTGATAAAAAGACCAGTATTGTTGAATTCTTTACAGTGCTTCTGAGCTTCAAGCTTGTGGCATTGATGGATATTATACCAATGCATAATTGCTAGACATGTACCAATGCAACTGATTTATTCAGTGCACGGTGCCCCGATCCAGGGAACTTTGATCCTACCTACCCTAGGAATGGCGAATAGTTAATTTCTTTAAAGGTTTGAACTATGGAATTCCTGACAGTTGCCATCTTTTCTTTGTGCACTACACATTTATTGCTGGATTAAGTGTTTTTCAGTCGTTCCACGTTTTCTGGCTTGTGGGACCTAGTTAGGCAGGATCAAGATGCCTCTCCTAGGGCCAGATGTAAAAAGCATTTGTTTGGTTGCGAATCAGCCGTTTGTGACCGTAAAAATTCTCATTCAAATATACAAACATCAAACTGCGATTCTTGCAAATCACAGTTTGCGACCAAAAACTGAAATGCTACTTGGAAGGGGCATGTTTGGGACATCCCTTCGAAATAGGAAAACTGAATGGTATGTATTCATGTTTTCCGAAGGAAATGTGGTCGGAAAAAATTCAGACTTTACCACCAACTCAAAGATGGTGGTAATCCTCTCACAAATGGGAATGGGTTCCCTTGGGGCACCTTAGCCTTTGAGAATATTTCAAAATAATTTTTTAAGTGCAGGACGTGGTCACACAGACCACTACCTACTCTGAAAAAATCAAAATGAAATGTTTATTTTTTTTTAAAACACCTCCCCTTCTACTTTAAGGAAAATGGGCTCAATTTAAAAAAGAAAAAGAAAAGGATTGCTCTATTTGTACGCACTCACAGGCATGGTGGTGTGCTGACCCCAGCAGGTCACCATTCCTGTGAAGGCAGGGAATCCTAGTGGATCACAAATTGCGAACTAATTCATTAATATTCATGAGGTAGTTCTATTTGTGACCCACTACTAATTGCTAGTTAGGGAATAAGGGCCAGATATAACTTTAGCACATTAGTAATAGCGATTATCAAATAGCGATTCACCAAAAATTGCTATTTGGTAATTGGTACCACTAATATTAGTACATCTGGCCTCTAGAGTTGTGGCGCTAGGTAAGAGGCCTACCTCGAGGTATACCTACTTTGGGTAGGATAGAAGGCCTCTCTCATTCATGGATTTTGGATGTGGTCTGGTGATGGAGGGGGCAGAGGAACTCTTGCGATTTCAGGGCCTCTCTGACCTTCACGTTGCACCTGCCGTGCTTCACTCACATTTTGACAATGCAGTTGCAAAGGTCTGACCCGTCCTTCATTTGTGCTGCTAATTGCAAGTGGTGGGCATCCGCCTTCACTTGTTGTGACTAAGACTAATTGTCACCACCCGAGGAAGCTTACATGAACCAGTGGGCAAATATCTAGATCGCCACTTGCAACCTAGCGTCAACATTATGAGATCTTTTATCAAGGATACCACTGATTTTCTCTTCAAACTAAATCAAATTATCATCACTGAAGATGAAGAAATTACCTTATGCACAGTGGATGTCAACTCACTATACACCTCCATTCCTCACCAATCAGGTTTGGAAGCCATCGAACAAGCTTTATTACACTCCAATTATCCACAGAATTTACAAGTTTTCCTAATGGAACTAATGCAATTTACTCTTCTTCACAGTTATTTTCAATACAACAATGAATGGTTCCAACAACTAACAGGTACATCTATGGGAAATTGTGCCGCCCCAGCATATGCTAATATCTTTATGAATCGGTTCGAAGAAGACAACATCCTCACCAATCAAGCATGGACAGATCACCTAAAACTATATCTGAGATTTATAGATGATATATTTATCATATGGAAGGGCCCAGCACATATCCTAGAAAACCACCTGGAAAAACTCAATCAAATTGATCAACGCATACAGTTCACATCAAATATTCATCCACATTCAATTACATTCTTGGATGTCAACATCATTAAAACATCAACTGGATTTGAAACAGATTTGTATAGGAAAACCACGGATAGAAACAACACTCTTCACTATCAGAGCTTCCATCCTTTACCCCTCAAACAACATCTCCCATACTCCCAAATGCTCAGAATCAAAAGGATTGTATCTAATCCCAACAGAATGAACACTCAACTAGATACCTTAATACAAAGATTCAGGTCCCGTGGTTACCCAGAACCGGTACTACAAGAAGCGTTAGAGCGATCAACAACAAAGAACCGTAACGAACTCCTCCCGGGCCAAATCAAACACACTAAAAACCAAATCACAGTAGTGTCTAAATACTCCACCATGAGCGCCACTTACAAACGTATCATCAGAAAACACTGGCAACTACTCAAATTGGAACAGGATTTCAATCACATATTCGATGAGGAACCGATTTTTGCCTACACCAGAAATAAGAACATTGGGGAAATTTTGAAGCATCCTCAACAACCATCTATTCACCCCACATTCAAAGGTACCATCCCTTGTTTAAATTGCAATAATTGCAATAATATTATCAAAGGTGAATATATCACACATCCCATGAAAGGGCATAAAATCAAAATCAAAACAACCGCAACATGCGACACTGCTAACGTTGTATATATGCTCAAATGCCCATGTGGCAAAATCTATATCGGACAGACCGAACGGAAGATCAAAATCAGACTCAATGAGCATAAATCTAACATCAGAACCAAACAGATGAAGTCATCAGTTGCTCAACATTTCATGGAAGCAACACACAACGTTAGCCAGTTGAAATTCTGTATCCTTGAAACCATCGACAAAAAAGAAGGGAGAGACAACCACAACTTTTTATTGCAACGAGAAAACTACTGGATTTATCTGTTGAACTCCATGAAACCATATGGAATGAACGATCGTACAGAATTTACATGTTACTTATAATGGTTTCAACAACATAAAACTTTATTGACAATTTTCTGTAATTTCCAGGCGACCTTTAAATTTGTTCTTTACAGGTCATTTTCTTTTGCATACCAATCATATTTGCAACTAATATTGATGTCCTGATGTTGATGTTTCTGTTCCCACGTGTTACACTTCCCCCCTTCTTTGTGATATTCTACCACATTATGTTGTTTCACCCACACATGCATTCCTTATTTACGCTCATATCATTACAATGACATCAAACACCATCCCACATCATCCCTTGTTTACATCATGTTTATTTTTATTTTTATTTTTCCATTCTCAAACTACACACATTTTCTTTTTCGTTTCATTCTTTTCACCTAACTAGCAGTTTATCCCACACCACCCAGTTTCTTTCTACATAGCAATCCATATCTTAATAGTCTTTCTTCCTTGTTTAACGCACTCAGTCTAGTCACGTGTTCACTTCACATTTTAACTTCCGGATTTGACCCACTACCAACACACCACTGACGTATCCCGGCTCTACGAGTCGATGCATCTCACACCCGGTAAGCAAAAGAAACTTTGGAGCGCCATTAATTTTCAAGCGTTTTATCCGATATCAATTCCTCCACCCGTAATACCACAGACATCACTTACCAATGGTATCAGTTTAAACAGTCACATTTCCGTCGTTAACCGCACTTTTACCTCGGTAATTCGTTTTTCACTTTCCCGTAAAACCACTCAATGACACTAGTATCCCAAGATAGCCACTCGGAAACGTTAACATCCCTTTACCCGCCACTCGAAATTAACACCCACTTAACATATCACCAATGTTTATCCGTCCTCCTTCACATCCACGTTACCGCGTTCTGTACTAAACATCACGTTATTCCCTTTTTCGTTTTTATTCGTTTCACAATGATTGGGTGAAACTATTTCCTCGTATATTATACTCTACATTTTTATCATTACTTATAGACTTCCCCTGATGAAGGCAAGCATGCCGAAATGCATTGGGAACAATAACAAAGATGTGATTTAAGAGCAGACGATTTGTACAATGGATTTTTTCTATGGATTAAAAATGAAATCTTCAATTTCTATGAAGCAATTGAATGATCAATAAAGATTTTCTTTGGAAAAGAATACAAACTTGTGATAAACTCACTTAAAAAATTCAAAAACCTCTCCGGAGGACCACCACCAGTGCCTGGGGGACACACCCCAAATCCTGGGGGTGCACCTTTAAAATTAAGACTTATTTTTCAACATCAGACTTTGATTCAGAGCAGCAAAAAACAGAAAAGTGTAGAAAGAATGAAGAAGAAAAATATATAGTTACAAAGGAGGAAGGTAGGGTTGAAAGAGAACTAGTAAGAGTGTGATAAAGAGACAGGAAGTCTAGAGTGGTAATAGAAAGAGGTATGAGTTGGAATCATGACTAGGTAGCCGTGGTATTCTGTACCAGTAGTTGCAGATTCCTAAGAAAATCTTTGGCCCCTGTACTTATAACAGTGGCAGCTAGTGATCTTTGAAAGTGTGAGAGTGTGTAATGCTTGTCCTGAATTCCAGTGAGTGACCTCAACTTGTTCTTGGAGAGAACAAGAACAGTTTACCGGATAGACATTTTTGAAAAAATAGGGTAAATTATTGTATTTTAAGGTATACTTTTCACATAAATTTGCTCAAAAACCATTAGCTCTAGAGGCCACTTATTAAATATTCAAGTACTTTCATGATGTGTCAAGCCAACGAAGCCTGACACTCCCAAGGAGCTGCCGAATTGTTTTTCAAAATGTGCAGTGGGTGCACTTTCAATACCAATAATTGCGTTGATTGTGCCAGGACCAACATTTTGCAATGGATGTCCCCATATTCAATGTTATGTTAAGTTATGTTAAAAACACTTATATAGTACCCAAATACCACCTGCCTCTAGGCGCTTATCTAAGGCTAATGATACCATATTGCACCAGAATTATTAAAATGAAAAGCCAATCAATCTCTACCAAAGCTCTGTTCAAATAGAAAAGTTTTCAATCTCTTACTAAATGGAAGGAAAGCAGTTTCTCTGCAAACCTTCCGGTGATCCATTCCAAATCTGTGGTATCAGAACTAAAAAATGTCGACCGCCCAAAGTAGCTTTAGTAAAGCGTGGGCAGGTCAGTAAGATCGTCTCAGTGAAGCGGAGGCAGCATCCAGGTACATAGAGACTCCGCCGATCCTCAATATAGGCTGGTAAAGTGCCATACAACATCTTGTGCGCAATGCCCAATCCCTGAAACCTGGCAGTTTGAACAATAATCTTGCAGCATCATTCATAACTACTTGAAGCTTACCAAACAGCTTATCACGGGGCTCGATGTACAAGGCATTGCCATAGTCTAACCGCATTATAATCAGTGCAGCCTCCACTGTTCGCATAGTTGTAAAAGAAAGAAGAGGTACCAATTTCCGGAGCTGCCTAAGAAGACCTGCATAACTGCCAACCACTGTTGCCACCTGCCCAGCCATCGACCGGTTACTATCCAGCTTGATACCAAGGCTTTTCACTGCTGGCATGGATTCAGGGACAGCACCCAACTCCCGGTGCCAAAATCCATCCATGCAAGGATTTCCCTTAGTGGTGATTGCCAGGACCTTGGGCTTGTCTGAAATCACTTTCAGTGAGTTAGTTGTCATCCAGTTCACAGTGAACCTAAGGATATTCTGCACGTTCAACTGCGCATGCCTGGAGTTCTCAATCCGTAAGATCAGATGGGTGTCATCTGCATAGTTAAACAGTTGGTAATCCAACTGTGCGAATGCCGTGATCAGAGGATGTAGATAAATAATAAACAATAGTGGGGACAGCGCAGATCCCTGAGGCATCCCCCACAAAAGTGCCCCTTCTCTGCAAACATGACCACCCATCTGCACCCTCTGTGACCGGTTATTCAAGAACAAAGAAATCCACGGAAGTGCGGACCCTACAATACGGCAGGCTATTAACCGGACCATAAGCACTTGATGGTCCACCGTATTGAATGCTGCCGTAAGGTCTAGCAAAATCAACACGCAGGACTTGTTCTTGTCAGCCACCAGTCTAAGCTCATCCAGTACGGAGAGCATCATCAGCTCACTACTATGATGGGCCCGAAATCTTGACTGGCGAACATGGAGCAATTGATGATCCTCCATAAATTATGTGAGGGGCATCATGGGCACCGTCTTACGGTGAGAATTTCATACACTATGCTAGCACCATAATTGTGACATTCCTTTTTTTCTATATATTGTGGGTGATCCATTTGCCAAAAATACCTCTAGCATGTCGAGGCCAGAAATGTATTATTGTTTTCTGCCCCCTGTCGCCTCCCCAGTATGTCATGGGTGTCATCCCTAATAACAATAAAGATCTCAAGTATGTTAGCACCAGCATTTTCCCATATTTTTCCCATATCACAAGAAATACCTTTAGTGTGCCACAGCCAGACTTTTGTCATATATGCCCCATATACTAAGATTAACAACTAGTAGGCCAGCACCAGCATTTTGTCATGGATGCGCTTTATCCCACAAATTATGTCTGGTATTCCAGCACCAGCATTTTGCCATTGGTAAAACTTATGACAAGAATTTCCTCCAAGGTTCGGGCCTGAAGGCCCCGGGAGAACTTGCCTGCCAGATAGCACTTCGGTGCTGGAACACTTTTTACTTTTGTAACAAAGTCTGACTGGGATTTCGGAAACTCAGGCTGCTAGTGGGGCCTAACCTGAATGTAGTAAATGAGGAATATCCACTACCGCTATTGAGAGGAAAGTTGAACAAAGGACACTGCCACTAAATACTACAGTGCTGAACTCAAGGTGATGTGTGTATTGTTAGTGTATTCTGTATTTCACTTTGTGTTTGTACATAAATACTACTTTTGTTGTAAAAGAAAGAATTTGACTAAACAAATATTTATTGCTGCTATTGAGCATATTTTGACTCGTGAGCCTGTGTTCACCACTTGTGTCTACCTGCCCCCCTCAAGAAGCCTTAGATTGCTCGAACCACACTGCCACTGAGAGTCAAGTGCTGATGAGGTACTTCACCCAGTTGCTCAGGATTCATTGTAGGTTGGGCCCCAGGACATCAGGAGCAAAAGGTCTCAACCCCAACGGTTGGGCCCAGTAGCTCCTGCTTCTGCTGTAGCCCTCAGGGTTCCGACACGCTTGCTACAGTAGACTTGAGCTGGTTTCAGTGATAACCTAATGATAAAGGCTGTAGGCCTGATTGGTTCACTAGGAAATGTTATGTCAAAGGTCATGAATTATGCCCCTCTAACAAACCTTATGGTTAAAATATTTGTATTATTAGAAATCTTGATAGGCCACAGCAAGGTAGGCGGTATATTGTTTTGCCAACTGTAACTTTGTGCATGTATAGATTTTTAGGACAGTATGTCACATGGTTGCCATGTAGGAGACCTTATGCTCAATAGAGCAGCTTATGGTGAAAAGTCAGTGGCAAAAGCTACAGGTGTGATTGGTTCCTTGGGAAAAGTTATGATAGATGTCATAGGTCTGACTGGTTTCTTAACTTGGACTTTAAAATATTCTCCAAAATCCTAGCTTTGAGATTGAACAAGCTGATATCCTATCTAATCTCCGGGACTAGGCGGTGTTTAAAATGCACAAATGACAGGTTGGGGCAACTCTCAAAGAGTGTCACATCTGACAGATATTTCTAACAAGTAAAACAAGTACCCACTTCCATTGTTACTAAACGCCGAAAAGGCATCAATAGGGTTGAATGAAGCTCCTGGAGCTAGCACTAGGGGTGCACGGAATCGGTCCACAATTCTTAAAGATGGCCCTCATGAACTATGTGCCCCCAACATCCCGGATTCATGTAAACAGCAGGGATATGGACACAATTATGATAGAATGTGGAACTGGGCAAGGTTGCCCAATATCACCCTTTCAGTTATCATTATACTTGGTGCCTCTAGTCCAGATATGATGCAGGAACAAAGACTTCACAGGGATGAAACTGGGTGATGGATGTGTTCAAAATAACAATGTTTGCAGATCATATATTTATCTCCCACTCTGAACTAGTTAAATCCCTGTATCCCCTTATTGGTAACTCGATTCTGCACAGTATCTAGCTTTTAATCGAACATGCACATATCAGAAATACAATGGGCCTGATTATGAGGTGGTGTGGAATTACCTCATGAAATTCCTCTCCATCTGATTCTGAGTATTTAGATGTCTACACATGTATTTTTTCTCGGACTGGCAGAGCCAGACGCAATTTGTCCAGTTGGGAAAACTGTCCAGAACAATCATATGAGACTTTGGGAGCAGCAACAGCCAAGTTTAAATCCCACTATGTTTTCTGATGGGAGAGCATGCAAAGCTACCGTCTGTCTGAAAATACTGTCCCCTTCACTCCCTCTCCCCCATTGCTAACCACCCACCCGTTCAGAGACCTGCACATACATTTACCACCTACTCAGACCATGTGGTCCTATGTGCCAGTAGTCCAAGGAGTGACACACCATTTCTAACTCAATACCCATCTTTCAAATGGAGTACTTCCTCAATCAGATAACTGGACCTAAAACTAATCTCAACTATATTGAGTCAATAAGCAGCTAATTTAGACCTAATAATACAATCACTGAAAAATGAACAACAAAAATAAATTGCAGTCACTTCCTCTCATAACTAGGGGAATAGCCACAATAAAGATGTTGAAATTTCCCCCGATATTGTTCCTGTTTCAAGCACTGTACTTCCTGAGAGACCACAAACACCCAACCCACTTGCAATGTCTTTTCACTGTTTTTTGAGGGGCAGCAAAAAGGAGGATCCCTGAGGGATTACACACATGGTACCCATGAAGGATGGGTTGGCATCCCCAACATTCACCTATACAAACAGCATCTCACCTTAATTTCTACATTGAATGGTCCAAGGCTGAGATGGAGAGACACAGTGCTTCATAAAACGTACACAAGAGATGTTTCCTTTGGGAAGTGCCATGGCTGGCTTCTAAATACAGACCCAACGATATGAACATTTCACCAATCACTTCGGCTAGACTTCAAGCGTGAGATGAAACAGAAATGTGGCTCTGCCATACAAACCTGTCATTGCTCTACACACCAATTATGGGAAAACCTGACTCTGAACCTGGACTGGACCGGAAGGCATTTAAAGATTGGCAGACAGCTGATTAACCACATTTGAAGACCTGTTGAGAGAGAGCAGTAAAATCCTTTCATTGATCAAATCAAGAGAGATCATACTACCCAAAAGTGAGAAAAGTCCTAGTACACACAGGTGAAGCATCTGCAAATTAGGGAAGCAGTCTGCCGTAATAGTTTTTACTAACTGTGTTATTGGGACCAAGACCCAACTATTCTCCAAAATATATACATTTCTACTGGAAAGCGAGTCATAGGGTGAGGGGAATAACAGCAGAGATGGAAAGAGGAGTGGGGTCAGCCCTTTACTGAATGGAAGTGGAAAACGATATTATACAATACATACAAAGGTATCACATAAGCAAAGGGCAGCAGGGTGGCTAGGAAGATACTAATTAGATGGCACTGGACACCAACACGCCTTCATGCAATTGATAACACTAGGACAAACAAATGTTGAATAGGATGCTGTCAAGTTGGCACAGAAACACACATCCCATTGGAATTTCCCATCATACACTCCTTCTGGAATGAGGTTATCAAAGTGGGTGAGGCCATATTGGGTATCAATCTCCCAACGGCTCTGAAATGCATTCTCCTGGGTTGGATGCCAGAGGTTAATGTAGGGTGTTTCTAAATTGTTTTTGTCTTGTGGAGAACAAACCATTCTATCACGATGAGGGTTACAATCTAGATATGGATAAAATTACACCTCGTATAAATGAAGTAGAGAAGTCTTTCGGCAGCACTTGACGTCCTGTTTTGGACTATTTTGCTAAAGACTTTACAACGCTCATTTGCCCAGGGAGCATCAGAGCCCAGCAGATCATGGACGCAGCTAAGCTAGCATGATTTGGAGAAAGGGCTGGAAGTAGAGAAAGGTACGAGGGTTTACTCGTAGAAGGGATTGGTGGAAAGGGTTCTGGCATTTTGGGTTGTTCATTTCTATTATGCAAAACCAATGAAAGGAAATCAACCTTAAAATGTGTCGCCTGATTAAGAAAAACTTGCACAAAGAGCAGCAGGTATGTTCTGCTTCCTTCCTATAGCACATTTGAAGTGAACAGTAAACCATCTTGATTGTAGTAAGCAGAAAAACATGTGAATTTCAGTCCCCTAATACTGTAGTCTCTAGTGCCAGAGGAGTGAGGTTAAAACCAAAATAAGATATTATCAATGGGTACACCTTACCACACAGGTGAAAGCATGATCTACTGCAAAAGAAGCTTAAAGAGTGTCGATGCCCAGGGCTTAAAGAATGTATAGAATTGTTAGGCAGGCACCTCGTGCCTCACTAAAGACGTACAAACATGTCCCTAATAATATAGATATGTATTGTAAAATTATCAACTATCAATGTATGAGTAGAATAGATCAAACTTTGTGAGTCTTTTTTCAACAGGAACAACATTTGGGATTTTGGAAATCTATACCTAAAGTTATGTTTAACTTGATTTCTGAAATAATTGGTTAACTCCAGGTTTACTTTCTTTGACAGAGAAAAATAGCTTTATTGATGTAAAATGTGAAGTAGTGAAAAAAGCTTTTGAAGATTTAAAGCCAGCACAACAAATTATAAAATACTAACCGTTTGTAAGTTTACCCTCAGGTAAACGTCCATTTTGTGAGGGGGTTGATCTCATAGAGGAGGATTCTACATCACTGACTGATGAGTGGTCATTAAAGGTGCTTCAGAGTCAGACAGACAAACTAGGGGGCATATTTACTAAAAAATGTTGGAGCGTGGTGTTACGCCAAATTTGGAAATGCTGCGTTCCGACATTTTTAAAACAGAAGGATGCGCAGTATTTACAAAAACACAGCGCACCTCTGCGTTTAACCTAGTGCTGGCAGTAAAAAAGCTGCCTAGCGCCAGTGCAGTCACCCTTGCCCCATGTTGCAAGGGTGCCTGCGCTGCAGGGGTGATTGTTTATGTACAGGAAGGGAAACCTTTCTGTACAAAAATAATCAATAATGGCAATTTGCTCTTGCTATGTTTGCTGTAGAATCCCGCACACAGAGAAAGAGCAAAAAATGAGGAGAAATTAATAATTTCTCCTCGTATCACCATTCTAAGACCAGGTATTAACTAGCTTTAGTTTTTGGCACTGCCCAGGCTTGTAAATCTGGGGCAGCGTCAAAAAGCTGTGGGTGTTACGGTGGAACGCACACTGCAACACCCATTGCCTGCCCCTTTGCTGCAGCAGACTGCGGTGGAAAGGGTCCAATTAACAAGGTCTTGTTAAACCATGTGAAGTGGCTTTGCACCACCTTGTAAATATGTGAAATGTCGCTACGCCACCGGAGCATCAGCAAAAGTGACCATTCGGTGGCAAAAGGGGCTTGTAATTATACTTATCACACAATTGTATCCAAACCCAGAATGGCTCTACAAGCCTCTAGCTCTCCTATTGGTTGGTACACACAGCTGTTGCGGGAAGAAAAAAATTCCTTTTGTTAATTAACCCTCACACACCCTATTGGTGTCATGCTTCATCATTGGGTTCACCGAGACCACTAAAGGTCTGGGTCGGCTCGAACGTCTTTCAGGGAGCACTTAGAAGATATAGGCCAGGGGGGTTTTAAAGATTAAAAATCCTATTGCTTCCCCAGGTATCCCTTTATTCGCAGGGATGCAATGGATATTAAAAAATAGAAAAATCGGGTCTCTTTGGAGTTAATGGTCCTAAGACCCTAAAGGTTAGCCAACATGTTTCAGCCCACTTAAAATTGCCAAAAATGGTCAGGGGCTTTCGCCAGGGCTCAAAAAGAGTGTTCCCTCCCTGGTTTTTCTCTCGCGAGAGCCGGGGAGCAGAGATTGTACTTAGGTGTACCGCTGGGCTGGACATGTAAATTACGTGTGACCATAAACCCACACTCTCTCTCCTTGAGACATGTGGGTTCTCCCAAGTTGGGTGGAATTTTTTTCTAATACAGAAGGAAGGAGGATAAGGATTCTCCTCACTGTGATGCATGTTTTTTAAAGAAAAATTATTGTGATTATCATCGATGTTTTTGGTGTTCGGGAAGGGAACATCTATCTGTACCTTCAAATATTTGAATTATAGGTCAACATCTTAATTCCTACAAAAACAGGGAGGGAACACTCTTTTTGAGCCCTGACAAAAGCCCCTGACCATTTTTTGCAATTTTAAGTGGGCCGAAACATGTTGACTAACCTTTAGGGTCTTAGGACCATTAACTCCGAAGAGACCCGATTTTTCTATTTTTTAATATCCATTGCATCCCTGCAAATAAAGGGATACCTGGGGAAGCAATAGGATTTTTAATCTTTAAAAAAAAAACAGGCCTATATCGTCTAAGAGCTCTCTGAAAGATGGTCGAGCCCACCCAGACCTTTAGGAGTCTGGGTGAACCCAATGATGAAGCATGACACCAATAGGGTGTGTGAGGGTTAATTAACAAAAGGAATTTGTTCCTTCCCGCAACAGCGGTGTGTACCAACCAATTGGAGAGTTAGAGGCTTGTAGAGCCATTCTGGGTTTGGATACAATCGTGTGATAAGTGTTTACTAGGTAGGCGGTATCCATACGTCTACCTTTCTTGCCACTTATGGTACCAGTGGATCTCTCAACTTCACCTAGTGGTTACAGCTTGTAACTATACACCTGAATCTTATTTAAAATTGACTGCTGAACAAAGTTAGCATAGGCTCTCTCATGCTATATTATGTTTATTTTTTAATTTACTCTCACCCGTGAGGGTATCCTTGCGCTCAGCGGGTGTGTGTTTCTAGCCCTGCCTATGGTGGGCATAAGTGAAGTAATTAAGAGACTGTAGAAGGAGCTATAATAACTGATTCCCTGGGCCTCCATCCAACGTCATACTGTAGGGTCACTAAGGGTGCAGAGAAGAAATGCCCTGCTCCATAATCAAAAGCTGTAAGAATCGTGGAGGTCACCGCCTAATGTGCAAATCTTTGCCTGGTTTAGATATTTGCAATCTTTAATAAGGCAGCCTCAGGCCTGAAAGGCTGGTCTGCTTTCTATCGTGGGCTCTGACTGACTGAGACTGCAGATTCTTTTGTGAATTAATCTGATACATTCCCCATCAGGGATTCAATGCATATGAATCACTGAGACTCAAAGGCCTTGTTTCTGCATTGAATTTGTAAACAGCATTTCCAGAAGAATTGTCTTTGTTTAAGATCTGCTGCTTTTTCAAAATATACGCACCTTTCCGCAATGTTCTGAAAATGTAAAAACTCCTTAAAATAAACACCACTCTTCTAACCGTGTCATATTTTCTATGATGTTTGTTTGTCATCTTCCAATCTAAAAAAGACTCACTTTATATAATTCCATTCGGTTTCCTATGTTCTCCAAATAATGTTATTCTTCTCAGTGCTTCACTCTGATTTTGTCCCTTAACGCATGGTTGGCATTTTTTTCTTTGATACACCTTTCGTGTGATCATTTTGGATTTGAAATAAGTGCAACATTTTCACATGCATCTAACTCTCCAAGGTAATAATGTTGTTTTCGAATTATTTTATTGAAGTTTGTATAGCTATACTTTTGTGATGAATGGCATCCTTTGGTAGTATTAGAAATAGGTTTGTTTTCCACTGTAGCCAGAACACATTCGATAGTCAAGTTGAAGCCTAGGACTTCAAACTAGACAATATAATGACTTGAAGTGAGGTGGTAATTCTAGGGGCGAACCTCTCTTCCTACTTCTAAATTTGTCTGCAAACCCCACTAAGTTTTAAACATGACTCACTACAAGGGGCAAAGAATTACTGAAGGAGGAACTTCAACTCCTCCCCACTCCCATCATATAAGCTCACTTTCTATATCTTACACAGTTTTCAGTAATTGTTCTTACCTGATGTGCTTTGCCACAGCCTCCAGCTTCTACCAGTCAAGCACCTCACATGGCTTGCACCCCAAAGAATACTAGAACTTTAGGTTTACCATGCAACCACCCCCTCCAACTACACGCTCGTCGTGCTTGCCACACCTCTGGTTACATTATTTACATATACTCAGGGCCACAGGAAGTATGCGGCAGGATAGGGCCAAATTATGCGGCAGGGTTGAGTAAATTATGCGGCAAGAAAAGCCAAATTATGTGGCGTAATGCGTCACATTTTGTTAAGGTATTACTTCATTATTTTTTTCATTTTTAAACTTGGTAACACTCTCTGGACATTGTTTTCACCTCATTAGTATCAGTTTAACCCACAAATATAGCACTAAGCAACAGAAAGGTGACCAATCCGTCTTTGCGAAGGGCCTTTCAATGCACGAGAACACATGTTGTTGAATTTTTTGTAACTTTTGAACCGTTTGAGCTAGTAACTATTTTTTGGGGTTAAAATCAACAGATTATGTGGCAGATGATGGATTGTGTGGTAAATGCAGCAAATCTATAACTATGCAAAAATCGCTGCAGCTGCACGATTGCATGATTCCAGTGGCCCTGCATAATATACCCATTGGGAAGAATGATATGACAGGTCCACATGAGCTACTTGAGCTACTGTTGTGTAAATCCGTATGAATGGTTTGAAATATTTTGTATAACTTTAGTTTTTTCCGCTTATGCTATTTCTTATAATTTGCACCTTAGTTGACTGGTTTGGGCAGAAAACCACTGAGGAAAACTGTGAAATTGTAGGTGTGCCTGGTAGCATGTGCGGTGCAGCCAATGTTCCCTGTGTTTCTTTAGAAATTTAGAGTAAAATATACTCAGCGCCTTGGGTGACTTTTGTCTTCATGTACAGTTTTCACATGGGCAGTGTCACAAGCGTATATTTTTTATTTTGACCTAAAATGACTCCGGACCATCCAAAACACAGCAGCCAGACTCATACTGGATCTCCCAAGACAGTCAAGCATAACCCTCCACCTAAGAGACCTCCACTGGTATCCCATCATGAAGAGATGCCACTTCAAACTACTCACCCACGCGTTCAGGGCATGCAAAAAATAGGACCAGACTACACCAACCACTGACTGACCTTCCACCAGCTAACCACACAACTCTGCTCAGCACACTTAGCCCTCGCCCACTTCCCACGCATCCGTCAAGCCCGAGCAGGGGATGATCCTTCTCCTACATCGCTGCCAAATCCTGGAACTGCCTGCCCCTCCATCTCTGGACCTCCACCTCCCTTGATGACTCCAGGAGAGCACGCAAGACCTGACTGTTCGACTAATCGTCTAACCCTCAGCTCCGGGATACCCCCCCGGGGTGATAAGTCGCACTCTACAAATCCGAATTGATTGATTGAAAATGCATGATTAACCATCTTATCTTAATATCTTTTTTTTAGTGACTTTTTGTTTTGTGTAACTGTAATTATTTGCATTATGAAATTATTGTCCTGTGCTTTGATGGTTTTAAAATTTTTAACCGAATAAAGCTGATTTTTGACTGGCTGGCATGATTAACCATTTTAGGTCTGGCTGTGGCATATTTAACAGTCTTATGTAGTGAGAAACGGCTTTCAAAGGAAATTTTGTTTTCAGGTCACAGAAACAACAGTTAGAAGCTAACAGTTCTACTGTTAGTGCCTATGTTTTTATATGTGTATTTGTTCATCTCTTTCATTATCTCTTATACACTGAATTAAATTTGATATATTCTTTGCTAATCTACGCTCCCAAGCATCTAATTTTATCTGTATTTACTGTAAACGTTAATGTGGTAATGATTAAAAATGTATATCTGTTTGGGTTGCATGACAGATTATCCAGGAGAAAAATACTGTGTGACCAAAATATAGTAGAAAAAATATTGAGGACCAAAATATCGAGAAAGTAATTGCAAAGAGGTAAGTATAGATTTACGATTCTTAACTCCACATCTAGGTCGCTTAAAGTTATGTATATCGATAAGGTAAATGCATGTGGAATTAGGAATAGTAAATTGTTGCTTACCCATAGAAACTTTTATTCGGGGTATTTTTGTCCTCGATATTTCTCTGTTACACCTCAGTTGTTTTCTAATTGATCTGTAAAAAGATTGTGCAAGCACTTTCTCACTAGAGATACATATTAAACAGTGAGTGCTGCCACTGCATAGTTATATTCAGTACCGTGTTTCTATAGGAAAAAGATTTTTTGCTAATAACTTTGACGCAGTTTGACGAGTCTTCACAAAACTTTCCAAAAAAGGTTCATCCACATGAGCCTCTTCCTCAAATATTTCGGGCTCATCAGTGAAGTGGAGTCTGAGAAAGGGGGGGTCCAAGGTATGTTTTTCTCATGCAGTTTCCCATAGGAACTTTAGACAATGCCACAGTCAAAACGGATAAATGGAATTACATTGGATTTGGCAGGAAGCTAGATCTCCGCTCAGAAAGCATGTTTTTGTGATTTGGTGAACATTAATTCAGCTGTTTGAGAGAAATTAAGTTTCAAAATGTATAGATATCTAGTGACACTGTACTATGGTTGGAGTACCAAGGGAGTACTGAGGTTGTACATAGGGAGCAAAACACAAACAAAGCAGTCTGATTGGCTGGTCCCGCAGGGCTTGGATCAACCAAGCGAGACCAAGCACTGTGATTCATGAAGAGAAATGTTGTGGCTGGCATTTCAGGGATGGGTACTTGGATCCCATGTCCTGAAAATTAAACTAAAACAACACAGAAGGAGGCAGAGGGGGGCATACCGTGACACCTCTCTCCCTTTTGGGGCATAGGTTGGGATAGTTAGGTATGGTAATAAAATCTATTTTTCTTTTTTTTTTAAACCTTAGAAGTACACTGAATAAAGGTTAAAGTAATGTTATAGTTCAGTGAAAATGTTTCTTAAAAAATACAATTTCAAACAAAAAAAACACAGAAGTTCACCAGTTATAGTCAACTGAAGTAACTTTAACTTGCACAATTGCATGCTTTATAATATAGCGTTGATGGAATCACTGACGACTTCTTAAATGACATAATTATTGACATCACTGTGTTTGTTCAGTGTTAGAACTGTCAGTCATGAATCATTGCATTTTGCTTGTTTACTATAGAAATCACACTGCAAAAGAGTCTATCTCTAGGATCACAGCCGGTTTGGTGGACATGGATTGAGGAGCAGACTTACCAAGTCACCCAGTGCCACAGTGTGTCGCACGATATCGGCTCTTTCTCACGATCAGCAGTAAGGAGCTATATCACATGGTGGCAGACAGTGTGAGTTGTAAACCCCTGAAGGGAGCGTTTCCAACTCGCATTGTGTGGAGGCTCAGCACAGTCTATCAGAGTTTCCATCTTCCCCACAACATAAGCAGCAGTATTTGAAGCCTAGTTGTGGGCTTATCATATAGCCAGTCATTTACAGGAAACAAGACTCCATCATTCCCCTTGGCTCTATTCCAACATCTGTGGTTGAGCACTGTCAGTGCATATTCATCACTCAGAGCACTAGCAATGTGCACAAATGAGTATTAGAAGGCTGTGGAGCAAATGCACTTTCTGTTACTGAGTGGTACAATGCTGGCTAGAGGATTAGTTACTGAAAGTGTGCAACAGTACATACACTAATGATAACAGATGGATTGTACAAATCTGAACATGAGTGCCAGTGAAAATGTGGCCATGCAGTCAAGACTTCTAAATGTTGGTGCACATCTGAACTGACACTCAAGATATTTAAGTGCAAATGTAAACATGTGCTATTCATTTCTGAGTGATGGAGCAAATGTATGTATACATTTTGGATTATTGAGAAATGGGGGAAATGTATACATGCAGTCAGGATTAAGAATAGATTTTGCTAATCTGAATAAATACTAAGCATTACTGAGTAGCAAAATACACATGAGCATGCATAATGTTGGTAGTTACTGATATATGGGTGCATGCTTGGCGTGATGGTGCTTAATCCTACATAACACTTACTATGGCATATTAGCGGTAATTGTTCAAATATTAGGGGATTAAAGCCAAAATGGTGCCCCGCCCTGTTTGGTGCTTACAATTGCAAAATAAAGCCAATTACAGGCACTTTTATGACATTATAATATTTGGGATTCTGTAATCCCTGTATAAACAGCAGTCTCTAATTTCTTTATAATTGACGACTTGTGACGCACCAAACCGTCGATTATAAAGATAAGACATCAGAAATTGACTATTATAAATTATTACATTTGAATTCTGACATCACAACAAGGAAAATGGAACAACATTGGTTTTCTTTCTTCCGCTCTATTTTAATAGTTTACACTGACAAGCAGGGGGAAATGGAGCCGCGCTCAACTGGCACCCGACAATGTTTAGATACCTGGACATATACATTTATAGGTCCCCTGCGGACATACTGGAAGGCAACCTGGCGCGCGCCATTACTTCCATACGGGCGCAGATGCAATTCTGGAAAACTCTGCAACTTAACGTGATGAGCCGAGTCACCCTCACTAAAATGATAGTACTACCTAGATTATTGTATTATTTTGCAAATTTGCCAGTATATGTCCTGGTGCGGCTGTTTCGGGAGCTGGAGGGGTTGATCAGGGGCTTGGTGTGGAACTAGGGGCGACCCAGGATAGCGCTACAGAAGCTATATGCACCACCGGAGCGTGGGGGCTTAGCGGTTCCTCATTTAGAATTATATTATTTGGCTGCGCAGCTGCAATGGGTCGCAAAGTGGCTCAGTGGTAGGCACCTGGCAGACACCGCTACGGAGATGCACACATGGATACGGACGCAAATCTGTGGACTATTTCACCCACTGGCGACCTCTCTCCGCCTGACGCAGCTATGCCTTGGGATAGCATATAGGTGCTACCGCAGGAGCCTTCGGCTTACAAGGGACACTGTTCCTTATGCTCCAATTTTACCGCTGGTGGGTACGCCCAGCGGTAGAGAGTTTGTAACTGACATAGATATGGCATCCTGGACGACGGCGGGAGTCGAGACCTTAGGGGATCTGTATCTAGACGGTGCCCTATTGCCTTTTGCAACATTGTCAGAGGATACCGGCTTACCGGTAGGTCAGTTTCTCCTACACGCAGCCATCATACGTACATTCACGCAAACATGGGGAGACCTGTCGACTGAACTACAAACGCATCACTTGCTACAATACTTACATGTGATGGGAGAGGGAACACACGTGATTCATTGGTGGGTGCAGGCCCTCCTTACACATGTATTGAACCCATTGCAAAAACTTAGGGCGAGCTGGGCCGAGGACAGAGGTCAACCCTGGACCGATAAAGATTGGGAACGTGTCTTAGCTGGCGCCACGCACATACCGCGTAATTCACGCTTTAAACTTATACAAACGTACATACTGCACAGAGCGTACCTTTCGCCAGATAAGATAAATAGATACTTCAACATCATGACCTCAGACTGTCCAAGATGCCATTTATTAGGCGCTGACCTATTACACATGCTATGGTCCTGCCCCATGCTTCATGCCTATTGGCGCACGGTCGCGGAAACCCTAGCCAGCAGCACTAATACTGTCTTGCCCTGCACACGGGAGGTTTGCATCCAGGGGCTCTACAAACGCACAAAAGCCAACAGCGTGAGTTCCAGATTTCGCGATTTGGGCCTTATTACCGCAAAGCGATTAATAACTAAAAGATGGAGACACAGGGCCCCCCCGGAGGTATCCCATTGGCTAACATCTCTGGAGAATTGGGCGCAGGCGGAGAGCACTAATCTACACAGAGAAGAAATAGCTGGGCTGCGTAAGTTTCCGATAGCTCAAGCGTGGGACGACATGTTGAGGGCTCTCGTGGGGGCAGATGGGGGAGCGCGTGCTCCCCAGGCACGGCGAGCGGGAGAGGAAACTTGATAGGGTTGCCTTGAGGGACTGGGGAGGCAGCGCATGTGGGTCACCTTTAGACACAGCTATCAGAGTGGGGAATGACTTCACGCCCCCCACAGCTCGCAGCACAGATGCAACCCCCGCAATGGGACATTTCGGACACCACACAACTAAACACACACTAAAGACGACAACCCACACTTCGACAAATCAAGCGTATCCCCCAGCACGGCTTCACTGTAATGGCACATACTACCTTAGATGCTGGAAGCTATGTGTATCTGACACCTCGCGGTCTTGTTTTAGATTTTTTTTATATATAATTATTGGTTACAAGTTATGTTAGGTTGGAAGATGCGGACATCCAGCATACCAGCGATATTATTGGTTCCTTTGAAATGTATGCCTTATTGTTCATTGTTTCCCAGAATTGTTACAATATATGCATCATACATTCACACGCCATCAGGCACATCTTCATAGAGTCAACAGAAGCAAAAAATAGGCAAGTAAGATAGGAGTGTCCTACCCTCTAATTAAAATGTGACGATATATGTGGATGCCACATTCCCGTATACAATACTTAATACATGCTCACTGTGGATAAGTGGGGGGGAAATTGATAATGTAACACAGTGAACATTCTTAATGACGATTTGTATTTATACTGACATTGCTGCGGTAACAATAACCCAGTGTATCAGTGCTGCATTGAACTACAATTGCTTGGTCTGTATTGTGAAACTGTTGAAAATTTAAATAAAGATATTTTAAAAAAAAAACAATTACAAGCATGGGGAATATATGTATTTGTTGCACTCCTTAAATAGAGATAAACTAGAATCTTTCTGTGTGTTTCTACGCATTCTCAGCTACTACAGCTTTTTTTTAAAAACTGACTTGTATTGAACTGTTTCTGATATCTGTTTGCAACAAATATCTAACAAGTTCTTGATGTGTTCAATTTTGCACCAGAGGTTTTATTTAATTTTTCATGTTTGCAAACATGCTCATTCTTTAATATGAAAGAGCTGTGCATCAAGGCTTTAAGTGCTGTGTGGGAAAGATGATGGTGTGACCATGTAATATATGGAATAAACGACCCCTTGCATTCATGACAAGGATATTGCAAGTAACCCCAGCGTTCCATAACCTTATAAAGGAACTCGGCCTACAGCCTGTTCCTCTTAATGGTATGGAACACCGCTGTGACTTGTAATATCCTTATAATGCCTGGCTGGGGGTACTTTATCCTCTATATAACTACTACTGTCTGAAGCTTCAGCCTGTGCTATCGGTGTTACCTATCTGCATCTAGCCATGCACTCAATTACCAATTCATCCGCTCAGGCACTCACCCATTCATTCAGCCATCTTTCCATTCACTTACTTAACTTATCAGAGAACTCCTCTATTCGTCCAGAAATATTTCAAGTCACGCATTAATTTATGGTGTACTCAGTCACTTACTCATTCATCCAGTCTTTGACTAATATTCACATCCACACACTCACCCATCTACACAACTACACACATAAACTAGTGAATCCGTGAAAAAGCACTTTCATTAATAAAATATACAGACCTATTTTCTTTGTCAATGCTTGTTTTATTCAAGTTTGTTAAAGATGCCCAAGTCATTTGCTTCAGCAGTGGCTTTTAGTGTGTGACCAGAACATTCCCTTGCCACAGCCTGCTCCTGAAACTCAATACCTTCGTTTCATGATGAGTTCAATGGGAAGCTGACCTTTTCCAACACATCTGATGCTGAGTCCAGGCTCGCCAGCTTCTGCAGGCCCTCCATAAAACCTGACCTGTTAATGGGTTCCCAGGGGCGGCATGCCTCACTGACTGACTTATTTTTTTTAAGTTGTTGAAAGGGGGCCCTTTGATGTGTTTTCAAAGTGTCAATTATCTCCTTGATTGTTCTCTTTAGAACAAGGCAAGTAACACATTCCAGTCCACTGCAGGCTCCATTTCTATAGCAGGGGTAAGTCGCTGCACAGATGAACATGGCTCATTAAAGCATCTGGGGAAAACTCTGCTGACAGGTTGACAAAGAAAGCCACACACAGGCAAGTGCTTACCCTATGACATCAGAGGATTTTACGCTCCAGTCTTTTTAAGGGTGAAGGCGTCATACAGTGCTAAGACGTCCGCCTCATACAGTATTGGAGAAAGAGAAAATGACATAACGTGTATTGCAGCTCATGCTTTGACCTATTTTATATATATATATATATATATATATATATATATATATATATATATATATATATATCTTCACTTAAAAAACCATAGGTTTCACACATGTTATAGTTAGCTGGACATTTCACTTGTGAAAAACCATTGAAATTCCCCCGTTATAGTTAGTGCAGGCAACTATAACTCACGCGACCGCAATCCTCTGCTGATGACGTCAGAAATTACATCACTGTATTTAGACACTTATTTACCCATGTCTTCTTCCATTAATTTTTAGCTATACATATATTACAAATATTTTTTTTTCAGAAAGACACATATGTCATCAGTGATGTAATATCTGACGTCATCAGCAGAGGATTGCGGTCGCGTGAGTTATAGTTGCCTGCACTAACTATAACGGGGGAATTTCAATGTTTTTTCACGAGTGAAATGTCCAGCTAACTATAACATGTGTGAAACCTATGGTTTTTTAAGTGAATTTGCAAGGTTTTTTAAATGCTAATTCCTAACTATAACGTGTGTGAAACCTATGGTTTTTTCAGTGAATTTGTAAGGTTTTTTAAATGCCAAGTTATGTTTTTTTTTTTTTAAAGGTTTTTCACCATGCGCGTACCGTACGCGCACGGTGTGCTTCGCGTACCGTATGCGCGCTGTGGGCACGTGGTGCGCTTCGCGCACTGCGCGCCCACGTTACGCAGTTCGCGGAATTTTTCCGTTTCTACCAAACGCGCACACTACGCGTACTCCGCGATTTTTCGCCAAAAAATTAAAGGAAATTTTGGCCCTTGGGGGTCCTTCTGGGACCCTCTGACAAAGGCTAGGGGGTCAGGAACTGTCCACCCTGCCCCCTTTTCACGTTCTCCACCTTTGTTTTTCACCCCCTCAGACTGCGAGAGACAAAATGGCGGCTGACACTTCCTGGTTTTGACCGATTATAATGTTTACTAAGATCTAACAACCAATCAGAATCGCGCTCGCGCACGGCAGCGTGAGCGTACGGTAAGTTTTACCGTACGCGCACGGTGCGCGCTTACAGATATATATATATGCTTTTAAATGCTATTTTCTCAAGAAATACTGAACAGATTTACACCAGACCTGCAAAAGGCACATCCCTGACCTGAGGACTACCTCTCTGCCAAATTTCAAGTAATTCTGTTCAGCCGTTCGGGCTGTAGCTTGGACTAAAGGTCTATGGAAAAATGCATGGGGAAAACGCGTTTTGGGACCCCCCCTTTTTCTCAGCCCCCGCTTGACGAATCCCCCCGAGACTGTCAGGGAAGGAGCGGAGCGGAGCGCCCCACCTATTTTGAAAATTTCGCGAGGATTCGTCAATCGGCGCCAAAGTTATTCCAAATAGAATGTTGCGGATTTCCTATGGAAACACGATCCTAACTATAACTATCTACTGGCGACCGCCAGTAGATAGCCAGCAGATAGTTATAGTTAGGACCTATTTTCCATAGGAAATCCACAACATTCTATTCGGAATAACGTAGGCGCCGGTTGACGAATCCTCGCGAAATTTTCCAAACGTTTGGCCAGCTCCGCTCCGCTCCTACCCTGAAAGTTTTGCGGTGATCCGTCAAGCGGGGGCCGAGAAAAAAGGGGGGTCCCAAAACGCGTTTTCCCCATGCAATTTCCCATAGGATCTGTTGTCGCAGCTACAGCCCGAACCGCTGAACGGAATGACACCAAATTTGCAAAGAGGTAGCCCTCAGTTCGGACTCGTGCCTTTTGCATATATGGTGTGAATCTGTTCAGTAGTTCCTGAGAAAATTAGGATAAATAAGTTAGTGATATCTATGGCCGCGGAGGATCCGCGGACCGTATCCGCACCGTATGCGCACCCTCCCCGAACCGAGCGCGCACCCTCCCCGAACCGAGCGCGCACCTTCCCGATCGCGCGCTGAATGCTAATTGGCTGTCGAGTGTCTTTCTACATTCGAAACCAGGAACTGTTGGCAGCCATTTTCTGCCTCGGTATAAGCGAGGCTGAAGAGGCAAGGGGAATAAGTGTGTAAAACATATAAAGGGGGCAGAGTGGAAATACTCTGACCCTCTAGAGGTGCTTAGGGGGTCCCAGAAAGACCCCCTGGGGCCCCCCTTTTTAAAAAAAAAGAAAAACGGCGAAATGCGCACATGGTGCGCGAATCCTATCATGTTGGATACACGGATCCTCTCGCGGTGGGTGCGCGGATCCACGGCAACGTTTTTTGAAAAATGACAAGAAATCATTGGTTGTATGACAACTTTCTACACTGAAAGGTAGGGTGTATATTTCTGTTTTTTAAAGGTATGATTGTTATTAGTTAACAAAAACAGATTGTAAGGAACATAATATATGATAAGCTGATATGTTGAAAAGTCAAGCACACCTCCTGTCTTGTGTAGGAACATTGTGTGCTGAACTTGTGACCTGTGAGCTCAGTGCAGTGTTCCATGACCTGTTTCTATGGTAACAGGCAGAAGGCAGATTGGGGGAAGGGTTGAAATGTATTTCAGTTGGAAAGGGTTGAAATGTTTAACCAATAGAAATGTGTGTTTGCTTTTGAGTTTATGTGCGAAGGATTGTGAATTGATGTTTACATGTATATGTGTGGAAAATGAAAGGGCAACTTTTTCATTCTTTGCTTTTGCTGAGAGGTGCACAGTGCAGAGATTCTGTGAAAGAAAATATGGTGAGTGATTTATATACTTCTTAATCTACAAAAGAACTTGAAAGATGAGTTATTTAATTGTGAGGGGATGTATGTAGACTATTTTGATTTTAATCAGACTAATGTATTTTTCCTGCTAAAGTGTAGGGAGTACTTTTTTTCTCTACAATGTGAGCGCATGTAGAAACCATTCTGTCATAAGCATTTGTGTTTTTCATGTGTTTGTAAACAGATAACTGTGCAGTTTTTATATTTTGGTAGAATTAGAAACCAGTCATTGTTTATGAATTTGTGAAATGAGTTATGTTATGTTTCTATACTAAAATGTAGTACTACTTCTAGATGAAGAAATGTGTTTTGATATAGTGCAAGGGATAGTGTTGTTTGTCTAGAATCATACAGTGAGTCTGTGTGCATTTGGGAACCACTGTGAGAGAAGCATTTGGTGACATCGTGTATTTGCTGACAGATAACTGTTTTAACTTGTCATGTTGTGAAGTTTTAGTAGCATTAGAAGACAGTTATGGCTTATGATTTGATCAAATGAGTCAGGCTTTGACAGAAAAGTGCAGTCCTGAAATATGTAGATTGTGTGCAGTTCCCTTACCAGTTGCACTGTAGTGAATGAGTTTTGGTAAACTCCTAGGGATAGTGGTGCATGTCTAGAATCACAGTGTGAGTTAGTGTGTATTTGGGATCAGTGTGAGAGAAGCATTTGGTGATATCATGTATTTGCCTACAGATAACTTTTTTAACCCCTTCAGCGCTGGGCGAATTCCGCCGCGGTGCTGAAGGGTTCGAGCGCGGGCGGGGCCATGACGGAACGGTTCCGTCATGAGCACAGCTCAACCGTGGCTCATGACGGAACCGTTCCGTCATGAGCATGGAAGGGGTTAAAGCCTGTCATGTTGTGAAGTTTTAGTAGCATTAGAATCCAGTCTTTGCTTATGCGTTGATTAAATGAGTCATGCTTTGACACTGATGTGCTATACTTAAATATGTAGATTGTGTTCAGTACCATTAACTTTTCTAGACTAGTGAATGAGTTTTGGTAAACTCCTAGGATAGTGTTGATTGTCTAAAATCACACTGTGAGTCTGTGTGCATTTGGGTAAGGATTGTGAGAGAAGCATTTGGTAATATTGTGTATTTGCTGACAGATAACTGTTTTAAAACCGGTCATGTTGTCAAGTTTTAGTAGCATTAGAAGACAGTTATGACTTATGCTTTAATTATATGAGTCAGGCATTGACAGTAAATTGCAATTCTGAAATATGTAGATTGTGTGCAGTTCCCTTACCACTTGCACTGTAGTGAATGAGTTTTGGTAAACTCATAGGGATAGTGGTGCTTGTCTAGAATCACACTGTGAGTAAGTGTGTATTTGGGATCACTGTGAGAGAAGCATTTGGTAACATCATGTATTTGCTGACAGATAACTGTTTTAAAACCTGTCATGTTTTGAAGTTTTAGTAGGATTAGAATCCAGTCTTTGCTTATGCGTTGATTAAATGAGTCATGCTTTGACACTGATGTGGTGTACTTAAATATGTAGATTGTGTGCAGTACCATTAACTCTTCCAGAGTAGTGAATGAGTTTTGGTAAACTCATAGGGATAGTGGTGCTTGTCTAGAATCACACTGTGAGTTAGTGTGTATTTGGGATCAGTGTGAGAGAATCATTTGGTAACATCATGTATTTTTTGACAGATAACTGTTTTAAAATCTGTCATGTTGTGAAGTTTTAGTAGCATTAGAATCCAGTCTTTGCTTATATGTTGATTAAATGAGTCATGCCTTGACACTGATGTGCTGTACTTAAATATGTAGATTGTGTGCAGTCCCCTTACCCCTTCCACAGTAGTGAATGAGTTTTGGTAAACTCCTAGGATAGTGTTGCTTGTCTAAAATCACACTGTGAGTCTGTGTGCATTTGGGTAAGGATTGTGAGAGAAGCCTTTGGTAACATCGTGTATTTGCTGACATATACCTGTTTTAAAACCGGTCATGTTGTGAAGTCTTAGTAGCATTAGAAGCCAGTCTTTGCTTATGCTTTGATTATATGAGTCAGGCTTTGACATAAAAGTGCAGTCCTGAAATATGAAGATTGTGTGCAGTTCGCTTACCACTTCCACTGTAGTGAATGAGTTTTGGTAAAGTCCTAGGGATAGTGGTGCTTGTCTAGAATCACATTGTGAGTCTGTGTGCATTTGAGAACCACTGTAAGAGAGGCATTTGGTAACATTGTGTATTTGCTGACAGATAACTAATTTAAAACCTCTCATGTTGTCAAGTTTTAGTAGCATTAGAAGCTAGTCTTTGCTTATGTATTGATAAAATGAGTCAGGGTTTGACACTAAGGTGCAGTACCATGTACTATTCTGTTCACTGTGGCAGAACTGAAAATTTAAAAGTTTTATCTAAGCACTGTCCTAGAAGTAGTCTGATTATTTAGTCAGTTTCTAAGTACCAAATAGACTGCTTCAAATGTCTATGCAGTATGCATGTAGTGTTCTAACATACTATACACTTGTCTTTTACACCTTCAATTCCCTAGTCAGTATCCATACACTTCCAGGAAATATCCTGTCACTTCCTTTGCAGTCCTCTAGAGACCCATTCAACAGCATGTACTAATCCAGTCACTGTGCCAAAACCCAAACACTTATAAATTCACCAAGACACTCTCTTTCCAGTACTCTAATGATTCAGTCACTGCCTAAGTATTCATGCACAGAGTCAGGTCTTAGCATATGGACTTCTTCAAACCCCTATCCACTATGCATGCAGTCCTCTAAGCACCTACACACTTGTCTTTCACACCTTCAATTCCCCAGTCAGTATCCGTTCACTTCCAGCAAACACCCTGTCACTCCATTTGCACTCCTCTAGTGACCCATTCAGCATCATGTACTAATCCATTCACTGCGCCAAACCCTAATAAATTCACCCAGGCACTCTCCTTGCAGTACTCTAATCATTCAGTCAGTACCCAAGTACTCATCCAGTGACCCAGGCCTTAGTATATGGACAGCTTCAAACCCTTATCCACTATGCATGCAGTCCTCTAACCACCTACACAATTGTCTTTCTCACCTTCAATTCCTAGCAGTACACTTCCAGGAAATACCCTGTCACTCCCTTTGCAGTCCTCTAGTGACCCATTCAGCACCATGTACTAATCCATTCACTGTGCTAAAACCCAAACACTTATAAATTCACCAAGATACTATCTTTGCAGTACTCTAATCATTCAGTCAGTGCCTAAGTATTCATACACTGAGCCAGGCCTTAGCACATGGACTGCTTCAAACCCCTATGCACTATGCATGCAGTATTCTAACCACCTAGACACTTGTCTTTCACACTTTCAATTTCCTAGTCAGTATCCATACAGTCCAGCACTTGTGACTGCCTTTGCACTCCTCTAGTGACTCATTCAGTACCAAGTACTAATCCAATCCCTGTGCGAAAATCCTAGCACTTATAAATTCACCTAGGCACTCTCCTTGCTGTACTCTAATCATTCAGTCAGTACCCAAGTAGTCATGCAGTGAGCCAGGCCTTAGCACATGGACTGCTTTAAATGCCTATGCAGTATTGATGCAGGCCTCTAATCACCTATACAGTTGTCTTTCACACCTTCAATTCTCTAGTTAGTATTCATACTCTTCTAGCAAACACCCTGTCACTCACCCAGTGCGTCTCCTTATAGTACTGTAATCATTTAGTCAGTTAGCATGTAGTCTTTTAGTGAGGTAGGCTTTAGGGCATGAACTGCTTCAAAGTAGTATGCACTATGAATGTAGTGTTTTAACGATCGTCACACTTGTGGTTCAGGGCTATAGTTTCTTAGGCAGTTTTTATATAAAATGTGTTTGTACAGTAATGGAATAGTATAAATGTTAAAGTTATTAATATACATTTATTTGTGATTTTTTTTTAAAGATGCAGAACAGGAGTGTTTCTCATCTGTTTGCACTCTTCTCGTGCAAGATTGTTTGGATGAAGGGTCCTTTGGTGTTTCATCATACTTGCTGTGCCGCACGAGTATTTTTTGTTAGGATCCACTCGTAACAGAACTCTTTGGCAAATCTTGCAAATGAAGAAGGTGGCATTGGTCTTTGTTTGCCCCTTGGAAAAAATTAAAAATTTCTTCACCACTGATGAAAAACGTTGTGGGCGTGGTGCCTTCTGCAAAAAAATTTCCTCAGATTCGGTAAATATTTTAAAGCGGCAATATTTACAGTTTTTGTAAGTTAAACTTATAACATTTTGTTAGCTGTATACATTTTATACATCTGCGATTTGTTTCTTGTGGTATTTTGTTAAGAATACCATGTTGTTGTTTTTTTTAACAATCTTTTTGATTTTCCAGGTCTGTTGTCGACAGGAGTGTTCTGCTTTGTTGTTTTGTATTATTGTTGTTACATTTTGTTTATTAGTTTATTGTTTATATTCATGTTAATACAAATATAAAGTTTGAAAATAGTTTATCGTTTATATATTTATTATTATAAAAAATAAAGTTTGAAAAAAAAATTAATAATGTTTTTGGTTGTTCTCTTAACTGCTGTGTGACTCTTTCTTGTTCTTATTACTGTTATTTGATGAAGTCCACCATGGTGTTAAATTTTGGGGCACTTATCGCTGGAATACTAGTGATATCTGCAGTTTGCACCAACTTCTGAATAGTGTGTTAGATTTATCTCAACTTTACTTCCGTTAAAGTGCTGATAATGAAATGGAGAGTAGCCGTTCCCGTGCAAAAAGACATGAGGTGCAGCTTTGCGATTTATTCTAAATACTAAAATCCTGTATTGTATTGCACTGAGGTATTGGCTGCACTTACAGTGTACAAACGAAATCTATTAAGAAATCTCATTGTATTTATATTGATTGGGAATAGTGCGTCAGGTGCTGGATCTTGACGAGATACACTGCTCAGTTCGTATATTAAATGTAAAATGTAAACTTGATACTTGTATAGCGCACTACTCACCCGCAAGGGTCTCAAGGTGCTTGTACGAATACCGCTGTGGAACCCATCCTGGCTTTCCCTGTGAGGCGTCCACTTCTGGGCACCCCCAAGGTGGAGGCCAGGCATCCTTAGCGTTGTGGGGGCCGTTGTGGTGATTAAGCAAGCTATTGCCCAGAGTTGCAGAGTGGGACTCCATGATTGGAATAGGCACCGAGGCGAGAATTATCAGGTCCGTGGAATTTTTGAGCCCAAGACCCGCCAAGGCGGGGAATTGAACCCTGGTCCCGGGCTAGACCTCTGTATCAGGGTCTGCCACTCTAATCATTGAGCCACACTTCTCCACATATTGTTCTGCATACGAAAAAAATCACATCACAACTTTCACACTAATTGCAATGCAAAACAAATTCCGGCGATAAGACACGTTAGCACCAGGGATTTTACACCTGCTTTCTGCTGGTGTTAAGCAGGATAACTACCTGCACCATGAAAGGGAACACAGCCAAGAGCCACACCAGAACACCCACAGGTGCCATAGAGTCAATGAGCATGATACAGGGATACCCACGAGGGCCAGAAGACTCATCTCAACAACTCCAGGACCGCCAATGCCCCCCAAACCCATATCTTAGTAAGTGTGTCCCTGTGGTCATTGTCTTAGCATGATAGGCACAAGCCCTGCAACATCACAGTGTGCTGTCACCTCAGCGTTGGCAGTGAGCCTGGATGTGTAGCTACGTACGCATCCTCCTGCATGCAGAACTGGTGTGTGCTGGTCTGGGGTTCACAGGTCAGTGGAGGGGTGTGCCTATCCGGCAAGGGGAACGGGGTGTCTCAGACATGTCCGTGTACAGGAAGTGCGGTAAGTGTGTCTCTGTGTTCTGGTGTGGCCTGTTACAAGAGCCGCAGCAGTCGATGTTGTAAAGTGGCATGTACCACCTCCAAACGGCACTGTGATGTTGTTTTTGGAATGTAGCAGGACATGCACAAATAGGCATTACAATGGCGTGCCGTACGTGTGCACAAGATAAAACAGTTCACCGTACAAAAGTGTGGGGGCTTGTGGGAGGGAGGAGCAGCCGTTTGGCAACATAACACACAGTGAACTCGACCATGTGCCACATACTGGGCATCTCATCCATGATGACCACGGTCGCAGACATCCCACAACACCAACGACTGGCCTTTGTAAAAATGTTAATTGATATTTGTATAGTGCACTACTCACCCGCAAGGGTCTCAAGGCGCTTGTACGAATACTGCTGTGGAACCCATCCTGGCTTTCCCTGTGAGGCGTCCACTCCTGGGCACCCCCAAGGTGGAGGTCAGGCATCCTTAGCGTTGTGGGGGCCGTTGTGGAGATTAAGCAAGCTATTGACCAGAGTTGCAGAGTGGGACTCCATGATTGGAATAGGCACTGAGGCGAGAATTATCAGGTCTGTGGAATTTTTGAGCCCAAGACCCGCCGAGGTGGGGAATTGAACCCTGGTCCCGGGCTAGACCTCTGCATCAGGGTCTGCCGCTCCAATCATTGAGCCACACTTCTTTGTACACATGCTGTATGAATGCAGCATGGTTTACACTTCTATGCTCGTTCAGTGGTGTGATGTTGGCGGGTTGTGTGACTTGTGCTCCTTGTTGGTGTGTTTCATTTTGGCCATTGTTTGTCTATACTTGTGCTGTACTTAATTGTGCATGTGTGCCATTCTGCTCATCTCCCCTCATCCCCCCCCCCCTCCCTGCTTCTTCCTCTTCCTGGTACTGTTGTGTCTATAATTTTGTTGCTGCACACATAAATACATGTAAAGAATAAATTAGAATTGTCCCTTGATTCTTTTAGGTTTCAAAACTTCTCTATTGGTTTCTTTTTAGTTTTCCATATGAACCGTTTTTTTAATATTCAACAACACATAGAAGTCAGAAGTGCAAGTATTCTATCAACACACTTTCTAGAACATTCTACAACACGTGCAGGTTAAAAGTTCATCAATTTTTTAAAACTTTACGATTTTTTTTGTAACATTTTCTTGAACATTTAATGACACGTGTAGATTAAAATTTGACGATTGTTTTAAGTTCGAACAGTGCCTTCCAAATGCAAGTAGCAGGTGTGGTTGAGCTGAGCAAATTTTATTCTATGATTTGTACTCCACGTTGAAACTGCTTTTTCTTAACCAATCACAGAGATGCTTTTCCACAAAACTAATGTGCACCCTACTTTTAAAAAAGAATGCTTTTCATGATATCTTCAGAGATAAGTTATAGATAGGAATTAGCATTTAAAAAACCTTTGAAATTCACTGAAAAAACCAAAGGTTTCAGGGGCGTTATAGTTAGGAATTGGCATTTAAAAAACCTTAGAAATTCACTTAAAAAACCATAGGTTTCAGGGGTGTTATAGTTAGCTGGACATTTCCCTCGTACAAAACCCTAGAAATTCCCCTGTTATAGTTAGTTCAGCTAACTATAACTCGCGCCCCCGCAATGCACTGCTGATGACGTCACATATTACATCACTCATGACATGGTCAGTGACATCACTGATTACATCACTGATGACATCTCAAATGACATCACTGATGACGTCATCCATGTGATAAATTAGTGCATCTTCTCACACCCTAATATAACCTTTGATACACCGACTCAAAATTTCAGACGGCCATTTTGACAACCATAGATACTCCAATACCAATAACTACTCACCCACTCATTGACTTTTAGGTCTACATACATCTCCACTCACTCACCTGTACAATCACTCATACTTACAGTCACTCTGTGCATTTATACACCTATATAGACACTCACACACCGCCAATCATCCATTGAGGTACTGATACATCTAGTCAGTCATGCAAATAATTAATCACTTACTCATAAAAATACTAACAAATTCTGTGTCTTCCTGCAGAAAAACAAACAGCACATGGCACAGATATCCTTGCACTATGGCGCATACAGCCACTCCCAAAATCGCACACTCTCACATATAGATAATTATATACTCTTACACACATATACACTGCGTTTCACATATGTAATTACTGACACATGTACAACTGAGATATACATTCAATCACTAACACACCCATACATACACTCACCCAACCATACAGTCCATCACAGATGCACTCTTAAATACATGCACCCACTGAATCACCCACTCACACATCTAGTCACAGAGTCACACACACCCTACCCACACAAACACTCAGGCACCCATACAGATACTCAGACAACCAATCAATAACCCATATAGACACTCCTATAGCTATTCACAAAACCATGCAGCCACTTATACACCAACACACAGACACATACAGACATTCACACAGTTTAGTCACTAGTCTGCAGTAAGATACATTTAATGACTCACTTATAGACTCAGTTACGCACCTAGAAAATCATCCATTCACACACTTGTACACCCACTTATTTTTCAACAGGCCTTTCCCTATTTATATTAAACATAATAAAACTGTTCAGAAAAACATACTCAATGGATGATGTCATCAGTGATGTCATCAGTGATGTCATTTGAGATGTCATCAGTGATGTCATCAGTGATGTCACTGACCATGTCATGAGTGATGTAATATGTGACGTCATCAGCAGTGCATTGCGGGGGCGCAAGTTATAGTTAGCTGAACTAACTATAACAGGGGAATTTCTAGGGTTTTGTACGAGGGAAATGTCCAGCTAACTATAACACCCCTGAAACCTATGGTTTTTTCAGTGAATTTCTAAGGTTTTTTAAATGCCGATTCCTAACTATAACGCTCCAGTGAATATATATATATATATATATATATATATATATATATATATATATATATATATTATCTACTGGCGATCGCCAGTAGATAGTTATAGTTAGGACCGTGTTTCCATAGGAAATCCGCAACATTCTATTTGGAATAACTTTGGCGCCGGTTGACGAATCCTCGCGAAATTTTCAAAATAGGTGGGGCGCTCTGCTCCGCTCCGCTCCGCTCCTACCCTGAAAGTCTCGGGGGAATTCGCCAAGCGGGGGCTGAGAAAAAAGGGGGGTCCCAAAACGCGTTTTCCCCATGCAATTTTGCATAGGGACCTTTAGTCCAAGGTACAGCCCGAACGGCTGAACAGAAGTACTTGAAATTTGGCAGAGAGGTAGTCCTCAGGTCAGGGATGTGCCTTTTGCAGGTCTGGTGTCAATCTGTTCAGTAGTTCCTGAGAAAATCAAAAGTAAAATCATATATATATGTGGGCGGAGCTTAACCACTCATCTCATCCTGAGATCTGATTGGCTGTCAGCACTTCATCCAAGAAGTGTTGGCAGCCATCTTGGGACCAATATACATGATAGCACCTCATTAAAAAGCATTGCAGTTAATATAAGGTTTTAAGACTTTAGTTACATTATAAATCATTTGTTGATGGTACCATACTCATTTTAGGAATTGTTGTATGTTCTAAGGAGATTTCACCATGTGAAAAAACCTTCTGCTGGGATATCATGATTGAGAGAAAAATATTTTCTCATGCTTTTCCCACAGAGGTTTGGAAGGTGATCTATAAGCTAAACTGAGAGCTTATTTTCTGTAAATTTACATTATCTTTCTCAGTCATGTGAGAATGAAGTCTGACATTCTCAGTAAAACATGGACATCCAACAAGGGCAGAGACTGTCAGTTGATTCCTTTGTGTTCTACTGCAGCTTCCCAGAGTGTTCCAAAGAACAACTAGAGCGCTAACAATCCTACTTATGATAAACGTATGGCACACCTGAAGCCATCTTGCTTGGATTAAAGTGGTAACTCTTAAAACATTTAATTTAAAAAGGAACAACATGAGGGGGTTCATTTTTCCATAAAAAGTATGATTAGTGCTGCAGAAAGAAAAATGAGGGCACATTTTGAGTGACTTCTCAAATCCTCTTCTATTTCATTAAAAAATTCTGACATGCAGACTGAAACATGCACTTTCAATACCAGCAGCAGTTTTCCCTGGTGAGCAGTAGCTTTACTACAGTGATCTAATGAGCAAAAAGAGAGCTAACATTCTGAATTTATGGCAAATGTGTGACACATCTGAATGCCTTTGGAATCAAAGTAAAAAACTGAAAGTATTTCCTACTGAGGAGACTGCAGTAAATGAGGAAATTAGGAAACTTCATAACAAATAAGTCTGCCAAGATGGCCACCAGAGACAAAAGAGCCCAAATGTAGCCCAAATATCACCCAGATGTAGCCCAAGTATAGCCCAATGACAGAATGTCCCAGAGTGTTCTTAAAAACAACTAGAGCGCTTACTGTCTTCATTATGACAAAAGTATGGCACACCTGAAGCCATCTTGATTGGAATAAACTGGTAACACTTAAAACATTTAATTTAAAAAGGAACACAATGAGGGGTTCATTTTGCCATAGAAATTATGATTAATGCTGAAGAAAGAAAATGAGGGCACATTTTGAGTGACTTCTCAAATCCTCTTCTATTTCATTAAAAAATTCTGACATGCAGACTGAAACATGCACTTTTAATACCAGGAGCAGACTTCCATGGTGAACAGTAGTTTTACTACAGTGATCTAATGAGCAACTAGAGTGCTAACATTCAGAATTTATGGCAAATGTGTGACATATCTGAATACCTTCATGATGGAATCAAAGTAAAAAACTGAAAGCATTTCCTACTGAGGAGACTGCAGTACATCAGGAAATTAGGAAACTTCATAACAAATAAATCTCCCAAGATGGCCACCGGAGACAAAAGAGCCCAAATGTAGCCCAAAATCACCCAGATGTAGCCCAAATATAGCCCAATGACAGAAGTGTGCAAAACACTTATTATTTTGTATTTTTGCAGTGTTATATAGTGCAGACTTGTCAGGTATTGGAGTGCTTTACATGAGCATTGGTTACATCACACAAGATCAAATTCATTTTGGTTGTAGACATGGGGAGACTAAGTGATTTGACCAGAATCACAGAATGTCGAGCTGAAGCAGAAACTCCAACCTGGTTCCCCAGTTGCAAAGTCTGCAGTTCTGGAAGTAACACCACATCCTCTCCCCTAAGTGCAACATTTAATCAAGTGGTCAACTGGATAAAAAAACATAAAGGTAACAAATAATTTAAAAGTGCTTTCTCGCTATTTGAAAACTCAGAAAATATGTCCTTATTTTAGTTTTTTAGAGCACTAATCATAATTTTGATGCCAATAAGACCCTCTCATATATGTAATTTCTAAAGGAAATGCTCTAGGTATTACAGATTTGATTACATCAAGATGACGTCAGGCGTTCCACACTTTTGTAATAAATATAGAATGTTAGCAATCTAGTTGTTCATTAGGATACTGTTGAGAGGCAGAGGCCAGGGGCACGGACTCTGAAAATTGAAGGCAGGTAGGAGGGTGCAAAGGCAACAATTTAACCACACTGAGCAGGCAGGAAGGGCCGTGGCAGCACAATCTATGGAGGACAGTGGAAAGGGGGGCAGGGGCAACAAACCAACAATACAGGACTTGCAAGAGAGGCTGTGGCAATGTAATAGACCATTGTGGGCAGAAGGAAGAGGCAATGGTAGTACAATCATACATGCCAACAGACCCGATTCAACCAGGAAACGTCCAATGTTTTTAAGCTCAAATGGGCTTTATTTTATCTGTCTCCTGTCTACAATCTCCTCTTTTTCAATGTAACTCAAAGGGGAAAATCAATACCCCAGTTTTTTTTCAAAATCTCCCTCTTACCAAGTTCCAAATGTTCGCAAGTATGGTACATTGGATCATGGAAGGAAATGGGTAGGGACATGGACTTGGATAACAGAGGACAGGAGGGACATGGAGAGGTGCACCAAACTGACCCTGTAGGGCAGGCATCAGGGTTTGCAGCAGCACAATACACCACACAGGGCATGCGGGATGTGAGTGCAGCACAACAATCCATAGAAAGCAAGAGGGAGGGGACAGGACCATGCACATGGACAACAGAGAACAGAGGGGCAAGAGGCAGGACCATAATGGACAGACAGGAGAGAAAGCTGCAGCATAACAGACAATAAAGGGCAGGAGGGATGGATCAGGGGCATTACAATGGAACAGAGAAGCCAGGAGGGAGGGAGTAGGGGTCTGCACATGTAAACAGAGGGCTGGGGGCAAGGGGGCAGGGCAGGAGCAGCAAGAAAGCCATGGAGGTCAGGCAGGATGGGCACTAGAAGCAAGACACACCATGAAGAGCAACAGTGAGACTGTGATGGCATACACACAGACCATGGGGGGAAGGTGGGAGGGGTTCAGGGGCAGCTAACTGACCACACAGGGAAGGTGGGAGGGGCCATGGCAGCACAGAAGACCATGCATGGCAAGTGGGAGGGTTAGTGGTAGCACAATGGCTATGATGGGCAAGAAGGAGGGTGCATGGGCATGCACAAAGGACGATGGAGGATAGAAGGGAGGGTCAGGACCTGTGCACAGACAAGAAAGTTCAGGGGAAGGGGCCTCACAAAAGACCGCACGGGGCAGGCAGGAGGAGCAGTTGCAGCACAACAGACCAGGGAGGGCAGAAGGGTGTGGCAGTACAATGGACCATGTAGGACAGGAGGAAGAGGATAGGGGCATGGCATGTGGACAGGCAGGGTGGAGGTGGCATGGAGAGGTTACAGTCATCTGACAATGCTAGGCAGGTGGGAGGGGAGTGGCAGCTCAACAGAACACTCAGAGTAGATAGGAGTGGCAGGTCCATGGAACATGGTGGGCAAAAAGGATGGAGTAGGGGCATGCACAAAGACATCGGAGGGCAGGGGGAAGGAGAATAGGGGCAGCAAGCTAAGCACAGAGTTTAAGCAGGAGGTCAATGATGGGGCATAGAATTGGGCAATGGAGGGCAGGAGGAGTGGACTGGTTCATCATACTAAATTGAGGGCAGTGGCAGCACATCAGACCATGCATGGCAGGAGGGAGGAGGCTAGTCCATGGATTCACACAACAGAGGATAGGGAGGAGGGGGATGGGGCAGCAAGCTAACTGTTCAGAGAAGGCGGGTATTAGGAACTTTATTGTTTTTAAAACGTGTGTCTGTGCGAACTACTTAAGATATGAACAAGTATGCAGCATAATCTCACTTTTATTCAGGAAGATGAGGACGTTTGTGACTGTGACTCCTGGCTCACTTGGCAGAAACACCCCTTGACCCTCCACCCCCTATCGCAAAATGTAATGCCCGTGAAAAGGGTAGGTGAACACAGTGTTATATAGAACATAGTCCTGAGAGCACGATTGAAAATGAAAACTAGATATAGTGTATGGTATAAACTATGCACCAAAAAGTGTGATATAAGATGAACCGGGCGTGAAATATAATATGCAATACATTGTGCGCAATGACAGATTCATTGGAGAGCGCGAGATAGCACAGGCACTAGCGCGTGCTATGCGATATGCGCCTTGGAGTGTAATATGCACAGGGCAGTGTTGTGTAACCTAACTAGTCTCTAAAGTTGTAATATAAAATATGTGCTGGGGAGTGTAACGTTGCATATGCACTGTGACAAAGATATGGATCCCAGATTGTAATATATATGGCATAGCACTGTGCGTTATAACATAGGCATCGAGGAAGGTACGTTAGATGGGGCAATATAACCCGTGCGAAGACAAGTGTGGCATGACATATTCACGGGGTGGTGTTACAGTGCACATGGGCTAGAGAGTGTCATAGCATATGCACTAGCTAGTGGAATACAACACAGAGGTGTGTGGCACTCAGCAGGCAATGGTGGGTGTAACACAGCATTGGGCTCTGCCAGGAGCGCGCTGTGACTCTCAAGTGATGTTCGTCCCCTTTCCAGAGAGTTAAATAAAAAGTATTACACATCCGGCAGTGGATGTGTGTTTTATTAACCGTGAGGGGGGTTTCTTGCATAGTTTTGGTCGAATTTTTGTTGAATCCCCTTTGAATGGCTTGGTGGGCATGTGTATTAAATGTGCCCGTCAATAGGTACCCATGTGTGTATAAATAAACGACAAGGGTGTCTACCGGGATTAGGCACGGTAGGGCATCAGACATGTCAGAGCTTCACTAGTGGTGTAAATACATTCCACGTGGATTCATTGTATGCATAGTCGCCTTTTAATGAATATCACGCAAATCGTCATGGTGATAGGTACGTACGGTTTGTCCAGCATGTCCTAGGTGTGTCTATAAATATATATTTTTTAAAAATAATAAAAAACAGTGGCCGGCCCTGGGGATTGGGGTCAAAAAAATATAATTAGGAGACAGGCCCTGGGGGATGGGGTCATCAGGGCCAATAAATTAGAATAAGAAGGGGAACCACACAGCCCCCCTTCTAAAAAAATTAAAATAAATAAAATACTGGCATCGTGCCGGAGGCCACGCCCCCTCCTTGCAGCACTCTGCAAATGCGCCCCCTGGCGAGTTGTAAGTTGGGGAATTAATTCCTCTTCAATACTGAGGGTCCCTGAGGGCCAACTAGCCCAACAGGCATCTCCAGTATGCACCAGGGAGCTGCGCTGCAGACAGGTGTTCTGAGGCCAAGCCCCTTTTTACACCTCTCTGCAACGCAGCTCTGTGGCGCTTACTGGAGGTACCTAGTGGTCTAGTTTGACCCTAGGGACCCTTAGGATTCAAGGGGACTTAATCTCTCAACATAGAACAGCCACAGGGCGCGTTTACACAGTGGTGAAGGGAGGGGACGGGGCCTGAGGTGACGTGTGCAAACATGCACTATGGCACGTTTTAAATTGGGGATATAATTTCCCTTCAATACTGAGGGACCCTGGGGGCTAACTAGCCCACCAAGTGCTTCCAGTAAGCGCCACTGAGCTACATTGCAGAGAGGTGGTCCTGGCCGTGCCACTTTTTACAACTCTCTGCAACGCAGCTCTGTGGCACTTACTGGAGGTACCTAGTGGGCTAGTTGGACCCTAGGGACCCTCAGGATTCAAATGAACTTAATCTCCCAACTAAAAATGGACACAGGACGTGTTTACACAGTGGTGAAGGGAGGGGACGGGGCCTGAGTTAACGTGTGCAACGTGTGGCCTGTTTTAAGAGGTAGTTTTAATCCCCCTGCCCTATTATATACTAGGGGCTTACAGAGGAGGTCATGCTAATCACAGGGGGACCCCAACGCATAATGTTCCCTAGTGTATGTAGGTGTTTTCACTGTATTCTAAGTGACTTTTAACAAAGCACTGGCTCTAGGACTGGTTAGTCAGACTCAGTTACCACCAGTATCCGTCTGAAAAATTTGAGGGTACAGGTTGATTTTGCAACAATGCTTCTTTCTGCTCTTCTTTTTGTTCTTTCTGCACGTTATCCTTCTTCCTGCACTTTTCTTCGTCTTTGAGGACTTTTGTTGCTTCTTTCTGCACTTCTTTTTTTTCTTTCTGTGCATTTTTTCTTCTTTCTTCACATGTCCTATCTCTGTAGGCATAGTTAGAAATTAGCATTTAAAAAAACCTTTGAAATTCACAGAAAAAAACATAGGTTTCAGGCACGTTATAGTTAGGAATTAGCATTTAAAAAAACTCAGAAATTCACTGAAAAAACCATAGGTTTCAGGGGTGTTATAGTTAGCTGGACTTTTCACTTGTACAAAACCATTCAAATTCCCCCGTTATAGTTAGTTCAGCTAACTATAACTCGCGCGCCCGCAATTCACTGCTGATGACGTCACATATTACATCACTCATGACATGGTCAGTGACATCACTCATGACATCACTGATGACATCTCAAATGACATCACTGATGACATCACTGATGACATCATCCTTGTGATAGAGTGGCAGACCTCCTCTCACCCTAATATAACCTTTGATACACACATTCAAAAATAGAGACTAAACTTTTCAAAACAATGGACATACCAATACCAGTTACAACAACCTCTTCAGTAATTCTAAGATCCACATACACATCCACTCATTCACCAACAGTCCTATACAGTCCCTCATACATGTATTCACTCATCATATGTACTCATACACCTGTACATCCTGTTACACAATGCCACTCATCCATAGAGTTACTCACACACATAGTCACTCATGCTAATAAAGAATCAAACATACATTTATTTGCATATACAGTTATACACACACCACCACACTTACTTCTACGGAAACTTACACATACTTAGTCTTTTAAACAATCACTTATAGAAACACATACTTATTCATACAGGAACTCTTTCAATCTCTCACTCTCACATATACTCACTTATATACACCAATAGACACATATACTAGTTTAAAACATATGTAGTTACTCATAAAGACACTATTGAGACAGTCATTCACTCACTAACACACCCATACACACACTCATCCACCCATACAGTCCTGCACACATGCTGTCTTCAACACATACAAAGAGTGAGTCACTCATTCATGCACCTATGCACTACGTAATACCCCCCACCGAACCATGCAGACACTCAGACTGATACTCAAAAAACCAACTCATAACCTATATAGACACCCATGTAGCTACTCACCAACCCATGCAGCCACTTATACACAAAGTGAGAGACTGATACAGATATTTACATATTTAAAAATTAATCACTAAGCCATGTATTCACTATGATACACTTAATCAGTCAGTTACACAATAAATTTTTCAAAAACAAATCATCCATTTAGACACTTATATACCCATTTATTCTTCCATCGACCTTGAGATATACATATATAAAACATATTTAATTTTCAGAAAAACACACATTCACTGGATGATGTCATCAGTGATGTCATTTGAGATGTCATCAGTGATGTCATGAGTGATGTCACTGACCATGTCATGAGTGTGACGTCATCAGCAGTGCATTGCGGGCGCGCGAGTTATAGTTAGCTGAACTAACTATAACGGGGGAATTTGAATGGTTTTGTACAAGTGAAAAGTCCAGCTAACTATAACACCCCTGAAACCTATGGTTTTTTCAGTGAATTTCTGAGGTTTTTTAAATGCTAATTCCTAACTATAACGTGCCTGAAACCTATGGTTTTTTTCTGTGAATATATATATATATATATATATATATATATATATATATATATATATATATATATATATATATATATATATATATATATATATATATATTCACTGAAAAAACCATAGGTTTCAGGGGTGTTATAGTTAGCTGGACTTTTCACTTGTACAAAACCATTGAAATTCCCCCGTTATAGTTAGTTCAGCTAACTATAACTCGCGCGCCCGCAATGCACTGCTGATGACGTCACATATTACATCACTCATGACATGGTCAGTGACATCACTCATGACATCACTGATGACATCTCAAATCAAGTCTAACTGAAAATCTCTCTAGGTTCATTGATCATTTTCTGTTTGAAGTAGTACTACAGTTAGATTCCTATGTCAAGGACACAACCGACTTTATTAGTCATATTGAAGATATAGAATGGCATTCATCATACAGTATGATTGTACTAGATATAACAAGTCTTTACACCTGTATAAACCACTCAAAGGGACTGAATGCAGTTAAATATTTTCTACAGAAGAGACCATTGAAATTTGCATTACATAATAACATGCTATTGGAGCTAATCGAATTTTGTCTATCTAATAAAAAATTTCTCTTCCAGGGAGATCTTTATAGACAAATATCCGGAACCGCGATGGGCACCTGCTTCGCCCCCAGCTATGTGCATTTATTCGTTGGCTGGTGGGAGGAGCAGGTAGTCTGGTCCGCGGATAATGAGAACTGGACAAAGGATGTGGTGTCATGGCATCGTTATATCGATGACCTTTTCATAATATGGAAGGGCACTGTAGAGAAGGTATAAAAATATATAGTTCATCTAAATGCAAATGAAGTTAATCTAAAATTCTCGGGCGAGATCAGCTCAGTGGCAGCGAGCTATCTGGACCTGAAAGTGGAAATACAGGATGGGAAATTGATAACAGCCCTGTTCAGAAAGCCGACATCAGGCAATAGTACGCTACATGCGTCTAGCAGCCACCCTCAAAAACTCAAGAATAGCATACCCTAGGGGGAGTTTCTTAGATTGAAACGAAACTGCTCAAGGCAATGTGATTTTTCGTCAAGCAGCAAAAGAGAGTTTTGATCGTTTCATAGTAAGAGGGTATGGCAAAGGTCTTCTAGAAAACACCCTGAGGAGTGTAGAGCTTTTACCCAGAAAAGAGCTGCTGAAACAAAAGACAAAACATCAAATAGCGAATGAAGGGAAATTCAGACTAGTTACCACTTTCTCGGAGGATGGCGATACTTTGAGAAAGATCATTAGGAGAAATTGGCATGTGCTGAAAACAGATGTTATTATTGGTGCTGATATTCCAACAGCCCCAATGATTACTTTCAAGAAAGCACGGTCCTTGAAGGATAGTCTAGTACATAGCCATCTAGAGACAATTCCACCTAGACAGGGCACTCTCAATGCAATGAGAGGTTTCTATCCATGTGGTAGATGTAAAGCTTGCACCTTCAGTAAAAGGGTGCTTACCTATGAGGTGAAAGGACTTAAGTCTGATAAAAGAATCAATAAATTCATGACATGCCAAACTACGCATGATGCCCATTGCCTCAAGTGCCCATGTGGGCTTAGGTATATAGGGAGCACGATACATTGCGTGAAGATCAGAATCTTGGAACATATGCGTGCCATAGCAAAGAAAGATTTTAGTTATCCAGTGGCACGGCATTTTGCCATTAAACATAAGAGTGATAGAGATCTTCTGCAATTTTTCAGCATTGATTGTGTCGCGGTTCAGAGTAGAGGGGGAGATAGTGAGTTAAAACTAAGACGATTGGAATCACGTTAAATTATTGACCTGCATACCAAAACTCCTAATGGGTTAAATAGCGGGGAGGAGCTGACAGTACATCTAGGGAGCTAGACGGTACAGAATTAGGAGCTCCCGAGGTCAATAGGTTGCATACGAATGTCAGTTCCTTTAATGGTAGGATCTTTGATTGTAATAATAATATTCTTATCCAGCTTTCTTCTTCCGAATTTGTTTTTTGAAACCGACGCCGATACACGGAGATATGAAATGTAGAGGGAATTTTGGCAACCCAATAGAGGTTGCCTATTGCCGATCCACGGCGACATCACAGCAAATTATTGCTTTTTTAATAATGATTGACTACACTCTTTCTAGGATGTTTGTGTCTGTTATTTTTAACATTAGCATCTAATATTGATACATATGCACTTAAGAGAAGTATACGAGTCATCAGCATCAGTATTGGGCGTTTTCTGTACAAATGGATGACCCCATCAATGAGATAGAGGAGGTCATCTCATGCCGATTCACGGCAAAAATGTATAACATGACAGTAATTAAATTAATAATAGGATTAGTCTTATAATGAATTGCCTGTGTTTATATCAAATTGAATCGTTGCAATGAAAAGCACCCACATTGAAAAATGTGTAAACAATCAATATATACCATACTACAAGATGGCGCCTATGATAAGTGTTTTGTTATCCCTCGTTTGTTTCTATGTCCGAGAGTATGATGTTAAAAAGATGGTAAAACAAAAGGAAATGGTGCCTCCCAGCGCCAGTTGTGAAGCACTGACGAAGGAGTATATCCGAAACGCGTCTGTTACGAGAATAAAGTCACCACTGTGATTTAAAAAACCCAGTGAGTGCGGGTATCCTTCTCGTAGTGGAAAAGGTTTTGGAGCATGAATATTTCTTGCGGAGCACCGTCGCAACGAGGCACCCGCCTGTAGAGTGCTTTGCCAATCGGTGCATTGGAGCGGGATATATATATATATACATACACATATATTCCTGATATGAAAAGCTCCTCCGGGAGATTCGCCAATTGTTTGGTGGCATGCTGAGCCAGTAGAGCTCAAACCGGCGAGAGTATTCCACAGATCAGCAAATTACTGCATGCTCTCAGATAATGTTGGAAAGAAGTAGTTTTTTATTTCGTGAGAATGTTACGTGTTTTGAAAGTCAAACTTCCTTGATCACACACTGAGCGTTGTGACCAGGTGCACTACATACATTTGGTACTTGGCATAGAAAGAGGACTCAAAGTTAGGGTCACCAAACACTCCACCACAACTGTAGCGGCCATATTGGATCATCATATATATACATTACCACAATGTTAATTTCACATATGCCTGCTTGTATATGTAACTTGCCTTAAAAATACATTATTTTGTCACATAGGTATATTTACATTTCCAAGTTGTAAGGAAAAGAAAAAAGAAAAAAGAAATTAGAGTAATGGTTTCTTAATGTTTCACCGATCAAAAAATAAAGTTAATGCTATCCAATACAGTATTGACGATATTCTACACGACCATTACCCAGCCTGAACGTGTCTATGCTTCGACAGCAGACTGCGATAATGAAGATGACGAGTGTCAAAGTCAAATTCTGCCATAGTGGTTTAGTTACCCTCTGGCTTCAATATAGTCCATGCCGCGGCTCGTGTTCTCTTTGTATCAAGTGCCGGCACACCTTGTTGCACATAGGACTGACCATAGGCTGTAATGCCATTATCAGACACATATGTGCCTGGATAGTGACCCAAACAATACTCGCGCCAAGTGGCTAATGTCCTACTATTCCCTAAAAGTCAGACTCCAATAAGGGTGTATCCTCATTGTAAGGAAGGGGATTCTCCAATATACTGGGTTCAAAAATTAGGGAGGTAAGTGCTCTTTATAGATAGTGTGGTGAAACCTTTTATGTGACCCAGACACCGAATTACATATGCCTGGTCACAAAGCTAGCTTATCCATGGCCTGACTCGTATATTGTGCAGTAACTCAATGCTTGCGCTAAGTGGCATAAAACTAACTCCTCCTAATAGTCACAAGTACCACATAAAACAATGGACATAATTGTGTAAAAGTGAAATAGAAGTGAAAAGTTCTTATCCATCCATCCAATGGTGCACTCCCTGAAGAGGGGAATAAAAGGGTAGGTGGCCCGTGATGTGCCCGTGAAAAGTCGATGGGCCCCTTCCTTTCCTCCTGTGAAGAAAGAACAAGAAAATAAAGGATTAAAATAGAGTATGCATATACATTATATAATACATATGTACACATATAAAATAGATCTTTTGACATCATGTAGAAAAATAGAAGCAAGAAAAACAAATTCTATACATCTAATTACTCTTCAATTAAATGTGTTGCTAATTCTTCATCTTGATTGTGTCCCTTTGCGTACTTGGTCTCAAGATCAAGGATCCACTTTGATTCTCGTTTTCTAAGATTTAGTTCTCTATTGCCTCCTCTCGGACCCATCTGTACTTGTTCTATGGCAAAGTAGCGTAGTAGTGAGCTACTGGACAAATGGTAGTCAGCAAAGTGCTGCGCTACCGATTAGTGGGGGGTCTTTGTTGGTAATTGCTCTGAGATGTTCAAGAACCCTCTTCTTGGCCATAAGGGTTGTATTCCCTACATACCTTTTTCTGCATGGACATTCCAAAATATAGATGGCATACGTTGTACTACAGGTGAGAAAGTGAGTTATAGTTTTGTTTCTATTGTGGTTTGGTGTACTGAACTCCTGTACCTTATAACTAAGGCTCCCGGTTTTCCGTTTAAACGGATTTCTACATATAAATACAGACGGAAAACTTGTTTTCCTTTGTCTGTATTTATAAGTAGAAATGGAAAAATACTGTCAAAAGAAATGGCCGGGTGAAATCTGATATCGCTGCCGTCACACTGCACCTTTGGAGAGGGATGAACAAGTGCACCCTGGAGCACTGTGTCTTTCCACCCCAAGCAGAAGGAAGCACAGGGAAGTATTTCAACTACAAACCTGCAGACCGAGAGGATTATACAGGGCATTAGCTGCTCATTTCCCCCTGCACAGAAAGTCAGTACAAATCCGAGATAGTAGAATGTTCTGCAGAAATGGAGCACGCAGGGGAGAAAATGTAGTCTGTGCCGTCAACCTTAATGAATCTTGAACTGGCCCACGACAGGTACTCCGATCCTGACACATCGTTCATGTGGTCGAACTTACATATGCTCTGTGACAGAGAAGCAGAGGTGCAACTAGAGTGAAGAAATTTCGGGGGGGGGGGGGGGGGGGTTATGGACTAATAAAAATTTCGGGGGGTGGGCTAATTCTTCCAGCAAACGGCAGAGTGAATATGGAGGGGCACTAAGGAGGGGTGACAGAGCAAAGTATCATTAACAAGTAAGTGGTCTTTTAAAGACCTGTGAAGTACTCTGGTGCGGCTGTGTGTGTGCCCGGGAAGCTGTCACAGCCCGGGCTGACACACATGACCAGCAGGGGGGGGAGGGAGGGGAGGAGGGGAGAGACTAAAGACTTTTGAGCCCATGGGCGTTGCGCGCCTGCAGAGAAGTGTAAGATAGAGTATGGCTTGCAGATGCAGACATCCATCCTTCCATCCCACCTGTCCATCATTGAATTATCTGTTGGAGAACAGCCATGTCTTTACCACTCGCTTGAATTCTAACTGGTTATGGATGATCCATACCAAGTTCTGCAGCGATGCTGTATGCAAAGAGAAGGAAGAACCATTTTCGGACGTTTTTCTAAAGAGAGGGATTATGATAAAATGTGTTTGTCATCAGTCAAATGCACCGGTGCCCCTACTTGCGAGCACAGATCATCAGTCTTGGTGCCACGCATGTTTGCAGTTTGAATGATGGTGCACTTTTGAATGTGATGTGGCTGAAAGTTGCTTTGTGCACGCATGGTTACTTCTTTTATTAGCATTCATTCATAAATAGCTCACTACTAAGAGCTACAATGGAAACAACAACTATCCAAAACGTGGAAACAGACTACAAGGCAGGTAACAATAACATGGGGAATTCAGCCCACCCAGGCCTAGCTGCTTCGTACTGAGAGTTCTCCCTTAAGAGGCTCACACAAAAACTCGTCTACAGGCAGCAGGCGCCCTTTCACAAAGACGAACTTTAAAAAAAAAAAGTGTAAAAACACCCCAGGACATCGGCTGCAGCCCCAGCAACCCTTGTTTTTTTTTGTTTGATGGGAGGGGAAAAGAGGACGAGGGGAGCTGAGGGGAGGGGTAAAGATGTCTGTAGCACCATCCTAGTATCAGAGGGGTTGTAAACTTAAGTGTTGCAAAAGCAACCCAAAACAAGCGTTGGTAACACCAATAGGACTGGCTTTGATGAGCAAATATAGTCACAAACATATACAACTGTCATTTAGCACATTAAAACTAGTCTTGGCTTTGCCAATACTGGAAAAAAAAACTAAGGATGGCTTTCTGCATATAATTTAGGAGATAAATAACTTAATATGACAGACACCAATGATTTAGTTTACTTTTTACTAGTAATGCACTTTTAAGATTCCTCATGCATTCCGATGGAAGCACTTTCTAGAAGGTGCAATGAAGCACAAAATGGCCAATGGCATGTGGTGAGAAAAAAACACTCTTGTAGGTGGATACAAAGCTCGTTCTATGTATATTTTAAAGAAGGGGTAACAATAGGACTTTGAAGACAGCTACGCAAACTAAACCTAATCAATATCACTAATTCACACATCTTTTCCAAGAGCACAGGGAAGACATTTGCTTCCAAAATGTAAAAAGCACTTACCATAGGCTCCAATTTCATAAACAGCTGTGGGGTGACCGTGCCAAACATGCTAAAGCCATACACATTCCAGTGAATGTACTATCCAGAACAATGCCACCAAACAACCCAATTGGGTGTGAACAATTTATTGACTGCACTCATACCTAGTCTGGACATGCATGATCCTGCAAATGCGACTCTAAAATTACACGAGTGCCTTTTCTTTTTTGAAAATTACCAATCATATTGTGTTTATTTAATTTGGCTTATATATAAATATATCTAAACCGGTAAAAATCTAGCACAAGTGTGCCCGGTCTATTTAAATAAATGTGGAAAAATACTAGCTGCAGCGTCTTCTTTTGCTTGCAACAAAAATAAATGTGGATAAATACAGATTGTTGGAAAGGCGTTCGCCGGAGGGGGGGTTCGATACACGTCTTGCCCACCCCTTTGACCCACCTCTCCCAAGTAAGCCGAACCAGGCGCGCACACCCTGAGATGCACTACGAACAGAGTGACACCACACGTATTCTTTGTAGGACGATAGGTTCTTTTATCGATGATTTCAAGGGATCTTTATGATCCAAAAGGCAAGTAGTACAGCAGTGGCACAACATACCACAACTCAGTCGTGGGGAATGGGGGTAGCGGGACAGTCTTTCAAGATAGTGTCTCTGCGAAATACCCTGCGGAAGCTCACAATCCTCGAGCTGGAGGGTGTCGTATCTCTGGGCGATCTCTTACCGAGTCGTCCTCAAGGGGAGCGCCGCGAGTCTCTCAGCAGGCACAGGTGGTCGGAGTTCGGGAGCCGCGATTCCGTCAGCAGGGCTCAGATGGTTCAATAGCTGGGGGCCGCGAGTCACTCAGCAGGCCTAGGTGGTTCAGTGTTCGGGAGCCGCGACCTCGTCAGCAGGGCTCAGATGGTTCAATAGCTGGGGGCCGCGAGTCACTCAGCAGGCCTAGGTGGTTCAGTGTTCGGGAGCCGCGACCTCGTCAGCAGGGCTCAGATGGTTCAATAGCTGGGGGCCGCGAGTCACTCAGCAGGCCTAGGTGGTTCAGTGTTCGGGAGCCGCGACCTCGTCCGCAGGGCTCAGATGGTTCAATAGCAAGAGGCCGCGAGTCACTCAGCAGGCCCAGGTGACTTCAGCGTTCAGGAGCCGCGACAGCGTCAGCAGGCTCAGATGGTTCCAGGTCTTCTCCCTTGTTTCTCCGGCACCCCTTGTTATACTCCGCTGGTTCTTTGAAGTCCGGAGTGCTCGCAGAGGGGGGACTGGGGTGACGGAGGGGGTTCGGCGGGATTTCCTGCCGCTCACTTCTTTGGTCTTTTCAGGTGGGTCTGGGAGGGACCCCAGACGCTCGGTAGGGGAGGCGCCTGCTCCCCAGGGGCCTGGTGGCCGATTGAGTCCTCCCAGGGAAGGCGACCCGAGGTGTGACTGGGCTGGCGCCTCTGGGTCTGGCTCGAGGGTTCCCGCTCCCTCGGTTGGGCATGCGTGGTAGGGTGTTGAGTCTGTCAGGCCTCTGGCCGGCCCGTGGATCGGGGGTGGCTGGGGCGGCCGGAGTCGGAGATGTCGTGTCTTGAGGGTGGTTGCAGGTTGGCTGGATGATGGAGAGGGCAACGCCGTGAGGCCGGTCTCACACGCGTCCCCCCCAGCTGAAAGGCGTGGAGAACTACCCATCCACTGGGGGGTTCTCCTCGCCGAAGCGGAAGAACCGGGACAGGCCGTCGGCGTGGGCATGATCCTGAAGCGGTAGTGGCCATCTGGCGTAGAGAAGGCAGAGCGCTCTTTCGCTCCTTCCGTGAGAGCAATCTGCCAGTATCCGCAGGTCAGGTCGAAAGTGCTGAGGAACCGGGCGGCCCCCAGGCGGTCGATTTATTTATTTATTTATTTATTTTTGAGATTTTTATTGCGCAAACAATTACCCGGAGGTGTCTCGGCGCATGTGTGAGCTAGCAGGATCATAATAGTAGAGTTCACTGATCAAACAGCCATGTCTTTACGAGCCTCCGAAAGCTCATCAGGTTGGGGGCGTTTTTGATATTTAGTGGGAGAAGGTTCCAGAGTCTTGGTGCAGCCACTAAAAAGCGACGATCTCCCCAGGTTGCCGTTCTGGTGCGAGGTACGGGCAGAAGGCAAGTGTTAGCCGATCTCAGCAATCTTTTGGGGGTATACAGCTGGAGTGCCTCAGTCAAGAATTTAGGTCCTGTGCCATGCATGGCCTTGTAGGCAATGCAAAGGGCCTTAAACTTAATACGGCTCTCTACTCTGAGCCAGTGAAGCTGGCGGATGGCTAGGGTGGTAGGCTGGCGGTGAGGGATGTTTAGAAGAGTTCTGGCAGCCGCATTCTGTACAGACTGTAGTTTTGACAGCACTGATTTCTGGGTGTTGAGGAAGAGGGCATTTCCATAGTCCATTTTGGAAAATACCAGAGTGGTAACTAAAGTCTTCCCAGCAGAGGAGGGAAGATAAGGCAGCAATTTCTTTATTATCTTTAGCATGAAGAGAGCAGAGGAGACAACCTTGTTGACATGAAGGTTGAAGGTTAGTTTGCTGTCGAAGATGACTCCCAAGTTCCTCGCTTTTATCACTGGGACAGGAGGAGAGCCCAGTTGTTTGGGCCACCAGGTGGAGGACCATTCTGGGGCGAGGTTGCCGAAGGTCATAACCTCGGTTTTATCCGAGTTAAGCCTTAGGCAGTTGGAGGACATCCACGTACTGACAGCAAGCATTGCTTCCTGAAAATTAGCTGCCACTGCTGTGCCATTCTTATGGATCGCCAGCACCAGTTGGGTATCGTCTGCGTAGGAAGTTAATCGCACCCCGTAGGCCTTTATTACCCTCGCTAAGTCCGCTACGTAGATGTTAAATAACGTGGGACTTAGCGAGGAACCCTGTGGTACTCCGCATGGTAGTGCAGAGACGGGAGAGTAGAAATTACCCAACTTGACTGTCTGGGTGCGGTCGGCCAGAAAAGATGAAATGAGATTTCTAGCCAGGCCGTCAATCCCCAGAGCTGTGACACGGTCGACCAAAATGGCATGGTCGACCGTGTCAAATGCTGCGGATAGGTCCAGAAGAATTAAGATGGCCATTCCTCCCTGATCCATGATGGTTCTGATTTCATCAGAGGCTTTTATTAGAGCGGTCTCCGTCCCGTGTCCCTTCCTGAAGCCAAACTGCGTTTCGTCTAATAGTTGGTGCGTATCGACGAACTCTGAGAGCTGTGTATTCATCAGAGCTTCGCAGATTTTGGCCGGGAAGGGAAGACAGGCAATAGGTCTATAGCTGACCGGGGCGGAGGGGTCCAGGGAGGGCTTCTTCAGAAGAGGCTTGATCACAGCCTTCTTCCACGGGGCTGGATAACATCCGGATTGAAAGGCATTGTTGCAGATTTCCATAAGTGGGTGAGAAATCACCTCACTTAGATTAGCCATCACAGAGGGAGGGCATGGATCCAGAGGGGATCCAGACTTGGTGATGGAGATGAGTCTGCTGATTTGGTCTTCTGAGGTGTTAGCAAATAAAGAAAGACGGTCATGATTGATGAGGGGGGGTTCCTTATTGCTGGCAATGGGTCTGGCCCCTGTATCTCCACCAAAGGATGCATAGATATCTGCCACTTTAGTAGTAAAAAAGGTGGACAATGCGTTACAGAACAGTTGGGAGGGTTCTACTCCGAGACCCGATGGAGGTGTAGATAGGGAGTTGACTACTGAAAACAATTCTCTGGCCGAATTCCTAGCATTGTTTATTTGGGTCGAGAAAAAAGTCATCTTCCGAGTAGTGATAGCCTTTTTATATATGGTTAAGGCATCTTTGTAAGATTGCTTGGCAATGGGGCAGTAGGATTTCCTCCAGCGTCTTTCTAAATTCCGACAATGTTGTCGGTGAAGTCTAAGTTCTTCGGTGTACCATGCCGCCGAAGGCGACTTTCTATTAGGTTGGATAGATTTTTCTGGAGCGACCTGGTCAGCAGCATTCCTAATCCAGTCTTGGAAATCAGAGGCTGAGGGGACAGGATTGGATTCTATAGTAGGGGAGGATGATATCAGAATATTTGCCATCTGGGGGATGTCAGCATTCTTCCAGGCACGAATTGCTGCCCTGCTAGGTGGTCTGGAAGCGGGAAGGTTGACTGGGCGTGTGTCAATACCAAATATAATAGCTCTATGGTCAGTCCAGGTAAGGGGTAGAGTGTCTAGTATCGTAATAAGAGGGTTGCTAGTGAACACACCGTCTAGTGTGTGTCCCGCCTGGTGGGTGGGTCCCTTGACCAATTGTTGAAGTCCTAAAGTAAGGAGATCAGCAGTGAGTTGGAAGGTGTCGTGATTTCCCTGCTCTTCCAGAGGGAAATTGAAATCTCCCAATACTGTGTAATCAGCGGAGCCTATAGTGTAGTTATTTAGCTCAAAGAGGGACCCAAGAAAAGAATTCCGAGGTCCAGGAGATCGGTAGAGCAGAGTACCTTTAAAAGTTTGTTTGCAGTTAATGTTGATTGCAAAAGTTGCAGCTTCACAATTAGTGGATAAAATGGGGTCAAGCGTGGTACGATACTGATTCTTATAAATTATAGCAAGACCTCCACCTCTTCCTATTTGTCTGTCATGTCTCACAACGCTATAACCATCCGGGGTGGCCTGACAGAAGTCAGGTCCTGAGCCCGCATCTCCCCAAGTTTCGGTGGCAAAAAGAAAGTCGAGATCGTGAGTAGTTATGAACTCACTGATATCTAGACTATGACAGGGGAGAGAGCGTGTGTTAATTAACGCTGCTCGACATCCCTGGAGAGGGGTGATGGGCAGACTAGAGGGGGCGTCGGCACCTAGCAAAATGGATAAAAAAGGAGTTGGTAATTGATATTTACACCCAGGACAAGGGGCGGGAATAATACCCACGGTGGTAGGAGGAGGCAAGGGAGTACAGTTATGGCTAGGAAGGGCCGGATTGAGCAATCTAAGTAGGGCCGCGGAGTAGCACACAGAAGAGCCAGGGGTCATGGGCCTGGGCCGTGTCCGGTCGCGGACGGGCGCAGACGGGCTTGGCTTAGGCGCGGCTTCGGCGCGCGTCCGGCGCGCCCGCTGCGCCAGCCCGCTGCGCCGTCTAGCCATGACACTGCTAATATAGGGTGTAAGGAGGATGGGAGGCCGGCGCGACTAGAGCGCAGCCCCAGCCCCAGCCACACCTAAGATGGCGCCCGCCGTCGCTTGCAGCCGATTCAGTAACAACGGCTGGGCGAGGCAGGGATCAACAGAAAGCAGCGTGTGAAGGGTGTCAGTGTACCTCTTCGAATTCCCTTGTTAGCTAAGAAATTTACAGCCCCCCAGCAGAGAAAATGTTAAAACTGATTAAAAAGATTTAAAAAAAACAATTATCAGTCGTAGGTAAAATCGTGAGCACAAATAAATGATCAGCGCTAGCTCGCAGCCCTTGTTCTCACCAGGGAGAGCTAAATGGCAGCGAGGCGGGATTCAATTCCAAGCTAAATAGCTGAGGAGGGCGGGAGGCCGGCGCGACTAGAGCGCAGCCCCAGCCCCAGCCACACCTAAGATGGCGCCCGCCGTCGCTTGCAGCCGATTCAGTAACAACGGCTGGGCGAGGCAGGGATCAACAGAAAGCAGCGTGTGAAGGGTGTCAGTGTACCTCTTCGAATTCCCTTGTTAGCTAAGAAATTTACAGCCCCCCAGCAGAGAAAATGTTAAAACTGATTAAAAAGATTTAAAAAAAACAATTATCAGTCGTAGGTAAAATCGTGAGCACAAATAAATGATCAGCGCTAGCTCGCAGCCCTTGTTCTCACCAGGGAGAGCTAAATGGTGAGCTCGTCGGCTCGGGGAATAGGGTGAGCGTCTGCGCGGGTGACCGCATGGAGCCCCCGATAGTCCACACAGAATCTTAGTTCGGGGGCGACCCCCGGGGAAGCCGCCTTCGGGACCAGAACCACCGGGCTGGCCCAGGGGCTGTCGAGGGTTCGATTACTCCCAGGGTGAGCATCTTCTGTACCTCGGTCTTGATGCAGGTGCGGACCCGGTCAGGCACCCGGTAGGCTCGGTGTCTCACAGGCGGGCTGTCGCCGGTGTCCACGTCGTGGACCCACCAGTCGGTAACCCTTGGAATGAGAGAGAAGAGGTCTGCGAATTGTCTGAGCAGCTGGCGGCAGTCGTCGGCCTGCTGGGGAGTGAGGGTGGTCGACAGTTTCACTCCCTCCACGGAACCGTCCAGGTCTTTCGTGCACAGGAGATCGGGCAGGGGTTCGGTGTCTTCTTCCGCCCCATCATCGGTGGCCAGTAGCAAACTTAATTCCGTCCTTACAAAGTGGGGCTTGAGACGGTTCACGTGGAGGACCCGGAGGGGGTTCCATGGGGACTGCACGTCGACCAGATACGTGACCTGGCTCTTCCGCTCGACAACCTTGAAGGGACCAGTCCATTTGTCTTGTAGGGCGCAGGGTTTCACCGGAGCCATGACCCAAACCTGCTGGCCCGGCTGGAACTCGACCAGGGTTGCGTTCTGGTCATACCAGCGCTTCCTTTCTTCTTGGCTGGCCTCGAGGTTAGCCTCTGCAAGTTCTCTAAACTTCCTCGTCTGGTTGCGGAGCGCCAGGGTGTAGCGGAACACATCAGGGGGTGTCCCCCGGGGGCTCGTCTCCCAGCCCTCTTTGACCAGGCTCAGGGGCCCTCGGACGGGATGTCCGTACAGCAGTTCGAAGGAGCTGAACCCCAGAGACTTTTGGGGGACTTCTCGGTATGCGAACAGGAGGCAAGGGAGGAGGACGTCCCATTTCCGGCGCAGGGGCTCTTCGAGGCCCAGGATCATTCCCTTCAGGGTTCGGTTGAAGCGTTCCACTAGGCCGTTGCCCTGGGGGTGGTAGGGGGTCGTGAACATATACGTGACTCCGCACTGCTGCCACAGGGACTTCATGTAGCGGGATATAAAGTTAGTGCCGCGATCACTCACAACCTCGCGGGGAAATCGGACACGGGAGAAGACCCCCATGAGAGCCCGGCCCACCACGGGAGCCGTCACGGTGCGGAGGGGGATGGCCTCGGGGTAGCGGGTGGCATGGTCCACCAGGACAAGGATGAATCTGTGGCCCTGGGCGCTCTTCGGATCCAGGGGTCCCCCGATGTCGATGCCGACCCGCTCGAATGGGGTACTCGCAACGTGGAACGGTTGTAAGGGAGCTTTGCGTTTTCCGCCACTCTTCCCACTGCCCTGGCACGTGAGGCAGGACTTGCAGTGTGCTTCTACATTCGCTCGCATCTTGGGCCAATAGAAGTGGGTCACCAATCGCTGGTATGTCTTGTCTTGGCCTAAGTGTCCTGCCAAGGGTACATCGTGGGCCAGGCCCAGGAGGAGGCTCCGGAACCGCAGGGGTACCACCAGTACTCGTGCTGCGCCTAGCTCTGCAGACTTTTGCTCGCTGTATAGGAGGCCATTGTCCCAATAGACCCAATGGGTTCCGGTTCGGTCACCGGCGGCCTGGGCTTCGGCTTGTTGTCTAAGTCCATCAAGGGAGGGGCAGGTGGTCTGTTCCTGGCAGAACTCTTCGCGGGAGGGCCCCCCTTCGCAGCGCCACTGGGCCAACTCGGGCAGTTCTTCGAGTTCCGTCGGGGCCTCTGGGGCGGAAGGTTCCGATCCTTCCCCTGGGTTAGTGTCTCCTTCTCCCTCGGAAGGAGGGTTGTCTGCTTCTGGGAGGGGGTCCTGGCTCTCGGGGATAGTGTTCGGTAAGAGGGCTTCACCGCCCTTGGAGGGAGGCACTCGGGCGGTCATGGAGCACGTGGTGGCGCAGACCCATTCTGGTAGGCCCATCATCTCCAGGTGGGCTCTTTGTTCTACTTGCCCCCACGGGGAACTCTCCAGGTCGTTGCCCAGGAGGCAGTCTACGGGCTGCGATGTCCGGACCGCTACCTTCAGTTCTCCGGAGACCCCTCCCCACTCGAAGGGCACCAGCGCCATCTGGCAGAGGCTCTCAGAATTGTCGGAGGATACGACCGGACAGAGGGCCCCGGTTAGGATCTGGTCTTCTGAAATTAGGCTGCGGTGGACCGCGGTGACACTCGCCCCGGTGTCGCGAAGGCCCTCGACTCGGTGGCCGTTGATGGTCACCCGCTGTCGGTATTTTTCTGTGTTGGCGGGCAAGGGTGTCCCGGGGACCATTTCTCGATCACCAAGGGAGACCAGGGCCATGGCCGCCGGTTCCCATTCCTCGGAGTCTTCCATCTCTTCCCCCAGAGCCACAGGGGCCATCTGCCGGGCCGTGGGGTTGGTTGTTGTGGTTCGCTGATACTGGGGACACTGTGGGTCATTGGCGTAGTGTCCGGGCTGCTGGCAGCGGAAGCAGGTGATCCTAGCTCGTGGACCTGGTCGTCCTGGGGCTCCGGTGCTTGCTGGGGACTGTGCCGAACCCGCCACTGGTGGGCTGCTGGGGGGGCTGGTTGAGGACCCCCCGGGGAAGTCTCTGGGTCGGCTGTGGTTTCCTCCACCCCTCTGGTGGGGGGGACCCTGACTGTGGCGGCCGTAGTCCCCCACGGGGCCCCGGGTGGCCCGGGTGTTCACCCAACGATCAGCCTCAGCGGCCAGCTTCCGAGGGTCGGTGAGTTTACTGTCCAGGAGATGCTGACGCAGTTCTATAAAGCAATTGGCCGCTAAATGTTCCCAGGCAATCAGATCGAACAGTTCTTCGAAGGTGGAGACCTTGCTGCCCTTGATCCACCCGTCCAAGGCTCGGCTGTAAAAGTTCACGTATTCTACCCACGTGGTGCCCGGTATCTTCTTGCAATCTCGGAACCGTTGTCGGTACATTTCGGGGGTGAGTCCGTACCGGCCCACGAGGGCTTCCTTCATGTGGCTGTAGGAGTTCATGACCGTGGAGGGCAGATCTAGCAGAGTGTCTCTTCCTTCGCTTAAGAACCGGCCCCATAGGCCAGCCCCCCAATCCTTTTGCGGGACTCGGTGAGAGGTCATGGCGACTTCGTAGGCCTTAAACCACTGCTGGATATCATCGTTCTTATAATACTCCTTTACCACATCCTTGGGGATGTGAACTTTGGTTTCCCCGGTGGGAGCGGACGGTGGATTCCCGGGTGGCTGTGACTTTTCGTTTCTAGCCCGCCACTCAATCTCCTTCAGGCCGCGTTCATGTTCTAGCTGGAGTTTCTTTTCGTCGTGCTCCCTTTGGAGTCTCTTCTCTTCGAGTTCCCCTTGTAGCCGTAACTGCTCGACGGCTAACTTCTTCTCTGCCAGTTTTATCTCTCCCTCGATTTTTAGTTTTGCCAGTTCAAGTTCGTGGTTTCGGCTTCTCTCTCGGTCCGCTAGTTCCTCGGGGGACAGGTTCCCCTCTGGCCCGTTGTTTCTTGCCGGGATGCTTGGTGGTTCATGGGTAGAATCCCCTTCCGTTTGGGTCGGGGGCGCCCCCGTCTCGACCCAGGCTTTTAGTACTTTCTGGAAGTCTTCCTTTGTGCTTAGTCCGGTGGTAGCGATGCCAAGGTCTTTGCAAAACTGTTTTAATTCTCTATGCGTGTAATAGTCCAATTGATCCTCTCGGAACGGTGAGCTTACTTCGGTACCTGCGGCACCCAGGGAGGTTTCTCCTTCCATCTCTGTTTGGTAGTGCGTCAGTCGTTCACTGCACGCTCTCTTTCGGTGTCGGCTCGGATCCCGTCGTCTGCCACCAAATGTTGGAAAGGCGTTCGCCGGAGGGGGGGTTCGATACACGTCTTGCCCACCCCTTTGACCCACCTCTCCCAAGTAAGCCGAACCAGGCGCGCACACCCTGAGATGCACTACGAACAGAGTGACACCACACGTATTCTTTGTAGGACGATAGGTTCTTTTATCGATGATTTCAAGGGATCTTTATGATCCAAAAGGCAAGTAGTACAGCAGTGGCACAACGTACCACAACTCAGTCGTGGGGAATGGGGGTAGCGGGACAGTCTTTCAAGATAGTGTCTCTGCGAAATACCCTGCGGAAGCTCACAATCCTCGAGCTGGAGGGTGTCGTATCTCTGGGCGATCTCTTACCGAGTCGTCCTCAAGGGGAGCGCCGCGAGTCTCTCAGCAGGCACAGGTGGTCGGAGTTCGGGAGCCGCGATTCCGTCAGCAGGGCTCAGATGGTTCAATAGCTGGGGGCCGCGAGTCACTCAGCAGGCCTAGGTGGTTCAGTGTTCGGGAGCCGCGACCTCGTCAGCAGGGCTCAGATGGTTCAATAGCTGGGGGCCGCGAGTCACTCAGCAGGCCTAGGTGGTTCAGTGTTAAGGGAGCCGCGACCTCGTCAGCAGGGCTCAGATGGTTCAATAGCTGGGGGCCGCGAGTCACTCAGCAGGCCTAGGTGGTTCAGTGTTCGGGAGCCGCGACCTCGTCCGCAGGGCTCAGATGGTTCAATAGCAAGAGGCCGCGAGTCACTCAGCAGGCCCAGGTGACTTCAGCGTTCAGGAGCCGCGACAGCGTCAGCAGGCTCAGATGGTTCCAGGTCTTCTCCCTTGTTTCTCCAGCACCCCTTGTTATACTCCGCTGGTTCTTTGAAGTCCGGAGTGCTCGCAGAGGGGGGACTGGGGTGACGGAGGGGGTTCGGCGGTATTTCCTGCCGCTCACTTCTTTGGTCTTTTCAGGTGGGTCTGGGAGGGACCCCAGATGCTCGGTAGGGGAGGCGCCTGCTCCCCAGGGGCCTGGTGGCCGATTGAGTCCTCCCGGGGAAGGCGACCCGAGGTGTGACTGGGCTGGCGCCTCTGGGTCTGGCTCGAGGGTTCCCGCTCCCTCGGTTGGGCATGCGTGGTAGGGTGTTGAGTCTGTCAGGCCTCTGGCCGGCCCGTGGATCAGGGGTGGCTGGGGTGGCCGGAGTCGGAGATGTCGTGTCTTGAGGGTGGTTGCAGGTTGGCTGGATGATGGAGAGGGCAACGCCGTGAGGCCGGTCTCACACAGATAAAATGACCGAAAAATAAATATGGATAAATACAGACGGAAATGTTAAAAAAATAAATACCATAAAACCGGGAGCCCTACTTATAACTGGTACGGCATGCTTTACAGTGGCCACAGGGATAAAATCCTTCAAGATTATGTTTGGCACGGTCAGCAGGCTCTGTGGTGTCACCATCCATGCATTGGTATGTCTTTCAGACTCCGACCTTTACGGTACGTGATTTTAGGTCTATCACCAATAGTGGGGCCTATTATGGTGTCACTTTTTAGAATATTCCAGTTGTCGTTAAGAATTTTGTGTACCTTATGTGAGTCTCTATTGTAAGTGAGAATCACTCTAGTCTCAGGGAATTTGTTAGAATCTTCATCTTCTTTTGGTTTCAGGGTACTCTCTCTAGTGATATTTGTCATTTTAGATACTGCCCTGTTGAGTACCCAATCCGGATACCCTTGTGCCTTAAATCTGGAAAGCATGACTTTCTCCTCCAAATGGTACGTCTCATCATTGCTACAGTTTCTTCTTACTCTCAGTAGCTCCCCATATTGAATACTCCATTTAAGGGTATCTGGGTGGCCACTGAGAGCATGGAGAAGACTGTTGCCTGATGTGTCTTTTCTGAACAGTCTTGTTTGTAAGGTGCCTTCTGTTGCTTTGACCTTGACATCTAGGAATTCTATTTCTTCCTTACTCATAGTGTGGGTGAGAACAATGTTATACATATTCTCATTCAGTATAGTTATGAAGTTTGTAGCTTCTTATTCACTCCCCTTCCATATTACGAAACGGTCGTCTATGTAACGTAACCATATGACGACCTTTTTCGAAATCTGTAGCATATTTGGCATCTTTTCGTATCTCTTCCCCTCACAAGCCTAGGAACAGGTTCGCAAAGCTAGGGGCAAAGCAAGTGCCCTTAGCTGTCCCCAGGACTTGTTTGTACAGATCACCATTAAACATAAAAATGTTGTTTTGGAGGCACGTGTACATCATATCAGTTAGCATGGTGGTATGTGCAAGATACATTAAATGTTTCTCACTCAAGTAATGCCTACATGCACGGATCCCTTGGTTGTGATCTATATATAATGGTGTACAGAGAACATACATCTAAAGTGATGAACATATATCCTTCTTCCCATGCAATGCTCTCTATTTTGCGTAGAAAATCTTTTGTGTCTTTTACATGGGAGGGAAGTGTTGACACATAGTCCTGCAAAAAGTGGTCCACATATTTTGAGATGTTCTCAAAACACCCCCTATAGATGATACAATGTGCCTACCGGGGGTGCCAAAGGGTTCTTATGTATCTTAGGGAGAAAGTATATTATCGGGAGTTTAGGTAAGTCTTTTTTGAGAAACAGATATTCTTCCCAAGAGATAATGCCTTGTTGTTGCCATTCGGATAATTTACCCCAAGTTGAAATGATACTGTCATTGTAGGTTTTAGTGTTGCATCTGCAATAAAATCTGTTGTTCTCCAATTGTCTATGTGCCTCAGCGATATACATTTCCTTACTTTGAAGCATAATATTGCCCCCTTTTGCCTGCTGGACAAATTATTATTTCCTTATCATTGGCCAAAGATGCAATTATGTTTTTCTGCTTGACTGCTAGATTAAAAGTTTTAGAACGTCTTTGGCTTTTTTGATGTTTACACTCCAGCAGAGCTTTGGTTGCCCCATCATGAAACGTGTCTATATTATCGTGTGGTATATTATGATAGAAGGTTGATCTGGGCTTAAATGGGGTAGAGACTGCTCTGTCAGTAATAATGTCCACAATCTCAGTGGTCCTGATTACATTCCCACTAGATTAGGTCTCGGTGTTAGATTCAAGTTTCTGCATGGATATAAGGATATTGGCATCCCCCACTGTCAAATTAGACTGAATGATGGTATTATTGGTTATACCTTCCCTCATTCTACTGCCTTTGAAGCTATGCCACTTAGTTGTTCCCCAACTCAATGACACTCATTCTATCGACTTTATAAGGAAGAACAGCTGTGTGGGCCTGTCAGATTTAAAAATTTTGACTGTGGGGGTTGAACACAAATCCCTAAAGTGAATGCATGTATTAGTCAACTGAGCAGACATACAAGGCACAATATGGATTGTGCACTTCCTACCCCTATGTGGGGTAAAAGCTATACTGTGTTGGGTGTGTGATTGGAAGGATGTTGTCTTTGCTTTGATCCTATATGGGAAGTGTTTCTATCTGGTACGTGATGACCAACTAGGTGCAGCTACCATGTGATGACCACCTAGGTGCAGCTATCATGATGGGATGCAGCCAGTGCTTAATTTGTAACATAATAAGTGCTGGGGCTCCGACCAGGAGGCGACTGAAGCTTGCACCACCCGCTGCCCCTGCCATTGCTGTGAAAACAACTTCTAATCATCTCTCTCGCCTGCAAGTGCAACAGTTCAGATTATTCCAGGTCCCCAAAGCTAAAGGAATGGCTAGGGAGGCAGGCATTAGTATTTTTTTAATGTGTATTGTATTCATAGACACCCATTGTTATGCTCATCTCTGAAACAGATGAGCAGCGCCACCATGTGGCAGACTGTCATAAGTGCACCAGTACGGAGCTCCCGAAACTAATTAAGTGGTTGTTTGGAGCACCGGACACCACTGGCTCAAATTAAGCACTGGATGCAGCGCTTAGCAGTGTGGTAATACAGAAGGACGAGAAGTAGATGCACATTTTATGGCTTTAACTATGCCTGCAGCTTTGAGCAGCTTTACAGGATCGTCTGTGGTCTCTAAGCACTTCTCTGGGACATTAATTGAGTGGCTTAGAAGATGCATTTTTTTGTAAGTTTGCTTCTAAGGCATCCTGTGGCATTCCTTCTCTGACATGCTGCTTGCATTACCCTTAAGGAACATTTGATCCAGGGGCTGTGATTCAATCAAAAGCACCTTCGATACATCATGCAATAAGCTCCAGTTTGATGACAAAGCTGTGGTTGTATTTTTTATTTTTGGTATGAAATACTAATTAAAGGTCCCACCAAAAAGTACATGACAAAACATTACAAAACGTTGTGAAGATAGATTGATTGAGGTGTATGCTAAGGGCACGTCCTTCATTCCATTGATGCTACAGGAGGGACATGAGATGAGTACAGTCATGGTGTTAGAAATGGTAGAGATTAACTGGCTGAGTTGACAGGGAAGTCAAGTGAGTGGATACGTTTAATAAGAGCATTAATAGATATTTCTACAAGCATTCAATGGTAATCTGGAAGAGTGGAGAGATTTAGATAAAGTCGGCTTGCAGAAATGACACAAAATATTCTGCTATGTTTTTCACTTACTCATCTGACTGGCAGGAGCCCATCTTTATAGTATGACCGGTTAGAATGCTTTTTTCCGATTTAGCTGGTTGAAACTCATCATTCTCCTACTCGAGGAGAAAAATATTCCTTGGTGGGCAAGATTACAAACAATCCCTATCTGGGTAACTGTAATTTCCACTACTATTGTCTCCCTGTGGCCAATAGAATTTGTTTCAACATCCACTCTGACTGACAACAGTAAGTCTATCTGGCTGGCAAAACCTTTCTCTATCTGCCTCTCTGCAACCATTGCAAAAAATGGTAGCTCTTGGCAATGGTTCCCAAATTAAACTTTACTATCAAAGATGGTGGTCATTTCTCAGTCAAAGACCTTTGTGTCTGCAACAACCTACTTTTGTGATCAGATTCTCCAAAGGCAAAGATATGCTTTACAAGTAACAATAAATGCGACCAAAGGTCTTATGCAAAACAAGGATTTGCGAACCAGGCTGCAGTGTGGAAGGCGTGGAGAAAGTAAATAAGTTGGGGTTGCTGATAGGGTGGAGTTCGAATGATGGGGAGGGACACATCAGAGGGGATGCAGAACAGGTACCGGGTAACGAGGACATGGGTGTTGAGACAGGCGTAGAGGAAGGGGGTTATTTTATTAGATAAGGGAAATAGAAGTGGGGTAGAGCAGAAAAAAATGAGGGTGGTGGAGCACGCATAGAAAAAATGGAGGAAGATAAAAGAATTAGTGTATGATCACTGATCTCCTTTGGCAAAACATGAAGATGTGTCTGTATGGCTAAGCTGATTTGAAGACCAATGTAAAGAGACCCAGTTGTGCTTTCTAAATGCTGTTAGTAAGTTAGTTTGCGCTCTCAAGGAATGTTTGATGGCCTACTATGGAGGTTACAGGTAACATAGGCTAGGCTATAGTCAGTGTAAGAATTATTCTAACTAAATTCTCATTTTCTATCTTCACAAGGGTAAATCAGTGCGAATCAGGAAAGGTGCAAAGGTAGCCAGGGATGATGATCATTTTCTGAACCAACAGTGTGGGAAAGAAATTCTATGTAAATCGGTGAAACTAGTTGATGAGCAAGCAGAACACCTGCGATGATTTGTTAATTGCTCGATACAGAAAGCAGATGGAATTAGAGTTGAAGAAGTTAGCTGTGGTTCACGTATTGTGTACAAGAGCGAGGTAGAGATTGAGCGTGGGCAAAGTTAGGGCAATGATGCAGGATGTGAAGGAGCACAACAGGTGAGTGATTGCTGCAGAGAGGGCACAAAATATTTATGGGTGTGTGTGACACCTGGCATCATTGGCGTGGTTTCCCCCTATTTGTTTGCCTTCAATCCTCTTGTTTTTTTGCTGACTTTCATTTTTGCTGGCCTTAGGACTCTGTACACTTTACCACTGCTAACCACTGCTAAAGTGCTTGTGCTCGCTGCTGAAAACATTGCAACATTAGCTTATACCCAATTATCATATTTAATTTACCTATACACCACAGATAAAGTGCACTGCATGTATCCAGAGCCTGTAAATGTAATGCTACTAGTAGGCCTGCAGCCCTGATTGTGACACTCATTTCAGTAGCCCTTTAAGCATGTCTCAGGCCTACCATTGCAGAGGAGCCTGTGTGTGCAGTTTTAAACTCCCCTTTCAGCCTGGCAAAATAAACCTTTTGCCAGGCCCAAATCGCCGTTTTTAATACATATAAGTCTCCCCTAAGGTAGGTCCTGAACATCCCCAATGGCAGGGTGCAGTGCATTTAAAAAGTCGGACATGTACTTTAAAGTTTTTCATGTCTCTGTAGTGAAAACCTCTTTAATTAGTTTTGCACTACTGCATCCCATAGGAGTGAAATATCTCCCCCATGGGATAACATTGGAGTTGCCTCATTACACTGTATAAATGTAATTTCCAAATAGAAAGAGATAACTGGTTCATGTTTGGAGCTCTAGGAATCCTAATTTAAAAATCTAACTTATAGTGCAGTTGGATTTTAAATTGCAATTCTGAAAATGCCAGTTTAAGAAAGTTGGTATTTTCTTGCCTTAGCCATTTGGTACCTGCAGCTTGTCTTTGGTCATATGACTGGGTGTAGTTGGCAGTTGGGATTTGTTCATTCTTCTTAGACAACCACACACATTGGGAGCTTAGAATGTGACTGGATGTGCCATCACTGGAGGGATGGGAGGGAGGAGCTGGGTCCAGCCTCACTTATATTTTAATAGTCTAAATCCTGCCTCCACACAAAGGGGTTCGTCTGGAGCCAGGGCAGAGGAGGCAGGACATCTGTACACTTCAAAGACATGCCTCTATAAGCTTCTCCCCACTTCAAAGGCAGAACTTTGCATAAACGAAGAACCTCAGACACAACCACTTGAGTACACTTCTGGAGCTGTGTATACCCTGCCAGGAAGAAGGGCTGCTGTGATGTTACAAGGACTAAGCGGTACAAAAGGGGGTGTTGATGGACGGAGCATCAGAACCAATCAAACACTCGCACCCAGTCAACAGATCTGGGTTTGATCCATCACCGTTCTTTAGCCCACTCTGCCACCCCAGTTCAGACATGGCCATATGCAAATCAGTCTGACCCTGTGCCTCATGGGAACAGTCCAGCCCGAACTGCCAAGCCATGCCTTACCTGGACCGGAAACAAGCTACCTAGGACCAGTTTCTGGCATTTCAGCCGTCTTCAGCCAGGCTTGCTTGAATCCAGTGGCAAAGTGAGCAAGGGACTCACGTCTGAGCATACCCTGCCAACTTATGGCGAACAAAGCGGTACAAAAGGGGGTGGTGATGGACGGAGCATCAGAACCAATCAAACACTCGCACCCAGTCAACAGATCTGGGTTTGATCCATCACCGTTCTTTAGCCCACTCTGCCACCCCAGTTCAGACATGGCCATATGCAAATCAGTCTGACCCTGTGCCTCATGGGAACAGTCCAGCCCGAACTGCCAAGCCATGCCTTTCCTGGACCGGAAACAAGCTACCTAGGACCGGTTTCTGGCATTTCAGCCGTCTTCAGCCAGGCTTGCTTGAATCCAGTGGCAAAGTGAGCAAGGGACTCACGTCTGAGCATACCCTGCCAACTTATGGCGAACAAAGCGGTACAAAAGGGGGTGGTGATGGACGGAGCATCAGAACCAATCAAACACTCGCACCCAGTCAACAGATCTGTGTTTGATCCATCACCGTTCTTTAGCTCACTCTGCCACCCCAGTTCAGACATGGCCATATGCAAATCAGTCTGACACTGTGCCTCATGGGAACAGTCCAGCCCGAACTGCCAAGCCATGCCTTTCCTGGACCGGAAACAAGCTACCTAGGACCGGTTTCTGGCATTTCAGCCGTCTTCAGCCAGGCTTGCTTGAATCCAGTGGCAAAGTGAGCAAGGGACTCACGTCTGAGCATACCCTGCCAACTTATGGCGAACAAAGCGGTACAAAAGGGGGTGGTGATGGACGGAGCATCAGAACCAATCAAACACTCGCACCCAGTCAACAGATCTGTGTTTGATCCATCACCGTTCTTTAGCCCACTCTGCCACCCCAGTTCAGACATGGCCATATGCAAATCAGTCTGACCCTGTGCCTCATGGGAACAGTCCAGCCCGAACTGCCAAGCCATGCCTTACCTGGACCGGAAACAAGCTACCTAGGACCAGTTTCTGGCATTTCAGCCGTCTTCAGCCAGGCTTGCTTGAATCCAGTGGCAAAGTGAGCAAGGGACTCACGTCTGAGCATACCCTGCCAACTTATGGCGAACAAAGCGGTACAAAAGGGGGTGGTGATGGACGGAGCATCAGAACCAATCAAACACTCGCACCCAGTCAACAGATCTGGGTTTGATCCATCACCGTTCTTTAGCCCACTCTGCCACCCCAGTTCAGACATGGCCATATGCAAATCAGTCTGACCCTGTGCCTCATGGGAACAGTCCAGCCCGAACTGCCAAGCCATGCCTTTCCTGGACCGGAAACAAGCTACCTAGGACCGGTTTCTGGCATTTCAGCCGTCTTCAGCCAGGCTTGCTTGAATCCAGTGGCAAAGTGAGCAAGGGACTCACGTCTGAGCATACCCTGCCAACTTATGGCGAACAAAGCGGTACAAAAGGGGGTGGTGATGGACGGAGCATCAGAACCAATCAAACACTCGCACCCAGTCAACAGATCTGTGTTTGATCCATCACCGTTCTTTAGCCCACTCTGCCACCCCAGTTCAGACATGGCCATATGCAAATCAGTCTGACCCTGTGCCTCATGGGAACAGTCCAGCCCGAACTGCCAAGCCATGCCTTTCCTGGACCGGAAACAAGCTACCTAGGACCGGTTTCTGGCATTTCAGCCGTCTTCAGCCAGGCTTGCTTGAATCCAGTGGCAAAGTGAGCAAGGGACTCACGTCTGAGCATACCCTGCCAACTTATGGCGAACAAAGCGGTACAAAAGGGGGTGGTGATGGACGGAGCATCAGAACCAATCAAACACTCGCACCCAGTCAACAGATCTGTGTTTGATCCATCACCGTTCTTTAGCCCACTCTGCCACCCCAGTTCAGACATGGCCATATGCAAATCAGTCTGACCCTGTGCCTCATGGGAACAGTCCAGCCCGAACTGCCAAGCCATGCCTTTCCTGGACCGGAAACAAGCTACCTAGGACCGGTTTCTGGCATTTCAGCCGTCTTCAGCCAGGCTTGCTTGAATCCAGTGGCAAAGTGAGCAAGGGACTCACGTCTGAGCATACCCTGCCAACTTATGGCGAACAAAGCGGTACAAAAGGGGGTGGTGATGGACGGAGCATCAGAACCAATCAAACACTCGCACCCAGTGAACAGATCTGGGTTTGATCCATCACCGTTCTTTAGCCCACTCTGCCACCCCAGTTCAGACATGGCCATATGCAAATCAGTCTGACCCTGTGCCTCATGGGAACAGTCCAGCCCGAACTGCCAAGCCATGCCTTTCCTGGACCGGAAACAAGCTACCTAGGACCGGTTTCTGGCATTTCAGCCGTCTTCAGCCAGGCTTGCTTGAATCCAGTGGCAAAGTGAGCAAGGGACTCACGTCTGAGCATACCCTGCCAACTTATGGCGAACAAAGCGGTACAAAAGGGGGTGGTGATGGACGGAGCATCAGAACCAATCAAACACTCGCACCCAGTCAACAGATCTGGGTTTTATCCATCACCGTTCTTTAGCCCACTCTGCCACCCCAGTTCAGACATGGCCATATGCAAATCAGTCTGACCCTGTGCCTCATGGGAACAGTCCAGCCCGAACTGCCAAGCCATGCCTTTCCTGGACCGGAAACAAGCTACCTAGGACCGGTTTCTGGCATTTCAGCTGTCTTCAGCCAGGCTTGCTTGAATCCAGTGGCAAAGTGAGCAAGGTACTCACGTCTGAGCATACCCTGCCAACTTATGGCGAACAAAGCGGTACAAAAGGGGGTGGTGATGGACGGAGCATCAGAACCAATCAAACACTCGCACCCAGTGAACAGATCTGGGTTTGATCCATCACCGTTCTTTAGCCCACTCTGCCACCCCAGTTCAGACATGGCCATATGCAAATCAGTCTGACCCTGTGCCTCATGGGAACAGTCCAGCCCGAACTGCCAAGCCATGCCTTTCCTGGACCGGAAACAAGCTACCTAGGACCGGTTTCTGGCATTTCAGCCGTCTTCAGCCAGGCTTGCTTGAATCCAGTGGCAAAGTGAGCAAGGGACTCACGTCTGAGCATACCCTGCCAACTTATGGCGAACAAAGCGGTACAAAAGGGGGTGGTGATGGACGGAGCATCAGAACCAATCAAACACTCGCACCCAGTCAACAGATCTGGGTTTTATCCATCACCGTTCTTTAGCCCACTCTGCCACCCCAGTTCAGACATGGCCATATGCAAATCAGTCTGACCCTGTGCCTCATGGGAACAGTCCAGCCCGAACTGCCAAGCCATGCCTTTCCTGGACCGGAAACAAGCTACCTAGGACCGGTTTCTGGCATTTCAGCTGTCTTCAGCCAGGCTTGCTTGAATCCAGTGGCAAAGTGAGCAAGGTACTCACGTCTGAGCATACCCTGCCAACTTATGGCGAACAAAGCGGTACAAAAGGGGGTGGTGATGCCACTGGAATCAGGCTATCCTGGCTGACGAGGGCTGAAAGCCCGAAACCGGTCCTAGGATGCTTGTTTCCAGTCCAGGGAGGACCTGGCTTGGCAGTTCGGGCTGGACTGTTCCCATGGGGCACAGGGTCAAGACTGATTTGCATATGGCTGGGTTCAAACTGGAATGGCATGGTGAGCAAAAAAAGATGGATTTAGGCCCAGATCTCTGTACTGGGGTGAATGTATGACATTGTTCTGCATTCTGTCCATCAATTGTTGTTTTTGCATTTGTCACCCCGAGTGGGAAGGGTATGCTCAGACGTGAGTCCCTTGCTCTCCATGCCACTGGAATCAGGCTATCCTGGCTGACGAGGGCTGAAAGCCCGAAACCGGTCCTAGGATGCTTGTTTCCAGTCCAGGGAGGACCTGGCTTGGCAGTTCGGGCTGGACTGTTCCCATGGGGCACAGGGTCAAGACTGATTTGCATATGGGTGGGTTCAAACTGGAATGGCATGGTGAGCAAAAAAACGATGGATTTTGGCCCAGATCTCTGTACTGGGGTGAATGTATGACATTGTTCTGCATTCTGTCCATCATTTGTTGTTTTTGCACGTGATGTTACAAGGACTGCCACTATGCTGGACTGCTGCTCGGAAGGACCCTCTGCCCTATAGTGCTGACCTGCTGCCTGCTGCCCTCTTTCCAGGTGAGGCTGGCCTTCTGATCTAAAGCCTAGGGACATAGGCTTCCAACAACCTAGCAACTGCACCTGGACTCTGCCATCTGTGATCCTTCCATGCCAAGTGGTGCCATCCCAGTCCTGGACCCTTGGTAGTGGGCCTAAGGTGCTCTGCTAGCTTCTGTGGATTTAACGTAACTAATGCATATCCTCTGCTGTGCAGCACTAATCCAAGCAGAACGATGCATCGCCTTGGCTGCGCAACGCGCCTTCGATGCAGACTCATGAAAAACTCCGCAAATGAGGATTTACAGTACACTGGTCAGCGGGCCTAACTGAGTCCCTGTAGCCAGCCTGCACTCCATCACAATAGGCCTGAACTTGTGACTTTGTCCCAGTCTGGTGTGATCAGATATCCACAGTTAACTCTTTATGCCTTTTGGTGCTATTTTCTTTAAAACAATTTCAAATTCAATATCTCCGGTTCTACTAATTGGATTTTTTTAAGCTCTATATTTCCAACCTAGTGTGGGATCTTTTGTGCGGTGTTTTCACTGTTTTAGTGGTTGAAGTGGTGCACAACTGCCTTACACATTGTCTCGAAGTTAAGCCTGACTGCTGTGTGCCAAGCTACCAGGGGGTTGAGCACAGGTTAATTTGGGGCTGCTTACACCTTACCCTGACTAGCATTGTGGTTGCTGTTTGACCAGTGCTCAAATCCGTCAGCAGTAACACAATTTCTCAGGTTTATGTGGTCTTCTCTCCTTGTTCTGTGGCAATCAGTAGTCAGTGGTCTGTCTCCTTGTTCAGTACTCCTGCTTACCAATGCTTTCCCAGGAACTTTGGTATTATTGCACTCCAGATCCATAAGGTACACTCACCTTATTCTACTGGCCCTCCAATGGTATCTTGGTCATCTGTCTTGGGTTATTGAATGGGATGGTAGCAAGTTTTAATTGTGATGCAGTATGACACATACTCAAGTCCCGAACAGGCATTGAATATCCAAAGAATTTACTCTTAAAATGAATTGGCCTTCGCCAGAAGCTAGCTCGATCACATTGCCTTCGAATGTGAAGTTGAGGGGTGTGCTGGATTACCCTTCCAAGTGCTGCTAAACTACTATAGGGTTCTCCTTACCTACACTTGTCTGATCTTCGCTTGTCATTTCTCATAAAGTATTTTCCTGATTGAAGTGAGAATCATATCTGATTTTGCCGGTTGATGAATATTCCTGTTACGTTGTTTTCACAAATACTATTGACATTAGTAGTAACAATAGGTTTTCATTTAAATATTGGAAACGTAAAGAACATACAGAAAACTGTAGCAAAGAAACCCAGAAGGTCTTAGCAGCTTTTTGAGGCAATGACATGACCATAAACAATATTCTAGCACTTTGAATGTATAATAATAAGAGATGGGTTTATCAAGAAAGGCAGCATCACACTATGCCCCTATCACCATGGGTTAGAGGTTTAGTTGCTCATGTCAGGTGTCTTTAGGTAACCTGAGGCTTATTAGCCCACTTATTGTTCACTACTCAATCAATAGATGGCAGCAGTGTAGCTAAACTGATATAGTCTGTGTGCCATTTACTTTTATTTTACTCCAAGGTTATGGGCTCAAAGAGGGTGTAGGAAAGTAAGATCTGCTTTTTATGGTTACCCCACCTTTTTTCTTGATGTTACACTGTTTTTTGACTAGTCTGACTGGGATCCTGCTAATCAGGACCCCAGTCTATCTGCCTTCTCCCTAAAATGTATGACATGTCCTTAGGTACACTCCAGATTGGATACTGGGGTACCCTTACAAGTCCTTAGTATATGGTACCCATGTACCCAGGGCATAGGTACCACAGAGGCCACCCATGGGCAGAAGCATTTATTGTGCCACCCATGAGAGGCCATGCAAAATGGAACTACAGGTCTACCATTGCAGCCTGTGTAAGCTGGTGCTAGCACCACTTACGTTAGATATAGGTTTATTATATCTATAGGTCACTACACTTAAAATGTATAAGTCATTCCTATAGCAGGCCTTAACAATCCTGAAGGCAGGGTGCTGGGTTTTACATGAGAGGGTGCCCCTGCATGAGCAGAGCCCCTCTGCAGCCTTCGGAGACCATTCTCCCGGAATGTCTGTGACTCAGCCAGACATATAGGTAGAGGTGCATTATAACCTTGCTGTAAATGCTATCTCGAAAATGGCTGAAACAAAACATGTCGTGCTTGGTATCAAACACCTTGGAATCATACCTCCACACTGGTAACTGGTGGGGGATGTATGATTCCACCCTTCTGAAGCGAGCATCGTGGGGTCACTGGTCTTTCCAGTGCCAGCCTTTTCGACCCGGGCAACACAAAATGGTTGCTGTCGACCAGCGATACATTTCTGCCCTCCTGCTGCTGTGCCAAGCTCGAGCAGGGGAAGACAGGACATTAGGCATCCTGTCACAAGGAGGAGTGACCACCTCCCAGACAGGATTTAGTGTATTGGGGCTGGGTGGGTGCACTTCCAAAGTGCCTGAAAGTCTGCATCTGAGGCACACTTGGTGTCCCTGTGCATAGTCCAGCTCAAACCAGTTCTGGGAGCCATTGGCTCCTGCTCTGGCATCAAACTGGACAAAGGACAGGGGAGTAACCTCCCCTCTGTCCTGACCCTACCTTAGGAGGGTCCCCTGAATCTGTCCAACCCTCTACCGTGGGTACATAAGGGCTTACCTGGCTGTAGGACCTTAGATTTGATGTGGACAAGATTCTGAATAAGACACCACTGACCTTCGACCGTCTGGACACTCTGGACTTCGCTGGACATCGGCTGGGCCCGACTTCGTCTTCCTCTCCATCCAAAGCATTGTCTGTGCCCTTGCAACATACAGGCTCTGTGCAGGACCCGTGGTGCATTAAGGACATCTGAAGAATCTCCCTTGGGGTGAAGTAGTCACTCCCCTACATTTGCAGGCACTGTAACGCAACTAACCGGTCTGCTGATCCTGAGCTGCTGCAGACTCTGAAGGCTCCAGCAACACAGGAGGTGGGTTCCTATGTTCCTTGAGGTTGAGCTTACCTCTCACCTAGTTTGAGGCCAGTATCTGTCGTGTGGACCGCATAACCTGAACCACTCTGCACTGCGTACTTTTGCAAGTGCATATGCTTGTTGGCAATTCCCGAGCTTGTGCATTTAACTCAATGTAGTCCTGATCCTGAGCAGTATTCACACCAAAGAACTCCAGCCTCCTTGCGCCTCCTGGTCATTCAGCCTATGGGTCCTCCTGAGGGTCATCTTGAATTCTGTTGGGCTTTCCTGGTTGCTCCAGATGTGCCCTGACTCCCCATTGCCTGGTGAGTCCCCTTGACCTTGCTGGTCCACACCGTAACCTGCTTGACCTTCCTGCATGGGTTGCTGTTGCCAAGGCTTGCTGGTGCTCCAGCCAGACACTGACCCCTCAGCACTCGACATCCTTCATGGGACAGTTTGCCTCTGGCTCCTGGTTGTCGTCGACATCTCCTGGTCCTCGTGGCTGCAAAGTCAAGTATACCTTCTTCGCACCTGAAGCACCCGACATCGGTGGGCATTCATCCACTGATCCCCTGGCCATCCTGAAGTGACCCAGACTCTGCCCCCTCTGCTTTCAGGTTCCTTTCATCACAAATCCACCTTTGGATTCCCACTGACACTTTCTTCTTTCCCGGCAGCAGCTCTTCTTTGCAACCCTCCATTGAAAACGACGGCGGTTTCCGACACCACTTCAGACCTATGCACCCGGCTCTCCTGGGATAGGTAATTCAGGTACTCCGGTATCCACGGGTGGGGTGGCTCTCCAACCTCCTATATTCCAAAGGTTTTCCTCAAAGTCCACCGAGAAGGGTCCTTAAACTTTAAAACTGTAACCGCAACTTCCCCATTGAATTGTACAGAGCCCGCAGTTTTGTTAGCACACTGCACCCGTCCTCCGTGGGGTCCCTGTTTACTCATCTTGGGTAGTTCCTTGGGGACCCAGTGATAATACGTGTTCTAGACACTGTCTCAACTCCAGTCGTGGTTCTTATACCACTATTTTAGTATATAGTTTGGTCTCCCCCTGGAGCCCCTGTGTATTGTGCTACTTACAACTGTTTCTTTGCTAAAGTATTGTGTGCTTTGTGTTGTACCCTCATGTAGAGGATACTAGAGAGTGTTATATATAATTAAATACATATTTTTATAACTACTGTGTGGTTCTCCTTTCATTTAGTTAATACTAAAGGTGATACTCTGGTAAAACAAGCTGCTTTACATTCCTTCAAGATTAAGCCTGAAGGCTGCTCTCCACAGCTACCACTGGGATAGCTTTCTAAAGGTTATCTTTGACCTCAGACATCATAAGGGTCATTTGGACTGGTGCAAGGTGCCCAATTTAATTAGTGGACAGCATATACCAGGCCAACTCCTCACAGAGGGTGACTAAGTAGCTTTGAGCCAGTGCTGTGGACATTCTGCCCAAAACCTATGAACTCACCATCCCACAAGTGAACTCATTTCTGAACCACTGAAAGGTGTAATATTGTTTGCCAAAGGGAAACCAGAGTTTCCATTCATTATTGATGTCCTATGTCCTCAAGGCTCATGCATAATTAATCAGGGGATCAATAGTGACTCTAAACCTGTTGTACAACATATTCTGATTGCAGACGTATGCTGACATGATGGTTGGCACAAAAGGATGGTATCTATAGTAATAGGTGTCACAAAGTTCATGGGTCTACTTTATGAAAATTGCAGCCCTTGTTCATGATTTTCCAGTGGGAGAAGGACCCAGAGATTTGGCCGGACTCAATAGGCGGCTGAGAGCCTGTCAGGGAAAAAGTGGCCTTTGGTTTAGTGTTTAAAATGCAAATGTTTGTTTTCATCACAAACTTTTGTCAACTGTAAGTCTTAGGAAAATGTTGACATTGTTTCCAATGGTACTAAGTTCTGTGTCTCTGCCATGTCCTAGACGCTTTCATCATGAAGATTTTTTTAAGACGCTCCTGGTTCAATCCAGGTTCACCTGCTAACCTAGAGGTTCTTGTGACTTCTCAGCAGGGGTTCTCCTCTTTTTCCTCCAGGCAGTTTTGTTCTCGAGCTGTCAAGTTATGCTCCACACCAGTCGGGAAAGTATAGCTTCTCTTCTTTAAAGTGTGGTATAGCAACAGGAACTTCTCCAAATATAGCCTTATTTCTACCCTTATGGTGACCAGTTTGGGTCCTAGTGCTAAAACCTTCTTTAAGCTAGTGTTTGTAGAGCTTCTGTTCAAAGTCAAAGAGACAGCAAAGTACTAGCTCTGGAGGGCGTGGACTTACCCAGAATTGGGAGCACTGGTGGGGAGCCAAGGTCCAATGAAAAGGTCTGCCACTTTCAAACTGCAGTCAATCAAACCAGATATCAACTTTGCAGGCATTTGTACAACATACTACCCTGTAAGTATTCCAGATAGAAATTAGGATGTCATAAACTACATAACGTCCAAGTGTTTTTGAGCTGTTGCAGGGCAAATGAGGGACTGAATTGCCCAATCCACTCAATATTTCCTCATCAAACGTCACTCTCTTGTGTAATCCACTTCTCTCTAGGCTTCCCATTCCTTCGCAAGCATCTTTAACCCTTCCAGTCAGAACCCCTTTCAGAGGGCCACAGGGCTACTGGTGTCAACCGTGGTGATTGAGGTCTTTTACTTCTGTGGTCTGTGGCCCAACCTACTATGGATCCTAAGCAACTGAACAAAGTATCTCTTCAGCATTTGACTCTCAACTGTAGCTGTGGACGAGCAGTGATAGGCTTCCTCCATGAGGGAGTATAAATACAGGTAAGTGAACTCGACTCATAAACCAAAGTGCACACAGTATGAACAATAAATCAATGTCCAATCAAATACTTGCTTTTATATGTTAAAGACATATTTTATTTGTAAATCTACACATGCAAAAGAAAAACAATACTCATAAGAACTAATGGACTCCCTTTGAGGTCGGGGCTCTAGTAGTTGTCAGGCAAATCTTTACCCCACCTTCTACCTTGCAACGTGTTTGGGGTTATTCCCCATTGCCTGATGGCCGCATCCAGGGAATGCATACTAGTAGGCAGTACTAAAGAGTTCCCCTTTCACTCTTTAGTTATTAGTCAAAAGTGTCCATAAGCATTGAGCATCAGAGGCCCAGTACCGGTCTTAATCACATCGACAGTATGGAAGTGTTCAACTATAGTACCCTCTCCGTGGGTGTGCATGAGTCTAGATCCTGCTCAGGGAAGACGGGCCATGCGCAGTTCACACAGCAGCACCTGACAAATGCAGACTCTCTCTTCTGAGTAACGCTGCCAGCTCATACAGCAATCGGAGCTGCTGCTGCTCAGCTGACACGCGATAAGTCACTCTTCCCCTAATAGGTGGGGGGGGGGTGGATTCACCAGCTCCCTCCAGTGAGCTCCAGTGAGGGTGTGACATCTTCAGCAGTGTCCTGTGGTACTCGGTGAAGGAGTCAGGTGTGGTCGCCGATCACAGCAGGAATCTCCTCATCTGGGCCACAAACCGAACACTTGGCCACAGGAGTACCGACAGTCCTTCCTGGCATACGGGTTGCTGTGTTACAATTAGATGTAGACTCTTCCTGTGCAATATTCCTATCTGTGGCTGCCCCTTCTGGCATACAGGTTCACCAATCTCAGAGGACACAAGTCTTACTCTCCTGGCCCAAATAAGTTCAACCATGGCCACCTCTGGCATATGGGGTCACCATGGCAGTGCAGGCCTTACACTCCCGCACATCGCCCATCACACAGCTGAGATCACAGTAGCCCTCTCATGCATAATGGGGTCGCAGAACTGTTCCTGCATATGGGCAATAAACTGATCGATGCACACTCAATCTGCTCACACCTCACTCAGGAAGTCCTCTCTGTAGGGCTACCCACTGGATCACGCTCCCTCGAACACTCACTTCTTGCTCACAGGGAACACAGGTATTGGCAAGCAGACAGGCGCTGGTGCACAAGCATCCAGGGCAGGTGATCTTGGGTTTTCCTGGGTGATGTCACTTTCAAAGACTGAGACTCTTATTACATTTTGGTGTCGGAAATGGACTATAAGAAGGGGAGGTTGAGAGCCCAAACTTTGTCACTCAGCAAGCTCCCAGACAGGCTGTGTGAGAAGGGGAAGTCCTGCAAGACTTCTGCCTGTGACAAGGACTGGGGGCAAAGGCTTCCAAGTCTCCCTGCTGCAAGAATCTGGGTCCACTTTCAGAGAACCAGACACAGGAGCAGGGATAGAGACTTTGATATCCCTGAATCTCAAGCAACAAGAGGCAAGCCAACAAGCCCTTGGAGATCACTTTGATGTACAGCAGAGTCCAGCTCTCCTCATCAGGGTCAGCAAGGCAGCACAGCAGAAAAGCAGGCCTTCCAGGTCAGCAGTCCAGCAGAGTGTCAGTCCTTGATGCAGGACAGCAATTTTTCTGACAGAGTCCTGTTGTAGTTCCAGAAGTATCTTTTTTGATGGGGTCATTGACCCAGTACTTATATCCAGTTGTGCCTTTGAAGTAGGGGTGACTTCAAAAAAGGGACTTTGGAGTGCCCAGAGGTCCTTTCATCCCAGGCCTGGCTCCAGACTATTAGTAGGGGGTAATCAGTCCTTTGGGGACAGGACACTGCCTATTCAGGAACATGTGTCAGCTCCTCCCTCCCTTCCTGCTCAGGATGAACCATCAGAATGCAGAATGGTACTCAGACACACCTACCTGTCCTGTGTTTGCAGCTGTCTAGAAGGAATGCACAAAGTGAAGCTGTCACTTACCCCATACGTATATTGGAGACAGGTTGAAGGCGCACAGAGCTGTAAGAGCAGAAAAATGCCCACTTTCTGAAGTGGCATTTCTGAAATAGTAATGTGAATTCCAATTTTACTAATAAAAGAGGATTTATCATTATCATTCCAAAGACATAAAACATGACAAAGCTTCTCCTTTCTAATCAGGAATTAGAGCTTAAAAGTGTTTTAAGGAATTCTCAATGTTAACCTATGAGAGGAGTAGGCCTCACAGTAGTGAAGAATGAGTATCGGTGTTTTTCACTACCAGGACAGGCAAAACTTAAAAGTACATGTCTTATCTTTTACTTACACAGCATCCTGCTGTATGGGCTTACTAGGGCCTACATTAGGGGTGGCTTATGTGCAACAAAAGGGAGTTTACAGCTTGGCAAAGGGTTTTCAATGCCAAGTCGAAACTGCAGTTAAACTGCACACTTAGGCCCTGCAGTGGCATGCCTGAGACATGTTTAAAGGGCTACTTTTGTGGGTGGCACAATCAGTGCTACATGCCCTCTAGTAGCATTTAATTTACAGGCCCTGGCCACAATTAGTGTACTCTTCTAGGGGCACATAAATTAAATATGCCAATTGTGTATGCAGTATATACCAACTTTTAGGGAGAGAGCACATGCACTTTAGCACTGGTTGGCAATGGTAAATTGCCCAGAGTCCTAAAGCCAACAAAAACATGGTCAGAAAAAGAGGAGAAGGAAGGCAACACGTTTGGGGTGGGGAGCCTTCAGAGAGGGCCATTTTCTAACAGCAGGTAAAACTCTGAAGCTGATTGTCCCACAGTACAATACATGAGAGTGACCAGAGTTCTGACCGGGATGTCAGCTATAGTGATATGTGCATCAAAAGGTGAATCCCAGACTCCGAGCCTTACCGTTTTATGATTCCCTTATCAGCCACAACTCATTACTTTTTGACTCTGCCCAGATTTACAAGGAATTGTAAATCTGAGGCAGCGCCAAAAATTAACGCCATGCAAAAGCAGGCGTGAGATTGGCACAATGAAGAGAAATACTTTTATTTCTCCTGGTTTTCGCTTTGTCTATGTGTGCTGCATTCTGCAGCACACACAGAAGGAGCAAAATGACTTCAATAATTGTTTATGTGCAGGAGGGTGTCCCTTTCCTGCACATAAACAATCATTAAAAAATGGATTTGCTACTTTGAATTGTGCTGCAAAATGCATCACACATAGAAGTAGCAAATCACCATTGTTGATTGTTTATGTGCAGAAAGGGACACCTTCCTGCACATAAACTATAATTCCTGGCAATGCAGGCACCACTTCACTATGGCACAAGGGTGTCTGTGTTGGCACTAGGCAGCCATTTTTAGTGGCAGCACACGGTAAAACACAGGGGTGCACTGTATTGTCGTAAATACGGCACATCCCTGTGTTTTTTAAATTACGCAGCGCTGCAAAATTTGCCGCAGTGCAGCGCTGTGCCATTTCCTTGTAGATATGGCCCTTACTGTGTTATCTTCCTGTGTTGAACCTGCTCTATAAGTGTGAGACAATTATATGATATTCCTTCTGCTACTGTCATGTATTCTTTACTTATTTTCAGTGTTAGGGAAGGTTGATGCGTCTACTGAACATGCTCCACTGTTGTGTTGTGTATCTCGGAACACAAAACAATACAAAAGACAAAGCGATGATAATTGACAAAGCTTGTTTTAATGCGTGATGTGAATGAAAGAGTGGAACCTCAAAAAATAGGTGAGCAGAGTTTACTTTTGATTTCACGTGTGAAACAGTTATGAAAGGAAACTGGAGAACTTTGTAAAAATGTAAACGCTGCTGAAAAGTCGCTCTATATTATGTATAACACCGTCCTCAATTTCTGACGTTTTAATTAACAGCACTTAAGGGGCATATTATCAAGACAGGTGATAAAATTATCGCCGCTTTAGCGGCAGAAAACTGCCGCTAAAACGGCGAGAATGGGCTTGATAATATGCTCTATGGAATTCCAATAGAAGTCCATGTTAGATGTGAAGGACATCAAACATGGGCTTCAATTGGAATTCCATAGAGCATATTATCAAGCCCTTTATCGCCGTTTTAGCAGCAGTTTTCTGCCGCTAAAGCGGCGATAATTTTATCGCCGGTCTTGATAATATGCCCCTTGCGGCGATAATGGGCTTGATAATATGCCTTTGAGAATTCCCATAGAAGCCCATGTTCGCACCAGAACATGGGCTTCTATTGGAATTCTCAAAGGCATATTATCAAGCCCATTATCGCCACTTTTAGCGGCAGTTTCCTGCCGCTAAAGCCGTGATAATTTTAGCGCCGGCCTTGATAATATGCCTCCATGTTTCTAAGTCCATAACGAAAGTGTTAAAAGACGAAACGATAAGCCTCACAATTCAACATGCTGTTTGCTTATGAGCCAGGAAATAGCGAATTATATCATATGCCATATTTCACTTGACAGACTTGTGAAATGCAAAATCAAATTTAATAATTATTTCCTGACTTTTTTCTTGCAGGCAGTGAAGAGTTGGACAGTCCGGTGGGTGAGAGGGCAGCCATAGCCTTTGAGATGCATATGTGAACATCTCACCACAAATGGGCTACCAATAACACTCCCTGAAAAACAAACAGACATTATAAAAAATGTATTATATATAGAACAATGGGAGCATCAGCAGCTGAAGGCGTCGGAAGAGACAGGGGGAAAGGAAAACTAATGTGCTGACTCCCCTCTTCCTGAGCTCATCATCAGCCAAGAAGTTGGTGTGATTTAAGCATGGTAAATGGAATTATGCAGCAGGGTTAACTAAATTATATGGAAATAAAATAAAATGTAGGTGACAAAATGTGGCACATTATGGGCAATATATCTTTGCTATTTTGAAATGTTTAGGTCTTGCCTACAAGATAGCACAAGCTGTCTGGTTTGCAAAAAGTCATATTGTCAGTTGACAGTGGACTTGAAGCCCACCAATTACTTACCATTGGTTAGCTTTATTGTCACTCGTATTTGATTGCTTTTTATTCATTGGCTTGGGTGGAATTTCCTTCTTCTGCTTCAATGTGTTTGTCCCTCTTCCAGAGTATAACCTCATTATTTGTGTCCTCCCACTGCTTACCTTTCAGGCACTTTTTGGGTCTCGCCTGACCAAGCGCATGCGCTGGTCTGGCAAGACTTTTTGAGAGGGCTCCAAAAAGTGCTACCAGGCCAGCCTAGAGCTACAGTGCATGTGCGCGGGCACGCGCGCCGCGCTTGACCCCGATTACTTTCACTTTTGCGGCCGCACGGCCGCTTTGATGTTTGATCGCGATCACTTTCATTCAATCTCCACTGCCGCAGCCTGTTGTTTACTTGTTTCCCCTTGTTCTTTTCTGTAACAGTTTTTGCTCTTTATTCTTACAGTTCCTTACTTTCTAGGAATTATGAGAAGTGTTCTTTTTCTTACACACACACATTTATATCTCGTATTTGGCATTCCAACCTGGGTCCGGTATGTTTTTTCCGCAAAAATCATTGGATCTTCATGGACAAAGTAATTTTGTCATCCTGACAGCTCCTCAAAATAAACTTTTGTTGGCTTGGTTTCGTCAGGCTTCCTTCATTCAGTTAAAGGATTATTGTCAATTAAGAATATTCAACTATATAACAACAGCAAAAGGCCATGGAAATTTCAAGCAATGTATTATGCAAATACCGTATGCCATAATAATGTATCATGGCCTGCAGAGAATAAACTGTCACTTTCACAACATGTGCACATAACAAGGCTGGCTCTCTAGCACATTCTGATTCTGCATGTGCTGATTCGACAGAAAGGAGACATGGGGACAGGCCCTACTTTGGGAAATGTTGTACAAAGATCTCGAGTAACAACCATTGGCATAGCCAATAGGTCTTGCTTTTGGGACCTTGTAAGTGTTTACCCATGCAACAGTTGATGTTGTTGCACCAAGGATATTGTGCTGCATAACTAAATACTTATAAGGTCCCAAAAGCGAGACCTATTGGCTATGCCAATGCTTGTTTTTCTTGTTGGTTAGGCACTCCATGAGAGTGCATCTGTTTTCCAGCCGTGTCTTTTGTACTTATCTCTCTCTCTTTCCCTCACTCTACATTGCTCTCGCTCATTGGTGTGCTTCTTCCCCACCGTTTACATGTTGCACTCGCCCTCGTGTGTTGCTCTCCTAGTTGCTTTCTTGCTCATCTTTGTCTCTCTTGAGTGCTGACACAGTGTCCACCTTAAAAGTCTTTTTACACTACTTCTATTTCTTTTTTAAAAAATTTACTGATGCACCTGGGGTCAATAAATTAATTTAAAAAATGGCACCTCATCGTTTTGTAGGCATGCATGTGTAATAAAGCAACAGTTCCAAAAGGCAAGACCATTTGGCTTTATCAAGGATTAATACACAACCCTGTCTAACTCTAGGCACAGTTTTCCACCTCATTAGTACCGTTTAACACCCAAATACAGCACAGGCAACTGATAGCTAACAAGTCCAATCTTGCAGAGAGCCTGCCACAGAAGGACAACACGTTTGTCAGCATTTTCAGTAACTTTTGATCTGTTCGAGCTAGAAACCATTTTTTGGTTGGTTACAAATTGTAATTTACAATCAGCAATTTATGCATCAGAGAATGAATTATGTAGCAAGTATGGCAAATCCAGAATTATGCGGAAAGCACAGCGGCCATGGGATTGCATAATTCCAGTGACCCTGAAATTAGGAAGTGCTCCTACAGCACCACCCAGGGCTGCACCGTGCATTGCACAAGTGCCACACGTGCTGCAGTTGCTGCCCCAAGATGGCTGCCAGTGGACCTGTAAACCGTTGTATTATGTGCATCTTCATCAGTACCGTATGCTTTCACTCTGATAGGGCCATGATGCATTGTAACTAAAACTGCTACTAAATAAACGACTTCCTCTGCCTCCCCACCCCCACGCACCAGCCTGCCCTGAGGTTTGGGAGTAAGGGTTGCAGAGAGTACATTTGGTTCGAAAGATAAACGGGTTCCCGGGGCGGAGGAGTTGTATTTTCATCGTCTACCTCTTTAGTAGAAGGGGTCCCCGGACTCGGCGCAGGCGCGTCCCTCGTTTGTTGCGACTGTCACTGGCAGCCATTTCTCTTTATTACCACGTTCTGAGCGGAGCGGCCCGCAGTCCCGGTAGGCGCATTAGCGCTCGAAAAGCTTCGAAATGCTGCCTGGTTTATGGAAAAGAGTGAGGGGAAATACCCTTGCAGCGGTTTTATTGCATTCCGCCGCGCCTCCCAGAGGTGATATACAGTGCCGGCGTTCATTGTATTTACTTTTTTCAGTCAGAGGGAATAATTCTGCAGCTAGTGTCGCAAATCGTGGAGTCTACGAAATAAAGGGTTTAAATCTTGGTACTTGTTTGGGAGACAAGCGCTGCTGGTTGGCAAAAGGTGCTGACTGGCTAGGGGTGCTGGGTTGTGTATGTAACCTCTGGGTCACGAGTCCCCCGTCTCTCTACTGGGCTAATTCAGCCTTTCATCCTCCCTTAAATGCCATAGAAATAAGAAATGTGAGGCTGCCTCTAAATAATCACACATCATAGTTAGGCAATAAAAGAAGATTTTTTTTGTGGTGAGCGCTGTGCTTTATTTAAGTCGCTGTTTGGTCCAGAAAAACAAAACACAGAAGGAACAAGAAGAGAACAAAGGAAAAACTGTGACAAAGGAAGAAATTAGGGATACAAATAATTTGCAAGAAGGTAATATAGGGAGCGTGTGTGGTGGTACAAGAATGATGCAAGAGGTGGAATCAATGCTAGGCAGCCTTGGTTGGCACACGGCAATCCTGACGTTCGTCAGTGCCGGCTGTGGGGTGCTGAGAAAAACCTCTCACTAGCCTTCAAAATCCCTACAGGCCCCTCGTGTTATTTTCACTCTGGAACCCTTCACTTGTAGATTTGAATCAATTTAGCTAAAATGTGGGAGTTTCTCGGTTATTATGAGCATACCAATTGTGCGTTCTGTATTTTGATTCTTGATTGAAATGCAAGCGTGCACATATGATCATAGGGGTTTTATAGAGGAAGTGGAACTATCTTTTATACGTCCGCCTAGAAATACCTTTAGAAAAAGCATTGGCAGAGCCAACTTGTCTGGCCTGCGCAGTGTGAAGAGCGCTGATGAGAGTTACTCGGGGAGGGGCGCCTGCAGTGGGAGAGAGATGGGCGAGTGCAAGCAGCAAGGCTGTGAGCGTCCGGTGTGAAGTCTCTGCAAGGGCTAGAGAGTCTGCGTCTGCTGTTGACAGTTTTGCACTTGCTGTGTGTGACGCAAGGTGTCTTTTTGGCAATCTACCAAAGCTATAATGTGAGATCAAGGACACACGCTAGCCATCAGCCAAATCTGGTGGAGCAGAGAGCTAAAAGTGTTAGCAGCCCGATGCTAAAAATAGGATAACACCGGGGTCTCCTGCTTCTGTCAATTCTCAATGTACGGAATTGAATCATAGCTTAAGACTCTTGTTTGGGAATATTAGGCTGGTGTACTGAGTATAGCAAAACACACAAGATGATGGACGGAATGTTGCCCATTGGCAAAACATTCACCCCCAGTCACAGACCTGGGTTTAATCCATCATTATTTTGCTCACCACGCCACCCCAGTTCAGACATGGCCATATGCAAATCAGTCTTGACCCTGTGCCTCATGGGAACAGTCCAGCCCAAACTGCCAAGCCATGTCTTCCCTGGACCGGAATCAAGCATCCTAGGACCGGTTTCGGGGTTTCACCCCTCTTCCGCCAGGATAGCTTGACTTCAGTGACATAGTGAGCACGGGACCCACGTCTGGGCTTACCCTTCCCACATAGGGCGAACAGCAAAACACACAAGATGATGGACGGAATGTTGCACATTGGCAAAACATTCACCCCCAGTCACAGATCTGGGTTTAATCCATCGTTAATTTGGGAGGACCTGGCCTGGCAGTTCGGACTGGACGGTTCCCATTGGGCACAGGGTCAAGACTGATTTGCATATGGCTGGGTCCAAACTGGAATGGCATAGTGAGCAAAAAAACAATGGATTTAGGCCCAGATCTCTGTACTCTGGTGAATGTATGACATTGTTCTGCATTCTGTCCATCAATAGTTCTTTTTGCAGGTGTACTAAGGATGGCAAATCGTGATTGGGTACTGAGATTTGACTATTCAGATCAATACCTTCTTTAAGAGAATCATCCCTAGCTCAGTGTTTCTTTTCAACTGAGGATATGTTATACCCTCCCTTCCCCCTCAACTGAACATGTACCCCGCCTGCTCGTAATCAAAACATACATTCGGCCAAATCATCATCTAAATGACACACAAAACAACCCTCTTTATTCATCTTGATCCCACTCCAGCTTGCTTGCATTGTATGCTAAAATATTGAGCTTTATAACATTATGGTGCACATATATTGATTGCAGAAAATCAACTACCAACTTATTATCAAGGAAGCACACACAGAAAAATATGCATGTACTATTCCTAACTGCACATCTGCTGGTGCTGGTAGCCTATATTATGGAGTCAATGGAAGTGCAGGTCTATACAATAAAAAAAACATTATTCTGGGAGAATACCCTTTCCTATCCCAAACATAAACAGGGCCACTGGCAATTAAGCGGAAGGAGAGGGCCAAATTATGTGGGAGGTTTGAGTAATTTATGCGGGATGAAAAGGCAAATTATGTGGCGTAATGCGGTACATTTTGTGACAGTGTTACTTCATTTTTTTGTCTTTTTAGGTCTCGCCTGAGCCAGCACGCATGCGCTACAATGCGAGGCTTCTAGTAAGGACTTTCAACTCCGACCACACGCTCGTGCTTTTGTTTTTTGCTCACACGCTATTGGCCTTTGCGTGCGTCTTTCTAAGAAAGACAGCATGCAATTGTCCTGTCTTCTCTCTCCCCTGGCCTAGGGAGCTTGGGAGCAAGCAGCAGCGCTGCCGGGTGCTAGCTGCATACCTCACATTCCTTGCAGTGCGCGCACACCACGCTTGTTTGTTCCTACGACCTGCGTTCTCCTCGGTTACATTGTAATTCAAAACAAATGGCACGAAACGTCTTCAGAATTTACGAGTTGCACTCGACATGGAGCAAAGTAGGTAAGATGCACTCCAGAGTCATATGGCAAGGCTGCATGCTCCATTCCGAAGCGCGAGGGGCACCAACTCCGTCGATCTTGAGGTATTTGACGTTACCATGCATACCCCGAAGAAACGTGTGGCAATGAACTCTTCCCTGCTCCCTTACGCTTCCTGCGCATTGTGATCGACTCATTAGCAGGCTTCACAATGCATTTTAGTTAGATGGTAATTCCATTGTACGAGGATGGCCTTGAGTACGAATAACCCACTTTCCCATGATATCCTAGGGCAAGGACTTGCGCATTTGTTTGTTATGGTTATTTTCGGATTTCTTGGGACCTACCACATACATGAGCCAAAATATCTGCAGGGCATTCAGGAATTGTGATTAAGAGCAACACTTTTTTTTAATTTTGCATAGGGCATTAAGAGTCATAATGTCCTAATTATAATGTTGAAATTCTCTGGTAGTCACAAAAAGCCATATATTAAGATATTAAAAAAACATACACCAAACTATTTATCGAAACAATGTTAGGGCTAAAGTCGACATTTAGCAACAGTTGAGGAGAACCTGGTGGAAGCTTTCTTTTTCAACCAATAAAATGAACTGAAAAGAATGCACTAGTAGTATTCAAAGCTAAGCAACACAATTAAAGGTCATTGCTACCTTAGTAATTATTCCAAGAGGATTCCGGTGTACATAATGGCTGCGTAAGAGGTTTTAGAAATTAGGGCCACAAATATTGAGAAGCTGTCCTGTATGATTTCTCAGAAAATATTGCATTTTGTCCAACTGTTCTGACTGAACGTTGCTTTTTTGCACTTGCCCTGGCAGGCCTGTGCACAACCAATCTACAAATACAAAGTAAATTTCGAAAACAGAGCTTACATATACTTTAATCTGGTCTAACATATCACAGATATATAAACTTCAAACAAGAGTAAAAGTAATGATTTTCCATCTTGTGTCAGTTCCTAAGGACAAACGTCACACTGGGAACACCAATAAACAGAAACTTCCTTAAGGTGTTTAACTATTGTCAAAGTAAAAATGCCGAGGCATTCATCAATGCAGTTTATTTGCCTAGCATTAAAGCCTTCCCTATTGAATTTGCCAATGCTGTGAAAAAGTAGAGAGTGCATATTGGAGAAAATGGCTGAATGCTACAACCAGCATAACAATTGAATCTATTTTACAGATGTACATTAATCCCGCATACCTTTCAACATAAGTCGTGCAGGGCACTTTATAGGACTTTTGGTGCCTGGGCCGAAATTGAAAATGCGAAACCGCTTGCATATGATTTGACACCATGAGAAACATTCCAGGAAGTGACATGAATTCATCATTAATTCTCTGTCATTCTTGAAGAAACTTTGTAGCTGCAGATATCAGTAAAACGATAAAAACATAAATACTAACCTTTCGGAAGGGGTTTGGGGCGGTGCACCACCAATTAGCTTATCAATATATTACACCAAGTGGTCAGTAGTTGGTGGTTCAAAGAATCTTTATTTTAAATTAAATTGATTATCCAAACAAAGCCTCAGCCAACGCGTTTCGTTCACATTGAACTTCGTCAGGGCTGGAAAAATATAGAGAAACATGACATAAATAAACACACCACACATAACATTTAAAAATGCATTGAAAGACATCATTTAAAAGTTGACACAAACTAAGAGAATACGCACAGGACACATATTAAGTGTACCCTAGACAATTAGCATACAAATATTACTAAACACAACAATTTTAAAAAAACAACACGTAACAATACGAACTAAAACCATTACATTAATGTCAAGGGAGGCGACAGTGTGCCTCTGTGGTTCCAAAATATATACGTTCTGAAAGACCCTTGTTGCTTGTGAGTATAATTTAATCAGGAGTGCCCCTAACTTGAGCATAATTACTATATATGTAGTTTTATATCTGAATGCCCCATGTGGCCATGTGCAATGCACAGTATTTCATCAGAAATTAGGGGAGGAATTGGCGGGGGCATGTATGGGCCTGTATAGCTCAAAGTTGGGTTTACCCATGCTGTCAGTAAGCTATTTTGTACATAGGGAAAGCAAGCTAATTAGGACAGAAAGGCAGGAAAGAAACTATGAAGAAAAACGTCCCCCATAGGGAGACACGTACCATAAGTAGAAAAGCGAGTGCAATCCAATGGAAAACCGAAGTGTATGTAGACAAATATCCGTCTCGCGAAGAGCCGTGAGCAATGAAGTATGTTTCAGGTGAACAGTCCTGATTGTGCTAGCAGTGCCACCTTGATAAGGACACTGTGCACGTTTCTGTCAAAAGAATAATAACAGAAAATTCAATAAAGAAAAAGTAAAGAAGGAATGAAAAATACCCAACAATAGCGTGACGGTATTTAAGTCAAGTTCAAAGAGGTACACCTATGTATGTACAATGGCAAACAAGTCCGATGTGGCTTTTGGTCGAAAAATAGAAATGTAATTAAATACCACTAGGACATAGAAAATTTTCGACTGAAAAATATAAAAGCAGTCCGTGAGTATCCTATTTGGAACACTGCATCAGTGAATCCAAGGTTCCAAATCTCAACCTATTCCCAAAAAATGAACAGACACACGTAAAAGAAATGAAATGTAAGTAATTCATAAAATATCTTTCGCCCTCATGTGATGTAAACTGCCACCGTCCGTGTGACAAGGCATCCGCCCTGTAGATACATGCGCAAGCCAAACAATGCCACAGTAAAAGAAGGTAAAAAAGAAGGTAAAAAAGAAGAAAATAGGGAATCCCTTGGGTCAGCCCGTAAGTAACCGCATTTGAAATGTCCCAATACGGCGAGTCAAGGCCAGATTTAGAGATGAAGCATCCCCCTACCCCAGGTCGACAGAAAAAATTTAAATTTAAAAATTAGAAATTAGCCAGGAGTATCGCCGCATACCTGTAATGTAATCAGAGTCCGTGCTCTCCCCTCCGAGTGTCCCGTATTACAACCTGAGACAAGCACCGAATTTTAAAAGCAGGCGTGCGTATGCAAAAGTCAACGCACGTCCGAAATCATGGGCGGGCGTTGGGCAAGCGTATGGCAGGTAACCAATGTGGATCCTGCATAGTCGGTTACCTAGGGAATCTGGGTGTCTCCCAAAATAAGGAAAAAGACCCAACGCTGGCGTTCGTGTCAGTGGGAAAAACGAAAGGCGTCTGGAACGTCAAGACGCGTCACAAATTGTAGGCGGACATGTCGCAGGTAGCCAATGCGAGCCCTGCATAAATAGTTTCCTGGGAAACCTGGATGTATACCGGAGAGTTTAAAAAGATCGGGCTAGTGATAGGAGAGATGCGTCTTAACACGTGAAGGCACGTCACGAATTGTAAGGGGGTGTGTCGGGGGTTTAGCCAATGCGGGCCAATCAGAAACATCGTCGAGGGCTCAAAGCGCGCCAAGTTTGAAAAAAGGAGTTGGGCATGTATAGTCAAAGCGGTGCAGAGCGTCATGAGTTGTCAGTGGGTGTGTCTGGGGTTTGGCCAATGGGGACAAGCCAAAACAATAAAGAGGTTCAAAGTCAACCAGATTACAAAGACAATGTGTGCATATTAAATCAAAGCGGTTCGTAAAAGGTTATAGATACATATTAAGGGGGTGACCTGCATTACCAAAATTCCCGGAAAAAAGGGGCATTGGACACGTCAAGTATGAGAAAAGGAATTGAGCATGTATAGTAAAAGCGGTGCAGCGCGTCACGAGTTGTCAGTGGGTGTGTCACGGGTTTGGCCAATGGGGACAAGCCAACACAATAAAGAGGTTCAAAGTCAACCAAGATTACAAAGACAATGTGTACATATTAAATCAAAGCGGTTCGTAAAGGGTTATAGACACGTATTTAAGGGGGTGACCTGTATTACCAAAATTCACGAAAAAATTGGGCATTGGACACGTCAAGTTTGAGAAAAGGAATTGAGCATGTATAGTAAAAGCGGTGCAGAGCGTCATGAGTTGTCAGTGGGTGTGTCACGGGTTTGGCCAATATGGATAAACCAAAACAATATCAGAGGTTCGAAGTTTGTCGAGTCAGAAGGGCAATGCGTACATGTATAAAGCGGTTCGTAGATAGTTATAGACGCATATTAAAGAGGTGACCTGTATTGCCAAACTCCCTAGTAAAATGGGGTGTCAGACACGCAGCAAGTCCACACATGAAAGAGGCGAATATGTCCAGGCTTGGCCAAAGAAAGTTGTGGACACGTGGTTGGAGGGAAAGTAGTTGTGATCCTTCCATAAGATATATTAGCGATTTTGTAATATTGGCAGGTGAAAAGAAAAAATGTTTTGCTGGTGCGATGCACACATTACGAATTATAAAATCCTCACATAATTCCATAAGGTCATAAGCCTGCAATTCTAGTGTGACTCATTTCTAAAAAGGTAAGCTCATGTGAGGAAGTAATGGAATTCATGGTCTGAGTTGTGCCCCATAGTGACCGACCGTAATCTACATATCCATTTGGATTCAGTTTGTCTCAATGTGAGGTCTCTATTCCCTCCTCGTTTGTTCACAGGGATATGGTCAGGCTCAGAAACCCAGCTCAAGGAATATCTAGCATACCTCAACAACAACTCCTTCAATGTACAACTAACAATGTCATACAGCAAAGAAAATATCGATTTTTTAGATATTCATTTTTATATAAAAGAAGGCCAAATACACAGTACAATGTTCAGAAAAAAGACAGCATGCAATAGTATCTTGCATGCTTCGAGTGCGTATGCTAGCTCCGTCATTTCAAACATTCCGTATGGGGAGATGGTCAGAACCAGACGGTTATGTAGTGAGGAACAAGGATTCAGGGAGAACATCAACGATATCAAACAGCGTTTCACACACAGGGGATACAATCCCAGTATACTGGACAGAGCTGAGCGTAGAGTCTTAAAACTTCCTAGATCCCAGACGCTTTTGCAAACTGACAGAGGGGCTTCCAGGAACTCGCTCACAAGTTCCAAAACAGGAGAAAAAATACGCTTTTTTACGAATTACACTGCACACAGTGACAAAATTTTTAAAGCCTTTAGGAAGCATTGGCATTTACTTGTGGATATCCCCAGATTACGCCCCATTATTAGTGAAAAACCCTCCTTGGTGTATAGAAGAGGACGTACACTCAGAAGTTCCCTATGCCCGAGTTATGTGACTACACAGAAGACAAACGGCAATTGGTTACCCAAACCGCCGGTTGGTTTCTACACATGTACCTCTTGCAATGTATGCACCTTGGGACGTAACAAATGCAAAGAGTTTAGTTTTAACACTGATAAGATACATCACATCAGGCACTTCATCAATTGCAATACCAAATACGTAATATACACACTGGAGTGCCCGTGTGGCAAGGTATATGTGGGGAGCACAGCACGCTGTTTGAAAACCCGTATTCAAGAACATCGACGAGCCCTTATCAACAATGACACACGATACCCCATGACGGAACATTATAATAGAGCACATTTGGGTGACAGGTCTTTCCTCTTCTGTGGCATTGACCATATCCCTGTGAACAAACGAGGAGGGATTAGAGACCTCACATTGAGACAAACTGAATCCAAATGGATATGTAGATTACGGTCGGTCACTATGGGGCACAACTCAGACCATGAATTCCATTACTTCCTCACATGAGCTTACCTTTTTAGAAATGAGTCACACTAGAATTGCAGGCTTATGACCTTATGGAATTATGTGAGGATTTTATAATTCGTAATGTGTGCATCGCACCAGCAAATATTTTTTTCTTTTCACCTGCCAATATTACAAAATCGCTAATATATCTTATGGAAGGATCACAACTACTTTCCCTCCAACCACGTGTCCACAACTTTCTTTGGCCAAGCCTGGACATATTCGCCTCTTTCATGTGTGGACTTGCTGCGTGTCTGACACCCCATTTTACTAGGGAGTTTGGCAATACAGGTCACCTCTTTAATATGCGTCTATAACTATCTACCAACCGCTTTATACATGTACGCATTGCCCTTCTGACTCGACAAACTTCGAACCTCTGATATTGTTTTGGTTTATCCATATTGGCCAAACCCGTGACACACCCACTGACAACTCATGACGCTCTGCACCGCTTTTACTATACATGCTCAATTCCTTTTCTCAAACTTGACGTGTCCAATGCCCAATTTTTTCGTGAATTTTGGTAATACAGGTCACCCCCTTAAATACGTGTCTATAACCCTTTACGAACCGCTTTGATTTAATATGTACACATTGTCTTTGTAATCTTGGTTGACTTTGAACCTCTTTATTGTGTTGGATTGTCCCCATTGGCCAAACCCGTGACACACCCACTGACAACTCGTGACGCGCTGCACCGCTTTTACTATACATGCTCAATTCCTTTTCTCATACTTGACGTGTCCAATGCCCCTTTTTTTCGGGAATTTTGGTAATGCAGGTCACCCCCTTAATACGTATCTATAACCTTTTACGAACCGCTTTGATTTAATATGCACACATTGTCTTTGTAATCTGGTTGACTTTGAACCTCTTTATTGTTTTGGCTTGTCCCCATTGGCCAAACCCCAGACACACCCACTGACAACTCATGACGCTCTGCACCGCTTTGACTATACATGCCCAACTCCTTTTTTCAAACTTGGCGCGCTTTGAGCCCTCGACGATGTTTCTGATTGGCCCGCATTGGCTAAACCCCCGACACACCCCCTTACAATTCGTGACGCGCCTTCACGTGTTAAGACGCATCTCTCCTATCACTAGCCCGATCTTTTTAAACTCTCCGGTATACATCCAGGTTTCCCAGGAAACTATTTATGCAGGGCTCGCATTGGCTACCTGCGACATGTCCGCCTACAATTTGTGACGCGTCTTGACGTTCCAGACGCCTTTCGTTTTTCCCACTGACACGAACGCCAGCGTTGGGTCTTTTTCCTTATTTTGGGAGACACCCAGATTCCCTAGGTAACCGACTATGCAGGATCCACATTGGTTACCTGCCATACGCCCGCCCAACGCCCGCCCATGATTTCGGACGTGCGTTGACTTTTGCATACGCACGCCTGCTTTTAAAATTCGGTGCTTGTCTCAGGTTGTAATACGGGACACTCGGAGGGGAGAGCACGGACTCTGATTACATTACAGGTATGCGGCGATACTCCTGGCTAATTTCTAATTTTTAAATTTAAATTTTTTCTGTCGACCTGGGGTAGGGGGATGCGTCATCTCTAAATCTGGCCTTGACTCGCCGTATTGGGACATTTCAAATGCGGTTACTTACGGGCTGACCCAAGAGATTCCCTATTTTCTTCTTTTTTACCTTCTTTTTTACCTTCTTTTACTGTGGCATTGTTTGGCTTGCGCATGTATCTACAGGGCGGATGCCTTGTCACACGGACGGTGGCAGTTTACATCACATGAGGGCGAAAGATATTTTATGAATTACTTACATTTCATTTCTTTTACGTGTGTCTGTTCATTTTTTGGGAATAGGTTGAGATTTGGAACCTTGGATTCACTGATGCAGTGTTCCAAATAGGATACTCACGGACTGCTTTTATATTTTTCAGTCGAAAATTTTCTATGTCCTAGTGGTATTTAATTACATTTCTATTTTTCGACCAAAAGCCACATCGGACTTGTTTGCCATTGTACATACATAGGTTTACCTCTTTGAACTTGACTTAAATTCCGTCACGCTATTGTTGGGTATTTTTCATTCCTTCTTTACTTTTTCTTTATTGAATTTTCTGTTATTATTCTTTTGACAGAAACGTGCACAGTGTCCTTATCAAGGTGGCACTGCTAGCACAATCAGGACTGTTCACCTGAAACATACTTCATTGCTCACGGCTCTTCGCGAGACGGATATTTGTCTACATGCACTTCGGTTTTCCATTGGATTGCACTCGCTTTTCTACTTATGGTACGTGTCTCCCTATGGGGGACGTTTTTCTTCATAGTTTCTTTCCTGCCTTTCTGTCCTAATTAGCTTGCTTTCCCTATGTACAAAATAGCTTACTGACAGCATGGGTAAACCCAACTTTGAGCTATACAGGCCCATACATGCCCCCGCCAATTCCTCCCCTAATTTCTGATGAAATACTGTGCATTGCACATGGCCACATGGGGCATTCAGATATAAAACTACATATATAGTAATTATGCTCAAGTTAGGGGCACTCCTGATTAAATTATACTCACAAGCAACAAGGGTCTTTCAGAACGTATATATTTTGGAACCACAGAGGCACACTGTCGCCTCCCTTGACATTAATGTAATGGTTTTAGTTCGTATTGTTACGTGTTGTTTTTTTAAAATTGTTGTGTTTAGTAATATTTGTATGCTAATTGTCTAGGGTACACTTAATATTTGTCCTGTGCGTATTCTCTTAGTTTGTGTCAACTTTTAAATGGTGTCTTTCAATGCATTTTTAAATGTTATGTGTGGTGTGTTTATTTATGTCATGTTTCTCTATATTTTTCCAGCCCTGACGAAGTTCAATGTGAACGAAACGCGTTGGCTGAGGCTTTGTTTGGATAATCAATTTAATTTAAAATAAAGATTCTTTGAACCACCAACTACTGACCACTTGGTGTAATATATTGATAAGCTAATTGGTGGTGCACCGCCCCAAACCCCTTCCGAAATTTCAGTGATCTGCTTGGCAGTTGGCATCTACTAACGGCGGATGCAGGGGCGTTTGCTTGCACACCATCACTAACTTTTAAACCATTTTATACGCACCGGGAACACAGTAAGGAGGTGCAGTCATTGGAGTCCGCCGTTAATTCTGCTTTTCTTCATAAATACTAACCTGTTGGACTTTTCCCTTTTTGCAGGGTCATCCCAGGACTTTTTGCCTTCCTCCTGTATTTTTAGGTCGAGCTTTTGAGACCTCTTGTATATACTTTAGTATATACTTTAGTATATATACTTTAGTATATACTTTAGTATATACTTTGGTATATGTTTATATGTGTATGTACTTTATGGCTCTGGAGATCAGCCCTAGGTCTTGTCTGCTTTCGCTTAGGGACTTTTTTTTCTGTTCAACTGCCTCTTTTTAACTGTCTTGATAGAAAACGACCAGCAGAGGTCAGTAAAATACCAGAATTACTTTAGTTTTCTCTAGATTCCAGTCCATAGAAATTGTCTTCCACGAGCAGCCGTAGACTGTAATATTTTTTTTAAATCTTTTATTTTCAGTGATATGACCACCGAAGGCCCTGCTTTTATATTAAAAACAGAGCTTTGGACTATACCATTTCCCGCTGAAAGGCAATATTTTTCTCCATGTGTTCCCATACCTGGCGTGTTACACAGTTTTGTGCTTACTTTCCCTCCATATTGAAGAACAGGAGATGTTTTAGCACCCAGGCTAATGTGCTGCATAGCTAATTTGTTCACACTGTAGACTAGGTTGGTTGAAGGCCGCGCCCCACTAACGGTGGAGTTGCTGTTATTGTGCAGTTGGGTGTGCCGGCAGTCGAGGTGAGGTGTGGCTGGGGAGGTAGGAGGAGCTGGACGTCGGCCGCACGGCTGGGTTGGGCTGAGCAAGGCTGAGCAAGGCTGCGGCTGCGGTTACCGAGCCGCGTGTAAGCGAGAGAGCCAGCTCCTTTCTCCCTTTGGGTGCCGGTGGTCCCGGTGGTGCGGGCAGCGGGGATCTTCGAGGTACGTAGGCGGCAGCAGCAGCGGCACGCCGAGGAGCTTGGTAAGGTGGACGGAACTGGGAGTGAGGTGGAGGAGCCTTGAGGGTCCTCTCTACTGAAGGCGGGGGTGTTTTGGGAGCTTTTGGCCGGTTGGCTGGCGTGGCTGGCGTGGTGAAAGCCTTAGGCCATAAGAGTTGACCCCCCCCCCCCCCCCGGAGCCGCACGGTCTCGCGGCGTGCTGCTCTATGCTTGATGCTTGATGCTGCTCGCCTAGTTTCTGCCCAGACCTCCCTGTATTCCCGGTGCCCACTTCCCCAAGCCTGCTTCCCTCTGCCCTTTTGCTCTCATAGCCTTCCTTGCTTTTTGCTACCCTCAGTGCCTGCGGTCCGTCAATTCTCCCCTGCTGTCCCCTCCCATTCGCCTGGTTGCGGGCGTGCAGGGGCACGGGGCAGCTCTGTCCAGCTCTGGGGCTGCTCCCCCCGCTCTCTCCCCTCCCCTTTGCAGCCGCCTAGCGTCCGACGCATTCGCTGTCCTACTGCGGCCACTGACCGGTGAGCCCTACTGCCAGTCTCATCACCAGTGTGACCCCTCTTAAGGGGAATAACACAGAGGTGAGGTCAGGCCTGGTCTCCCGGTCTCTTGCCTGAGCAGTGCGGCGAGCGGGCGGCTGCAGGCTGGTGGTTAGGGGTAGGGTTACATAAAAGAGCGGGGGGGTGCCACGATTAAGGTGCCAATAAAGCTGGCGCCGATCTAACCGAAGGGTTAAAAAGCAAAGTAAAAAACGACATCTGTCAATAGTCTTGGCAGTTTCTGCAATACAAATCAAATCTGTAAGATAGCACAGAACATAAACATAGGACAATATCCACAATATCCACAATATCCACTTGTCGAAGACAGCATCGTTGGAATCATTAGACCACCAGTCCTCCAGTGTTCCAACAGTTTGGAAGAGCAGCTCTGTTGGATTCCCGGTGGACTCTTGGCAAGGGCATCTGCTCTAGTCGACCTCAAACAAGCATTCAATTTATATAAGCCATGAGATCTGGGAAAGTTAGGAAAACTGCAGTGGCTCCCAAAAGGAGGAAACCTAAACAGATGTCATATGACGAGGAGCCCGATCGAGGTAGCCATGGGTCCCCAAGGGCTTGCAACGACACAGTAAATGTGGTAAAACTGAGGCCAAACAGTAACAATAATAACAGTCTTGGTCATAACGGCAAGAGTAAGGACCCATCAAATACTTCGAAAACCTTGAAGCTGCTGGACTATTTTTTAAAAATTCCACCTATGGCGAAAATTCCTTCATATTCGCAATCGCTGGAGGAAACCAATCTTGGAGCATCGGACCAAATGGCTGAAATAATTACGCTCTCCTCACAACCTCCACCCTTACAACAGCCGCTGAAGAATACAACCAGTAAAAACTTGGCTCAATTCCCGGAAGTTTTTATTTTTGGATCCAAACAAAACGATGTAACCCCAGCTCCGCCAGAGGGGGTAACTTTAAAACAAAACCTTCAACACGATCACTCTTTACAATCGCAATCAGGTCAATTTCCCCCACTAACGGTTATGAGTAAGCAAGAAGTATCTTTGTTGCACACTCTTTCGCTGAGCCCATTACAAAACTCAGGCACCTTTACAGACCAAGCTCAGAATATAGAATCATTAGCACCACTGTCATGTCAAGACTTTGTCGTATTAAAGGAACCCATAACGGCTCCTTATAGCCACCTAATTTTCCCTCAAATTCATGCGCAAAATACTCTCCCTTGTAATAAAAACTTACGATCAGTTGAATCGCCTCAACCTATAAGTACACCAAAGGACCATCTGGATGCGTCAAGTCCTCAGCACATTGTATTTACATCAAAAACAGCATTGACGATACCATTACTACAATCGCCTAAAAAACCCGTTCCAGATGACCAGTTTTTAGCGGACTTGTCATTTTTCTTCCAAAATACCCAAAATTCTCCTAAACATAGCCCAAACGTAAAGCCCAACGTAGAGGACCCTACAGCAACTGGTGTCTGGCCTCAACTTCTTCAAACTTTCCAACAAATAGTTAATGCATTAAATTACCATTCTGATAAATTGGATGTGCAGATAGACCTTTTGAACACCCTAGCACTGTTCACAGCAGGTATTGACAATAAATTGGACAAACTGAACAACTTAATAACAGGAGCGCAATCCTCCGCAAAGCTCGTTCAGGCGGTTTGTTGCTGTTCCCCAATCATAGACTCTCTTTCGTCGCTTCCAGTCTTCCTATCAAATGTTATAGATGAAGTCAAGCTGCTGAAGGGAGGCAATTCATCAACAACTCTTTGACCACAATCGCAAACATTGCCAAATATGTCTCAAAAACAAACTAACCCCTGGAATACAACAAAACAAGGCACCCAGCCGAGGGAGGAAATAGTTCCCCTCCCAAAACAGCTAAATGAGCAGTCATTATTTGACCGACCACAAACCGGAACAACAGGCCTCGACCTGACCGAAGCAACGATTAAAAATGCTTGGTCTCCAAGGGGGCGTACAATTCGCACAGCCCATATTGAGCATGAGACAGCGGCTAGCTTAGTAGCCCAGATATCCTCGATTTCGGAAGCACAGCCAGCTCCTTTACCACCTTGTAGCAAGAGAGAGCGCAAACGCCAGCGCAAAAACAGAAATAAAACAAGGACTAAAACAACAGCTGCCACAACAAACTTTTTTCCTCTCTTCGCAATAGCTTCTAACAAAAAAGTCCTCAGTGAATCTGACGTATCACCACCCTTAGCAAACCCAAGTGTAATTGAACAGAAAGGGGTCCTATCCGAAACCGTTACCCAACAGACTCTGGGTAGTAACCAAGACTCAACTAAGCCAGCCACGGGAATAGTGATTGACGATTTTAGTACTGCTAAAGAAAAGCTAAGGGTGAAATCCAACGAACCAAGCGTATCAGAGCCCACATCCGTGGGAATAGCAATAGAAGACCTTAGTACAGCTAAAGAAAAGCCAAGGGTGAAAAGCAACGAACCAAGCCAGTCAGAGCTTACAGCGATCGCAATTAATCCTAAATCAGTGCCTGCTTCGATTTTACCCCGGTCAGACAAGCTAATGACTAATTCAAATTTAACAAAAACAATCTACAATCATAAACCACTTCTGCCTATTAATAGTCAGTCTTTGAGGAAGGTCCCTCAACACCAGCCTCTACAGGAGCAGGATTTGGATGCATGTCCGTCACTTAATAACATCAATAAGTTAATTCAAAGTTCACGCAGTAAAAAGGACAAATGCGATTTAAAACTCTCTTACATTATACTAGCACCCGACTATAAATCAAAAGGCAGGCAAGATATCCTCAACAGATCTAATATAATTAAATTAGTGGATGGCACCCCGGGGTTTGCAGGCCTGGTCACGGATGACATAGAATCTATCGTATTCCTTCCACCAAGAGGCACACAACCATCCGAGGTAACACTGGTAGCATTCAAGTCGGCCTATTGGGCAGGGGTATTTTTGGATCACAAGGCCACCCTGCGGGATTGAGGCATTCAAGTTTATCCATATTCTATCCCAGGGTACCCCCCAGCATTATTAAACCAGCAAACGCCACCTAAAAGAGCCGGAACCCTTCAACCTTAGCCCCATTTTAGACCATACTCGATTCTAAAAAATGCGTCAGGATCGGAAGTAGGTGACAATCTGACTTCAAATGTGGTCTCTAATGACGATTTACACCATGGCTGGAGTTGGCTTCCAGCTATCTTATCAACAAAAAGATCAGAATGACCACAAGGTACAGAGTGTACTGGTCAAACTCTCAAATTTCTGGAAAATACAAGCCCTCAAGCATCTCTATCGGCAATGGGGCATAACCCGCAAGCAGATCCCACCTTCTTAATTTGCTCCTGGAACATCAGCGGACTCCAACAGAAAATTAGGAACTCAGATATTTACTCCTTCATTTGTAAGCACGCTGTAATAGCCCTGCAGGAAACTTGGGCTTCACAAGGCTGCCCGGTCACTGGCTATATCGATCTATGGAAACCAGCACTGAGGGACAGCAGGTATGGTCACTCAAAAGGTGGCATGTCAATATATATATCAATTAATCTAAAAGGCCCAATAACACAATTAAAACTGGATGAAGACTGGCTGCTTGGGGTCAAAATCAATTCATGGAGGGAACAACGTTCACTCATTTTTCTAAACGTGTATATCAACCCAAATACACGCACAAAAAAAGTACATTTGGTACGACTAACGGAAATCATGAGTGACTTAGCCGTGGAGTACCCTGATTCAGACTGTATTGTTACTGGGGATTTTAATACCAACCTATTCCAGGGGCAACTAACAGAAACTGAGGGGCCCTTTTTATTCCCCCTGAATGAGGCAGAGTCACAAACTAAACCGGCAAACCAAGCCTACTGTGGCTTGGGACACCTCTGTGTGATGCGTTTTTATAGCGCAGGCTACCTGGTTATAAATGGAAGGTCGGAGGGTGATACTCCCCCTAATTGGACTTGGACAAATGGAAATAAACGTTCCTATCTGGATTATTCCATCTGAAATTCAGCTTTGCTCCAATGCCTGGTCAGTTTTTGCATTCACCCACGAACTGAAAGTGATCACCGACCTCAGGTCATAGCTTTCAAAACAAACCCAGTGAAGCATAAATCTGCACCCTTAACCAGCAGGGGAATATACTCCGAAAACCTTAAGCGCCTCAGATGGAGCGAAGACATCAGTCCGCAGATCCTACATGTAAGCATGGAGCTGATAAGAGGTGGAATTGACCAGGAAGTCTCCCCGACAGTGACATGGTCGATGCTCTGCTCACATCTGATTAATCTTTTCCCAAAAAAACAGCAATCCTCAAGGAGATCTCTCCCGCGCCAGTTTGCGCTTTCACAACAGTCGAAGCTACTCAAGAAAGCTAGAAACAATGCCTTACGACTGCTGGTAAAAGCTCCAGGGAATAGCGAATGTTTAAAACAGTATCAAGTAGCCCAAAAGTCACTTAGGCTGGCGATTACTAAAGACAAACGGACACATAATAACCAATTCTGGTGTAAGCTAGTGTGTGAGAGTAAGAGCCGAAACTCACGAAAATTCTGGGCCCTAATCAACCAGTCTAATTCGAGCACATTGAGCTTTGGATCTGCTAACATCTAAGAATCAGATTGGGTTACCTTCCTTACCGACCATTTTAGACATCCAGAATGCTTAGGTGCTACAGGAGGCAGTCCCACAAGAGAGAAAGTAGCAGATTATAACAATAAGCAGAGCATTCTTACAGAGTGCTTACACACCGACAATGAGGATCTTCAGATGTCACAAGAAAGGGTCGCCACTGCTGTGTCAAGAGCTAGATCAGATGGAGCTCCGGGCCCAAATGGCCTGCCACAGAATTTGTTTAAATCTGATGTGGCTCTCTGGTCAGGCACATTGTCAAATCTCTTTAACTTTGCTCTGAGAACTGCAACAATTCCAGACTCATGGCGGGGTGCAATAATCCAACCTATTTATAAATCTGGTTCCCGTGCCTCCCCAAATAATTATAGACTTATTGCACTGCTGGACATTGAGGCAAAACATTATGCGGGTCTCCTGTTGGAGGAGTTGAGGCTATGGGCAAAGGACCACAAATTGATACCAATTAACCAAACAGGCTTCATTGTCAATTCCGGGACGATGACCAATCCATTAGCACTGTCAACTATCGTCGACAAAGCACTCTCCACATCCAGATCAGTGTTCTGTTGTTTTGTCGACTTTAAAGCAGCGTTTGATAGGGTTCCGAGGGCTGCTTTATGGGAAAAGCTGAGGAAATGGGGGATCCATGATAAACTTCTGGAGGCAATCATACAACTTTACTCCAGAACTTGGGTGAAGTTTCGGGTCCGGCACGCATCTCTCCCGGAAAATCTTGACATCAAGAGGTGTGAAGCAGGGATGCGTGCTGGCCCCCATGCTTTTTAATCTGTTTATAGCGGACTTGTCAACCTCACTGGACGATACTTACAGTCACCCCCCAAAGGTAGGAGGTATGGCATTAAGTAATCTTTTATATGCCGACGACCTGGTTCTCTTTAGCCTCACCAGGGTCGGACTGCAAAAGCTCCTTGATAAACTGTACACCTATACGACCATAAACCAACTAGAGGTTAACTTAAAGAAAATACAAATTGTCCCATTTGGTCAGAAATGGCACATTGTTGGAGGATGGTCATATAATAACATAACCCTCGCCGTAGGTCACTCGTATAAGTACCTAGGCGTCCATCTGGACTCTAGGGGTATTCTTATTAAACACCGTAACGAGATCGCAGTTAAAGCTATAACCCTTGCGGTGTCATTAGCAAAGCTCTCGAAAAATATCTCTGGTCCAACTCTTTTACCACTCTTAGAAGTTTTGAGAGCAAAAATCGGCCCTACTTTATCATACGGCATAGAGATATTCAGGGGCAAGCTGAATACTGCCTTAAATCAACATACGACCAAAATTTATAAAAAGGTACTCCATTTGCCAAACTCCGCATCTCCAGCTCAGGTAAGATTAGAGCTGGGGATATTGAATTATAATGTTTCTAATATTGGTACATATTTAAATCTCTGTCATAAATTGAGGCAAGCGGACACAGGCACATTAGAATCCTTAGTCTGGTTGGAAATCACCCAGAAAAACCCTGGAGGTACGTTTGGTTGTCTTTTCAAGGACCATATCCATCAAATGTCGGTGAGTGAGCTATGGGCCCTCAACCCCAGTCGGGCAGCATTTAAATCTGGCATGAAAAAATGTGTGAGAATGAGTTCTCTCATAATGGACAAGGCACTCTTTGCCAAACATAGTCATGCATGGGCCCTTGTAAATTCATACAGACGGTTAGCCCCTGCCACTTACCTGTCTTGCACATATTCACTGTATCTAAAACGTAGTTTTATGGCAATTAGAATGGGTGACTGGCGTTTCTTGCAAGATCTGCCCCCCTGGTGACGCACAGCGGAAAATTTAATCTGTAGAGGGTGTGGCAAGACAGCCAAAGCTTTGCTACATGTGATTTGTCTTTGCCCAGCTTTTAATTCTCAACGCAGGTGCAAACTCAAAGTAGAGTGGAATAGGATGGGTGTTTCGGACATGTAGGCAAGCCATTATCGTGGCTCTGAACCCTGAAAATAAAGACTTAAACCTGGGTTTAATAATTTTTATTCAGCAAGCATATCGTAATTTTATGCAAAACAGGTCTTGCTAATAAAAACTTTAGGGAAGAAGAAATGAAATAATTATCATGCTCTGCAATCTGATAGGTCAACACATTTAATTGCATTTCACAGAACACTGCCTTGTTTTTAATATGTATGTTGTATTTTTATAGTCAGCGTAACATATAATATTGTATTTTAAAACAGTTGGTTTTTAATGTGAATTTTGTAATCTCTTTTAAAGATATCTGTGTTATATCTAAATAATGATTATTATTATTGTTCACACTGTCTGGGCATTGGCTGCACCTCATTAGTACCAGCTTAACACACAAATATGGCAATAAGCAACAAAAAGGTGACCAGTCCACCTTTGCAATGGGCCTTCCACTATGCAACAACACATGTTCCTGTGCTTTTAGTAACTTTAGAACAGTTTGCGCTAGATACAACATTTTTTTGGTTAGAATAAGCAAATTATGAGGCAGATGATGGATTATGTGGCAAAAGCGGCAAATTCTTAATTATGCAACTATCGCTGCAGCAGTACAATCGCATAATTTCAGTGGCCATGAATATAAGTGGCTTAAGATGGGGTCCGATGTTCTGAGTCAAGTTGCTTGTGCTTCTTTCAGGGGATTCCTGAACAGATTTACCGCGCAAAACCTCTAGTTTAAATGCCTCTCCTTTGATTGTTAGACATTCTTTTGGCCACAGATTTCCCTGTTGAACGAACTTAGCAACTTAGTGTAGCTGCCACTCATTAAGACAGCACATCCACAATAGGCAAAACACCCTTCGAACAGGCTTCATTTACAACCGTTGTGATGATTTTTGCACAAAATATTTATTTACATGCTGCACCTCACAACATAGTTGCAGCTCGTACAGAGGTTGTTACTACCAGTGGCATACACAACTTCCCTTCACTTCATCCAAAATGCTCTGGTGGAGCAATGCCACAGATACATGTGCTATTACAAAGCACTTAACCTTATAAGATGTCTTCCCTCATAAATGTAGCTAACCATCAAAGGGATGACACCAGCAAAATAGAGCACACAACAATGGCATTAGGAACAAACCGTGCTCTCCGTTTTAGAAGGGCGACATAAGCATATGTGAGGAAGTGCATAAAGTCAATAATATTATGACTATGAACCTGAAGCAGATATTCACAGACAGGTATATTCTGGAAAATAAATCTGGAAAATAAAGACTTTAGTTTACAGACTATTTATAAATCAAGATCATGCCGTTATACTAAAATAGTTAATTATGTGGTTTTAAAGATAGAATAAAAAGGAATGTAGGTGCCTGTCATTTTAGCCTAAAAAATTCCAGACAGAATGTATTTTAATGAAAATATTTTATTGAAATAAAAAAAAAATATATATATGAATTAGAAATCCGAGTAAAGCATGTAAGCCATACGAAAAATGAGGAAGTATCAGAGTTAGGGACTAGGTCAGGTTCACAATTAGCATCGGAGTAAAGGTTAGACTGGGTTAAAGTAAGTGCTAGGTGCAGGTAAGTTACACATTTCAAGAATAAGGGTTGACTTAAGGTTAGGGCAGTGCTAGGCTAATGATAATTTTCAAGGTTAAACCCAAGATCAGGGTATAGTTAAATTATGCTCAAAGAGACACATATTGTTAGGGTGAGTTTTCTGCAGTGTTAGTCTAAGGCAGGCTTCTCCAACCAGTAGCTCGACAGCTATCAGTGAACAGCTCTACTGGGTGCAGCCCAGCATAGCAAATTATAAACTATTGCCTGATTGAATTAATATGTGTATACCAAAATTAAAAAGTGTGTATTTGAGGCAAAAAAATTATGTATTTTCAGGACCCATAATTTAAAAAATATATTTAAAGCTGATATTTGAATGATAAATTATGCAGCCTTGGGAGACATATTTCTAACATTATTCCCTTTGGCTGGGGGCATTTCATCTGTGGCTGTTATGTGTTACCCTTGTAGAGGTATTCTAAATTGACTAGACTTTTTTAATCACTGCTGCCAATTCTGTACTAAAGTGATCCCAGCTGGTAATCTTGCATAGCGTGGCCGCTAATGCACTCTTGTCTTAAGTGTTCAACACTAATCATTTTGGGAGCTCTGGATGATTTCCGTGGAACAAAAGCAGCTCTCATTGGTGAAAAGGTTGGAAACCCCTAGTCTAAGGTTTGAGAGAAAAGTGTGGATAAGTTCATGATTTAAAATGAGTATTTGTGCTAAAATCAATGGTAGTGGTAAACTGTTCTGATAGTTACAAAAATGTTCATAACCAAGTTAGAAAACATACAACAAATGTTGCAAAAATACCTGATCTTGTATTTGAAAGAGTTTTCAAAAGACAACCATCAAACATTGTAATGAGAAGAAATGACATATCTCCGATGGATGAATTTGTTAACTGTTGGGAATCACACAAGGCCTTAGCATAGGTAATGCAACTAGCAACTAGAGTTTATAAAAATAAATCATGGCCTCAATGTTTTACTAAAGTAAGACAGATATCACGATCATTGCTGGTTAATAAAATAATCAGTTCTGAATTCAGCAAAATATATGAGAGGGCAGGAGGGTAGCTTCCCACATTACACAAGAGATGCCTAATGTCACTGGCAAGAAATGTACATTAGACTAGGTTCACAAAATCACTTTTAGAGCTGGTCTAATGGGAACGTCTCTTCATTCTTCGTGGGACATAAATTTGCTATTGGAACCATCTGTCAATACATCAAGCAGGGCTGATGGCTTTAAAATGTGCTAACCGTAGGCTGTTATCGATCATATTATCGAAACATATAGTTTAAGTGATGGGCGCCATATGTCAGTACGCTTTATCAGACTTCACTTATTACTCAGATGTCCATAATCAGTACTCTAGGATCGACAAGGTGCTAATTTCTCAAGATTTAAAGTCCTCTGTCTCAATGCGCTTGACTCTGATCAAAATACACTTCTACTTGATATATCTTCAGAATTTCTGACTCTGGAGACAGAGATCCCCATAGGTCGATCATTGCAAGGACTCTAGTTATGGATTATAAATATTATTACCATATAGATATAAAATAATAGATTTCCTAAGTGGAAAATGAGGGCCCAGCATCAGTAAGGATAGTTTGGGAAACCCTTAAAGCTGTTGTTAGGTGGGGTAACCATAAGCTATTCTATCCAAAGAAATCAGAGGAAAATAAACAGTTTCAGCTTTCCTTTTTTCCTTTTTTGGAGTTCTTATGAAGAATAGGAGAATAATTACCATAAATTAAAGTATCAGATAGTGTGTAATCCGCTCCTTCAATACCATTTTCTAATCTTCAGACTCCATTGTGGAGAAAATAAACCTGTCTCACTAGATCAGCACATGGAATGAATTAATTTTTATTTGTATTGCACAGTTACTTAAAACCATTTGCAATATGAGTTACAAACAATTTAAAAGAGAGTTAAAAGAACCATTCATAAAATGCGTTTACATACAACATTATCAAAGTATGATAAAAAAAATGGATTATATACATTCGTAAAACGACAAGAGATTGCCAGTGCAATCTTTTGGCAAATTTGATACAAATTCTATAGATTAATAGTTAAAAATGACATCTTCACCGGCTCCAAGCTGGAGACTAATTATTTAATGAACCAGATTGTCTTTCGTGTTGGCTGGCCCCTCTTCAACCATAAGCCTAAATCGAAGCACGGCCATGTATCTCCCAAACCTGGCCAAATCTGGCGGTAGCATGCAGGAAAAAAGTACAGAGGCAGCTTCTTTTACAGTCCGAACACCGTTACGCAGCCATATTTGTTTTAGAAGGATCTGACGGGGCTGAAGCATACCGGGACAACAACAAATCAAGTGTAGCAAAGATTCATGTTTGAAATTGCAAATTCTACATCTGATTTTGTGTTCAAGGCACTTCCACCCAGGATTTAGTTCTTTGATTGGGAGGGGCACTAGAATGGCCCATACAATGTTTTTGAGTGCTTTCCTTCCCAGAGCTTGATTTAGATAGGGCTGGATTTTGTGCCCTGCATATGATGTTGACAGCCCAAGCGAACCTATTCCCGTAACATGTTCCTCTAGATCGTTTGTATGGGACAGTTGATAACATTGTTTATTAATTGAGTTTTTAATGGCCAAATAGTTTATAGACCCTTTGTCCCAATTTTCGATTGCCAAACTCAGCGTTTCCACTGCTTTCTCCATGTAGCATTGCCACGGGTTAATTGATCCTCCATAAATTGGCTTCAGCATGCTTTTTAAGCTTTCGGGTGGGGCTGTCAAAACTTGGTAGTAATATTTTGCGTGCATTCCCAAGCATTCTTTGCTTTGTTGGTTCAGTCCGAATTCCAAACGAATTAGGCTATTGCGAGTGTATTTGGGCAGTTTGAAAATGCGTTTATAGGCCTGGCATTGTGATTTGTCCAACATTGCTTCCATTTGTCCCGGGAATGCCTGCTGAGCATAACCTACAGTTGCCCTAATTTTGGCTTGTATTACTTTTCTGATGGGGGCTGTTGTTGGACTATGCATTAACTCGTTTAGTTTGCATAGGGCATAAGTTGTTGACTGTGCTCTGGCCTTCATTTTGTGGAGATGTAAAGTTGCTTTGCCTGTTTCACTTAATCAGCACCCGAGGTAATTGTAAGATTTCGCAGTGGCGATAATTTCTTTCCCCACGTGCCATTTTAGTAATGCTTTTTTGGAAAAATTGCCAAAAATAACTACCTTTGTTTTTTGAGCGTTTATAACAATCTCATTTCTTTCGTTATAATTATTAAGGGTGTCTAGGCCCCTTTGTAGCCCGATTTTTGTGTGGTCCATTACCACTAAGTCATCTGCGTATTGTAATATTTGTAGTTTGTTGGTTCCAATTTTAGGAGTTATCAAACTGGCATTGTGAAGGTTCTTCCCCAGGTCTGCGGTGTATAGGTTAAACAATGTAGGGGCAAGTACACATCCCTGTTTTAGTCCGCGATTTGTCAAGCACTTCTTTGTTGTGGTATTGTCAGCTTGCTTCACTTTAATCCAGGTATTACTGTATAATGAGATAATGGGATTGAGGAGACCTACTGGGATGTGCCAGTTACGCAATTTGACCCAAAGCTTGTGTCGGGGGACCCCATCAAAGGCAGCTGAGTAGTCAACAAAGCATGCAAAGACTGGTTTATTGTTTTTGCCATTTGCTTGCTGGCTTAGATAGGACATGGCCACAATGTTATCAGTTGTGGAGCAACCTTTACGAAAACCGGTCTGATAGGGGGGAGGATTTCGTTCTCTTTAATCCATATGTTTAATTCATTCAGTAAGGTGCTGGCATAGGCTTTTCCTTCAATGTCCAAGAGGGCAATTAATCTATAGCTTTTTAGGTTTGTGTTGTCTCCTCTCTTGAAAATTGGGTGTAAAAAGGACCCTCGCCATGAATCAGGCACCTTTGCTTTCAGTCGACATTCGATGAAAAGTTCTGATAAATCTTTTCCCCAATATACTGGGTCTTCTCTAAAGATAGCTCCTGGGAGACCATTGGGCCCGGGTGCCCCATCTTTTCTTATCTTTTTTATTACTTGTATGACTGCGGTACGGTTTTGTTCTTTACCCAGGCATTCCACTGGGTTCTCCTCGTCTCTGTTTGCACTCATTAAGGGGCCAAACTCAGAGCTTTCAGGGTCTGTGGAGCCTGTTTTATCGATATAGATTGTCGCGACGTGTCTCAGCCATGCATCTGCGTGTACAGAATTACGCCTGTCTACTTTTCCTTTCTCCAGGTTGGCTATGAATTGCCAGAGCTGACGTTGTTTATGTGGTTTTGAGAGCTCGTGTATTGTTACCCAGTCTTTCTCTTTTTTATTTTGCTTAAGTGACCATAGCAAATGCCTACGCTTTTTAGATAGGTCTTTACACAAATCCCTTGTTTCTTGAGTTCCTACCATTCTTTGTGCTCTTTTGGCCTTCTTTAGTTTACGTATTATTGTGTTTAGTTTTGTGTTGTTGAAGCTAGGTTGAAAAGTATACATTGTAGTTCCATATGGACTGACTTGATGGCTGTTGACAAGTATAGATTTTAGAGTACCAATCCCCCTTGTCCAATTATCCACACTGGGTTGAGTTCCAGGATGCTTGTCTTTACGCTCTTGTTTTTCTTTCCATCCGTTAAATATCCTGACCTGATGCTTGGTCCATTTTAGCCTTCTAACTAGTGTGTGTTCTTCAATCCCTGTTGAGTGTGATACTATAGTTGATGGTTCCCTCTGTGTAATGCTGGAATTTAGTTCCACCTGCAACAGTTTGTGATCACTAGTTTTGTGTGATTTTACTTCAAAGTTGACTATTTTTTGTACGAGAAGGCTGCATAAAAAGATGTAATCAATTATGGAGCAGTTATTAAATGTGGGTATGCCCGGGTGTTTGGAATCCAAACTTTTCCAGGTTTCATTAGCGGATTTTAAGTCATAGTTTTGTAGAAAGGAATTAAAAGTTCTTTCAGAACTGGTTAGACACAGCCTTTCATTCTTATATATTCCCAGTTGGTGCAGATTAAAGTCACCTACAATCACTTTGGCCAGTAACGGTTTGCTATGAATGATATCCTTTATTAATGTTATCATATTTTTTGTGGCTTCCATGTTTTCCTGACCATATGCATTTAGGAGAAAATTAACAAAGAGAGGGAGTGGGGGGGGCGTGGCTTGGCTGCCGAGCGGAATGGCTGCCTGAAACCGCAGCTCCGCCGATCGAGCACAGAAATCCTTCAATTATTAGCTGAACTGGGGTGCGAGCTCGGTCCTCCCCGCCCGAGACGGTAGTCCTGGGTGTCCGCCCTGTGCTCTGGCTTTTCTGACCCCGTCGGCGGCTCGTGGACAGAGAGCGGCCCGCGGGCGGCGCGGAGACGTGGCGGCCTACACCATTCGCTAGAGCCGGGGCCTTGCGTGTGGAGTGCCCGAAACCTGTCCGAGGGGCGAGGCAGAGGCTGTTCGCTCGCCCAAGGAAACGCGCGCCCCGGCGAAGGTCTCACCCCCTACGGCTGTCGGAGTGAAGCTGAGGACGCGGCGGCTGGTGTGGAAGACCGCCGTACGTCCGCCCCTGGATTGCATGACGGCGCACGGCGACGGGCCCGATCGGCTGATCGCAGTGGCGGCCATTTTGCCTGAAGCAGAAGTCCCATGGTCGAAGGTTCCAGGGCGACGATCGGAGAGACGAGGTCGGCTGCCGTACATGCCCCGACAATACTGTGGTGAGGTTGGAGCGTTGACCTGGGATGTGGACAGTGCACGGCTGTACTAGGGTTGTCCTGCTCCGGCGGCCTGCGCTGTGACTCTCCCCGCCTGCTCCGCTTAGGGTGCGCGCCCCGCTATTGGAGGCCCAGCCCTTCAGCCTACCTACTGGGACTAACCGCCCTGCTGCCCTCGGTGAGACGCTGGTGGTCGGTGGCTGGCGGCGACTGGTCGCGGCCGCCAAAGCATACTCGCGGCGCCGGGTGGCGGCTGGTGAGTGGCCATGGGCAAACCGGACACGCGGCAGCCGAAAATCACTTTCGACAAGTCCAAGCAGAAGCCGCCGGACCCAGACCCAGACCTCCGTGAGGCCGAATCTTCTCGAGCGGACCGGAGTGGTGCTCAGGAGGCGGACATTAAGGCCATGTTTCAGGAACTGAAAACAAGCTTACATGGCATTGATGGCAAAATGGATGCGCTGGCTGCCCGCATGGACGGTATCACGTCCCGCATGGACAAACAAGAGGGGAGAGTGGAATCGCTCGAAACACGTGTGGCCGACACGGAGGAAAATCAGACCGGCCTTGCCGGCCAACTGCGGGGCATGGAGAAGATTCTGACACTCATTCAGCAGAAAAATGAGGATTTGGAGGCGCGCTCGCGGCGCAACAACGTCCGCATCACGGGTGTGGCGGAAACGACGGACATAACCAGCATGGAGCTCTTTGTCGAACAAATGTGTAAGGATCTGTTTGGGTCGGGATTGTCTCCGATGTTCCTGGTCGAGAGGGCTCACAGATCACTGGGGCCCAGGCCTAAACCCGGTGCACCGCCCCGGCCTATTATTGCACGAATCTTGAATTATAGGGACCGGGACGTGATCTTATGAATGGCAAGGGACATATCAGACTTGCAATACAGGGGCAACCACATTGCACTATATCCGGACTATACGATGCAGGTTCAAGCCGCTCGAAGGGAATTTTTGCCGGCGAAGAAACTTTTTCAACAGGCGGGCACCAAATACTCCCTCATCTACCCTGCTAAACTCCGGGTCCAAGGTCCCGGTAAGCCGTCCTTCTTTGTTGACGCGAAGGCGGCTATGAAATATGCCAAACAACTGTTAAAGGACCAAAAGGCTCAGACACCTGCAGTTGACCCGGACCAGCGGGACAGGCTAAGTGACGTTGAATGACTACTCCTGTATACTTTTTGCTAAATCGCTGGGTTACGCCTGTCTACGCTGTGCTGGGCCATAGTGAGAATGTATAATTCCCTGGAGTTCCAATTTCAGATGCTATGAGGGAGCTGAGCAGGGCTGCGGGATTGGGGGGGGATGGTCCTTGAGCTGGTACACTAGTCTCGCGCTCGATCGCCCTGTCACAAGTACAGGGCCTGTGGGTGGCCAACCTGCGTACCTCAAGGGATGATTCCCATTCACTGTTCACATTTAGAGACTGTAGTTACAGTTGTTGTAGTTGGGAGGGGGTCCAGGGAGTTCATTGCACAACCTGATTGGGGGGTTGGAGCGGGAGGGTTAGGGGTTTGGCTGGGGTTGGGGGTTTTTGTTGTGTTTTATTTAAGTTTCAGAGCCGGGTCGGAGGAGGCGAAAACTGCTATCGAATCGCGCGTTGTGCACAGCGCGCTGTCATGTCGACAGTCACCTAGCAAGAGGTGTTCTGGCATTTACCGGGCAGGCTGCCCAGTTGGCCGGGTGGGATGTGTGTTGTCTGACAGGGACGGGCTGCAGGAATCGATGCAACGAGGAACGGGTCCGTGGCCTGCTCGAGTTCTATTTCCCTGCTTGGTGCCTGGTGGAGGTTCCCTGCCCTGTCGGCGGGCGTACAGATTGCTGTGGCATTGCCGCCCTCATATATTGGGACCCGCTGGATTGGAAATGCTTGCTTCGAGATTTGGCGTGACTTGGCCGGGTGACTGGGGGGTAGGTGTATGCTTGAGGCTTGCCCGAACTCTGTTAACACGTATGGTGCTGTGAATAGCATAAAGTGTATTACCTGGAATGTACGGGGCATGAATGATAGGCGGAAAGTGAGACTGATACAGGCCTTTCTGATTAGGAAAGGTGCGGACATTTGCCTTCTGCAGGAGACGCACCTGACGGACAATGCTGCGCAGCTGCTCAGACACAACCGATGGGGCGAGGTAGTTCACGCTCACTACTCTAACTACTCTAGAGGGGTGGCGATACTTATCAGAAAAGGGCTTCACTGGAGGACGCATGAGGAAATCAGGGACGTGGGGGGCAGGTTTGTTCTGTTGGTAGGTTCGCTGTGCGGCGCGAGAGTGATTCTGGTGAATGTGTATGGCCCGAATGACGATAATCCAGATTTCTACGAGGGATTGTGGCATAAGGTGCGGAACTGTGGACCTGCTGCGATACTGTGGGGAGGAGACTATAATGTGGTACTGTCAGATACTACAGATAGGCAGGGCACCACTCGGGAACATCACCCTAGGGCGTCGGAGGCGCTTGGCCATATTATGCAAGAGGCAGGGCTGGTGGACTCCTGGAGGACACTGCACCCTGAGGCCCGCGCCGGTACGTGTATCACAGCTCATCGTGCGGCCTGGTCCAGATTGGATTTCTGGCTGCTGTCCAGAGATCTGCACTCATCGGTGTTAGAGGTGACTCACTTGCCGCGGTCACTTTCTGATCATGCCCCGGTTTGCTTAACGATATCCACCCCGCCGCAGTACATTCAGCCGTTTAGTTGGAGGTTCCCGTCCCGGGCTCTGCGCGACCAGGTCTTCCAGCACTCTTTGCGGGAAAAACTGGAGGAATACTTCGCACTAAACGAGGGCTCAGTAGATTCACCTGGCGTGCTCTGGGAGGCCTGTAAAGCTGTGACAAGAGGTCACTGCATGGCGCTAAAAACTGGGGTTCTGCGCTCCATTAGAGCTACTCTCGGCAGGTTGGAATCTGAACTGGCTCAGCTCGAAGCTGCGATGGTGGCAGCCCCGTCTGGTGGTGCGAGTGCAGACTTCAGGACGAAACTGACCGAGTATCAAGAGGAGGCTGAGAGGGAGGTCAGGTTCTTGTCCAAAGATTCTCAGGCCAGACGTTACGGAGAGGGTGATAGAACTGGCCGAACACTAGCAAATCTGCTGCGCCCGCCACGCGGGTCGGAGCATATTCTTGAGCTACAGGAGTCGGGGGGTGCAGTGATTCGAGATCCTCCGGCTATACTGGCGGTGATGACAGACTACTATAAGGACTTGTACACCTCTAAGGTGTCCCCTGACGACACTATTATTAGTGATTACCTGGACACCATAGCTCTTGCGTGGTTCAGTAATAGTGCCCGACAATATATGGACCTCCCCTTCACGCAGGAGGACATTCGAGCGGTTATAGCCGCTCTGCCGCTCAGCAAGGCACCAGGCCCCGACGGGCTGACGGCAGCCTTCTACAAGGAATACGCAGACCTACTGGTCCCTCGATTGCATAATGTTTTTGAGGAAGCGATGGAGGTTGGCATCCTCCCTGCCTCGATGCGAGAGGCCCTCATCATTACGCTGCTTAAACCTGGCAAGAATCCTGTTACCCCGGACTCATATCGCCCACTCTCGCTAATTAATCTTGACGCCAAAATCTACGCGAAACTACTCGCTGACCGCCTGAAACTTATGCTGCCTCAGATAGCGTTGTCCGATCAGTCGGGCTTTGTGATGGGGCGGTCCACTTCCCACAATCTTAGAGTGCTGTTTGGGCTCCTGCATTATTTGGATCCCAAGGTACAAGCCGCGGCCGCATTTCTTGACGCCACTAAGGCGTTCGACTCACTAGAGTGGAAATTCCTACGGGCGTTATTCACTCGCATGGGTTTCAGCCCCTCCTTTGCCAGGCGTATTGGAATAATCTATAATCACCCGACGGCTAGGGTACGGGTTAATGGTCAGACGTCTTCCCCGATCCCCATAACAAGAGGCACTCGGCAGGGCTGCCCCTTGTCGCCATTGCTGTTCGCTATTGCGACGGAGCCGCTGGCGGCTCGTTTGCGCCAACACCACACTCATCGCAGTATCGGCTTCACGTCGCGTGGCCTGCTGGTCTCTATGTACGCCGACGACATAACCATATATATGATGAATCCATCGGAAAACTTCGACCCACTGATGCGTGAGGTGACAAGGTATAGCGGCCTCACGGGTATCGATATCAACTGGTCGAAGTCGGCGATGTTCCCGCTGACGGACGGTACGAGTCAATGCCACACGGAATTCCCGATTGACTGGGTCACTGATGAGATTAAATACCTGGGCATACGGTTTAGCCGATCGATACAGGACATATGGCTGGCCAATTTTGGGGTGGCCGTGGAATGGCTGGAGTGCAAAGTGAAGCGCTGGAAAGCGCTGCCGCTATCTCTGATGGGCCGCATAGCAATTGCTAAAATGGTGGTCGTTCCTAAGTTTCTTTACTTATTCGTAAACATCCCCGTGCCACTCACTAAGTCGTTCTTTCGCCGGCTCCGCTCCGCCTTGATTGAACTGTTCTGGGCGGGTAAGCAGCCCAGAGTGGCCTGGAACCTCCTCACACTTCCCTTCCGTCAGGGGGGACTCGCGGCCCCGGACATGGAGCTATATGCGTACTGTGCTCAGGCCCAATATCTGCACTACTGGCAGCACCCGATCCCTTACCAGCCGCACGTGGCTATCGAGATGGATGTTGCGGCCCCCTGCCCCCTTCGTGCAGCGGCATATCAGAGATACAGACGCTCCAGAGACGACATTGACACTGTTGAGATGGTACGCTGGGCCTGGTCAAGCATTGCCAAACGTGCAGGCGTAGATGACTTATATGCGCCGAGTATGCCCCTCGCGGATAATCCACTATTGGGGCCATTGACGGACGCGGCAGTGGTGCGGCGGGCGCAGGCCTGCGGACTGAAGGTGGCGGGAGACTTGTACCCGGACGATACCTTCCTCACAGTGCGGGACATGGCGGCAGCGCCGGAACCGACGGCCTCGGAGCTTCTTCTCTACTATCAACTGCGGTCTGCCTGCAAGGGCAGGTACCCTATGTTTCCAGAGGCTCCGCCGACGATTGCGGCCTTGGAGGACGTACTCTCGAACTCCTCCGCGCGCAAACTGATCACACGGATCTATAGAGCTACTCAAAGCACGGCTCCGGTTGCGTACACTGACTCTAGATCCGCGTGGGAACTTGAAGCGGGTATATCTATTACCGAGAAGCAGTGGGAGTACTGTTGCTCCCAACTTGAAAACCTATCCTCTAATTATAGGCTGCGGTTGGTACACTTCAACTATCTGCACCGGACCTACCGGACGCCCATTCAATTGTGTAGGATGGGTCTGCGGTCTGATGCGTGCTGTTGGAGATGCGGTGCGCAGGATGCCGCGTTCTATCACCTTGTCTGGGTGTGTGGCCCCATACGCGACTTCTGGATTGCAGTCTTCAATGCCGTGGGGCAGATTGTGGGGATGGTACTGGGGCCGGACCCACTTGTGGCCCTATTGGGATTCGTTAGAAATGTGCCTAAGACCTCACTTAGGCTTGTGGCCATTTTATTATTACTTGCTAAGCGTCAGGTAGCGCTACACTGGAAGAAGACAATGCCGCCAAACGTGAAGGCCTGGATAAGATCGGCGGTGTACTGTAGGGAGCAGCTGACCTCATACTGGGACCAGCTGCCGCAGCGCTCGCGGCCTGTAGATATCTGGCAGCCACTGGTAGACTGGTTGGCTAGTACGACAGCGTTGGAAGATGACCAAGCGGGCTGATCGTGGCTTAAATGACGTGGCGAGGTTGGAGTTCGACTGTGGGGTGCTGTAAGTGGTGATCCGCCTGGCATAAGTGATCTGGGATATGGGGTTCGTTCTCTGAGGGGGTTTGTCTGTCGCTTGCTCTGTCTGGGCGGGCTGTGGGCGCAGCGTGAAGATGATTATGTCATTTCGATCATTTACTGTTTGCTTCCCTTCGACTCGGGCTCTTTATTAGTTCTGTTTTGTTTGTTCCATTGTAAAATGCTGTATTGCCGTTTGAAAGTACGACCTCAAATGCTTGGGCGGAGTTCCGCCTCGTATACTAGCTGCCTGCCTCCGGGTTGTTGGCTGAATAGCGGTGTACTCTTCGATGGAACAATAAAGGTTTTTGAAAAACAAAAAAAAAAAAAAAAAAAAAAAAAAACAAAGAGAGGGAGTGAAGAGGATTCTTGGTAGAACCTTCCTCCTGTCAGACTTTTAATAAATAATGTGGTTATACCTAATGGTGATATCAAAATTTATTTTTATATATTTTGCTTTTTGAATGGTGAATAATGAAGCAGTGCCTCATGAAATGTCATGAAAGGCACTAAGTGTTTTTAAAATACCCCTCACACACTATGAATTCCATGGTGTCATGCTTCATCATAGGGGTCTTCCCATCCCTCTACGGGGCGGGGCGTGCTACAACCAATAACTATATGGGAGCACTGTTGTTAAGTGAAGGAATTGACCATGTGTAGACTATGTGTTAAGTGAGTGTGATAGGGTTAGTGAGTGAATACAAAAATTAAAAATCCTCGGGGCTAGTGGAAAAACAGACTTTATTCAATTCCCTAGCTGAGAATGTTAAAAAATGGGGTTGCGTAGGGGGTGTATATCAATCAAATACTCCCTACTGGGTCAACATGTTTCGTAAGCAGTCCCCACTGCTTTACTCATCAGGACCTAAATATGTCCCTACTACACTCGAAATTTAATTGTATGCCTATTTGCTTGAATTCAAGACCTCCAAGATTAGTGGAAGGTGATTAAAGGTACATTGACCTTTCTTAGTTAGAAATAGCGCTTATCCGGTATCTGAAAAGATAAAAGCATAAATGAAAGTAAAACAACTCGATAGTTGTTCATGTAAACACATCTCCATACTGTGGAATTGTACTAGCTGGAAAAAAGGTGATATATTTTTCTGTTACTATAGTCTGATAGTCCGTATTTCACGGAATTAACTGGCTTAATAATTGGCCAGCACATGCGCTCACACATTTTCATTTCTACGTATTCCTTTGGAAAAAAGCGTGATATATTTTTCTGTAACTTAATGCTGGGTTTGTTAGGCCAACAAATTTATGAAAGACCAGTTCGCAATGTGCGAAATATACTCGCTTTTCAATTCAAAATTGCCAACATACACATTCATACACATACTTTCTTGGAAGCTGATCGTTATTGTATGCGCATAGTAATTGTCATCTGAATCAACTGCTTTGTAAAGGTGCGGTTATTTTTCAATGTGGTAGCATATAACAAACGGTATATGGACATGTCAACACTTTGCTATACTGCCAAAACCTGTGGTTATGTGGTATATTATAAAAAAGCAAATTGTTACGTGTGATGTATTTACGTAACAGGAATCGAGTACATACTTCGTTGGAAATGATTATCCGACTTCTTGAGCTCGCATCGGGGAAGGGGGGCCTTGTACCAATCACTGTGGGTGGGGTGAAAAACATTTAGATAAAGGTCTTTGCCGATAACGTCATATTATTGTTACGTTCGCCAAAAAAGAAGGGGGTGTCTCATTCGGTGCCTTCTTTAAAGACTTAGGCTGGTCGTACTTACATTTTGGAAGGATTCCCCGCACTTCTGCTTACCGCTGTGCTGCTCTGTTAAGCACCCGCTTCGTACTGAGTTTTTCACAATCGTGTTGCCGGAAGCGGCATGTCAGAAACGAAAAGAGCTGGTGCGGGTTCTTTTCAAGATGGCTACCTATTTTGTCCTTTTCAGGAGTGTTGTTTTCGGAAATATACTCACTTCCTGGATTGTCTCAGTTTTCATACCGATGTTGGAAGACCATTAAAACGTGATTGAATTTGACAAAAAAGAGAGGGGGAGAATGATAAATCTCACCACATGTTAAGGATTGCGTTTTACTTACACTTTGGTGAAGAGACTTAAAAATGTTTGAAAAATGAAAACGATAAAATTTTGTTGATACGATAAATTCTCCAGTTGTCTATTAGCAAAAAGAGTGAACAACGTGTTCTTTTGTAATAGTACGTGTTTTTTCGTTGGTTGGCTGAATGAGCACGGGGGGTTGTTTCCATGGCACAAAAAATGTAATTTTGAAAGAAACCAATCGATTTTTACAAGGTGATTTGTGAAAAATACTCTTCCCCAAGCCTAGGTCGTTTTTTGCAACGAATTGATTTCCAGCACAGTTGTGTTGAACTATCAGATTCTTCATCATGGTTTCCATACTTTTCATATTGGAATGGTCATTTTTGGGCCTTTTAGAAATCGCGCTCACATTGAGTTCTTTTCATTTTAATGTTCTTTTTACAATTGGCCCCAAGGAATGTCGTCATTCAATAATTTGATATTTGTTTTAAGACGGAACACCCATCTTTGTTCCTTTTCAAGAAGATATTTTTCATTTGGTATTTGTTCAATCACTGTCCAGGTAATGTCATCTGGTTTGTGGCCTAGTTCGAGAAAATGTGATGCCATTTTCGTGGTTCCTTTCTTGCATTTGATGTTGCTCTTGTGTTCACCAATCCTTATTTTTACTGGTCTGGTCGTCATGCCTATGTATTCAAGCAGACATGGACAGGAAATGAGGTACACTACATTGTTGCTATTGCATGAAGTGAATTTTCTCTGTTCCCATTTCATTCCATTTTGGAAAATGATTTCTTTACTTTTTTTGGTGAGTGGGCACACTTTACATTTCCCACATGGATGATGTCCATGTATGTTTGCCATTGCTGTTGATTGGTGTGTATACTCGATTTTACGGGGTCTTGTGTGTATGATCATATCTCGAATGCTCTTTCCTCTTCTATGTGAGAAGACTGGTTTTGGTAGATTCAGATCTGCACTGTTCAAGATACGCCAATGCTTATTGATGATCTTAGTGACCTGATTGGAATTGGTATTGTATGTTGTGGTACAGAATGGTCTTTTCTCATCAGGTTTTGGATTGGTGGGTTCAAGAAGGCTTTCCCTGCAGTTGTTTCGTGCTCTTTTGTAGGCCTTTTCTATGATTGTTTTTGGATATTGTCTTTTCTCGAGTTTTTCAGTGAGATCTTTTGATTGTGTTTTGAAGTCATTGACTTCTGTGCAATTCCGTCGGAGTCGTAGGAATTGTCCGTAAGGAAGGTTGTCATGCAAATGTCTTGGGTGAAAACTTTGGTACAAAAGGAGACAATTCTTTGATGTGGTTTTGAAATGTGTTGTGGTCATGAGTCTGCCATCCTTTGGTGATATGTTGAGGTCAAGAAATACCAGTTCTTTATTAGAGATAGTGCTGGTGAACTTCAAGAAATCATCTTGGAAATTTAGCCACGTGATGAAGCTTTTGGCGGTGCTTTCGTAACCATCCCAAATGATTAAAATGTTGTCGATATATCGTTTCCAAGTATTGATTTGTTTGAAAAAAGGATTACTTTGATGTAAGATCTTGGTGGTCTCGAGATGGTGCACATAGAGTCCAGCTATGCTAGGAGCAAATGTGCTCCCCATGCTGGTCCCGTGCTTCTGGAGATAGAGAGTTTGGTTATATTCAAAGAAATTTTCTCTGAGTGCTAAATGACAGCACTCCATGACGACATTTCTAGGAGTTTGATGTTCCCAATCTACATCAAAAAGGACTTCTTCAATGATGTTCAGCGTCTCGGTATGAGGAAGACTGGTGTACAAACTTTCCACATCGCAACTAATTATTAGTTGTTGTTGTGGATCAAAATTAAGGTCTTCTAATAATACCAGCACATCTTTAGTGTCTCTCAGGTAGGTGGATGTTTTTTTCACCATTGGTCTTAGATATGCATCAGCAAATTTTGAGACAGGTTCTAAAATTGATCCGATTCCTGATACAATAGGACGACCTGGGGGATTTTCCAATTTTTTGTGTATCTTTGGGATGGTATACAGTTACGGTGTTATGGGGGATTGTTGGACTAAAAAATCTCCCTCTTTTTTTGTTATCCATCCATGAGCAAGAGCTTCTTCTACCATGTTCATTATTTTGGTCTTGATCTTTTCAGTAGGATCTTGGTTTAAAACCTCATAGTTTCTCCTATCTTGAAAGAGTCGTCTGCATTCCTTGTCATATTGTTCCGTTGTTTGTATGACAATTGCTCCTCCTTTATCAGCAGGTTTTATCACCAAATTGTGGTTGTTACTCAGTTCTCGTATTGCTTGTCTTTCCTTTCTTGTTATGTTTTGAAAGGTTTTGTTTGCGGTAGTATCGAGATTTTCCAAATCCTTCATGACTGCCTTTTCAAAGGCAAGAAATTCAATCGGAAGGGTACAGTTTGATGGTCTGAAGCTTGATTTTGGCTTTAGGCCTGTATCTCCTTCTTGTATGGAAGAAGTCTCTTTGTCTTTGAAGAAGATTGGTAATTTCAATCTCCTTATAAACTCTTGTATTTCTTTGCATAATAGGAATTTGTCCATATTTGATGTTGGCACAAATCCTAAACCTTTTTCCAAAACTGAGATTTGTTCTGAGGTTAATTCCTTATCAGTTAGATTCACGACAAGGTTCATTTCTTGCTTGTTATTGCTCTTGTCATGCTCCTGGTTGAGACTCTCACTTGATCTTCTTCTCTCGGGGTCCAATGGACGTTGTTTCCTCTCTGATTCCTTCCTCTGTTTCTTCCTTGACGTGATCCTAAAAAATGAGGCTGTTCAAAATAAGGAAAATCTTGAGGTGGATAACTCCATGGGGGATATGTTCCCTGTGGTAGGGGAAAAGCAGGTTGTCCAAAAAACAGTGGTGGATACATTTGTGGCCCTTGGAAATGTCCCCATCCTCTTGCTCCTTGTTGGTTGGGATATCTGTAATTGTTTCTTGGTCCTTGGAATCTTGAGTTTTTACCTTTACTTGATCCCGAACTGTTGGAGCCACTGTCAGAAGAATCTTCATCTGTTGTATCCAGTTGATTTGTTTTGTAATCCTCTTTGATATAGGGATACATTTTCTCATGACTGAACTGGCTGGTATCTTTTTTAAGTTTGTTATATTTACTTTGCTTCAGTGTCGCTTCAAAATCATTCAGGGTTTTATTTAATTCATCCAGATGTTTTTTCATACTGCTTGGTGATTCATAGCTTTTTAATCTTACTTCTATAGCCTGAATTTCTATTTTCAGTTCTTGTGCCAGCCTGCTCGCTGTTTTTATTATTAGTACGATCCAGTCTCTCGTGCAGTGCCACGATATTAGTGACCAGTCTTTTTTTAATCTCATATCTTGTTGAAAGATATATGGTTCATTTCGGACAATTAGGCCTTGTGGTGCTGCATTTGCTTTGAGGTATTCTGACATAAGTAGGCCATGTAAAGCAGTCTTTATCTGGTGTTATATGCTACCACATTGAAAAATAACCGCACCTTTACAAAGCAGTTGATTCATATGACAATTACTATGCGCATACAATAACGATCAGCTTCCAAGAAAGTATGTGTATGAATGTGTATGTTGGCAATTTTGAATTGAAAAGCGAGTATATTTCGCACATTGCGAACTGGTCTTTCATAAATTTGTTGGCCTAACAAACCCAGCATTAAGTTACAGAAAAATATATCACACTTTTTTCCAAAGGAATACGTAGGAATGAAAATGTGTGAGCGCATGTGCTGGCCAATTAATAAACCAGTTAATTCCGTGAAATACGGACTATCAGACTATAGTAACAGAAAAATATATCACCTTTTTTCCAGCTAGTACAATTCCACAGTATGGAGATGTGTTTACATGAACAACTATCGAGTTGTTTTACTTTCATTTATGCTTTTATCTTTTCAGATACCGGATACGCGCTATTTCTAACTAAGAAAGGTCAATGTACCTTTAATCACCTTCCACTAATCTTGGAGGTCTTGAATTCAAGCAAATAGGCATACAATTAAATTTCGAGTGTAGTAGGGACATATTTAGGTCCTGATGAGTAAAGCAGTGGGGACTGCTTACGAAACATGTTGACCCAGTAGGGAGTATTTGATTGATATACACCCCCTACGCAACCCCATTTTTTAACATTCTCAGCTAGGGAATTGAATAAAGTCTGTTTTTTCCACTAGCCAGAGGATTTTTAATTTTTGTATTCACTCACTAACCCTATCACACTCACTTAACACATAGTCTACACATAGTCAATTCCTTCACTTAACAACAGTGCTCCCATATAGTTATTGGTTGTAGCACGCCCCGCCCCATAGAGGGATGGGAAGACCCCTATGATGAAGCATGACACCATGGAATTCATAGTGTGTGAGGGGTATTTTAAAAACACTTAGTGCCTTTCATGACATTTCATGAGGCACTGCTTCATTATTCACCATTCAAAAAGCAAAATATATAAAAATAAATTTTGATATCACCATTAGGTAGAACCACATATGCATTTAGGTACAGGTTTATAACTAGGATTGAGGCACTATCATCTCTGTCTTTTTCTCCCTCTTTTACAAGCGCCTGTAACACGTCAGACTCGATTTTTACCCTTTTTACTGTTATCTGTTTTATATGTTTTATATAAATTGAGATTCCCCCTGAAGGTCTACCAAACCGATTCTGTTTGGTTGCTAGTTTATGGAAGCCGGCATAGCCTTCAAGGTGTACATAATCTGTGGCCCAAGTCTCTTGTAGGCATACAATATCTCCTTCCTGTAATATTTTTGTTGCTGTTTCATGTTTAAGTGCTTTACGTAATCCTGCCACATTCCAAGAGATGATTTTGAGCTTGGTGGGTGATTTATGATTAATGTGTGGTGTACTGGTCCTTTCTGATATTGTCAGTTTTGCTGTGGAAGGCCCTTGTTGATTCCCTAAAGTGTCTAATATGTCCACTTGGTCGTCAGGAATAAAGAGTACCACTTTGTAACTCTCTGCTTGTCCTACTAACTTGATCGCTCCTTTGAGTTTTTAGTGGCCCATCTTCATTTACTGTCCTACGTGTGGTCATGTCCTCCTGTCTCCTTACTGATATAGTTAATTTCTGGTAGTTTTCATCTAAGTTTATTTTTGAGGTGCCTCGTAATATCCCTTGTGGGTGCTCTTTCATGGTCATTATACGCTTAGTTATGTTTGCCGGCTCCAGTAGAATTGATGGATACTTTTCTTGTTCTGGTGCACTTACACCAATACCCCAGCTTTTAAAAATATATTTTTCTCTAAGCACCGCTTCAGACATATGATGGTTTGACCAGGTCACTATGGTATCTTCTTTACTGAGGTCTTCCTCTTTTAATTCAAATTGGACACTCACTATATCCTCGCTTTTTATGTGAGACAGAGAGGGTATGTGTTGAAGGAGCCTTAGTAAATTCCCCCTGTTCAGTGTGTCATGTTTCCCCTTCGATTTGTACTGCGGATGAAGGATTGTTTTACACATATTTCTGGTGTGTGCGGAGGTTAATGATGTGCCTAACACATGTTCAGTATGTGATGATTCAGTCAGTTGTCAGTATTAGTGGGCACAGTTTTTTGATTTTTTGATCCCAGACCGGTTGATTCATTAAGCAACCCATATTCAATTTTGTCTCTAGCAGTTTCAGTTGTTGTTTGTACAATTTTCTTTGTTGCTCCACTGTTTTCGGTGGGCTTTGAAACCTGAAACACTAGTGGGTTTGATGTTGCGTTGTCTGTATGATCGCCTTCACCCAGGGGCTTATTTTTTTGTTTTTGGGTCTTAATGAATATAGGGTATAATTTGTTTGAAGGTTGCTTTTCCTGATTTGAAGGAGGGTTAATTGTAACCTCCATGGAGCCGTAAGTGGACTGACACCAACTCCTTCTAATTTGTGAGGACTTTTGACGCTTTAATTGTTTTTTAAATTTTTTCTTCTTTCGTCGTAACAAGTTTACATCGGTATTACTGATTGGGTTTCCCTCTTCCTTTTCCTCATCGGCGATTCCTTTAGTTTCTATTGTTTGAAAGGTGATTATTTGGTCCATATTTTTGTTTGTAGTTAAGTTTGTACAATACTTTTTTGAGATGTTTTCTTGGCTGATTTGCTCAGTTATTGGAGTTATTCTGTTACCTACTATTTGAACCGATTGTGTTTTTAGATCTTCAATTAGGGTGGTGAGCACTTCCGGGATTGATGCCAATTTGTCAATTGTTGGCCCACAGGCGCAATCTGTATTTATAGAGGTTGCGTATACTTGGGCTTGTGTTATCAACTTGCTCAAGTTAGCCAATTTTTGATCAATTCCAGATATTGTTGTTGCCATGATGTTCAGCAAATCTACTTGGACATCCATCTTATTTGATTGATAGTTCAATGCCTCCAGTGTGAGTTGAGATGTTTTAAAGAAAATATCCCATATTGTTCCTGCGTCTGTCATTGCTACTGAATGTGTTATGTTAGTGGTTTGGCCATGATTGACCTTTACCGGAGAGTTATTAGGAAAAGCTTCACTTTTGGCTGTTGGATGGGTTTGAGTGTTATCTATGCTATTTGGAATTGTGTGCTCTAAAGTTTGAACCAACCAGCTGTGGGCTTCTGCTCCCTCATCTCCTTGATTTTTTTCTGCTGGTCCCTCATTTGTTATGGTGTTTTGTGTGGTGGGTGACAGTATTGTGTAAGTCGATGTTTGTGTTTTGTTATCAATTACACTTATTTCCACATGTTGTTCCACGTGTTGAGAGAGGTTTAAGGGGGGCTTGTTAATTATTACCTGTACCTCAATTGGTTGTTGTGCCCCAGTGCTCTGAGGTTGCTCTCGAGATTTTTGGAGTAATTGTTTGACGGGAGTTCCAGTGGAATTTTTGTCCCGTTGTAATGAGAGATCTCCGTTCATCAGGAGTTCCTGATCCTTAATGGACCCCCATGATTGGTCCATTTGTTCTGTTTGTGCTTGGATCTGCTGGGGCCCAGTAAAGTGTGCGGGCTCTGTGTTAGATTGATCATTCTTTGAGTTTAAGTTAATAATTCCTGAATGAATAAACGGTGGGATTGGCGATGGTAACCGGTGATCCCATCCTTCCTGCTCATCATAATGGGATAACATTGCGTCCGCCGGGTCTTTTAAAAAGTTTAACTTGTTTGATAAGCTAGTCGATTTTGCAAACATTCTGTATATTGGCGAGATTAAGGGCTGTGCGGCACCTGCTGATTTTACTTTGATATTTTTTGCGGATAATCCTTGGAATTTCTTTTTCCTTTTTGTTAATGGAAGTATGGGTCTCTCGTCCTGATCTCATGATTTTTGTAGAGTGAGCCTTTTTGCTCCTGATTGTGTTTTACAGTCGGTGTTCTACTTTATACCGCAGCACCGGCCTGGTAGTAACCGGCCGCGGTTGTTGAGATAAACGTACTTCCGCCTGTCCCAGATTTTTATTTTATTTTATTTTATTAGGATTTGCCCTTGATTTTGTTTTTGGGGATTTTTACTCTTTTTAATCTTTTTTCCTTTCCTTTTTTTTTTTTTGGGTCTCTGTAAAGAATACTCCGTTTGCCGCTCGCGAGTACACCCCCTACACTCCGTGGGCTATAGGCTGGAATAAGCTGCACGCTTATACCCTTCTGTGCTCACAGATGCCAGAAATTCTGAGTACTAAAAAAGGTGCACTATACACTGTGAGCTGTGTCTTAAGGCTTTAGCCACCAATAGTCATCACCATAGTTTCCACAATCAACACCGAACTCCAGGAAGGGGGTAACAGACAGATGCAAAAGATCACCACTCACCGGTCTGTGGGGGTGCGGTGTAGAGGTGCAAGACCTCAGCAGTCATCAATCGGGCCGTGTGATCAGGAGGTAGACAATAGGTCAAAGGTAGACAATAGGTCAAAGGACCAGGGAACCAGAGAGGTGCAAAGAGATGGCTGACCCCTGCACTGCAAGTCACGGCTAAGACCAGCCTCGGGTCCTCCACCGCTGTTCCAATCTGCCAATCAGCCAACCGCCACAGCCACGGCCACAGCCTACCCCCACATTGACCGCTAATGAGGGCGGGGATTTAAAGCTGAAGCCGGGGCCGAATCAGGGCCTCTCTGGGACAAATCTAGACCCAGCGCAGATAGGAGGGTGCGAGGTGGGAGGGGGGAGCGAGAGCCGCCAACCAGGAGCTACAGGCTGTGAGGCGTCTCTTCGTCCTGCACACGGCCGCGAATAGCACAAAGAAAAAAAAACCACACGTACCGGACTCTAGACTCCGGACTCTAGAAGAGGAGGGTAACGGGCAGATGCTGTGACCAATTGGCAAGTGTTATGTGGCTCCTGCCCCGTTGAACAGTAGATTGCGACTCCGGCCGCTTCAGAAAGGCAAGGACAGGCAGTAGGCAAGTGGGCAAGTAATCTGCAGCACCGTCCGCTGGAGTTATCTTGCGGCTACCGCTTCAATTTACAAGTGTTTTGTGGTTCCTCCTCCGTGGGGCCAGTATCACAGCTTCGAGCGCTTCTAAAAGGAGCAGACGGTGGGCAAACACTCGGCGGCACTCGACAGCACCAGCCGCTCCAGCGAGGACAGACTGGCCCCACTATGTCCGGCAAACGCCTCCACCAATCTCCGCCGCGTCAGTGGGCACTCACGGCTAGGCAAATGCCCCGCCTACAGCTCTGGCGGGCACTCAGAGAGAGATGCGGGAAAGATGCGGCCGCAAAATCCCCCGCGGCACCAGCCGGTCCGGAGGCCTCCGCCCGTCGCGAGTGCTCGTTGGGAGCTCACGCTGCTTTGCCTTGCAGCTCACCACGGTGCCTCAGCTGTGTCGTTCCTGCCTGATCTCGCCCACCAGGAAGGCTGTCACTGCTCCGCTCAATCCGCTCAATCTGCTCTGCTTCGGCATCGGCTTCGGACTTCCGGATCCCTACTCGTCACTGCTGTACACTCTGTCAGTCAGTCTGCTCGTGGGCTCTCTGTGGTCTGGTGGGTGCCGGTGCAACCCCCTGTAGACTACCCTACTTCCTGTTTCAGCACATGGGATTCTGCAGCAAGCTGCTCTCAGTTTTCAATTTCTCATGTGACCAATTCACTGTGAACATGATCAGAATAAAATGTCTATGCTCATACATTTAGTGTACCCCTTATATCTTGCCATAAAATAATCTTCCATTGATTGTTGCAGATTTCACATGATGCAAATTCATTGTTAACCACATGTTTAAACTCATTAATGCAATGTGGTGGATTAGTATTATATTTACAAAAAGCAGCTATAAGGATTTTGGCAATAGGTAAATCATTCTTCTAAACGGTGCACCATTTGCCGGTGAAAATGTAGAGCTTGTTAGTATTATAGGGTCTTTAACAGAGGACATCTGATTCCATAACAACAGTGTCTTCACTTAGTGCACAGATAGTCATTGGCAATGGCTCACAAAGCACTTTTATTCCTTTCCTCTATTGGGAAAAAGTGTTAGTGTGTTCTATGCATAGTTTTCAATGCACCTGCAGCAACAATCGGCTAACCTAATAAACTCTGAAGTCCTTTTAAAGCATTGAGACCTTTTAACATGAATATCGCATCAATGATATTTCCTAGAAATGTTAATTCTCAGTGGTAATTTTGTGGAATCTGTCTGGTCCTGAAAAACATCTATAATATAGTTTTATTGTAGCCTCTCATCATTCACCAAACAGACTTGAATCATTGGCATCTGTTGTTGCACCATTTTATTGAATCAAGGAACTGTTTATTTCATGGACATGTCATAAATGTCCTCCAATAGATATTACAAATCTTTGATGATTGTTTCAACTGTAATGTGGACTGGTGGAAATGGTTCTGCAAGAGAAGGACATTGGCACTTAACTTAAAAGATATCTGATTTCTGACACAACTGACCTCTGCATCCTAGTGCAACTCGAGAAGAAAGCACGGGAAGTGAGTATTATTTCCATGTAAACGTGCGGTCTTCCAAGTAAATGAGAAGACTTCCAACTAAATGGAGGGCTTCCATGTCAATGTGAAGACTTCCAAGTAAATGGGAGGGCTTCTATGTCAATGTGAAGGCTTCCAAGAAAATGCGAGGGCTTCCATTTCAATGTGAAGACTTCCAAGTAAATGCGAGGGCTTCCATGTCAATGTGAAGGCTTCCAAGTAAATGCGAGGGCTTCCATGTCAATGTGAAGACTTCCAAGTGTGAGGACTTCCAAGAAAATGTGAGGGCTTCCATGTCAATGTGAGGGCTTGCATGTAAATGTGAGGGCTTCCATGTCAATGTGAGGACTTCTAAGAAAATGTGAGGGCTTCCATGTCAATGTGAGGGCTTGCATGTAAATGTGAGGGCTTCCATGACAATTTGAGGACTTCCAAGAAAATGCGAGGGCTTCCATGTCAATGTGAGGACTTGCATGTAAATGTGAGGGCTTTCAATTAAATTTGAGGACTTTCAGGTAAATGTGAAGGCGTCCAAGTAAATGCGAGGGCTTCCATGTCAATGTGAGGGCTTCTACATAAATGTGAGTGCTGCCAAGCAAAAGACATTGTGAGGGCTTTAACTATATCACTTCTTCTTAAGAGCACTCCAAGGGGCGAGACAAACTAGTGCAATTTCAGACCAGATGCCAGGTACTTCTCACTAATAACAGATGTAATAAAACGGTCATTCCCCTCGGATATCTACTGCGGGCTTCAAAAGATGCATCCTTGCCTCCTGTAAAGGTGTTAAAGCTACTGATGTACCCATCTGTTACCGTTTATTGGTTAGGAAATGCAATGCATCTGCTGCATATAATGCCTGCCAAACCCTATTGGGTGAGAGTAGAGGAGATGTCTGCTCTCCCTCAAATTATTACATCTATATTTGATTACACTTGTAAAGAAGCAATCGCAACATGTTAAAGATTTCTTTCCAACCTTTTAAGTTAATCGTTTACAGATTCTCTGAAAGACTCGTTTCATGGAACCCTTAGCGGCACATTCTAAAGACTGTAGAGAGTAATGTATGTAATTTGAAAGTATTTGTAATGTATTCAGTTCACTAGCGTGGTGTTTTGACACTAAATGGCAATGCACAATTGATCTGAGGATGTCCAGATTCCACCGTCCACACTTGGTAGTAGGTGGCCACAAGCTGTTTATAGAAAGTAACACCTTCCCCTTGTTTTGCTCTGGGAAAAGTCTTTAAAAGTAAGTGAAAATATTTTTACAATAATCTGTTCTCAATGGATTTCGCACACAGTGTTTCATAAGAACATTAGAAATCAAGTGAAAACCTTGTCTAGGAGACCAAAAATAGGAAAAGTCATATTTCAACTTTAAACGTGTCACAGTACTTTAATGTGCCTAATCTATCAAAAAAAGAAATTATGTGATATAGTCGCTAAATCATTAAGCAAACGATGGAATCCTAAATCAAAATGCTATATTGAGAAAAATGTGTTAAGCAACCTAAAAGAGGCATATATGGTAAATCACAATGTTTTGTATTTGAGTGATTGACTGTTATTTACGGTGTTTATATAATTCAGTTTCATTGTGCTTTTGTGGTAGATTGCCACAAACGCTTTTATCTGTTCTCAGTTTACACTTACACACTAATATGGCATTATAACTTTTAGTATCTCTGAGTAAGTCCCAGGCCTAGAAATACTTTGGTTTTAGAGCATTTAATCAGGAAAAACACTGGCATCCACTCATGCATTAAAATACCTCTTGTAGAGTTTGATTGAACAGAAGAATCATTAAGTGTTTATAAAAATGCTGCAAAGCGGTCATTGACTTGCCTCTGTGCCAAGAGCCAGTGAGTCACTTTGCTGCTCCAAATTAGATCGTTCTCCTTAGGGTTTAACTTACATTTCTGCCACATATGTCTTCTTCGCTACAGCATCCACCATTGAGGCGAGTCGCTCACCCTGAGGAAGGCAATTAATTTGCCCTAAATAAAAAAAGTTGTTATTTATTAATTAATTAATTTATTTTAAAAAGCACGTCTTCCTCCTCTTAGCATATTCTTCCTTGGAACACCACATCCTGTTTTGTTTGTTTCCGCCAGAAACAAGTTTACTATGCTTCCTCTTTCACGGTGTATTTCTGATGTAGTTTTTATTGAAAATGCTTAGGGGCAGATTTATGAGCCCCTTGCACCACTGTTGCGTCACTTTTAACATGGGAAAAGTGACGCAAAAGTGGCTCAAGGGGCTCATAAATCTGCCCCTTACTTTGTAGTACTTTTGGAAGCACACTGGCACAGCAGCCCCCCAGGTGTTGTACATTAGCTTACAGGGACTCTTGGCCATTGGGGGCTTGTTAGTAGGCCTGGACATTACTGAAGCCCGATGTTTATGGTGTGACTAGCATCACTCAACTCAAGAGTAGCGTAAGGTCAGATGAGCGAAGGATTCTTTTCAAAGGACACCGCTTCTGTTTAGAGTATGCAGACTTTGTTCTATATCCTCATGGTCATTCTTCTGTGCATCTCCATAGTGTCTGGTTGCTAAGCAACAAATGTATTACTTACCGGTAATCTTCATTACCCTAAACCATAGTCCTCCCCATCCCACTTCTTGTGATGTCATGAGGTGAACCGCCTCTTCACAGAACATACAGCCAGAAGGGCTTCTCTCCTAACTTCATAGTGGGAAAGTTGACGCTCTTGTGGCTGGTGTCTTGCAGACGCGACACAAGGGTGAAGCCTGGCATTTCTATGGTCTATATGGTGACAAAGACTTGTGACGGGAGGTAAGGACATACCTTTTTTCTTGTATTGATATGCTTTTAGGGCATTTTGCTTCAGCAAGCACTCAGATGGTGCACTGACCAGCAGGAACCCTCCGTCTACGTGCAAGTCAAATGCTCTAGGAAGGGGAACAACATGGATGAGAAGGATAGCGATGTTGGGAATCTATCCAGGTATGAGTTGTGAACTTTAATTCAGGAACCAGTCCAAACAGCACCAAATGACCCAGTCAATAGGAAACAGCTGATGGACTGTGCTAACAACAATGAGTATGTGGGTACAAAATGGAAATATGTACAGGGAGCTCACTTGCAGCAGATGATGGTGCATATGAGGGGGGTGCTGGACTTTGATCCTTCCACTCAAACCTCAGAGCAAGGTTCTTATTCCCAGTATGAAGGAAAGTTTTGGTTCAGCTCCCTTCCATAATATCTTGAGAAACATTGAACTGAATGAGTGGGAAGATATCAACAATTCTAATTTTTCACAATAATATTCGAATATGTACACTTTGGAGCGATTTGACACAGATTTTCCATAAGGTAAATTCGATCTTCTTTAGCTGCGTAAGACTCACTTTTGTTTGGAGGCCTGCAACAAAAAATAGGGTGCTATATAACATGCATATGCTGTGCTTAATTTTTCCATCAGGACTAGCTTCTATGTGGCTGGCATGCACAGAATCTACTAGCAAAAGCTCCTAAAGAAATATTGGGAATCATGGAGTTCCTATTCGACACTTTTGATTCTTTAGGGTCTTCCCAAACAGCAGCAGGGGCTGAGATTGCGACCAGTTGTGAAATCTAGATCTGGCTGAGAAACCCATGATTCACAAGCTGCCATTTACAGGGCGGAAACTGCTCAGATCTGCTCAGATCATAGTTGAATCACCTCAACAGCCAAAAAAGACGAAAATCCTACAGCCCTTAAGGCAATTTTCAACAAAATAATCCTTCTTCAAGAATAAGATGGCACAGGCAGTGCAGCAAACATTTTGCCCCTTTCTAGGCCGAACCTGTGGTCGAGGGTCTGTGCATGGTGGCATCAATAGAGCAAGTCTGGAGCAAGGTTACTCAACTATTACGAGGCATAGCTGGAACAGACTTAAGTGTTCAAGCTTACTTTCAGGAGATTTCCATTCCAACAGATCCAGTGATGAGAGAATACCTCGTAAAAGGGGTAACACGCCTTCTAAAAAAGGGAGCAATATAGGAAGTCCCTTTATTTCAAAGTAAACAATGGTTCTACTGGATTCTGTTCTTGGTTCCTAAGCCTGTGTTGGAATTGAATATATTCATCCAAAAGCTCCAATTCAGGAGGACTGCTCTAGTAGAGTTGATTTCACTAGTATCGAAAGGAGATTAACTGATGGCCTTGATCTGCAGGATCTATATTTTCATGTCCTTATTCATCAAGGAATTCAGTCTCTCTAAGGTTTTCCAGTGGGGGGAAGACATTTCCAGTTCAGGGCTCTTCTTTTTGGCCTCACAACATCACCAAGGATTCTCACAAACGTATTGCCTCCCATTGTGGCACATTTACATCTACCGAGAGTTCAAGTTGTTCCGTATCTGGATGATTGGTTACCTGTCTACCCTCCCTAAGGTGTTTATCAGTGTCAAAAAGGTGACTGATTACCTCAACAGCTTGGATCGCATGTTGAATGTGAAAAAATCTCAACTGTTTCCATCCCAACTGACACTTTTTATCAGAGCCCTACTTGACACAATCAACACTACAGCATCTTTTCCAGTTTTGAGAGCCCTGACTTGAGGGACAACTCTGAATCACCTATTTTCTCATCAAAATCCCCAGCAGACTGTTTCTGAAGGTTCGAGGTCTGTTGGCGGCTACTACTGCGGTAGTCCCATGGGCACGCCCCCACTCATGCCCTTAATGATTAATTTATTTTGCTATTGGTCTCCAGTGTCAAAAGATTATGAAGCCTTGGTTCCACTGTCCCAGACTGTAGCCCTGGACTTCTCTTGATGCTTAAAAGCTCAAAACGTATTGAAATGGGTGTCCCTAGTTCTTCAGGTGCCCTGAATGATAGCAACAGATGTAAGCCTATGGGGTTGGGGAGTAAACGTGGGACAAAAAGAGATAAAGGACACATGGTCACCAGTAGAGGCAGCTGTCTCATCAAATTGGAGAGAGTTGAGGAAAGCTCCCCAGTCTTTTGTCCCTCTGATTCAAAACATGGTTGTGTTCATCAGAACTGACAACCGAGTGGTAAAATGTGACGTAAATTGACAAGGGGAAACAAGAGTGAGTTCATTACAGATCTTTGCCCAAGAAACTTGCCTTCGTGCAGAAAAACATATAATCTCGAGCTCTATGTTGTACATCTCGAGGAAAGTCAATTTTCAAGTGGATTCTTTGAGCACGAATGTCCCTTCATCAGTACATTTTCAGCTGGGGAGGAAGGTGTTCCAGACGATACTAGCAACATTTGGCCAACCACGGATAGATCTCTTTGCCACCCTAAAAGATGCTTTCCTTAGCATTATTGCAGAGAGGCAAGAGATACCAGTTAATGGGCAGTGGTAGCACTGTCTCTCAGATGGTTTCCGGATCTTTCTGGATCTACTGTACCCTTCTACCCCTATTTCCTTTCTCGACAAGGTGCTTTGGAAAATTTCGGAGGGGATAGAGTAGAACTTATTTTGGTGACACCATTCTGGCCGAGGAGATCTTGCTTTCTGACACTAATACAGTGGTTGAGTTCTCAATTGTTTCACTTCCCTCTATCACCATCTCCAATCAATTATCCCAACCTATCATTGGAGACCTTGAGAATGTAACAACTATCAGCCTGGAGGTGGAGAAGAAAGCGTTGCAGGTTTCAGGATTTCTAGGGAAAGTGGCAGTTTTTATCCAGGATTTCAGGAAGCCATCCACCTTAACGTCATATGTGAGACACTGGGCAAATTTTGAAAAATTGTGTAACCTGAACAACTGTGTAGCTACTTCATGTGTCCCCTTCAAACTGCTAAAATATTTGTAGGATGGTTTCTGGAAGGGTTTGTCCCGGTCAACCCTGACTTCCCAGTCTGCAGATACTGTATGCTTCACTTACTCCATAGTTGATTTCTCAAAAGTTACTACGTTGATGAAGAGATTATTTAGGAGTTTTAGTTCAGAAAGACTGATCCAACTATCTTTGGTCCCTTCTTCGGCCCTTCTCGCTGTTTAAATCGGGGTGCAGAGGCTTCCTTTAGAGCCCTTAGAGTTAGCCATGTTACATTGGTTAGTGGTGAAAGTGGTAGTCCTTGTTGCCATTACATCGGCTACGAGATTAGGGGAAATTGGGAGCCTTTTGAGCTTCCCACACTTACATCAGATTTTTCTCCTGATTTGATACAGCTAAAACTAGAGCCTACATTTCACCCGGCTAAAATTAAATCTCAATTTCAGACTGAGCAAGAGATAGTCCAGTCTGACTTTCATCCAGAAGACAATACAGTTCCATCTCTCTTAGATGTTAAGGAGGCTCTCCTGGTGCTCTTGGAGAGGAGTAGGGAATTGAGGAAATCAAATTCCCTTTTTGTATCTTTGACCCAGTGAATAAAGGGCCTTCAATCCCATCTGAGCTTCTTGCTGCAAAAGAGTAGTGTTTATTGTAAATGTAGTGTTTAGTGGAAGTGATTGAAGTTTCAAGGTCTTATGTTCTTACTCAGCAACATGTACGGCTCATCACTTCAGGAGAACATATTAAAGGGCAAGGTTTCTGACTGTGTCCGGCTGTTCAGTGTGCACTATAAAATGCTCACAGCCTCACTTCATGTTTTTATTTTTAAATTACGCTTTTATTTTCTGGTTTGAAACACCATATATATTCTTGATGGGCGCAGGGCGCAAGATTGGCGGGTGCTTAAAAAAGGCATCAAGGCCTGTGAACCACGTGGTTCTGTTTGTTTCCCTGTCCCAAGCCTGGCCACCATGCCCTATCAAGTCACCTTCACCTCTTTTAATTGCTACACCCCCATTGGAGCCAAACATGGCAGTTTAAGCTCTGGGTTGGGCAGCGAATGAGGTGGCAGGAGTTAGGCCCCCTTTGGTAGAGAGCTAAACTTTACATCAGCACACAGAGAGGTAAGAACTCTCTGGGGTGAGGAAGGAATATTTTAGTGGAGAAGGTCGATGACCGAGGAATAGCGTCCAAAACCAGACTGAGGGCAGGTGTTTAGGTGGGTAGAACAAGAGAACACCATTCCCAATGGAAATTTGTCACTCAGTCGTGAGCTGTAAAAATGTACAGCCTGAAGCTCTGTCCTCTCTGCATCCTGACCCAGGATGAATCATTCTGAAATGCTGCATGATCATATTGCAGTTCAGTGCTTTTATTTTCCTAATATTTGCCTAATTTTCTGTACATGGGTAGAAAAGCATTAGTGACTCAGCATCACCGACCCAGAGTCACACAAAGAGGGCAGTGCCATGGCCTGCACCACCTTAAGGCACACTGCTGAGTGACATATACATTGGAAATTCTGTATCTTATTTTTCACTTTTCATGTCATGGAAAATACCCAATGCATTACTAGCAATCCTTATAGCCGTGCTCTATGTCCCCATCAAGCTCAACTATAGAGGCACTTGTGAGGGGCCATCGATAGTTTACTTCCCCTTTCATATTCTGTACATACATTTGCAATTGTATCTATTAATTTTACATAGTTTCTTTTATACCAGGACATTAGTTTTCACATGATAATTGGCAGTGTGGAATCAATACTGTTGTACTTGCTGGAGAAATCGGTGTTTTGTCTAGTCACTGTTTTGAATCATCACAAAGTAGAACAGGGGGTTAATGTTCCTGATGAAAAGCACAATATGTAACATGCACATCTCAAATTTGTGTTTTATGTAGCTAGCTCAGTGGGTTACTGCTTTGAGCACAGAGATCCTTTTGTCGTTTGGAGTTCATAATTACGTTCCTTTTACAATGGCACAGTGAGCTATGAACTGGCATAAAAGCGCTGCAAGCAAATTGCAATCATATGTTTGGGTTATAGTTTTTATCCCTCAAACTGCCTTTATTTTAAAGTAGCATAAAGGGTTCCTTGGGTAGTAATAATATCATACTAGTATAGACAACCCTAATCCTTGCATTACATTTTAAATCATGAGTTTGGGATTCACCTGAACAAGCACTCAACATATAATGTCTACCAGTATGGATGGCATGTTACCCCTACAAATTTTAGCTCTATTGTTTTATCAGTCAGTCAATTAGTCAAGGACTTATATAGTGCGGCAAATCACCCGTGAGGTTCTAAAGGCGCTGGAGTTGCTAACTGCTTCCTGGTGATCTGTTTATTCGAACAGCCTGGAGTTGAGTGCTTTGCTGACTGGCCGGAATGATGAGGCGGTCCTGAGATGCAGTGGAAAGTCGTTGCAATCTTTGGCCCCCAGGTGTGATCAGAGCGTCCTCCGCTGTTGCCTTTGCAGATCCATGGGGTGTCTGCGAGGAAGAGGGTGGCAGATCAGAGGTATATGGTTAGTTGTTGGAATGTCATTTGTTTGTTGACGTATGCTGGTCTTTCATTGTGCAGGGCTTTGTATGCATGAATCAACATCTTAAACTGGCATGTCTTCTGGATCGGAGGCAGTGTAGGTTCTTGAGGTGCTGTGTGATGTGGGTCCGTCTTGGAAAGTCGAGGATGAGCCTTGCCGCTAAGTTTTGTATTGTCTGCAATCTCTTCAGGATGAGCTTTATGTAACATTAATTTTACATTGATTTGCACAATCATATGATTCATTGTCTCTGTATAATCTGTGTGTCTGATGTAAAGCGCCATGACACCCTACATTAGGATCAGCAGCGTTATAGAGGAAAATAAGTAAATGTAAACAAGGGCTAAGAAAAGATGGTTGGCACTGATGAAGGGTGGTAGTGAGGGGATCCGTGGTGAAGGATGTTGTGGGAGGGGGGCGCCAACAAAGTGCCGCATGGGGCGTAGCCAAATAAAATGCCGGCCCTGCTGTAGTATTATAAATACAAAAGACCCTGGCATCCACTATGGTGAAAACTATATCTGAGGCTACAATTGCAGCATTACATTGAGTCCTTCTCCTGACACATCCCAGCATGCTTCTTAAGATAAGTCTTTCAGAAAAAAAGACACAGTAACAGTAAGGATGTAAGATGTACATATCTTCCAAAACAAAGATTACAAGCCAAGAACTGACGTTTCTTAAATTAAAGGATTGGACAGACAAGTCTGCAGAATTGGCAGGAAGGAGCCACCGGTAACTTCCAGAATTCATTCCTGTTGCAACACGCAGCAACCAATCAATCAATCAATCAGGGAATTTGTATAGCGCACTACTTACCCGTGAGGGTGTCAAGGCGCTGAAGGGAGGGGGGAACAGCACACGTTAAAGGAATGATAAATTGTATTCTGCTTTATCAATACTTTAATTATTATTCATATCAAAGAGCAATATTATTCTTCAAAATGCCTTGCTTCTAATTAATCTTTTATCTCCCAACAATCTGTGCAGCCAAACTGTGGTGTTCATAATTCCTAACCAAATATACACATAATCCAAAATGTTACTATCCGAAACACAGCCAATCACTGTGCTTTCCATCCATGCCATGAAAGCGCTTCCGCAGGACAAATGTGTTTGGTGGGTTCAGCAGCATAGAGTCGCTGTCAAATTCATGTCTTAAGATCAGAGAATAACAGTGTAACATCCTTTAGTATATATAACACAGCAGTTTGGGAAGCATGCAAGAAAAGCATATTTTGATACGTTGCAGTTATAATTCGATCATCTTACTGATACCCATAATGCCGTCATATATTAGGGTCTACAAGCGAACTCTCATGTAGCATTCTTCATATCAAGAGCTTTGTTGGACTTGTGTTGCCAGCTTAGACACTCGTTTTAAAGCCTGCTTCTCTTTTGGGGTGGCTAAATATTCCATCATGTGGTCATCACATTTGTTTTAGGTCACACCTACCAGACAGTTTTTAGCAGTCTGCAAGCAAAGATCTCTTGAGTGCCATACCAAAAACTCAGTGTGCTAAGAGCCCGCCCATTCCCTTTCTTGTCACTCTCAGGTGCATGAAATAAATGGGTTTCCATACTCCTTTTCTGTTTTTCCATCCTTTTGATGGGTTCATGTGCATCCTTCCACTGCTTCCATTCAGGGAACATCTGGTTGTGAAAGACCTTTTGTAGACACACCATGAATATACAGTGGGCTTAGAGCCCACATACTGACTCAATTGGTTGTTTCTACTGCCACTCTCATTTGCCAGCAGCACCTTATACCATGGTGTTCTTTCCCCTTCCTTCATCTTCTTGTTTTTCACTACCTTGGAGCACAGCCTCATTACCATCCTTTTGAAAGATTGGCTGACTTGTATCATTCCACTGCTCACTTGTAGGTGAATACTTTTTTCTTTTTCGTTACGCACTCTGTCAGAGTGCTTGTGCATTCTACTTCTCTCTCTCTCACTCTCTCCTTTCCAAATACCTGCCCTGTGCTCCCTGTTGCTCTCTCCCTTATGTGCTGCTCTCTTTCTCTCATTTGCTTCGCCTCCGCACACCATATTGCACTCCACCTAAATTAGGGTGATGAGTCGTCCCGGATTTGCCCAGACAGTCCCGGGTTTTCATCAGCTGTCCTGACAGATTTTGGCAACTTTGGCTCATGTCCTGGTTTTTAGAGGGGGTCAAATGAAGCAATTGAGAGGCACTTATTGGGTGTTCTAAAGCTGTGCTAGTTAGCAGCTGTTAAACTAAAGCAATTAAATTAACAGGTATGATGCTGGTTTTAGAAATTGCATTTTATTTATTTCCTTAGTGCTTCTTCTGTTTTACTATGTTGCGCAGCACCATTAACCCTTTCGTTGCTAGGCCTTTTCCCCCCACTGTGCTAAGCCTTTTTTTTGCTATTTGGTGTAGTTTGCGCTTAGGCCCCTGTAACTTTTTGACCACATAAGGTATCCATGCCAAATTTGCGTCCTTTTCTTCCAAGATCATGGGGATTCTAAAGGTACCCAGGGTTTGGGGATTCCCCTGGTTGGGACCCAGAAATTAGCCAAAATACAGCTAAATTTAGTTTTTGGGGGGAAAAATGGGAAAAAAGTGATGTAAATAAAAGCATATGGGTTTTTCCCTGCAAATGGTATCAAAAAGGGTTTGTGGGGCTGAAATCACCATTTTCCCAGCTTTTAGGGAATGACAGACTTTTGTCAGAAACCAATTTTTACACAGTTTTGGCATTTTTCTGGGACATAGCCTATTTTTGCTATTTTTTGTGCTTTCAACCTCCTTCCACTTAATGGTAGAAATGGGTTTGAAATCAATAATAGATCCTGGAAAGCTATACATTTTAGTAAAGTAGACAACATTTTGAATTCAGCAGGTCATTTGTGTAGATCCTTCAAGGTTTCTTTATAGAAACTAACAGTTAAATATAGGAAAAAATTAGTTTAAAAAAACAGCTTTTTGTGTCAACTTTTTCACATGTAACTTCTTCTAATTATGACAGCTCTTTGAAAGCAACATACCGTTACATCTGCGAGACCTTACTGGTTGTGGAGATATATAGGACTTGTAGGTTCACCAAGAACCCGACGAACCCAGAGCCAAAAACTGAGCAGCGACTTGCAATGGTTTTTAATTATGTACTGGGTATGTAGCAATTATTCTGGCAAAATGTATACATGGAAAAATCAGTATGAAAGACACCTATGTATTTCTGAAATAGGAACAAAATGTAGAGTTTAGAAACAGTAGATATTTGCACATTTTCGAAATTGGGAATACTCATACTAGCATGAGAATTATCGGTCATTTTTCAAAAAGACTTCTTTTTTACACATTGTCTTTCATTTGGAAGGCAGATTTGCATTGAACGTCAACAGGTAATAACAGTTGCTTTACAAATGTGAATTACCATAAGTCTCCCGATAAAAATGACACCTCACTTGTGTGGGTAGGCATAGTGCCCACGACAGAAAACGGCTCATAACGCAAAGTGAACACATCACATTTTCACAAAAAAAACTTACCCATTTTTTGCAAAGTGCCTAGCTGTTGTTTTTGAACCCTAGCTCTGCCGGTACCTAGGGAAACCTAGCAGACCTATACATTTTTGAAAACTAGACACCCAGGGAAATCAAGGATGGGATGACTTGACTGGCTCCCACCAGGTTCTGTTACCCAGAATCCCTTGCAAACCTAAAAAACTGTCAAAAAAACACATTTTCCTCACATTTCTGTGGTGGAAAATTCTGGAATTTGCGTGGATCCACAAATTTCCAGCCACCCCGCGTTCCCCAAAGTCTTCTGAGAAAAATGGTACCTCACTTGCGTGGGTAGGCCTAGTGCCCGCGACAGGAAACGGCGCAAAATGCAATGTGGACACACCACAATTTCACAGTAAAAAATGACCCTTTTTTGGCAAAGTGCCTAGCTGTAGTTTTTTAACCCTAGCTCTGCCGACACCTAGTGAAACCTAGCAAACCTATACATTTTTGAAAACTAGACACCCAGGGAAATAGAGGATGGGGTGACTTGTCTGGCTCTCACCAGGTTCTGTTACCCAGAATCCCTTACAAACCTAAAAAAGTGTCCAAAAAACACATTTTCCTCACATTTCTGTAGTGGAAAGTTCTGGAATCTGCGTGGATCCACAAATTTCCACCCACCCCGCGTTCCCCAAAGTCTTCCAAGAAAAATGATACTTCACTTACGTGGGTAGGCCTAGTGCCCGCGGCTGGAAATGGCACAAAACGCAACGTAGACACACCACAATTTCACAGTGAAAAATTACCCTTTTTTGGCAAAGTGCCTAGCTGTAGTTCTTGAACCCTAGCTCTGCCGGCACCTAGGGAAACCTAGCAAACCTATACATTTCTGAAAGCTAGACACCCAGGGGAATCCAGGATGTGGTGCTTTGTCTGGCTCTCACCAGGTTCTAATACCCAGAATCCCTTGCAAACCTAAAAAATTGTCCAAGAAAAACACATTTTCCTCACATTTCTGTGGTGGAAAGTTCTGGAATCTGTGTGGATCCACAAATTTTCACCCACCCCGCATTCCCCAAAGTCTTCTGGGGAAAATGGTACCTCACTTGCGTGGGTAGGCCTAGTGCCCACGACAGGCAACGGCGCAAATCGCAATGTGGACACACCACAATTTCACAGTGAAAAATGACCCTTTTTTGGCAAAGTGCCTAGCTGTAGTTTTTGAGCCCTAGCTCTGCCGGCACCTATGGAAACCTAGCAAACGTATTAATTTCTGAAAACTAGACACCCAGTGGAATCCAGGATGGGGTGACTTGACTTGCTGTCACCAGGTTCTAATACCCAGAAACCCTTGTAAACCGAAACAACTGTCCAAAAAAACACATTTTCCTCCCATTTCTGTGGTGGAAAGTTCTGGAATCTGCGTGGATCCACATATTTCCATCCACCCCGCCTTCCCCCAGGTCTCCCAATAAAAATGCTACCTCACTTGCGTGGGTGGGTCAAGGACCCGTGACAGGCAAAGGCCTAAAACCTATTGAGGCGACATCAAAATTACCTATCACAAACCAACCTGGTTTTGCAAGGGGGGTCCCATGAGTTTTTGGTCCTGGGCTCGGCGGCCATTTAGGGAAACCTACCAAACCCACACATTTCTGGAAACTAGACCCCGGGGGAGTCCAGCGAGGTATGTCTTGCGTGGGTCCCCCAACATTCTCCTACCCAGAATCCCCTGTAAACCTCAAACTCCGCTGAAAAAAATCACTTTTTTCTCAAATTTCTGTGTGGGAAAATTCTGGAATCTACGTGGATCCACAAATTTCCTCCCACCCAGCGTTCCCCCAGGTCTCCCAATAAAAATAGTACCTCACTTGCGTTGGTTGGTCAAGGACCCGCGACAGGCAAGGGTCCAAAACCTATTGAGGCGACATCAAAATTACCTATCACAAGCCAACCTGGTTTTGCAAGGAGGGTCCCATGAGTTTTTGGCCCTGGGCTTGGCGGCCACTTAGGGAAACCTACCAAACCTACACATTTCTGGATACTAGACTCCCGGGGGAGTCAGCGAGGTATGGCGTGCATGGGTCCCCCAAAATTCTCCTACCCAGAATCCCCTGCAAACCTCAAATTTCGCTGAAAAAATCCCTTTTTTCTCAAATTACTGTGTGGGAAAGTTCTGGAATCTGTGGGGATCCACAAATTTCCCTTTTTTGGCAAAGTGCCTAGCTGTAGTTTTTTAACCCTAGCTCTGCCGGCACATAGGGAAACCTAGCCAACCTATACATTACTGAAAACTAGACACCCAGGGAAATCCAGGATGGGGTGACTTGACTGGCTCTCACCAGGTTCTAATACCCAGAATCCCTTGCAAACCTAAAATATTGTAAAAAAAAAAACACATTTTCCTCACATTTCTGTGGTGGAAAATTCTGGAATCTACGTGGATCCACAAATTTCCTCCCACCCAGCGTTCCCCCAGGTCTCCCAATAAAAATGGTGCCTCACTTGTGTGGGTGGGTCAAGTACCCGCGACAGGCAAGGGCCCAAAACCTATTGAGGCAACATCAAAATTACCTATCACAAACCAACCTGGTTTTGCAAGGGCAGTCCCATGAGCTTTTGGCCCTCGGCTTGGTGGCCAAACAACAGTGTCCACTTTGGCCAATGCCCTGAAAAACCTCACACCAGTGTAGACGTTATCTACATATAAATGGGGACATTTGTTAAGAAGTCCTCTACCAAGTTCCCATACAATTTTCTCAGTCACTCCAAAAGTGGACGGACAAAGAGGGAAATTCATCCTGGATTCCTTACCTGAAATTAGAGACATATCCAGTCCTAATGTCATGAAGCATATACAGGTTAATTCCATAGCGTGCCCTCTTACTAGGAATGTATTGCCTAGAAACCAAGCGGCCCTTGAACAAGACCAAAGACTCATCCACTGCTATTTCTTTCCCTGGAGCATAGATGTCAGAAAATCGATCTACTAAGTGATCAATGACAGGACGAATCTTAAAAAGACGGTCACACTCAGGGTGATCTCGTGGCAACGCTAAACCATTATCGACAAAATGCAGCATCCGAAGCAGAAGCAAATACCTATCACGGCTCATGACTGCCGGAAATATAGCCGTTGCCATCAAGGGACTAGTAGCCCAATATGAAGACATTGATGGCTTCCTTAGCAAGCCCATCAAAAAAGTTAAACCCAAGAACTTCTGCATCTCTTCCAGATTTGTGGGAGTCCACTGGGTAGCTCTAGAAAGGGGCTTAAGGCTGGCACTGTTGTCCCTCAAAAACTGTTCGGCATACAAATTAGTCTGCTCAACAATCTCTGCCAAAAACACATCGTCCATAAACAACTGAAAAAATTTTATCGGCAAAAAGTTTTCTGTATTCACTCTACACCCTGGAACACCAGTAAAGTCTGGCAATGCCAGCTGCACAATGCCTGGGGCAACCCAGAGGCCATCACTTCCAACTGGAGGCACATCAGTCCCAGGCTGCCACCCAGATGCCTCTTGCAGCACTATACCAATGGGAAGCATTGCAGCCCCAGGCTTCAGCCCAGATGCCTCTTGGCGCACTATCGGCACGTCAGTGTCCTCCTCTAACACAGGCACTTCATCCGCACTAAGAGTAGCTTCATCCGCACTGAGAGTAGCTTCATCATCTGATGATGCCATGTGGAGAGAAAACTCACTGCCTGAATCTTCCCCTGCCTCCTCTGCCTCAGATGCAGAGTCAGTCTCTGAACCATGGTCAGAGGAAGACTCAAACAGCATAACAACAACCTGCTGAGCAGTAATCCTGCGGCTAACCATTATCCTTACTAAGAAAGGAGACTGCACAAACAAGTCAACAACAACCAACACTGTGCAAAATAAGTAAGTAAAAAAAATGTGTGCCTTTATCACAAAGATCTATATACTCAAAAACTATACGATTCACTTGTAAGAGACCGCTACACTCACCAGCATCTACTCTGCAGAGAGACAGCAAAAACCATATCCCACTAGAAAGAAAAAACCAAAACCAATTACTCACAAAACAACAAAATACACATCGAGCACAAATGCAAAAAGTTTTTGACACTCAAAAAACAGAAGCCAAACATACTGCAATTATTACACCATTTGCAAAAAACACATTCATGCAGAGAAAGGGAAAACATTTACATTGTACAAAAAAATAGTCTCTTACCAAACACAAGCAACTACACAAACAGCAGAACCAAAAGTAACGAAACTGCAACCTGGAACAGTCTAAAGAGTAAAAGCTTTCAACTAGAACAAAAAGGGAGAAATAAAGCATTACAATTGCAATTCACAAGACATCAAAGAATTAACATTATAACACACTACGTCACTACCCAACTGGTCAATCTGTCAGATGGGCATTCAAATAGGGCTGTGCAAAAATGGGGGGTGAACTTGCACAAGGGATCGGGTGAGCTTGTCTGAGGGTGGGGTAGATAATAGCAGACAGATATGTGTCCCCCCTTGCAAACGAAATAAATCCCTGGTGCCTAGTAGGGTTTTCTGCCTCCCCCTCCCACCAGGGCAAAAAGAGCAAACAAAAGGGGCAGATCTATCCCCAGGAGGGGCAGAAAAAGCATTAACCAAATTTATAAAACAAATGTGCCCCCAGGAAGCAACCCTTGCCCAAGGGGTCACTTCCATTTTAATTTCAAATAAGTCACTGGTGTCCAGTGGGGTATTCTGCCCCCCCTTGGGGGCAGAAAGGCCAAATCCACAGACCTATCTGCCCCCAAGGGGGGCAGTACACACATTCTAAAAAAATGAGCCCCCTGGAAGTGACCCTTCCCCAATTGGCCGCTTCCATTTTTTTAAAAAAAAAGATCCCTGGCTCTAGTGGGCTTTTCTACCCCCCTGGGACCAGAAACGCCCAAAAACAAGGCAAACAGTCCCCAGGGGGGGGGGGGGCAGAAAAGTCTTTTAAAAAATGTGCCCCTTAAGGCAGCGACCCTTGCCCAAGGGGTAACTTCCTTTACATAATAAAAGGACTCCCTGGTGTCTAGTGGGATATTCTGCCCCCCCTGGTGGCAGAAGGGCCAAATACACGGGCCGATCTGCCCCTAGGGGGGCAGCATACACATTTTTAAAAAAGTTGGCCTTGGAAGTGACCCTTCCCCAAGGGGTCGCTTCCATTTTTTTAAAAACGGATCCCTGGCTCTAGTGGGCTTTTCTGTCCCCCTGGGGCCAGAAACGCGCAAAATCAAAGGCGATCTGGCTGGGGGGGGGGGTGGGGGTTCAGAAATGTCTTTAATATAATTGCCCCTATAGGAAGCGACTTCTTTTTCTTGAAAAAAACATCCCTGGTGCCTAGTGGGGGCATTCCTGTAGCACGATCGCGACGCTGTGCGCGATCGTCCTGCAGGAATGCCCTGTATTGAGACATCAGGGGAGAGGAAATACTCTTTCTTCTCCCCAATGCCTCAATATATTAAAAAATCCCCCCCTGCCCCACCGGAGCAACCAAACTTGCCTGCTCCTCCTGGACACGCTGAAAACAAATGGTTTCCAGCTCATCCAGTGCTTCCTGATGACGTCGGCATGCGCTGTGCGCGTTTACGTCATGGGATTGCGTGGGAGGGTCATGGGTGGCAGCCGAAACTCTTCCGCTGCCATCTCCCTCTGTGGGGGCAAGATCGGTAAACCAGGGGTGGGTGCCAGCACTTCCCCCATGGGCTATGCTCATGACGGAGCGGTTCCTTCATGAGCACAGCCCAGCCGATGCTCATGACGGAACCGCTCCGTCATGAGCATCGAAGGGGTTAATGTAAAATTGTAGTCCTTCTTCTATTTTTGCAAACTGTCCCGGGTTTTGGTTCTCAAGATCCGGTCACCCTCCCCTAGAGTGCTGCTTTCTCTTCCTCTTTCCATCCGGCTTTATTGTTATTTTATTTCCTCCACACCTCTTCCTATTGCTATCCCGGCCAGGCACATTTTTATTTTATCCACTACCCCTGCTATCACTCCTTTTTGCTTCCCATAACCAGCTCCACCATTGCACCCCTACCACTCACAGCCATTTAAAAAAACGACAAAAACAAAAACACTTTCACCCACTTAGAATTTTTTTAATTTACCTGTCCAAGTGGCGTCTGCCATCTTAGATCGGTAAATTAAAAAAAAAAGACAATGGTGCCGCTATCATTCTGTAGGTGCGCACGTGTTGTGTCATATGCACACACTTGTCATATTGCATGCACACTCTGCAGACTGATGCAAATGGCCAACAGTGGCTGTGTGATCTTGCCTTTTCACTTTCTTTTTCTTTGCTAAAGCTGTACTTTCTGGTGGGTGGTACAGGAGATGCACATTTGATGGGCTCTCCAACAGGGGACGTCTGTTGAACCAAATTGTATTTTAAGAAATTGATAAGATGATGTTTGGGGGCCAAAAGATTGCATTTCCTAAAAATATATTTGAAGTTGATATTTAAATGGTAATTCATACGCATTTTAGGAGAATTACTGCTGATGTTTTCTGGGTACTTGGTGATTTAGCTGTTATTTCGTAAGTGAAGTGGATGTATTTAGTTGTCTATATTGATAAGGCCTATTAGGGAATTATGACTAAAGCTGTCTGAGGCATAACCTTGTAAAACTAGTGCAGCTTGTCTGCTGTCTGAACCTGTTACCTCTCAGCAGTAGCCTTAATGTATTATGACTGCAAGATCTGTCTTACTTTACTGTGCATGGCCTACGATTCTGAGAAGTGAGTAACTTTTACTTTTTTTACTCTACCCCTTCAAGAAGAGTTTTTTTCATAACTTGATCGAGAATTTACTTGCTGGATCTGTGGTACAAAGGAAAAATGAGAAGATGTAGAAAAGGAAAAAAATAGTTGTGTCCATTTAAAAAAAAAAAAAGAGTGGACATGTGAAAAATGCATATACAATTTTTTACTGTCTATAATAGGAGTCTCCATCCTTTTCTGCGATAAGAGCTACTTATGTTCAATAAAAATCATCATGAACTACTAATATCAATAATGTATTAATAGCAACCACATTAGACAAGAATTCATGAGACATGATTACCAGCAAAGATCAGCTTGTTGTAAGTCTTTCCCAGTAGTAACGTAAAGAGTCTGTGTCAATTTGGAATGCCTCTATGTGGGAAATAGATCACAGCCATAGCTTCAAAACCCTTGGCACCAAGGTAGTAATACTGGTAATGAGTCCACCCAAAGGCTGCATGATTTAATATTCAAATATGAGCTTTAATTATTTTGAGAAATCAACAGTTTTTACCCCAAACATTAGCTTGTGAATTATGAAAATACACAGATTTTTGTCTCAAATACAGGCTTTCCAATTTTAGTATAAATGTGTTAATTCAACCAAGCAAAAGTGTTAGAAATGGGGGTCTCTAGTTGGCAGAGGTGGGTACCTTTGTCCAAGTAGGGACCCTTCTTCCTAGTCAGGATAAGGGAGTTACACTCCTAAAATAAACCTTGCTCACCCCCTTGGAAGCTTGGCACGAGCAGTCCGGCTTATCTTAGAGGCAGTGTGTAAAGCATGTGCACATAACCAACAGTAATGCAGTGTAAGCACTACAATAGGACACAACACCAGTTTAGAAAAATATCCAATATTTTTATATACTTAGGACAAGACCAAAAACTATAAAAATCCACAATACAATACTTAGAAATGTTCAGTTAGCAAAATAACCTTGAAATGCATTTCCTTGAAGTCGATAGCTCCATCCCGGGGCTATCACGGCATTGTGAACAAACAAATCCAAACAGTTCTGGCTGACCGTGGCGTCGCAGGCCAGCTACAGTGTCATCAAGACCCGCAAAACAGTACCTTTAGAAATTCAGGGCATCGGTGACCTCTCATTGAGCTTCCAAAAGCACGGCATCTGCAGGCGTTGGTTAAGGAGGTCGATGCAGGAGTCGTCAGGCCCTTGAAGTCACACGTGTTGCAGATCGAACTCCTTGCAGTTGAAGTCAGGAGCACTGGCATCGGCAGGCGTCAGGTGCTGCGGTGCGAAATGCGGCGGTGCAGCGTGCGGTGCCCTCAGGTCGCGGTGCGAGCAGTAGCTCAGTGGCAGCATCAGATGGCGTCGTCAGTGAGACCAGGGTCGCGGTGCAAAGTGATGCGGTGCTCATCTCAGTGCTGGCAGGTCACGGTGCAAGCAGTGGCGTTGTTGAAGCGCTGACAAACTGGAGTCGATGGCACCGGCGTCGGTAGGCCAAGGCTGCAGTGCGGGATGAGAGCGTAGTGTAACTGTACGAGCGGTTCCCTTGAACCACGGTGCAAGCAGCGGCGTCGATCTTGGCATGGAGCAGCATCATCGGGTATACCAAGGCAAAGGCGTGAAGCGAGGCGATGCGGAGTGCTGTGCACACAGGTCGCAGAGTGAGCAGCAGCTCGGTGGCGGCATCAGCAGGCGGAATCGGTGAGACCAGGGTTGCGTTGCGGCATTGCAGCGGTGCCCTCTACGGTGCCTTCAGGACACGGAGTCGGCAGCGGCGTCGTAAACGGCGTCGGGTTGCTTTTTCTTCTGTTGCAGCACAAAACACACAGTCCCCAGTGCTGAGGGCAGAATAACTTGAAGTCTTTGCTGTTGCTGAGACTTCTTGAACAGATGGCAAGCTGTACCTCAAGGCCTTGGAGATACTCAAAGAAAGAAGTTGTAGAAAGTTCAGTCCAGTCCTTTAACTGCCCAAGACAGAAGCAGCCACTACAGGCCAACACAGCAAAGCACTCAGCAAAGTGGTAATTCCTTCTCACAGCTTCTCCAGCTCTTCTTCTTGGCAGTCTTCTTAGTCCAAAAGAGTTCTAAAATTTAGGGGTTTGTGTCCCACTTTTTATAGCCCAAAATCCTTTTTCCTCTAAGGCAGAGAGTGTCTGTGCCCAGCCAGAACCAGTTTTGCCCTTGCTGGTGTGGCTTCCTGGCAGGAGGTGGAGACGGCATTGTCAGAGGCAGACCAGGCCCATTCAGCTGAAAGGAAATCTCCTCCCCCTACTCTAAATGCCGCCCATGTCTATTCAGCCCTTTCCTGACCCACCTAGACTATCTGGAGCCAGGGCCCCTCCCCAGCCCCTGTCATTCAAAACCCAGACAGTCAATCGACAGCCCCAGCAGAAGCCTACTGGATGAGTAAGTAAGAAAATACCCACTTTCTAAAAGTACACAGAAGGCATACTAAACTTTCTTTTTCTGCCTAGTTTCCAGGGCCAGTTATGTTTAGAAGGTGTTATAAACAAACTCCCCATTCTGTCCTGTGGGAACAGGTAGCCTTGCAATAGTGAAGAACGAAATATACTGTAATTCACCACCAGGACATATCACACACAGCAGTGCATGTCCTACCTCTAACATACACACCACCTTGCCCACAGGGGTACCTTGAGCCTACCTTAGGGGTGACTGACATGTTTGAAAAGAGAAGGTTAGGGCCTGGCAAGTGGGCACACTTGCCAAATCGACATGGCAGTCCCAGACTGCACACAGGCTCTGCAATGGCAGGTCAGAGTTACATTTGCAGACTGCATGGTTGGGTGGCACAATCCAGTGCTGCAGCCCACTAGCAGCATTTGATTTACAGACCCTGGCACACTCAGTGCACTTTACTAGGGACTGACGAGTAAATCAAATATGCCAATCATGGAAACACCAATCCATAACACAATTTACAACAGGAGCACTTGCACTTTAACACTGATCAACAGTGAGAAAGTGTGCAGAGACACTAAGCCAGCAAAAACAGAGTCAAAACCGGAATGTCAGAAAGCAAAAACTCTGGGGAAACATGCCAAAAGATGCCAACTCTAACAAAAAGTTTCTAATTTAGTGCACCAGGCTGCACGGAGGAGAGCTACTTAAAAGTAGCTGGAGAGCTACCAGTAGCTCACAAACTGCTCATTGGAGAAGCCTGGTCTATATTATTGTGCTGAAAGTGCACCTTTTTGTCACAATTTTTCAAATTTTTCTTGGGAAGAGTGAAACTTAACACCCCTGGCGATGGTCTGGTGGGTCTAGCACACCATGAATGTATTGGGATATATCATGGAACATGGGGCACGTATTTACTCTGTCATCTCTATCGCTGTGCGTGGCAGGCCTATCAGATGTAATATTCATTAGCCATCAGTGATCATGCCTCTTGTGGAGCCTTTTGCTGAGCACCTCCATGGTTCCCCCATGTCCTGACCAGTCATCCCTGATGATTTCACTGACCCACTTTTATGGCCTCACTGCGTCAAATCACTACATTATCCCCCAGGCGTAACGGGTGACGCAGGCCTTTTCACATGGGGCTTGCCCCATGTGAAATGACACATTGCCATAGTTGTGTCTATTTTCCAGACACACTCCAGCAATGCTCTATTTTTGCGCCCGTCTGTTTTCCAGACACACTCCAGCAATGTTCTATTTTTGCGCCGACAGACATCCAGATTCCTGGTGTATCTATCAATCCTTGCGACATGGAGCACCATACAGTCAGTGCTTTAAATGGAACAAATAAGTGCAGGTACTCACCTGAGATGTGGACTACGGGGCGGGGTTACGCATATACTGATGTCCACATTATTTACACCTTGATTCCCTGACCCCCCGACCCCCACTGCTGTGCTACAGCGTCATCATTACCACCTTTCTCCTGGATCTGGCTCCAATCAAGTGCTGCCCTACTCTGCTATGCCAGCAAGAAGCCTACTCTTAGGTTTTCAGAGTCAGGAGATGGGCCTCTTAGCAGGCCCTTCTCACACACCTACAGTGCAATTGTCTCCACAGAGGCTGAGTGGACACTGTGTCAACAATCACAGTGTGACTCGGGCCACTCCCAAACCCCCTGCCTGCTCTGTTTGAATACATAGGGGCGTTGCTCAATTAGCAGATTTTAAAGGGAGATTAGCACTCGGGCGCTTCACGAAAACGGACAGACTCCTCAGCTGTGTCATGCTTCTTTCTTTACATGCCAAATTGCACTGAGTTGGCTTGCTGCCCCATAAGTACTGGTACTCTCTTTGAGACCAGAAAACGTTCTGGTACTCAAAGGCAGAAAATGTAGAAGTGCCGGTACTTAGTACCGGTGAGTACCGGCCCATTTAAAGCACGGCGTACAGTAAGTACGGCGCATCCGTGGTGTTGCAAGGAGGGTGCACTGAAAAGTGTTGCATCGCTGTTTTACCGCAGTGAAGCAACACTTTTCATAAATGAGGCCCTCAGTATTTTGGTAGAACACCCTTTCATCCGGTCCAAAGAGTGACACTTCCTAAGGACTGCAAATGGAACTTGAATGCTGGAGACATAGCGTCATCTTATGACGCAACACATAATTTGATAACATAGAGTTAGATACACTCATTTCGACCTAAAATAGTGGACTTTGTGTCCGATTGAACTCCTTGGTCTGCGAGATAGGATGAATATGACTGCTTGTAATGGTATTTTTGCAGAATATCAAGGGAGCCATTTTATGTCCTACTTAAAAGACTGAACTGCGTCTCTTTGCAGAGATCTAACCTTTCTTCAAATTAATTTGCCTTCCTTCCAATTAATGTAAGTCGAAAATATACCATCCTCAGTGGCCTAATAACAGTATGCAAGTGTTGAATATTTATACAGCCATATTTTCTGAAGCTCTCTCATTGCATTCTAGTTAACACTCAGTAATTAACTTCTGTGGAAGTACAATGCCTGTTTTATGGGATCAAATAGACTTTCAAGTGGTTTTTAGATCTTCAAGGTTTTTTAATGTGTCTTTTTTTATAGTTGTAAAACATATGCAAATACATGTTAAACGAGTCAAGTGATTTCTCTATTTAAACAAGTGCTCTGGCAACGTTGCAAGAATGAAAGTGAATGTAATCAAAGCTCTCAGGTGGTTCTTCACTTCGTCTTGTGATTGCAGATGAATAATGTTTTATGTTTTGATTTAGTAGCACCTAGCCAGCAAGTGGAAACGTATTGCAGTGGTATTACAAGAAATGAGCTTTAAGCTCGCAGGTGAATACTTTTAATGGGGTTTTAAAAGAAATGGTTTATAACTAGGCACAAGCGAAATTTTTAATGTACAGTCGAAATCCCACAAATTAGAGAATTTCACGCTATGTGACCTGAGAAAAATGTCTTTTTCTGTATTGTGGTCCCACAATTTTGCATTATTTTCATGGAAGATGAGTGCTGGTTTGAGCAGGATTTTTTTTTGCCATTGCTTCTACCTCACATTTTTAACGCATGATATGTTCTCAAGTAAAATTATCTTTACCTCGAGTAAAATTATCATAAGCAATACCGACCACGCACATTTATTTTATTTGATGCATTTTTATATAGCGCGGACTTTACCCGAAGGTGTCAGAGCGCTGTACAATGAAACCAGTTACGTTACATGAGAGAATTGTTACAAAATAGAACGTTAGAAAAAGAAACAGGAGACTAGAAGAGGTAGGATAAGACCATAGAAGGCAAGAAAACAATATCAAACACATCAAGCAAGGGTGGGCAATGTACAAGAAAATATTACAAATTTACAATGATGAACAAACTTCCCAGAGTGGTCTGAGAATGAAGATATTAGTTCTGAAAGTGTCTTTGGAAGAGAAGAGATTTGAGGCCAGCTTTGAAGATCCAGATAGAGGTGGTGGTACGAAGCAATGGAGAAAGCGAGTTCCAGATTATCACCGCATTACCTGAGAACGATTGAGCCATCGATCTTTCCCTTTTGAAGGAGGGGGGCTCAAGCAGAAACTTTTCTGCATTCCGAGGTCTCCAGCCTCCAGACATTTTCAGTTTATTCGCCAGGTAACGAGGGGAGGAAGTGGGCAAGGCTTTGTGGGTGATGCAAGCAGTATTGTAAATAGATCTTGCCTCGATGGGAAGCCATCGAAGAGAAGACAGGATAGGAGTGATGTGGTCACTTCGTTTGGACCCTGAAATAAAGCTAGCTGCTGAATGGAGGACGGATTTGAGGGGGGAGAGGTGAGATTTTGGTAGGCCAGTCAGAAGAGAATTGCAGTAATCCAGTCTAGATAGAACCAAGGTTTTTAGGTCTTTCTCCAGGAAGAACTGACGAATCCCCCACAGAGGTGTAATTTCATATAATTACATGAAAATATCATGCATATTTCACCCACCCCCTACCTATAAATGGTAGTAAGTGGATATAAGCATCACATATGGCGATGGATTTTGCGCTGCACAAGTTCAAATCACAATATCCCTAAATTACCCAATTAGAGCTTCCATTGATGTGTGTGAGACCGGCCTCGTGGCGTGGGCCCTCCCGACCAGCAAGCAACCCCGCAACCGCACCTGATCCCCGATGTCACAGACTTCCGGCCACCATGGCCCAACATCCCGATGGCCGGCCGGGCCCCAGCAACACCCAAGACCCCACCACGCATGCCCGGCCGAGGGAGAGAGAAACCCCCAAGCCAGACCAGGAGGCGCCGTCCCTGTCTCACCTCTGGTCTCCTCCCCAAGGAGGGTTTCGATCGGCCACCAGGCCCCCGGTGAGCGGGCGCCTCGCCTGCTGGGCGTCTGGAGACCCTCCCAGACCCACCTGAACAGATCAAAGGGCCGAGCGACAGGAAATCCCGACACACCGCCCCTAGGCACCAAGACCCCTCTCAGCGAGGACTCCGGACTTCAAAGAGGAGGGGGAGTATAACAAGGGGTGCTGAAGGGACGGGAGGCAGAGAAGACCTGGACCACGAGAGCCTGCTGACCTGGTTGCGGCTCGATCGCTCCCCGAACCGAAGAACGCTACCCGAACCCGGAACCGTCTGAGCCCTGCTGACGCTGTCGCGGCTCCCCGAACTCTGACCCTTCTGAGCCCTGCTGATGCTGTCGCGGCTCCCCGACTCCGAAACCACCTGTGCCTGCTGAGTGACTCGCGGCACTCTCCTCCAGAAGAATCGGCCGAGATTGCCGAGAGAAACAACATCCCTCAGCTCGAGGATTGAGAGCTGTGCGAAGGATACTCCGCAGAGACACTGAACTCAAAGACTGTCCCGCTACCCCCATACCCCCATCATGAAATCGCCGCCGCTTGTGGCGCTGCTTCAATACCTGCATTTCGGATCATAAAGGTCCCTTAAAGCTAACGATAAATTACTGTCTTACGAAGAACTACTGTGTGGTGTCCCTCTGTCCGAGAGTGCAAGTTCAGTGTGTGCGATCCTAGGAAGGGCCTCCCCGCCCTTGCTCGGCCTAACTCCAGGAGATGTGGGTCAACGGGTGGTCAGGAACGTATTCCGAAGCCCCCAGAGAACGCCTTTCCAACATTTGGTGGCAGACGACGGGATCCAAGCCGACAACTATAGAGATCGTGCAGTAAACGTCTGACGCACTACCAAGAAGAGATGGAAGGAGAAACCTCCCTAGGTGCCGCAGGTACCAACACAAGCCCGACATTCCGAGAGGACCAGTTGGAATATTATACGCATCGAGAATTAAAACAATTCTGCAAAGACCTTGGAATTGCTACCACCGGATTAAGCACGAAAGAGGATTTCCAGGGAGCATTGAAGACCTGGGTCGAGGCAGGAGCTTCCCGGGCCCAAACCGAAGGAGGGCCGCCAAATGAACCACGAAGCATCCCGGGGAGGAGCAGCGCCCCAGAGGGGGGCCTATCCCCGGAGGAGCTAGCGGACCGAGAAAGGGGCCGCAACCACGAACTAGAGCTAGCGAAACTGTAAATCGAGGGAGAGCTAAAACTCGCCGAGAAAAAGTTGGCAGTAGAACAATTACGCCTACAAGGAGAACTCGAGGAAAAGAAACGACAGAGAGAACACGAAGAAAGAAAACTCCAACTAGAACACGAACGCAGCCTGAAAGAGATCGAGCTGAAGGCTAAAAGTGAGGAGTCCAGACCCTCGGGAAATCAACCACCCTCCTCCACCGTGGAACCAAAGGTCCACATCCCCAAGGATGTGGTGAAAGAATATTACAAGAACGACGACATCCAGCAATGGTTCAAGGCCTACGAGGTGGCCATGACCTCCCACCGAGTTCCACAAAAAGACTGGGGGGCTGGTTTACGGGGCCGGTTCCTGAGCGAGGGGAGAGATACCCTGCTGGACCTGCCCTCCACGATGCTGAACTCCTACAGTCACATGAAAGAGGCCCTAGTAGCCAGACATGGGCTCACCCCCGAAATGTACCGGCAACGGTTTCGAGACTGCAAAAAGATACCCGGTACCACATGGGTGGAGTACGTGAACTTTTACAGCCGGGCCTTGGACGGGTGGATCAAGGGCAGCAAGGTCTCCACCTTTGAGGAGCTGTTCAACCTAATCACGTGGGAACACTTGTCCGCCAATTGCTTTGTGGAGTTACGCCAGCACCTCCTGGACAGCAAGCTCACTAACCCTCGAAAACTGGCCATCGAAGCTGACCGATGGGTGAACACCCGGGCCTCCCGGGGTCCCGTGGGGGACTACGGTCGCCACAGTCAGGGACCCCCCCGCCAGAAGGGCGGAGGGAACCAAGGCCGACCGAGAGAATTCCCGGGGGGCTCCCAGCACAGTCCTCCCAGAGGCCAACCTCCGCACTTTCCAGCCCCACCTCCAGCCAGCACCGGGCCACCAGGGAGGTCGGGACCCCGAGTCAAGATCACCTGTTTCCGCTGCCAGCAGACCGGACACTATGCCAGTGACCCCCAGTGTCCCATGTACCAACGACCCGCAACGACAACCCCTCCGGCTCAACAAATGGCCTCCGTAGCCCTAGGAGAAGAGATGGAAGACTCCGAAGAATGGGAACCAGCCGCCATGGCCCTGGTCCTCCTAGGGGACCGAGAGATGGTCCCCAGAACACCCCTACCCGCCAACACAAAGAAGTACCGACAGCAGGTGACGGTCAACGGTCACCGCGTCGAGGGCCTCCGCGACACCGGGGCAAGTGTCACAGCGGTCCACTGCCACCTGGTCTCCGAAGACCAGATCCTGCCCGACGCCTTTTGTCCAGTCATCTCTTCAGACAATTCCGAGAGCCTATGCCGGATGGCCCTGGTACCCTTCGAATGGGGGGAGTCACCGGTAAATTGAGGGTGGCAGTCCGAACCTCCCAACCCGTAGACTGCCTCCTGGGTAACGACCTTGAGAGTTCCCCGTGGGGACAAGTGGAACGAAGAGCCCATCTCGAGATGATGGGCCTACCCGAATGGGTATGCGCCACCACGCGCTCTATGACTATCCGATTGCCTTCCTCCGAGGGAGTTGAGGCCATACCGCTGAACACAGTCGCTGTCCCCGAGGGCCGGGACGCACTACCCGAGCCCGACAACCCTCTTCCGGAAGAAGAAACCATTCCCGATGACGGGTCAGTGCATCCCGATCCCGAACCACTGACCGAGCTCGGGGACCTGCCCGAGATGGCCCAGTGGCACTGCGATGGAGGTCCCTCCCGAGAAGAATTCTGCCAGGAACAAGCCACCTGCCCTTCCCTCATTGGACCCCGGCAACAGGCCGAAGCCCAAGCGGCAGGCGACCAGTCTGGAACCCACTGGATATACTGGGAAAACGGCCTCCTGTACAGCGAACAGAAGTCGGCCGAGCTGGGATCGGCCCGAGTACTGGTGGTACCCCTGCGCTTCCGTAGTCTCCTCCTGGGCCTGGCCCATGATGTACCACTGGCAGGACACTTAGGCCAAGACAAGACCTACCAGCGACTAGTTACCCACTTCTATTGGCCCAAGATGCGAGAGAGTGTGGAGGCCCACTGCAAGTCATGCCTCACGTGCCAGGCCAGCAGAAAGAGTGGGGGGAAGCGCCAGGCTAAGCTACAACCCTTCCCCGTTGTTAGTACCCACTTTGAGCGGGTGGGGATCGACATCGTGGGACCCCTGGATCCCAAGACCACCCAGGGCCACCGATTCATCCTCGTTCTGGTGGACCATGCCACCCGCAACCCGAGGCCATTCCCCTCCGCACCGTGACGGCACCCGTGGTAGGCCAGGCCTTGATGGGGATCTTCTCCCGCGTGGGGTTCCCCCGCAAAGTTGTGAGTGATCATGGCACTTACTTTATCTCCAAGTACATGAGGTCCCTATGGCACCAGTGCGGGGTATCATACAAGTTCACCAACCCATACCACCCCCAAGGGAATGGCCTAGTCGAGCGATTTAACAGGACCCTGAAAGGGATGATCATGGGCCTCGAAGAACCCCTACGACGGAGATGGGACGTCCTCCTCCCTTGCCTCCTGTACGCCTACCGAGAGGTTCCCCAAAAATCTCTGGGGTTCAGCCCATTCGAACTACTGTACGGACACCCCATCCGGGGACCCCTGAGCCTGGTCAAGGAGGGCTGGGGAACGACTCCCCAGGGGACCCCTCCTGATGTGTTCCGCTATATCCTGGCGCTCCGCAACCAGACCCGGAAATTCCGAGAACTCGCAGAGGCAAACCTCGAGGCTAGCCAGGAAGAGATGAAGCGCTGGTATGACCAGAATGCCACGCTGGTCGAGTTTCAGCTGGGCCAACAGGTCTGGGTCATGGCCCCAGTGAAACCCTGCGCCCTCCAAGACAAATGGACTGGTCCCTTCAAGGTGGTCGAGCGGAAGAGCCAAGTTACCTATCTAGTTGATGTGCAGTCCCCACGGAACCCCCTCCGGGTCCTCCACGTGAACCGCCTCAAACCCCACTTTGTGAGGTACGAGTTGAGTTTGCTCCTGGCCACCGACGATGGGACTGAAGAAGACACAGAGCCCCTTCCAGACCTCCTGTGTGCTAAAGAAACAGATGGCTCCGTAGAGGGGGTGAGACTGTCAACCACCCTCACCCCCCAACAGTCCGACGACTGTCGCCGGCTACTAAGACAATTCACAGACCTCTTCTCCCTAACCCCTAGGGTCACCGACTGGTGTGTCCACGACGTAGACAGCGGCGACAGCCCGCCAGTGAGACACCGAGCCTACCGGGTCCCTGATCGGGTCCGAACCTGCATCCAGACCGAAGTAACCAAGATGCTGGCCCTCGGGGTGATTGAACCCTCCGACAGCCCCTGGGCCAGCCCGGTAGTCCTGGTCCCGAAAGCGGCCGCCCCTGGTGTCGCCCCCGAGCTGAGATTCTGTGTGGACTACCGGGGACTCAATGCGGTCACCCGAGCGGACGCTCACCCTATCCCCCGCCCAGACGAGCTCATCGACCGCCTCGGGGCCGCTCGCTACCTCAGCACCTTCGACCTAACCTGCGGATACTGGCAGATCGCGCTCACTGAGGGAGTCAAGGAGCGCTCCGCCTTCTCCACCCCGGACGGGCACTACCGCTTTAGGGTGATGCCGTTTGGAATGAAAAATGCCCCGGCCACCTTCCAGCGACTGGTGAACAGGGTCCTGTCTGGACTAGAGGGGTTCAGCACAGCATACCTCGACGATATAGCAGTATTCAGCTCCCAATGGACCGAGCACCTCCAGCACCTCCGACAAGTACTGCTGGCCCTGCGCCAGGCCGGCCTAACCATCAAAGCCAGCAAATGTCAGATCGGACAAGGCTCTGTGATCTATCTGGGTGTCACGGTGCCAGCAGCTTGCGAACTAGGATAGCCACTAACCTCGGTAGATCATCAGCAGGAATGAGGATCGAAGGATAAGTCCCCAGATTCCCAAGGGCGCAGCACCACACAGGGAAATGAAAACTCCGCTATGGGAACTGCCCTCTCGGGAAGAAAAGGAAAGAAAGGGGACAAAGAATAAACACCACCGCGTCTCTCCTGTCTTCCAGGTCTCCAGATAGTCCGGCCAGGCCAACAAGGGAAACTGCACAGGGAAAGAGACAGAAGGTCTGATTTTAACAGGGAAAGCAGACCCACCCCAGTTCCCCCCCCCCCGCTTCAATAGCTGGTCCTGGAAGTTCCTGTACCTGCAAGACTCTACTGCTACATGGGGAAGTGTGAAGGAGGTAGGTAAGATGGTGAATCATGGACCAGTTATCCAAAATGCATTCTGGGAGTCATAGGAGGAGGGCCACAATATAGTACGTTTGAGAAGGAACAATAACGACTCAAAATCAGCAAATGGCAAAAGCACGCTTCAGAAGTAGCACACGTGGCAGTGGCCCGTGTATACTTCTAAAACAAAACAAAACAACAAGCGCTAAAAGCAAAATCAGCAAGGATCAGCCGGGACCGCCAATAGCAAGCCCCTTGAAGTGGCTGGACAGCTCAGATACCTGACCGTGGCTGGTGTTCGTAGTGCAGATCTGGATGACGTTTCTGTCCGGTTGCTTCACCGCAGAAACGCGAAGTTCCGATGAGGGTGGGAACGCGTCTACGAACGCTTCCCAGGACGAGGGGTTAAATGGCTTGATTGAGACTCGGTCGTCCCGCGGGGACAACACCTTCCGCCGACCGAGTCTCGCGGATGGCGGGAAATACTCCTGAAAGCCAGGCTCGAGGGGGATTAAAGATGCGTGGGCGATGGCAGCACCGCACTGGGCAAGACGCCTTCAGCGTTTTCAAAAGATTACCGGCTCTCGCTCTCGTGTCCGGAACTCCGTCGATTGACAAGCCCCCTCCTGTGGGAGCGGCGAACCTTTGTAGTTCCGGAGTGCAGGGAGCGCCTTCCTGTTTCCTGTTTGGAGTTGCGTGGAGCTTCTGGGTAGTGTAGTGCTATGTCTCGGCCGTGGGCCGATGATCGCGACACTGGGGCACCAGGTGGGAAGCGGGCAGGTCGCCCCCCTCCAGCCGAAGATCGACGCCATCCTGTCCTGGGAACCCCCAACGACCCAAACGGAAGTCCGGGCCTTCCTGGGCCTCACCGGTTACTACCGGAGGTTTATTAAGAACTATGGCAGCATCGCAGGCCCCCTCACAGAGCTAACCTCCAAAAAGCAGCCAAAGAAAATACAATGGACTCCCCCGTGCCAAAAAGCGTTCAACGCCTTGAAAGCCGCTATATGTACTGCTCCGGTACTCAAAGCCCCCGACTACTCTCAGGAGTTTGTGGTCCAGACGGACGCCTCGGAACACGGCATCGGGGCCGTCCTCTCACAGTTCAACGACAAAGGCATAGATCAGCCCATAGCCTTCATCAGCCGAAGGTTAATACCTCGAGAACAGCGGTGGAGTACCATTGAAAGAGAGGCCTTCGCAGTAGTCTGGGCCCTCAAAAAGCTACAGCCCGACCTGTTCGGAACCCACTTCCGAGTGCAAACGGATCATCGGCCCTTGCGGTGGCTGATGCAAATGAGAGGAGAAAACCCCAAGCTGCTGCGATGGTCAATCTCCCTCCAGGGGATGGACTTCACTGTGGAGCATCGCCCCGGGACTGACCACGCCAACGCGGACGGCCTGTCCCGATTCTTCCGCTTCAGTGAGGAGAACCCCCAAGTGGATGGGTAGTTCTCCCCGCCTTTTAGCTGGGAGGGGCACGTGTGAGACCGGCCTTGTGGCGTGGGCCCTCCCAACCAGCAAGCAACCCCGCAACCGCACCTGATCCCCGATGTCACAGACTTCCGGCCACCATGGCCCAACATCCCGATGGACGTCCGGGCCCCGACAACACCCAAGACCCCACCACGCATGCCCGGCCGAGGGAGAGAGAAACCCCCAAGCCAGACCAGGAGGCGCCGTCCCTGTCACACCTCTGGTCTCCTCCCCAAGGAGAGTTTCGATCGGCCACCAGGCCCCCGGTGAGCGGGCGCCTCGCCTGCTGGGCGTCTGGAGACCCTCCCAGACCCACCTGAACAGATCAAAGGGCCGAGCGACAGGAAATCCCAACACACCGCCCCTAGGCACCAAGACCCCTCTCAGCGAGGACTCCGGACTTCAAAGAGGAGGGGGAGTATAACAAGGGGTGCTGAAGGGACGGGAGGCAGAGAAGACCTGGACCACGAGAGCCTGCTGACCTGGTCGCGGCTCGATCGCTCCCAGAACCAAAAAACGCTACCCGAACCCGGAACCGTCTGAGCCCTGCTGATGCTGTTGCGGCTCCCCGAACTCTGAACCATCTGAGCCCTGCTGACGCTGTCGCGGCTCCCCGAACTCTGACCCATCTGAGCCCTGCTGACGCTGATGCGGCTCCCTGAACTCTGAACCATCTGAGCCCTGCTGACGCTGTCGCGCCTCCCCGAACTCTGAACCATCTGAGCCCTGCTGAAGCTGTCGCGGCTCCCCGACTCCGAAACCACCTGTGCCTGCTGAGTGACTCGCGGCACTCTCCTCCAGAAGAATCGGCAGAGATTGCCGAGAGAAACAACATCCCCCAGCTCGAGGATTGAGAGCTGTGCGAAGGATACTCCGCAGAGACACTGAACTCAAAGACTGTCCCGCTACCCCCATACCCCCATCACGAAATCGCGGCCGCTTGTGGCGCTGCTTCAATACCTGCATTTTGGATCATAAAGGTCCCTTAAAGCTAACGATAAAGTACTGTCTTACGAAGAACTACTGTGTGGTGTCCCTCTGTCCGAGAGTGCAAGTTCAGTGTGTGCGATCCTAGGTACGAGACCCTCCCAGGAAGGGCCTCCCCGCCCTTGCTCGGCCTAACTCCGGGAGAGGTGGGTCAACGGGTGGTCAGGAACGTATTCCGAAGCCCCCAGAGAACGCCTTTCGAACAATGTGCATGAATGGTGAATTGATGATTTTCTTTAAAGTAATGGGTGCTTCACCATCGCCATCTTGAAACGGGTGCACATGTATATGTGAACAGAAGAGATGAGACAGGTTATCCCATCACAGTCCTTCTTCTCTGTCAAGCATTGTCAAGTATGGGTCTGCAGTGACGCTCTAAAAAGTATAGCTGATCCATGTTTCATAACCGTAAGTGATGAGCAACCCTCCATTCTTGTGAACTCATTTTAAACTAATCTATAAGTGTTCTTTATTTGAGCATTTTTACATTGAGGGTGAGATTGGTATGAATTTGGGATGTTTGGCTGGGGGGAACCGTAGCCAAATCTAAGGACTGGCCTCTGAATATGGAGCTGAAGTTTGAGACCCAGTGTCTTGCCACTTAGGAGCACCAGAGCAGAGTTCTGCAATAGACAGGAGCTCTGTTGGAAGTGTCCTTAGCAGCCGTCATGAAATGGCAGCCACCTACCCTCAGTGAAAATGAACAACTAACAACTTGAACCCAGAATGACAAAGATTGTAATAAAAGACAGAAAATTACTTTTTGTTGTGTGTGAACTATCATCACTTTAAGTAAAGACCAGTATTAGGAGGGGGTGTCCTGGTGGATGGGAGATAGCTTACTTACCCACTCAAATAACATTTAGGGATTGGAGTAAAGGAGCAGGCATGGGCAGACACTGACATAGCAGATGCCTACTTAACCCGCACTCAGATGGGATAATGGCATTCAAGTTGGCCATCACAAAGTAACGGCTTCGCAGATGGTGGTGTGAATGGACAACCCATTGAACACCACAGTTGCAGCAGGACAGTGGGTCCTCTGATCATGAGAGAAGTTCAGAGCCACTGCTAGGCCTATGCTTCATACCCTACCAAAAGGAGAATCTCAGTTTGATGGGTGACATGATAGGGGACTCCATTTGCTTTATGAGGCAACCACGCCTGACCTCCCTTGGATGAGAAAAAAAAAGGATTGGGTTTTGGTCAGGCAATAGAGGATAAAAGAGCGCAAGGGAGCTTATTGAAGAACAGCAGGAAAAGCTAAGGATTGTTGGCCAAGGTTTCAGCAGCTAGAATGTGGGTTTGTTACATTTGGTCAATGGACTACATCAGCATGGTACGGCTGGGATACAACAGAATCACTCGTATCCTACTGCTTTTCAAATCACCGCTAACATCCTCTATAGTTAGTGCCACCCACCACACAATATTTCCATTTTCCACTTATCTAAATTCACATGATCTCACTTTCTCCAAACACCTGTTGAATTACGTTTTCATTACAGAAATAAAAACAATTCAAAATGCTATGAAATTTTTAACAAAAAGTATTAATCAAAATAATTTTACAAACTGCATTTCTCCTATTTAGTATGCAAAGCTTAAATCTCTTTTTTCACCATTAATTCACTTTATTTCACTCAAATGAACGTCTTGGTTAATGACACAAACCACCTTTTATATTTACACACTACATTCCTGTAACTACATCCCAAACAACGAGAAATTGATCCTTTATCCTTTATGTTCCTCTATGGAAAAGTGACATGGGATTTGCAAAGTTGACCCAGTGTTTCAATGGCCCTCTAAACTTCTGTCACCTTAGTTCTCTTCCTCAGGATGATATAATAATTGAAATTTTCAGTACATCGTCAACGTCTACATTAAACTTGACAAAATAATTTCTATAATGAAAAACATATAGATAAAACAGACAAACATATCCATCCCTGTTGGGGGAGTTGAACCACTCTTTTTATCCTGGTCTCAACCCTCCCATGCACCGTAGACACCTATAAATGTATCATAGCGGAGAGTGCCACAAAATAGCACTCGCTGCCAGTGCACATTGAGAAGTGCCCGCCTTCGACTTCATCATCTCACTTATTACCTATCACTGAATTCTGCTAACCTAACTTCAAATGAAGAAGTTTAATACTATCTTAGATTCCACCACCTCCCTTTTTCTGGATGGATACATACATCTGAGATATCACAGTTCAGTGAAAAACCATATCCTTATTTACAGCATTAACCTTACTCACAATAATTTAAGGGCAGCCACAACAATGAAAGCCATTCATAAATATGACATTCAATGTCAATTGATTTAACTTGTCTGTATTTTTTTTTTCAGGAATCTAAAAAGTATTTTTCTATAATTATGGCACACCACAAAAATATAAAACTAGGAACTCATTCATTTAATCTTTATTTCGGTTAATATAACCTTAAAAGGTTTTCAGATAAATAAAACAATGCAAAAATGTCCACAGTGCATAATTTTGAACATAAAATACAATACTACTAATTCCACTGGATTCTACATGGATTTGACCGACCAGTTTTGTGATGTTCTAGAGATATTTCAGATTTGTACAGTTTACATAATAATATTTTTAAAGAAAAAAATATTTTTTTTTTCTTCTTTTTCCCTCCTTCCTTTTCTGAAAACACAGGTTTTAGGAATAAACATATCAGTTCATTTAATGATACAACAATACAATAAAAAAAAAATACCTCTAAAATAGTGTTTAAAAAGCTTATTTCAAGAAAGAATTTTACACATGATGTATAAATCAATGTATATTTCATATTATAATCATAAAGTGCATGTGCCAGGCTTATTATAATTTTCCATTCACTTTGCAGCCTAAAGTTTCAAACCTTCCCTTTTCCTTTAAGCTTACGCCAAACAAATACCTACTAACGCTAAAAACCACTGTTTGCGTGGTATCAGATCGTAATAATCTTTCTGCTTCAAGGCCAAGTAAGCGACAAATGGGTTTTATCCATTTCTTCCTCCATCGCACATAGGCTGAACAGAAGAAAAGCAGATGTGTTTCATTCTCTATTGCACCTAAATCACATAAAAAACATCTGCCCTCCTCCGATTCGCCTTGCGCCCATATCATGGTATTTGACTTTATTTGTAAGATACCATAGCGATATTTAAGGTATAGAGATTTAGCTAGCTGTGGCTGTATTTCATCTAAAAAGGGTTCAAAGTTCCAAACTGTTTTTATTTGAAGGAACCTTGATGTCAATGATCCCACAGTTGAAGAATGGGATATAGAATCATGTATAAACGACCAATAGGTTTCCTTTAAAAGCTTTTTTGAGGTCGTTGTCAAGCCAGATGGCTCATCCCAAAAATGCCTAAGTCCCAATTTAAACAAGCATTGGCATAGCCAATAGGTCTCGCCTTTGGGACCTTATAAGTATTTAGTTATGCAGCACAATATCCTTATGCAACAACATCAACTGTTGCATGGCTAAACACTTATAAGGTCCCAAAGGCGAGACCTATTGGCTGTGCCAATGCTTGTTTCCGTCCGGCTGTCCATGCTCGGGCCAACCTTTTCCCCATCCGGCAGCTAGCCTGGAACACAGACTTCTTGGCTGGTGGAGGTGGAGTGGGGGGGGGGGTAGAAGTGGTCCGTCAGCCCCCTCCTTGCTATTGATAATTAGCCCGTCTCTTCACCTCCGGCGGCTGCACCTGTCACTCCTGGTGTCACCGATTTAATGTTAATCCTCAGATTGTTTCAGCTGTTGCCGCTTCTCTGTCAGGAAATCCGCCCAATTCCAAGCATTGCTGTCGTGCAAAGTGTACGTGCGCGCGGTGGCTGCACGAGGAGGCGCACGACCGTATCTCGTCCAGCTGGTCGGGGATTGGCAGATCTCGCACGAGGAGGGCTCATGGCCGCTGGCTATGGCGGTAGGTTACCCAGGCAGGATCTAAGTTTCAGGTGGTGGCAGACCTCGTCAGACTGGCCCTCATCCCTTCCCGTGTCGAGGCCCTGCACAGACTCACTTTGAACTCAGAAGCCATGTATTATGTACTCCCAAGGCTGCCCTGCACGAGTCTATGGTCTGCAGTCTCGCGCCCTCTGTTCCATTCTCAGAGCGCTCCCCTCACAGGGCTCCGATGGGGATGGTCTGGTGGCTCCATGGTACCGCCAAAAAGAGCACTCCTCAGTGCAGAGACCTCACAGGTGAAGTACTGACCCTGGCGTGTTATGCTGTTTTGTATGTATTTGTATAGCATGCTGTCACTCACCCGTGCGAGTCTCCTGGCGCGTCGCAGGCGTGTGAAGCTAGCCCTGCGGTTGGGTTCCTCCTATCTTAGTGACTTTTGTGACGCCTACTTCACTGTCTGTGCAAAGGACTGAGCAACATGTCTGACTCTATTTTTCACCCGAGTATATTCTTCACCGCCCAGAATCAAAATAAAAGCAATTATTGTTTCATGCCTTTTTTTTTTTAAAACTTTTACTCTATCTGTGCCCTTGTGCGTAAAGTATTTATTCACTGCTCTGCAAAGTGCATCTCTGTTTATCAACTGAGCTGGTAAATGGAAGAAAGCGTGCCCAGTAAGTTTGACTGCAATGACATGTTGAATGCGAGGTTACTCCACGGCAAACATTAAACCACTGTAGATTTTAATCACTTTATTTAAACTAAGTGGAAATAAAATGCAGCCGTGGTGCTACGGGTACGTTTTTGGAGTCCTAGACCCCCCATCTTCTGATGACGCAAATTTAATGCTCGTTCAGTGATGCTGGGGATACACGTTAGTTGTGTGCAAACATTCAGATTACTATATTGCTGAAAGTCAATCTTAGAAATATAGTGTTCACAGATGGTAATTACTTGACCACTTGAAAATTTTCGAGGCCTCAATAAGACGTCAGAAAATAGGTATAGACATTTTAAAATAAATACAAAAATCAGATAACATGTACAGCAAAGAAACAACAAGCATGAAGACGAGGCTCAGAACAAGTGGCCCTGCGGCCGCGAAAGTGAAAGTGATCGCGATTGCGATCAAACATCAAAGAAGCCGTGAAAGTAAGCTCGGTCAAGCGCGGTGCGCGTGCCCGCGCACATGCACTGTGGCTCTAGGCTGCCCTGGTAGCACTTTTTGGAGCCCTCTCAATAAGTCTCGCCAGACCAGCGCATGCGCTGGGTCAGGCGAGACCTAAAAACCAATCGTGAATGTGCTTTAACGAGATCAAACCTACACCTTTGTTAAATCCTAGGATTTCCTCAAGGCCCTCTCTATAATGGATGAGCTCATCTGTGCACCACAGGCGAACCCAAAACAACAATGGTCGTAAGTTAGCCTAATCATCCATAGGTTTTTCCTAAAGGTTTTGTGTGGGTTATCTGCCATATATTTGGTTTTACTGGGGTTTATTTCTAGCCCCTTAACTTTGCAGTATATCCCAAAAGAATGTATTAAGTTTTGGAAACCTTTCGGTGTTTGGGAAATTAAAATCATATCATCAGCAAAGTGGAGTGCCGGTATTGGCATCTCCCCCAGCCTAGGGGAGTCATGAAAACAACCCGAAAGGTAATCAGAGATGTCATTGACATACAACGAGAATAAAGTTTGCGCTAAAACTCACCCCTGTCTTACACCCCTATTAATCCTAATTGGTTCAGTTAATTCACCTTGTGGGCCCCATCTGACCCTTGCCCAGTTATCTTCATGTAGTCTTATTATCTGTAGAAGAATTTCCCCCGGGACACATTGGTTTATTAGGGACTTCCACAGAAGATTTCTGGGAATAAGGTCAAATGCTGCTTTTAGATCCCCAAAGGCGATATACAAGTGTCCCTTTCTAAATGTTATATATTTCCAGGCTAAACAAAGAAATCTGAAAACCTGGTTGATCGTGCCAGTCTTTTCTCTAAAACCTGCCTGATATTGTGATAAAATGTTATATTCCTCAATCCAATCAATCAGTCTATTTAAAATTTGCCTAGCATATATCTTTTGTAGAACATCAATAAGACTAATTGGTCGATAGTGTGAGGGATTGTGGCGATCGCCCTTCTTAAAAATAGTCATAATCTCTGCCCCTTTCCAAGTTTCGGGCAGCGATGCGCTTGAGGCAATAGAATTACACAACAAATTGATATAAGGGCCCCAAACACCTTTTTCGTGCTTCCATAAGTCTCCAGGTGTTTTGTCGGGACCGGGAGCCTTTCCTGTTTTTACGGTATCTATGGCTGTCAGTGTGTCCTTCAAACTAGACGATAATGGTACTGCATTTAATGTAGTTCCATATTCTAATGGGCAATACTCAATATCATTAGGGGAAGAGGAGTAGAGACTAGAAAAGTGTTTTACCCAGGTATTTGCATCTAGGAAGAGGTCCTTACTACATCTTCCTTTTTTATTGCCCTTTGATATCAGCCACCAGAAACCAATTTGATCTTTTGCTTTTGCTACTATAAGTAATTCTTCCCAAATGTTCTCCTCCCATTCTCTTCTTTTAGAGGCTAATAATTGCTTATATTCAGGCCTTTTTTCCCTTAAGGCCACTATATTTTTGGTTTTTGAGGCCAAAATGAGCTCATTTTTTGCAATGCAGCATGCTTTATTGTACCACGGGGCTTTTCAACTCTGCAGCCACTATCATCCCATTACTAGCTTTCTTCGGGATTTTACTCAGTATGGGTAATAAATCTTTGACTAATTTGCAGTGAATATCCATAATCGGAATGTCTGAGGCAGGTAAATCTATATACGAAGAAACCCCGTTTCATAGATATGTTTAATAGCCGCTACGTTTCCCCCTATCGAGGGCCATTTTAAAGCTCTCCAATTATCACTTAAAAGTGGATCTATATTATCACTATCAAGTTATCTTGGGCTTGGAGTAACAAGATGAAAAAGGTGGGCTGCCAATGTCAGACGTAATGGGTAGTGGTCACTCTCTGTTCTGTCGTCAACTACTAGATCAAGGGCCATCGACCAGAGCTCGATCGAGATTAATATATAATCTATATGACTCTTTAGAATATTTCTAGCAAAAGTGGGGGCTTTTGGGCTATCAGAGGGCAAGCGGCCGTTACAGGTTCTTAAGCAGTGCCCCGAAACAAATCTTAGTAACTGCGCAACTGCTATTGTGCATGGCACTACTAGATTGCTATCTAGGAGCGGGATGTTATTAACCAAATCTTCTTCCTCAAAGATGTTTTCTAGTCCCACCGTTGGTTTGTATTTACAGTTAAAATCGCCTCCCACAGTTTTCAGTGCCCTTGATTCAATCGAGCTTAAAAGATTGTCTAACTGCTCAATAACCATCGATTGCTTGATTGTTGGATATGGTCTGGAGTATATATTTAATATATAAACTTCCTTTTTGTCCGGTGTATAACATTTTACTCCCAAGATATCCTGCAAGCATGTTTCAACTAATTTGACATCAATACCTAGAGTCACCTTTACCCAGATACAGAGGCCTCCTGAGGGCCTCCCTCTGACAGAGGAGATAGCATCTTTGCTAAAAGTTTTATAGCCTACTTTATGAAGGGGTTCTACAGCCCAGGTTTCTTGGAGCATAATTATATCCTTCTGCCCGATATATTCCTGGCATACAACGGCTTCAAAATTCCTTCTAAGACCTGCGACATTCCAAGAGATCAATGTTATGTCTCCTGCACAGCCCACCTCGTTTTTTTCCATACGCCCATTTTTTGTACCAGAGATACATTTAGTGTGGTTCAATCTAGTGTCCCTTCTATTATTATTAGCTGGGTCTACTGGATCAGTGTTTAAATTAATAACAATAGGCATGGCGAGCCCTTCCTCTTGAGGTTCTAGCTCAACTGCCAATGGTCCCAGTGCTTGAGATGTAAATAATTGTCAGTCTTGGGCATCTAAGTTTGACAGCGCCTGGTATCTATTTGTCGATGACATAGGGTGCTGTCTAACATTTAGATGCCTTAGTTGTGGTCTATAGAAAAACCCTAACAGAAGTGTACAAATGTTGGTGTTTGTCAAGTGTGTTATCTCGTTTTTATTCAGAATGTGACGAACCAACTGAGGCCTACGAAAATTGACTACTATACAGTCTCCATCTATTTTCTTAGTGGAGTGACCTATCCAACCTACCCTGCGGACCATTAGTATCTCCTTAGTGTCAGCTAGTTGAAAGGTTTTATGTTTAGCTAGCCAGTCTGTGGTTTTGTTCCGTAGATCTTCCCAACTTTCTCTCTCAGTTGTTCTAAGAGCAGGGACACCAGCCAGTATTATCGTATATGGGCATGAAGCAGGGGGCAGGTTTAGGATATCCAAATTGGCAGTTCTGCTAGAGTTATGGATTATCATAGGATTCCGTATGTCGGGCCTCCTGTCTACATTCGGGCATGCTATACAATTTCTCTGTATGTCTCCAAGTTGGGGACCAATTGGTGCCTCCTGGGGCCTGTCTCCCGTGCTCATCTGCATAGATTGAATAAAATTACCGCCATATACTTCCCTAGTCTGTTGTATAGTTCTGTCCTCTCTCTCATAGTTTCCCCTATTTTGCTTTTCAGCCATTCTGCCCTCCTTATTATTGCCTAAACTTTCTATTGCTGTTTCTAGGATATTCAATTTATCCCAAAGCTGTGTGAAACCCTTGTTAAAAAAACCTTGTACATCATTAGCCATTACATCTACAGTTCCAACACTGGCTATAGCGTCAGTTTCTGTCGCAGCTTCCTTGGTGTTACCCCAAACAGGATCGAGGAGCACATGAGCCATGTCTGTCTGTGTGCCAACGGAAATAGTTTTAGTTTGACATATATTTGTGTCATGTTCTATATCTGACCTATCCATTATTTCAGAGGCCGTCACAGATTTGGATTTTCTTGCAGGTGCCCCCCGTTTTCGTTTTGCAGGCAAAGCCTCACATTTCCGTGCTGCCACATTTTTAAGTACCTTAGACCTGGTAGCTCTACCCACCACTACTTCAGGCGTGGGTTCTAGTCTTGGAACAGTAAAAAACGAACGGGACTGGGATGAAGAATTAATAGGGGTTTAGTATAAACACCATCATTTGCACTTACACCCATGCCCACTGCCTGAATGCCTCTTTGCGTTAATGGGTCCAGGGAGAGTCGTCGCTCCGTTAATTCAATCTCTTGGATCAGGAATGACTCTACCCTTCACAAGAAAGCATCCAATGTCCCCTCTGCTCCCTTACGTATCTCCATTCCCTATTAAAACTCAATTATTAATACATACAAGCAAGATTTAACAGGGGACAGAGCAACAATATGTAGGGGATCCTCGATAAGCAGTACCTTCCTGTGTCTGTAGATGTCCGATCTGTAGCTCCCAGTGGCAGGATGTTAGGGAATTTGCCCAGCCTCTTCCAGGTGCAGACGGTTCCGCCCTTGGCCCGGGCATGCCCGCGCGCGTCCCGCGCTGCGGGAGCCCTGGCCCCCTTTTCAGCACCTCCTGGCGCTCTGTGATGCGGTGCGTGGAGTGCGTACCGCAGGGGATGGTGGGAGGGGAAGTTCCCTTGAGGCTGCAGGCAATGGCAGCAAACAGGCGTCTACACGGCCCCAACAGCAGCGTCCCAGCGGCGAAGGCGGCAAACACTTGGCCAGTAGTGAGTACGGGCTCCCGCACTGCGGGAGCCCTGGCACCCTTTTTAGCGCCTCCTGGCGCTCAGTGATGCGGTGCACAGCGTGCGCGCCGCAAGGGATGGTGGGAGGTGAAGTTCCCTCGAGGCGGCAGGCAATGGCAGCAAACGGGCGTCTACATGGCCCCAACAGCAGCATCCCAGCGGCGAAGGCGGCAATCACTTGGCCAGTAGTGAGTACGGGCTCCCTCGCTGCGGGAGCCCTGGCCTCCTTTTCAGCACCTCCTGGCGCTCGGTGATGCGATGCGTGGTGTGCGCGCCGCAAGTGATGGTGGGAGGTGAAGTTCCCTCGAGGCGGCAGGCAATGGCAGCAAACGGGCGTCTACATGGCCCCCACAGCAGAGTCCCAGAGGCGAAGGCGGCAAACACTTGGCCAGTAGAGAGTACGGGCTCCCACATTCCATTGCTCAAAGTGAATCTATATGGTCGTCTACCTGCCATCTTTTGTAAAATCAAAGTCCATGTACATATTTTAATCAAGGCAGAGTTTAGTATTTGAGATCCAGACCTAGAGATCCACTCCAAATATCTCCAGGCCAGTTCTAAGGAGAAAGAATTTAATTAAAGTCTATTGCATCACTTTAAACCTAATTATGGTTTATAAATGTGCCCACTAAAGGTTATTCATTCAAGTGGGTTGTGAACAGAAATGCTGTTCTGGAACTGACTACCGAATTTCACGCAAAATTCATTTAAACTCCAATGAAACATGTTAAATTTAGGCCCAGGTGGAAACTTCACAGGGACATGGCATCTTTGCCACCCCAAGCAGGCACACCCCAGGCATCTTCCATGTCCATGTACCTCCTGAACCCATGGTCCAAATATGCCTACAGGGCTTCCTCGCTACCCACTCCTCCCTTGCCTTCTGTGACTTGTGCCCTGTTTGGCCTGTGCACACCTGTTTCTCTCTGCCCATATACTTACGGCCTCCCTATCCATGCCCCTTCTACTTCTTTTCTCCATTACTCTTGTGTTTTTCCTCTTTTGCCAACTGTGCATTCTTACCCATGTCACCCTTACCTCCTTGCCCATACCCCCTTTTGCCTCCTTGCTCTTTCCTCTTTGTGTCTCCTTCTCAATGCCTCAATGGTCCTCCCTACTTGTTCTTCAACACAGCCTTCTGGTCTAGTTAGTGCTATGTCTCTCCTCCTTGTGCCATTACTACACCCATTTAGTGCCTTTACAATCAATCCTTGCTTTTACCTCTCTGCTTTTTCCACTCCTTACTCGTATTTGGTACCTCCCCTCTTGCACCCTTCGTGTGTTGTCTTTCTATGCCCAGTCTGTACCTCCCTGTTTTTGCACGTGCCTCCAGTCTCTGTTCCTTCTGTTAGGGTGACTTTGTTCCTCAAGGCGATTACGGGCACTGTTCCCATCAGGGCCGGACTGGAACACAAACCACCCCTGGCAGTTCTGCTGGACCGACCAGGCCCGGGGAGGTGCTGGGGTTGTACTATTGAGAAGCTGCAGTGCTGCCGATTTTTGTTACAAGGGGCCGATATTGCAGACCTGCTGCAAAACTGGCCCCATTAACAAAACCGGCCCCTACCGCTTGAAAATCAGTCCTTACCCTTCCGTACACCGGGAAAATGCCCGGTGCATGATACGGCTCTGGTTCCACTCCTGGACTCCTGTGATACACTATTGCATTCTGAGTGTTGCTGTCTTTTTCTTGTTTTGCTTCACTGTACTAATTGGACTTGTACACCTGAAATCAATGATTTGTGAGTTAAAAGGTGAGTACTAGAGACTCGGTAATGGCTTGGAGTAAGATGGTCACATTGTCTATAATGTTCAACCAGAAACTCTAGAGGGAACTATCTTAATTTCAAACATGTTTTACATTTGGTAGCACTTAAAGGAATAAAATGTTATTTTACTGCTTTAGAAGTGCCAGCGGCAGGGTCTCAGAAATATTTTAGGCCCCAGCACTTCTTCGTTCATGAACCTTTCTGTCACTTGCCTCCTTTTTCTATTGCACTTTGCATGTGCCCCTTGCTCCCTAAATTTATTTTGTCTTCAGTTATACGAGGCATTCTGTTGATGACCCCTTCCTACATCCCTCCAGCCTCATTGCCAATACACCCTGAGCATCTTTTCCTGTGTCCCTACATTTCCTTGCCATGCGCCCTCTGCATCTACTCGCCTGTTGCCCCCTGCATATATGACCACTTCAGCCATCTATGAACTGGCAACACCTGTGCCAGCTGAAGCAATTTTCTCATAGCTGTGCTCTAAATGGTGCAAGTTCTATGCATCTGAAGCTTGAACAAAACCTTTCAAATATACAAAGACCAAATCATTGGTGTTGTCAACACGTGCTTTTTAGATCTTACCTTTTGTTTTCTGACAGTGGGCTCCGAGGTCCCCCATTGCTTACCATTGGTTGGCTTCATTGTCCCTTTCATTTCTTTGCTTCTTAGAGGTCAACTGCTGTTGGCTTCCTTCCTCTTCATCTGTTTGTGCCTCCCCTGGAGCATGGACGCATTCTTTGTGTCCCTCCCCTGCTCAGTCTCTGTGTTTCTCCCAATCTCTGACACTTCACTGCCTGTCTGCACCTCTTTTGTCATCAGCTTGCCCCCAGCCATGCCCTCCCAGCCTCTGTTGCACATTTCCTTGCTCCCAGCCACTTCCTCAAACCCTCTGTTGTCCTGTCACCCCCAACTCAGCCTCCATTCCTCTGTGTCGCCTCCTGCGCCCTTTCTCCCTTTGTGTCACCTCCTGCCACCCCCTCCTTTGGTGTTGCATCTTGCCACCTTCCCTCTCTCCTTGTTTTCTCCTGTCCCCTGTGCTGCCTTCCGCCTCCCACCTTGCAATAAACAAAAAAAGCACTATGACGTGGTCGTGTAATAGTGTTTTTCCCCCACATCTTCCCTTGTTGCTGTTGCCCTCACCCCACACACACTCCCTTCCTCTCATCCTGCTGCCACCCACCTGTCCCACCAACAATAAAAACAAGCATTTGCAATGCAATAGGTCTCGCATTTGCGAGAGTTTGAGCTATTGGCATTGTAAATGACAATGACTTATTTATGAATTTGAAAACCTGCAAGCTGTGCCTAAACAAGTGCTTTGTACTTATAGTCCTTGCTTATGAGAAGCAAGGCTGGCAGTCTCCTTTACTGCAAGCCTTGCTTCTCGTAAGTAAGGACTATACATACAAAGTGCGTCTTTATGCGCCGCTTGCAGGTTTTCAAAACAAATGAATAAAAGGCATTGTCATTTACAATGCCAAGAGCTCCAACTCTCGCAAATGCGAGAACTATTGCATTGCAAATGCTTGTTATATATGTGACGCCTTATATTGTGTCCTATGTGATTGTTTCAGCCCGGATGTAGTTCCTTATGTAAAAGGAACGAAACGCGTTGGATGATTTTTTTTCAATTATAAATAAAGAAAGATAATGGACTGAACTTGCTATCTCTACTTCAGTTCTGGTGCACCTTCCATTCACAAGCAATTTGTAAGTAGACATAAGCTGGCATGTAATCTCTGTCTTTGAACGCACATTAAATGTGACAAGATAGAAACAAGATTTAAAGGCATCTTTACTGCTCATTCACTTTCTGAATTAATAGAACACCTTTTTTGTCAGCAAGTTTCTCACAGGCAGAGCCAGTAGGTGCTAAAAATTGCTCGCCCTGATAAAATCTAACTCACCATGTTGAGTGTTTCGAGTAGATCTCGCAAGGCCTGATATGGAACACAGAGTCGCCCAGCAGTGTCCAACTTTCACTTTTTAAGCCCTCCATGGGCCCTCCGAAGCGCCTTCACCTTAAGAGCAGGTAATACAGAATATGAGCACTAGAATCAGTGAATGAAACCAATCCTGGTGAAGCTGCCCTAGGAATATGCTTTGTGTTACCGGTTTAATTAAGCATGTGTCAAAGTGCTTACATATTGCTAGGTAAGTGGACAGATTAGAAGGGACAGTATGATTTGCCCAAGATCAAACAGTTTGTAGGAACAGCACAGCTTGCTCCAAAGGTGGTTGCTTTACCACCGTATTACATTTTGGTAGGAAAATGCGATCAGGCGCTGTTCCCCTTCCCCATGTAACAGCCAGTCCAGTTTTTCCCCCACACACTTACAAGTAACTTTCTGTACGAAGTTTGCTTTTAAATACTCAGCCACGCAAAAAAAAAAAAAGGATTCAGAAGAAGTTCAAAATGTGACTATTCAATACAAAAAAATATGGTCAAATGGAGTGGCCAGGATTAAAAAATGTGTCTCAATTCGTTTTCAGCTAACCAACTAAACCACAACTGGCAGGATTCCAATGGCAAGAATAAGGGACTATCAAACCTAGTATTGCGAGCCCTGCTCAGACTAATAATATAGTGTTTATTTCCTGCTCATTCAGGTAAAGCGACAAAGTAGAGATTAGATGTTAATTTACTTAGTTCCTAACATGAGCTTTCTGTATGGAGGCCATTTTTGAGGCCCCTAAATATTTTCGTCGCACTGGAAATAGGCAAGTTAAGATTGAGACCATTTATTTAGGTGATGGTGCAGTAGGTGGTTACTGGGCAGAACCACTCGTCTTAACACTATTTCATTCCTTTTGGATTACGAAGTTATCAATTTCGTAAACTCGGCTCTCCAAAGGTACCTATAGCGAGAAGTCAAGGCTTACTCCAGGTGGTAGTAGAAAATTGGAACGCAAATACAGTGTCACACAGTAATCATGGTTGATAAACTCAAAATACCACAGTGTCACAGCTTTTAAAATTGCCTGACTTGGAAGAAAGGGACTATGCAATGAAACCCCCCTAAAAATTTACTGTGACTAAACCCCGCCCCCTCTTCCCGAATAAACGTCTCCTGGTGCCTCCACACAAGCTTAGCATCCCTATAAGCAAAGCGTTTCCTGCAAAACACTAATTGACAATTAGCCTTCCTAATCCCAAGAAGAGGTCCCACTCAACATGGAGCAAGCAGAATGCACCTCAGGCAGCAAAGTACAGGCAATGCCCACTTAAAAGCACACTAAACACCCTCTTAGATAGAAACAAGCAAATCCCTCTCACAATACGACGAACAGGCAGAGCACCCTGACAGTATTACCTACAGCGAATAAGCAAAACGGAGCCCCGCGTGTTGCTGTGCCACAGAGTGACCGGGTGAAGAGGCGACTCCCCCCTGCAATCGAGGAGACCAGCTGGGGAGCAGTGCAGAGTCTCCACAAGAGCCGGTGAGTGGGGTTGAGTGGGAGCCTGCAGGTGGTTAAAGAGGCATGCTGTACGTGGCCACCGGCTGATAAAGCATGCAGCTGACGTAAGCGTGCCGTGCCTGGACAGGTGATGTGCACGCGTATGGTGCGAGCAGGAGTTGTGATAACGCCGCGAGTCGTACGCGTGCACATCTCCTGTCTGTTGAGCTTCGGCACAGACAGTTGATGTACACGCGTACGGCTTGCGGCGTTATTAAAACTCCTGCTTGCACCATACACGTGCACATCTCCTGTCCAGGCCTTGCCGTACGCGTGCACATGTCCTGTCCCCCTTCCGACCCAAGTCGACAACAATAGATCTCGCATAGCGAGCAGCGCTTTGCGCTGCATCGCTAGGCAAGACCTAAAAATGATAGGATGCATCCATTTTTCTTCTTTTCTTTTTTACTTTCAATGGTGCTGCTGTACAACATGGGTAAAAAAACATTGACAAAACCAATAACGGTTTCGTAGGTGCGACCTGTTGTTTTTGCTAATGCTTGTTCTTTTTTCCTTCCATTTGCAGTACAGGATTTATAACTTAATGACAAAAGTAGCATCCCCTGAATGTCTCGTGTGACTAGGAAAGCAAAGAATGGGCTGCACATTCTTTCTATTAACAGTTTTGCCTTCTGAGTCACACACAAGCCCCATGGCACCTCTGTGCATGTTAATTTCTGCTATCATTTCAGTTTGTTTTGCACGTTCAATACAATTAATAAAGAGACACCTATATCTAAGTACGTAGCTACAAAAACAAGCATTTGCAATGCAATAGGTCTCGCACTTGCGAGAGTTTAAGCTATTGGCATTGTAAATGACTATGCCTTTTATTGATCTGTTTTGATAATTAACACATAAACAAAATGCATTGTCATTTACAATGCCAAAAGCTAAAACTCTTGGAAATGAGAGACCTATTTAATTTAGAAGAAACGGCCAACATTGTCCCGGGCTGATTGGAAAGTAAAACCGTGCATGGCATGCTGAATATTGCAGGAAGGCATGTGGTGCCTGCAGTAGCATATATTTATACAATGGTGTACACAGTAAAGTAAGAGTATTCAACCTACTTGTAGGTTGAAAACTTACGTATTGCTCTCCACAACCAAATGATGAACAAGCTCATCAAGCCACATCAGTGACACAATCATGCACTTATGCACGTCCAGATCATGTGATTCAGAGTCATCAAGAGACACAGTACTGCTTTCTCCCATATATCCATTTAAAGCACCCCAATAAGTCTGGGCTTGCCTCATCCACAATAATGGCCCAACTGGCAAGATCACATGCCATGCGGTGACGGAGAAAGGTTCCAGAGGCTGCCAAACAAGCACCAATTACTAACACATTGAGCAATAGGACATCCACAACGCCAGAGGCCTTGTTGCCAGCACTCAATCAATCAATCATTGCATTTGTAAAGCGCACTACATAACCGTGAGGGTCTCAAGGCGCTAGGGGGGGGAAACTGCTACTGTTCGAAGAGCCAAGTTTTGAGGAGTCTTCTGAAGGTCAGAAGACACATTCCCAGATGCACTAATGTCATTATTTGTCAGATGCTAGGTGCTTACCAAACCACTGCCTACATTCATGGGCAAATGAGCCCACACAGAATCAAGAAGGAAATGCTTTATCACAGCAATCCCCAATGATAACGAGGCATCTTAATCTACATGCAAGGATGATGTTCTTAGCCTCAGCAAATTTCTGACATCTGTCAATAAAAGCAGAAGAGCCTTGCGTGTTTCTTCTCCTCTTGAAACGTGTTTCTTACACAGAGTATGATTGAGTGTGGCACACTCTACTCTACAGTGGATGGCTTGTTGAGTCCATATGAGCCAAGTCACAGCGATCATCAGAAGGGTTCCTCCCCTCTTCTCCCGTAACACACCTAAACATGACAAACAGCACCAGCTGTATCACTCATTCAAGCAGTTATGGAATCTGAAGGAGAAAAACTATTATAAAACCTAAAGAAAGGCAATATGAAAAATAAAAAATTGAAGCTTTCTCAAACCCCTCATGCAATCACTATTTTTTGAGGGGAGGAGATAATGCGCATAAATGAGGCGAGGGGCTTAACATGGGGGCTCAAGGAGAGAGAGAAAATGGAGGGAATTTCCAAATCCTGCCCACTTCTGAACTTAATAGAAAACACATTTTGCTGCAGACAACCAGTCATTCTGAAAGACAGTAAATGTTATTTTTTCGATAAGCCCTAAAACTGTGGTAAGAGCCTCCTGATCTTTAGCAGACCAGAGTGGTGACAAATTAGTGGAGGGACGAAAATAAACTTACCCGAGGTCGTAGTGTTGGCAAGCAAGGATGGTGCATTTGAGACCCATTTTTCCTGGTCACTAAACCAATGAATTCCACTTGTTAACTTTGTGGGCCTATAAACATAAATTAGAGCAGTAACAGGATAACATGAATACCTAGATGCGAGCATAGTCATATGGGCTGTGTTATTAATACCAGTCAATTTCTTGAAAGTTATTGGATTTCTGCCTTTTTTCTTTCACTTTACAAAATATCTTAGTGCTGAAAGATAAAAGGCACCTGATTCCAGTTCTATCCAAGTTTAATGTGGTTTAGTTAGTCAAATGGCCTCTTGATATCAAAGCATGAGAAAACAACAAAAAATCGTGTTCTGTGTGGGCACCAGTCCATAGGGGAGCAGGACATGAGGGCTCCAAATATGTGACACTGGAAACAGGCAACACATCCCATGGGCTGGTTGTAAGTAAGCAGATCCTACAATCGGCCTACATCACCTCTCAACTATCTGCACTACCATTAACCCGAACCAACACTGTACACACGCTGATACAGGGCGAGCTCACTGAGCGGAGACTCGCAACAAAACATTTACTTTCTGCCAAAAACGCTACAGAAAAATCAACATAAACCACATATCAAATCGCAGTCACAAGTGCAGCTGCAATACTAGATACAACGGCGGGTTTAATATTAGCTTTACGACACTTCCGGTAAAAGTAAATTTAGTCTTCTGAGAGACCGGAAGCCCACTTGGGACGGTCATATTTGATTGAGGCCATCGAGTGCACTACCAGCGACCAGTGTGGGGTGCTCACTGACAGAGCACACTCCTTGTTTGCATCAAAAACGGTCAGTGTCCACACTGTTCCTGTGTCTCTGGTGTGTGATGTTTCCTTCGTGAGGTCACAGGGCTGTAAGTGCAATAAACTAATTATGCACACAAAGCAGAACTAGCACCGGTATAGTGTGGAAGAAGGAGGGGCCGGACCGAGGAGAGGAAGTGAGCGAGCAAAGGGCAACAAAAATGTGTGGTTTAAGGCTATGCGTATAATGCATTGTTTTTTGGGTAGCGGCTTTAAACCCATACACCGTTTGTCAATAGCCACGGCGAAATCTGACCAGCACGGACACAGAATGTAGGGTGGAAGGACTGGATTGGGAGGAAGGAAGAAGCAAACAAAGGGCAAATAAAAGTCTGTGTACTAAGGTGTTACAGTAACGAGCAGCATCAAATAATAGAGGGAGGAGGGGACTAATAGCGGGAGGCAGTGGCAGTAGCAGGCAATGCAAAACAAAGTGAAAGTGGAGAGCAAAGAAAGTGAAAGCGCGCCATGCGCACGTTCTGCTAAGACGCTGTAATTAAAAGAGACGGCCAGTGAACTCTGAAGCGCGCAACGCCCGCGTGTGCATATCTCCTGTCCGGGCGCATGCACATGTCCTGTCCAGGCAGGCACGCTGACCAGTAGACAGGGAGGGAACAAAACATGCTTCCCTCCCAATCAAAAGCATGCATTTGGGAGCCGCGCCAATAAGAAGCATGGGTGGAGCTTCCACCCCCTCTTTGCTAGCTAAATCGACAACAATAGATCTCGCCAAGAGCGGGCAGCGCATGCGCTGCATTGCTAGGCGAGACCTAAAAACGAGGTTAGACGCAGTATTCACATTTTAAATATTAATAGTGTTCTTTCAGTACAGCCATCTTGTTTCCTGTACTCATCAAAACATATCTTGAAATTATTTGCAAAATACAACTTGCTGCAAGTCAGTGATGAGATTTTAAAGGTGATTTCCATCAAATGTTGTATTCGCTACTGTCACTTGAGCGCACAACCTTCTTTATCCCCATTGATGTTTTACATTTTTGAGAGTGTGGGGGGGTGCATGTGGACTATGCCTCTCGCCGTGGGGAAAATAGGTCTTGAAAGTTCCTTATTCGTTAATGGACACTCAGGGGCTTATTTACAAGCCGATCGCGCCTACGGTGCATCACTTTTAATGACACACCAGCAGCACAAAGCGCTTTCCCATATTTACAAGGTCATGTAAAGTCACCCTGTGTGACTTTTCATAGCCTTGTAGATGTTTCCCTTTTGCGCATAACTGTGCATGAAAGGGGCATTACATGGGTGGGGCTGTGGGTGTTCCCATGCAACATCCATGGAACATGACATATTCCCAGAACTACAACATTTTGTAAACCTGGGAATGCATCAGAATCCTATGCCTCCCTAGAGGAGGTGTAAGGAGGCGCAATGAGGAGAAATACTTTTATTTCTCAACGTTTTTTCCTCTTCTATGCGTGCTGCAACATAGAACGAGGAAAATACCATTAATTATTATTTTTGTGCAGGAAGGTTTCCTTTCCTGCACCAAAACAATCATCCCCCCAGCTCTGGCACCCTTGCAAAATGATGCAAAGGTGTTTGCGCTGGCGCACGGATGCTGTTTGTGTGCCAGCACAGGGCAGAAGGACAGAAATGCGCCGTATTTTTTATTTTAACACACAGCAGCACAGCCGGAAGGCCTGCTGTGCTGCCATGTCTCAAAATATTGTAAACGAGGTCCTCAGAGTCTAACTCATAATGGGCCAGAATTAACCGTTTTTGTAATGCTATGTAATGTTATGTGGATTTGTAGAGCTTTGCTTATTACCCATGATGGTATCCAGGCACGGGATGTCCCTGAGGTATCTGGTGCCACCAGTATCGGTGACTCGAGGGTGGAGAAATCCAGGCCCTTTTCCTGGGCCACTCATAATGAAGCCCTTCATGTTTTCCCTGAGTGCTGTATCATTATTAGACACTTGCACACTTCACTAATGTGCTCCCTGCTGCTGACACTCCTCCAGGTCATCTATTTTCCTACAAGATGTCAGCTCACAGATGATCTCTGCCAGAAAACTGAATTAATTGAGATCTTGTGCTGTAATTGAATTAGCAGATATTCTTTTACGCACGATTAAACTCCCTGTTGTTCCTGCTGTTCATGGTCTTCTGCTTTCAGAGATGTTTTATTTGTTTGTGCATCATGCAAAAATAACAGCCATGATGATAAAGCCTGTCTTGTGTGATGCATGAGGAAGATGAAATAATAACAATTACTTTTTATGTTTGTATATATTGGGCTCTGCTGAAGTTTTGCCACTTCCTCATGCTGTAAATAAGAGGTCATAATTTTTGATGTCATTAATAGCTCTCGTTTAATCTTTGTTTCATCTTTCATACTATACAAAATAGTGGGTACAACCTATTGCTTCAGGGTGGACACAATAGTTTTTACCCTTGCAACCTGAAACCAGCCCATTTCTGGGGGTTCCTCCCTTTGTCACTCCTCAGTGGATTCCTTAAAGAATTTACCCTGCCTATAGCCAATGTATGCTTCATGGGGTCCCTCTCCGTAATTTGTACCCAACCAAAAGTAAAACCTTTTCCCCCCTCTAGTATGGTTGGCAAGACAACATGGACATCGGTGTTTCGCACTAGCCCATTTGTCCTCAGGCACAAACACAATCAGCATAAGATATAATGATGGTAAGGTCGGGCGTAGCTTCAGGAGCGGTGTTTCGGGTATGACCCCCACGCCTCAAATAAATGCATTCTTGGCTTTAGAGTTGGGCTTGGGGCCTGAGTCGGGTCTCCGATTCCTTTGTTGGTTTTTCTCGTCATCCTCATTTGACTAAAAGGTTTTATCTTGTTATTTTTTATCAGGATCTTAGACAGAGGTCCACCTAATGCAAATCAGTTAATCCCAAAACTTATTGCTTCACCCTTCGGCACACTGTGTTTTAGCTGTGAAATTTACAATTCACACCCCTCGAAACTCACTGACTAAGCTACGCCCCTGGGTAAGTTAAGTGCAGTAACTAGAGACACATAATCCTATCCCTCTCACACCTCAGTACCTTAAGATGTGCTTATGCACAGCTATAGGTTTGCTGCACCATGTTTGGAGCACACTTCTGATCTTCATGCACAACATCCGAATGGTTCTCACAATGACCCTTTCTATAAAGCACACAAACCACCAGCCATGACAGCCATGCACAACGCCCTAAACAGCAACTTAATTATTCCCTCATAAAGGGTTTTGTGGTGTTGAGATGGGCTGCGCCGCCCACCACAATGTTGAAGATGCGGGATGCAACTGCCAGGGTGGCATTTGCATCCTAATTCGCCTCGCGGGACCGCCGCACCTCTGGTGGTCGGTCCCGTTTTCCGTTACGGTATCCCACCACCATCGTAATGGGGCCCTAAGAGTCCATGCACGAGCTGAACCATGAAAATGTTTGGCATGGATATTGTGCAACAAACATAATGTGAAAATATGAAAAAATGTCTTCAAAATTCAAAAAGTGTATTTCTTTAACATGCCGATGTGTTTCACCATAGTACATCAGATTATATCACTGCATAGACAAATATTTATACAATGTGATAGTTTTTGGAAACATTCATGGCTCGCACTCCAATAACAATGTATTAGTGACCTAAGAGGCAAGTCAGTGGTCAGGGAAACCCTAGAAGTGGCCTTGATTCTTATTATAGCTAGAACAACATTGAAGTCTACTTATTCAAACATAAGAGGTGCTTAGAATGCACTTCCTGAACTTAAGTTTGTAAATGTGTGCTTCAATGTGATAATAAAGAAAATAGAGGCTCTGTGAAAAAATATGTGCCTAGGATCACATAATTTGGACAAGTAGGAAAGAGGGTATTGATTTAAGGGGGCAGATTTATGAGCCCATGTGTCACTTTTGCGCCGCCGGTGCGTCACTTTTTGTGACGCACCAGCGGTGTAAAAAATTAGCCTTATTGCGCCACATTTACAAAGTGACGCATCTAGGTAGATGCGCCACTTTGTAAACCCCTGCGCCGCATAATACCTGCGCCAGGTGTAATGTATGCAGGGGGGCGTTCCGACACAAGAAAGGGTCGTAGAAGTGACGCAGTGGAATCTATAAGATTTCACTGCGCCACTTCTAGGACGCAAATGCGTCAATATCTTATGCCTGCCTCATAGCAGGCGTAAGACTAACACAAGTACATTTAAGATGGGGCTTGCCCATGTGTAATGACCCATTGCTGGAGTTGCGTCACTTTTGTAACAAACTCCAGCAATGCGTCATTTTTGCGCCTACAGATACGTCAGAAATACTGACGTATCTGTAACTCCTTGAGACATGATGCGTCATACTGTAAATATGACGCATCATTGGTGTCGCATTGCTGTTTTCTCGCAGCGATGCGTCACTTTTCATAAATGAGGCCCAAGGTTATTTAGTTTCACATTTTGAAATTCAGCCACCAGATGTGTCTCTCTCTCTTTTTTGTTATCTAGATATGATGCACCACACTGGGAGCCATTTATCTGGAGACAATTCCAACGTTTTATACGGCATGCTCTGTCCAGTTATTTTCATGGCCTCGTTTCTTAAGTTTGCAACTTCTGAGACATAGTGCTTCTAAGTTTTGGTTAATCAAGGTATTAACAGGAACTGGTACCCAGAAGGCCCCGATTCCTATAGTACTAACCATTTGCTTGTCTGCCATTATTGTTGAAGATAGATTTGATAAAGCAGTAAACATAAGGCAGCTATGTCTGTAGGATTAATTGAATATTCTCTTTGTTCAACTTCATCATTATCATTTTTTTCTTTTGTATACCTATATTCACACCGATCAATAATTTCGAATTTCATGTGTGACCAATCACTAGGATGTTTAGATTTATTTTCTGCTAACAAGTCCTTCAGAATTCCTAAGGGCGTAATGGTTAGGATTGACTGATTCCTTTTTAGTTTTATTCAAATTATTGTCCAGAGGTCATTTTCATGTCCTAGCTTTTGGCATGCCTTTTGAAGAATCATCAAACTTAACTTGGAATTTGAGATCCCTATTAGGATTATACTGATGACCATCTATGAAATATCTAATTAATCCAGTCGATCATTTTCAGAAATTAAATATTTTATGTTTTATTTCCATGATCGGATGAGATATATAGACAGCATTTCATAGCCTATTGATTTAACTGTGAAATAAATATTTTTTAAAATAGCAAATAATTTTGAAAACGTGAAAAAATAGGTTTATTTCAACGAGCTGTTCACCTTAATTAGGTGTTAATATATTACCTTACTCTTGGGTTATATATTTGATAATACATTTTTATTTTTTAATACAGACTTTTGTTAATAGTTGACTGAATCTTTGCATTCCATTGAATTACGAAGATCATGTAGTCCTGAAGAAGATGGTTGATAAAAAATTGGGACTTCCACCGAAACATGTGTTAATGGCTTTTATATTGTCTTCTGTTCGGTCTATCTGGAAAGATTACATTCAAAACAGATTTCTTCCTGTTGCTTTTAACTTTTTTGCTCAACGTGGCCTTGTTTTTAGTTCTGAATCATGTAATGTTATAATCTCTAGTGAGAATTATGTGAGTTTAAAATAGCTGTGAATGCATTGTTTCATTAAATTTATGCAGTATTGTATTAAGTGTAATATTTTTTTTCTAATACATTATGATGAAGCTTGAGTAAGTTTCATATTTCCTATGTCTGTTCAAGACTGGAGAAATTAAATTGTTCAGTCATTGACTCAAACTGACTAGATACAATTAGAGTACAGAGCAGTTTGTATTTTGTGTTAGTCAATATAGTGCATTCTACTGAAAAATGTGAAAGGATGATTCTGTCCCAAAGCATTTCACACATGTATGTTGCACATATTTGTTCAGCAGATATATTAACTCACTGAGCTATTGTTGAATCCCAGAGCAGATGTAGTTAAAACACTACCACAAAATAGTGAAGTTAGCTTACAGTGCTCCATCAACAGCACAGTCCTAACTTTGTTATTTTCATCAATATTATTTAAAGGGGTAGATCCCTGTATGCCTAGCAATTGTGGCCCGCTCTGCTTTTTACTGCTGTGCAGACTGCAGAGGTAGCTGCATAACTATCTGGGCACATAGCAAGGCTCCTGCACCAGGGTACATGTGAGGCATCCTGTGATTCCAGCATGCCTCATCCGACTCCCAGTCTGGAAACATCAGTGGTCCTACGTGTTTCTAGTGCCCAGTAGGTCTTTAGAGTCTGATTCCTACCAGACAAGTTTAACACAGAGTGCAGCCTGGGTGAATGGAGGAAATAGCTCCTATAAAGTATCAAAGTATCTTCTCAATCCATATACCTATTAAAAGGATTCTATATCAAGTTTGGAGTTAAAGCTCCATTTCGTTTGGTGCATATGTCAAGTCACTACGGTGCTAATCATCATCTTTCCGTATGCTGGAACAATCTACCTTTGGCAAAATTGTGGCATCTTCAGTTAGGGATCCCTAGCTCAAGTATTCTGTTTCTGGCAGAGAGCAATGGCTGCCTGCATGATCATTCAATGTATGCTGTTCCCCTTTCTGCAAGCTTCAAAGGAAGGGTCATTCTGGAGTCAGAACTGGGAGAGGTTACTGCACACTGTGCTTGGTCCTGCTTTCTTACTGATTCCTTCTCACAACAAACCCCTGCAATTTGAACTCATCAACATTATGGATGTTAGTTCATAGGTTTAGGTGTGAGAAAACTACTTAAGCTTTCAGGTCGGTATACTAACATGTTTGTGACTCTATTCAGGTTAGTCCGAGCCATACATTTGTGAATTTTGGGCCTGATGTACGATTTTTCCATCAGCAAAAGGTTGTCATCACAAATTGGCCACCGACTTTTTGCAATTAGAAAGAAATCTTGCGAACAGAAATATGTACTAATAGGTCGGATCACAAAATTCAGAATATTGGGTTACAATTCGATTTATGCATGAGGCAGGTTGCAAATTACAACCCACTGTGACTGCCTAGGTCTCAGGCATGGTGGTCTTCTGAAGCACTGATTATTCCTCAAAATACAAATTGTCAGAGGGGAAGGGGTACCCAGGGGAGAGAGGGGCACTGTTGACAAAGACTTCATATTTGTGAATAGTCTACCATGAATTTTTAATTGCCTGTAAAATATTAATGTTTTGCAAGTTGATTTTGGTAGCAAAACATTAATACATACTTTAAGGAATCTGTATCTGGAAGGTCACTTTTAACACGCCCCTTTCAAATAACAATTGATTGATATTTACTTCATCCATTTAGCAATTTGAAAACCTTTTTCATTAATTACAGTTCAAAAAGTGTTTTAGCGGTTGTAAACTCTCAGGTTTACCTAATCTGAGGGTTTGAAACTGTTAAAACACTTGCATACTAGGCCCTTAGTTCTCTGAAAGAGTGAATTTAAGGTAATAATATTTAATGTTTTAAAAGTGTACTTTAGATTCCAAATCTCAACAAATAAACTTTGGAATGACATGTACTTTTACAATTTGGTAAAGATTGCTATTGTCACTGGGGGGAACTGGGCTGAATTTATTCTTGTATTTATTGTATAGAGACTATGGGAGACAATGCCTGTAGGGATCATGGAATTACATATGATGGCAAGACCCCGGACTCAAAGGTAGAGAACTCACACCTCTCAATGTCTATATTCAATCTACTTAGTTCTCAAATGAATAACTATGCTATTGAATGTGTGCTTTTCATAAACATGATGGGGAGGACACACCACATCAAGCTCAAGCGAAACACTGAAAGCTATGGATTTGAGAGGAAGTGATGAAATGCTCAGGAACTGTGGGATTTATTACCACTCTGCAGTACGAATTATGGTTGCATCAGGGGTACTTTTTTTCAGGGCTTAATAAACCATGAGTCAACACAGGCAACTAACACTTAAAAAGAGGATGAAAACATGTTTCCTTCAAAGACATTGGTGCCGATCACGATCCTGTAAAAACCGGGTACGAACCGTCGGACGGAGCATATTCTCCGTCCGACGCGTACCCGGTCGTCAAAACTTACAAACATGGAATTACGAATCGCACGGAAACTCCATTTCCGTACGATTCGTACAAAACCCCGACCGACGAATATAAACATACAAATGCAATCCGGGAAAGCACAGACGTGACGCCGGGACGCACGCAGCCTGCCATTCACGAACCAGGAATTACGATTCACACCGACGTCATCCCGCACGGTGAATATTTTCCGGCTGCCAAAACCTGCCGGGAAATCAGGACGACGCGAACAAGGAGTACCTGTACGCGACGGACAGACATGGACCCGAACCTACGTGTCATCCCGGCCCTCATAGCAGTCGACCTCCTCTACAGGTTCAGACGCAGACGCCGCAGAAGGTCAGAACAACAAAGGGAGGGGGGAAGGGGGGGGGCAGGACCAGGGGCAGGCCACAAAACCCCCACCAGTCACACAGCACACATGCCCTGGACATACCTGACCCCCAGGCCCTGGTCACTACGAGGGGGTGGGGGCGTGTCCAGCAAAGCCAGCGTCCACCACAACGGAAGTGCTTGATGACGCGAACCGGCAACACAACAATACAGGTATGTCCCGTACCCACGCCTTAAGAGCATGGGTACGAGTCGTACCACGCCCACACCTACGTCATCCCAACAATGGCGGGAAGGCCATACCCACGTGGCAAAGGCCTGGGTACGGCCCGCACAAGCATGACATAGCGTGGGTACGGATATGTACGGACCGTACCCCCACCCCCGTATGCATGGAGCGTACCCCCAACCCCAACAGTGTAAGTACGACCTGTACCCCCACCCGCGTACGTATGGAGCGTACCCCCCACCCCAACAGTGTAAGTATGACCCGTACCCTCACCTGCGTACGTATGGAGCATACCCCCACCCCAACAGTGTAAGTACGACCCGTACCCTCACCCGCGTACGTATGGAGCGTACCCCCACCGCAACAGTGTATGTACGACCCGTACCCTCACCCCCGTACGTATGGAGCGTACCCCCCACCCCAACAGTGTAAGTACGACCCGTACCCTCACCCGCGTACGTATGGAGCGTACCCCCACCCCAACCGTGTATGTATGGACCGTACCCCCACCCCAACAGTGTAACTACGACCCGTACCCTCACCCGCGTATGTATGGAGCGTACCCCCACCCCAACCGTGTATGTACGGACCGTACCCCCACCCTAACAGTGTAAGTACGACTCGTACCCTCACCCGCGGACGTACGGACCGTACCCCCACCCAAACAGTTTAAGTACGACCCGTACCCTCACCCGCGTACGTATGGAGCGTACCCCCACCCCAACCGTGTATGTACGACCCGTACCCTCACCCGCGTATGTATGGAGCGTACCCCCACCCCAACAGTGTAAGTACGACCCGTACCCTCACCCGCGTATGTATGGAGTGTACCCCCACCGCAACAGTGTATGTACGACCCGTACCCTCACCCCCGTACGTATGGAGCGTACCCCCCACCCCAACAGTGTAAGTACGACCCGTACCCTCACCCGCGTACGTATGGAGCGTACCCCCACCCCAACCGTGTATGTACGGACCGTACCCCCACCCCAACAGTGTAACTACGACCCGTACCCTCACCCGCGTACGTATGGAGCGTACCCCCACCCCAACCGTGTATGTACGAACCGTACCTCCACCCCAACAGTGTAACTACGACCCGTACCCTCACCCGCGTACGTATGGAGCGTACCCCCACCCCAACCCTGTATGTACGGACCGTACCCCCACCTCAACAGTGTAAGTACGACTCGTACCCTTGCCCGCGGACGTACAGACCGTACCCCCACCCCAACAGTGTAAGTACGACCCGTACCCTCACCCGTGTACATATGGAGCATACCCCCACCCCAACCGTGTATGTACGACCCGTACCCTCACCCGCGTACGTATGGAGCGTACCCCCACCCCAACTGTGTAAGTACGACCCGTACCCTCACCCGCGTACGTATGGAGCGTACCCCCACCGCAACAGTGTATGTATGACCTGTACCCTCACCCGCGTATGTATGGAGCGTACCCCCACCCCAACAGTGTAAGTACGACCCGTACCCTCACCCGTGTACGTATGGAGCGTACCCCCACCGCAACAGTGTATGTATGACCCGTACCCTCACCCCCGTACGTGTACGTCCCACCCCAACAGTGTAAGTACGACCCGTACCCTCACCCGCATATACATGAAGCGTACCCCCACCGCAACAGTGTAAGTATGACACGTACCCCCACCTCGTATGCATGGAGCTAACCCACACCCGTGTATGTCCTAAGCGTACATATCGTGTAATAGGAGGGGTGGGTGCAGAGTCCACCCAGCAGTGCCCAGAGACAGGAGGGGTGGGTGCAGAGTCCTCCCAGCAGTGCCCAGACGCAGGAGGTGTGGGTGTAGAGTCCTCCCAGCAGTGCCCAGACGCAGGAGGGGTGGGTGGCTATCACTCCCAGCAGTGCCCAGACACAGGAGGGGTGGGTGCAGAGTCCTCCCAGCAGTGCCCAGAGACAGGAGGGGTGGGTGCAGAGTCCTCCCAGCAGTGCCCAGACACAGGAGGGGTGTGTGCAGAGTCCTCCCATCAGTGCCCAGACATAGGAGGGGTGGGTGCAGAGTCCACTCAGCAGTGCCCAGACACAGGAGGGGTGGGTGCAGAGTCCTCCCAGCAGTGCCCAGACACAGGAGGGGTGGGTGCCTATCACTCCCAGCAGTGCCCAGACATAGGAGGGGTGGGTGCAGAGTCCACTCAGCAGTGCCCAGACACAGGAGGGGTGGGTGCAGAGTCCTCCCAGTAGTGCCCAGAGACAGGAGGGGTGGGTGCAGAGTCCTCCCAGCAGTGCCCTGACGCAGGAGGGGTGGGTGCCTATCACTCCCAGCAGTGCCCAGACACAGGAGGGGGGGTGTAGAGTCCTCCCAGCAGTGCCCAGACACAGGAGGGGTGGGTGTAGAGTCCTCCCAGCAGTGCCCAGTCACAAGAGTGGTGGGTGCCTAACACTCACAGCAGTGCCCCTGCAAAGAAAAGGGTGGAGCACCCACAGATCCAATGCCCACAAATGTCAGTCAGGTGCACAAAGATCCTGCAGTACATGTACCACATGTGTGCGAGGCTGGGAGTATACACATGCATACAGCCTAAAAGGGAACATGTCCACATGAAGTCATGTCAACAGTCTACATACACAAGTACAGTGACCACCAAGGATGCCACGAATGATGCAGGTGGAGACATCGCTCTGCATGCCTGTGCAAAGTTGAAGGAGTCCGTCACACCCCCAGCTGATGTAGACACAGCTCTGCACCACATAGTGGAAACACCCTGCAGGGAAGATGTCAGGGTACACAGAGGAAGGAACACACCTTGGGACAATTTCACCATGCAGTAACTGCTTACATGAGCAAAGACACTTAGCTAACACCTTGTGATGGCACACAGATACCAGGGTCCCCACTATGACCAGCACACTACTAAATTTCCCACACACCCAACACATGTTCACCACCCAAAATCATGTAGCAGCCCCACCAACAGCAATACCACAAAAGCAGTAGTGATCTAAGGAAAACAAAATTGGCTTTATTCAGCATTACGAAAAAATTTGTGAGTGGATAAAGTTCAATATTTACAAAGCCCATAGGGCAGTCCATGAGTCACAGCTGGATGGGGGACACAGTGGGACGCGTGTCCCCTAGCTTGCCTGCACAGTCAGACTCCTTCGTCTTCCACAGCGGGGAGGGCATCATGTGGGGGGGAAGTACCAGGCACCGCAGGGACATGAGGGCGAAGGGTAGGCGTCATGGATGCAGGGATGGAGGACTCCACCACAGGGGGTGGGGCAGGGCCAAAGGCGGAGGCCAGGATCTCGCTGCACACCTTAGCAAGGTCCTCCAGCGTCTCCCCTGCACCCGAAGGAACCACAGGCCCCAAGGAGGGGGGGGGCGGAGGGATGGGTCGCAGCGCCACTGGGGGAGGGTGTGGACAGGGGGGGGACACAACCACCCTGACCGGGGACTCCCTTGACCGCTTGCGGGGTGGTGTCACAGTGGGGCTCAGGGACAGAGCGGCCATGAAGGAGTCCTTGCCAGATATGTGGCCAGGAGAGTTGAGGGGAGGGGATTTGGAGGGAGTGGATTGGGTGGAATGCGGACTCCCACTCTGGCTGCATGACTTGCGTTTGCCCCCCGACCCAGTGGGTGTGCCTACTTCACCCTGTGTGTGCGTGCCAGGAGGTGTGCGTATGACCTTCCCTGCTGGTGTGGTGCCTGTGTCTGTTGTGGTGTGTGCATGCGTACGTCTGGGTGTACGTGGGACAGGCATGGGAGTGGGAAGTGTGGATGGGGAAGGGGTAGGGGGAGGGACGTAGTGCTGCAGGAGACCCACTGCTGCAGTCAGTGTTGAGTCTATGGACCTCAGCAACTGGCGTTGGTCAGCCTGCGATGAAAAAATGCCCTCCAAGTATGCCTCCATGTTGTGCAGCACTTGGCTGTGGCCATGGAGGACATTAAGGATCGCAGCCTGACCAACCTGCAACTGGCGCTGGATGTCCACAGACTCAGCATTGGCGGCAGCAGTGGAGACAGGGGCAGGGGGTGCGGTGCCTGGCAGGAAGGAGACATGTGGTGAACGGGCACGCTGGGAAGGGACACGAGCAAGTGGGAGGCGGCTGATGGCAATGGAGGGGGCGGGGTGCGATATTGTGCCGCTGTCAGCTGCTGGTGCAGCCTCCGCCCACTCGGAGAGATCATCCTCGGACCCGTCAGCTTCATATTCAGTCGTGCCAGTGGACAGGTCCTCGGCCTCACTCTCCTCCGCCTCAGTACCACTCAATGTGCCAGCCACGATGTCAACGCTGGCACTGGTGCTCGGTCCCTCCGCTCCGTCTGTGCTCATGTCTCCCTCCGTGTCCCCCGACGATGCTGTGGGCAAGGTGAAGAGACAGCAATTAATCACACACCTGTATACATATGTCACATGAGTCCAATCTACATAGGTTACAGTGCATAGCCTGAAAAGAAAGATCAGTAACATCTATAAAACAAGGTACAGATGTAGGGCATGCAACACACAGTTGGTAGACCCACCATGCCACTGAAAATGCATGGAGAGCATGACACAATTGCAAATGACATGAAATGGAGTCTGACATAGGAGCCAGGCCCTGGGGACAATCCAGCACTGCATCTGCACCACACAGCGTTGCCGAAAATAGGGATGAGCAGGGACCATATCCAGGAACTTGAGGCGCATGCTGCATAGGTAATACTGAAAACATGGCCAACATGACTGTCTCACTGCACCTTGAGTGTATGTCCAGACAAACATCACACACTGGCCAGACCTAGCAAGGAGATTTCAGGTTTTGACATGTAGGCCTTGCCCGCACCAACCACCCCCTACATGAGACAATTTGTTGAGACACAGGAAGCACTTACATCTCTTAGTCTCGGTGAAATACACAGGGGCAGCATAAATGCAAGATTGGACGCCAAATTCCCAAGGTGCGCCTGTCCAAAGAATCATGTACTAATGGCCATCATCAGATGATTGTAACAAGACACACAGGCACTGGCCACTGTGACTATGAACAAGGGAAATCAGGTCAGGCTGTCCAGTGGACACTTGTACTACATTTCACGTCAATATACATGGTGCCAGGGGACAATGGCACAGAGCACAACCTATGCTGTGGACACTGAGAGTGTCCACGTTTTGTGATGACATACATGACACCTAGGAAAATATGCCCCAGGGGACAGTAGTGGCCACACAACTCCATGGTCCTGAATGGGAATGACTGCAACACATGCCACCATCCCTGCACTATGCGTATCGCACACTCATGCACATCATGTCACAGGCCACAACATAGGACATGCGCGCTGTACGGCATGACACTTGAGAGACTAACTCCCATGTCTGGACTCAGCATCAGTGCCAACTGACATGGAACCCACATGTACTGAACTGGACAGGGCACAGGCAAGGTCCCAAAACCTGTTACACACCACCCCCACACATGATGCTACAGGCATAGTTCACGTGGAGAAAGTGCCAGCCTAGATAACCTTGTGAAGGAGTGACTACACACAGACCAGGGAACACATTGCAAGGAGGGGAAGGGAGGCAGGAGAGCACAGCTATACTGTGGGTAACTGGATCTGCACAGCACCTTTAAAACCTGGCAGTGTATCCATGCAACTGTGCACTTACTAATGCTGGTGACACACAACAAACACACATGTACCTACCCCCTTCCTGCTGCTGCTTCTCCTGTAAGCGCCTCTCCAAGTCTGGAAATACCACCGCCAGCACATGCTTGTGGATGTGGGTTAGACGGCGGCGCCCCCGGTTCTTATGGGTCTCAGGTGAGTCCCCCAGCAGGACCCGTGCGATCCTCCGCGGCCAGCACCGGATATCCTGCCAGCGTTTCCTCACCTGGGACAGGCGCCGCTTCCGACCATCCGCACTCCTCAAGGCACTGACGGCGGTCAGCCATATCTGCTCCTTGGCAGAGGCGCCCACCTGTGAGGATGAACAAGTGACACTACATCAATACACCAGGCACATGTCACAGAGAGACATATTAGAACAAATGTGCTGTGTACAACAAGGCATAGTATGCATCCAACACATTGCACCTTTGTCATAGGGACATCATCCTCTGGGGAAGGGCAAAAGCAGTACGTGGATAATGTGCAGCACCTCTAAGCAGTCACATGCCACAGGCCACTGACGCTACCGCAGCAGAGTACACAGACACACACAGGCACAGGACATTCACCTTCCATTGCCACATGCTGCGACAAAACTCACTCTGCACATGTGCCACTAGACGGGGGGGGCTCACAGGTGTGGGGCTGGCTCTGCACGTCAGACATACAGCACTGCTCCCTGCTCACATCACATGGGCAGGGTATATCCATCCCTCATGCAGCCCGGGTGCCACACCCCACATATGCACCCACCCACATGACAGGGGACTTACACACACACCGATGTCCAGGGTACGAACACATCATGTGGACACTCTCAGCACAGGTACACAGAACTAACACACATCTGTGGGTACAGTCACCTGTCACACTGGGCTGACCACATAATCACATGAGGACTGTAGAGGCTACATTCCCAGGAGGGTAAGACAGGCAGAATGTGGCATGCACCATGCAGTGATTGTCACAGTAAACACAATGCAAGTGAGGACGGCAGACATGCACCACAGCATGCTCTGGCTGGGAGACATCAGGCATTCCCCCCCGGAACCCCCCCTACAGTACATAGCATGTGTGCCACACCTGGACACAATGCCAGAAGTCACAGTCACAAAAAAGGGACACGGTCTGTGCCAGTGGACTCTGCACTCACCTGATACCCTGGTCGCCCATACAGCATGGGGTACTGTGGGAGGATCACATCCAGCAAAGCCAGGTTCTCCTCCAGGGTGAAGGGCTGTGACCTCTCCACAGACCTTGACATGGTTCCAGGGAATCAGTAGCAGCAGCTGGGTCGTGGAATCCAGAGATGTGCAGGCAAGTGCTCCCTCATGGGACCTGGCTGCCTTATATCTGCCTTGCTGGCCTGTTTCATGCACAGGAGTACAGAGTGATTGGTCACTCACATTTGCATCCTATGTTTCCTCCAATCCCTTCAAACCTAGCACAGTCAGTGGGTTCTCATTGTGGTTTTTTTCTTCAGCATGATGTCAGCTCCTGAAGCACATTGCAACAAAGTAGATTCATTCAAACTGACTACTGCTGTGCACCTGCTTCCAAATATTCAAACTTTAAACTTGGTCTCCATGACAACCAGCATGCATGTAGGCCTTTATACTTGTCCCTCATGTATCCCCTATGTAATTTTGAGCTTCACACACAGGTACGGTGCGTTCCGGGGCCCTAGGGCACCCCAAATGCATAGCAACGGCCCGTACAGGCGTGTGTACGTTCCGTATCACTATGGGTGTCCTCGCGTATGCATACTCATAGTGGTACGGCCCGTACACACGCCTGTACGCTCACTTTCACTATGGGTGTTCTCGCGTATGCGTACTCATAGTGATAGTGAGCGTGCAGGCATGTGTACGGGCCGTACCACTATGGGTGTTCTCGCGTATGCGTACTCATAGTGGTACGGCCCGTGCACACGCCTGTACGCTCACTATCACTATGAGTACGCATACGCGAGTACACCCATAGTGAAAGTGAGCGTACAGGCGTGTGTACGGGCCGTACCACTACGAGTATGCATACGCGAGAACACCCATAGTGGTACGACCTGTACACACGCCTGTACGCTCACTATCACTATGAGTACGCATACGCGAGAACACCCATAGTGGTACGGCCCGTACACACGCCTGTACGCTCACTATCACTATGAGTACGCATACGCGAGAACACCCATAGTGAAAGTGAGCGTACAGGCGTGTGTACGGGCCGTACCACTACGAGTACGCATACGCGAGAACGCCCATAGCGGTACGGCCCGTACACACGCCTGTACGCTCACTATCACTATGAGTACGCATACGCGAGAACACCCATAGTGGTACAGCCTGTACACACGCCTGTACACTCACTATCACTATGAGTACGCATACGCGAGAACACCCATAGTGAAAGTGAGCGTACAGGCGTGTGTACGGGCCGTACCACTACAAGTACGCATACGCGAGAACACCCATAGTGGTACGGCCCGTACACACGCCTGTACGCTCACTATCACTATGAGTACGCATACGCGAGAACACCCATAGTGAAAGTGAGCGTACGCACGCGTGTACGGTCTGTATATCTATGGGTGTTCTCGCGTATGCGTACCCATAGTGGTACGGACCGTACACCCGTGCGTGCGCTCACTTTCACTATGGGTGTCCTCGCGTATGCGTACTCATAGTGGTACGGACCGTACACGCGTGCGTACGCTCACTTTCACTATGGGTACACATACGGCAGCACTCCCATAGTGATAGGGAACGGACACAGGCCCTCTTAGCGAAAGTACTGTGCCTTTCACACATCACAGTGGTGACAGGCAGCACACAGGAAGGAATAGGGCTGACATACTTGTCCATGGATGGACATCAAGGCATTGTCTGGCCAGTACTACATGTGTGGGGCTGTGATGTGGCACATTACTCCTGAGTGGAGAAGGCACCAGATGAATAATGAGATGTGGACAGATGTCATGTGTGACGGTGCAATGTGTGCCAGGCATGCCCTTAACTCCTTTGACATGTGTGCATGTCGTACTGCACACTTGGGATGAGCGTCACTGGCATGGCACGGTCCACAACACACGCAAGTGTCCCCTGATGCCCGGTACAGGGGTTACCACACCAGACATGTCACTTCCCACGGTGCACGATGTGTCTATGTCATGTATGTGTGGTGTGTTCCCATTAGCTTGATGTTGGAGCTCCCTCAAAAGCATCAGCTGTTGCAGCAACCAACATGTGTCTGTGTGTAGATGGACATGGCACACAGTTACGCACACCAGGCCACATGTGGTATCGGATGTGAGGTGCGTATGTATGCATGGGACACGGAGTAGCGTAACAAGGACATGTCTGCATCCTCTCTATGAATGTGTGGTGAGTCATCACATGTACACCTTATTGACAAGGTGTGTGGGCTGTCCTAGTGTAATGTCATGTGACCTGTGGCTCCAGTGTTCCGCTACCATTCTCTGCAATCGACATCCTACTTCTGCTGATGTGTGGATGTATGTCACTCCTGTGTTGCGTCTGGCTGTTCACTTACACTGGGACACAGCTAATCCCATGCCATGGCATGTGGAGGTTCACAATCTCCGTGTGTAGCTGGGTCGTGGTAGGAGTGTCACCTGGCAGCCATACGTGTCCAGGGCATGTGGCACATACCTGACTCCGTATGTCACATATGTGTATTGACAGATTAACATGTGCTCAGTACCAAAACATTGTTGTTGTAGTGCACTCACTCTTCCTTGTCACTTCCAAATTACTGCAGAGCGCCGCCTCTTCCCCGACCAATTCCGGACTTGGCTGCCATGCGGGAGAATGACTGTATCCGGTGCTACCGCTTCCCCCAACGGTTGATTCTGGAGTTGACGGCGAGACTGGCACCACACCTGCAACCGCTGCACAGGTATCCTACGGCACTGACACCCAAGCTGAAGGTAATGGCAGCCCTACATTTTCTGGCCACGGGTACCTTCCAAAATACCATAGCTCATGTTGGTGGCATGTCCCAGAGCATGTTCTGCCGTGTGCTGCATGATTTCTTAGAGGCCATGTTGCTTCACCTGGATGACTTCATCCATTTCCCAACCCCTGAAATGTTGACTGGGGTCAAGCGTGGATTCTATGCCCTGGGAGGGATGCCCCATGTCATTGGGTCCATAGATGGGACACATGTGGCTTTGGTACCACCACAGGCACAGGAGGTAGCGTACAGGAATCGCAAGCACTACCACTCCATCAATGCCCTTGTGGTGTGTCTATCCAACATGGTGATTTCACATGTCTGTGCTCGTTTTCCAGGATCAGCACACGATGCCTACATCATGAGGCGTAGCAGGGTGCCTGAAATGATGACGCAGCTGCGCAACGAACGAGCATGTGTTGTTGGTGGGTACACTCTGTCTGTCCTGTATTTTGCGTAGACTTCCAGCACGACCGCTTCTCCTGTCCTACTTATGTCCATGTGCTTTCCATGTAAGGGACGCTGGCTATCCAAACATGCCATGGCTGATCACACCTCTCCGCAACCCCATCACGCCAACCCAGCTCCGCTACAACACCGCCCATGGCCGGACAAGGCGAGTGATAGAGAGGACATTTGGCCTCCTGAAGAGCCGATTCAGATGCCTCCACAAGACCGGCGGCGCCCTCCCATATGCCCCGGCGAAGGTCTGCAAAATCTTCATGGTCTGCTGCATGCTGCACAATATGGCAGTTGAGAAAGCTGTGCCACTCATCCTGGATCAAGATGATCAGGACCATCCACCCGTGGAGGACGAAGGGCTTGGCAATGGGGCTAGTGATGTGGAGGATGTGGAGCCGCAAGAGGACATCCGGACTCGGCTCATACGCGACTTCTTTGCTTAGTGGTGAGTACCAGTGTCTGAGTGTGCACGCATTGGTCCCCGAGTGGCATGTGTTGCGATGTGTGTGTCCATCTGCATGTATGCCACGTGAGTCAGAGGTGTGTGTGGATGTGTCACTGGAGTGATGGTGCCAGTGATGAGTGTATTTCCCCAGTCTTAATTGTGGCCTAGCATGTTGTCATCCATACATGTGTCGAGTACATGCACATGCAAGTGGCTGTGCTTTTTGTGGCTGACTTCTTGTGTGTCTCTCTTCCCCAGGTACTTGCGCATGCCGTCTGCTGGTTGCATTGTTGTGGCACTGCTATTCCTCATGGACACGTCATCGTGTGCTGACTCAGCGTTACACGCACGGACAAGTTTGGAAGTCTCCTTAGGGTAAGGGATGCATCAGGGGTGTATTGGGTGTGGCAGTTGTTTATGATGTATGCACACTGCCCCTGTCGATGTTTGGTTCCTCTGCAGACATGTCCCATCAACATGGTACACATGACATGCAGATGGGTACACCTGAATAGATGGTCAGACTTGTTGTCAGTCATCAGTGATGGGATTGTGGAATGTGATGATGGCATCAATGTGTGTTACACTGCCCTCGGACACATACGGTTTGCATTGGCTTGACATGGTGTGGGACTTCCACATCAGCGGTTCAATGGTGTATGGCAGGCTCTCCGTGAGCAGCAGGGGGTGTTTAGCTGTTAGCCGACACTTGTGTGCCAGTTCCATGGATATCACGCATTTGTGGTGCAGAAGGGGGGTGCCAGTGTTGGACCCACATGTTACTCCACATGACCAGTTCATGTGTACTCCGAGTTGCCTCTGCAATCCCAAATACATGACTAATAAAGGTGTCCCTATGCCTCCAAGGTGCCTCTTCTCAGTCAATGCTGATGTGTTGCCATGGGGCATACGGCATGTCTGGCATGGTTTACCGTGATAGTGGCTATGTGTCTATGTGTAGAGTAGCAAGATGCAAGCTGTTTGTGTGGGATTAGACTGTGTATTGTGCAAGATGTCCATGACTGTGTGGGTATTGTGACATGTGCCATCCCCATGCATCCAATGTTGGCCAGGCCACCATTCTCGGCATCCACCTGACTCAAGCTTGCAGGACATGGTTCTGCCACCTGTCCACACATACCTGGGTGCCCCCCAGGACACTCCACATGATCCCTGACCTCTGCGCATGGCTGTCGCTGTACTCAATATGTCTGTCGGCACGGTTGTGCGGCCCCCCCCCTCAGCTGGTTGGGCCCATCACGGGTGTGTATGGTGCTCCATGTCTGTCCTGCCTAATACACTGTGACCCGTGTGTCCTGTGCCAGACTCAGGCCCCAGGGTGTGGATGGTTGAAGTCAAATGAGAACTCAGGCATGGTTAGACTTTACAAGACACATGTAAGGTAATAATGCAACCAGTAGGCATCTTCTCTTCATGGTGTGACTTTTTATTTTAGTGGGGGGGGGGGGGAGGGGGGTTTGACATGAGGGGCTTTCCGGGTGTGTGGAATCCAAAGTTCACCAGGGGAGTTGGTGTCCTTGCCATTTGAAATCCTTAGAGTCCATGCCACAGTCTTTGTCAACATTGGTCAGACAGTGACCAGCAAGGCCATGTGGCAGAGAATGTCTTTTGATGCTGTGCTGCTGTTGCTTCAGTGGGCCAGGTGCCAGGCTAGGTGTCCTGGGAGATGGTGCTGTAGCGCCGACCCTCACGGTCTTTTACGTGGATGACCCGCCCTCCTGCGGGGACCCTCAGAAGCAGGCCGTGACGATGTTTGGGATGCTCCATCGGATGTTTCCTCCTCCTCCTCCTGATCCCTCCCTGTGGGTGGTGATGTTCTACGCCTGATGGCACAGGGAGGGTTGCCCATGTTGTCGGCCATCCGACGGAGTGTACTGTGAATTCCCGTGAACACCGTCACGAGCTCAGCCTGTCTGTCCTCCATCCGCCGTTGGTGTTGCTGTAGACAGGCATGTTGCTCCGCATATTGCTGGGCCTGCTGGGTCTTGATCTCCTCGAGGATGGACACAACCTGGGCCATGCCCGTGGGGTCCTGCCGGTATGTGTCCAGGATGTTTCGGACATGGGAATATACCGGTTCCCCAGCCAACTGGTCAGGCTGGTGCCTCCGCCGTCCTCCACTCCCACCACCCTTGCCCACTTGCACCTGGCCTGCCCTTGTGGGCACATCGGGTCTCCGGGACCCCTGAGGGGTGGCATTGGCGTTGTCGCCTGCCTCCTCCTGGGTGCCCGGGACACCGTGTCCCTCCTGGCCGGCCTGGCTGCTTTGTGGTGGTGGGGCAGGGCTCCTGGGTGTCTCCTGGGATGTGGCAGGAGTGGGGGTGGTGGTTGGCCCGGTTGTACCTGACGCAGGTGCTGCAGGTCGTTGGACACCAGAGGGGCCAGGTTGGTCGGGGTCGGGTTCGTCCACAGAGTGGTGAGAGTCGTCGCTGCCGGTGGCTCCTTCATCCCGCCGAGCCGGGTCCTGTGAGTCTTCCCCCCCAGTGTTGGGGGGTGATCCACGACGTTGACCTGTGTGTGAGAGAGACAATGTTAATTTTGTTCCATGCAACATCCATGTTTCATTCGTTTCAAAGTTGGAACATTTCCTCTGGGAATTTGGTTATGTCTTGCATTCCACTCACAGTGCACTTGTGCATGGGTATGTCTCTTGGGCACAGCTTTGGCGACTTTACCTATGTGTGGCACAGTCTTACTTGCTGCGTCAAGTGTGACTGCAGTCAGCAGTGGAGTGGGCAGGTGTGGCGAGCCGTGCATTGGCGCCTTCCGTGTAGCACTGTACGTGGGCACATGGAGTTGTTCCACACACTTATATGATGCAGGTAGCTGTCGTTGTGCTCGTGCACAGGTTGTGACATGGCCCTGTGTTTTGCCATGGAGGAGAGGGGGGGTTCTGTCACTGGCCACCCTTGTCTACATGCACGCAGTCCACCTGCTGACGAGCAGACATTCCCACACACCACAAGGCTGAGTTGCTCTCCCTGTGTCTCCCTCCCTCTGTGTGTCAGCCTCCTCCCTCTGTCCGTCTCCCTGTGTCTCCCTCCCTCTCTGCCCCCCTCTCCCTCCCTCTGTGTGTCAGCCTCCTCCCTCTGTCCGTCTCCCTGTGTCTCCCTCCCTCTCTGTCCCCCTCTCCCTCCCTCTGTGTGTCACCCTCTGTCACCTCAGCCCAGCTTCCTGGGCACACACTGTTAGCAGATCTTTGAATGGCCCTTGGATTGTTGATGTGAGTTTGTTTCTGATCTCCAGGCACCCATTGGGTGTAGTGTCTGTGTCTGCACTGCTGCTGTGGTGGTGTGTGCTGCCACTCTTTCACAGTGTTGGCTGTTCATTAGCTGCTGTCATGTGCAAGAACGTGCCGTCACCCCCATGTGTTGATGCAAGGCGTCCGCCATTTGCTGGCAAGTCATTCCTGTGTTGGGACACACTGTTTGTCTGGCTGTGACCTAGGCCATATGGGCAGGGGGCATTGTTGTCTGCTTCTGAGTTGCACTATGTGATTTTTTGGGCCCACCCTCCCGCCATCCGGCTTACCGTGTCATGTGTTGGTGTCTTCTGTGGCCTGTGACTTGACATTGTCCAGCTGGGTGCATGGGGCATGGTGGCGCCAGTGGCATGTGTGTGTTCATGGAGTGTGGTTGAGTCATGCGATAGCTTGGGGTGGTTGCGTGCCTGTTTGTGAGTATGGTTGTGGATGACGTTCCCCCCATGTGAGGTGAGTTGTTTGTGTACTCACCCGGCTCTCGGAGTCCATCTACTCCGTCCACTGCCACCACCGGCAGTATGGCCATCACCCTCTCCTCCCAGGGATGGTAGTGTACAGGTCTGCAGGCCGGCCCTCCTCCAGTGACGTTGGCCTGGTTGTGTTCATCGGTCATCTTGGCTCGGACCCTCCTCCGCAGATCGTACCACCTGGCTTGGCATTCCTGCTTGTTCCTTCTGGTGTCCGCAACAGCATTCACATCATCGACGATCGTCTGCCACATGGCTGTTTTTGCTGAAGTGCTGGTCTGTCTGACCAATGTTCCAAAGAGGTGTGGCTCGACTCTGAGGATTTCATCGACAAGGACCTCCAACTCTCGGCTAGTGAACTTTGGATTCTTGTTAGTGGGCATGGTGAGGGGTGTGGGTGTGGATGGTGGGGGGTGTGGATGGTTGTGGGGGTGTGGGTGTGGTTGTGCAGGTGTGTGTGTGAATGTGATGAGGGGGTGTTTGTGAAGGTGTGTGTGTGAAGGTGTGCAAGTGTAAGGTGTGGTAAAGCTTCTAGTATGGTGCTGTAGGTTATCTGTGGGGTCTGGCAGCAGTGAGTCTGTTGCAAAGGCTCATGGTTTGTGTGTGTGGGCCCTTTTTATTGGTCCATTGCTGGGTGTGGCTGTGTTTGAACTTTGGGTGGGTGTGTTATAAGGAGTGGTTGTGTTTTTGGCCTCTGTTTTTGTTTTTGGCAGTTGCAGGTCAGTGAATGGGTTGTTTTACTGGTTGTTGGACATGTTTTGTGGCTTTGTGCCATTCGAATGGTGTATTCTTGTGTCGTTTTGGTTTGTCCTGGTTGTGTACGTGCGTTTTTGGCGTGTGTACGGTGTGTACATGGGCCATTTTGTTGTACAGTGCTGTCCTTGTGTGTGGCTTGGTACGACTCGTACATGCACGAAGTTGTGTGAAGGTGGTGATGTTGGGGCCTGGGCTGGGGTGCGCTCCGTACTTAGAATGTTGGGGTGGGGGTACGCTCCATGCATACGCGGGTGGGGGTACGACTCTAACGTAAACGGGTGTACATGCACGGGGGTACGACACGCACACGGGTGTACATGCACGGGGGGTACGACACGAACGTACACGGGGGGTACGACACGTACACGGGTTTACATACAGGGGGGTACGACACGAACTTACACGGGTGTAAATACCGGGGGGTATGACACGAACGTACACGGGGGGGTACGACACGTACACGGGTGTACATACACGGGGGGGGTACGACACGTACACGGGTGTACATACACGGGGGTACGACACGTACACGGGAGTACATACAGGGGGGGTATGACACGAACGTACACGGGTGTAAATACCGGGGGGGTACGACACGAACGTACACGGGGGTACGACACGTACACGGGTGTACATACAGGGGGGGTACGACACGTACACGGGTGTACATACACGGGGGTACGACACGTACACGGGTGTACATACAGGGGGGGTACGACACGAACATACACGGGTGTAAATACCGGGGGCGTACGACATGAACGTACACGGGGGGTACGACACGTACACGGGTGTACATACAGGGGGGGTACGACACGTACACGGGTGTACATACACGGGGGTACGACACGTACACGGGTGTACATACACGGGGGTACGACACGTACACGGGTGTACATACAGGGGGGTACGACACGTACACGGGTGTACATACAGGGGGGGGTACGACACGTACACGGGTGTACATACAGGGGGGGTACGACACGTACACGGGTGTACATACATGGGGGGTACGACACGTACACGGGTGTACATACAGGGGGGTACGACACGAACGTACACGGGTGTAAATACCGGGGGGGTACGACACGAACGTACACGGGGGGGTACGACATGTACACAGGTGTACATACAGGGGGGTACGACACGTACACGGGTGTACATACACGGGGTGTACGACATGTACACGGGTGTACATACACGGGGGTACGACACGTACACGGGTGTACATACACGGGGGGTACGACACGAACGTACATGGGTGTAAATACCGGGGGGGTACGACACGAATGTACACGGGGGGTACGACACGTACACGGGTGTACATACAGGGGGGGGTACGACACGTACACGGGTGTACATACAGGGGGGTACGACACGTACACGGGTGTACATTCAGGGGGGGGTACGACACGTACACGGGTGTACATACACGGGGGTACGACACGTACACGGGTGTACATACAGGGGGGGTACGACACGAACATACACGGGTGTAAATACCGGGGGCGTACGACACGAACGTACACGGGGGGTACGACACGTACATGGGTGTACATACAGGGGGGGGTACGACACGTACACGGGTGTACATACACGGGGGTACGACACGTACACGGGTGTACATACACGGGGGGTACGACACGTACACGGGTGTACATACACGGGGGGTACGACACGAATGTACACGGGTGTAAATACCGGGGGGGTACGACACGAACGTACACGGGGGGTACGACACGTACACGGGTGTACATACAGGGGGGTACGACACGTACACGGGTGTACATACAGGGAGGGGTACGACACGTACACGGGTGTACATACAGGGGGGGTACGACACGTACACGGGTGTACATACACGGGGGTACGACACGTACACGGGTGTACATACAGGGGGGGTAAGACACGAACGTACACGGGTGTAAATACCGGGGGGGTACGACTCGAACGTACACGGGGGGGGTACGACACGTACACAGGTGTACATACAGGGGGGGTACGACACGTACACGGGTGTACATACACGGGGGTACGACATGTACACGGGTGTACATACACGGGGGTACGACACGTACACGGGTGTACATACACGGGGGTACGACACGTACACGGGTGTACATACACGGGGGGTACGACACGAACGTACACGGGTGTAAATACCGGGGGGGTACGACATGAACGTACACGGGGGGTACGACACGTACACGGGTGTACATACAGGGGGGGGTACGACACGTACACGGGTGTACATACAGGGGGGGTACGACACATACACGGGTGTACATACACGGGGGTACGACACGTACACGGGTGTACATACACGGGTGGGGGTGTACATACACGGGGGTACGACTCGAACGTACGGGGGCTGGGGGGGAGTCGGCGCGTATGCGGGCACATGTCTCCATGGTTGCTATGGGAGTTCGGTGCGGACGGTGTTTTTTCCATACGGTTGTAACATCGAACGCACGGGATGGATCGTGATTCCGCGGTCGGACTTCACTTTTCACATTTGTACGGTAAATCGTCCGAGGACGTGTCGGACACATTTTCCAACCCGAGGACGTGTGGGGAATAATTCCCAATGCGATTCGTATGGTCTTTTTCCCATGCGAATCGTAATTGGCAGTTTGTACGGCACTTGTACGATTCGTACGGTAAAAAGACCGGATACGAGTCGTACTGGGAAATTTTTTACCGGATCGTAATTGGCACCATTAACGTAACTTATTGGTTATACATTCAGTTATGTCTGAAGGAGCTGCGATTTGTTTTATTGGCAGTCAGCTCATACTGCCAAGCTCTCCAGATATCACCTGTACGAGACCTTGGCTCAGGTAATCCTCCACCTTGGTTGCTTCAAACCACACCTTTCTCCCTTGCTGTTTCCTAACTTAGGTCCATCAACACGACAGCCACGTCCGATTGCGTCCATAGTCCATAAATTCACAAGTCCTTATTATACTTGTCATCTATGGTGCCCATGTATAGATCTGTTTGTTGTCAGTTCATCTATGTCCACCATACATGGATGTATGTATGTTTGGATATATGACCCATGGCCCAGAAATGGGTCCTTGTGGGTGGAAACAGACCTTCCAAAAGTACAAGCTCCTTACTATTCAAGTCGTAAAAAGTAAAGAAAAAAAAGACATACAACCGATCCTTTTACGGAACTGCCCCCAGAATCTGGAACTCTCTCCCTACGGAGATTAGATGCAACACATTCACATCCATCTTCATCTTCATGAAAGAAGTAAGAATTCTACTATTCAATAATTTTACCACCCACGAAGAACTTACCCCCTCTCCTTATGATCAGCTCCCCTCCGTCTGCTTCCAGACTCTTCAACTGTTCTCTTTAAGGTGTTGCTTTTTTTACTTACACTACGTAATACCACTCGTCGGTCTATGCTCAGATGGGGAATTATGTTGGACTATGTCTTATCGCTCTTCCCATCTGGTCATGTAAATGCTGTTCTCCATGATCCATACCATGTTATGTATACTATCTCAGTCTTTTCTACATTATTATTAGTCTGTTTTTGCTTGTCCTGTAAAGCGCTGTATCACCCGAAAGGGTATTGTTCGCGCTATATAAAACTCTAAATAAATAAATAAAAAAATGGGTAGAATCATTCAGAAAAGGCATCAGCTATAGTAACATATTTCTATTTTTTTTAATTTAGCACATTTACTTAGTGCAGAGTATACCTGTGGAGTTTCTTGGCATTAAAAGCTAACAGACTAAACGGTTTATAGGGTGGTTATAAAATTATGAAATTTGTTCAAAGAACTTTCCCTATATTGGAGAGCACCCACCCTCAAACGGTACTACATTTCACCTATTACGGAACAAGAATCGAGAACACTTGGGCCTCAGTTTACTAAGGATAGCATGGACACTCAAGTGGTGCTGCACAATTTTATGCTGCACTTGTGGGCCTTAAATCAGTAGCCAACCAATGCAATGCTTTGTGTTACTTTGCGCTCAACTGCATCACAAAAGCATCCATACAAAACATTAGTCAGTAACCCCATGGGCTCAATTCTTGGTTTGAGAAAACAAATTGATATGGGCCAATCAAAGACCCACTGAGCACCACAGGCGAGAGAGAACATATTTCCTCAAATTGTTTTTGAGGATGGAAGGCACACTGTGCATTGCACGATGGACCCTGCACATGATCTTAAATGTGCACCTGACTTGAATCAGAAGTCAGTGTAATTGTTCTAAAGGCAGATCTGCCAATCAGCTGTTAATTCCTTCGAGTAGAAATGTAGCTGACTTTAAGTCCTCCCTCCTGGTTGGCAGAAAATTCTGTTGGTGGCAGTAGTTAATCGTTTCTGGAGTTTAAGACTCGTTGTACTTCTGAGGTGCGGCATATAAGCCAGACCCCTAGAATGCCCATTAGTACCCTTTAAAGGCCCTTTCTGCTCAAACTGTGTGTGTGAGAATCCTATGAATGTCGTTTTCAGCAGTGGTGTGTGTGTTTGTGCACGTGCATATGTGTGTGTGTGTATGATTGTGCGTTGAGTCTTTTGAAAACTGTGATTAAGAACACCGAACCAAATTAGAAGGTTGTGAAATATTGTCCAACTTCCACACATTGGATCCAATTTGCAAACTGTAATTGTAGTATGTAACTACCACAGTACTACTCCTGCTATAAAATGAAATTGACAAACATTTTGCAGGAGCCCTCTGCCTCTTCTATATTTTCTGTGCAGAGATCTCTGCCACAATGGCAGAGGTTTCCACACACTCAGGTATATGAACTAGTTGTACATGTGGGAGGGCCCAGAGTGAGTATTGGGGAAAATGGGAGGAGTTTAGATAAATTTAAGCAGAAAGAAGGTGTTACTCTTAGATACAGAAAGGTAAGAGGGTCTTAGCCGCACACTATGATCAGATAGGGACTCATGACTACTGCTTCTTCAGATCACAAATTAACTAGTACCTTGCACAGCAAAATGGCGTCACCCCTGCCCATGAGGTCTATGGCTGTGCATAAGCCAGTGGCACAGGAGTGCTCCCCAAACAAGTGTTGGTTGCCTGACGAAATATTGTCAACAAACATATCTGTGGCAAAAATATTGGCAAACAAATATTGAGAACAGAAATATTGACATTACATATTTTGCACATAAGTCAAAAATGTCGACAACGAAAATATATGTCACAATGTCATCAAAAATGGGTAAGTATATTGAATTTTAAGTGTTATTCACTATAGTAACTTTAAACATATATACTTTAAATATATTATACTTTTAAAAATATACTTGTAATTGAAAAAAATCTATTTGCAAAAAATAAACATAGCTTTTAAAAATAATGTTTAAATTTAAATGAAAAATGTATTACAAATTGAATATATCACACAAAAAAGATATAAAAAATAAAAAATGTATGCAACAGGAACATAAAAACCATTTAACAAAAAGAATAAAAATAAAGAATAAAAAATAATTCACATTGGAAATTAAAACAAATATATATATTAAAACAACGTAGACTTTGAAAAGTAATATTCACTCATCCAGCCTAAGCAGCAATAGGGAATGTTTTGGTGTTTATAGGGATCGTTTGTACTATTCCTACTCCAATGTAAGAAAATTAGGGAAAGTGTCATTGTGAGAAAGATATATATGATTATTATTTGGGGTGGATTATAGTCCAACTAATAGTACTGCTTCTTACAAGGGTGAACCCTCAGAGTCACTAAATTCACCTGAGTTTAACCTTATAGTAGCTATGTCACAGAATAAGCAGGCTTAAGTTAAAATGATGTGTAAAGTATTTATGCAGTACTAAAACAATAATAAAATCAAAACATCAAACAATAAAAATCACAACCCAAATTAAAAAAGTTGAGAAAAATATAATAAAAGAAATGACACCATAACGAAAAAATCAAATAAGGGGAATCTGATCTATGAGTTTTTAACGTTCTAGGTAAAAAGAGCACCAAAATGCACAAAGCATCAAAGGTAATCAATGGTCACAATGGACCAGGACTCAGGCATGATTTGAGGCCAACCTCGATGGAGCATGGGTGGGTTACACCAACTGAATTGGTCCTGATGAATGTCTGGTAGTCAAAAAATTGAAAAAGTTTCAAAGGCCCACTTCTGAACGGGACATTGTCACTGTCTTGAAGAAAACAATTGTCACTGTCTTGAAGAAAACGTTGAGATTTCTTCCAAGTCCCAAAGCAGACTGTAATTGGGTCACGTTTTCAGAGATGTGGCGGTCCCCTCAGGGGATAAATATGGAATTCAATCTGAGGCTGTGGAACTGCAGTTTCCAGCAGATCCCGCTTTAGATCTGGAGGAAAAGACTTAAAAAGTTGTTAAACCTTCTTCTGCTCCCCAAAAAACCACAGAAATACATAGGTTCTCGGGGTCACAGGGTAAGGCACGTAAAAACTCTCAGGGTGTCAGGCAGAGACCATCAACAATGTTCAGTCACCACTGGTCACCTGGAAACCTCAAGGAAAAGCCTCTTACAGTATATTGTGTTCTGTACCCACAAAGGAGGTGAGCAAGCTGACTCTGTGTGTATACTTCTTTTCCTGAATATAAGAGGGCTCCTCTCATGGCACAAGTCATGTTCTGATCTTCTGCAGGTCCAGAAAGTGTTCTAGGAGGGTGCCATGAGGTGCCTCATGTATGGTTGGCACTAGCTCGTGGGTGGCTGTGACTCAAGGGCACTGGCTAACCTATGGTGTAAAGATTCTAGGTTATGTCCTGCCTACTTCTTCAGTAGTATTTGTTTGCCTTAAGGCAACCCAACCAAAAATGCAATGTGTCAGGGCTATTTCAAGATAGCCAAAGCCTTCAGCCATACTAAACTTGGGCTCTGAGAATGAGGGTGTGCAGGAGAGTGTATGTACTATGGAAATTACTAATGCCTCCCCACATTTAATACTAAGATACAGTTTGAAGCAAGCCCTGGACCTACAACATAAATCGAAACATACTACTGGTTAGACAAAGTATGGTCCTTCAGCAATCACAGAGTGAATACCCAAAAATCCTGATCTGGTCCTCTTTGATGCTGGCAAAGTTAACCCATTATGTTACTGCAAGACAGAATGAGATGAACTCAGCTGTCTAAAAAATAACCAACTTTGTTCAGTTATTGTGAATGAAAAATAAATACTGCAAGGCACTTCAGTGAATCTGTCGACTTTAAACCCCTTTTTTCACTGATTGTCCAGTTGATTACTGTACTAAGATATGAATCTCCCACAGATGGAAAACCAGTTGAACAATGTATAACATTCCCCAGGTTGAAAAGTAGCACTTGGCTGGGGTGCTGTTGATTGTAGTCCAATGGCAGTAATTTTCAGCTCAACAATCCAGTTACTTTATTCTTTATTTTTCCGCTTCAGCAGGTGGATAGGTAGTTCCTACCACATATTTGAGCATTGATTGTGTGTTGAAATCTCTTTCGCGCTTGAGAGGCACATGTAGTGTCAACAAGTACAGTTCTGGTGCTCTGCTCAAAGATGATGACTGCATTAAAAAATATAGTGGAAGACTGTTCACAAAAGTAAGAAACTTTAAAAGAGACAGTAAACATTGCAAACAAGATGCAAGACCTGGAGTTTGCATTTATATTGACCATATGTAATGACATTTTACATCACGTTCACAGCAAAATCTCTCCGAGAGAACCACGTACAGACCTCTATTAATACTTAGAGGACCTCTGACATATTTTGAGGATCCACTGCTTAATGTTAGCTGGTGGTTACTGGTGGGGCCCACGGGCACTCTTTTTTGGGGACCCGCGCTTATTTTTCCTCAACAGACATTTACTCAGACTAATAGCGAAAAAGGCTGCAAAGGCCGATAGGAGGATGAGAAAGATGCAAAAATAGTGACATAGGGAGAAAGGAGTGTGGAAAAAGAACCTGCAACAGTGAGATACAGGGGAAAGGAGAGTATTTTCTTGGATGAAAGAGGCATGAGGTGAAATCAAGATAAACCATCTTGATATTCAGCAACCACACATTCTGCAGCGGTGCTGGCAGCTTTTGAGGAAAATTTGGACCCTGGCACTCTTTCTTTTAAAAATGAATCCTCTTTCAGAAATGTTTTCAAAAGATGTGAGCACATTCAAAAAAATAAGTTGTATTATTAGAAGTAGTAAGAAGTCCGATCCCGTTTTATCATTCATGAGAAAAGAATTAGACAATATTTAATATATTGCCCCAACATATATCAATATTAGGAATATGGATGACCTTATTGCGATGTTCTGCAAACGCAATTTCGTAATCACTATTCCTAATGTATGAAACTCCATGAGTTTAATTTTGCGATCCCTAGCAGGTTGCAAATCGACGCAACTCATGAATGTTATTGAAGTAGGTGACAATTTGCGATGCATTAGGAATCATCAGCAGACCACCATGTCTGTGACTGCTTTGAAATAAAGCAATCTTTTTTTTTAAATGCAGCCCGTTTTCCTTAAAGGAAAACGGGTTGTGTTTAAAAAAGAAAAAAATAAAGGTTTCTTTTCATTTTTGAAGAGCAGGCAGTAGTCCGTGGGACCACTGCCTACTCTTAAAAAAAGTGTTATACTACCATTCACAAAGGGGAAAGGGTCCCTTAGTGACCCCTTCATGTTTGCAGAGGGTTACCACCTACTTGAAGTTGATGGTAAAATGCAAATGATTTGCGACCGAATTCTTACATACAGCTGCGATTCGGTATTAGGGAGGGACGTCCTAACACCGAATTGAAAACCCTTTTTGCGATTCGGTTCTAAGTTACAAAAAGTCTTGCCCAAGATATTGATTGGCTTTGTCAATGTTATTTAGCCATGTTGCATAGTAGCACGGCTCCTGCGTAGCATTGCTGAAGGTTAAAAAAAAAGTGATAAGATGTGTTGAGCACTGGCCATGTCATATCGCTTTTATATTGCTAAGGGGTCCAGAGGGAGGATAAGGTAGGAGGAAACACTGAGGCAGTTGTGGCATGTGGGGGAATCAACAGGTACAAGGAGGGAGAGCTGTATGGGGCAAGCAACAACGCAGCCAGCAGGTGGGGCCAAGCAACAACATAGACCGCGGGTACAGGCAACCAATAACATACAGAGGTTGGGGCAAATTACAACATGGACCGCAGGTGGGTGCAAGTAACAACATGGAGAGAAGGAGTGCGAGAAAGAAGCAGGGTCAAACGAAAGAAGATGACATGGATCCTGCTCATATTGACAACTGACAAGCAAATACATGAGAGTGAAAATGAAGCCAACCACTGGTAAGCAAAAGGCAGGCTCTAAGTCCACTGTAAGCTGATAAAAGATCTTGCAAGCGAACAGCACATGCGCTGGCTCACGCAAGACCTAAAAAGAGAGATAAAGTGTTCTATTTTTTTGTAATAAAAAAAACCTTTCATGACTAATAACAGATTAAAATTCAGATTATAAAAATTATCAAGGATAATTCCATATAAAACAAGAAACGTTCCAAATAACCTCATCAAATGGTAACAAACATTCACTGTGAGGGAATTAAACAGTAGGTGAAGTGCTTCCTCATGCGTTATTATAAAGTACTTAGTGATAACTGAATTGGTAAATATTCTCTGGCATACTAGAAACCCCAGGCAAAAAAATAAAACAACATAATTCAAATCATTTTTTGCGACACCACAATATTGATATCTAGGGTGAGAGGACGATTCCCCCCTTTTTAATTCAATGATTTTCACAATTTAAGTAATTGAACCTACATTTTATTGAACATTTACTTATCATGGGACTTGAATTGGCCTTTAAATAAATTATATCTCTGCACATCCTAAAAACTCAAGTGAAGTCTTTTTATTTGCGAGCAGTGTTGCAAGTCTTAATAAAAGCAGATTTTCTTAACAACCATTTTTAAACAAGTCTTTATAGCACCACTATTTCAACATGATAGCACCTCATCACTATTCAAATCCATCTGTTTAAGACTAAGGGTATAAGTATTGCTGAATATTTAAACCTCTTTATTGTACCTCGAAAGTTCCCACTAAATAATTTGTTTCTGCATATTATCCACACTACTAAACAGTTTAAACAAATGGCGAATCGCCTGGAAATAAACTCGCTAGATTATTCCTGTCAAACCCAGTTTGAGATGATTCATTTCAATCGAGCAGGAGGAACTAACATCTAGGTAAAGGTTTTATTGAACAGATTCAATGGAAGTTGCATTTTTATAGTTCAAATCTATTTATTGTAATTTTTGTACACAACTCTCACAACAGAGAACAATGGTACATCTCTAACACTATGAGGAGTGGCCTGAACTCTCGAGAGGAATGGATGAAACTTGTTAATTAATTGTGAATCACTGAGGGTTCTACATTTAAGACTACAATACTACTTGTCTTTATTTTATGAGATAATTTATATAATGAGTATTCGTCTTGTTGTTACCTAAGGGAAGAGGTGTGGCGCCGCGGCCAGGCCGACTGACTCTGGAATCTGGGGATCACGGTTTGATCCCTGGCACCGGCGGCGGATTAGCCCAGCACCATGTGACTCTGGGCAATAGCTTGCTTAATCTTCCCGACGGCCCCCAGCGCCTAGAGACCCTTGCGGGTGATTGTTCGCGCTTGACAAATGTGGATTATTATTGGGGATTGTATCCACTGAATCCAGTTAGGCAACACAACGAATGTTAATACAATCGTTGTATTGAATGAATTGTACCATTGAACATTTTCTTTTTTTTTAGTAAGGAACCATAGTTATGATTGGCATCAATTTTTGGTTGAGTTACATGGAGGCAACTCGATTGAGGATCCCCATCGAGAAATCATTTGGTATTTGAGAACTTAGACATGGACGGCACCATTAATAGACCAGCCGTTCCCTTTTTTTGATATGTTTTCAACAAAAGGTTTCCTTAAGGGACATTTTGCCATTTGGTGGTACAATCGTATACATCTCACTGATACCGGCAACACATATGCCACATGATATAGGTTATTTGAAGACACTGACATAGAACGTGGACATTTGTATACATTTTACTGATACTGATAACATATGTGCCATATGGTATAAGTTGTTTTAAAATTAGAAAAGGGTAGGTCTGTGACCATGGAGGTCCTTTTGTACCTGATGCCTATTTTTCATAGGGCTTTTAAAAGTATATTTTGCCTCTTGAAGATGGCGCTGTCTAGGCATTTGAATGTCTTGTTCATATTGGTGACGTATGTACCTAAATCACAGCTTCACATCACCGGAGCGGGTCTCTTAAAATTCCGGAGTGAGACGCGAGACTCACTCGATGTCAGACGCTTCATAGTGCGGCACAGCAGTGAAGGATTCGGAGAGCCATTGTATGTCTCTAGGTAAGCAGGCTGCTCTTTGGAGGAACGTAGTGACAGGCTGTTAGCGGGCAATATGAGGGTAATATCATGCCCGGTGGGGAGATTAACATGCCCGTTAAAAAAGCATGATTGTTTCTTTATTGTTAGGTGCCTATATAGCATAATGGAGCAACAAAGATGAGGTTTTGATTTCAACTTTTGGAATGTCCTTTTCCTTAGTCTCAGTATAAACAATATACGTTTTCACGGTCACTATACCGAAAGACTAAGGAATCAATTTTAAGAGTAATCAGTGCAGTCTTTTGTTTTTAGGTAGGGAGACACACGGCAACAAGTGCAGTCACTGCCAGAGTGAACATAAGAAGAAAGCTTTATAGCTTTTATATTAATGTATGTTGATTAAATGAAGCCCCACTCAATCGATATGTGAGGTATGTTGAAGAAAAGGGAGTTCAAGCGATTATTTTGCATTGGAAGAGCTATATTTACAAATAAAATGGAGGTATTTGTTCTTTCTACAAACGGATGGTGTAATTACAATATATCAGTCTCCTTAATCCTATTGGGTGACATGACATATTTTTAGTTGCAATTAGGCATATTTATTTATTCTAATTAAGGACAATAATCCTAAATGTAAGGTATGTTGTGTGGCCTTTTTTTAAATAATAATGAACGGTTGGAAACCTTCAGCACTAGGGGGATTGATTTTTCTGTCCTTTCCTTTGCTAAAATGCAGGTGTTTAATCATTTGTCACCTGTAAACATTGTTTATCCGTGGTGGACACACATTGGCATCATCATACAACTCAGTTCCTTTCACTGGTGAGTTAGCATATCTATCTATGAATGGGTATGGAAGGTGGTGGTATATCATAGGGATTTGAGAAATGGATGTATTTGATTTAATGAACGTGTGCTATTGTTGGTACTCCCAGTCCTGAAGAGAGTGCAAGTTTTTGCAGTTTGTTTCGTAATTTTCTTTATATAAAAATTGCATGGCCAATAGTAATTAGATTTGGAATGTGCTATATAATTGTTTGCTAATGTCTAAAGTCTTATGTAGATGCTTTTATTTGGTGTTGTGTATTTATTTACATTCATGTTTTTTACACAGGAATTTTATGTATTGTTCTCATGAGGGAAAAATCTTTGTTGTCCTGAAGAAGGTGGTGTTATATTTCAATTTCCACACAAATGCATAGATGCAATTATTGTACTAAGTTTGTGGCACAGCATCACATTATATAAGGAATTGGTTTCCACTATGCGCTGTTTTTAAAATTAGTCCTAACCATTGACAAAGGTGATTGTCTTGTATGCTTTCTCTCTTTCAATTATTGTGTTGATGTTGTTTGTAAGATTGTCTGATTTTTAACTTGTTATGAATTGTTTTATGAGATTATTGTAAACGATTTTTTTGATGCATTGATTGAATTTCTATTACACCTTCTAAAAACAATATTAAGATTGAATTGTTCATGCAACCTGTGACTCATTTAAGATTGGGAGTATGAATGCTTTTTGATTGGGTGTCTGGATGTTCAATTGTAATAATATAGCGGTTTCCAAATGGAATTATTTTTAGTAACATACTCTCACCTACATCCAAAGGCCGTTGAGGTATAAATACAAGGAAGAGGTAGGCTGGGTGAGGGTATGGGTTTGAGAAACAGAGTTAGAGTCTATAACCATCAAGAAAGGAAGGGGTGGGGGTAACGATGACAGTGTGCTATCTGGTATAACATGTCTGTAGACACTATAGTTGCTAGGGGGGGTGAACCATGCCTGAGGTCAGGAATTTAGTCTGTTGGGTTTGTCTGTTCCTCGATTCTTGTCAGTCCTAGTATGCTGAGGTATCTTGGGCATTTGCTTTCTCAGAACTCCCAGAATAAAAATCGAACAAACAGGCTCCACATTTTGTCGAAGCATGGTACTGAGTGCTCCGCTGTGGCAGTTCGTTTCTCTATTATGACAGTGTCCCATCGTATGAGCAACCAGTCTTAGTGGGAGGGTGTGAACACTTGTTTAGACAAAAAAAGATACATGGTCATTGTCTTCCCTCTATCGGAGCGAAGCGGATAGGTCAGTGGGTTTGGGAGACCTAGCAGGACATAGGTAAGGAAGCAGTGAACTTCCATCGTAAAGGTACTATAAATGACTTATAACACATCGTCGCAATATCTTTGTAATTTGAGGCAACTCCATTTGAGGTGTGTGACCGTACCTGTTTGGTCACAGCTTTTCCAGCATTTGTCCGGGACATTGGGTTTCCATTTTGCTAATCTGGTTGGAGTGTAGTCTCAATAGTGAGTGGCCTTAAGCATAGCTTCTTTTCCTGCAGCAATGAGGGAGGTGGTTTGGTTTCTGTGGAGGATCTCTTACTATTCTTGGGCATGAAGGTGCATTCCAGGTCAGCCTCCCATGGGCTCTGGGCCAGTGATTTACAAGTATCTCTGGGTTTATTTAGGAAGTTGTAGATATCTGAGGGGAAATGTTTGTTATCTTTTTTAGTGACTAAACACTTGTCAGATACTGTAAGTAGTCTACTAGTATGCGGTCACATCTCTGGTTGGGTGATCCAAAGTTGAATGGTTGAAAATCGCCAGTATTCACCAGTGGAAAGATCATAGTTGGGTTAGAGTTGAAGGAAATCTTGCAAACCCACTTGATCAAAAAGGTCGACAATTTGTTTGCAATTGGCTGTCTGACTGTTGTGGAATCCAAGACTTATTCAAGCAGGTGGGTGTTGTGGGTAAAAGAAGTCCAGATGTAACCGGGTTGTAAGTTACAGCAAGGTGGTTTATTTAATCCAGTTACAGATGATGTAGATGGTAAGTATGATGTTAGATAGCCCCACCAGGAGCAGCCTCCCTGCTGCTCAGCCTGCACACACCAACTGATACTCAGCACATCAACAGGCACCCAAGCATTCCATGACATCACCACACATTCCAACACTTATCCTGGCTGAGCAGTAGGGAAGATGTGACTAAGAGAAAGGAGAGGTGGCAATCAAGTCACTACATATCCCCTTTCTTTACACCAACAAATGACAAGAATAAAGCATGAACGAAGATAAAGCTTATAACCAAGATGAAAACAGAAGCAAAGAACATTACATGTATTCAAATTGAACAAATTGAAAATACAGCAAAGTTAAAAGCTGGCAAAAATTACTAAGATATTAGCATCATCAAATAATAGACATAACATACAAATAATTCCTGAAGTCATAAAAACATTAAATTATGAAAAAGCGTTAAATCATGAAAGAAGTCATAAATGCAACAAAAAGTGAAAAGAATTGGAAGGACATTCCTGAAGTCATTAGAGCATTAAATTATGAAACAGCACTAAATCATGAAAATAATTACCTTGAACACACTCTCACCAATCCTCTTTTCTCCAAAGGAAATGATGCAAGCACACCGCACACAATACTGTACGTATGCCATGAACTACCGTTGCAGGCACCACACATACGCACTTCTATAAATCTGAAAGGGATAGAGTTTCAGGTAAAACGCACTACCCAGTAAACTGTAAGGCAGGCAAACCTATAACTTATTCACTATACTGTAAATCTAACTCAGGCAAACACGCATACGATGCACCTTATTTGACCTCCCGCCTCAGGCAATGCATATACTACATCATAGACAGTAAAGCAATCAGCCCTATAGCGCAAATAAATCTTCGTTGTACACCTGACAAGGCAAAATGTCATAGGCAAAACAACAGTACGTAAAAAAAAACTCTGGGGCAGTCAACCATATAACGCAAAAACTGGGCTGTACACCTGACAAAACAAAATGTCTCAGGCAGAGCAAGACCCTCTACACAACGAAATTCAGCACCCAAACGCAGTACAATACAAGTAGGCTTGAAATCAACACTGGCCTCACAAAATTTCATAGTATAAATTAACCTCACAAAATTCAATAGCATAAATAATAGCAAACTCAAAAACAAGGCGAGAAAATAAGGAGGAAATATAACAATACATCAGTGAATAGCAAGATCATGTGACCTGAAGACATGAAAACAATGAAATAAACAGCAGCATGGCACTGTAAAGAAAAATATACCATAAGCATGTCATGTACTAACATCGCTATAGACAACACTATAGGAGTGACACAAAAAAACAGCAGTCAATTCAATCCAATAAAGCTTTATTCGATTTCTTAAATAAGAACATCATAAAAGGAGATAAAAAAACAACATACAACATGATTATCAAACCCACATATTTTAATATAACAAAGTATTCAAATTACAGAGATCAAATATTTGCATAATCAGCAGTCCATTCTCCTTGTCGTGTGCTTAGTGGACTCACATCAAAATTGTTTTCCTACATTTAAAAATATTTTTTTTAAACACAATTATAGAGGTAATAATAAATTCATTATTTAAACATTGTAAGACCAATAGTGGAGGACTACATTGTCTAAGGCCAAGTGTTCTTAGAATCAGGAGGATCCACCGCCTCCTCTCCACAGAATACAATTTACAGAAAAAGAATATATGCAATGTTGACTGTTGGGATAGGTCATCACATGGACATTTACACATCGGTCTTGACCATTCGTTCAAATCAGGAAAACTAATTGTTCAATGTATAATGCCTATTCCAAAATGAGTTAACAGGAATCTGTCATAGCCAGCTTCGATGTTCCTCAGGTATGGCTGGATACTGTATGTGGTCAGCATAAATTGATGTGCTTGTACAGTAGATTTTGCCATTCGGCAGCAGTTCAATGGGTTTCCAGTAAAGACAAGCAACTACTTTTAAGATCTTTCCTGGCTACTGCACTTAGGGTGTTAGGATCACTGTAATATTCTGGGTGACCAAGATTAATTGTAAAAAATGTTATGTAATTTATCCACCTAATATGCATGGCCTCTTGTAATCTGCGTCTATCATTCAAAATTTGACGATTATGTAATGTTTCCTCTGTCGTCCAGATCCTGTGCCACAATAGAACTGACTGACTTTTTATGATGTTCGCTATGTATGGCATGCCTAATTCTGCGTGGCAAATATGGGAAGTAGTGCTGTCTGGGAATGCCAGCAAAAATCTAAAAAAGGTATTCTCTACAATCTGTAGAGAGTTAAAGTAGACATGACCTCAAATGCCAGCACCATTAATGGTGATTGACAGACATTTTGCTTTGTAAATTTGCAGCAATTCTACTGGTGGGCATCTGCCCAATTTTCTGCTGAAATTGGATAAGGCTGCTGTTGCCTTCATAAACAATAATCTCCTGTCTCTGACAGCGTGGGTCCAAGTCCCTTGTCAGTCAAACAAAATCGCTAAATAAGAGAAAGTTTTAGAGCATTCAATCCTTTGATCGTCAATATATATATATACCTCTGCTCTTATTACTGCCTGCTCCAACTTTCATAATGAATGTCTTTGAGGAATTAACAGTGAGACACAAATTGGACATAAACAAAGAAAAGCTTGACACTAACCTAGAGAGACCTAAAGGAGTAGGCGCCCTCTAAAATCTTCCATAACTTGTCATGGATAACGCAGTCAAAGGCTGTGGTTAAATCGACGAATGCCAAATATAACCTGCCCCTTTTTGCCTTAGTGTACTTGCCCAAAAGAATGTTTAAGTTGAGACCCTGGTCCACGGTGCCCAGACCCTTACGGAAGCCAAATTGAATCTCAGAAACAAACGAGTTCTCATCGGCCCAATCCTGTGGTCTAGTTAAAATGACTTGACCCATGACTTTGACCATCGAGTCTAACAGTGAGATAGGTCTGTAACACGTGGGGTTCTCCCTATCACCTTTTTTAAAAATGGGAACCAGTATCGATTCTGACCAGGTCGGTAAGAAGCGAGTAGAGCAGCTAGCATTAATTACCTGTGTTAAAAGTGGCCCCCAAAGTAAAATGTTAGATTTAAAAAGATCTACATGAATGCCATCGGGCTGGGCTCTTTTCCTCCAAAACTTGTCATAATAGCCTCATTAACCTCAGCTAGGTCAGTAGTCAATATAATAATTCCGTGTTATCTCTGATGGAACTCTGGTGAGCGATATCTCACCTGAAACTTCTTACAGCATACTAAATTTCAGCAGACACAAATACGTGTTTCATAGAGCCGATGAGCCACCTGACAAGATGATCTTCAATCCTCTGTAATCAACAGGAGACACCGATTCCCAATAGCAAGTGTCACTGTGTAAATAATCGATTTGTCGATTTACTTTCCTCAGAAAAGATGCAGCAGCTGAAATTGGTTGCCGTTTCAGTCACCGACCTCCCCAACTCGTCTTGTATGTAGCACACTGGACAGGCGAGCAGACAAGGGCGTTTCTGGCTTGCCAGCAATGAAGATGGTGGCACGCAGGAAAGAATAGCGTTGGGTGGCTCATGGCGAGTGCGTGCTCCCAACACATCTTGGGATAGCTCGTGTTCCTCGCTGTTGACAGGCCAACGTGCAACACCTTCGCGCAAAGACTTGGTAACAATGAGCGATGCGTGAACCGCTACGAAAGAACGTCTCGCGGTCCATTCAAATTGCGCACCATCGCAACGGCAACTCGGGAAGATTATTCAGAAAAGCCCCATCACAGTGCAAATCAGTAAATTCGACAACACAGTAGTCTTGAAAGAAGATGTAACAGCAACCGGCTCCTAAGCTCTGTATTAAAAAGCTTACGCTGTTGCTGGTTCCTTTAAAATAAACGCCACGAAGGACACACAGTTGGCACACTAAAGTTCAAGGTAGAAGACTTAGAAGAGATCAAAGCTTAGCAACTCCTTGTGCCTCAATCTTCATTTAAATTTATGATAGCACACAGTAAAACAGGAAACAGACATAATATTGTACCAAAAAGTTTATCAAATCCTTTGATGTGAGGAAAGTCAAATGCTCGAGACGGGCTGTCCAGCTGGTAAAAGACACTGGTGGGGCTAGTAAGGGCATTCTTTTCCTTCAAGTATCAAGCTTCTTTAGTAGTTTCCAGTAGTACAGTTCATTATCAGTTTTCTTTGTTACAAGATCCAGGTTTCCTTTGTGTGTTGGTGAGAAGGGTGGAGTAGTTGCCTGTCACTGTTTAATGTAGGGTGGGGAATAATGTAAGACCCAGATACTCGTCTTCTTGTCTATCCACAGAAAAGGGGAAGGAGCTTTCCAGTTGAAGTCTATCAGACTATGGAACAGTTAGGTAACCTGGGTTTTTTACTTATTGACATGAAAGCCAGATAGCCTTCCAAATGCAGTTAGTTTAACTTTAGGGAGGGCATGGAGGAGTGGGCCTGGGTTAGGGTGATCATGACATCATCAGCGGATAATGCTATTGTATTCTTGTTTCCCAAAAGGGATACCTTTGATCAGTGGGCTGGACCTAATCCAGTCTGTCTTTTGATCCATGTAGAGGACAAGGAGAAGGGGTGACAGACGGCAGCCCTGGTGGGTGCCTCTAGTAATCGCAAAGGATTAGGACATAATGCCATTCACTCTCACTCTGGCTGTTGGTCCTGCGTACCTGCTCCAGACCCAACGCATGAACCACTTTCCAAATCCCACCCTGTCCGCGATCTGTCGGAGGAATGACCAATGCATGTAGTTGAATGCTTTCTCTGCATCCATGGATAGAAATAGTGCTGGGGTACACAAGTGTGTTCCCTTGTCCAGAAGGTGAAGGAGGCACATGGTATTATCACTACTGCCCTGTTCTGGGACAATCTCTGCTTGAACCGGGTCCAGTAGGCCCAGCATGTACGTATTTAGGCATGCAGCCAGGATGCCTTTGAAGAGCATGGTGTCAACATTCAGCTTGAAAATTGTGATATATGAGGAGCACAGGGTGGGGCAAAGGAGTGCAAATTCTGCCATGTCCCAGGCCAGGTCTTAAGTTACTTTCTGGCAACGGTGAGTTGCCTGCGTAGTCTATTAGCACCTGACTTTTTACGGTTCTCTTCGAAGGCTTTTACTCGGTCCTCTAGCTCTATAAATTTGTCTCACCTCATTTTATTGAGCTGTGTGGAAATATATATGAAAGTTCCTTTTATTACAGCTTTCAGGGTTTCACAGAATAAACAGATGGGAGAGTGGTTGAGTCATTCATTTGTAGAAAGTGTTGGATTGTACCCTTAACCATATCTTTGGTTCACTTGTCCGCTAAGACTTTGAGATAGAGGCACCACTTTCAGTATGGGGTGGAACACTTAGGGGCATGGAAAGTTAGTGTGATTGGGGAGTCATCAGAAAATGCTGCCACCTACAGTTCTATTATTTTCCTTTCGAGGACCCTATGGGGCACTAAGAAATAATCAATTCATGCGTATGTCTGGTGTGACCACTTTCAACCATTGTCTCCCAGCTGCTGAGTATGACCCAGATTGGTACTATTGATGTGCAGATCTGTTGAGCAAGGTATCATGGATGAGATTAAACCCCTCCCAATGATCATGTGTTCATCAGGGATGTTACTACAAGGCCTAGAGCCTGGCGGAGGAACTGCTCTGTTGGTCATTAGGTGAATATAGTATTGCTAGGGTGAAAGTGTACACTTGTACGGAAATACGTAAGGAGAAAAGTCACTCTGCTAGCTCTGCTTGGGTTTGTATTATTCAACCCTGAAAAGCAGTGGCCAGTAAGATTGGGACCCCAGCTTTTTTGTCCAGTCTGGGGAGAAGTACTGCCTGTCAAACCCCTGAGTCCACAGCCTCCCCCAATCCTTTTTGAGGAGATGGGTCTCCTGGAAGAGCGAGATATCACAATGGGACTCTCATAACATGGGCAGGAGGGCTAGCGCTTCACTGGGCTGTTGAGACCTCTTACATTTAGGCTGAGTATTTTAATCATCTAGGAGTATCGGTGATGGTAGCAAGTTGTGGAGTTTCATATGGGCCTGGCCTCTAGTTAGTTACATTTTTAAATGAGTTGATTGACCTTACCTCTATACCGCACAAAACAAAATGGGGAATATTAGCTATGTACACCTTTAACAATGATTATACATCTCTCCTGACCTAGGTATTGAAGAACTGCAAAAGGCCAATTCCTATAGCCTTTGTTTTGGAAAACTGAATTGTGTCTTGTGACACCCATAACAAATTATTGTCAATATTCACTCCTAAATAAGTGTAATCTTTTAATACCTCTAATTTACCCCCATTAGTGAACCAAGACCTGGGAGATTCAATACCTCTTAATCCCATTATCATAATTTTGGTTTCCCTCTCATTAACTGAAAGATTATGAGCAAGAGCAAAAGAGGCTAAAATATCATGCTGCTTCTGTAAGTCAAGCAGGGTAAGTGACATTACTACCAAGTCATCGGGGTACAGCAAAACTGATACCTCCTTAGATCCAAATTTAGGGAGATCTGTGACACCTTGATTTAAAAAAATGGAAACCTGACAAATGAAGAGAAGACAAAGTGTTTAGTATACAGTCTTGTTTAAGACCATTATTTATAGGAATTATATCACAGTATTCATTACCTATGACCAAAAGTACTTTGAACAAATTAGCCGAGTGAAGAGACATCAATGGATGTAATAACTCGTATGAAATGCCAAATCTCATAATTTTATGCCAAAGGGTTAATTGATCAACAGAGTAAAAAGCACTGCTAAAATTAACACATACCACGTATATCTTCATTTTCTGTGATTTCACATACTTTTCACTTAGCATGTCCAAACTCACAACAAAGGTGAAGTATACAAAAAGATATCAAGTAGACTTTCTCTAATAAATTATATGGCCTTACCTGATGAATAATGTGTTCACATGGTTCCCAAAGGCTACTTGATTTGTTACCTGTCATTTGAACAAGAACCGCTCCAGTGAACTATGGCACTTCAGTTTTATATAAGTGGAAAGTTAATCAATAAAGGAAAAATATGATCACATTGATCTTCAAAACACAATCATAAACGACAAAATACAATGTGTATTTCCATAAGTATAGATCGTACTAACTATTTAACTAAATATGGATGATAGTTAACTACTTTACAGAAGGCTTGTTTTCTTAACTGAAGAGAAAAAACACCGTCCGAGATTAACAAAGTGTTGGGACTGAGTTAATTCGCTTTCCATAGTGTATATGAAAGCGGACATGCTTAGTTAAGTCAGTTTCAATGAACTTGTCCATAAATTTGTATCAGAAAATGCAGAAGGAACTATTTTAATGTGAGCATCAATACATTTACTATGTAAATTTTGTGATAAAAAAATAAAATGTTATTTTACTGCTTGGGGACCGATTAATAGTTTGGCGGTCCCATGAACCACCAAACCCACGGTGGTGGTGCAGCATCGCAGCACCAGCGTCTGACCATCACATTACAAGTTGGGTGGTCAGACCGCCATACGACTGATGCTAATGCCAGGGATCTGCGATCTCTGGCGGTCTTGCCACTGTGGTACCACCAAGCATATTACGAGTTTCCCCACAACCAAATTACTCAGGGGTGCATGCAGGGGGGGCACATCTTCAGAGATTAATTTTCAAACCCTCTCATTCTCTTGAGCTTCAGGCTCATATCTGTCCCTTGCCTTCTTTCCCATGCCACACTCATTGTTCCCCTTTGTCTGAATCCTCGAAGCCTCTTTGATTCCCTACATTCGGGCTCATTATGCCTAGTGTCGTCATTGGCATCCCCTGTACGCCCCTCCCAATTATATATACATTTCCCAATAATAAGCACACAACACAGTTTGTTAGATTGGGTACAAATGCCGCAGGTTTATTACATACACCGTTATGTAACGGTGGGTTATCTTACGGGCGATCCAAGGGCAGACAACCAACTGGGCCGCCTGCCCGCCTGATGAGCCGGGCAGCACTGGAGCGAAACCAGCCTCCTCTGCCCCACCCGTGATTCTCTTACAGGGTCACATGACCGTTGTAACTTCTTACTCACGCCCCTTCCAGGGCGGCGCATCGCATAGCAACCCCCCGGTTGTTCAGGCCCACAACCGCCCGAAGGACTAGCGGGGCACCGACACGGCATCCAGGACCCTCCCATGAGGCTCCGTGGATATTGGCTCAGGCACCCCCTATGGTGCCGCGCAGAGGTACCCTTTGTACCGGCCTGCTTCCAGATCGCCCTGTAACTCCGCCTGCAACGAAAAAGGAAAACATTACAACATTCTCTACCACCCCCACCAGTCACCACCACGCCGGGTAAGCGGAAGGGAGGGATGCGGCGAGCTTGGCAAAAGAGGGCGACCTCATGGTGGGGAAGGGCTATATAGCCTCCCCTTGGGCCACGATGACCCCCGGAAGTGACGCCTATCGCGTCACGCCCAGGGAGGAAGAGGGGGGGGGACTCACCGGAGTCCCAGCCCCCAGGGGGGCGGGGGAGGGGACTCTGGTGCCGAGCCAAAACTAGAGCGCCGACCGCTCTATTGGCCCCCTGCGGGTGCCGCGGTCAGCGGCATAGTGTCGTCATTGGCATCCCCTGTACGCCCCTCCCAATTATATATACATTTCCCAATAATAAGCACACAACACAGTTTGTTAGATTGGGTACAAATGCCGCAGGTTTATTACATACACCGTTATGTAATGGTGGGTTATTTTACGGGCGATCCAAGGGCAGGCAACCAACTGGGCCGCCTGCCCGCCTGATTAGCCGGCCAGCACTGGAGCGAACCCAACCTCTGCTGCCCTACCCGTGATTCTCTTACAGAATCACGTGACCATTGTAACTTCTTACTCACGCCCCTTCCAGGGCGGAGCGTCACATAGCAACCCCCCGGTTGTTCAGACCCACAACTGCCCGAAGGACTAGCGGGGCGCCGACACGGCATCCAGGACCCTCCCATGAGGCTCCGTGGATATTGGCTCAGGCACGCCCTATGGTACCGCGCAGAGGTACCCTTTGTACCGGCCTGCTTCCAGATCGCCTTGTAACTCCGCCACGGATCTGGAGGTGGCCCCCGTCACCGCCAGGGCCCCCCACCACAGCTGTAGCTTACCTGCAACCTCTCATCTCGAGCGCCTCACTCAGGTCTAACAGAAAAAGGTCCATGCCAACTTGCGACAAGTGAACCCCATCTTTGTCAAAGTAACCTTTCACATTTTCTTTGATCAGCACATGTCTTATGAAACCTAGGCCCCTCTGGTCCGTGAACTTGCGCATTGCCCCATTGAGGCGCATCCGGGAATGCTCCACTGCCTCAACTTATTCGGCCCCTCACCACGTTTTGCGTGGAATCACCACCGACCAGAGTACATCGCACTGCCCTACGCGCTTGCAGATCTCACCTAGGTCCCTCTTCATGGCCTGCAGAAGAAGCTTCCTACCCAGGGCATTGAGGTCGTTCTCACCCAGATGAATAACAAAGATTTTGGGGGGGCCCCCTGCGCAACCAGTCTCTGATCCAGTCTGTTCCGGAGCCAGCTCCATCTCATGCCAGGGAAACCCATCCACTCAAACTGTGTCTGCGGAAAACGCCTCATCCAGTTCTGGTGTTACGCCCAGTGAGCCACCCTGGAGATAAATGAATGCCCGATCACCCAAACCGGTAGCCCTAGTAAAACAAGAGACACAGTTTACACTCCTAATCGTTTAATGACTCAGTCAATACACGCAAAAGTAAACAATAAACACTATAATTCCACTGCACACAAAGAATTTGCAAGGTAAATCACGGGCGAACGTATCGTTTATAGCAGTCTGACTCCCACCGCCCCACCTTCTTCACACTCCCGGGCTCCAGACCTGCCTTAAAAGCAGCCGTGGCAGCCCCAATCCTGAATGAATGGCTGGAGTATCTCTTCTCGGGCTGAGCTAAACCTGCCCTGGACAAGCTGGCACTGATGATTCTTTCTATTTGATATCTGGTCAGGGGGGCCTGGTCCATATGCAACAGTAGATAGCCCGGGGCAGGGGGGCAGCACACCAGGTATTCCCTGACCCAGTTGACCGGGCAAAACCTAGGGTCCCCTAAGGGCCTGAGGACCACGTCGATCACATGCCCCGCCTGGTCTGTCTTTGACCTCCGTAGTCAGATTAACAGGGAGTCCGTGATGGACACATCTAGAATGTCTAAGGCGTCCCCATAGCTGTCGGTCTTGGACCTGGCCACCAGCTCACTAATTTGGAAGACGCCGAAGAAAGCCAAACAGAAAGCGTCCGCGAAGAGGGTGGCCTCGTACTTGGAATAAGTAACCCCCTCTAGTGCGCCCAGCATGCCCATGAGGATGTCGAAATTAATGGGGGCCCTATTGTCCGGAACCCTGGGCTCCTCCTAGCCCACCCCTTAAGAGCAGCCCTAATGGCGAAAGATTTTGTTGGGTCTGTCCCCCCTGACAGCTTAGCGTCGTGGCCTACCGCCGCCAGGTGGCTACCCACCCAGGAGTGACTTTTCCACTGCTCCCTGGCCCACACCACAAATGCCCTGACTCTACTCTCAATTGGTGCAGCAGACATACCCAATGAATGGGACACAGTTCTGAAGGTGGCCATGTGTGTGCCATATAGCTTCCTGGTGCCTGGGGCCAATGATCTCTCCCCCATGGTTCTCAGTCGTTGGCCCAAAGCAGGATCCTCCACAGGTGCGCTGGGAATGGGGTCATCTCTGCTCTTGCCCGCAGCCAGGCCTCCCTGAATTGGAGCCACTGAAAACGAGAAAGAGCATCAGCTGCCACATTTTTTACACCTTCAATGTGTCTTGCCCTGAATTCCACATTGGCGCGCAGGCACATCCTAACCAGTTCCCTCAGCAGGCATAGGACAAGCTGGCACTTGGCTGTCTGCCCATTAATGGCCTGGACTACCACCATGTTGTCAGACCAAAATAGGACCTTTCTGTCTGACAGGGTCTCTGGCCAAAGGTGTACCGCAATCACGATGGGGAACAGCTCAAGTACAGTGATGTTCTTGGTGATTTTGCACCTGCGCCAGGCATTGGTCCACTCCTGAGCGCACCAGTTCTTGCTCAGGATTGCCCCAAAGCCCTCCCTCCCGGGGCGTCCGTGAATAGGCATAGCTCCTGAATGTCCACCCATGATTTCCGCCATATCCCCGTTCCGTTGAACTGGTAGAGGAAATCACCCCACATGGCAAGGTCCTGTTTCAAACCTGTCCCTAGTCTGACCCAGTGGTGCTTCTTTTTAACCTTTCCTGTGGCCCTCGCTAGTCTCCTAGCAAAAACCCTCCCAACGGGGATGACCCTGGCTGCAAAGCTGAGTTTTCCTAAAAGGCAGTGGTTCCCAAAGTGTGCGCCGCGGCACCCTGGTGCGCCGTGATGAGAAGCCAGGGGCGCCGCGCTGCCGCGCAGGATGTGGGTCATGGAAATTGCAACCGCAGCGCAACATGCGGGGGGGTTTAGAAATGCCACCTTCAGAATGGTTTTGGCCAAGAGCAAGCTGCCGCCAAACGCGTACGTGCGTACGTATGCACGCATCATACGTGCTTTAAGATGCGCAGTGTAAGCATTACTGCCATAGCAAGCTTGGAGCGTTCGAGGATCGTTGTTGCTGATCCCCGTGTTGTGCCGTGCCTCATGGGACCCTCTTCACCAGGAAATCGGTAAGTAAGCAAGGGCTTGTAGTGCCGCGCCCCCGATGCGCACTTTCTTGTAAATGTGAGATTTGTGCTCTCTTGTTTCTCTGAACGCCTTTTTCTTTCCTCACCACGTGTTCTCTCATTTGTTCTTCTTTTGCTTTCCACCACATCTCAGCTCCCTTATTCTCAAATGATCCGTTCCTTTTTTCCTTCTATTCTCCATGCGCTCTCTGGTCTCTCCCTTGTTCCTCTTCTTCTCGTTGAACTTATTTGACCCGTAGCTATCTAATTTAGCAACCCCCCGTGACCTAAGCTGTTGTTTACTTCTCTCTTCCCTCGCTCTCTGATCTTTCACTTCTCCCTCTCTGACCTGGAGAACTAAGCACCGTAGGAAAGACACGTCCCTCATACTTTTCCCCTATCGAGGCTTCTGCTTGCCCATCTCTGCAGGGTGCTGGGTGTAATCCTAGAAACGGAAGCTTTGGAAGTGTTTTAGACTTTTGTCTCAGGCGTGCATCCCTCTTTGAGAGCAGTGGCCCCAAGAAGGGCGAGTTTGACATTCCCTGGTGAAACTAGTGACTGGTAAACTGATTGCGGCCGATCCAGGGGCCACCATGTCCCGGGGTGCCTCCGTGCAGGAATACTTGGGGAGAGGATGTGGTCCGTAGGCTAGACTGCCGACTTTGGTGCTTAAAACCAGGGTTCGAGCCTCGGGTCGCGTCCACATCCTGTGATTCTGGGCAAATCACTTAATCTCCCCTTGCCTGAATGTGTAATGTAAATACGGCGCTATGTAAAGCGCTCCAATACGTTCTGGTCGAGTTAGCGCTATATAAATATGCAAAAAAATAAAATAAATACTTCGATGAACATGCTCTCCGTTCATGACTCCAGTCCATCTGCGACTCAAAGATGTTCTGCTGCGCTCCCATTGTTGCTTTATGACAGGTGCCACGCACAGTGCCCGAAAGCTCCTTATTAAGGATGTTATTTTGTTTATTAGTCTGGATTTCTGTGTTAAAATCTGTATGATTTACAAAGAAAAAAGGCTTATAAGCGTAGCAAGTGTTGGAGATGGTTGTGTTATCTGCTGTCTCAATTTTCTCTTGTGTGACTATCTTTCTGGGTCATGGAGAAGAATCATAGACTTCTCGCTCTAGTATTGCACAAACAGCAAAAATAGCGCAATAGATTGGCCCTGCTTTTGCACTGATGCAAGCGTTCTGTACTTGGCCCCTGATGCCCTGTTTCGGTGCTGACTGCTGTGTGGTAAGCACGTGGTTTTACCAAATGACGTTCCTTTGCAGTCTATCTATCCCACACATCTCTTCACTCAATTTCGGTGGGGTAGGCATGGGCCCTCTCGACCAGTAGTAAGGCCCACCAGGATGTTGCAGATGGCTCAAGCCCCCTCCAGGAGTGAGAGGGAGGGTTGGAATGGAACCGTAAATACGGTGGGGGTATTCAGACTGTCCTCACCCGTCGTGTCCTCCAGCAGTCAGTGGGCCCCTGATGCTTCCACGAAGGCTGGAATTTTCCGAAGGAGGAAGCCATTTTGATGTTTTTTTGGCATGCAATGCTCTGACTTTGTGTTTAGAAACAACATGGCGCCCATCAAGACTAGTTCAAGTAAAAAACTGAGGTTGGGCCGAAGATCGGCATGGCATTTTAAATAATAGTATCACCAGCATTATTTTTCCACTGAAAAGGCGGGCTCCACGGAGCTCGTAAAAGAAATCATAAGCCTTATTATCACGATTTCTTTATTTAACGAGTTCCATGGACCCCGCATTTTAGTGTAAAAATAATGATGGTGATACTGATTACGACAGACCAAACCCATTGTTCCATTTTCTCAGAGTGGGTCTCAGTACCAAAAGCTACTGAAAGCAGCAGCTGGCATAAATAAGGGTTTGGGACCAGGCACACAGTTTGCATCACTGCAGCATGTGTGTGCTCTCTGTTGCATCTGCTGCCTTGTGGTTAAAAAAAGTTGCATGGAAACATATTTTGCTATTAATCTTGTATTGTTTCTCACTTAACACGTTTTTATTAAACAACTGTTATCTTTTTATTTTGTTACAAATATGATTATAATACCTTCATTGCATCCCAATTAACTTAAGGGAGACAACAGGAAGTACTCCAGAGGTCGGGCTTACAAGACCCCGCCCACCGGTAAAAAAATGGTGGGGAGCCACGGCCAACCGCCAATTAGGTCAAGGGAGCCACGGGTCAAAAAAGTTTGGGAACCACTGCTAAAAGGCATTGAATGTCGACCAGGGTAGCCTTGTCTTTCCCCAGCAAATCCTGAATCTCCTGACGCAACACCTGTACCTTGTCTGCAGGGAGCCTGGACTCGCCCTTGACCATGTCCAACCCGATGCCTAAAAATATCAGTACTTGCGCCGGACCCTCAGTTTTGCCAGGTGCTAGTGGCACTCCCAGGTGTTTTACCAAGTCTTGGAAACACTGCAATGCTCTAGTGCACTCCTGCGTGTCAGCACCCCCAATAACCAAAAAGTCGTCAAGGTAGTGGGTCACTCCCTCAAACCCAGACTTGCTCATTAGGACCCATTGAAGGAAAGAGCTGAACGCCTCGAAGTACGCACAAGACACTGAGCAGCCCATGGGCATGCACCTGTCATAGAAATCTTTGCCCTGCCACTTGAAGCCAAGGAGGTGTTGGCTGTCGGGGTGGACCGGCAGAAGTCGGAACGCCGACTCTATGTCTGATTTTGACAACCACGCTCCCTTCCCTGCCCTCCTGATCATGTCCACCTCCAGGTCTAATGAGTAGTAGGACACCAAACACCTCCCCTCCTCCAACCAAAAATTAACTGAGTCCCCCTCCGGGTACGACAGGTGCTGGATCAGCCTGAAGGACCAAGGCTCTTTCTTGGGCACTAACCCTAGGGGGGAGATTAATAAATGCGGAAGGGGTGGGATGCTGAAAGGGCCCGCAACCCTCCCCAGGCCGACTTCTTTAATTATTTTAGCCATCACTATCTCAGGGTGGTCCCTCGCTGATTTGAGATTCTCGGCATCCCTGCTCACTAGGGTGCCTAGTTACGGTATCCGAAAACCTTCCACAAAGCCCTCCGCAAGGAGTGTGCCCTCTTTGATATTGGTGTACCCATGGATCAGGGGAAGGAGGTTACTGCAGTTGTGTGCGAACCTGCATGCTTTGCCCCATGAACAGGAGCCGGCGTTGAATAGCCTGCAGGTCCCATTGGACAGAGATCTGTTGCCTGGGTTCCGGACCCCTCCTCGCCCCCCTCGAAAGGGTTTCCTTGTCTGACCCTTCGCTTCCTGCTTTGTGTCTTTGCTCCTGTCGCTGCTGGAGGTGCTGGGCTTAGCTGTCCCTTCCACTGCGCGCTTACCCATGTGCATGACCCAAAGCCTCACCTCTAGTTGGTCCCATTCCGGGCAGACGGCCCTTTTCTTCCTAAAGTCACAGTCATAGCGGTACCAGCCCATTCCCCCACTGTTCGCGGCCTCTTCAGTGATAATGCTTGCATATTGGAATAGCCCTGGCCCTTGGTCCGGGAACCTTTTCATTATTACCGCCGCCAAAATGGTGAAGGCTTACCCCCACGTACCAATGTTCTTTTCTGGCCAGATTTGAAAGCGCACTTTCTTATCATCATCCTTGGCCCCCATCTTCCTAGTGTCGACCCCCTCGGCCCGTGCATGAGTAGGGTGAAAATGTCAATAAACTCCCTCCTCCAGATACCTTCTTTGGCTGCCAAGGGCACTCTCCACCCCAGGGAGCAGCGACCAGATAGCAGCGGCGCCATCGTGACCAAGGGCTTTGGCCCTACCGCGAGGGCTAACACTGCTGATGTTGCAGCCGGAGAGGCCACCACGTGTGTGGTGGGTGCAGTCACCACCGAAGGTAGGGCCGGGTTGGCTGTGGGGTTGGTTATCAGTGGAGGGGCCCCCACAACTGGAGGCTGTCCTCCCACGGGCAAGGGGATTGCCAACGCTAGTCCCCCAACCTGAGCCAAGGATGCGCTAGGCGGGCTGCCCGACCCCCCCCCCCCCCAGACTTGCGTGAAAGCCGGGAGCGCCAGAGCCACCACTGGGAGGGGAGGAACAGTGGTCCCCGCCCCCTGGGACGGGTTTACCAGGGCGAAACCCACTCTGACCTCGGACATGAAGCTCCGCAAAGTGCCTGAGAGCTGACTAAGATCTTCCGATGTAGCATAGGCCGCCGGGGGCGGGCAGCTGGCCGGTAGGAGCGATGGTCCATGTCCCAGGGCCGGGGACACCAGCAGGGGGGTGGTCCGGCTCCTCGCTGGCGGCTGCTCCACCGGGAAGTCTTTGACTGTGGGTCTACGTATCCTCTTGGACCTAGAGGGGCCTGCCTCATCATTGTGCTCCTGTTCTGCGGGCGGGACCTCGCTGGCGATTCCAGAGTCCTCGGGGTTATTAGCTTTCAGAAGTTCGGTGGCCCAAGCCAATCCCTTGGTCTTGGCTAGTTTGACAAAAGCTGCACTCCGAGCATCTTCAGAGATGCCAGTCTGGGTCTCCTCGACTTGGGACCTCATCGTAAAAAGCGGTGGGGATCCCTGACTATCCATCGAATTTCATGGGTGTGCCTCCCAATCTGGAAGGATAAGGAAAAGAGTTTAGCCCACATCCCCACTCCACGGAGCACTAGTATCCCAATTCCTTGTCAGGGGGACCAGCTCTGGTCCCCGTGGCTATTCAGTACTTACTTACAACCGACGAACACGGGCGAACGTCGGGCTGTTCAGGCAGGCGTTCCAGCAGCACTGTGAGTGGAGATGAAAGAGAGGTTAGCAGGTACCCCCAAACCTCCATGCCCCCACCACCGAGACCGCACCCTGCGACCAGGCGCTGCGTAGGACCGATTCGGCCCCCCCCCCGGGCGGGTCCGTGCGAGGGATCTCCCTGCTCCCCGGCTAGGAGCGCCATTACTCGGGCATGCGAGATGACCCTCCTCAGCCCCATACCTGCAGCGTGCGAGTATCCCTTTGAAATCAGCGTCCGCCGCGCTACTCTTCTCACACAGACCTGCTGAAAGACAAAACAAGTGTGACGCAAGGGAGGGCAGTGCAGCACCCAACCTCCGAGCGTGAACCAGTGTCCACCTAACCTACTAGCTAGAACCAGTGTCCACTCCCTTGAAACACGGCCGATGGAAAGCCTGCCACGCCCTACATGGCACGACACAACAACTTACACCCCGGTGCTGCTCGTCTAGCCAGGGAATACCACAGCAGCTGAAAGACAAAAATAGCAGGAGAAAACACGCTAGCTGCAGGGTCGCCACACGACCGTCCATTGTGCTCCCAGGTGCTCGGGGGGGGGGCACAGAGGTATTATCTTGAGGCGGCGCATGAGCACAAGGCAAAGCAAGGATCTTCTACCCATGGGGCCCTCCCGGCCGTGCTCTCCCTTGACGGATCTCCCCTGAATGCGCCACGGCCCCCAGCACCACGACCCCCAAGCTTTTAATAACAGCGACGGGCCCCTTGACCCCGCCCCCAATTCAATCCTATTGTTCCTTTGTTGTGCCCCCTTCTCCCTAATAGGCAGCACAGGCCATGCTGGGGTGTCCCTGGGGCGCTGTGGGGCGCATGCGCAACCCCTTGAACCAACTATGCCCCGGCCTGCTTACTCGAATTCACGAGCATGGATTGAAAGGCTGCAGGTGCTGGGGACTGAACCGGGACCTCCTCCTGCGAACCACATGCTCAACCCGCCCGCGCATCGCCACCTCGTGTGCTTGGCCGCTAGCGAGCTACACGATCTCGCGCCTCCCCTTCCCCAGGGGCTGCGGACAATTGTCCCGGCGTCCGTTCACGGCACAAGAAGGCTGCGGGGGAGGGGACCCATGTCTTGTGAGCAAGCCTTTTGGAAGCATGGCCCGATTTTATATATAGTGCGAACTCGAAACGAAGGTATCGGAGCGCCTTACATGCGCTCCGATGTTTTAGGCATTAGGCACTGGGAGCTTAAGTAATTTCCCCGGAATCACCGGGGGGGGGGGGTGATGGGACATAACGCGCACCGGATATGCCCGTCCCCTAGCCTTATATGGCCCCACGCTCGCATTGCGATAACCGCCACCATTGTTCAAGTAATGCAGATTTTATATCGCGCAAACTCGAGAACAAAGGTATCGGTGCGCCTAACATACAGGATGTGAGCGACCCGCTGAGGCTCCGACCCTGGTTTCCAGCACCAAAATCGGCAGTCCAGCCTATGGACCACATCCTGACCTGGTGAGTCGGAATGCCATCGCATTATAGCATCAGCGAGACTCGCAGCACAAGTTTGCAAACACTATTGCGGGCACATTGTATTAAATCTACTATTTGATAATGCTTTTCATGTTAAATTCAACGCGCTACAAAATCGCCCCATTCAGCCTGAAACTCAGGGTGTAGTTCGAAGCACGGGCGACCGTCGCCAGCGGGAGGCTAGCGTTACCGGGACAGCGGCATCGTAGCACTTGGTCCCCGATAAGAGAGGCTCTCTTCGTCAGTGCCCCTGCCTGGCCTCGATTCACCAAAGACCCCCCAGGCCCGCCGCCTGGATCGCCCGCCCCCTCAAACATAAAACTTTGTGTTGAAATTCGGGCAGGAATGCCACGGGGCTCGCGCCCCCCACCCATGGAAGTCGATGCCAACAGGCCCCGTGCGACCTGGTTCTGCCCAGGGACAGGGCCGGGGTGGGGGAGGTTTGAATTCAGCAGACGTCGATGGACTACAATGAGAAAGAGGGCGACCTCATGGTGGGGGAGGGCTATATAGCCTTCCCTTGGGCCACGATGACGCCTATCGCGTCACGCCCAGGGAGGAAGAGGGGGGGACTCACCGGAGTCCCAGCCCCCAGGGGGGCGGGGGAGGGAACTCTGGTGCCCAGCCGACACTAGAGCCCCAACCGCTCTATTGGCCCCCTGCGGGAGCCGCGGTCAGCGGCATTCCTATTGGTATCCGCAGCCTGCACCCCTCAAGCCTCGTTGCCCCAAAGCATGCTTATCTGTGTCCCTGAGTTGCTTTGACATGTGCACCCCGTATCTACCTGCCCATGTGACCCCGCCCCCCCGCACAGTCGCTTCTTCAGCCAGACGACCTGAAGCAATCGTAAATTGTCTCATAGCTGCTCCCCAAATGGACGACAGTGATGTGCATCTGCATGTGTAAAAAGCATTTTCAACACGCAAAAGTCAAAAAATTGATTTCGAGAGCCAAATTATTTTTCTTTTTCCTTCATTTGCTGTGTGAGATTGTCACTTCAAAGCCAATACGCCCCCTGAATGCCTCCTGTGACTAGGAAAGCCAAGAAAGGCTTGCACATTCTTTCTGTTAGAAGTCTCGTCTTCTGAGGCATACACAAGCAGCACGGTACAACTCAATCCACATGCATGTTAAATCCTACAATTATTTCGGTTTGTTTAGTATGCTTATTACAATCAATACGGGTCATTTTACCTCTAAATGTGTAGCTCGATGCAGCATTTACGTTTCAAGTATCAGCATTTCAGCGCAACCATCTTGTTTACGGTAATCGTATAAACTTATCAAGAAATTATTTTTAAAATACAGATTGCTGCTCGCCAAATGCTCATACAAGTGAATAAAGGGTTTATAAAGGTGATTTTCAACAAATGTTATATCTGCTGCAAACACTAGTGAGCTTTCTTCGTCCCCATTGGTTCTTACATTTCTGAGAATGGGGTGTAGCTTGTGTGGCCTGTGGTTCTTGTTGTGGGCTGACTCTTGTTTTTAGAGGGGACCTCTTTGCCGTCCCTTTGATTGTCCATTTAATTGTGATGGGGCCAGTAATGGCAATTGCCAACCCCACTGTAATCATGAACTGAAATCTCTGGCTCAAAGTAAAAGACAAAGGGCCATATTATCAAGGAACGGCGATAACATTATCGCCGCTTTCGCGGCAGGAAACTGCAGCTAAAGCGGCGATAATGGGCTTGATAATATGCCCTTGAGAATTCCCATAGAAGCCCATGTTCTGGTATGAACCTGGGCTTCTATAGGAATTCCCAAGGGCATATTATCAAGCCCATTATCGACGCTTTAGCTGCAGTTTCCTGCCGCTAAAGTGGCAATAATGTTATCACCGTTCCTTGATAATCTGGCTCAAAATTTGGAATTACCTGGGGAAAAGACCCAGAATTACGGATTCCTTTGTAATCCGCAGTCCAATATTCCAAAATGGTGACTCATGATCCAACTCCGAATGAGCCGAATTAACTCCTGCCCCTGAGTGTAATAGTACCTCAAGTATTGATAACTCCAAGGGTGGAGAAGTACCGGCACATTTCCCGGGCCACTGGTAGTGAAGGCATTAACTTCTTCCCAGAGTGCTGAAGCATTATTAGACACTTGCACGCTTCACTAATGTGCTCCCTGCTGCTGACACTCCTCCAGGTCATCCATTTTCCTACAAGATGTCAGCTCACAGATGATCTCTGCCAGAAAACTGAATTAATTGAGATCTTGTGTTGTAATTGAATTAGCAGATATTCTTTTGCGGGCGATTAACCTCGCTGTTGTTAATGCTGTTCATGGACTTCTGCTTTCAGAGATGTTTTATTTGTTTGTGCATCATGCAAAAATAGCAGCCATGAAACTAAAACCTATCTTGTGTATGTATGAGGGAAATGAAATAATAAAATAACTTACTTTTTTGTTTAACATGTTGGGAGCTGCTGAGGTTTTGCAACTTTTCTTCTTCTGCAAAAGAGAGGTCATTATTATTGATATAATTAATGGCTCTCATTTCATCTGTTTCATCTTTCATATTATACAAAATAGTAGTTCCATCCTGTTACTCCAGGGTGGATCCTAAAGCATGTACCCTAGCAGCCTGAAACCAGTCTCTGTTGCTCCTGTGTGGTTTCCTTTATGCATTTACTATAGCTGCTTTTAGCCAGCATATTCATGTGGATTCATCCACTGTTTTTCCTGGGTGGACTCTGCGGAGCATTTCAACTTGGCCAGCTCCCTATAACCAAAGCTTTCCTCCTGTGTTAACCCTAAGTAGTTTGTACCCAACCAAAAAGGAATACCTATTCCCCCTCTAGAATGATAGGCAAGACCACACGACAATCAGTATGTATATATATATGTATTTGGGTGTTATCTCTACAACCCCCTGCTGCACGCTGCCTTTGACAAGAAGGGGAGCACCAAGGCCCTCGCTGCCCCTATCAGCTCCCCAGCCAGCACCCACAGTGGGTGTCGGCGGGTGCCAGCAATTTCCTTTTAAAGTGGGTGACCCGGCACCCACCCTGGGCACTCAAGACAGTTTTAATTGTTGGAGGCTACGGAGGAGCCCCAATGCCCTTGCAGCACCTGCTGGCTCCCCAGTCAGCACCCATACCGGTTGCTGGAGGGAGCAGGCATTTTCTTTTTAAAGTGGGAACCCATAACATATGTCAATTGTGAGGGCCTCGGCGGGAGCCCTAATGCCCCCACGGCCCCAAATGGCTTCCTAAGCCAGCACTCACAAGTGCTGGTGGGAGCAAACTCTTTTACACTGCACGGCTGAGCGAGAGCAGCATTTCTCTCTGCTCCCACTCTGGCAGGAGCAGAGTTGTGTTCTCTGCCCAGGAGAGTTCAGACATGGAATACAGTTTATATTCCCTGCCCACACTCTTCTTTGCAAGGAATATCAGTGTGCCAGAAGATAGGGTACCCAGTACACAACAGCAGTCCTCAGGCTCCAGAGATGGAGTCCCCAGGACTGATATACAGCTTGGGGAGGGGGGAGGCATGGGGATAGGCCATGGGGATAGGAACCTCGAGACCTCTAAAAAGCTCGGGAGGGAGCAGCATGCCACCCTCCCCTGAAAATACAAGATTATCCCCGGGGGATGGGGTCCCATGGCCTCAAGAAGGCTCAAGGAGAGGAGTCAAATATTTTGAGCAAGAACTACTGAATGGATTGGCACCTGATCACAAAGAACACGCTTTCTAAACAAAGATCTAGTTTCTGACAGATTTGGTGTATTTCCATTCAGCCATTTTTGCAGTATCTCTACTCATTTTTGATATGGGAAATTGGACGGGGACAAATCATTTTTTAACCCCCCTTTTACTTGGCTCCCCCTTGACGAATCACCCTGAAACTTTCTAGGAAGGAGCTGAGGTGGCAGAACTATTTTTGTAGAGTTTTGTGAAGATTTGTCAAATGGTTCCAAATATAATAAAATATATAGTTACATATAGGTGTTTGTTTATACACACATACATGCATACAAGTCAGATTTAAACTTTTATGCAAAAACAGGTGGTTGGACGGGTTAATGTGTCTTACAAGGTGTAGTGATTGTTTTTACGGTTTCACTTCCTGGCACATTCAGCGGCTGTGCTGGTGAGGAAGAAGGGGGCCAGGATAAATAGAGCTGGGATATGGTCCCCATCAGGCCCTCCTCTAGAAACACCGCTGACCTTTCTGCTCAAATTGGGGGTATGTGAGAATCTTGTAAATGTAGTTTTCTATTATTCCCTGTAAATCATGTAGATGTGTGTATGTTTGGGTGTGTGTGTGCATGCATATGGGTGTGTGTTTGTGAGTAATTGGTAGCCATTTGTTTGCAACTACACCAATCTAGACTAATATATTGTGGAGCAACACAGAAAATAGCATATTAAAATACCCAGGACTGTTGTGTAACATACATAATAACATAAGTAGGTATTTAACAAGGTGTACATAACATGAAAAAAGATCAAATATATAGGACACTTGCCATTTAAATAGAAAATACACAAATAACTTGGTTGGGTGTCCGTTTAAGACTCTTTCGAAAGTTCAGGCAGATATCCTTATTTCTTTGAATGTGGATATGCGAGAAAATGATACGGAACACCTATTAATATCGTCGATGTTTCGACCCTATTAAATAGCGTGTTAATACAAAACATCACCATGGATCTTCATCCGGACTAGGAAAATAACAGCCTAGTTAAAATGTGTATCAACATTACAGTTGGTGCTATATTCCAAATGCACGTGTTGTAGTGGATCAAGCGTATCCAAAGTTAAAATGGTCCTCATAGGGGACCTTTTGATATAAATATTTAGTCCACCTCTAAATTTTAGGCATGGTTATACATCCAATTAAGGGGCAGGACCAGTGATTACCCCAACCGAGGTTCCTCAGAGTGGCAGATACCTCTGAGATCCTGTAAGGATTCTCTTAATGGTCGAAAGAGAAGGAATGAATCGGACCTCACTGCCTAGCTACATACTTAGCAGATGTGTCTGGCTGCAAAGACTAATAGTTCTGTCTACAATGATTTCCTCGGTAGGATGTATGTGCATTGTAATTTTAATGTTTTTTTTTTAAAGATATGGATGTTTTAATGTGGAGGAATCTTTTTAATGGTGTATAAAACATAACATAAAAGGCATGTATTTTTTCAAAATCTCTTGTGGCATATTGTTGTATGAGCTGTGGGCTTGATCTACATGAGGAGTGAAAATATTCAAATGAAGTACGGTACCCACGGGAATTTTAGTTTTCTGGTTGGTAGATCCCTGTCCCTTAGTGTGAGGGGTTACTCTCAATTTTGATCACAGAACTGTATGGAATCTATTGTATCCTAGTTGTAACAAACATACAGCTGTATCCCTTTACAGCATGATCATATTGAAACTTTCAAACAGCAACTAGTGTCAAGAGCTGGTCTTCTGGAGCACGCTAGGCGTGTCTTCTTACCTCGCATAAACGACCACTATATCGGGAAGCAGTACCAGAGGCCAAATTGCAACAAGAAGTCTATCAATGCTCCAGAAAATAATCCAGCAAACAAGAGAAAAAAAACGAAGAGCAGTAAAAACGCTCCAGCTTATCAAGCCAAACAGCAGGCGAAGAGCAAAGGAATAGCAATAGGAACTGAAGTGTCACTCACCCCATAATCCTTTACATGTTCGGAAAACCCGACACGCACCAAAGAAAACAAGAAGGCGCCCAGCAAGGACACCGCCATGTCCCAGTCATGGAAGTGACAACCTGCGACGTGGAGCCGCAGGTATGAGCTGCTGCGGCACTTCCCAAGTGCTGCGATAAGAAGGTAAGGAATTAATCTTTCAAACTACTGACTGGAAAGAATACAGTAGCAGTTTGGGGGATAACCTACCATCAATGTCAGCCATTTTTAGTCCCCCAAATCCCAAATGGCACTGGATCATTTAACTCACACTGGTAACTATGAAGAAATCAGCCTTGGGTGACACCGTTGACCTCTAATCCTAACTTTGATATATTAGTGAGCCTTAATTCTCTGTCAGGGCCAGAATATTTTGACTAATCGGAATTGGAACTTTGGTCCAACGTTGATAAAGTTTGATTGAGACTTTGGCTTAATTCTAAAAATAACCAGATAAGGAGCTAAATTTAAGGTAGAAGATAACTAATGAGTCCCTCATTGGTGTCTTCTTCTTTTGCTACCTGTACCGTCTATTGGCAGTTGTCCTGGAACATTGACTTGAACATGAAAGACATTCTGCATTCTGGGCAGCTTCAGCTCTATCCATATTGCCAGTCAGTCATAAGATAACATTGCCCCCTTGTAATATATGATGGGACAGAATAGATGCTGCAGCCAATCTGCAAACTACAGGTCAAGGCCCTTCTATAAATATTATTTTCTACAATATTTAGATCTAAAGCCTCAAGAATACTACTGTTCTTCTTCATTTGTATGGTGCAATCTTTGAATACATTTATTAAAGTTTTTTTTCTGTTGATTTAATAACCGCACTGATTTTCACGTGTGTGCACATGTGTGCTTGCATGTGTGTTTTTGTGTGTGTGCATGTATTTGTGTGTAGTAAGTGTGTTGTATCTTTATATTACCTGCCGTGAGCTAGGCTTTCACTAGTTTACTAAGCTACTTAGAACAATCGATTAGGCCTTGTAGGCTCAATTTTCCATCCCACACCAAGTGCTGTGCATCCTGGCCAAGAGGAATCCCTCCAGACCACAATGCTCAGTTCTTGTTTTGTGATGGAATGCTTCCTCCACATCACCAGAATGCTCTGTGCTTGCTCTGTGGCACAAGAAAAAAGAAAAAAAATATGTTGGAAATGCTTGAACTAATCACAACCACCCTCCATTACTTTAATTGTGTAAACAGCTCTTGGCCTTGGTCCAAAAGGAATAATCATGCTTGGACTGCTAGGCCATGCCAACTCCGAAAATGAGTACAGTATATGGCAGACATATTTTTGCCTTAATGGGTGTTATCGATGAGGTGTAGTTTGTGTCAAAAGGCATGTAAAGCTACAGGAATCATGCCTCGCCATACGGAAAAAAAAGCAAAACCTAGCAACAATGTCTCAACCGGTTTCAATGAGGAAGGCAAATACACATGTATGTACACGACATTACAAGAAGGAAAGAGGGAGACTCGTGGTAATTTGTTCAAAAGTGTTCATAGCATCATATATTTGAAATAGCAGTTTATACAAAACAGTTATATCAGCACTGTAAGCATAAATTGCAGAGGTAACCCAAAGGAACTTGGTGCACGTTGTGCTCGTAACACAATAAGTGACGGCGCAAGTGAAAAGTGGAAAAACAGCGAAAGGCGCAATGTGACAAGGTGATGAAATATATATACAGAAATATATGGTTCAACAAGAATAGTTATTTACAGTGATTGATCATAGTTTAGAATTTCTAGGAACCATAGTTGAGTGTGCGCCGTGAGTTGCGCTGATAAATCGGTCGACGGCGTTTCGATCCTATTTATTCAGGATCATCTTCAGGACCGGGTTGCCAATTTGGGGTGCTGTATAGGGAAGGAAATGGAAGAGTTCAGGGTAGGGAACAGGGGAAGAGGGGACGCAAGGGCTGGAATGAGTGTGGGGTAGGTGGAGGTGAGCCTACCTGTGGGCAGTCAAACTTGCCCAGTAACGGGACAAGGTTCCATTGTGGGTAAATGGAACCACAGGTAAGGCGCAGCGGGGAAGAGCGTCTACGTGAAGTCAGTGATAGAAATTAATGGAGTTTCCCAGGAGTGAGAAAGAATGAACTAGCTGACAGAAGTAAGGGGTGAATGCGCTGGTGAGAAGGCAAACTCACCCATTGGCCAACCAGTACGATACTGTGTTGGACAAGTAACAGGGTCGGAGCCTCAATCCACTGTGTAGGTTGTGTCGGTCCGAGAAGGGATTCCTAGGTTTAGACAAAAGGGAGGGGGGCATGTTACTATGAAGACCGGGGGAATCATTAGGAGGAGAAAAACGCCACGTCCAAGGAAATGGACAGGGACGACAGTGCGGGCTTACCGTGTTAGAATTAAATCGAGGAGTGGAGTCAATCCAGAGACAGGAAACGTGCTTGCATCAGCGCTGGGCTGCCACGTTCGTGTGCAGTGCAAACCGGTGTCTCGAATGACTGAAGGTGCCAGCCGGGTCTAGTAAACGCTGCGCTTCCGGAAACGAGGCATCAGCGTGTCATGTGACTGCAACCAGACATGGCGATGCCAGAGGTGGGACGGGCGTAGTCAAGGACTCCTGATCGTTCGAAAGAGTGCGCTGGAAAGGACTGCTATTTCAAATATATGATGCCAGCACTTTTGAACAAATTACCAAGAGTCTCCCTCTTTCCTTCGTGTTATGTCGTGTACATACATGTACATTTGCCTTCCTCATTGAAACCAGTTGAGACATTGTTGCTAGTTTTTGCTTACTTACCCAGATCTCAAACTGTTCTATGGGTTTTACTCCTGTCGCCATTTACTACTTCGGCATAAGAAAGACACTTTGGATGGCATACTATCAAAAACAAAAAGTGATGAACGGAATGGTTGAATGAATGTGAACTACTAGTAATTACTATGGGAGTTTTCCATCCCATCATTCATTTGCTTTCTCTGGCAAAACAGAAGGACATTAACCATGGGACAATCAGTTGAGGGCATATTCATTTCCTTTGCTGCTGGTCAAGGATTGCTTTGGTTCATGAAAGGAGATAAAGTAGTGTCCTTGATATGATGATGCCCACTCCTTGCATAATGAGGGGCCTAACATAATGTAGAAATTACTTGCTTATTGTTAGCTACTGTGACATCATGAGACTCATCACTGGTCTAATGCAGGTGATTATTTACATAATGTGGGAATTTTGGCTTCATAAAGTCCATTCCTAGGTTTATGGTGGCCCTGAAATTAAGGTCCCCTTCACTGATATATTTTGGGAATTCTTGACATATTTGCAGCGGCTTCTCACATATTTGTGTTGGAAATCCCTGGCACTTGTGGGACATCCCTGGTGGGACATCCCTGGTTTTTGACGAATTATGAAGCAACCATGTGAGGCATATTCTGGCACTGTGTTGAAATAATCAACATGAGTATTTCACAATAATTATAGTTAGAGATCTGGGAACGTATCATACATATACAAAAAATGTAACATTGAATTTCAAGGAAAATGTAATGTTTTTATTATGAAAATGGCAAGCTTTTGTTTCAGGCGATTGAGTTTATCCATCCAAATTTAAAATGGTGTATTTAATAATAAAAAACATAAAAGTGAGTATTTTCACAAATTGCCCGACTATTTTGGAACAAAATATTTGCACTTCCAAAAAATAATTTAAGCTGATATTTAAGCGAAGGCTCATGCAGGGTTTAGGGGATAGGTATTGCTCATGTTGTTCCATTTGTGTCAGAGGGTATGTGCTACCATAGTGCTTATCTCACATTTATTCTGGCAAATGTGAAATGATTTATATTGATAATGCTTTGTATGACAGTATCTCTACTACTTTATTAAGGCTGAGACTTAAAGATTGGTGTGACATGCTGTCTAAATCTGTAAAGTCACCGTAACCGGGGCAATACCACTACTGTATAAGCCTGGCGGATTTGTTCAGCTCTACTGTCCTGTATCAACGATTATGAGATTTATTTAACTTTTAATATTTTCACGCTACCGCTTGAAAGAAGATTTTCTGTCATAAAATATAACGAGAACCTACTTGGAAGGGGGCAGGTGGAAACATTAACGTATGTGAAATGTACAAGTGTAAAAAGAATGCAAAAAATAGTTTGAAAAATGACATGCCATGGAAAATTGCTTAACCAGATTTTTTGAACTGCCTACAATACTATTGCCATTTTGCCAAATTTTCTAAGTTTTCTTTGAAAGGGTGAGTCAAGCATCCTCGAATGAGATCAGACTAGTTTGTAAAGTATCAGACTGTCTATTACTAATACTTACTCCTAAGCAGGACCGGCCGGTATGCTGGAGGAGCGGGGATTGGTGGGTGGGAGAGAGAGGGGCAAGGGGCCTTCGGGGTCGCAGGGGGGTATTAAAAAATTACGAAATTAAACAAACTCACCTACAGCCTTCCCCTCGTGCTCGCTTCTCTGCTCCTCTTCATCTTCCGAAAGGCACAGGCTCCCAGAATGCCCTGCAGCCAATCCTGAAGCTGCTCTCGCATGAGAGCAGCTTCAGGATTGGTCTGAGCGCCCTCGATTTGCGCTCCAGGACAGACTGAGAGTCTGTGCCTGCTCTGTCCAACCCAGCTGCATTGCTGGGTTGGAGAGAGCTTTCACTGCCCATGATGGCTTTATTTTTCATTTCCTGACGTTTTGGGGGGGCGACGCTCCTCTGCCATAGCGGAGTAGCCGCTGCTGCTCCTAAGGTCTAGCATTTATAAACACCATCACAATTATCACAATTGTTTTCCTTTAATTAAATTGCAAGCAGAGAACCCAAGGAGGACATGGACATGTGAATCAAGATTTTTCTCTCCTTACCAGGATGGGTGTACATCCTCCTGAGAATTACTTTACTTTCTCATTGTGGCAATCTAAATAAGAAAATAAAATCCATCTAAGTACCGAAAACTAATTCATTTCACAGTAAATGAAGGGACTCTGCTGTTTTATGGCGCTCAGTTTTAAAGTGGCAGGTTTAGAGCTAACTCACAAGCACTAATTACTCAAAAATATCACTTGACCATTTAATAAACGTCCAAAATGAGTAAGATAGAGCATCTCTTTTGCCTTTTGTGCAAGGTTCAGAAGAGGAGAATGTAACCTTCCTGTGTTCCCTAAGAAAGCATGTATTCTTAATGTGGAATATGCAAGTAGATTTCGGTAAACATGAAAAAGTTACTTGCTTTAAGAGTGACTAAACATTAATTATATATTCTGTCAAATATGTGTTATAAATGTTATTAGTATTTCTTCATATTCCATGTGCTGCTCATAACAGGGATATTGTTTGTTTACATTTGAAAGGGTACTCCTATTGTCCAACTCAATCACACTCATTTTAACTACCTGGGAAAGATGAAGGACAGAGTTGGTCTGTGGGAATGAATTTCAGACCTCTCCAATAGGAGCTCCACCCACCGTGGTTCAACTGTATTAGGATTCACACAAAGCAGCACTGTGTGCACATCTGCAGCCCTGCATCATGCAAAAATTGCACAACATCACATCTGCTGAGAGACATGCACTGATGATGTTTTCATGTCATCAGATGCGCTCACACAAAAGAAAAACGGTTCATCAGTGCAATGTTAAATGTCGAACAGTGTCACGTGTGCAAGCCAGCTGTGTATTGTGCTTGAGGCACACCCTCCAGTACAATTTTCATTTCGGCTCCAATCGTAAAACCCTAGAAATTACTTGCTTGTGCCAGGTTTTATTTTCCGTTTGTATATGATATAACTCTATGTCAAGTTAGCTTAGTAGTCCCGGTTCTGTATCACCTAAGGGGAGTTTGTACTATGGCCCCTAGTTATGCCCCAATTTCATACCACAGAGGTAAGCCAGATAAAGTTCGAGATGGTTCGAGCCACATGCCTGTCTGTGACAGGATCCTCGATCTTCCTAGAATGTTGGGTCAAAAACGAGCCAAAGTTTGGATGGCTGACCAGCCCCTCTATGCTACACCCGAAGGGTCTCAAAGATGACAGCATGAGGGGTGTTTGGTATATTAAAAAGAAAAATTATTACCCTCCTTTTTTTCCTACCTTGTGTTTTTCCGCCCATCAGGGTGCAACAGACGGAGGGGCTATCCATCACTTAAAGAGGGAGGGGGCACAGTGTCACAATAGCATGTTACTAATAGACACATATTCCAAGGAGGCATCTGAGGTGAGAATTGTTCTGAGATGAGATTGAGGCTCCTCTTTTATTTATGGGATAGGAAGCATGACCTCCCCCATGCCTCCGTCAGAGTCAAAGGGCTGACTCAGATCTAAACTGCATGCACTGACAGCTACAGATGGTACGTGGAAAGGTTAAGGAGGAGAGAGAAGAGAAAGAAAAAATCAAAAGAAAGTGAAAGATTTGTGAGAGAAAGAAAAACAACTGTTTAACTACATAGGGCCTCATTACGATGTCGGGCGGATCGCTGTGGTCTCATGACCGACCGACCTCCTGTCGGCGGTCCCAACACCGCCATTACAATACGACCGCACATGGTGCTGTCGCATACTCTCATTTCTCTATGGGAGCTGAAATGGGAGATTCTGTTAATCCCTGCCCCGCGTGGCAGGCACCTCAAGGTGCCAACCGACATCATAATCGGCCTCATAGTGCTTAACACCACAAGTTTTTCATGGCTAAACACTATGAATGACTTGCACCATTATCCAGAGAGTGAGAGTGAAGGTGTGTGGACAGAGGCCTGACGTAAGGGGAAATAATGCATGCAGTTTAATGCACCACTGGCCCTCACTCTGGGGACTATTCACAAACTGGATTATGTAGTACGTTTACTAGTACTGCAGTAGTACTACTAACATACTACAAAATGCTATTTGCAGCCCGTGTGCAGAGGTTCCGCTTCCGCCTCTCCTGTCTTTTTTTTGCAGAGATCGCCATCCTGACTGCAGAGTCTCCACATACCTAAGTATACACTTTCGTAATAGATGCGGAAGGAGTACTGGTGTGTGGATAGAAAATGGGGAATACTTAGTGCAAAATGGGATGGGTTAAAAAAGGAGTAAGCAGGGTCAGAGAAGGTTTATTAACCTGTTTAAATGTAAATTTAAAAAAATAGTAAGATGAATTTGTTTTAAAATATAATTAAATTACTTTTAATTATTCTTGTACATCACTTTTATAATTTTTCATTACATAAAAACATATATTTTTACTTTGGGTGTGAATTCTGTTCCATAATTTAAATTCTAGAAAAATAATAATAATTAAATTTAATATATTGAAAATAATCACATTTAAATTACATTATTAATGCTGTAATATTTTTATATTGGTTGAAGATTAAATGGAAAATACAAACTTATTTTAAAATGATAGCTTAAGTCAAAATATTTTCTTTTTTTTTTAAAGTGTAATCATCTTTTACACTTCTCCTTATACTTTACCACATGGAGATTCCACGTCAGTGGCAAAAACCTCTGCCTACATGTGGAAAGTTTCTAGTAGCAACTTAAACTATTAAATTATTTTTCACATAATTATTAAATAATAATATTTATATCTCAAATTATTTTTTTAAAGATTTATTTTACAAAATCCTATTTAAAGTAAAATATTTCTACCATTAAAAAACGTGCATTTGTAAAATATATATAATTTAACATTCAATTTAATGTATATATAGTTTTAAAAGGTAAAAAATAATACTTGAATTTAACATTATTTCCTATAGGGTTTTATTTTAAGTCCTTGTCTCTGTTATTTTCGAAGGGACAGTGTTGCAGTATCAATGTTTGGCAATGTGTAGTGCTGGACTTACTACTTCTCCTTTTTTGGCTGTAGTAACTTCAAACTCATTAATTAGGCTCCTCCCCCTGTTTCAGGGAATGGAGCACTACACTTTTGAATAGCTTTACACTTGGAAACGTGGATAGCCCAAAGTCATAAAGCTACTCAAAAGTGTAAGAGTAAACTTACGCATATAGATTTTCTCACTCGTAGATTGACCTTTGTGATTAGGCCTCCCTGATTTTCTCATCAGAGTGCTGGACTTTACCATAGGGAGACTCTACAGTCAGGGCAGAGATCTCCGTATGGTAAAGTACTGGCGAAAAGTTGTCTACACTGCAGTCGGAGCAAAGATCTCTGTGTTGTAAAATATACGTAAATATTCCCTGAACTTTACGATATGGAGATCTCCAACCACTTGTGAATATCAACACATGTTGCAGTTAGGGAAAAAATAAAAAAAATATGTAGTCAAAAAGTTTTTGTACAAATAGTTGTTTTGTTAAATACTAATGTCGATTATTTTTAAATATTTTTTTACATGTCAATCTAAGACAAAGAAATACTAAAGAACTATTTACTATATTTTGAATGAAAAGTAATCATTTAAAATATACTAATGAATTGTTTTTATTCTGTATTAAAAGTAATGTATAGAACAAATTTAAAGCTATGTACCTATATTTAATACAACTTATTGTTATATAAATTCTCAAATGCCAAAATGTTATGAATATACTTTGTAATTAATTTTCAAATGTGCACTATTGTTATATATTTTAACATTACATTATGTTTATTTATATTATTCACTATTTGAAAAATGAAATTTAAACTAACATTATCTGCTATAGGGTTTACATTTAAACCTGCCTCTATTATTTTGTACGGAAGGGTGCTACATTACGGGCGGTTGGCTATACGTGGGCCTAAACTTAAGGCTGTCTTTCTTAGTAGTGAATTACACTTGTAAGTTAGGTTTAATATGACTGTACAGGGGATGGCGAATGTACATCTACACTTCTGCATAATTTTACAGTTTGATTTTGTGAATACCTTGAAGTTACTCAAAAAGTGTATTAGTAAATTTCCTTATGTACGTTGCCCAGAAGTGTAACTTACCTTTGTGAGTAACCCCAAAAATGCTTATCTCATAATAAAAGAGGTAATTGAGAATGTTGCATTGTTGTTGTCAAAACAAACATTTGGAATATATGTTAAATGATATGATGCCTTTGAATGGCACGCATTTTCAACTACCTAGGCCACTGAAGAATGTACATTTTGGCATTTTAAGTATTAGATTGAGTATACTGGCATGCAAAATACTGTTGACTATCGGAAGTGTGTTTGTGTTATAGTAGTGGAGTTCTGAGAGCAAGCCGTCCCGCTCCCACACCACCAAACCTCACCTCCAACCATCCACCAGATTACGACGAACTATGTCTTGGTCTGGTGGGTTGTTCTTTGGCGTTCACATGGTGGTGCCTAATAAAAATTCACCGCACTGGGTGCGCCAAAGCCTGTTCCTGCATTGCATGGGCTGGAAAGTCCATGCTGTGCAGGAAAGGGGATGCATGCAGACAGGGGGGCACACCATGTGCCCCCCTGCATGCAACCCATGGCCCAGAGGGAACAGGGGACCCTGGAGGGCCCCCTGTCTTTTCCTCACCGCCACCCTTTCCATGGCGGGCTCACTGCCATGAAAAGGGTGGATGTGAGGAAACTCGTAATATGCTTAGCGGTGCCGCAGCGGCACCACCATCATATTGCGGCACTCAGACTGCCACGCCACTGCCAAGGATCACGGCTTCCTGGTGGTTTGGGCGGTCTAATTGCGGTCCGACCACCGTACTCATAATTCACTGGGTGGACAGCTGGTGCAGCAGTCCACAACCGCCACCGCACTGCCCTGTGAGTTTAGTGGTCCTACGGACTGCCATACTCGAATTCGGGCCCTTAGTTAGTGCCTTGGCCCTATTAGTGCTAAGTATAGACCATGCGTTACCTCTTCCCATGAATTTTCTGGCTTACCCACCTCTACTACAGACATTAACTGGAGGTTCACTTTCTACAACACAAAAAGCATTTTTAGTTTTCGCCTGCACGGCTGTGCTTGTGAAATCTCTTGTATTTAATATATATTAAAAAGGGGCTCTTATCAGTTCCCAAGACTGAATTACTGTGTTCATTTGCTTTTGTGTAGTACTTTTTTTTGTTAACTTTCCCTGGCTGCATGCATTTGCGATACGTCTACTATAACTGTTCACACTGTTTAAGCCCTTTTCACTGTCAAGATCAGTTCTCTTACCACGGAAAAGGCAGACAGCTTCTGACAGTATCCTGGAATGATGGCTTTTTATTACTTAATTGTGTAAAGCAGATGCTTTAGCCTTAGAATGTTTGTGGCATTTCCTATTCATACCTCAGTACCTTTCATTGTAATTTGCAGGCATTATCAAATTGATTTTTTCAACTCAATCTATTTGGTCATTATGATCAAATTCTAAATGTTGTAATAAACATTGCCCATTAAAAATAAAGTTCATATACAAGAGATATGCTATAATTTACTACTAAACAGGCAGCCAGAAGTGCAGTTAGCTTGCCGACTACAGGGTCATGATTTGAATGGTGCAGCAGGTGCAGTAGCACCCGACCCATAAGTTAGCAGAACTCCTCTATACACCCAATATTGGTATATTTTACATCTAAACAGGCAGTCACAAGTGCAGTTACCTTGCTGACAATAGGGTCATGATTTGAATGGTGCTGCAGGTGCAGTGGCACCAGGCCCAAAGTTTGTCATGACCTCCTCGAAACACCTACTATTGCTATATTTTACTACTGTACAGGCAGACACAATTGCAGTTATTTTGCAGTTAAAAGGGGCCTTTTTTGAATGCTGCAGCAGGTACAATGGCACCTGGGCCAAAAGCTCTAGGGACCACACTAAATGCAGAATATTGCTAATCTTTACTACTAAACAGGCAGTCACTAGTACAGTTATCTAGCAGGTACTAGCACCATGATTTCAATGGAGCTGCTGGTGCAGTGGCACTGGGGCTAAAGGTTGTCAGAACTCCTCTAAACACCAACAATTGTTATACTTAACTACTAAATAAGCAGTCACAAATGTAGTTACCATGCAAGCACTGGGTCATGATTTCAGTGGTGCAGCAGGTGCAGTGACACCGGGGCCTAAAGTTCTAGGAACCCCGCTGAACACCAATATTTCAATATTTTACTACTAAACAGGCTGTCACAAGTGCAGTTAACTTTACAGACAATAGGGTCATAATTTGAATGGTGCAGCAGGTGCACTGGCACCGGGCCCAAAAGTTGTCAGAACTCCTCTAAACACCTAATATTGCTATCACATCAATTAATTATATTATTTCCCTCTTTCATTTCATTTTTCAAAATGTTGCTATTACTTACCCGTACTTTACCACTAGTAACAGCACAATATATTGCCTTTTTGCGCAAAAACAAGTCATCACACGTTAACAGACTTTCTGTAACATATTGTACAACTACTCAGCAAGCTACAACATACATCAAAAAGCAGCTTATCATTAATCACATAGGCGAAACCTAATGCATTTACCAATGCTTGTTATCCCTGCACTCTTGTCAACATTTGGCACTGGCCACTTGTGCAACACAAACTTGATCAATGCTCCCCTTCGAACTGTTTTGTTTGATGAAGCACTGCTTTGCGTTACGTGACCTTCTACCCCAAAAATTGTAAAATCTAGACCTGAGGTTTCTTGCTAATTACAAATGGTATGCGGTTGGATATTGTTTGGTTGCCAACACTACTGGCCTAATTGACGCCCTATCTGGGCACGTTATGCATGGCAGTATTATGCTACAGTACTTGCCCTTTCTGTGTGTCTTTGTTTTATTTGGCTTTAGGATTAGATGCAACACCAAGTTAAAATAGCATAGTAGGTCTAACTTTGTGTCAAAACCTAGGGTTTTTTTTGCTGTTGCCACCCCGTTACACGCATTGCCTTTGCATACATTAACAGAAGGTGGGGAGTTCCATTTTTGGTGCCAAAACGCTTTAGCTTGAGAATGTAGATTGACGCTTCCATTTGCACCGCTTTGCATCGCGAACCTCAACAATCGCTATTATTCTGGGTAGAATGTGTGACAAATAAATTTAAATCTGGTCCACACAGGCTTCACCAGCAGACGGACCCGGCCACACACATTCAAGCCAGCCTGTCAGACGGCTCATTCTAATCAGAAACTGAGGGGCAGATTTACAAGCCCCTTGCGCCTCATTTACGCCGCCGTTGCGTCACTTTTGTGATGCAGCGGCTGCGCAAATCCTGCGCCATGGTGCGGGGTACTTATAACGTGACGCATCTGGGAGATGCATCATGTTGTAAAGCCCTGCGCCAGAAGTAGGCGTTCCTGCGCAGGGGGGGCGGCGTTCCGACTCAGGAACGCCTCCTAAAAGTGGCTGAGTGAAATCTACAAGATGTCACTCAGTCACTTTTAGGCCCATGCTGCGTCAAAACCCTGCGCCTGCCTGAAGCAGGCGTAAGGATTGGCGCAGCATTCACAAGATAGGGCCCCCAGAGCATTGCCGGAGCTGCGTCGCGCTTGCGACGCAACTCCAGCAATGCGCCACTTTTACGGCACAGATCCATCACCGTTTTTTCCCCATGGTGCGCCGCATTGTAAATGTGGCGCATCCATGGTGGCGGAGCTGTGGCGCACAATAACTGCCGCATCCCTGCTGATATGCCAGTTATTGTAAATATGCCCCGAAGTTTAAGAGTAAGGAACCCACCAAGCGGATGTTATGCACCACCACCAGAGGGGGGGCATTTCTTTCAGGAGGCTTCAAAGCCGGCCACATTGACAGGAAAGTAGATTTAAAAAAATGTCCCTTTGCCTGGGATGTAAAATTTCTTGTGGCTACAAATACATTATTAATGATATTTACCGAAATGGCCTTGGAGAGGCAGGAAGGGCTGCCACACACTATTTGGCGATTACTGTGAGGCCATTACACCTCAGCCTTGTTGCACAACTTCTCAAGGGGCTTGGAAGGGAAAGGCTGCGGCTTTGGACAAACAACCGGCAGAAGTCAAGGCCGCGGCGAGGAAGAATGTGAAAGGGGCCCCACTGGGAAAGGAAGCGAGAGGGAAGCCCACCCACGCCCTCAGGACTCAGGCGCAGGGTCGATGTCGCCGCCCTGCTACCCAGCACACTCCTGGGTTAAGTAAACATGGCTTCACTTTCTTCTGAAATACTTCGAAAGCTTTTTTTTTCCTCCGCGTTGCTCTCTGGAATGGATTTCCTCTGCATTCTCCACAAGTGCAAACTCCGCTCTGCAAAGGAAGTGGCTTTTCGAAAAGCCTTCATTCACTAGCTGAAACCTTCATCTTCCTCCTCCGGTTTGGCCGGTTATGCAGCACCCAACCACTAAATGGCATTGTAGATATTATTGTGAAACTGGATGGCAATCCTTTTATCAACCAGCGGAAGATGAGAGGCTGAGTCAGCCTTGTCGGGTTTGGATTTGTGACAAACTGGTTGCACAGCTCTCTGCAACTCGTTCCCAACACACTGAGCTATATATTATCTGCTGGTGTGTTATCCCATTCATAATTTAATGATCCACGCTGGAAGGAGACTCCATTATCAGCGCATACGTGTTTCAAGCGGAGTGCGGGAGATCTGTATAAAATTAAACCTGGCAGGAAATCGGGCTAGTAAAAAATGAGAGTAATAAAAACTTTTCTCAAATGTCATCATTTAGTCATGTGAGAGCGTCCTATAGGGTTTGAGAACGTCAACTGATTTAAAATGCTACACCTGTGACCAGTCGCAGCCGACATGACTTGTGGGTGGGGGGCGGGAGGTCGCGCGGGGAGGTGGTCGCATGAGGCGAAGTTTAATTTGAAATAAAAATAAGATAAAAGCTAATGCCTTTGCCGGCCCGGTCCCGTGTCGTCGGTCCCACGTTTTCTTCTCTGCAAAAGGAAGCAGCCGCAGTCAGCCTCCCTCCCCTTCCTTAAGCCAATTACAACGCTGCAATGGCAGAGTTGTGATTGGTCGGGATGCCGACCAGCCAGGCATCTATGGGGAGGCCATTTTCTCCATGTAGGGTGCATGTAGCCCACATGGAGAAAATGGCAGAGTGCGCATGACTGACTTGGTGGACCCCAGAAGGCCGACCAAACAGTCAGCGCCCACAACAGTGGGCAAGACACTCGTCCCCTGCCCTAGAGCAGGACCGCCCATCCGCCCCCAACCAAACCCTTCTGCTTTCTCGCAGTGTGAGAAGCAAAAACATAAAATTGTATTTACAATACCATTTTATGTTTCTGCTTCTCGCACTGTGAGAAAGCAGTGGGGCGACACTCCTCCGCCCACATGGAGGAGCCGCCCCTGCCTGTGACAAATTTTCTATGAACAATAACGCTTTAACGGACATAACCTTTAACCACATGCTGGACACATAGCATATCAGTTGAGTCATCTACATTTGGTAGATGTAACCGACATTTTACTGGCATTCGGGTTTCTTAAGAAAGAAAACATAATACAATCAGTAGGCAGCCACTATCAAAATGTTGGTCACCAACAATTGATGACCTTGACTTACAAAGAAGCAAAGGAATACTATTTTGTTAACATTTCCACATCTACCTCCCAGAACAATACGTTATATGTAAAACACATGGAATGCTGCACTCAACAGAAAGCATGCTTTCTTATACCCATATTTGTAACATACGGAAGGAAGGCTGTTGAAGTTCAGTCACCTACAATTTTGAGTAATTAAAAATGTGTACATATTAATAATTTTTTTAATGAATATAATTGATTAATTAATGGAGTTGCAAGTAAAACAAATTCACAGAAATGTTTAGAAGTGTGATTAACAATGTAGTTTAGTTATGCCACATTTTCGTGAAGACACCATTGTATTAAACTTATTTTATTAAAATTGATGCAGTATGACCAGTATTTTAGTAACATGATGTGCTTGAAAGCAACACGTTTTGTTGAAATGCGCAAATGATGCAACAGTTTTATTATGTGGCAGCACTGTTAATCCAGAATTATGTGAAAAATGAACAAGCCACAGAATGCAAAATTACAGAGGTCTCAATATCCCACCTGAGTTGTTACAAGTAGTAAAAAATGAATGTTCCATGAGAGTACATCTTGAGAAAGGAATATGGACCTGATTTGGAAAATGGCTTTTGCCACGTTCTAAACCAGTTTTGCAATACAAAAAAGCATTTCTGCCTCAAAAATACTAAGTTTGCCGACCTAATCTGAATTGCAAATAGGAAGGGACTTTAAGAGGGCGCCCCCTCCTAATACTATGGTATGCAAAATGATTTTCAATGTCAGAAACACCGAAAAGTTACAGAGCCCAGTTCACAAAGGCAATCTGAGACAAAAGTCTAACTTTGAGGCACCCATAAAAAAAAGGTGCACATGTAAGGCACACACATGCCCTTGGGGCATATGTGTGTGCCACATGGCACTTTAAATAATGCAATTGTGTGCATTTTTCAAAGTGTGCACATGGTTAACATCAACTTGAAATTGATGTTAATTAGAGTTTCCTAAATGCACAGTTCGCATTTAGGAAAGGCTTCTTGCATGTGCTTTAGAGAATCGCAAATTGTGATTCCCTATTTGCATTCGCAATTTTGGGAATCTTAAAAAATTGCGATGACCTAAATTGCGAATTTAAAAAACTTTCATGCATTTGAAGCTGCCATTTTGCAATTGCAAATGGCCGATTTTTGCAAATCACACTGTTTGGTTTCACAAAATTGCTTGATGCATGTGCCCTTAAGATCCTTCACTCTATGACACTCTTCTTCACTCTGTCACTCCACTCTACGACATGCTACTCCACTCTAAGCAACTTCCTCTATCCCACTCAAGGCACTTTACTCCGCTCTACGCCCCTCTACTTTAATCCACTATACTCTCCAACATCCTACTCCACTGCACTGTGGGGAAGACAACCGGACCTTGTTGTTTGTGGACCTCTGTGTCCCAGCTTGCCTTGCACCGTAGGAGAAGGAGCCCAGCCTGCCCGTGCTGCGTCGCACTTTGAAAAGCGCTGTTTCCTTCCCGCTGCCCGGGAAGTCAGCTGGCCTGGGCCAAGGGCAGGCCCGTCCTTGCCCATCAAAGCCTGGAGGAGGACGGGCCGGGCCCCCCCTCTTGGCCCCTTGACTTGAACTTTGCCCCTCTTTCTTCACTGTACAAGCAGCAAGCTTTCTATCTCCCCGAACAAGGAACCCCCAGCTGGGTTCTCATTAAATGTTTCTTCTTATGGTCTACCTGGGATCAAGTGGCCAACTGTTCACTTTTCTACAGGCTGTATTTCAGTCAGCATGTAATAGTTCTTGTTCCCTTTTGTCCCTATATTGTTCAGGGCAAGCCTGGATAAGTCTACGTAACGTTGTCTTGTGGTCCTCACCCTGTTGTTTCACCACCTTGCCTTTGACCCAAGGGTATTGACTATATAAAGTCCGGGCTCATGGGGAAACAAAAGATGGCAGTGGCAGTCCCTGCAGCCCCTGCAACAACCACAATGGACTCTTTTCTACAGCGAGCAGCGGGGGTCCTGGACAAGGAAATTGAGCTCTTGGCACATTGGCTCTCCCACTCCACTGCAAATCAACTGTTGTCATGTTCATCTAGTCCATTAGAAGGCCGGACCTCAGTATTGTGCAGTCCAGAGCTGGTGGACCTGGCGGATCCAGTCGGGGGGATCCCTCTTGCCAGGTTTTAGCTGGGGTAGTAGAAGCACAGGGCATCATGGGCAAGGTCAGTAGGGCACAGACAGCAATCACACCTGTGTCTGGATGCAACACGCTCACAACCAAGCTAGTGGCGTCCTGTCCACTTTCATTGGCGGGGTGGGGGGTACTGGTATGGGCAAAGGGACTAGGGCCAAGCGAACATGTTCTTTGTCAGGGGGCAAGCCAAAGCGACCCAGAGCAGAGGCTTCAATATCTACCACATTGAGTGTGCAGGCCCCGTCCAAAGCGGATCTGGCGTCTATGTTGGAAGCTACGTCAGCCTGTTCCCCACATTACAATTGGGGTGGTCCCCTCACCCCGCCAATCTTGCATGAATGCACTTTGCAATCCACATGACCCGCTCTGCTCCTGATTTCAAAGGAAGGGTCAAAGGTGGAAGCATCCTCTCCGGAGAACCCAAGGACGAAGACCCGCCCAGGCAACAACAGGACCACTAAGACTCAATTTACCACCGGAAGCCACACTGTACGTCATGGTCCTGCGCAATGTACCTGTGTTGAAGGCTGGTGCCAATGAAAACTTCCACCAGTTACAAAACAAAGTGTTGCACTGGCTGAAAGCAACACAATCCTGGGGTTTAGAGTGGAGAGATACATCAACATGGTGCGGAGAGTTGCATGGGTAGGAGGGTCTCAAAGGTAATGTGGTGGTGACTGTGTCATAATTAACTTTAATCAACCATACTTGGCAGAGAGAATTCTGCCTAGGGCCAGCCTCTGTACCACCATGGGCTCTTCTACATCTATTGTGGCCCTCCCTCTGGGCTTTTTATACAGTCCCTAGCTACCTGCAACAATCCTGGAGTAAGCTCATGGAGGCCAGTACAATCAAGAGTTGCACAAAGTTTTGGAGCATTGTCAACAGTCCTTTCCTAGCAGCGGATGCAGCAAATGCCCTTGACACCCACATTACAGAGAACGAATAGGTTAGCTACTTTGAGGATATGTTTTGGGGCCTTCAGGCTCAAGAGTACTCCCTGTGGAGAGGGAGCGGATAAATCAACCCTGACAGTCTCTGAGGGAGAAGTCCGGTTGGGTATAGTGGGGTTGACCCATAACAAGGCTTCAGGACCAGATGGAATCCCCTAGACATTTACATCTCCAACCTTGAGTTGTGTGCCCCCGTTCTCATCTTTTATTGGATAGGCTATCTAATTGGGCCCATGAGAATAACATAACGCCCGGTCGTTCGACGGTAGATCAATGTCTGAACTTATTTGTAATTCTGAACAAGTACACAGTTGCCCATCCTGGTACCATCTATCTGGCATTTATGGACCTGTCCTCCATGTTTGATCACGTGAAAAGATGCACGCTGTGACAGATCTTGCTATCTCTGGGGGTGGATAGGGACATAGTTCTCTTCTTACAAGACCTCCATCGAGACACAAATGCGGTGGTCAGATATTCCACTGATCTCAATGTTAGGTGCTCGTTTCCTATTCAAAGACGGGTCTGTCAGGGCTGTATTTTGGCCCCTTTCTTATTTAATGTACACATAAATAATCTAGAGAAGGTGTTAATGGTGATAAAGGCGGATTACCCCCAGGTGGGACAGCCTTCCTGTTCTGCTGTATGCAGACGACGCCATTTTGATGGCTAGGACCGAGAGGGGCCTGCAAACGTTGTTATATTCCTTCGTCCAATTCATGGAATATCAGGACCTGCTGGTCAACAATTCAAAGTCCTACGTGATGTAAGTAGGTGCTCACTCTAGCAGGCCCTATACCTTCAAGGTTAGATCTACCCAGGTCCCCAGGACGAGTGTTTTCTCATATTTGGGGGTTCTGCTTGAAGTTAAGATGAACTGGGGGTCCTTAAAAATCCCCAAGAAGAATGACCTTACTGGGGTGACTGAAGCTATTTTTAATTTTGCTTGTAGACTGGGTATAAGATTTGTTGGGGATATATTACAGCTTAATAGGGCCAAGTGCATCTCAAAAGCATTGTACAGCAGTTACATCTGGGGGTATACCATTCCTAAAGACCTCCAACATTTTTTAGATGGCTTTTAGCTGTTCTCCAGGGTACCTCCAACTTTATCGTACATGAGGTACTTGGTTTGAATTATCTTACTGTGTTGATAGCCTATCGCCCGGTGTCATTATGGTTAAAAATCTGGATACGTAAGGGGACATCATTAAACAAAACAATCCTAAGGGACTGTATGGCTCCTGATCATGCCTCCCAAGTACCATTGCTCAAATACATCAAGGAGCGCTTAGCGAGCCTGGGGAGAGGAGATCTTTTTGCTAACCCCGAATTGAGCAACAAGAAAGACCTGGTTGACATTAAGGTGGCCTTCTTCAAACAGCAGGCAATCGCCAGGGAAGACAAGGAGCTATTTAAGCCGAGCGTGCATCGTTTCATCATGTTAAGAACAACACAGATGGTGGAACCGCACTTATTAGGGTTTGTGAATTCGTATGACCTCTTTTTTACTGACCAGGTTCCGGTTTGATCTCTTCCATCTTTTTCTCCCCCTCCCAAGGGGGCAGTACAAGGGCCAGAGTCTGACGCCTTGTGGGTGCAACGGGAAGTCCCCACAGGACATGCCTTACTTCTTATTGTTCTGTCATTTTCATGACTTACCCAGAAAGTCTTTTTAAGGCCTGATTTCACAAAAGGTCATTTTTAGGCAAGTGCGCGCCGCTTTTATTTTTCTACAAATGCTTAGGGGTAGTACAGTTTTTTAGGTGCTTAGCTTTTAAAAAAATCTGCTGTCAGGCTTAGGTCCAGTTGTGATTAACTATAATGCTTTTAAACATCGTTAATGGCACGATGCACTTTGTAATGTTTTGCTTACCTTCCGCTTATTAATTGTCTTTACCAGATGAGACCATTTTTGTTACCCTGGGAGATTTTCTTAATCAAGCCTTGCTAGTATGTTTTCGGTGTTATTTGTACATCTAGCTTAGGTCATTATCTAAATTGGTATGGTTTACTGTAGAATGTTTTATTCGCACTAATTTTGTGCTTTTATGGTTTTATCATATGGAATGGAATTAAGATAATTTGATCGATTATTTGATTGATTGATACTCCACTGCACACCACTCCACTCTATGCCACTCTACTCCACCCCACTCTACAACACTTTTTGCCTCTCCACCTAACAACACTCTACTCAACTCAGTGCCGCTCCACTCTATGCCACTCAACACCACTCCACTCTACACCACTCTGCTCTACTCCACTCGACTCTACTCCTCTCTACACCACTCTACTCCACTCTAATCACATGAATCCACAACACCCTACTCTACTGCACAATACTCTACTACACTCCACTTTAATTCACGACACTCCTCTCTGCTCCACAATACTTAATGACACTCCACTCTGCTCTACTCCATAACACTTCATTCTACTCTATGACACTCCACTTTACGACACGCTACTCCACTCTATGTGACTCCACTTTAAGACACTCCACTCCATGCACTCTTGTCTACACCATTAACTTCTAGGCGTGATGAACAGCATCCATGCTGGTGTACAACATAGCTAAAACACATTGGCAAAGACAAAAGCTATTGCATAGGTGAGACCTATTGGCTTTGCCAATGCTTGTTCTTCCTCCGTAGCCATCGGAGTCCTTGAAACATCTTACGTTGGCCATCAAGCATATCTTAGGGCGTTCAGATATTTATGACAGCTGTCGTTGCTTCACGTACATCTTACAAGGTCCAATCTTGAGAAATGGTTAAGTGAGTTCAGCACTTGTGACAAACAACTGCATGATGTGTGTAGCATACATTAGTATTCTTTCCGGAGTATGAAATTAATCCCATTGTGTTGGGTATTAATAAGTGCCACAAACAACGAAGATTGTATTGCGTGCTATGTAAATGGTAATTATTAGTATAATAATATATCTATGGATGATAATGTGCATATTATTTGGTGAATGTTGACAAAATGTAACATATCTGCTTTCACTTTTTCTCCTGGTTTCACTCCTCCCTTTTTTGGGAGATATTTTGCATTTTTTTTTAGATAATAAATAGCTTTTATATAAATAAGTCATGTCTTGACCAGCTAGCAAATGGAAGAGACAATGCAAATGCGTTCCACTGGAGGCCCTACCTAGTCAAGCGAAGGATTTGTGCCAACTAGAATTTTTAACACCCACTCAAGAGCGAACAATTAATAAGTGACCCGAAGGACCTGGCTTCTTTGTTTGAGTAATTGCTTCCTGTCCAGCTTAAAAGATCGGAGCTGAGCCCTTAACCCAGGGCAAGGAGTTACTTGCAGGTTGCATGGTTCGTCAGTTTTGTGTGTGCGCATAAAGGGCCTCATTTATGAGAAGTGACGCATCGCTGCGTGAAAGCAGTGATACGTCACTTCTCAGTGCGCTCTCCTTGCGACATATTGGATGCATCGGGGCAGATTTACAAACCCCTTGCGCCTCTTTTATGCCTCCATTGCGTCACTTTTGTGATGCAGCGGCGGCGCAAAACCAGCGCCATGATGCGGGGTATTTGCAACGTGACTCATCTGGGAGATGCGTCATGTTGTAAAGCTCTGCGCCAGAAGTAGGCATTCCTGCGCTGGGGGGGGGGGGCGTTCCGTCGCAGGAACGCCTCCTAAAAGTGGCTGAGTGAAATCTACAAGATTTCACTCAGTCAATTTTGAGCCCATGCTGCGTCAAAACCCTGCACCTGCTTGAAGCAGGCGTAAGGATTGACGCAACATTGTAAAGATAGGGCACCACAGAGCCTTGCTGGAGCTGCGTTGCACTTGCGACGCAACTCCAGCAATGCGCTGAATTTACGGCACAGATGCGTCACGCATCTATCCGTTTTTGCCCCATGGTGCGCCGCATTGTAAATGCGGCACATCCATGGTGGCAGAGCCGTAACGCACAATAACTGGCACATCCCTGCTGATATGCAGGGATGTGCCAGTTATTGTAAATTTGCCCCTCATATTTACTGTATGACGCATCATGTCACAAGGAGTTACAGATACGTCAGTATTTCTGACGTATCTGTAGGCGCAAAAGTGACGCATTGCTGGAGTGTGTCACAAAAGTGACGCAACTCCAGCAATGTGTCCTTTCACACGAGGCAAACCCCATGTGAAAGAGCCTGCATCAGTCTAACGCCTGCTGTGAGGCAGGCGTAAGATATTGACGCATTTGCACCCTAGAAGTGGTGATGTCACTGCATCACTTCTATGAAGCTTACTTACGTGGGAACGCCCACCCTGCATACATTATACCTGACCAGGTATAATGTAGTGCAGGGGTTTACAAAGTGACGTATCTACTAAGATGCGTCACTTTGTAAATAGGGCGCAACAGGAGGCATATTTGATGCCGCCGATGCGTCAAAAAAAGTGACTCAACGGAAGTGCAAAACTGTCGCTAGGGCTCATAATTAAGCCCCATAGTGTCTTTTTTCCCTATCCCTATGTCACTCCCCCCCCACATGGTGTCAACATACTGAGATGTGGCCCATAGTTTGGAGACCTCTACTTTAAGGGTAAAAAGAGATCAAAGTAGGGCAGGTACGTGCAAAAACACCTGTAGACTTGCATTTTTCACACACCAACCATTCGGGTCGCAGGGAAAGCAGTGGAGTAGCTATCATTAGCGCATCTGGTGCAGTGGCGCCCTGCGGTTCCAAGGGTGTTGGGGTCCCAATGGATCCCAGTTATAGTCGTTTTTGACTACCTAACCTGAGAAAGGGGGTTCCAGTTCTCCTGCTTTGCTTGCAATAGGCCCCAAGCTGCTACCCTTAATGCACTACTGAGAGTCAAACAAACTTCCTGTCAAGCCACTCATTCTTGGGCCACAACTGCTAATGTCATCATTCTTTGTAGGTCTTTCTATATAACCCTCACAGACGCTATTCACAAACAATCTGCATAATGCTTGCAGGATCCGCGAAAAATCCAGAGGTTTAAATTGTGATGCCTTTGACAATACGGTCAGTCCAAGTCCTTTTTGTGAGAAAGTAAACTGCTGTGGTAACTGGAGTCTACCGGCCTGAATCACAACAGTAAAATGAGACGAAAGTCTAACTTTACGACTTTCGGTAGTCACAAAGGGTGTTTACCAGCAGTAAATGTCCTTTGTGAATACCTCAAGTCAGATGTTTGTCTCAGTTTACTTTTGTAAATCAGGCCCTACATTTTTAGGTCTCGCCTGACCCAGCGCTTGCGCTGGTCTGGCGAGACTTTAAGTAAGGGCTTCATAAAATGCTTCCGCCAGCCACAACTTGCAGTGCATGTGCGGTGCACGGGCACCATATGGCGTGATTACTGCTGCGCGCGCACCACTCGCGCACATGCACTGCAAGCTGAGGCCGGCGGTAGCATCTTTCCCCCGCGATCACTTTCACTTTGGCCCCGCGGTTAACTTCCTTGTTTCTGCTTGTGAACAACACTGCAGATTTCCCTCTGTGTTTTGCCCATATGGATAAATTCTGGCTTCATTTTTTGCATTGGCAATACCCTTTGGTTCTGACGTGTTGCCGGTCACATTAGGCAGCAGGACTCAAAGAGTTTTGTAAACAAAATATACACCTTTTATTTATATTATGCACAAACAATAGACCTGAGCAGTGAACCCCATCTCTGGTACAGCCAAAACATTCACTTCAACTTACCTCTAAATTAATAATTTAATAAAATACACTGAAATCGTGGAAGAGAAAATAGAGCTGTGTAACTTTTAGAAATTGTATTTAAGCATGCGTTTTAGTTTTTTTGTTTTTAAACGTATAAATGCTTGCTTACGTCATCAACAATTGACACATTTCTCCCAGAGGGATAGAGATATTTGCCTTTATAAAAGACAAGTGCGCAAAAAATAAAATGAGCTTACATTCTTTTGGATCCTCAACCTTCAGAAAATTCTAGCAGTAAAACAAACCATATTGAAAAAATATATTTTGCAATAATATAATCTGAAAAGAAATAGATAGCAATGGAGACCCCTGGTAAAATTCCTTGTTGTGCTTTAATATGTAAATTATTATTCTGGTTAGCACATATGTACAGTGTTAAGATATTAGCTTTCTATAACAAGCATTGTCATATCCAATAGGTCTCGCCTTTGGGACCTTATAAGTGTTTTGCCATGCAACAGTTGTTGTTGCACCAAGGATATTGTGCTGCATAACTAAATACTTATAAGGTCCCAAAAGCGAGACCTATTGGCTATGCCAATGCTTGTTGTACTTCGATATTTGTGACCTTAATAGTGTGATATGCTCACTGTAGTTGATCAGTTTGTATCCCATCAAGGCCAATTTAAGCCTCGATTCAATTTGGTGGACAAGGTACTCTGTCGCAATTCAACGTAGCACCCTGCCTGCGAAACCCTCGTCCTACCCACCTCATTTAGGGATGGGCAGACCTGAAGTATTCTGTCGATGGAGACCTGCTGGCTCTTCGACGGAATACTTTCTCCGACAGAGAAGCATGTGATACAGTTTTGGGAGTTTATTTTGAAAAATAAAGAAATTTGGTGAGTTTTTTGTGGCCAGTCATCAGGGCTGACGGTACCGTCCGCCAACATTTCCAACATTGACAGGAACTACCATTAATAGAGGTTCCTGCCAGGTTAGAGAGATGTCTGTGAAGCTGGTGGACAGCTCTAAATTTGGTGGGTGGAGGTCCCTCTGGATGGAGGAGGAAATGCCCTCCTCCATCCTGACAAAGTAAGATCCGTCCAACATACTCTAAATAAGGTCTTTAGTTTTACGTCCTTGCGAGGTGGATAAACTGAGTGCCTTTAAATTTGGTAAGGGTGGCCCAGTCATTTACAGCACTTAAAAACACCATAAGTACAGTATGAAAAGCTAAATAAACAAGCATTGGCATAGCCAATAGGTCTCGCTTTTGGGGCCTTATAAGTATTTAGTTATGCAGCACAATATCCTTGGTGCAACAACATCAACTGTTTCATGAGTAAACACTTATAAGGTCCCAAAAACGAGACCTATTGGCTATGCCAATGCTTGTTTTTCAAATGCAGTGCATGCGCGCTGCCGTAGGCTCGACCTAAAAAGGGGGAGAAGTATGGAGTGGAGGCACGGGGGGTCAAAGAAGGGAGGAAACGAAAGAGGAGGGGGGTAAGGCAAGGGGAATGGAGGGTAAAGAGAATATGAAGTGATTGAAGAGTGCAAAGGGAGGGAGGGGAGAAGTAATAGAGGTGATGAGGGAAGAATATACAAAAATAAATGCTTTCTTACAAACTGTGTTCATGGAATCACTAAACTGCCAGAATTCAAACTGTGATAAAATTGTATAACCTATTTAATTATAACACCACCATGAGAAATGAGAATACCGCAGGACAGCAGATACTTTCACTACCATAGAAACATGATCAAATAAAGTTTAAATTTAGGAGGTATGTAAGTTCATTCTTCAGCTTCATTTTATTACTCTAATGTAATGTGAAAATAATTCAGTGCAATTCATTCACTAAATCGACCTAACAGCAGTGTGCTCCTGGACTTGCCCTTGTGCTATGTGACTGCTGTTGGTTGAGTGTTCACTTTTATGAATTTTCTTTAATTGTGCTCATTGCAAACTCACTTTGAGGTGGTCTCAGACAACCAAGGCATAGGGAGACAGCATGATCTGTTCAGTATCACATAATGTGTTGCCTAGAGAAAGCCAAGATTTCAGACGCAGGACCCTGTTGCTGAAGTCACCGAGCCGATGTGCTGAGAGTCCACACTTAAAACAAGGGAGGGGGTGTGATTAAGACACAAGGCAACGTTAATGTTCACAATAGAAAAACTGGTGATATACAAGCGCGGTCCGAGACTGGATCCGTTTCAAGATACAGTGGTGAATTGAGCTGTACTAGAAAGTCTGTATGGTGATTATAATAATAGAAAAGAGACTATGTTCATGCAAAGACGAGACCGCCAAGGGTAAAGATACTAGTATTCAAGGCTGGCAGTGTTAGTACGACAATGTCACAGCCGCTGATAAATAGTACAAATGATACAGATGATGAGAAGCCGAAGTCGGCTTAAACAAACAACATACTGACATCAGTAATGTGCGGAGTTAGGCAGTATTTAATTCATAGCGCTTCAATTGCCATGGCATCATATTAAATGAGAAAGCTGTGATCGAGGCGCATGCTTTAAGGGAGGGGGTAGGAGCACTATGCCATGCCTGGGATTATATCTAATATATTCAATTAGACGGCTGGGTATACAAGGCATGTCAGATGAAGTTAAGCTGATGTCGGTTTAACAACATGCTGGCCTTAATAAAGGGCAGTGTGAAATGCATTGCATTTCAAGTGTTGAGGTATGGTATGCGACAATGTTGGGATCGATAATGGGTAAAAAATAGGTAATGAAACCGCAGTATAAGCGCGTGCCTTAAAGAAAGGGCAAGGAGCACTGTACAACAATGGAGCTTTTATCAAGGAATTGAATCGCACAACTGGATGTACAGGACATCGGCATGCAATGTGTCTTAAAAAAATCACCATGCACCAAAAAATGTAGCCCTCAAGTGACTAGCGGGCATTATAATAACATGGTGCATATGTGATCAAAATCATATCAGACGTACATGCATGATAACCAAAGGCACTGAGTTCTCTGGGGGCATGTAGACAATAAGTGATCATTATGCTGCCCTTTTTTTACAGAAAGTATGCAGTCACATGACTTAGTCATGTGATCGGAGCACAAAAAACTAGAATGTATTGACCGAGTTATGTGGCGATATTAATGATTGCGGTCATTAGTGAGGAATGCAATTAAGTGACCGGGATGAACCAAGGCAAACACCAGAAAGAAATAGTATCAGTAAGTACAGTGGTTTGAAACTAATACAGTCTGTCTTCCACAGCATCACTTTCCACTTTTCTTCCTCCTCACTGGAAAGTTTCCTACATTAACCAAAATCGTGAAGTTGTAGCGGATAAATGAAAGTAAATGATGTGTGCGCACACTGTCGGCAGCGAATAGCATTTAGGTGGAGAGAAACCTGGAGTGTCCCTCACACCCCAAGTGGTGTTCTCAGTGTTAGACGTCAAAGCGCTGTTATAAGAAAAGAAAGTGCTGCGCACCGACATGCATTCCATGGAGTGCAGAGGGATGTTGTGCCCCAAGAGCCAGGGGGCAGGAACCGCTTGAGAGTGCAGGTTGCATGGGCTGTCTCTGAAGTGCAGTGTGGAGTAAGCCTCGCACACCTACCAACAGTAGCCTCACTTAACTTTATTAACCTGGTAGCCTTCTTGATGAGCCAACTCCCTGTGTTCAAAAACCTGGTGATCGACTGACAAGAGCGAACCAACCTAGGATCCAGTCTTCGTCGGACCCAGATGAGATTCATATGTGGTGCAACACTGGCAGCGTCCCCAGAGGTCTGGAGAGAGAGAAAACAAGCGTTGGCCGCGCGCGAGCGGCCGGAGACGCAATATGTGGTGGGGGAGGGGGAGAAGCGGGAGTTGTGTGTGTGCGTGCGTCATCGTGATCGCGATTGCTCTGAAAGCGAAAGTGATCGCGATGACGCACGAGTTTTCAAAGTGCTGCTGCCGGCCGGCTGCGCGCGTGCACGATCGCGTGAACGCAAGCGTTAGGCCAGCCAGCAGCACTTTGAAAATCCCACATACAAAATGTCTCTTCGAGCCAGCGCAAGCGCTGCGGCTCAGCGAGACCTAAAAATTGGTATTGTTGATGTACTCAACAAAATAGAGTATCCAGGTAAAAGCCCGCCTAAGCAGCAATGTACATTTGCACTAGGAAAACATGAAAAGAAGGAGAAACGGTGTGACTTTGGGTGGCGCTGTGTTTGCAAGTATATTATAGTTTTAAAAGCACCTGCGGCCTTGTTCCTTGCCTCCAGAAATTTTCATTCAACAATGAAAATGTCAAGATAACTGGTGATAAATGTTCTTCCTGGAGTTCGATTGGAGTTTTGTTAATTGGAGCTTTTGAGGTATCATAAAGTAGCACAGAGGGTTAATATGCCTGATGCAAAGGACGTGAACCATACAGATCACAAAGTGCATATAATAGGTCAGTGCCTTTGTCAGGGAGATCCATTTGTTACTTGCAGTGTATAAGTTAAAATCCTAGCATAGAACTGTGAGCTAATAAATGCTGCATGCAAACTGCGAGGTAGAGATTAGAGCGTTAAGATCCCCCCACCAGTCTTTCATTATTCTAATGTTGCAAAAGGGATCATTTCACACACAAATTGTGTATAAAACATATCCTTATTATTAAATGTAACCCCCCCAACGATGGTGTTATGGTTTAAATTCTGAGTTTGTGCTTCTACAGACCAAGCACTCTTAAACTATACTATTGTTATGGATGGCATGTGCCTCCTACACCTTGTAGTCCTCTGTCTTATGTAACACTCCTGTTCACTGATTTACACACATATGATTCATTGTCTCTGTGTAATGTGTGTGTGATGCAAATGTCTCTGACACCCTACACTGGTATGAGTGGCGCTATAAACCTGATTAAATGTGTCTGAGTGAGAGAGTGGTTATGGAGACTTGAGGGGCACTGTGTTTTTTTGTTAATATTCTTTATTATTTTTCAATGAATTGTACAAATAACATTTGAACGTCAATAATCATACACATAACATTACGATAACAATTGCTTGAGTGACTTAGGCAGGATGTCAGGGTGTAATTAATACAGTTAGATTAAACACAATATTGACATTAGTTGCCTACAGTTTCGCAGGAGAATATAAAGAAATTTCAAATACAAATTTGTATAATATTGCAACACATTCAAACTATTAACTGTATGAAGGAAAAAAGAAAAATAAACCAAACTCGTCTGTCTGGTCCGAGTACAACCTCGGTCACTGGTACGTAGGGACTTGGGGCCAGAACCGGACTGGCCGTAGCAGGCACCGGGCAATACCCGGTGCGCCGAACGGGTAGGGGGCCATTTTTGCAGCTATGGCCGAAAATCGGCCCTGGCAAAGAGGCCGGCGGCACCCCCAACCCCGGGGGGGGTGCACTTTGCCAGGGCCGGTTGTGGTTCCCAGTCCGGCCCTGCTTGGGGCCGTGTATATAACCGAGTAAGTGTGGGCTTGAGGGGCACTTTTAAATTGTGGTAGTGAGGGAATCCATGACAGAGGTGGTCATTGGGGGGCACCAACAAACATTGTCGCACAGGGCGCCACCAGCGTTAAAGCCGGCCCTGCTGAAAAATGGTAAGATTTGCTCACGCTTTTAATAAGTACCAAATGTTAGGCAAAACAAATTGTACTTTAATCTTGGGACAGCATCAGATGATTATGCACATGGATGCAAGCCCTTAGCAGTTATATTTGGAAATGTTCATATCGATTACATTCTAATCAGAACTGGGCTCTTAGGGTTATCCAAGGACTGAGAATGCTCCTAACTTCAGTGCTTAAATTGTGCAGGCGGTTGCAGGTGCTGGGAATCAGCACTCAACTTTTTGGGGTCTGGAACTTGCTTTTCATTAACTGACTGTGACCCACAGGGAGAGAGGAACAACACAAAAGAGAGAAAGAAGGAGAAAGAGAAAGATAGGAAAACAGTGACAAAGGGTTGGAAAATATCCTTCAAGAGTGAGATAAGGAGGCAATAATTTTGGGGTGATGAAAGAAAGAGGCATGAGTTGGAATCAAGACTAGACAGCTTTGGTATTCAGCAACCACAGCATTCTAGAGGCACTGACAGTGGGCAACAGTGAACAATTCTGGGCCCCAGCACTTAATTTTTTTTTTTTACGACTAATAAAAAGTTTTAGAACTAATATCTATGATATCACAGATAAATAGGCACACTAAATCACTGACTGTAAATGCACTATCCGTCCCTTGTTTGGCATAATTTACTGAAAAGTTGTTTAATCGAGGGAACAAATTATAGCAGCTGATCGCCCCTCTGTTTGAAGCTCCCCTTGAAAGCAGATGTGGATTTAAGGGTCTGTGTAAAAGCTGAACAATTTTTTTTCATTCAATATGGGACATTCAGAGTTTCTGTGCTTCAGATCTGTTTTTTTCCGGCTTGCAAAACACTTCTCCCCCTTTTTTTTGGTACTTGACATTAACAAAAGTGGTTGAAGCAGCGAACGTCTGGGAAGTCATTAAGCCGCAATAAAGAGCGCTCATTTGTCTCAAGGGCTCTTGTGAGGCACTGACCTCATGTTAGCAAGAACTGTACTTTATGAAAGTCGCATATGATTTTTTCAAAGTGTACCCCTATGAACCACTGTTTCAAACGGGATCTGAATGCACTCTTTCTCAGCAAATGCAAGAGTTGTGGACTCTACAATGGGGGTACTGATTTCCACTTTAGGGTCACATCCTTCTAAGGACAGTGACAAGTTGTTACACCCTCCTCTGCCACTTCTGGGGACATCTTGGTACCCACATGCCACTGGTGCCATGCCATGACATACCATGATCCCATGTCAGAAGCCTTGTTTCCTCAAACTAGAACCTGCCCAATTAAGTGATTGAATAGCAAAGGCTCACGTGCAGCTCATATTTATAACATAAGTGCAGGTGACTGATACATTTATTTAAGGGTTTTATATAGCACTGGCCAGACCTGAAGTATTAGATCGCTTTACAACAATTATCATGACGATAACGGACAAACATTAGTTCAGTAAACAGCATTGGATTGTGTTGAATCAGTTTAAGGCCTGGAGCGGACCATAGAAGGGGAACAAAAAACAGGTTGTGTAGGAACCCTCTTGCTTTAGTCGATTGTTTATCATCTAGACAAGATTCCTGTAGCACAGGCACTCTTTCACGCAGGGTGTTTGCTATCCAGTTGGTTGAGGTGTTGGTTGAGGAAGAGATCCTTGAGCTGTCTTTTGAAGCTTATGAAGGAAGGGTCCATTCTGATATGGATTACGATAGAGTTCCAGATTTTAGGGGCATTTCCAGAGACGGAGCGTGCCAAGGTTTTTTGTTTGCAAGTTTTGGGCAGAGTGAGAAGTCGTGTGTTTGTGCCACTAAGATTTCTCATCTGTCCAGCCTTTTTGAGTTTGGAGGCCAGGTAAGCTGGTTTGCAGGTGTGAAGGACTTTGTGGGTGAGACATGGAGTTCTGAAGTTAGAACACTCAGAAGCAACTTTAGTTCTCTCATAGAGGGTGAGATGTGGTTGTATTTCTTGATTATGGTGACCATGCCAGCAGCTGTATTTAGAGTTGTTCTGAGGGGGTTAAATGTGGTTGTGCCCGTACCTGTGAGCGTTGCATTCCCGTGGCCCAATCTAGACAGAACCAGAGGTTATGTAGCATATTTAAGATCATTAGGAGGGAGGAAGGGTTTGATTTTGTTTAGGAGTTTTAGGTTGTAGTAGGGGCTCTGCTCAGTGCTCTTTATATGTTTGCTCATGTTCAATCGTGGATCCAGAGTGATTCCCAGGGATTTTAAACAGTCAGGCAGGGAAAGATTGCAGTTAAGAGTATCAATGGATTTTAGCCATTCTTTAAATTGCGGTGTCTGTTCATTGTTGGATATGATGAGGATATCTGACTTATCTTGGTTGAATTTTAGGTGGTTGTGTGAAAGCCAGTGCTGGACTTCTCTGAGAGCGTCATTTAATCTATGTATGTTATCTTCTGAGGATGTTTCTAGGTAGAGCTGGGTATCGTCCGCATAGAGGTGGATGGGGATGTTGGCTTTATTTTAGTAAGATGGTGAGGGTCTCCATGTAGATGTTGAACAGTGAGGGGGAGAGAACTGAACCTTGTGGGATACCCTGCGTTATAGGAAATATATCAGAATTAGAATTGTTTATTTTTATTTGTTGTGTGTGGTTTTGTAGGAAGGATGTGAACCATTGTAGGACCACCCCGTCCGCATTCATCCGTTCGTGGAGGGAATTTAGGAGACGATTGTGGTCAACCGTGTCAAAGTCTGCGATAGGTCAAGGAGTATGAGTAGGCAGCACCGGTTTACATCGAGGGATTTGTATACATCATCTATAACATTCAGGATCACTGCCTGCGTGCTGCACCCTTTTCTGAAGCCCCCTTGGTAATGGTCCAGTAGGTTGTTGCTGTCAATATGTTGGTTGAGTTGAAGGAGAACACATCTTTCGAGGATTTTGGCTAAGAAGGGGAGGTTGGAAACAAGCTAGAAGTTATTGAGGTCATTCAGGTCGGTGCCCATTTTTTTTTAGTAATGGCGTGACTTGGTCCTCAAGGAGCGATTTACAATCTTAGTCCAAAGAGGTGTTAGGGAGTAATTCAGCTTTTTGCCAGGTGGACCAGAATAGGGTCAGCTACGTCGGAGGAGGGCTTGGACATATTAATCATTTCAACGATGTCTGCTTCAGAGAGGGTATTGAACATCTTCCAGCTCCTAGGCATCGTGGGGTATCTTGGAGTTGGTTGCTCTTGGTTATGTTTGGTAGAGAGACCGATGTTTGCGAGTCCAGGAGGGAGATCCATGCTTGTGAGTCCAGGGTGTGTGTGGGGGAGTTGTACCCTTCCTTACTGGAGGGCGGTCCTTCGTTGGATGACAGGGTGTGATTGCCAAGGGAGCGCTCAATCTTCGTGATTTCATCATCAAAGAAATTAGCAAAATTGCCACAGAGTTCTTTGGAGACCTGCACGGTTTTTATAGGTGGCTTGGAGGTTTGTTGTTTATTGATATTGAAAATCTCTTTGGGATGGTCTATGGCATTGTCTAAGGCACTGCAGAAGAAGGCGTTTTTTTCATTCCTAATGTGTTTTTTATATTTCCTGCATTCTTTTTTGAGCTGGTCAACGTAGGTTACATGTGGGTTAGTTCGCCAAAGTCTTTTACCAACTCTTTCAGAGTTGAGGTCTTTATTGAACCAGGATCTCAATGTGGTGTTTCTGACCCTTTTTTGTTTCAGAGGGGCTACTTGGTCTAGGATGGCTGTCATCGTTGCATTGTAGTGTGTTGTAAGTTAGGTTGTGGAGAGGTTATCTGAAGTGGAGGGAAGTAGTGTCATCATCCTTTCTTCAAGATCAGCTAGGGGAATCTGTCTTATGCTTCTCGCCCAATGACAGGATTTCTGTGTACGAGATAGGTGAGGAATTGTTTGGCTAATGTGAAATAGAATGATGTGGTGGTCCGACCAGTCGATAGAAAGGATGTGGGCAATAGTAACTGTATCTTTATGAGCTATAATTAGGTCAAGGGTTGAGCCTCTGTTGTGAGTTTGATCTTTGCAGTGCTAGATAAGGTTATTATTGAGTTAAAGTTCATTTGATGATTGGATTAGAGTATTATTCTCATTGTTTTAATGAAGGTTGAGGTCACCTAAGATTATGTTATTGGAGTCCGAGAGTGAGCAGTGTGTTATCAGGTCAGATATGTGTTCTCCGAAGGTGAGTGTGTTGATTGGAGGGTGGTAGGGGAGGTGACATTACAGAATTTTGTTGTCCTTCATTGTTATGGTGGACGTTAGATATTCAAATGTGTTGTAGGTGAAAGTGTCAGTTTCATTAATGGTAATACTGTTCTTGTGGATGATTTCGATGCCGTCACCACAATGTTTTTTTCTGTCTTTCTTGATGATTGAAAATACTGGCGGCACTAGCTTGTCAATGATTGGGTAGGAAGATTAGCCGAGTTTCTGTGATGATCGTGATATCAATGTCATGGTTCCAGATGGTTTGCACCAATTCTGTTGCATGTTTGGCTGTGGATCTGCAGTTTATAAGCATGAAGTTGGTCATTCCATTGTTATTGAAGTTCTTAGGGGGATGTGACATGGGCATATTGATGTGGTGAGCTGGGAGCCTCGTCATTTGCGGAGGACGTGGTCTCTCCCAAATCTAGTGATAACTTGGACCTTGGAAGTGGGGTTGTCTCTGGTTGATGGTGAGTCATAAGATTGACAAGATCCGTCACCTCCCTCAGAGACATCGTGGCACTTGTTCTTTTCGCTCTCTGAGAATGTTTCTTAAAAGGCGTTGAGTTGCAGCTGTGCGGCTGTGTCTTGGGAAGACTAGGGTGTTGATTGTTGGTGCAGGTGGGTGGTAGGTGTAAATGTATGGCAGGCTCCGGATGCATGTTTAGGTTCATTAAGATTTTGTTTACTCTCTGTATTAGTATCTCTAATTGGCTTTCCTTCACGGGAGTTCTCTGATTAACCCGTTGACAGCTGCGTAAAATCCGCCGCGGTGCGGGTGATTGATTGCGCAGGCAGGGCCGCGTCGGCCAACGGACGTGCGCAGCACTACAGAGGTAGTCCTCGCGACGGCCGTTGGCCGACAGGCGCATGGAAAGGGTTAATATTCAGCATGACTCACAGTGTCAATGGTTACTATATTGTTAATGATGGGTATTGTGGTTAAGTGGTGTGGGCACTATTGTCTTGTTTCAGTCATCAGATTGGTGAGTGCTGATGGTAGGTTTTGAGAGTCGGTGCATTTGTTAGTAGGTCACCCACATGAACAGCCTGTGGGAAAGAGGATTGCAGTATAGGATTGGTGGAGAGAGGGTTGACAGTGGGTTGGGGAGTCAAATTAGTGACGTTCCTCTGAGCTGGTCTGATTAACACTTCCTTAGTGTGTGAGTGAGGGGTAGTAGTATGATACAGTAAGTAAGAGGTATCATGGACACTTAGGGGTGAGAGGGAGAGAGAGAAAGGGGTGGAGGAGGTGGTAAAGTTAAAGTTGTTGGTGTGATTAATGAGATTATTTTGTGTTATTGGCAGTGAGGGAGGTTGTTTGGGAAGGGTGAATTAACAAATGAGTAGTGTGCGAATGAGTAATGATGTTCCGTAGCATAGGGAATTGGGATTCAAATGAATCTAGGTTGGCGTTGTTGACTTGAATCATGACTATTCCGATTCTGTAAAAGGTTGCAGAGGTGTTGCCTTTGAACATAGGAGAGTTAGTGATTGTCCATTTGTGGTGGTGTGGTGTGTTGTTTGTTTTGGAGGTAGTTCCTTCGTATGCTGTTTCATTTAGCAGGTCAGGCATGGAAGATGAGATCCGTTTTCTATATGCCTTTGGATGTTTTGTAATATATATCAGTGAAGAGTGCTTCAGAGTATTGTTTAATCAGCCTATGTTTGAAGTTTTTTGCCGCCTTAACTGAGAGATTTGGTGGGATAGTGATGAAGAAAGAGTTTGGACCATGTGGTTTCATGCAGTTGGGTACTGAAGGGCCGAGGGATGTTGAGGGGGCAGGCAACATCTTAACCTCAAGGGAGCGCTCTAATGTCGGTTAAGAGTAAAACCAAGTGGACACCATCCGGGGGTATACCCTAGATATTGATATATGAGGGACAGAACAAGGCAGTGCTTTAGGTGGACTGGAAGCAGCCCAATCCCAACTGGCTTAGAATTTGGGTACTTGACCAGTATTTTAAATCTTCACTTTGCTTTAGCCTTCATAGGTGGGGAGAGGCTGTTTCTGTTATGATATCAGCGAGTAGACAGTGCAGTTGGAAAATGTGTGTCCTTTGTCCCTTTTTGTGCTGCGAGGGGAGTATTAGTCCTTTCTCAGTTTCCACATTTGTTTTTTTTGCTGTGTGGCTCCTCTTTCAGTTTCTTCTAATAGTTTGTGTGAGGGGTACCTTTCCCTCGGATTACCTTCAATATGGGGCTGGTCAGGGCGAACTGTTCATGATGGCGGTGACTATGGTCCTGAGACAATAGCACTGAATGTTCCAGGTTGTCATGCCATGAGTGCCCATGGAGGGAGAGTGCCTCAGTCAGCAGCATCTCTGTGGCTGCTGGCGACACTGAAGGGTGAGGCCGAAACCACCTCAAACCCTGGTAGTGGTCAGACCTGATCTTGCAGCCCCACAGGGCAGCTGCTGGGGACTCTGGAGGGTGAGGCCGAAAACACAGAGGGACATAACCAGTGTGAGTGCTTGGGAGAAGCTCTGCACCAATCGCAATCCCCTTTTTTTTCTTGTTTCAAGCTGCTGCAATGACGCTCATGGCTGTTATCTAGCTGTGGGGTGGGGCGGCAGTGCCCTCGCCTTACTTTCGCTCTCCCGGCATGACTTGCATGTGTGGGAACCAACCAAACGTGAGGGTCGGCACAGCCTCCAGAGCCCGCACCCAGCAGTGGACACTTGTTGGGTTGGTTCTGACTCCAGACTTGCCCACCTTTCTCCGGGAGCATCAGAGGTCAGCGATGTCCTGACTCGTCGGATGGAGCAGCAGGTCTGCAGAGTATCTTCCCGGTGCTACACGACCATGGAGACATCCACAGTAGGTCCAAGGAGCTGGGCCGAGGCGGGGGGGGGGGCAATAGGAATCTCCATCAAAGTGATTCCAAATCCCAGGAGCTCCTTCCTAGAGCTCCGCCCCTGCGGACAAATTGGCATCTTAGTGAGAGGTTCGTCCCTTTACACATGCTCTCTCTCTCTCTCTCTCTCTCTCTCTCTCTCTCTCTCTCTCTCTCTCTCTCTCTTTCTCTCTCTTTCCCTCTCTCTCTCACTAAAAATCCTAAAAGGTATATCTTGAATGTCCTAATGTGGATAAAGTGGGCCAGTTCTTAAATCGGATTATGCAATTACAAGATCTTTCTGCAAAACTGAACCCTTCGTCTCTCATAAGAGAACTTTAAAGATCCCTCAGACCTCTTTCACCACTTCCTCTCCCTCTCAGAAGGCCTAATGTAAACAACACTCTAGACTTGTTCCAGGACATGGTTAAAGACGGGCCTGCTGGTGACTGGGAACAAGCACTGGGTTCTCTGGGGCCCACTTCAATGCCCACTTTTATGATCCAGGTTTCATGCTACTTCAGAATGAAAAACGGGTATGAAGAGGGGGTCATAGCATCGGTTTAAAGTCTCCTTTTATTCCAACGACCCAACAAATATCATAAACCTATAAATAAATGTAGTTATGAATAGGATGACTTTACTTCATGGAGAACTCCATTCCCTCTACAAAGGTACTTAACAATTCATAAGATAGAGATTTTGAAAGGGAGCAGGTGTCCTGCTATGGAAAGGGCCACGATGCATCGCTGCAGCCATTTTGTTATTAATCCTTGGCAATGCCCAAACGCAATGTCCAAACCGTTGAACTGCCTTGATAATGTTGGGTTGTAGGTGTCCTGAAATCACCCATCCGAGTTCGGTAGTAAATGGGTTTTATACAAGTCACACCCATGAATGTGAAAGCAATGGTTCACCCCTATGCATGACAAACCTAAAAGTAACAAATATCCAGCCAATTTAGGTGGGTTTAGGGAGAAAATGGCATACCGGTATGCAGTGCATTATTACACCCACACGGCGCTTCTGCCGACTCTACTGGCTGAATTAAGTTTTTAAGTCCTTGCATTTTTTAGCTTTTCTATTTTCTATTCCATCCAGGATTCTACGTTTATCTTGCAACCCAGATAGACTGATAGTCTGTAATGTAGCAGGAATCACTATTCCAAGAGGGCTATTTCATAAATTGCAGGCTTCTGGCTAAATCATAGTGTTTTAGGGAAGTACATCTGAAACATTTCTGTCTTCTATGGTGTGTACTGTTGTTTTCTCTCTGATGAATCTAGCACAATCACTTTCAGTACTCTTCAGAGTTTTTGTGCCACCCTGTTTTATTTAAAGGGCCTCTTCCTCAAAAACTTAAATTTTTTCGGTCAGAGGGTAATTTGTGTTCAACAGAAAATGTTCTTGCAAAGCGCGAAGTCCTCTCTCCCACTAATTTTTTGTGGCATTTGAAAAAATGGTTGAGACTAGGAAACATAATTTATCTTTATGCACTAAGACATGGCGGAAAAGACGTTTGGTAGTTATGGGGGAAATTTAATGAGTGTCTATCAACAGGGCCGGACTGGCTGTAGAGGGCACCGGGCGTTTCCCCAGTGAGCCGCCAGGGAGGTGGGCAGTTTTTAACCCCTGGGGGGCCGTTTTTGTTACCGGGTGTCGGCAATTTCAGCCTCCTGTAACAAAATCGGCCGAAACCGGCCCTAGCAAAGAGCTCGGCCGCACCCCCCTCCCCTCCCAAGGGGGCCGGCCGAGCTGTTTGCAAGGGACGGTTTCTGTTCCCAGTCTGGCCCTGTCTATCAAAAGAAACAAGCGTTTCTAACTCAGGTAATTTACTAATTCTGTGATTTACTACAATTTAAGATCAAGTGGGTTAATAGGGCTGAAAAGACGTCTGTCAATTATTTGGCAAATGACCCACATGTTCCATACTTTAAATGACTCCCTAAACCTAATGTCATCACGTGTAAAAATGTTATGAAAATGTACATTTTTATCATAATTATGAATTCTGCAATAAAATAGATTTAAAAAATGAACAAAATATATAGGGCAACCGATTTTTGGTGGATCGCAAATTTCCAAGCAAGAAATCAAGATACCTTTTAATTCGGATTTTATCTTGTCACATTTTCTGTGCCTCAAAGACAGAGGTGAAGTGTCAGGCTATGTCTCCGATAAACTGCGGTTAGCTATTTTTGATATGGGTGTTTACAAACTCCTCTCTCTTTGCAGTCAGAGAAAGAAGAGTGACAGTTATTTTCAGAACATCATGTTCTGTGTAGCTACAGCAGAGCTCTTGGTTTGATTGGTTTTTGTTAGACTAATCTTATTTAGGAGGTTCAGTTTAGCAATTGCAATACTTTATTTCTATAGCAATGGTTTTGAGAGTAAGATACCTGAACCTGATCACCAATTTGTGAGCTGGATTCCAATTAATGGTCCTCATTGTGTAGCTGACATTTGGACTTCCTGTTTTCTCACCCCTCACTATGACAGGGAAAGGTTTATTGGAGGACCATAGCTTCAAGTATTAAACTTGAATAACAAATTCTACCCTTATGGGCCCAGTAGGAGTGCTAAGGTAATGTTCGTAAGTGTTTTGGCTTCAATGCAATATTAGCAACATATTCATCTTGATCAGTGCTTTTAATATCCTTTGTCTAATGCCAACCGGGAGCCTTCAATTCCACCATCAAATGACCAACCTTCAATTGAGATCATTCTGTAAACATACTAACCACTGATAAAAATACATTTTTCTATTTATTTATTTATTTATTTTTGAGATTTATAAAGCGCGAACAAATGCCCGTAGGCGTCTGATTTTCTTTTCCGTAAACACTTTCTTTGAGCATTAAAGCTGTAAATATGGTGCAAATATTCTTCTATGATACGTATATTTTTTCCTGATGTTGAGTTATTTCATAAATACTAACCTATGGATCAAAATCCCTCCAACCTCTTAAAAGGGTCAGAATAACACAATGTTGGTGAGCAATCTAAAGAATGCAAAATCCAGGTTGTATTAATCTAAAGCTTCCATAACTCAGTCTCTGACCAAACATCATAAATTAACATGTATGCCCCATATAGATTTCCATGACAGCACACACTCTGGTTCTCACTTGGAAAGCACATCTCACAAGGAAGCAAAGCAGGCCATCGTGCTAATCTCCCATTGTTATTATCTCATCCGCATCTGACTTAGGGCAGAAACACAGTGAATATTATATACTGGGGTAGCACTGATGTCAATGCCTGTGACTGAGCACACTAAACTAATTTTAACTAAAAAAAAAATGAACCACAGTTGGAAATATTTTTATGAATGATTTCCATAATATTTAGGATTGATAACTTGACAGAAACTGATACTAAATCTACCCCTCATATACAATTGCTAAGAAGCATAGGAAGAAGTACAAAGTAAGAATTATATTGAGAATTTTTTTAATATTCTGTTACTTTTTTATGGTGTCAGTTGACAAGAAACGTTTTTTATTCGAACATAACTGGTGCGTTTTTCATTTCTCAATTTTTTAAATGGGAAGTAGGCTCCTTCTGTAAATATTTGTTGTTACATCATTATTTGTTGTATTGCAAACCTCAGCAATTGTCTTGAACGAGCTGTGAGTAGTCATGAATGTGGATCACAGTGCAATGGAAATAGTTGTGGATCAAAGTGAGATTCTGTTTTAGATAAGTCGTTGAGTCAGGGTCAGAATGGCCTACAGGGCTATCAGGCAGTGCCTGAACAGGTGGTTGGGCCCTTTTTGGATGTGTTTTTTTCTGTTGGTTTCCCTACCATTTCCACAAAAATTGCCTGCAGCAAGCTCAAATCCATGCATCTTTCCATCCTTCGCAAAACACCTACACAGAATGTCTGTACTAGTTCAAAACTGCCACCATTTAAAAATATGGGCTTTTTTTTAGCTATCTAATTCACTAACCAGGGCCACATTTGTTTGGGTGCCCGTTCCTATTTTCGGTCCGACTTCGACCCTGGTTTTTGTTGAGAATATTTTGATGATCATGAGCAGGGTCAGCCCAAAATCAGATAGCCCGGAACAGTGCCCTGGGTAGAAAGAAAATTTGGTGTTTGTTGTGGAGGGTGGGGGTCGTTGTAGTGGGAGGCAGGAGGTATGAGGCAGGTGGGAGGAGGGCAGGAGGTTGATGGGGTGCTAACAATTATGCTGAGGTACATTAAGCGATACCAAAGGGGATGATGGACGGAGCGTTTGATCTAATCAAACACTCACCCCCAGTCAACTGATCTGGGTTTAATCCATCATCATTCTTTAGCTTACCCCACCACCCCAGTTCAGACTTGGCCATATGCAGATCAGTCTGACCCTGTGCCTCATGGGAACAGTGCAGCCTGAACTGCCAAGCCATGTCTTCCCTGGACCGGAAACAAGCATCCTGGGTCCAGTTTCGGGTTCATAACCCTCATCAGCCAGGCTATCTTGAATCCAGTGGCAAAGTGAGCAAGGGACCCACGTCTGGACATACTCTGCCAACTTAGGGCGAACAAAGCGATACCAAAGGGGATGATGGACGGAGCGTTTGAGCTAATCTAACACTCACCCCCAGTCAATTGATCTGGGTTTAATCCATCATCATTCTTTAGCTCACCCCACCACCCCTGTTCAGACATGGCCATATGCAAATCAGTCTAACTCTGTGCCTCATGGGAACAGTCCAGCCCAAACTGCCAAGCCATGTCTACCCTGGACCGGAAACAAGCATCCTGGGACCGGTTTTGGGTTCATAACCCTCATCAGCCAGGCTATCTTGAATCCAGTGGCAAAGTGAGCAAGGGACCCACATCTGGGCATACTCTGCCAACTTCGGGCGAACAAAGCGATACCAAAGGGGATGATGGACGGAGCGTTTGAGCTAATCAAACACTCACCCCCAGTCAACTGATCTGGGTTTAATCCATCATCATTCTTTAGCTCACCCCACCACCCCAGTTCAGACATGGCCATATGCAAATAGTCTGACCATGTGCCTCATGGAAACAGTCCAGCCCGAACTGCCAAGCCATGTCTTCCCTGGACCGGAAACTAGCATCCTGGGACCGGTTTCGGGTTCATAACCCTCATCAGCCAGGCAATCTTGAATCCAGTGGCAAAGTGAGCAAGGGACCCACGTCTGGGCATACCCAGCCAACTTAGGGTGAACAAAGCGATACCAAATGGGATGATGGATGGAGCGTTTGAGCTTTGTGAGTGTTGCTTTATTCCAGCAGTGTCATGAAGTCTGGGGTTTGTGGCCCACAGTCTGTATCACCCTATCCAGTGTCCCAGTGCGTTTATCATTATATCCCAGCCTCGGTGTGCATATCAGCATCTTCTTTTCAGTGTGGACACGTCAGCAAGTCCATTTTGTAGTGTGTTTGTTGTAGTCGCCCTGTTTCCACTTACGGCCCGATTTAAATACTGGCGGAGAGGGAACCCTGTCACAACAGCGACGGAGTGTCCTCCCCGCCAACATTATTGTACCACTGTCAGATTTTGATTTGGGCAGACAACAGTTTGACGACAGCAGAGGCTACTCCATCTCCGCAGTGGTTAAACTTCTTCGATGTAGTAAAGGGCTTCAGAGATTTGTTTATATGTATGTCCACCTAATTTAGATGGGCGGACATATAGACATTTTTCAAAGCCCGTCTTTGCAAAGAAGAACATGGCGGTAAGGGGTGCTGAAAAGCGCTTAATGCCTACTTTGCCCTGGAAGGACACTTCCATGGCGAGGGGGGCCATTGATTTTATTTTTATCAAAATCAGGCCCTTGTGATCTTCTTTGCCCTTTGTGCATGTTATTTATACTCTTTAAGTGTCCGTGCCTCCCTTTCCACTCAAAATGTCAATGTCTTTCTATCGCCTGTGTCCATGTCTACCCATACAAGTGCCTATGCAACCCTGTTACCATGTCCCTGTTTTCCATTTCAGCTGCTGTGTCTGTATCTCTCATTCACACTGCGTGCCACCACATGCACCTGCTTGTTTCTCTCCTACCCTTCGACTGAATCTCCCTTTCTAACATCTATGTCTCACTGTATAGTGTCCATGACTCCTCTCATTGTCAGACAACGAAAATCCCTAAATAATGCCTGTTATTTCCTCAACATGAATTTACCATTACCGATCTCATTAGAAATCCTGGGGGCACGGATAATGAAGCCTTTGGTGTTTGTGTTCTTACATTCCACTGCCTGTGTTCCCCTGTCTCTTTGTCCATTTTTCCACATCCTACCAGTCCCAATTTTGACTTGTCTCAGTATCTACATCCAAGTCACATATTCTCTGTGTCTATGTCTTACCCCACCCCATATGTGTGCGTTCATGCCATAGTCTGTGTCTTACTGTTGATGTGGTCAAGTCTCGCCATCCCATTGTATTGTGTTAGGAACTTTTTATAGAATGCATGCACACCCAAAGGATCTCTCAGCAATCGGAATGAGAAGCCCTAATACACCGTACCTGAACATAAAAGGGAACTATGAAAAGTAAGTCGGACGGAAATATGTCTAAGCTGTTAAGACTAAGAATTAGAGGGTTACTAAATTATTCACTTGGGCATTTACTAATAGCTTGAAGTCCAAGGTTCCAAGGTTTCTTGGATACTTTAGGAGGTGGTCTCAGGTTGCCTGTCCAGGTGTAGAGTGGGTCATGATTTTTTCACTTGCCACATTCAATTTGAGATGGCTCCATTTCATGCACTGATCAACGGCTCTGAGGCAAATGAAGATTTTTGAGTTTCCAATATCTTTGAGGCTTTTCAGTTTAAGAAATATTTGTGTGTTATCTGCATAGCTATAGCATGTGAGCTCAAATTAATTTATTGTTGCTGGTAATGCCTTCATGTACATGTTTAAAAGCATGGGTGAGATGATAGAGCCTTGCGGGACAACTGCTTTTTCGAAGTACAGTTTGGATGAGAAATGGGGAGGTTGGATGACATTTGCTCTGTTTTGAAGGTAGGTTGTGATCCAGTCGAGAGCAGTCACCTCCATGCCAGCTACGTAGAGTCTTTGGATTAGAATGTCATGATCAACTGTGTCAAAGGCAGCTGAAAGGTCCAAGAGAAGTAGCGCAGCAACACCGTTCTGACACTGTTCTACTGTGTTTTTAAGGTAATCTCAGATGGTGATGAGGGCAGATTCTGTGCCTCTTTCTTGACGGATTTCCGTTTGAAAAGTAAGGAGTTATCTTTAATTAATTGTGACATCTGGGTGAATGCTGCTGTTTCTGTCATTTTGCCCAGGAAAGGTCCATTTGTAATTGATCTGCAGTTATTTGGGTCATGGTGGTCCAGGTTTGTTTTCTTTAACCCCTTCGATGCTCATGACGGAATGGTTCCGTCATGAGCATCGGTGCTCCTGTGCTCATGACGGAACCATTCGCCATGAGGCCAGGGGCACGCAATCCCTCTGCTGCAGACAGCAGTGGGATTTCTATTTAATCCCTTTGACCTTGGGAGCTGGGGAAGAGCTTCCCCAGCTCCCGAGGCCCCCTCCCTGGTTTCTGTGCAATGAAGATCAGCGCGCACGTCGCGCTGTCTTCATTGCACAGAAACCAGAACCAGGAGGGCGATCCCCAAGCAGGGATCCACCCACTAGACACCAGGGAGGGGGGAGTGGCCCCTTGGGCAAGGGCTTTTGCTCCCCCCAAATATTTTGCCTGTCATTTAGTCTTTTTGCCACCCTGGGGGGCAGATGGGGGCAATAGCCCCCAATCTGCCCCCACCGTGGGGGCAAAAAGCCCACTAGACACCATGGATATTTACTTTGCCCACATAACCTATTAGGGTGGGGGCTGCCCATAAAGGGCATGTCCATGCCCCCACCCTGCAAAATGTACAGCCTTTCTGTCCCCCTGGGGGGCAGTAGCCCCTAATCTGCCCCCCCCAGGGACAGAAAGCCCACTATACGCCAGGGATTCTTTTTTTCTTATAATTTGTGGTGGGGGCTGCCCAATATGGGTATGCCCATGCCCCCACCCACCCCCGCAAAAATGACAGCCTTTCTGCCCCCCGGGGGGGCAAAAAGCCCCGTAGACGCCAGGGATTTTTTAGGCAAATTTTTATTAGGGTGGAGGCATTGGCATGCCCGTTTTGGGCAGCCCCCACCCTAATTATTATTTCCCCGAAAAACTCCCTGGCGTCTTGTGGACTTTCTGCCCCCCTGGTGGGCAGATGGGGGCATTAGACCCCAATGTGCCCCGCTGGGGGGGGCAAAAAGCCCACAAGACACCAGGGATTTTTGGGGGGCAAATTTGAATTAGGGTGGGGGCTCCCAAAACGGGCATGCCCATGCCCCCACCCCCCCCACCCACAAAATAACAGCCTTCTTGCCCCCCTGGGGGGGGCATATGGGGCAGTAGCCCCCAATCTGCCCCCCCGGGGGGGAAAAAAGCCCCCTAGATGCAGGGACTTTTATTGCTAATTTTAATTAGGGTTAGGGCATTGGCATGCCCGTTTTGGGCAGCCCCCACCCTAATTAAAATTTGCCCAAAACTGCTTGGCATCTAGTGGACTTTCTGCCCCCCCTGGGGTGCAGATGGGGGCATTAGCCCACAATCTGCCCCTCAGGGAGGGCAAAAAGCCCAATAGACGCCAGGGATTTTTTTGGGGCAAATTTGAATTAGGGTGGGGGCTTCCAAAACGGACATGCCCATGCCCCCACCCCCCACCCACAAAAATAACAGCCTTCCTGCCCCCCTTGGAGGGCAGATGGGGCAGTAGCCCCCAATCTGCCCCCACGAGGGGCAAAAAGCCCACAAGACGCCAGGGATTTTTTTGGGCAAATTTGAATTAGGGTGGGGGTATTGGCATGCTCGTTTTGGGCAGCCCCCACCCTAATTAAAATTTGCCCAAAAAACTCCCTGGCGTCTAGTGGACTTTCTGCCCCCCCCTGGGGGGCAGATGAGGGCATTAGCCGCCAATCTGCCCTGCCGGGGGGGCAAAAAGCCCACTAGATGCCAGGGTTTTTTTGGGGGCAAATTTGAAATAGGGTGGGGGCTCCCAAAACGGGCATGCCCATGCTCCTACCCCCTCCTCCACATAAATAACAGCCTTCCTGCTCCCCTGCTGGGCAGATGGGGCAGTAGCCCCCAATCCGCCCCCCCAGGGGGGCAAAAAGCCCACAAGACGCCAGGGATGTTTTTGGCAAATTTTAATTAGGGTGGGGGCATTGGCATGCCTATTTTGGGCAGCCCCTACCCTAATTAAAATTTGCCCAAAAACTCCTTGGCGTCTAGTGGACTTTCTGCCCCCCTGGGGGTCAGATGGGGGCATTAGCCCCCAATCTGCCATGCCAGGGGGGGTAAAAAGCCCACTAGACACCAAGGATTTTTTGGGGGCAAATTTGATTTAGGGTGAGGGCTTCCAAAACGGGCATGCCCATGCCCCCACCCCCCGCCCACAGAAATAACAGCCCCCAATCTGCCCCCCGGAGGAGCAAAAAGCCCACTAGACGCCAGGGATTTTTTTGGCAAATTTTAATTAGGGTGGGGACATTGGCATGCCCATTTTGGGCAGCCCCCACCCTAATTAATATTTGCCCTAAAAACTCCCTGGCATCTAATGGACTTTCTGACCCCCTTGGGGGGCAGATGGGGGCTTTAGCCGCCAATCAGCCCCGCCGGGGAGGGCAAAAAGCCAACTAGATGCCAGGGGTTATTTTGGGGCAAATTTGAATTAGGTTGGGGGTTGCCCAAAACAGACATGCCCATGCCCCCAACCCCTCCCTGCAAAAATTACAGCCTTCCTGCCCCCGTGGGGGGCAGATGGGGGCATTAGCCCCCAATCTGCCCCGCCGGGTGGGCAAAAAGCCCACTAGACGCCAGGGATTTTTTGGGGGTAAATTTGAATTAGGGTGGGGGTTGCCCAAAACAGGCATGCCCATGCCCCCACCCCCCAAAAAATTACAGCCTTTCTGCCCCCGGAGGACAGATGGGGCAGTAGCCCCCAATCTGCCCCTCCGGGGGGGTAAAAATCCCACTAGACGCCAGGGATTTTTTTAGGCAAATTTGAATTAGGGTGGGGGCATTGGCATGCCCATTTTGAACAGCCCCCACCCTAATTAAAATTTGCCCAAAAAACTCCCTGGTGTCTAGTGGACAGTAGCCCTCAATCTGCCCCCCTGGGGGGCCAAAAAGCCCACTAAATGCCAACGATTAAGCTGGCTTTTTTATGTGTGGGTGTGGGAGCTGGCCAGAATGGGCATACCAATGCCCCGACCCCCCAAAAAATAGCCACAGTGTTTCTGCCCCCCTTGGGGGCATATCGGGGCAACCCCCTCCCCCCGATACCCCCCCTCCGGGGTGGCAGAAAGCCAACTAGGCACAGAGTTGTTCTTAGCAATATGCCTACCTGTGGACTTTGGGCCCTAGCGCAGCCGGCACATAGGGAAACCTACCAAACCCACACATTTCTGAAAACTAGACACCCGGGGGCTTCCAGGGAGGTATGGCTTGCATGGATCCCCCAACGTTTCCTTACCCAGAATCCCCTGCAAACCTCAATTTTAGCTGAAAAAATCACTTTTTTCACACATTTTTGTGTGGGAAAGTTGTAGGATCACCGGGCTCACACAAATTTCCCACCACCCAGCGTCACCCAGGTCTCCCGATAAAAATGGTGCCTCACTTGTGTGGGAGGCCCAGGTACCCGCAACAGGTAAGGGCCCAAAACGTAGTGAGGCGACATCAAAATTGCCTATCTCAAAACCACCTGGTTTTGCAAGGGGGGTCACCTGGGATTTTGGCCCGTGCTCGGCAGCCATCTAGTGAAACCTACCAAACCCACACATTTCTGAAAACTAGACACCCAGGGGCTTCCAGTGAGATATGGCTTGCGTGGATCCCCCAATGTTTCCTTACCCAGAATCCCCTGCAAACCTCAATTTTAGCTGAAAAAAATCACTTTTTTCACACATTTTTGTGTGGGAAAGTTGTGGCATCACTGGGCTCACACAAATTTCCCACCACCCAGTGTTCCCCCAGGTCTCTCGATAAAAATGGTGCCTCACTTGTGTGGGAGGCCCAAGTAACCGCGACAGGCAAGGGCCCAAAACATAGTGAGGCGACATCAAAATTGCCTCTCTCAAAACCACCTGGTTTTGCAAGGGGGGTCCCCTGGGTTTTTGGCCCGTACTCGGCGGCCATCTAGGGAAACTTACCAAACCCACACATTTCTGAACACTAGACAGCTGAGGGCTTCCAGGGAGGTATGGATTGCGTGGATCCCCCAATGTTTCCTTACCCAGAATACCCTGCAAACCTCAATTTTAGCTGATAAAAATCACTTTTTTCACACATTTTTGCGTGGGAAAGATGTAGCATCACCGGGCTCACACAAATTTCCCACCAGCTAGCGTTCCCCCAGGTCTCCCGATAAAAATGGTGCCTCACTTGTGTGGGAGACCCAGGTACCCGCGACAGGCAAGGCAAGCCCCAAATAGCCCAAAAAAGGCTTAGCACAGGGGGGGAAAGGCCTAGCAGGGAAGGGGTTAAAACTGGGTGTATGTGTGCCTTTTTAAGTCTTCTGGAAAGATTCCTGTAGTTAACAAATTATTGATGGTTGTTCTGACTGGTGTGGCAGCAGAGATAGTTAAAAGAATGTTCTTGAAGAAACGTGGCGGAGAAGTGGCTAGCCTCCTTTCTTTGACAAGAACCATTAATTTAGTTTCTGAAAGTTGTTTGAAGGAATGTAGAGGCTAGATTAGCCTACCCTTGAAGAGCATTTTTGGAAATGGGTTAGTAGTTGGTTTTCCTTTGTTTTAAATTGAAGTCCAACATGTCTGCTCTGGTTGTGTAATGATTTGCTAGTTAGTCAGTACATTCTTGAGAAATGGGATGAGTTTCTTCTGTGCATTTAGGTTTAGGAAATTCAGTGAGAATTTTGTAAAATTCATTATTTGCACATTTACCATTTTGAATTCTTTTTGAACAGTAACTTTCTTTTTAGCTTTTTTTGACACACCAGTGTGTATGCTTGTGTGTGTGAGAGACAGACTGTGTGTGTGTGTGTGTGTGTGTGTGTGTGTGTGTGTGTGTGTGTGTGTGTGTGTGTGTGTGTGTGTGTGTGTGTGTGTATGTATATGTGAGAGAGAGTCAGAGAAGGTTTGAGAGCAATGTAGATATGACACTTGTGAGGCCACCTGCTTAATAGCTCCACGAGGCATGCATTGCACACAATGGACTGTGGTACAATGTGAACATATGCAGGTGAAAGTGCTTGGAGTTAGACGTGTTAAAAATGAGGGTCTATTGTAACCTGAATCTGTCATCCATCTAGTGTGTGTGGTCAGTCTAGAAGGGTCCTTGGGAAGGTCAACAATAGTAGAGGTGGTGACAGTTGGCACAGGTCAGGCACTGGCAGCACAGGCGCCTGCAGTGTGGACTTCATCGGTCAAAATGTGATTGAATCAGGGCATGAATTTGTGTTTTGTTTCGGTTTGTGAGACAACACATGATGAGCACAGGCAGACATGAGTGGTGATAGGTCATAGCTGAGACAGAGAACATGCGGACAAGTGATGATATTCCAGGAGTAGTTTAAACCTATAAACCTATTTGTAATTTGTGGATAGGACTAAAATGGCTACGTAGATTGTGAGGTATTTGTGTTGGCGAGAATGAGTTGCGGGCCAACCCTCCTTAAGCCCTTCCCAGAGATATATTGTTTTTGGGACTGGCCTTCAAATAGTGCTATCAATGTGTCTGGGAAGAGGAATAAATGTGAATGATAGCATTGAATATCAGTACATCTGTGTAGATATAGCTTCACCTACAGGTGTGATTCAACTCTAGTTACACTCTGTCTGCTGTATTGTATGTGCAGTGCATGGCCCTGCGTGTCTTATTGGGTCGCATGCATTTTGTAGGTGTTGCAACATAGTAAGGCGCAGACATAGGTTGGTATTAGACTTATGAGTGAATCTTACTTGGCCTGATGATTGTGGTATCTGGTACATTCAGACCATGCTAATGATGAGAGAGCAAAGATTTAAGAATAGGATGCTCGGCGGGAGATGATCAGAGGCATGATGCTGGAAAGCAGAGCCACCACATGCATTGTGGCAAACATATTCTTCACTCTTCTGTGGTAAATAATTTAATTACCGGGACTTAATTTGATACAGAAACATAATAAAATAGCTCAGTAAATAAGAGGCAGAATCCGTGGTATTAGAGGTTCGGAATGGGCTTTATTCCAATGGTCGATTATAATCGGTTGCTCCAAGTTCCATCACCACGAAGGTTCAGGAAGTGAAGTACATACATTATTGGCAATCAATTACTTTTATACAATAGGCATTACAGTGAAGCAAATACAAGAGGCGTAACAATTGATAGTGGTGATAATATATTCGTACGTAGCAAAAATAGGCGTAACTGGGAGTGATTTAAAGAACGTCATCAGATGTGATGTCATAAGAGGGTGGTTACATGAAAGAATTTCGCAATGTCAGCAGAAATACTTGGCAGAAATGCGCGCGCAGCAGCATGACGTGTAATTGACGTGCAACTAGGGGGTGAAGGGGACTTGACATTTAGCTCTACATGTGGCGACAGAAGTCTGGAGGGTCAAGTCAACCTAATCCCAAATCATATCTAACATCCTATGTTTAAAGAACTAAGTTATCCAAAAGAGAGGTCTCTTCGAGTAGAATCTTATTCTATACTGACTATACTGACTGTTAGTGCGTGTACAAGCGTCTAAGTGTCTACACTAGATGCGAGGGCAGGAATCTTCCATAGTAACAGGGCTATGAATTACTTGCGTAAAGACAGAGAAACCGGGCCTTTGCTCGGTAGCTGGAAGAATGTTTACTTAAACTACTAGACAGGAATGCATCGGGCAGGGAACGGAGCAGATAATTTCGAAGGTGAAATACAGTTTTTGGCAGACAGCAGGCTGATGTCAGGCTTCGTGAGCCGCGCAGAGAATGAGACAAAGTTCATGGTCACAGATGCAGGCTCAGACTGGAGCTTTCAGAGGCAGAAGGCAAGAAGAGTTCGATGACAGAATCAGGGCCTACTTGCCTGGACTGTAAAATGGCATAAGTGAACCATATAAAGCCGGTGGCCTTTCATACTTAGGAATGGAATATCCGGCCTCTTCATGGCGGATCTGAAAGAGGACATGTTGACGGTGGACGCACATGGGTTTGCGTCTTCATAACTGGAACTGGAGGGAGCATACATGTACTTGTGATTCATACATGAAACCGTTGGGGTCCAAGATAGGGGACATAACTGATCAGAAAAATCCATATTTCCACATTCCCTCCTTGTCCCCTACTTGCCCGTCAAGAGATATCAATCTTCATCAATCCATTGATCTGTTCATATAGCATCATTTGTTCTTCTTTTTTCTTCTGGGACGAATGAAATCCTGGCGGTGGAATACACGATGTGGCACACAGACCACAGATCGCTGGTCCACATTGTAGACATAGACAGCAACTGAATAGTATGAGAAGGCCAATACCTAGGAAAGATAGGACCTTCCATCCAAAGGTAGATAATACACTCCAAAACCAACCGGACCAAGTCCAGGTGCCTGGATTCTGGTGTATCTGGCTTACAATCTTATGAAGGCGAGTTATGGCCTTATATACAGATGGCGAATTTTCTGGTATGAAAATGCAACAACTTGATCCGATGACCCTACAAGCTCCGCCCCTATCGGCCAGGATGACGTCAAGGACAAGACGATTTTGAAGCACAACAATCCGCATAGCAGACTGCTCTTCTGTTAACTTGCCTAAGGCGGAAATAGTTTCGTTCACTACTGCTTCAAGGGTTCTGGTTAATCTACGTATCAGCTTACTATTAGTAACTGTACCTATATAGGGAAAGAGACCTTTATTGAAATCTGTGTATTTTTCCCATGCTGTTTCAGTGTAATCGACTATCGGGAGATCTCTCCTTACTCTAGTATATACTAAATGAGTATTTCTGTGATAATCAGGAGGAGCTAGAAAAACAGGTGGCAAAAGGAATCCAATATAGCAAGTACCATCCCAATCTAGAGGCAAACGTACATATGCCGTCTGACCACATATGAAATAGGAATGGCGAGAAGCTCTAAATGTAGACTTGCCTTGATCACTAAATTCTACTACAGTGGTGCATCTACTATGGCCCATATGTATGGAACCATTCTTTCTGACACATAATTCACCTTTTACTGGAAATATTGACATAGCGGGCAAAATTGGAGTAGCTTCGGATTCGACATTTAGGATCATAAGATTAAGCGTAAAATTACCTAATCCATACACTTCATTTTCGAGATCAGTTCCTGTTCTCTGGGGAAATCCCTCCTTGTTAGGATAGCAGACCTTAAGTAAAACTAAATTCAAATTTCCCCATACCCAGTTATCTTGATAAACTGCAGAATTCGAATCTAGGGAATTAATTGAGCTAAACCATGCTCCACAGGAGCCGTTGTGTGTGAACGGGTATGGAAAGAGAGGTAGAATTCCTTTATAATTCTGATAGGGAGGGAGTCGGCCACATATCCAACAATTTGTAGCATTGCTAACCTGATGGGAATGATGTAACATATTAATAAACGTGTTATTGCGCAGCGCAAATCTATAAGACAACTCAAGCGGAGGTAATTCACTAAAAGAATGTTCGGCAGTAACATTGTAAACATGTCTAGAAATAGGATAATATATGTGCAACAATATACTTGCAGTAATTATTAAAAGACTTAAGAAAAACAAAATTATTAATGTCACTATGCAATGACTACGCAGTGATTTACAGTACGCCTGTCGTTTCAACATTTTTCGGGTGTTTTCTCTATTCAGGTCCAAGGGATACATGTCAGAGACAATTCAACCGCTTCACCTTGGAGAGGACTTAAACAATCAAATTGCTCGACTGATTGGACCTGAGTTTCAGTTTATAATGTTCAGAAGTACTCCTTTCAACAAGAGGGAGTTTTGAGTCAATGGGTGAAGACACACGAGGTGTGGTATTCACATCTGCTGGTAGTCCATGAAATTTCTTGATATGACTTGAATGAATCCAGCCTTTTCTGCCCTCGATCTTCACGGCTGTCCTTGTGGTGAGCAACACCAGCTGAGGCAACTTCCACCTAGGTTCCAGCTGAGTCTTTCGATCAAAGTTCCTCACGAGGACCAAGTCTCCCGGAACTACGTCATGGGGTTTCACCTCAGTGTTGTCAGGAAAAGCTGCAGCTACCTGTGAACGACAAGATTGTAGTGCAGACATCAAGGAAGCCAAGTAATCTGTCAGCATATTACAGTCAATATCAGTTATTTTGCGTGGTATGGGCGTCCCCCACATATTTGGTGGTCTGCCGAAGATCACTTCATACGGGGATAGCCCTGTTCGAGAGTGTGCTACCATTCTCATGTAAAAGAGTGCAACTGGTAATGCTACTACCCAGTCGACACCTTTCTCTCTGCATATTTTGGACAATCTTATTTTCAGGATCTGATTATGTCTTTCTACGAGACCTGCTGCCTCGGGGTGTCGGACACAGTGGAATTTCCACTGATAGCCTAACAAGAGCGAAACGTGTTTCATTAATTCGGACGAGAACGGCTGGCCGTTATCTGAGTGAACAACACGTGGTAAACCGTATCGTGGGAAGAATTCTCGAACTAACTGTTTGGCAGTAGTCGGGGCCGTGTAATCTGAAACCGGGTATGCCTCCGTCCAACGGGAAAGAGCACACACAACTACGAGAACATATTTGAATCCTCTACATCGTTCCATCTGGATATAATCCATCTGGAGGACTTCAAAAGGGTGATCAGGAGGCTGAAATCCACCCTGTTCTACGGGAACGCTTTTTCCTGGGTTGAACTGGCAACAGATCATACAGGTACGAACTTTTTGTTTGGCTGCTGCTCGTAAATGTTTATTGAACCAAATGTGTTGAATGCTATCTAGCATAGCTTTTTCTCCTAGATGTGCTGGACTATGTACAGTGTTAATTATAACTTGGACCATTGAATCAGGAAGGAACCACACAGACTTTTCCTTCATCATCCATCCTTGATCGGTTTGGATCCCTCCTAATTCAGTCCATTTCTTTATTTCGTCTGGTGTAGCATGTGTCTGTATGTCAATTACGTCAAGAGTAGGATCTTTAACCGTCATACAATGTGTTGGCGTCAGGACTATTGTCTTTGTCATGTCGGATGTTTGAGTTTGAGCAGTCTGTTTAGCTGTTCTGTCAGCTAAATCATTGCCTTGAGAAATGATATCAGTAACTTTCGTATGAGCTTTACATTTCATAATTGATATTGCAGTGGGTAGATGTATTGCATCTAATAAAGCATGAATGAGGGGTCCGTGCTGAATGTGGGCACCGTGAGAAGTTAAATAACCTCTCTCTCGCCACAGCACGCCGAAGTCATGTACAACTCCGAATGCATAACGTGAATCAGTGTATATGTTGACTTTTTTATTTGTGGCTTGAATACAGGCTTGTGTCAGAGCGACGAGCTCTGCTGCTTGAGCGGACAAGGTATTTATGCAATTTGTTTCAATGATTTCAGTGTCTGTTGTGACTGCGTAAGCGGCCACTAGTTCTCCTGTACCTTTTCTCATACATGAACCATCTACATACAACGTCAGGTCTGGGTCTGACAATGGGACATCTGTCAAGTCTTGTCTGGGTTTCGTCGTGATTGTAATAACATCAATACAGTCATGAGCTAGTGGGTCTGTTCCATTTACAGGTAAAAGTGTGGCAGGATTCAATGTGTTACAACGTCTGATTTCTATATGTGGCTGAAACAGTGTTAGTTCGTACCCTGTAAGTCTTGCTATAGTCAAATGTTGTGTTTGCGTTCGATTCACAAGAACCTCTACTGCATGTGGTACTTGAACTGTCAATGGATGTCCTAACACTATGGCATCGCTTTGTCTGATTGCTAAAGCTGTCGCTGCCACTGATTTCAGGCACGCAGGCAGAGCCTGAGCTACGGGATCTAATGTACTAGAAAAATAAGCACACGGTTTGTGTGATCCTGCTTGTTCCTGTGTGAGTACTGACAAAGCAGTACCTTCTCGTTCTGTAACAAAGAGTGTAAAATGTTTTCTGTAACATGGTGTTGCTAAAACAGGTGCTTGGCATAGAGCTTTCTTTAAGCTTTCAAAAGCTTGTGTATGTTCCTGAGTCCAAGGGAGAACAGTCGATGTGGCTGCCTCCTGTGTTGTCAACTGAATGAGTGGTTTTGCTAGAAATGCATACTGAGGGATCCACTGCCTACAATATGAAGTGAGGCCGATAAAAGCCCGCACCTCCTTTTGTGTCTTGGGTATTGGCATGTTAGCTATTAACTGAATGCGGTCGGGTGTAAGCTGCCTTCCCTCCTTGGACAGCGAGTGTCCAAGATAAACAACTCGCTGGACACAGAATTGCAGCTTAGAAGGGGACACCTTGTGCCCCTTTTCGGCTAGAAATCGTAAAACTGTCAGTGATGCTTTCTCACATTCGGGTTCGCTTCTAGCGGTGATCAGCAGATCATCGACATACTGAAGCAAGGCAGTGTTAACTGGCATGTGGATACTGTCGAGTTCTCATTTCAGTGCTTGGCTATAGATGCTGGGGCTTTCTGTAAATCCTTGAGGTGCGCGTGAGAATTTGAAGCTACGTCCATTTAAACTAAATCCGAACAAATATTGGCTTTCCGGATCTATTGGGACGCTGAAAAAGGCATTTTTGAGATCAATTACAGTAAAGAATGTTGCTTCGGAATCAATAGCTGTCAGTAATGATGAGATATCGGGGACCACAGGGAATTGTGGCACAATGCACTTGTTTAATTCGCGCAGATCAATAACCAATCGATATACTGGCGGGGCCTTCGGATCTGTTCGTTTGAGAATCGGAATTATCGGTGAATTACATACATTGGAGTCTGTTTCTACAACCACTCCTTGGGCAATGAGCTCGTCAATGATTTGTAGTAAAGCCACTACAGCATCTGGTGGTAACTTGTATTGTCGCATTCGTGGTAGTACCACTCCTGCCTTTAGTGTAACTCGATACGGTGTAATATTCATGCAACCAACATCAGTAGGGCCTTGTGCCCATAGATGTGTAGGTAAAGTCTGCAATCGGGGATCCATGTCTCTAGACACATAATGACCTTTAAAATCACGTAAAAACAATCTTACTCCTTCCGGAGAACAACATATTATAGCTCCTAGAGCTTTCAGTGTTTTTATTCCTAACAGGTTTTCTGGACATGATTTAGTAAGCAATAAATCTGTAGTTCGGGTCAAAGGTCCTATCGTAAGTGGAAGAGGCTGTGATACTTCATTAACAATAGGTTTTCCTGAAAAACCAAGGGAAATATTCTGTGAGCCTGAGAGGGGTGCCCCTGGAACTTCACTACGTTTTATAGTTGTTCGACTTGCCCCTGTATCGAGTAAAAATTTTCTGTCTTGGCCTAATAATTCACTATGTACATAAGGTCCTTCTTGATCTACAGGGATCTCGATAAGGGGTAAGTCAACTTCCCTCTCTAGGCTTGTTCATGCGTATCGCTGATAATCAGGATAGTCATACTGTGCGGTCTGGTACAGCTGTCGTGTCGTGGTTTGCGTGGCAGCAACAGGCAGCGCTGGTGCAGCAGGCACAAACTGTATAGACTGTGGTGGAGCTGGCATGGACTGCGCATGTTGCAAGGCTCCTTGTTCATTCTGATCCTGTCTAAGTGGCCGTGGTCTTTCTTTTGTAATACCTGTGGCGATATTACGCTTCAGGACTGGACAATCGTGTACATAATGACCTGGCTTTTTACAATAGTTGCATATCCCTTTTATAGGTCCTGTTGAATCACCGGAATGTGTCGTACCCTTTTTATGTCCTTCAGCTGGAACTGTCTGGGAGACTAGCATTTTCATTTTCGTGTCTTTCATGCGTCTTTGTTCATGATCTTGTTCCTCTCTAATTCTATTGTGATGATACTGTAACATTTGTAACATTTGTGATGGGGTGTTACCTTGCCAGGTACTCTCGAATTTTAATACTCTATTCTTCACTTGGGGCAAGGAATTTTCAACTAATTTTGTCACAAACAGATGTGGGTATGATTCGCTACTTGCTTTTATGCCACTATTTATACCAAAACATTTTTCAAATCGTGCATAGAAATCACTAGTGTCTTCATCTTGCTTTTGTTTACAGGCTGAAATTGCACCCCAATCTTCCTTTTTCGTAGTTAATAAACGTGGCAGTACCTGTACTATTAAACCTGGTAGTGCTTTAGTTTTGTCCCCAAGCCCCGAACCTGGACCTCGGGCCTTTTCTTCATTTTCTAATGCTGTCCAGTCTATCTTTTGGTCTCCCACCTCCCACTCTTTTTCCTTGAGTTTTTCATAAATGCCAGCAGGCATCAATACCTTTAATATGGTCATAATGTCGGGATAGGTATACTCTCCCATGAGTAACATGTCTTTAATTTCTCGGTGGAAACCCGCTGGGTCTTTGTCATGACTGGGTACCACTTTCTTCATTTCTAACAATTCTATTTTCGATATGGGCGTATATACAAATACGCGTTTAAACTCATTGTCCTCGCCTTTTATTGGGTGTACTTCTCGTAAGGGATTCTGTCTGTCCATGTAATACGTGGTTCTTTCCTTAATGGGCAGTGAGACATGTTCTGGGCATATAAAAAGAATGTACTGCTTTCTTAATTCTAGTATTTCTTTAATTAGCTTAGTACCTGAACCTCTCCATCTATTCGTGAGTAATTCAGTCCATATATCAGGTAAGGGACCAGGATCTGAATGTTGGCTTTTATATAGTATAAGAAGTTGTTGAATCATATAAATCCCAGCTAAACGCTGTTCATCTGGGGTGAGATTCAAAAATGTGTGTGCTACTGTATCATCATCATACTTTCCGGGACTGTCAACCCAACGAACGGCTGACCTGGCTAATTCTTGTTCATCCATAGAATCGAGAAAATGATAACCCCTTCGTTCTCGCAGTAATTTGTCAGCGGCTTGGAACGAATGCTCGGGGGACCTTATATTTATAATAGGTGTTTGAAAATTCCTGTTATTTTCTAGACATATCGGACGTATCGGGTCAGTAAGACATCTAGTACTATTACAAGATCTTCCTCTACCTACATAGGCTATAGTTTCTGACTGTCCTGTGGGCAGTCCTGATCCTTCCTCCTCCTCATTTTGTTCAAACTGGTCTACCGCTAATCTTTCTTCGTGTAGGCGTTCTATTTCTTTACGGATCTTTCGGCACATGGCTATTATACAGTTTTGCTTATCATGTCTCCCTTCTGATATATTCTGGCTCCATCTGGTAAGAATTTGCATTGCTTCCGGGTCTACCCCCGGTCGGTCTTGATTTCTGATCACACAATTTATGAGGAAACGTAACAGTTCCCCCTGTATTTCCACTTTCTGGTATTCCATAGCTCTGTTAATACATTCAGAATCTCGCCCTGTTTGGACAAAATGGTATATATTATCTAGATGCATAGTCATTCCTGGTAACTTCCCTAAATACACCGCGGCTCGTCTGATACGTAATGATGCCAGGGTCATTTCGTCCTCTTTTCCGGGCACAGGGTCATATCTACAATCTATAAGAAGTTCCTTAAGCGTACGGGCATTTATGAGTTTGGGGGTACGTGAATGTGCAGATTCTTGAAAAGTAAGTTTATTTATTCTGGGTGGCGTAGAAAAAATGTTGGTAGCACCTCCCGTAGCCCCATCTGGGGTATCGGGCGTGAAAGGATTCGTTGAACGCGATACAGCAACTATAGGTGTGGACACAGCTATGGAAGTAGCTGTAGGAACAGATGTGGAAACAGATGTGCTTGCCGGAACTTGTGTCAGGATTTGGTGCTGTAGAGATACAGATACAGGATCTCGGCGTTGAACCTCCCCGGCCAACGGTCTATGTGGGGCGGGGTTAGCATACTCGGGAGCTGCGTCATCTAAATATGAGGAAAGAAAAACATCTTCTGCGGTTCTAGGATGCCCCTTGGGATGTATCTTTATTGGAAATAATGGGGGTGGCGAGTCTTTTGGTATCCCCGGAGTAGCCTTAGGTAATCCTTCGGCCAGAAGGGGATACATACCCTTCATAAGGGCATGTCTTTGTCTGTCTACTTGTTCTGATTTCACTCGTGCGCCTTCTTCAATTAATAGATTTTCTCGGACTTCATTTGAATTCTCTTTACTCTTCTCTTCCTGTCTACGTGCTTTTTCTGTACGTCTATACGATTCTTTACGCCATAATTCAATGGCGTCTTTCTGTGATTGTCTAGCTTTCTTTTTCCATAATTCTTCCTCTACTTTCACGATGCAGTCTGCATCCCAGGTCCCAGCCGCGGGCCACCTCTGACTTTCTGGTAATTCCTTAGTGTAGTCTACCCATAAATCAAGAAATAATATAGCGTCTAAGCCGTGTTTATGATACATGAAGTACCCTGGAGTGTCCCTAGGAGGAATAGGAACAGCTTCTTCGAGTACCCCTTTTCTAGTTGTGATCTGTCTTAATTTCGAAAAGAGCGGCATATTGAGAACTGATCTGATACTTGATCTTGAACAAACTTAATACAGTAATCACAATAATGAACAGTCATTCATACCACAATATGCAGAACGTACTAAAAACATTTAACATTTAACATTTGACTGAGCAACAATGATGATGACGATCTAAGGAAAACTTAATCACTAAACATAATACTCGACTTGAACTGAATTATTCTGAATTTATATACTTGATATACTAGATATACTGCTAAACAGTACAGATACACTGCTGAAAACAGTGCAGACCGGATTTGTGTACCCAAACCCGTCTGGGCCGGCACAATTTATGTGCACGCCAGAACGCCTCCCCAGTAATGGTACTCACCGGGTAGCTCGGAACGGAAGGCCTCGGAAACTGAACTGAACTTGAACCGGACTGGACTCGACTCGAACACTTCGGAAACTGGACTCGACTCAGGACTTCGGAAACTGGTGGGCCTCTGTATACCTCGGATCTTGCTCTCTCAGCTAGGCTCTGGTCGGGATACTTCGCACTTCTCACCGCCTCGTCTGGGTGTTGATCGCAGCCTCAGTCGCCCCCGCTTGACCGGAGGGAGATACAGGAAATCCTGCTGGTACGCGTTATTGTCCGTCCAGCTGTGGCAGGAGACCGGGCCTGCAACTCACCGCCGGCGCGTGAGATGAGAAAGTGTCCCTATTCGGGCGCCATTCATGTGGTAAATAATTTAATTACCGGGACTTAATTTGATACAGAAACATAATAAAATAGCTCAGTAAATAAGAGGCAGAATCCGTGGTATTAGAGGTTCGGAATGGGCTTTATTCCAATGGTCGATTATAATCGGTTGCTCCAAGTTCCATCACCACGTAGGTTCAGGAAGTGAAGTACATACATTATTGGCAATCAATTACTTTTATACAATAGGCATTACAGTGAAGCAAATACAAGAGGCGTAACAATTGATAGTGGTGATAATATATTCGTACGTAGCAAAAATAGGCGTAACTGGGAGTGATTTAAAGAACGTCATCAGATGTGATGTCATAAGAGGGTGGTTACATGAAAGAATTTCGCAATGTCAGCAGAAATACTTGGCAGAAATGCGCGCGCAGCAGCATGACGTGTAATTGACGTGCAACTAGGGGGTGAAGGGGACTTGACATTTAGCTCTACATGTGGCGACAGAAGTCTGGAGGGTCAAGTCAACCTAATCCCAAATCATATCTAACATCCTATGTTTAAAGAACTAAGTTATCCAAAAGAGAGGTCTCTTCGAGTAGAATCTTATTCTATACTGACTATACTGACTGTTAGTGCGTGTACAAGCGTCTAAGTGTCTACACTAGATGCGAGGGCAGGAATCTTCCATAGTAACAGGGCTATGAATTACTTGCGTAAAGACAGAGAAACCGGGCCTTTGCTCGGTAGCTGGAAGAATGTTTACTTAAACTACTAGACAGGAATGCATCGGGCAGGGAACGGAGCAGATAATTTCGAAGGTGAAATACAGTTTTTGGCAGACAGCAGGCTGATGTCAGGCTTCATGAGCCGCGCAGAGAATGAGACAAAGTTCATGGTCACAGATGCAGGCTCAGACTGGAGCTTTCAGAGGCAGAAGGCAAGAAGAGTTCGATGACAGAATCAGGGCCTACTTGCCTGGACTGTAAAATGGCATAAGTGAACCATATAAAGCCGGTGGCCTTTCATACTTAGGAATGGAATATCCGGCCTCTTCATGGCGGATCTGAAAGAGGACATGTTGACGGTGGACGCACATGGGTTTGCGTCTTCATAACTGGAACTGGAGGGAGCATACATGTACTTGTGATTCATACATGAAACCGTTGGGGTCCAAGATAGGGGACATAACTGATCAGAAAAATCCATATTTCCACATTTCTCCACTTGTCCTGTAGTTTTTTTGTAGTCTATGCATAGTGCACATCTCTGGTCCCACATCATTCACACTGTCTTAAACTTCCTGACAAAGGACTTATTTCTCTGCTCCACGAAGGGTGTGTGGGGGCAGACCATGTGGTTTCCCATAATGGTCCACCGCTAAGTTTACCACAACGTCTGCCTTCTCCCCAGAACAGGACCTCTTTCTGGTGAGTGGATGGCCTGCATCTTCACAGTGAAGCAGGCTTCAGAGTGACACAAGGCTCAAGGGGAAGAAGGCAGTGCTTCTATCTATGTATGTGTTGCCAGGTGAGTTCCACTGCGAGTAGGCGTGGTTGTATTTCTATTTCCCTAATGGGAATACTACGCATCGTATGTTTATATTGCAAAATATTCAGTCAACATCATATACACGGGACGCTCCAGAATTTATGTACACAATTGTATGAGTAATTTACATTTGTAGATTGAGGAGTACATTAGTCAACCTCTGATTTGAATATGCAAATTGCATGGCTCGATGAAGATACACTTGCACAAAATATCACGAACAAACCTTTGGTAAATACAGATGATTTGAACTTCTATTCACCTTTGTAGACGTACATCTAGGCAAGTGTAACATTTTTGCAATCTTACTTTTGTGAACCGGTTCATGAGCTGTGTCCTTTTGAGGGGAGTTTATGGCATTTGTGTATTCCTATTCTGGAAGGATTTTTCCATCCTGCCAGTAACAAGGGCTTGCCACCCCCTGTATCGGTGATTTATAAGCAGTGACAGCCCCAGCCCTGCCTCCCTGTGGCTTGTTAGGATGATAGATCAGAGTTTGCAAACAGCACCCGCTTTATCCAATCCGGGCCTGGCGTTGGCTGCCATGTCCCTATGCTTGTTATGCTGGCTGCGGGGTTTCTTTCTCCTCTAATGAACTTTGAAATGGGCTCAGGGAACCAAACCAGCAGAAACATTTCTTTCACAGTAACCTGTCCCCAAAAGCATTTCTAAAGTGCAAGCGACAGTTGTTCCTGAATTGGAGAAGCGGCCATGCGTTTGTTACAGCTGCTCGGGGTGTTTATGAAAGGTGTCACCCGGGGACCTGAGAGCTGCACTTTCCTTTCACACACTCGCTTCATCTATTTTGAAGAATTTATCTTGTGGCGGGAAACACAGGTGCCTTTTACTCATCGTGACTTTCAATTTACAGGACACCTGGCGATGGGGAATCAAATTCATGCACTGACAATTGGACATAAATTGGTTGGTGCATGTGAGCTGTACTTAGGGGGAAAAATCCTCTCTTGATCCACAGTTTCTCCATTTGGAGTGGTGGAGCTGCGACACTACTTTTGAGTGTTCATATATTTATGGTCAAAATGGATCATCATCACTGGTGCACATTCAATCATTGGCCTGTATGCTGAGGGTACAATAAAGAGGCAGATAGATTGTAATTGTGTTTGTAATTAAACAGGTAATTGCTCACTAGGATCCTCGATTGGGCCTCACCCTAATATAACACAGAGACACCCCTTGGACCAGATACACCGAACTGGATTTGAACCTGTATTTATATTATGAGAAAGACTCTCTAAGGTCAAAAGTACTCCATGAAAAAATAGGAATAAAATAGTATCCGTGGTCCTGCATAAATTGCCAGCTCTGTCTGATTTGATATGCCAGGAGTGTTGCCAAAATTACACTTTTAGGGTTCATTTGGGTAAGTATGTGTAATTTATGCTGTAACTACGTTATATGACCTGGGTGTAAATTACACCTGTTGACCTAATTTACAAACTTTGCCACTTTATCAGCATAATTCGTCTTGTCGAAGCTAACAAGCATACATCATTAGAATAAAAAAAAAAACTCTTTTAATGCTTGGGTCTAATCTAAGAATTCGGTGAAGTACTAATGTGTAAGGTTAGAAAATTTGCAAAAGATGTTTTTATAGTTTTTGAGATGTCATCAGTGATGTCACTAGCCATGTCATGAATGATGTAATATGTGACATCATCAGCAGTGGATTGCGGGCGCGCGAGATGTAGTTAGTACAACTAACTATATCGGAGGAATTTCAATGGTTTTGTTCGAGTGAAATGTCCAGCTAACTATAACACCCCTAAAACCTACTGTTTTTCCAGTGAATTTCAAAGGTTTTTTAAATGCTAATTCCTAACTATATCAGGCCTGAAACCTATGTTTTTTTCAGTGAATTTCAAAGGTTTTGTAAATGACAATTTTTAATGTATTAATTGTTATACTGATTTTTTTTTATACTGATTTACTACTTTGTTTAAACTGTTTATTTTTAGATATTTTATTTTTTTAATTACATTATACATTACAATACAAAATATACTTTCTCAGAATGAATTACTTTAGTTTAAATACTTTGCAAATAGGCAATAGACTTTTAAGTACAGTAGTTACAGTTGTTGCAATGAGCAACACAATTTCAAACACAAAGCAACATTGAGCTCAATGTGAATTTCTAGTCAAATGCAATTAGTTACTTTATGAATTACTTTTCTAACCACAGGACTGGATGCTAGATTCAGTCCTTGGACATCTCCTGTAAACAGTTGAGTAAAAGCATTTTGGTTACAGTAGTGATTTTTAAGGATTATTATTGTATTTTAAAAGTTGACACTTCGAAACATTTTCACATAGAATCACCAATGTTATCCTATGGCAGAAAATTCACTTAGCAGGTAAGTACTGTTATTGTTACTTTTTCTTACTCAGTGGTGGATCCTGGATCCAGCACAGATGAATCTCCTGTAAACAGTTGAAAGAATGTGTTTAAGTCATACAGACGATTTTTTAGGAATATTTTTAGTTTGTGAAAATAGACACTTAGAAAGTTTTCTACTTAAAACCACACAATTGATTCCTATGGAAATAAATACAAGTTACTGGTAAGTACGCTTAGAATTACTTTTCAGGGTCAGTGTTGGGCTAAATGATGCAGCCCTGGGTTCTTTCCTGATAACAGGTGAGTAAATCGGAATTCGTAGTTCAGCTGATTTTAGAGGAATATTTGTACAATGGTAAAGAAAGGGGGCGGGGCCTGAGGTGACGTGTGCAAACATGCCCTGTGGCGCGTTTTAAGTTGGGGAATTAATTCCCCTCGAATCCTGAGGTCCCCTGGCGGCCAACTTGCCCACCAGGTACCTCCAGTATGCTCCAGGGAGCTGTGTTGCCGAGAGGTCTTCAGAGGCCACGCCCCTTTTTACAACACTCTTCAACGCAGCTCCGTGGCGCTTACTGGAGGTACCTGGTGGGCTAGTTGGCCCCTAGGGGACCTCTCGATTGAAGAGGAATGAATTCCCCAACTTAAAACGCGCCACAGGGCATGTTTGCACATATCACCTCAGGCCCGCCCCCTACCTTCACCACTGTGCAAACGCACCCCGTGGCACGTTTTAAGTTGGGGGATTAAGTCCCCTTGAATCCTGAGGTCCCCTAGCGGCCAACTAGGCCACCAGGTACCTCCAGTAAGCGCCACAGAGCTGCATTGCAGAGAGGTGTAAAAAGGGGTGTGGCATCATTACACCTCTCTGCAATGCAGCCACCTGGCACATACTGGAGGTTCCTGGTGGGCTAGTTGGCCCCCAGGGACCCCCAGTATTCAAGATCCTATTTTTTTTTCTTATTTTTTTTAGAAGGGGGGCTGTGTAGCCCCCTTCTTTTTCAATTTTTTGGCCCTGGGGACCCCATCCCCCAGGGCCTGACCCCAATTTTTATATTTGAAAAAAAAATCGGGAAGGGGACGCGTGGCCCCCCTCCCGAGGCCATAATTTGCCCCGGGGACCCCATCCCCCGGGCATGGGCCTTTTTAAAAAAACAAATTATGGAGGGCTGCTGCGTATCCCCCCTCCTCTGGCCACTTTAAGGCCCCGGGGACCCCATTCCCCGGGGCTGGCCATTTAAAAAACAAAAAATTGTATTTTATTTTTTATTTAAGGGGGGAGGGGGCTGTGTGGCCCCCCTCCTGGGACATTTCTGGCCCCGGGGACCCCATTCCCCGGGGTGTGGCCTCTCGTTGGAGACCGTGGGGGGGTCCCCAATCTCCCCACGGTCCTGCGGGAGCCGGCATTGCTTTTCCACATGGGAAGCAGCTAACATGCTGCTCCCCATGTGGAAAAGCAATCTGCTTTGCAATGGCAGGGTGGGAGCAAACAGCAGTGTCCTGGGGGTGGGCACCCCGGGACACTGCAGGAGCCGGCCCTGGGGGGTGGCGGTCCCCAGGGCCAATACCAGGCTCCAGGAGGGGGGTTGCATGGCCCCCCTCCATCATGTACAAGTTGCCCTGGGGGGTGGCGGTCCCCGGGGCTGGGGGGGCCTAAGAGGCCCCCCACATCAAATTGTTTTAAGCCCCGGGGGTGGCGGTCCTCACGGGCTGCGGGTGGCCGTGAGCCCCCCGTATATACAATGTTGGAGCCCCGGGGTTGGCGGTCCCCGGGGCAGTGTGGGGGGGATTGGGACCCCCCCTCACTTTTTTTTAATTATGCCCCAGGATTTGGCCCCCGGGGGCAAATTAGAATATTCAGCGCACGTATGCTGTCGGACTCGGTTCGGTCGAACTCCCATACAAGTCAATGGGAGCCAGTTGTACGACGCATACATGCGCTCCCATTGACTGAATAGGTACGTCTCGAACAAGTGCGCCCCCTACAGTGGGTACGCATGGGAGCCATCCGCGGCGTACATGCCTGTGTGGGGGAGACCCATAGCAGCCACGGCCCGTATAGGGCGTGCTACCGGGGCGGTGACGTGGGGCAGGGGAGGGGCAGGGTGGGGGGTTGTAAAATGCGGCATACGGACGATTTCAGGTAAGTCACGAAAGAAAAAAACAAATGTTGTTGCGTGCTTTGCATCGCCAAATGCGATGCAGCGCACAAAACAAATTTCGTTTACATTTTTTTTTCCGTAACTTACCTGAAACCGGCCGTATGCTGCACTTTACAACCCCCACCCTGCCCCTCCCACGCCATATGTCACCGCCCCGGTAGCACGCCCTATACGGGCCGTGGCTGACCCATGGGTCTCCCCCTGTGTGCGAGTCGTATGGCTGCGGGTGTCGGGGGTCCGACGCGGACCCCCGAAGTACGACTCCGGGAGCTTTTGCGAGCCGGACACTCCGGCTCGCACAGACTGTCTGACGCATGCATCGTACTGGCTCGGTTGTGAATTGCATCCATTGCACGCCACGGTTAGCTTACGACCGAGACGTATGGAGCGGTTCGGACCCAGAAATGACTCGGTTGGTGAATTTCATGCAGCTCGCATCGTACTGGCTCACTCGTACAGCTGTACGAGTCGAGCAGAAAACACGCGTACGGCTCGTAGTTTTTCCGGCCGGATCGCATTCGGTGCCCTTCCGACCCGGATCGGAATCGGCCCCTTAGTGTACTGGAGGAGAATCTGGTCCTCTGAGGCATTGGTGCCCTTTCGTTTGGGCCTTGACTAAACTTTCAAGAGCTCAGGGCCATTGGGATTCAATGGTTGAGCTATATAAAATGCTTTCTAACAGAAATTGGTTGTGTGAACCTTTGGGAGCATCCTGAGCCTTCACGCTGTGTCTCCAAGCTGGATGTACTGGAACTCTGTGGATGAAGTACTCCACAGATCTGGCAGGGTGGGTACCCTGACTGCGGCATTTTTGGAATTCAAGGATGCTTACTGCTTGGAAGCCTACATGCATTTCTTTGAGCCCCCGCTCGCCACGTCTCTGTTTATTAATTTCGGATCAAGACATCGCCACTCCACACTTTTAGGGCAAAGAGGCATTGCTCCTTTTCTGAAGCTGATACAAATTGACCATTTAGCCCTGAGACCAGGGAATGCATTGAGCTTGTGTTATTCTTTTGTCCGCTATAGCATGCCTTCAGGAGGGTATGAATCTTGCTATTGTGCCGCAACCTGGGTGTTAGGGACTTCAGAAATGCTTCAAGGATATTTAAGTCCAATCCCTCCCAACTGATTGCTTTAGCTGTCTCCCACATCTTACTCTATATGTGGAGATATCAACTGAAAAGTACTGTCTTTGGTACCCCTACCCTCCCAACCTCAGGGAATTGTTTTACCCATTGTATGCCTCCTCTAAAGCTGCTTTTGTATTCACCTTATCTGGTTTTAAATGTAGACCAATCATAAGCATAATGAATTAAGTTTAACTGTTTTTACCTTTGTGTAGCACTTGTGTGTTTGTTTTATCCTTGCCTCTTTTGGCCTTCTTTTATTCCTTTGAGACCAGCACTAATGTGGATTTTAAAGGTCTTGTTATATACATGTACTGTATTGTATGTGCTTTTCTGCCGATCGTCGAAATAACGTTTTTGCTTGCTTGCTGGAATTCTCTTGATGCCCACAGCCTATCTCTATTTACCAATCTATATCTCTCATGTCTTTCTTTCTTCACTGTCTCACCTGTGCTCTTCCTATTGTTAATTTTCCTTCTATATTATTTCGCAATATCCATCAAGACAGAACTTAAAATTGCTTTATAGTATAAAAATATAACTTTGAATTAAGAGGCGCTTTTCAGAAATGAGATAAACATGCAAACAAAGAAGAGCCAGAAAACTCTTCAAAATCATGTACAATGCTGCAAACCCAGAGTCAGCCCTTGGCATCCGAGTACCATTAAAAGCTAAGAGAAATTCTTCCACTTCTGTGCAGATAAAAAAAGAAAAAAAGATTAAGCCTTCTTTTGTCATCTCAAATTTGGTCATCACCTCAAAAGGCCCAAACCTTCAAATCCGCTAAGAAATGCTCTTCCTTCGAGACGTTAAAGCTTGCTAAACTGATGAACACCATCCTTGATCTGAAAATGTCTTCTAAATTCTCATATCCTATCTCTGAAAAAAGTAAAATACCTAAGTGCATCATTTTACCATATCCAATCAACAAAGTTAACATCCTTCTCTCAAGAACTAATAACAGACTTCCTACAATTTGGGCAAATCAATCCTCTGCTCAAAAAGCCTGGTGCAGAGCCAGAGGACCTAAACATCTCCCAATATCAAACTTACTTCCCCTTCTTAGTGAAGAAAACCGGAAAGTGTGCCATGAAATAACCGAAAATCCATTTTGATGAAAACCATCTCCTCAATGATCTTCCATCAGGATTTATACCATGGTCAGTAACGAGAAGGAAATGTTAGACATAATATAATTTTTGCGTATTTGTCAATGAGGAGCCTCACTTTCTTGTTCTTCTTGACATGTTTGCAGCATTCAATATGGTCAGCCATGCTTCCCTCCTGAAAATCATTGAAGAATGGATAAGTTGGTTTGAGTCCTAACTTGCAATCACTAGTAAGTGAAACTGTCTAACTTTATATCCAGACACCTGCCATTTCAACTAGAAGTTCCTCGGGGGCCCAGTCCCACCTCTAGCCAACCTATTCAACCCTTATGTTATGTTATGTTATTGGATTTTGTAACTCGCACAGCTACTCCTAGGAGTGTCACACAGCCTACAGGGTTCCGAAAAGAAGACAAATAGAACAGGAAAGTTTTGAGCTGTTTTTTAACTGACCTAGCTCTTGAATAGCGCGCAGAGAGAAAGGCAGCGAATTCCAAGCCGTCGCAGCCCTAACAGCCAGTGATCTGCCCCCCATTCTTTGAAGGCGCACACAGGGAATTTGCGCAAGCAGCTGAGCCGACAATCTCAGATGCCTGGTAGGCAAGTAGAAAGCAAAACGCTTTCTAAGATAAGGAGGCCCTCCATCATACAAAGCGTGATGTACTATGACCAAGGCCTTGAACTCCACACGCTTCCTCACGGGGAGCCAATGCAACACGCGCAGATGATGCTCAGTACTCATCCTGGTAGGAATGTTCAGCACCAGCCGGGCTGCCGCATTCTGGACCACTTGCAGCTTTTTAAAAATATAGTCAGGAAGGCCCAGATACAGCCCATTGGCATAATCGACCCGAGAGAGGATCAGTGCACGGACCACTGTTTCCTTCGCTGACCTCGGCAATAGTGGAAGGAATGTTTTGAGAGACTTTAGTATCCCAAAACAACTCCCCGCCAGTTTTTTGATCTGAGTTGAAAAGGACAGCTGCTCATCAAACCAGACCCCCAAATGTTTAGCTGGAAGGCCTGTACAAGATGGCACGGGAAAATCAGGTGGCCAAAGTGATTCCCTAAAGCGAGGAGGAAATTTGCCATATAGGAGGATTTTGGTCTTTTCCTCGTTGCATTTCAGTTGAGCGGCAGAGAGCCATTGGAAAACGGCTGTCAGACACTCCTGCACCCTTAATGTGGAGAAATCCTACATTATGCTCCTTTGCTCTTTCCTTAGAAAATTAAGCATTTCATCTATACGCTTATGACAATCAGCTGTATTTAGAAGTCTACATGTTCGAGACCAAACCAAGACAGCTGGAGACTCTAGAGCACTTACAGTCAAGGATGACTCAATATCTTAAATTAAACCCCCAGAAAACTATTGCAAAAAGACATTATACCAAATCAGACTGCATTGGTAAACCAAGTCTTCACACCAACAATGACTTTACAACTAGGGGTGGGCGGAAATTGCGAAATTCACTTTCGCAAACTATTGCGAAAATGTTAAAAATCTCCGCAAACACGCGGAAATATCGCGAAGATGCGGAAGTTTTTTTCCCGCCCGTTCGCGGTATTTTCTGCATGATCGTGGCTCGCCAACTTACCCATGCGGTTGCTCACGGGCGCGGCCATCTTGTTTTCACTTGTCCCGCCTGCTCGCGTTCGATATGACGTGCCCGCGTCCTCACGCTCTCGCTCGCGGTGGAGAATGACGTATTCAAGATCTCAATCATCTCATACTCTCGCGGTGCATGATCGCGAGAAGAAAGACGTGATCGCGCGACGAATGACGTGATCGCGCGACAAATGACGTTAATACGGGCACGAACTGTTGCTAGACAGCGCAAATGACTACCAACAATCCAACATCTCGTGGAGAACGCGACCCGATCGAGAAAACTTTCCGGTAAGATGCGGATTGCGGAAATTTTGACATTTTCGCGCTCTCCGCGGAACGCGAAAATGTCAAATTATCGCAATTTCCGCGAACGGAACGGAATTTTCGCCCAGGCCTATTTACAACTAGTTCTTTCTATGCTTACAACTCCCAACTGACTGGTATTCAGAGACTCCACCTGGCCCTTTTAAAAGTCACGCTCAATGCAGTGGCTAAATTTATCTCCTGCACCAGAATATCATCCCAGAGCATGCTAATCGTGCCCAAGTTAATTACTAATATTTAAACATTTACTAACCCCCAACATTTAAATGATCAAGTGGTACCTACTCAACCCACTTCTACTTCATTCATGTAGCCCCTTTGCACCCAGAATACAAATCTATTAAATAGAAAAGTATTATTAAATCGCTACTCCTAAATCCTAGCCCTATTTTCTAAAAAAAAATACTAAAGTCATTTGTCACTCTAATATATTTGTCCTCTCTCCCCTTGATGAATATGTACATGAAAGATTGGAAGCTCCACATCACTCAGGAGTATATAATTGCAATGAAATTCTTAATTTAAACCAGAACTATGTCTAAACCATATTTTCCATAACAAATAAGACTGACACATCGTATGACATTTAAAATACTAAGTTTAAATTTCTTCTCTTTTATTAAACTCCCACTTGTGACAAGATGCAAGACAGCCCCCAAAGACTGCAGAGAGATTAGAGAATCAAAAACTATTTACAGTTGGAAATATTACAGTCAACATTAAGGTGGATTTTAATGCACTCAATAAAATGAGTCACTTTTTTTCTTCCACTGTATGTTCATTGGCTCCAAAAGAATATATAGATTCATATGCAACTGACTGTTCCATTTGTCCTGTGCCGTTTGGTATCTCTGTTTCTAAGGTGAAAAGTAGGTATTCCAAGTAGGGAAGGGTCTTGGGTTTTTTATTGGCAGCAGGTGGGATGGGAGTACCTCTGTGGACAAATCTGAGTCTCAGCTGTAATGGAAACAGTGCTTTTGAGGAAGACTGTGCTATAAGGAATTCTTGCAACGCCTTATAGTTGACAAAAGAACAATCTCATAATCACTGATTTTCTTATATATAAATGCTACACATAAGTCTATGGGACAGATCTATCAAGATTTTGCACTGCTGCATTGTCACATACAGTGATACAATGTGCGACCAAGTTTTGATTTGGTATTTCCTTTCCAGTGGAAAATGTTTTACCTGAAAAGTGCATTTTGGAGTGCAAATAGTGCTTTACACTCCCTTGTCTCGAGAGGGTGTTCCATGGGTGGTACTTTAGGGGGAGGAGTTGGCCTAACCGCTAGGGCGGTCAACCTCAAATCTGTGGACCTGGGTTCGAGCCTTGGCAAAAAGGCTGAACATCCTATGATTCTGGGCAAATCACTTAGGGCCAGATGTAGGTAATCCACAAATACCGAATTCTTAACACCGAATTTTACCGATTCGGTATTAAGAAATCAGTATTTCTTATGTAGGTAATAAATCGGTAAAAAACACAGATTCCTTAATATTCCTTATTACCGAATCGGTAATACCGATTCGGTAATAATGAATACCTACCCATTCATTCCTATGGGCTTGGAGGCCCATAGGAATGAATCTAACACCATTCTGTATTAGCGATTCGGTATTACCGAATCGGTAAGACCGGGAGGTATTTCAAGGGTGCCAGGGTGTCCAAAGGACACCCTATTGCACCCCTGAAATGTGCCTGTGTGCACATGTGGCGCACATCCATGCCCTAAGGGCATGGATGTGTGCCACATGGCACTTAAAAAAAAATAAAAAGTGCATTTTGAAAGGAATTCATTAATTACCACCAACTTGAAGTTGGTGGTAATTAACGAATTCTTAAAGCACATAAGCACTCTTTTATGTGCTTTCTACATTGCATTTACCGAATCGGTAAATACCGATTCAGTAAATACAGTTTACCGAATCATCACCTACATTAGGAATGGCTAAATACCCGTCGGTAACCCTGAAATTTACTGAATTTCAGGGTTACCGAGCCCCCTACATCTGGCCCTTAATCTCCCCATGCCTAGCAAAAAACAAAATGAATGTGTCCTTAGGTAACGCAACTGGTGCTATGAAAAGCGCTCTGATACCCGATACCTTCTGGTAAAGTTTGCGCTATATAAAACTCTGTAAAATAAAAAATAGAAAAAACTTGGATGTTCCAGCACTACCACCCATGGTTTTTGATGCAAAGCTCTTGCTACTAACATTTTTAGGGCTTTGCGTCAAAAAATAACCCCTCCTTGATTCCTTGAGGCAGGCGTGAAAAAGGAGGAGAATTGTTTTTATTTCTCCTAGCATTTCACATATTGCATTATGTGCTGCGCTATATAGAACACATCCCATTTTGGACAATTTTTAAAGTCTGTCCAGGTATAGTACACTGTACTGGCATGGTTTATGGCCAATAAAAAACACTATGTTTGACAGCATGCATAGATCAGTGCACTATGGTGCAAAGATTTTGTGCCTGGCACTAGGGTGGCTTTAAAGTCAGCAGCAGTAGGCCAAATTGACTAATTATGGCTTTGCTCTGCTTTCTCCCCACTGTACAGCAAAGACCAGCATCTTTGTTTCTGCACTGTGTTGCGCAATATTTTTGTGAATCTGCCACGATGCGAATAAGATGGGCCTATTTCAAAAGGTCTCTGGCAGGTTACTTGTGAGCCCAAATTCACAATTAGTCAATGGCAGTCCACCGGTGGTAGTACATGATGAACATATTTCTTATTCCCACAATCCAGACTCATTGGGGCACCAGTTGGTTAAATTATTTCAGCTAACAGACATAGTCCAAGGTATGTAAAATGTAGAGGTGTGTGAAATTAACATTATTAGCTTTTGTGTAATTTCATTACATTGCACTAGTGGAAGAGACATTCTGTCCGGGCCCTTTAGAACAATATGGAGAAAAACAAGGGCATCATCTTGGGAGAAGCGTGCTGGAGAGAGTTCTTGCACTATGCAACAGGAAGTATTAATCATGGTAAACATAAGTAGATCGGATGTCCTTTCAAGAGATTTGTAAAACTATTTTAAAAAGAATATATAAACAACTGCAGTGCCAGGAAGGCAACTCAGTTAAAATGGCGGTGCCAAAGCAAATGATTGTTAATGTGATAATAGCCGAGTTAAAACCTGCCGTTTTCACTCCAAGTCCCAGGATACCAAGCAGCCAGAACCATAAAATGATTGCTGATAATCTGTGAACCGATTAGGAAGATAGACCTTGGAGTCTGGGGTCTGGCTCCAGAAGGTGTAGCAATAGATAGGAAAAACTGAAAAATAAATGGCCAGGTTCTCCAGGTACAAATGGGCTCAGAACCATGAGCAGGATGCTTTGATTGAGGCTGATCTACCGGGCAGGGTAAACAATTTTTACCACAAATCTTTTTCCCAGCAGGGAATCACAACGCGGTTGTTACAACGACTGCGTTGTGATTCTGCATACCATTACTCCACAAGTCGGAACAACGACTTGCGGAGGGTGGGGGGGGGGGGGGGGGGGAGGTTTTGGATTTAAAATCCAACACCTTCCCCATTGTCCGCACAGACTAGAGTTGGAATAGTAAATTATACTATTCCAACATCCAGCGCTCCCCCTCCGCAAGTCGTTGTTCCGACTTGCGGAGTAATGGTATGCGGAATCACAATGCGGTCGTTCTAACGACCGCGTTGTGATTTCCTGCGGGGAGAAAGACTGCGGGATCAGAACGTACATTCACCGGGCAGCAGCCCGAGCCAAGCCAGACCGACTATGCCAGCTGACGGGGTTGGGGGGAAGGTGGGGTTCCTGGGGGTGGGGGTGTGGGTGGGGGGGCATTTCTGGAAACCCTTTCAGCCCAATGGAGTTTACACACCTGGTCCCAACTTATTAAGAGTCAGAGTACCGCCATGTTTCTGACATGGATTGTCTTACAGCGGAAATCTTTAATCCACCAGACCAGAACTGGGTCCCTGTTTAGGGAGAGCCATTCACTGATTTTCCCTTCCTTAATCTGCCATGAAAAGCATGGCCGCCCCCAGCAGGGAACCGAAACAACGGCCCTGATAGGCTGGGATAACAATCCTTCTACATCGAGCCCATAGATGTCTTGTTTTTCTGAATCAAACTCGCACTTTGGGAGTTTGATTCAGGAAAAGGTAAAAGAATGTCAGGCAGGCCCAAAACGATATGGGACCCATTTGCCAGTCATCTCTACCTACAGTGCTTCCATCGCACCTACCAATGGACTGTAGGCACAGAAATCCCTACAGGATAGGCAAGGATCTCACATTGTGACAGATCCATTTTAAGGCATGGGCAAAATGGACCATTGCTCAAGACCTCCACTTTCTGCATAAAGTGATCATAGCAGTCAAAAGGCCGAGCCCTATCATGGGTACGAAAATAGTAAATTGTTTTGTCATTTGAAAGCTGGGCAGAAGCTCTATGAGCGCGCCCACTCTGCCCAAACAAAGCCCTTGCGCACTCTCTGCTAAATTAGGTCTCTTTCCTTTCTTCACCTGATCCTCTCTCTCTAGATTTCTTTCTCCTCACATCTATAGGTATGTATGTACCTACCCCACTATACCTCGGCTCTCTCCACCTATCCAATAACTATCTCTCCCCCCTCAATACTCCTCTCTCCACATCACCTCTCTACCTCTTTCTCCCACAGTCTCCCCTCTCGCTCTATCATGCTACCTGTCTATCTCTGCCTCTCATGTAGTAATATATATAAGGGGTGTTGCTCTTAAAGTGTTGCTGGAGGTGGGTCACTTAATACATATCCAGCATACACATATACCCTAAGTCGACCGTGTATTCACTCTAGCCTCAAATTGTTGCTTGTGTCAAGCTGTTTTCCACATGAAAATATATCTATTCACTTTTGAATGGCATGAGTATATTAGACATTCCACGAATAAATTCGAGAAAACCTGTTCTTAGCGAACCACATTCAGAATTCAAAATATTGAAAAGACAAATTTAAATGGCACCACAACACATAATAAGGACCATATAAATAAAAGGAGAACCCAGGAAGGCTCCACTACAAGAATGCAAGTAAATTAATCCAAGTGAGGCTACAGGAGTAACACATATACAAAAGTCAGCTTTTCTTTATTTCTCTAGCATCAGGGTAAATAAAGTGAATACTTGCTTTTTTAGCCTGAAGGCAATGCCAAGTTGGTTTTGATTTCATTCTCTTACGCTTGGGGAATCGCTGCCTCTGCAGAGTTGGAATAAAACTTCCAGCATCTTGGATAAGGAGCCAGCAACTAAACCTGGGCTAACAACATGAAGAAATAAATTGCCACAGAGCATAGTGACCAGTGAGTGTGATATAAGAGCAGAACCCCAGGGAGATAACCATGCAATTTCAGTGAATCACAGACACTATAACCCTCTCTCGCCAATTTTTCTAACATTTAATTTAGAGCTAGATGTACAATTTATTTCTGAGGTCGCAAAGGGCCTGACTAGCAAATTCGGGCCCTGTGCGACTGCAAAAATGCTTAATGGGATATACAAAGTCCAAATTGAGGTTTGATAACTTGTTTATGAATCGCAATTTTGATTTTGTGATTTAGTATTTGGAAGGGGCGAGTTGGAATGGTATGTACAAATATTTTGTGAGGTTGCAAAACATTCACAATTTACCACCAATTGAAAGATGGGGGTAACCCATTCTCAAACGGGAATGCCCAGTGGACCTCAGGGGACACCTTCCCCTTTGAGAATGGTTGGTAAAATAGTTTTTAAGAGCAGGCAGTGCCTGTTCTTAAAAAAATGAAACTTCCAAGTTACATCTTTTACTTATTTAAACACATCTTGTTTTCCTTTAAGGAAATGGGATGCGTTTTAAAACATGCTTTATTTAAAATAAATCATAGATATGGTGGTCTCTGTGATGGCTGTGAATTCTAATGGGTTACAAATTGGGATCTACGTCATTAATATTCTTGAGGTCCGCCTATTTGCAACCTACTACAAATCGTTAATGAAACTCAAAAGAGTTTCACACTTTAGGAATAGCGATTTTCTAATTGCATTTTGCAGTGAATCGCAGTTAGGAAATCGCTATTCCTAACTTTCATATGTCTAGTCCATAGACTTTTGAAAGTGGGAAGAAAATCTCCTAAGGATCCTTGTCCTGAAGAAGACCTCAACAGAAAAAATGTCCCACACTACACGGTCAAAATGCAATGTGTCATCAATTTGGATGCTGAGGAGAATGCTTTAGCTCTGGAGAAAGTAATGTCACATAGGACTGTTAATAAAAACAGAGAAATAATTGTTATTTTTGTAACTTTATTGGGTCTGATATATTCGTATTCTAGTAGTGGAGCCTTCCTGAATTTAGCTATAATTTGAAATTGTAGTTAATTCAAGGCCGACTGTACATGTACATGTACATATGTATACATGCTGGATAGGTATCTCTACATAGCTACACCCTCTCTGTTTACCTCACCCTTCTTTCTGCACAGCACTGCTGTTTCCATCTCACTTCCCAGTATCTCTCCTTCATTTACTTCATATCTTCTCTACCAATCTCTTAATTTTCTTTACCTCACCTGTCTCAACCTCACTCTCAATTATCTCTATATCACCACTCTCTATCTCATCTCTTTGGTCTATCTCATTTTTCCCACTCACATATCTCTCACAACCTACCTAATACCTTAATTTTCCCCATGTGTTTGCTGCTACACCTCTTTCATTCTAGCGTTGTTCCCTTTACCACACCTCACTTTCAACCTTATTCCTTTCTTACTACCTTTTTCTCTGTTAGTACCTCTTTTTACTATCTAAAATTATCTCACCTCTCTCTCTCATCTCTTTTCCTCATCCTCTCTACCTACCCTTTGTCCTTTTCGCTCCTTCTTCGTACATCTCCCTGCCTCAATTCGTTGTCTATAACAGTCTTTCTTTATCTCTCAAGCCATTCTCTACTTCACACTCTCTCTCTACTTTTATAGCAAATCTACATTTTCTCTTTATCTGTCTACTTCACCTATGTTTCTTGTGCAACTCATTTCTCTTTCTACCCTTCATCCCTTTCTCTTCCTTACTGTCTCATTACTTTTTACCGGTTCTGTATTTCAATAACTCTTCAGATTTTGCCCCTATCTTTACCTCACCACTTCCACTCCCTCTATCTTGTATCTGTTTATACTTCTCTCAATATCTCACCTCGGTATTTTGAAGGGATGGCCTGAACATGCCACTTCCAAACACCAAATCACAAATGCAAAATGCGATTTGGTAATAAGTTACCAAATCACATTTTGTACATTTGAAAAAGCATTTTTCCAGTCCCACACGGCCCAATTAATTTCCAACCGGAAAAGTGTCTGTACATCTGGGGCAAAATGTACAATGCATTTTACCAGTGCAAAAGTCCCATTGGGCCGTTTGAGGCCGGTAAAATGAATTTTCAAATGTACCAACCCTATTTTGCGTGTTGGTAACCTATTACCAACTTGCAAATTAGGGTTTGCGAGTCGCTATTAGGAAGGGCCATGCCAAGGGTGTCCTTTCCTAATATCTAGTTCCACTAGTATGTAGGAATGTTTTGCAGTTTACCACCAATTTGCACCAATTTCCAACTGGTGGTAAGCCATTCGAAAAACGGTAGGGGGCCATAAAGGACCGCTTCCCCTTTGTGAATGGGGGAGCAATATTTTTTAAGAGCAGGCAGTGCCCCCTCTGATAAAATGAAAAAAACACTTTTCATTTTTATTTTTTAAAAGCACCCCATTTTCCTTTAACGAAAACAGGCTGCATTTAAAAGAAAACTGCTTTATTTGAAAAGCAGTCACAGACATGGTGGTCTGCTGACACCAGCAGGCCACCATCTCTGTAGATGTCCTATTAGTTACCGGTAATCTTCATTACTCCTGGTCCCGTTGTCCTCGTCCCATTCTGAACTAAGTGGAGATGACCATCTCCGTGACAGAAAAAAGAACAGGAGCATGCAGGGATACCCAACCCACTCCCTCCCACTGGGAGTACATAAGCGGTACCAGCCCAGCAAGCAGCCTGAAAATACCAAACCAACAACTGGAAGGCCGGCCGCCAGGGAGGGAGGAAGGGCGTAAGGAATAGCGAATCCCCCAGAACAGAGAAGAAGGCGACCCTCATGCGCAGGAACCCACAAAGGACCACACCAAAAAAGCGAGGGTAAGGAAGACGAAACCGAAGAGGCACACCAAATCAAGAGAGCAAGGAAAGACGTGACCAACCACAGGACCAACCCCAACACACCAGGGGAAGCCACCAGCAGAGCCGCAAAGACCAAAGAGGGCAGAACCAGACAAGAAAACAGGCACCGACCCAGAGGAACAGCCAGAAAGAAAAGGGAGCAGGGAACCCAAGCAAGCCCCCCCCCCAGCCGACAACAACAGCAACAGGGAACCTGGAGGTACAGAAACACACAGAAGGCCCATGCCACAGGGCAGGAACAACCAGCGGCCAACCCCAGCAGAGACACCAAAGAGCCGCAGGAATAAAAAGGCCGCCACACAGGGAGAAGAACCCGGGGCACAGGAACCGGCCAAGCAACCAGGCCCGAGGCACACCCCCAAAGCAGGAGACACTGGGACACAATAACCAGCAACCCACCCAACGGAGGCCAGGGCGTGCAAAGAAGCACAACCCGAAGCAGACCCGGTCAAAACCAGGGCACAACCAAGAAAGACAACAACAGAGGTCAAACGTGGAACCGGGGAAACCAAACCCCAGAACGGGGAAGGAGGAACTCGACCAACCAAGATCCGACCCACATGCCAGGATGACAAAGGAGGATACCAAGGAACCACCGAAGGCGAACCCCAAGAGGAGCTGCAGAAGGGCAAAACAGGAACCAACAAGGAGGCCAGCAGCCCAACCCCGCAGGGGACCCACAAATGCCCAAGAAGCCAGCTGGAGAAACTGGCAGGCCAGCCAGCCAGGAGGTCCACAACACTGCGCCACCAGGACCCGGAAGGAGAGGCAAAAAAACCCCAACCAAGAAGGGGCAGAGGGAAAGGCACAGCAGCCAACCATAGCCATGCCACCCAGAGAGGAGAAGCAGCAGGAAGACAGGGTGGAAGCCCAGCAGCCCACACCAGACAACCCACACAACGGCCCCAGTGTAACAGCCAACCACAAAGGAGCGGCACAGGAAAGGACAGAAGACCAGCCCAGTACCGAGAACACCAGGGCCAGAACCACCGGGCACCAAGAGGCTGAAAGAACCCCAAAAACCCAAGAGAACAAGCGGACAGGAAAGTACCCAAGCATGGACCAAAAGAGGACCCCAAAGCCACCAAGTACCCCACAGTACAAAGCCAGACAAAACCAAGCCGAGAGGTGCACCATCGACCCACACGCACAAGCGAACGGGAGGCCAAACACAGGGACTGCAAGGGCAAATCCAACAGAGGCAGAGCCCAGACCCAAACAGCACACCGGAACAACCCAGGCACCAAAAACTAAAGGAGAGGAGCCCGGAGAAGCCAAACGCGCACCACCCCCTAGGGGTGGGGGAACAGACTCAAACAAGGGGAGTATGAACTCCCCAGACCAAACAAGAGAGCACGGGCCACAGACCCCACGGGAGCGAGAAAAAAGCACAGGCCCAACGACAGGCCCCCAAAGGGGATAGGCCAGAGCCCCAGACCCGAGGCAAAGCCAACCACACCCCAAGGTGGAAAGTGAGGAGCGGGAAACAGCAAAGCGGCCCATAAACCAGGGGAGGCTGACACCCAACCCCACAAAGTGCACCAAGCCACCAAGGGAAACACAAGAGGGGAGAAGGAAACCACAACCGGAAACCAAACCCCAGCAGGCAACATAACCTGGCAGCAGGCGAGAAGCAAACCCAATTCCAGCTAGAACCCACCAGGGGCAAAACCAGCACAGCCCCAGATCCAACAGCCCAACAAGACCAAGAACCCACCAGGACAGAGGGAGGGCACAACAGCCCCCCCACCCACGGAAAACAATGGTAGTACCCAGCGGACCTGCGGAAGGGCAAGAAGAAACCAAACACCCCGAGCACGGGACAAGCAAAAGCACCCGGAAGGATGCAAGAAGCGCCCAACAGCGAAAACCGCAGGCAGGCACCCAGACTGGCATTCACCAGGCCCGAACCCACAGAAAGGGCAGGAACCAATGGGCAGATGGGCAGCAGGCAGCCGAAGGAAGCCCAAGAACAGCAAGGCAAAAGGACCCAAAAAAGGGCAAAAACGCCCGACAAGCAGCCTGTGACGACCAGAGCAGGTCACAGCAACAGGTAAACCCAGGCTGAACCCCAACCAGGCACCAACCATGGCCAACCGGGGAGAATAGAAGCCCGCAGGGCAGGACGGCCGGAGGCCCAGAGGACAGAACAAAGAGGCCGCAAGAAGAAGACAACAATCCCCGGGAGAGACCGCATCAAAGCGCGCCACGGCCCAGCAAGCAGACACCACACCCGGGACGAACCATGGCCGACCAGGCCGAACCACAGAGTGAGCAGCAGGAGGAAGAGAAGCCAAGGCCGCAGGCCAGCACAGCAAGCAAGAAACCACCAAGAGGCAACCACCAGGGGGGCAGGCCCACAGAACACCCACAGAAACCGACCCTCAGCCCAGACGCCAACCAGCAAGAAGCGCCGAGCAAGTAAAAGCCAGAAGGCCTGGGAACACACAACCCGTGGAGGAAGCCCCCGAAGGACCCGCCCCAGGAAGAACCCGCAAAAAAAGGCAGCAACACAGCGGAAACCACGGCCCAAGACAGGACAGAGGACCCATGGCGAAGGCAGGGGAGCTGCCGATGCAGGCTGCTGAAGACGCTGAAGCGGCGTGAGGACCCCAGGAGCAGGGGGCAGCGGAGGCAGAGAAGCAGGCCGGAGAGAACAAAGGCCCCGGACCCGGACAGCACCCGGACCCACTCCTAACTCAACCAGCAAAGCACGGAGGGCCAGCGAAGAAGAGCCCCAACAGGAAACCACCAGCACCGGGAGAGACCTGAAGATGACGGGATCCATCAGTACCTGAAAGAAAGCAAGGAACCCATATGGCAAGGCCGCAGGGAGACCAGCCATGACCAGCGCAACCCAAGTTGGGCGCATCCTCAAATTCAGTGCACGGGCCAAGGTCCCTGGAGAAAGAGAACTAGGCGGATTCAAACCCAGACAACATCTGGATGTGCAGCTGAACCTTGCCATGGCATGCATCCATTCCCACCATCAGCATGAGAAAAAAATAGAACCGCTACGCGGTACTCACCAAGGGGGCAGGGAGAGCGCACCACAAGCTCACTGCCCCCCAATAGCCAGCCCAGGCGCCATTCAGGAAACCAGCACAGGGTGGAGAAGCCCGCCGAAAACGGCCTCCGAGGCCACAGCAAGGCCCGCCCCAGCACCGTCCCAAACAAACAGCAGTGGCACCAGGAAGTAGAGGAGGCCAGCAGGACACCAAACGCCAGGCAGAAAGCCAAGGAGCATCGCCCAGCAGAGCCCCAGGACCCACCAAACATCCGCAGCAACACGTCCCCCATACCGGCCAAGCCACAGGGAGATGCGCACTGCAACCCGGAAGAGACCGCAAAGGTCCGGGCGGCTATCAACGCAGCTCCTGGCAAGCCCGGCAGGCAAGGAGAATGCAGAAAGAGGACGGCGAGGACAGCTCAGCAGCCCCGACGAGACGTCCAGTGAAGAATCCCAGCAGGTAAGTCCGATAACACGTCTCATCCTGTCGGAAGACAGAAAAAAAGAACAGGCTGCATGCTGGGCTGGTACCGCTTATGTACTTCCAGTGGGAGGGAGTGGGTTGGGTATCCCAGCATGCTGCTGTTCTTTTTTTCTGTCACAGAGATGGTCATCTCCACTTAGTTCAGAATGGGATGAGGACAGGAGGGACCTGGGGGTAATGCCGGCCATTCCCAATATAGCGCAAATTGTGACCTTCCACATGAATATTAATGAGGCAAGTCCCTTTTGACCCATTTGGGAATTGCAAACAGTGTCTTAGACACTGTTGTACATCAGATTTTGCGACTCACAAATTGCGAGTCGCTAAAAATTGCAATCCCTGATGGACGTACATATGGCCCCTGGTCCTGTATGCATATGTCCGTATTTTAATATTATGCATTAGTCCAGTGAACATCAATCATGTAACTTTTACTTGGCCTTTTCTACAATGGGAAGAACAGGCCAACTAGATGCCTAATTCCTCGTTAATAAATGTTGTTGCAAGAACAAACAAATCTAGATCGAAACACAAAAACAAATATGTTAATCAATGCTAGCTAGAGTTTTGTTTTGGTACTGTTTGGGTGGTGGACTCAACTGATCAGTTTTAAGCTCCTTTTGTGGGCCCCCGTTTTACAATTTTCTATTTATGATTTAATATTGTATCTTATTAGGAAGTCCTGAATTAGGTGAAAGTGGGCGGGGAGCAAAACACATTAAGATGGCACTGCACTATGGCAGGCAGTTTTCCTCATGAGGAGTGAAGGCAGGTTCTTCAGCTGACGTAGAAGGCTGTGGGTCTCCGACTGAATATTAAATAAGCCCCCAAGTCTAAGGTTGTTGAATATATGTTGTTTGTGTGTGCATGTACAAATAGAGTTTTTAGCGTTTTTATAAGTGATAATTGATTAATGATTAATTGTTGCTGCTTCTACCATATGTGAATCCTGAATCTAGACAGACGTGTGCTAGAGAATTAGTGGAATGCAGTGGTGTAACACAAAATGATGCCCCCCCCCCCCCCCCCGCAGAATGTGAAGACGGGCCCCTTAGTCTCCCATTTCTCACAGATATTCATTGGTCTTGGGCTGGATGGTGGCCCTCTGAACGGTTGAAGGGGCACTCTGAAGAGTTGGGTCCACCCCTGCACCACAGTGGTTGCTGGTACACCCCAGGTGGAAATAGGTACTGTATTATAAAGATTTCCTTTAACAAGCACTGCGAGCTAGGAGCAGTGGTGGACCACACATCCTATAAAATGTGCATTGGTTACTGTACATTAGCCAAATGCTTCTAAATAGCAAACATTCTTCAGGCATGGTTGAACCCTAATTGCAGATAATTGAGGGGCATTAAACTTGCATAGGGTTCCATTAATCGCAGCCGCGCTATACTTACACCGATTCAGCAAGGGCAGGCATACTGCGCTGAAGGTTTAGTCAGATTAAGCAATCAATCCATGTTCAGGAGCTATTAATTTCAAGCTCAATTCATTGAAAGACACATGCCCTGAGGGGTTACATGTAAGAATATCGTGTACAAACAGATCAGCTTTCAAAAGTATTGTAGTTTTAATATTGTGAGGGAAAGTATACATTTATTATTCTTATCTCAGCATCTCCATAAGTAGAAGAGCTACACACACACACACGCACGCACGCACGCACGCACGCACACGCACACACACACACACACACACACACACCCACCCACCCACCCACACACACACACACACACACACACATACACGCAGCTGTGCAGAATGTAATATATTATTTATTACTTTGCACAGCAGGGGGTTGTCCTAGGTTGCCCGAGGCAGTTGGGTGTATGTTCAATATTGAATATGATCCAAAAACCCAAGAAATTCACGGAAAACAAATAAAGGTGAAAGGGACTTTATAGTTAGGTATGGAAACAACATCAGGTATGTTTTGGAATGTAATAAAAACTAACGTTTAAAAACAAAAAAGCTACTGAAATTCACAAGGTGTAGTTTACTGAACTAACTATAACTTGAACCCCTGCCATCTAGTGCTTATGACATCACATATTACATCACTCACAACATGTTAAAATGAAAAAAAGAATCGGTAAAAGAACGTGCCTGGCGTTTGCGGAGGGATGGGTTCAAGGCCTGTCTGAAGGCCTGTGCATGATGGGGAAGCTCATTAACCTATATCTTGTGAATTTCAATATTTTTGGGGATTTTAAATGTTCGTTTTTATCTCATTTCAACACCTAAAGAAAATACCATTCCAACCTTTGTTTTTTCTAGTGAACATATATGTCACACAAAACATAACTAGAAACCCCAGCGCCAGGACACTCGTATGAGTAGCCGTGCGCTTTACAAATACACATATAACATAACATAACCTTAGGTACTTTCCTAGTCTTTGGGAGGAGAGAGGCCCCTTTATATGGAGGACATTTACAAGGTACATCTAAGTGGACTTAAGTGTAGAAAATGTATAGTTATCTATATACACTATATATACTTACCTTCATGATGTAGTAGCTGACATTCAAGCAAGTATATTATTGTAAAATTATATTTAACACCCTTCTCATGAGGTAACCTCAACCAAATCATATGCTAGTAGCGAGGAGTCCTCACAAGGGCTATGAGATGTAGGAACCTTTTTGAGTTGTCTGGCATTAGCAGGCTTCTAAATATTGGGTGTGCTTTATCAAGTCAAGTAAATCTGCTTCCTAGTAGACCTTGAACTACACAGGCACATATACTATACATATATATTATATTGCATCATATATATATATATATATATATATATATATATCCAGACGAAGGTTGCTCAAAAAGCGAAGCGCCTCACAAGGTGTTCTGTTAAAACCTTTATTTGATCGGAAGGCAGCAGTAAATCACGGCACACTAATCCCTGCAAAGTCTTTGAAAAGCTTCATGCCAGGCGCGTTTCCGGAGCAAGGCTCCCTTTCTCAATGGCAAGCTGATGAGGGAAAGAAACAGCTGCTGATACTTTACATGCCGTTTTAAATGCTCATAGTCCCGCCCCAGTGGGCGTATGCATCGAGTGCATTGTGGTTAACATAGTCTTTGGTGAGTAAAAACCTTTAGTGGCAGCAGTAGTGACTTACATCTTCCAAGATAAGATCTTTCAGAATGCTGGATGATCGTAGTGACGCATTTCTTGCTTCTTTCATGCCGTCCGATTAGGCAACACCTTTCCTGATGGTGCTCCCAGCGTGAGAGTACCGGACCCGCACTGTCAGCAGGGGGGCAGCTTCATGGCCAGAGCAGGCCATTATACATCCAGACGAAGGTTGCTCAAAAAGCGAAGCGCCTCACAAGGTGTTCTGTTAAAACCTTTATTTGATCGGAAGGCAGCAGGAAATCACGGCACACTAATCCCTGCAAAGTCCCTATATATTATATTGTATATACATGTATTGTAAATTTAAAAACTTGAAGCCCTATTTTGTTCTAAAATATTTAAACAGATGAGTTCAGGTGTTCAGTATCTCCTTCAAGACGCTCCATTTTTGGATTTCAGTACTTTTATGTTAACCCCCACTCTGTCTCCTCTCCCCTTCCCTTGAAAAATGTATCTTACTGAAGTATATATGAAGTTGAACCACCCAAATCGTCAGTGGGATTATTAAGGAGACCTTTGTATATAGTCCTTCCTGCATTCTGAGCTAGTTCTGTTTGGTCTGACTGTTGTAAAAATAAAAGTAAATGAGGCATATCCAGTATTTTCTTGTCCATTATCTATGAACAGCTTGCATTTTCCCATGTATCTAAACCCTTCCCACTTCCATAGAAACCAGAAGCCTCTGGGTGGGTTCAATGATGAGTTTTGGGGTCCCCATTTCCATGGTCAACGCTACTACTTTAGGTGGAATGTATGTGCCTTTTGGATCTGTGAGCTGCAGGGAGGCTGGCACTGGATTTGTGCAGCACACAGCCTTCCACGTTTTCAGGAAGATTTGTCAATATCTACCATTCCCATGTTGGATTTCCTTTGCCAACCACAACATAAGAAACCCAAGTGAGTAATAGGAAATGCATGCTTTTTTCTTTTCTGCACAAAATCTTTTTTCTGGTATGGCCTGGTGAATGTTTAAATGCACATGTGAAATTTGCAAAATGTCCAAATCTCCTGTTATGCACAAATCATGAAACTTTGATTTATATGAAGCTAGCCCACACAGAAAATGTCTCACCAAGATGTGTTTCTGCCCAAACCAGTCTTCTGCTGGTAGCTCGTGAGACATTGTTATCCAATGTGCATGCTTGCCTAAAAAAGTTAAGGGCGATACCTGCAAACCACATTTCCTCATGAAAGAGTAATTTCCCAAACTTTAGATAGAAGTTTGTGAAATTTCCCAATCAAAATTGCAGTTTCTCACATCTAAATAACGTTTTTGCCAGTAACAGTAGAACACCAGTGCCTTCTTTGGTGACCAACTATTCAACCAATATAGAGACTGTTCAACTTTGGCCAAAGTCGAGAACCATGTCTGGTCCAGCCAATCCTTTAACATTAATTTATTTTATAATATTTCCAACAAATTTCTGAGTTAAAAAAAAAAAATATGCTCTCACCTCAAGGGCCTTTAGGCTGAGAATAGAGTAATAAAATATATTGAAAAAAAATATCCGGGAATCCATTATTGTTGTGGCATTACATTATATAAATCTATTCAGGATATCTTGAATTGTGAAGGTCTCAGGTCTACCTGGCTGTGAAAACTGGAACTTGCCATGGCAGATGACCACAGAGAGCGGTTTTATAAGTGTACAGAAACAGAAATAGCAATGTATTTTCTTCTCTTTCGTCTGCCAATGTGTAGACTGAGGAAGGCTTTCCTTACACCACCTTGAATGGATGAAGACATGCAGCGCATAAAAGGAACAATGGAAGTTCTCTCTTCAATTGATGACGTCCCAGTTTTTGCAGTAGTTAAACTTTTTATGAGAATTTAGAGCGGTAGGGATTGGTTTCATAAAACCATGCCCACATGTAGGAGGTTCCTACTTATAGCAGAATTTCTCAAAATACAATATTATGTACTAATCTAACATATTCCAAATTAATATATGTAGGGTATTGAAATAAGGAACTATAAACTATTAGATAAATATGCATTTATGCTTTGTTCCTACTTTTTAAATAAATGGGTAATGTGTTATTGTACTAAATAAGAATGCATTTACGTTAGGTGTGATGTTTAACCTTCTGTTACTACTACATTTATATGTGACAAAAAGCATATATTGCGTTTTTAATATCAGGACAGACTGATAGATTGATATGAGTCATGCATGTTTTTCCATTTTAGGTATCAAGAACCAGAATATGGAAACCTCCTCTGGTACAGGAATGAATGCTTGCATAAAATGTTGAAATAAATCACAAATGCACTTTCAAAATAAAAACAAAATCAATTCTGCTTTTAAAATTAGTATAGGAAAATATGGCTGCTCAAAGTGACCTTTTAAATAATAAAATAGAAACAAAATAAAATGCCCTTTCATTTAGACTTAAAGTGATGCTGTACATGCTCGTTGCTTTGGCAACAGCAGACACTTAAAAAACTACTTGAAGAAACACTTGCTAACCACCTGTCTTCCAAAACTGATGTTTTTGGATAGCAATGTAAGACAGGCTGACCTGAAATGAAAGTTTCACCTATCAAAAGGATCGCATTTTAATTAAGCACTTTTAAAAACACAACAGTCAATTCTAGATAAATTCTGATATTAGCAGCAGTGTTCACCACATAGAAACCAGAGATGGTATAGAACTAAATTGTCAAATTTCAGTACATTTATTTTAAAACTCCAATAAGCATAACCTATTCATATTTTCTACAATTTCTGGTGCTTGATATTATATGTTTGCGATATCACATCCCAGAAGCAACAGCATCTTCTACTCAATGTTCCACAAAGTTTTCAATTTTTTTTATACATATCTAAGACAGGTTTAGAACCCGAGTGTATTGGATATCATGTTTTCCATAAATAATATAATTCTTATTTATGTAAACTGTTATGTGGGAAATCTCCATGAATAAGATTTTATTAGTCTAAATTCGACTTTTTCTATGTAACCCAAAAAATGCCAATCACATATTTTTCTGACTTAGAAACCAGCATATGGAGACGGATGGTAATTTCTCTGGAACAATAGTAAATCTATATTAGTGTCTGATGACTGATTAATGCAATCAACATTTGCTGGTAACCTGGTTGCGGGGAAACTTGCTTTTGACAAGCTCTCAAGGCATTCTTTTCTCTTTAGATCCTACAAATTGCACAGCTGCCATACACATCCATCCTACCAATTTGTATTAAAATTCTCACAGGGAATGCTTGGTGGGTGAGAATCAAAATCAGCTAATTGAAGAGGATGCCCTGTTAGTGGCGTAACACAGGCCCCGCAGCCCCGAAGCCCGAGATGCCCCCCTCAGCACAGTACTCTGGCCAGAGAGTTCCTGATTGAGCCTGGAGGGGGCCTCTCTATGAACCTTGCAGGGAGGCCCCTCAAGTTTCGCTACGTGAGTGTGCTCAGTTGATATTAGTGTTGATAAATTGGTGCAGTATTCTGGTCGAAGACCACCACCTGCGACCAATAGCCATTGGGCATCACCCAGACTGCATTAAGAGGGCATTTAAATTGTGCTTCGGGTGCCCTGTTCTAAATCACAGCAGCCGGCAATTATTTACTCAGTTCCTGCAGGACTGCAGGCAAAATTCTATGCAAAGGAGCCGGGGACCGCAATCATCACTGTCCGCAACAGAATAATGATGCTTCTGCCAAGGACAGTGATGGTTGTTTTGTCTGTCTGTCTCTTCTGTCTTTTCCTGCAGCTCTGCCTTTTTACCACGTTGGAAAAAAATGTGAGGCCCTGTCAGACTGATTAACAATATTTTTTGACTGGATGTATGACGTTACAACGCATGCTGTTACAACGCATGCTGTTACAACGAAAGTTTTACAACGCGAGTGCATTGACAACGCAGGACATTACAACGCAAGTCTTTACATCGACTTGCACTAGATGGCGTGCTAACATTAAAAAAGTGTAATTTACTATTCCAACTCCAGTCCACGTAACAGTAGGGAAGGTGTTGGGATAGTAAACTACACTATTTTTAATGTTAGCACGCCATCTAGTGCAAGTCGATGTAAAGACTTGCGTTGTAATGTCCTGCGTTGTCAATGCACTCGCGTTGTAACAGTTTCGTTGTAATGGTAGTGCGTTGTAAAAGTTGCGTTGTAAAGATTGTTCCCCTTTTTGACTATAACAAAAAAAGAGTTGGGTGGAGTGCTTGAATTAATCTACTGGTAAATTACTCTGGGCTGCATTATAGTCTATTGTTTTTTTGCACACAATGACCCATCCGACAGGAACCAGCTATATGCAAATTAACCTTAATCTTGCACAGTGGCGTAATGAAACTTGAGGGGCCCTCCCTGCAAAGTGCAAGGAGGGGGTCCCCCACCATCTAGACCCAGTCAGGAGCTCTCAGGCCTGCTCGTGCACAGTGCCTGGGGGGCCACTAGAGCTTGCCCCCTCACTGTGGGGGTTGCAGGGGCTATTGTTACGCTACTGAGCTTGCAGCAGCAGGAAAAGTCCAGCCCGCACTGTCTGGCCAACAGGAACACAGGCTACTGAGACTGGTTTGAGCCTTTTTGGGCCTCGCCAAAAGGGTGCAGCTTGAGACCCATTGTATAGTGAGCATAAGACCCATTTTTGCTCATACCATTTGCAATTAGGGTGTCACACTGAAGAAAACAAAAATGTTGATGAGTGGACGGCTCAAATTAATCTTACAAAAACAACAGTTGATGGACAGAATTCAGAACAATGTCATACATTCACCCCAGTACAGAGATCTGGGCCTAAATCCATCGTTTTTTTGCTCACCATGCCATTCCAGTCAAATTAATCTTAGCCACTGGTAATTACTCTGGGCTGGAATCCAGTTCATCTTGTTTGCCCACCAGGCCACGTCAGACAGGATCCAGCCATATTAAAATCAGACTTCCAATAGGAGAAGTCTAGCCCAAACTGCTAGACCGAGTCTCCTCTGAGCACTTTATCCAGTTAATATTTCTGCTGATTGAATCCTATGTGTTTAAATGAACAGATTGCTTCTTCTGATTGTACAGTAATTGTTCATAGCCAAACATAGGTGAAATTGAGGCGTGAAGTCCTTTGATGAACAGGTCGCAGGAACCAAAGGTTGGACTGCCTTGACCTACAAACATGTTGGGGAGTATGATGTGGGTGGTGCTACCAACCCTGGTTTGCCCTATCCCCTTAAGCTTTTAGGCACCCTGAAGTTGTCGGCACATTTGGAAATGAGAAGTGAGCACGTGATAGCCCAATTGAGTCAAAGATTCCCCTTTTTCCTATTGTTTATTCTGTCCAGTGTTCCCTAGGTAAACAAATTGATTGGGGAACAACTTGGAGAAATATGTATCTGTTGACAGACATAGTGTGGAAAGGGAGGCGGACAAAGCAAAGCCCACTGCCATTGCATTATTTCTGCCAGTGTTAATACCTGTCTCAATGTCACTCCTGTTTTTTTTAATACACTGCAAATTTTTTTAGTTGTGTCTCCCTTTTTTCCTCTCCAATATCTGATGGTCCATTGCTGTGAACAACCTCACTTTTAGATGAGCAAATTTTCCAATTCAGTAAGATCACAGTTAACATGTTTTCAACTTTGCAGATAGGGAACCTGGGGCCCCTTAGCACCTGAAGCCATATTTCATTAATGTGGTATATGGGCTCAGTTTGAGTCTGATATGTACACCATGTACAAACCTGGAACATGCAACATATTTCAGGGAAGGCACAAAATCATGCCTGCGCTGGAGATAGCAAACCACTCTTAGCTGGGGAGGTGGTTTGAAACCTCTTGGGCTATTGTTCAATGCAAGGGAGCCTGCTTTTGCAGTGGGGACAGGGATCTTCCCTGTGCTTTGATTTAGGTGTGACTGCACGTCCAAGCTGTGGGATACTTGGGGGCTTCTGGCATCCCTGAGCCCTTCTCCCAATGGGTGCATTGAGGGGTGCACTGACTGTGCACCACTTCATATGTGGAACTCAGTCAAGGCACCACTGATGGCCTGTTTGCTTCTGCTCTCAAATCTGCAGTACAGCATAGGGGAAAATTTGTTTCATCATGGACACAGGGCCACATCCTAAATCAAATGAGGCAATGCCCCTTGGGATCCGGCAAGAGCAAATAGTGCACCAGCGCGATCTGCATTACAGAAGGGACACCGTCGGAATCTGTTTCTCATTCTGTAATATCAAAGTGCTGCGAGGGGAGAAAACAGATGCAAATCCCTACTACGCCCAGGGCACATTGTGTAATACAGCCCCTGTCCTGGAACTACCAATCACTCAATGAGAGATTAGAACCCCAAAACTGGAAGACACAACACTGGTTCCTCACCACGGAACACCTGATGACATGAACATCGACCAGCCAGACAATCACCAAAGCTAATCATCGCGAGATAATAAGCTCCATCCCTACTATTGGGCACGTGCTGCGAAACAGCCATAAGTTTGCATGCAGCACCAGCAACATGAGATGTCTAAGTAAATATAAAGAGATTTCATTTACATCTTTTATGGTCCGTTTATCTTTATTGATGCTACTCTGAGGTCTGTGATGAATATGTGATTAGAACCATATATTTCATTAAGCGTATTAAAGAGTTATTAGTGTTGCATAAAGCTACAGTATATGTAATGTAGCATTATTGATCTCAGATTCGGTCAATGATGCTAGTTGCAGTCCCTCACCTGATTTATGGGCCCGAATCACAAGCAAGGGCACGGAAGGAGGACAGGTCAACAATGCTATTAGCGCAAGATGGCGCTAGAGTTCCTCTCTCCCCCACCCCCCAAGCCCCTTCCAGTCAGTTGTTTGATGTTAAAGAGTATTAGGTGATTGCCAGTGCCAGGAGCTATGGATGGTTCCGTGTAACAGCATCATGTTCCAAAACATCTTTTGAAAAAATCACTTTTCAAAAACATCTTTTACAGTAACCGTTGTCCCACGTAGTGTATTGATTGCATTGACTAAAACATATTTTCATAATTTTCGACCTTACCGCAGCATCTTTTTTATTTTATTTCTTTTTTAGTATGTATATTTGTTTCTATTTACATATCTATTTCTATTCAGACAGATACACACATATGCACACACATATATATGTATATCTGGATATGGTATACGTAGGGAAAGCATCGCACAGGCTTCTCTGATTGATTTTTTTAAACAGTTATGTTGTTTTAATAACTGGTGAATAGTCAAGATTGTAGTTTAGATTTTTTGCACTTGCACTTTATTTCACATATTTATTTTGCAATTTTGCACAATGTAAGGCCAAACAAACTATCAAGAATATGTGTATTCACATAAGATTATTAGAAGTATTTCTTCTATTTCGATGCTGTGTAAAAAAAGCGGGCGTTGTGTAACAGTTTTTTTCACCACTTGTACTAGTATATATTGCGGATTGGCCCTGAGAATGTCATGTGATCAAGACAATGTTTCACTGTCAAAATGCGTAATGCTGGGCACTAGCTATCAAAAAATGCTGCTAAATTGGATGCAATAAATCGCACTTGAAACTCTATCAACACGCTGTGGTCCGTGCCTGTTTCTTGGGGGATCCCGGGCAGAACAGGATTGTGAAAAATCATATATATATATATATTCACTGAAAAAACCATAGGTTTCACACACGTTATAGTTAGGAATAAGCATTTAAAAAACCTTGCAAATTCAGTGAAAAAACCATAGGTTTCACACATGTTATAGTTAGCTGGACATTTTACTGATAAAAAACCAATGAAATTCCCCCGTTATAGTTAGTGCAGGCAACTATAACTCACGCGACTGCAATCCTCTGCTGATGCTAATACTGTATTTAGACAATTATTTGCCCATGTCTTCTTCCATTAAATTTTAGCTATACATATATTACAAATATTTTTTTTTCATAAAGACACATATAGTAAACATAAACAGCTATGAGTCTCGCATGATTGAAAACCTTGACACAGTCGTAAGGGAATGCTAGAAATGGAAATGCTGTGAGTTCATGTGTACATGTGTGCGTGTACGCATGCGTGTAAGATTCCCATCATCCACCCGAAGTGGTTTGCTTCATCATCTGGGAATTGGGGACTAATTTAGAGAACCATCTTCTACTTGACAAGTCGTAGATCTTGGTCTCTTTTATGTCCCAAACTGGTAAGTGGTAGTTTTGTTAGATGATGATTGGGTGTGATGGTCGCAGTGCTGGTGAAAGGTGATGGTGTATAAGTGCTGTTTAAAATATGTCTAGCAAGGCACTAAATAAACTTTATTGAGTAGCTACCTTGTTGACAAAGTCTAAAAACAGTGCTCTAACAGTTTCAAAATATAATAACTGTGTTGAAAAACGGTCTACATGTTTCTGCTAACGGATGAAAATCATCCAAGCTTTCGTCAGGACCTAAAAGCTACTGCGAAAAACTGTGCAAATTAGTAGTGAAATAGTGTATACAACCTGGACCCTAATGGAGGGCCAAGAAACTCCGTAGGAGGTAGTTTACATTCACTAACCTGCACAAATGGAGAAAAAGAAAGAGAACACAACATTGCAAAACAACCCTTCACATAGTGTAATTATTAAGGTTAACAAATAGCATCCAGAACAGTGTCCGGTACACAAAATACTCATAGATGTATTTAGACTATAATAAGTCTGTGAACTTAAATCGGATAGAACGACTTAATGGCACTTACCCCATGTATGATGGGTGTGCGCCTCACCTCACCTGGCTACTGCTCAGGTTTAAGGAGGCCCCGCTCTGTAAAGAAATCAGAGGGTTCGACAGTATTAAAACCTAGTTGTTAGTTCAATTAAAAACGCTATAGCCCAGCCGCATTATGTCAAGATGCGCCAAATCTCACTGAACGTCACCTAAATGCTACATCAATGGTAAGATCTCGAGGCAGTACTAACTCTCGGTAATGCATGTGAAGACTTAATCGGCCTCAGTAGGGGGCCAATTTCTCTAATGCGTGTCGCTTTGCATCAAGTCCAAGCCTTCGCTCAATAGCGTCGAGAGCGACGCTCGAATATTTCTGACGGTAGGATAATGCCAACTCACCTATCCGTCGGTACCTCTTGTCAGGACTGAGCTCGTAGGGGAGGCAACCTGCGATGTGTACGGGCTCAGTAGAAATAGAGAATGCCGATCTTCGTTGTCAGGGCAACCAGGAAGAAACGCGGCCGTCATTAGAACGCTGATGATACGTCATCGCGTTCCGTTGGTGAGCCTGGAAAATGTAGTATTTGAACCGAAGGTTCTAATGGAAAGTAGTCTATGGGACCACAACTACCCTCATCATCTCATTTTATCCATGGAATATGGGAGAAATAGATTAATCAAACGTTTGTTTATACGTGGGTGCACTGGGCCAACAGGTACATATAGAGCCCGTGTCTCATATTAAATCACAGCGTCCGTTCAGGACTAGGAACCACCTGATAACATGAGTGTTGATGTTATAAACTGGACCCTTATTAGACAGTAAGGATCAATTCGCCATCAGTCTTAGTGAGACCACACCTGACTGGGGCGAGCGAGAAATGCCTATGATATATTGAGCATCCCTAGCTCGTAGTACAGTATATCTAAGAGGTATTGATTGGTGTCTGCTCTTAGAGTGAGGCCCATGGAATATCATCATTCAGCCCATTTCGATCACTTTGAAGTCTAAAGACCCATTTCTGTTACTTGTGGAATAAGAAATTAGTGATGTCTGTTATGTGTGGTGGGATGAATGGTTGTTCAAGGACTAACCACCTCATGTCTTCTGGTTTATGATTTAGTGTGAGAAAATGGTTAGTCATTCTAGTCGCTTGTTTTTTCCGTCTAATAGTACTCTTGTGTTCACTTATTCTCACTTTAATTTTTCGGGTCGTCATCCCTACATATTTAAGTGAGCAAGGACATGTAATCAGATAGATGACTTTCTCTGAATTACAGTTAGTGTGTTTGTTGAGAATCCAAGGTTTAGGGGTGCCAATATCAACCGATTTAGTAGGTTCAGTCTGTGGGCATACTGAACAGGAACCACAGGGGTAGTGGCCCTGAACAGGTGGCAGGTTCCAGAGTGTTGATGTGATAGGGTTCCTCTTAGCTTTTGGTCGTGTGTGTACCAAATTGTCCCTGAGGTTCGTTCCTCTCTTGAATGAGAAGAGTGGAGGAGGGATTTTTTCATTGTTCAGATTCAGAATACGCCAATGCTTGCGTACCACTTTTTGCACGTCATTTGACAATGTGCTAAAGGTGTTAACAAATGTCAGTCTCTTGAGTGGTGGTTTTGGTGTAGCTGGCGCAATGAGAGCATCCCTGCTATTGTTTGCCGCTCTTTTTTTGGCTTGTCTTACCAAATGTATAGGGTATTTCTTTACTTTCAGTTGTTGTGACAAATCGGCTGCATGTTTATCATAAGTCTCTTTAGTGGAACAGTTTCTGCGTATGCGCAGGAACTGTCCGATAGGTAGATTGTTCCTTAAGGACTTGGGATGGTGGCTCTGGAAGTTCAACAGAGAGTTCTTCGCTTGGGGTTTCTTGTATAGTTCACTCCCCAGAGTCCCTTGTGTGGGGTAAATGACAATGTCTAAGAAAGGCAATCTGCATTTATCGTGTGTCACAGTGAATCTCTAAAAGTTGTTTTGGGTGTTTAACCAAGCATGGAAATCAAGCAAGGTGGTAACATTGCCACGCCAGACTACCAAAATGTCGTCGATATACCTCTTCCATATGACAATTTTGTCACGGAAGGGATTGGTAATAGTCAACACATTATTCTGTTCAAATAAATGAACGTAGAGATTCGCCAGGCTGGGAGCAAAAATGCTCCCCATCGATGTGCCTGAGGTTTGGAGGTAGATGGTTTCCTCGTACCTGAAGAAATTTTCTTTCATTGCCAGCCTTGCACATTCCATGATGAAATTGATCGGGGTAATCGTGACCAGATCTTTCGTATCAAGTAGACCCCTGATAGCTTCTAGTGTTTCATCTTGGGGAATGCAGGTATAGAGTGATTTGACATCGAAACTAACCAGTAGGTCTGTTTCGATGTCAAATGGAGTCTCAGGTAACAGTCTAAGGACATCTTTAGTGTCCTGAAGAAATGTTGGCATTTCTTTGACCAAGGGCCGTAGAAAAAAGTCTACAAAAGTGGACAAGGGTTCTAAAAGTGACCCTATCCCTGAAATAATGGGACGTCCTGGTGGTGGTCTAGTGGCTTTGTGTATTTTGGGGAGGACATAAAAGTAGGGCATGACTGGATGTTTTGTAATTAGGAATTCAGACTCTTGCTGAGTGATCCAGCCTGATTCTTTGGCTTCATAAACCATGTCATTTATCTCTTTGGACAGTCTTGCGGTTGGGTCTTCGGGCAAAACCCGGTAGGATTTTGTATCGTTTAATTGTCTAAGACATTCCGTCCGATAGGTGGCTGAGTCCAAAATGACAATGGCACCCCCCTTATCAGCAGGCTTGATGGTAATAGTGTCGTCATTAGATATTGTCGTCATAGCTTGTTTCTCCAAGAGAGGAAAGTTACAATAGCCGCTTCTACTTCTAGAACAGAGAGAAGTAACATCATTGGTCACAGCTTGTTCAAAGACTTTGACGTTATCTGGCACTAGATGTGCTGGTGGAATAAAATTGGAGGGTGGTCTTAGACCTGTGTTAGTTTCTGCGAATAGGTCATCTTGATCTATCGTATCGCCTCCTTTTTCTTTATTCTTAAAAAAGAAATGTAGACGAACTTTACGAAAGAATTTGCCCATTTCACATCTCAGTTGGAAGGGGTCGCCTATGGAAGTTGGAACAAAACCTAAACCTTTATTTAGGACCTCTAGTTCAGTTGAAGAGAGTTGGCGCTGGCTTAGATTCACCACTAGTTTATCACGTTCACATTCATTTCTTGTGATTGTGTGTCCCATATGTTCTAAGGGTTCTGTGGTGGCTGGTCTGTTTGCCAGTGTACTTGTTGTGTTGGTCCTCCTCTTCTCCTGCCTCTGCTGCGTCCCCGGCCTTGCCCTAAAAAAGGGTGCTGTCCAAAAAGGGTAGGTGGGGGTGGCTGGCAAGGAAAGGGTGGCATGGGTGGAGCATATGGTGAGGGTTGAAAACCCCACGGTGCGGGGGGCCACCAGGGTCTGGGTTGATCATAGTAGTTTTGTGTACCTCGTCTCCTGTTGGCCCGTGAGCGCTGATTGTTTTGTCTTTGCGACGGTGTCCCTGTGGTGGAACCCTCTGAATCTGATGAGAGGGTATCTGTCCCTGATGAAGAATAATTTGAGCCATATTTCTTGCCCTTTTTGTTATATTCTGGAGGGATGTAGGTGTCGCTAGTATATGGGTAGACTTTTTCGAAGGAGAAACGATCCAGATCTTTTTTGAATTTTTCTATCTTCGTCAATAAGATAGTGTCCTTGTGCTCTTTATTGTCTTTATTGGTGTCCTCAAGATTTCTTTTAAATAGAGCACTTGTGATGGTGGCTTTTATTTGGCCCTCTAGAGCTTGTATTTCTACAAGGATAAGGTCGGCTGCCTTTTTGGCTGTAGAGATGATTAGAATCAGCCAGTCGCGGGTACATCGCCACGCGATAAGCGACCAGTCCTTGAGGAAAGTTTTATCTGTCAAGAAAAGTCGTGGTGTGTTCGTTACTATCAGACCCATGGGAGCACTATTGTTTCTTAAATATTCTGTCATGATAGCGCCATGTATGAATGTGCGCGAGTGAGACTTCTTCAGAGTGAGTAAGGTTTGCCATTCGTCTATAGTGTTATTGGAGACCGATGGCAGACTGTCTATAATACTAGGGTTAGTACTCAAGATCGATTGTAGCATATTGTCATCAAATGACAATCCAGTGAGTTCGGCCATCCTTAAACAGTGGACGGCGTGGGCAGCGATGTGAAAGTACTCGTGATGCGCTTAGCTGCGTGAGTACGAAGGGAGGACCCGCAGCCGAGGCTGCTCCAAAAACTATATTAATAATATCTCAAAGAAGAGTGGGGGTCCAAGGGATAAAGTTTAAAGACTCAAATAGTTGTAATCCCCAAATCCACGAAATAGTAAACATAAACAGCTATGAGTCTCGCATGATTGAAAACCTTGACACAGTCGTAAGGGAATGCTAGAAATGGAAATGCTGTGAGTTCATGTGTACATGTGTGCGTGTACGCATGCGTGTAAGATTCCCATCATCCACCCGAAGTGGTTTGCTTCATCATCTGGGAATTGGGGACTAATTTAGAGAACCATCTTCTACTTGACAAGTCGTAGATCTTGGTCTCTTTTATGTCCCAGACTGGTAATTGGTAGTTTTGTTAGATGATGATTGGGTGTGATGGTCGCAGTGCTGGTGAAAGGTGATGGTGTATAAGTGCTGTTTAAAATATGTCTAGCAAGGCACTAAATAAACTTTATTGAGTAGCTACCTTGTTGACAAAGTCTAAAAACAGTGCTCTAACAGTTTCAAAATATAATAACTGTGTTGAAAAACGGTCTACATGTTTCTGCTAATGGATGAAAATCATCCAAGCTTTCGTCAGGACCTAAAAGCTACTGTGAAAAACTGTGCAAATTAGTAGTGAAATAGTGTATACAACCTGGACCCTAATGGAGGGCCAAGAAACTCCGTAGGAGGTAGTTTACATTCACTAACCTGCACAAATGGAGAAAAAGAAAGAGAACACAACATTGCAAAACAACCCTTCACATAGTGTAATTATTAAGGTTAACAAATAGCATCCAGAACAGTGTCCGGTACACAAAATACTCATAGATGTATTTAGACTATAATAAGTCTGTGAACTTAAATCGGATAGAACGACTTAATGGCACTTACCCCATGTATGATGGGTGTGCGCCTCACCTCACCTGGCTACTGCTCAGGTTTAAGGAGGCCCCGCTCTGTAAAGAAATCAGAGGGTTCGACAGTATTAAAACCTAGTTGTTAGTTCAATTAAAAACGCTATAGCCCAGCCGCATTATGTCAAGATGCGCCAAATCTCACTGAACGTCACCTAAATGCTACATCAATGGTAAGATCTCGAGGCAGTACTAACTCTCTGTAATGCATGTGAAGACTTAATCGGCCTCAGTAGGGGGCCAATTTCTCTAATGCGTGTCGCTTTGCATCAAGTCCAAGCCTTCGCTCAATAGCGTCGAGAGCGACGCTCGAATATTTCTGACGGTAGGATAATGCCAACTCACCTATCCGTCGGTACCTCTTGTCAGGACTGAGCTCGTAGGGGAGGCAACCTGCGATGTGTACGGGCTCAGTAGAAATAGAGAATGCCGATCTTCGTTGTCAGGCCAACCAGGAAGAAACGCGGCCGTCATTAGAACGCTGATGATACGTCATCGCGTTCCGTTGGTGAGCCTGGAAAATGTAGTATTTGAACCGAAGGTTCTAATGGAAAGTAGTCAATGGGACCACAACTACCCTCATCATCTCATTTTATCCATGGAATATGGGAGAAATAGATTAATCAAACGTTTGTTTATACGTGGGTGCACTGGGCCAACAGGTACATATAGAGCCCGTGTCTCATATTAAATCACAGCGTCCGTTCAGGACTAGGAACCACCTGATAACATGAGTGTTGATGTTATAAACTGGACCCTTATTAGACAGTAAGGATCAATTCGCCATCAGTCTTAGTGAGACCACACCTGACTGGGGCGAGCGAGAAATGCCTATGATATATTGAGCATCCCTAGCTCGTAGTACAGTATATCTAAGAGGTATTGATTGGTGTCTGCTCTTAGAGTGAGGCCCATGGAATATCATCATTCAGCCCATTTTGATCACTTTGAAGTCTAAAGACCCATTTCTGTTCCTTGTGGAATAAGAAATTAGTGATGTCTGTTATGTGTGGTGGGATGAATGGTTGTTCAAGGACTAACCACCTTATGTCTTCTGGTTTATGATTTAGTGTGAGAAAATGGTTAGTCATTCTAGTCGCTTGTTTTTTCCGTCTAATAGTACTCTTGTGTTCACTTATTCTCACTTTAATTTTTCGGGTCGTCATCCCTACATATTTAAGTGAGCAAGGACATGTAATCAGATAGATGACTTTCTCTGAATTACAGTTAGTGTGTTTGTTGAGAATCCAAGGTTTAGGGGTGCCAATATCAACCGATTTAGTAGGTTCAGTCTGTGGGCATACTGAACAGGAACCACAGGGGTAGTGGCCCTGAACAGGTGGCAGGTTCCAGAGTGTTGATGTGATAGGGTTCCTCTTAGCTTTTGGTCGTGTGTGTACCAAATTGTCCCTGAGGTTCGTTCCTCTCTTGAATGAGAAGAGTGGAGGAGGGATTTTTTCATTGTTCAGATTCAGAATACGCCAATGCTTGCGTACCACTTTTTGCACGTCATTTGACAATGTGCTAAAGGTGTTAACAAATGTCAATCTCTTGAGTGGTGGTTTTGGTGTAGCTGGTGCAATGAGAGCATCCCTGTTATTGTTTGCCGCTCTTTTTTTGGCTTGTCTTACCAAATGTATAGGGTATTTCTTTACTTTCAGTTGTTGTGACAAATCGGCTGCATGTTTATCATAAGTCTCTTTAGTGGAACAGTTTCTGCGTATGCGCAGGAACTGTCCGATAGGTAGATTGTTCCTTAAGGACTGGGGATGGTGGCTCTGGAAGTTCAACAGAGAGTTCTTCGCTTGGGGTTTCTTGTATAGTTCACTCCCCAGAGTCCCTTGTGTGGGGTAAATGACAATGTCTAAGAAAGGCAATCTGCATTTATCGTGTGTCACAGTGAATCTCAAAAAGTTGTTTTGGGTGTTTAACCAAGCATGGAAATCAAGCAAGGTGGTAACATTGCCACGCCAGACTACCAAAATGTTGTCGATATACCTCTTCCATATGGCAATTTTGTCACGGAAGGGATTGGTAATAGTCAACACATTATTCTGTTCAAATAAATGAACGTAGAGATTCGCCAGGCTGGGAGCAAAAATGCTCCCCATCGATGTGCCTGAGGTTTGGAGGTAGATGGTTTCCTCGTACCTGAAGAAATTTTCTTTCATTGCCAGCCTTGCACATTCCATGATGAAATTGATCGGGGTAATCGTGACCAGATCTTTCGTATCAAGTAGACCCCTGATAGCTTCTAGTGTTTCATCTTGGGGAATGCAGGTATAGAGTGATTCGACATCGAAACTAACCAGTAGGTCTGTTTCGATGTCAAATGGAGTCTCAGGTAACAGTCTAAGGACATCTTTAGTGTCCTGAAGAAATGTTGGCATTTCTTTGACCATGGGCCGTAGAAAAAAGTCTACAAAAGTGGACAAGGGTTCTAAAAGTGACCCTATCCCTGAAATAATGGGACGTCCTGGTAGTGGTCTAGTGGCTTTGTGTATTTTGGGGAGGACATAAAAGTAGGGCATCGAAACAGACCTACTGGTTAGTTTCGATGTCGAATCACTCTATACCTGCATTCCCCAAGATGAAACACTAGAAGCAATCAGGGGTCTACTTGATACGAAAGATCTGGTCACGATTACCCCGATCAATTTCATCATGGAATGTGCAAGGCTGGCAATGAAAGAAAATTTCTTCAGGTACGAGGAAACCATCTACCTCCAAACCTCAGGCACATCGATGGGGAGCATTTTTGCTCCCAGCCTGGCGAATCTCTACGTTCATTTATTTGAACAGAATAATGTGTTGACTATTACCAATCCCTTCCGTGACAAAATTGTCATATGGAAGAGGTATATCGACGACATTTTGGTAGTCTGGCGTGGCAATGTTACCACCTTGCTTGATTTCCATGCTTGGTTAAACACCCAAAACAACTTTTTGAGATTCACTGTGACACACGATAAATGCAGATTGCCTTTCTTAGACATTGTCATTTACCCCACACAAGGGACTCTGGGGAGTGAACTATACAAGAAACCCCAAGCGAAGAACTCTCTGTTGAACTTCCAGAGCCACCATCCCAAGTCCTTAAGGAACAATCTACCTATCGGACAGTTCCTGCGCATACGCAGAAACTGTTCCACTAAAGAGACTTATGATAAACATGCAGCCGATTTGTCACAACAACTGAAAGTAAAGAAATACCCTATACATTTGGTAAGACAAGCCAAAAAAAGAGCGGCAAACAATAACAGGGATGCTCTCATTGCGCCAGCTACACCAAAACCACCACTCAAGAGACTGACATTTGTTAACACCTTTAGCACATTGTCAAATGACGTGCAAAAAGTGGTACGCAAGCATTGGCGTATTCTGAATCTGAACAATGAAAAAATCCCTCCTCCACTCTTCTCATTCAAGAGAGGAACGAACCTCAGGGACAATTTGGTACACACACGACCAAAAGCTAAGAGGAACCCTATCACATCAACACTCTGGAACCTGCCACCTGTTCAGGGCCACTACCCCTGTGGTTCCTGTTCAGTATGCCCACAGACTGAACCTACTAAATCGGTTGATATTGGCACCCCTAAACCTTGGATTCTCAACAAACACACTAACTGTAATTCAGAGAAAGTCATCTATCTGATTACATGTCCTTGCTCACTTAAATATGTAGGGATGACGACCCGAAAAATTAAAGTGAGAATAAGTGAACACAAGAGTACTATTAGACGGAAAAAACAAGCGACTAGAATGACTAACCATTTTCTCACACTAAATCATAAACCAGAAGACATAAGGTGGTTAGTCCTTGAACAACCATTCATCCCACCACACATAACAGACATCACTAATTTCTTATTCCACAAGGAACAGAAATGGGTCTTTAGACTTCAAAGTGATCGAAATGGGCTGAATGATGATATTCCATGGGCCTCACTCTAAGAGCAGACACCAATCAATACCTCTTAGATATACTGTACTACGAGCTAGGGATGCTCAATATATCATAGGCATTTCTCGCTCGCCCCAGTCAGGTGTGGTCTCACTAAGACTGATGGCGAATTGATCCTTACTGTCTAATAAGGGTCCAGTTTATAACATCAACACTCATGTTATCAGGTGGTTCCTAGTCCTGAACGGACGCTGTGATTTAATATGAGACACGGGCTCTATATGTACCTGTTGGCCCAGTGCACCCACGTATAAACAAACGTTTGATTAATCTATTTCTCCCATATTCCATGGATAAAATAAGATGATGAGGGTAGTTGTGGTCCCATTGACTACTTTCCATTAGAACCTTCGGTTCAAATACTACATTTTCCAGGCTCACCAACGGAACGCGATGACGTATCATCAGCGTTCTAATGACGGCCGCGTTTCTTCCTGGTTGGCCTGACAACGAAGATCGGCATTCTCTATTTCTACTGAGCCCGTACACATCGCAGGTTGCCTCCCCTACGAGCTCAGTCCTGACAAGAGGTACCGACGGATAGGTGAGTTGGCATTATCCTACCGTCAGAAATATTCGAGCGTCGCTCTCGACGCTATTGAGCGAAGGCTTGGACTTGATGCAAAGCGACACGCATTAGAGAAATTGGCCCCCTACTGAGGCCGATTAAGTCTTCACATGCATTACCGAGAGTTAGTACTGCCTCGAGATCTTACCATTGATGTAGCATTTAGGTGACGTTCAGTGAGATTTGGCGCATCTTGACATAATGCGGCTGGGCTATAGCGTTTTTAATTGAACTAACAACTAGGTTTTAATACTGTCGAACCCTCTGATTTCTTTACAGAGCGGGGCCTCCTTAAACCTGAGCAGTAGCCAGGTGAGGTGAGGCGCACACCCATCATACATGGGGTAAGTGCCATTAAGTCGTTCTATCCGATTTAAGTTCACAGACTTATTATAGTCTAAATACATCTATGAGTATTTTGTGTACCGGACACTGTTCTGGGTGCTATTTGTTAACCTTAATAATTACACTATGTGAAGGGTTGTTTTGCAATGTTGTGTTCTCTTTCTTTTTCTCCATTTGTGCAGGTTAATGAATGTAAACTACCTCCTACGGAGTTTCTCGGCCCTCCATTAGGGTCCAGGTTGTATACACTATTTCACTACTAATTTGCACAGTTTTTCGCAGTAGCTTTTAGGTCCTGACGAAAGCTTGGATGATTTTCATCCGTTAGCAGAAACATGTAGACCGTTTTTCAACACAGTTATTATATTTTGAAACTGTTAGAGCACTGTTTTTAGACTTTGTCAACAAGGTAGCTACTCAATAAAGTTTATTTAGTGCCTTGCTAGACATATTTTAAACAGCCCTTATACACCATCACCTTTCACCAGCACTGCGACCATCACACCCAATCATCATCTAACAAAACTACCACTTACCAGTCTGGGACATAAAAGAGACCAAGATCTACGACTTGTCAAGTAGAAGATGGTTCTCTAAATTAGTCCCCAATTCCCAGATGATGAAGCAAACCACTTCGGGTGGATGATGGGAATCTTACACGCATGCGTACACGCACACATGTACACATGAACTCACAGCATTTCCATTTCTAGCATTCCCTTACGACTGTGTCAAGGTTTTCAATCATGCGAGACTCATAGCTGTTTATGTTTACTATTTCGTGGATTTGGGGATTACAACTATTTGAGTCTTTAAACTTTATCCCTTGGACCCCCACTCTTCTTTGAGATATTATTAATATAATAAAGACACATATGTCATCAGCAGAGGATTGCGGTTGCGTGAGTTATAGTTGCCTGCACTAACTATAACGGGGGAATTTCATTGGTTTTTTATCAGTAAAATGTCCAGCTAACTATAACATGTGTGAAACCTATGGTTTTTTCACTGAATTTGCAAGGTTTTTTAAATGCTAATTCCTAACTATAACGTGTGTGAAACCTATGGTTTTTTCAGTGAATTTGTACGGTTTTTTAAATGCTAAGTTACTTTACGCCATTCGTGGCGTGCGCACCCACTTAACGCAGTTCGTTCCGTGCGCGCACGGAACGCTTCGCGCACCGTGCGCACACAGTGAGCACGCGGTGCGCTTCGCGCACCGCGCACCCACTTTACGCAGTTAGTGCCGTGCCGTGGATGGGCCATGTGGATGGGCCGTGCGCACATGGAGGACATAATATGCGCTTCGTTGTGAAAGGTAAGCTTTTAAATTTTTAATATTACATGTTTTTTGCCTTTGTTTTTCCTCCCCCCTCAGAGTGCGAGAGAGAAAATGGCGGCCGCCGCTTCCTGGTTTCGAACGATTCGAATGTTTACTAAGATCTAACAGCCAATCAGAATCACGCTCGCGCACGGCACCGTACGCGTACGGTAAGCTTACCGTAAGCGCACGGTAAGCGCACCGTAAGCTGGCTCAGATATATATATTGATTTAAATGCTATTTTCTCAGGAACTACTGAACAGATTTACACCAGACCTACAAAAGGCACTTCCTTGACCTGAGGACTACCTCTCTGCCAAATTTCAAGTAACTCTGTTCAGCCGTTCGGGCTGTAGCTGTGTCTAAAGGTCCTATGGAAAAATGCATGGGAAAAACGCGTTTTGGGACCCCCCTTTTATCTCAGCCCCCGCTTGACGAATCCCCCCGAGACTTTCAGGGTAGGAGCGGAGCGTAGCGCCCCACCTATTTTGAAAATTTCGCGAGGATTCGTCGACCGGCGCCAAAGTTATTCCAAATAGAATGTTGCGGATTTCCTATGGAAACAGGGTCCTAACTATAACTATCTACTGGCGACCGCCAGTAGATAATATATATATATATATATATATATATATATATATATATATATATATATATATATATATATAAACAAAAATCCCGATAGTAGCGTAGAGGCTGTCTTTGTAGGGCGGTCCTCGCACAGGGTATCGGCACCCTGTAATATTAAGTACCCAATTTCCAATGCAGTCAGTACTACTACACTGCATTTTCAAGGTGTCCTGGCGTTTTTTCATAAATTTGGAAATTGGGTACTTTATATATATATATATATATATATATATATATATATATATATATATATATATATATATATATATATATCAAACAAAGTTACCCTATCCGGTGAGTTGCACTCACTGGTTGGAATAACGCTGTTCTCTCACAAGCAACCCAGGCTTAGACACCCCTTTGCTGTAGTAGACACCCCTTTGCTGTAGTAGCAATAATTGCTGCAAAGTATCATGGGTCTTGTAGTCAAATTTTCATTACCCACGTGGGTCGCTGCCGTTCTAAGGAAAATAAAACAAAGTCAAAAGGCAAGTTGTAAAAAGTGTCCCGCACTGTTATGCTTGCAAATAACACAACACCATCCAGCTCACTCGTGAACTGCCCCAATAAGCAGCTTGCATTTGACTTTGTTTTATTTTCCTTAGAACGGCAGCGACCCACGTGGGTAATGAAAATTTGACTACAAGACCCATGATACTTTGCAGCAATTATTGCGATCTTTACTCACCTGTGTGGAGTTTGGAAATAAATAAGGGAACATTCTTGTGGTCACAGCTTGCCATTCTTTGAGAGATTTGCCCATGACGAGGGGCGCCAAGCCCGAAACGCGTTGGCACTACTACAGCAAAGGGGTTTCTAAGCCTGGGTTGCTTGTGAGAGAACAGCGTTATTCCAACCAGCGAGTGCAACTCACCGGATAGGGTAACTTTGTTTGATGTTGAGTGACCTGCTCAGGTCACGAGCTGCACCGCCTCAAAATCCTGGAGGGTCCTCAAGCTGCTTATTGGGGCAGTTCACGAGTGAGCTGGATGGTGTTGTGTTATTTGCAAGCATAACAGTGCGGGACACTTTTTACAACTTGCCTTTTGACTTTGTTTTATTTTCCTTAGAACGGCAGCGACCCACGTGGGTAATGAAAATTTGACTACAAGACCCATGATACTTTGCAGCAATTATTGCGATCTTTACTCACCTGTGTGGAGTTTGGAAATAAATAAGGGAACATTCTTGTGGTCACAGCTTGCCATTCTTTGAGAGATTTGCCCATGACGAAGGGCGCCAAGCCCGAAACGCGTTGGCACTACTACAGCAAAGGGGTGTCTAAGCCTGGGTTGCTTGTGAGAGAACAGCGTTATTCCAACCAGCGAGTGCAACTCACCGGATAGGGTAACTTTGTTTGATGTTGAGTGACCTGCCCAGGTCACGAGCTGCACCGCCTCAAAATCCTGGAGGGTCCTCAAGCTGCTTATTGGGGCAGTTCACGAGTGAGCTGGATGGTGTTGTGTTATTTGCAAGCATAACAGTGCGGGACACTTTTTACAACTTGCCTTTTGACTTTGTTTTATTTTCCTTAGAACGGCAGCGACCCACGTGGGTAATGAAAATTTGACTACAAGACCCATGATACTTTGCAGCAATTATTGCGATCTTTACTCACCTGTGTGGAGTTTGGAAATAAATAAGGGAACATTCTTGTGGTCACAGCTTGCCATTCTTTGAGAGATTTGCCCATGACGAAGGGCGCCAAGCCCGAAACGCGTTGGCACTACTACAGCAAAGGGGTGTCTAAGCCTGGGTTGCTTGTGAGAGAACAGCATTATTCCAACCAGCGAGTGCAACTCACCGGATAGGGTAACTTTGTTTGATGTTGAGTGACCTGCCCAGGTCACGAGCTGCACCGCCTCAAAATCCTGGAGGGTCCTCAAGCTGCTTATTGGGGCAGTTCACGAGTGAGCTGGATGGTGTTGTGTTATTTGCAGCATAACAGTGCGGGACACTTTTTACAACTTGCCTTTTGACTTTGTTTTATTTTCCTTAGAACGGCAGCGACCCACGTGGGTAATGAAAATTTGACTACAAGACCCATGATACTTTGCAGCAATTATTGCGATCTTTACTCACCTGTGTGGAGTTTGGAAATAAATAAGGGAACATTCTTGTGGTCACAGCTTGCCATTCTTTGAGAGATTTGCCCATGACGAAGGGCGCCAAGCCCGAAACGCGTTGGCACTACTACAGCAAAGGAGTGTCTAAGCCTGGGTTGCTTGTGAGAGAACAGCGTTATTCCAACCAGCGAGTGCAACTCACCGGATAGGGTAACTTTGTTTGATGTTGAGTGACCTGCCCAGGTCACGAGCTGCACCGCCTCAAAATCCTGGAGGGTCCTCAAGCTGCTTATTGGGGCAGTTCACGAGTGAGCTGGATGGTGTTGTGTTATTTGCAAGCATAACAGTGCGGGACACTTTTTACAACTTGCCTTTTGACTTTGTTTTATTTTCCTTAGAACGGCAGCGACCCACGTGGGTAATGAAAATTTGACTACAAGACCCATGATACTTTGCAGCAATTATTGCGATCTTTACTCACCTGTGTGGAGTTTGGAAATAAATAAGGGAACATTCTTGTGGTCACAGCTTGCCATTCTTTGAGAGATTTGCCCATGACGAAGGGCGCCAAGCCCGAAACGCGTTGGCACTACTACAGCAAAGGGGTGTCTAAGCCTGGGTTGCTTGTGAGAGAACAGCGTTATTCCAACCAGCGAGTGCAACTCACCGGATAGGGTAACTTTGTTTGATGTTGAGTGACCTGCCCAGGTCACGAGCTGCACCGCCTCAAAATCCTGGAGGGTCCTCAAGCTGCTTATTGGGGCAGTTCACGAGTGAGCTGGAGGGTGTTGTGTTATTTGCAAGCATAACAGTGCGGGACACTTTTTACAACTTGCCTTTTGACTTTGTTTTATTTTCCTTAGAACGGCAGCGACCCACGTGGGTAATGAAAATTTGACTACAAGACCCATGATACTTTGCAGCAATTATTGCGATCTTTACTCACCTGTGTGGAGTTTGGAAATAAATAAGGGAACATTCTTGTGGTCACAGCTTGCCATTCTTTGAGAGATTTGCCCATGACGAAGGGCGCCAAGCCCGAAACGCGTTGGCACTACTACAGCAAAGGGGTGTCTAAGCCTGGGTTGCTTGTGAGAGAACAGCGTTATTCCAACCAGCGAGTGCAACTCACCGGATAGGGTAACTTTGTTTGATGTTGAGTGACCTGCCCAGGTCACGAGCTGCACCGCCTCAAAATCCTGGAGGGTCCTCAAGCTGCTTATTGGGGCAGTTCACGAGTGAGCTGGATGGTGTTGTGTTATTTGCAAGCATAACAGTGCGGGACACTTTTTACAACTTGCCTTTTGACTTTGTTTTATTTTCCTTAGAACGGCAGCGACCCACGTGGGTAATGAAAATTTGACTACAAGACCCATGATACTTTGCAGCAATTATTGCGATCTTTACTCACCTGTGTGGAGTTTGGAAATAAATAAGGGAACATTCTTGTGGTCACAGCTTGCCATTCTTTGAGAGATTTGCCCATGACGAAGGGCGCCAAGCCCGAAACGCGTTGGCACTACTACAGCAAAGGGGTGTCTAAGCCTGGGTTGCTTGTGAGAGAACAGCGTTATTCCAACCAGCGAGTGCAACTCACCGGATAGGGTAACTTTGTTTGATGTTGAGTGACCTGCCCAGGTCACGAGCTGCACCGCCTCAAAATCCTGGAGGGTCCTCAAGCTGCTTATTGGGGCAGTTCACGAGTGAGCTGGATGGTGTTGTGTTATTTGCAAGCATAACAGTGCGGGACACTTTTTACAACTTGCCTTTTGACTTTGTTTTATTTTCCTTAGAACGGCAGCGACCCACGTGGGTAATGAAAATTTGACTACAAGACCCATGATACTTTGCAGCAATTATTGCGATCTTTACTCACCTGTGTGGAGTTTGGAAATAAATAAGGGAACATTCTTGTGGTCACAGCTTGCCATTCTTTGAGAGATTTGCCCATGACGAAGGGCGCCAAGCCCGAAACGCGTTGGCACTACTACAGCAAAGGGGTGTCTAAGCCTGGGTTGCTTGTGAGAGAACAGCGTTATTCCAACCAGCGAGTGCAACTCACCGGATAGGGTAACTTTGTTTGATGTTGAGTGACCTGTCCAGGTCACGAGCTGCACCGCCTCAAAATCCTGGAGGGTCCTCAAGCTGCTTATTGGGGCAGTTCACGAGTGAGCTGGATGGTGTTGTGTTATTTGCAAGCATAACAGTGCGGGACACTTTTTACAACTTGCCTTTTGACTTTGTTTTATTTTCCTTAGAACGGCAGCGACCCACGTGGGTAATGAAAATTTGACTACAAGACCCATGATACTTTGCAGCAATTATTGCGATCTTTACTCACCTGTGTGGAGTTTGGAAATAAATAAGGGAACATTCTTGTGGTCACAGCTTGCCATTCTTTGAGAGATTTGCCCATGACGAAGGGCGCCAAGCCCGAAACGCGTTGGCACTACTACAGCAAAGGGGTGTCTAAGCCTGGGTTGCTTGTGAGAGAACAGCGTTATTCCAACCAGCGAGTGCAACTCACCGGATAGGGTAACTTTGTTTGATGTTGAGTGACCTGCTCAGGTCACGAGCTGCACCGCCTCAAAATCCTGGAGGGTCCTCAAGCTGCTTATTGGGGCAGTTCACGAGTGAGCTGGATGGTGTTGTGTTATTTGCAAGCATAACAGTGCGGGACACTTTTTACAACTTGCCTTTTGACTTTGTTTTATTTTCCTTAGAACGGCAGCGACCCACGTGGGTAATGAAAATTTGACTACAAGACCCATGATACTTTGCAGCAATTATTGCGATCTTTACTCACCTGTGTGGAGTTTGGAAATAAATAAGGGAACATTCTTGTGGTCACAGCTTGCCATTCTTTGAGAGATTTGCCCATGACGAAGGGCGCCAAGCCCGAAACGCGTTGGCACTACTACAGCAAAGGGGTGTCTAAGCCTGGGTTGCTTGTGAGAGAACAGCGTTATTCCAACCAGCGAGTGCAACTCACCGGATAGGGTAACTTTGTTATATATATATATATATATATATATATATATATATATATATATATATCTATATATATAGGTGTACGTAGTTATAGTTAGGACCACGTTTCCATAGGAAATCCGCAACATTCTATTTTGAATAACTTTGGCGCCGGTTGATGAATCCTCGCGAATTTTTCAAAATAGGTGGGGCGCTACGCTCCGCTCCTACCCTGAAAGTCTCGGGGGGATTCGTCAAGCGGGGGCTGAGATAAAAGGGGGGTCCCAAAACGCATTTTTCCCATGCATTTTTCCATAGGACCTTTAGACACAGCTACAGCCCGAACGGCTGAACAGAATTACTTGAAATTTGGCAGAGAGGTAGTCCTCAGGTCAAGGAAGTGCCTTTTGTAGGTTTGGTGTAAATCTGTTCAGTAGATTCTGAGAAAATAGCCTTTAAATCAATATATATATCTGAGCCAGCTTACGGTGCGCTTACGGTGCGCTTACCGTACGCGTACGGTGGCGTGCGCGAGCGCGATTCTGATTGGCCCTTAGATCTTAGTAAACATACGAATCGGTCGAAACCAGGAAGCCGCGGACGCCATTTTCTCTCTCGCACTCTGACAGGGGGTTGAAAAACCAAGTGCAAAAACATGTAAAGGGGCTGTTTACACAGCTCCCAAGCACCTAGCCATGTCGAGGGAGTCCCCAACGATCCCCCAAGTGAAAAAAGGCAATTTTAATTTTTTCGAAAATTTCGCCGATTACGCGTACGGTAAGAAATCATAAAAAAAAAAAAATATATCCACATTCTCCCCACCCCTGTGTGCAAAACATATATTTTACCTGTCACAACGATGCTCATCATATGTCCTCCATGTGCGCACGGTGCGCGAAGCGCATCGTGCGTTCATGGCCCATCTAGCGTAACGTGGGCACGCGGTGCGCGAAGCGCACCGCGTGCTCACTGTGCGCGCACGGAACGAACTGCGTTAAGTGGGCGCGCACGCCACAAATGGCGTAAAGTAACTTAGCATTTAAAAAAACGTACAAATTCACTGAAAAAACCATAGGTTTCACACACGTTATAGTTAGGAATTAGCATTTAAAAAACCTTGCAAATTCACTGAAAAAACCATAGGTTTCACACATGTTATAGTTAGCTGGACATTTTACTGATAAAAAACCAATGAAATTCCCCCGTTATAGTTACTGTAGGCAACTATAACTCACGCGACCGTAATCCTCTGCTGATGACATATGTGTCTTTATGAAAAAAAAATATTTGTAATATATGTATAGCTAAAATTTAATGGAAGAAGACATGGGCAAATAAGTGTCTAAATACAGTATTAGCATCAGCAGAGGATTACGGTCGCGTGAGTTATAGTTGCCTACAGTAACTATAACGGGGGAATTTCATTGGTTTTTTATCAGTAAAATGTCCAGCTAACTATAACATGTGTGAAACCTATGGTTTTTTCAGTGAATATATAGATAGATAGATAGATAGATAGATAGATAGATAGATAGATAGATAGATAGATATACATATGTATGTCTATTTTCCCTTAAATGGCCATTTACCATTGCAAAATATTCATAAATTAAATTAAATGAATTACTAAATGAAAATTAACACATTGTATTTTTTGAAAAATCTGTTGTCAAATTACAAATATATACTTTGAAACTAAGGTACCTTGTTATTCAATAGAATGCAATGATTAATTTGGTCCTCGATGTTATAATAAAACATTTTTATTGTAAAAGATATTTTGAAAACTCATTTTTGCAAAAGATGCTTTGGTAAATAATGTTGTCACATGCTACCATTATAGATTTAATTCTGAGCAACCCGATTGGCTATCACAGTCACACCCTCTCAATGAAAGTGATAATTTTCTTGAAAGTATAGTCTCATCAAGATCTTCTCTTAACCGTAGACATCATGAATTCTGTACGAAAGTGTGAGATGATTGTGTGCAGCATAAGCATATTATTGCTTATGTATAAGGACTACATTGAAGTCAATTATCTAATATTCACATAAATATACAACGTTTTGAGACCCGGTTCTCTTACACAACCATACGCGAACCATCAATGAAAGTTCACTGCAGGCAATATGGACCTCTGAATATAGTTAGAATGTTTTCCTAAGAATATAGTGACAATAATATTGAGGAGCAAAATGTTAAGAAGGTAAATGTATATAGTTGCATATAGATTTGCGACATATGAAAAGTATATATATATACACATATATATATATTTGTGTGAGTGTGTGTGTGTGTCTGTGTGTATATATATATATATATATATATATATATATATATATATATATTGTGAAGATACATACATGTACAGTTAAGTATAGAGAACGATTTCAAACTACAACTGTTGTGTGGGTCATCCCACTATTTGTCAAAGGGGGTTGTATTGGTAAGACTTAACATATGCTTTACTTTTAAACTGCACCCAACCAATCTGACGTGACATGTTTAATTATGGGGCATTATGTAAAAACCTTCCAGAAGTGGATTTTCTTCCTGGATTATAATTGGGAAGTTGTTGTTGTGCTCCAAGCTATTTTGTTCATTGCTTCCCATTTTGATAAAGCACACGGTCTGTGAATGTCATCCAGAAGCAATGTCTTCTGCCCTATCCGCATTCTTTTGTGCTTTTCACAAATACTCTCCCAAAGTGGGAATTTGTTTGCGAACAGGGTCGCTGCACCCAGTGCATAGTTCCCCTGGCTGAATCTGCCAGGCAAGGCATTATGGTCCTGAGTATGGAAAAGAAACAATGCCCCTCCCCCCACCTCCCTTGCAGAGGAACAAAACTCTCTGAGTGACATGCCAATCCGTTTTATCTATCTATCTATCTATCTATCTATCTATCTATCTATCTATCTATCTATCTATCTATCTATCTATCTATCTATCTATCTATCTATCTATCTATCTATCTATCTATCTATCTATCTATCTATCTATCTATCTATCTATCTATCTATCTGTCTGTCTGTCTGTCTGTCTGTCTGTCTGTCTATCTATCTATCTATCTATCTATCTATCTATCTATCTATCTATCTATCTATATCTATCTCTATATATATATATTTTTTTTTCTTTACAAATAAACTCCTAACCAGGGCTTGCTTGTGAAAAACAGTAAAACAAAAAAGAATGCTGAGCGGCAGAAAAAAAGCATGGCTTCCACCAACATTTCAGCTCTTACATTTTTTATTCTACATCTCTATATATGGCAGACTTCCCTGGAAACCTCTTGAGCTGGCAGGCCTCGTGCCAGTGTCTAAATGACTCTACTAGTTTATATATTATACCCTCCTATTGTTGATGCCCATCGAAATTATATATAGCATAACTCCTAGTGTCTGCCTTGTTTTAGATGTGAAGAAAACAAGTCCCAGGAATAAGTGCATTGTTCGTATCTTCCAACGAGATTATTGTCCCCCTGTAAACGTCCAGTGGGTGGTTTAGTGAGGATACAGCTATATGAAAATGCAATCCCTTTGTGATTGGCATGCCTGTCTTTGTCTGACCTTTGTTCCCCCTGCTATTTGCCTTTTACTGGCCAATCGAATTGCAGGGTAATGCTTCTCGTTTTGCTTGGCTGACGTCAGTCTGTCCTTGCAGAGCAGGAACTCCTTCTTCTAGAGGTATCACTCCTGGACACAGAAAGCCAGGCCAGGGGCATAAAGAGGAGGATGCACAGGTGTACAGATCGTTTTTAATGCTCAATTTCTAACAGTTTAAGTATATAATTTTGCAAATCTCTCAACTGATGGTGAAGGCTCAAATAAGGCACGGGTGGATCTTAGCCACCAGCTGCATTGAAAAAGCTGTAAATCTCAAACTGTTTGATGGGTTGGAGTAATTGGTTCAGATAATGTTAAGACTTCAGGAAAATCTGCAAAAAAAACGTCTTCAATAAGACCTGTAATATGAACATGGACATGATGGGAAGCTATTAAAACAACTAGAGAGCATAGTAACAAGGCTTCTTGTGAGAATAGTCAGATATGCTGGAGTGTGATGAAAGTGCAGCCAGTTTTGTGTGTAAGATGTACAATTAAATGAAGCAAACTTGAAGGGAAGCCTACTGCTCAACAACTTTGAACAATCAAAAAGAATGAGAGTTCTCAGTCAGTATAACAGTAAAATTACTGTTGTTTGGTCCTGTGATCTATTTCAGTGCTAAGCAGCTTTATATTGTGCAGTGAGCTAAAATAAAAATGTTACCTCAAAATCATAAAACACTGAAAGGATTGCAATTTTTTCCGGGTAATTTGGCATTATATGGGCAATGAGCCATTGGAATGAGAACATCACAGTGGCTCAAAACATGGTCATTTGAGCCGACTGAAGCGCTCATCAATCTCCGAGGCGATGGTTACCCATAAAATCACCACTAATGTCACATGAATAGCAAACTTCAAGAGGCACCTATTGAAAGCCAGAATGCAGTTTCAATGTTTGAGACATACACCTTTATTCCTTTATTCTATCACTTTACCTATATTACACAATATACAAATCTGTGACAATTATATATTTCTACAATGTATATAGTTATATATGTATACATATATATATTATGCACAATCCCAGCCACTGTCCAATGAGTTTCTTCCGTCAAAGCAAACTCGGACACGTTAGGAAGACGGTACACATGTAGGTATACAGATTCTACAGTTTTTATTACATTTCATTTTCATTCTCCAAGCTAAAGTGCACATGCGTCAAAGGGAAAAAAGAGACCTATGCGTTTCGGCAACAAGTCTTCAACTGGGTCATAGAGTTACTGTGTAGAGTGTCAAATTTAAAGGGAAAGAGCCCTCCTTCCACCACCCATTTAAAATCAACTTAAGGTGGCAAGCTCGCAATTTCCAATTTCTTTTTTCCTTTTTCACAGTTACATAAGTACAAGATGTATTACATTCTTCAGGCAAAAAGGGATTAATGTGACACACTTAACTATTATAATTCCAGTAAAGTACTTATATGTGCAATACTAATATAGACAGGATTCAAATTGCTCTTCTTAAATATATATATCTAGCACTCTATAATTCATGTAAACATTTGTACAGTACAGTTATAAATATGCACAATTCTCAAAGGCCTTCACTGTGAGCTCTAATTATATGTTTGCTTATGCTTCTTCACAGAGATGGCAGTATAAGATCTATGAAGCACTCTTTTTATCCACAGTATTATCTCAAAGTGCATAGTTCGCAGTATATTCATGTCAGAATTAAGATAAAATACCTGACTCATGGAGACAGTCCTTTCAAGTAAAGAAAGGATAATATTCACTAATGATTTAGGCAGAAATTCAGTCTAACCTACATGCATATGTGCATGGATACTAGCACTAATTGTTGATAAACCACGTTTATTAATGTGCAAAATTCGCATAAAACCGTCACTGTAAACACCAAATTATTCATATATTTCTATATTACTTAGCAAAGTGCAAGTGCTGGACTCCAAAATACTCCATTCATTCACAGTAACGTTTCAGTGTTCAAACTTCGCAATATGTTTGCAACTTGTATTATAATTCATATAAATTCCAAAGTACTGGTGAGTTGTGGTACTATAAATCACTTGAGATGTTCTATTGTTCTATTATTCACAGTATTATATCAATGTGCAAAATTCGCAGTATAACTATGTCTCAAATCAAGTGAAAGGCCCAATCGCTAAAGGCGATCTTTAAAGATGAGGCAAGGTGTAAGACCTGGGGTCTCCAGGCCCTATGGGGCGGTAACGTGACACGAGCGGTCGGGCCACCAAAGGTCTGTGTGTAAAGCAACCATACAACACGCACCTCACAAGTAGTAGATCACGTTAGATGCAGTTCATGAGGTAGCAGTACATTTCAGAAGCTGGTAACACAATTCCTAGCGATATACAGATCAGTCAGGAGTTATAAATGTTGGTCATACCATAACTGCAATTCATGAAATATCAGTACTGCTTGAGATAAAATCACCATTCACGTATATGCACTTGCGCGCTTCACTTTCCTGTAGCGCCGGAGGGGGGGGGGGTGATTATAGCGCTAGGCGAGCTAATCGGTGACGACCTCAGAACGGGGCATCTAGCACAGAGAGCTACTCGTAATCAAGGACACTTAGCACTTTCATATGGAACATGAATAACAGAGTGCTATTCGTAATCAATAGCACTTAGCACATCAATATGGGCGCGAATAGCAGAGCGCTACTCGTAATCAATAGCACGTAGCACTTCAATATGAAATATGAATAACAGAGCGCTACTCGTAATCAATAGCACGTAACACTCCAATATGGCACATGAATAACAGAGCGCTACTCGTAATCAATAGCACGTAACACTTCGATATGGCACATGAATAACAGAGCGCTACTCGTAATCAATAGCACGTAACACTTCAATATGGCACATGAATAACAGAGCGCTACTCGTAATCGATAGCACGTAGCGCTTCAATAGGGCACATGAATAACAGAGCGCTAATCGTAATTACTGACATTTAGCACTTCAATATGGCACAGGAGCAACAGAGCGCTACTCGTAATTACGGGCACTGAGTACTTCAATACGGGGTAGGACAGGCCATGCGCCTCACGGAGCTTTTAGTGGGAGCGCCCGGGACGGGAGGAGCGAGTCTCTCGGCTCCGGTGCAGTTCGTAGGGCACCGCGCTTCAGAGCAGTCACGGGAGCACAAGGAGAGGATCCCTCGGCGGGGTCTCTCCGTTGCGATGACAGGGGGGAACTCCCACGGAGAGGGGACCCGGGCTGAGGGTGCGGTGCGGCTCCCAACCAGTAGGGGGCGCACCAGGGGCAATCCCAGCCTCCGGGCTTACCTCGTTCTCGGCGTCAGACGGCGTCCGCTGCAGCGACGATGGGGAAACTCGGCCCCAGGCCTCGCGCACCTTCTCACACAGCTGCGACGGCAGCGGCGGGGCCCTGGGCTTCTCACAGGCCTCGCAAATCTGCAGGGCACTTCTTCCGGCCTCCGGGCCGCGGCGGTGAGCGCGCTGGCTTCCACGTCACAGGGGGGTGCTCAAGTTAAGGATGGGGGTTCCGCGCTCAGCGGAGCACGCTGCCGGGGGTCCCGGGCCAGGTCAGGGAGCGCAGGGGTCACAGCGCTAATACCTGGTCGATCCCCGGTGGCTCTTCAATCTGCTTTGCATATGGCTTCAGGGGTCAGTCTAGACACGCAGTCTCAGTGTTTGGCATATAAGTTTTAGAGTTCAATCTGGACACGCAGTCTCAGTGCTTGGCATATAAGTTTTAGAGTTCAATCTGGACACGCAGTCTCAGTGCTTGGCATATAAGTCTCTGTTCTCAGATGTTAGATGAAGTCTTGTTGGCGCAGATGTATCTGGCGCCCTTAAAGGGGTTCTGTTACAGGGGGGTAGGGATGGAGAAGGCGACTAGGTCCTTCCTAGTCAGGCTGGGCAGAGGTTCTCTGGGTCCTCCTACTGCTGGGCAAGATCAGTGGGTTTCACAGGGTCCCTCACTCACTTAAGAGGCAGCACCTAAATCCTGTCACTCTCAGAGGCATAAGTCCCTGGCTAGGCCCTACCGCCTACACTCCTGGTGGATTCTTCCAGCTCTGCTTCACCCCACTGGCCAACTCACCACAAAAAGTTCCCTCCCTCACTTAAGTAGCTCTAGGTCAGGTGACCTCTGGCCAAGGCGGCAAAAGAAAAACCACACCTCCCTTCTAGAAGGTTCCAGCACATTCCAGGAGCTTCCCCACTCTACCTATGGGACAAAAAGGCGGGCTGGAGTCGCAACATTGTAGTGGGGTTCCAGCCAGCTCCTGGCAGCTAGGGTGCTACTATGAAAGACCACTCTGCAGTAGCAGGGGCCTGTGGCAGCCATCTTGGGAGAAGGGAGCACCTGCAATAAATTTAATAAGTGGCAATGAAAAGGCGCCCAGAGACCTAGTCCAACATAAAAATGAGGGTGGAAAAAATGAGGCACGACCAAAATGGAAGGGGAGACCACCCTAGGGCTGACAGGTCCAACACAAGGCTTATCTTCACTGATGGTCTAGGTAGAGGATTCAAAGTAACCTACATTTATAAGTGCATGGATTCTAGCACTGACTGTCTGTACAGTACTTATGTTGATGTGCAAAATTCGCAAAATGACCCCTTCACTGTAAACTCAAATTGTGCATATATTGGTATTGCTTAGAAAAGTGTGAGTGCTAGTCTCCAAATTGCTCCATTCAGACACAGTATAATGTAAGTATGCAAAATTCACAATGTATCTGTATCTTGTATCATATTTAATGAAATATCCAAAAGTGCTAGTGCATCGTACTGCCATAAATCCCTTCTTAGATATTCATCTCAAACTACAAAATGTACATGTCGCTCCTAATAGGCCACAAATAAAAAAAAATTCGGATACCATGTGTAAGTGCAAATGTAAATCCTAAAATATTCAATTGAGATACAGTAGCCTAAACAAGTGCAGGGTTCTTTGATACTGAGTTCCTTCCATTAATATAATTCATGCCAATTACACTAACTGAGCAGCACCACAGAAGTAGAGTAGAATGTTACAGAGGCAGAGACCTGTAAGACTCCCATCCTATCAATTTCAACAGTTTCTAAAATCATATCTGTACATCTCCCATTCCAAATAGACAATCTCATTTGTTGTCTAATTGGAATGGTAGATGTTCTAGGAACAATAGAACCATTATCCGTGTGAGTTTTTATTCATGATTACCATTTTCTTTTGATGCACATTGGTCCATTTAAATTTTGTTTTAGAAAAAATGCCCACTTGAGCACAATTGTATACAAAACAATAGGACCACAAACTGTGATACAAGTGTACATGAACTAAATTAGGATAGTGTCACCATCATGTTCTTTATCAGTCCGATTGGAGGCACTCAAACTCTTTTTAAATAACAAGTATGGTGGTGAAATATAACCATCATACAACAACTGAGGTAAGAAATCTTTAAACGTTTAACTTTAAACAATTTGTGAATTCCTTCCGTGTAAAAATGGTGCCCATAGTAAACATCGCTCTAAGGGGCATATTCACAAGGACTTATCTCCGAATTAACTCCACCTTAACGCATCAAAAGTGGAGATAGATCTAGCACCCCATTCACAAGCTGGTGCAAACTGCAGACATCCATATTATTCCTGCGATAACTGCCACAAAATCTATCACCACGGTGGACACCACCAACTAACCCTACTGAGATGCAAAGTAGGCGTTCCCGCGCAAAATCACACGAAAAAACCACAACACCACTTTCACAACGAAATGCCAGATCCGTGATGCGAGTCAAAAACACGCTTTAAGCCACGTCAGCCGCAGGTATTTAACACCTGCCTCAAGCAGGTGTAAAGACGGACGAGTACCTGCAGTAGGCAATGGAACCCCGCACACAGCCACACCCGAAGAACAAACGATGCCATGGAGATAGTCATCATGCAGCTCGGAGCCCCAACAGGGCCACAACACCCACCGCCACCACCCACAGGACCGCCACCCACCCAGGACCCACCCCCTCCCCGGACCACCACAGAGGCAGCGCAGAGTAAGACAGCGGACCTACAGAAAATGTACCACTCTCACAGACCTAACGCCTGAGGAAGTCATTGCCCACTACAGGCTCAAAAGGACAACCATCCTCCGCATCATGACCCACATTGCCCACAGGCTGTCGGTCCCAGCACAGCGGAGAACCAACATCCCTCCGCAGACAAAGATGCTGGCTGTGCTGCACCTGTTGGCCTCTGGTACCTTCCAACCAACAACTGCCAGAGTCGGAGGAGTACCACAGCCAGACCCATCAAAGTTCATCACACCTGTCCTGGATGCCATCCTCAGCTTCATACCCCAGTACCTTCACTTCCCCAACGCTGTGCAGGAACAGCTGGAGACAAAGCAAGGCTTCTACGCCATAGCCGGATTCCCAGCTGTGTTGGGGGCAATTGACTGCACACATGTCCCACTTGTTCCCCCTGTGGATAGCACACACCACTGCCGCAAAGCACACGCATTCCATCCAGGTGCTGGCAATAGTGGACCACCGGGGACTCTTCACCAATGTCGTTGCAAACTACCCCAGCAGTGTGCACGATTCCTACATCTTCTGGCAGTCCATCATCAACCAGCGCTTCCAGGATGGCAGATATGGAACTGGAATGCTTGTTGGTAAGTGTCAAATCAATACATTTTTTTTATTCAGGGAGGGACAAGGAGCCTAGTTTTGATTTAGGTCTTGCTCAGAAGGCACCAATGGAACATTGAAAACAGGAAGAGCAGTTCCTATGGGTAGCTAGTTGGGGAGGGGGAGGAAGTGGGGAAGCACAGGTCTTTCTTCGTAATGCCCTCACACACCCCAAGGGATGTCATGCTTCATCATTTGGGCATTTGCCCCTCGTCAGGCCGGCGCTGCAATGCCTGACGGGCTCCCGAAACCGGGGCTCTTTGTCGGGGATCTTTTGAAGAAGCCGTATGGGTGCGTGTGGGTGTGAGGGCAGGGTAGTGCACGAGGAGTGAGATGTTTAAAAAAAGGTATAGGGCCGTCCTACTTATTTAAGTATTTTATTAATGAGGTGGCTCTAGCCTTAATAAAATAGTGTGGAAGCCCTAATTAGGAGTAATGGTCCGTGAGGGCTAGTCATGTGTGGGTGTGGTCAACATGTTTCGTGCCCCAGCTGCCCCAAAAAGGGTCAATGGCACTTCGTCAGGACCAAATTAGAACGTTTTAAGGTGAGTGCACTACCGTTTAGCACTAGTTGCTTAGAACGGTAGGGGGTGATTAATAAAGGAACTGGTACTGGGATGAGGATAGACCTGTGGTAGATGGGAGAAACAACGGGAAGGGGAGAAAAAAGAAAGCAACAACCAGCGGTTAAACCAGCCATCGGCATATAGTGCATGCACTGGACATTGGTGCGCTTAAGTGAAGTAAAAAGGTACACAGGTATACTCTTAGTGTACTCTAGGTATTGGACCAGTGGGTGGTGGAGGGACGGAGTCGATCCGTCTTGATACTTCTAATGACAGGGTGTCAGGAGTAGTGATTATTCCGACAATACCGTGCAGCGTGGACGGACTACCGTAGATCTCGGGTGACTATGTAGAATACCAATTTGTATATTCGAAATAGTCGTGGTCTATTGTGCGATACTATAAAGTAGTCCTGTGCTGTGCACGTGTGGGTCCATCAAAACAATATCCAAAGGCAGCAAGGATATTTAGGAATGATAAAATTGATAACCGGTAACATAATGCAACCGTGGAACGAAAGAGTGACATATATTACAAAGATCGTTTGTGGGTCAGGGAAGGCTGAGGTTGTTTGTGAACTAATTTACACACTTGTGTGAAAGCATGCCACAAACGCGCTAATTTTACGGACATACTATACGGTACACGAAGCACAATTAGGTAAAAGACTCACCCCTCACGACCTAGTTCCGGACAGACGGGGATGAGAACAGAGCACAATAGTTGCTCCGATTTCTATGGGGAAGCAGACGGAAAGACAACAACAGTGGGAGAAAAAACGGGGGAAAGGAAGTCAAAGTTACATTCACATACTGACAAATCTGACGAACGGGCTTACCATCGGGATCCAGTCTTACGAACAAGGTACTCACGTAGGTAGACTGGCAACTTGCTGGCGTCCTACCCTCGCTCTGGGCCCCGTGCAGGATACTTCCCGGGTGCATCTTATGTAGCGTTGTTAAAAGACGTCCCTGAACGTGGTGGCCATATTGGAATGGGCTCTCCTAGCGCTAAAGTCATGTGACGTCCGGCGCGTTTGGAAGTAAAAGGCGGCCATATCAGAACAGGACAACTGAAGGAATAGGATTGCAGCTACGTAGATTGTGTTAAAGGAGAGGGTGGGCGGGATTGGTCGAGGGGTGAGAGTGATTTAATCAAATTACCGTGTACATGGACACGTGTAGTTTTTTATGATACCTCTCTCGGAAAATATAAAAAAAAATTTTATAAAAGTTTTTTTCTGTTCTGTTAATGTGGTCCCTGGGGGTATTTCAGATGTAGATCATAGAAACCCTAGGGCGCAGCCCAAGATGAACGGGGGGAGGGGGGGGGTTAGTTAATGAGGACAAACCTTCAGGATGACATTGGGGGGGCTCGATTTAGTGATTCAATTCAGCCCAAGGTATGTCATCGTTCAGGCCCCTAGTGTGTGACGCAAGCTTGAACACCCAGCATTGTTCCTTCCTAAAGAGGGCTTCTTTTGTGATGACTGGGAAGGCTTCTAAAATAGTCCAATTTAGCTCATTCGGTGTATGATTATGTGCCGCATAGTGAGAACACATCTTGGTGTTAGTTTTTTTGCAACGTACATTGCTTCTGTGTTCGGTTAGTCTTGTCTTTACTGGGCGTGTGGTCATCCCAATGTATTGCAACGAACAGGGGCATGTAATTAGGTAAATACAATTGCGTGTGTTGCAATTTGTGTGTTTCTTCTGGGTCCAAATCCAGTTGGTAGTTAATTGGACTGTTTTGCTTACTCGGGTCAGTGGGCAAGCCACACATTGGCCACAGGGGTAATGCCCGCTGACCGGAGGTAAGTTCCACAAGGTAGTAGAGACTGTAGGGGCCGGTGGTTTGGGTCTGGTGTTAATTAGGAGATCCTTGATGTTGGCTGTGCGTTTGAATGCAAATCTCGGTTTACTTAGAGACAGATCACCCGAGTCTAGTATTCGCCAGTGTTTGTTAATGATCCTTTTTAACAAATTTGACTCTGAGGTGAAAGTGGTCACACATGTAATGAGGTCTGATTCTGGTTTTGTCTGTGATTCAAGAAGGATTGACCTATTGGTATTGCGTGCTCGTTTTTGTGCATTATTGATGATGCGGGCAGGATATTGTCTCAGAGTTAGATTCCTACTAAGTTCAGATGCTTGCCTTTTGTAGTCATCTATCTTGCTACAGTTCCTACGGATGCGTAAGAACTGCCCATAGGGGAGATTGTCTTTTAGTGCCTTGGGGTGAAAACTATTGTATAGTAATGGACAATGGCTGTCGGTAGGTTTTTTGTAAGTTATCGTCTCCAAGGTACCCATGTTTTTAATGATCGTCAGATCGAGGAATGGTAGTTCCTGTTGAGAGCAGGTTGCAGTAAATTTCAGGAAAGGGTTAAGACCATTCATCCATGACAGGAAGTTCGGGATAATGTCCATGCTGCCTTTCCAAAAAATTAAAATGTCATCAATGTAACGTCTCCAAAGGAGAACGTTACTCAAGAACGGATTGGTGTCCGTGAGCACATGCTTGCCCTCAAAGTCTGACATGTAGAGACATGCCAGGCTCGGGGCGAAGGTGCTGCCCATCGAAGTTCCTTGGGTCTGATGGAACAGTTGGTCCTCAAATAGAAAGAAATTCTCAGTAAGAGCAATATTGGCACATTCCATAATAAAGCTCACGGGGGTTGGTGAATCCCAGTTAGTATTGAGCAGGATCGTCTCCACCACCTCAAGAGTGTTAAGCTGAGGGATATTGGTGTAAAGGGCCTCCACATCCAGAGTAAGAAGTACATCTGGATGTGGGCCCTCCAGGTTAGTAAGTTCGATCAGTTTTAGAACATCTCTGGTGTCTTGGAGAAATGTTGGGGTAGTTTTGACTAATGGGCAGAAAAAATGATCGCAAAATTTGGATAGAGGTTCCAAAAGGGACCCTATGCCAGACACAATGGGTCTCCCGGGAGGTGGGGAGACCCCTTTGTGAATCTTTGGCAATGTATAAAAATAGGGTAGTCTGGGGTTGGTATTCACTAAAAAGTCTGCTTCGTTTTTTGAAATCCATCCTTGGTTGAGTGCCGCTGTGACCATGGAGTTAATTTTGGTGGAGAGGCGTGGTGTAGGGTCTGTAGTGAGTGGTGTATAGTAATTAGTATTTTGTAGTTGGCGTAGACATTCCGTCCGGTAGTCTGTGCTGGCCATAATAACTATAGCACCACCTTTGTCTGCTTCCTTAATCGTTATAGAGGCGTCATTAGCTAAGGTTTTGATGGCTAATGTCTCAGCTTGAGTGACGTTGGAAAACTTCCGAGTTTGAAGTTTCTCAGAAATTTCTTTGAGTACTGCTTTCTCAAAGGTCAAGACTTCTGGAGGCACCATACTTGAGGTGGGGGTAAAGGTCGAAGGTTTACGTAGACCGGTATCCGTTGGAGGTAGATTAGGTTGGTTGCCAAAATAGGCCTTGAGGCAAATTTTTCTGAAGAGATTTTGAACTTCAAGATTGGTGCGAAAGAAGTCCACTTTGGGGGTAGGTACAAATCCTAGGCCACTTTTCAGGACGTTAGTTTCTGTGTCAGTAAGAGAATGTTCTGACAAATTGACAATTAGTTTCTCTTCTCCTGGTGGCTCCGCAATTCCATGTGTGGTGGTGGTTGCTGAGCCTGATCCTGCCATTGTACTTGTTTCTGTTGGTTTTGTCCGCCTCTTCTTCTTCTGCCTCGCCCCTTGCCCCAGCCTCTGCCTAAAAAAGGTTGTGGTTGGTAGGGAGGAAACAGGGGTGGTGGTCCTTGTGGATATTGCCACATCGGTGGTCCATGAAATGGAATTGGTCCCTGATAAGGGGATGGTCCTTGGAATGGTCCAGGTCCTTGATAAGATTGTTGACCATATCTGTACATGGTATTGGTCGGTCTTCTGGGATGTTGGTTCCGATAGTAGGGACCTTGCGCCTCGGAACTGGAGTTACTTCCTGAGGAATTTGTGCGACGGCGAGAGTTAGTACTTTCGTCGGATAGGTAATCATCTCCAGAAGGCACAAAATCATCTTTTAGATAAGGATATACCTTTTCTTTGCTGAATCGCGTGATGTCCTTTTGAAGTGTCGTAACTTTTTGTCTCATCAAGTAGTCTTTATTGTCATTGATCTCTTTAGTGATCTCGGCCAGCTTGGCCTTGAAGGCGGCGTTAGCAATATTGGCTTTGATGTTACCTTCTGCTATGGTGATTTTATGCAGAAGATCATCTGCCAGCCTTTTAGCAGTCTTAATAATAAGTACCAAAAGATCCCTGGTACATTTCCATGCCACCAGGGACCATTCTTCCTTAAATTGTCTGTCCTCTAGGAAAATCCTCGGGGTGTTGGTGACGATCAATCCATTGGGTGCTATATTGGCACGCAGGTATTCCGTCATGATGGCTCCATGCATGATAATTTTCATGAGTTGCCTTTTCATGTTTGTGATAGTTGTCCAATCGCCGGTAGAGCTACTGGTAGAAGCTCCTCCATCTGGATCCAGTAACGAGGGTCCACTCAGAATTTCTGAGACGCATTCCTCATCAAAGGAGAGACCTTGGTTATTATCCATGGTGGCGTAAGAGAACTGGCTACAGCTGGTAGCAAGATAAAGAACGAAAGTCCCACGGCTGAGCCGCCGCGCTTAGCTTTTTTATTCAGGGAGGGACAAGGAGCCTAGTTTTGATTTAGGTCCGGCTCAGAAGGCACCAATGGAACATTGAAAACAGGAAGAGCAGTTCCTATGGGTAGCTAGTTGGGGAGGGGGAGGAAGTGGGGAAGCACAGGTCTTTCTTCGTAATGCCCTCACACACCCCAAGGGATGTCATGCTTCATCATTTGGGCATTTGCCCCTCGTCAGGCCGGCGCTGCAATGCCTGACGGGCTCCCGAAACCGGGGCTCTTTGTCGGGGATCTTTTGAAGAAGCCGTATGGGTGCTTGTGGGTGTGAGGGCAGGGTAGTGCACGAGGAGTGAGATGTTTGAAAAAAGGTATAGGGCCGTCCTACTTATTTAAGTATTTTATTAATGAGGTGGCTCTAGCCTTAATAAAATAGTGTGGAAGCCCTAATTAGTAGTAATGGTCCGTGAGGGCTAGTCATGTGTGGGTGTGGTCAACATGTTTCGTGCCCCAGCTGCCCCAAAAAGGGTCAATGGCACTTCGTCAGGACCAAATTAGAACGTTTTAAGGTGAGTGCACTACCGTTTAGCACTAGTTGCTTAGAACGGTAGGGGGTGATTAATAAAGGAACTGGTACTGAGATGAGGATAGACCTGTGGTAGATGGGAGAAACAACGGGAAGGGGAGAAAAAAGAAAGCAACAACCAGCGGTTAAACCAGCCATCGGCATATAGTGCATGCACTGGACATTGGTGCGCCTAAGTGAAGTAAAAAGGTACACAGGTATACTCTTAGTGTACTCTAGGTATTGGACCAGTGGGTGGTGGAGGGACGGAGTCGATCCGTCTTGATACTTCTAATGACAGGGTGTCAGGAGTAGTGATTATTCCGACAATACCGTGCAGCGTGGACGGACTACAGTAGATCTCGGGTGACTATGTAGAATACCAATTTGTATATTCGAAATAGTCGTGGTCTATTGTGCGATACTAAAAAGTAGTCCTGTGCTGTGCACGTGTGGGTCCATCAAAACAATATCCAAAGGCAGCAAGGATATTTAGGAATGATAAAATTGATAACCGGTAACATAATGCAACCGTGGAACGAAAGAGTGACATATATTACAAAGATCGTTTGTGGGTCAGGGAAGGCTGAGGTTGTTTGTGAACTAATTTACACACTTGTGTGAAAGCATGCCACAAACGCGCTAATTTTACGGACATACTATACGGTACACGAAGCACAATTAGGTAAAAGACTCACCCCTCATGACCTAGTTCCGGACAGACGGGGATGAGAACAGAGCACAATAGTTGCTCCGATTTCTATGGGGAAGCAGACGGAAAGACAACAACAGTGGGAGAAAAAACGGGGGAAAGGAAGTCAAAGTTACATTCACATACTGACAAATCTGACGAACGGGCTTACCATCGGGATCCAGTCTTACGAACAAGGTACTCACGTAGGTAGACTGGCAACTTGCTGGCGTCCACCCTCGCTCTGGGCCCCGTGCAGGATACTTCCCGGGTGCATCTTATGTAGCGTTGTTAAAAGACGTCCCTGAACGTGGTGGCCATATTGGAATGGGCTCTCCTAGCGCTAAAGTCATGTGACGTCCGGCGCGTTTGGAAGTAAAAGGCGGCCATATCAGAACGGGACAACTGAAGGAATAGGATTGCAGCTACTTAGATTGTGTTAAAGGAGAGGGGGGGCGGGATTGGTCGAGGGGTGAGAGTGATTTAATCAAATTACCGTGTACATGGACACGTGTAGTTTTTTATGATACCTCTCTCGGAAAATATAAAAAAAAAATTTTATAAAAGTTTTTTTCTGTTCTGTTAATGTGGTCCCTGGGGGTATTTCAGATGTAGATCATAGAAACCCTAGGGCGCAGCCCAAGATGAACGGGGGGAGGGGGGGGTTAGTTAATGAGGACAAACCTTCAGGATGACATTGGGGGGGCTCGATTTAGTGATTCAATTCAGCCCAAGGTATGTCATCGTTCAGGCCCCTAGTGTGTGACGCAAGCTTGAACACCCAGCATTGTTCCTTCCTAAAGAGGGCTTCTTTTGTGATGACTGGGAAGGCCTCTAAAATAGTCCAATTTAGCTCATTCGGTGTATGATTATGTGCCGCATAGTGAGAACACATCTTGGTGTTAGTTTTTTTGCAACGTACATTGCTTCTGTGTTCGGTTAGTCTTGTCTTTACTGGGCGTGTGGTCATCCCAATGTATTGCAACGAACAGGAGTATGTAATTAGGTAAATACAATTGCGTGTGTTGCAATTTGTGTGTTTCTTCTGGGTCCAAATCCAGTTGGTAGTTAATTGGACTGTTTTGCTTACTCGGGTCAGTGGGCAAGCCACACATTGGCCACAGGGGTAATGCCCGCTGACCGGAGGTAAGTTCCACAAGGTAGTAGAGACTGTAGGGGCCGGTGGTTTGGGTCTGGTGTTAATTAGGAGATCCTTGATGTTGGCTGTGCGTTTGAATGCAAATCTCGGTTTACTTAGAGACAGATCACCCGAGTCTAGTATTCGCCAGTGTTTGTTAATGATCCTTTTTAACAAATTTGACTCTGAGGTGAAAGTGGTCACACATGTAATGAGGTCTGATTCTGGTTTTGTCTGTGATTCAAGAAGGGTTGACCTATTGGTATTGCGTGCTCGTTTTTGTGCATTATTGATGATGCGGGCAGGATATTGTCTCAGAGTTAGATTCCTACTAAGTTCAGATGCTTGCTTTTTGTAGTCATCTATCTTGCTACAGTTCCTACGGATGCGTAAGAACTGCCCATAGGGGAGATTGTCTTTTAGTGCCTTGGGGTGAAAACTATTGTATAGTAATGGACAATGGCTGTCGGTAGGTTTTTTGTAAGTTATCGTCTCCAAGGTACCCATGTTTTTAATGATCGTCAGATCGAGGAATGGTAGTTCCTGTTGAGAGCAGGTTGCAGTAAATTTCAGGAAAGGGTTAAGACCATTCATCCATGACAGGAAGTTCGGGATAATGTCCATGCTGCCTTTCCAAAAAATTAAAATGTCATCAATGTAACGTCTCCAAAGGAGAACGTTACTCAAGAACGGATTGGTGTCCGTGAGCACATGCTTGCTCTCAAAGTCTGACATGTAGAGACATGCCAGGCTCGGGGCGAAGGTGCTGCCCATCGAAGTTCCTTGGGTCTGATGGAACAGTTGGTCCTCAAATAGAAAGAAATTCTCAGTAAGAGCAATATTGGCACATTCCATAATAAAGCTCACGGGGGTTGCTGAATCCCAGTTAGTATTGAGCAGGATCGTCTCCACCACCTCAAGAGTGTTAAGCTGAGGGATATTGGTGTAAAGGGCCTCCAGATCCAGAGTAAGAAGTACATCTGGATGTGGGCCCTCCAGGTTAGTAAGTTCGATCAGTTTTAGAACATCTCTGGTGTCTTGGAGAAATGTTGGGGTAGTTTTGACTAATGGGCGGAAAAAATGATCGCAAAATTTGGATAGAGGTTCCAAAAGGGACCCTATGCCAGACACAATGGGTCTCCCGGGAGGTGGGGAGACCCCTTTGTGAATCTTTGGCAATGTATAAAAATAGGGTAGTCTGGGGTTGGTATTCACTAAAAAGTCTGCTTCGTTTTTTGAAATCCATCCTTGGTTGAGTGCCGCTGTGACCATGGAGTTAATTTTGGTGGAGAGGCGTGGTGTAGGGTCTGTAGTGAGTGGTGTATAGTAATTAGTATTTTGTAGTTGGCGTAGACATTCCGTCCGGTAGTCTGTGCTGGCCATAATAACTATAGCACCACCTTTGTCTGCTTCCTTAATCGTTATAGAGGCGTCATTAGCTAAGGTTTTGATGGCTAATGTCTCAGCTTGAGTGACGTTGGAAAACTTACGAGTTTGAAGTTTCTCAGAAATTTCTTTGAGTACTGCTTTCTCAAAGGTCAAGACTTCTGGAGGCACCATACTTGAGGTGGGGGTAAAGGTCAAAGGTTTACGTAGACCGGTATCCATTGGAGGTAGATTAGGTTGGTTGCCAAAATAGGCCTTGAGGCGAATTTTTCTGAAGAGATTTTGAACTTCAAGATTGGTGCGAAAGAAGTCCACTTTGGGGGTAGGTACAAATCCTAGGCCCCTTTTCAGGACGTTAGTTTCTGTGTCAGTAAGAGAATGTTCTGACAAATTGACAATTAGTTTCTCTTCTCCTGGTGGCTCCGCAATTCCATGTGTGGTGGTGGTTGCAGAGCCTGATCCTGCCATTGTACTTGTTTCTGTTGGTTTTGTCCGCCTCTTCTTCTTCTGCCTCGCCCCTTGCCCCAGCCTCTGCCTAAAAAAGGTTGTGGTTGGTAGGGAGGAAACAGGGGTGGTGGTCCTTGTGGATATTGCCACATCGGTGGTCCATGAAATGGAATTGGTCCCTGATAAGGGGATGGTCCTTGGAATGGTCCAGGTCCTTGATAAGATTGTTGACCATATCCGTACATGGTATTGGTCGGTCTTCTGGGATGTTGGTTCTGATAGTAGGGACCTTGCGCCTCGGAACTGGAGTTACTTCCTGAGGAATTTGTGCGACGGCGAGAGTTAGTACTTTCGTCGGATAGGTAATCATCTCCAGAAGGCACAAAATCATCTTTTAGATAAGGATATACCTTTTCTTTGCTGAACCGCGTGATGTCCTTTTGAAGTTTCGTTACTTTTTGTCTCATCAAGTAGTCTTTATTGTCATTGATCTCTTTAGTGATCTCGGCCAGCACAGACTACCGGACGGAATGTCTACGCCAACTACAAAATACTAATTACTATACACCACTCACTACAGACCCTACACCACGCCTCTCCACCAAAATTAACTCCATGGTCACAGCGGCACTCAACCAAGGATGGATTTCAAAAAACGAAGCAGACTTTTTAGTGAATACCAACCCCAGACTACCCTATTTTTATACATTGCCAAAGATTCACAAAGGGGTCTCCCCACCTCCCGGGAGACCCATTGTGTCTGGCATAGGGTCCCTTTTGGAACCTCTATCCAAATTTTGCGATCATTTTTTCCGCCCATTAGTCAAAACTACCCCAACATTTCTCCAAGACACCAGAGATGTTCTAAAACTGATCGAACTTACTAACCTGGAGGGCCCACATCCAGATGTACTTCTTACTCTGGATGTGGAGGCCCTTTACACCAATATCCCTCAGCTTAACACTCTTGAGGTGGTGGAGACGATCCTGCTCAATACTAACTGGGATTCACCAACCCCCGTGAGCTTTATTATGGAATGTGCCAATATTGCTCTTACTGAGAATTTCTTTCTATATGAGGACCAACTGTTCCATCAGACCCAAGGAACTTCGATGGGCAGCACCTTCGCCCCGAGCCTGGCATGTCTCTACATGTCAGACTTTGAGGGCAAGCATGTGCTCACGGACACCAATCCGTTCTTGAGTAACGTTCTCCTTTGGAGACGTTACATTGATGACATTTTAATTTTTTGGAAAGGCAGCATGGACATTATCCCGAACTTCCTGTCATGGATGAATGGTCTTAACCCTTTCCTGAAATTTACTGCAACCTGCTCTCAACAGGAACTACCATTCCTCGATCTGACGATCATTAAAAACATGGGTACCTTGGAGACGATAACTTACAAAAAACCTACCGACAGCCATTGTCCATTACTATACAATAGTTTTCACCCCAAGGCACTAAAAGACAATCTCCCCTATGGCAGTTCTTACGCATCCGTAGGAACTGTAGCAAGATAGATGACTACAAAAAGCAAGCATCTGAACTTAGTAGGAATCTAACTCTGAGACAATATCCTGCCCGCATCATCAATAATGCACAAAAACGAGCACGCAATACCAATAGGTCAACCCTTCTTGAATCACAGACAAAACCAGAATCAGACCTCATTACATGTGTGACCACTTTCACCTCAGAGTCAAATTTGTTAAAAAGGATCATTAACAAACACTGGCGAATACTAGACTCGGGTGAGCTGTCTCTAAGTAAACCGAGATTTGCATTCAAACCCACATCCAACATCAAGGATCTCCTAATTAACACCAGACCCAAACCACCGGCCCCTACAGTCTCTACTACCTTGTGGAACTTACCTCCGGTCAGCGGGCATTACCCCTGTGGCCAATGTGTGGCTTGCCCACTGAGCCGAGTAAGCAAAACAGTCCAATTAACTACCAACTGGATTTGGACCCAGAAGAAACACACAAATTGCAACACACGCAATTGTATTTACCTAATTACATGCCCCTGTTCGTTGCAATACATTGGGATGACCACACGCCCAGTAAAGACAAGACTAACCGAACACAGAAGCAATGTACGTTGCAAAAAAACTAACACCAAGATGTGTTCTCACTATGCGGCACATAATCATACACCGAATGAGCTAAATTGGACTATTTTAGAGGCCTTCCCAGTCATCACAAAAGAAGCCCTCTTTAGGAAGGAACAATGCTGGGTGTTCAAGCTTGCGTCACACACTAGGGGCCTGAACGATGACATACCTTGGGCTGAATTGAATCACTAAATCGAGCCCCCCCAATGTCATCCTGAAGGTTTGTCCTCATTAACTAACCCCCCCCCCCTCCCCCCGTTCATCTTGGGCTGCGCCCTAGGGTTTCTATAATCTACATCTGAAATACCCCCAGGGACCACATTAACAGAACAGAAAAAAACTTTTATAAAAAAATTTTTTTTATATTTTCCGAGAGAGGTATCATAAAAAACTACACGTGTCCATGTACACGGTAATTTGATTAAATCACTCTCACCCCTCGACCAATCCCACCCCCCCTCTCCTTTAACACAATCTACGTAGCTGCAATCCTATTCCTTCAGTTGTCCCGTTCTGATATGGCCGCCTTTTACTTCCAAACGCGCCGGACGTCACATGACTTTAGCGCTAGGAGAGCCCATTCCAATATGGCCACCACGTTCAGGGACGTCTTTTAACAACGCTACATAAGATGCACCCGGGAAGTATCCTGCACGGGGCCCAGAGCGAGGGTAGGACGCCAGCAAGTTGCCAGTCTACCTACGTGAGTACCTTGTTCGTAAGACTGGATCCCGATGGTAAGCCCGTTCGTCAGATTTGTCAGTATGTGAATGTAACTTTGACTTCCTTTCCCCCGTTTTTTCTTCCACTGGTGTTGTCTTTCCGTCTGCTTCCCCATAGAAATCGGAGCAACTATTGTGCTCTGTTCTCATCCCCGTCTGTCCGGAACTAGGTCATGAGGGGTGAGTCTTTTACCTAATTGTGCTTCGTGTACCGTATAGTATGTCCGTAAAATTAGCGCGTTTGTGGCATGCTTTCACACAAGTGTGTAAATTAGTTCACAAACAACCTCAGCCTTCCCTGACCCACAAACGATCTTTGTAATATATGTCACTCTTTCGTTCCACGGTTGCATTATGTTACCGGTTATCAATTTTATCATTCCTAAATATCCTTGCTGCCTTTGGATATTGTTTTGATGGACCCACACGTGCACAGCACAGGACTACTTTATAGTATCGCACAATAGACCACGACTATTTCGAATATACAAATTGGTATTCTACATAGTCACCCGAGATCTACTGTAGTCCGTCCACGCTGCACGGTATTGTCGGAATAATCACTACTCCTGACACCCTGTCATTAGAAGTATCAAGACGGATCGACTCCGTCCCTCCACCACCCACTGGTCCAATACCTAGAGTACACTAAGAGTATACCTGTGTACCTTTTTACTTCACTTAGGCGCACCAATGTCCAGTGCATGCACTATATGCCGATGGCTGGTTTAACCGCTGGTTGTTGCTTTCTTTTTTCTCCCCTTCCCGTTGTTTCTCCCATCTAGCACAGGTCTATCCTCATCCCAGTACCAGTTCCTTTGTTAATCACCCCCTACCGTTCTAAGCAACTAGTGCTAAACGGTAGTGCACTCACCTTAAAACGTTCTAATTTGGTCCTGACGAAGTGCCATTGACCCTTTTTGGGGCAGCTGGGGCACGAAACATGTTGACCACACCCACACATGACTAGCCCTCACGGACCATTACTCCTAATTAGGGCTTCCACACTATTTTATTAAGGCTAGAGCCACCTCATTAATAAAATACTTAAATAAGTAGGACGGCCCTATACCTTTTTTTAAACATCTCACTCCTCGTGCACTACCCTGTCCTCACACCCACACGCACCCATACGGCTTCTTCAAAAGATCCCCGACAAAGAGCCCCGGTTTCGGGAGCCCGTCAGGCATTGCAGCGCCGGCCTGACGAGGGGCAAATGCCCAAATGATGAAGCATGACATCCCTTGGGGTGTGTGAGGGCATTACGAAGAAAGACCTGTGCTTCCCCACTTCCTCCCCCTCCCCAACTAGCTACCCATAGGGACTGCTCTTCCTGTTTTCAAATCAATACATCCCATGCCCCAAAGCCACCAACACACAACGCAAACATGTGGGAATGCACACGTGACCAAACCACATACAACATGTCAAACAACACGACCACCTACCAGACACGACAACGCCACTCCATGGTCATCCTGTGCTACCCCTGCACGCAGTACAGACATATCATGGCATCACTGCTACACAACAGCTGAACGTGTGGCGATGCAGAATGCAGCCATGTGTGGAGGATGCAAGTGACCCATGCGTGGGAATGTACACAACGACAAGTGAGGCGTGGATGTGCAGGATTGACATGGGTATGCTAACCACAGACATGTCCATGCAGACCACAACTGCTGGTGACTGGAGAGTAGTGAGCAGTGGACGCAACCATGTCACTCCAGGCCGTGGGTCAGATAGCGGAAGTGTTGCACGGTGCGTCCCCCCCTGTGTGCGTGAGTGTAGTGGGTTGGCCCTGTGTATGCCATGGCTGAGCAGGGGTGTGGTCAAAAACACCGTTGCGCAGAGCGTGGTTCACTCCCGGGAAGGCCAGCATCTCTGACAGTGAGGTGCCTCACGGCATGCCATGAGGCCGATGCCGTGAGCAGCGGGGCCTGCGATCCTGTGCGCCTGCTGCACCCCAGGACGCTGATGCACAGACCAGGCCTGCCCACCCCAGGTCACCAGGGCCGCACTGCTCACCTGCCGACACCGTTGTGTGTCAAAGAGGCCCCACCACATAGCGGTGCAAGCTCCAAGCCCCAGTTCTGCGACCTCTGCAGCCTCCAAAGACCATCGCTGGCCCCCCGACGCTGGCCCACATCACTCATTTCTTATCAACATACTCCGCCGGCATCCTCTTCGTCCCAGTAGGTCCCACATGTGGAACTGTTTCCTGAGTCCTGAATGTCAGTGACCCCAAGTCTGTGGCAGCGGCCACAGCACCAGACTCCCTTCGATCAATGAGGCATGATTCCATATCGCAGGCCTACGACACGTGGTACCACTAACCCTGTTTGACGCAAGCCGGCAACACGTGGTGCAACTAACCCTGTTCAATGCAAGCCGGTGACACGTGGTGCCACTAACCCTGTTCAACGCAAGCTGGCGACACGTGCTGCCACTAACCCTGTTCAACGCAAGCCGGCGACACTTGGTACCACTAACCCTGTTCAACACAAGCCGGCGACATGTGGTGCCACTGACCATGTGCGCCATGTGTGACCGCCATCCTCCGGCAGGCAATTCGTTGGTGTCTGAGCCTGTGGCCTGGGGGTTGTCATCAGCAACTGGCAGGTACAGACTTGGTGTCTGGCATGGGCCTATGGCATTCGTATCCGCCATGCTGCCGGGCACAGCTGGCATGTGTCCTCTGCATCATGCCCTGGGGCTAGACCTCCCATTCTCCCCCTCGACACTCCATGGAAGGCACCCATGACACATGCTCTGCCCTGCTCTACCCTCATGAGCCTACCCCAGTCTCCAGCAGTTCAGCGTACCGTGGCGGTGGGCCCGTGTCGGCCACTGTGCATCTGGGGCCACTAGCCCTGTGTGACTCGAGTCTTTCCCCCTTGTGGTCCTGACATTGCATTTGTGAGTGCCTGATGACTGTTGGAGTTGTTGTCAGGACCAGCTACTCCCTGAGGGCTGGCTTACACTCACCCCACACACAGCCAGCACAGGCGTCACTGGATTGGTGAGCCTGTCATCACGTCCTGCCGAACCAAGTATTGACTCTTTTCTCCCTGCACTGTCACAGGTGATCAAGGATATGCACTCTGCCATTGGATGATGACACCCCTCTGAGACCCGAACACACCTGCCCCGAGATAGTACAATGCGGCCCACATACGCACCAGGGGCATAGTTGAACGCTCATTTGGCGTGTTGAAGTCATGTTTCAGGTGCCTGGACGGCACAGGTGGAAGCCTCATGTAAAGCCCGGACATCGTGTGCAAGATGATCGTTGCATGTTGTATGTTGCACAACATCTGTGTTCGCACCAATGCCCCATGGATCCCAGTTCCAGAGGTAAAAGGCGGTGATGGTGACGATGGGGCAGGTAGCCCGCATCCCCCTGCAGCTGTGGCAGGAATGGCCCGTAGGAACACCATCATTGACACTTACTTCTCATGAGCACGTCACATTGTGGCCGTCCATGGCAATCATGGGACAATACAAGATGTCCAATTGCACAGTATGTGTGATTAAAACATATTTGCAGGTTCTGGTTGCACTTGTAAATTAACATGTTACATTTTCCTGTGGTTACAGATGTGATTTGCCATGTTGTGCACATTTGCGGGACCAGTTGTGTCCTGTGTTCTGTTGTGGAGGTGTTGCTGTTTGTACCGAGATGTTGTCAATGTCGAGGTGCACTTCTGCTTATGTGCGTATGCTGCACGGTGGGTCAGTCACTCCTGTGGCTCTGATTTGTCTGCCACTGGTCTCTTTCATGCGGTGTACCTGTCGGTTTTGTTCTTCCACAGTGCTTGGATGTTGTGGGGTACATGTTGTCTTCTGCAGTCTGTCAGGGTACATCCGTGGCATTTTCCGTAGGCTGTTTGTGTGCTTTTTCCTGCATTACGCATGGTTATTGCTGCCCTCGCTCTGGTTGTCACTGTTTTCTTATCACGCTTTGGCCCATCGTAGGTTTTTTTGTGTTGTGGTTTGTGTTTTTATCTCCATCGAGGTGGTAGTATCGCGGCCATTGTCCGCGGTGTCGGCAGACTATCGCATGGTACCACCTTGTTGTGAATTCCATGCTGACACGGTTATTTTCCCGCCATAGCTGCGATGTGTAAAGTTGCATTCATTTTTTTTGGTGTTGTTTATCACACGTTGTTGTGAATATACCCCTAAGAGTAATCTTCTCGGACCCCACAGTCCTCTCTTTACACTGAGGTGAATATTGATTGGCTGAACCTGTCTCAACCACACCCGTGATCAAGGAGACGCCGCTCTCCAAAACTCGTTGGGGAACAAGTTTATTTGTGTCAAATATTCTTGAATAACAACTGCATTTTTTACTATATGGCATAGGAGACCTGTGGATTATTCAGGAGCATGACTTGGCACCAAATCGTGTTTGGATTGTTTTCGGCATCACAGCAGCAGCAGTGTCTGTATATATATATATTTATACATATATATATATATATATATATATATATATATATATATATATATATATATATATATTCGCAATCCTCCAAGTGGGTCAATCCGGGATTGAGCCCGAAGTCAGGTGGTGCGTTTGCCGGTATGCCCTCGCCGGTAAATAATCTTTTATCCTTTTTCAAAGTAACACGCACTCTCGAAGTAAATGCTTAGCAGGAAGCCAATTTATTGTTTGCTACGCGTTTCGACAAATGAATGTCTTGTTCACACAAAGTATAAACCAATAAAGACGTGTTTAAATACAAATGTAAAATCGATGAAGGACTTCAATGTTCGTGCTATGTCTTATCATTGACTTGTATCGGCCATCTTGTAATGGTAAACCCAAGCATATATAACATTTATATTTCGATCAGTATCATAATAAATGAAATTCATACAAGGCAGCAAATTTAGTTTGTTCATTTGTAGCTCGCTCTAGAGGCGCTACACTAAGTAATGTTAAAAAACGAGAAAGGTTTCTCAATATTTACATGTCATTTGTAAATTCATTACAGATTCTCCAAATTGTATCCAGTCGCACTAGTGGCATTTTCTACCCTAGCTAAATTTCTAGATGGAATCATTTCCAAAGATACTTTTGATGACATCATATTGCCTCGTACTGCAATTCTTTAAGAGCAACTTGTGATGGTAAACTCCAATTAATATAACATTTATAAATCGATAGATACAAGGCAATAACTTTGATTAGTAAATTTATGTCTCGCTCTAGTGGCACTAAACAAAGTGATGTTAAAAAAGAGAAAAGAAAACGGTTTTTATATTTACATGTCTATAATATATATCATTTGTAACTACATTTCATAAAAGTTACATCTACTCGCACTAGTGGCTTTTTTTACTTCAGCTGAATTTTTTAACTGAAAACACTTCACAACATGCTTTTAATAACAATATATTGCCTTGTACTATATTTTTTTAGGTTTACCTATATATATAGTTTTTCGAGAGGTGACCTTTACTTTGTATCCATTAGACAATAGCAGGACTAAAAAACATGTGCACACCTTGCTAAATATCAGTCCACCCAATAATAGGAGTTATCGAAAATTGATTGATAACCCCATCCCTAAATAAGTGAAAAATTATATCAATAAATGATCAAACTTTTATACAAATTCAAACTTAACATAAAATTCGAATTGCTCTCTTCTCTTGTTTCACATGTAGTTCCGAGCCCGGTGGAAGGAAAGGATAGGGTGCCCATGTGATTACCATCTAATACGGTGGGTCCCTTCCTTTCTTCCTGTAAATGTGAAAACAAGAAGAGAAACAACATCTTAAAATACAATACAAAATGAACTTCATCGTAGCGAATTGTCCATAGAATCAGAGCATTGAGAATTCATTACAGTTTCTTAATCGTTATCATAAGATAGTCAATAAGGGTTACACTGACTAACATTCATTCATCATACAGATGGGTTGCCATTTCATCATCAATATTGTGGCCCCCAGGGAATTTAGTCTCCAATTCCAGTGTCCATTTGGATTCCTTCTTACGAAGAGTCAATTCTCTGTTGCCCCCCCTATTACTGGGGACAATTTGTTCAATGGCATAAAAGCGTAATAAATCACTGTTAGAATTGTGAAATCTTTTAAAATGTCTGGCAATCGGATAATGGACGTCAGTGTTGGTAATTGCTCTTAGATGTTCCATAACCCTCTTTTTTATCATACATGTGGTGCTCCCTACGTACCTCAGCTTACAGGGACATTCCAAAATGTATATTATGTAGGAGCTACTACATGTAAGAAACTGTTGTATTTTCCATTTGCTTGTTCTGCCTGGAATACTGAATTCTTTAACAGACGGACTGTATTTACACGATCTACAATGTCCGCATGGGAAGAAGCCTTTTAAATCATGGAACGTGCTTTTTTTCATGACTGTGATGTCGCTTTTGACTAGAATATCTCTCAGGTTTCTACCCTTTCTATAAGTTATTCTGGGTCTATCACCTATTTCTGTACCAATGATATTATCGGTTTTGAGGATATTCCAATTGTCACATAGAATTTTTTGTACTTTTTTAGAATGACTATTAAAAGTAGTAATCACTCTTGTGACAGATTCAGTGGTCTCTAATTCGGGTGTTTGGCCCAATGCTACTTCCCTGGTTGTTTTAGAGATCTTTTCTAGTGCTTTTTTCAACACCCATTCAGGGTATCCACGTTCTCTAAATCTTTTCAGAAGGACATCTTGTTCCTGTATATATTTGGCTTCATTGTTGCAATTTCTTCTTGCCCTCAGTAGTTCGCCATATGGAATACTCCATTTCAGGGCTTCTGGATGTTCGCTGAGGGCATGAAGAAGGCTATTACCAGCTGTCTCTTTACGATAAAGACTGGTAACGATTTCTTTCTGTTCCACTTCGATTTTGATGTCAAGAAATTCCACAGATGTTTTGCTGATATTATGGGTCAAGGTGATGTTATATTTGTTGTTATTCAGTTTCTGGATAAACTTAAGGGCTTCTACCTCACTACCCTTCCATATAATCAGCAAATCATCGATGTATCGCAGCCATTTTATTACTGACTTAAAATCTTCTGATAAAGAGGTGTCAGCACGAATTTCCTCTTCCCATTTTCCTAAGAACAGGTTGGCAAAGCTAGGTGCGAAGCACGTACCCATCGCCGTGCCTCGCACCTGTTTGTATAGTATGCCATTGAAGAGGAAAATGTTGTTTTTGAGACATATCAATATCATGTCTCTTAGCATGTTAGTATGCTGCAGATACATTATATTACGTGATTTCAAAAAATGTAAACATGCCTCGACCCCCTGATCATGGTCGATAATGGTGTATAATGTGTTTACATCTAAAGTGATCAATAGATACTCATCCTCCCATACCAGGCCCTCGATCTTATTAAGGAAGTCCTTAGTATCTCTTACATGTGAGGGAAGTTTAATGACATACTCCTTCAGGAATTGATCAACATATTTTGAGATATTTTCCAACACATTACCTACGGAGGAGACAATCGGCCTACCCGGAGGAATAGTGGGGTGTTTATGGATCTTTGGTAAAAGATAAAGTACAGGTAGTTTCGGATAATCCTTCTTTAGGAAACAATATTCCTGCCAAGAAATAATCCCTGCCTCTTGCCATTCTGCAAGTTTCTCCCATGTTGAAGTTATACTGGCATTGTAAGTACTGGTATCACAAGTACAATAAAAACTGGCATTGTTAAGTTGTTTTTCCGCCTCTTCTACATACAACTTTTTGTCCCATAGTACTACATTGCCTCCCTTGTCAGAAGGATGTATAACAAAACTGTCATCTTTAGCCAAAGATAAAATCACATTATATTGTTTAGGAGATAAATTGTACTTTATACCATGTTTGTTATTCAATCCATGTTTATGTTTTTTCAATTCCTTGGCTACTACATCTTGATAAGTGTCAATTGCATCATATGGTAGATTCGGATAAAATACAGAACGTGGTTTAAAAGACGTGCCAGCAGCCTTATCCATTAAAAAATCAGAGTCAGTATTCCCTTGGTTCGTTGATATATCTGTATCTAAACCCAAGTCAAATACTGTCAGTAGAGTATCTGCATCACCAACTGTGAGATTAATGTCACTTGAGCTGTCAAACATATCTATATTTTCTGACTGATTTGCGCTGTTTTTCAAGGTGTGCCATTTCTTTAATATGATTCTCCGTACAAATTTAAAAATGTCTATTCGAGTGCTTGTATAATTAAATAGTTCTGTGGGGCAAAAAGACAATCCCAAGCATAATGTTGTTTTATCAAAACTAGACAAAGTACGTGACGAAAGGTTTATAATGGTTTGATTTACCGTCTCCGGATCCATTATTACTGTATCTTGTTGGAGCCTCTTCTTCTTGTTCCCATTGGCTCGTTGCTGCTTTGTCCTACGCTTGCGTTTAAGTCTTCTCTGCTTACTCCTCCCCTGCCTCTTCCTCTTCTTCTTCAAGTCAATGATAAGACATAGCACGAACATTGAAGTCCTTCATCGATTTTACATTTGTATTTAAACACGTCTTTATTGGTTTATACTTTGTGTGAACAAGACATTCATTTGTCGAAACGCGTAGCAAACAATAAATTGGCTTCCTGCTAAGCATTTACTTCGAGAGTGCGTGTTACTTTGAAAAAGGATAAAAAAAAAAAATAAAAAATAAAAAATATATATATATATATATATATATATATATATATATAAATATGTATATATATATATATGTATATTATCTACTGGCGGTCGCCAGTAGATAGTTATAGTTAGGACCGTGTTTCCATAGGAAATCTGAAAATTCTATTTTGAATAACTTTGGCGCCGGTTGACGAATCCTCGCCAAATTTTCAAAACTAATGGGGCGCTCCGCTCAGCTCCTACACTGAAAGTCTCGGGGCGATTTGTCAAGCGGGGGCCGAGAAAAAAGGGGGGTCCCAAAACGCATTTTCCCCATGCATTTTCCCATGGGACCTTAAGTCGAAGGCACAGCCCGAACGGCTGAACAGAATTACTTGAAATTTGGCAAAGAGGTAGTCCTCAGGTCAGGCATGTGCCTTTTGCATATATGGTGTCAATCTGTTCAGTAGTTCCTGAGAAAATTGCATTTAAAAGCACATAAATATCTATAAGCGCGCACCGTGCACGCACGGTGCGTGCACCCTAACGTGCGCGAGCGCAATTCTGATTGGTGGTTACATGTCAGTCAACATTCGAATCGGTCGAAATCAGAAAGTGTGTTTGGTGTGTGACAGTGAAAAAGAAAGGTGGAGAACGTGAAAAGGGGGCAGGTTAGAGAGTTCCTGACCCCCTAGCCTTTGTCAGGGGGTCCCTGAAGGACCCCGAAGGGTGGAAAAAACATTTTTTTTTTTTTCAAAAATTCGCGGGGTGCGCGCACGGTGAAAAGTCTTAAAAAAAAAAAACATTTTAAACGAGCCATTCCATATTACAGGATACAGTCAATCTATAACTATATACATAGGTAGTTTATTGTAAAATAAATATATAAAAAATATAATAATACATACATAACTTAGCATTTAAAAAACCTTACAAATTCACTTAAAAAACCATAGGTTTCACACATGTTATAGTTAGTTGGACAGTTCACTCGTAAAAAAACAATGAAATTCCCCCGTTATAGTTAGTTCAGATAACTATAACTCGCGCGACCGCCACTCTATCACAAGGATGATGTCATCAGTGATGTCATCAGTGATGCCACTGACCATGTCATGAGTGATGTAATATGTGACGTCATGAGCAGTGGATTGCGGGCGTGCGTGTTATAGTTATCTGAACTAACTATAACAGGAGAATTTCATTGGTTTTTTACGAGTGAAATGTCCAGCTAACTATAACATGTGTGAAACCTATGGTTTTTTAAGTGAACTTATATATATATATATACATATATTTATTTATTTATATAGATATGTACATATATATGTGTGTATATATATTTTTGGAGTTATTCTACTGCTCCTAATTTCTCTTGACGCAGTGAAAATAAAGCGGCACCACAGGGTTAGAATTTCCACATTTTATTGTCTCACCATTAGAGCAATTTAACAGAGACAGTTGATGCGTTTCTGGGCTTGCTTTCCGCAGGACCATAGAGTTGTGCTATCTTGATTGTCCATAACCTCTATCTATCATTACTTTCTACTTTTGAAAGGACTAGACCACAATTTTTGTCGATTCCCTCCTCTTTCATTTTTCTTTATATGTTTGATCCCAAAATATTGTAGTTCTTTTACATTACCTAGATGTTCTTCCCAGAAATGCTTCGCAATTGGGTAAATTAAAGCTAAAACATACACAAATTATTTATAAAGAAAGGTCATACAAGGGCAGAAAAACATATAAATACATATGTTTTCTAATATAAAACGTATTTACGTAGATACAAAAAGATCTGACTAGGTAAATATTGTTATAATAGAAGTAAAACTGCTTTTATAGGTTGATATGACGAAATACTTGGCAATGCTTTATCTTAAAAAGAAAAAGCTAAAAAGAAGAAGACATTAATGAAATACAAGCTGAGAAATGGGAACATAGCCTATGAAAACCCTCTAGTACCTTGATTAAACAACTCATTGAACAAGCTGAGTATTTAAATCCTTCAATTAAATTGAAATTAATTCAACCAAGGAACTTATTTTAGACTTTAAACATGAAGAAGGGGCTGGCAAAAATATAAAATGTGCAAAGTTATTCTTCCCAAACACCAAGTAGAAGCCAAAAATGGGAAAGTTAACAAATTCAAATGAGATGAACTCGATTATCTCATAGAATAGTTTATTCATATGCCCATAAATTTGATCAGATACCTAGGAAGATCCGTACTACAACCACTAGTCTAGTTTCTTTGAGTGAATCTGAGATTAGTGGTTCAGATACGGATGTGAGAATTGAATGAGGGAAAGAATCAACAACAAGACCAGGTTTGTCTTTTTTAACAGAACTGAAACAAATGAGATAAAAAGACATACAACTTGCAAGAAACAGAATGAAGTAACAGAACATGACAACAGAAGGGAGGAGGACAGAATAGAAATAAATGAAAACAACAGAAAAGAAGAAAGGATGAAGACAAGGTCTCAAACGAAGCAAGTAGGAATTGATCAAATAACTTATCTCTGAAAACACTTTTCCAGAATAATTGAATGTTCTTAGTAAATGTTAGTCTTTTTTTCCAAGTCATTACTTAGATGAGTTCAGAACTAAGGTAGACACCCAATATTTGCACGAATGCTCAAACTTGAAAAACATTTTTGCAAACTAAACTCCCACACCTAAAATTTCTAACTCCAAAATTGATCTTTGAAAAGTCAAAATTAAAGATCTGTTAGATATCCAATTGGTGGGTAGCTTAGCAGAAATGGAAATAATTGACATTGAAGACTTACTAAAGATCTCCAGATCAGGAATATAGTTCCTTTCAAATCTGACTTGAAAAAGAAGTCTACATTTACTTCTATTAAACCAGGCAGTACATTAATGCATTTGTTGAAGCAGTGATCAGTCAACGAAGGAGCCAACATTGGCTCCAACAAGCTGCACAGCCATATCTTAGCCTGAATCCAATGAATTAAGTTCGTATAATTTCTTCAACTTTTTATTCTTTTTTCACCATAATTTTAATCCTTCTCTTTTGCATTCAATTCATTTTATTCAATCCATGTTTTACGTCGATGTTTCAAAAAAGCTCAGGAGCATAAGGTGGATTCCATGCCATGATTTATTTTCACAGTCCCAATGCATTTCGGGAATAAACTTCCCTTCGTCAGGGGAATCTAAAGGTGCAAACAAATACTTTCTATGAGCCATATTATATCAATTAAACATTTCATTTGAATATATTTTTAAAAAAAGACACATGACAATAACATGAACAGTAGACCTATAGATAAGGCAGGACATATACACTAAAAAATGCCACTTGTTGGTTCCAAGCGATATTTTATATACCCGCAGTGCTCTCATATACTTTTTATATCCCAAAGTTGCTCCATGATTGAAAAATACACCCCTTTTTTTTGTGATGTTAAAAATAATACCACTAGTTGAAGGAAACATAAACACATATAAAATTCTCTGCGCTTACCATGACATGCTGTTACTAGGGGTGGGCGGAATTTGCGGAATTAACCTTCGCAAATTATCGCGAGAATGTTTAAAATTATCGCAAACAAGCAGAAATATCGCGAAGATGCGGAAGTTTTTTTCCGGCATGTTCGCGAGATTTTCTGCATGGTTGCGGGTCGCCAACTTACCCATGTGGTTGCTTGCGGGCGCGGCCATCTTGTTTTGAGTTGTTCTCGCGGTGCATGATCGCGAGAAGAAAGACGTGATCGCGCGACGCATGACGTCACTGCGGGCGCGAACTGTCGCGAGACAGCGCAAATGGCTAAAAACAATACAACATCTCATGGAGAACGCGACCGGATCAAGAAAACTTGTCGGCGAACGCAGGGATTCAGGTAAGGCGATCGCGCGCGCGCGAGAATGTATCATTTTACAGCGCGAGCAAGAAACAAATTATCGCCAAGCTGCGGAAACCGGAATTTTTGACATTTTCGCGCTCTCCGCGGAACGCAAAAATGTCAAATTATCGCAATTTCCGCGAACGGAACGAAATTTTTGCCCAGGCCTAGCTGTTACATCTTAATCATGAGGAAACCATTCCAAAATAAACTAATCCGATTTAAAAAGACCATGGCTTCATCTCTCTCTTGTATTAACGTGCCGAAGCACGCATGTCTCGTTTTGATGCCAACTCTATCCTTAGTTCAAGAAAACATTTGTATTTGTTTCCGCCCTATATAACTCCACACAGGTGATTAATTACGTCTCTATGTCACGAGACTCTAAGCAGCGAACCAGGTAAACTGCATATTTAAACCCGTACTCCTCCAAATTAATCCAAATTAATTGCATTCAGAACCTTTCCAATTACGATCACGGACAGCAAACAGTTACCATATATCATAAATATCAAACATAATAGCTGTAATCCTATATAGGCTGTGGGGATGTCACGTCAACATCAAAATACAGCGTTACTAGTACCCTATGGTCTAGTGGTTACGGGAATCTCGTAGATTCGAGATTGGAAAGCTTCTGAATGCAATTAATTTGGTATCATGATTATACCATTCAAAGATGGCCACCCCATTGAAATGCAATAGAGAGGGTTGCGCTGCCGTCATCGATTTTGTTGTAACAAGTATGACGTGAATGTATTTAACGCTTGCGCGCGGCGTCTGAAATCAGACACTGATGAAGGAAACTCTGAAACGCGTCTGTCTTGCTGATTTATCTGCTAAATTAAAACAAGAACCGATACGTAACCCCTCCTGTGAGTGCTTGACTCTGTTGAAAAACAAGTGAGTTGGGAAGCTGAATATATATATATATATATATATATATATATATATATATATATATTTCTTTTTTTTTTTTCTCATGAAAAAACAAATGGTTAAAGATATGCTATAGTAAGGAATACTTTATTCGTTCCATACAGACCATACTTAAACTACACATACATTATAAATTCTAAGGATATAATTATAACTTAAATTGAGAATTTACATCCCACCTTCTAATTACTATAAGTCGAGCACCTCTGTACACAGTGTTCTCACCTCACTCGCCATACTACATTAAATAAAACTCGCAACTCTACCATGCACTCTGTTCTGATAAACCATCTCAATTGAAATGTCATAAGTATTGTTATGAAAGCTATGATTTGAGATGGTATAAGTTATGTCATAATCAAGGATATAACTAGTGCATTAAAAAGGCACAAGTTGTATTTAGTGTGGTGTGAGGTGATGTGAGAACAATGTCTACAGAGATTCAGGACTTATAGTAATTTGAAGGTGGTGTTTTAAGTTAAAATGCAAGTTGTAAGGAACACTGTGTACATAAGTGTATAGTGTAGTGTCATACATTGTAGTTGGGTAATATGTACTAGAGATTTTGAAGAACTGTAGATTATGGTGTCTTGACTAATGCAAGTCTGCAAACTGCGCTGCATTGCGTTTCTATACATGTGGCAAGTAAAGCAGGGTGAGGCATGGTGGGTTTGCGTAGTTTGGTAAATGTTGCATAAGTATTGTGTTGCCCAAGCAGCGCAATGAGTGATGCAAGGGTAATGCAATAGAATCCAAAATTTGTCCCATAGTGATATATTGTGCCATAGTATTCCACAGTAAGGTAACAATATATCATGGTACATAGAGGTAACAAGGCAGTGTATAATTGGCCAATATCTGCCTTTACAAATTCAAAACAAGTCATTATCCTTTTAGTAGATTTTTGAATTGTTGTGGCTTAGAGCCTTGAGCATAGGAAGGTAGTATGTTTTATTGTTATTCCTGACCTATTAAAATTTTTTAAAGGAGAAATACGTAAGGGAATTTTAAAATGATTTTCTATGTATTTATTTAACCAGTTGACACAGTACCGCAATAGTAAGTAGGACGTACCTTGTTTTTACAAAAAGTACATTTTTGAAGTAATTTTTTTAAGTAACGTGGTAATTTGTAGGTATTTTAGTATAAGTGTTTCTCAAATATTACCTTCATCCATTTTTTTATATTTTAATTTAAAAAGTCTTTTGCAAAATTAGACTTTCAGAGTGGTTAGGTCCTGTTGGTCTGTGTCCTATTACCTGATTTTATTTTGACAACAGCACAAGACAATTTTGCAGGATAAACCGTTGCTATGTAATTTGTCATATCTTGCCACTGTTAAGTTGAATTCAATAACTTACCTCTTGAGTGATTGAATGTGATTTAATAATGCCTTGAAAGAGCAACTGGTTTCATGAAACACATGTTGGCAGTACCATGGCTTCAACATACTCTAACAAATTGTGCAAAATTATTTTTTCTTTTCAAGGTATGGCACACTGTATGCAATTAAATAAGTGTAAACAACTATGAGATATGTATAACAAAATCTATACATTCTAAGAATATATAATTAACTCAAACTGATTTGGATATTGCACAATATAATTAAAGTAATAGATTTGAGGTGTATGTCTCAAATATTGAAACTGCATTCAGGATTTGAAGAGGTGCCTCTTACAGGTGGTTCTGGCTCAGAACATCTTTTGAAATAATTAGTCTGATATCAACTAATCAAAAGTAAAAATTGTATGTAGAACATGAACACCATTTTCAATACTGGAACACAAATCATTTTGATATACTAATGTCTTCTTGGAGCAATTTAAGTAATATTTCCAGATGAATATTATACACACTCAGTTAATTCGACCATCTGTGGAAAGTGTCACAGATGAAAGATGACCGTCTTTCATGAAAATTAGTGGATAATGGAACTTAGCCATTTAAAAAGAGGGACCAAATCAAGACTCCAGATTTCTCATATTAATGAGTATTTGTGTGATAGAGAAGGGATTGTTGAGGCTCAGAAAAGCCCTTAAAACAGTTATCCAACTAAAGGTTGATCAAATTTAACGGTTCATGTTTGGTGCAAAACCTATTAAAATGTATGTGTTGAGTTAAGGTCTACAGAACTGTTAGAGCTATTCTTTGTGGTGGTTTTTTTTAATGATTCCTTTAAATAGCTCATTGTCTCAATCTAGAGCATTGTCACCTAATTGTTAGTATAGATTCATAATACCCATCTTTCTAAATCTTTGAGAAAGATTTAGAAAATCTTGGTGATGTATCTCTAAGTGTGACATTATTGAATCCACATTGCAGAGACGGCCAAGCACAATAATATTGATCAGAACTCTGATACTAGTATGTTGCTAATAAGGCTTTTTATAAAACTAGAAAAGACAAAAACACATTGTAAAATCTTCTGCATCTTTATTGACAGACAATGTTTCAAGAAACATTAGTCAAAGAAAGTGGTGGGAAGGTAGATGCATGTGAATAGTAAATGGGGAATGTAGCAAAGCAGGGGTAAGGTGAGCAAAGCAAGTGTCCTGGGGAAGATGGTGACCTAGGATCTGTTAGTTTGTGGGGTGATAGATATAGTACGGTAGAGAAATGTTGGATACGTGGCCATTGGCATGAGATCATTGATGTGGGCAGATTTGCCTTGAGAGTAGGTGTATATTACATTAGAAGTAGAAGTTACAGAACAAGAGTTAAAGTTTTAGAGAAGGTAACAATATGGATGTATGACAATATTATTGTGATAAAAAAATCGTGGAACACAAATATCGTCAAAAACAAGAATATCATAGTACAGAATATCGCAGGAAAGAATATTTTTGTGGTGTTTAATATTGTTTTGGTTTGTTTATAGACATTTGTTGTTTTTGACTCAAAATGTAACGTTTTAATTCATATTTAAAAATTAATTCCTAATGTAACTTTTTAAATATGTTGTATAATTATTGGCTATTTTTTCAACACTTTCCCTACTGTTGCTGAGGTTGGAGAGGAAAGGTGAATCTGACACCCCCAGCCCCCTAAAGTCTAACGCTTTCCATACTGTTGCTGAGGGTAGAGTGGAATAGAAAATATGACCAGTCTAAAGTCCAGATGCTTCCTTACTGTTGCTCAGACTGTAGGAAGAATAGTAAAATCAATCCCTCTAAAGACCAACTATTTCCCCTACTGTTGCTTAGGTTGGAGAGAGAATAGTAAATTCGACCCCGCCAAAGTCCGATACTTTTACGTAAATTACTTTCATTGGAGTGGGAAAATTAAATATGACCCACTCAAAGTCCAACGCTTTTTCTACAGTTGCCTAGGAAGGAGTTGGAAACATAAATCTGCCCGCACTCCCCAAAGGACAAAACTTTCCCTTCTGTTGTTAAGCTTGGAGTGGGTGTAGCACCTGACCCCTAAAATGTCCAACAACCTACTGGTGGTTAGGTTGTAGTGGAATAGTAACTTTTAACCCATGAATGTTCACTGTATTTCCTACTGTTGTTTAAATTGGAGCAAAAACAGTAAATATGACCCCTCTACAATCCAAATCTATACTTACTTTGCTATGGTTGTAGTAGGATTAGTAAACTGACCGCTCAAGAGTCCAGTGCTTTCCCTACTGTTGCTAAGATTGGAGAGCATGAATAGTAAATTTGACCCCACCAAAATCCAATGCTTTCATCTACGTTGCTGACACTGGAGTGAAAATAATAAATATGCCAGCCTCCCCCAAAGTCCAACGCTTCCCCACTGTTGTTGGGGTTGCAGAGGAAATAGTAAATCTGATCCCTTCAAAGTGGAGTGCTTTACCTTTTGTAGCATGGGTTGAAGTAGGAATAGTACATTTTATCTTTGTAAAGATAAATACTTTTCCTATTGTTTTTATAGGTTGAAGAGAGAGCGGCAAATTTTATTTAATAAAATTTCAATTTATGGTATTATGCTGAGGCAGCTTGCCCCACAATATTGAGGAAGGAGCTGGCATGGAGTTATAGGGAGAGCACACTCACACACCTGCAGGGGAGCCCTACAACTGGCTCTCTCACCATAGTATTCCTGGGAATTAAAGATCAGTATAGCTGATTGGACGACATTCATCGCACCCCAGCCAGGAAGCTATATTTACAATTTAGGTATGGGGTCTTCCCGCTGCACGCCTTCACAAACAAATGGGCTGGCTTGACCCCATTGGGCTGTCCGGCCTGCAGCAAGGTAGAGGAGACAGAACTCCATGTATTCTTTTTTTGTCTGTGCTATAGGAAGGCTAGGCATCAATGGTTGATCCTGTTATGCAGAAACCTGGGAACCCAGCACTGTGCAGAGGCATTTAGTCTATTGAAATATTATACATGAATAGTGTCGCATTTTTTATTTTCTATGTGGGGTGTACACAGAACCTTTTTGAATACCAACTCTCAGGTTCACGCTAACAACCCTACAATGTTTTAACTGGACTTGGTCCCTTTTTTCTACATTTTTATTATGTATGGTTTTTATGTGCTTTTTTAGCGGTTGTAATATGACTTATATTTGTTTTTAATAATGTTTTACATTTGTATACCTTTAGGTCTATTTTATGGGGTGCTGGCCTTTGTTATGGCAATTTTTAACCCAACGCAATGGGGTCTGGGCACGTGCCCACATGAAATGTCCTCATGAAATGTTACTGTAACGCACATGCACTTTTATGGCCACTGGCCGAAATAAAGTTTCTTTGAATTGAATTGAATAACATTTTAATTTTTGTTTGACTCTTTGGTGGTGAATTTGTATTGTTAATTTTGTTTTATTTAAGTCTGTTGTTTCTCTTCTGATTGTATGGTGTTGAATTATTTGTTTGATCTTTTTTTTCAAATTGTAGATCTGTTACTTTAGGTGTAGCATTTACCATATTTTTCCATTATTTACAGATATATATATTTTTTTAATTTGCCGTAGTTTGTTTTACAATAATATTGTTGAATTCTGCTTGTTTTTTTTTTTTTAAATTGTTGAATATAATTTGGGCTTTATTAATATATTTGTTGTGATTTCATTTACAATATTTATATATTGTAATTTAATATTTCAATGTTATTTAGTATTTGTTTAGTACTTTTAACTGAAATAATGTGTTTTTTTAACTGAATTTTATCATGTAGTTATACTGTTTAATTTTAATTTTTATCTTTTGTATTCTAAATGTAAATGAGTAGGTTAATAGTATATAAATAGTGTTTTTAACATTTTTTTGTTGCAAAATATTACTTTTTGCATATTTTGAATCTTTAAATAAAGATGAATATTATGTTTTTAAATACTTTTAAACATATATGCTTCCCTTTACAATCTCTATATTCAGTACTATTATGTTTTGTAGATTCCATTTATTTTTGTAGTTTATACATATGTAAACTCAATATTTTTGCTGCAATATATGTGTATCGCAGTGTTTTTTATGTCAATATTATGTCACAAAATGGGCTAGATTAAGCTGGGAGATCATGTGGGGGTGTTGTGAATGTGAATGTGAAAGTATGTTAGCTATGTGCATTGCTAGTGAAAGGAGGAGGAGGGTGGGACAGGTAGAACGAAAGGTAAGATCAGGGAGAAGTTAGGATCAGATAAAAGAGGTGGGAGGATTGGATCGGTTCAAAAAGCATATTTTGTTGCCTTCCTTTTTTCAGATCGTCCTCTGCTTCTTTAATATTACATACAATAACTCAGCTGGTTAATGATCTGCTATAGAAATCTAGATTTGACTAGAAATGTGTGGAAATTCATATAATTTTCTTTGGCGTAAATACGCAATATTTCAGCCTAATTATGCAAAATGCAAATCTTTCTTTTATTGCTATATTGTAGCGTGAAATGAGTCCTTGTGTACATTTTGTGCACAGCAACACATTTTGTGCTAAATCAGGAAAGCCACAAAAAACAAAAGCACCATGAATAAGTCATTCTGTGGTTCCTGTGTATTCACTGCAATTTTTTTTATCATAACTGCCATAGTTGCAGTAAATATTTACCACAAATGTTTCAAAAAAGTTGTGTTACTTTAATAGAATGAGCAATTTAAAAGGTAAATTCGTAATTTATCACTGCTGTAAATTGTCTACCTTATCCCATGTCGTTTGCCATTTCCAAGGCAACGCGAATCATTTACGGACCATGAAAAAAACAGCACTGCCCAACCACCCATCTTCATGCTCTCCCCATTCTCAACAATTCCTTTGCTTTCTTCTGCTAGAGAAAAGGCGATCACACTGCCTTAGTACAGCCTACTCAGCATGTTAGATGCTCAAATACATCTCACTACAGGCTGTAAGCACATCCCCTGCAGGCATGGATTTGCTGCGCACATTCACATGATGAGTGCTGCAGCCAGCTGTGGAACAGCAGCTGGGCTGCATTTTCAGGTAGGACTGAGGTGGAGATAATCACAGTGAATGCCTGTGATTTGGAAAAAAGCCCCTTATTGCCCCAAGTGACTCACTCCACTCTGTCTGCCACATGCCTGTCTGCTGGGCTCTGAGCCCTGTCTCTACATACATCTGCCAACTTAGACGTACAAATATAAATTTAAATTAATAATTCAACTGCTTAGACTGAATTTGCATAAGAACCGAATTATTCAGGACGAACTTTTAAAGTAGAATGTAGTTGATTTAGGGTGAGTTCTTATTTACCTTTTTGTGCTACCAGGTCTATTACCCTGCACCTCCCTCTCTGACGCTCTTTAAAGGTCTGTAGTTTGAAAGATTTTTTTACGTATTATCCTGCCATGTTGCATTTTTGGTGGCAAACCCAAAATTTGCTGTATATGAATTTCAAACATATTTTTTCGGCGTATTACCTTTCTCTATAATTCTTCTGCATTTTCACTGTTTCCAGTGGATTTTCTCACGACACCCTGGAGCTCATTTTGAGATTCAGGGGCCTATTTACAAGCCCCTATCGCCACAGGAACGTCACTTTTTCTGAAGTGTTGGTGCTAGGGACTTAGCCTTCTTTACAAGGTAGCATTAAGCAACTTAATGTGGCTTAACTCTGCCTTGAGTCACTCAACATGAGTCACTCAAAGATTGCCCCTCTTTGGCAGGTTTCTTCAATGTCTCTGGTGTTGCGAGTCAACAGTTCCTACACTATCCGGGTTGGACATGTACACAAATGAAATTCATCTCAATCTACATGAGGATGCTGATGACAGGAAACAAGTGATAGATTGTCTGAATAGGTCCAAGATTGGTGTCTCAGAACTAGGTACCCCCTGAACTGGGTAAAGACAGAGATCCTACTGATAGGCCCCGTTAACTCCACAACTCTCCCCGCCCAATTGGTTAAATGCTTTAGAGAATCAATCTTCACTCACTTGAAAGGGCACAAATTCTTGCGGCTACAGTTTGATGACAAGATTAACGAAATTGATAAAAATGTCTTGCATCATCTATGTCTGATAAATTAAGTATTTGCACTTCATTAAAGAAGGCCATTAAAATTATGTGATTATGTGGCTACAGCAATTTCAACGCAATGATGAATTTACCATGGTTAGCCCCACATAATTCATTATCTGATGCTTTATTTGCAGATTTAAAAAAAAAATTTCCAGCTCATTTGGATCAAAAGTTACCAAAAGAAGCATGTACTCATGACATGGGTAGCATACAGATTTAAGAATGTAACTGATTACCTTTCAATTTTTAGGTATGGCTTTACACCACAGATGTCTGCAGATGTATTGTTACCAAGACATTAAAATATACAGAGTAGACAAGGCCTCACCGGAGGAAAATTACTATTTCACCTCATGCAATTTGCTGTTTGGTGTACTATTTCACCTTCTAGAGTGCTCTCCCTTTGGAAGGCATGAGGGACTATTGTATGTCAAGAGCACTCTGACATAATGCAGAATAGGAATAGAAGATCATGAGATGAGGCATTTGCTAAAGCTGATGTCTTTGCCCGCTTGCTTTGTTCAGTGTACAGACCCTGTACCAGTCTTGGGATACTCCAGCATATGTATAAAAGGGCTGCTCAAGGCCTGGCACACAGCAGGTACAGGTTGTAAATGATCTGTGCACTCGGACTCACATGTTTAGGATTTCCGCCCCGCTCCACATATGCATTGGTAATTCTTTCTCCAACTTACCTCCCCAGGTTGCTTGCTATCTCAAAAAGCCTTTTCCCACAATAATTCTAAAGTCCTGGGTGAAAACTGTACCTTTACTTACAGTTGCCCCAGGCGTAATTTCAATTAATTTCGGTAAATGTGCGTTACTCTTTGATGTGAAATTACCGATAAGGTGTTTACTCCTGCTCTCATAATTAGGAGTAATTTTGGGGTAAGACATCCTACCACAAATGCACATTTATTGAGCATGAGCAAGCATGAGCGCTTACTATTCATGTTCTGCTGGATTTAGTGCTATTTATTGGCGCAAAATTCCTCCTTGCACCCAATTTGGACGAAAATAGCACTAAATGCCAGTAAGTTGGGTCGAAAATACTATCCCAGCAGCACACTCAGCAAACGTGAGCATCCGTTCATGTTCTGTTGCATTTAGCGCTATTTCTCAGCGCAATATGCACTCTTGTGCCTATTTTGAGTGCGAGGGGACCTTTTTGCGCTAAGAAATAGCACTAAATGCATAATTACTCTTCTTGCATAATGATGCATAGTCTAATGAAATTCTTAGGTAATTCTGCGTGATCACACTACACTGAACTACTCAAGTTACACCCACCCCTTCCTACAGTGTCTGATTTTGTTCCTCGCCTTCATTCTTCAGAGTGACCCTCCCCTTAACTCCCATCTTCTGTTTGTCATCTATTTTTGAGTATAACCTCCTCTAAGTCTCATGCCTGTCTGCCTTAATCTTTCTTATTATAATTCAGTAAATGTCTCACACCATCACAATCTCTCCTACTCTAAAGCCCTATCCCTGTAACCTAACAATGCCTAATCTCAGGCAACCTATATATAACCACAAAGCCCCCACTGTTGATCACATCTAACTGATATTCATTTTAGACTATCACAAAAACTGGAGAAAATGCATGAAATTCTTTTTTGTTGAGCGCACATAACTAATCGCTACAACCTTAAATAACCACTAACCTTGGATTTTGAAGTCGCATATTAGTTTCCATAAAGCACTTCAATGCCTCATCAAGAGTAGTAAGTGCTATATAAATGCAATTTCAATAGAATGTTGTTGTTCATGTTCAAATCTCTATCACCTATATGCATTCTATACATAAAGCATCATCTTTTCTCTGATTTTTCTCCAACAATTTGCAAAGCCAGAAGTGTAGTTTTTAATCATTTGTGTATACAATGCAGGTTAACAACATTTGAGAATGCCTGTGTTTACAAGTGTTGGAACATATAGGCCAGGCCCATTATCTTTGAAAATACTTGTTCATTGCTGCATTCAGGGGTGAACCAGGTGCTTATTAGGAATAAGGTGAAACTGTTGCCCAGAGAGTACTGATGTCTCCAGCTGATGGAATTAGGAAGGACAGATGCATGAAAAAAGCCTTAATATTTAAATTCACTTCAACCAGGGAAGGAATGTTCGTTCCGTCTTTGTCATGAAAATGTTTTGTTTCATTATTCATGCAAATTCATGTAACACCAGAGGCAATGTTCTCAGAAGCACTAATTTAATGAGGGCATTCAGAGTACAGAAGCATTGCAAAATTTCTACTTGGCTTTTTAAGGTCTGATATCTTGAATCTTACAGTACATCTTTGTATACTTCTCTTCTCCTTTGAGTAGTTGCATGCCAGTTTATCATTGTTAGAAATATGTTATAAGATAAGTATTTTCACCTAAAAATTGTCCTAAAAAATATCATCCCATTTGGTGTTAATTTTCTAACGTTACCTCCATTACCCAATATTGTTGTAAATGATATTTAGGACATAATATTTCTGTTGAACAATATTCTACAAAACAGTATTCTGATATCATACCTCTGGAACCCATGATTTCTGTGTGCTATTGTGTTATCTAAAATAAAACCCCCATGGCTGTTTATCAGAATATGGAATAGTAAAATGTTATCAGCCAAAATATGAGGATTAAATACCAAGGAGCAAAAAAACAAGAAAGTAATTTGCAATTGCCTAAGGCAAAAAATAACTTTAAATTGTTCACTGAAATCTCACCCAGTATTCAGGCCAGTGGTAGCTGCCACAGGTAATGAGTGGTGGGTGGATGGAAGGGAGCGTGTGGGGGGAGCCGGCCGCGGGCGGTTGAAAATAAATGAAAAAAAGACTTACCTGGTGCCAGCCGCCTCAAGCTCCTCTGTTCCTGGTTCCAGCAGTCCCTGGGACAACATCACGGACTTCCCATTAAATCCCTGCACTGCTCTCAAGCATGAGAGCAGCATGGGGATTAGCATGAGCGGGCTGGATTAACACTCACTCAGGCACAGTGAGTCTGTGCTGTTTCTCCAGCTTGGCTGTAGAATACATCTGGGTTGGAGAAACCTAAGTAAGCTCTTAACACCTGCAACTCACATGTACCCAGGCTAGGAGGCAAAATATTGACCAATCTTATGTACGCCGATGACGTAGTGCTGCTCAGCCATACCTGTCGAATTATGCTACAGAGAACAATTTAATATCAACCTTAGTAAGACATGGACAATGATAATAAATAACAAAAGGAATCAGCAGAGGAGATGGCACTTGGGAGGTACACAGCTTGAACCAACAACTGAATACAAGTACCTGTGAGTCATAATTGATAAAGAAGGGACCTTCGCTCGTCAGAAAGAAGAAATTAGAAGGAGAGGGTTGGTCATAGCAATATCGATTAAAAATCTCGCAAACAAATTGACGGGGCCTACAGTGAGCCCGCTCCTGAAGGTAGTACAAGCTAAACTACTTCCTACGCTAACCTTCGGCAGCGAAGCAATGCGGGGTAGAGACACCAACTTACTGAACAGCATTCTGGTTAAAGCATACAGAACCATGTTTTGCCTTCCGTCCTACACCTCACCACCTCAAATAAGGCTGGAGTTCGGCTTATTAAAACAATCCCTGGCTAGGCATGGATCTTATATTATCTGCTGGAACAAGATCAGAACTTCGACCTCAAACACCTTAAATCAACTGGTATGGCAAGAACTTCAGCACAGGGATATTTCCAGCTTAAGAAGTTACCTAGAGGAATCTTTGGAAACTGCCAGGCTCACCGAACTTGGGAACACACAGCTTCATCATTTAACTTTCAAAAAATTGGTCTGGAAGTACGTAAAACAACTCTCACTGGTGGAGGACAAGGCAATCTTTTCAGCCAGATCTCATGCTTGGATGACCCTAAATTCCTAAGAAACACTCGCACCTGAAAAACACTTCAATCAGGGTTATCCTAAACCAATAAAAATAAATTTCCTAAGGCATAAATTGGGTATTCTTCCATGTGCTCAGCACCTTCCACCTTGGCTGAGAGCATCAACCCAAAGCACTTTCAGGCTGTGCGATATGGAACAAGGAGACATTCTGCACTTAATCTGCACATGCAAAGAGATGCAGCAAGAGAGGTCACAGCACTTAAGGCCACCTTCAAGCAGAAAGGAATTCGCACAAGGAGGCAAGTGGTGCTGGCATGTTTTGACCCGGGGCCACACAACTGAACTGTAGAACAGTAAAACTTCTCATGCTGGCTGAACAAAAAATGCCTACAATGACAATCCAGCCTCAGCAACGTTAGTAATATGCTGCTGGTGCAGCAATTGGCTCGCAATCTGGTTGCTGCATCTCTTTGTTGCAAGAAGAAAAGAACACCTTTTTAATGTATACAATTTCAGCAGGTGCCAAATTCATTAGCTGTCACTGCCAAACATGTATGCACTATACGGCACCTTATTGCGTGCACGTATGGTTTTAGTAATGCATTTTAGGACCGCACTGCGCTTTCTTACGCGAGTCACTGATTCACTCTAACGTCTTCACCAACTATTTTAACCACAGTCATGTACGCACTGTACAGCATTTTTAGTACGTGTATTATTGGTTTTACCGGGGTACAAGACCAGTTTTGTTGGCTACTTTAAAATGTTGCAATGGTTTTCAGTAACTATGCAAATAATAATAAACTTGAAACTTGGGTGACAACCAGGCACCTTGTGCTACCACTGTTGGTGGCGCATAAGGGTTACAAGAAATAGAGAAAACAAGGGTAACCCAATATGTGAACCTGAGGTGGTAAGCTGTTTAGGGAAAACAGTGGTTCAGGTGTGGCCTAAAGGTCCATTCAGAAGTGACCCTGTGGGGGGCACTATGATTTAAATTTAAGAAGTTAATTTCTTAAAAGGGAGAGGAAAGTAATATACAGAGGGACATGTAGGTCAATGTATGACAGGTGTTTGTTCTACAACATTAGTATTCAGGTGCTCACACAATAAGTGACAATAAGGTTGACGTGATAAGTGAGGATGGTATTCAAATAAAGGCATCGCATTGACAACAGTATTATGAACTCCTTAGAAAATTTTTACAGAGTGAAAGGAGTACATTTTGTAGGGGGTCGACAGCGTTTCAAACTCAATTATTTGAGTTCATCATCAAGACATGCATAGGTGAGCAGGCTGAATCTAAAAGGGGGAGGGGAAGGAAAGGGGGAAAAATAATGAATATAACGTAGTCTATTCCATGACTGCATTTACATCATAGCCAAATCATTAATGTGTTTTAAACGCTCCCTACTGGGCAATTATGCATATTCAATTTATGTACCCAATTACTGAGTACTAGCCATATAGAGCACGTGGTAGAAAATGTAGGGAAAATTATTTGAAAAGAGAGATTCAGGTTTAGCCGGTTGAACACCAGAGGAGAGCAATGACAGATGTGAGCGCGCTTGCAGGATGGGTGGCAATTGGAGTGCGCAATTAATTAGGTACAGTCCGGACGATGGACAGGTTGAGTAAGTGAAGTGGCGCTGTTTAAGCAATTTACAACCACATGTGCGCGGAGAGGCGCTTAAGGAATTGACATCCGAGTTGTACAAGCGTGTGCGGCGCAAGGACAGTGAAGAAGTGGCGCTGATTCAGCAATTTACAACCATATGCGAGCGGGGCGGCGCATAAGGGAATAGACATCTTTGTTGTTAAAACCTAAGCACAAGCGTGTTTTTATTGAGCGAAAGCAGAGCTCGATATCTAGTGATGTAGAGCCACTTACTAAAAGTTTCTAAGGAGTTCATAATTCTGTTGTCAATGCGATGTCTTTATTTTAATACCACCCTCACTTATCACGTCACGCTTATTGTCAGTTATTGTGTGAGCACCTGAATACTAATGTTTTGGAATAAACACCTGTCATAAATTGGCCTACGTGTCCCTCTGTATATTACTTTCCTCTCCCTTTTAAGAAATTAACTTCTTACATTTCAATCATAGTGCCCCTCAGAGGGTCACTTCTGAATGGACCTTTAGGCCACACCAGAACCACTGTTTTCCCAAAACAGCACAAGGGTTACAAGCACAGTATGACGTCTCGAGGAGCACCAATCAGCAACAAACGGACTCTAAGGCCTCAATGCAATAGGGGTGGCTGATGTGCCTGACGGGGGAACTGCACTCGCTTTGCTACGCCAAATAGGTTAATGGATGGTGTAGCCGGATGGAGAAAGGTCTAGGTCCCTGGTGTGAGGCAGGCTAGGGCAGCAAGGTGCAAGGTATCCTACTTCAGGGGGACTTTGCTGTTGGAATCTGATAGCCATATTAACATTCCTCATTGAAGCCCTCTGCCACCTGATTGGAAGGTCTCCTCCTTGTGTCTGGGTCGCTTTGGGAAGATTTGATGTATACCCCTTGAGGCATGTGGGCCAAGATGTAGTAAAGGGGGCTGTCAGCAGATGGTTGTTCTGTTCTGATAATTCAACAAAAACAATGGCCTCATGTCTCGCTACACCTGGATAGACTCATGATCACTGCTGAAGCCTGCTGTTGCGGGGTGTGCTGCAGCTGCAGTAATAATGCAGTAACTTTCTTATTGTATTTGATAGTGAACTCACTGATCTTTGGGAAGCCTATATATATTATGAACGAGCCTACACTTTAGTCCTAAACTGACAGAAAAAACAATTGATCTATGCCCCTGTTGTTTGCACTACTGTCACTCGTTAGTAGTCTTCCACCATTTGGAGAGCTGCCTACATGGTTCGGAGTCAAAATCTGTAGCCTATAACCTAAAAACACCCCCCACTTACTCCATATTGGTCTGGTTTTGAATATGGGCAAGGGTGAACAGATCCAGGCAAACTGAACATAGATCCTAAAAGGCAACCTCAGAATGCAGTTAATATGAAATCAGATCAAGAGACTGCAATCCATTGACTCTTCTAAAGTATTCACTGCTGCTCGAGATGAAGGTAGTTTCAAAACATTTATGGGAAGGTTAACATGCTACAAAGAAACCATATGAGAGAAAGTCTAGCTAAACCAGAAAAGAGCATTGACAGGGCCGAACAGGCATATCAGACTAGAAAGACTCCACCAACATTGTAAAGAAAACCGTCTTCTGGTTAAGATACTACTGGAACTTATTAATGCCAAAAATGAAAACTGAGAGGGCTGGTCATGGTCGGATAATGCATGCATTGTAGGACTGGCTGAAACTACTGATATAGGCTGCCAGGAGAAATTTTTAAATCACTTCTTCTGGACATTACAGAGAAAGATAACCTCTCCACTTTGTATTTGAGAGAGCCCTCAGAATCATTAGGTCTCGCCTGACCCAGCGCATGCGCTGGTCTGGCGAGACTTATTGAGAGGGCTCCAAAAAATGATACCAGGCCAGCCTAGAGACACAGTGCATGTGCGCGGGAGCGCGCGCTGCGCTTTACCGCCATTACTTTCACTTTTGCGGCCGCGCGGCCGCTTTGATATTTGATCGTGATCGCGATCACTTTCACTTTCGCGGCCGCATGGCCGCTTTGCATAGCCAATAGGTCTCGCTTTTGGGACCTTATAAGTATTTAGTTATGCAACTGTTGCATGGCTAAACACTTATAAGGTCCCAAAGGCGAGACCTATTGGCTATGCCAATGCTTGTTTTTTGTTTGTACTGCGTCCTGAGGCTGTGTTGACTGTTCCTTGAGGAGGCTGGGGAAAGATTCACTGTCACTAGGGGAGACAGCAAGTGATGGGCTCTAGGCAGCAACAGACAAATTCATAATTGAGAAGCTACAGATACAAGTCTGATCATGATGAAGATGGAAGAGGACAGGAGAGAAATAAAGGAGACAAAAGAAAAGAGAATAACGGCACCTGAAGCAAATCAAACAAGAAGAAAATGGAGGAAGGAGATGAGAGGGAGAGAAGCAATGGCATGATGTAGATGAGAAAGAATAAAGAAGGAAAAGGACAAAGAGGGCAGAAAGATTAAAGAGAGAAGAGTATGATACCAATAGAAAAGAAGATTAGTAAGGGGTTTGAAAGGGAAAGAAAAAGAGAAGAGGGTAAAGGAAAGGGAGACTAAAAAGTAACAAAGGAAGGAACGATATGAAGATGAGAAGGGAGAAAAGGTGGAAGAGACATACTGGAAATTGATCTGAAGGCGAGAAATTGAATTAGGGCCCAAGACACCCTGGCTATGCCACTGCTGAGACCAAACACCATCTTCGGGAAAGCTAGAAAAAAAGATAGGAGGCCTATTTTATCAGGACAATAAAATGTCCATGTCCCCAGACTTCACCTGTTCGGAAAGCTAGGAATGTTTGGAGCTGTTAAAAAAAAATCTTAGAATGGTGGGAGCAGCATAGAATGATGTACCCTGCTTGAATGTAGCTAATGTATAATGGTAAACCTCACGTATGGGCAACTCTCACAGAGGCTACTAAGTACATAAAAACTCTTATTGGTAGAAAGAAGAAAAGCACAGGTGAAAGAGATTTCTGGACAGACTGATGGAACTGCTGCCCAAAATGACATTTGTGATACTGAGTAGCACTCCGTGTTTTTTCAGGGTCTCCTATCAGAATCTTCCATGTTCTAACATTGTTGTTTTCATGTTTCGTTGCTACAGTGACTACAAGGTCCAAAATTATGCCACAGGGCAATCACTATTATTTAGGCCATTTGAAATATGATGATTAATTGCCAAAGATACTTTTTTTCCCTAAACACAGGCATGGGGTGATATCATTGCCTGACGCCTCTACGTATATCACTGTTGCCTAATCCTGGGGTGTTTGTTAGTGGTTTCTTTCTGGTTTGTGGTATCAATTTGGGTGGTGGATACGAAAAGGGAGTATTAAGCGCTGTGCCATTGTCGACAGAGGAGTGAACTTTAAGTTTATTGATATGGCTGACTCTTTCATCTAATAGCAACACTAACGGTTTATCTGTATATCTTATATGTGATGGCTCAAATACCATTGAAATGCCATAGATTACATTTTGAAACATCAGAGGGCTCAAGAGTCCCAAAAAGGTATGACTGATATTGGTGCATTTGGATAGACATGCCTTTACCACTGCTCTCATAGAGGTGCCACATCCAGATCCAACAAGACAATTTGCTGCTACAAGAGACCTCACTACTATTTTGCTTCTTTCAGTTCATATTCCAGAGGGGTGGAAATCCCTAATATAAAAACTTTATAGTTTAAATGTAATATGCTATATGTAGACACAGAAGAGAAATAGTTGGCTTTTCTTGTCTCTCCATTTGACAAATCCATACACAAAATCAACACATGTGGGCCCAATATAAGCAAAGTTGATTTTTTGAAGGAATTCAGGTCCTACGTAGACAGCATACAACATGTCACATACTATTAAGAGGGGGCTTCAGCCTTGTTTTAAATACTGAACTGAAAAGATCAAATCAGAACCTGAGATTGGTGAGAAATGTATAAAGAGTCCTAACACACATCATGGATATGCTAGTCTTAGTGATCATATGGAAATTTGGGCGTGAGGCAGAATGTGTTTTTTCGTTCTGTGGTACAGTGCACAAGTCTCACTTTGACATCGACTAGTAGTTGGTAGGTAGATCTACTCACTACCGATCCACTGATATGCAATCAGATCATTCTCAAAAAAAGATGAGTCTGACACAAACTCCTAAGACTCCAATAGATAGTCTGTGGAGATTTCCTTCATAAGCCTTCAGAGACTACATATTTAAGATTGAAGCTGTGATGCTTTTGATGATTACTTTGATCTGAATAAAAGGTGTGTCCCTAAATGTATCATGCTTCAGGAGGACTACAAGGCTTGGATCAGGGGAGCAAGTATGCATCTCAAAACAAGCAGGTATACTTAGGACAATACAATTAGCCCACCAGGAAGCCATATTATTGGATCTTGGACACAAATATGTTGAAACTGGAGGGTTACGCAGTATTAGCTGCTATTAATTCAGCATTATTGAAAGTTAGGCATATGTCACACACAGATAAAGGTGAAATTTCTAGGTAAGAATACCCAACTTAGCAACTACGGTAAGTGGGAACAGCAGGACATTGGTGTGAGCAAATTTGTGATCCACCAGGAAAAAACTTAGTTCAAGCCCAATGAAATTGACATAGTGAGAGGGCGGTGGACAGTGTGCAAATTCTAATAATGTGTTCTAACTTTGATGAGCACTTATATACCTTTGGGTTGGTATTAACAATGTGACAAATAGAGCATTATCTGAAATGCATAACATTAGCCTGGATTGACAATGTCCACAGACAAGCCGTATTAGAACATGTACAGATAACAGAGATCCACAGAGCCACTGAAAAACTTGCATAAAATAAATCACTTTTTTGATAGTCTGACTGACAAATTTTGTAAGTCGTACAAGGATTTGGTAGCTCCATATCTGTGACCAATGTAAGAAGAAACAACAAGCAAACAATAATTACAACATTGCTAAAACAGTATAAGTTATACAGACAATTGCACCTTATTGACTTAGGCAACAAAATGTTAGTGTAAGTGGTTGCAAACCATCGTAGGCCACTTATTATTTTACAAATTAAGCACTGGATGCTGCTGACATGAAGACCTGTACTCACCACATAAAGCCACAGATAGAGATCCGGTAGAGGAATCCTCCCTTCAAATGGAGATTGTATTTTGCACTAACCTTTTTCGAAGACAGTTGCTATCCGCCACGGCCGCTGGAGGTAAAGGCGCTGGAGCAGTGGGGCTGGGTGGGCTGGGAGTTCGAGAGACGACCACAAGGGAAAAATAAATAAATAAATAATTATCCCTCGTGGTCGTCTCTCGAAATCCCCGCCTGACCGCTCCTACCCGCGGTGGCCGTGGCTGGTTGCTATGAGTAGGTGAGCCTAGCAAAAGTGGGATCAGTTGACAAATTTCACACAATTATGTTCACTGGCATTGCCACAATAAAATAATCTTTGGTTAGCATCTGACAGACTCCCTAGTTAAGACTTGCATCATCCCTATGGGCCAATTATATACAGAGAAAATGCCTAACACTAGAATAATTCAAAGAGAATGGAAAAGTTACCTCACTGGATTTAGTCATATATTTTAGGGTCTGCCATCTTATGCAGACTGCAAACCTAAACCACCCAGGCAAACCTATAGAATATAACTATCAATTCCATGTAATACCATCTAAAGAGTCTAGAATATGGGCATTCAAATGTTAGATTACAGCAAACTTCCAAAGGACAGTGGTTGACACTCTGGCCAGGCATAGATGGGAATCCAAATTACCAAGAGAACTCATTTGGAAATATATAACGTCAAGCATTAAAGTCCACCTTGCTCACACTTGGTGACTTAACTGTTATAAAGCACAGAGACAATTTTTCTTATGGGAAGCTTTCTGTGACAACATTCTGCCCCATTGAAACAACATCAGGGATAGAATGAAGTCAGCGGCATGTCTGCACTGCAGGAATTACCTACACTAAAGCGGGGAAGATCAGAAGCAGCACGAACGTTGTTGAATAATCCTTTAGCAGGATGTAGCATCTGTCGGTGGGATGTAAACATTCAGGGGTTGGAAGGGCGGGAGTGAAGCGCAGTTTTTGTTCTGAGGTGTGATGGAAGCAGGGATTCAAAAAACAAGATGATCAGGCCAGGAGAACTGGTTTGGGAATGCTTCCTTTTCAAGTAGCTGTCTAAGTAGTTCTGTAAACAGAGTCTCTGTGTGAGATACCCCTTCACACCACGGTAGTCTCCAGCCTGGAGCACCAACAACAGAGGCACAAAGAGGTATGAATTATCTGCACCTGACTATGGACAGCCACAAAAACAGTGATAAAGAAAGAGAGAAAGGGCTGGTCTCACATAAGGGATCTTTTACACTCTGAACACGTACTACAGTCCCATTCACCCCCCTCAATCTACCAAGTGTCAATGCTACAGTAAGGACTTAATCAAATTCAATAGGAGCCGTGTCTTCTTTGTCCTGTCTAGGTCTCCTCCCTCCTGCACCCTGACACACTGGCACACTTCCACTGTCTGGGAAAAGAACTTCACCCTCAACTTGTGGACACAGACATGCGCAGGCCATCCAAAATGGAACTCACAGGCCTTCATCACTCTGCCTTACTTTTGCATATTATGCATATACTGCAACAGTCACAAACACACACACCATACACTTTGACAGGATTAGGTGACAAATCTGATTACGTCGTGGCGGGAAGCTCTCAGCAAGTGCCAAATAACTTATTTGAGTGAGTGAGAAAACTTCTTTTTACAGAATACTGAGGAATGAGATTTAAATAGGACTGTGCCAACTCCCCTTGTGCAGTATAGAGACCCTGTACCAAGGCTGGGATACTCCAGACTATGGGCCATGTTTATGGCCCCGTTTGCGTCGCTCTTGCACCAATCAAAGTGGTGCAAGGGCAATGCAAACCTTAAGTCAGATTTTTGAAGCCACGCAATGCCACTTTATGTGGCTTTGAGTGGCTCCAAAAATCTGGAGTAATGCAACACAGCGCAAACCTTGCATTGCATGACCCTGCCTTGGGAAGGCATTCCATGGGTGTTGCGTGGGTGTTCCCACACAACTCTCATGGATTTGACAAATTCCCAGATTCACAAGACCTTGTAAACCTGGAAATGCATCAAAAACATACACCAATCCAGGTGAGGCGTAACAAGGAGAAATAACTTTATTTCTCCTCGTTACTTGCTCTTTCTATGTGTGCTGCATTCAGCAGTGCTCATAGAAAGAATAGAATGCCTCACAGGATTGTATTGTTCAGGAAGGTATCCCTTTCTGCACAAAAACAGTCCTGCATGTGTGGTGCAAGGATGCCTGCATTTGCACTAGGGTGCCAAAAGGATGCCTGTGCAGGGGGAAAAGTCAGGAAAGTGCTGTATACCTTAAACACGTCGTATTCGTGCCTTTTTCCAGTGATGCAGGGCAGCGCAGCAAGCTGACTTGCTGCGCTGCATTGCCCCACTATTCCATAAATGTTGTAAAGAGCCGTCCTAAGCCTGGGACACAACAGGCTAAAGCTTTTAATGGTTAAGTGGTTTGTAAACGTATAATCACATGTTAAAGCTGGATATGGAGCACTATGTATAATGTTGTTTATTTTTACAACTTACATTCTTCAATTGATTGCTAACTCAGGAAGCCTTCTCCCACTATATTCCTAAACCCTGCATGGAAAATTGCCCTTGACCTTCTCTGGCTTGATTCCTCTACTTTCTTTCTTCAGAATGACCCTCTTCTTACCTTCCATTCTCTGCACAACTTCCATTTCTGAGAAAAGCCTCCCATCAGTCTCATGCTTTCCTGATTCATTCTTTCAAATTGTGACTCTGCATTTGGCTGATACCTCATTTCATAGGTCGAATCCTCTCCTCTTTAAAACCATCTCCCTGTAATCCAGCATTACCTAATCTCCACCTATTTATCTCACCAACCATAAACCTCTTAGCCCCACTAATGATCACAGCTGACTGGTACTAGTATATCACAAGAAACTGGAGCAAATGCATGCAATGTTTCTTGAGAGCACATGACTAATCATGATAACCAAAAATAACCACCAAATTGACCACTAACGCTGGGTTCCGGAGTTGGATGCCATAAATTGCTTCAAAGCCTCGTCAGGTGAAGTAAGCTCTATATAAATCTAATTACAAATACAATGTCCCAAATATTTATGAATTAGATGCAACGATTTACCCATTTCAATTCCCTGCACCCAAGTACTGCATTCCTGCCTTTTGACATAAAATGGGTTCTACATACAATCCCAATTGCTGTGGCATACCTTTCCATATGTGAATTTTTTCATATGGCGTGGCTACAAGACAGAGATACTGTTTAGAGGTGTTGGATATAACCTTGTGAATATGTGCATTATACATTTCAATCCAATTGACTTTACTAGGGTTTGCATATGATATATCTAAGACCACTAGCAGACTTGTGAAAATGTTGTTGCTAATGGAAAAGTGCAGAATAACATTGACTATGATAAAGGATTTCCCCCACCACCCTACAATCAGAGACTGCCTTGATGCCTCTTTAAGTAATGTACATGCTCCAAATTATTGCAAGAAATATCTCTCCCAATGGATATATGGAGAACACCTTGTCATTACCTGCAAAATAAGACCACCAACCTGCTAAGAAACTGGGCAGCTCTACAGCTGAGCTTTTGAGAGTCATTTTACAAATATGCATATGAAAGTCAATAAATGATAGTCTTGATGTTATAATTAAGAGCCTTAACTAAGGTTAATAAATAGACATGCTCTGAGTTGAATTCTGGACATTTTCTAATATGAAAGATAATAATCATTCCAAAACTGATGCTTTATAGACACCCAATAATACATATGGTTATTAATCCTAAATGAAGACATACTGTTCAATTTAATTTAGAAAATATTTTCTTTAACTTGCCCTAGAGTATGAACTACTATTAATAGAACAGCAGGAGCTGAACCCCAAGAAAAATCCACTTCGCTTTCTGTTACCCCACCTCAGATTGATCGGAATTTCCTGGAAATTGTTGATGATGCAACGGTAGTGCAAATGGTTTATAGAAGGGTGTATTTGCATTGCGGTTGCCAGCCATTGCAACGTTCACTGACAAAATATCACCTCTGGAAATATCGCCATACCAAAATATCCTCACATAAATATCGTTGTCACAGAATATTGTCATGCTGTCTTTATAATGTAAATGACAATAATATTGATAAAAAAATATTGTTATCATTATTATCGTTGTACAAAATATTGTGTTTTTACACATATACATAGTACATTTTAATATTAGACATTAAACATATTAAAAAGTAAGACTAATATAATACAAGTTAAATATATTTAATTATATATAGTTACAGATACATATGTACAAATATTATTAAACTATATTTTCAAATTATATTTTCATTAAAAAACGTATTTAAGATCTAATAATTTAATAAATATACAAATACCCAATAACATAATACAAATATAAAACATAGCAATTTAATTACAACTTAAAAAGTAAGCACTAGAAAATAGAAACAAAAATATCGATTTGCTACAAATATATTAAATATTAATAATGATAAACATTAGTTTTCTACATACACAAAAACATAATAATCTAATATTAAATAAAGGAAAGTAAACTATCAAAATCTGTGAATAATAATATACTATTCCCACCCCAAGTTACACAACAGTAGGAAAAATGTGGGACTCAGGAACTCCCACTGCACCCAGTGCAACAGTATGGCAAATGTTTAATTGCAGAGGGATAAAACTTTCTATTCACACTCCAGTCAGTGCAAGAGTAGGGACATTGGTGGACTTGTGAGGGGTAAATTTAGCTATGTACATAGCACACAGTGCAATAGTAGGAAAATGGTAGGATTTTTAAGGGGCAAATTTTACGATTTCCATTCCAGTCAGTGAAACAGTAGGAAAAGTGTTGTATTACGAAGGGGTAAAATGCATTATTCGCACTACAGTCTATGCAGCAGTTGGAAAAGTGTTGAATTGCAGAGGGATAAAATGTACTTTTCCCACTCCAGTCAGTGCAACAGTAGTGAAAATGTTAGATAACGGAGGGGTAAAATGTACTATTCTCACTCCAGTGATTGCAACAGAAGTAAAAATGTTGGTTTGCGGAGGGGTAAGATTTATTATTCCCACTCCAGTCTCTGCAACAGTAGGGAAAGTGTTGGATTGCAGAGTGGTAAAATATATTTTTCCAACTCTGTGATTACAACAGTAGTGAAAGTATTGGATTGCGGAGGGTTTAAAATTACTTTTCTCACTCTAGTCATTGCAACACTAGTGAAAGTGTTAGATTACGGAGGGGTGAAATTTACTATTCCCACTCCAGTAATTTCAACAGTAGTGAAAGTGCTGGATTGCAGAGGGGTTCAAATGTACTATTCCCACTCCAGTCAGTGCAACAGTAGTGAAAGGGTTGGATTGCGGAGTGGTAAAATTTACTATTACCACTTTAGTCAGTGAAACAGTAGGGAAAGTGTTGGATTGCAGAGGGATATAATTTATTATTCCCACTCCAGTCTATGCAACCGTAGAGAAAGTGCTGGATTGCGGAGGGGTAAAAATTATTATTCCCACTCCAGTGTATGCAACAGTTGGGAAAGTGTTGGACTGCGGAGGGGTAAAATTTACTATTACCACTCCAGTCTATGCAACAGAAGGGAAAGTGTTGGATTGCGGAGGGGTAAAATGTACTATTCCAACTCCAGCCAGTGAAACCCCTATACTCCTACAAAACATACAACCTGCACCTAAAACTTAACATTAAAAAAATTAATTACAAAATTAAAATTATTAATTATCAATTACCTAATTATTATTAATTAAAAAATAAATTTTCATTATTTATAATTAATGTACTTCCACCCTATACCCCTGCAACACCCACAACCCGTACCTGAAACGTAACTTTAAAAAAAGTTACGTACACAATTATTATAGATATTTATCTATTAAGTAATTAATATTAATTAAAATAGCTATTAATTATAATTAATTCACTTTCCACCCTCTACCCCTAAAAAACACACAACCTGCACCTGAAACTTAACTTTAAAAAAAATACTTACACAATTAATATAGATATTTATCAATTAAGTAATTGATATTAATTAAAAATGTATTATTAATTAATCATACAATTAATTCACTTTCCACCCTATAAACCTACAAACCCACAACCTGCACCTACAATTTAACATAAAGAAATTAATTATACAATCAACATAATTAATTATCAATTAACTTGTTATTAATTACAAATTAATTATTAATTCATCATAATTAATTTACCTCCCACCATATACCCCTACAAAACACAGAACCCACACCTAAAATGTTATGTAAATTGTTATATTAATAATTAATATTAATAAACAATTAATTAATAATTAGTTTACTCCCCGCCCAACAAACCCATTACGGTACTAAAAATCATGAAAAAAAAAGAAACTAAATTTAGTGTCTTATAAAAATGTAACTATATTAAAAAACATAAACAATAATTATACAAAACATTTATAATATATATATTTCGATATTTTGTCTGAGTACCCATTGCAACTAAAGGTCGTGATCCAACTCCCTAACAATACCACCTTGTCTTTCCACATTCTAGTTCTCAACTCCTTGTCTTCTCTCCACCATGCAAAACCCTGATGTTTGCCTGCATAGTTGTTATAATATTATTTTATATAAATTGAAGGACTAGCCTGTGTCAAAAAGACATGTCCAATTTTCTATGTTCATCTACACCCTTGACCTTCTCACCAAGTTCCGCCTCTTGCCTGGATAATTCTTTCACTCTTATTTCTCTGTTCAGCAGAAACCTAATCAAACTCACCTTCTATATTTTCTCCATTATAGCTTGCAAAAAGTGCAATCCGTTAGCTCAGTTATTTCCATGTAAAGCAGTCTTATACTGTTCTATCCTTTCCACCCCATCTTTAACCAAGTTTGTGCTCTCTACAAAGTCCCTTTGTCCTCTTCTCTCTAAACCCCTGCTCTCTTGGAAGCCTGTCTCTTCTTTGCCCATAACCATCTCCATTCTTGCTTTCTTATCTGCAGTACCTGCCTCACTTAATGCCCAGCCTACTCTGTCCTTCTTCTACCACCACTATACTGTGCTTCATTGGCACTACTCCTACCCATGCCACCCTCATTGTTCAACGTCCTCTCCTCCTGCCATTTACCTGATGTCACATCAGTGCTAATGTTCCATCACCACTGCTTACCTCTTACCAGCTAAACTGTAGCAAGTCTGCTCCATCCATCCTCATTGCAGGCTAAAATCCCCAATCTCATTTCAAAGACTATTCTCCATTACTTTGGTGATTTACCTTTCTCCAATCCTTTCTTGACTCTATCTATCCAACATTCACTAAAGTATCTCCCAGTCCTCTGCTCCTGACATGTCCTTCACTGTCCTTCCATTTGTTTTCTTAGTCATTGTCACTTAAGTTCTCTTCCTAACTTCTCGTTACTCTGACTCTTCTCTGTAACAACTCATCCTAGCCATCCTGTTCCCTCTCACCATCATTCCACAGTTATCACAACCAATTCCTCTAGAGTAGACTGCTATGTTTTCTTTGACATTCTCCTTTCTTCTAACCAATGCCTGAGGTTTGGTCACTTTGTGCTACAATCCTTCTCTGTCACCCTAATTTGGGATGGTGAGGGTGGTACGGTTGACACATCCTCCTATCTTAACTCTGTTCATCTCAACCTCTCTAGTTCCATCTCTACTGCCACTCACTGTGAATCCTGCCTCCCTCAGCTTAGGGAACTAGACATCTATACTGATGTGGCCTGTGAACAGCCCTCCTTGCCCTGCCATTTTCACCTGGTATCCATCTAGTGCTGCATCCCATCCCTTCACCTTGCCCACAGATTAATGATTGATACACTACCATCTCCTCTGAACCCACCTTCATGACCCAGTATAAAGAACACTTACACCCTCTTGCTAATACTCATATCATGCCTAACCATGGGCAACCCCAGACATAAAATTCCATGGGTAACTCTGCCTCTCACTTCTCCTCCCATTTCTGTATCTATTCACCCAGACCACTTTTCAATAGCTGTGCCATTGGCCCACCATCCATTACTCAATACCTAGCTCTGTTTACCTTTTCTGGGGACATATGCATCCATGACATGGCTGTGATGATAGGTTAACCTTTTGTTGCGCTGACCAGCTCTTGTCCATCCGATCAACCCAATGTTAACCCTGCCCGCTCCCACCCAACCATGTATGCTTCTCCTTGGTGCGTGTTGAGACAGTTCTTAATCTGCAGGCACACACAATATGCCCAGAACTTTATTGACCATCTCCAAAAGCTAGAACATGTATTCCAGTACCACTGATGTACACTTACTTTGTACCAGCTTAGAGTTGCCATCTAGCGCCTTATCGTCAGGACAGCATTTTGTTTTTCACTCATTGGCTTTCGTATTGTAAAATATATTAATTAGGTATGTCCTCGAAATTAGTTCTATGGATTCAACCTGTGGATAAAAACCCTGGAACGCATTTGTTTGTCAAATATTAGTAAGAGGTAGTACCTCGCCCAGGTCATTACTCGCAAGTCTCCAGTCCTGATCTTTGTCCCCTACAAATCGATTCATTCAGGTGTGCTAGTCTAATAACTTCATGGAAAGCAAAACTAGACTACAATACCAAGGATGCAATAGTCTGCGGCACAAAGTTCAGGACTGCAGTTATACGGTCGACCTCAATATAATATAATATGAGGATTAGAAACATTGTGCATTGATGACAATCACCAAGATAACAGTGCTACACCAGCAATCAACAAAACACAATCACAAATACATTCTCTGCCTTGCCACAAATGATGGGTCCCTGCAGTCACCTGAACCCTCGCGAGTGCTAACCACCCACAATGCGCAAGCCAGCAAATCTCTCAGCCTCAAGAAGAAAAATAATGCCACAGTTACAAACGCTATAAATAAATTAAAAAAGTATTCCTGCCACTCCTACCATGATGACTTTGAAACGTACCTGGTAACGTGCTGCAGCACAGCATCAACAGCAACAACAGACATTGGTAATGAAAATAGGTCTGGCTTATAATTGAGAATGCTTCTTCATTCAATGGTAAGGCTAGACACTATATAAGTCATCATACATCTCTGTCAATCATTTCTGTACTTATTCACAGTTATCCACCGATTGACTCAATCTTGACACAAATTCAACATGCATATGCAAGATAAATTAAAAAATAAGTGTAGAAAAAAGAAAAAACGGTCCTTGATAGACGTATGCTTGCAATATAAAAGTACATAGTTTATCAATCTTTTAAAGTTCCAACTTGACCCCCACATTTAGAAGCAATGTGTTACCCATCTTGGGACAGTAACTACAGTATACTATGCTCAGTCTGAGATGACCACTCAATAATATTCCACTGGGCAGCCAATTGGAATAGTATTGTGTGTAGTGCATCGTTGTTGTACAGATCTGAGATACTCAACATAACGCTTCTTTACATGGCAGACATCTTGTAAGGGTAAAATGATGTATTGTGTGCAAACCGCCGAGTTAAGAAACATTGGCTACATGGGCTGGGACAGCAAGTGAACTTCGCCGGAGCATTGTGTATGGAGCTGTATTATACTCCAAAACAGAGCAAAAGAAGTAAAAGGAGAAGGAAAGAAATAAAAGAGCACCAATAAAATGCTGACCAAATGCCCTTCTATGTATGTATATGATTGCATGTGTATATTTCTTTATATTTTTTATGACAGACAACTACACCGGAAATGCCCTTCCAGGAGGGCCTGGCAATGATTAGCACACTCATAATTATATACCCCAGGGTTGGTCAACCACAGTAACCAATACCAAAACCCTTGCAGACTAGGGTAAATTATGAAAGCCCAAGTAACAAAATACTTATTTACAGCATTTAACAATGTGCAATAACAATCCACCTTTAAATGCCTGTTGACTTTAACATGTGTTTCTATAATAAATAAGTCATGCCTGCTTCCTTTGTTGCAACTTGTCACCCTAAACTGATTGAGCCTTTGGCAACTGAAATAGCCTTTCTCAGTTAACCAGTCAGGCCTACAGAATTTAGAATTGACTTGTCACCATAAACAACTCAGATCAGCTATATTGAGCACTAGCTTTCCCACAAGACAGCATCAAGCATACAACCCCAACATTTTAAAGATGCAAAATTACACGTGACAATCTATATATCACCAATTTTAAAGTGTCAAGCTTTTACCCCCAGGATTTGTCAGAGTGGCTTACCAAACACCTTACCTACTATGGTAATCTGTGATATTCAATGTGGCAAAATACCTGACTACACACCTTATTATAACGATTCATCGTGAAATATCTATTTGATTTTTACAACAAACCTGTCAGTGCTGCTGCCTTTGTCATGATTTTTCATAACACTTAGGGGTCTATTGCGATGGCGGGCCCCACCGCAACATAGGTGCGGCGTTCCCGCCATTGGCATTAGGATGCGTACGCGACACTGGCGGGCGCATTCCGCATTTTTTATATTGTGTCGGTAAAAAATACATGTTGTGCTTCTGAAGGCACAACGTGACAGGCACCGCGCGGTACCCCCCATGTGCACCCCCCAACACGATATTATATTTTCCATTTTAGTCACATTATGTGAAAAACAATTCATTTTTCAATCAGAAATATAATGAAACAAGCCTATTTATTTAATCATGCCTCCACAATCATCCTTCTATTGTGTTTACATCATTATTCAATGGTTTGTCTGAAAACACAGACCTATTAGGTGTAAATATTCCTTTACGTTCTTCTATGTCTAGATAGACAATTGTGGAAACAAGATTAGATGATGATAAATTATATGTTTCACTGGTATACAAGGAATCACGTTTGTTTCCTCATGGATCACAGTTTCTTTCTGATTACTACTGGTTTGTTACAATAAGGTAAGATAGATGGAAGCTGGAATTTTTATATGTGGCTTGGCTTGTAGAGTTGGAACATGTGCATATACAACATGGCTTGGAAGTTCGGCCGTACTTGTGTTTCAGCTATGCAGCTTTCATCAGGAAGCCCTGATGAAAAAACCTTGTTTATGCACGGTATTCTGGGTGGAGATTGGCAGAAAGTGGTGAGACCATGTTGCTCTGATGAAAATTTTATACAGAGGATAGGCAGAGGGCACTCGGCATGGGGTATACTTTTACCTGTGGACAACACTGTCTATTAGTCGCTCTCTACGGCACACAGGGTTCGTTTAGCAAGTCTGGACTGCTTCAGTTCCAGAGTTAGGTATGATGGTCCCGAAGTGGAGCCAACGTGGGCCTTGGTCCCGGTCGGGTAGAAATGTAATGCAGAGTTTCTTGGTATAAGCTTCGTGGTGGAGAGAAATGGGGGGTAAGCGGATGGGTTTAAATCAAACACGGTGAAACCGGTGCACGCCAATCATCTCAAGGGTGTGTTAACCACACAGCAATGGAACTTTTAAAAAGGTGAGTGAGCCTGTATGCCCCACTCTAATGACACAGTGTAAAAAGGACTTGTTCACAACTATTGATCAATACATGGTATTCTGCCACCACCGCGCTCATGTTGCTTACCTCTTGGAGAAGGTGATACCCTCCACCATTATGAGAGTAACGCTTGGGCACCTATCGTAGCCCAGCCAGACCTCAATCCATGAGACAGGCCTATGTCATGGCGTACATGCATGATCTGTGTTTACATGTGGCAAAAAGTCAGCATTAGGGATCCACACAACAGTACAGTTCGGCACTCAAGGCAGAAGTACAAGTCGTTAACCATGCAGAGGACTTTTCGGTCCTAACAACATGGATTTTCAAAGTGTAAATCTTTTACCCCCTAGCTTTGTGAGGGAGGTGCATCCAACACCAAAGCATTGCCTACTATAGTAATGTGTGAGATAACATTTAGCATAGTGCCATTGTATTGGATTTAAGGGGGAATAATTCATTCTTCAGTGTCTGCCTCTACTATATGGTTTTCACAATAAATATGCCAGGCCTAATGTATGTGTCATAACACTTCATAATAAACAGATCAGGCCGATAGCCTTAAATATTGGCTTGTGGACACAGGCCTCGCATACCCCGCAGCGCGGGGGGCCCGAGCTGCAGGGGGCCCCCTCTGCACAGCAGTCAGGCCTGAGAGCTCTGGATTTAATCCGGAGTGAGGGCCCTCCATGTACCTTGCAGGAGGGCCCCCTCAACTTTTGTTATGCCAGTGAGCTCAGTCCTGCAGTATTGAGCATGTTTGCAATGAGACAAAAAATTGCAAAACAAGCACTATTTTTCAGTAGAAGTGCACGTCTGACCAATCAAATACTGTTGTACCCAAGGTAATTAACATATGAGTGGAGCCAATGCCTCTCCTTAAAGCTCTTTTTCTGTTGCACACATTAGGTCTGACAACAGCTGTGCTATCAAGCTAGACCTAAAAATGAATGAATTACACTTGCAATAAGCCATGCCTAAAGAGCTGACTTATTGCCTCTTTCTCTGTTGTTTATGTTTTTATTTCATTAGATCAGGCAGACAGCTAAAAATGCCTCTGCAAGACCCAAAGGAGCAACAGGAGCGACCCAAAATGTCTGCCCTCTTAAATGCCCATGATTAAACCCTGCCCAAACTGAACAAATGATGACAGGCCCTGCCACGCATCCCACAATGTGCTCAAGGCACCGCAGGGGACACCTCGGTGGCTTGGCTTACCCCGGACTCCTTTAGATGAGTGAATATTGAGACCTCAGAAGTGACTTGTGCCCTTGTGGGTTCTCTGCTCGTCCAAGTCCACCCGCCTCTCATATTACGAACGTCACAGTAATGAAGACCGTCGTTTTGCGTAAAAGTCACAGCACCTGCTAGTCACTGAGACACGTTGGTAAGCTAAATGTAAAAACAAAAGTTATTTTTTTTATTTGTCCTTAAAATCATCGAAGCTAAAGGTGAGTATTCCTCGAGCGGAAACGCCCGTCCTCGCGCTCTGCTCCTGGGGTGGGGGCACGTCCTGTCCGTTAATTAAAGTGTCCGCGCCCAGCTGCTTCGCCGCGACACTGCCCTTGTGTGCAGCGGATTTTGCAGTGCCAGCAGTTTTAAGGGAAATCACTCAGCTATTGCATCCAAGGAAAACATGCCGACGCAGCAGCCGATTCCTCAAAGACCGGAAGAAGGGGAAATGCCTGTGTGAGAACAAGGAGCAGAAGGAAACATATCACTCTCCAGGCAAGGCCCATCACTGATGCTGGGCGGGGCTGTGACGCAGGGGGGGGAGGGGCCGGGTGTGGATAAGGTGCAAGGACAGATGTGGAACAGAGGCCAGCGGAGAGTACCGCTTGTGATGCAGTGATTCATTTGTGCAGGCAGTGGTTGATACCGCCACTACTTTTTATAAGGTATTTATATTTAAAAAATGAAACATAAACAATACATAAAATAAACACACACACACACCTCTCATATTTGATTTACAGCAATAATGTACACACATAGCAGCCTTTATATCTGATTCTCCTAGCTTATTGACATATCATTAGCCATTATCCTACACACAAGCATCTTACTTCCTGCGTGTTTTTTTAATATTGGTGCACAGTAGTTGGAAAGAAGACTTATGATCAGGGCTGGCACTCTGGAAGGCAACACTTTCCGACCCACGAATATCTCTCAGTTGTTTCTCAGGGCACTTTAAAAACAGGTGAGTAATATACGGTCACATGTGTCTCATCCTGCATAAGTGCTCATTGCTTGGAGTCGACATCAATATCCCTGCCTGACATAGACTGGTTTCCTTGACTGAAGCCAGAAACAATTTCTTTGTACCTCTGGTGATATTGAAGGATGAGATGACGAGGAAGCTTTCGCCCAGTCAACAATTTCAGAATAGGGGTTATGGTAGCCAATATGGCCTGGTACTTGCCTCCGACCCCTCTTAAAGAAGAAACCCCCAAATCTGCACTTGGATGGATGGGTACCCCCCCCCACCCCCCAGGGCAAGCATTTCAAACCACACTGTTTTGGATTGGGGGGAGTAACCCCCCAGACGTATTTATTACATATTAAAAACATTGATTATTAATTTTTATTATGTACACTTTACGCAGAAAGTCCAGATACATTGGTAGATACATGTCACTTGACTAACCTTAACCTGCTCTAATACAAATTCCACTCCTAACGTAATCTACAAATGTATATACTTTACTTTCTGCGTGTCCCCTCTAGAGCCTACGGCAAGGTCAATGACTGGGAGCCCCAGATCAGATCCTGGGGAACTACAAATGCTAGTCTACCGGAGTAGGCTTGCGTAGGGGGTACAGCTTATCGGACGGATACTTTCCCCCGGGCCCCCCTACGCCCTAAGCCTTAAACTCCACAACGGGGGTACTGGCAGCCCCCAGATCCCGGTAGAACTATAAATACTACTCCACCAGAGTAAGCTTGCGTAGGGGGTACAACTTATCGGACGGATACTTTCCCCCGGGTCCCCCTTCGCCCTAAGCCTTAAACTCCATAACGGGGGCACTGGCAGCCCCCAGATCCCGGTAGAACTATAAATACTACTCCCCAGAGTAAGCTTACGTAGGGGGTACAGCTTATCGGACGGATACTTTCCCCCGGGCCCCTCCCTACGCCCTAAGCCTTAAACTCCATAACAGGGGCTGCAATTCTGCATACTTGCACCGTGATGCGCATGCGCGGGTGGCCACTGGCCTACTGGAAAGAGTGACTCCCCTGGCCCCCGCACCCGACAGCCTACTGACCAGCTGTCACTGCCCCTGGAATTACATGGTGCTGGCCGCTAAGGGCCGAAGACTATGCTTACCAACCATGACCTTACCGCCACAGGACAGCATAGTTGCTCGACTATCTGTCCTCCCCCACAGCCCACTAGGAAGGTCATGCCCTGTAACTCGCCTGCCCCTGGACTCAACTAAAACCCTTCGTCCCAGGCGAGCCAGGTCGTTACCCCCTAGGAGTAGGATCCGGATTGATGGTGGTCCCTTAATTTCTTTCTAAAGCGTGGCCCACCAGGTCCCTGTATTGCCCCACGCACAGTCTGCCCTGTCCATGAAACTCTATACTTGTTCCCAACTTACGCAACCTGGCCTCGTAAAACTGCAGGCAAACATGAAAGTAGAACATCAGTCAGCGTATTGCCCTACTGACAGGCTAAAACCTACACCATTGCACATGATACTATGTAACAGTGTACTGATGCAAACCTCTCCCTGAGTCACAGGATAAAGAAACTTGCAATTCATATGAAACAGAACCAATGGGCTACAGTAAGTCAGCCGAATCCAACCTGGTGTCTTGGCTGGCAAAACCCATGACTCTTGAACTGAAAGATAGTGAGGCTGGACCCATCGCCACGTAGCAGAAGTGGCCCGACAACACGCCGTCATTGCGTTGTGGGTCACCTCACAGGTGTCACCTCCATGGATCCACCATACATAAAGTAAGCTAAAACATAGATGATTAGTGCTCCTAGCATTTGGGCAAAAGATGCGGTTTGCATGCCAGGCCCATCGACTACCTCATGAGACTGTACCCTCCTTTGTCCACCCCCTCCCTCAGCCCAGGTTGAAGAGGTAAGGTGTGACAATGCGGATCTTGAATGCGCAAACAAAAACGGATGCATAGGCACTGTGTGCCACCCCATACGTATTTAGTGCGAAAAGTGTAAATAAAAAAAAAAAAACACAGGGTGTGTATGTATTGTATGATATGATCTAGGCATCTAATGCCTGAATGCGCCCAAGCCTAGGTACCATGACACAAAAACAGACATCCACTGCATACGTGCTCGGGCACCAGGGCACTGCGGTACTGTGTGATACCATACATTAATAGTATAAGTGTATCAGCACAAAAGGGGTGTGACAAACCCCAGGCATATAAAGTTTGATTGCACAAGCATAAAGGGTGCATAAGTACCGTGTGACATTACACGGACATCCCACTACCTCAGCGTTAAGGCACCAGGATGCCGAGATATTGTGTGATACAATACATAACTCTTCCTAAGTGTATGAGCACAAAAGGTCCATATGTAGTGTGTGACCAATCCACAGGCATAACCTGCGTATGTGTACTAGCATACAGGTGTAGAACCATCGGATGACCATAACCAACTTCCAATGCATACGTGTACCTGCGATGGATGCATAGACCCTACTGGACAACAAACCCCATATTCATATTTTTTGTAACCGCACCCGCGTGCCTATGAGTACTTGACAACAGACTCCTATTTCATATCTGTAACATCACCCCCTTGCCTCTGGGACTCTCGAAGGTGTAACAAAGAGGCCTGGAATGTAGTGACATCATAAGTACTGATAATGTATGTAAATGACCACAGAGGCAGGCGCCTCGTGAGACTAACATCCAAGACTTGTAGTATTTGACGTGACATCCCCCCGGTGTGAAAGATTTCGTGATGTAATGCCCATAGTAAGCACACCTCACCCCGGTGTAGAATGTCTTGATGTAATGCCCATAGTAAGCAGTCATGCCTCCACCTGAAAAACGTCAATGGTTTGACCATTCCGCGGCAAAATAATGGCCCTCCATGGATGCTCAGCATTGGGCTCCTCGCGCTTCAGATTGACCAGACGCATTTTGTACCCTATGAGTAAGTTCTACCACAAAAAATGTGGCATGAAATTAGAGCGAGCTAACCAGGCCGCTTCACGCTTTAACAAACAGGGATATGCTTGCATTTGCAAGGCTTTGTTTGCGGAACTACAAGAATAACGGGTAATATACCCTATATAATGGCGCCTAACATCGCGCCATCTGTATTACATGAAGAAACATTGAAAATCATATCACAAATTAAGGGTGCCTAGCATAGCCCCAGTTGCATGTACCTGACTACATTGGGAACATTGCATGTGACTTTCAATGACAGCGCCTAGCATAGCGCCTTTTGCATTACGTGAAGGAACCTTGAAAATCATATTACAAATTAAGATCGCCTAGCATAGCCCAAGTTGCATTTACCTGACTACCTAGGGAACATTGCATGTGACTTTCAATGAGAGGGCCTAGCATAGCGCCATTTGCCTTAAGTGAGGGAACCTTTGAAAACCATATTACAACTCAAGAGCGCCTAGCATAACACCTGTTGCTTTTTCTTGAGGAACATTTGCCATCAGGCTTTCAATACTCACCGCTTCGCATAGCCTATACGTTTAACATTGCATGTGACTTTCAATGGGAGTGCCTGGCACCCACTCTGCACTTTTTTAGGGATTTACCAGTAGGCATTGTTGATGATCCTAGGAAGTCTGCCACGGGTTGGAACTTTGATGCAGCAATGTTACCCTCCACTACTGAGGACAGAGGGGACTGAGCTAGGTGCACATAATCAACCTGGAAATGACAGCCCAACCGGGAAGCCATTAAGTTGGCTGAACATGCATACATTTTAGTCACCGAAACCGATGGTGGAAATGTTGCAAAAGACCCTCATTAAATAGTTCAACTTTTTCCGGGCGGAAGCCCCACTGACTTATAAATCCACTGTTCCAAGTCTCACATAAGACACGTAGACGGGCAGATAGGACGCATGGTATTGAAAAAACACCGCAAATGACACATTCTGATAAAACATGAGACCCAAGTAATACGCTGTCTGGTAACCCAATTGTCACTAGTCCAAGGCTCACCGTCTTTCCCTTTCCCATATTGCGTAACTACATCGCTGTGAATTAAAAATACCCTATTATGGGGTTATTTTCCGGATTCAGATGACAGAAAAATGCGGTCCCGGTGATAACACACGGTATAAATAGCCACTTAACAAGACCCCCCAATCACAACCTCTTGTTAAAACTTAAGTGGTAAACCTCACACGGTAGCAACCACTGGTTAAGACCTAAGTGATAAGCCCTACACGGTAATAACCACTTGTTAATAACAACCATTAGTTAAAACCTAGGTGGTAAACCCTGCACGGTACCAAACCACTTGTTAAGGGTAAGTGGTAAACCTTACACGGTAACAACCATTTGTTAAGACCCAAGTGGTAAACCCTACCCGGTAACAACCACTTGTTAAGACCTTAGTGGTAGACTTTACACGGTACCCACCACATGTTAACACCTACGTGGTAGCGCCTGGTAACAGTCATGCTGTAACGTTCACGCGGTAACACCTCTGCGGTAGCCCCCCACGCTAAAACACCCATGCGGCAAACTTAAGGAACAGTAAACACCCATGCGGCAACAGCAAACCAGGGCATGAATAAGCGCATGCAAATGATATACAGCACCGCATTTACGTCTATTCCCAGAGCATCTCAGTCCTTATTCATTTAAACCGCATACAAGTTGCGCATCCCCTTCAATTGTTTTACCGGATAAAACATGACTGGTCATCGCACATGAGGAAGAAGGCATAGAGAGGACGTACGTGTGATTACCTAAATAATCTAGCCAAGCGGTGGTTCTAACCTTCCCCCCCACCCGCTGAAACCCCCCAAGCGATTTGTATTATCGCTAAATGTAAATTATAAGGTGCATTCGCCTCTGGGGTTTGAAATAGATTACAAAACTGTGCAGTACCTGTGCGCCTATTCCTTCCAAACACGGGATACAAATACTACAGGTGTACATACACCAGGGCAGTTTCTATGTGAACCACAGTAAACGGAGAAACAACGTTAGGCAAATATCGCTGTGACTAGCCACGCACCATCAAATTACACACTGTCCCATGACCTGAAAAATGGCATGCGGATGGCCATTTTTGGCAGACCCCACATTTTGATGCACAGCGGTGTATATTCCCTATTACTACCAGCCGATGGCGCTCAGTCTCATGCTCAGCGATGATGCGCAGATTACCTTTGTATCAGTTAACGGACATTTTAAAACGGTTCCTCACTGAGCCTATACCTAACGTTTACCAAGACCTGTTTTCTGCCACATTCTTAATAACGGAACAAATGCATTAAAGGACAAAATTGCCGGGCTATACATCACCGGAAATCTGCTGCAAGTGTGGGACTAGAGGAATGCAAAACCTATTTTTCCCCACATGCACCCTCTACTTTTTTTTGTTTGTAACATGCAGTCGTATTGTACATTTCACCCAACCATGTGTGTCCCTTACAATGATACAGCCCAGAAAACCGCTCGTAACAAGAAACACCCTTGCATTCCTTCCTAACACGAATAACGCTTTGTCGCGCGAAGGAAGCCTGAAGTAAGTGATAAGAAGGATGTGCGAACAGAGAGCTGCATGAGTGGGGGGATGTCTGCCGTCATTAACGAAAGAATAGGAACAGACGTTTTGCACTTCAGCCCAGCCCCCAAAGGCAGCAGAATCAACCACATACCGTAAACATACGCACAGCTGATCGCTTAAAAAATGCTGCATGCCCAGCACGCACCCCTTGCCAATTGGTGTTCCCAGCTGATCGCACCACCCAAGATGCTGAAAAACCCTTTCAGATGGCCGGCAGCGAGGCTCCGGGTTCCAGTGAGAGGGCAGTGGAGGAAAAGAAACATGGCGAAATCAAATCGCAAACAACTGTCACTTTTTGCTTTGAAAGAGCTGACGCATCCGCGAAGGCGCTGAACTGTATCCACGGGAGTAAAGTGCTATAATGCAAACAAACATTGCACAGCAGAATAGCTGCCCGCTCCCTGCTTCTCCTGTCCCAGGAGGACGGCGTGCGTGTCCAGCTGAGCGGCTATCATGCAACAGTTATTACTATATTCTCTCCACATCAAATGAATAAAAGACAAAAGTGATATATATATATATATATATATATATATATATATATATATATATATATATATATATATATATATATATATATATATATATAAAACAGGCTAGGACTGGACTGGGAGATCTGGAGCGTGTGCGACTTGCATCATTAAAACACTGAACGTATGTTCCTTTAGGAACCAAAATGTACCGTAATAGGGAGCAACGTGCGGTGGACCCGGCCCAAACGAGCGCTGGCGTTTGTTGCGGGCAGCCGCTGTGCACCCAGAACAGCTGGTCAATCCCTCAAAGCGCCGCCAAAACAAGCACACGTTTTCCCATATAAGCCCAGCCGCTCGCAGATGATCACACCACCCACCACGTACAAAGCTCCAATAACAAAAATTGCGCGTTCACCGCCAATCGGGGGCCCGCTGTAAGCCAATGCGCGCGTTCACCTACGTTTATACAACAGATGAGCAACCCGGGAGGCACGCCACAGCTGATCCCCTCTCCGATGCTGCTCCACCCATAGGCACTGGTCGTGCACACCGCTTGCGAACGCGATCACCGATCCAGTGCTGTCCCAGCTGCTCGATCGTCCGCTGCGCCGAAGTTCCGACGAAAAAACAGCCTCCGCATGCACACCGCAGCAAACAGCTGACCTCCTCTTTCTTCCAGCGATCCAAAACCCACGACCTGAAGTAAACACAAAAGAAAACAAGTTACGGGCCGCCGCTTGCCCGGTGCATTCCTGGTGGGGTCGCGAGGAACAAGAGACTGTTCCTGCACCCACCGCCCCCTTTTAAGGCGGGGCAGTGGGACCACCAGGCTGGAGGCTGGTCTAAACCAGTCTCCCCCAAACGTCCGGCATTCGTGTGAACCGGAAGCACTTAAAGTGCTTCCGGTTCACTGCCGGGGTCTGGCGCGACCGCCATAATGGCGGCACACGCTAGGTAGCGCTTGCCTTGCCCATATGGCTATACCAGCTGCCTGCAAGGAAATTTCACTGCTGTCCTAACAGCTTTGTTAAAAACCTCATTGAGTTGTAATTTAATCCAGAGCATTTTCCAACGGGTCTTCATAACCACTCTGCAGTACATGTTGGCCACTCCTGAGCCCCTCTGCAGCCAATAGACTACATAATTCTGGCATAAGCAAACTAGTGACAAGGAGGGGCATCTTATACATATAATAATCAAGCTTGAGGGTAGTGCCCACGAGACATTGGGGCAAATTGACTTTGAAGTCATGCAATGCAGCACAGCGACTAAAGTTGCTGAGCTGCGTTGCATCAAAGAATTGAGCACAAGCGCTCAATAACTGCTGCGCTGTAGCTATCGCCCTAGGACTGGCACACTTTAGTCTGCCTTGCACGACAGTGCAAAGGTGTCTGCTTGATGCACTACATAGGAGCCCTCTCAGTAAAAAACACTATGCTTGGACACAGTTTAAAACTTTTCTTACTTTGTATGTGTGCTGTATAATGATCCAGTGTTTTATGGGCCCGCTTGCTTACAATTGGTCATCCAATGGACCTGTTTGTCCGACTGAGAGGTGATGGGAGTTGGTATTAACAGTCAATCAAATTTCATTTAACAGTGAAACCCATGTGGCTACACATTGAGGACCAGGAATCGGTAGTCAAGTTCAAAAGGTTTATTACAAGTTAATAATCAAATTCAAATAAACAACTCCCAACACCATGTTATAAAGATAAAGAATGACAAGCGGGATCCTCAGACGCCAAAGGACATTGGGGAGAATTAGTATCAAACAAACAAGCAGTTCTGTAACTGCTATGCAGAACAATAACATTAATATTTGATGCTCAGAGAGTAATCTGCGGTTGGCTCTCCTATTCATTAGTAAACTAGAATTCAGAGTCCAGAGGAAGGATTTGGGAAAAATTGTTATAGCAATCAAGGAAACTCCATAAAAGAAGTCAGGGTCAAGACAATAGAAATCGAATACGAAAGCGTTTGCATCTCAGAAACTCAGTCAAGAGCCTTTTATAGGTCAAGTGTAAGTGTCAACCTGAGCCACACTTAAGTAAAAATTAGAAAAAAACATCTGGGTATGAAATCTCTCAAATTCCATAAAGCACGATATGTCTCAGGGAAGGATGGACTCAAGGAAAGGTGTCTGCAAGAATCTGAAAAGGGATCCAATCATCATCAAGGAAGAGTGCTAAATGAAATCTGCATAAAGTCCAAGGGGAATGGTATATAATAGCCTGTAAAGTTCATTGGGTGAACTCCCCTCGTTCACACCATCAGGGGTCTATTGAAATCCACAAATCATCACGTTGCAGACTGCAACATTTCCAATTTGTCCCACACTGGACATGGGAACGGCATATTTCTCCCAAACAAACATAGGTTGCAACTTTTGGACAAGAGTTCATTCAGTTAAAGCTTTGTTTTTTCCGTGTTCCTTTCGTCAAGTTCCTTTTATCAGACTCCTGTTCCCCCTATCTCTAGTACAGTAATGTTTCTGTTCTAAATTAACAATCGTGAATACCTCCAAGAAATGTCGAGTTAGCAGAAAAATAAAATCAGCTTTATGCAGCATGGTAAAATACAGGCCTACTCAGAATTAACTTCAATGGTGCACATTTAATATGTGTGCACATTTAAACACACATAAATAAACATTTTTAATGCATTAAGTTTGATATTACATGTAATATTCTGTAAATCATCATAACATTCAGTAATAACTATGAATGAGAACTACATTTCAATCAAATATTAGGAATATTAATACACACATTACATAATCACTTATAATTTCTAGCAAGATTACATTCTACTTATATAAGAAAGTGTTTAATCATGGTTTCAATTTGTTACATGTTATTCACTTGCAGTTGCACACACATTAAAAAAGTCCCATTTCATCTCTATGGAGAATAAACTGTCTATTAAAAGAAGATCATTCTTTAGGTAGCATGCTAATTAAAGCAAGACATTTAGGTGCATCAGTTCTCTAATTCTACAGTGAAGGCACTGTTTAATATATGTCAAGTGCAACACTGATATTAATTTGTAAAACCTTACATGAATCATGTGCTAAGTGTACTTTCATACCACATATTTCTCAAATGTCAGAGACATTTGTGACGTGTAAAGGGTGGACAATCTTTGCGCTGCACTCATAAAAACACACACATTCAAATTTTGGATAAAAGAAATCTCTTTTAAACTTTATGTCTGCCTTGAGGAGGTGAACATTTCAAGCAAAAAACTCAGTCTACATGTATTAGTTGGTTTGGTTTGTGTCACAATTAATGGGTTATTAGATGAAAGCATCCATGTACCACCAATGGGATGTCCGGTTGATGCAAAGTAGTGCAAAGCAGTGTATAGCCCTACTATGAAATACGTTAGGGCTACTTACCAGTGTGAAACAAGTTTCGCACTTGAAAGTAATTTGTGAATCAACACTTTGGATCAGTTTGAGTCACTGCTTATTACACTGCGCCAGCGCGAAATTTGAAGGAATCTGAGCCATAATATGAATTTATAGCCAGATCGCCTCTACAGAGCCTTTTTGCACATCTCTATGATTGCCCTCCACAACTTCTTCCCCACGTAATCCATGTTTGTTTTTGCAATCATTTTTATGGACTAGGATGTATTATTCCTCATTAGGCATTAACACATAATAATAGAGAAAGACAAAAAGGGAGGAAGAAAGTGGAGAAGGAATATAGGAAAACAGTAGCAAATGTATAAAAAGCAGGACTGGAAAAAACTAGAAGAGCAAGCTAAAAATAGTAAGTGTAGTTTGAGAGAAGAAAGAGGTATGATGCAGAATCAAGACCTGTCTGCTTTTGGTACTCAGCAACCACTTGTATATGATTGTGCCAGTGTAGGGCTCCTAAGAAAAACATTGTGCTCCTGCACCTAATCTTTAATCTAATGCTAATATGTAAAATCATGCTTGTTTCTCTAACTCTCTAGTCACTATTTCATTCATCAGGATTAATCCCCGGAGGGAAAAAGGGGTCTAAGGGAAAAGTTTAATGACCAAAACAACAGTTCAAATCCCCTATCCTTATATATGAAAAACAATAGTGAACTGGTGGTCGTGAAAAATGAGGAAATGAATATGAAGAACAGATAAAATATAGCAAGTTACTATAATCAACTATTCTAAGTGTGGTTGACAGAAATAGAACATTGTACTCTAGATGCAATGTTCTATTTCTGTCAACCACACTTAGAATAGTTGATTATAGTAACTTGCTATATTTTATCTGTTCTTCATATTCATTTCCTCATTTTTCACGACCACCAGTTCACTATTTCATTCATTCCATCGCCCGAGCTCCTGATCTAGTATACGCAGCTTGGTAATTACTCCATCAGGGTGAAGGAGTAAAATACACTGTCACCAGTAAAATACTCAGTTACCCTGACAGGGTACCCATACTCCATAATTAGAAATGGCCGCTGTACCTAGAAACATCTCTAGTCTTTGGCAGAAACCACCATTCCAACTGTTCCTGTCAATGTGTTAAAATTCTGACGCACCGCTTCTCAAACATGTTGGGAGCCCGTCACACTTTTAAGTTTTTGCTCTTTTAAAAACAGAATCCCAAACCAGGATTCAGTTTTTCTAAAAAAGCAAACGCTAATGACACCTACACCAATGGAGCCGTCTCCTATAGTGTGTGGGGTCATAATTTCTTTGACTGGCCCTCATGACCAGGTTTTACTTGGCAGTAATGAACAGCATAAACAAATATATAATACTGTCCACTCCATATTGGGCAGACACTGTTATATGTAAACAGAGTAGGCTCAGTCTCTGACACACTTAAGGAGTCTTCCTCTTCACCTCGGTCTTGCTCTCTTTACTCTCTCTTTCTCCATCTATCCCTCTCTCTCTCTCTCTCTCTCTCCTTCAACTCCAAATCTTGTTGCACTCTCCTTCAGTCTATTGTTCCCTCATTCTTTCACTTATTTTCTGATAGAAATGGGGTCTCTAGTTGACAGAGGTACGCACCCTGTCCATGTAGAGACCACCATTATAGTCAGGCAAAGCTAGATACACACTAATAGATAACCTGTGCTCACCCTTTGGTTGCTTGGCGCAGAGCAATCAGGCTTATTTAAAGAGACAATGTGTAAAGTATTTGTGCAGCACAGCAAACAGTAACACAATGAAAACATCACAAAAATGCTCCACATTGGTTTAGAAAAATAGACAATAATTTCAGGAACAAATCAAGACCAAAATGACAAGTATCCTATAAGTAGAATTAGAATTATGCATTTTTAAAGAATACAAAGTGTTCTAACGCTTAGAAGCAATAAGTGCCAATGGGGGCTATCTGGTCATGCTGGACTAGGGCAAAGTCAACATTTCCGGCTGACTGCGATGAAGTGCAGTTTTGGGACAGGAGCCACGCAGGCCTGGTGATCAGAGTACCTTGATTCTTGCTGCAACAGTGAGATGCGGGGTGCAGAAGAGTGATGCTATGATGTCAAGACCGCAGCCAATCATCTTCACGCTTGATGGCAATGCGTTGGTTCCAAAGACGAAGAGCCAAGATGCCTTGGTTCCAAAGTGTAATTACCGGGCTTTTCCACGCAGTCGAGGGAATGCGTTGATCTCTCCACACTGCAGTGGCGGTGATGCTTGGCTCTGATGCATCAACTCTAAAGGAGATGCGTTGATTCTGAGAGTGATGTGCTGAAACCACTACCGCAACAGGGTCGATGCGCTGGTTCTGCTACACGCAGACTGAAGATGCAATTATTTCTCTGGTGCGGGAATCTGGGTCCATTTCCAGTGAACCAGGCACAGGAGCAGGTGTAGAGAATTTGATAGCCCTGCGTCTCAAGCAACAGGAGGCAAGCCAATAAGCCATTGGAGATCACTTTGTTTGCAAGGTAGCCTCGCCAAAATGGAAGCTCTTCATTTAGTGTGATTTCAGTGTTTACAGTGGTATTCATTTACTATTAAAATGTAGTATTCATTTAGTATGCATGAAGACTAAGTAGTATGCCCACAAGCCGAAATATGCAAATGAGGAATACTAGTTCTACTCAACTTCCCTTCAAATACATGATGAACACTTCAATTGACTGCTAAAAGAAGACTAGTAGTATTCCAGAAGAATAGTATTTGAAGCTTAGTAGTATTCTGATAGGGTTTATTTGCAGCTCTTGTGCTATTTCAAGAGCAAAATGAAGGCTAGTCTCATTGATTGTGACCACTGTTTAAAGACTAGTGGTATTCTTTGTGAGCAATATCTGAATACTAACGGCAATAATTGTGAAGACTCAAGTAAGAGTAGCAGAATTTAAAGTGAATGTTAATTGAACACTAGTCACATTCACTCCGATTAATTTATAGTAATGTGATTGATTTGATTGCTTGCACAGGGCTTCTCTTAATGATGCCTTATGGGCCCCCTCAGTGGTGGGGGTTCTTGTGGAGTACACACAGGGCTTTGCTTTTGGAAAGTATCCTTTTAACACTTCAATGGATAAAAAAAAAGAATACACCAAGGTTAACTAGTTCAATATATAAAATACATCCAAACATACCTCTGCAAGCAGAAACCTTCTCTTCATTCAAGCCTCTATCTTTGAATTCTTTCTTTGACCAATTCCTTTGCTGTGTGCCAATTCCGGTTTGTTGAATACCATAGATATGACTCTCCCTCTCTGTCTCCCTCTCCCTCCCTCTGTCTACCCCGGACTCCCTCTGTCTGTCTGTCTCCCTCCGTCTCCCTGCCTCTGTCTGTCACCCTCCCTCTGTCTGTCTGTCACCCTCCCTCTGTCTGTCACCCACCTTCTGTCTGTCACCCACCCTCTGTATGTCACCCACCCTCTGTCTGTCTGTCACCCTCTGTCTGTCACCCTTTGTCTGTCACCCTTTGTCTGTCACCCTTTGTCTGTCACCCTCTGTCTGTCACCCTCTGTTTGCAATTCATTGAGCACTTTTGGCCAGCTGTCATGTTGTATTTCTTTTTTGATGAAGGAAATACTTTTAATGTATCAAATAGTTGTCATTATTGATATTTTCACACTCTGGTTCAGTTTTATTTTGAATTTCTCCATATTCTTTTTTTACACTTTCATTTTAGTTTGTTAAATATTATATAAAAAACTTAGCAAAGGTGAGCACTCCAGCATAAAGTTAAAATGTTTAAAGCCGCCCTTAATTTCTGAGTCGTGAATTTGCTTCCAAATTGAGAATTACAGTTGACTTCACATGGCAGAGGTGTTTTCAGGGGCGAATATCGCTGTGCCACATCTGCAGAATGTTTTGCCTTGGAAAATGCCAAAAATAAGTGAATGAAAAGTTGAACTTGTGTGATGTTATTCCCGATTCCGTCAAACATTTCTAATGGTCTTTTGGTAATTATGCGTTCTGGTTTTACCAATACTCACCTCTGTCTGTATTTCCAAATGTAAAATTGCGCACTGGATTACCAATTAATTAATTTGTATAGAGGGCCGAACTGTTTCTCACAAATTAGAATATTGGAATGTTGAGAGCTCCATTAAGACATACGTCGCTACAAACATTGGCATAGCCCTGTTGCTCTCAACTTTCCAATGTCATAATCTACACCCTCTGACTAACTCTTTCCCCTGTCTCTCCCCAGCCTATGTGGGGTAGGCAAGGGAAAGAGAGAGGCAGAGGTTCTGGACAAGGGCACACAGTGAGTCATCTGTCCTCCAGTAGTTCAGTGTCACAGGAGCTGTGGAAGGAGAGACGGGGTCCTAGTAGTGCTTTTGGCAGCACGGTGACTTTCCACATCTGAGACTAGAGTCTGATTTACCACTTATGAGTGTTTTGCTTTTGCTACTTTGTCGGTTAGTCAGAAATGCCACGTTTATTGGAATGTGGGTGTATTAAGGTTTGCGGCCAGAAGACTTTGCCAGTTCGAGGGTGACTGAGATGCCTATTGCCCAATGAGCAGTATTTCACAGCAGTGGGTGCTGTTGAGTACTATAATTGTTGACTACAGTGTGCACATGATTCACGCTGGGCGAGCGGTAAGAGGTCAGACCAATATCAAGTTTGATGCTAGTGTGTGACATGCCATGTGCTGTCGTGAGTGTGATAATGGCCGGCTTTGTGGCATCCGGACGTTGAAAGTAAACTCCGGAGTGAGTCACGTGATCGCTCCATTCATGGAGTTAGAAAACATACTACGCTACAATCATACCAAAGGGAGAAATTTGCCTAATGTAAAATGCGGTAATTCAGTATGTACCGGAAGAAAGACAAGGAAACTATGCGCATTATGTAAAAAATGAAATAAAATAAAAATAAAACCAGTCAAATTTGCAACAAATGTGAATAAAAACGAAATCAAAAGAAATGACCAAAATAGAAATAGAATTAGAATAGAATAGAGCCATATTCAAGTGCATAGAAAGCACAGTCTTCATCATAGCAAATGACCAAATTGACAATTTAACTAAAATTGATTTATTAATAACCAAATCTAATAATACATGTATACAAATGTGCCCAACACTTGTGGGCCCATGTGTGTAAAAAAGCATCAGTACATAAATGTATAAAGCTTATCTATAATGTATCAACACTACCCTAAACCCTAAAACACTACCCCAGCACAACCCTCCCCGACCCCCAGTCCGGTCCCCAAGCTCAAACACTACCCTGCACGCCCCCCCAGCACTACCCTAAACCCTAAAACACTACACTACACAAACACCACAACACTATACTAAACCCTAAAACACTACCCCCAGCACGACCCTCCCCGACCCCCACTCCGGTCCCTACACTCAAACACTACCCTGCACGACCCCCCAGCACTACCCTAAACCCTAAAACACTACCCTACACTACACAAACACCACAACACTACCCTAAACCCTAAAACACTACCCCAGCACTACCGTAAAACACTAGCCTACACTGCACAAACACCACAACACTACCCTAAACTCTAAAATACTACCCCCAGCACATCCCCCGACCCCCAGTCCGGTCCCTACACTCAAACACTACCCTGCACGACCCCCAGCACTACCCTAAACCCTAAAACACTACCCTATACTACACAAACACCACAACACTACCCTAAACCCTAAAACACTACCCCCAGCACGACCCTTCCCCGACCCCCAGTCCGGTCCCTACACTCAAACTACCCTGCACGACCCCCCCAGCACTACCCTAAACCCTAAAACACTACCCTACATTACACAAACACTACAACACTACCATAAACCTTAAAACACTACCCCCAGCTCGACCCCCCGACCTCCAGTCCGGTCCCTTCACTCAATCAATACCCTGCACGATCCCCCAGCACTACCCTAAACCCTAAAACACTACCCTACACTACCCTACACTACACAAACATCACAACACTACACTAAACCCTAAAACACTACCCCCAGCACGGCCCTCCCCAGACCTCCTGTCCGGTCCCCACATTCAAACACTACACTACACGACCCCTGAGCACTACCCTAAAACCTAAAACACTACCCTACACTACACAAACACCACAACACTACCCTAAACCCTAAAACACTACCCCAAGCACGACCTTCCCCCGACCCCCAGTCCGGTCCCTTCACTCAATCACTACCCTGCACGATCCCCCAGCACTACCCTAAACACTAAAACACTACCCTACACTACACAAACACCACAACACTACCCTAAACCCTAAAACACTACCCTACACTACACAAACACCACAAAGTAAGGCACCGATCTACCATTCAGCATGCAGCTTGAATAGAATGTTAATAGTAGTCTGGGTAAAGTCCAGTAGTATTCAAATTGTTTGTATTCACTAAATGTTCTGCATTGTAAATGAAGACTATGCGACTACAAATAAGTATTTGCTTAGTATTCTGTTAGTGTTCAAGAAGCACCACTCACATATCAGTAGTCTTCATGCACTAGCCTTCCCAAAAAGAACACTATTGAATACTAAAATTGGCATAAAATAGTCTTCGACTGCTATAAAAAGACAGGTTAACCACTAAATGTAGTATTCAACTAGAGTCCAACTCTCCCTTAGCAGGGCCAGAGAGCAGAAGCAGCAGAAAAGCACAGCAGAAAAGCAGGTCTTCCAGATCAGCCGTCCAGCAGAGTGTCAGTCCTTGATGCAGTACAGCAGTTCTTCTGACAGAGTTCAGTTACTGATAAAGAAGTGTCTGGTTTTGAGGGGTCAGAGCCCCAGTACTTATACCCAGCTGTGCCTTTTAAGTGGGGGTGACTTCAAAGAAGGGTCTTTGAAGTGCACAGAAGACCTTTCTTCCCAGCCATGGCTCTATACTATCAGTAGGAGATAATCAGCCATTTGTGTGGGGACAGAAAACTTTCTATTCAGGTGCAAGTATCTGCTCCTCCCTCCCTTCCTGCCCAGGAAGAGCAATCAGAATGCAGATGAGTACTCAGACATACCTAACCTTCATGTGTTTGTAGCTGTCTACAGGGAATGCAAAATGGGCAGCTGTCACCCACCCCAGATGTGTATTAGAGACAGGCTGCTGGCACACAAAGCTGTTAAAGCAGAAAAATGTCCACTTTCTTAAAGTGGCATTTCTAAAACAGCAATGTTAAATCCAACTTTACCAGTGAAAAGGATTTATCATTACCATTTCAAAGATATAAAACATGACACAGCCACCCAATTCTAATCAGAAATTACATATTAAAAGTGATTAAAAAAATTCCCAATGTTAACCTATAAGAGGAGTGTACCTCACAGTGATGATAAACAAATGTAGAGGTTTCTCACTACCAGGCCATGAAAAACTTAAACGTACACGCCCTACCTTTTACTTGCACAGCACCCTGCCCTCTGGGCTACCTAGGGCCTACCTTAGGGGTGACGTATGTGTAATAAAAGGGGAGTTTAAGGCTTGGCAAAGGGTTTTAAATGTCATGTCGAAGTGGCAGTAAAACTGCACACACAGACTCTGCAGTGGAAGGCCTGAGACATACTTACATGGCTACTGGTGTGGGTGGCACAGTCAGTGCTGCAGGCCCTCTAGTAGCATTTAATTTACATGCCCTGGGTATATGGTATACCAGTTTACACGGGACTTACAAGTATATTAACTATGCTCATTGTGTATACACCAATGTTACCATGTTTAGGGGAGAAGCACATGCACTTTAGCACTGGTCAGAAGTGATAAAGTGGGGGAGGAGCCTAGCGCGCAACCAAGATGGCCGCGTAGGTGCGAGGCTCCCGAGGACCTCCGCGACCTCCTGAATTAATCCTGGCGATATCCTGTCCTTGTTGAGGGGACTGTGTCGGTAAACCCGAGCTGAGGCGCCACCCGTTTTTTGGGCTCGAATCGGACCCCGGACACCGGTGGGAGCACCGATCGAAGGTTGCGGCCTTCTCCGCGCCGGCCCCCCGGATTGGAGTAGTGGGGCGATCCGGGGACAAAGTGAACAACAGCGGCGGGCAAGGCTGGGCGACTCGCGTACTCCGCGCTTTCACTTTCGCTTTTGCGCCCTCCTTGCCCTCAATCGAGGGAGGGCTGCGGAGCGGGGTGCGGTGGTGTGGCCTTGTCCAGGTGCCCGGCTGGCCCGCCGGCTGTGGGTCGTCCTGCGGTCCGGTGGTCGCCCTCCCCCCCCCCGGAAACCGTGAACTGGTTTATCGGCCCGCTCGAGGAGATTGGCACGACGGTGGGAGAGCAAGCATGTCCACCAAACAAGATGGCGACCGGGCGAAGGTGAAGACGACCCGCCGTGGCCCAGCGCACCAATCCAACAGTATGGACCGCTATACTCTCCAGAAGGGATCTCCGGAGACCTCGCGCACATCCCCGGCGGGCCCGACGGAGGCATCTGCTCAGCCGGTGGATCTGACCCTCCGGGACGTCATGGGCGCCATCGCAGAGATGAAGGCCTCGGTGGACCAGCGCTTCGACACCCTAGCGCAAAAAATAGACTCGGTCCTTGTGGATGTGAGCCTCGTGAGGGCTGACTTGTCCAAAACGAACGACCGGGTCGATTCCCTGGCCCACACTACAACGAGCCTCACGACGGATGTGGTGGCCCTCCAGAAGGAGGTGCGCCGGCTCGGCCAGGCGAGCGCCCTGATGGACCGGCGACTGGAGGATTCCGAGGGTCGGGCCCGGAGGAATAATGTTCGTATTGTGGGGGTGCCGGAGGGACGAGAGGCGGAGGCGGCAGATCTTTTTGTGGAAGAACTGATCCTTACCCATCTCCAGCCCCGGGGGCTGAGTAAGCTTTTTGCGGTGGAACGTGCTCACCGGGTCCCTGGGGGCAGACCTAAGGCCGGTGCCCCGCCACGGCCTCTCATTGCCCGGATTTTTAACTTTCGGGACAGAGACGCTATCCTGCAGACCTCCAGGCAACAGGGACCGGTCAAGCTTGATAACATGGATGTGCATTTCTACCCAGACTTTACTCCGGCGGTCCAAAAGCAGAGACTGAGTTTTCTCGGTGTTAAACGTCGCTTACGGGACCTGAACCTTAAGTACTCAATGCTTTTTCCAGCTAAGCTGAGGGTGGAGGTGGATGGTCGCACGCACTTCTTTGACCGGCCCGAGGCGGCTGGGGACTGGTTGGACACTCTGCCTGGAGATCGGGGCCGAAGGGGTGGGGGGGGTGCGGTCAGCGGGGAGGGCCCGCCGGATCAGAATTGAGGGGTGAATAAATAGGCCTTGCTCTGGACAACATTCCTTTACCATTTATTGATCGTATATGTTCCCCTCCTATGGAGGTCGTTCGGGGTCTGTTGGGGGCTTCCCTCCTCCTCTGGGGGACTAGTTAGTTTTCATCTATGGGGCGACAGGCACACTGCACTTTGGGGGGGCTGTCTGGGCTCATGCAGGGGTGCAGGGAGGGGGGAGTTCTGTTGGGATGGGGGGGTGGGGGGGGTGTGTTGTTTGTTTGCACCGCAAGGCAAACCCGCTACTGTATTGTTGCTCTCAAGATGCTCTGTGGGGGACGACTGATTGCTTCTACGTACGATGGGGGGTAGGGATTTGACTGTGTTGTCATGGAATGTTAACGGCCTGGGGGATAGGATTAAGCGTGGTGTGGTCCTGCAGTACTTGAAACGTATTTCACCAGATGTTGTCTTCCTGCAGGAGACACACCTTATAGGTAACTCCTTTCATGCAATGAATCGGCGGGGCTATCGTTTGGTGGCCCATTCGGGCTTCACTTCGGGCTCGCAGGGGGTGGGTATCATGATCAAGAACTCGCTCCCGTTGGAGATTGATGAGGTGCGCCATGATGAGAGGGGACGCTACACTGTCTTGGTGGGTAGAATGGAGGGTAGAGTGTTTATTTTTATATCAGTGTACGTCCCGCCTGGGTTACAAGCTACTACATTTGCGGACCTGGGGCGCCTCCTCCTGGACCTTCCGGGTGGCCTGCTGGTGGTTGGGGGGGACTTTAATGCGGTAGCTTCTGGGTCTATGGATCGTCATCCCCCTAGGGACCTCCCCCGGGCACAGGCGTGGCTGACCGGCCTTTTAGACACACTGGGCCTGGTGGATTGCTGGCGACTAAAGCATCCCGCACAGCTGCAATACACCTTCCACTCGGGTGCCCATGGTAGCCTCTCGCGGCTTGATTACATCCTTGTCCCGGCGGCCTAGGCTGGGAGGGTGGGGGAGGTGTGCCATCTGGCGCGGGGTATTTCAGATCACTCCCCATTGCTGTTACACTTCGATGTCTTCCCGAGGGGGGAGGGCAGGGTGGCTCCAATCAATGCATGGTATTTGCGCGACCCCACCATTCGGGCCGACTTGATCAAATCCTTACAGCGATATTTTGACGAGAATGTGGGGTCTGTCCCTTCGGCCATCTCCCTGTGGGAGGCTTTTAAGGTAGTTCTCAGAGGGGAGGCCCTCTCCTTTATCTCCCATGCCCGGAGGCGCGAGCGGGAGGAAGTGACTCGGGTGGAGGCCGAGATTGCGGAGCTGGAGGGTGACCTGGGGAGCGGGGTAACGGATGCCAAGCTGCATGTTCTACACCTCAAGCAGGCGGCCTATAGGGCCCTCGTCACGGAGGCGGCCAGGGGCCTCAGTAGAGAGCAGCAGGGGCGATTGTATGATGTGGGTGATAAGGCTGGCAAATTGATTGCGTGGTTGGATAAGAGGGAGAGAGCGAGTCGTGTGGTTCCGTTGATTGAGAGGATGGATGGTGCGTGTGTCACCGAGCCGGAAGCCATTGTCTCCTGCTTCGCGGATTACTTCCGCGAGGTGTACTCCCCGGTTTCCCCCTGCACGGAGGAAGATTCCCATGCCCTGCTTCGGGACATCGCGCTGCCCTCCCTTACGGTGGAGGACAGGGATTTGCTGGACGCTCCTCCCACCTCGGACGAAATTGCCCTGGCTATTCGCTCGGTTGCATCCGGCAAGGCCATGGGCCCCAATGGTATCCCCATCGAGCTTTATAAGCTACGCCCGGATGTACTAGCGCCCCACCTGCGTGCGATGTTCCTGGCGGCCCACTCGCGGGGTTCCCTCCCGCCGGACCAGCGTCTGGCCACCATCGTGGTGATCCACAAGGAGGGGAGACCCCGTGAGCGGGTCACATCCTATAGGCCGATCTCGCTCTTGAACGCGGAGCCCAAAATCCTCGCCAAGGTGTTGGCCAACCGGTTGGTCGGCGTGGTGGGCGATTTGGTCCACCAAGACCAATCTGGCTTTATACCCCACCGCAACACGGCTCTTAATCTGCGACGCTTGCACGGGGTGCTCGCGCGTGTCCCGTTTGTGCGGGAGCCGGCCATCTTGGCGTCCTTGGACGCCACCATGGCGTTTGATACGCTTGAATGGCCATACATCTGGGCGATGCTGGCGAAATTTGGATTTGGACCGGGATTCATTAGCTGGGTCAAATTGTTGTATTCGGGCCCATTGGCGCAGGTGGTGGTGAATGGGCGAGTCTCGGCCCCATTCGCGCTGGGGCGGGGCACGCGTCAGGGTTGCCCCTTGTCGCCGCTCCTGTTTGCACTGGCCTTGGAGCCCTTGGCGGAGTGGCTACGGTGGCACCCTTCTATCCGTGGTCTCCGCTGGACCCCCGAGCATGAGGACCGCGTGTCCCTCTACGCCGATGATATCCTTTTGTATCTCGCCTCCCCGCGTAAATCGCTGATTGTCCTGGTTGATGTTTTGCGCTCCTTCGGTCGTAACTCAGGCCTCGTCATCAACTGGGCGAAATCCTGCGTATATGTGCTTTCCGGGGAGGCTCCGGCCCTACCACGGGACTGCCCGATCCAGATTGCCACCCAGGGGTTCCGGTACCTGGGTATATATATTACTCTAGACCCGGAGGCCCGCTATGAGCGGAACTTGCTACCCCCCCTCCAGCGCCTGAAGGAGGACGTTGCGCGCTGGCGGCGTCTTCCGCTTTCGCCGCTTGGCCGAGCGGCCTTGTTTAAGATGATGTCCTTGCCGCGCTTTCTGTACGCCCTCCAGAACACTATGGACTTGGTTCCGGCGCGCTACTTCCGAGAGGTGGAGGGCCTCCAGCGGCGCCTGTTCTGGGACGGGAGGCCGCGCATTGCTCAGGCTAAATTGACGCTCCCGTGGTACGATGGGGGGGTCGCCCTCCCGGACATTAAACGGTATTACTGGGCCTCCCAACTAGCTGCAATTAATCATGGCCTTTACGGGCCCGCCTTGAACCCGGCATTTGAAATGGACAAGATGCTCCTGCCCGGTGGCGATTACAATCGAGCGCTCTACTCTGGCGCGCCCGACTCCCGTCTGACGGGACCGACGCGTGTCATGGTGCGTGTCTGGCACGCGGCTAATGCAGCTATGGGGTGGAAGGACCGTTTGACCCGGGCGTCACCGCTATATGCGTCTGAGAGGTTGGGCTCCCTGTGGACGTCGAAGGGCTTCGAGAAGTGGGACACGATCGGAATCAGCACGGTGGGAGATCTCTGGACGAGGGGGGGATTCAAAACTTTTGAGACGCTGCAGACGGAGTTTCAGCTGCAAGGCAGTGAGTATTTTCGGTACCTACAAGTCCGCCACGCGCTGGGCTCCGTCTTCCCGGATGTCGCGTCCATCCCGGAGTCTTCCCCCCTGGAGGACAGAGTGCTGGATGGCCATGTTCCAGACAGCACAATCTCCCTTATATATAAAAAACTGATCAACGACAGATCGTGCCTGCTGTTTAGTCTCCGCGAGGCCTGGGTTGCCGACGGGCTGGAACTGGACGACGAGGATTGGATTTCCGCGGTGGCCTCTCCGAAGGAGGTGGCCATCCCGGCTCGCCTTCGCTTCGTCCAGCTTAAGATCCTTCACCGGGTTTACGTGACGGGGCCAAGGCTTCTACGTATGGGCTTTGCTGGTGACGGATTGTGTAAGCGTGGCTGTGGTGCTTTGGCAACTTTCATGCATATACTGTGGGAGTGCCCAAAGGTGGAACGATTCTGGCGTGGTGTGCATGAGGTTCTGCGTGTGGTTACGCGTGTCGCGCTGTTGCCTGAAGCGAGGAGATGCTTGCTGAATGTGTGGGAACCAAATGACTATTCGGTCCCGCAGACGCGGTGGGTGACTCTGGGATACATGATAGCTAAGCGTGACATTGCCCAATTGTGGGGATCCCAGAGGCCCCCGGCGGTGTTGGCCTGGAAAGAACATATGGATTGGTGTATGTTTCGTGAAAAGGTAGTGTATGTGGCGAGGGGTAAGCCTGGGGCGTGGGTGAAAATTTGGGGCCCCTGGAACGCCTACCGCGGGGGTATTTGTGAGCCGCCACTGCTACCGGCTGCCTCGCCAGCTCCGTCCCCCTAGCCGACCCCCCTCCCTCAGCCGTGGGCACGTGGTTCCCCAGTCCCTGATCTACTCCCATTCCCCTCTTCAGAGTTTTGCTGCTGGTTGGGATCCCCCACTTACGGAGCACGTGCCGTCACTTTGGCTTGCGGGTTGCCTTGCGGGTGTGGTTTTTTGTGTTGTTCTGTTTTGATAAAAGGAAACCGTATCGTGGGCTTGGAGTTGTGCGGCCTGCGCTATTGATGTCTCCTGCTTTACCAATTTGCACCGCCAAGAGACTCTTACTGTATGTATGTCATATGCTTTTGTTACTCTAGCGGCCGGCCGGGTGGTTGTAGGCCCATACCTGTAACTTTTTCAAAATGCAATAAACGGTTTCAAAAAAAAAAAAAAAAAAAAAAAAGAAGTGATAAAGTGCTCAGAGTCCTCAGGCCTACAAAACGAATCAGCAAAAAGAGGAGGTAAGCAGGCAAAATGTTTGAGGAAAGACCACCCTAAGACTGACAGGTCTAACATTCGCTCACACTGAACTCTCCCTTTATCGCTTTCTCTCTGCATCTCAATTTTTCTCTTCTTTTCCCATCAAGCAGAAATTGCCATACCCTGCTCAAAAATAATTCCCAACACCACCACATGACCACTTTTGAAATCCTCCCTTAGATACCAGCAAACATTTACTGGAATGTGCCATCATCTCCATGCCCAGAAGGCCTTTTGTGCTTTGTGATACCTTCATATGCAGGTCTGGACTCACCTGTTATACCACCACCATTCTCTAGTGGGCTGGAGCCCTTGGAGGCCAGTTGTGAAAGCCCAGTGCTGCTGCTAGTGCCTCTGTGTATTTCTCCAACTCTCTGAGGTCAATTACAGTAGGCACAAGGGTGCTTCTAGAAAGAAAGAGAGAGAGGAAAGTGTGAGGTAGACAGTAGTCAATCAGAGAGGGAGAAGAGAAGGATTAACATTGACACCATTTAGGGGTTGCCAGTGGTTGCTTCTGCAGCACCTGGCCTTCCTCCTGTAATCTGCAACCCCTAGCACTGTGCTTGTGACCCCTAGACTCAGACGACAATAACAAACTGGCAATAATATTATTTTTTGTAGTAAGTAGAGAGGTCATCAGTAAAAAATAACGTTTCTATGTGTCTCCTGCTGCACCTGAGTTTGTTTAGGGAGCAAGAAAGGCAGGCAAGCGAAGTGGGGAGAGAGAAGGGGTTGAGGGGGAAGCTTTGAGGGAAAATTAGGAAAGGAAGAAGTGGAAGAGGGCATTACAAAGAGCGTAAGATATTGAGAGGCAAAAGCAGGGACGTATGTGTGCGTGTGAGAGAGAGATAGAGAGAGGGATTAAAGAGACATCTGATAGGTGACAGATGTGAGAGAGAGGCAGAAAGGTGTGAAATAGAGTGAGACACATAAGAACAGTAGGTGATCGACACATAGGGGCTTATTTATGGGCCGTTGCGTCACTTTTACGCCACTGGTGCGTCACTATTTGTGACGCACCAGCGGCGTAAAAAATGAGCCTTGTTGCACCATATTTACAAAGTGACGCATCTAGGTAGATGCGTCACTTTGTAAACCCCTGCGCCACATAATACCTGGCTAAGGTATAATGTATGTAGGGGGGCATTCCGACGCAAGAAAAGGTCATACAAGTGACGCAGTGAAATCTATAAGATTTCACTGCGCCACTTCTAGGACGTAAATGCGTCAATATCTTATGCCTGCCTCATGGCAGGCGTAAGACTGACGCAGGCATATTTCATTGGACTTGCCCATGTATAATGACCCATTGCTGAAGTTGTGACACACTCCAACAATGCGTCATTTTTGCGCCTTCAGATACGTCAGAAATACTGACGTATCTATAACTCCTTGCGACATGATGCGTCATACTGTGAAAATGATGCATCATTGGTGTCGCAAGGACGGCGCAATGAAAAGGGTCGCATCGCTGTTTTCTCGCAGTGATACGTCTCTTTTCATAAATGAGGCCCATAGGTGGCAAAGGGCAGTTGAGAGTCAGAGAGAACGGAAGACCGGTTAGAGAGGGTGACAGTATGAGAGAAGTGATATAGATACAGAGAAGAAAGCGATAGCTGAGAGAGACAAAACAATTAGGGAGAGACAGGTGTGAGAAACTTAATAAAGGGGCAGTCTATGATAGGGAACTAAGAGGCAGGGGAAGGTAGGTGAGAATGGTAATATGGCTACAACTCAGATATGGACAGGTAAAACAAGTAAGAAAGAGGCAGCTGAGAGAGATTGGAGAGTAAGGTGTGAGAGGCGAGAAACTACTAAGATAGAGTCTGTTCAGAGGAAAGAGACTACTGAAAAAACAATAAGGTGATTGAAGGAATGCTTGAATTAATTTCAACCTCTGGTGATTGCTCCGGGCTGCATTCCAGACCATTGTGTTTTTGCCCACTGTGCCATTGAATGTAGGAACCTGCCTTATGCAAATCAGTGTTGGTCCTTCTCCAAAAGGAACGGTCCTTCCCAATCTGCCAAACCAGGTCACCTCCAGATGGGAACACAAGAAACCCCCCAGACTGTTTTCAACCTACTTAGGTAACATCAGTGAGTTATAGCCTGAATCCCGTGGCACAGTGAGCACAGGACACACATCTGGTCTAACCCATAGGACTTAAAGCATCTACTGCAAAATCAACAATGTGGTAGAAAGACAACCTGAATTAATCTCAACCACTGGTGATTGCTCTGGCTACATTCTAGGCCATCATCCACTGTGCTATTCTAGACAGAGACCGCCTTATGCAATTCTGTCTTGGGCTTGCTCCAATAAGAACAACCCCAGTTGAATTGCCATTCCAGATGGGAACGCATGCAACCCTAGACCGATTTCAACCTACTTAATAGTGAGCTTTTGTAGTTTGACACCCTAAGTGCGACGGGTATGCCCAGATATGGATCTCGGGGCAAAACTGGTTTTGGGTTGCTTGTGTTACGGTTCGAAGAAGACCTGGATTCGCAGTTCCGGATCAACTGTTCCTACTGGAGCAGGATGAAGGCTGATTTGCATATGGCTGGTTCTAATCGGAGGTTGTAGGGAGGGCAAAAATATGATGAACTGGGATGTGGCACTGATTCATTAACAGTGGTTGGGATTAATTCAAGCATCCAATCTCTCTCTTTTTATTTACTTCCATAGAGAAGGAGAGGCAGAGGGTGGGGAGGCTGTTGAAAGAGTTAATGGAGGCAATGATGAGAGAGACAGCTAATAGAGAAGGGAAGGATGGTGTGAGAGATGGGAGTGCTTTTGAGACACTTTTTAAAGACAGATAATAGAATTGGGGAGGGGGACAGATGAGATGGTGGCAGCTGAAAGAAGGGAGAACATTGAGAGAGTGCTGATAAAGTAACAGAGGTTAGTGGGAAATAGAGTGGTTATATAGTTTGGAGAGCAACACAGAGGCAGGTCAGAAAAACAGGTGATGGAGAGGTGTGGAGCAGGAAAGGTGAGAAATATGGAGGTGATATTGAGACAGAGACAGGTGAGAAAGAGACTGATAAGAAAGTAAGACAGGTGGGAGACAGGTGAAAGAAGAATGAAAAAGGAACAGGTGAGATAGTCAGATATGAGGTATTATAAGGAGATCAGTGGGGAAGACACAGTTCACATAGCTCCAGGATACATAGATACAGGAATCATAAGGAAGAGACAGCAGGTGAGAAAGCCAGGTAAATGAGAAGTAATAAAAAAGACACACAATGAGAAGCAGACAGCTGAGGGGAGGATGACTGCGGGTCAAAGGTCATATGGCATCACTTTCTGTGATATCATTTGGGGCAAAGGGTATGTGCTTCAGCTTCTATTACCCCTGCCATTTTGATGAATTGACGTCCATGGAGAGGAGTGTTAGTGAGCGAGAGAAGGAATGGATGGAAAGAGAGATATTGCACAAGAAGAGGAAAGGAGTTGGGCTGCTTTCAGCATTTTATCCAGGGCTGCTTTAGCTTCCTCAGTCCAGCCCTGTTCATATGCATACACTTTCACTTTGAAGGGAAACTCCAGGTATAAAAGTGTCATTTTAAAAGTAATATGCAACTGGTGAACTGTCATTGCAGGTTTTGTCTACTGGCCAAAACGGAGACAAAGCTTTTTGTTTACTTTCTCACCCTTGCCTAGCTGACATATTTAGAGAGTCTAAAATATATAATTTATAGAAACTATACCCTCTGTTTTCTAGTAAGCCACTCTTAGGAGAACTCAGTATTAAATGAATGTATGTGATTCTGTGACAGAATGACATACCGAGAAGTTTGTTTCTATGGGTACTTTGGTACCAGGGGCCTGATTATCCTGGTGGTACAGACAACGTGGTCACCCTATAAAGCGCCCAGTGGGGCTGACTAAACCTGAAGGCGTTCTTATGGAGGAAATGGATTTCCCCCAAGACTAGTAAGTATACATGGATTTCTTATCGATTCTGAGGTCCCTCGACATCTGATTGCTTGTGATATGAGATAACAGAAAGTGAATAGTGATTAGTAAGCATCACAAGGTTAATGAGTGTATGACTGGCTCTTAACTTTGTTGTGTTCTTGGAAGGGACTGTCTGTTTACTGGACTGTGCTTCTAAATGTGTCAGTGGAGAGTGTGTGTTACATTTGACATGGAATGTTATAGCCAGTCCTGTTGTGGCCAGAGCTTTAAAGTGGTCAGTACTGTAAGGTACTGAGTACCTGCACTTGTTTATTTTGAGCGGGAGAGTGTCTGCACTTATCAGCAGAGGCACAATACTTTTAAATGGAGAGTACGGGCACTTCTCTGAAGCAAGTAGGTACTCTGGAATATGATTTCTGCACTTTTATTTTTTCATTTCAAGCACTGGTTGTGGCTGAAGCAGTGCTAAATTTGAGCCAGTGGTTGCAGATCGGGCCCAGTGGTTCTCATTTTTGGGAACTTACTTTTCATCACATGTCTTTCACCCAGAGCAAGAGAGAGGAAAAAACACAAACGGGGGAAGGAAAGAGAAAGAGTGAAAAACAGTGTCAAAGAAAGAAAGCAAGAACTGAAAAGAACCTGGAAGTGTGAGATAAAGGGGCATGGAGTGTATGCTGGTGGATGAGAAAGGCATGAGGTGGAATCTGAACTGCACTGGCTAGATATTTTACACCCCTGACATTCGATAGCTCCAGCCTCTAGGTTCTGAACAAAAGTTTGTGCACTAGCACTTATTTTTTTATTAGACACTGGCTTAAGTTTTAAAAGAGGTGGGGTTTGAAGCAGAACAGAAGATATGTTCATCCTGAGACAGATTAGAAAAGAACAGCTCTGTGAAACAGTCCTTTGGACTGCAGAGGCAAGAGGGACCTAAGAAGTAAATGTCCTGGCAGGCTTTTCAGTGTCCACATTCCAGAAGACCTTAAACCTGGAAAGGTATATCCCCCAAGGAGCTTCTGGCAAGTTGGGCTGGTGCAGTGTTGGAGAAGCACAAGGGCTGTTTTTTGTACTAGAGACTGGTAGCTGAAGTACGGAGCTTTCAATCTTGAGAGTGCATAACATTGGCCGTGGAAACAGCCTCTCAAATTTCCCTTGATAAATATCCACCAAGGGACAGATTGTGTGGCATTAAGAAATTCTCATCATGCAAACCTTCCCCTCAAAAGGGCTTCTAAAGAAGGTTTTCCGTCTTGGAGATTAAACATGTTTTTAAATGTCCATATAAATGTAATCACCACATGGAATAAAGATGGCTAATTAGCATTTCGAACAGGTTGTGGTGTTCACCAAATCAGAACAGTAAAACACACAACAGCTGACCAAGGTCAAGCACCTCAATTCCAAAAATTGCATATATCAAAGGTCGAGTGCAACAACTCCCCGCATCCGCTGTTGAGAGATGCCAATCAATAAATCAGTCCAAGAAAGAATGGAGGGTGCACTCTAATGAGAGTCGAACTGGAAACACATTTGAAGTTCAAATCAATTCTTCTTTTATTCAAAGTTGTGTTGTTAAAAAGGGGCACACGGCCAACGCGTTTCATTCCCCAGTGCCACGGGAACTTCGACAGGGCTGTAACAATTATAAAAACATTTTTTTCACATAAATATACATATATATACATTGAAAAATACAATAGGCAAAACCATTCGACAATACAATACATTAGAAAAATAATAATACAGAAATCATGAACACATATATAAAACCACAAAAAGAAACTAAAGAATGGACAACCCAGAACCAAAATGAGACTTATGTTGACAGTAACAAAATATTGTACTTATTAACCAAAACTATAAAGTTCGAACTCGCAGAAAAACAACATGTTATCATATTTATTAGTCAAAAACTAGTGCGCAAGGAATAATGCAGATGAGAATTAGAAAAAAGAAGAAAGGAAAAATGAAGATATGAAGGGAAATTACATGCCACATACATCATAATGCCGTTCAGATATGAACCGACACAAGTGCCAAGATAAAAATACACAACCAAAAAATGAACTGTAAAAAATATATAAGGACAGAAAAAGAAAAGGAAAAAGAAATTTTAGGTAAAGGAAAGCAACCAGAGAAATCAAAAACCCAAAAACTAACCAGAAAGAATAATAAAGCCAATCTCAAGACAGAGAAAAAGGTCTAAAAGCATTTGAAAAGATATTGGAATGAAACCTGAATATTAGACAGAGTCAGAAAATTCTGAAAAGATAGGAAAGGTGATCTCACGGATAATTCAATTCAATCAATCCGTATGTTTCTAAAAAGTTTTATAACAAAAAAATCATGTCATCAATAGAAATCAATATGAAAAAACTAAAACACCAAGAACACGAAAGAGGATCTATAGATAACATATGGTCCTGATGAGAAACATCAATGACCCCTATATGAAGTGCCTCTCCTGCAGCGTAAACCAATGATAAGGAAAATTTGACACGTATCTCGTAACAATTACTAATAATAAAGGAAGGCAGATGTATATCAGGCCTAAGGAGATCCCTAAGCATTTTTAAATTGCATGATTATAAAAAAATATTTTACAAAAAGGTTTTTGATATGCAATGTAGACAGAACACTAGTTTCAGACAGAGAATAAACAAAGATCGAAGAGCAAGAGAAAAGAAAAAATAATAATGAAAATAAAACAACAAAACCTCACCTTAATAAAGGGAGAATTAGATAGAAATAAATCACCAAGGTAGGAGCAGTAATTTCACGCATGTAGTATTAAACGAGAATCATTAGATCCCGTTATCAGTATTCTGAAAATAAAATAAAACCAATTATTAAACCCTAATTATTCTTATTAAATCACTCATCAAGGGCAAAGGCATAAAGTCAGGCACACTGTCAAGAGTTCCTAGTTGCACATTATGACAGCGACAGTGGAAATATCACCAAATAATCCTGTTTTATGACCACTGTTTCACTAAATAAAGGTGCACATCTTTAAACACGAACGACAATTATATTACTAGCAGGTGCAATATACGCGATCAGTATCTGCTATGAGAACGAGTAGTTATGAAGGAAGAGAAATTTAAACTGTGACCATCATAGTGCAAAGTGAAGAAAATGGTCAATTACACAAAATTAGGGTATAAAATTGTGGGCGGGGAAAACGCCCGTTTCCAAATTTAACACGCAAAGATACAGGATGAAATGGCATATAAAATGCGGATTTGTAAAGAGCAATGGTAAAATTAGATAGAAAGTTTTAAAGGGGCAAAGAGACAGGAAGTCAAAAAAGGCGCGTATAGCTAACCTTAAACGGGGTGAGGGACAACCGAATGATAAGTTGCTTACCTCGTGAGCAGTAAAGGGAATCAACAGCCTGGTAACTGTAGACGGCGCAAGTAGGTATAGAAACGCTGCAACTTTTCTTCCTGTTTTTAAAAGACGCGGTATCACGATTCATGACGTAAATGCGCTGTGCATAAAGTCGACATAAGCGAAGGACCAAAATTGATAAAAGGAAATGTCCATGGCATGGCAGCCATATTGTAATGCCTAAATCTTGTATTATCACTAACGCCAACAATTTGAAAGACTACAAATCTAGATGGCCAGTGTACCACTAAAGGAACATCGTTCTGGTTTGTAAGTAATTAAGAAGAGGTGTACTAGTAGATATTCGATAATTATACCCATGTTGTAAAAATCAATATGTAGCGAGAGGACATGATACGACGACAATCAGCGGGAAGATGAAAATTCGTATCCAAAGGCGGCCATCTTAGAGTGTATAAATGTTATGTTAAGGTGAATATAAAGAAATTTATACTAAACTATAACATGAAGTAGAAACCTAGCGCATTTCGGATAAGTATGCACAAATTGAATAGATGGACAACAGCCATCCTCCATCTCATTATTGAAATAATAATGTACACTGTATAGATGTTTCAAAAGTATGTGATTAAAAATGTAAAAGGATGTCAGTTGTGGAATAAAACATCAGTAACAATATCAAAAAAATAAATAAATAAATAAATAAATAAAATAAAATGGCTGTAATGTTGAACTTAGTAGGTCTGTTTCACCATATCGATAAGAAGAAGTATAATTACTCAATATATCATCCCGCAGTAGAAGAATAGGAATACGATAAAGAAAAAAGGCTAAAAACCAGAATAGAAAAAGAAAAGGAAAGGGAAACAGCCAAAATTCAGTACTATTTATGTACTTCAAGAAGTGATACTTGGGCTAGAATATTCAATTCTCTACATTCCTTTCTATATTTCTAACCAAGGAAATAGTGAAATTCCGTATCGGTATTATGACTCATTTGGGTCGCTTTCAAACGGCAAATCCATTTAGCCTCCCTCTGTCTGACTTGTAGCTCTCGGTTACCACCCCTGGCTCCCAGGGGTACATGGTCAATGGCATGGAACCAAAAGGAGTTATCGTTGGGATGAACTCCCATGTAATGTTCGCTTACAGGTTAACGGCTGTCTCCATTGAGTATTGCCCTGCGGTGTTCCTGAATTCGAATCTTTAGTGGACGTACTGTGCTGCCAACATAGATAATATTGCAATTGCATCCCAACACATATATTACATGCGTTGTGTTGCAGTTGATGAAATGCGCAATATTATATGTTTTAGTAGTATTGTAAATAAAATTAGTAATTGTATTCCTCCCAAATGGACATACAATACAGGACCCACAGGTAAAGAAGCCCATAGGCTTTGGAGGTAACCAGGTGTTTTTTTGATTGGTCACATAGCTAGGGCACAGCACATCACGTAAAGATCTACCTTTACGGTAGGTGATGGATGGTCTATTGGACAGGCATTCATTGCAACTAAGAATGTCTTTCAGGAGGCTCCAATTCTTTTTTAATACCTTATAAATGTTACTACTGTTGGTATTGTATTGAGTAATAAACCTAACTGTCTTATCCTTATTAGTAGTGATATTTGTTATAGGTTTGTCACGCAAAATGTCTTCCCTTTTGAGTTGTCGTGCCTTTTCAATTGCCCTATCCAGTACTTTTGGATTGTAGCCTCTTTTAAGAAATCGCCTTTTCGAGTCAAGCATATTCTGATGGTAAGTTCAAATGCTTTTAGACCTTTTTCTCTGTCTTGAGATTGGCTTTATTATTCTTTCTGGTTCGTTTTTGGGTTTTTGATTTCTCTCGTTGCTTTCCTTTACCTAAAATTTATTTTTCCTTTTCTTTTTCTGTCCTAATATATTTTTTACAGTTCATTTTTTGGTTGTGTATTTTTATCTTGGCACTTGGGTCGGTTCATATCTGAACGGCATTATGATGTATGTGGCATGTAATTTCCCTTAATATCTTCATTTTTCCTTTCTTCTTTTTTCTAATTCTCATCTGCATTATTCCTTGCGCACTAGTTTTTGACTAATAAATATGATAACATGTTTTTTTTGCGAGTTCGAACTTTATAGTTTTGGTTAATATGTACAATATTTTGTTACTGTCAACATAAGTCTCATTTTGGTTCTGGGTTGTCCATTCTTTAGTTTCTTTTTGTGGTTTTATATATGTGTTCATGATTTCTGTATTATTATTTTTCTAATGTATTGTATTGTCGAATGGTTTTGTCTATTGTATTTTTCAATGTATATATATGTATATTTATGTGAAAAAAATGTTTTTATGATTGTTACAGCCCTGACGAAGTTCCCGTGGCACTGGGGAACGAAACGAGTTGGCTGTGTGCCCCTTTTTAACAACACAACTTTGAATAAAAGAAGAATTGATTTGAACTTCAAATGTGTTTCCAGTTCGACTCTCATTAGAGTGCACCTTCCATTCTTTCTTGGACTGTTCACCAAATCATCCAAACTTCCTTCCTTTTAGAGGATTTCTGCAAAAAAAAGAGTGGGGTTTTGCAAATTTCTATTGCTACCCTATTTTAAGTTAAGATTATCTCCAGCTGTTTGAATTGTTTAAAGATTTTAAAAACTTTCCTCCTAAGTTAACAAAAATAAAATTGCAGATCTGTACAAAAAAACTTCTTGAAGATTCTGAGGAATGTCCCGCACAGTGTCACACACCCCTATTTATCACCAAAATACAAACTGCAAATGAAGCACTCTATGGCTGTCAAATGGTAGTGGGCTCTATCTCTTGCAAGTGGAACTTTAACACAGATCTAAAAGCATTATTTTTTATTAGAAGTAATTTTTAGGTCCCGCCTAGGCAGCGCTTGCTATTCACTTCTATGGGCTTTGAACACGCCCAGAGCTTTCCATTGGTTCGTTCATCTGCCTTTACAAACTCCTTTGTTTTCATTGGTTAATACTATACATTTGTCCCACCTTTTGGATGTTTTATTCCGACCTGAAGACTAACCCTGCTACATGGATCTTTTAACTATTGGCCATATGTTTTAGTTTCTGTGCACTACCATTAATTTCTACTCTCTCGTCACTGGTTGCTGCTGCACGGCGCTACTCTGAGTTCACTTAATCTCCCCGAGTTGTTCCCACAATGCCACCTCCTGCCCCTCACAGCCTGTATTTTTTGCAGTTTTCTTTCCTTGCAAAACGTTTGGGTGTTTATAATCTTTTTGTGTGCTGTTATTAATTGTTTACTGCTTGTGTCTTAGTGCGTGTTCAGAGTCGCTACTTGCCATGCTAAATGCCGTCCCCCTGCCCCCAGTTGGTGCTTTCATGACAACGTGGCGAGGAGCTGGCAACTTTTGTTTTTCAACTCCATTTCTGTTGTACACATACCTTTCTTTTTTCTGCACACGCCTGCTTGTTACTTTTTGCTTAAGATCAGCACGGTGCCCACCTCACGGGTGCCGCGCTTCATCATTAATCATGGCAGCTGTCTCCAGGGCCGCGTAACTTTCTTTTGTTCTGCCCGGTGCCACACTACCTTCTTCTGGGCTTAGCATGGCTACAGAGGACGCAGCAGTCTAAAAAAAATACCACAAGATATTGAGAGCAGCGGAGGACATTCTGTGGAACGAACAAGAGCAAAGTATCACTGTTAAGCACTCCTTTTATGTTCATTGGTCTATTTTGAGCACATGTTCTGTTTGAATGGCTGCTAGTTAAGCTGCATCAGGTGAGAGGTTCATCATGTGTTGTACACTTTCTGAGAGGTCGGGTCGATGTCTGCTACTTCTGCTGTGTTTTTTAGGCACAGGGAGATGAAGTGATGTGCCCACAATCCCCTCCACCTCGTCCTGTCACATGTTCTCCTCCACTTTCCTTTCCGTTGTTTTTGTCCACTTTCCTCACCTTCCTCTCCACTCTTTCTCTTCGATTTGGCTCCACATTATCTCTCTCCTTACCCTCCACCCCATCCCGCCCCTTAACTTCCACCCTGTCCCTTATTTTGGATGCTGCCTTGTGACTTCCCTTGCCCTCCATCCCTTCTACCTGCTTGTTTTCTATCCGGACCTCCCCTTTCTGCCCACCATGGCCTTCCCTTGGTCTCCACCTCATCCCTCCTACTGGTCTACAAGTGATTCCAACATATGCACCTGTTCTCCACTTCACCCCTCCAGTAGTCTGTCCCCCTTCCGCTGGCCACTGACGCCCTGTGGCCCCTATCAAGGAAGTGTGCATTTGACATTACTAGGCTCCTGTCCTTCCACGTTCAGCGCCTTGCCTAGGGAACGCTTCCTGCCAGCAGATCCCTGGCAAGCACTCTGAACACGAGCGCTTCTGGTTCAGGACCTCCTGCAGGATGTGCACATGCATGGCTCTGGAGGGGAGGGAGGGAGGGAGCAGCCCACTGCCAGAGGAGATGAATTCTCATGGCTGCTTGCCTATAAAACCCAAGGACTTAGACTCGAATCCTCACTTCTATGTGTCCCCAAACTGTGTGACTCTGAGCAAATCGCCTAATGCATCCTAATGGTGTCACCAGTGTCTGTTCATAGGGTATATGCTAAGTCACTTGAGTTAAATCGCCTTACTCCACTCCTCACAGCATATAGGGTATAACAAAAGAAGAAGAAGGGTCGAAAAATGACATGTTTTTAAGGTCTGCCGTGTTTATTTATGTGTGTAAAAAATATGAAACGTAGCATGTTCTTTTTAGAAACTACTGATTTCTTAAGATTCATTTTGCAAGAAGGAAATGTTTACATGCCAAAAAGCCCCTTCCACACCACACATATCCACGTCACACAATTACACAAATAATATTTCAAATCCAACCCACATACTACCACTCAAACCACATACATCCACTCCATAACACAAGGGATAAAAGACATTGCCATTTACAACACCAGTAGCTCTAACTCAAAAAAATGCTAGACTTATTGCATTTCTAATGCTTGTTACAGTTGGCGAATGGCATATTTGGTAGAAAGCGAGTCATGATGAGAGACATGATGCTCCTAATCCCCATCAAAACATGCGCTGAATGAGCTCAAGAAAAGTTTTTTGTGCCTGAGAAAAACAAATATGAATTTAATGAGGAAAGTCAGCAAGTTTCCTGGTCTCCTCCTAAGTCACTTGTTTTGTGTATCTGAAAACAAAAGTATTTTCTTATTAGCTCTTCTGTCATTACGACTTAAAGCCATTCTCCAGAAAACTAGGCTACCTGTAAGAAGCATAAGAGCATGTTTCCTCACATTTCATTGATGGAAATGTCAGCAATTTGCCGGGATCTGAAAATTCCTACCACCCAGCATTCCCGCATTCCTCCTAATAAAAAATGGTACCCTGCTTGTGTGGCTCGACCTAGCACCTGTGACACAAAAGGTCTCAAAACACCAAGTGAAGACATCCACATTTGCCGTAAAAAAAAATGAACTGTTTTTGCCATCGGGGTAGCTGCGGTATTAGGTTGCAGGCTGGGCCGTCACCCAGGGAAACCTACCAAACTCAGACATTTTTTAATGCTAGATACCCAGGGGAGTCTGGGGTGATGTGTATTGCCTCGATTCCACAACATTTTCTCACCAAGAATGTTTTGTGTATCTCAAACTTTGCCTAAATTCAGACATGTTTCTCACATTTCTGTGAGGGAAACTTATGGAATCTGCATTCATCTACACATTTCCTATCACCCAGTATTCAAACGCTTCGTCCAATAAAAATGATACCCCACTTGTGTGAGTGGGCATATGGCATGCAACAGAAACAGATCAAGCCAGGGGCCATGTAAGTCATTTGCAGGAGGAAATACACCCACTTTTTCAAAACTACACACACAAGAATCAAAATGTCTTCTCGCTTGCCTTGGAGATGGGGATGTCCTGAGGTGGACAGGAAGACTGTTGGGGCTTTAGAGGTGCGGGAAAGGACCAAAGATAGGATTGCCCACCCACATCCCATGTATTGTTTCCTAAAATTAGAAAAAATATCCATGGTGTCTTGTGGGATTTTTGCCCCACTGAGGGAAGAATTATGGTAAACACTCTAAGCAGCCCCCAGTGGTTCCAGACGGACTGTTTTGCCTGCTCTGCGGTGTGGGCACTACCCAATGCCTGAGTAGGCCATTCTACTACTTCCTTTTTTAGGGCCATTTCCCCTGACATCTAGTGGGATTTCTGTACCTGCTCGAAGCAAATTGGATGTAAACTCCTTCTATCTGTCAGGGCAGAAAACGTTTTGGGCCAACACTTGGGCAAGCAACCCATACCTTTTTCTTGGCTTTTTTCAATAGTGTCTAGTGGGCTTTCTACCCCCTCTCTGAGATGGATGGCTAAACCACCCATATTTGCTCCCGGGGGACAGAGTGACTGCTATGGCCAGGGGTAGGGGCAGCCCAAGATCATGGCTAGGAAGAGTGCTCCCTCCAACAGTAGATAAAGATACTCCTTGGTGGTCTAGTGGTACTTCTGCCCCCAGGGTGGCAGACTGTGGATAAACATCCACTATTAGAGCACAAACCAATGCCCAAGGGGCCACTCCCGCCATTCAAAACAGTGAATCTAAAATTTTCTTTGATGGTCCGGTGGTCTTTCTGCCCCCTGAGTGGGGAGATTGGAAGTAAACACCCACTATTCACCTCCCAGGAGGGCAGAAAGTCTGTCATGGCCAGGGGCAGGGATAGTATGAGCCATGCCTGGGGAGGGCTCTAGCCCCCCAAACATGGCCATGGTGTGCCATGGTGTGGATTCCTTCTTGGCGATCGTAAGCCGAGTATGATCGCCAAGCAGGAATCCACTAGTGAGAGTCAATGGTGGAAAGGAGACATTGTCCCTTTTCCCAAGTTGTCTCTCCCATGTTGATCGGTCCTCGGTTATACACACGACAACGATCAGAAGTGAAAGCTGACTTCGCTATTAGCATGATCTGTTTTCACTTTAGTTTCGTTGTGACGTATGTGCTGGCCGTCACAGCAAAACATGATAAATCATACCTGGGATTAAATGGTAGTTCTTCCATTGCAATCCAACTTTGATGTCAGAAAAAAAATGTTTCCTGGGCTTTCAATATTTTCAGAATCAGTAGTTAATGTTATAAATGTTGTCTCCACAAAAAGGACATAGACCATCGTCCCACGTTCTTCAAGAGCTTGCAGAAAAACTTTAATGCAGTGCATGCTTATTACATCAATATTGCAGGACATGTACAGTTTCATGTTAGACATTACAGGAGGCATACACTTTGAGAAGGATTGTTGGGTGGAATTTTAATTGACTACTTTAGTCTATGCAAATGTTTGCCTTGGGAATGTACTACACTCCTACAAGTCAAATTGTTGTAGTACACCCTGCAATACTTCTTGAGGGACTCGAGACTCGTCCTTGCCCTTCGTTCCTCCCAGTGAACACCTTAATCGTGAGAAAGCCTCTCAACATTGGTGCTGGAGACCAGCAGAGCTAGGACTCTCAAAACACAAATTGCCAACTCAGGTTACTGTTGTCATTTTCAAGTCAATAAACCATGTACCCGGAGCGGACTATTCTTAGGTACTGACTTTCACAACAGTCATAAAAATGATCAGAAATGAAGTGATAATTTTCAAAATCTGAATAAAGTTCTCCTTTGTGAAAGAGGGTCAAAGAACTTGCACCGACTACAATAAAGATGCTTTATTGACATCAAATGACATTCTCATGTGGATATTGCAATATACCATTGCCATTTATCATGCATTTTTGCATAAAATGTATGGAACATACATTCTATCACTCTTTGGCTCCTAGTGGCAAACACTGGAGCAGTGAGCATGTTGCAGTACCACAGTCGTTGAAAGCATCCCGCTGCCTTGTCTCAAAGAGAAGCTTTACTTCCCCATCAATTATATTATGCACTTGGTGAATGTACTTTTTTCTACTTCCAAATCTTTCATGGTGTCAACTACTGTAGTCATGTTCTCTTGTTAGAAGAAAAGAGTGCAGTAGACTGTACTTTTTAACTTAATTGTGTGTCCTAAGGTGTTCAAATGTTTACCTGTTGCATCAGCACTCAGCAGAAAGCCTATGAGCAGTTGCCACATGGAAGGAATGATATTTACTTCCCCAAGGACAGAAATTCACCTGCTGAAGGACAGTGGTGTGATCACTTTCTCTCTCATGCCATAGAAGTTGCAGAGGGAGACATCTTTTCTTATGCGGTCATGTGCACTTTTAAACAGTCTCCTTCACCAGTTTTGAAGATTTTAAGCAGCTTTTAACAGAAGCGGCTGCTACCAGGGAGTAGTTTGGGGCAGGGAGGGGAGGTGGTAAAAAAAGGGGGGGGGGCAGAAACAAAAATCACTTACCTTCCCTGCAGCCGGCTCTCCTCCGTCCTCTTTGTCCACGACTCATGAATAAGAAGCACCCAGGCTCCCAGACTACCCTAGCCAATCACAATGCTGCCTTACAGCAGTGTTTTGATTGGTCTGAGTGCCGTAGGTCAGCGCTCAGATGGGGACTGCGACCCTGGGCATATTCCCTACCAAGCTGTGTATTACAGCCTGGTGGGGACCATGCAAAGTAAAAAAATAACAATATATCCTTTGGTTGTCAAATACTTACTCATTCACTCACCTAAATTCCACACATTCAATCATGGGGGATACAGTACTAATTGAAAAAGCAGTGTGCCAGTACACAAGAAAAATATTGGAAATGTTATGTATGATTAACTGTTTTTTAATTTGCTACAACTGTTTTATATGCTTTTAATAAATTGATACATAACATTTCCAATATTTTTCTTGTATACTGACTGGCACACTACTTTTTCAATTGGTACTGTATCCCCATGATTGAATGTGTGTGATTTAAGTGAGTGAATGAGTAAGAGTTCTCTCAGTATGTGCCAACTAAAGGATATATTGTTATTTTTCTAGATTGAACCCTGGTCCTTTCGTGCACAAAGGGTCCCTCTCATGTTTTTTTAAAGGAACATACAAAGTATGAATGCCCGTTTGGCCAGCCCAAGACAGCATGCCAAACCATCATGTGCACTTTAAAGAGAGTGCCCACCATTCCGCCCCCTGCTCTGTGGCCAGCACAGCCCGCCTGAACTTTACGGCGTCACCCAATAGTGAAAAATAAATTGATAATAACATTGTTATTATCATTTTGTTTTTTCTGTGGGGCGGCACTCCTCTGCCTCAGCAGAGGAGAGGCCACTGGATTTAAGACATTGCTTAGTTAATGGCATGGATCTCTGATTAGGAAGGCTTTGAGCGAAGTCCTTCCCTGTGATAGATCATCACAAAATATTCTCTTGTAACTGACAGAATCGCTGCAGATGCAACATTATTCCATTTCTTACCAAACATTTTAATCACGTTTCGTAGCAATGCTGTAACTAAAACTGCATTGACGCTTTCCAAAGCATCCAGATCGGCCATTATAGTATGGCGGCCTCACCCATTTTATTATATTGTAATTGCATTTATATAGCGCTTACTACCCCTGATGAGGCAACAAAGGGTTTTTCCGGCGAGAAACACGCTACTCGGGAACCCATAAAGGATTAGTTTTAAATTAATATAGTGAGATATGATAGTAATTTGAGTGGTGGATAGCTAAGTCAGTTATTTGGATTGAGAAGGATAGCGGAGGGATAGATGAGGGGAAAAGGGTTGCATTTATATAGCACTTGCTACCCTTGATGGGGTGTTGAAGCGCTTTTTCGGCGAGTAGCACGCTACTCCGGAACCCATAAAGGATTAGTGGTGAATTAGTATAGTGAAATATGCAAGTAATTTAACTGGTGGATATTAGTCAGTTATTTGGATTCAGAAGGAAAGCGGAGGGATAGAGAAGGGAAAAAGGTTTGCATTTATATATGTTATGCATCACAAAACGTGATAAGTACTGCTACTGCCTGATGTTTCATCCACAGTCCTAGAAATCTTTACATCCCCATGAAATAATGCTATAATATGTTCTATGGTAGTCTGAAATGCTTCAGGGGGGTATTACACAAACACTTGTTTGAATCTTGGGAGGGTCTTGGAAGCTGTTGCAAGTTTCTTAAACAGATCCCCACTGTTGCATCAAGCTGGTGCCAGACTGAACTCAAGCATGAGCAAACCCACGAGCAGCATCCTTTTCCTCCTCATGTTTCTTTTTGAAGCAAGACTGTCCTGGAGGGAAACATCCCAAAAACTTGGAGGTTCTTGGAAAGGATGTGGCTTAATGGCTAGAGTGATGGACCTTGAAGCTGGGGAAGGGGGTTCGAGTCTCAGCTGGGACATTCAACATCCTGTGATTCTGGGAAAATTGCTTTATCTTCCCGTGCCTAACAAAATGAATGTGTCCATCTATAACGCAACTGGTGCTCATGTAAAGCGCTATGACATCTTTGGGTCGAATTCACGTATTATAAAACTAAAAAAAAATCTCAAATCTAGGAGCCTCCTTAATCTTCAAATGGGCTGTGGATGCAAAATGTTATTCAATGTAACTTGCTGTATTTTGACGTACTATGGGGTTGTTCCCTCTGCAAAACTTGCAGATTAGGTCAGTGTTTGTTATTCAGCTCTGGCACCTCTCCACTGTAGCGCCTGTTTTGCACAGCATACGCCTCTGTTTCCCCTCCCTAAAATAACTGACTGACCTCATAATGACTCCGAGGAGGTGGTGTAAATTACAGCGCTCTCTATCTGCATACAGTGGTAGTCTGCCAGGATCTCAAGCTCTACAAGCATAATTATCCTCAAGGGGTGTGCGGGCTTGATAGAGTGCTCCCATATTCCCTACAATACTGACCTGCTGGGGCCCCAACCCTGGCAAGCAGTGATGCTCCTCTCAAGCCCCGCCTATTGCTCTTACAATGACCACAAGCCCGACAGCCTTGGCACCCTCAATGGGGTTGCGGGAGCTTGATACAGTGCTCCTCCGCCCCATACAATACTAGTCTGCTGGGACCCCAATGCCAGCAGGCAGGAGGCAGCTCCAACCCAGCCCCACCATAAGGCTCCTGCTGAGACCACTACCTTGGCAGGTATAATGACCCCCAAGTGTGCGGGAGCTTGATACAGTGCTCCTCCACCCCAACAATACTGACCCGCCTGGACCTCAAACCCAGCAGGCAATGTTGATACCAACCCAGCCCCAGCTAAAACATTCCTGCTAAGACCCCCAGCCAACAGGAATATTTATTCCAGTGCGAGGGTGGGGGAGCTTGATAAAGTGCTCCATTAACCTGTGCGATACTGGCCTGCCGGGACCACAAACACAGCAAACATCTCCCCATGGGTCTCTCCTCTCCTCTGCCATAAGGTGCCGTCTAGGACCACAACCACAGCAGGCTGTGATATCTCTCCCAGCCCCACACAGCCCAGTGTTGCTCCACTCCACTCCACACCTTAGCCCCACTGTAGGGCTCCCGCTAGGACCCCAAGACTGGCAGGCTTAATGACCTCCATGGGAGTGGGGGGCCATAATATAGGGGCCGCCCTCCCCATAGAATACTGGATCCTCAACCACAGGATCAGTGATGCTCCCCTCCAGTTCCAGCATCCTTTTGTGCACCCTCTAGGACCACGAGCCTATCAGACATAATGACCCCATGGTGATAAGGGAACTTGATACAGTGCCCCGACACAATCTACAAAACTGGCTAGGTGGTACCCCAACCCAGGGAGGCAGTGATGCTCCCCGCTGAGCTCTGCCGTAATGTGCCTGACGGGACCACAAGCCTGCAGGTATTATAATCATTGTGTAGACTTAATGTTACATGTCCGGATATATTGGGTTGTTGAATCTATTTATCATACATAGAGAACAATTTAATGAACATGATACCCTAATTATTGCAGGGGGTTTTAACACCACCTTTGAACCCCTTGACAGGAATGACTACCCCCTCACTGAGAGAAAAGATATTGAATGGGGAATTCTCTCCCTTGATGTAGAGCAGGTGAAACTGTGGTCTAGCGCACAGTACCAGCTGTTATCCGTCACCCTAAATTTTGGGCTTAGGGCTTGTAATGGTCATATGCCTTTGGGCCAATAAGCATCACATACATTTAACTGGCTTGGGCGATCTAGTAGGATCAATTATATCATGGTCTCATTATGATTTTGAAGTTTTGTAGAGCATATGAAGTTGACTCCCAGAAGCGATAGTGACCACAACGTGATCCACGGCACATTGGTGTTAGTCAACTGTAAAGTAGGGGCCGCACTTTGACTGTCAATCGACATTCACCCGTCTAAGAATAGACGTAGGATAAGATGGGCTGGAATAGGGGTCCAGTATATACTGAGGGTCAGGATTGAGTGTGGCATTGCAAGATGCAGTATCTGATTTAGATAATATGATGCCTTTGCAAGGTCATCACACCTTGATGACTTTAATTTATAAAAAGATTTAGTACATTAGGCTATTGTTTCCAGCTTAATTATACTGAGGGTAAAATGGTAGTCAAGCCTGCTTGCACATGGTACAACAAGGACTGCAGCCATGCCAAGAATGAGCTGTGCCAGGCTTGGGAGTGCAGATGACCCGACTTTATTAGAGTCAGAGGGAAACAATGTAGGCAGGTCCAGGCTACAGCGCATAATGACTGGGATTCCCAGATATAGGAAAACTTGTACAATACTATAATTTCCAAAGATACTAGGAAATGTTGGTGTGTGGTGGCCAATGGCAGCCAGAATGCCTCAAATTTTCTTTCAGACACCATCTATCCTGAGTCCTGGCACAAACATTTTTTGGAGCTTTACAGCTCTTCTGGGTTGGATGAGCCCCTAGGGTTTTTATCGAAAGTGGGATGCCTATCACCATTCCTGTATTATCAAGAGAGCGGAAGAAAACAGGAAATGCTATTATCTGCATTACAGCTGGTAAAGCCGCAAGACCTGATGGAGTGCCTGGGGCCCTTTTCTTGTCTGATATTGAGAATTGGGCCCTTTGATGAACAAGGTATCAAATGCCCTTCTTAGAGGAGCTGATAATCCATCTAGTTGGAAAGCACCTGAAATAGTTCCAGTGTACAAAAAAGGGTGGAAGGGATTCCCCCTTAACTACAGACAGATTAGTCTCCTAGATGCTGTTCAAAAGATTTTCTGCAGGCAGGTCCTGAATATATTGGAATATTGGATAGAGGAGCAACAGATTCTATCAAATCTGCAGGGCACTTTCAGAGACAGACAAACACAATCGACCACTTGCTCAGGTTTCTGACAATTTATTGGAAAGTGATTGTACTCCAAAAGTCCCATTTCTAATTCATTTTCATAGATCTGTAATCTGGCTTTTAATTGGCCTCCAAGGTCAAACTATGGAAGGCCTTAAAGCAGAACGGTATCCCCTGTGTATTTTAATGCATTTGCATCAGAACACATATGCCCAAGCTCGCTGGGGTAAAAACCCATTGAGATATACAAGGGTGTATGACAGGGTTGTGTCCTTGCCCCACTTTGTTTTCCCTCTACCTCAATGACATTGCTGCCCTACTTGAAGATTCACACTGCAATGCCCCAAAGATTGTTTGCCGGAAGACTCCTCTGCTTCTTTTTGCAGACGACAACTTGGTGTTGAAAACCCCTGCTGGCCTTCAATCATTGGTGGACAGATTTGTGGCATTTTGTGCCGCACAAGGACTGGTGATCAATCAAGCTAAAACAAAACTCATGACAATTAACCACCACAAAACATCCAGAGGTGTTATTAAGCTTGATGGTGTCACATTGGAGAGGGTTTCGGACATTGATTACCTTGGTATTAAATTAACAAGGAGCATGAGTTGGTCCTCGCAAATTGATAAGAGCACTCTGAACTTAACCCATCATGCCTCTGCTATATTAAGGCTTTAAAAGTCCACTAAAGTCAAGACTATTTCGCCAACCCTTAAGGTATATTGTTCAAAAGCAGAGGGAGGTACATTGTGTGGGTTTGAGTTGTGGGTGACACATGTCTGGCCCAATTAGGCACTGCAGAAAACAACTTTCTAAGATCCTTGGTGGGCTTACCCAAAACTACTCTACTATTGCCTCTACGCTGGGACATGGGCATCAAACTTGTAATGCACAAATCCCACTTAAGATCATTACTATATTGACATACACTCAAATATACCCCAGCTTTAGCGGAGTACTACAAAGGTTTCAAAGAAATAGTGGAACTTGATAAATGGCATAAGATCAAGTGAGCAGGGCTGGACTGGGACAGGAAACCAGCCCTGCCAAAGAGCTCTGGTGGACACGTGTGGTGGGGGAGATGGTGCTAGTGGAAAGCTTTGTGCCGCTTTTGTTGCAGGGGGGTGATATTGCAGCTATGCCGCAAAACCAGCCACCAGTAACAAAAACAGTCCCCCAGGAGTCTAAAAACTGCCCTCACCTGCAGTTTTTCGGTTGTCTCCTATGCCGATGACACGCAGGTGGTGGTATCAGTGTCAAATAATATTGAGGAGACAGCAGATCGTTTTAACATCTGCATGCCACAGATTAATATTTGGATGCAGAACAATTGCCTTAAATTAAATGGCGAAAAAACTGAGGTTTTGATACTACGGTCAAACACCGCCTTCTGGTCCCCAAGAAGGTGGCCGGCTGATTTGGGCGAATGCCCAACTCCTGTCACAAAGGTTATGAACCTAGGGGTAATATTTGATGAAAGACTGACATTTGAATGTCAAATCAATAAGCTGGTCTCTACCTTTTGGGGCATTTTAAAAATGATAAGGTAGATCCGTCTTTTCATCCCTTTGGATGCATTAAAGACGGTGGTCACTGCCCTGGCCCTATTACGGCTGGATTATGGCAATGCCTTATATGTGGGACTTCAGTCACAGCTCCAATGCAGAATGCAGCGGCAAGACTGATTCTATGTTGATAAAAAACAGCAAGTCGCGGATGTCTTTTAGAAGACTGCTGAAAACATGGTTATTTAAGAACTGAAAGGTCAGAAGTATATTTGAACCTGCAAAATTTCAGCATTCCTGTCATTCCTAGTGCCAAGACGTCCTTGGGCATACGTGTGCATTATAAGTCTGTAAATCAAATCAAATCAAATCACCCTGGTGGCTCACAGGGGAAACGCCCGGTACCCGCTACGGCCAGTCCATATGATACGTTAAGGAGGCATTGTAGAGCTTGGAGAGTATTGGCCGGATAATGAAAACTTGCAACAGTTGCCTAAGGATAAGGTAAAGTCTACTTTCTGAGCCAATAGGTGACGTCAGAATGTTCGTAACATGAACCATGGTATTTTAACTAACAAATTCTTTGACATTACATTAAAAATCGCGTTTGAACCAGTCCTTGACTATATAACTTCTCCTGCTGCCAGACTTCTATATCTTAAACTGCGGTACAGTTCTCTACCACTTCGATCTCACTGCTCCAAAGTGAAGTCCAATTCTGATCCGACTACTGTGTGTCCAGTCTCTTTATAAGAAGAAGAAGCACTGGTTCATTTTATCATTTTTCTCTGCCTGAATATGAGCGTCAGAGCACAAACAGGATTCTTCCCATATGTAGACAACTTGAATGTAGACATTGTTATCCTGCACTACTATTGTTGCGCACTGAAGCATGAGAGTCAGATGTGTGTTCAGTTTCCAAATACTTGCAATAGAGCTGAATTATTAGAATCAAAGCCCTCGGCTAATCAACTGATGGTACTTAGGGATCCCTTTTAACTTTGATCGATACAACGTTTTAAGAGGGTTTCTGTCTTCAGATTTGCACTTGTCACTTTAAAACACAATGGTGTGGCAATAATTTCTCCTGTTTACATGTCTGGGGCTGTATTACGTAAAGAGCCCTGGGTGCGGCACAGGCGTTTGCACACACTTTGCACATTTTGGTATAACAGAAGGGGCTGCAGATGCTTGTGCGGTCCCTTCTTTAATACCAATAGCGCTGGCGCACATAAAGCACTAGTTTCAAAGGGGCGTTCCCTCATTTCCATGGGGGCATGCTCCCTGCAAATGAGGGAATTCCTTTGCCTCGGCGCCTGCGCCGTTTTACCGACGAGGCAGCAGAGTCAGATAAGCGCTCAGGAGGCACACTGACGGTGCCCCACCTAAAAGATGGCCCACTGTCAGTGCGCCCCCTGATAGCAACCCCCTGGCGGGGGAAATGGGGTCTCATGGACCCCTCCAGGCATCCCCTTCAAAAGTGCCGGTGGGTTGCCACCTGCAATGTGAAAACACGAGCGGCTGTAAAGGTGTGCCCGGCGCAAACAATGAAAATACGCTTTATGTGTAATGTGGCCTCTGGTCTGATAGCACTATTTCATGGTCTCGTTTGTCAGGTAGTGCTTTCTTTTAACATATCATATATGCCTTTGATGGTTTTTATGCTTTTTAATTATCCTACAAATATGTTATTGTGGATGTGTTATTCTATGTGTATTTTTAAGGAATCAGCTGTATTTTTATTTTATCTGTCTGTACTGTTATGTGTACTTTTATGGGCGTATAACCCAAATAAAGTATTACGATGATGATGACGATTATAATCATAACATAGGTAGGAGGCAGGGCAGCTTACCTGCTGTCCTGCCTCTGGTCCTCCAATGCAGGGTCCTCAGTGGGGGCAGCAGCATCAGGGGGAGGTGGCAGCAGAAACCCTGCTTATAAGGGCTGGAAGCAACCCTTGACCCATCTCCTCACTTCCCACCACCTGTTTTACCTTCAGTGCTATACAATAGTGCAGGCAGCACTGGTGGGGGAGAGGAGGGGCCTTCAAGACTTTCCTCTCCCTGGACCAAACCTCCCAGCAGCAGCTGCTGTTTTTCGACTTCAACCATCAAGGGGAGACCTTTTGTTTACCGTGGAAAAAAAAGTGCAACTGACAGTCGGACTGTCTGGATAAATGTTAGTTTCAATGTTTGAAATGATAACAAGGGGCATATTTACAAGGGTATTATCGCCGCTTTAGCGGCACTTTTTGCCGCTAAAGCGGCGATAATTTCATCGCCCTATTAACAAGGCGGCGCTAACATGCATTAGCGCATGTTAGCTGCCGTTTTTGTAACGCCACGCATCTTAGCGATATACATCGCTAATGAGATGCACAGTAGGCGTACCTTACCGTAACACCATGACAAAAGGTCGCGAACAGGACATCACGTTATTTACAACGTGGCCCCGGAACCACGAAGCGATGATGAAAGCCGTGCTAACCGCGGTTTACGCCGGATCCTTACGCCTGGTCAAAACTTGACTTAGGCATGTTTTGAATGGGAGGTGGATTCTTTGGTTACGTCCACACTCCCCTATTATCAAGCTTTTCATTAGTGTGTGAAATCATCGCTTGATTTCACACGCTAATGATGAATATCGCCGTTTATCACAGGTTTGTACATCGCCGGTGAGCAAGGCATTGTAAATATGCCGCTAACACGACGATGTAAACCAGCAATAGGCGGCGATATTCCAAATCGCGCTAAGCGTGATTTGCGATGTGTAACGCGAAGCGTTGTTAATATCCCCCCCAAGTTCTTTATAATCACCTAGTAGTGATGTCAGTAAGAAACTAGACAGGGAGCAAAGCTCGGATTGGTGTGTGCACTCCCCAGAGTCACACCCCACAACCATCAGAGAAGCCCCCGCATGCATCAACTCACTGACAGTCACACCTTCCAAAAATAAGGCAGCATTTCTGAACAGTGGAACATGTCCCTGCCTTGAGGGTGCGTTTGAACTTACTGGTTCATGAGAAAAATTCCCATTGCTGTTATTTATACCGAACTGCATAAAATCCATGCCATCTGTGTCTCTATACATTTCTAGGCAGGTGGCTGCTGCCTTGCGTGGCACTTGGCTCGTCAGTGACTTATATTTGCCTTATATAGTACAGTGAGAGGTTCATTATTGGGTATATTATTCTAATGTAGGCATCCGCTGGCAACAAGGATCCGCAATACAGAGACTGAAACCCCTGCCCACGAGGAGTGCCTCGGGAGTGACTGCTCTGCCTTTTGACTGCTGATGAGACGTGTCACACGTGTTTCGAGGGTTCCCTGGGAGTGCTTGGAGTGTGTGTGAGTGACTGGCTGCCATGATCAAGAACTGATTAATTATATTCACCACTTATCCTTTCCTACTGATTTCTGTAGCAGCAGCGCTGCCCCCCTCTCCTTCCCTCTTCCTGTCGCGCTCAGTCTCTGAATGCAAATTTCTAATTTCTATCCATCCACAAAAAAAATGTCTATTCCATTTGCCTGAAAAACGCAACCTTTGGTGGAATCAACCTTTCTGCATTCCCTCTGGATTCTGAATGTGTTGTGTTCTAATTTTTCACCAGCATCCATTGCCTTGATGATAGTGCCCTGGCGTGATGGAACAGCGCATTCATGCCGTTTCACCAAAATTTGGCATAGGCGGAAATGTCCTTATTCTGATTATGGCTACTGATGACATCTCACAATCCGCCCTCTCCCCCCAGCCTTAGTCGGCCAATCTTTCTTGTTTGCATTGAGATGTTAGTGGAAGGCAGGAAGTGCAGGGTACAGAAAGTAAACAGGTCTATAGTAGTCCTTCTGCCCAAATGGGTAGCAAGGACAGAGACAGTGACCCGCCGGCAGGCCAGGTTTGGATTTAAAAATTGTGTAGGAGCCAGGGGATAGGTTGATAGGTCTTGTCACATATAGGAGAATGTCATCTGCGTATAGCGAGATTCTATCCTCCCAATCGTTTTCCACCCTTTTCCCCAAATCAGTGGGTCATCCCGTATCCAGCATGTCAGTGGCTCCAACAACAGTGCAAATAACATTGGAGACAGCGGGTAACCCTGCCTTGTGCCTCTCTGTAGCCGGAAGGGTTCCAATAGATCACCATTTATTTCAACACTCGCTATTGGTTGACTATAGAGGAGCTTTATCGATCGCCAGAAACAAGGGCCTATACCCACTCTTTCCAACACTCCATGCATGGCATTTAATTGATCAGCCTGTGGCAGCATGAGTCAGCCATGCTTGGATTCAAACGTGTGCCTGTTGAGCACCACTGTGTTGCAATGATGAATGTTTGGCTCATTGAGCCATCACCTCAGGAGTTGTATGATCAAAATGGTGCTGGGATCACAGCAATTGGCACAATGACAAAGCACAAAGTGATGGCCTCCCCTGCAGAATGTGATGAGTCTCCCATATCTCACAGATATTCACTGGCCTTGAGTTGAAGGGGGATCCTTAAAGTATTGGGAGTCTCAGGACGGGTTGAGGGCAGCCCTACACAGAAGGGGCTACACAGGCGTGCATTACACCCCTAAGTCAGCACTCATTTTTGCACTTACATATCGTTCCTATGTTTCAAAAGGGGCCAGAGCCCTATGCGCACCTTTGTCTGCAATCGCTATTGAATGGGTGCAATTGTAAACCCCATGCAATGGCAAGTAGGTTATCTCCACTGAGCATGGGGGAATTGACACCGTCCTTTTCGGGGGGGATACAAGCAAAAAATTACAGAAGCACGTGCATGGACAAAATGACCTTTAGAGGCATGCTTATCGTTCCCTTTAAAGGCGGTGGTCCATGTTTAACCTGTACTCTGTGTGTCTTTTTGAAAGGGACATGGAGACAGCAGAGACAGCACCACCCACCCCTTGAAGACATCATCGGTCCTCTTCCAAATGCAAGCAGTTGTGCCCCTGTGTAAATGCAAAGAGTGGGGCAGGAGCTGTTGAGTCAGTACAGTCATAGGGGCTCCATACACTCATACCATCGAGGGGGCCTTAAAGGTTCCCTTAAGAGAGTAGCTTCAGAGTCCCGCTCAAGAGCTGGTATGTCAACCAGCAAACAAACATGAAGCAGTGGGAAACTATGGCTTCCATATTCCTATGCCATTGTCAGGTTGAAAGGGTTCTTGGAGCCTCGAGATGTTGTTTTCCTTGGTCAGACCTGGCAGATGGAGAAAGCAGTGTGAGCTGGGTGGGGGCGGAGGCAAGACAGGAGCGCTCCATCTCTGTATATTGCAAGATGTCTTTTTTGCAATCGACCTGGAGTAAGAATGAGTACCATATATAAAGGATGCTGCGAGGAGTCATAGACCCATAAGGATGCATCCGTAACCATACAGCGCATTATTACCTAAGCATTATCAATTACAGGCAGGACATTTGTTTGACTCATTGAGAAACAGCCTCTTTTCAATGCACTGACTAAACTTACTTTCATTTTTAAAATCTTGTGACTGAGTTATTTAATTGGTAAACTACCGCACATATCTGGGTAATATACCTGTGATTTACGACAGGTACTACAAATTCTAGATTGACTACATTAGTTGTTTTTATAGCACTAGAGCAATCAATATGCTGCTACTAAAAATATAACATGATTGAAAACCTCTGAGACTAGAGTATGTAAAACTGCACTTATATACCAGGGTACCCCTTTTATCATGTATCATAAGTAAGTGCATTTGAAATGATACGCCATCATTGATAATCACCTGCTGACAGGGCACAAGTCCTAAAAAAAGATGTGTGGGGACTAACCTAGTTAATCAGTATGCAAGTGACATCACAGCGTGTGACATCGTGGCGCGTGAGGCACGTGACATCACAGCGCATGACATCACAGGAAGTGGCATCGCAAGAAGTAACATCAGATCTTAAGCCCTCACATATATGTTTAGAAGGTGTATCATGAGTACATTTCGAGTATACTTGCAACCCTTTCCTGATTTTGGCAGAAGATTCACACTTTTGTATGCCACACATAAAACAATGTTGCCTTTTATCAGCGTAAAGCTTCCTCTAGCAATTGTGCTTTAAAAGAAAAAATAATGATATTTAAATGATTACAATGCCTCCTCAGGGGTAGTAAGCGCTATATAAATGCTATTTATTTTGTGCAACTACTGGGAAAGATAAACACATCTGAAGTTCTAACAGTGCATGCATATCTCCTAAACAGAGCCTGAACAAAGTGAAAAGCTGCCTCTCTTAAGTATGTGTGAAGTGCTAACAAGATGTGAGCCTTTGTTTCCCCTCTGCTGCATTTGCTTCTATGTGTGAGGCTCCTGACTTCTCCCAGCCTGGAGACTAGAACAAAAGGAGGCAAGATGACTCCTCAGATTCGGCTTTTGTTATGGGCCCAGCAGGAGTCAGAAATAAGAGAGCCCCATCTTGTCCCCGCCTGCACATTGTTGAGATCGAAAGCAGACAACGTGCAGGCGCTGCTGAAAAGTTACCCGGTGTTTGGAAATTACACCGAGACGAATTCAGCATCTTTTTCAGTGGAGCCCAACTTCTTGTCAGGGTGGACAGCATCCACCCTGTGAAAAAAGTGGGTGGACGCCGTCCACTCGTGTGTATCCCCGACGCTCTGCATCACGCATAAGATACTGACAGGAAGCGCCCCTGACATTCTAGGCGATCTATGCACTCTGTTCACCCCACCGCGTGCACTGCGTTCGGCGAACCAGTGTCTTGCACGTATCCCTCGCATACGCAGAACTAGATCTGGCGGCCGCTCCTTTAGACGTCTGGCCCCCGCTCTTTGGAATTCTCTCCCCCTACACATTTGCAGTAACCCTGACCATCAGGCCTTCAGACGTCTTGTGAAGACCTGGCTCTTTTCTCAGGTCTAACCCCTTGGTCTTGTCCCCTGCCTAGTCTTGCTCCAGCGCTGGGACGCCTCCTTGCCGGGGCAGCCATGCGCTTTACAAATATTATAATCTAATCTAATCTAATCTCGTAGCAGTGTCATGCTTCCCATAGCAAACTTTGTATTCTCTTATGTTTCACTTCATGTCAGGAATCATTAAATGATTATAGATGCATGCATCATTTTTTAATGTATGCTTAGTAGTGCCTCAAACATTTACTGCTAGGCAATGACAGGCCGATGAACATGAGCATGAAAAACATATATTATACATGTATTTTCATGCCTATTTGATTGCACTGCAGTTTGTACCTCAGCTACAACTGCACATGGTGGTATGATATGGTTCAGACAAACCTTTCAATGAAGAAATGTTATGTTATGTTAATATGATTTTTAAAGCACGCGAATGCCCTAAGGTGTCTTGGCGCTGAACCTGACCATAAACCCTGAGTGAAATGGGGGAGGGGAGAAGAATTCCATTAAAAATAACCACGTTTTCAGTTATTTTATGAAAGAGATGAGAGAGTTGGCATCTCTCATATTTGCCCGGAGTGTATTACATAATTTGGACGCACAGTAGCCTATACTTCGACCTCCCCAGCTCGAGGTTCGAATCCTTGGTACCAACATTAACCTGGCATTAGTAGACCTTAGCTGTCTGCCTGGGTGGTACCAGGAAAAGAGGCTTTTCAGAGATGCAGGTCCTATATCATTCAATGCTTTGTAAGCTAGGCAAAGTGCCTTAAACTTAATACGGTGTGCCACCGGCAACCAGTGAATTTTCTGGATCTCCTCTTTGATTGATTGATACTTAGGGACGTTCAGTAAAAGCCTGGCTGCGGCATTCTGCACCATTTGAAGTTTTTTCAGTTGTTGTTTCTGTAACTCAAGGTAAAGGCCATTACAACAGTCTAATTTTGATAGCACTAAAGTAGTTACCACCGTTCTCCTGAGGTCTGGGGGCATATGAAAATGAAAATATTGTTTGTTAACTAGAGCACTACCTATTTTTCTAGCACTTTTTTCCTGTTTTTAGGATCATGGGTGTGGGGCTTGGTGGCTGGTGAATACGAAATTAATAAACAAGTGACTTATCAATAGTCTTAGAGTCTGAAACATATGCTTATTGACTGGTCATGAATCAGTGCTGAATTTGAGCCGGTGGTTTCCGGTGCTCGGCACCTCCACTTGGTTCACAACACTGTCCCATTTTACAGTTTGCCACATGGTGGCACTGTTTATCTAATTTAGAGATGAGCACAACAACGTTTGTTCATTTTTTTTAAAGAAAAGGCTAATACCTGCCACTCAAGCCATTCTTATAGCTTTGGGGGGCAAGAATAGTCTGAATTGTCACACTCGTCGGAGTGTGATGCTAAGTAGTTGTGTTTGTAGTGTCATTGGCAGTGCTAGCAGGAGCAATGTGTGATGTAATCTGCAGTGGCCTCAGGACGAGGCCCTGGCACTTATGATTTAGACAAATTAAGCACTGTAATGAACCGCGGGGCACATGAGTGTGAGTATCCTGATGGTCACACGCTGCAATTGGCCTGCCCGTATGACTGGGGGCTTGCCCTAGCAATATTTTGGGGAACCTGGCCCCAATGTACTGTCTTCAGAGTTAGCCCATGCACAGGATACAGTGCTTTTAGTTTGTTAATGTTTGTTACACACAGTGGTGTAACATAGACCCCTGCAGTCCCCATGGTGCAGTGAGGGGGGGCAAGCCCCAGGGGCGCCGCTCACCACAGTACCTTGGCCTGAGAGCTCCTGACTCCGGAGGGGAGGCCCTCCATGTCATTCGCAGGGTGGCCCCTCACGTTTTGTTATGCCACTGAGCACAGGGCCTGGCCCGCCCCATGCTCAGACCTTGCGTCAAATTGATATGAAACAGGCACAAACAGTGCTGCATGCACCTGAAAGGGATACAACTACTGCATAATATTTGACGTTGATTAATCCTCACAATCCCTCAAGGAGATGCAACTACTTATGAAAATAGATGTTATCATCTCATTTAAATGGAAACAAGAGCACATACCAATTCCAAAGTGAAGACTTATTTATTTAAGAGTTTTTGAGAGCTTTGCCTCAAATTGCATTGCAAAAAAGGAGGGAGGGGTCAATTGAAGAAGGTTACTTTACAAGCCCGAAGTCTGTTGTGAAAGTTAACGTATATTATGCAGTGAATGGAAGACTGCAATCTCAGTGAACATGCTGAACTGATAGAATGGTAACACACTTACTATACAAAACCAAATGGTTTTGTATATTGGAAGGGCCAAGAGGAACAAGAGGAAGTACACACTCCTGATTTTGAATCAATTACCAATTAAAGTACTTCACCTCATGATTTTGGAGATAAGTCGCGGTGGGTCCTAGGACCATAATAGTCTATGCGACCCTTCTGTCTGTAATTCTAACGTTCCTGTTGTACCCAAGAATAAAGGGAAACTGGGGTCCAACAGCGAATTTTTAATCTTTATCCCCTGGCCTACTATACTACTATATGATTTAAGTGCTCCCTGGAACATTGGTTGAGCCCACCGCGACTTATAGGAGTCGCGGTGTCCCGATGATAAAGCATGACACCACTAGGGTGTGTGAGGGAAAATAAATAAAAACATAGGTTTTTCACGTGTTATTTTCTACTAATAATAGCTTTGCATCTGAATGTTGTAATATCTATCTCCAAAATCATGAGGTGAAGTACTTTAATTGGTAATTGAACTGATAGAATGTCCTGGTTGTAAGACAGTCCATGAATTCACTGGGGCAACTGATGGAGAGAATCTGACTGAGAAAGACCAGTAAGGGGGTCAGAATTATAGATGAACCAAAGATACATTCCTGTATAGATCAGCCAGCGGAGGTGTCATGCTACGTACATGTTCGTATTTACTTATGTAGGGGATGCAAGCGTTGGATGTTAAATCCTATCCACATCTTCATATGATATCCTTCAACTCTGTGTGGATACGGCGTTGCGCTTTGAACATGCATGGATCTTCCTCCACATTTTCTGTACTTTCTTCTTAGAGTAGGTTCAAGGTTGCCAAACACAGGCATATGGGCAGGCATGGAGCTACAAATAGTGGAGAGGAAGCATAGAAGACATCCGGTGGCACTTTATGCGTTAGGTCTTGAATGACAATTTCTGTAACAGGAACCAATGTCAATCCTTTCGCATAGTTGTAATGCGACGTATGCAATTCCATTAGAAAATTAGCTAGTCGAAAAGATTCTGTATTATTTTGTGGTTGGAGAGATCCTCATAGAACAGCTGGTGTAAAAGACATTGCTGTAGTGAGATGTGAAGTGACTACAGTGATCAAAGATTTGTTTCGTGGTGAGGGTGGTGGAGCATTCATCACAGCTGCTGGGGATTACGAAATAATTACTGGAGGGTTGGAGAAGGAAAATTACCTATTGGATAAACATGTTGCTGTGTAACAAGTATTTGGGGTGCCCAAGGTAAAACAGCATTTTGCTGTATTGTTGCCCCGAGAAACAGGGCTATACTTGAGGCCCTAATTGTTATCTGATACCTCCTTCTGGTACTTCCTTAGAGTAGCTGCCTACTACTGCCGTAATTTAGCACTATACTCGTATACACTTCAGGTTGCGGCCTTTCTATGCTACCATTGAAGAGTCCCGTGCAAGAGAATCTGAGAGGCGATAATTGGTCTACATAGCCCATGAGCAGATTCTTAGTCTTCTGGATGTTGATGCAGCGAAGAGTGCTAGACTTCTTTCAGGCAGGTAGCTTCTTGGTGAAATTCCCTTGATCCATCTTCCCCTTTGAGGCAGATCTGCATAGCGTTCTTATTCAAGACCTACCATGCATATAGTCATTGGGTGGGGGCGAAATTCCACAAAGGGCCCTGCCCATGTGCAAACCCACAGCCACAGACGCTTGACCAAAAGCTAAGAGACCAGGTTTGTGGTGAACTTGCACTATTGTAAACTGTGTTAATTTACATTGTATCTGAATGTCAATGTTGTGGTTCCCAGGATGATGGCAAATGGTGGCACTGCAAATAGTGAACAGACTCAGTGTGAGACAGGACTCAATTGTGCATAGTCAAGAGGGTGTGACCAACAAGAGGCCCAGTTTGACTTGTTGAGTCTCGTTTTTTAATACAAAGGCTGACCCGTGCAGGCTGTATATTAATCACAGGTGCCTCATAATTCGTTACGGTCAATTCTATTAAATAATGTGCACAGTCCTTGTAATATACAGAGAAAAGGCCTGGCCGTTATTTCGGGGAAAATTGAGTTCTTTCCTATTTTAATTAGTGCAGTTCCTGTCTCGGTGAGAGAGGCAGAACCCCTGACTGAGGAATCTCTATATGTGGACAGTTGGGTAGTCACTCCAATACTCAGTGTATTTAAAGCGGACTCTCTGAGTAAGAGAGGGAATCAAGATTAGTGTTTCCCTATTTCTTATGTAGTAAAGTAACTCAGTGCATGTTGCATTCAAGAAGGAACTCTGCAGTGGATAAGCAGTGTTAATGGGCCTGGTTGACATGAGTCAATAGCACAGAGGTCTAGATGCAGGAGCACTCCATTGCCAATGTCCAACAAGCACAAAAATTGGCAAAAGGGTTGCCTGTCCAAGGTGGTGCAATATATTTTAGTTTTTATTGCAATAATATAGTATAAAAAAAATAGGAAGGAGAAAAAAAATGTGAGGAAAACGTTTCATTAGCAGAACTGTAACTTGCTTCAGCCATCTTTTTTTTTCTCCTGCTAGCATTGTTCACAGGAGGAGTCTATGACATCAATTTGTATTCGGGTCTTGGACCTGTATGCGAGAAATGAAGACTGCCTTGCTTAGCCAAAAAAAAAAAACATTTTTACTATTTGAAGGTCATTTTGCTTGTTCTCAGACTGGAGACCCGCTTGCATTTTTTTATGTATTGATCACATGACCCTATTAGAAATCTACATGCAATAGTGTATACATTTGTGCTCCATTCGGTCGCACAGGGGAGAAGTCTAGCTTATTGATTCTGTGATTTACAGACTACATTTTGTTTCGTGAATTACCCCTTTCCTACTTCGATTAGCCTGTCAGATTTTCTTTGACACATGCTGCTGCCTAAGCATAGAGGCCATATGCTTGCAATAAAATAATTTAACATCAAAATAAATTAGCCATTGCATATAATTTTAATAGAACGCAACAGGTGCTTCCTACCATGCAGGTGTCCTTAGAACCCTTTTCACTTTTGATTCGCATCACAGGAAAATACCACAAAGAAATTGTTGTTTTGAGTTTGAATCACTGTAATCTGAAAACATAATTGAAACACACACAGAGGTCCTGAAAAAAATAAAGAAAAAGAATAGGAAAAAATCTGATAAGTTAAAGTATTGGCCCTGATAATAAAGTGTACTTCTTTTTAGACGGATGTGCACCAGTGAGCAGGTCAATTGACATCAGTATCCCGGCCCTTTTCTTACCATTGGTTGACTTTATTGTCACTCTCCTTTGCTTGCTTCTTATTTAAAATTCGTTTGCGAAGTCCATCTTCTGTTTGTCCGACCCCCTGGGTCGTACCCTCTTTACTTGGTTCCTTCCACTGCTCACTTTTAGGGATCTACTTTTTTCTTTCTGCTTAAGCACTCCACAAAAAAGTATGTGTTTTCAGTTGCCTCTCTGGTGTGCTTCTCTCCCCCTCATGTACTGGGTTGCTCTCTCTTGCCCATCTGCTTGTCTCCCCTTCCCATCTTTTTGCTTGAACACTTCACAATTGCCTTTTTTCCTGCAGTCTTCCCTGTGTGCTTTTCTCCCTACTGTTGCCCCATGTTGGTTTCTCTCATCCGTGTGCTTGTCTTACCCTGCACTGCTCTCTGTTTTCCATGCACCTTTTTCCCCCAAAACCCCTGCTCCATGTTGCAGTCTCACGCCTGTGTGATTTTACAGTGTCCTCTCCCTCTTCGCTTGTCCCCCGCACCATCAGTCACGGCCCCTGCAGGTAAGAGTGGTTGGGCCAGGTTTGGGGGCGATTTGACAGACAACCCGAGGGGGGGGGGGATTAAATAAATAATTAATTTTCTCTCGTCATCATCTGACGAAATCCCGGGATTTGCTCAAAGGGACTTTCGCGAGACCTCTGTGGTATCTATCTTTCCCTACGAATGTAAAGTGGAACATTCCTATGAAGAGAATGTTGCTGGTGAAGACATTCTATGTTTCAAAGGAGAGACGGTTGGTAATCCTGTTGTTGGGGTACTTTTAATAAACTGGACTGTTTAATCTGCAAAATCGATTCATCTGTTCGTTATACACTGCCCTTCCTTTTTATATGGCTGAGTTTGTAGGAGAACAAATTGTTATCCTTCCGCCTTTTCTTTGTCTGAATTCAGTTTGTAGATGAACCAGCCAACAAAGCGCTTTTGTGCCCTTAGCCTGTCTTTTTTGGTTCATAGACTTTGATCAAGGACATCATGGGAATTTTCATACCATTTTTCTTAAATCTTTTTTTTTTAAGTTTGTGTTAATTTTTTTCTAAGTCTTCACTACCTCGAAAATCACACTTCTCTGCAGTGGTGGTGCAATGGAGATAGATGACCTTTAGCGATACTTGCCAATTACTGTGGTGCCTTTGACTCAAGAGATGAGTAGGCAAAGCCTGACATGTAACTGACACTGCCAGCCAGCATCTCTGCTGCAAGGGTTTTCAAGCCATCAGCAAAATTACTTTATGCTGTTTGCGTGCTCCCCTATCATAGAAGCAAATTCACATTCAAACATTTTGTTGGAATCTGATGAGTTCTAGAGACCTATATGATGCCAAAAGATGTTTGCCAAAAGTAGCCTTAATGCACCGTTGCAACCCACTAGAATGCTAAATAATTACCTTGTGCACCAGGATTCAGTCTCCAACCCTCTCCACAAAGAAAATTCAGGAGAGTGTACTTTTAAAAGAGACTCCAAACATTTCAGTCCAAACATATCTGACAGCTCTTGATGTACTTAGCGTTTCTATTACTTTCAAGAAATTCAGACCAAAGCCACTATGCTGTTAACATCAAAAAAAGAAAACAGAGCCCTCGGAGACTTCATTTTCTTCTCCTGATATTATAGTTTGAAAAAAATATAGATGAAAAGGGACGATTGTGCTGTTGAGATGTTCTGAGCTGATCAGTTCTGAAAAGATATCATTGCTAAATCCGAGAAGCGGCTGGGGAAAGAGGTGGGTGTGAGGAATTGACTTCTAAGAGTCAGATTGGGTTTATTTTTTCTAAATTCACCTGGCTGTCCATTCTGGAGGCAGCAGATTCTGTCAGGAAAAATTGTTTTAGCTTTAGGATAATTGAAGAGTTGTATGTCACAATATCAAGGGCAAGAAGATCGTCCTACACACATCCGTTACACATATACCACCAAGGTAAGAGTACACAACGAAGTGTCAATTTACTATTCTTAACTCCATACCTACTTACCATGGCAATGTGTTGGTCAAATGCAGTTCAGGTTAATATTTAAACTTCTTAAATTTAAATGTTGTGGTAGAATTCAATTGGAGGAGTGTTTACGAGGATCTTAATTCCATTTGGAACTTTTATGGTGCACTTGAAGATGTTGGCAGATCTGTCCATGTAGTCTGTCAATGCAGCTAGCCATGCACCAAATACCAGTTTGGTATTCCACCAAACTCCAAGGTATACAAGGCAAAATGTGTAATTAAGGCTCCCTGTTCTCTGTTTTTACTGATTTTTACAGACAGAAAACCATTTATTTTCTTGTCTGTATATATGTTTAAATGTGGATAAAAACGGAAATTGGGCACTTTTTGAGTGATTCTAAATACACTTTGCCATGAGTGCCAGGCCAAGAACTGTGTGGATTGATAGGTAAGGGGGTAAAAAAGAAAGAGATTTTATAAAGAGGCTTAAGCAGCAGTAGAGATGCACAAGACTGATACTGAAATGTGCATATTTTCCTATAAGTGCATTGATTTATCTTCTACGGGTGTTCGTATCACTGAAACCTGGCAGGCGTTCAAGCATGACTGCATATTTATTGGTTAAATTCATGTGGATGTATATATCACTTTCAGCTTTATTTTTTTCACAAAACCCATAAAACAAATATGAATAAATACAGATAAAGTTGACACAAAATAAATATGGATACTTACAGACGGAATGTCAAAAAAAAAATACTGTAAAACCGGGAGCCCTACTTATAATGGATATTAACTCTGGCAGATTCTTTACTTGACACAAAATGCCACTTTTGACTCCAGGTCGTGCCACACAATGCCAGTGATAAAGAATTGCTCGGAAAGTATTGCTATGAAAAAGGTTCTGGATTCAGTCTGGCGCCTAAAAATGATTCCAGGAAGGCATGCGTGGTAGCCATCATATCTATTAGAAAGAAAACTACAGAAGGTAAGAAGGTTATTCTTCCAAATCCCAATAAACGAGGATTGATGATTACTGATTCAAATACATTTGAAAAGTAGATTTCATGGGGGACTAATAATGGGAAGATTTAAGAACAGTTGAATGCAGTGGGCGTGAATAATATGCCAACTACAATCAGCAGCCCAGATTCCTTTGCAGACTTCACAAACTAAGTATGATAGTCCATGCTACTGTAGGGATTAGGGAATCCTTGGAAGATGGTCAAGTTGATGAAAGATGTTTGAGGTGGATAAGTGTAAAGAGGTTAGATTAAACTCACACACTGGCCTAGGAAAAAGCAAATGGAACTCAAGAAGAGCTCTTAGATAAACCTGAAAATGAGTGTATAAAGCATACTGCAGTTTTCACACCATATATTATGAATATGGCTAGATATGTCAGTTCACCTCTGAAGAAGGTGAGACTTCTTTTTCCATCACTAGACGTTGACTCAGAGTGAGAGGGAGTACAGCAGAAAATGAAGATTGAAGAAAACAGTGAAATATGGAGAAAGCAGGAACGAAGCCAAGCATGTACATCTCTGGCCACTGAATTGCACTTTTTTTTTCTTGTGTTGGGTGGATAACATGGACAACAGGAGGGTGGGAAATGGGAGAGGGGAAAAGCATCTCAGGCAAGGGGTGGTTGCAGGTGGAAAAAGCAACATGAACATTGGAGGTGTGAACACGGGAAGAAGCAACATGGACAACAGGGCGTGGGGGTGGAAGGAAAAGATGTAACATGGACCATGGGGTGGGTGTGGGAGGAGACGAAGCAACACGAACAACACAGAGGTGGTGGGGAAGAAGCACTATAGACAAAAGTGGGTGGGTGGGAGGTGAAAGAACCAATATGGACATGTGGGTGGGAGGGAAAGAAGCAACATGGAAGTGAGAGAAAAAAAGCAACACGGAAAAGGATGAAAGGGGGAAGAATAAAAAATGAGAATAGTACCTCAATCACAGTGCGATCAGTGGAAGGACATCAATCAACCTTCATGCAATCAATACTTGGTCCATGCTCTAGCCAAAAGAAGAGGAAATGAAGCTGGCACTCGTTGGTCAATTAGAAGGCAGTAAATAGGAGGGACAATGAAGCCAATAAATGGTAAGCAAAGGGAGGGCGGCAAGCCCTTTGTTGTTTACAATACCTTTCACGTGTGAGAGCGCATGCAATACATGCGTTGTCATTTTGAGATCTAAGGAACCTTCTACAGTGAGATAAAGCAAGGGGAAGTGTCTGTGGGGGGTAGAAAATTAGGCACAATGTGAAATCAAGAATAGGCAGCCTTGGTATTTGGCAACCCGTTTTTAGCAGCAAAACAGGTGGGTTTCAAAGGAAAAACCTTGGACTACCGCACTTATAGTCTTTGACAACAAAAGTACAAAATATTATTGAATTGGTAACCATCCAAAGAGAGGCCATCAAATAACTGAAAGGAACAAAAGGCCTGTGTTGTGTTGCCCAACTAATTGTGATTGAATAAAGGAAGCTGTGGGTGGATATGTTAGATGGGCCAATCTCAGAATGGACAGGAATGCTCTTCAGTTGCAAAACAGAAGAGTGACTGCAAGGTCACGCAGCACAAATAAAATGAAATAGGAGAGGATTTTTCAAACTGTAAACAGCTCTAAAATGGAATAGGCTTGCTTCAGGTGTGGTGTGTGTAGCCTCCCTGAACGACTCTATGGGGGTAATTTAGAGTTATTTGTGAGTGCGGCATTTGTTAAAAAATGGCAGAAGCCATATCCGCCTAATTTGTAGTTATCTTTTCCCATTTAAAGATACTCTAAACTGCCAGTTTTCCGCCAGAGGAGCATGAGCTGGCACCACCAGTGAAAACCTGTGACCGATAGCCTGTCTGACTCAGTGCCATTGGCCAATGTACATCAGAACATCCACCCTACTTAGAATGGTGACTCCCACATGCAATTTTCCTGTTCCGAACCTAAGAAAAAGCCTCACAGTCCTGATCAGGAAACAAAGGAAATGACCCCACACGCTGGGAGAAAATTCCATCCCATTAGATACTTGTTCAGTAACAGAATCCCACTTTGGGAGTTTGTTAATAAAAAACATAAAATGTTGCCTGTTCGGCAAAGTTTCACTGCCTTCCATTGAGCCATTGATCTGCTGCAAGGAGAAGCCATTCTGCCTCACGGGGATCTATCAATATGGAGGGCAATGTTCCACCGGTGGAGAGGTGGCCATAGTCACCACTGAACTGGCGGGCTGGTAGGCTGTCTGACACACTCTAAAAGATGACCTAAGTCTGGGTTGGATGTGTTTCTGCAGATTCATGGAGTTGCTGGCCACAAATGTGTCACTCAACATATTAGTATGTTTTGGTAAGGCATTTTCCAGCAAACAATATACTCAAGAAGAAATTGATGTGTCCCTCTTTAGGAAGAAATTGCTTAAACTTGCCCTTTTTGTTTGCTTTTCCAATGGGTTACTGTTAGAAATGGGATTTCAGGTTGGCTAGGGCTTGCGCCAAAGCCAGGCAGAAACCACCACTCTAGTCAGGGCTGGGGAGGTACACGCCAAAGATAACCCCTGCTCACCCCCTTGGTAGCTTGGCACGAGCAGTCAGGCTTATCCCGGAGGCAATGTGTAAAGCATTTGCGCGCGCACCCAGCAACAACACCCAAGGCCCACCACAAGGGAAACTCCACACAAGGTTATATATAAAAATAGCCTTTGTATTATACCAAAACACATTAGATAATATTCACACAATTTACACTGTGCCAACTGGCACGGGCAGAATTTTACAAGGGATTATATGTACAGGGGACAGGGCCACATGGACCACTGTCAGGAATTAGCACTTTTAGAATTTAGCACTTAGAACATAGGATATAAAATTACTGTAGCACGAAATAACACATGTAGCACACAACCAGTAACTACTGGTAACAGGTAAGTACCACCTACGCAACCCTAACCACCTTAGGAAAATATTACGCAGGGAATCATGAACACATCAGCATAACCTGTACTAGGCAAAACCCTCTCCTACGTATAGGCACAGCTAGAAATAAACACAGCACAAAGGCATTGCGCAGGCGCAAAAGTACATATGTAAAAAGCACCAGGTACCCTAGGTGAGGGCACAACACAGCAAAACTGTCCCCCAGGCCAACCTGGCCTTTCAGGGACTCTAACACCCTTCGTCCACAAAGTCAGGGCTGGACTGCGCAGGCTGCGCAAGCCAATGCGCGCAGGGGCACAACCTAAACGTGGCAGCTGCCCACTAAGTGCTGGGCAGCTGTAGGGACTGGGGCCTGGGCACCTCTGGGCTCTTAGAACAATTATGGCCTACGTTGGAGCCTCTCTGGGCTCTGAGAAAACAATGCCCCCGTAACGTTGGAGCGTGCAAGCTCTACCAGAATAATGCCCCCTTCGTTGGAGCCTCTCAGGGGCTCGAGAAAATAATGCCGCGACGTTGGAGCCTCTCAGGGGCTCAAGAACACTGCCCCCGACCTTGGAGCTCTCTAGGCTCTGCAATACTAATGCCCCAGACGTTGGAGTCTGTCTGGCTCTGAAGACTAATGCCCCCAAAAGGTTGGAGTCCCACTCGGGGGACTCTTGAATAGCAATGCCCCCATTGGAGCGGTCCGCAATTGCGGCGCCGCTGTGGGGGACAGGGGCAGAGACTACAACCACACGGAGTCCCGCTTACCTAGGACTCCCGCGTGGTCTTACGCTCCGTCCTTTTCTCTGGCGCCGGCTTTCCCTGCAAGGTCGGGCAGCCGCGTCGCGCTGCCTCGCTCTCTTTGCTGGCGGCTTGTGGGGCGTCTGCCAGAGCGGGGTAGGCTCCCGCCTGGCTTCTTTGGGGCTGCGGGACTTTTCCTTTTTTCGCCGGGGATCCGGGAGCCGGGACTTCCTGCTTCCGCTCAGCGTCGGGATGACGTGGCGGTTGGAGTCCCGGTTGCCGGGCAACCCCCTGGCTTCCCTCGGGTCCGGCGTCACTTCTCTTTCCTGCGGCTCGGGCCGCGGCGGTGGTTCCTTCGCGGGGTGGGCACCCGCTAGTAAATACGCAAAGGGGGGGTGCAACCAGAACGGCAAAGTCCCTGGCGGGGTGGGTACCCGCTAGGGATATTATTTCTCCAATAAAGCGGTGTAGGCTCCCGCTCGGGCACCCGCTTTGAATATGGCAAGAGCGGGGGAATCCCTACGTCGGGGTTCCCTCGCAGACCGTCGTAGCGCCGCGCCGCTGGTCACACTGCAGGCGCTTCTCAGAAAATAGGCACAGCGCTCCCCAGGCACCTTGAGCAAGTCCAGCACAACAAAGTCCTGGCAAAGTTTGGGAAGGTAGGCAGGGGGGGCAAGGCTGGGCCCAGAGCCAGCTCACTGGGCCTCCAGGCAGGGAGGTAGTCCAAGTGGCGGTCCTCTGGCCCAGCAACAGCAACAGCCCCCTCAGGCAGGATCCTGGAAGAGAACATTATACATGGGGTCACAGCCCCTTCTTATACACAGGCTCACCTTTGTCTTTGCCCAGGGTGAGGGGAAAAAACCAGTCGCAGGTGGTTGGGGAGCACCCTTGATGTGCTCAGCCCCTCACTCTATTCACTGGCAGGGCTAGGGTCATCAGTCGCACCACAGGGGGCGGAGCCAGCATTGTGTGGGGAAATCCCAGCCTTATTCAGGTCCCAGGTGCACTCCTCCCCAGCCATCAGCATGCTAATCTCACACTTACCACTGGGGCAGACCCACCCAGCCTCCTGGAGCCAGGCTCACCAGCCAGCTCCAGCCAATCACACGCCAGACACATTTTACACTAATATGCCAACTCCTAGAAGTGGCACTTCCGCACATGACATAATCACGCATTATACATCATTGCGAAGCATTCAATCACACGAGTCCGCACATACCAAACTTGAGCCTGCACACCCCACGCATCAGGAACTACCAGGGACACATACATTCCCATGCATTCCTATGGGAGGGCAGGCCTATCTCACCACATGCACTCAGAGTGCGCACGCACTTTACTCTGGGACACAGGGAAAGTGCGCAGAAACCAAAAATCACTACCACCAGGTCACCAGTAAAAGCAAAAAAGTTCAGGGGTGAACCTGCCAGAAGGGCCAAGTCCAACACAACCCCCTTCCAGCCAAAACGCAGGGCAGACCAATCACCACCGTGATGGACTTCCCTGCTTGGGGCGATAGAACACGGACGTGGGCCCGCAACTGCAGGGACACCCTCCTGTTCTACGCCACGGTGAACCAATGGGATTCCTTCTAAAACCACTGTCCGGACCAACTGGGCTACCCCACTGGTACTCCCAAGCTGTCCGCGGCCAAGACCAGGCCCTAGGCCACCCAGGTGCCACCGGTCCTTGCCTAATCACAGAGTGGGGGGTAGTAACCCCTGGCACATAGCGGCCATTCTCCACTCTTCCTGTCTGCAAGACAGGACTAGACTGCCACTGGTTCTCCAGCCTAGGGTCTACAACCTCAGGCGGACCAGGAGTCTCAGGGAAGGCTCTCCTCCCCCTACCTCTTCTCCTAGGGTTCCTCCTCCTCTGGCGAGGGGTACACCTAGAACGCCATTCCAACCCAGGGTTTAACCCCTCAGGTTGCACCGGGGTCAGAGGTGGGCTCTCCCACCCTCTGCACCCCCTTCCAGAGCCCTGCTCCCTACCAGCTGGGGCGGTACCTCTGGAAGAAGAACCGGTCGGGACGCTGGTTCCAGACGTCCGACCCTTCAGGTCAGGCTGATCCTGAACCTGGCCTTCCAACCTCCGGTCTAGAACCTTTGGTGGAATAATCGCCTGGCACTCCAGGACTTTTGGGGATTTACACTCCATCCCCCTGAGGCTAACAAACGACACATATGTCGTGTGACTGTCTGTCTGGCGTGGATCTCCTGTCCCCTGTCCACCTGACAGTGTGCAGAGATCCCCCAGAACAGAAGTGGTGTCACCATGGTCACTACACGGGATCCTGGCCCAACTGGGTAGTCCCTGACACACTGGTTCTTCCACCGGGGAACTCATCCCCCAATCACTCCTCACGCTGGACTCCTGTACCCTCCTTACCGGAGCTGTACTGCCAGACTCTAGAACCACAGGAGCCCTGTTTACAGGTGCTCTAGGTCCTCTACTCACTAAGAGATCTTCAAGTGGAGTAACAGGACAGCCTAGGTCCCCAACTTGGTGTTCCCTCATGAAACCATCCAAGTCCTGAGGCAGGGCTTCGTGCGTCTGGGGACCCTCGGTCACCCTCTCACTCCTGCTCCACTGAACCAGGCCGTGAGCCCCTACACCCTCCTCACTATCCTGGGACCTAGCTGGGCTACACTGAGCCTCTTCCACCACGCTGGGCTGGAAGATACCTGAACCACTACTTTTGGAGTCACTCCCAAATGACTCTAGAGAACCTCTAGCACTTTCCTAGCGCTCTGCTTCCTCTGCAAGTTCCCAAGGACAAAAAGAGCCATACCTCAACAGGTGTTGGCGCAACCCTGGAGAACAACTACTGAGCATCTGCTCTTTGATAACCAGATCATACATGGCGGAATAACTGCGTTCCGGGCTAAGATCCACCCAACCGTCCAGTGCATCATCACATTCATCCGCAAACTCCTTCCAAGTCTGGTAAGACAGCTTCCTACTGCCCCTGAATTTCAACCTTAACTCCTCCTCCTGGGAAACAGGTACCAGACTGGAGGAACTGGGACTGGGATTTCCTACACTGAAATCTATATAGCTGCCACCACTGGACTCTACCCTCCCTGGGGAGCCCAGAAAATTAAAACTGCGCGCATGGGATAGTCTGCCCTCCAGAGCTACTTTGCCTCTGGTGGAGGCCCTCTCAGCCTCCTCTATCCTCTCCTGCACCAAGACCCTCTCAGTCTCTAGCTGTTGCTTCTTGACCTCCAGCTGCGCCATAGCCTGGGCATGCTCTAACCTGAGATTTTCTAACGCCAGCTGGTGCTCCCTTTCTTTCCTCCTATCTTCCCACTCCTCTGGGGACAGGGAAAGGGATGAGGCGCTGCCTCCTACGCTGGACCCAGCAAGGGACTCCTGTCCTATGGGGTCTTCACTCTCTACTGGCGTCCAGGTACTGTCATCTTCTTCCTCCTCTTCTGAATCTTCAGGGCTCCCCACAGACCCACCACCCTCCAGGTGTGAGGCCCGGGCCCTTTCCCTACTGTGCTCAAGATCCCTTTGATCCTTAACCCACTGGATCAGGTGGTCCCTAAGTTCGTACAGAGTGTCTGACCCTCTCACCCCTATGTCTCTCTCTCTACAGAACCTTTCCAACTCCTGCATACTGTACCAAACTAGATCACTGAGATCAAAAGCAGACTCCATTCTGGTGGACGTTCTGGTGAAAGATTACACAGGGAACCTAGGGGTCTGAGCTTAACAGGAGCACACAATTCACCAAAAGGGTTCAGCAAGCTCTCTCTCCCCGAGAACTCACACTCACTTGCCTAGTGCCACACACCATTCATCCACACACAACCCTCCCCTCGGACTGGTAAGGCAGTTTCTACCACCCCTGATTCCTCAACCTGACCACAAGTGACACAGGTACCAACTCTGGGCGCAGGGCGGGGAACAAATGTACTGGACACTATTATGCTGCCACCACTGGATCCCACTTTCTGGTGAATCCAGAAAACACACTGCACTTAGGGGGATGATCTACCCTCCCGAGCTAGGGACACCTAACTCACAGTGCACAAGAAACACATTTCCAAAGAAATGACATTTAGCAAACTTAAAACAATAATCCCCAAAATGTGATTATCTAAAATGTAGAGTTTTGTGGTGCGGCCAGTTGCTGCTGCGGTACAGCGCAAACGCAAGTCCAAATCCCACCGCTAATCACCAATGTTAGAAATTGGATTTCTGGTTGGCTAGGGCTTGCGCCAAAGCCAGGCAGAAACCACCACTCTAGTCAGGGCTGGGGAGGTACACGCCAAAGATAACCCCTGCTCACCCCCTTGGTAGCTTGGCACGTGCAGTTAGGCTTATCCCGGAGGCAATGTGTTAAGCGTTTGCGCGCGCACCCAGCAACAACACCCAAGGCCCACCACAAAGGAAACTCCACACAAGGTTATATATAAAAATAGCTTTTGTATTATACCAAAACATTAGATAATATTCACACAATTTACACTGTGCCAACTGGCACGGTCAGAATTTTACAAGGGATTATATGTACAGGGGACAGGGCCACATGGACCACTGTCAGGAATTAGCACTTTTAGAATTTAGCACTTAGAACATAGGATATAAAATTACTGTAGCACGAAATAACACATGTAGCACACAACCAGTAACTACTGGTAACAGGTAAGTACCACCTACGCAACCCTAACCACCTTAGGAAAATATTACGCAGGGAATCATGAACACATCAGCATAACCTGTACTAGGAAAAACCCTCTCCTACGTATAGGCACAGCTAGAAATAAACACAGCACAAAGGCATTGCGCAGGCGCAAAAGTACATATGTAAAAAGCACCAGGTACCCTAGGTGAGGGCACAACACAGCAAAACTGTCCCCCAGGCCAACCTGGGCTTTCAGGGGCTCTAACGCCCTTCGTCCACAAAGTCAGGGGGACTGCGCAGGCTGCGCAAGCCAATGCGTGCAGGAGCACAACCTAAACGTGGCAGCTGCCCACTAAGTGCTGGGCAGCTGTAGGGACTGGGGCCTGGGCACCTCTGGGCCCTTAGAACAATTATGGCCTACGTTGGAGCCTCGCTAGGCTCTGAGAAAACAATGCCCCCGTAACGTTGGAGCGTGCAAGCTCTACCAGAATAATGCCCACTTCGTTGGAGCCTCTTAGGGGCTCGAGAAAATAATGCCGCGATGTTGGAGCCTCTCAGGGGCTCAAGAACACTGCCCCGACGTTGGAGCTCTCTAGGCTCTGCAATATTAATGCCCCCGACGTTGGAGCCTGTCTGGCTCTGAAGACTAATGCCCCCAAAAGGTTGGAGTCCCACTCGGGGGACTCTTGAATAGCAATGCCCCCGTTGGAGCGGTCCGCAACTGCGGCGCCGCTGTGGGGGACAGGGGCAGAGACTACAACCACACGGAGTCCCGCTTACCTAGGACTCCCGCGTGGTCTTACGCTCCGTCCTTTTCTCTGGCGCCGGCTTTCCCTGCAAGTTCGGGCAGCCGCGTCGCGCTGCCTCGCTCTCTTTGCTGGCGGCTTGTGGGGCGTCTGCCAGAGCGGGGTAGGCTCCCGCCTGGCTTCTTTTTCCTTCATCGCCGGGGATCCGGGAGCCGGGACTTCCTGCTTCCGCTCAGCGTCGGGATGACGTGGCGGTTGGAGTCCCGGTTGCCGGGCAACCCCCTGGCTTCCCTCGGGTCCGGCATCACTTCTCTTTCCTGCGGCTCGGGCCGCGGCGGTGGTTCCTTCGTGGGGTGGGAACCCGCTAGTAAATACGCAAAGGGGGGGTGCAACCAGAACGGCAAAGTCCCTGGCGGGGTGGGCACCCGCTAGGGATATTACTTCTCCAATAAAGCGGTGTAGGCTCCCACTCGGGCACCACAATGCGGGGTGGGCACCCACTTTGAATATGGCAAGAGCGGGGGAATCCCTACGTCGGGGTTCCCTCGCAGACCGTCGTAGCGCCGCACCGCTGGTCACACTGCAGGCGCTTCTCAGAAAATAGGCACAGCGCTCCCCTTGAGCAAGTCCAGCACAACAAAGTCCTGGCAAAGTTTTGGAAGGTAGGCAGGGGGGGGGCAAGGCTGGGCCCAGAGCCAGCTCACTGGGCCTCCAGGCAGGGAGGTAGTCCAAGTGGCGGTCCTCTGGCCCAGCAACAGCAACAGCCCCCTCAGGCAGGATCCTGGAAGAGAACATTTTACATGGGGTCTCAGCCCCTTCTTATACACAGGCTCACCTTTGTCTTTGCCCAGGGTGAGGGGAAAAAAACCAGTTGCAGCTGGTTGGGGAGCACCCTTGATGTGCTCAGCCCCTCACTCTATTCACTGGCAGGGCTAGGGTCATCAGTCGCACCACAGGGGGCGGAGCCAGCATTGTGTGGGGAAATCCCAGCCTTATCCCCCAGGTCCCAGGTGCACTCCCCAGCCATCAGCATGCTAATCTCACACTCACCACTGGGGCAGACCCACCCAGCCTCCTGGAGCCAGGCTCACCAGCCAGCTCCAGCCAATCACACGCCAGACACATTTTACACTAATATGCCAACTCCTAGAAGTGGCACTTCCGCACATGAAATAATCACGCATTATACATCATTGCGAAGCATTCAATCACACGAGTCCGCACATACCAAACTTGAGCCTGCACACCCCACGCATCAGGAACTACCAGGGACACATACATTCCCATGCATTCCTATGGGAGGGCAGGCCTATCTCACCACATGCACTCAGAGTGCGCACGCACTTTACTCTGGGACACAGGGAAAGTGCGCAGAAACCAAAAATCACTACCACCAGGTCACCAGTAAAAGCAAAAAAGTTCAGGGGTGAACCTGCCAGAAGGGCCAAGTCCAACAGTTACCACCTTAATAATTTGTTAATGGCAACCCATTTGAAATCTGTTTACCTCAACGGATTATGTGTCTTCCTAACACCAAGTTACCTTTCTCGTTAGGTACCTATAGCTAAATATTTAGAATGTACCTAAACCAACATTTTTTCTTTGGCACTCACCAATCGAGTAGTCAAAAGTTGCTTCAATTCCCTTTACAGGGAACACAAATATTGTGATTCAAGTTATTGCTTAAAGTATTTTCAAGGACTCTGGGTTGATTGGAAGAATAATGTAAATTTGACAGTGAACCTTTTGAATCTTTCTACACAGACCTACAGAGATCCCCAGAGCTGGATTTCATGACCACAGGTTTTCTGATGTTAGATTTCAAGATACGTCGTAGATTCCACATCTCTCCCAGCTGTTTATCTTGCAAGGGTCTTACACACTTCTGGTATTAGGTTTTAAACTACTCCTTACAACATTTTTTTAAGATTTGTGTCTGTATGGAGTGAATCCCCACAACACACTGGACCCTGGGCTATGAGTGTGACATTTTGTGTGCTAAAATTTCCTGCATGAACAGATTGGAGCCAATGATAAAGGGCAATAATCGTGAGACTCTTTGCAGGACGTTATCTTCCATTTTTCTGCCCTACACATGGTTTTTCTGCCCATCTGTTTGTTTGGGATGCTATGTTGCCATAGTGCCATCCTCGACATGTGCATAGAGATTAATGTATTTTGGCACTTATTAATTCTTCTGCAGCCCTGCCCCTGTGCCACCTAGCGATATCCAGACATTTTATTCCACCAGGCACTTTCCCAGTGGGCCGGAGCCTTTAAAGGCGGGTTTTGAGATCCCAGAGCTACACCGGGTGCCTCTATCCCTTCCCTCAGCTCCTAAGGATAACTGAAGCAGGAATGGGGAGGGAGGGAGGGAGATAGAGAGAGAGAAGAGAGAGAGAAGAGAGAGAGAGGTTGCGATCGAGGTTGAGCCATTGCCTGAGTTTGAGGTACAAGCTAGGAAGGTATGCTGGGAATTGGATATGTCAGTGTCGTAGAGGGTCTCACCTTCTTTTTAACCCAAGATAATATTATTTCTTGCTTCACAGCACCACTCGGCACTCTAGATAGCATATAAACAATGGAACTGAGAAATGGAATGTAGCTCCCTCAGCGTTCCTCCTTTGGTAGCTGAAAGAAGCCAACAGTACCATGTGCACTGGTGGTTCCCTCGTTTGTGACTTTTCTACATCACCAGCAAATAACAATGGATAAGGGGCTGCAGTCTGTGCTCTAGTCCTTGGCATAGGTGCTCTCTCTCTCTCTCTCTCTCTCTCTCTCTCTCTCTCTATCTCTATCTCTATCTCTATCCCTCTCTCTTCTTTGGCACTCTTTCAGCCTTCCTCTCTGCTCTTTGATAGACATCCTGAAGACCCAACCTCTTAGCTTCTTCCACAAAGGCCCCACTTGCCACATAAGTGAAGTTTTGTATTTGAGACATCAACAAATTCACTACTGAAGGAGTAACACCAGAGTGAAAGCTGTTTGGGCTGTCTCAGGAGAGAATTCATCCCTTTGGTCTAAAAAGGTCCCTCTACTACACAAAATATGAAGTTTCTTGTAGAGCTGGGCTCGACCAGCTACTGAATAGTAGAAAGGAATGAGGCTTTCCCATAAATAATATGTTTGCAGCCTATTTGCATACAACGAATTTTAGTGCAAATGATGTGCATGTTTACTGATCATTTTGAAAAGACATCGGAAAATACAACTAGATTTCACGGTGGTTGGACAGGTCCAGCCCTAGTTTCCTGTAAGATATATTACTTTAAAAATGGAACCCATATGAAACACATTCGAGCTAGTTCAATAGCGCTGGCAAAAGGAGTGATGGAAAAATGATGATACTCAGATGTGCTTTTTTACTTTTTTTATTTATACAGCTAATACGTCGCTGTGAGAATGTTGCAAGCACCTCAGATGGCGGGTCTATACAGGAATGCGGTCAAATGACAAAGAGCCAATTAGGCATGGACAGGAAGTTACAGAGGTTTGAAGGCAATAGGAAAACGAGCATTGGCATAGCCAATAGGTCTCGCCTTTGGGACCTTATAAATGTTTAGCCATGCAACAGTTGCATAACTAAATACTTATAAGGTCCCAAAAGCGAGACCTATTGGCTATGCCAAGCGGACCTGCGGCCGCGAAAGTGAAAGTAATCGCGGTAAAGCGCGGCGCGTGCGCCCGCGCACATGCACTGTAGCTTCAGGCTGGTCTGGTAGCACTTTTTGGAGCCCTCTCAATAAATCTCACCAGACCAGCGCATGCGCTTGGTCAGGCGAGACCTAAAAAAACGTTAGGTTTGGAAACTTTCCTGAGCTTCAAGTCATCTGGTTTCAGCCAGAAAGGAAGCAAAAAGGAGTGAAATCGTAGTTGTACATTTCACTCCTTTTCACTTGCTGGTGCCCTGATAAAATAACCCTCACCTTGAGTGTTCGAGATTGGACCAAAGTCCAGTGGCATGTAGGCATTCTGCCACCGGGTCCAAGCATGCTTACCAAGGTAGATAAAAAAAATGCCCTGCAGTCCAAGTGCTAGTTTACATTTACATCTAACACGCAATAATATGTATAATTCCACTGAACGTATGTGTCATTTTGTGGGTGTTAGACCTGGCACCTTGGCGTGAGTCTCCCTTCCACGTTTTGTCGCTGTGCCTCATGTGTTTTGCTGGTGTTAGCTGCTCAGAGCACTGTGCCACTGCCAACCAGTTCCACAGTGAGAGTGCTCCCTATTTAAAATGTATATGTTGGTTGGATTCCATGATTGGCTTATTTGGTTTACTGTCAGACCCCAGTAAAGTGCACCAGGAGTGCCCAGGGTTTGTATATACAAATGCTGCTGGTGGGCTTGCAGCACTGGTTGTGCCACCCACAGAAGCGGCCTAGTAAAATGTGTCTAAGGTCTGCCATTGCAGAACCTGCGTGCAGTCTGGTACAGTCATGCTGACTGGGCAACTGCACCCACTTCCCAGTCCCTAAACCTTCCCTTAACTTCATATTAGTCACCCCTATGGTAGGCCCAAGGGCAGGGTGCATTATAAGCATAAGGTAGGACAATCCCTGATGTGTGTGGCATGTCCTAATAGTGAATTACAGCCATTTTCGTTTTTCACTATTGTAAGGCTACCTGTTCTCCATAGGCCAGAATGGGCTGTTAGAATTGTTACATCCTATGATCCTAACAGACCCAGGGAACATGGTAGAAATTCGAGTTTAGTATGCCTGAACTCAGAATAATAAAAGACATATTTTAGTAAAGTTTATTTTAATATTCTGTGTTTGCAAATACCACTTTTAGAAAGTTGGTATTTGCTTGCCTAACCATTTCAGCCCACCTCTGCTATGATGTGTATCTGCCTGTCTGGTTTGTGTGAGTGACAGGCCTGGGGAAACCCAGAGGGGCAGGGCTAGGTTACCTGATGGTGAATGGAGAGATTGACATCCAGATGGGTGGGAGGAGTGCACCTGGACTCTGAATAGGGCTGTGCTCTGCCCCCACAATGCTGGCTCCACCTCCTGTGGAGCGGCTGATGTCTCTGCCCTGCACCCTGAATAGAAAGGCAGAGTCATGTCAACAAAGTGCTCAAGAACTGGTTTGGACTGGGCAAAGGCCCCTCTACCCCAGAGGAACAAAGGAATTAGGGGTATAAGTATAGGGACCCTGCTCCCAAGAAATTAGATCCTGCTTGACAAGAAGAACCTCTGCCTGAGGAGAAGGAACTGGGAAAGCTGTAAGGAGGAGTACTGTCCCTGACCTGGGGGATTGGCCTGCAGTGGTTGCCTTGCTGCTGGAAGGAGAGGAGAAAGACTACAAAGACTTTATTTCAACTTGTGCTTAAAAGATCTCGAAGGGCTTGTGCTGAGCTTGCCCCCTGAACGAAGTCCCAGGACCAGTGTACTTCACCCCCCAGCTCCCCAGAGTCTTTTGGAAGTGCCTGCTGCTGTTTTTGGGCCTTCTGAGGGACTGCGTGTCGCAAGGAGCTGGAAGCGCGACTCAAGAAGGAGAAGCGCGCTGCCGTCGGAGCTGTTGTCGTCGCATCTCGCAAAGGGTGTCGCCGCTGCAGCATCGCATCGAGCGGAAGCGTCTCGCATCATTCCGGAAGTGTCTCGCAATGCCGAAGAAGTGTGTCGCCATCGAAGCCATCGTAGCTGACGCATTGCACCGCATCAAGAGAAGAGTCTCGCATCGAGGAAGAAGCGTGTCGCCATCGCAGCCATCGTAGTTGTCGCATTGCACCGCATCAAGAAAAGTGCCTCGCATCCACGGAGAAGCGTGCCGCCATTGGAACTGCTGTCGTCGCATCGCGTAAAGGGGTGATGCCGCTGTAGCTGACGCATCGAGTCGAGTCTTCTTGCAACATCGGAAAAGCGTAACGCATCTGGAAGATCTTCACGTCTTTATTTCTTTGCACCAAAAACTTCATTGCATCAGCATCGTTGCAACACTTTTGTTGCCCTGCGTGTTGCATCTAAGGTACATTGACTTAAAGTGTCGCATTTAAGAACTAAAGAGAACTAAGCAAACTTCTACCATCTTAAAGTAACAGTATTGTGTATTTTTGTCGTTTAATGGTCTTGTGGTAACTCTATATAAAGAATCCTTATTTTTAATATAAAAACCTGTGTGGTGTCCATCTGTAGTGTTGTCACTTGGTTACTGTATGTGTTCACAAATGCTTAACCTATAACGCTCTGAGATAAGCCTTGTCTGCTCGCGCCAAGCTACCTAGATGGTGAGCAGGGGTTATTTTAGGAGTGTAACCCCTTACCCTGACTAGAGGAAAGGTTCCCTGCTTGTCACAAGTACCTACCTGTGCCAACCAGAGAACCCGGATTCTAACAGTGGGTATTAAGCATCTGTATTTCAGAACTTAAGAAGTTTTGTGGGACCCTTTCATGGGTGTGAGTTACCCAATATTAGTTCTACCACCACCCCTAAGCTTAAATTCATCTTTTCCCCGTCCTCTCTCAAAGGCACATTTTTGAGTGTCCGGAGACAGTAGTTCGACTCACTCTGTTGCATGTTGTGTATCTGAATTTGGAAAATTAAAAGAAAATCATCTTGTTGGGGATCAAACCTGGCTCTCCCTAACCACATAATACCTTGAGAGGATACAGTTTTGGGAGTTATCCCATATAGGCATTTCATCACTAAAGTGTTTGGCAGATGGCCTCGATGTACACCACTTATTTAACAAGAGTGTCCCCTAATAATGTTTCGCGAGGCCCTCGTGTTCAGTGGTTTCAAGCAGTACAATAACGTGAGGTAATTACTGGAGGCACTTTGGCAGCCAAAGCCAGAATGAGAGGCCTGCAACATTAATGGAGTACCTGCACAAATTAGTGTCAGAGTCAGTGGTTCTCTGAGGTCTGCTCCAACAGCCAGTGCTTAATTTGAGCTGGTGGTTTCTGGTGCTCGGCACCGGCACTTAACTGTCGTCAACAGGACTTAATTTTCAACACCTGTACTTATGACAGCTGCTCCATAGTGGCGCCGTTTGTGTAATTTAGTGATGAGCAGACCAACAATTATTCAGCATGCTTCGGGGAGCTGAAATAGTCTGAATCCTCACACTTATAGCAGTGTGCTGGTCAGTAGTTGTGCAGGTATTGTCATTGGTAACGCTGGCAGGAGCAATGGGTGGTGCAAGCTGCAGCGGCCTCCTGACGAGAACCCCGGCACTTCTTTATTTTTACAAATTAAGCACTGCCAACAGCTCCAGTTTGCAGAACTGTGCACATGTTGGCGGGTTGTACAATGGTCCAGTGCCTTCTTTTAAAGTCTTTCTTTGGTTTCCACAGACTGGCTCACATTTCCAGGGTGGAAATGGTTATGCTACAGCGAAGAGCAGCATCAATTTGAATCGGAAAGCGGACTGCTCGTTCCGAGAGGCTATGTTCCATCATACCCAGTACAGCCTTCTAGAGATCTCTGAAGCTCTAGTGTACATATGTATTACATTTTCCAGTGCCCCAGATTACAATGGGCAAAGTCTAGGAGTTCCTACTGGCATTGGTGGTGGTTCTACAGAGAGCTAGGGATGGTGAATGTTCATCTCCTCGCACACAGTTGGCTTTAAGTTTGCATGCTGCCGTCTGAACCAACCACATGAAAAGATGTGCTTGTTTACCTCTGGGTCTTTGACTGGAACACATCTGTTCTGGGCTGGCAATGCTACCGGGAGAACCATAAGATCACCACTGTGGCTGGCGGCACCTTGTGTCCAACCGTGTGCCTGATGACCTCCCTCACTCATTCATTTGTGGAATCAGCTGTTTGGACTTGGTGGCAAGGTACCATTACTTAAGGATGAAGACAACAAGATTGGAGGGGCAGACACCGGGCTGCTGTTGTAATCTGGAGTCGAGGTACAGTGCTGCCACTCCGAGGATCTACTACTGGGATCACACTGGATTCAGGGAGAAGTTAGGATCTAAACCTTTGAACTTGTGCTTGTAAGTTCAAGCTTATCTGCAAGCTTAATAAACTTAGGTTAGCTTGCATCCCACCTTCTGCAGGCAGCTTCAGGGCCGGCCTTGCTCAGATAGTGCCATGACAGAAACCACACTTGGCCGCTTCTTGGCCCTTTTCGCCATTTATCTACAGGTTGCTACTGCTGATGATCTTAGTGTGGAACCTTTTTGGTTTCATAGGTCAGGTCTCAGAAGATTACGAAAGACCATCACCTGCATGTGAGCATACATTTCCACCCCACCCACTGGTCTTCTCAATCTCCTCTGTCATACCCAAACTCCTTTCCATCATGGCCAAATTGAAGGTGAGGAGAGCGGGTTAAGATGAGAGGGGAAAAGGAAGGGGGTTGTGGAGAAAGGGAAATAGACAGAAGGAAGAAGATTTATGGAGACCGGGGAAAGAATCAACAGTTGGCAGTGGCCTGGAACAAATAAAAGGATTAAAGCAGTTCACTAGGTCTGCTCCATATGTGCCCCTGTGAATCTAGGGTCTAGGTGCCCTGGGCCCATCTCGCTAAAGCCTATGGCCAGCCCTGGACAGTTTCAGCTGCAGCTTAATGAGCACAACCTGTGCTTAATTTGATCTGGTGGCAGGTGAGGACCACCAGCACTCAGTTTTGGGTACCAGGGCTTATTTTTAACCATCAGTCTTTCACCCAAAAGAAAAGTGAGAAAGGCAGTAGAAGGGAAGAGGAAGAATAAGAACATTTTGGAAAAAAATGAAAATGAGGGGCAGCAGAGATTAAACAGAACCCGCAAGGAAGAGATGAGGGAGCCAGGGCTGGACTGGCTGTAGCGGGCACCGGGAGTTTTCCAGGTGGATTGGAACGGTGAGCGTTTTTATGCTGAGGGCCGGTTTTGCAGCTGCACTTCAATATCGGCCCACTGTCACAGGGCAGCAGCAGTGCAGCAGTGTTTCCAGCAAGACCCAGCCCCCCAGACCACCCCCCCTCCCCCCCAAATCCCCCCTTCGGGACGAGATAATTGCTGGGGCTGGTTTGCGTTACCAGTCCGGCCATGGAAGGAGCCGGAAGAGCATAGTTGTGAATAAAGGAGGCATGCAGTGAATCAAGAGAAGAAAGCGTTGTGTATTTGGCAACCCTGACATTCAGCAGTGTCACTTGGGAAAAACTTGCCCACCAGCGCTTATTCTTTCACAAATTAAGCACTGAGCACAACCTCCCCGCAGAGCCCTTCCCCTGATGTCAGGATGGTAAGCTGCGGGCAGACTGATTGAAGTACAGGGCGGCTCTTCGCTCTTGCTAACATCGATCCGGATATTAATTTATGTTCTCTCCGCGAGAAATTCACTGCAAACACGGTAGGAGCTCCCGGGAGCAGAAATATGGCCGGGCAGATCACACGCTGTCAATCACTCTGCGGTGCAAGCCGTAATTTCCTCAGCAGTGTCTCTGCTGCAGTCCATGAGCACTGCCTGGTCAGCATTCGCCTGACCCCGCTGCGTCCTAAGGGCAAAGGTCACATTCACGGTCGTGGCAGCCATCGTCTTCCTGAACACGAATGTGTCCCATTGGACTTCAGTCTTGTCAATCAAGGCTGACAGAAAATCTCAGTAGAATACTCCTGTTTGTATTTATTGAGCAAGTACAGCATTTCAACAACGTTGCACACAGCGACAATATAACGTTACATAAATCAATTTTAAGGATGAGTGGGTGCAACAGTTCAAATATTCCTTGGAATGAATGAGGATGCCCAAGATGAATCTACAATGTATACTCTGTAAACAACCTATCACAGAGCTCGATAGTAGAAACAAATATTAAACATAAGAAATGTGTCATTGGATAAAATTATCTAGGTAAACAGACAGCCTTCATTCCTCCTCTTGAGCACCCCAACAGCAGTCCTCAAATGTTTTGATGCTGGATTTCACACTTTTGCAATGAGAAAACAAAATAGGTTCAACAACCACTTCTATATTTTTGCCTCCACGTGAAGTGCGATTTGTGACCCGTCTGTGGTCTTCTGTGGCCCACAAAGTGCCAGTTACCATGTTCTAAATACATTTTCTATACATTTAAGAAAGAACCAGCTAAAACGAAGGGGCATATTTATAAGCCCCTAACACCATCAGGGCGTCACTTTTCTTGATGCTCCGGTGGTGTTACGCCATTCCCCATATTTACAGGGTATCTCTAAGCCACTTAACATGGCTTAACGCCACCTTGCAGTGGCAGCTAATAGGGAATGGGGCAAGAGGGCGCTGGGACATGGTGGGGGTGCCATTTTTTTTTTTAAAAGAAAGAAAATGTACCTGCAGTCGCGTCACAGCCACTGCCTCTCCTCTGTCTCAGGAAGCACAGGGCTCTCCTAAGCCAATCAATGCTGCAATTGGTTCCCGTAAGCCAATCACAACGCTGCAATGCAGCATTGTGATTGGTCTGAGCTCCGTGGTGCGGCGCTCAGATGGGGACAGGGAGCCTGTGTATGTTCCTCACCAGGCTGTGCATTACAGCCTGGTGGGGAAGATGCAAAGTGTGCATGACTGTTTTGTCGGCACAAGAGGGCCGGACAAACAGTCATGCACACTTTGGGAGTGAAAACCACTCCTCCCCCGGCCCCTGCTCTGGCCAGCCCTGCCCTCCATTCACCTAGGAACGGAAAAATAAAATGATAATAGTGGAGGTGCCGCCACTGCCACCTTGTAAATATAGGATGAGAACGTGGGGAAGCCCAATATACCCTTGGAGGCTTGGGCAGTTAAGTCAACAATGAGTAAGAGGTGCCTACAAGGGATTTTGTTTAGAAATTATTACTTTTAGTGTACTATACACATAATTACTTGGTGGTTCAGCCCAATTAGGTCCTGAGCCTTTGAACAATCAGAACATACGTCAAATTTAAGAAAATGTGAACACTCAATGAATAGAAAAATAATATTAAAAATCAAGGGAATATCTTATTTCAAAAAGTACAAAATTGTATATAAATAAAATTCGATAGGGTACAGTCAAGGAAATTAATTCAGCAAAACATCATGAAAGAGGATGGACACATGCAGTCGGAGCCAAAGTCCTTATACTTGTATGTCAGAGCAGCTGATGCACTGATGGACCTGTTTGGGTGGAGCTAAAGTCCTAATAGACATGTGGGTGGAACAAAAATACCTATAAATGTGCAGAAGTCGTTGGAGTCCCATTATGTACATGTTGGATCTTCGTAAGCATCAATAAGCCTATGTCTATAGAGCTGAGACCCAAACAAAATATGAGCCCTTGGTACATTGTTGTTTCACACCTGATAATGTATATATAATAGCGCTAATAAATGGGGTGCCCTAATTCCCTGTCAAAAAGCAGCATTAGGGCAAGTAAGTTGAAGGGTTGCTTGTTTGCATTTACCTAGGAATTGTTAGACAGCAAATCACTGCTCGTCACTTGACATATCCTAAATCTTAATACAGACTGGGGGATTGTCATGTAAAAATCAGAGAGGAGAAATGGCACAATTGATTGGAGTAATCTGTGAGATAGGCTGGGTCTTGGCTGCAATGCTATACAGAGTGGGAAGTTGAACCAGGAAAAACTAACTATGGTCAGAAGCTGAGCATTCAGTAACTGACCCCTGGCGCAACCAAACCTGCTAAGGCTGAATGTGGGCGGGGATTGGCTTGTAGTGACATATTGCGAGTGTTCATGTCAGCAACAACAGCTAGCTCCTGAGTGCTCCCAGGAAACTGAAGGCATTCCGTTTAAAGGGATGCATCTGCAAGCGCTACAGAGGTACTGCTGAAGATTTACCTTGTTTGTAAGCTGAGATGAGCTAGAGGATTGTTAGCCCTTCAACTCCTTGGAAGCAGGAGTTAAAGTCAAAAGAAGCCCAACTTGACACGGCCACACCTTTGTCTCCTGGTGTGGAACCGCATCAGGGTAACAAAACTGCACCCAGCCATGTCACTGCACAAATTAGTCAAGAGAGAAACTAGGAAATGAAAGCGGATTCGATACGATAACGATAAATACAATGTTTATTTAGACCTTGGTCTTTAAACAGTAATAACCAGTTAAAAGTGACAGTTCAACAGCACAATTTTATACCTTCTCAACGTTAAAAAATTAATAAAATTTCGGTGTTGGGTGCAATAATAACTTTTCTTATGCAAATCAACTGGACCATTTATAAAAATTATACATAGTTTAAAACTCAATTTAGAATAATATGCAATTCATCTATTTTTAAAAAGGTTTATATTAACCATTTTTAGGATTTAAAACAGTTTAAAAATTTCTGGAGTTTACGGCTAAATCTCTTTTAGATAACTTTTAATTACCTTCATATAGTTCCCTAATGCAATCGCGATCTCGAGGTTAGGCATTTCTGTGATTAGCTCCACCGCCTATGTCCGTAGCTTTATACCATATTTTAAAAGCATTGTGGGCGGAGACATAATTTACGCTGCTCTAGTAATGTTGCACAATCTAACAGAATATGTAATATGTCACCTTTTGTTCCCAAAGTACATTTACAGTAACCTTCATGATCTAACATTTTTATTTTTAATTCTTCATTTATCAACCAGGGATTTATACCGATTCTCAGTTTTAGGATTTCCTGTCTATACCAATGATTTGGCAAAATGTCCAGGTAAGGGAACCAATTTTTATTTAACCATGAATCTCTCATAAATTGCACAGATTTTTTCTTTGCCAGATATTCCATATCTGCACATCGAGAGACTTCTTGTCCAGACTTACTAAGATCACTTTTAATAAATTCTACATACAGGGATTCTTTACAAATTTTCACCTTTAAGTTCTTACAAGCCAATAGTATTTTCTTCCTGTTCTCTTTAGCCCAATTTAGGTTACTATTTAGAATTTCTTTTCCACACCATTGGGATACTTTCTGGCCTATCTCTATATCCAGGCGTTTCCAGAATCTAATTAAAGCCATTTGTGCCTGTACTCTCCAAGCAGTTGTACCTAACTTGGTTCTTACTGCTTGGATCATCGCCAAATGTGACATTAATGTTTTCAGGCATTTCCCTTCCTCTAGATCCCAATCACATTTACCACTCAAGTGGAGAACTTCTGCTCCATAGAGTACTTGTGGGGGTATCATTGTGCTGAAGGCCTTTAACAGCGGTCTGTGCGACATACTGCCATAGTCACGGTTAATTTTTTTCAGGCCACAGATCGATGTAAAGGCCTTCGTCTTCTGGGCATCTATATGAGTGTGCCACTTTAGAGACCTGTCAAACCACATCCCGTGGTAGCGATATTCATTCACTGTTTCTAGTTTCAGATTTCCTAATAACCAATTAAATCGAATATCTTTTTTCCCAAAACTTACATTTTTTGTCTTTTCCATATTTACCGTTAAAAATGTCCTTTCGCAGTATTCACTAAAGGCATTTAGCTTTCTTTGGAGACCTATTTCAGTCTGGTCCAAAATTACCAGATCATCTGCATACAGTGAACAGGACACTTTATTTCCATCCAATCTCGGGCTTGCACTTCTTTCAACCTCTAGGGTTGCTGGTAGATCTGCTAAAAATATGGCGAATAGCATAGGAGCCAGCACACAGCCCTGTCTAAGGCCATTCTTGATTGCTATTTTTGGCGTCAGTGACCCTTCGGTGTCTCTAATTACTTGTGCCCAATTTCCGCTATGTAGCTCTTTTATTATCGCAAGTAAGCTTTTAGGAATATTTTTATTTACAAGGGTTTCCCAGAGGTCAACTGAGTCAAATGCTGCTCGAAAATCAACAAAACAGCAGCACAGCTTACTATTTTGTTCTATTAACTTGCGTGCTACTGCCCACAAGGCAAAGCAGTGATCAACCGTGGAGTGGCCTTCTTTGAATCCCCCCTGTTCAACTGGTACAATTGAAAACTCATCTACCCAGTCCTTTAGTCTATTCAGTATTATTTTTTAAAGGACTTTTTCTCCTATATCTAGCAGATTAATCAACCTATAATTTTGTGGTGCATTCATATTGCCTTTTTTATGGATTGGCCTTATTACTGCTCCCTTCCAATTCTTTGGTATTTTTCCTACCGCTAAAATTTCCAGGAACATATGAGAAAAAAAGTCTCGCCCACCACTTCATCTGTGACTTTATTATTATTGCTGGAAGGTTTCCTGGGCCTGCTGCTCTTGTTAATTTTAATTTCATTATTGTATTTTCTACATTCTGTTCTGTAAAATCTGGTTTTAGTTCTTCCGTTAAATTATGCCATGACTGGGGCTCTTCCACTTCTATCTCTCTGCGAAAGCCATACAATTCCTTCAGGTACTTCTCCCATACAGCCTCGACTATCACACAATTCATTACCCCCGCTGGGTGATCGGCAGCTGCTTTCACCAGGTTCCAAAACTGTCTTATATTTTTTGATTCAATAGATTCCAGTAAATTTTCTCAGCATTTGTCTTTATACACCTTTTTTGCATTTGTAATTAACTTTTTATACTCTCTTTTTAATTTATTAAGATGACTTTGTCTCTTCAGATCATGCTTCTTTCTAATACTTCTTTTTACTTTCCTTATCTCTCTTTTTTTCTTTAGGCAGTCTGCAGAGAACCATTTAGGTTGTCTAACAGAAATTAACTGCTGATTTGTTTTATCTTTTGCTAATTCAGTTCGTAGGCATTGCACCACTTGATCTATTTTTCCCTCATACCAATCCAAATGTTGACCCCCTATATCTCCCAATGCAACCTTTTGTTGAAATGATTTTAATTTTTCGATATACTCTTCCGTTAATCTAGTTGTTACTCTCTTTGGGTATTCAATTTGTTGTGAGATCACTTTATCTCGGGCTTTCGGGGCTCCTCCTTGGATCTTCAGCTGCAGGGGATTGTGATCACTGCCTTCTTTCTGAGATATCTTAAATTCCCTTATAAGAGAGAAGTTCCAGGCGAACATAAAGGCATAGTCTATTGGGCAATTTTGTGTGCCTATTTTGAATGTTTTCTTTGCTGGGCAATCTGTTTCAAATCTGCCATTCAGGCAGAAAAGGCCCCTCGCCCCTAGATAGTTTCCCAAATCTTTATCTTGTCTTAAAATTTCACAAGCTGGAAAAATTGCTTGTTTTACTTCATATGCGTCCAGTATATCCCTATGCCAAAGGTCTACCTCCTTTGGGTATAGTTTATGATTAAAATCCCCCAGAATAAAAAAAATGTCAGAGTCATACTTTTCACATAAAGAATCTATATCATCTTTAAAATATACCAGCTCAGTTCCGTACTCAGTAGCATCCTTCCATTGCATGTACACATTTATAATAATTATATTTTCATATTTTTTGTCTACAATCAACAGAGATAATCTACAGGCCAGGAACCATTTACATTTTACTTTTAGCGGGATCACGTTATTTGTTACTTTTGTAGACAATAAAGTCATGATCCCCCCTGCCGGGCGCCCAAACCTTTTTTTCTTGGCCGGTCGGTGGAGTTGGAGGAAACCATCGAAAGTTGGGGTTTCGTCGCATAGCCAAGTTTCTTGCAGGCAAACAATTTCCACTTTATTTGCTAGCTTATTTATACATTCCTGTTTTATTATATCTCCAAGGCCATTTATATTCCACGATAAGAAATTAAGGCTATGCGACCCCTCTTCATCCTATTCCACCTCACTTAGTCCTCCATCTTCATCCATTACATCCTTATATATCTGAGAGGGTCCTGCAGGGCTACGTCTTTGGCTCCAATTATCCCAGGAGTTATCAATTACTGAATTATTGACTACTACATTCATAATACATCCCGACCTTATTTTCCTCTAGTAACCTCACCTGTCTCTTTCCTAGTCCTGCATGACATTTTAGAAAGCTACTTCCTAATTGACCATTTCCCTTTAGTTCTTTCTCTGGGATTAGCCGTATACCTTCCTGGTGTATCTCACTCGCCGCTTTCCAGATTGCCATTTTTACTAGGTCGGAGTAAACTAGTACTCTTGTAATCTCCTTTCCACTTATATTTTCTATGAAACCCACCTGTCTCAAATCTTTTGTTCCTATTCCCCTCAGGCTAGGGCATTTAGAGAATGAGAATAGGATTTGGGACCTATTTAGAGGTATAATCATCCTTATTTTCTTTCCCTTTTTTTTATTTTGCTCAGGTTCAAAGTACAACCATTTGTCACTTCTCACCTCTGCCCCTATCTTGGGGGCTTCTATATCTACCTGCTCAGTGTTGTCCCTCATTTTACCCTTTGCTTCTAATTTACCTCGTTGTGGGACAGCTTTTTCTTGATTTTGGTTCTTCTGATGATTTATATTATGTCTCACATAGTTTGAGTTTACTATGGGTTTTGTTTTTGTGGGATTAGTTTTTAATTGCTCATTTCTAGGGCTCTCACTACTCTGTTTCTTTACATGATTTTTGGGGCCCTTCCTCTTGCCCTCAACATTTGGGGTCTTGACAGATAACACTTCCAGTGTGGGAATATTTATTTTTACCTCTTTCTCCTTTTCCTTTATTTTTCCCATTGTTTCTACATTTGTTTCCCTCTTTCTACGTAACTTTCTTTTGTGATGACCCCTAACGTTCATGGAGCTGTATCTTGGGATTTCCCATCTTCTTTTTATCAACATCAGCCACTTAGATATGTATACATTATGTAGTGTTCCTGCTGTTTCTATACTTTCTTTCTGTTCTATGGGCTGGGCATCTACTACTGGTCTCATCTTGTATGGCATTTGACCTCTAATTACTTTTACTTTTTCAAATAACGCTTTTGCGTTTTCAAAACCCCATTATTCAACATTGTAACTTCCAACAACCCCTGCAGGGTTTTTTGAAGCATCAGTAGTAAGTCCATCATTGAAGAGGGGGGGGGGTCGTGGAAATGTCTAGGTCTTGTAAGCTAGTTCTCTCGGGATCGACTGTTCTTTCAGTTCTCGATGTTTCCCACTGGGTTTGGTTTCTTATCTCTTTTGAATGTGATATCGATATATTTGGTGAGCCCACCAAATCAGTTCTTGACCTTTGGCTGTTGTTCTCCATTTAGTCTGAGGTCTCTGATTCTTGTACTTGCATCGAGAGAAGTTTAGGAGATGATGACAGACGCGGTGCTATAACTAGATCGTTTTGGCTCAGAAGGGAGTGATTTATTAGGAATGATGCCACCAAGGATTCTTCAGGAGATTCTACCATGCCATTCCCATTGAGTTGCTCTGCATCCACTTCTATCGACTTTGTAGATAAGTCTAATCTTTTGTAATGTTTACCTAAAAAGTCCTTTATAGATTTAGTTGCTGGCATACTTCCATTAATTTCTTGCAAGGTCTTCTTAATGGCTTTTTTATTTTTCCTCTTTTGAGGCGCCCCCTTAGTTCCTTTTCTGGGGCTGGTCTGACTCTCCTGACTCTCTTCTTGGGTCCTTACCTCCCCAAAGAGCTCTCCCCTCCCGGGGCTTTCCTCCATAGGCTCCTTTCGGGTTTTTTGCTTCCTTTTTGGTGCCATTGTCCCTTAGATTTAGCGGGTCTATTTTATTGCGCTCTTGTATACTCCAACTCTTACTATGCATTATAGCTTTTTTTTTCTCTCTTTTTTTTTCTTCTCTTCCTTTTCCCCTTCTTCCCCTTTTCTTTTCCCCTCTTTCCTTCTCCTTTTTTCCTTCCTCTTTCCCTTCTTTCTTCCTTTTTTCCCCCCTTTTTTCCTCTCTCCTTCCTTTAAAGGAAAGAGAAAAAATATATATATATCACTTGCACTTTCTTCGCTTTCCCCTTCCCTCGGCTTTTAATCAGCCAAATCTACCGCGATGACAGCATCTCTTCTTCACAAGTTTTCAATAAAGGATTTCACTATTACTGTGTGGTTTTCCAGCTGATTCCCAGCATATTCAGGTAGATCAGGCTGCTGCCGGAAAGTGCGGCACGGCGGAGCCGGTAATCTGGTAGTCCTAAGCCCGTTGGGGGGTCCGGCCAGGTCCGTCAGGGTCAAGCTCTGGTCCTCATAGCCCCCTGTCGCCGGTGTTTGACTCTGGCTGAACTGCTCGCTTCTACACTGCTGCCCCTGCACCTCCGCTAGGGCTAGCCGCACTGCTCTGCTCTCCTCAAATATCCACGAGCCGGAAATGGCGGCTGCCCGCAACTGGCAGCGGCAGCAGCAAGGCAAGGATCACGGGCAAGGATCGCGGACACAGCAGTGTAATGGTTCTAAGGTCTTAGAACACATGGCAGCGCGAGCGCGCTAAAGAATACACAGGAGCCGGTACCGTTACGTTACTCACGCGGCTCCCGACTAACTCGCCGAGGCCACGCCCCTTTATTATTCACTCGCTAGCGTCTGACGTCACGCGTCAGCGCTAGCGCACCTCGGCAGCGCGGAAGGCTAGAACGCCTCGCGCGTGCCGAACATTACACTCCTTCCAACCTTTATAAACATTAAGCAAAACATTAAAGCAAAACGATGGATCTGTTACCAGTCCTCCAGTCCTTACGGGTCACACCATATAGTCCGCCAGCTGGGATGACGGTGCCGGGTTCTTCCTCAGGTTGTAGCGGGACGGGCCGCCTCTGGAAGGGACCACCTCGGGGGTTCTGCGCCTTGGGGTGTTCGGCTCTACCCGGGCTGGGGAGCTGCCAGGCGGGTTACCCACTGGGGTGGCTGGGACGGGCTGGGAGCCCTCATCCTCGCTCCGACCGTCCTCCGCTTCCTGGTCTCCTCTCGGCTGGTCGGGATCCGGCCCCTCGGGCTCGGCCCCGGGACGTGGTGGTGTTCCTGGGTGAACTTTTTTAAAGAAGGACACATCTCGCGTGACTGTTTCCGCACCTCTTTGAGCAGTCACCATCGTGCCTGTCCGGCGGGTGACCACCCATGGGTGAGGTTCAAAAGGAAGTCTGAACTTGCTGCCTGGGTAGCGGTCCCTCACATACACTCGATCCTGCTGTTGTATCCTGGACTCCTTCGCTCCTCTTCGCAGGCTGGCGTGGTCGTTCGAGCGCCTCCGGTTGGCTAATGTCTTTTCGTTGGTGGCTTGTGCCGGAACCCAAGTATGGTGGTGTGGGATCGTGTCACTTACGATTCTCCCCATGGTGGCTGTTCCTGGCGCTGCCTCGGTCGTGACATGGGGGGTCAAACGGTATTCGCGCAGGAAACTGTAGATCGCTCTCTCCAGTGGAGATCCCTCAGCCATGGCGATGCGAATGGTTTTATTAAGTGTCCTCATAAACCTCTCTACCTCTCCATTGGCCTGGGGCCACCGTGGTGTTATCTTGCGGTGAGTGATCCCCCAGCTCTTGAGATACTCTGCGAACTCCTGTCCTTGGAAAGGCGGTCCGTTGTCGGTCTTGACCACCCCGAATATGCCGTGAGTGGCGATGGTTTTTTCGAATTTCGCAATCACCTCCGTGGCTGTCTGGCTCCCCACGATTTCGACCTCTGGGTATTTGGTGAAGTCGTCAATGATGACCAACGCATACCGCCCATCGGGGAGATGTCCGAAGTCGGCACTCACGCACTCCCAAGGTCGCTGAGGATTGTCTTCGGTCGCCACTGGGTGCGGGCGCTCCGGCGGTCCTGCGGCTTGGCACCACGTGCAGGTTCTCACCGTCTGTTCCACCATCGCATCCATGCCTGGGAACCATACTTTGGCTCGGAGCCTACCCTTTGTCTTTACTACTCCTTGGTGTCCCCGGTGGGCGAGGTCCACCGCTTGTTGAGCGAGATTGGCCGGCATGATTAGTCTTGGACCCCGCAGGAGACATCCTTGAGCGTCAACGGACAGCTCACTTTTCACCTTTAGGAACGACTCTAGTGTCAGCTTGGCTTGGGGTGTCCGTCTGTTGAGCGAGGCTTGAATTGCCCTCCAATCCCCCGATCTGACGGCCTCCGCTGCTGCTCTCACGCATTCATCGCCTTCTGAAGCTTCTATTATTGCGGCCAGGCTCATTGGAAGGGGTCGTGACCGCTCCGTCACATACCGGACATACTCCTCCGTATCCTCGGCTTCCTCCTTCTCCTCTGACGTGGCTTTCCGCGGGTGTCGTGACAGGTAGTCCGCTGGGTTCGTGGCCCCTGGTTTGTACTCCACCCGGTAGTCGTACCCTTGCAGTTGGAGTATCCATTTTTCAATCCGGGGCGGCGGCTTCGAGGACGACCCTTGGAACAGAGGAATGAGCGGCTTGTGGTCGGTTGTCACCGTGAAATGATGTCCATACACGTACACATGAAAATACCGGCATGCCCAGTGGATGGCGATGGCTTCTCGCTCGATTTGAGAGTACCGCTGCTCTGTTTCGGTCAGGGACCGGCTGGCGTAGGCGATGGGGGCCCATTCCTCATTGTCCTGGCGTTGTGTCAGGACCGCTCCCAGCCCGAACGGGCTCGCGTCGACTGCCACGTTGGTGGGCTTTGCCGGGTCGAAGTATGACAGGGTAGTGTCCGCGGATAGGGCTGCCTTCGTCGCTTGGAACGCCTGTTCCTGTTCCAGGCCCCACTGCCACATGGTGGACGACTTGGTCAGCTCCCGGAGGGGTTTGGTGAGGTTGGAGAGGTCCGGAATGAAGCGGCCGCAGAAGTTGACCATGCCCAGGAAACTCCGGGCCTCCGATATGTTCGTCGGAGCTGGGGCATCTTGGACATCCTTCACCTTCTCCGGGTCTGGGGCCACCCCTTGGTCCGAGAAGGTATATCCGAAGAAACTGATCTTATTCTGCAGGAATTGACACTTTTCCCGGTGCAGGGTCAGGCCTGACTCCTGAATCCTCTTATGGACCCCTCTCAATCGCTGGTGGTGCTCCTCTATGGTTGACGCGTATATGAGCAGGTCGTCACTCACGTTGAGCACACCGGGGAGCCCACTGAGCACCTCTCTGATGGTATTTTGGAATACCTCGGCGGCACTCGAAATGCCGAAGTTTAGGCGCCGATATCGTCTGAGGCCCACATGGGTGGAAAAAGTAGTGATGTACCTCGAGTCCGGATGAAGTGGTAGCTGGTGGTAGCCTGACCGTAGGTCCATCTTTGAAAACCATCTGGCCCCGTTCAGCTCTCCCAGGATGTCATCAATAGTGGGCGTCAGGTGTCGCTCTCGCTTGACCGCAGCATTGGGGAGGCGCATGTCCACACAGATGCGGACTTGTCCTGGCTGCTTCGGCTTCCTGGCGATGACGATCGGGGATACCCACAGGGTTGGCCCACTGACCTTTTCGATGATGCCTTGTCTCTCCAGGGCCTCTAGCTCCTCCTCCACCTTCTGCCGCAGGTGGAAAGCAATCCGCCGGTGCCTCAGCGCCACTGGCTGGACCGACGGGTCGATGTGTAAGGATACTTCCTTTCCTTTCAGGCATCCGATGCCTTTGAAGACTTCTCCAAACTCTTCCAGGATGGTGTCCAGTTCTTCCTCCAGAACCGCCATGGCAAACGATATTAAACTCAACTCTTCGGCCGATTGCCCGCTCAGCAGCATCCCGCTGCCCTCTTCCGTGACATAGACGGTGGTTTTGATGCTCCTCTCGCCATGTTGAAGCTCTGTTTGGAAGCACCCGATGAGGGGAATGGGCGTCTTCTGGCCGTATGCGAACACCCTAATCTTCGCCTCTCTCAGCGGGGGTTTGGCTCGCAGTTGGTGGTAGACGTTGGCGGCCATCAGCTCGATGGAGGCCCCAGTGTCGATTGTCGCCTTTACCTCTTGTTGTTGGACTAGTATGCGACATTTCGGAAGTCTGCGCTTCTTCGTCCGTGGTTGGTGGATTGCAAACACATAATGGACCGGGTACTCCCCGGTGTCGTCGTCCATGTCTTCACTGTCTGCCTCTTCGCGTACCGCATGGGCCGCCTCCTTCTTGGCTCTGGTGGACCGGCACACCGCCGCAAAGTGGTTCAGCCACCCACAGGTGCCGCACTTTTTCCCTCTGGCCGGGCAGTCTTGCATGCGGTGGGGTTGCCCGCCACAGTACCCACAGTCTTTCTTCTTTGCCTCCGGCTGTCGTTTTCCTCCGGCTTGCCTCCCTTTTGGCCGCACTACGTTCACCGTTTCCGCCACTTGCACTTGTTCCGTCTTCACAGGGCGATGTAGGGCTGCCTCCATGTGCGAGGCTCTCGCTTGCGATAGCTCCTTCGACCGCCCGAGGGTGAGGATGTCCGCCAGGGGCTTTCCTTCTTCCTGGAGGACCGTGACGCGAAGCTTAGACGAGTAACACCCCTGTATGATCTGCCCTCGGATCTCTTCCTGTTCGTCGCGGAACCCACACGTGCTGGCTAGCTCCTTCAGCCGGCCATGGAACGCATCCAGAGATTCGTCTGCCTCTTGTTTGGCCTGACGGAAGATGAACCTTTCATAGTCCCTGTTCGCCATGGGCTCAAAGTGGGCGTTGAGCGCGTTCAGCAGTGTGTGGTACGTTTTCGGCGTGGCTTCCACGAGAGTTTTGTAGATGCGGTGGATGTCTTTGCCTCCTAGGTGGAGCAGCAGTGCTCTGCGCCTTTCCCTCGCGATGCCAGCCCCTTCGAAGTAAAATTGCAGGCGGTCTGTCCAATCCTTCCAGCGCGGGGCGAGGGATGACGGGGCACCATCGACGACAAACGGCTCAATGGCGGGGATCGACGCCATCTTGGCACGTGCGCAGCACGCGGTGGAGGCTAGCTTCCTCTCTTCTGCGTCGACGCCACCAGGCGTGCACTCCCTCCGAGCGTTGCGTGTTGGCCCTCCTCGCGCTGCTGCACCAACTGGTGGGCGCGCCTACCTCCAAGCGTCGTACGCGGGATCCTCAGGCGCTTCTGGTTCGAGGCGATCACCCCTGGCATGGGCCTGGATCAGGAGGAGGACGCGGCCGTCGTCAAACACCTCGTGGGGGCAGGTGCGGCATCACCTGGGCGAGACATACCCCTTCCAGGCTGTGGATTGGGGCACCAGGGCACACCCAGCGTCACCTCCGAAGTCAGGATGGATCCTCCGGGCATCTGCAGTGTCCCCCACCAGGCCTCACAGTAGGCTCAGGCAGGGCACCATGAGGGGAGCAGCATACATAGGCTCAGGCACCATGGGATGACAAGGTGTGCAATGTGGGGCACCCAAAATAGCACAACAGGGCTCAATTGACCCCTCGTCGCCAGTGTAATGGTTCTAAGGTCTTAGAACACATGGCAGCGCGAGCGCGCTAAAGAATACACAGGAGCCGGTACCGTTACGTTACTCACGCGGCTCCCGACTAACTCGCCGAGGCCACGCCCCTTTATTATTCACTCGCTAGCGTCTGACGTCACGCGTCAGCGCTAGCGCACCTCGGCAGCGCGGAAGGCTAGAACGCCTCGCGCGTGCCGAACATTACAAGCAGGACACCGCGGGAGCCGCGGAAAGCCCCAGCAAAGTCCAAGCGGCTCTCGGCAGCTCCCCGTGGGCAGAACTGAATGAAGGAAAGAGCAGAGAGCACAGCGTTCTCCCAGTGCTCCCGCTCGAACTCGCCGCACAGCGTCCGGCAATCCGCAAAAAAACGGATTCACTGACAGAGAGATGTAAACGGAAAAAAGATTTACAAATGTAAACTGAAGAAAACTGTGATCATATTCGTATAGGGATGAGAGACAGCAAGATTTGCTTGGTTCTCTACTCAAGATGGCCTGGAGAAAATAGCATGTCTGTTAAGCACTCATTATATGGGATGTGTTGGATTGAAGTAGACTGGTGTGTGCCCCTGTATATATCACACAGTAGAAACTAAATTGCTTTTTGGTATGTAATAATTGATGTTAATTAGAACTATCTCAACGGTCCTCATGTTATAAGCTTAGAAGAGCAGAAGAAAAAATTAAACCATGCAAAATTTCAGTTACCTTCTAAGTAACAGCTGGTGTATAACACACTAAACTATCTTACTAACTTTGAAACATTTCACCTACAGGTTTCTAAAGGATGTCTGCAGCAAGTGCATTATCCCACCTAGCAAATCGTAACAGGATAAAAACATGCGTAGAGGTGGTTCACTCGTTAGGACTTTCTGGTAGTGCTCATCTGAATTATTCCAGAACATTCCAATGTCTGTAACTGTGTAACAAATACCTAGGAGTAAAAATGTAAAACTGGTATTTCAGGACAAAATGTTGCTTTTAATTAAGTATATAAGCTTTTCTTCTCCGAACCTGAGTTTATTATTCCAAATTTTAAAAACGTGTATTTAACAGTGGAATATATATATTTTCATAAACTGGTAGGCTGGAGTTTGAGGCCAAAATGATTGATTTTCCGAATATATATTTAATACTGATGTTTTACTGATAATCACTATTGCTGTATGAAACCCTAACATGTTTGATTGGTGCAACCTGTCTGCATTGAGAACATGTAATGTTTCAGTAATCACAGTGATATGACTGTTTTAAGAGCCTCTAAAATCGTTCTATCTCTACAGTCTACAACTTGAGATTGTGAGATTGGGTAACGAGGGTTAACCCACTAGATGGTGGCAGGTACTGACATGTAGATCCAGCCTGACGTTTTTTTCTGATGACTCGCAAAAACTGAAATGCCTGGTCTTTTAACCTCTGACGTTTTAGGCATTTTTTGCCATCAAATTCACAAACATTTCTTTGGGCAGATGAACCCCCCCATCCTTATGCAAAAACAGTCCTTAATTTGAGGCAGTGGTTGCCGGTTGTGGCCACCAGCACTTATTTTTGGGGATCGTCAATTATTTTTCCACATCAGATATTTGCAAAGAGCAAGAAAGGGGAAAAACACACAAATCGGAAAGACTGAAGAAGAGTAAGGTGGAAAACATCACAACGGGAGAAAGGAGGGACCTGCAAAAGAGAGATCAAGTTTCAAGGAGTGTCTGGTAGAGGATTAAAGAGGCATGAGGCAGATTTAAGACTACCAGCCTTTGTATTTGGTGTTAGGACTTTAATTGCACTGTCATCTGAACAGAGTTTCCGCCACTGGTACTGTTTCTTTTACAAATTAAGCACTGTGAAAAGGCCAGGCTTGTTGGGCGTACCAGGAAAGTAGTGGCCAATTTCATGAATGTGCCTTCAAAGCCAGTGTTATTTTAGTAAGGTTATGTGACATATGTGCATTAAATTCCCAATTTGACCTATATTTTTCAAAAACGTTTACAGGAGAAGAACTCCTGCAAACCACCCTAGAGGTAGTTGGGCTCCCTCGGGCAATTAGGACTGCGTGTAAATACCCATAACTGTCAACAATAACCAGCAAGCACTTCTTGGGTTACAAGCAGTGCTCCCCAGCAGAGGCATTACACTTCTATGTTGTTTTATGATAATTCAAAGTTGATGTCACAGACACACATACACACACACACACACAGAAATATAACTGTGGAGTAAGAGCATTTCCCATCTCCACTCCCTCACCAGTACTACACCCTGTCATTTGGAGTGCACGATCAGCTGTCAAATAATGGTAATCAGGTCTAACAAACATATTGGTATCACTTCGAAATGCTCATCTGCCCACATCCCTAAACATCTGTATCTATATGTTGCATGCGAACCATGATGCCTCCCATGAAGCAGTTGCTCTTCAAAATAATGAGAGCGGCCACTGACTAGGGTCTAGCTAAAACACAATACTGCACTGTGGCTTCCGGTAAATCCCCAGTAACTGCAGATGGATATCCTTTTTAGGCCTGGATGCTGACGGTACGTAGAACTGGATGAGGGACTATTTTACAGCCATAGACATTTCTGCCCACTCCTCTTGGCTCCCTTTGATCATCGGTGAGCCACACTCTTAGGGGCGTAGCACAGGGCCCCGCATCCCCCGCAGTGCGGGGGGGCCAAGCTCCAGGGGGCCCCCTCAGCACTGCACTTTGGCCGGAGAGCTCTTGATAGAGTCTGGAGGGGGCCCCTCCACATACCTTGCAGGGGGGCCCCCTCAATTATTGTTACGCCACTGCTCGCTCTAATATGCTAATAGTGCATCCGTTGGCACAATAAACCCGGACCGCATTGCTTTGCCAATGCTTGTTTCAAAAACTGATATTGAGCAGTGCTACCGACACATCATAGTTGAACAACTACAAACCGTTTCTACTGAAATTAATTGTAGCACATGGGGTTTGACGTTTGACCAGGTATAGGAAGGGCACAGCTACCAGTAATGCAACAGGTGCAGTAACACATGATTGGCAGTAGAGACAATAAGCCGGTCTTTCACTAATCAACCACAAGGCCAAATTCCTTGCTTATCTTGTTCACTGTTGACCCACCAAGAACCTCCAGCAGACAAACCAAGAAACATGCTGCTAGTAAAGTACAAATAGCATCTAATGCTAGTATGCACCATCTGACACTGTCATACAGTTTCCAATGTGCAACAGAATCCAGCTAGAACTTTCCACATAGCTGTTCAGTCCAAAAATGATAGCAATCTGGCCCTCTTGGTATCTCCATAGGAATACAGCCACAGCACCCAGCTGCAAATGGTAAACACCTGCCATTTCATAAATGCCCTCCAATTTCAGACATTTTGCCTGCGGGGGGCAGAAAAGATCGAACAGTTGGAGTATTCCTCCAATAATCACTGGAACGCGACCATAAACGGCGGAGGAGAGGGCGACGACAAACACCTCTCGTTTATTGTGACACAAACTACTGCGCACCACTGATTATCCGTTAAATACAATCGATGCACGTGTGTGGAGCTGAGGCCCGCGGCGCGGTAGCAGTTAGCGCCGCTCCAAATGGGCTCAGACAGCTCAGGCAGCAGCAGCCCCTGGCCGAGCCCGAGTCATGCTGACTCAGAGCTACAGACGGAGCTCGGCGCAGGCCGCTGCTTGCGCGGGGTTGTCATGGCGACGGCGGGCCCGCACTAGCACCACAAGCCTCCTCGTGCCTCCGCGCCCACCCCCACGGCGCCATCATCCTCCGAGCTTGATGGCAGTTGTCAGATGCGCTCTGACAGGCACTGCGTGCTAGGCAGAGTGAATAGCGGTAATCCATTGCAACCGTTCACTGTTCCTAAGTACACGCTAGGGTTCTCGGCCTACGCGTGCCATGAATACCGTATTCAAGACGCTGTGGAGAAACCAAAGCTCATGCACGGAAAATTATTCAGGTTTGAGGCTGCTGTGATTTCATGCTTAAGAATACTAACGAGCGTGTTAACGGGAGAGTGTGTGTAAACCAAACTTGATGTTAGTGACAGAGGGTTTTTCTTCAGGCTTCTTAGTAGTGTCACACTGACACATCTTTGGAATGACTGAAAAGATGTATGGGGCTTAATTCTCTCGTGGACAGGACCGAAGCTATCAATGGTGCAGTAGGTGCACTGGCACCGGAGCTCGACTGTCTGTGGGGCGCACTGCGCCCTACTATCCTTGATTTCTTTTACTTGCAAAACTACCAAGGGCTGGGGAGCTCACTTTCCTTAATCAGGGGCCATTGCTCATATAAATCTATTTTGAGAGTAACTAGGGAAACACACGACCCTCATACTAATGCTCCTTTCTACGACACAGTATGAGTAAGAGTGTAGACGTCCCACGATCTTTTTTTTTTTAACCAATATGCAAGGCTGGATGATGATAAAGAGTTCTTTTGAGCTCACTTATTACCACTGTTTCTACCACTTCCCAAAAATTTACCAATATTCAGTTTAATAGCCTCTGAATGAGGAAATGCTGAGCAGCTCTGACAGAATATGAGCTCCTGGTCGTTAAGTGGCATGTCGCTGTCAGCAACACTCAGCCATCTCCCTAGGATATATGAGTTGTGGAATGGGCATAAGAGATTCTCCCTTCAAATGGTTTCCCTGAAACCTGAGGAGAAATAAGAATTTCAATCCATTAGCAACAGTTGGTGCAGGTGAGGGCTAGCATGCTGTAAGCCAGTGATGTCTCAGGATAACTTCTATGTCTTCACCTGAATCTCGGTGTCCTAGAGCACTTAATGTGTTCAAATAAGAAATAAAGACTCATTCTCTGCTAGCTGGGTACTAGACCCATCTTTTAGGAGGTCCGGACTTTGACAGTGCAGCTGTCAATCAGATCTATTGTTTACTATACACATAGAGATGGCTCTGGGTCCACCTCTTTCAAGCATTAACTTCCTTTGACCTGCTTCTTTTAACTCTTATTTTGAGACTTTGTTGGTGACACCTTGGTTCAGTCCATTGAAGTATTCATTGCACAGTTATTGTTTTTGGCTGCTTGGCTCTATATTGCCGCTTCTGTTTCAGTACTTGCATTGAACTACTTGAGAGACTGCGTTACAAATATAATCATCGGTATTTGCTTCTACTGTCTCCCTCAATCAGTTGCGGCCCGTGCAGGTAAGAGCGGTGGGGGAGGGTGATTTCAACAGATAACGACGAGGGAAAATTAATAATTTATTTAATTTTCCATCGTCAGTTGAAATTCACCTCCCACCCGGCCCCACCGCCCACCACTCTTACCTGCACGGCTCACGGCTGCCTGCTATGTGTCTCCTCTCTGTTACAGATAATTTTTAAAAACGAGTTTTCTGAATCTAATATGTATTCTTGCGTTGATACACCACTATTTACATTTATCTAGTCTTCCTCTTTTGTGCTGCTTGTAACATCTTTGATGCTAGTTTATACACTATTGCTAATTTCAAGTACCTGGTACCAGCAATTTTACAATATATTCAGGGAAAGCGAACATAATGACACTAAGAATTTTAATTTTACGTTCTCTGCTTATTCCCACCATCCAGTATCCTCTCATATCTCACTCCCACTCCTGCCTTCATCCCTGCAATCCATGTTCCCTCCACCCACCACCCTTTAGTATCACCCTCTTGACTCTCCTTTCCCTTCATGTTCCTTCTTCCCCTGCCCACACTCATCCCTCCTGGTGGTTTCTCTTAAGTGCTGACAGGACCAGGATTTAAAAAAAAAAACATTCATAGAACTGAATGGTGGACTAGACTAAAAGGAAGGCTCCCATGCCTTCAATGCAAACTTATTTTTGTTTCTATGTCAAAAGTAGGTAAGCGGCAAGGGAGCCACTTTCTCTCTCTATATCATACAAAACTAAGGAAGGAATACAATGAATGCTCCATTACCATCCGCCCAATCAACTATCTGGATCCACTCTGATCCTTTTTAGGAAAAGCAAACACCAACCTGATTTTTCTGTTAGAGAAGTGCCTCTATATTTTTGTTTGGCATCTTTTATAATATGCCAATTTGCTTCCAAAGGTTCTTTAGAGTGCATGTTTGCAACGATAGCCTTCATTATAAGGTCCTCATTATCTCGACAGGGAGATATCAAGCCCAAATTAACTAATCCAGCTGCTACCACCCCATGAGATAAGGGGGGTCAGAGTCACCAGAATAAGGACTAACCGTTTGGGCCCAGAACTACCAGATCCCTTTGCACAAGTGTAAGAACTGCAAACCTCAAGGAATAATCATAACTCTTGTCCGGATGATCCCTAAAAGTCATCAAATTATTCTGTGCTCAACCCCCCGACCCCCGCCACCCCCTCACCTTCCCAAGCAGACAGGCTTAGTTTAGGCAAATGTGTAAAGTATTTATGATGTACCAAAACAGTAATACAGTCAAAACACCAAACAATATAAATCCCAAACCATATTAGGAAAATAGAGAAACATTTAATGAGCAAGATGATACCAAAATGACAAATATCAAATAAGAGAAACCAAAAATATGATGTTTTAAAAATGTAAGTAATAATCACCAAAATCAGTACAGCACCAATGTAAGACAACGGTTGCAGAAAACAAGGACCTCCAGGACCTCGGGAGGAGGGGGGGGGGGCACAAAGAGACTCACAGGGTGCCAGAAAGAGGCCACCAGCAAAGTCAAGTCTAAGTTCCAGTTGCCACTGGTCAGATGGTAATTGCAGGGAAAGGGACTATTGACGTTTTTGTGTCCCTGTAGCCACAAAGAAAGTAAGTCAACTGACCATTGGAGTCCACTTCTTTGTCTTGGTACAAGGGGCCACAGGTACAGTCCTTCAGAGCTCCTAATAGATCAAAGACTGCAGGTCCAGTCCTCTTCTGCTCGTCTGCAAGTTCAGAAACTGTAGTGAGTAGAGGTCAAAAGTTATTGAATAAAGTGTATGATCTATACTTTGATTTTCCAAGTCCCAATTACATTCTGACCAATGAAAATGTTGTTTTGCACCTAATCACTGTGGAAAAAGCAATTTGTAATGTCACATATGTTCCACTCTTAAATAATATGCACTGTACCTTGTGGCCAGCAAGGTGAGCTCAGGGGTGACTTTTTTCACATTTAAAATCAGGGTTTCCTCCCTGTCAGAGTGATTTTGACAGGCCTTGGCAGCACGGCTCAAGCTGCTGCTGTCAGGCTACACGGGTAAGCCTGCAGCTATGTTTTCACTGCCACTATAGTGGAAGGCACAATATGTGCTGCAGACCGCTAGAGGTATTTAACTTTCCAGACTATTTGTGTATCTCTGCACCATACACTATAGCCTCATAGTTAAATGTGTCAATCAGTGTTAAGCCAATTCAACCTTTTATAATTATGTTTAAAGGTGGAGTACAGGCACCTTACTCCTGTTTAGTAGGGGGTAATGTACACAGAGTTCTAACACAAGTAAAGCAGATAGGGCATAACATTTGAGGGGACATTACACAAAAGACGGTCATTTCCTACTATTGGTTTTCCTTAATTCCATGATGATTAACTCAGAAATGTATCACCTGCTCTAAGCAGGTAGGACATTTATTTGGGGGGGGGGCTAGTGTGGGATGAAGATGATGACTTACCAGTGTGAGTAGGCTGTAGGCTCTATGGGTGAGCACTGTCTGCTATTCATTTTGTGCCTGAGGGCATGGGAGGGTGCCTCAGCCCTGCTGTAACTGCACCTGTTTTTATAGATCCACACCAGGTTAGCAGATCCACACCAGTTAAAACTGGATTTGTGTGTTCAGACTAGGGAAATTGCGGGTACAGAAACACAGTCCCACTCGAAGTTGCCCAGAGCAGTATTCACGCTTATGAAAACCACCCCGGGCTACATTGCTTCAGGGAAACTTGTAATGGGGCCAGGGTGGGATCTACCAGATACGTGAGACTTAAATTCCAGTCTCCATTAAGGAATGAATACTTTTTGGGAGATTGATTTTTAACAGTGGACTGAACTTCGCAGTATTATTATCTGAATGTTGTAAATATTAGGTCTAGGAATCAATAAGAGACTCCTGGCCTGCTGATCAATGTTAAATCCCTGGAGTAATTAGTTTCACTACTAAGTTGAAGAGTCATGATGCATCACCCTAGAGATTGTAAACAAAAAGGGGGTTCTCGTTTTTGGACCATCTCTGTGGTGAGACACTACATCTCTACCCTCTTACGAATACCTCAGGATCGACATCACCGTTAACATCTCAAATTGCTCTCTCCATGCCTTTAACCACCCACACGGAGATAACCACACGTTCATCGAACAGATCATAGAGATTATCGCCTCCAACAATGAAGAGAATGACAACCAGATTTTCCTAGGCAACTTCAATATCCATTGAAACAATTCCAATGACTCCCTCATGAATAGTTTCAAATCCTTCCTCCAAGACCTCAACCTTATCCAAGCCTGCAACAGCCCTACCTATAATAAAGGAGCCACCCTAGACTTAATCATTGCAAAAGAAAACACCATACTAATTGACTCTATTCTCCCTTGTGATTGGATTGACCACCACTGCATCACCTTTTTCCTAAAAGAAAAGGCAACCACCTCCAAGGGCATACAAAAAAGCCAAACACTTGATCCAAGACACTCGCAACATAAACTCAGACACTAAGGGGCAGATTCCGATCCGGGTCGGAAGGGCACCGAACGCGATCCGGTCGGAAAAACTACGAACCATATGTGTGTTTTCCGCCCGACTCATACAGCTGCACGAGCGGGCAAGTACGATGCGAACTACGTGAAATTCACCGACCGAGTCGTTACCGGATCCGAACCGCTCCGTACGTCTCAGCCGTAAGCTAACCGTGGTGTGCAATGGATGTGATTTACGACCGAGCCAGTACGATGCACGTGTCGGACAGCTGGTGCGAGCCGGAGTGTCCGGATCGCAAAACGTCTGGGAAGTTGCCTTTGGGGGTCCCCGTTGGACCCCCTGTCACCCGCAGCCCTACGACTCGGACACAGGGGGAGACCCAATGGTCCCACCAACACAGGCATGTACGGTGCGGATGGCACCAATGCGTACCCACTGTAGGGGGCGCCCTTGTGCGAGACGTACTCATTCAGTCAATGGGAGCCCATGTACGCGTCATACGACCGGCTCCCATTGACTTCTATGGGAGTCCGACTGAACCGAGTCCGGCAGCATACGGCCGCATCATACTCGCTCGGTCGGACTGCAGGACTCCGGCTTGGTCGGAAAACACTCCGGATCCGGCTCTGTCGGAGAGCTTTCCGACCCGGATCAGAATCGGCACCTATATCTACACTTAGTAACAAAATCCTGCTCCCACCTTCATCCGTGAATGATACCCAGGACCTCGCTGATCACTACATCAACTACATGCCCAAAATCTTAGACACTGTTGCCCCCCATAAAAACTAAAAAGTATCCAGTCAAAAAAATCCAACCCCTGGTTCAACTCTTATTGAAGAACATTGACATCTCAGACACACAGTAAGAGCATGGACACATTCCCCATGTCTGGCCAACTTCACACTCCTACATAAAAGACGCCGCGCCTACAATAGGCACATCAGACCCTCCAAAGCAACATTCTTCCGAAATCAACTAGACACTGCTACTAACTGACCAAAAATTGTTTGGAATTATCAAGAAAGCAAAAGACCTGTAAAAATTATCCCACTGCTGACAACAAATCATTCTCTAACTGCAAAACTGTTGACTCCTTTTTTGCTGATAAAACCATGCAAATCAAAACCGATATCCAGAACGCTAGTAAACTACTTCCAAACGAACCCCCCAAACCTATCCTTACTTGTCCATAAATCATCTCCGAGATACCCCACCTTCACCTAAAATGAACGCCACCTGGTCCAGTTTCAAACCCACGATAAAAATGGCATTCTAAATCTATTAAACTCCCTGAAATTCTCCAACAACTTCAAAGATCTCCTCCCTTCCAAACTCCTAAATGATCCCATTCACCTCCTGCTTCTACTATGGACTAAGATAATCAATGCCTTACTCACTCAAAGCTCCATGCTCGAATGCCTCAAAAGTAGCCAGGTTACTCAATACTAACCAAACAGCTGACCAATCCGACTGCAACGATTACCTCACTATCTCCAACATCCCCACTTTGGCCAAACTGTTAGGAAAAATGTGTGTACCTGTAGCTTCACAATCACAGTGAGCAATTCCAATTTCTCCACCATTGTCAATCTGACTTCCGATCGGGTCATAGCACCAAAACTGCCATGGTCCACATTGTCGATGATGCCCTACGCTCAATCGACCAAAACAAATACTGCCTCCTAATCCTACTAGATCTGTCAGCAGCCTTTGACACCATCAACCATGCTATCCTTCTAAACCTTCTAGAACACAGAATGGGCCTCTCCGTCACCTTGCTGAAATGGCTCTCCTCCTTTCTACACAACAGATCTCAGCGCATCCTAATCAATCACACCCTTTCCGATCAATCTTAACTGTTGCTGTGAGTACCCCAAGTGTAACTGCAACAAATGATGGACAGAATGCTGAATGATTCAAACATTCTCCCCCAGTCAAGAGATCTGGGTTAAATCCATCGTTCTTTTGCCCACTACGTCACCCCAGTTTGGACCAGCCATATGCAAATCAGTCTCGACCCTGTGCCTCATGGGAACAGTCCAGACCGAACTGCCAAGCCAGGTCCTCCCTGGACCGGAAACAAGCATCCTGGGACCGGTTTCATGGTATGTCACCCTTCTTCAGCCAGGCTAGCTTGAATATAGGGGCACAGTGAGCAAGGGACCCATGTCTCGGCATACCCATCCCACTTAGGGCGAAAAGTGTAACTGCAACAAATAATGGGCGGAATGCTGAATGATTCAAACATTCTCCCACCAGTCAAGAGATCTGGGTTAAATCCATCGTTCTTTTGCCCACTACGCCACCCCAGTTTGGACCCAGCCATATGCAAATCATTCTCAACCCTGTGCCTCATGGGAACAGTCCAGACTGGACTGCCAAGCCAGGTCCTCCCTGGACCAGAAACAAGCATCCTGGGACCGGTTTCAGGGTAGGTCACCCTTCTTCAGCCAGGCTAGCTTGAATCCAGTGGCACAGTGAGCAAGCGACCCACGTCTGGGCATACCCATCCCACTTAGGGCGAAAAGTGTAACTGCAACAGATGATGGACAGAATGCTGAATGATTCAAACATTCTCCCCCAAGACTCTATTCTTTCCCCGACACTGTTTATTATATATATATGGAACCTCTAACTGAAATCCTTAAACACTCTCATGTTTCCTACCACATGTATGCTGACAGCACCCAAGTCTACATGAAAATCACCTCCCCTGAGGACATCTATATCCTCAACAACACCTTGTCAAAAACCCAACATTGGCTGACTCGTAACCACCTCAAACTCAATGCCCCTAAAACTGAATTCCTACTCATCGCACTGCTCACCAACACCTTTAAAGCCAAAGCCTGGCTTCCTCTTCTCACTGCCTTAAATTGCACCCCGCACATCATAAACTCTGCCAAATCCCTAAGTATAACCCTGGACAAAGACCTCTCTATGTAAAAATACATCAGTGCCATCACTAGAGGAGCTAACCGTCAGTTACATATTCTTACAAAACTAAAACCTTTCCTCCCCACAGCAGAATCAAAACTTCAGCATATGCACTTGTGTTATCGAAATTAGACTACGGTTTTACCACCCTGATGGGCCTCCCAAAAACCTAATTTGCACTGTTGAAGTCTACACTGAATGCAGCAGCTAGGCTCATCACTGGTTAAAAAAATGAAATGGCTATCCTATGAGGCCAGGATTCATCTAAAAATTGCATGGATGACTCACCAAGCACTACACCAGAACACCCCCTCATACCTGACCTAGAAACTGACCCTATCAGGTAGGAACAGATCTTCCAGAAGTATTAGCTCTTTATTCCTTAAGCCACAAAAATTCAAGAAAAGAAAAACCTACAGCCGATTGTTTCAAATATTTGGAACTCTCTCCCCACCGAGATCAGATGCAACCCATCCACATCTATCTTCAAGAAGGAAGTAAAACTTTTACTTTCCAACAAATTCCTCACACACCGGGAACATCTCCCTTGATAGAGTCCTTCTGCCTATTTGTTCAGTACTTCTTTTGACACCGGTTTAGATTTAGGCATGGACATATGCTAGACTTTGTACTCCTATCTCTCTGTTTTCCAGGCATGCCTATTTATATACTTGCATCTAATGTAATGTAATCTTGTACCATTCCTTGTTTTTGCACACTTTCTGTAAAACGTACTTCCTATGTTATTGTAGGCTCTGTCAGCCGAAAGGGTCATGTTTCAATATATATAACTCAAATAAATAAAATTAAAATAAAGTTTCATTTTGACTTTGAGATCTGTGTCTTCTACCCATAATAGCCCTAGACATTGGTTATTTTGCAGAGCCTCATAGCTATCCATGGGGCAGAACTGTTATAGTATAACATAGGTTAATTGGCTTCTATGAAAGTTTTCGGCTGAACTGAATCATCGAAGAGTCACCCGAACAGGTCAAAGAAATGCTGATCTAGGCCCTGTCTGAAATATATATTGTTCAAAATCTCTTGAGCTGTTAGAGCTGGAGATTTGAGACTACCGCCATTCATCTCTGTTTTACTGTACTATAATATTAAACATGTTGTTAAAGTTTAATTACTTTCACGTAATAACCCTTACATTTTATTTTTGTCTGATTTATATTGTATTAGGCAGTTAGTGCATATGCTGGAAAAGATTATGAGCAAATTCCACTCGGTCTAACGAGAAAGTGATTCATTCATGAAAATGATATAACATTTGATCATGCTCAGTGTAACAGCATTATAAAAGGAAGAGTGGAAAGGAACCTCAGAAAAAACTGTAAAAAAAGGGGTGACAAGCAAAATTCCATCTGGCTTTGTCTCCCCATTCTTCCTTTGAATGCTTTTGCAATTATTTCCATTTAAATAAAGCCTGAAAACCTTTGGCTTTTCCTAGTTCTGGTAATACATATGCGCGTGTGACTGAAGATACCTCGAAGAGTTCAGAGTATGAGAAGGAAGGTAAACACAATAGCAGAATTGGAGATTGGAAGCTAGGCAATAACTAGGATGGGACATGAGTCAGAGATAAATACAGTGGTCAAATGGTAGGAAGACATTGACATTTGGGAATACTTCATGCGATCTAGAATGTGGATGGGCAGATGAATAGTGGAGATTACGCAATTGGTGCCCCAACTGAGATATTCATGGTTTCCCCCTCCCCTGATTTCAAAGGAAGACCTTGAAGTCCTAACCTGGGTACCCATGAGTACACTGGTTCCTCCGCATTATGTACACGGATGCTTATAGGTTAAGGGTCTTGAGCATCTCTGGAACAATATGACTACGGTGAGCAAGAAGTTGGCTGTGCTAAAAGTTCTTGAGGGGACAAACAGGCTACAACAAGAATTGCATTGGTTATTGAATCACCCTGTACTCTTTTGAACAACTGAACATGAACATGGACGAGAGGACTAAGCTTGTAAATACATGTATGAGAAATGTTAATATATTGTCTTTAGAGAGAAAAAAGGTAAAATGTAGAGTGCAACTGCATTGCTCAGGCCATGAATTATCAGCTATATTGGAAATCGGGGTCAGATGATGGCACCACGTGTTGTTGACACCAGCAGTGGGTGTAATGCTCAAGAAGGAGGGGATGGTTATTGTCAGACTCTAGGATCCTCCTAAAACCGATGCTACAAATACACCCTTGTTGTGGCAATCTACGTCACTAGGTACCTCACACCAAATCTTCAGAAGTACAACTGCCCCAGTCATTTCTTGGAGCTTGACTAGGGTCTTTTCCTGGGACAGTTTCTTCAAACTTTGATGAGAGGGCCACCTTCCTGCAAGAAGGAAATACCAGGCTATTGTCCAGTTAGCTACAAATTCTCCATATTGTGCCAGCCCCAGAACATTAGAATGTTAGAGGATTTCACAAAGAAGCAGTCACGGCCGGCAAAACTCGCAGAAGTTCGCACTGTGAGGGGGTGGTGTAGGCGGGAGTTTTAATTTGAATTTAACAAAAATTAGCCAGCCTACATGGAGAAAATGCAGAGTGTGTATGACTGGTTTGGTCGGCCCTGCGGCTGACCAAACTGTCAGCACACTCAGAGTGGGCAAGCCACTCCTCCCCTAAACCTACAGCAGGACCGCCAATCCACCCGTCCCCAACCAAACCCTTCTGCTTTCTCGCAGTGCGAGAAGCAGAAACACAAAATGGTATTTATAATACCATTTTATGTTTCTCCTTTTCGCACTGCAAGAAAGCAGTGGGGCAACGCTCCTCCACCCACATGGAGGAGCCATCCCTCTAGGAAGTTTGATAGCATGATGTGTGTTCTAGATTTGACCTTTATGAGGAAGTGAGGCATCCTCCTCCAATGTGTGTTTTCTTCTCTGCGGTGAAGTGCCAGAGAGTTGATTGGGATTTAGCTCATTAATGCTGCTGTGTGAGAAGTCTGTCTTGGGCCGCTATATTTCAAAGAAGATCGCTTATCTAAGGAACAAGGTAAAATTGAACCATCAGGCTCCCAATGAAATTGATTAAAAGATCAGAAGGACAACATTAGTTAAAACCAGGTTGGTTTATGCGTGCTCATGATGGAGCTGACCAAACCGCGTACTTTGGAACGCAAATGAAAGGTACCTTACATTATTCTGATCAAGATATTGAGTGTTCACTGATAGAATATAGATGGTAAAATCATTGAAGGTAAAAATATCGGAAGCAAATGTAGATAGTAAAGATATCGACTCTCTATACTTAAACAGGTAAGTACAAAAATATTGAATCAAAATATCAAAGTTAAAGATATCGATGAAAGAAATATCGATTAAAAAATATAAATAAAAGAAAAAAATATATATTAAATATATAAAATATGAATATTATCTTTAACAAAATGAATTACATTTAATATACATTTTAACTAAATATGAAAATTAAACTTGATTAGAAAAATATAAACACGCAAACATAATAATTTATACATATAAATATATTTACTTTAAAATAATTTAACTTTCCTCTTTATTTCGTTTTGAAACGTTTTCATTATATAAAAATAAATGTATACATGTATCAATAATTTAACATTTTAAATACATTCTATAATTAAGTAAAACTTTAAACTTAAAACAAAATTAAAACGTACATTTTGCAATACAATAAATACAACAGTAGGGAAAATATTGGATAGCAAAATAATTAAATTTACAATTCCAACTGCAATGAGTGCAACAGTAGGGAAAGTGTTGGATAGCAGAGGGGTAAAATTACTATTCCCACTCCAGTGAGTGCAACAATAGGGAACGTATTGGATAGCATAGGGGTAAAAATTACTATTCCCTTTCCAATGAATGCAACAGTAGGAAAACTATTGGATAGCAGAGAAACCAAAATTACTATTAACATTTAAACAATTGATTATTTTTAATAATCTTAAAGATAAGTAAATAATATTTTAAAAATATATTAAAATATACAATTAAATATATTAAACATATAAAAAGAACACTTATTATAATATTAATTACATATAACAAAAAGGTACAAGTATAAAAAAAATACATTTATAAACAATATCTATTTAAAAGGAGCAAATATTCACAAACAAACAAATTATTTAAAACATAAATGTATTTATTTTATTTCCCACCACACCAATAAAGAAAACATTAACGTTTTTATTTAAAAATTATTTCCATAAAAATAACATAATTAATAATGAATTTAATATATATTATTAATACAAAAGATAATAAACATTCATTGAGTACACATTCTTTAACACTATACTATCCACAACACACACCTGCAATTAATTACACAATTACCATAATTAATTACTAATTATTAGTTTAAATGAATTAACAAATTATTAATAATTCATCAATAAAATATAAATTACTTGACCACGATATTTTGTCTGACAATATTTCTGACCCACAAAATTTTTACCTTTATATATGTGCAATTTGATATTTTTACATCGATATTCTTACTCTGCACCATATTTAGAATAGCAATTATTTAATTGGCCCTGGAGCCGTATAATAATCCTGCATTTTCACATGATTCAGTTTATGCCATGCTATTGTCATACTTATATAGCTATATGTCTTTTAGCCTCAGAGAAGTGAGTTGAAGTAAACAGACCTCTCTCTGATCTGTTTCAAGGAGCTGAGAAGGATGTCTCAAAGGAGGGAGTGCAGCTCCACCCGACATTGACAAAATAAGTGAATTCAAAGCCATGCTAAAGCCATTCCTCTCAGAGCTGTTGTTCTAGTCTGGTGCCAAAACATTGTTGTCAGAATATCCCCTCACACAAATATTGTGTCCTGAACATTGTTTACAAAAATATCCATTGGAGGTACTAACAGAAAATCTACACGCACTGGTATGCTATTTTTTAAAGCAATATTTTTAGGGACTTCGGTGCCATCTGACTAGGTGACATTGATGTGCTAAGAAACACGTGAGAATATGTCTTTATTCAATCCACAAAGATGTTGCAGGCAGTGAAAAGGGCACCTATTTTTCCACACATTTCAAGATGGTTCCTAACCTAAATAGTAACCCAGTCACCATCTCCAATTGAGCAGTAAGCAGAGTTGGCCTACGTCGCTTCAATCCACTTTGTGAAGTTATTTTAGAAATTTGTGATATTGACTAATTTGTAATTTTTTTTTTTAGAAACATGGATGAAATAAATGCAAACTGTGATTTTTTTAGGGGTGTAGAAGAAAGCCCCAACAAAATGACCTTTCAGTAGAAGATGTTTCTTATGAACAAAATGTCTCTGAAAAAATCTAGCATAAAAAATGAAACTTTAGTTTTCAAGAAATGTCAGCCTCCATCAAACTGCGGCAAAATCCACAAAGTTCTGAACTTTGCACAGTTCTTTTGGTGGAAAAAAATATCTGGATACAATTATTTTCTCCCCTGTAGAACTCTAAACTGTTGCTGTGGCAAGGGAACCCAAAACCTATCTCACTGCAATACACTTTCGAATAAATATCCTCTTACCTTCTTTACTGCAATGCCTCAGATTGACAGTAAAATCATATTTGATTGTTCAGCATCTCTGTATCATCATGAGTGGTTCTACTGCTCCCATTTAAAGTTCAGGAGCCTACTGAAAGTATTCTGTGAATGTGGGCTTCAGGTATTCCCATGTAAGCACGTCTGTGCTCGCGTCTGTGTGAGATAAAATAGTGGATGAGAGTCTGCCATTAAAAAAAGCAGTCAGTCCACATCACCTTCATTGTCCTTCCTGCTTGCTGTCTGAATGAAAATGAGACATCTTCACACTCGGACAGCCTCCCAGCAATGGAAACATTGAAATTGTTCAGCAGCACTTGGCCGCGGCAACTCAGAGAGCATCAGAGAGCATCCTTGGACCAGAGCAAGCCTTTTCTGTTCAGCAACAGAATAACAGCACTCCAGAGATCTGTATCATGACTCTGGAATACAGTGATATGTTAGAAAATCGAGAACCAAAATGCCAACCTACCAAAATTTTGTGGCCAAAATACTGACTACTTGAATATCATGAAGGAACGTTTATAAAGGTAAGTATTGATTTACTATGTATATATCCTAAAAGTACATATATGTAGGGTTAATTGTAGTAAATATGAACTAGGATATATACTTAGCTTCAAGATATTTTGGGAGGATATTTAAATCTCCTATTTTGGAAGTAAGTCCTGGACTAAACATCTGGACTTTCCAGGGTGTGCAAACGTCTGTGAAGATTAAGCCAATATCATGGCTTGCGTAAAAACTTTAAATTCTGAAATCAATCTAATTCATAGTGGGATTCTGGATCAACTGCCTTAAATCAAGGATAGACGCCCAAGCTGCAATTCGAAGAGCAACACTGAATTGGGCTTGCAAGCGCTTTCATGGAGTTGCTTGTTGCATAAGACTTGGTCAAGCCTAAAGTTCTGATCATGAGCCTTTCTTCAGTCTGCCCCTCTTTTGCTCGAAAGTGTTGCCCAAGAGAACCACCCACTAGTCAACCCAATAGCCACACAGAGCACCTGATTGTTCTGCAGTGGTCCATCACCGGAATGACTAGAAAGCCTCAGTCGCCAAAAATAAAATGCAAGTGAGCTTACCCCAATCAATCAATAAATCAATCAATCAGGGGATTGTAAGCACGCTACTCACCCGTGAGGGTCTCAAGGTGCTGGGGGGGGGGATGACAGGGTGGGGGGTTAGCAGCTCCGTTCAGCCGAAGAGCCAGGTCTTGAGAGCCTTCCTAAAGGTGTTCAGAGAGGGGGCGTGTCTGATGTCAGCCGGAAGCTCGTTCCAGGTTTTGGCTGCAATGTGGGAGAATGATCTTCTGCCTGCTCTGGCTCTGTGGATGCGCGGTTTTGGCCAGTGCAAGGTTGGAGGATATCGGAGGTTTCTTTTGGGTAGGTGGACATTTATTCTGTCGTTGAGGTATATGGGTCCATTGCTGTGTAGGCATTTGTAGGTGTAAGTGAGGATTTTGAAGGTGACTCTCTTTTCCATGGGGAACCAGTGGAGTTTCTGTAGGTGTTGGCTGATGTGTTTGTGTTGGGGGATGCCGAGGACGAGTCTGGCTGCAGTGTTCTGTATGGTTTGGAGTTTCCGGAGTAGGGATTTGTTGATGCCTGCGTAGAGAGTGTTGCCATAGTCCAGTCTGCTGGTGATGAGTGCGTGGGTATCTGTCATCCTTGACTCAGCGGGATCGATTTGAAGGTCTTGCGGAGGATGCGGAGGGTGTTGAAGCAGGGATGCTCACCTGCACCACTGAATGACCATTTAAGACCATGAGGAGGGGACCCTCACGTGTTCCGTCTCCAGACCCAATGTCCTTCATTCTGTACAGTGTGAGAATCGACCCTCTTCAACCTAGGACCTGTGTTAAGAAGGAGTGTCCGTGTGCTACACCAATATACATCTCCTTTTTAGACTTCTGCGCTGTGCAACAGCAAAGCAATCGGTAGGACCACATGCCTTGGATTCCCACCTCATAACGATGTATTACACATGGCTTAGATCAAATCATTTAGGGATAGCCATTTTAAAATTTTACTCCTAACAGTATCAAGGAGACAGGCAGACAGGCAGGTCTCAATGCACCACATCTACATTGGAATGGGTCTAAAATAAACGGTTCCAAAGATAAACCTTTTTTAGGTCGAGCCTGGGCACACATGTGCTGCTCTGCGAGGCATTCTCTAGTCAGGTATGGACTTGAAACTCTGTCCACTCTCCGCCCACATTTTTCATTGGCTTGCGTCATTGTCCACTGTAAATTGTGGCTTTTCATTTGTTGATAGGCTTAGTAGTCCCTCCTTAGTACCACTTGTCTCAATTTGTAACCTCCCACGAGGACACCCCCTGTTATTTGTGTTGTTCCTTGGTAGGCTTTAATTACGGCCTCCGAGCATTATTTTCTCAAATAGCTTTGTCCTGCCTGCGACACGCTCTCTCCTAACGCTTTTATTTGTAATTTATCTTTATAGCACCAGCGCCGAACGCATTTGCAATGCAATCTGTCTCGCATTTGCCAGAGTTTAAGCTATTAGCAATGTGAATGACAATGCCTTTTAATTATCTGTTTTTAAAAACAACACATAAATAAAAGGCATTGTCATTTACAATGCCAATAGCTCAAACTCTCGTAAATGCTTGATAAATTTGAGGTCAACTTTGTCTAAATGGACACTAACCGCTTTTCAGGTACCACAAAGGCACTACATTTTTTACTTAGACCAGTAAAACAAGAGATATTGGGATGTTAGGAAGTGCAAGGAATATTGTGGCATGGGTTAACTTATGATATAGATGTGACGTCAGCTGTGCTTTTATTGTGATACAAAGGGTAACTGAGTTAAGAAACAATAGGGCATATTATCTAGGAAGTGGCGGTGAGAGGCATTAGCCTCCTTGGCTTAACGCCTCTCATCGCCACTTCGGAAACGCCAGGCTGCACCATATGTGTGCTGCTTTATGCAGCACACATGTAAGTTACAAAATGGCATTTAAAAAAAAGGACCTTGGCACTTTGCTTTTTCCATGTGTGCTGCACAAGGCAGCACACATGGAAAAAGCAAGAACGAGGAGAAATGAAGCATTTCTCCTCGTTTCGCCACCTTAAGACCAGGATTTTCCTGGTCTTAAGTTCGGCGCTGCCACCTATTATTACCTCTCTTGATAATAGGTGGCAGCGTCGAAGTGAATGGGTGTTGCGGTGGAACAACCACCGCAACACCCACTGCACACCCCTTTCACGCTAAGTTTAGCATGAAAGGGGCACTATTATCAAGGCAGCGTTAAGCCACTTAACGTGGCCACGTTATGATTTAACGCTGCCTTGGTGATAGGGCGCTGACCCTATCGCCACCACAACGTCACAAAAAGTGCTGTTGTGGTGGCGATAGGGGCTTGGTAATATGCCCCAATAATTTTAATGCAGTATAATAAAGACGTGGTCCTGATTTACAGCATGACTCTTTAGGTATTTTGTCATATTTTTAAATTTGTATATTATATTTCTAAATGGTGAAACATTCCTCGTCTTGGCTTCTGCTCTGGCTATTGGAGCCAGAGCAGACATTGGCTGGCTCTTATCTGACAATAAACTTCCTGTCTTCCTTTCTTGGGAGCCTTACCCTGCATTGCAACTCACTTACCACGCAGCGCAACATTCACGGTCTTATTCCCAAACAACAGTAGCTGACTTTTCGAACAGATCCTTGTCTGGTCCTCACTACAAGCCGCTCCAGCTGCATTACGCGAGTACGGGAAAGAGGCGCGTCTGACGTAGCACTCCTGTGATCATGAGTCAGACTCCAAAATGAGTGCGGTGTGAATTAGTAACCGCGGTTCCGAAGCTCCGGGGGTGGGACAGACCTCACTATTGGGTACGCAGCGTGCTTTTTCGTGTGGTCCGCCCGTAGTAAACAAGTTGTCATCTTATGACTGTGCACGAGGACATGAAAACAACAGGGCGGCTGCAATGGAGTGCAGAGAGATTATTTCACGTCGCTGATTGGACTAAGAGCACACGTTGTTTCTTGCAGGGACAGAACACACAAGTTCTTCTGATTTGATCACTTGATCAAATTGTGTAATCCTGCCCCCATCACAGTTATACCTCTTATTCAACTCACTTAATGGGTACCCGAATGTTCCAAGTCAGCCTGGCGCCATGTTGGTGGTACTCAGCTTTCCTGTTGCAAGTTATTGTTTACTGGTCCTTTAGTTCTAATATTTTAATGAGTGAACATTGATAACTCGGACAATATTTTAGTTCATCAAATGAAAGTCCAAGATTGGAAACACAGCGTTTTGCTAACATAGAGTGACCGGTAACCCCCATGTCCTGTACTGTTTGAAATTGGGATGAGTATTAGCAGCCTTACCAACACCAGTACCTTGTGTACTCAAAATGTAAAAGAAAGAATTGTTATTGTTTTTATCCCTCTTTGGTATATGCAGTGTGCTGACCTATAGTGCGGACTATCCATATTCCTGTATCCAATAGCAATACTCATCTGTGGGAGCAAAACCATACTCTAATACTCAAGAGTCCCCAAAATTCAGGAACCCCAAATTTTTACCTCATACGGTTCTACCACTGGAAATAATTGTGCAAAAAGGCACCATCCCGGACATAAGTTTAGCAGAGTAGCAAGAACAGGTAACTGTAACAGGTAAGTCTACAGCGACTTCTTCTCTCCCAGTCATTAGTCATTTATTGACTACGATGTCATAGTTTCGGCTTAATTATTTAACCCACCTTCATGGGGACAACTGATATATATCATAGTTGAAGATGGATAATGAATGGAAGATTAGGAGCCACTGAAGACCATACAGTTTCCACAGAGGGTGAATAAGAAACTACTGGATTCTAATTTTGACTCCCTATTTTCATTTACTTCCATTTTCTTATGTTTTCATTCGCTTATGTAACATCAGTCCATTCGTTTATATTTGATGTTATGAAAAAACATTAATTTGATGATATGTGTTTTTTACTTTGGGATGGTTGCTGTGGGGATCAGATGTGAGAAATCTCTATATGAATTTCTATATATTATTTTTTAAAGACTTTATTTAACCATTTTTTAGAGCTACAATACAAGAAAAGAGCAGGAGACGGGGTTCAAGACATCAAAGCATTTGTGTATGAACATATCTCGACAGGAACATAAATTGTAATAGCATTACATCACTACAGGAAAACAGGAAAAGACAGTAGTGGCCCAGAATAAGAGGATAGCGGGGGTGCTGAGGGAGGAAGATGATGCAAGAGTAGGTGATGAATCATGCAGTAGTATCTTGGCTAATGTGACCTGAGGACAGGGCGGGTGTGGGTGCTAATGGTGTAGACTCTGGGGAGTTTCAGTCCAGGGTAAGTAGGTATGAACAGAGAGACTGCCATATGTCCTACGGTTGGGCAGAGGGAGGTTGTTTTGTGGCATAAACCTCGCTAGTTAGATCGCAATATGTCATACTTCGCAACCAGGCCTTGACCATAGGGGATGCAGCATTGCCCCAATGGATTACGATCTCTCATTTTGTTAAAAGTAAAGCAATGGCGCTAAAGCGGCGACATGTTACAGAGTTGGATGAAACATTGCCCAGCATTGCCAAGGAAGCCTAGGGGTCCAGCATTAGGGAAATCATTCAAGAATGGAAACTGAACACTTCAGACCAGTACATGGCAATGGCTGGCCAGACAGATCCAAGTCAGGTGCAAAAAGTCTGCCTCAGGGAATCGGCACTTAGGATAAAGAGATGATCTGGAGTAGTTAATCTTGGCAAGTCCAACCAGAGTGGAATAGGATCTGTATAGAAATCGGAAGTGCAGCAGTTTATAGCGGTGATTGGGAGATACTGATATAATCTGTGTGTGAGAAGTTGGCCTGGTATATGCTGCTCACTAATTCTAGTGATCACCTTGTACCATGCCAAACAACCCTTATGGTGGTGGTTGAAGTCAACCTTGATAGACCAGCTATCCTAGTGGTAGCGTAGACAGTGCAGTCTGCAGGCTAAACTCTTGAGGGCATGTGAAGCCAGCTGTTTTACCATATGTAACCTCCTTAAATACCAAATGAAAGGACACCACACAGATATATATTCAAAATATATATGTATTTATTTACTAAAAGTATCCCCTATACTCTTTATGAGCACAGAAGCACATTCGTTTAAAACAAGGCAGTGTTTAAATATACAAAAGTTGCACAATTATGGATGGGCCAGGTGGCCAGCTAAACCATATACTAAAATAGTGGAATAAGAACCACGAATAGAAAGGAAAGAAGGCCTGGGGCCTTGGGAATCGCTGGGACGACAAGGAGCTAACTGTAGTTAGTGACCAGGAGGCCCACAGGATGCGTGTGCAGTGTTAAAAGGTACACGCGTACACCTATTGATTTCAATGGGTGCGTAAAAGTCACAAAGTTAAAGGAAAAGGAGTCTTCCGGATGGACCAGAACCTAACAACTTGAAACCTAGACACTAGAGATGTTTCTCTACCCAGGAGCACCGGAGTGCCAGCGTTACCTCACCCACAGGAAGCGGGTGCATAGGGGTCAAAGTGCGTCGGGTTTCGTCGTGCAGGTCTATGGAGCCTGAGGATGAAGATGCTGCAGGCGGCCAGGCAGGAAGAGTGCTGGTGGATCCAAGGATGGATCTGAAGAGTAGACGACCTGCAAGCAGAGGGGACAATGTTCAAAGTCACTAGCCAGTGACCGGTGTGGCACCAGGAAGGAACCAGGCGTTGTCGGGTGCCAACAGGTGAAGAAAGGAAGCTTGTCTCCGCAGCCACGTGAAAGTGAAGAGGTCGACAATGTCCAGGAGTCACTCACAAGCTGCCCCACAAAGGCTCTAGCTGATGGCGGTGTCGGCTTCTTGATCAGAGCAAACAGGCCTTGGCTAATGAAAGCCACGCAGGAATCGAGGAAAGCTTGGTGCTCTGGCCAGCAAGGTCAGAGGGGCTGCTCCTTTTCACAGGAGCAAGGGCCAGTCTGGAGCAACCAGACCAGCAGTGTTAGTTGTAGTTTTCGTCGCCAAGATGGCCACTAGCCAACGGGCCAGTAACTGGGATGACGCGTCGAGTGGCAAAAAGCAAAAGGGCCCCACGCAGATCTCGTGGATGCTGGAGGGCTGGTCTTTGGTGCCAATGCTGCACGGTGTTGGGGCTTCTCAGGGCCCGAAGCACAGCGTTGAGGATGCCTCAGGTGCTGCGCAGTCAGCTTGTCATGGACGTTCCAAGATGGCCGGTCCCACGTCTCTCGGTGCCTCCACGGGTCTCTTCTTTGCAGGGACTGTGGATCTGGCTCAGAGATGTCTGGGAGTCTGGGTCTTGTCAGGCTCTGGGCTCGGTCTCCGGCGGGAGGCGGCGGCAAAGCAGTCGTTGAGTTGCTGGATGGTGCCTGTATTCACAGGGTGGTCACTCCTTGGCCACAAGGGAGATTCTCTTCAGTCTTCTGTGCAGCAGAACATCGAAGTCCAGTAGTTCTTCTCATTAAAGTCGAGTTTTAGGATGATCTGAAGTCTTGGGACACAGCTCCTACTCTTATTCCAAATCTAGGGGCCGGATTACCTGCTAGGTCCCTCCTCTGGGTGGGACCAGGAAGGGGGGTGGTTACACCCCCTTTCGTTTGTCCAGTTTCGCGCCAGGACTGGGGCTGGAGAGCCCCAGCTCCGGTTTGAACTGGCATATGCACAGGGACACCTTGTGTGCCCCAGGCATGTCTCAATCTATTCAGCCCTCCCTAACCCACTACACAAAATCCTGTCTGGGGTGGTGCAAGCACCTCCCCTGACAGGAAACCCTTTGTCCACACCTCCCAAGCTGGAAGGACTCCCAGCAGCAGGAGGGCAGACTTGTGTCTGTGGTGGCAGCATCCATTTTGTGATGCTGAGGCTCTGTTTAACTTTACCCGGGGTTCAGGTTAGGTACATGTCGTGTCCCTCTAGAAGGGTGGAATGCTACCCCAGTCGCCAGAACTGGTCAGAAGGTAGTATTCCAAATCGTATGACACCTTACTCGACATGTTTTGATAAAGCCAAACCAAAGTTAGCATTTGACCGCGAGGTACATAATGAACTTAAGAGTATATGGTATGGCAATATCATGAAACAGCTAAAGGACGTTGTTCCGAAAGCTGCAGACAGGCTCAGCTCATGCCAGAGCACCATCTCACATGAAACCAAGCACTCTGCCTCCAGGATTGTTAAGGCCTGCCATAGGAGTGACTGATAGGTTACCATGTGTCCATATATGTTAGATATAGGTATACTATATCTCAGTAAGAGGTGATTACACCAATTTACCCCAGCTGAGTGATCAGCCAGTTGTGTCAAATAGTGAGGCCAGGCCAGGGGTGGCATAATACATGCTGCAGCCCCTGGTAGGCCTTGGAGACACCTATGCCCTGGGTACCTGGGGTTCACTGTTACAGGGTCCAATAAGGTGAACCAGTTCCAATTGGTAATGCACCTAGTGTGCATTGGCATTAATTTAGGGAGAGAGCAGCAGGGCTGTGGGTCTGATTAGCAGGCCCACAGCCACACTAAGTCATAAAACCAGTGAAGCGAAAGCAAAAATTTGGGGTGACCATAGGATAGCAGACCCTACTCTCCTACACAACCCCCCCCCCAAACGCAGGGACATTAGACTAGGCTTGACCAGTTGTGTCTTCATGTTCTAAGTGGAAGTACCGGGAGAGACCATCTGCATTACCATGGTCAGTCCCTGGGCGGTGCTCCACTGTAAAGTCCATCCCCTGTAGGGAAATGGACCACCTGAGTAGTTTGGGGTTTTCACCCTTCATCTGATTTAGCCATAAGAGGGGCTTATGGTCGGTCTGAATCTTGAAGTGAGTTCCAAACAAGTATGGTCTCAACTTCTTCAGGGCCCACACCACAGCAAAGGCCTCCCTCTCAATAGCTGACCAACTTTTCTCTCTAGGGGTCAGTCTTCTGCTAATAAAAGCAATGGGCTGGTCTTGACCATCTACATTAAGTTGTGAAAGCACAGCTCCCACCCCCAACTCAGAAGCATCTGTTTGGACAATAAACTCTTTGGAGTAGTCAGGACTCTTCAGGATAGGTGCAGAGCACATGGCCTTCTTCAGGTCATCAAATGCCTTTTGACAGTTTACTGTCCACTGAACCTTTTTGGGCATCTTCTTGGATGTCAGATCATTAAGAGGAGTCACTATGGACCCATAGTTCTTAACAAACTTCCTCTAGTACCCAGTCAGGCCCAAGAAAGCTCTGACCTGAGTCTGGGTAGTTGGAGGGGACCAGTCCATGGCACTTAGTAGCCTTGATAGTGAGGCCTGCCTTTTGCAGGGCCTCTAGTACTTTTGTTAGGTGGATCAGGTGATCCTCCCAGGTGGAGCTAAAGACAGCAATATCATCTAGATATGCTGCACAGAAGTCATCCAACCCAGTAAGGACTTGGTTCACCAACCTTTGAAAAGTAGCAGGTGCATTCTTCAGACCAAAGGGCATCACCACAAATTGGTAATGACCTCCTGGGGTTGAGAATGCTGTTTTGGCCTTAGACTCCTCAGCTAACCTGATTTGCCAATAGCCAGCTGTCAAATCAAATGTGCTCAAAAACTTGGCAGAAGCCAGTCTATCTATGAGCTCATCTGCCCTAGGAATTGGGTGTGCATCTGTCCTGGTGACAGCATTGAGTCCTCTGTAATCCACACAGAACCTCATTTCTCTCTTTCCATCTTGTGTGTGAGGTTTGGGGACCAGAACCACTGGGCTAGCCCAGGGGCTCTCTGAAGGCTCAATGACACCTAACTCAAGCATTTTCTGCACCTCAGTCTTTATACAGTCCCTGACATGGTCAGGTTGCCTGTAAATCTTGCTTTTCACAGGAAGACTGTCACCAGTGTCCACCACATGGGTACACCAGTTAGTCTGACTGCGTGTCAAGGAGAACATATGTCTATATGACTGTAAAACTTGTCTGCAGTCATGTTGCTGATGTTCAGTGAGGCTGCCACCTAAGGCCACACCATCAACTGAGCCATCTTCAGGGTTCTGAGACAACAGGTCTGGGAGAGGGTCACTCTCTTCCTCCTGCCCCTCATCTGTAGCCATGAGCAAGCCCATGTCTGCCCTGTCAACATATGCCTTGAGTCTGTTGACATGGAGCACCCTGTGGGGGCTCCTGGGAGTTCCTAGGTCCACCAAGTAGGTAACCTCTCCCTTCTTTTCAACAATTGTATGGGGTCCAGACCATTTGTCTTGGAGTGCTGCTGGGGCCACTGGCTCCAACACCCATACCTTCTGTCCTGGCTGGTACTCAGTCAAAACAGCCTTTTGGTCATGCCAAGCTTTCTGTAATTCTTGGCTTGCCTCCAGGTTTTTGGATGCCTTCTCCATGTACTCAGCCATCCGGGAGCGGAGACCAAGTATATAGTCCACGATGTCTTGCTTAGGCTTTTTGAGAGGTAACTCCCATCCTTCCCTCACCAGACATAGGGGTCCTCTTACAGGGTGCCCAAATAACAATTCAAAGGGGCTGTAGCCAACTCCTTTTTGTGGGACCTCTCTGTAAGCAAACAGAAGGCAGGGTAGAAGGATGTCCCATCTTCGCCTGAGCTTTTCAGGTAATCCTTTGATCATACCCTTTAGAGTCTTGTTGAATCTCTCAACAAGCCCATTGCATTGTGGGTGATAAGGAGTGGTGAACTTGTAGTTGACACCACATTCCTTCCACATAGCTGTCAAGTATCCTGACATGAAGTTGGCACCTCTGTCAGATACTACCTCCTTAGGAAATCCTACTCTGGAGAAAACTCCCAGTAAGGCCCTGGCCACAACAGGAGCTGTTGTGGTCCTAAGGGGAATTGCCTCTGGATACCTGGTGGCATGATCCACTACCACCAGTATAAATCTGTGCCCAGATGCAGTGGGGGGATCCATGGGACCCACAATATCAATCCCCACTCTTTCAAAGGGAACCCCCACCACAGGTAGTGGTATTAGGGGGACCTTTGTTGTGCCACCTGATTTGCCACTGGCTTGGCAGGTTACACAGGAGCGACAAAACTCCTTGGTATCTTCATTCATGTGAGGCCAGTGAAAGTGAGGGACAAGCCTGTCCCAAGTCTTGTTCTGGCCTAAGTGTCCTGCTAGAGGAATATCATGGTCCAAGGTAACAAGGAAGCCCCTAAATTGCACAGGTATAACCAACCTCCTGGTTGCACCAGGTTTTGGGCCTCTAGCCTCTGACTAAAGGAGCCCATCATCCCAATATACTTTATGGGTACCTTGAGCATTCCCAGCAGCCTCTGCAGCAGCCTGCTGTCTGAGGGGTTCAAGGGAAGGACAGTCTAACTGAGCCTGCCTTAAGTCAGCCCTAGAAGGCCCCCCTGCCCCCAGAAACTCAACCTGGTCAGGTTCAAGCTCTTCAGGGACAGTTCCTTCAGGGGTCTCAAAATCAGTTTCCCGAGAAGACTGATCTTCACTTTCAGGCAGGAGGGAAGGCACAGCCTTGACCCTTCTGTTCTTCCTCTTGGTAGGTGCTTGGTCCATTGTTCCAGGCTCCAAGACCTGAGGTTCAGTGAGGCACTTTTTGGCCTGTAACCTGGTCACAGCAAGGACATGTGATGAAATCCCTAACATCTCTGCATGAGTCCTGTACTCCACTTCTGACCATAGAGAGGATTCTAGGTCATTACCCAACAGACATTCAACTGGGAGGTCTGCACTTACCACAACCTTTTTGAAGGCAGTTACCCCTCCCCAGGAGAAATTAAAAATTGCCACACTATGTGAAGTAGAGACATTGCTGGCGTTGGTCACTAGGTAATTATCACCTAGTATTATCTGTCCAGGGTCCACAAAGCCAGGTGTCACCATGGTGACACTGGCACAAGTGTCCCTGTATGCTTGAGCTACTTTATTGTTTATTAGAGGTGTCTGTCTGTACTTGCCTAGATTACTAGGACTCACAGTAGTGGACAAATCCATGTCCACCTCACAAATCAGAACAGCCTGTGTAGGAGTTCTGACAGGCCAGAATCTCCTTCAGTACCCAAGGTTAACCCCACTACTCTCTTAGCCTGAGGACCAACACTGCCAACTGTACTAGGGGGTGCAGGTGCCTTAGGGGCTGCAGTGTTGGGGGCTCCAGTTTTCTTACAATCACTGGTCCAGTGAGAGGTGTTTTTACAGACATTACACCATGGCTTTTTCTGACCTTCTTTCTTCTTCTTCTTGGAAGTTTGGGACCCACCCTCATTATTCTGTTGGGGGCCTGGTGAAGACTTCTGGTCTTTGGGTTTCTGTTCCCCACCCTTTTGGTCTGCCTTCTTCTGGTCACCACCCTGGTTCTGGTTCTGGTTCTTTTGCTTAACCCTGGTTCTAACCCATTTGTCTGCCTTCTTTCCCAATTCTTGGGGAGAGGTCAGATCTGAGTCAATCAGGTGTTGATGCAACTGCTGGTTCTGACAATTATTTAAGATTTGCTCTCTCATAATTAGATTATACAATCCTGTGTAATCTGCAACCTTACTTCCCAGCAACCAGCCCTCCAGAGCCTTAGTGGCACACTAAACAAATTCAGACCAGTCGTGAGTCTGTGTCTTCTGGGTGTCTCTGAACATTAACCTGTATTGTTCAGCGGTTAAGCCTAACCCATCAATCAGAACACTCTTCAGGACCAGGTAATTTCTAGCATCCTCATCACTAACTGTGAGGAGTTTGTCTCTGCCTCTACCTTCAAAGGAGAGCCACAAGATTGCTGCCCACTGCTCCTGAGGGACCTGCTGTACTCTGCAGGCCCTCTCAAGGGCAGTTATCCACTTGTGGATGTCATCCCCAGTTTTGTAGGTGTGCACAATCTTACTCAGGTTTCTATGATCATAGGACCTGTCTTTATCCTTAGGGATATTGCTGCCACCAGTGGAATCTTATCCACTCTCTCTAGACTGTCTTGCTCTAGCAAGTTTCTTCTTAACTAAGGCAACTTCTAGTTCTTGCCTTTGAATCCTAAGTTCAGCCTCTCTCATCTTGGCTTCATGCTCTCTTCTATGAGGGGAAGTCATCCTCCTCTGAGCAGGGGCACTGGGGCCTTTAGGGCCAGTGGAATGGTCAGACCCACTCGAACTTGATCTTCAATCCCTCTGTCTCTGGTTAAGCCTGCTTGGGGGTCTGTAGGGAGGTATCCCATTTCCAGTCCCATGTAAGCTTAAGTTAGCCTGGCTAAGTCTCCTGACTGGCACCTGGCTATTTCTATCATCTGAATCTGCCTCCTCCTCATCTGCATCATCTCCCTCTGGAGTGATAGGGACATTAGTATTATCATCTTCAGATGGGTGACCTCCATCTCCAGACCCTGTAGGGACTGAGTCAGGGGGACATAGAGTATCAGAGTGATCTAATAGCTCTAGGAGTTGGGCTATAGTAGGGTTTTGACCCTGCTTAAGACCTCTGGTGTTACACAGCTGTCTTAACTCCTGATAGTTTAACATAGAATATTTGGATGGTGCCTTTTGAGGGTCACTCTCAACAACTGGGAGCCCAGTGGCTCCTGCTGCTCCAGCCATTCTCTTAGTGAGGTGGATGTGTTGCAATCTACCTACACTGGTGTTTTCCTACTGTACCTTTTCTAGTTAGTTGTAGTCAGGGTGTGCTACTCCCTTTGCTTTACAACAACTAAGTTCAGTAGAACTTATGTATACTAGTCTTGTTTTTATATGTACCTAAAGGTACCTGTGTGATCTTTCAAATGATATTTTCAAAGATTACAATTGGTAAAACACAGCAAGCTCAAATCCCAACCGCTGCTCACCAATGTGAGAAGTTGGCCTGGTATATGCTGCTCACTAATTCTAGTGATCACCTTGTACCATGCCAAACAACCCTTATGGTGGTGGTTGAAGTCAACCTTGATAGATCAGCTATCCTAGTGGTAGCGTAGACAGTGCAGTCTGCAGGCTAAACTCTTGAGGGCATGTGAAGCCAGCTGTTTTACCATATGTAACCTCCTTAAATACCAAATGAAAGGACACCACACAGATATATATTCAAAATATATATGTATTTATTTACTAAAAGTATCTCCTATACTCTTTATGAGCACAGAAGCACATTCGTTTAAAACAAGGCAGTGTTTAAATATACAAAAGTTGCACAATTATGGATGGGCCAGGTGGCCAGCTAAACCATATACTAAAATAGTGGAATAAGAACCACGAATAGAAAGGAAAGAAGGCCTGGGGCCTTGGGAATCGCTGGGACGACAAGGAGCTAACTGTAGTTAGTGACCAGGAGGCCCACAGGATGCGTGTGCAGTGTTAAAAGGTACACGCGTACACCTATTGATTTCAATGGGTGCGTAAAAGTCACAAAGTTAAAGGAAAAGGAGTCTTCCGGATGGACCAGACCCTAACAACTTGAAACCTAGACACTAGAGATGTTTCTCTACCCAGGAGTGCCAGCGTTACCTCACCCACAGGAAGCGGGTGCATAGGGGTCAAAGTGCGTCGGGTTTCGTCGTGCAGGTCTATGGAGCCTGAGGATGAAGATGCTGCAGGCGGCCAGGCAGGAAGAGTTCCGGTGGATCCAAGGATGGATCTGAAGAGTAGACGACCTGCAAGCAGAGGGGACAATGTTCAAAGTCACTAGCCAGTGACCGGCGTGGCACCAGGAAGGAACCAGGCGATTTCGGGTGCCAACAGGTGAAGAAAGGAAGCTTGTCTCTGCAGCCACGTGAAAGTGAAGAGGTCGACGACATCCAGGAGTCACTCACAAGCTGTCCTACAAAGGCTCTAGCTGATGGAGGTGTCAGCTTCTTGATTGGAGCAAACAGGCCTTGGCTAATGCAAGCCACGCAGGAATCGAGGAAAGCTTGGTGCTCTGGCCAGCAAGGTCAGAGGGGCTGCTCCTTTTCACAGAAGCAAGGGCCAGTCTGGAGCAACCAGACCAGTAGTGTTAGTTGTAGTTTTCGTTGCCAAGATGGCCACTAGCCAACGGGCCAGTAACCGGGATGACGCGTCGAGTGGCAAAAAGCAAAAGGGCCCCACGCAGATCTCGTGGATGCTGGAGGGCTGGTCTTTGGTGCCAATGCTGCTCGGTGCTGGGGCTTCTCAGGGCTCGAAGCACAGCGCTGACGATGCCTCAGGTGCTGCGCAGTCAGCTTGTCGTGGACATTCCAAGATGGCCGGTCCCACATCTCTCGGTGCCTCCATTGGTCTCTTCTTTGCAGGGACTCTGGATCTGGCTCAGAGATGTCTGGGAGTCTGGGTCTTGTCAGGCTCTGGGCTCGGTCTCCGGCGGGAGGCGGCGGCAAAGCAGTCGTTGAGTTGCTGGATGGTGCCTGTATTCACAGGGTGGTCACTACTTGGCCACAAGGGAGATTCTCTTCAGTCTTCTGTGCAGCAGAACGTTGAAGTCCAGTAGTTCTTCTTATTAAAGTCGAGTTTCAGGATGATCTGAAGTCTTGGGACACAGCTCCTACTCTTATTCCAAATCTAGGGGCCGGATTACCTGCTAGGTCCCTCCTCTGGGTGGGACCAGGAAGGGGGGTGGTTACACCCCCTTTCCTTTGTCCAGTTTCACACCAGGACTGGGGCGGGAGAGCCCCAGCTCCGGTTTGAACTGGCATATTTACAGGGACACCTTGTGTGCCCCAGGCATGTCTCAATCTATTCAGCCCTCCCTAACCCACTACACAAAATCCTGTCTGGGGTGGTGCAAGCACCTCCCCTGACAGGAAACCCTTTGTCCACACCTTCCAAGCTGGAAGGACTCCCAGCAGCAGGAGGGCAGACTTGTGTCTGTGGTGGCAGCATCCATTTTGTGATGCTGAGGCTCTGTTTAACTTTACCCGGGTTTCAGGTTAGGTACATGTCGTGTCCCTCTAGAAGGGTGGAATGCTACCCCCGTCGCCAGAACTGGTGAGGGGGTAGTATTCCAAATCATATGACACCTTACTCGACATGTTTTGATAAAGCCAAACCAAAGTTAGCATTTGACCGCGAGGTACATAATGCACTTAAGAGTATATGGTATGGCAATATCATGAAACAGCTAAAGGACGTTGTTCCGAAAGCTGCAGACAGGCTCAGCTCATGCCAGAGCACCATCTCACATGAAACCAAGCACTCTGCCTCCAGGATTGTTAAGGCCTGCCATAGGAGTGACTGATAGGTTACCAAGTGTCCATATATGTTAGATATAGGTATACTATATCTCAGTAAGAGGTGATTACACCAGCTTACCCCAGCTGAGTGATCAGCCAGTTGTGTCAAATAGTGAGGCCAGGCCAGGGGTGGCATAATACATGCTGCAGCCCTTTGTAGGCCTTGGATACACCTATGCCCTGGGTACCTGGGGTACACTGTTACAGGGTCCAATAAGGTGAACCATTTCCAATTGGTAATGCACCTAGTGTGCATTGGCATTAGTTTAGGGAGAGAGCAGCAGGGCTGTGGGTCTGATTAGCAGGCCCACAGCCACACTAAGTCATAAAACCAGTGAAGCAAAAGCAAAAATTTAGGGTGACCATAGGATAGCAGACCCTACTCTCCTACACTGTGCACTACTGAAATCCCAGCCTTTATCAGTAATTGGGTGGCCAAGGTCTTCCTCCCAGGATCGTCGCACCCCCCCCCCCCCCATCATTTTTGTGTTTGAGGGCCATGCACACAAGGTATGGTTTGAAGATAAAATGTGTTCTATCCGCGTCCTTAATCAAGAGAGTGAGAGGGGGAAAGTCAACCGGCACAAGGAGGTAGGAAGGGTGCATGATCCTGATGTACCGCAAATGTGATGGCCGTATGCGTAGTATCAAAGGTGTGCCCATCGGGGAAAAGATCCCCAAACCTGTTAATGGTAGCCAAGGGTTTGGAAGAATGGGGAGTTCAGGAGAGTATAGAAAGTCGAAGCCCAACACACCACTAAGGTTACGCCACACCCAGCAGGTAGTGTACAGAGTTTTGATGTCTGTGGGGTCTAGCTTAAGACCCTGTGGCAATAGGGTATTGAGGGGTAAACAGTCAGAATATCGAGTTTTTAATGTCAACTTGAACTAATATTGAGTGCAAAATATTGTGATACAAAAATATCGACTGTCAGAATATCTTGTTCAAGAATATCGAGTCTAAGGTAAGTAATATCGTTTTTAACAATATCGAAGTCATTAATATCGTTTGCAAAAATATAATTGTTAACAAGATTTTTTTTTAGTTAGTGTCATGTATTTTAGTGTGTATTTCAAATGTATGTGTTCTAGTTTTTTTGTTTAAGTATTGCATTTAGTTTTTAATACGTGTTAAATTTTTAGAAGCTACAAATGTTATTTTAAGTAAATTTTGTGTTTTAGTTCCATAGTGGGTTGTTGGTTTATAGGGGAATAGGGTGGGAAGTAATTTAATTATAATACATTATTAAATAATTTTTAAAAATTAATATTTATGTATTTAATATTTTCTATTGTTAATTGTGGTAAATAATGTATTATTATTATTTATGAATTGGTTGTTAATTATTAATAATTAATTGGTAATTATGTTAAATGTGTCATTTTTTTAGAAGCTGGTTGTGGATTAATAGGGGAGTAGGGTGGGAAGTAATTTAATTATAAATATATATTTTTTATTTTTATTAATTAATATTTATGCATTTACTATTTTTTATTGTTAATTTTGGTAATTTATTTATTATGAATTATTTATTAATTGGTTGTTAATTAATATTAGTTAATTAGTAATTATGTTAATTGTGTCATTTTTTTAGGAGCGGGTTGTGGGTTGATGTGGGAGTAGGGTGGAAAGTAATTTAATTTTAATACATTTTTTAATATTTTTATATAATATATATTTAGTGTTATTTTATAGTGTTGTGTGAATTAATTTATTATTAATTGTTTTAGTTTTGCGCCTTAATTGTTATTAATTAATTAATTGTCAATTCATTATGTTAATTGTGTCATGTTTTACAACATTGGTGGTGTCATTTAAAGGGGAATATGGTGGTAGGTAAATTATTTATAATTAATTAATTAATTGGTAATTAATGCTAATTAATTAATTACATAATAAATAAGCTAATTGTGGTATAATTTTGATGTGTGAGTTGTGGGGTTTATAGTTGTAAATATTGGGAAGATATTTTCTTTTTTAATTAATTAATGATTTGTTGTTAATTGTTATTAATTTATTAATGTAAAACTAGTTATGGAAATTGTGTAAATATTTTTAGGTGTGTGTTTTGGTGTTTATTGGGATAGAGGGTGGCAAATAATTTAGTTTAAATAAATTAATCATTAGTTAATCATTAATATTCATTTATTAATTGATAAATATTTTGGGTAATTGTTTTCTTTTTATTTTATTTGGTGATTTAGGTTCAATAGCTGTAATCTTTGGTGTTATCCCCGCCACTATCCAACACTTTCCCTACTGTTGCACTCATTGGAGTGGGAATAGTAATTTATTCCCCTCCGTTATCCAACACTTTCCCTACTGTTGCACTCGCTGGAGTGGAAATAGTAATTTTTATCCCTCCGCTATCCAACACTTTTCCTGCTGTTGCGCTTGCAGGAGTGGGAATAGTAAATTATTCCTCTCTGCTATCCAACACTTTCTCTGCTGTTTCACTTGCTGGAGTGGGAATAGTCATTTTCACCCCTCCGCTATCCAACATTTTCCCTACTGTTGCATTCATTGGAGTGGGAATAGTAAATTATTCCCCTCCGCTATCCAACACTTTCCCTACTGTTGCACTCGCTGGAGTGAGAATGGTAAATTATTCCCCTCCGCTGTCCAACACTTTCCCTACTCTTGCACTCGCTGGAGTGGGAATAGTAATTTTTTCACCTCCGCTATCCAACACTTTCCCTACTGTTGCACTTAGGGGCCGATTCCGATTCCGGCCGCAAAACGAACCGACCGACACGGACCCGGACTGAATACCGACCGACACGGACCAGCACCGTACGACCCGTGCAGTACGATGCAACGCGAGTGAATTACAACCGACACGTACGGAATACAAGCCGTACGACCGAGCCGGAGAGAAAATAGTGATCCGGCCGGGAAACCGACATGATTTTCACCAACCGACACGAACCCGGAATCAACCCGACCGACCCGTACCCGCGATGTATGATTAGCGCAGTACGATGCAATGCGTGTAAAACCAGACCGACTCGCACGGAGACCAAGCCGCACGACCGACACGCACAGACAACCCGGCACACAAGCAATAGAGACCGCCGCGAACGACGCGTACCAAACACAGAAGACAGGCAGCGTGAACAAGGCGGAGAAGCCCGCACGAGACAACAGCAGCGTCCGTTTCCATCACATGAACGTCTCCTTCATGCCCACAAAACACAAAGGAAAAAACTCAAAAAAAGGACCAAACAAGCAATGACTAAGCCAATAAATACCCCTAAAAAAATAATTGGACAAAGACACACCCAAAACTCCAACTATATAAAGGACTACAATCACTACCATCATCCCTTGCAAGCAGGAGACACAGCCAGCAGCAAACACCAGTACACAGCAACCACAGACACACTCACAACTCACACATCACACAAATCACACACCATCAGCACCTCATACAAAACCACACACACATACACACAGCAAAACCAACACCAAACCAACATCACTTACACCCTAACACACACATCCCTCACCACCACCACCCATCACCATGCCTCCAAAGAAGAATCCAAAGTTCACAGATAGTGAGTTAGAAGTGCTGGTAGACGAGATCATCAGAGTAGAGCCACATTTGTTTGGTACATTGGTTCAAAGGACCCCCATCTCACAGAAAACCAAGATGTGGGCGAGGACAGTGGACAAGGTGAACACACAAGCACCAACGTTGCGCACAAAGGACGATATCCAGAACCGGTGGTATGATGTGCGCAGGAGGGTCAAGAAACTCATCGAGAAAGATCACACCTTGTGTCAGCGCACCGGCAGTGGCCCTCCTGCCAAACCAGTCTACTTCAGGACCTGGGAGGAGAAGGTGCGGGACATCCTACCACCAGAGAGCGTCCATGGGCTAACAGACATCCCAGAGACTGGTGAGTACACAAACAACATACCCAAGATTGTGTGGCAAGGGGACAGTGAAACCATGCACTCCAAGCAAACCTACACTAACCAATAAATAATCAACCCAAGATGTGTATGCCAGTCACACAAACACAATACCTGCCATCTCATAGTGACTGGGGACTGTGTCATGACATGCACCAACCTACAAACAAATAGAGCAAGCTACTGGCACTAAGCCAAATACATCCAGCCAGACAGTTTGCCACCACAAACACACCACCTCACAGTGCAGCTGAGTGTCAGGAAGGAATAGTGGGGATGCAGGTGAAGTGAGTGTAGACAAAAGTATGATGGGGCCTGTAGTCACAGATAATGCTCCCCCTCCTGATTGGCCCATCAAGACCCCTCTGAAACATGCCCACATCAAAGGGAGTGGAAAATGACTGACAAGATGGCTGACACTGGCTCCTGCTGTGGGGAGCACAAAGCCCTGCTAGGGCTTGTGTGCAAATCATAAATAGGACACCACTGACTGACATCCTGAAAAACAACTTGCACGCCCTAAAATGGAAGCACGTTTCATGATGGGAAGGAGGACTGACAGCCCTGACCATACTAATCAGCATGGGGAGACACCCCCCCAACACAAACTCCATACAACTCACCGGGTACAATGCATTGACACACACCTCATTGAAATATCAGCAAAAGATACCCCGTACTGGGTGCTGCTGTGTGAAGCACAGGGGCTCACTTGGGACTTGTAGCCAAACAAACACCAGGATTTCACAGTCAGCCATCTTGCCATTGATGTCACACCCCCTCACAGGGAAGCAGAGTCAAGAGGAAGGAAGCATGGGTATGCTGGGAAGGGGGTGTAGCCAAGAGTATGATGAGACTCGCAGTCACAGACAACCTACATCCACCCACATGGCACAGAAAGATCAAACTGAACCATTCTCGCCTCACAGGGAGTGGGAAGGGACTGACAAGATGTCTGACACTGGGCTCTGTTGTGGGGAGCACAAGGCCATGCTGGCAAATGGCCAAAAACAAGATCAAACTCTGTCTGTGACAAGCTGGGAAAAAGCAGTGTTCAGGCAGGCATCTGTTTGAAAAGTAGAAAATATCATGTTTGTGAACCAACGATGCATGTAGAAACATAAATCACATTGTGTGTCTCTTCCAAACACAGGTCGTGCTGGGCACCCAGCGCCAAATGACGAGGATACCCAGTCCCAGACTCTGGTGGACACTGAGCTCTCTGGTCTGACTCTCTCACTGTCCTCTTCGGATGACGACGACCAACCTGGCCCCTCCGGTGTGAGCCATCATGTAGCACCAGCAGCAGCAACATCTGCCCCCCCCTGTACCCATGCCTCCAGCATCTGGACACCGACAGGACACCCCCGCCAACACGGACAGACCAAGGACAATCAACACCCACAGCACAGGGACACAGGACCCCCCGGAATCTACAGCCAACACCACCAGCAACACAACCCAAGGGGTCCCAGTGTCACCTGTGCGTACCGCCGCTGGTCCTGCCCGTGTGGAGAGGGGTGGGAGGCAGAGGGCACGCCTTGGAGAGGGGTCTGGACTGCATGAGGACCCCCAACTGGCACGCATCTTAGATGCGTACCAGGATAGCACCGGAGGATTTGGCCAGGTAGTGGGGATCCTCAAGGACATGCAACATGAGCAGGTCGCCCACCATGCCTGCATGGAGGCAAAGTGGGATGCCCTTACTGCGGTGCATTGGGACATACTACAATGCCTCTGCCAGATCAACTCCAACCTGTCCCCACCCCCCTGTGTGCCCACAACATCTATCGCAAAACCATCTGCCATCGTCACAGGGAGGGAGGAGGACTCTGGCGGAGAGTCCTCTGCACCGCAGAGGCCTGCACATGAGGATCCCCCCCCCCCGGAAGAAGCGGGGTCGTCCGAAGAAGGACATGTGAGAGGCAGATGTCCCAGCACATCCCCCAGTGCCTCTAAACCTGTTCTGGACAATGTTCTTTGTGCGCAACCCGTTCACCTTGTCCAATCGCACACAACTCGCCCACATGACATGGAGGGTTCATGTTGGGTCAATGTAGCAGACGACTGTGGACTTTACTCTGGACATTTCATCTACCAGCACTTCCAACTCCAATGTGAACTTTGGATTCCCAAACCACTGTACAGCACCCACCATCCTGTGCACTTCACTCACACATGTTTGTAAATAAACTCACCAGTACACCATACTTGCCTCTGTTGTGATTCCAACTTGTCATTTTCAGGGTGAAGTCGATCTGCTACACAACACAGTGCATGCCAAATACTGCAACAATGTGACCAACGTAAGGTGAGTCATGGGGATGTGACACATGTGAGGGAGACACACCACTATGGCAACACAACACGTACTCACCATGGCCATGTTACTCATCACACACAATGATGTTGACCTGAAACACATGCACAGACACAACACCAAGCACAGTCAGTGGTAACAACTCCACAGGTGAGGTAAGCAGATGTCACTCAGATGTGGGAAGACAGACAACACACATAACAAAGCGTAGCACAGGTTCATTACACATCAGCAACACGTTTATTCCACACAAGTTGCACGGTAATTCTACGTAACAGTGGACACATGCTCACAATATGTTGGAGAATGGAAGTCCAGGGATGTGTGGTACATCAGTTGATGGGAATTCTCAACCTCCACACGGGTATTGGCTTCTGGGTGTTGGGGGTCAGTGTTGACCACACAACAGGCAAAGTACCCTGGGAAGGACAGACAAGATACAGCCAAAAGCACAGACGAACAGGAGAGAAATGCAATACACATGCACAAAACATGTAGCAAAACACCTACACAAACACTAGTTAGCAGTACTAACCTAGTGTGGAGTAAACTCCACCTGAATGGACACATCACAGCACACATCCAGTCAAGTGGCACACAGACACACTCAGACAGCAACAGAGCTGGCTCAACACATTCCAGGCTACCTCCATACATTCACATAACAACACTGGAAACTCACATTCAGGTGAAGAAGTTGTTGATGAGCTGGGAGCGGACGTCACCATCATCTTCATCATCACTGGCATTTTGGCCCAGGCCGGGATCCTCCACAGGTGTCGGACGTTGGTCGTCGTCATCCTCATCCTGGATGAGAGGCACCTCCTTCCGCACCGCCATGTTGTGTAGCATGCAGCAGACCAGTATTATTTTGCACACCTTTGCAGGCTCATATGGGAGGGCCCCTCCGGTCCTGTCCAGGCACCGAAAGTGTCTTTTCAGGAGGCCGAATGTCCGCTCAATCACCCTTCTGCTATGACCATGTGCCTCATTGTAGCGCAGCTCGGCTGGTGTCACAGGGTTCCTGAGGGGTGTCAGCAACCACGGCATGTTGGGGTATCCAGAGTCACCCACATACACAAAAATGAACAAGTAACTGAGTTATGTAGGAGTGCGGAATACAACACTGACAAACACACACAATGAGAAACAGTCAGTACACACCGACAAGCCAGGCACGCTGAGCTGGCATCTGTGACATCAGCGTTGCAATGTGACTACTCCTCATAATGTAAGCATCGTGCGCCGAACCAGGGAACCGTGCACACATGTGTGATCAACATGTCAGCAAGACAGACCACCAGAGCATTGATCGAATGGTAGTGCTTCCTGTTCCGGTATGCCTGCGCATGTGCCTGTGGTGGTATCAGGGCAACATGTGTCCCGTCAATGGATCCAATGACGTTTGGCATCCTCCCCAGTGTATAAAAGGCATCCTTAATTTCAGGGAGTTCATCTTGGCTCGGGAACTTGATATACAGGTCAAGGAATTGCAACATCCCCTCCAAGACATCGCGTAGCACCCGACTAAACATCGTTTGCGACATACCACCAGCAGTAGCCACAGTGTACTGTAAGGTACCGGTAGCAAAGAAGTGCAGGGCTGCCATCACCTTCACCTCTGGGGTCAGTGCTGTAGGGTATGTCCGGCCAGGTAGCAGATGTGGCGCCAACTGCTCCGCCAACTCCTCAATCAGTGGCCTGGTGAAGCGGTACCGTCTGATGCTGTCGCGTTCCTGCATGGTTGCAAGGTCTGGGAACGGCCGATGGACAACTGGTGCCCTGCAGTACAGAGATGCACAAAGGAAGATTGTCAGTACATCCACCCATGTGGCCATGACCACGATCACTATCACATGCAAGTTCATGACATTACACAATTTACTGAGGTGTGTGCTGTTAGGCATGGACACATATGTCACCTACAAGACCACCACCTCACATCTCAATTCCACATGTCCACATGAGTGCCATGTAGTGCAATGGGCTAATCATCTGGCTGTGTCACCCAACCTATGTGCTGCTACAATGTTAAAAAAAAACACCCCAGTGACAAATGAGGACTCATGTCTCCCAGGCATCACAGATCTTTGCCATGCAGAAACCCAGGGTCCCTGTATTGCCACATCAACACAGCAATGGACATGGCGTAGCACGTACAGGCCACAAGGCAAGCGTAAGTCCCACAGGTAGTGGCCACTGTTGTTCATGCCGGCCCTACATGTACGTCTCTTAGACACACACCCCATCAAGGTTGTTGCATATACCACATGGATGTGGAGACTGTCACCCATTGGTAACATGTGATCAGATACATCTGAGACACAACATGCACACAGACTGTGGGTGCACATCAGTATTGGGGTTACAGGTCTCACTGTGACATGCATGCCATCACCCCCAGGACTCAGGGTGTATGTGACATGTCTTAAACATATCCAACCTGACACTGTGGCCTTCACTCATGCCCATTACTGTCCAATTGCACATCACAGTGCAAATGTGCACAACACACAAAGGACTCTGCCCCCATGTACAAGATAACAGCCTGGGAGTGGCTGCACAAAGTGCCAGAAAAAACCCAGATGTGGCCCCGTCAAACACCCAGGGAATGCAGCCTCACATGCCATGGGACACTGTGTGGCCAATGCTATAGTGTGGCAGGAGTGTGCACGTGTCCATGGCCAGTATATGTGTGTTGCATCCGTATAATAGTCACACTAATGAGGTCCGACGCGGGTGACAATGCGTACGCATTGCACGGGTCATGACCGAGCCGTGCGTACGCCTTGTCATTGAATGCGATGAGATCCAACGCGGGTGACAGTGCGTACGCATTGCACGGGTCATGACCGAGCCGTGCGTACGCCTTGTCATTGAATGCAATGAGGTCCGACGCAGGTGACAATGCATACGCACTGCACGGGTCATGACCGAGCCGTGCGTACGCCTTGTCATTGAATGCAATGAGGTCCGACGCGGGTGACAATGAGTACGCATTGCACGGGTCATGACCGAGCCGTGCGTACGCCTTGTCAGTGAATGCAATGAGGTCCGACGTGGGTGACAATCATGCATACACGTCGGACAGGCATGGTCCGAGACAGGCGTATGCCTTGGCCAGTGAATCGTATGGAGACAGGTGCATGTGTATATTCAAAATACGCGTTGTACACTCAGTTGAACGAGCTGGGCGCACCCATTGGCTCAGGACTGTCATGGAGACGGATGCGGATTCAAAACTTGTACGAGTTGTGCACTGGAAATTCAGTTGGATGCCTACAACAATGTTGCAATTTCAAGTGTTCCATGAAGGTGAAGATTTGAACGATGCGGAAGGCGTGTACGAGTCGTACTTTTGAATGGATTGGCCAGATTCATAGGATGCAACCGTGTTGGACCTATCACTTGGGACACATGGCACAGAGTCTGCCTCTGCAGCACAGATGTAAGGCTGGCTGGCCCCCAGGGAGCTCACTTGCCTGCACTACATGCTACTGGACCACATCCCTGCTACCACTGCTGCTGTCTATGCATCCTCTGGCTCCTGCTCTGGCACGTACACTGGAGAGGGCCCCAGCCTTCACTGAGGAGGAGAACCAGGCCCTGCTGGACGGGCTCCTTCCAGAGTACAGAAAGCTCTATGGGACACCAGGGGAGCAGGTGAGTGTGCTGTCCACTGCCTTCCTAATTATGCATGTTGTCTGACTAGCAGTACTAGCAGTGTGTACACCAGTGGCAAGCATTCTCACTGACTACTTTCATCCACCAAAGTGTGTAGGTACATGTAATGAATAGTTTTCTTGCTGCTAAAGTGCATTATTGCAAGCTTAAACTATCCAGGAATTGTTAACATGTCAGACATGCATGTGAGTTTTCATTTCCCATGGTTGCACTACCTGTGTAATTTATTTCCCTTTGTGATGATGACGCGTATAACCAATTGTGTGCTGCACAAATCTGGGGCATGTGTGTTAATGTACTTTTCACTTTGTCATCCTCACAGGTTGATGCCCACCAGAAGCAGGAGATCTGGCTGACCATCGCCCAGGCTGTTCGTTCTGTGGGGGTCTACAAGCGCCGCATCCGCAACTGCCAGAAGAGGTGGCAAGACCTTCGGGGCTGGACCCGGAGGATAGCTAGAGTCCAGCTGAAGCTGTCACCTCCACGCAGGAGGGGCGGACACTGGACCCTGACTCCCCACATGCTCCGGATACTGGCGGTGGTCTTCCCGGACCTGGATAGGCAGCTGAAGGCCAGACAGCAGCATGTGTACTATGTCTGACATGCAAATAGCAGTCTTTTGTCCGGGTCACACTTCCACATTACGTAGGTCTGGTAGTCCCAAAATCAGGTCCCTCATCTGTGTGATGCACCCTCCTCATCTGTTCCACAGGTGTGGCCCCTACAGTCTGTTGCTTGTGTCACTAGGGCACTGTGTCCCTGCAGTCAGCTATGTTTCAGGTGCCAGTCAGCATCAGTTCCTGTGACTCTGTTGTGTGTTTCGGGCGCGGTTCAATTGTTTACACAATGCCTGAGATCTGACATGTGAACTGTGTGTGCCCTTGAGATGTGTACCAATTGCTGGTCTGACTCGCAACATGTTTCTGGGGTATTCAAAACAAAACCATGTAGCAGGGGCTTCCAATTTTTGGGTATCAGGAGTATGTATATCAAGTATGTCACAATTGCTTAGCCACCTGACTACTGTCCGGGCCAAAACACTGTTTCACTTAGTCCTGCCCAGTCCTGCCCCCTCAAGGGCATTCAGAAATACTCTGTAATCCCACTCCTGTGTATGAAATTGCAGGTTGTGCTTAGTGACATGTGCCCTCAGGTGTCTGTCTCTGTGTCATTAGTGTGTGGCTTGTTGCTACGTACAACTGGGGTGTCCATGATTCAGAGGGTCAGCATGACATCTGCAATGTGACTGTGGGAGATAAGACCTGTGTGACATATAGGTGTGTGATCATCTGACAGCGCACAATGGTGTATGCAACTGTATCCCTCATACAGCTGGGTTATATGCATGGCAGACTGTGATGTGTTAATGTACATGGATTTGTGTTTGCTGAGACTCATATGAATGATTTTCATGATGTGGGGTCTTCTGGGTCCTGGATATGTTGTTTGCATGGGATGGGCAAGTGCGCTGGTCATCTGCAGAGTCAGATTTACCCCTGAGCTAGGATTGTGAGTCAGTGCATATTGTTGTTGTCTGGATGCCCTGCCCCTGTGACAGGAGACAGTGTTGACTGACTTTCAGGGCATCCCAGTGCCATTGAACTTTGCTATGAATGAGCCTGCGTTGTGTTCAAGTGTGCACCATGTACCCCATTGTGACCTTGCCCATCAGGACATGAGTACATCATAGTGTGTGTTGCTGGCATGCATCCCAAACATGTGAAATGTGTCTCTGCCCATCCCTTCATCCGGACACCTGTACTGAGTCAGTCACAAGAGGTGTGCTGTGGGTCTAGTAACATACTCCTACATGTTCACTTGCATGTACAACTAATGTGTGGGTGGTGCATGTTGGCACATTGGTGTGTTAGCATCCAACATGCAACGGACATATGTGTGAAAGTCAAGGAGGGATATGTGTGCCATGGTTGATGTTGAGAATGACATTTGTCTCATCCTAAACAGTGTTGGCACTTTGAGCTGTGTTCAGCTGATGATGCCAGGGCTTGCCCTGTGATGTGATGTACTCACTGTGGTGTGTGCAGTTGGTGCAGGTGACTGATGTAGTTCTGTTACTTCCTATTCCTATCCAGATACATCCACGGCCACAGGAGGGGACAGCTCCACGGACCAGGAGGCGCCACAGAGCCTTCCAGGGACAGAAGGAGAGGAGTCAGGTGGACCCAGTGGCACGGAGGTCGAGTTGAGCCACACAGAGGAGTCGTCAGCACCATCCCCCCCAGCTGAAGGCCACAGCAGCTCTGAGGATGACTCCCCTGTGGAGGCGGGTGTCAGCAGCCACCAAACCCCAGCTAGTGAGGCTGTTTCCGACACCTCCACCATCACCACCACCACCCCCTCCCATCGGCTCCCATCCCAGAGGTCCCTGTGGGCTCCCGTGTTCGTGAGCATGTCTCCTTTGTGCCAGGCACCGTACCCCCTGCCCCTCTGTCCCCTGCTGCCCTGAGTGAGGAGTCTGTGGACTTACTTCAACAGATCCATGTAGGGCAGACGTCGATGCTGAAGGTCCTCCATGAACACACAGGTCTGTTGACACAACTGGTGTCATTCATGGAGGGCATTTCCTCGGGCATGTCTGCCCTACAGTGGACCAACCAGTCCGTGGCCTCCTCCCTGATGGCAGCAGTGTCCCTCCTCCAACAGTCCCACACCCCTCCTACCCCTGCACCACCCACGATTCCTAGCACACTACCTGTCCCAAGCACAGAAACCCCCAAACCAAGGGCTAGACGTGCACACAAGCAAGTGCAGGGGACTGATTCCACACTCACAGGGGCTGGTTTGCTGACACACACACAGTCTTCCACAACCACTCCACAGCCCTCCGAGACCTCTCCCTCCCAGCCCCCTTCCCTTGCCTCACCTGCAACCCCATACCCCCAGAAGCTCTTCCTCTGTGACCTTGGCCTCTTCCCCACCGACCCAGCAGATCCTGATTACAAGGGGAAGAGAAAGTCCCCACACACAGAAGGGAGTGCCCCTCACACCCAGACACCCTCCCCCAGGCGCAGTCAGACCGAGACGCCCACCCGCAAGTCCCCCCGGCGCAAGAAGAGCAAGACCCCCCCGCCAGCACGCAGCTCCAAGGCAAAGTCTCCATCCTCCATCCCCCAGGCCACCACTCCAGAGGTTCCCACGCCACTCCCTGCCCCGGGTTCCCCCACATACAGATACACCATCCCCAAAGTGCTAAGGCCATCCCCCCTTGCTTGATTCCGGTCCAGGGAAGACATGGCTTGGCAGTTCGGGCTGGACTGTTCCCATGAGGCACAGGGTCAAGACTGATTTGCATATGGCCATGTCTAAACTGGGGTGGCGTAGTGGGCAAAAGAACGATGTATTTAACCCAGATCTCTTGACTGGGGGAGAATGTCTGCATTGTCAGCATTCCGTCCATCATTTGTTTGTTGTAACGCTTTTCGCCCTAAGTGGGATGGGTATTCCCAGACGTGGGACCAGTGCTCACTGCGCCACTGGAGTCAAGCTATCCTGGCTGATGACGGCTGATAGCCAGAAACCGGTCCTAGGATGCTTGATTCCGGTCCAGGGAAGACATGGCTTGGCAGTTCGGGCTGGACTGTTCCCATGAGGCACAGGGTCAAGACTGATTTGCATATGGCCATGTCTAAACTGGGGTGGCGTAGTGGGCAAAAGAACAATGGATTTAACCCAGATCTCTTGACTGGGGGAGAATGTCTGCATTGTCAGCATTCCGTCCATCATTTGTTTGTTGTAACGCTTTTCGCCCTAAGTGGGATGGGTATTCCCAGACGTGGGACCCGTGCTCACTGCGCCACTGGAGTCAAGCTATCCTGGCTGATGACGGCTGATAGCCAGAAACCGGTCCTAGGATGCTTGATTCCGGTCCAGGGAAGACATGGCTTGGCAGTTCGGGCTGGACTGTTCCCATGAGGCACAGGGTCAAGACTGATTTGCATATGGCCATGTCTAAACTGGGGTGGCGTAGTGGGCAAAAGAACGATGGATTTAACCCAGATCTCTTGACTGGGGGAGAATGTCTGCATTGTCAGCATTCCGTCCATCATTTGTTTGTTGTAACGCTTTTCGCCCTAAGTGGGATGGGTATTCCCAGACGTGGGACCCGTGCTCACTGCGCCACTGGAGTCAAGCTATCCTGGCTGATGACGGCTGATAGCCAGAAACCGGTCCTAGGATGCTTGATTCCGGTCCAGGGAAGACATGGCTTGGCAGTTCGGGCTGGACTGTTCCCATGAGGCACAGGGTCAAGACTGATTTGCATATGGCCATGTCTAAACTGGGGTGCCGTAGTGGGCAAAAGAACGATGGATTTAACCCAGATCTCTTGACTGGGGGAGAATGTCTGCATTGTCAGCATTCCGTCCATCATTTGGTTGTTGTAACGCTTTTCGCCCTAAGTGGGATGGGTATTCCCAGACGTGGGACCCGTGCTCACTGCGCCACTGGAGTCAAGCTATCCTGGCTGATGACGGCTGATAGCCAGAAACCGGTCCTAGGATGCTTGATTCCGGTCCAGGGAAGACATGGCTTGGCAGTTCGGGCTGGACTGTTCCCATGAGGCACAGGGTCAAGACTGATTTGCATATGGCCATGTCTAAACTGGGGTGGCGTAGTGGGCAAAAGAACGATGGTTTTAACCCAGATATCTTGACTGGGGGAGAATGTCTGCATTGTCAGCATTCCATCCATCATTTGTTTGCTGTAAGGCCATCCCCCCCAGCACTTGTTCCTCCACACCTGGTCAGACAGGTGATGCCACTGATGTGGGGACCGTGTCCCCCCCCTGCCCTGCCAACCTCACCTGTCCCCTATTCCGCTCCCATGGATGTAGGCACGGCTTTGGAGTCCACGACCACCCCGTCTGACTTGGGCACTGCAGTGGTGAGCCAATCCACTCCATCTGACCTGCTCACTGGAGTTGTGCCGGCACCCACCCCATCTGACTTGTGCCCCACACTTGTGACAGCACCCACCACTTCAGTCAGCTCCACTGCAGTTGCAAGTGTCTCGCCTGCATCCCCCACTTTTTCACTGCCTCCTTCTGCTGCACCCTGATCCTGTCCCTGCGGTGCCTGGCCTGCCCCAATGTATGCCCCTCCGAGGGGATGACCCCAGTCCTTAGCAGGGCAGGCAAGCAAGGTGTGACAGTTGTCACTCTAGTTCACTCCTTGGCATTTTGACATGGACTGGCCATTGGCCTTTTGGTTGCACAGACGTTTAGCATTTCATATACTGAATTTATGACTCTAGTTAACTCCTTGCCATTTGGACATGGACTGGCCATTGGCCTTTTGTTGGAACAGACGTTTCACTTTTCATATGCTGAATAAAGCTTTTTACTTTGTCCCTGTGAACTTGATTTAGCTGTACATCATGCTGATGTTGTTTTACATGCCCTTTCACCTGTAATGCTTGGTTTACAATTTTGCATACTGATGTGTTGATATGAGGTACTCCCTGTGGTCCATGAGATATGTATCCTATTCTGGTGGGTATCCATGTCATCCTTTGCAGCTACCTGGGAGTGTCTGGATCAACTATTTATGTACATCTCTCTGTGAGCATTTCATTGGCATGGTCACATCTGTGGCTTGCACCCCTGCACATATGATGTGCTTACCATTGTCCAAATTGGCACTTCAACATACTTCATGCTCATCACTACTGGCCCTACAGGTGTGGGCATCATTGTATTAGGAGCAACTGGGTCCTCTGTGCAACTTTCTAGACATATGTTTTGGGTATGTGCAGCTGACTTAGGGGAGACTCCCGTACCCAGGCTGTTGTGACCAGAGCCTTCATTGTGTGGTAACTGATGGCTGACTGACCAAGTGTTCTGCAGACATGAGTAGGACTTGCGGTGAATATGTTTGGCACAGCTGGGCTCCCACAGGAGTTGTGTTCCCTCAAGTTAGTGGGTTGTCCAGTGACATGGCCTGGGCCCATGGTGTGTGTTGTATGTTCATGTGTGTGTGTCCACATTCCTGTTCATACACAGACAGGGTTCCCTTGATATGTTCCTGTTGTTGATGCTTGCTGAGTGGTACTGGGTTCATCCCACTACTTTTCCATTGGGCTACCAGATGTGTGGGTGCATGACACACTACTGTTAATTGGTGTATCATCATTGTGATTTGTCAGTTCTGATTGGTGATGATGTTGTCAGACACAGATGGGACACAGTCAGGGTTCCTCAAGGCACTTGTTTGTTCGCAATATCATGTAATTGTCCCTAGGTGGTAGTTTTCAGTGATTGAGACATTTGTATGTGTGTGTGACTGCTCCCACTTGTCGGGTTCATGGCAGCGATGCTGGCAGGTGTCAGCATGGGTGCCTTGTGTTCCTCCTTGGCATCTGCATAGTCCTGGGACTGTGGCAGGGATTCTGAAGGTTACATGACCTTTGAGGTCATGGCCATGTACCGCATACTGTGCAGTGTGTCTGTCATTCCCCAGGGTTGTAAACAGTCCTTGTGTGATGTGTGTGTGCACCTTAGTTCCTGGCAACATTCCTGTGTTTGTCATGGGTGCATGTGCAATGTCACCTGTCCATGTGGACTTCACAGATACACATTGTTGCAGTTCAGGTGTGTGGTGTTGATGGTGGACTGATGTGAATGTTTGCATGGATGGTCCCCTAGCTCCCGTTTGTCCATGGATGAGGGGCCATGCTGAGTGATTTGTGTTTGTGTATGTGTGATGTACGTTTGTTCCACAGGACACATGTCTGGGTTTCCCAGTTTGTACGACATCTGCCTTTGTCATCACAGTGGAGGTGTCATGCATGCTTGTGTCACCCCACTGTCTGTTCCCTGGGTGTAGTGGTTTTGTGTGTCAATCTCTTGCTGTATTAGTTTGTGTTCATTCCAGCTTGTGTCACATGTGTCTGTTGTGCTTCCTCTTATCTCCCAACGCCTGATTGCCCACTAAGGGTTGTCCCAATGATGGTTTACATTTGTATGGCACTGTGTCCATATCTGTGTCACTGTGGCTCAGCCCCTCTCATGTGTTGTGTAGTTGCCTCGGGATACTGTGACACACACACACACATGTTGTGTCCGATGTGCAGTGGGAGTTTGCCTGTTTGTGCATCTGCACCAGTTCATTGTTATTGCTGTTGTGGGCCTTGGTCTGGATGCTGTTTCTGTGATTTTCCCTGCTTTCCCTGTGAGTCATTTCACATCATTGTGCACATTCATCCTGGTTGTTGGGTGCCATTGCTAGCATGGAATGTGAGTTTGTGAGCTGACACCTACAGTCTACACATGTTGTTTTGATTGGTGTGTCTATTTTCGAGATGTGTGCATGCTTGGTGATGCTCACTTCTGCTGTTGTGTCATTGTACGCTGTGTGCATTGTCAGCCCCCATGTGTTGTGCTTGTCTGCACATGGCCGAGAGTGTTATGTATTCAGAGCACTGTTAGTCTCACCACAAGCACTAGTTTGCCCCAGAAGTGTTTGATGTGTTGGGAGCAGGGATCATACAAGCTGTTTGTTATTTGCAGCTTTGACCATGATGACACTTACCTTTTGGTCACTGTGTTGAGGGGGGTTTGGTCCCCATCACCACAATGCTCGACATCTGCTGCATTTTGTGAGCCCCCACTTAACTTCTGCTGTACACAGTGAGGGGGTGTTCTTTTTACATTGCCACAGTGCTGTGGTGATGCTTGCCTTGTGTATGTCACACTCATGTGTTGGTCACACATGTGCTGTTACTTACATTGTATGCTCGTAGCCATAATCACTGTTGTGGGCATTTGTCACAGACTACACACTGTTGTTATGATGTCATGGGGGATGTATTTTGCGGACATACCTGATGTTTGCGTATGCTGGATGTGTTGCGCATCACCCATCCTATGGCTGGGGGTGGCAGGGGTGATGGGCAACATAAGCACTATGGGTGGGGGTGGCAGGGGTGATGGGCAACATAGTCCCTATGGGTGGGGGTGGCAGGGGTGATGGGCAACAGGTTGCCTGTGAGTGGGGGTGGCAGGGGTGATGGGCAACATAGTCCCTGTGAGTGGGGGTGCCAGGGGTGATGGGCAACAGGTCCCCTGTGAGTGGGGGTGGCAGGGGTGATGGGCAACATAAGCCCTGTGAGTGGGGGTGGCAGGGGAGATGGGCAACATAAGCACTATGTGTGTGGGTGGCAGGGTGATGGGCAACATAAGCACTATGGGTGTGGGTGGCAGGGGTGATGGGCAACATAAGCCCTGTGAGTGGGGGTGGCAGGGGTGATGGGCAACAAGCACTATGGGTGTGGGTGGTAGGGGTGATGGGCAACATAAGCCCTGTGAGTGGGGGTGGCAGGGGTGATGGGCAACATAAGCACTATGGGTGTGGTTGGCAGGGGTGATGGGTAACATAAGCCCTGTGAGTGGGGGTGGCAGGGGTGATGGGCAACATAGTCTCTGTGAGTGGGTGTGGCAGGGGTGATGGGCAACAGGTCCCCTGTGAGTGGGGGTGGCAGGGGTGAGGGGCAACATAAGCCCTGTGAGTGGGGGTGGCAGGGGTGATGGGCGACATAAGCCCTGTGAGTGGGGGTGGCAGGGGTGATGGGCAACATAAGCACTATGGGTGTGGGTGTCAGGGGTGATGGGCAACATAAGCCCTGTGAGTGGGGGTGGCAGGGGTGATGGGCAACATAGTCCCTGTGAGTGGGGGTGGCAGGGGTGATGGGCAACAGGTCCCCTGTGAGTGGGGATGGCAGGGGTGATGGGAAACATAAGCCCTGTGAGGGGGGTGGCAGGGGTGATGGGCAACATAAGCACTATGGGTGTGGGTGGCAGGGGTGATGGGCAACATAAGCCCTGTGAGTGGGGGTGGCAGAGGTGATGGGCACCATAGTCCCTGTGAGTGGGGGTGGCAGGGGTGATGGGCAACAGGTTCCCTGTGAGTGGGGGTGGCAGGAGTGATGGGCAACATAAGCCCTGTGAGTGGGGGTGGCAGGGGTGATGGGCAACATAAGCACTATGGGTGGGGGTGGCAGGGGTGATGGGCAACATAGTCCCTATGGGTGGAGGTGGCAGTAGTGATGAGCAACAGGTCCCCTGTGAGTGGGGGTGGCAGGGGTGATGGGCAACATAGTCCCTGTGAGTGAGGGTGGAAGGGGTGATGGGCAACAGGTCCCCTGTGAGTGGGGGTGGCAGGGGTGATGAGCAACATAAGTCCTGTGAGTGGGGGTGGCAGGGGTGATGGACAACATATGCACTATGGGTGTGGGTGGCAGGGGTGATGGGCAACATAAGCCCGGTGAGTGGGGGTGGCAGGGGTGATAGGCAACATAATCCCTATGGGTGGGGGCGGCAGGGGTGCTGGCCATGCAACCCCCATGGTGGCATGTTGTTAGTGGCCAGGATATGGATCCCCTGTATGTGTGTGCCATTTTGCAGGTACGTCTCGTTTGTTTATGTGGTAGGTGTCTGACTTACTACCTGCACCGTCGGCGTCGGTCCCTGATCCGGTCATAGATGTAGAGTACTGGTATGACCTACGCGATGGGATTCATGTTGTGTTCGTGTCGTACACGCTGCTTGTTGCTCCGTCTCGTACCCGCTGCAAGCTGGTCCGTCTCGTAGCCGTGTATTGATTTGTGGCGCGAATCGTAGCTGATATGCTTGTTTTCTGGATGCTGTGACGTGCCGTGAGTGACGACCCGTCCGGCGCGTAGGAAATACGCATCGTACTTGTCATGCCGGAAACTGCTATGGATACTGCTTCCGGGCGACACGGTTCCTCTTTATGAGTTAGGGCTCGGACGGAGAATGGGGTTTGATTCACAGCCTACGTGTCGGTCGTGTTTTTCGCAGTTATGCCCATCGTACTTCCTATACAGGACGGACCGGCTCCGGGTACGTGTCGGTTGCACGGTAAGGCTACGGACAGCTGTCCGACCGGCCATTGGAATCGGCCCCACTATGTAGTGTAAAATGTAGTTTTAAAAATTAATAAGTATTTTAATATTTTGATTTATAATATAAATATTTCTATATTTGTATTTTTATGTTGGAGGTGTATGTATATATATATATATATATATATATATATATATATATATTATGATTTTTTATATATTTCTAACATTTTATAATGTATTAAAATAAATATTTATGAATTAATATTAAGTAAGTATATATATATATATTACATTTTATATATGTATGTTTAATTTCTTTTTAAATTACATTTATTACTTATAATCTTTAACATTTTCTAATAATTCTAAATATTTTTTTGAGTTATATGTATAATTTAATTAACGATATTTTGTTCTTCGATATTTTTAACTACGATGATTTTTTCTAGTTATTTTAGTACTTTCAATTATGAAGATAGGATGTCGATATTTTTGACATTGATATTTATGGCCCGATATTTTGGGAACACAATATTTTGTCACTCGATATTTTGTCAGTGATCCGTCTTTAAGGGTGTGGAAGTAGCAAGATCTTGTTCTGATTTGGCATAGGGCAGTCTGGCATCTGGGTGAAATCAATGATATGCAAAATGAGCTTGGGCAACTAAGAAATAGATATGGAAATCGGGGCAGTTAAGCCGCCATGCTCATATGGGAGGTGAGGGTGTCCCAAGCAACCCGGGGTCTGCGGCCCACCAAGACCAACTTCAAAAGTAGGCTGCGTAGAGCTAGAAAGCAATAGTTCATCAGAGGAATAGGGATATTCATAAATAAATACAAAAAGCGAGGGAGGACTGTTTTAATTATAGCAATACAGCCTGCCAGGAAAAGGGGAAGTTGTATCCATCAATCTGTTTGTGCCGAATGTTTGTCCATGGCAGGTACATCATTTAAACTGATTACATGTTCCCTGTCCCGATGTAGGACAATGCCCCGGTATTTAGCGTAGTCGGTGGACCATTTAAAAGGGTATTGGCACATGGGGGGAGTGGTAATATCGGTGAGGGGAAATAGTTCTGATTTTGCCCAATTGATGGAGAGGCGCGATAGGTCTGAGAACCTGATGATCTCCCGCACTATAGGGTCAGGTTGTCCGAGGGGTGCCGAATGAACAGTAGTATGTCAACGGCATACTTTGAAATAAGGAGGGACCCCGGTTTAATTTGAAGACCTCCGTGCATGTGGCGCTCCTGTAGGTGGCATATCAAGGGGTCATTGGCTATAATAAATAATAAAGATGAAAGCAGACAGCCATACCTGGTGTCCCCGGAGACAGCAAAAGGCTTCGAGATGGAGCCATTAATACGAATATGAGCTGTGGGGCTTGAATATAACAAGGAAATAGGGCAGTGAATCTGTTGGGGATGCCGAGCTTCCGTAATGTCGCATTGAAGGAAAGGGCAATCTAGGGAGTCAAATGCCTTCTCCACATACAAAAGGGTGACTACCACTGGAATTTCTGGGGACACCTTATTCAGAATCGACAAGAGGTTGCGAAGGTTGATTGAGGTGGGTTATAAAACCAGACTGCACCGGGAACAGCACTTGTTCAAGCAACAGCAATAGTCAATTAGCCATTGCTTTAGCAAGGATTTTATTGTCAAAATTGAGTAGTGAGAGTGGCATGTAGGATGAACAGCATGTGGAGCTTTTCCAGGTTTGAGCAGCAAGGGGATTGCTGCCTTTCACATCGTGGGAGGGAGTATCCCACTCTCTAGGGACTCTGTATAGACTACCATTAAATGGGGGATTGAGATGTTTTTGTACGCTTTGTAAAAGGCGCCTGTGGGGCCATCAAGAATGAGGGCCTTAGTATCATCCAGAGAGTCGTTCACCTGAGCTATTTCCTCAGCAGCGAACTGCTCATTCAGGAACTGCGATTGGCCTGTAGTGAGCCAGACCATGGCAATCTCCTCAAGGTAGGACTGGTGCTTTGTGGACCCAGACGATAGGCAGGAAGTATATAAAGACATATAATAGGAGATTATTTTGTGTATTACACTCTCGTTTTGTATAACTTGGGTGCCGTCATCAAGGACAAGCTCTGTAATGTGTCGAGTACCTCGAGGAAAGCGGAGAAGGCGAGCTAATGTTCAGCCGGGGCGTCTGCCCTCACCATAATGTCATGCTGCTGGGTATTTGCCAAGGAAGGAGACCTCCCTCTCAGCCAGATCGTAGAATTCTTTCAGCAGGACTGAGTGCTTATGAAGAGATGCCAGTGAGGGGCGCAGGTGTTTTCTCTATCAATGGCTGTGAACGCAGCTTGCACACGAGCCAGGCTGCAGCGATTATCACGTAGCACCCCTGTGTGTTTCAAAATGCAAATACCATGAATATATGCCATGAAGGCATCCCAGAGTGTGGCATAGTGGTTGACAGAGCCTGTGTTGATCTCAAAGTATTCAATTATGGCATCTTGTAGTTCAGAGCGGAAAACCTTATCTAGCAGCGTGGATGAGGGGAAGAACCAACAAAGTTCCCAGCCCCCACCATAGGGAAGGGTGAGTTGCACCCTAACTGGTGCATGGTCTGAGAGAGTGTGCGGCAGCACTTTTACATCCCAGATCCAGTGTGTGCCACCCGCCGAGAGAGGAACCAATAGTCCAGCATGTCCACACTGCATGTAGAGTAAAAGTTATAGCCCGGAATGGTAGGGCAGCGAAGGCGCCAAATGTCCTTAATAACATAAGTATGGATCATGTCTTGAAGGGTGCATAGAAAGCAGGGTTTGCTACTGGGGAAGGTGCTGGAAGAGTCCAGTACAGGGTGTTCAGATCGCCAGCCGTGACAGTGGCATCAGCCTTCTATTTGTCTAAAATAGTGAATACGTTCTGGTAGAAAAGGGAGTCATCAGTATTTGGGGCATATACATTTAGGAAAAGAAGCTTCCACCCTAGCATTGTCCCCGTAACCAAAATAGCGGCCATGATCAACTGCGATAGTAGTATGGTGCATAAATGGAAGTGTTGTATGTATAAGTATGCAAACCCTCTGAATAGCTGTCAGAAACGTTGTGGTCCCCAGGATGTGGCGAAAGTGGGTGATGACTCTGGAGGGAGGTGCGTCTTGTAGGAATGTGATTTTGACACTGTGTCTAGTGATCTATGATAGCACCATTTTGCCCTTCTGAGGGTTATTCAAGGCCTGGGTGGTGAACTCTGCTCCGTTTGTGGAGTTTTCTGCACTCCGCACTCTACTGATCTCACGGAGTGCAGAAAAAGTACCACTCAGGAAGAATTTCTACCCGAGCGGCAGGAAGATCAGCGCGAGCGGCAGTTCACGCCACACTCCACGGCTTGCGGGACTCGGCTGAGTTTTTATGTCCATTTTAGGGGAAGAGTGTCAGGTAAACAGAGCGTTTAGTGTCCCCCATCAAGATATCGAGATGTTGTGCATGTTATTTGTATTCTAATGCAATAGGTGGTACTTGGCCCCATCTCATAGGACACAAAAAGAGATGGAAAAAGAAAAAAATGAGTCAGAATGAAAAAAGTGATATAAAATCCCAAGGTGACCCACCCCTCACCCACACAAAGTACAATGGTCCCAGAGAACCCCAGTAAAACCCATCCCATACAGAAAGTCCCCAACAGGTCGAAGTGTGGAATCATCCTTGGGAGGCAGGTAATGCATCAGAACTCAGTGCCTTTTCTGAAATGCAAAGTTTAACCATAAAGTGAAGGGTAGCAGCCGGTGGGGTGTGGGGCGGGGTGAGGCATAGAGTAATACAATAACTATACCACATTGCGAAACATCAGCAACGGAGTGTCACAGTAAACACAGTGGCATCCAAAACTGTTCAGTGAGGTTGAAAAGTTCGGCACTGGCAGAGATGTTAACATCTTGCGAGGAGCTCTCCAGGGTGGTGTGGGTCTATGAGGGCTTGTCACGACCCAGTTGCTTGCAGAAAGTGAGGACATTGGCCGGGGATTCAAAGAAGCGTGGTTTGCCTTCCGTAACCACCCGGAGTTTAGCTGAATATAACATACTGTATTTCAGCATGTGTTTCCAAAGTTGCGCTTTTGTATCGGGGAATTTCCATCGTGCCTCATGCACAGCAAGTGTGAAGTCAGGATAAATCGAGATTACGGCTCCCTGGTACTGCAGAGGAGACTTCTTTCAGGCCGAAGATGACACTTTACCACACACGCGTTACAACGTGTGTCGTTACAACAAATTTTTTACATCGTAAAATCTATTACAACGCATGTTGTTAAAACGCATGTTGTTACAGCGCATAATCCATTACAACGCAATTACTATTCTAACTCCGTCGGAGCGGTACTTTGGGGAATGTGTTGTAATGGATTATGCGATGTAATGACATGCGTTGTAATGGATTTCGTGTTTTGGGACGGCATGAAGTCGGACAGTTTTCATCTTCCATATGGAGTCCCACAGGGGTCTGCCCTATCCCCGACCCTGTTTAATCTTTACGTCACCCCGTTGGCCAATCTTGTTAGTAGACATGGCTTTGCTCTGGTCTTGTACGCCGATGACTCTCAACTTGTCATTTCCATTACAAATCAGCCAGAGACCACAGCAGCCAGGTTCCATGTCTGTCTCACCGAGATCATGGCCTGGATGAGTCAGAGCTATCTGAAAATAAACACAGATAAGACAGAGGTGATGGAGTCGACCGAGGCCGGAGAATGTCCACGCCCAGGGGAGAAGGTCAGGAATTTAGGCATCATTTTTGATAACAAACTAAATTTCGGTGCCCAGGTAAACAGCCTCATTTCATCATGTTTCTTTCTCTTAAAAATCTTGAGAACATTTTTTCCTTTCATTCCTCAAGAGCTATAAAAAACAGTGATGGTAGCTCTTTTTCTATCAAAATTAGATTATTCCAACACATTGTTCCTGGGGAATTCCAATTGCAAAAACTGCCATCCCTACAAAACGCTGCAGCAAGACTTCTATTGGGCATACCTAGAGGACAGCCAACCTCAGCTGGAATTCAATCACTTCATTGGCTGCCCATTAAACAGCGTATAGAATTCAAATCTTTAACTCTTGTGCATAAGGCAATTTATGGGGGCAGCATTGAGGACTTTTCAAAAACTTTTTACACAGTATGTTCCTTCCCGCGTTCTTAGATCGGCTAGTCAAGGTTTCATTAAAACCACGAAGATAAGACGGGCAGGATGGGGGGGGGCCGAGCAATAACACACTGTGTGGTCAAGCTTTGGAACAAACTGCCTCTCCCCATGAAGCTTCAGCCTAACCTCCAGCTTTTCAGGACGAGTTTGAAAACCCGGCTGTTTACAGCCACATAGGCCTTCTTTTACAGTCTTATTCTCCCGTCCTCACACCCCAGCGCCAAGATGTCTCTGCATTTGAGCGCTATACAAGCACCAAAAACATAAAACATAAACATAAAACATTTGTTGTAATGACATGCGCTGTAGCCCGTGCGTTGTAAACAATGTTTCCCCGCTCGGGCCATTCAAAGTGCAGCATCTCTATAATTCAAGAGGCATGCCACAATAGGGTTAGGAGGCACTCATGGCATGGGACGTGGGCCTAGAGATCTTTGGGCTCATTCCACTATAAAGGTGGAGCAGAAGTGTTGGGCACCAAATAGTTTGATAAACAGTGATGCGCAAAGTGTTTAGGGGGCCCTTTATTGGTCGATTCTGCCAGGCCAACGATGCAGATATTGTTGTGGCGCAAGTGTGCCTCCAAATCCTTATTCTTAATGGCAACAGCTTTTAGAAGATGCGCTGTTTTCTCCAGCCTCTGAGTCATCAAAGCTGAGGTGTCCTCCAAAGTGTAAATCCGCTTCTCCGCGGCACCAATACGAGTGCTGTGCCGGGCCAGGCGCTCCCCCTTCGGTTTGAGTCGGTACATGAGAGTGTCAAAACGTGCTTCAATAGCACGAAAGCTGACCCGCAGTTCCACCAAGATGGCCGTCATACTATCAGGGGAAAAAGCATGATCCGTAGAGTCGGTGTCGTCCTCAACGTCCAATTAGGGACCAGGCCAGCCCATCCACTTAGGCCAATGAAACGTGAGCCACCGCTGTTTGGGTCTCAGCGCCCCATGACTAAAGAATATCTGGGGAGAGATCAGGGATTGTAGGTGAGGAGCTCCTGGTGGCAAACAGGAGTACGGTGAGGGGGGAGGAGGCCAGTAGTACTTCCGTAAAAAATACCCCTTGCTCAACAGAAGCCTGTGAAAGGGGGCCCACACAGGTGTAGGCCCCACTGGGTAGCATCAGCAAGCAGGTTGACAGTGCTGCTGATGAAGGAATTTAGGAGGCAGCCAAAGGGTAGCAGAGTTGTGGTGCTGGATGATGCCTCACACCCCTAGATACTATGAAGTGAGCAACCAGGTATGATGTAGTTAGGAGCAGGAGGAAGCGCTGCAGAAATGTACTCACTGTAGTAGATCAGACCAACTCTCCAGCCGTTAGCCGCTGATATCCCTGTGGTAGGAACGTGTTGGGCGGCGCCATCCTGATGTCAGGGAGGCGTTGGAGTCCGTGCGGTAGGCCACATCACGCCGAGGGAGGCCTGCCGCAGCAAACACAAAGGAATATTCAGTCAATTTAGGCCCCAGCAGGTAACGGGCAGTCAGGCGCGAGGCCCACCAGCAAACAAACTCCAGCCCACAGTCCAGCAGGTTAGCCCGGCAGGATGTCTCCAACACCACCTCTGGCTCACTCGCAGCCTCTGTCGCTGCGGGGCCTCTGAGTCAGGTTAGGATGGTCCCCCTGCCCGTTTTGCTGCTGCGAACTGCCCTGCAGGTCCTGTAGCGCTGGAAAGCGGCAGAGAGGGGCCCAGCGAGGCATCGTGGCCCCGGCCTCAGGCTCACCCGATGCCCCAGTCGCGGTAGGACCTCCGAGGCGGGGTGGGCCACGCTCTCTCCGTTGCAGTGTTAGGTGGCATGGGGGGGCGTTGGTCGGTAAGGGGATCGCTGCATTGCCTAGGCTGTGGGGGCAGATAATCTCCCCTTTGTTGGTTGGAGGAGGCTATGATGGATGCCACAACCCTCAGGATATGGGCTGTCGGTTTTGGAGCTTCATTGAGTGCAGCCATAACAGTCAACGGCTCGGCCACGTCCCATGAATTTTTATATATTAAATGACTCATTTATCAAAGTCAAGCTATAGTCCCAAGCCATGTCTTAATTTGATTTGAATAGTTTCCATACCATCATTGTTTTAATTGAGATAAAAATATTTCTACTCATTTTTATAGGCTTAGAGAATCGCTTCCACACATGTTAGAACCAAGGTTCCAGGCCAGCCCCAACAATACTTACCGACGTGTCCCAGTGTCGTGGGCCAACACCTGGACACATGAGTTTGGTTCAGGACCGGACTGGGGAACCAGAGAAGCAATCTCTCTCTCTTTTCATCCATCCATTCTCTCTCTCTTCTCCCTTTTTGAACACTTTCTCTTTAACTCCCCCCCCCTTTTCTCTAGAAGACTCCCCTGCCTCCTGCAATTTATCTTCAGGAGCAGGAGAAAGTGACAAAAAATCAACAGGAGGGGCCCCCAGGCCTCAAAAAATGGCTTTCTCGGGCTCTGACCCACGGGAAAATGCTCGGAAGAATAAAGGGCCAGAGCTGATCCCGTGCATATTCAGTCTGTGCTGTACTTTGCACAACAGCAGCAGCTTTCATAGAGCAGTGGGAGAGAGGGGGTACTCTGGTCCACTGCATGGCAGCACTTCAAGGACAATCCGTCATTCCTTTTGTCCGAGCTGTGATTTGGCAGGGAGTTTGTGTCTGAAGTCAAGACAGCACCGCTGGTCGCTCTACACCCGCAGGAAGCCCACGTCTGGAAAACCAAGATATGCTCTGAATTTCTTTACAATAAACTGAGATATGTATTCATTTAATTTCTACAAGTTCTTTGGGTATGAACCCTACATCACTCTATCTGGCACATGCATCAAGCTCGGATTTTGCGAGTCCTTAATTGCAAATATTAAGGATTCACAATTAAGGGCCCGCAAAATGTAGGAATCGCTATAATAATAGCGATTCCTACACATTCCTTATTTGCGACCCGCAAATTGAGAGTCGCAAATAAGGAATAGCTTCCCATTCATTCCTATGGGCCTACAGGCCCAAAGGAATGAATGGGAAATTGCAAGCGCAATTTGCGAGTACCAATAGGTACTCGCAAATTGTGCATGCAATTTCAGGATGCAAGGGTGTCAAAAGGACACCCTGTTGCACCACTGGAATTGACCTGTGCACATATTTTGCACACACACATGCCCATGTGTGTGTGCTACACGAAACTTTTGTAAAATGCACAAAAGTGCATTTTTCCAAGGTTTTGTAAATTACCATGAAGTTCAACTACATGGTAATTTGCAACCCCTATTAGCGAAATCTCATATTTTATTACTTTACTGCATTGCATTTAAGGAATCTCAATTTGCGATTCCTTAAATGCAATCGCAATTTAAGTAATTGCAATTTAGAGATTACTTAAATTGCGATTTTTGCATTTGGGATGATGCATCCCAAATGCAAAAATATCGATCGCAAAGGGGCAGATTCTGAAAATCTGACCGTTTGCGACCAGTTTTTCTTTTGATGCATGTGCCTGTATATGTATAATCACGCAAATAATGACCATTTCTAAAGTGCAGAATACAATCCGAATTGATTTTCGAGACTTAAGCTGTGCATCTATTTAATTCACCTCAACAGGGGACATTTAATCTCCGTTAGAATATCCAAATATTGGAGTGAAACTTGCAATGCTGGCTGGTACGAAAAGACCACTGGACTCAAAGCGCTTTACCCCCTCCCTTCACCACAATCTCACCACCAACACGCATCCCCTTTTACCCTCATGCCTTATTCCATAGACAGGACTGCAGCTTTGTGGGGGGTCTGTCACAGAGAATAACTGGGATGAAAATAATCTGGGCTAAAATTGGTTAAAACAGCGCGCGCCAGAAAAAAAAGATTTTTTTAATTGAGAGCTACATGTTCAATTTCTCCTCCTGCTGCAAGGTGTCCACACGAGGAGGAAGGCGGGGAGGATCCAGGTGGCTCACAATCTTCCAGGAAATAGACCCCATGGTGGGTGTTCTCCTTTGTGCAGAACAATGGGGCACATCAACAACAACCGGCGATAATTATCTTTTAGCGCACTTAGCGCTAGGATAATTATCGCCGGCTAGCCATGAATTTTTATCACTGAGATAGCGTGCTATTAGCAACGCTTATCTCAATAGCGATAAAAATCCTCACGCTAACATGAGATTATCGCTGGAAACCCAGCGATAATCTCACGTTACCTTGTTGATAGGGACAGGCAAACTTAGCCATGATATCCTCCTTCCATAGGACATCATGGCTAAGTCAGAAAAATACCAGACGTAAAAAAGCAGCGTTAACCGCGGTTAGCGCTGCTTTTTTTGTCTCTAACAGGGTTAGCGATATTCTTGATAATAGGAGAAATGTCGCTTAGCGACATTTCTCCTATTATTTTACTCTGGAACGCCCCCTTTGCATCTCATTAGAGATGCAAGGGGAAGCGTAGAGTAAAAGGGTGCTAACATGCAAATTTGCATGTTAGCACCCTGTTGTTGATAGGGCGCTAGTTTTATCTCTGCTTTTTTGGCTCTTAAAGCCAAAAAAGCAGAGATAAAGCCCTTGTTGATATGCCCCAATGTCTTTTTGCATTCCCTATTATTTTAACGGAGTGCCAGTGTTTTCCCACTGTGATGGTAGAGAGAGCATCTCCACTTTGAGGGCCAGGTCTGCCCTCTTGCCAACTTTACTGACACCCTTTGAAAATCACCAAACGAAGGCTTAAAAAGGCAAAAATAAAAATTCCTTTGCTTCTAGAACTACAAGTAGTAAATCAGTAAGTGGTATGTGCAATGGAGAAATAGAGCTACTTGATAGTTTAGGTTTAGAATTGTACAAAATTGTCCAGTTCATTTTTAAAATGTTGTCTCACAGACAACATCAAATGAAAAATCTTTACATATTTTGATTAGTTCGCTCTTTTATTAGAATCACATACACAAACACACCTTGACATTTATTTCAGCGTTCTTACAGGGGCAGCTTCTCCACTGGAGCAGAATACAATCCGCTGGAGCGGAGAAGCGTTGCCCCACTAAAAATACCCCCCAAAGCCCCAGAGAGGAAAAGTAAATTGCAGTTCTTTACCATTTTATTTTTCATCTCCCCCGAGCCGAGCGTCAGAACAGGGGGTGGCTGCCGCTGACTGACAGCAGCAGGGAGGAGGGTGGGTTGTCTCTAATGATTTGTTTAAAGTGCGCATGGCTTTTTGGCCGGCCGTTTTGCAATGGCCAGTCATGCATGCACAGTTTAAATCTTAAGTTAAGACAGCTGGGTTGAGAGTCAGTGCAGGCCTCCAGTGCGCTGTGGAGTGCCGAGCAAGGCCGCTCCCTCCAATCAGGGCACTGCTCACATACTGCATGTGAGCAGCACCAGGATTGGGCAAGGTAGTTCCACCATCCTATTCCAGTTCCTACAAAAAAGAGGTCCTGAGAGAGGAAGTTGGGTTGTTTTGGGTTATGACCATTGTATGACCACACAAGTGTGTGAAAGTACACTATCAGGCTAACCCTTCTTTTCATTTTTGTAAAGACATTTGGTGAAAAGACTATTGAAGTCATTCGGGTACACTGAATAGTACACTGTTTGGTCACTGCCCAGATCAAGGTTGTTCAGAAATTGTTTTTCTTAACGAAATTTGCAACCAACTTGGGCTTTCTTTTCTTCTTTTTTTCACTTTTTCAATTTTTCTTTCTGTTAGATTCACGTTTAGAGCTTGAGCTTGTTCACCTTTAAAATGTTGGATTTGTTGTCTATGTCATGTTTTGTGTTGTCCAATATTTCCTAAGTACAATATATGTAATATATGTAATGTATATAGTCAAAAAAGATGTGGTTTGTGTATCATTTGTTTAATGTTTTAGTGTAAATCATTGGAATTCTCAGAAATTGAGGTCTCATTTTGAAGCTTTTACTTAATGAAATGAAATAAATCAAACAAAGAAACCTTTCTTTGGTCACATTGAGTGTCACGGGTGATCGTATGGAATGAAGTGTGATTCGGCATCAGTATTGGCAAGTGTGTTGTTGTGAGCCACATGCTGCATGTGAGCAGCACCAGGATTGGGCAAGGGAATTCCAGCATCCATTTCCTGCAAAGAAGAGGTCCTGAGGGAGGAAGTTGGGTCAGGTAAATTAGATTTTTTTCTAATATTTTGCACATGTGTGCGTGCGCCAAGGACCCCCCCCCCCCATCCATAGATTAAAGCCGCCACAGCTTTGTATAGTGAAATGTTTTATTAGAAGCATCACTGAAACGGACCAGCAGCCCATTATGGCAATGACAGCTTTCCTAGTGCAAAAGTATGAACAGGAGAGGTGACATCAGCGGGAGAAAGAGCACAATGTGACACAAGCACAGAAAAGGTGTAAAACAGATGGCAATGGAGCAACTCAAGTTACGACTCAAGCAGTAGTGTAAATTTCTCTTTAGGTCTGGGTGAAATTTAGGTTACGTTGCCATAATTTGCATAATTTCAGGAATTTTGCCCAACACTTGTTACACAAAATTCCCAAATTATACCATTACTCCAGGTCATGCAATTACGCTGCTGTTAGTGGCACAATTATAGCTCTGGAGCATAGTAACAACAGAAACAACCAGAACATGCTTGTATAGTGAAATGTTTTATTAGAAGCATCACTGAAACGGACCAGCGGCCCATTATGGCAATGACAGCTTTCCTAGTGCAAAAATATGAACAGGAGAGGTGACATCAGCGGGAGAAAGAGCACAATGTGACACAAGCACAGAAAAGGTGTAAAACAGATGGCAATGGAGCAACTCAAGCTACGACTCAAGCAGTAGTGTAAATTTCTCTTTAGGTCTGGGTGAAATTTAGGTTACGTTGCCATAATTTGCATAATTTCAGGAATTTTGCCCAACACTTGTTACACAAAATTCCCAAATTATACCATTACTCCAGGTCATGCAATTACGCTGCTGTTAGTGGCACAATTATAGCTCTGGAGCATAGTAACAACAGAAACAACCAGAACATGAGAGGCTGTTGTTCGCAGTAATTGTCTTTTTTGCTAATATTTTTGTCCTCACGACCAAAACTGATGAGAAGATGCATTTCATGCTAAAATATAGTGCTAAATGATGGATTTGCATTTCACACAATTACACGTAATTTCACATAATTTTTCCAAAATTTTGTGTAATTTCATAAAGGAAATTACACATTTTTTTCACCTATACTTTTCTTTTTCTCACAGAACTGGTACAGGTGGGGAAGCAGCAGTACAAGCTTCCCTGCCTCATAGAAAAGATACAGCTGAAGCAGCAACAGTGCAAGCTTCCCTCTCTTTCAGAACAGGTTTGACTTATGCATTATTAATGTCAGCTTCACAGTGAGGTGGAAACCAACAGTGCAAGCTTTCTTTCCTCACAGAGCAGGTGCAGCTGGCCAGGAGAAAGACAGGTTCCTTCACCCGCAGAATGTAGTATCAGTTCAAGTCTCACTTGCCTTTAGAACAGGCACAGAATGGCAGCAGTATTGCAAGCTCTCATTGCTCATGGCACATTTACTTTTCAAACGTCAGTGACAAGAGGTTTGCAAGCAGGTCTATGGAGCAGATGCTAAATCCACTGAGATATGATAATGGTTAATGAGTGAGTGAAGAAATTTATGAGTGCAGCTGCCATTCTCACAGGGTGAGATTACCCATCAGTGCCCACTGTAGTGAGACTGTATAACATTCTCCCCTTAGGATGCTGTTGGCAATGCTTCTGTAATATCCTGAAACCTCTGTTGTTGTCATGATGTGTCCTGCTGTCACCACAAGCCCTATGTTTGTCATTTCCTTGAATCTTGCTGTTGTCACATTGCTTGTTGCCCCATTCCTCTTGCTCCATCCCTCCCCATTGTCTATTTAAATATAGCACAAACTCGGCCCAATGGCATTGTAACATTTTACACGATCAAAAGTTGCATTACACAAGATTGAGCTCATTTATTAGGCACAGGGATATTAATGATGTGGCCAGGATCACAGGATGTTGAGCCGACATCAAGGGGCCGATTCCGATCTTGGTTGGAAGGGCACCGAATCGGGTTCGGCCAGAAAAACTACGAGCCGTACGCGTGTTTTCCGGCCGACTCGTACAGCTGTACGAGCGAGCAAGTACGATGCGAGCTTCATGAAATTCACCGACCGAGTCGTTTCCGGGTCCGAACCGCTCCGTACGTCCCGGTCGGAAGCTAACCGTGGCGTGCAATGGATGCGATTTACAACCGAGCCAGTACGATGCACGCGTCGGACAGCCTGTGTGAGCCGGAGTGTCCGGCGCGCAAAAGCTCCCGGAGTCGGACTTTGGGGGACCACGTCGGACCCCCTGACACCCGCAGCCCTACGACTCGGACACAGGGGGAGACCTATGAGTCTCCCCAACACAGGCATGTACGGTGCGGGTGGCACCGACGCGTACCCACTGTAGGGGGCGCACTTGTTCAAGACGTACCCATTCAGTCAATGGGAGCCCATGTACGCGTCGTACGACCAGCTCCCATTGACTTCTATGGGAGTCCGACCGAACCGAGTCCGACAGCATACGTGCGCATCGTACTCGCTTGGTCGGACTGTAGGGGTCCGGCTCAGTCGGAGAACCCTCCGGATCCGACTCGGTCGAAGTGCTTTCCGACCCGGATCGGAATCGGCCCCCAAGTGTCAAAACAGGTTCCCCAGTCACAAAATCAGCAGCTCTGGCCCCAATGCCACATCCTTTGCTTACTATACCCTGCCTCTCCATTCCTCATCTGGTCCTTGTGCTTCTTCCCACCATATGCCTTGCTTTAAAACATCTCCGACCCACTTTTATTGTGAACTCGGCCTAAGGGTATTGAAACACTTTATGTGATCACCAGTTACATTACACAACATTGCATTAATTTATTAGGCATAGGGAGATTACAGGACTTTAAGTGGGCCGGTCCCGCCGGTGCGCAGCCCCAGTAGTTCGTAAAAGCAGGTGCTGAGATGGGTCTCTATCAGGCTCTCCATTTGTGCTCTCAGGGTGAAAAACAAATCTTAACTCTGCAGCAGTACCACCCTTCACTGCCAGTGGCGGCTCCTCCGCTAATGAGGAGCATCACCACACTGCTTTTCAGAGTGTAAAAAAAGGAAAAATAAAATGATAATAACTTGTTGTTATTATCACTTTATTTTTTACTGCTGCGGCATCTTGTAGGGGCGGGGCAGATCTACTCAGCTCTTAGAGCAGAGGGGAGGAGTGGTGGGCACCTTGTGAGTGTGCAATGACTTTGACCGGCCCTCTCGGGCTGGCCAAACCGTCATGTGTACTTTGCATGTTCCCCACCGAGGCTGCATTACAGTCTTGGTGGAGAACATGCCCAGGCTCCCATTCCCTGGCTGAGCGCAGAACTACTGTACTCAGAACAATCACATCTCTGAAATGCAGCGTTGTGTTTGGCTATGGGGAGCCTGGAAGCCCAGGTGCTTCTTGCTTCCTGTTTGCACAGAAGAACCCAGCTAGAGCATGGAGGAGAGGCTGTGGCCAGCTAGGCGACCGGCCTGCAGGTAAGTGAATTTTTTAACCCTATAAAATAATAATTTCAAATATTTTCACATTACTAAATTTGTGTATTATTTTAATTTTGTAACTTATTTTTTAATAAAACATCATTTTACACTTAATAGCATTAATGTCCATTTTGATTAATATTTGATTTTCTTTAAACCATTCAATTAACAAAATAAATGATACAATTAAAAAATATGAATTTTCCTATCATACATTTTTTTCCCATACATTTTACTATAAAACATACACTTTTAAAAACAATTCCACAATCTAATCCCCTAAAAACCCCACACCCTGCTACGAAAAAAAGTATAAAACCATTACTTATATCTGTAAACAAAATTGCTAATTTCAACAGTTGTATAACTAGTCATCTACTTTGCTAAAAACACAAATTAGAAAAATACCAAACATGTACACTTAAACACACTAAAACTAATTTCATACAAATTAACTCTTACAAATGATATTACATATGACATTTTCGACATCCATATTTTTTACAACGAAATTAAAAACAACACTAAAAATGATTTTTTTACCTTCGATATTCCTATCAAAGATATTTCTGTATTCCCAATATTCCTGACATAATATTTTTGTTTCACAATATTTTTTTCCAATATTTTGTATAAATATCGTATTCTTATGTCATGATTTTTTGAACTGCCTCTAATTCTAATTGCTTTTTTGTCCATTTTGTAAATGCTGTGAAATTGTGCTAAACATGTGATAAACAACTTTACCACCATATTGCCAATTTTTTGTTGCAGTGAGTGAACGGCAAATGTTCATGTAGGGAATAAGGCACACTAATATTGTATTGATATATGTCATGACTGCCCATTAAAAATCGATGCTTCATTGTAGTAGTCTCGAAAATAGCCCTTTTCTCCCTATGGGGAAAGTAAAGACAGCCATAATTGGGGTTTATAGACCCCTCACATCCAAGTGTGTTTAGCATTTACACCACACCACTTTCAAAGTTAACCAGCCACCAGAGTTTTCTGTTGGTGCTAAGACAAAAAAGGTAATATACTTATTTATTGACCTCAAAATAATTAAAATTCCTATTTACAAAGGAAACTGGTTCTTCAATGCATATATTGATATGTTTAATGAGTGTCGTCATCTAGGGCCTCCTGGAAATGCAATTATGCCACAGCAGCATTTTTCATGTAAATATGCATTTTCCATATAATTAGGGCTCCCGGTTTTATGGTATTTATTTTTTTGCCATTTCCGTCTGTATTTATCCATATTTATTTTTTGGGCATTTTATCTGTATTTATCCACATTTATTTTTGCCACAAGCAGAAGGCAACGCTGCAGCTAGTATTTTTCCACATTTATTTAAATTGACAATGCACACATGCATTTGGTTGTTCTTGGTCAACACAATACATTCATCTGAAAACTTTGCCATTCGCAGAATTTCCCAAATACGCTTAAAAGTGCTATCACAAGCCATTTGTCTCAGAGCCTTGCAGTTTCTGTCATCGGCAGAGAGTGCTACATCCTCTCCCCCACTAAACACCATACTGTCCCACTGAGATAAACTCACACTCCCTTCAGCTACAACCCAATTGTGCCCGCTATAAACACCTAGAAGCAACTCTATTCAAACTATGCACTAGACCAGAGTAATTTGCTGCCTGAAAAAAGTAACAGTATTCTGGAAAAATCAAACACTCATAGTGAATACAACTTAAAGCTTTTACACTCATTATTCAGAAAGCTAAGGACATGAAAAGAAAAGTAGCGCTAGACTGGCAAACTCTGTAAGGTGGCACTAATATGTTTGGGTGTGACTAAAACCAATCTGGCCACTTTGCGACTACTCTGTCTTGTTTTATTTAGTTATGTATTTAATGTTCGTATTTTAAAACCTTTTTTCTCCTCCTGAGGCCGCGTTTTGGAATAGAAACGTCAGAAAAAGTCTTTTGTAAGACAAGTGTCCTCTTTTTTTGGATCCATTTCACTGGGGAACGAATGACGGAAAGGAGAGGAAAGAACAGTTACGGTTTTCTGCAAGTGAGGAGGAGCGCGACTAAGAGAGGGAGGAAGAGGACGAAAGAGGGGGGCAGCAGAATTGGACATTGTCCTTGTTTTGTCCAGGCAAGAAGGAAGAGACCGCAATGGCTATGGGCAATGCAGTCCGGTCACAAACTGCAAAGACTCTGTTTCTGAGTCTCACTTACACCCTCTTCCCTGTATGTGTGTCTGACTGAGCCATGCCTTCCAGCGCAGCCCGGGCTGAAAATACAAGGATTTGGGTTTCTTCTCTCCGCTGCCTACTCCCCCCTGTCCACCCCAGGCGTGTCTGCGAGAGTGAGAGCTCAGCCCGAGCCAAGGGAGGGGGGCTGAGTGTGCTGTGTGTGAGAGTGATTCACTTCGCAGAGGTGGGGCGCTGAGAGCAATTCAGGCCTCCTGGCGCTAGCAGCCACAGATCATCCAGGAGCTCAGGGCACTGATCCTCCTGCCACGACCCCCCATTGTGCAGGCACTTACTGAGCGCGAAAACAATGTAGCAGACATTGTGAGGGTGAGACGGAGGGAGGGGGGCTGCACACAACACAATATGACGAGCTGAACGGGACAAACAGCAGCGCCAGAGTGAAATACTTAGAAATGACCCATGTGATTACACTCGAATCTATGTGCCTCGGGCTCAGCTCTATGCGCTACCTATTGCTACATAGAGAAGGGGGTGGTGCTGCATATATTACTGGACTTGTGTTGTTTCAGCTGGCCGATCAGTGTTGGGTCTGTAGGTTCTCAGGCCCTCTGTGTTCTGGGGCCCAGAAGTGAACCGGAATATAGGCGCCTGGGTAGTCTAAGACAGGCCGCTATGGCTGGGGCAGTGTCAGTCACCTTGGGTACATGTTGCAGGAACCAGCAGACCTCTCTGTTGTGGTCAGTGGCGTAAGGCTTTGCCGAGTTTGTGGTCTGACTGTTCTTGCAGCACACGTACCCAGTGTAAAGTGCTCTGCAGTCCGGCCACAAACACAATCACTACACTGACGTAGCTAGGCTGTGCAGTCCAACGGGGGATGGGGGGGAGACTGTGGGGGGGAGGGAGCTGGCATCCGATTCCTGCTTTTGCGGCCCCCAAAACTGCATATGCCACTGACTCGAGCCCCCCCCCCCACTTACCTTTCTTTTGAAATGGCTGGCCAGGCTCACTCGAGGGGCGGAGCAGAGCCCCGGACATGGCTGGGGCAGCTAACAAAAGGCAGACAGGAGAGCAAAATGACCCCTCATTGAAAGAAATTTCCAGCAAAACTGAAGCTGATGTTTCGTGTTACTTAAGGCAGCCACAGCCCTAGAATCAGCAAGAGGGCGTGGCGAGGCAACTCTGCTGGAGCACAGAAGCGCTGCAAAATGTGCTAGTATTTTCCCATTTTTACATATAAATACAGACAAAGGAAAACTTGTTTTCCGTCTGTATTTATATGTAAAAATCAGTTTAAACGGAAAACCGGGAGCCCTACACATAATCTAACATAATCTGCTGTAAAATTTGCAGAGTTTACTAAAATTATTGTTCCTAGGTTGAATGAATCAAATGTTATTAAAATTGCTTCTATATTAGGAACGTTCTGATAGTTAACTGCTCATAATTAACTATTTATTTCTGTATATAAGTTTTTAGAGTAGTGATGATGTTGACCGGACTGTTGTAAGACTTTATTTGTTGGGACCACAGCGCAGACAGGTGCTACTAGGCACACTGAATGAAAATGAGGTAATTTGCCACAGGAATGCTAGGTCCACCTACTATGGCTCTGCAAACTGGGCCAAGTACACACATTTACACTTCACTCTCAGAATAGCGAGGGTGAGCATTCAAAAGCTTCTTAGGGAGGTAGTATGCATTGCAAGAGCTTAGCATAATAAACAACAGACACAATACTGTGTCCATCCAAGTGTTTATGGTTTACATTAAAAAAAGCGCTTGAATCACACATCGGTCCAGAGGACCGCTTGCATAACTCTGTATTAATCTGTTCACCGTCATGCTAATCTTCAGAAACCATCAAAACATGTTCATGCAGTCTGTATTAATCTGTGCCTATTGAAAACTTTAAAAAAAAGATTTGAACACAAATTGCACAGCAAATAAAATACTACCCAGGGGCTTCCGCCTGGAGCTGCACACGGACCGAGTCATTAAGTTTGCCTCGGTGGGTCTACCGCTTCTCCTCGTATCTCTTGCCTTTGCCCGGGAACTGTCGACAGGTGTTCTAAGATGAGCTGTGGGAGGACAGAAACCTCTAGTGGAGCTGAAGCACAAAAGCTCACTGGATCTCAATTGTCAATACAATAGAAACCTTTTGAACAAACCTCGCCTGGTGGTTGTTCCCATCGGACCCTTCCACAGCTCTGTAAGCTGCGCTACATCTCGTCAGACCCGCTGCGTGGGTCCCGCTTCGAGGAGGAGACCAGTGGGTGCCCCGGACTTCGTGTTGACACCTGGAGGACTGCTGGGGCGTGCTGAGGGACACTAGCAGGGCTGCGAGAGTTGCAGGGACTCCATTTCCCAGGAGTCCCGGACTGGCCAACCTGCCACACCTGGCCCGCTCTCCCTGCTTGTCACGCCCCCGCACTCCCAGTGTGATTAAAGCTCTTCTGTTCCTTCCCCGGCGGGAAACCTTTTGAACGAACCTCGCCTGGTGGTTGTTCCCATCGGACCCTTCCGCAGCTCTGTAAGCTGCGCTACATCTCGCCGGACCCACTGCGCGGGTCCCTCTTCGAGGAGGAGACCAGTGGGTGCCCCGGACTTCGTGTTGACACCTGGAGGACTGCTGGGGCGTGCTGAGGGACTTTGCAGGGCTGCGAGCAGAGTTGCAGGGACTCCATTTCCCAGGAGTCCCGGCCTGGCCAACCTGCCACACCTGGCCCGCTCTCCCTGCTTGTCACGCCCCCGTGTGTATTTAGCAGTAATAGCCTGCCGCTGCGTGGGAGCGTCCCGGGAGAAGCCTGGGACAAGGGCGGGACCGTCTGTGGCCGTCCGTGGTCGGTTATGGTTGGGTTGGGCCACCCCCCCTGCTCTTTTATATTTTTTTGGTCATATTGTTGTGTCAACATCACCCTGTTGTGGTAACCATGCCTTTACATTCTGGAAAGGAACGCACTGTACAGCTGCAGACTACCAAGGGGGTAGTCTCTGGCCCCTTAGACGCCTTTATCACCAGGGCTACAGGTATTCTTGAAAAAGAGATAGCCATGGTCGAAAAACGGATCTCATTAGATCTGGTTAGCGGGAAACGCTCTTCATTAGGAAAATTGGCCACAATACCCAGCCCTTATGCACTAGCCCCGAGTACGAGCAACCACTTGGTCGAAGCCACGGTGGATGTGCACCGTGAGGTGGCGGGGGAAGGTCGATCTTTGACTTCTTCAGAGAGTGATTCAAACCCTGACGACATACAAGGCAGTAGGGATGAGGGCAGTGTGCTCCTGGCCAGTCAATCGCAGTCGGACTCATCCATGGATGAGGACTCTCTGAGAAATGTACCCCGCAAAAGGAAAAGATGCAAGGACAACCAGAGGGGGGGGTGTTACTAAGATCCAAAGACCCAATGCCCCAGCTCAGCCCACCATCATAATCCCCGAAGTCACCCCCACCTCACACCCTGTCTTGGTTTTAAATGATCCCCTGTGCCCTCCCCATATCCCCTTTGGGTCCTCGGACCCATGTCCTACCTGTTATAGTAGTGATGATAGCCTGCTGGCCAAAATGGAAGCTGTGTTTAAAACTCTTTTACTTCCCGTACTTGAAAGAACACGTTTGATGACCTTAAAATTGGACGCACTTGAGACTCTTGTAAACACCAATACTGGCTTTTTAAAAAAGATAGTTAACCCTCAAAATGCCCTGGGGAATCCCAGTTCTTCGAGTAATTCCAAAGGCCAGAGAAATGTAACCATAGGTAAACTTCCATCCTCAGCATCTGCTAGACCAGTATCCACTAAGCCTGATCTTAACAAAAACAAGGGCTCAGTGGTAGGGGGGAGCTCTGGGAATAATGATTGTATGCCTGTACCAGCCACTTTGCTACAGGTGCCAAAGAAGGCTTCTTTTAAACGTAACCAACAATGCCAGCTGAACATCCCTACACCTCCTGTGGCTACTCGGGTACAAGATAATGCGAGTGGTGTTCCGAGTACATCATCACAGCCCAAAATAAGTAATGGAGTAAAAGGGAGTAGATCCATCAACCCCCCTATTCCCCTTGTGAAAGCAAATAAACGGGCACCCCCCTGTACAGACCTACCCTCAGAAGCCACCCCATACACGATAGTTCTAACAGGTGTTGCCCCACTTAGGGAGGGTTTAAAAGAATCACATGGGGACCTCAGAAACAAAGTTGTATTCTGGCTAAATAAAAACCGCCCTCTTCCCCCCTCCTCCTCGACTGAAATATTGTTTGTGAGAAGAGTTGAATGGGTGGGCCTCTGTACCAAGGACCTAGAGGGGGACTGCATAATTATATCCTTTAAGGATCCCTGGGTGGTAGATTTCCTGCGTAGGGAAGCAAGGTTTGGGAGGTTGGGTGATATGCAGACCCTGGGCCTTGTTTTTTTTATCCCAAACGATCCTGCGAGTTCCCCTCTAGTCATACCTTCCCTAGAAGACCTGTTAGGAGATATCTTGTTGATAGAACACCTTACATCCCGCAGTACCCTTTATTGTCTAATCGCTACGAACCCCTCTCTGGCCTGGAGTGTATCGATTGACTTCACCCGGTAGCTGGCAGCGGGAGTGTTCTGGGTAACCAAGTGGATGGGGCTGACAGAGTCTGTACTGAGGTATCTATCCAGGGGGGTGCCATCATGGAGAAGGAGAAGGTGGTGGACTCTGCATATCATCATCAAGATGACAACATGGTGGTGGGTTCCCAATTTAATATATTTCATCTTTGGGAGTGGATCATTGTAGCATGCATAGCACAACAACACCCAGTCAGGTTGTGACACTCAAATTAGAATCGTGGAATGTAGCAGGGCTGAAGGGGCGTATGGCTTCAAAGGACTGGCTGGATTTTATTGATACTTTTGATATCCTACTGTTCCAGGAGAGCTGGGCCCCTGATCCAATTCATAGGGCCGGGTTCCTACATTTTTTTAAACCAGCAATAAGGGGCAATAAAGGTCGAGCATCGGGGGGGGTTAGTGATCTGGGTTAAACAGTCCATTGGCTACCGACCCATGGAAATTGTTCTGGATAACCCGGACCTCTTGGGAATTAGACTAAGTAAGGATAACTGCCAGGACATTGTAGTCATTAACATCTATGCACGCGGTCAACCTGGAGGGCGCTGTAGTATCCTAGATGTGTTAGACTCTTACCTTGAAGGGATAGGGAGAGACAAGTTACTCGTCCTAGCAGGGGACCTCAACTGCACCTTTGAGCCTCTTTATAATGCGGGGGAGGACCTGGGGTTTGAGGAGGACACTGTCTGGAATATCCCGATGCTGTCTTTGAATAATATTAAAAGAGGCTCCGAGGCAGCTTTACACTGGATGGGGTTGTGTCTGGACTGGGGTTTGAGGGCAACCAATGGTCGTACGGCCTCTGATAAGGATGGAAAACCGACTTTTGACAATGGGGTGAGGAAAGTAGAATAGATTACATCTTGTTAAAAATTGAATATTGGTCACTCTTGGATGATATGGAAGTTGTGTCTCGTCCTGAAAGTGACCACAACCCTTTGTCATTAAGCATAAGACTCCCAGGTGGATTCGGCAGGTCTATAACTGCTGTTCATCTAACAGGTGATGCTATCTTGACAAACGATAGAAGAAGGCTCAGATGGTCCAGGGTGGTGGAGGATCCGACCCTTTTAGATAGCATAATGAAGGTAGTCTCGTCGACTTTGAGCGACATTTCGATTCTTGCCTCCACCATGGATGTTAGTGATCAGATTTGTGATCTTCACGAACGGTGCTTTGCTAATCTTAAGGCCCTCTTAACCCTTCCACCCACACAAGGCATAGTAAAGGCATATGGATCCCGTGAGAAATGGTACAATAAAAACTGCAGGGAGGCACATAGTCGTTTAGTCATAGCAGTGAAATCTAGGATTTCCAGCGATATAAAAGAGGCACGTTCAATGTACAAAACAATTCAGTGGGAAGCGAAAAAGGAGTGGGATGACCTACATTTATTTATTTATTTATTTGAAAGTTTTATAGAGCGCGGACAAGACCCTTGCGGGTATCAGAGCGCTTAACAGTACATCAAGTATTATACATAAACCAAAGACAAATTGAAGCATCTATATGCAAAAACATGTTACAAAAGCAAGGTGATCAGGTACAATAGGACGCTATTCTCATGCGACAAACAACAGGAAGATGGGATGTCCAGATTGCTTAGTAGGTCCCTTGTCCTAGTCAGGGTAATGGCCACGCTGTATTAGTTCGTCACAGAACAATGGGCCTTAATCAGGTGAATTTGGCCATGAGAATTGATTTTACTTCCTTTTTGAATGAGACAATAGAGGGGTTAAGTCTGGTTTCAGATGGTAAAGCATTCCAGATTCTTGGTGCCATTCCTGAGAAGGTACGGTTGTATGTTTTTTTCTTGTTGAATCTCTGTGGTTTTAGTAATAGTTTTTCCGCACTTCTGGAAGATCTGAGCCCACCAGAGATAGTCAACTTCTGTGTTAGATATCTAGGTGCGTTGTGGTGCAAGGCTTTGTGTGTCATACACGCTATCTTCAAGTGAATTCTGGCTTCCAGGGGAAGCCAGTTCAGTGATTTGAGGTCTGGTGAGATGTGTGCATTTCTTTTAGAGCCGGTGATGAGTCTCGCTGCGGCGTTGATTGAGGCTCTTAATGGTGCCGTAGTTGCTTTGGGTAGGCCGCAGAGGGAGACGCTACCGTAATCCACTCTGGGGATAACTAGTGCTTGTACTGCTTGCTTGAAGTCCTTGCTTGGAAGGAAAGGTTTCAGCTTCCTCAGTGTGTTAATCTGGTAGTTAGCTCCCTTTGTAGCGTTGCTGATATGTTTTTGCATATTGAGGCTACTGTCGAGGGTTATTCCCAGTGATTTGGCTGAGTCAACGATGATTGGTTGAACATTGAGTGCCGTCAGGTGTTTTATCCACTCTTGCAGTACAGGGACTTGGGCGGGTGGAGCTATAAGCAGGAATTCAGTTTTTTGGGCGTTAAGTTTGAGATGGTTTTTTGCCAGCCATATCTGGGTGTCCCCCAGCGTTGTGTTGAGTAGTTTGATGTCTTCTAAAGTGTTGATCTTGAGGTATAGTTGTGTGTCATCCGCGTACATGTGGTAGTGCACGTTAGATGCTTGAAGAAGTTCGGTGAGGGGTTCCATGAACAGGTTAAACAAAGTCGGGGATAAAGAGGACCCTTGCGGTACTCCTAGTGTAACTGGTACGGGTTTTGACATGGCGTTGTTGGCCTTGAATTGTTGTGTTCGATTTTGGAGAAAAGAGGTAAACCAGTTTAGCACTACGCCTGATAGACCCATTCTATGCTTCAGGAGATCCAACAGGTTCTCGTGCTTGACCGTATCGAAAGCTGAGGATAAGTCTAGCAGGATGAGTAGGCAGGCTCCGTTATGATCCAGGATTTGTAGCGCGTCATCAATTATGTGTGTCATGGCTGATTCAGTACTGTGACCTGCTCGGAATCCTGATTGGTATTTATTAAGCAAGTCAAAGTGGTCAATATGCCTTGTCAGTTGGAGGTGTACACATTTTTCCAAGAGTTTGGCTAGTGTGGGGATGTTGGAGATAGGGCGATAATTGTTTAGGTCAGTCGGGTCAGCCGTGGGTTTCTTTAGAATGGGCGAGACCTGCCCCATTTTGAGGGTGTCCGGGATGCAGCCTTGTTGAAGTGAGCTGTTTATGATCTTAGTCCAGAGGGGCAGAAGTAGTGGTGTTAGGTTTTTAACGGCGTTTGCGGGAAGAGGATCGGCAAAATGATTGGCAGGGTTCATGTCCCCAAGTATTTTACTTATGGCTTTTACTTGTACTTCTGGCAACCAGATCAAGTTCTGGGAAATCGTTAAGTGGGGCAGAAACCCTGATTCCCAAACTCCAGTTAATCATGTGTCTGCAGAAGCATGGGTTGATTTCTATTCTGGCCAGTTTATGGATCCTGCTTTAGAAATCGACATTGAACTAACCAAGCAGGAAATTACCCTTACCCTTACTCCTAACCAAGAGTTAAACTTCACGCCACTGGAAACTGAGTCTGCGCTCCGCCTGGTCCAAAGGGGGAAGGCGCCAGGGATGGACTCCATCCCGGCTGATTTATTCAAAATCAATCCCCAACTCTGGGTTCCTTATATAACTGCGGTAGCGAATGCTATTGCCAAGGGGGCCCGGATCCTGGTGTCCTGGAAGGGAGCGGAGATACTCCCCTTTTTAAAAAAGGGGACCGTTCAGTCCCGGGAAACTACCGTCCCATAAGTTTAATTGATTCATTTCAAAAGGTCATCGCAAGGATGGTCCTTGCCAGAGTTCAGGGGTGGATGGAGTTGGAGGGTATCCTGTCCCCCCTACAGGCCGGTTTCAGATCAGGTACCAGCACCATTGACCAGGTCTTCAGATTTTGTCTGATATACTGGAAGGTGGTGCCGTTGGGCGGCGGGTCCATCTACGCAGCCTTTATAGATCTGAAATCGGCCTTCGATCTTGTGCCAAGGGTTAAACTCTGGACCTTTCTTAGATATTTGGGACTGCCGTTAGAATTATTGGACATGATTGTAAGATTACATGAGGGAAATTTTGCTAGGGTGAGGTGGGGAGGCCAAGGGCAGGTGACGGATTGCTTCCCCGTAACACGTGGCGTCCGTCAGGGTTGCGTTCTGGCACCTACACTCTTTTTGTTGTTCATTGACCAGGTGGTCAAGTTCTTTGCTAAGACCCCCACTGATGCACCCTCTTTGGGCGGGACCAAGTTCCCTATGCTCATTTTTGCGAATGACATCTTACTTCTCTCAAAGACTCGAAGTGGTCTGCAAATTGCATTGACCCGATTTGAGGAGTTTTGTAATGTCAACGATTTAAAAATCAATGTGAGCAAAACTAAATTTATGGTTCTAACTAAAAGTCGCTCCATTAGGAGCTCAGTGAGCATGAATGGAGTCGGTTTGGAACAAGTTCAGGTTATGACCTATTTAGGAGTAACCTTGGACTACCGTCTCCGCTGGAAACCACAGGTTGACAGATTACACCTAAAATTTGCTCGCCTTACTGGTTGTCTTCTGCAGGAGCAAAAAAGGTCCTTAACTAAACGTGTCAAACCCGCACTTAAGATCTATGCTACCAAGGTAAGCTCCGCGATATTGTACGGGGCAGACCTCTGGGGGCATATGGACCTATCAACCCTGGTGAAAGTTCAAAATAAATTCTTGCGGAAACTGGTAGGACTCCCCCAATCAGCTCCAATCAAACCACTATGTCTGGATATGGGCTGCAATCCAATTAACGAAATGGCTCGATACAGGCTAGTAGCCCTGTGGAGACGTATCTGGACTTCCCCAGACTTAAGCCTCTTTGCTAGGGAACTAGAGGAAGTAAGATCTATTTGGGGGTCTAGTAGTATACCCTGGCTTCGTGAAGTAAAATTGATCTTGGATGACATGGGTCTTAATCAGCTGTGGGTTTCTCCGGGTTCAACCACCTTTCCTTCAAAACAGGAATTTAAAGCACTTTACTGGGCTTTTGTTCGCCAAGCATTAGTTATCGCCTCAGATTCTACTAGCTTAACAGGAAGGTTCTTGTCCCACAAATTGGACCCTTTCCTGGAGAATTACTGGGACGTTATAACTAAGACACTTGACAAAAAGCTCTACCACCAGTTCCGAGTAGGGTCTCTGTCCTTAAGATCCTTCACCAAGAACTGGTCTAATCGAGCGAGTGATTTCTGCCCTTGGTGCATTGGTCACAAGGAGAGTGTTGGCCATCTCCTATTTGCATGCCCAGCTTATTATGCTCCAAGAAGCAAATGGATTAGGCCCATTTGCCGCCATCTTAAAGTCAGAGGGAGTGCTGAGGCGACATGGGTGCTTCGTACCAATACCTCTGAGGTGGTACTTGTGGGCGTAGCCAAATTCCTGGGGTGGGCATGGGTGATTAGAGCAAGATATCTGCAGGCACCTTGATCTTGCTCTCGTTTTTTAACTTCTCAACGGGTTTTTTCATGTATTAGGCCTTTATCATACTGTTTAATTCTATTTTTAACGTTGAAATGTTTTTTGAAATTTATGAAATTGTAATTGTGATGGTTTTAAATTAACTATCTTATGTATGTCTAATTTCTACTGCTTTCAATTGTCTTTTATGATGTAAAAATCGAAATAAAGACTTTAAACGAAACGAAATACTACCCAGGAGAATAGGGTTCTCAGTTACAGGATAGAAATCATGAGGATTCAGTGAGGAACTATTTCCCCTCCCCATTAGTGAAGTTTCCGAGTGTCTACAACCCCACTATACAACATGAGTCTAGACATAGATTAGGCACACGAGCAGCTAACTCAAAAGTTCCCCAGTATGAAGATGTGAAGAAAATGTCAGTTAATTTTTACCAATTCATTATCACCTAGTAAAAGCCTTAAGTTTGTTTTGCACAATTTTTCTGCCTCCCCATTTTCTCGTTCCCAACAATTATCTGTGTTACTGTACATAAAGCTCCGGCAGTGTAGGACCGGCATGGTCCTGCACCCGCTGTGGCAGTTCTTGTACTGCGGTGCCTTAACAGGTTCCTCACTCAGACCTTTACCACTTGGCAGGATCAGCGCAGCATGAATCTGATGGTGAAACTCATCTTTGAGGACGAGAAACTTCTTAGTCTAGCGTCAGCAGCGCCAGGTCCTAAGGCTCACGCCAGTATGCCAACAACACAATCGTACTTGGTATTTTTCAGTGGAAAGGTTAACAGATAACCTAATCAAACAGAGAAGGTAGTTGTTTGATTGCTGCTGTAAAGAGATAACATGCAAGTTGTGAAGGAGTCAGGTTCCCCTTTTTGTATTTAATAATTATTACGGCCTTACCTGACCCCTGTCCTTTGGGCCTAACCCCTCCAGTTGTTGTAATTTAGAGCGGGTTTTCACCCGCGAGGGTTTGGACACCAGGGCTCTGGTGCCCAACTAGCAATAGTTATATTGCTTAATTTGGTACAGGTTGGATTTTCCTCCAGTAGATAATGCCTTAAAAGGAGACACTATCATTCACGGAAGCTCACATTCACAATTTGATATCTACCCCCTCTCCATTCTCCTCAGTGTCGTTGAGCACTTCGGCCAAACAACAGAACGAGGCTGAAAAATTAACTCGCCTCTACAAAAAACATATTCGCACTGAGCTGCACGGGCATTTCCTGTTTGAACATTTGAAAGCTGGCGCTATTCCCTGGGGTCTCCAGATCAAGAAAATACCTGTTATATTCACCGAGGATCCCGACTATAAGAAGGGCTTTAGTTTTATAAATACTAAATGCAGCCGTGATTTAATGGTCCATACGATAGAAACAGCACAAAGATTGTGTAAAAAAGAAGCTGAGGAACTTGAACAACTAGTCCAGGCAATTAAGGACACCAATACAGTTTCAGAATCAAAGACTTTATTGAAAAAAATCGAGAAAGAAATACTTACATTCAAGGACAATACGATCAGCTTCAAAACAGCAAAGTTTGAGAAAGACACAAAATACTTTAATATAGATCAGGTATATCCATTTCTAAAGGACGAATTTTACATCTCTACTGAATCCCGTCGAGCCCTCTCTAACTATCAAGAGTGCTACAGGAATCGATTCCTTACCTTCTCCGAAACATCATCATCAGATTCTTCAGGGGATTCGGACCCTAGAGAAGGAGCCTCCAAAAGACAGGTAGCTTTTTTAGACAGAGGCGACCAGAAACCAAGAGGAAGGTTCAAACAACAGCCATGGGAGATGAGGACGAGATGTCAGTTTTACAAGTCGTGAAACCTGCATCTATTGTTAATCTGTCCCAAAAGCAACTGTCCAAAGATGAAGAAGCTGTTTTAGAATTGGGCCTCAAATTTGTCCATAGTAGACTGACTGATTTTACGAGACTCAAATTAGAAGCAATTGAATTTTGTCGCAAGATTCGATTGAATCCATTTTTCTCTGGTAAAGGACACAAAAACAATAGAGAGGTATCTGGTCTTTCTAATAAATCAAAATTTATTCTGCCAACTCAGAATGTTCCAAAAGAAATTGTGGCCTATCAACAGGTTATTTGGTCCTCAATTAATCAATTGGAGAAGAAGAAAGCTTTCCTCAAATGAAATATATCTGTGAAACAGCAAACAGCCATTAATGACCTCAAGAAGGACACGACTGTAGTTATCAAACAGGCCGACAAGGGCGGAGCCCTAGTGATTTGGACCAGAGAGATGTATTTAACAGAAGGCAGGAACTAAGTGCACAATCAAGAATGGTACCGCCAAGTCAGAGAAGATCCCACAAGATCTACACAAGAACTTATAGCTGGAATATTGAAGGTTGGACTGGATGGTGGATTTTTGGGACCAAAAGAATTTGACTATCTATCTACACAATTCCCAAGGATTCTGGTAATTTATTTTTTACCAAATATCCATAAGAGGCTGAATGTCCCTCCAGGGAGACTAATAGTCTCGGGCAGTGATTCCTTGCTGGAGCCCATTTCGAAATACGTAGATTTTTTCTTGAAGCCCTTTATGATGGATGTGCCATCATACTTAAGAGACACCACTGATTCATCACTAGAGTGGAAGGCCAAGAGTTTGACGATAAAACACAATGGATGGTTTCCTTTGATGTAACTCCTCTATACACAGAGATATCCCAGTAAGAAGCACTACAAGTGATTGACGCTTACTTGGAAGATAGACCACGTCCTCACAGGGTGCCGACGACATTCATTTTACAATTAGCTGAGGTTGTACTTAAGAAAAACTATTTTAAGTTTGAAGACTTGTTTTACATTCAGGTAAAGGGGACCGCCATGGATTGTCCCTTTGCCCCAGAAATGGCGGTCCTCTTTATGGCCAAGTATGAAGAAAATTTCATGTTTAACAACAATCCCTTCAAAGAAAAAATTGTACAGTGGTTACGCTATATAGACGACATTTGGTGTCTATGGTGAGGGCCCCAAGAAGAATTGGAAAGCTTCCATATTTGGCTAAATACGAGCCATGAGGACATAAAATTCAGTCTGAATACAAGCAAAGCCAGCTTGATGTTTTTAGATGTGGAGGTTTCTCCACACGAGAACAGGTTGACTACTTCACTGCACCGCAAATCCACTGATAAAAATACCATCTTACACCACAAGAGTGCTCACCCAAGAAGCTTGAAAGAAATTGCTCTAGAAAAACTGACCATGAAGAGCCATCTTCCGTGAACAAATGATCATGAGGGGATACCCAAAGAAAATGTTAAAACACGCAATAAAAAGAGCTTGGTATACGCCTCGTGAAGAACTTCTCCCAAAAAAGTGAAACCACCACTAGAAAGATTGGTTTGTGTTACAACATTTGGGCCAGATACCAATGAATTTAGGCAAATTGCTCTAAAGAACTGGCACCTGTTAGAAAACTTGGAATGTCTGTTCCAGAAACCATTATTTGCCATGAAGAAAAACCAGAGTATTGGCCAACAAATTGTAAGGGCAGACATTTTTCCTGCATGATTAAAAAGCAACCTACGAACTCAGTGGCAACTTAAACCGGTTGAGGGCCACCATAAATGGGGAAACTGTTCTGCTTGTGACTCTGAGATTGAAGGATCTGAGTTCACACACAATGCCATCAAATGGCGACATTCAGAGTTCACCAATTGCAAAACCAAAAATGTTGTATATGCCGTCCTTTACCCATGCTCTAAGCTATATATTGGCAAGACAAATCAGCAGATCAATCAACGCATTACTCAACATGTTCAAGAATCAAAAAGAAATTCTTAGCTGCACCTATGGTCCAGCATTTAATTGAAAAATCCTGCAGTGAAAAGAGTTTTAAGTGGACAGAGCTGTCAGTTTAAGGCACAACAAAACGTTTACTTGATATTGACCCTGCCTAATTACAGAAGGTGGCCTACCTCATATTAAAATACAATAGCGCAGTTACCGGCCTCAATGGATTGACAGAACTCTCAAAAACATAATGTTGTTTTTAAAAAACGCAAGTCCCATAATGCACCCTGCCGGGTGCCAGAATGACCACTTCCCTGAATTACACTACTATTGGCTGTTAATTTTGTACTGCATTGCCCATAAGTACTTGCGCAGCTGTGTGCGCGATATAGTTCTAACGAGAAATGCCCCCAGTCACCTATTGTGCATCTATGCTGGTCGAAGGAATGGTCTAATTCACTTCACCTTCAGATAGTACGTTTTGGCCCCTTTGATTCGTGCAGCACGCTTTTGCACTGTGGTCCGTAGCTAATGTTAAACTGACACGTGTAATCTTCCTAGGAAATCGGGACGCCACATAATTGAAGTACGTGTTGCTAGCGATACTTCCCTGTGAGCTACGGTACATTTTAATCTTTTTTACAATCTGTAACGAATGGTTGTGAGTTTACCAAAGTAACAATCAGTATCGACAATTGCCGTTTTTTCGCTTTGCAGATAAACACATGATGAAATATTTGCATTCGATTAAGCTACGAACTACATTGCTCCTTTACAAAGTTGATATAAATATGCTTTACGATCACCCTAAGAACGCGAACCAATGGTGATAACTAATTTCCATCAGGCAACTCTTGCTCGCTGAGTTCTTGGCCCTCTCTGAGAGTAGGAGACCTTTCAAATGTACTTACACCCGTTTTTGCATTACCCTGATACCCATTATTAAGAAGCCCTGATGAGAGCCCCAGAACTACAAGCCTGCGCCTTGAAACACGTTGGCGTCTTTAAACACGGAGGAACTGTGCATTAATATGCTGCACTGTTTGAGGGAAATGTACTGAAAATTATCCCCTGTCTGTATGCATAAATGTGATCCCTGTGTTAGGCATTTCCTTGAGCTTGATACAATCGGTAGTTCCAAGGCTTGCCTAGTCGTCAAATGAAATGGTGTAAAAACAACGTTTTTTTGAATCATTGTACATTAGTGATGTCACATTTCACTGTTTGTTTATGAATGTTTTTTGTGAATTGTCGAATGTATTGTTTGTATATGTCAATTGAAAATTAAGTGTTTTTCTTCTTTTCATGCATTTGAATTTCGGTTAAAAAAAATACAAAAATAATTCTAAGTGGAAAGGTTAAATAAATAACCTAATCAAACAGAAAAGGTAGTTGTTTGATTGATGCTGTAAAGAGATAGCACGTAAGTTGTGAAGGAGTCATGTTCCTCCTTTTGTATTTGGTATTTTAAAGTTGGCACAGTTCACAGCCAGTACTGATTGGGGAGACTGAGAAACCCCATCTGACAAGCGTCACTCCTGGCTTCACTTCCTGATATTCATCCAATTCTTCTGGTTGTTCCCCATTCTGGGAACAAGCTGGACTTCCTATTATAGACAGTTTTTTCTCTTACAGGGTCAGACACACTCTGTTCCTCTCTCAGCTAGCCAGTAGGCATCTAAGCTCTAGGCAGACCCCCAGCTCCTCCAGCAGAAAGGTCAGACTTCAGGTGACATCCCCTCAACTCGAATAGACTAACTATCCATTGGTCAGAGCGCAACCGTTTAATTACTGTGCAATGCACTCTCTTCCTTAGTAATGAAGAACTCGGAGCTGGAATAATGTGGGGAGGTTTAGATTCCATTTTTTTTAAACTAATTTTCCAGGCATGGGAGGTAGATCCACTGTCCATAGTTTCAGAGCCCTTTGGGCGGCTTCTTTTTCAAATGTAAATTTCTGGCTGTTCCTCAGTCACAGCCTTTGTGATGGCTCTCACAGCAGGTAGCTCACTCTAAACAGCAACACCTAAAACAAGGGCATAATGAAGTGTGAGATGTTGTTACTGGTTGTCATCTGCCTTTCTGAAGCAGTATTCAGAGACATACAAAAGGGCAGGCCCTGCTTTCTACCAAATGGTAGAGCTCAGGAAGAACTAATCAGCAGCATTTTACTAACAAGGCCCTCCTTGAATTTGGAAGTGTAGCCCTGTGTCCATCCTGCCTCTTGTTTGTGTCAGGATCTCCACCCTTGAGCTATCAGACTATCTGCTTCCACAGAGTGGGGAAGCTGTCCACTCCACCTTGTGCCATGCTAAACCATGCACAATCCAAAAGAGATACCACTGCTCCCAGTACTCTGACACTCACAACACAGAGTCCTACTACCTTATATGGGCTACACACTAATTACACATACAACCTCTTGACATGCTAATGGAATGTCAGTGGAGAGACCTGAGGGCAACATATACAGAACGTTATATGAGAGAGGAGTTGGTGGACCACACTGTCCTGGACACAAAGAAAAATATATGGTCAAATGCTTTATTCACAAAAACTTGGTACGCAGCCACCACCACTTTATGTGTCTTGCCCAGGGAATGGACTGAAGTTCTCTGCCCCATAAGATGGCATGCTTTGGGCACCTCTCCCTTATCAGGAGCAAGCCTAATCCCCTACACGCACAATAGATTTGTGCCAGAGCCAAACAAAAGTCAGGACATCAGTTTCACATGCAATAGAGCTCTTAGGGAAGGGATTCATACCTCATTACTTTGTAGGGGTTGGGACAGCTTTCCTTCCTCTTCTTGTGTCTGTCCTATTCCTGAAGCATAATTTCTTCGTCATGCTTTTGACTGGATGACTTGCATCCTTCAACTGCTATTTTTTTCTTTTTCCAGCAGCACTTCAAGGGAGTGCGGATGTGTCTTCCTCTCGCCCCCATGTACTGCTGTTTCTTATACCCCACGCTCTCCATGTTTCTCTTCCCTCTGCCTCCAGCTCAGCCGTTGCTTCCATTGCCCTTCCACTTGACACTCAGTTTTTTTCAAACCCCCCACAGGTCCTCCATTGCTCCCTCTCACTCCTTGTTTGGCATCGTTGCCCGTCCTTCCCAATTCAGTTTACAGTTTTTTCCTTTTCTTAATTTTTTGAAACTTTTTTCGGATGGCCCAACAGCTGCAGTTTGTAAATGGGATACTCAATATTTAGAGAACACTTCTATACACCTTTTTGTGCTTTTTTATTTTACCATTCCAAGAAAAGCATCTGCTATTTTGGAATGATGCTGTGAGAGGCATTTTTTTTGTTTTGCATATGCTGTTCAGCATCATTGACAAAGCATTTTTGTTTGTTTTTGTCAATGTCATTCAGCAACAACAACAAGCACTGGCAAATCCAAATGGTTGGCAAATGTCTATCAAACATGAGACCTTAAGGCTTTTTTTCCAATGCTGCTTCCAGAAAAGGACTCAGACATTAGAATAATTCCAAAGTTATCACACTTCTTTAAGGTTCTAAGCCTTAAATCCTAAAGCATTTCGTATAGAGGAAAGTACATAATACGTATGAAATGTACTAAATAAAACACAGTACTTCTAGAGCTTTTTGTATATGCACAAACAATGTATTTTACTCCTAGTATTTATGCATACATGCAAGACAAAACCTTTAATGCCACAGATTACAGGGGTGTTTTGTGGATGGGGGCCAGGACTCTAAGCCCCAGCAGCACCGCCGCCATCCTTTGCCGCCAACGTCACGCCCGCAACAGTGCGAGCACCAGGATGCGTGTTTTAAAACTCCTCAGGGCTCCCGCAGCGCAGGATGCGTGCTGGCGTTCCCGGGCGAAGCCTGGGCCAAGGGTGGGCCCTTCCTGCACCCGTCAGCGACAGGAAGAGGCAGGGCAGGGCCACAACTCTTTAACCCACCTTGTAACATCTGATTAAGTGGGTAAGACCTTCCGGTTCTGTTTTGCATATTGTATTGGCTAAGTGCTCCACCTACCACCAGGTTATTTTTTGTATCCCTGGACTTGGTGTTGAGCTTCCTGAACATTACAGGGGGAAGGCAATAACTAGCCGGAGCGGGTCCGCCAGCTTATTTGTCAATACGATTGTTTTTTTTTTACTGTGACACCACATCCCTAAGATACCACTCTAGCCTGGCCTCCCCTAAATTGGTATTCTCGCAGAAGTTGAACGCTCTTGTAAAGACTTGGACACTGAAATGTGTGATGACCGTTTAAAACTAAGCTTTCGGCTTGGGTGGTGGTAGTATCATTTTCTTTGTTATAGTATTATTTAAAGCTGAAAGCACTTGCTGTTGAACTGCGTAAGGGTGCTGCTAATTTGTGGGTTAGGTGCTGGAGTTGTACTAGATTGTAAAATGGGGAAACGTTCATGTCGCCCCAAATCAAAAACCACCAGTGCACCAACATTCCCTCCAACCTCGATTGATAAAATGCTGCAGAGAGCTATAGGGGTGGTCAATACAGAAATTGAGCTGATGGAAAGGAGATTGTCACTTACACCTGACCTATCTATCCCAATGCCCGATCCACCTGCCTTGCTAATTCCTTCCCAAACTCCTCCAGCAGATTCACCGCCACCACCATCCCGAGACATCCCAACTAGGAAAGATGCACGAAGAGCTAGGAACACTATTAGTATTCCAAAGAATGGGAAACAAAAGCAAATGGCTGAGGCAGGACCAAAAAGAAAGAAACTGTGTGAGGATGTTGCAGTCACAATTGAGGAGGGTGAAGGGCAGGAACAAAACCAACACAGTCTTCTATCCCCCAGAGCTGGCTTGAATTCCCCTCCTTGGGCATCAGACCTGATGGCTGAATTGAAGAATCAGTTAAGAGTGATTGTAAGAGAGGAATTGGCTCCTTTACTCAACCATTTAGACAAACTGATAGCAGTTGGGGAGAATATCTCACTTAATTCCAATCTAAATCCCTCCCATTCAACAGGAAAAGGGAGAGACATGGGCGGCCTGGCGGACATTCTTGTCCTAACATCTCTGGACGGGTTGGGTGGGCAAGCTCATGCCGGCCCCACCACAAGACAAGAGACAAGGGACTTGAGCGCCAATAACCACCAGGCAAGCACAAGTCATTACAGGTTTAGCTTTATTCAATATAAAAAATATCATAAAAGCAGTACAATTTCAGATTAAAAAGAGAGACATATTTACAGAGTTTTTAAAAAAGCAATTAAATCATAACCTAGTACAGCTTATGCAATGCAATTTCCAATCCATGTTTTTTATTTTTTGTTTTTGTTTTTAAAAACCATAAAAGGTGTAAAACTATAAGTGTTAGCCAAAAACCTGTGTAAAAGAGAGACCAAGAATTATTGCCACCAATTGACTGGTCTCTAATCACAATTCATGTCTGGACCAATGGGACAATTTGGCTTCCTTGCCAAAATCTTGCTTCTTGTTAGCCAAGCACAGCCCAAGGATTTGGCCACCCCGCATATCAAAGTAAGTGATAAAATATCTGTACATAGGATGCGGAGTGCATTGCGATGGCTCATTGGTCCTAGTGGTTGGCAAACCGGCTTTAGCCACCTGTTTCTGGCAGACCTATACGCCGGACAGGCAAACAAGAGGTGTGCAATGGACTCGTTATGATAAGCACATCCCGGGCAAGGTGTAAGTGTCATATTTATCCCTTTCCAACTTGAAATTACACTTTTGGTAGGAAGTGTCCCAAATCTCATCTTCATGTATAATACCCTATCTCTGGGGGTCTGGATAAAATCCAAATAGTTCCATTTTACAGATGGTTTTGTGCTGAAAGAATCCCTCAGTCAATTTCCCTAGTCTGGGATTTTGAATGACCTGTGTCTGCACCCATTCCCAATAAATTCTTTTTAGAACCTGCTTTGTCGTTGGGATCTGACTGCACCATGCCTCTTTTAGACCAATGGCGGTTAAAAGTTTCCGAAGGTCCGATAGCCATTTGATCTTACTCCCTGTGTTGGCTATTAACAATTCATCAAGAGCTGCCGCATAATTGGACAATTCGGCAGTCCTTCTGATGCGGGCCCAAAAAAGAAGAGGGCGCAGACGTGTTATATCTTGAATAGAATGCCTACCCAGGTCAAAGAATAAAGGCTTCAGAGGCGTCGAGGTAGGTAGAGAAGTCATGTCTCTCATAAACTTATTTTCGGACATGACAAGTTCACCAACATTCTGAAAACCCCAGAGCTCAGATCCATACAAGGCCGACGAAAGCGCTTTGCCATCATAGACGGGAAGCACAGAGGCCACTGGCCTACACCCAGATAGGCGTTGTTCTCTCATGATGGCACCAGAGACCCTCTTGTGGTTTAAAAGCATCTTGGCTAGGTGGGGACCCCACCTCATATCCTTGGAGATGCGAATCCCCAGGTAGTCAAAACCCTCCACATTATCCAGCGGGACCGCATCCAAGGTGAAATTGTTTTTAAAACGTTTGGACGGGTTGATGCTCATAATCTTAGTTTTAGTAGTGTTAATTGTCAACCCATGCAATTCACAAAAGATGCCAAACATATTCAAGAGCCTCTGGAGTCCCCCCGGTGATTTTGAAATCAAGAGAGTGTCGTCGGCAAACAGGAGGGTCGGTGTCTTCTCCCCAGCCAGGGAAGGAGCGTCTGCCGGCTCCTGTCGCAGGAAATCAACCACCCCGTTGATGTATAAAGAGAACAGGGTGGGTGCCAGCACACATCCCTGGCGGACCCCCCTGTTCACCGCGATGCTCTCAGTCAATTGCCCTTGGGACCCCCATCTTATTTTAGTATAGTTACCATTGTGCAAACGCTGTATGATATCAAGGATCAGGGGGGGGATACCTAGTTGTTGTAGAATGTACCACAGTTTCCCCCGCGGTACCAGGTCAAAAGCAGTCTTCAAGTCTATGAAGGCCAGATACAGACTGCCTTTCCCCAGGAGTACTGTCTTCCAATAGATCATAAAAAATCTGAACACCTGGTCGATTGTTCCCACTTTGTTCCTGAAGCCCGCTTGGAAGTGGGACAGAATGCTGTTATCTTCCATCCAAGTTCCAATCCAAGGAGGACCCTGCCAACCACTTTCTGTATCACATCGATTAAGCTAATCGGTCGGTAGTTGGCAGGGTCCTCCCTATTCCCCTTTTTGAAGATGGGGACCACCTCAGCACCTTTCCAAGAATCTGGCACAGGTCATCCCCTCGCTATTAAATTCAGCGTCAATAGGATGAAGAGTGCCCATGTCTCAGGATCATGCAAGAGCAAATCTCCAGGGAGACCATCTGGGCCCGCCGCCTTGCCTGGGGCTATGTTATTTATTGCTGTCTCCACCTCAGCTAATTCAAAGCAATCTAGATATTGGGCGGGAACACTGGGGGTGGGAAGGCAATCAGTATCTGGGGAAAGGGGATAATTATCAACAGCAGAATACAACTTAGCAAAATGTTCCAGCCATTGATTAGCAGTAACATGGTTAGAAATTGGGAGCGAGGTACACCTGGCCCTTTTATTGATAAGATCCCAAAAACCTTTCAGATCTTTCTCTTTAGATACTTGTTTTAAATCTTGCCAATGGTTCTCATCCCAGATTTTCTTGGCCTCCCTCTGGGCCCCGGAGTATTCCTTCCTTGCTTTAGTAACTGCCAGGGGATCTTTTTTCCTAATTTCCAGTAAAAGGTCCGCCCTTTTTTCCTTACATTTTACCAGGGGTTACCAGCCTTTGCCTGGGTGCCTCTGGATCCTACTTTACCTACAACAGTAAAAAAGGCACTCAATTTGGTGATGAATTCTTGGTAGGTCAGATGTAAATTTGATTGGACCTGCACTGATTTAGAGAGATTCATGAATTTACTGATCTCAGCATCTAGAATGCCCTTAATACTTTCCATTTTATATTCCTGGGTGGCAACTTTCAGCCATTTGAGGCGCCTGCAACAGTTAGTGGGGATTACTTCTCTGGTTGACAGGAGCGGTCGACAGCTTACCTCAGCACCATGTGCCTACCAAACATTATTTAGTTCTAAACATAAGGGATTGTGATCACTGTCTGAGGAAGGTTTAACTTCCATGTCTATCAGATCTCGCCATAGCCTAACATCCATAAGGATGTAATCGTTCCTAGACGGGGAGCTGATCCTATTAAAAGTATGAGCCCCGTGTAAGTCAGAGGTTGATCTCCCATTTACAGCTCTGAGATTAAATTCCTGTGTGAGTGCATTTATTTGGATGACCCTCTGAGACCACTTCCTAATGGGGGGTAACTCAAGGGCAGGAATATCCCATTTTTCATCTTCTTCGGTGGTGTCAAGAAAATCCTCCTCACCAAGCGGTTCAAACGTGCAATTTAAGTCACCCCCTACAATGATGTAGGAAGTAGGGGGAATGCCAGATAACATACTCTCCAGAGATGAAATAGTTGCAGAGCCCAGAGCACCCTTTGATCCCCTAACATAGATATTAAAAAGATCCAATGTGGGCTTGTTAGGAGCTCCTCGTACTGTAAGGTGCAAAATATCATGTGAGGTGCAGTTATGGGTGGTAATTGACCAATTCAGGGAACTACTAACCCATATATGGAGACCCCCAGATGGGCGACCCTTACTTGAACTAATAGCCGGGAAAAAATAAGTAGAATATCCTGACTTATGTAGGACAAGCACAAGTCCTAATTTTGTTACTGGGACACAGACAATACCTCCCCCTATAAGGGATGGGGACAAAATCATCCTCCCTTTATATGGGTCAAGTGGGAAGCTGAGCAGGCAGCTAATCTGCCGACTATAAATCTACCTCCTTCCTGTTCCCCGTATGTAGTCATAATGGCAGGAATCCCTGTAATTACATCTAACAAGAGGGAAATACAACTTGACCTTAGAAATAAATGTCTCTTCTGGCTAGCAAAGCACAGACAGTACGATTATGGTAGGGCGGGGGAAATTTTGACTGCGTAGTCATCAATTTTAAAAATCCCAATACTGTGACCAACCTACTTAACCAGACTACTTATCCCCAGGATACACTGACAGGAATCAGACTCTACCCTCTGGAGTTCTTCTATAGCCAGCACCAAATGCCATCAAGTGGTTACATCCCTTCCACTATTCTGAGATGGCAAACAAGACAGTTAAGGGAGGGTGGATGGAATGTTCACCCCAGGCCCTTACTATTCAATATCCCAGTTAATAATAGGTTTGGAAACCTGGAGGAGGTAGATTGACAAGAGGAGGGTCTAACAAGGGATAGGATTTCTGGTTCGCAGGGTCATGATTCTAGACTGGAAAAGAGCAGTGGGTCGAGGTCAGCTACAATAGCCAACTCTATAGATACAACACAGATGGCCGATCCAGAAGGTAGTAGGTTACCAATCATGGGGCCTTCTGTTATCCCACTACTTGCCCTGTGGATAAACTATCTAGAGATGTGCATTCTACAGGGCCTCTAGATAGCCACCAGTCAATTTTAGCAAGGGATATTGATACTCGTAGTTCTAGTGTTCCCAAGGCACTTATGGGTAACAAAGAGCAAGGCAATAGCTTGAGGATTTTATTCTGGAACTTGGCAGGACTTAAAAATAAAGTACCTTGCCCAGATTGGGGGCTCTTTGGGACACGCAGGATGTTACAGAAAACATGGGCCATGGAAGACTTCCAGAGGTTGGGATTTGCAACTTTCAATATCCTAGCCACTTCAAGAGGTAGAGGCAGACCCTCAGGGGGCCTTTCTATCTGGGTGAGATCACATTTGGGCTGTAGAGCTGATCAACTCCTAACCCCCTCGAGTGACATACAGTGTGTCTTGCTTACCTTCCCTTCAAATATAAAAATTGCCCTTATTAATGTCTACTCCCGACCTGTTCGCACCTGTCAAGAATCTGTCACCATAGACCAATTGGGTCTTTTTATGCCTACTATTGAACCCCCCACATGGTTGTTAGTTGGGGGTGATTTCAATTGCCCATTCGAACACCTTACTGATTCAACTAATATCTCCCCTAGTGAAGAAGATCTACAATGGCTAATCCCAAACCCACAAATCCAACCCATTAAAGCTTGGTCCCCGCTGGCATTACAGCTCAAGTCACTTACGTTAGTACACTCGCTAAGAGCATGCAGTGGCCGAACAAAATCAGATGCACCAGGGCAGTTAACATTTAATAGAGTAGGCCAAGCTTCTTTGCTGGACTATATTCTGCTGGAAACCAGATTATGGCAAAAGATTAGTAATTTCTATGTCATCACGAGGCAGGATAGTGATCATAATACCCTGATTTTGGTTCTGAAGTCATTGAATTTGGGTCCCACCAACTCCCAATTTACTTCTGCACCTGCGAATAGTGCGCTATGCTTAACAAACAATAGAAGGAAAGTCAGGTGGGAGAAATTCCCACAATCACCCCACAAGTAGGCAACAGTTTACCAACTAACAATTCCGTCTATGGTAAAAATGTGGGAGGTAATATCTGTAGAGGGTTCAACGCTGGATGTTTGGAAAGTTGCCATAATTCATCAAGAGCTATCATCAAAACTGGCAGACATATTCTTCCCAATAGTACGCTGTAGGCCAAATATTCAGCTCAAATGTGCCTGGTCCAACTCTAAATGCCGTAAAGCCAAGCAGGCCTTATTGGACGATGTGAAGACAAAGGATGAGCCACGTATTAAACTAACCCGGGTGTTGTACAAAGAGACCACTCAGCAGGAGAGGAAAAATGGGAATTGGATAGATGGGACAATCTTAAACTCACACTATCGAACAAGGACATGAAGTCCTTTTGGGCCATTGTGAGTTCGGGAGACACCCAAGGGAAACCAGCAATTGAGCCAAATATTGCCTCTGAAATGTGGGAGAAACATTTCCTTACTCTTTACACCAGTCATGAAAATGTAATTGAAGCTCCTGTACCTCAAAAAGTAACCACCGAGTCTTCCCAGGGGGTGGTCGAGGAGATTACTTTATCTGAAGTGGCGAATGCAATAAATATGCTCCATAGCAACAAAGCTCCAGGCTTAGTTAAATTACCAGGGGACCTATTTCAGGACTAACTAACAATCTGGGGAGCATATCTGTGGACCTTATTTAACGCCATCTTGAATGGTATGGGTCCCCCCGAAACTTGGCGTGGGGCAGAAATTGTCCCAATTTACAAAAAAGGTTGCCCCCTTCTTCGCACTAACTATAGGCTGATCAGTTGGATCGATGTTTCCCAAAAACTCTCTGCGTGGGTTCTTCTTGATCGCCTCCAGGTATGGATGAAAGAAGAGGAGATACTGAGCCCTTACCAAACCGGCTTCAGAAAAAACACCTCAACCATCAACCAGATATTCAGACGTCAACTCCTCTTCTGGAAAACGGTGGCAATAGAGGGTGGCAGCCTCTATTTAATGTTCGTAGATCTGAAGTCGGCTATTGATCTTGTACCCAGAGAGAAACTCTGGGATGTACAAAGAAATTTGGGGTTTCCATCTTATCTCCTTAACATTCTAGTGAGGCTCCATGCAGAAAACTTCGCACAAGTGAGATTTGGGAAACACGGCAAACTTACTCCCCGCTTTCATGTTCACAAAGGGGTATGTCAGGGTTGTGTGTTAGCGCCTACCCAATTCTGCCTATTTGTTAATTGTCTCATTGAGCAACTTAGAAAAGTTAAGGACAACGATGCCCCTAGGCTAGCATCGGGCAAGGTCCAAGCGCTGATGTTTGCGGATGACACCCTCCTACTTTCAAAGACACCTATGGGAATCCAGTGCATCCTAGATTGCTTTGACACCTTCTGTAAGACTCAGGGGCTGGAGATAAACACATCTAAGACTAAATATATGGTGTTTAACCCTGTAAATCATCTTGCTCAAATCCGCATTTGAATGGCTTCCCCCTTGACAGAGTGATGGTGTTCGATTACTTAGGCGTCACTCTGACCGAGCATCTGGATTGGGGACCGCAGATGGCCAAGGCCAGCCTTAAGCTAGCACAGACAGCGGGAGGGCTTATGAAACAATATAGATCTTCACCATTCAAACCAGTGGGGCCAATAGTTGAAATCTGTAAAACTCAAGCACGGGGGGGTTCCAATTTATGGGGCAGAACTGTGGGGGCATCGCCCTAGCACTAGTCTGAACAAAGTGGAGAATAACTTTATGAGGCAGCTATTAGGTCTTCCCCTTAGCACACCTCTTACTTCTCTGCACTTGGATTTGGGTATTAGGCCCATTAATGAAGAGATAGCCCTTAGACCTCTGACTTTTTGGTGCTGCCTCTGGGTGACCCCAGAACTGGTTACCTACGGATCTGAGCTCAAAGAGCTCCTGAGCATCCATGGTATCATTAAAATACCCTGGTTTAACTACATTAGGGATCTTTGTATACAGCTGGGGAAAGTGGACCTATGGAGATCACCTGAGGCGTCATGTCCCCAAAACCCACGGTTGGAATTGGTAAGAACCTATAGATCTTATAGGCTCTCCGTCATTCAGGAAAATCTACTTTGTGGCCTATTAACAGTAAAGTTTTTATTGATAAAAGATTAATACAAACTGGAACTTTTCCTGGACGACATCCAACCAACCTTGGCTAGGAAATTGTACATGCAGCTTAGACTAGGGACTTTGCCTCTCCATGCCAACACAAGCAAATGGTTCAAAACTCATACTGGTGGATGCCCCGCATGCAACTATAAGGAAACTGAGCTACACGTCCTTTTCTTTTGTCCCGCATATGCGTTATCTCGCCGGCATTGGCTCATTCAACTCTGTAAGAATTTGGACTTTGTGCAATGCGTTGAGGCATATAGAATACTAAAATACGAGTACCAAGCACCAATTGTTTTCGCCGTTTTCCATTTTCTGAATTCTATGTGACACGTGAGGAGGACTTTTTTAAACTTAGCAACGTTTTAGTAATGTAGTAGTTTATTCTTTCCACTTTCATCTCCATTCATTTTATTGGTTTTAAGTATTTATCACAACCATTTGTACTGTAATGAAGTTTGAAAATAGTTTTTTTCATAAGATGACTGTAAAGCATTGAAAAATCGTATAAGGACTTGCCATTAGACAACCTAATGTTGCATTTTACCACGGGTACTGGGGTCCTTTGAAAGCAACCTGGTTTAATTGCAATGTGGAAACATTCTCTCGGTTGTGCACTACATATGAAAAAATTGTATATATTTTATTGTGCTTTTTGATGTGCTTTTATGGTCTTTGTGACCGAAATAAAATGGATTGGATTGGATTAATTGTCGGAGACCAGCATTTTGATTATAATATACTTACTGACTGTAGTTTCATTCTTAATAAGCCTTTGTATTTAACAGCACGGAAATCAGTTTTCATCAGTATTTTAAAAACAAAAATAATAATGCCAAAGATTGTGTTGCAGAATTTACTTTTAATTTCATAAGAGTCACATAATTTGTCTTACTTACTGTACAATTTTCCTTTTCCTACTGCATAATATAGGCAACCCTGTTGAGTAATTTGGTTCAGCACCTTAATGGGTCCTGTATAATTCAAGTGGCCTTGATTAAGGCACAGAGCTGTCTAACCAGCTAACACACGTGTCTTGTCAGGTGTTTTTTCATCCAGCTCGAAGAGTGCTCATCTCTTTTTTTTCTTCATTTTGCCATGGAAACCAGGAATCACTGAGGCCCCAAGCGCAACAAGTCTTCACACTTAGTAAACATAATATTTAGAGTGCATTTGTCTGTGACTTTGTATCTAGTTGAGCAGCAGAGGAGAGAGGGAAAACTGTGCCACTTTGACCTTTTCTTGAGATGTTTGCATTGGAAAGCAACAAACAGCTGTTCTTGGTTCAATTACGAGTGTATGGTTCCAGTAGCAGTTGAAAGGGGAAATATAGGGCCCAATTATGAGTTTGGTGGTCTAACTTCCACAGCGGTGGTCGCAAGAAGACCGCTGGGTTGGCGGTCTCCAACCCGCTGTATTACAGTGCTTGCAGCCTGAACCGCCGACCATGTCGACAGTGTGGTTCCTTCCTGTGGCATGGCGAACTGCAATGTTGGCGATGCATACTCTGTCGCCTTCAGGCCCGTGGCTTTCCTCCGACCCTATTATGAAAACACAGTGGTACTGGTGGTCCACTTGCAGCGGTTCCCCAGTACGCTCTCAGCAAAGCACCAGAACAGTGGCCATTGGATGGATAGAAGAGCAACACAGCTGATGTCAATTTGGACAAGCTGACACACCTGCAAATCACACTATAAAACGTACCCCCATTCCAGATCATGATTTTGTGCCTCTCCACTGCAGCACAGCAAGATAGAAACCAAACTATTTTGGTGAGATAAGACAGCCCTATTTTTTCCCTATCCCTTTTAGCACGCTCCAATCACTTTTCTTGCACATTTTTCTCACATTCCTTTGTGTTTTCTTTTATATTGTCACTCACTTTAATTTAGAGTTAGATTACATCCAAACAATCCTCGTTTTTCAGTTGCTGAGTTATCAGTGATGGGGGATGAAATCATAAGAGTAGAGACACAATTGCTTGGAGCCAAGTCCAACATACTCCTCTTAGTAGGAAATGGGAAATGTGGTCCAGGATAGTCTACTGATTTAATGCTGCAGGTACCACCCTGCACTGGAGGAAATTAGAAAGATGTGGAACAACGTGAGGGGGAAGGTGCATTCCCTGGCCTCCAAGCAGTACCTGGAGGCTCAGAGGACTGGTGGTGGTCCTCCCAGTGTCCCAATACATCCGCTTCCTTGGGTAGATAAGGTCTTTGCCATCCTACATCTACAGGGCTTGACAGGAATATCTGGGGGAGTGGAGTCTGATACGTAACACCTCATTAGCTGTCACAACGTCTCAGTGTCCTGTTGGCTCTCCTTGTTTCTTAAAATGCAATCCTCAAAATAATGTTGGTATGTTTGTTTCAATGTGTATTGTTGCATATAAGATCTCATGTATCACTCTCCATTACATGACACATGTTGGAATGGTGTCTGTAAGAGTATTACTATAAAAATATCATCCCGGAACCCATGATATGTGTCAATATGTAAATGTATGGTCCAGCCCAACTGCATTTTGGCAACAGGTATGTAAGGATGTCCATTTTGCAAGTGTTTTGAAATAGAGATTGAAATTACTACAACTACCATGAGGCCCCGTTTCTGTAACAGAAACAAGATGCTAAAGTGATTTTGCCCATTCTCATTTGTCTGAAATGTTAGAACTGAAGTCCATTTCTCATGGAGTTAACCATTTGTCAAGTGTTGGGAAGTAGAGATTGAAATGACTACAACTACCACAAGGCCCTATTTCTGTACCAGAAAACAAGATGCTATAGGGATTTTTCCCATTCTCACTTGTCTGGCATGTTACTGCCGATGTTCATTCCTCATGGACTGAGCAATATAGATACAATGCACTACTCAGAGACCTTTCTGCCTACATAGCTTTATGTTGTCCTGGTCTCTTCAACTGAAACTCTGGATGGCATGAGTGACAACATGCCAAGTGTGTAGCTCAAATATTTGTAAGGCATGCAGGTACCTCAGCTGATTAGAAGTGGCTGGTGACCCATTGACTCTGCACTGCTCACATGATGACTAATGCTAAATATACAACCAAGTTGTGGGATTGCCTATTTTGTACACAACAAGGATTTCGAATGGTCAAATACACATGTTACTTCTCCACTGTGTTGGCTAAAATGTTTGTGTGAAGTCATGTTCATTCCTCAATAATCCAAAATGCAACATTTCAGGATATCTAATTAGATACTCAATTAAAGTACATGTATTGAATGTTTCCAAATGCCTTGTTAACAAGTTCAATGCCACAGAAATATATCACAATACTAATCTCTACCTATTTTGTTTTTCCAAGGTCTCTACTTACTGTGTCACAAAACATTTGGATATAGATCTCACACGGCCACCAATAACGATCTGGTACAGCAGTTGGGCTGAGCATGGCCACCGAAAAGACTCCCACTCCACCCCCAGGTGGACAACACTCAATGATGACAACACTCCTGGAGTTGTAAACGTTAATGATGGTGCTGATCCACTGTGCCCACACCAACACCTCCCACTCCATCTGCAACATCACAGCCAACCTCTGTCCCCCCAATTTGTGTACCTAGCTCAATTACTACCATTGTGTATCCCCCCCCCCCAGTCCTGGATCCTGAGGTTATGATCACCAGCCAGGGTAGAGAGGGTTCAGGACCCAGTGGTAGAGAGTACCCTGGGCCAAAGGCACAGGCTTGTGGAGGTCGGGGTTGTGGGAGTACTGTGGGCCCGCTGAGTGAGACCACTAAGGTCACTTACACCTAGGCCATTGACCAAGTTTGGAAGTCTATCGTGAGTCTCAAGGCGTGATGGGCCAGGTATTGACTGAAATACGGAAGATGAAGCAGCTGCAGAGGGACATACACCAGGAGCTGGTCACACACAACACCAACATGGCCTCGATTATTGGGGTGCTGCAAGTACCCTTTTCTTGGTGTGTGTCAGATGAGAGGCTATGCAAGTTCTGTATGGCAGCATACACATTTGGGGCGTGGTCAGGTATGTACACACAACAGCTACTGCCAATGACACGACAGGCTCCACCCCTATTTGCAAGTATGACATCTAACACCATCCCGTTCTGCAAGGCAACTATCCTTGGAGCCTGAAGCTCAGCAGTGATATTTGTCAGAATACCAACTGTTGTATTAATAACCACTTTAACAACCCTTGCTAACCGGCAAATTTTAAGGCTATTAGACATGGGGCCCCAAAAGGGTACGATACCCTTCATGGACTCCTCAAACTGTTGTAAGGTGGTGTCCGTCTGATCTTTATCCTTCGTGTCAATGACCCTTCTGACTTGGAGCAAGTATACACTTCTACGCGGCAGCTGGGGATCTTTATGGTAACTGAATGGAGCTATATACACGGGGGAAGGAGAAAAGAGAGAGAACACCTGCCAGACCATCCTCCCAAGGAGCCAGACATAAGCTGGGGATCCACAGACAAAACAGACATTATGGGGTGGGATTAGGGGTGTATTATCGGGTGTTCTCAATCTGTATGTGGAATTGCATCTGCTCTCCTCCACCTTTATCCTCCTGGTCCCCGGGATACAGAAACTAGCTGTCGTGTTGACCACTGACACTAGTATTGACTCATGCTTGGTAACATTACGAGTCTGGAAAGATTGGAAATACGCAGACGTGTTAAACCCTTGGAAATCAGCCATTTACATTCAAAGCCATGTCTCGTTCTTTACTCTTTTATATGCGTTCATGCAGGTCTTTAAAAACAATTTACCGAATGTCTCTTGTCCTGTCTGTCCTACGGGAGGAAACCTGTGATGGAAATGTACATTCTGTACCATAGTGCGAGAATCAGCAGGTGTCCTGTCCAGAGTAGGGAATTGGGGATGGGGACGCACCATACTGAGCAATTCAAACCAACCCTCGCAACTACTGATGTATGACAGTGGCATGGACAACAAATTATCACTTTTATGAGTCACTGAGGGAAGCAGTCCGCAAACCCAGCATTTAATGGTATTAGACACCTCATGAGATTGATACAACATTTGTATAAATACATTTTCTGCATAAGTCTTTCGGTGCTTCCTTTTGTGAGGAGCCAAAGTAACAAACATGTGTTCATGGGAAATGGGTGTTGCATTTAGCTGTCTTATCTGCATAAGCGTTCCCCTTACCCACATCGTCAGTAACTTTCTTATGGGCGCTGCACTTCACTATTGCCAATTTCTCTGGGAGTGTCAAAGAGGACAGAAGCCTATGTATAAGAGGACCATTCTGAATGCATGTCCCGTGGAAAGTAAGGAACCCTCTTTCTGCCCAGAGCCGGCCAAAATTATGGGCGTACTAGCTGTCAGTATAAATATTAACAACCAGTCCCTCGCTCAAGTCACAGCCTTGAATAAGGGCGACTAGCTTTGCAGCTTGGGCCGACTGATTGGGGACTCGTGATGTCTCAACTACCGTGTGCAGTGTTGTAATTAGGTACGCAGCAGTTGTAGTGCCATCGGGTAACTTAAAACAAGAGCCATCAACATATAGTTCCCCTTGGGTGTCAGATAAGGGCACATCAGTAAAGTCTACCCATCCTTACGTCTCTTCTTTTGTCCGGAAGATACAATCATGTATGTCAATCTCCTTAGTCTCAGAAGGGAGGGGTAGTAACGTGGCTGACTTCAGAGTGGCACTGCGTTTGATCGTAATGTCCTTTTGAAAGAGCGTTAGCTCGTAACCTTCCAGACGTGCACTGGTGAGATGCTGTGTCCTTGTCTTATTCAAATGTGTATCCACAGCATGGGGTAGCATAACTGTGAGGTCAAGTACGAGTCCTGCCGATTGTCTTATTGAGATGGCCACAGCCGCGACCGCTCTTAGACAGCTCAGGAGGGCTCGGGCGACAGGGTCAAGCACAGCAGAGAAATAAGCACACGGTCGTTCCTTATCCCAGAACTTTTGTGTTAAAACAGAAAGCGCACAACCACCCATCTCATGGACGTGCAATACAAAGCATTTCACATAATTGGGGGTACCAAGCACTGGAGCAGAGCAAAGCACAGTTTTTAATTGCTCAAAATACTGCTGACACTCTGGCATCCAAGGCAGGGGTTCATGCACATCCTTTAGTGTTAGAGCAAGCAGGGGCTTAATAAGCAATGAATAGCCAGGTATCCACTGCCTGCAATAGGAAGTGATACCTATGAAAGCACACACATCTTTCTGAGTTTGCGGGACAGACATTCTAACAATGGTACTGATGTGCTCAGGGGTCAATCCCCCACCCTCCTTTGACAGTATGTGACCTAAGTAGGTGACCTCCCGTCGACAATACTGACATTTGGAAAGGGATACTTTATGGCCATGTTGCGCTAAATGTAGCAGCAATTTGACTGTACTGTCTCTGCAACCCTGTTCTGTATCCAAGACGATGAGCAAGTCATTGACATACTCAAGCAATACATTACCTGTAGGGAGTGACAAGGAATCCAGCTGACCTTTCAATGCCTGATTATAGATACTCGGACTCTCTGTATAGTCTTGAGGAGCACAACGGAATCTAAAACTTCTACCAGCGAGGGCGAACCCGAACAGATATCTGCTATCAGGATGAATGGGAATACTAAAGAATGCATTTTTCAGGTCAATGACAGAAAAGAATTTAGCAGAAGAAGGAATTATCGTCAAGACAGTCGTCATATATGGAACCTCAGAGAAATGGGGAATCACTATTTTAATAATTTCACGCAAATCAATCACAAAGCAATAACCATCATCTCGATACTCAGAGGGATCCGAAGGCGTCCTTTTAAGAATGGGAAGAATAGGACTATTGCAAACATTAGCAGCCGTCTCCACAACCACTCCTAACTCAATCAAATCCTGCACAATCTTTATCAAAGCTCGCTCACCTGCCTGCGATATCTTATACTGAGGAATACAGGGTAAAATAGCACCTTCCTTAACACGAATCGAAACAGGCGATATCTGCAACAAACCCACATCCGTGTCACCCGTTGCCCACAGTGTGGGTGGCACATCTTTAAATTCAGCTGGGAGGGGCGCATCTTTAGACAGACACTGCTTAGCGCACACCACATCAGGACCCATCGCATATAGACACCAGCTGGGGAGCAGTAAATCGTAGCATGCAATTTCTTCAACAGGTCCAAGCCCATCAAATTCCCTCCACAATTGGACGTCAAAAAGAATTGCGAATCCACATTGAAAGGACCAATAGTCAACACAAGAGGCTTTGAAATGGGGCTCACAACCGGTACACTAGAAAATCCTACCGAAACATTATTATGGCCAGACAGCGCCGCCCCACGGACCAAGGAACAAGATATAAAGCTGTTTGTTGCACCTGTATCCACCAAAAACTCCTGAGCCGAACCATGCACATCCGCACTAACATACGGACCGCGTTTATCTACAGGTATCTAAACTGGTCCCTCTGTCCCTGGCTGTCCTGGCTGTAAGACATTTCTGTCACCTCATCCGTATCATAATCCTCATGATAGTACTGTTCACCCCGAGCATCATCAAAATGGTTCTGATCAGAACTACCTTGAGAGACCACCGCATCCTGCGTCCTGTCCTGTCTACCAGCCCCACAACCCCGTCCACGAGACCCTCATCCTCTTGGGACCGCCACCTTCTGCAGAAGTACAGGACACTCGCTGCACCAGTGGCCCTCCTCCTTACAATACACACACTGATTTGGCCCCACAAGCGTAGTATTCCTGCTAGTACGGGGATATCACCACGACCTCTACCATTCCCTCTAGAAGCCTGCTGCAACAACACCTTTGTCTTCAAATCCTTGTGCTTCTTTTCCACCTTCTCCTTATCCTCATTGTCCCTGTGCTCATAATACTGCGCCATATTCAAGATAACAGAAGGAGAAGATGTGGACCATGTACTCTCAGATACCTGTAATCGAGTCGCAATCTCAGGGGGCAAGTTTGAAACAAATCTATTAACAAACAAACACACACCACCTTCGATCGACACGTCCTGCCCACTATAATCTAGAAACACACCTTCAAACCAAATGTAAAAAATCAGACACACTCTCATCTTTCTTCTTACGACAAGCCAATAGCTTGTCCCAATCAACCTTTCTAGGCGGGATAAGAGAATGCATATACGTGATAATACGACCGGGCAAAGCAAGTATTTCTGCTTTAGGCTTCTCACCATGCTTCCTCTCCTGGTCCCAAACTTTAATTTGATCCCAGGTACCACCCAATTCCGCAACATGATCCGGTGTGTGTACTTGTCTCCAAAAATCAACCGGAACCAGCAAACCAAAGAACATTTCAATATCCGCAAGTGTCATTACAATCAAAGAAGCTGCCTGAGTCAATTCTTTATATGCAGTGGGATTTTTTCTAGGGTCAAGTAATTGAGTTTTAAGGGACAAACCCTCACTCCTTTTCCATCAGGTATAAACCCACTGTTCTTGGAAGCAGGCCGCTACCCCAGGTCTAGTAACAACATTCTGCTGATCCCGCAGCTCTGGTATTTCAGGGTGATATATGGGGTGGACCTCCCTCATCGGAAACTGAGATACTGGCTTCGGGCTCTTCTCAAGCAGCCTACTTCGATAAGCAACCAATGGTGTGACATTACCAAAAACTTAGCCAGGTGCCATTTCAGCAACGTATACATGATCCTTAATATCATAGATAATCTGAGGTGTCGCATCATTGAAACACTGCTCCCAAAGTCCGATCAAAGTAGTCGACATGTGCTTGAGGGTATGCTGTTGTACAAAAGGCTCATAATCTTTCATCACACTCCACACATCTTCCACACTGTACATGGGGTTGCGAGCCCACTGCGCAGCCGGATTAGCCACCACCTTTTTCTCTGCATCTCCCACATCAGATCACACTAACGTTCGTCCCAATCGTTCCTTAAATTTCATCCAGTCTCTATCCTCAGGGCAACGTACTGGTGTCCCAATACTCTGTGACATCGGGGAATGTTGGAACACAGTGGGAGTGATAACTGAGATAGTGGGCATTAACGTCGCTGCTGGCTGGGTCATGGGTGTAAGTAACAGCCATAGTTGCCACAGACGGTGAAGACAAAGAAAGGACACGAGGTGTTGTGGCCAAGGCAGTCTGATCAACAGTAACAGAAGCAGAAACAGCAGGTACAGAAGAACCGGGTAGCCGGGCCTGTGATGGAAGAGGAGGATATACCCTCTGCAGGGCATACGGATATGGGGGTCGAGTATCTAGCAATTCTTTCTCAAAAGCATCATTTTCTTCTCAAGCTGCATAAGATTTATCAATATTCATGCGAAACATCCTATCTTCATGTTCAATTCCTATCTCCTGCTTCTCTCTATCATGCGCTACAGCTTTCTGAGTAAATGTTTGCATTCCGGGCCTCTTTCTCTACTTTAATTCGCCTCTGTTTAGCTTCTTTTTGCCATGTTCTGAGAGAATCAAACATAGACTTCCTACTTCTCCTTGCAAACAACTTTTCCTGTAAGAACCCAATTTTTTGTTCATCAAAGGTGCCAGACAAATGCCACTGTAACGCGGCATTGTCCCTCGTATATTTGTGCCATAGCGTACTAAACATAATAGCACAAGGCCATGTTTTACATACATATCAAAATCGGGGTGCCTTCCGGAGGCGCTGGCTGACTTTCTTCCAGTCGAGCATCAGCAGAACAACAATGATATCAAGAAACCAAAAAGCGACTAAACACCGGCATTTTCAAAAGTAAGCCAAATTTGCCGGGCAAAGTGTCCACAAACACTTTGAATCCAAATTGGTCCTCAGACTGTACCAAATGCAAACCAAAATTGGTCCTCAGACCATACCAAAGACAAACCAAAATTGTACCATATCCACAAAGAAGCAAAACAAACTCACCCGGTGCACACAAGTCAAAACATTTATTCTCCACTGCCGACTCTTTGGACCAAACGGTTTCGCCATTCAGGACCCCATTCGGGATGATTGCTGGGCGAGGCACCGCCCGGTCAGACAGATGGGCAGCTGCAAGTTCAGGACTCTCTTGTGCAAGGATCCCTGGTCCTCCCATCCGACCCTACGATGGCCCCGACCTCCACACCCATCCGCGGGCGAGGATGGGTCACCCGAAGGCATCCCCGCTCACCCGCAACCACCTCTCAGCCTTCCATACAAATGAAGAGTCGGTCAGACAGTAGAGAATACAAACCAAGTATATTTTATTCAGGTACACTCGAGCGGAGTCCAGTCTGACCAGCCTCCTAGGATTGCTGCAGAGGGACTGACATCAGCAAACATAGAGATACATTATGTATGTTTTCTGAACCAAGAATGTCCTGCCCCTAATGGAAATCTACTAGCAGTTGCAGCTAAAACAAAGAAGTACAGTAAGACGAGTCTCAACTCTGAGACCGGGCACACATTATCTTACTGCCAAGGTCATTCTGTCCACGTCTATCGCTAGGCTTGTGGGAGAAATCCTCTATCTATGGGAGAGGAATGCGTTAATAAGAACACTGTATTCATTAGCAGAGCAAGGCCTAACCTTGGAGAAATGAACATTTCCACATCCTGCTTCTCGAGTCAGAGGATGTGTGGCTGACAACATGATCCAAAATGGCGACTGAACATAAAATGATGCCGCGAATGCTAACTTAACACAAGAACTAAGCACAAACGAAATAGCAAAACATTTTTATTTCATCAGAGGTACACTGATCTGTCATCTCCTCCCTCTCCCAGGGTACTAATGTGTGAATTGAAAACAGTTTTTGAACATTGGCCACAATGTCTACTGTAACATATGTGAAGAGTCAGCCAAAAGGAATGTGACAAAACATAATTTGATCAGAAAGCATTATACATCATTAACATAATTATTGTCTACTGTCCAACATCCACCAATAATCCCAAGTGTGGTCTTCACATGTGTCTGAAACAGAAATGTGCAAATTAAACATCAAGACATAATATTGATTTTAGGATATTTTTGGTCAAAAACCATCAACCACGGTGCACAGTGCACCGCCCCATTTCGCTTTTATGCACAGTAATGCACTACACAGATGATTTGTGTCATGGAAATCACATGGCAGTAGAGTAGTCCATATGTAAACATGTTGGCCCTCATTTGGGGTGGTGGAGATGCACTTAAAGGTCAACAATACTGTACTTCCAACTGCTAAAATGGTGAATGCCTGACTGTGCATGTTGGACAATCTGAATCTGCCACCGGAAGTCAACCGCGCGGTGAGCGGTTCAATCCATGACAGACACAGCCATAGGTTAAGGCTGGTGATTGTGACAGAAGAGGGCCAATGGCTGTGTCCAGCTCTGCTGATTACCGCGCATGTTGTGTATATGTATGCCACGTTTTGAAAAATAACATACAAGCCTCCTGACACTGCTTAGATCAACACCTCCTCCATGCCAAACAGGTGGGAGGGCCAATACCTTCCCTGGGAGGAGCTGGAGCTGCTGGCTAAAGAGGTCCTTCCCTGTATGGCCAGCTCTATGGCTCACCAGAGGAGCAAGTAAGTCTCTGACATACATATATTACTCTGTCTAACTCCCTCTTTGCCATTTCCACAGCCTACAATGTGCCCCTGATTTCCAGAGTTAGGTCTATCAAGTGTTGTATAATTTTTTGGTCCCTATATTGGACACTCATGTTAGGGATTGTTGAGCACTATCCATTGTTATTGTAAGATCCCATTGGGATGAACAGTGTGTGTAAAGCTCTAGATTCTACTTGGTGTATATGTAGCCATCTATACATTCATTTATTTCATGGTCCCTCTGATGTTAATACAACAATGATGATCCTAAATGTGAATACAATTGTATAATCTTTTCAGCTTCAGCCATGTATGTACTCTGTCTGAAGCAGATGAGGATGCTGATAGCTGTATATGCTGTCCCACATATCACTCAGCCAAATTCAGAGCTCTCCAAACAGTTGTCTGGGAGCTAGCAGTAGCTCACAGACCCCTTCCGAGTGCCACACAGCCTTGAGGTCACTTAGGGGCCCATTAGGTTGGCGGGCGGACTTAAGTCCGCCCGCCATCCTCGCGGTGCAGGGACCGGCCACCAGACGTGTAGGGGTCCCGCACCGCTGATTAGGATGCGACCGCCACTCTGGCGGTAGAATTCCGCATATTTGACATTGCAGCAAATTGACATGTTCTGCATTCCCATGCACAACGTGGCAGGCACCGCGCGGTGCCTGCCACCTTGTGCATGGGAACCCCCAAGCGCACCCCCCCTAGCATATGGAAGGGTATCACCGGGAAGGTGCGAAGACTAAAGGTCTTTAAGCAGTGCAGCGTCCATTGCCAAAAGAGGTGTGAGGACCTGAGGTGCTAGACTCGGAAGAATGTAGAGGTCCAGCTGGGGAAGTTCTCCGAAGAGTGGCAGGTGCGCATCACACCCTGACCCGCCTAATGGCCTGCATACCTGTGGTAGCGTATCCAGAGCTGGATGGGCAGTTGAAGGCCTAACGGCACCTACAAGTGCGTAAGTCCTGACCACAAATGTACATGTTAAATAGTTCTAATTTTTGTTTACAGGCATCCATTTCCACATCAACACTGAGGGTGATTCGTTCAAAGCACTTGAAGAGTTGTTGAATGTGTAGGTCTGGTAGTAGGTGCATGATGATATACTTAGCCTCTTGTCTTTTTGACCAGGAACAAATTAGAGTCCAGTCACATAACAATTTTCAGACTTGAGCCGATACATGGCTGACTATGTCATACATCACTAAAAGTTGTTTGATGTTCTGGGTGACAGTTGTCCTAAACAGGCCACTCATTGTGTCATGAGTGATGCTCCATCAGTACTGTGTCTCATGTGATGGTGGTCTCTTACATGTGACATAGCATACAGTGCAATTTGGATGCAGTAACAGAGCAATACTTAAGTAAGTGGGAAAGCTACATTAACATGAGATAGCAAACATCACTAGTGCCATCAGTATTAGTGCCTGCATTTTGGCATGTGTGCCTTTGCCTGTTGTAGTATCATCTACACTACTGTTTCATACATGATCTACGTGTCTTCATAGGTTGATGTCTGATTCCATCACAAATGTGTGTGTAGGCCAATCTGTATTTGAAAATAGTTATTTGTGATGGGTATACAGTTCATGTGTTCCTACAGACAGGGGTGTTTACACATTGGTGGATGGGACACACATACCCTAAGCCATTACTCAATGTTATTAGTCACGTTCATTTGACGAAGCAGTGAAGGAAGTGACAGGTAGACTTACAGTAATTTGTCACAAATTGATTTTCCATGTCATTGATGTGGGAGTATTCAGTCATGTAGGAACTGCACATGTTAATTTGGCAAGGTTCATTCACTGACTGGTGAGATGCATCAGTGAGTGACATGCAGAAATGTAGGAATCATATGTGAGTGTCTACACTCATTATACATTGGATAAAAGTGAAACCACCTCTTCATGTAAAGGAGATTCCCTGAGCCTCAACAACCTTCAATGGTCTATTATGTTTTAGGTATGTAATGTAAGGATGGGTGCAGAGACAGAATATCGAATCAAAAATATCGATTTACAAATATATCGAGTCAAAAATATCGTGGGTCAGAAATATCGACAGACACATTCTCGTGGTCAAGAATATTGAATTTAGGTAAGTAATACCGATCTTTAAAATATCGAAGTGTTAAATATCGTTTGCAAAAATATAGTTGTTAAAAATATCGATTTTGTTATTAATGTTATGCATTTTAGTATATATTTGATATGTATGTGATGTATTTTTTTTTAATATGATTTGTTCGTATTTTTAATATATGTGTTAAATTTTTAGTAGTTATTTATTTATTTTTTTACGTTTTTAGTTCTGTAGTGGGTTGTGGGTTTATAGGGGAATAGGGTGGGAAGTAATTTAATTACGTAAAATTAATTGATTATTTTTAGTAGTTATTCCTATTTTTTCATTTGAATATTGCGTTTTAGTTCCATAGCGGGTTGGGGGTCTATAGGGGAATAGGGTGGAAAGTAATTTAATTATATTACTTTTATTGAATATTTTTTATTTAGTATTATTTGTTTAATTGATATGTGATAGTGTTAACTAATTATTAATTGGTTGCAAATTAATTTTAATTAGTTAATTGGTAATTAATTTTAGTAATTGTGCAATTAATTTTAGGTGTGTGTTGTGGTGTTTATAGGTGTAAATGTTGGGACGGGTGGGAAGTAATTTATTTTTAATTGATTAATTAATAATTAGTTAATTAATTTTTATTAATAAATTAGTCATTAATTATGGTAATTGTGTAATTAATTTTAGGTGTGTGTTGTGGTGTTTATAGGAGTAAAGGGTGGTAAGTATTGTGTGTTTAATTCATTATTATATAGTTGTTAATTAATGTTAATTATTTGACATTTATTTTGTGTAATTGTTTATTTTTGTGTGTTGTTGTTACTTTTAAAGGGTTAAACAGTGGGTATCACTGGAGTGGTAATAGTCATTTTCACCTCTTTGCTACCCAGCACTTTCCCTACTGTTGCATTCACTGGAGTGGAAATAGTAATTTTTAACCCTCCGCTATCCAGCACTTTCCCTACTGTTGCACTCACTGGAGTGGGAATAGTAATTGTTATTCCTCCGCTATCCAACACTTTCCCTACTGTTGAACTCACTAGAGTGGTAATAGTAATTTTTGCCCCTGCACTACCCAACACTTTCCCCACTGTTGCACTCACTGGATTTGGAATAGTGAATTTAATTATTCCGCTATCCAACACTTTTCCTACTGTTGCACTCACTGGAGTGGGAATAGTAATTGTTATTCCTCTACTATCCAACACTTTCCCTACTGTTGAACTCACTGGAGTGGTAATAGTAATTTTTGCCCCTGCACTATCCAACACTTTCCCCACTGTTGCACTCACTGGATTTGGAATAGTGACTGTATTTATTCCGCGATCCAACACTTTTCCTACTGTTGCACTTATTGTATTGGTAAATGTAATTTGTTTTTCATATAGTTTAACGTTTTAATTTATTATAGAATTTTTTTTATTTTAAATTATTGAGATGTAAATATATTTCATTTTTATATCATTACATTTTTTTAGAATTAAATAAAGATAATACTTAATACATTATTTTAAGTAAATATATACATATGTATACATTTTTATGTTTGTGTGTTTATAATATTTTTAATTAAGTTTATTTGTTAAATTTAGTTAAAATGTGTAATAAATGTAATTTATTTGGTTAAAAATAATATTAATATTTAATATATTTATTATATATTGTTTTATTTTATATATATAAATCGATGTTTTTTACATCTATATTTTTTACCTCGATATTTTTGTACTTACCTGTTAAAGTATTGGAGTCAATATTTTCGTAGTCGATATTTTTTTTCTCGAGATTTAGAACATCGATGTTTGTTACATCGATATTCTATCAGTGATCCGTAAGGATGGTGTTATCACCAGTACCAAGCTGTATTGGTGATGTCCATAGGTGTAGGTGTATCATTATGCTGTGATATTTGTAGACAGATCTCTCAGAAATTTCGCCCAGATTGTCTCCAGTCTACTTTGACGTGCTACATGTGATAGACAGTGAAGCTACTAAAGTACAGCTTTCATGAGACTATTCTGACTTCGGACATTTGAAGAAGTTTCTATTAGGAAGTGTCAACAGTGTGAAATGAGCATTTTCATGTCACCGTCTTGCTGCTACTCCACATATTGCTGCAACATAGCTGTATTACTTGACCATCGTTTCATAATGATGTGTTATTATGTATAGGACCATTTGCTGTTTGCAGGGCCTCGTGTGGAATCTATAGGAATAAGTTTGTCATTGCCATCCTATTTGATGACATCAGGTCACTATGGTATACTACAATGGTCAAAGTATACAAGGTGATCAAGTATCCTACTAGATACACCAGGATTGAGTTGAAACATCTTCACTCATGCAATTGGAGCTGTCTGTGGTTTTGACTTCACTGTGAGTAACTGTTTGCAGGTCATGTAGCATGCATGCATGTGCTCATGCTAATGTTGAAGCCAGTATAGTGGACCGTGTAGCTGGAGTCTTCTGTGCACTCTAGTAATTTTCTGTTGTAAAAGCTCTTGGTCTAGTGTGTTCACGCAGATGCAATAAGCCTATTTTAAATGTCATTTCAGCATCATCCCTGGCAAGTGGAGGAGACAGGGCCAACATCGTTGGGGAAACAGCTGGCCACAGTGGCTCCAGTCGAGACATGACAGACACCGACAGAGTCACAGGCCCAGAGGGTGAGGGGAGTGCAACGGAGTTTACCGACTCATCGTCATCATCTTCAGAGTCAATCTCCAATGGACACTCCCTAGTGGTGCCAGAACACACAGAAATAATAATAATACCCACACCATCCTTTTACGCCACCCCCCTTCCATCTCCACCCTCCCTATTGCACCCCAAGAGGGGAGTAGTCTCCTTTGCTCCATGCACCTCATCCCCTGCCCCCCCGGCTGCCCTCAGTGAGGAGGCTATTGACCTCCTGAGACACATCTCTGTAGGACAGACAGCACTATTAAATGCCATTCAGGGGTAAGGCAGCCATCTGCAACAGATGGTGGCATACTTGGACGGCATACACAGTGCTATGTCAGGCCTACAGAGATCTTCTCAGACTCTGGCCTCCTCACTCACGGCAGCTTTCCACCCACCCCAAACGTTCCCCGCACCCCCTGCTCTTCCCCATCTAAATTCTGTATTCCCATGCCTGTCCAAAGCACACTCACACATAAGCACACACCCACTTCAACAGCCCCAAGTAGCACACGCACAAACAAACAGGAAAAACACTGAAGCATGCAACCTCTTACCTGACAGTAACCCCTTAGCACCACCCCCAGCAACCCCTTGAGACACAACACCCGCACCCACAGACCCATCAACAGCACCCAGCATTCCCCCAGAAACTACAGCTGCACCCACAGACACATCCACAACACCCAGCACTCCACCAGACACCACACCAGCACCACCAGACACATCCAGAATACACCACGCATTCCCCAGACACCACACCCAAACTACCAGACACATACACAGCATTCAGCACTTCCAGTACATCCACATCACACATGGCAAAAAAATGCAATCGTCACTCTCACCCACACAACATACACCTATAAAACATAAACAGGATACATCAGACCCACAGACACCGACACCAACGAGTCACACACTCACACCTGAAACTTCCACTCCCTGTACCTCCCAATACCTACTACCTCCCGGACATCCTACCCAGTTTCCCTGTGAGAGCTTCTTATTTGCCCTTGCCCATACCCGTCACAGCCAATACCCCCCTCCCAAAGCCAGAAAATCCTCTTCCACACCCCAACCCATTCCCTCTACATCCCACTTCACCCCTGTCAAAACTGATCCCCCACCCCTAAAACCCAGCCGTACCCCTGAGAAGATTTCCAAAACCCCTCCAAAAAGCAAAGATACCCCTCCCAAAATCGGAACCACACCTCACAAAACCAATCCCACCCCTCCCAAATTCTAGCCCACCCTCCCAAGTGACATAATTGAGGTGCCTTACTGCCCACTAGATGCCTCTTTCTAGGGAGGTTCTCCTAGCAGTGTTTTTGGAGGCAAGGTTGCTGCAGCACAGCAGTCCACAGGAGTTGTAATATTCCAATGGACTACCATTTGGCTTTGTTTTTATGCTCTTTATTTTGGACTCATAGACAGAGGTATCTCTATTGTGAGAATAAATCACGATTTTGATATTCCCCAAGTTAGTCCTGGCATTATTGTTCCTTTGCAATCATTTAAATATTCCCAAAGTTTCATGTAAAGATGTGTAGCATATATGTTTGTTTAGCGTGATGGCATGAACTACTGCTTATCTTTACAATGTCTACCTATGTTAAGTGCATACACTAGTTAGATGGTATGTGATTGTCATTTGAATTTAGGTGCAGCTTTTCCACATAGTAGTGGACACTTGCTCCAAACAATAGTTCTTGACAATTGTGTTAAGGATAGTTTACTACAGGTGTGATTGATTTAGCTTGTTTACTGATAGGTATGTACATATATGCATTGCAACTTGTTATATGATGTGACCATTGAAGTAGTATACAATACAGGACTTGCTGGAGACAAGTGGAAGAGTTACATGTATGATGGTGTAAAGTATGGCTAATAAATGTGACAGACATTTTTTTAAAGGTAATGTATGGCTGATGGTTATCCCTTGTGCAGAGAGATTTCGATATGGTCTTATATTGCACTTAGCCCAATGATGTGTGATACATATTTTTAATTGTGAAAATGTTCTGAATCGTATTAAAAACACCTATATGGGAGGAGGAGCCTAGCGCGCATCCAAGATGGTCGCGTGAGCACAGGGCTCCCCGGACCCTCGCTGCTCCTCGGAATTTATCCTGATAATATCCTGATGTGGTTTATGGAATCTGGGAGATGAAGACCGGCTGAGCACGTATCTCTTTTCAGAAATTGAATCGGACCTGGGAATCCTGAGTTATCGTTGTTAGAACTTTTGGGACCCACCCGACGGAGGTGCCCGGGGCGAAGGTGAACAGTGGAGCCGTGTCGCAATTGAACAACAGCGGCTGCAGCGCGGTGCCAGGGGCCGCTCGACCACTTTCGGTTTCACTTTCGGACCTCAGGGGGCTGGCCGGTGGAGCGCTTGAGGTGGCGGGGTGTATCCTTGGCCTCTGCACGAGGCTTTGTCCCCATCTGCCACTAGAGTGCCTATCGCCCTGGGTCCCCCCGCACCGCCATATTGTGGTCTCGGAGGAGGCGCTAGTCTCCGGTGCCTCTGCTACTTTGATCGGCGGTCCCCTTCGGTGTCCGTGGCCACATGGGGGGCAGGGGGGGCCCCGAGGGGCGTAAGACTAAGGCCTCCCTCCGTGGGGGATCGGTCCAGACCAACAACATGGACCGCTACACTCAGGGCAGAGGCTCCCCTGGAGCGGCCGGTCCCCCCCCGGATGCCACCGGTGGTGGCACGTCCGTCTCTTCGGAGCTTTCCCTACAGGATATCATGGGCGCCATTGATGGCATCAGGGAAACCATCGCCACGCAATACGAGGCCCTGGCCCGTAAAATCGACACGGTGGCAATTGATGTCACCTTAATACGGGCGGATCTCTCCAAAACAAATGAGAGGGTTCAGGCTCTCGATGCGCGGACCTCCACCCTTGGGGCGGATGTGTTGGGCCTGCAAGCCGCGCTTGGTGACATCAAGGTGGTCAACGATCAGATGGCCCGGCGGCTGGAGGACTTCGAGGGACGGGCCCGACGCAACAACATCCGTGTCATAGGCGTACCGGAGTCCTCCGACGACCGCCCGGTTGACCTCCTGGTCGAGGAGCTCATCCTCCAACAATTGACCCCTGCTGGCTTGAGTAAGTTCTTTGCCGTGGAGCGGGCCCATCGAGTTCCGGGCGGTCGACCACGGCCGGGGGCCCCCCCGAGGCCTATCGTGGCCAAGCTGTTTTACTACAGAGACCGGGATGCGATTCTGCAGGCCTCACGTGTCCATGGCCCGGTTCGATATGAGAACTCATCCATTAACTTTTATCCGGACTTTACCCAACTGGTCCAGAAACAGCGGATGGGATTCCAGGGGGTGAAACGTCGTCTTCGTGAACTGGGCCTAAAGTACTCTATGCTCTACCCTGCAAAACTCCGAGTGGAACATGAGGATCGGACTGCCTTTTTTGACTCTCCTGTGGCCGTGAGTGACTGGCTGGACTCGCTGCCGGACAGAGGTGACCATCCCGGGCCCTCTGCAGGTGCCAACGGTGACGGGTCCCCTTTGGAGTGACTTTTGGTCCTTGATTTTGCCATTTTGCACTGTTCAGCTGGGTTGTACTTCTTTGGTTCATTGTGTCTTGCTAGGACCTGTATGGGGGGCGGGCGGGGTCGGGTCCCTTTCCTCCTCCGGGGTCTTTTCGTAGAATGGGGTTAGTTGGGCGACAGGCACACTGCAAGTTGGGGGGGTTTTTTGGCCCGCAGGGGTGCAGGGTGGGGGGAGTTGGATGTTGGGGGGGGTGGGGGGGAAGGAGGGGTTGTTTTGTTGTGTGTTTTTTGTTTGTAGGGCGAGGTATTGATTTTTGTCCACCATCGGGAACTGTGCTGCTTACTGGGGGACCTTTGATTTATTGGAGGGGATGGGGGGGGACGGGTTGAAGCTGATGTCATGGAACGTCAATGGGTTGGGGGACCGTATCAAACGGGGTGTAGTACTGCAGTACTTGCGTCGTCTGACTCCTGATGTGGTGTTTATCCAGGAGACGCATCTGGTTGGTAATGTCTGCCATGCAATGAATAGGGGGGGATACCGCCTCGTGGCTCATTCTGGTTTCACAACTGGCTCCAGGGGGGTGGGCATTCTCCTGCGATCCTCACTTCCGTTGGAGATCACCAGGGTAGTCTCAGATGACAGAGGGCGTTATGTCTGTCTGACTGGGAGGTGGGAGGGGCATCCCCTTGCCCTGGTCTCAGTTTATGTCCCCCCGGGCCTCCAGAACTCCACCTTCGCGGACTTGGGTCGAATGCTGCTTGAACTTCCGGACAGTCTTTTGCTTATGGGCGGGGACTTTAATTCGGTGGTCTCGGGTGACCTGGATCGTCACCCACCCAGGGCCCTCCCCGCTGCCCAGGCATGGCTAGGTGGTCTGTTGGAGACCTTCGGCCTGGTGGATAGTTGGCGATTAATGCATCCGACCCAATGTCAGTACACCTTTCACTCTGGGGCACATGGGAGTCTTTCTAGGTTAGACTATTTCCTTATGCCCGCGGCGCAGACTGTTCGAATTCGAGAGGTCAGGCACCTGGCGAGGGGTATCTCCGATCATTCCCCGCTGTGGCTGCTCTTTGACACCGAGTCGCGGTCTGCAGGGCGGATCGCCCCCATTAACCCGTGGTACTTGCGAGACCCTACGACTCGCGATAGCCTGGTTAAGGCTATGGACCAATACTTCCTTGAAAACGAGGGGTCGGTGTTGTCTGCAATGTCCCTGTGGGAGGCCTTTAAAACCGTAATCCGCGGTCACGCCCTCTCCCAGATAGTGGTGGCTAAGAAGCTCAAGAGTGAGGCAGTGGTGAAGCTGGAGACTGACATCTCTGGGCTGGAGTCGGCCTTGGAGGAGGGTGTCACTCCGGACGGACTCCATGCCCTCAGCCTGAAACAGTTTGAATACAGGTCTCTTGTCACTGACGCTGCCAAAACTATGTATAGGGAGCAGCAGGGTCGATTGTATGATGCCGGCGACAAGGCGGGTAAGTTGATTGCGTGGCTGGACAAGAAGGAGAGAGTGAATCGTGTGGTCCCGGAGCTGCGTGTCTCGGATGGAGTGTGTGTGACTGAGCCTGGTGAGATTGTGGAATGTTTCGCCGACCACCTCCGGGCCGTGTACTCCCCGGTGACTGATAAGGATGAGGAAGACTCTTGCCTTCTACTGAGGGATATTGCTTTGCCCGGCCTGTCCGTCGAGAACCGTGAGCAGCTGGACGCCCCCTTGTCGGTAGATGAGATAGCAACTGCGATTCGATCCCTTCGCTCGGGCAAGGCTATGGGTCCCAACGGTCTACCTATCGAATTATATAAGTTGCGCCCGGATAAACTAGCGCCCTTCCTCCGTCGTATGTTCCAGGAGTCCCTTGAGGCAGGTTCCCTTCCTGTCGACCAGCGACTGGCCACGATAGTCGTGATCCCCAAGGAAGGTAAGCCGCGGGACAGCTGTGCCTCCTACAGGCCTATCTCACTGCTAAACGCAGAGCCTAAAATCCTGGCTAAAGTCCTCGCCAATCGTTTGTTGAGCGTCATCTGCGATCTGATTCATCCTGATCAATGCGGCTTCATCCCGCATCGCAACACCGCCCTCAACTTGCGGCGTCTTCATGGCGCCCTCGCCAGGGCGGAGTACCTCTCCGAACCAGCCGTGCTGGTTTCTTTAGACGCCACGATGGCCTTCGACACCATCGAGTGGCCGTTCCTCTGGGCTGTCTTGACCAAATTCGGCTTTGGGGAGGGGTTTCTTGGCTGGGTGAAGCTTCTCTACACGGGACCCATGGCTCAGGTGGTGGTGAATGGGCGGGTCTCTCGGCCCTTCGCGCTCGGTCGGGGTACGAGGCAGGGGTGCCCGTTGTCCCCTCTGCTCTTTGCTCTCGCCCTGGAGCCACTCGCCGCTTGGCTCCGCTGGGAGCCCTCGATCAAGGGGATCCGGTGGGCCCCGGGCTTCGAGGATCGGGTCTCGTTATATGCTGACGATATTCTCCTGTATCTTACCTCGCCGCGGCAGTCGCTTAACGTTCTCTTTGATGTTCTGACTTCCTACGGGAGAAATTCAGGTCTCACGATTAACTGGTCTAAATCCTGTGTCTATCCTATCTCCGGTGGCCCTCCTCTCTTGCCGCCTCGGCTTCCGATCCAAGTATCTCTGGCCGGCTTTAAATACCTGGGGATATACGTCTCGTTGGACCCGGTGGCTCGCTATGAGCAAAATCTCCTGTCTCCACTGCGGCGTTTGAGGGAAGACACGGCTCGGTGGTGTAGGCTGCCCTTGTCCCCGCTGGGTCGGGCAGCACTGTTTAAAATGATGTCCCTTCCCAGATTCCTCTATGCACTTCAGAACTCCTTCGATGTCATTCCAGTGGCCTACTTTCGGGAGGTGGAGAGCCTGCAGAGGAGACTGGTGTGGGACGGACGGGCGCGTATCGCTCTGGCCAAGCTTACTCTCCCCTGGTACGACGGGGGCATCGCGCTTCCCGACATTCGCAGGTATTATTGGGCCTCGCAGTTATCGGCCATTAACCATGCCACGTATGCGCCTGGCTTGAATCCGGCATATGAGATGGATAAATTCTTGCTTCCCGGCGGGATTTATAACAGGGCGCTTTACTCCCGCTCGGCTGGACGGACCCTGACGGGCCCTACTAAGATTGCGGTGCGGATCTGGAAGGCGGCCAATGTAGCCATGGGCTGGAGTGAGCGACTAACATGTGCTACTCCTTTATTTGCCTCCGACCGACTGGGGAGCCTCTGGACGACGAAAGGGTTTGACCGTTGGGACACGATTGGTATTAGTAGAGTGGGAGACCTATGGAGGAAGGGCGCGGTTAAGACCTTCGCGGCGCTCCAGAGCGAATACGAACTCACGGACAGGGAGTTCTTCCGATATGCCCAGGTTCGGCACGCCCTGCTCTCCGTCTTTGGGGAGGGGACTAATATCCCTGCCTCTTCGCCCCTCGAGGACCGCATACTCGATGGTCATGTCCCCGACAGTACTATCTCTTTAATCTATAAAAAACTTATTAATAATCGGGCTGACCTATTGGTGCGCCTTCGGGAGACGTGGACGGGGGATGGGGTGGAATTAGACGATGAGGACTGGCAGTCCGCACTGTCGTCCCCTAAGGAAGTAGCCATTCCGGCCCGTCTCCGCCTGGTCTAGTTAAAGATTCTCCACCGGGTGTATGTGACGGGTCCCCGTTTGGTCTCGATGGGATTCTCGGAGGATGGGCTCTGTAAGCGGGGTTGTGGGCTCAGTGCCACCTTCCTCCATATCCTTTGGGAGTGCCGCGAGGTGGCGGAATACTGGCGTCGGGTTCATGGGGTCATGGGACAAGTCACCGGAGTTGCGCTGCTGCCGGAGGTGCGCCGCTGTGTCCTGAATGTGTGGGAGCCCAATGATTATAACGCGGCTCAGACTCGGTGGGCGGCCCTGGGGAACATGATTGCCAAGAGGGATATAGCGCAGCTTTGGGGCTCCCAGCGGCCTCCCACCGTGTCAGTATGGAAGGAGAACATGGACTGGTGTATGTTCAGGGAGAAGACTGTGTATGTGGCCCGTGGTAAACCCGGGGCATGGGGTAGAATTTGGGGGCAATGGAACGCATATCGTGGGGGTATCTGTGCTACCCCCCTTGTGGACACCGATATTGCCTTGTCCCCCTGACCCTTGATAGTTCCCTGCAACTTGTTGTAATAATCGAATATAGATGTTCCTCTAACGTTACCCCCCCCCCGACCTTTCAATGCTCCTTCCTCTTGATAGCTAATTGAAGGTCCGAAGTAGAGTCCCCCGGATGTAGCCTGACCCACGTTTTTTGCCCTTATGCCTCGCCTTTTGTTTTTTTTAGTCGTTATTTATGTTAAATTTATGTCTCCTGCCTCCTTCGAACTATCCGGAGCCTTTAACGGGGCTGGGCCCCAGGAGTCGCCTACTGCCTTATCTAATGTACGATCCTTTCTGAATCTAGCGGCCGGCCCTGGTGGTTGTAGGCCCATGCTTGTAACTGATTTATTGTTCAATAAAAATTTGGGGAAAAAAAAAAAAAAAAAAAAAAAACACCTATATGGTGACTTTTACCTTTTAGATTTCCTATCTCTTTTTGTGCCAATGTGGATTTTTTGTTGGCAGCTAGCACCAAAGTTGTGGATACAATGTGGTTGTGCACATGTGTTCCTTTAAATTTTGTTAACGCCAACCTTAGAGACATATGCATGGCACTTGGTGATGCTATTGGTTATCCCTGATATACTTGGAGCCAGGGGGCATGTGCACAAAGACGTTTAGAGGCATTGGCAAAGTGGGCTCTGGCCCAGGAAGTCAGACTTTCATGGCTTCCTCTGATTGAGCCAATCCTATTCTACAGAAAGTGTTGCCATGATGACCTTGAAATACTTCTTCAACAGATTGGCTTAATTTACATTTTACACAAACTACTTTATAATGTGGGTGATGTGTAAGAGTCTATTACAGATATTTTGCAGTGAATTTTATATTAAAAACAAGACCTACCATGTGAGAAATAGAAGGGTGTCTCAAAGCTTATTTAATGTAATGTTAGTGAGGGATTTCTGTTGTGTTACAATATGAAAAACACACATCCTGTCCTTGAATATTAGATGTGGACACATTTGCTATTTGGAGGGGTGTGCTTGAGCAGTGACCTGGCCAAAGAGGGCATTCATTCGATGAATTTAGATCATACATTCAAAACTGATCCAAACAGGGACCCACAAAATAGTTTTAGGCTTAGGCCCCCATACACCTTCAGTGGTCCCTGCCTGTGCATCTGTTAAATGGGATGTCAATGGAAACGTGGTAGATTGTGACTTACCGTCGGTTGCGTCCATGACTGTGTGGGTTTTGGACATCATCAAGAAGCGGCAGGATGTGTATGATCGGCCCCATGGCGGCACAGGACATGTGAAGCTGAGTACAGGTGGGTATATGCCTTATATCTGCCCCTTTCCACTAGCTCAGGTGTGGAGGTTTGATTGCCACAGTCACGCCGGTGGGAAGGCCCATCGTGATTGGGCCAGTGGTAACATTAGCAGTCTGCCCTCCAACAAACACCTTGGCCTATCCTGCTGCCAGCGCGGTCAGGATTTCCGGGTGGCGGTGGCAGTACCACGGCCATCTTTTGTCTATGAAACCACATACATCGTGTTAGGGTGGTTGGACCGCCAACTGGGTGGCGGTGAATCCGATGCCGTTTTGACTGCGGTACCATGACCGTCAAACTCGTAATCAGGCCCGTAGTTCCTGCTTTCACCTCTTTACAGCAGCCTTTTAGAGGCCGCTGTTTCTTCATCGTTAACCTGCAGGAGGATCCTTAGCTCAACACCCTCTGATGCCCTTTATCTGAGATTGGTGGGTACTGCTTTGTTAAAGTATTGGTCACTCTCTTACAGAGACGAGATCGTACTGTCACCAGCAGTTGCAGTAAGTGCTGTTTTACATTGGATCAGTTATAATGCACTTACTACCCTTATTTGAGGCACTGATGTGATGCTTTACGTGGGCAGCAAGCTACTCTGTGTAGGGTGTGTGCTTGTGTGTTGTCTTTGTTTTTTAATCCTATGTAGGAAGTGCTTCCATGTTTTGCGTGATGACCACAGAGGGGCGGTTATCGTGTTCTGGGACATAGTGCTTAACAGTGTGGTGGATGAAGAGGTTTGAGCGACAAATGCCCAGTTTATGGTTTTCAGTAAGCTCGCTTTCTTTGAGCATCTCTTCAGATCCTTTTATGGTATTGCTTATGATATGTGTCTACTTATCTGCACTGGGTTGTCCAACCAGATATTTTGTTTAAAGTTTTTTAATCCCAAGCAGGCATAGTTGGAGAGAGAAGTAGAGAGGGGATATTTTGGAAGGGGATTTGTTACTATTGTTCCATATCTGAAATGACATTGCGAAGAGTGAAGAAACGGTTATAGTGTGTAGCAGTGACCAGCAGTATGTGACAGATCCCTTTAGTTCTTCTATGCCTCTTCAGTAGCTGGAGGCTGGGTTATCTGCATGTACAGCACTGGGTGATGAACAAAACTCATAGCATATATGTTTTATGTAAATGGAAGAGATTAAGATACAGTTGGCTGCCAAGACCTGAGCATTATGGTATTAGTACTGGTGTGGACCAGAAGGGTTTTATAAGAAGCCTATCCCAGGCTTGTGGAAATTCAGAGCTTGGCCGCTTGTACTGAGAAAACAGTGCCTCCTATAGATTTCTTATGCTATTGGGGTTTGATTATCTGTCGTGCAAGCCAGGAGCACACTGTCCTATTTTGCTTGTATTGGTCAAATTAAAGTTGTAGGTATAGTGGTGCTTTCCTTTGGGAGCCTCGGCCTTAAACATTGTCCTTCTGGCTATAATTAGCCAGTGGACTGATTGTAGGACCAAACTCATTCATTCTCTTGGGCGAAGGCAGAGTAGGAGTCTTGTGGCTGCATTTTGAATTAGCTGTATTTTGCATATAATGGATCTAGGAGCCCAGGGTACAGGCTGTTAACATAATATAGCTTGGAGATTAAGATTGAGAAGATAACTTGTAATTTTTGTTGATATCCAAGGAATGGGAAGAAACAACACAGACAGGGCCTATTACGATGTCACTCGGTAAACCTCTGAATGCTCGTTGGAGACCAACATGATAGATTTGCATTCCAACCACCGAATTACAATGTCAGCGGTTGGAGTGTAAACCGGCCGGTCAATTCGACTCGGTTCCTTTGGGCTCAAGGAGCCTGTCAACCAGTCCGAAATCGCTCATAATCCCTTAGGGATTGCGTTTCCGCCATCGGGATTATGATGTTGGTTTCCGACAACCTTTCCATGCGGCGTTTCCGACATGGAAAGACTGTCAGAAAGGGAGTTTGGGAGCCCCTAGCAGGGCCTCCATCCCTCCGCGGCCTACGGTCATGGCCCTTCACATCCCTTCACTGTCTGGCAGGCACCATAAGGTACCTGCCACACTGTTCAGGGATGCGCAAAAACTTAAATTGTACAATGGGAGCTTGTGCTGCGGGCGGTTTCGGACCGCTGCACAAGCTCCCATTGTAAAATGGAAGTTTGCGACCGCTCTATGTGCGGTCGCATCTTTATTGCGGTGTCGGGACTGTGGACCGGAGGTCAATTGAACTGTCAATAGGACGCAACTCCAAAAAACATCGTAATGAGGCCCACAGTGTTTTCATTGTGTAGAAGGCACACTATGTGAGGTTGTTGGCATATGGTTTCAAGGATAGGTTTGAATTAATGGTTATCTCTAAGTTTCTGAATTCTTTTTTGTTGGTTGAGGGACCTCAAGTTCATTGGGCCATATTGCAGTAGGCTGGTATTTTTGCTATTGCCCTCAGGCCATGATCTCTGTCTCTGCGAGGTTAAGCTTTAGGTGATTGCTCATCGTCCATGTATTTATGGCATGAAAGAAGTTATCAATTTTTGAGTTGTAAGCTCTACAGGGCCAAACAATTTTAGAATGATTTGAGTGTCATCTGCATACTTGCAATGGGTGAGATTGACTGATTTAATGAGGTTTAGAAAGGGTTTTAGGTAGATGTTAAAAATTAGAGGGTATATTATATGTTGTGTTGTGGGCAAAGTGCTGATATGACAGTTGGTAGGTAACTTTACTTTTCTGATGGGTCCATGGTTCATGCCATGCACAGTTGCATTATGATTGCTTTCTGTTCATTCTTAGTTTTTGATATTCACGTCTGTTGAATTTGTTTCAGAGTTTGAGCTTGATAGAGCGCCGAACCTTTTCATTGTCGGAGCCATCATATTGTTACTTCTAACATGTGCTTTTCATCCTTCTTTCTTTCTTACAGCTTTAGTTTCTGTATCCTACTAATTAAGGCTAAAAGGCTGGAGGCTCTGTTTTTTTCAGATTTTGTGTTTCGTGTTTCTAATTCTGGCAGTGCCCTAGCTGGTGAATTCTCATTAGATACGTGGGTTTCTATAAGGGCAGAATGACCCAGGAACATGGTGTGATCTGGCTGCTTTGTTTTAAAAACAAATACATATAAATATGGTGTATAAATGATCAATGTTGTTGAGATGTTGAGTCCACATGTCTGGGATGTGTAGTTTCTTTGGTACTGCTCAGGATTATCAGGGACAAAGGGTAGACTTTCATGAGCCTTCTCCTTACCAGACATTATTCTCCATTTTGAGTTTGCCAGACTGGAAAGCATATGGCAGTACTTTAATTAAATTATCTCCTCATACACTTCTCTGGGAGGTACTGCCTTTGTATTGATTTGTGAGGCGAGAAACCTGCAGGTAGAAGTAACCATCCGAAGACTAAGTTACCATTGGTAACATTGTTTCTGGTGGATACCCTATGGCAATCCATAAATACTCCAGTTCATAGGAATATACAGATTCAGATTAATAAAATGTTTATTAAGACCATACTTTTGTAAACTACAAAACTATACGAACATGATACAAACATTAACCGTTTTTGCATGTCTTTACAGGTAATACAAATGTCACCACTGTGCAAATAAAATCTAAAAAACTGCATTACAAATAAAAACTTTATGGCTTTTAAATGCAAATTTACACCATATTTATTTTAAACTGTTTTTAAAAATCTCCTTCTTTCCTCGCATGCAAATTAGCAGTCCGATTTAATGTATAGATTGGAATATTTCTTAAGTCTTCCTCATTTATATAGCCTCTCAGATTCCTGTGAATATTTAGCCATCCCTGTATATGCTTAAAAGGGAGTTAACCCAATCCTAAATTTCATGATGGCAAGTCTCATTTCTGGGTTCAGTAGGGATGATATCTATGGAAAAAGTGTATCACTAATCCATAAATTCTGCAATGTTATAGTGGAGTTCTTCCACATTAAATAATTCAAATCATGTTCTTTAGAAGCAACTTCTATCCGTAGATCCTGTTAGATAAATTATTTGGAGTTTTTACATTTGGAGAGCCAAAAGAGAGTCGCTCTGTTATCTTCTCCAATTGCTCCCTCGGTCTTGGAGCCTAGTTTAGTTCATTATTCATCACTTCCTTTCTACAATAAAGTGCATTTTTTTCCTCATCTGATTTTATCAATTTATTCCAGAATTATAAATTTTGCCTCAAGGATATAACGTTCCAAGACGTTGATATTGTTTCTATTGCCTGCACCATTGGGAATTTAGGCAAGTTCAGCACATTTTTCAAACACTGACCCTCATTTCCACTCCAGCCATGAAATCCAGTTAAGTATAGCCACCCCATAACTTTGTTTGAACCGTTGCTTCAAAAGCTCTTAAAATAGGGCATAGATCTGGGCCACCATACTATCTATTGACTTTATGTAATCCGCCAACTGTTGGTACAGCTCATGATTTTAAAATTTCCAAATGCATCTTCCATTGCTTTTTCGTAGAGAATTGCATCCCCACCTATCTATTGGAAGTAACTTGTTTGACCCTCTTTTTTTCACTACCTCAACTAAATCGTTTTGTTCTATTGCCAAATACCATAATTAATGGCTAACTTTTTCTGATATTAAATAATCATTAAAGGCTTCCAAATTTCTTTGCAGCCCTATTTGAGTCACGTCAAAGATTGCCAGTTCACTAGCACATAAAAGACATGACATGTTGCACCATCCCATCTTTTGTGAGAAGGAATATGCATTAGATAAAAAGGAGGACAAATCCATCAAATGTTTTGCAAACAATGTTGGTGCCAACACACAACCGCTCTGTCGCCCATATTTTTTATTGGAATTGTATCTGGTAAAGTACCATTGTAATCCTGTTCAACTCTTGCCCAATTCTTTCCATGCATCTCTTTCAATATTACCAATAATCCTCTGAGCATTTTATGTTCTTTTAATAAACACCATAAAATCTCCCTAGTAACCAGGCCAAAGGCTGCCCTTAAATCGTCAAAAGAGCAAAATAAGTAGTTTTTAACCTCAAGCGACTTCCAGACAAAATAACCATAGACCAATAGATGAATGACCCCTCTTAAATTCCCCTTGTTCTCTTGGGATTCAATTTCTTCTCTCTAACCATTCCGTTTAGAGGAGTATTCATGGATATGTAATATGTTTTCATGTTAGTTTTCTGCTCTGCATTCCTCCCACTATCATCAGTTTCCTCTCCACCTCCAAGAGTGTGGAAACAAGGACTTTAACTGTATTCAGAGCTCCAGCGTGCAGCATATAGGACTGTGTGACATCAGATCTCGGGACACAAAAAAGTCGAACTGGACTCTTAGCACCACGTACAAGTGCGAGAGAGCTAATCCAACTGCACAGTAGGGATGGCCAACCGGTGCATTGAACGTCCTGAACGTACACAACCCCCACTGTGCACACTCTTTGGCAGTGTGCAGCAGAGGTTGGCTGCAGGGCCAGGTCACCATGAAATAACCCTTCCTAAGCCCATTTTACACACTTTTCTAATGCAGATAATTCAACCAAGGAAAGGCACACACCTGAATAAAGTTCTAGTTCAATGTCAAGTTTGGTTCTGTTCTATGCAGTGGTTTTTGATGAAGAGAACCAGCTTTCCTATTGTGATTAACAATGAAAAAGATTTTTGTCCAACGGTGCCAAAGTTCTTAACAAAAGAAATACTTTTAGCACCGCTTCCCTTTCTGATTCCCACAACCTCTTTAACAGATCAAGAAGGACTTGACATATCAATGGAAATATCATATTTTACCAAATATTATGTATATTCGTTCACATTTTTATTCAGTAAATGGCTACCATGTTTAGGGAAAACGTTTTTGCATTCTCATCATGCATTGTGTAGATCCCAGAATTCATAATTTATGTAAAAAAAAATCTTTTTACAGATTTGCTACGTACAATTCAAATATGTCGTCTCGAATTTCCAATTCAGGATTGAGCAAATTGTAAAAGAGGATTAGTTTTATTTGTTTCCATTAACCCTCAGTCTTAGATATAAAAAGTAAATTAACATAGTTACAGACTTGCTTGCAGAATTTTGAAAGACGCCCTTGGTATAAACGACAGACTGCAGTTTGATTGTTAAGCAATATAGTTTCAAGTTTACTAGATGAACTAGACCCAGCAACACAGGTTTGATAAATGCAAAAGAAGCAATCTACAGCAAATGAAAAGCAGAACCGGAAATATAATGCTTACACTGAAAAAGGTTCCATCAAATCAATCCATTATAAAGTTGGGCCCGCAAAAATAATTATCAACAGATCTGCCTAGCCTCTTCTGAGGAAACTATACGTTAACATATGCATTTAAGTAATATTGACGATTAGGATCCACTAAAATAAAGTAATACAGAATATTTTAAAACAAAAATATCCATTCCATTTTAGAATGAAGGTTTTGATTCCATTATAATTTGTAGGCCTATGAAAATAATTCTTGCTGATCTGCATTTGTCGGTTTGTGTGCTATTTAACTTCAGTTTTATGATTTTCTTTACATTAGCACCTTCTAAAGCAAAGCAAAAGAAACTAAAGATCCTGTTAATTTTTAAAACAAAAAGTGGTTGATTCACTGGGTCGTCATAATCCTATGAAAACTTTTTTAACTTGGTTTTTTTTAATCATTTCCCTGGAAGAGGCAACTTAACATGTTTAAAATGGTTTCCTAGTAGTTATTAAGTTGTGTCACTGGAGGTTAAAATAAGTCCTCACAGACATCTTAATATTTAAAATTGATTCCTAAAAGTTATTATTAAGATTTGTAATTAGAGGTTAGCCATGTGAGTCCCTCATAAAGTCCATCCCCTGTTGTAGCACAGGAGGGCTGCACGTACCAATTCCTGTCCCGAATGCGGGTCAGGCCTAGCTTCTCCTGGATCTCATGTGGCTGCATGGCATCAGGCAGGTCCTGCTTGTTGGTGAAGATCAGAATAATACCAACACGCATTTCCCGATCATTGATAATACGATGTAGTTCCTGTCTGGCTTCATCAATACCGTCCTGATCTGCGCAGTCCACCACGAAGATCAGGCCCTGCGTGCCAGTGTAGTAATGCCTCCACAGTGGTCGGATCTTGTCCTGTCCCCCCACATCCCAAACATTGAACTTTACATTCTTGTAGGTTACAGTCTCTACATTGAAGCCTACTGTAGGGATGGTGGTGACCGACTGGCCCAGTTTCAATTTGTACAGGATTGTTGTCTTGCCCGCAGAGTCAAGTCCAAGCATCAATATTCGCATCTCCTTGTTTCCCAAAATTTTTGGACAGCACCTTCCCCATTCTGGCCAAAAAAGTGCATAAATATTGAAGAAAATCAGGATTCCTGGATAAAACCTATGGGCGGGTGGTGTTGACCTATGGAGTGGCTTAGTTGTGACCACTAGACCAATGAAAGGGAGGTATCCAATAACAAATTCTAAGAGAAAGGTACGTCACAATTTCGGGGTATCCAACAGATAAGGAGTGCCGCCAAGCAGGATCCAATGGTGAAGGGACCTGGGGAATCAAGTGGGTAAAAACTGTCAAGAAGGATCACCAGGTGAAGGTACAAAGTAAGAAACAAGTAGCTTAGTTGTCCTCAGCCCGGACTCGGCAAGGGCTCTTTCTCGTGTTGAAGGGAGTGGTTTCTTGATTGCCTGACAGTGGCTTACCTAGCCTGGAGGTTGTTGGCCTCACTGTGACCCCCAACAATATTTCCAAGCAATGACAGATGGGTGCGGCTGGCCACTCACAGGGTGTGGCGCTTCCGGCGACTGGTGTTCTGCTTTCATCTTGTGTGTGGGAGCGCCGGCGCCCTACCTCCCGGCAAGCTGCCTTCCCAGAAATTGCCACATACCTTGACGTGGGCCTCGGCCCGGTTTCGTTAGCCTCCACGGGGGTCAATCATCATCTCCCCATCTTCCTCTGGTGCCTGGAGCCAGAGGCGACAATCCCCCTTTTCACTAAGTCTCCAGTAGTCCTCTCTCCCGCACACTCCGGTCTCTTTTCGGCCCCCCAAATATGTATATTTGAAACATGATTTCAGGTTTATAACAAAATAAAGACTTATATAAGCCTCCCCCCATTGATTGGGGTCTCCTCTCGTTAGATATGCGTTAAATAGAAAATCTCAATGAACACCTCAAAATGCTAAGGGTCTACTCAATTTTATGCATATTTGACGGGCAACGCTAATGCTATAAGCAATATAACTTATTAACTTTGTAACCAAAGCAGCAAGGTTTTCATTTCATTAAAAAAAAAAAATTATTTTATGTTCTCTTATTTAAGTTTTACAGCATTCTTTTTTCCTTTTCATAAAATGAACACAGCATTGCTGTTTGTGTAAGCACAAGTCGTACGAGCATCAGAAAAAATAAAGCTGCAGTACAACATTGACCACCTAAAAGAAATTCTTTAAGTAAATATAACACAAACGCAATATTCAAATTAAGTTGTATAACATACAGTGAGCACCAACTGGCCAAAGATTAATAAGACGAAAAGCAATTTAAAATGATTTTTCGGCCGCAGACAAAGCTCTTCTCTGTACAATCCATGTATAACTTCATTTATATGATAATTGTTTTTATACCAAAATGTTTATGGAGTGCTGTTTAAAGCTGTTACATCTTTAATATTGCAATTGATATTTGAAAGAACGTCAAAGCACCTGTCAAAAAGGCAAGAGCATTTGAACCGCATTAATTAGAAGCGTTTAACATTTAGCACATATTGTGTGTAAACGATGAAAAGGGCAGTTCTCATAAGTAATAGCACACAGGTGCCCAATTTTCTTGAAACGTTACCCTTTTAAAATGTAGTTAGCAAAGATTAACTGTGCTGCAGAGAACATTGTTTTTTCGTTAACACGTGTTTCAATTACACATTTAAAACGAGTGATGAATATATTTGATAATTTATAACAACAATTAAAAAAATTTAAACGATCTTGTTACTGGCAATTTGAAACAGAAGATTTTGTTAATTTTTTTTTTTTTTTTTGCTTTTTCAGACATATCCGACAGCACACAGAGATGTTTTAAGGATTTTGGGGGCCCTGGGCCAGATGTATTTTGGGGGGCCCTGTTCGGAACAGCTTTGATTTTATGACTCAGTTTCAGCTCTTTCATGCCCTCTTTGGTCATATTCTAAGTGTGCTTATATCTAATATTCAGAGATAGTGATGTGTGTTTTCAATATTGTAACATCAGCAGTTCATATTGTAAATAATTTCTGTAGCACCCTCCCATTTCTCATACGATAGGCTCTGTATAGATCTAAAAGAAACTTTTTATATGGATGTTGCATGAATCATAAACACATTCTGTCTGCAAAATATCTGTAATAGACTCTCACACCTTAAAAATAAATAATAGAAACACGCTGTTTACAACATTCTGTATAAAAATTAGTCAAGGTCACCAGGGCAAGACTCTCTGCAGAACAGGGCTGGCTCTATCAGGGGCCCCCTGAAAGGCTGGGGCCCTGGGCCAGAGCCCACTTTGCCCATGCCTTAAAACTTCTCTGACAGCACAACAGTACAAATCACGTGCTTGGTGTAATAGCAGAGGTAAGATAACAAGGTATAGGATGTGCATGTGTCGAAGCCAGAGGGAAGCATAAGCGGGACAGACAAGCGTCTGCGCATGGTTACAAGAGAAAGGATGGAAAGAGACAGGTCAGAGGTAAACAGCAAAAAAGCATAAGGGCACACAACAAATGCACAAAGGTGACTGGTCCCTCACGACTCATACATAGGGCATTATCATTGTTGTAGAAGAAGAGACTGTACAGATAAAGTGCCTATAATGCTAGCGAGTGTTTGGAGTTGGGGGAGGGAGGAGAACGTGGAGGAGGGAGAAGGCAATGGACTAGGGTTGTAAAAGTTGACTGGCGAGTAATTTAATAACTAGGTGAGACCGCGGTGGTAGTCAGCAGGTCGGGGCCACCAGTTGGGGAGGCAGGGTTTGCGTTGAGGGGGTGAAGTAGTGGCTGAGTGGGGGGACAGAGGCGCTTGCCCTGGATGTGAATGCCTCAAGTAGGGCATCCCATTTTTATGAGATTGGATATTTCCGAAGACCTCACAGTTCTTCTGACTGCAAGGCCTTGCCCTCTTCCGCTGCCCATATCTCCACCTTTTGGGCCAACCCCGGGCAAGTGGTTGAGGGGAGGTCTTTTACTTCAGGGCACACGTGATCCCTCGCTTCACTAAGAGAAATGTCAGTTCAAGGAACCTGGCGATTGCCCTATTTCTTTTTATACATTGGGACAGACCAAAGGGGCACACACCCCAGGTGTACAACGAAGGAATCCCATTTGTGCGACAGAGATGATCGGTAATCGGCAGCCAGTAATCAGTCAGTTGAGGGCAAAACCAAAACATGTATAAAACGTGCATCCTCATGCAGGCAGCGGGGGTAGGAGGCATCGGTGTGGTGGAAGAATAGGTCGATCTGTTCAGGACTGAGATATGCTCTGTTCAAAATATGGAACTGTATTGATTTGAATTTCACATCCCGGAACACGGTGGGAGGGGTAAGGAAAGATCACGGCCAATCCACGTCGCTGCACATCCTGCCCAAGTCATAGCCCCACTGTTCACAATTATCAAAAGGTGTATGCAATGTAAGTTCGCACAGTGCTTTGGTGAACCACGTGACCAAATGACTCCATGTGCTCAGTAGGTGTAGGTTTTGGAGGACTTGATGTGTGCTTGATTGAGGCTGTAATGCTCCCCAGCGTGCTGGTAGGGTATCTGTAATTGAGTCATATGTAAGAAATTGTCTGGGAGGAGGCCGGCTCAGTCGCTCAGGGCCGCAAACGGGATGAGCGCAGTATCAGACAAAAGGTCACCCAAAGTATGGAGGGCTACAGTGTGACAGGGGGTAATGGCAGTTATCCTGAGATATGGTCATCCCCTGGGCTTACCTAGTAGCGGAAGCAGGGGGGGCATATGGTAACAAGGTGTTTGTGAGGCTCAGACAGTTGTGGAATCAGCAATGCACCGCAGACAGAAGGCGCCTGGGTAGGAAGGGAGTATGAGTTAGGGGATGAAAGAGGTGCAGTAAGCGCTCCAGCGTCCACAGGGGCTGCGTTAGCTTCTCCATTTTACCAAGATTGTGCTCGATGAACCACCATGCCACCCACTGAAACTGGGTTGCGAGGTAGTTGTGTTCAAAGTTGGGAGCCCCCAACCCACCCATGTTAGTCAGCAGGCATAGTTTTATTAGTGCCACAGGGGGGTGAATGCCACGTCAGATAAAATCACTGATCAGATGTTCATGTGTAGTGAAGAATGGTTTCCACAAATAAATGGTGATATTGACAAAATAATAAAGTAAGTGCAGCAGTGTTGCAGTGCTAGGCCAACCCTCTTAACATTGTTAACTGGTGGAACTTTTCTTCGCCGACAGAGATATAGGGAGTTAGCATTTTATCAATCAGTTTATTTAACAGTGCAAGCAATTTAGCTACACAAAAAGGGCCAGGAATCAGTGACTATAGTTAAGAAGGTTTATAACAAGGTAGCAGTCCAGTTGAGATAAACAAAACTTAAAACCATGTTTTAAAGATACGGAATAAAAGCTGGGATACCCAACCACCTAAAGAAGTTTAGATGTACCAGAAAAAGACAGACAAGAAGTTCACTCACACCAATACAAAAGACCAATAACCAAATTTGGGGCTCAGAGAAGAGTTTCTGATTCTCTCTTTGAAACATGAGGGTAGTCTTAAATCATCTAGGCAAAGACCAAACTACGGAGGATGGTTTAAAACCCTAAAAGAAACTCAAAAATCAGGGAAATGCAGAAAAATAGGAAAAATGTGGGCAAGTAAAGGAAGGTATACGAAGGTATCAGCTTTTCAAAATCTCAGTCAAGAGTCTTCTCGGGTCAGGAAAATGAGAGTTAGCCTAAGCCACACTCTGCAAGAGTCAAAGGGAAGCCTAGAGGTCTAAACCTCTCGAAGTCCAAAGGTAAGTGGCTTAACTTCAGACAGTGTTGTAGTGTAGTTCCTATTCCCCTTATAGGCTCTGCGCATTGGAATAATATACACTATAGTTTTTGCATAAGACTAAGGTCAGTATGCCTCTATCGAGTACATTAAACTTAATTACTTTGTATGCCAGCTAACTCAGAGGTCACTAGAAACTTCTCGAATAAACAAGAAGGGAGTAGTTTCTGACAACCGCATAAACATGACAACTTTGTTTCCCTTAGAATCGGAACGTGTCTCAGAATCGTGGAAACAATAGATACCAGTTTCACTCAGTCAATCGTGCATGCTTAATTTCTTCAGAGTTACACAGAAATAGATAGACGGGAGATTTAATAAAAGGATTTATTGAACAGTCTTGTTTCTCGTGTAAGAGATATAAGCTGTTACAATCATTAGACAGTAAGCAAGATATAATACGCACAGCGTAAGCAGTAAGAAGAAATAATACTGCAATAGCATTGTCTTTTAGCTATGACATATATTCATATATACATACATAAATAACACAGGCTAAAAAGTGAATACTCGTCTGATGCTTCTAAATAGTTCGACCCCATTGTACCTAACCTAAGTGTAGTACAAGGTAAGAAGTAGGTGTTGTTTTCTATAGTATGATACATACGAAGTTTATATGCCAAGGGTCCCTCTAGGTTCTAGTAGCTCCTTACCTTTAGAATGAGAGAGTTGGGAATCTCTTTCCGAATCTCAAACTCCAACACCCTGCGAAGGGAGTCAGAACACTGGAAGCTGGATTCTCTGCGAGCTGGGATGACAGCATCTGGTCAGTGCGTCAGGCGGGAACTCGAATTCCTTGCGAACTTGCCGTGGCGAGCCGTATCGAGCTGAGCCGTGATGTACTTGCCATGGTAAGGGAAGGTATATTTATACCTGGAAGGTGCTTATGGAATGCTAGCATTGACGTAAAGTCGGGCAGAGGAAGAGGTCATGAATGAACCCCTAAGGAATAGTAGTTCATGCATAATAGATGAGTTCCTGGAGAAATCAATAATCCTAGCTAGGGAAAGTCCTGATGGCTTAAGGGTCTGGTTTCTAAGAACTTGTTGTGATGTTGGGATGGACGGATGTAGGTGACCATGCCTGTATTTGGATAGCATGGCTAATGCCTAAATAAGGACTGGAATCTATGCCTAAATAAGGGCAATGCGAATTGTGCCTATATAAGGACGTGATTCAGTGAAACCTATGTACGGGCATCTAAATCGAAACACAACAGTGTGGAATCCAGTCATTTTCACCAGAATCTCCAAAGTAACACCCCTCTGTTCACATCATCAGGGGCGTCATTGTCCTTTCCATATCACGTTATAAGCTGAAACATCGCCAATTTGTCCCAGGCCAAACATGGGAAGGGTATTTTCCTTTGTCACCTGTGTGCCTTTGTAACATTAATAAATGGACGATTTCAGTTAGTACTCTGACTCTTCATGTTCCTTGTCAAAGTCTTCTCAGGCTCTCTCTCTGTCACTAGTGCAGCGTTGTATCTGTTCTCAGACTGCCAAACCATGTGAAAGTACCTACAAGGAAAAGAAATGCATGCAGAAATTGGAAACAGCATTTTATGCAGAATGAAATGCACGCCTAGTTAGGAAAACTTAAAAGATTAAATCAATGGTGCACATTTAATATGCATGTGTCTAGTCAGCAGACATAGTTTTGTTAGTGCGAGTGCCATGGCAGATAAAATCACTGATCAGACATTGAAGTGTAGTAAATATGGGTTCCCGCAAGCAATTGGGGATGGTGACAAAATAATAAAGTAAGTGCGGCAGCATCACCATTTTTGACAAAGCAATATGCTCTGCTACTCATAACGGCAAGGTCGTCCAAAACGAGATTTGCCCACGGAGGGAGGACACTACCCTGCGCACATTTGCGTCCTCTAAAGCTACAGCAGTGTGGTAAATCTGGATACCGAGGTAGCATATCGTCAACGGCTGCCATTGCACCAGCTCCTCTCCCAGCCGGAGGGTGGAATTTGTTGTTCAGGCGACAAGGGAAAGAGGCAAGATTTGCCCCAATTTTCCCAGAGGTCTGAGACAGCAGCGAAAATGGTGAGGAGTTGTTCAACCGCAGGCAAAGTCTCAGAGACATCGCGCAATCTACATATTAGCAGGTCATCAGCGTAGAGTGAGACAGCATGCATTCTGTCTCCTACTGGAATCCCCAGTCTCGTCCCTGAGCTCTCAGCTCATGTGTCAGGGGCTCCATAGCCAGAGAGTAGAGAAGTGGGGAGAGCAGACATCCCTAACAAGTGCCACAGCTGATACAGGTAGGTTCGGAGATGTACCTCCAGTCTTGACTCAAGCCAGGGGCGAGGGGTAAAGGAGCGTGAGAAGTCCGAGCATGAGAGGGCCAAGCCAAACTTGGCCAATGCAGTAAATAGGTATTTCCATTCCAAGGCGTTGAAGGCCTTCTACAACTCCAGTACCAGGCAGCCGAACCGTGGCCATCAGCCCGACGCTTGCTCCAGGATCCGAAAGAGGTGGAATAAATTCAGGGACGTGCTATGGCCCAGCACAAAACCATTTTGTTCCTTATGGGTCAGGTGCAGAATCACTGGCGCCAGGCAGTCTGCCAGAATTTTGCAGAGAATTTTGTTGTCCACTGTAAGCATTGCCAAGTGTCAGTAGGAGCGTGTGGGGTATGTTTTATAGGACTCTTGAGAGTCCAATGGGGCCTGGAATTTTACCCGATCCAGCGACCGGATGGCCTGACGAATCTCAAAGGGGGTAATTGCTGTGTTGAGCTACAGTTCCTGGTTGGGTGGGACCCATGGTAGGTGTACCTCAAACAAGAAAGCCTTAACAGTTGAGTCAGTGATCCCCACTGCCAGTGTGCAGAGGCATTCGTAGAATGAGTAAAGGCCACATGTATCTCATGCTGCATGTGTAGTTCGGTGGCCGGGTGGAGTGATAGAGAGGATTGGACATTGTGGGTTGTCTTGTTTAATCAGCCAGGCCAACAGAGTGTCAGATTTGTCTGCTCCAGCATGAGTCCAGCAAAGTGCGCAGTGTAGTTGAGACAATGCAGGAGCTCTTGTAGGGCCACGTACTCCCACCTTGCCTCTGCTAACTGGTGTCTACCCCCAGCGAAGGAGACAGCCAGCATCCGAGACAGAGAAGGTTACTTTCTACCCCTGAAATATCTCAGTCTAGCTGCATCCTCATGCCAGTAACCATGCTCATGCAATGCCCCCTAATGGTGAATTTATACACAACCCATTCCACAAGGCACGATGATGTAGTGCCTGCATTCAGTTCAAAATATTCAAGGCAGGAGGCATTCAGAGTTGGCCTGAGTGCTGCGTGCTCTAGTGCCTCGGGGCAAAAGGACCATGTTTGGAGAGAAGGAGGTGTGTTGTATCAGTTATTATTCAAATGCATCCTCCTCAAGTAGTCTGTGTATGTCATGAGTGTGGTCAGTTCTGTGGAGCAGTCAAGGTGAATGTGGAGGTTATGGGGGTGGGAGTAGAATGAGTACATCCTGTCTCCTGCGTTGCACTGGCGCCATATGTCCACCATTACGCAGTGGTGTAACCAAGCACCCGGGTGCTTGAAATTAGAGTGTGTGGGGGACTAGGGGAGTGGAGGATAGGACCTATCTAGTGCTGTGTCAAGGACACAGTTGAAGTCCCCAGCTAGTAACTAGGGGATACCGCACCAGAGTGCAAGGACCCCGAAAGCAGGTCAGGAAAGGCAGACTGCCCGTGTTTGGCGTGTATATCTTTTCAAGGATTTAGCAGCATCCCTCTATCGTACCCTCTACAAAACGGTAGCAGCCCTGAGGGTCAACAGCAGAGTCGGTGGCCACAAAGGGATTACCCACTCTGACCCAGATGATGAACCCCACATTATAAGAGGAGTAGTCAGTTGTAAAGGCCTAGCCACTCCAGTGTCAGAGAGCTAGTCCTGGAGAAATGCTATCTTGGCGCAGATAGGAGTAGATCGAATATCCCCTGATATTCCACGTGACTGCAGTATGGTCAGGAGCAGGACATGTCATGTTGAGGTGATGGCTTGCTACTGGCCGCCACAGGGGTAGCCGAGTCTAGATGAGGGGTGTGTATGTTGTTGCATGAGGGTCAGTGTGTAAACTAGAATGGTAGAAGAGGGGTAAGAATACTATGGCCAGGGAGCAAATTGTGGCCCGTCCAAGCTGAGCATAACTATACACCATGTAAATAGTGTCACGTGGGTGACCTGGCTTGAGAGGCAACATGGAGTGTCGCGGGGCAGGACCTCACATGAGGATTACAATTATACAGGTGTTCAGCTGAATAGAGGTAAAGTATCTGGAGGTCAGGAGGGTAAGACGTAGTGGCCGGTCAGCTCTATATAGGGTCACAGCTGTAGTGGAGGGCATGCGGCCCCCGAACAGTGCAGCACAAATCGCACAGCAAGAGATAGAGGGAAAGGGGAGAGAGATCAGGTTCCTTTAGCAGAGCATGCAGAGCATATAGGCGGGTGTGTGTGAGGCAAGTGCCACACAGAAAAATCAGGTCTGGGGCGGAATCAAGTGAGCACACAAAGGAAGGGCAGAGGGGGTGTGTGGTATTTAGCAGCACAGGGAAGGAGAAAGAAGTAGGAGAAGGAAAGGGGTTCAGTGAGGAGAGAAGGGAAGGGAGAGGGCAAGGAGAGCAAGCAACAGAATCACAGGACGTTGTCACCGTCTGTGGAGTATCATCTGTCAGCGTGATGAAGTTCTGGAAAGGGGTGCAGGATCCTGAGGAACCACTGTCTCTTCTGGAAGAGCATTAGGGGCTGGTGTCAGAGTCCCTCATCCTTTCAGTAGTGTGGATGGATGCCAAGGACTCCAGAACCCATTTCCTCTCTCGGGTCACCTACCCCAGGTCAGGGGGATGGGATGAGAGTTGCTGCCGGCAATTGCCACAGTGAGTGCACGCTCGTCGGCACTTGCAAGGCACAGTGGCCCTGTCCGAGGGTGGTGATGGGGAAGTAATACCGCCACCAGCATGTCTCTCACCCAATCCCAGGCCACCTCCAGTTCAGTGCAAAAGAAAGAGTTCCCATCAAGGATGACCTGCCTTTGGGTGGGGAAGAGCAAAGAGTACTGGAGGTGGAGCTCTTGCAGCTTACGTTTAACATGATGCAACCCATCTCTTTAGTGCTGCACCGCTAGTATGTAGTTTTGGAAGAGAATGACGTGGTGGTTGTCCAGCACCAAGATGGGCGTCACGTGAGGAGCCCTGGGAGTGGTTCATCGAGCACAATCTTGGTGATATGGTGATGCTAACACAGCCCCTGTGGACGCTGGAGCACTTACTGCACCTTTTTCATCCCCTAACTCATACTCCCTTCCTACCCAGGCGTCTCCCTGGGAATCTTCCCCCTCCTTGGACCTCTTTACTCACCTGAGTTTTCCCTGGATTGCGTTCCTTCCGTTTCTCCAATTTACCACGATCGAGCTTTGAGTCCTAACCCTGCGGCAGCTGAAGAGTTGTGGGTGTTCTGCCGACCGCTTAGACCTAGCGTCGCGGCCGAGGACCGGTGGAGCAACTCATGTAGCAATAGGAGAGATTGGCTGTGGGTCCCCCCTGCGGCCGTCACCAACCCAGCCGGACATTGGCACACCTTCCTTCATCTCTCCGTTTGGATCTCCTGCCTTCCCCGCCTTTCCAACGAGTCACCGAGGTTTCGTCGGATGGCGGACTCCAACTCTGCGCACCATGCTGCCCGGTGGAGATGATAGGTGGCTGTTGAGGGGATGGGTTGTGTATCAGCCCACCGGCCATTCTCCTGCCCTTCTGGGCCTGTCCGCAGTTGCTTGTCACCTATTTTCGCCTTTCTGTAGTGATGTCTGGGACGCGCAAGTTTTGTTTCCCCCAGCGGTGGTGCAGTGGACAGATTTCTACAGCATTGATGACCAGTGCTCCTGAGCTCGTTTCCAATTCTCTAGCCGGTGATAGAGGCGCCCTCTTGGTCCCTGCTGCTGCCCCCCCACTCTTTCTGGGGCACTCGAGCTGACCCTGCTGCTTTCTGAACGATGACTCTGCCACCCCTGCAACCCCGAGTTTGTACATGTTAGCGACCCGTTTTTATTGGCGATCGCTTGCCCCCCTCCCTCCTTGATCCGGTGGCTGCCCCCGGAGCCAGCTCCCTTGTGGTTTTGGTGATTGGACTTTTTTATGGGTTTCCGCCATTTTGTGACTGTTTGTTGGTGCCCGTGACCCGGGTCCTCCATCTTGGTGGCCCCTACTGATTCACGTGCCGCTGGACTACGCCCTGTATCGCCTGACTGTCCTTTTTCCCTTGTTGACCACCCCTTAGGTCCCCTTCTCCCCCTTTCCTCTTGTTCCAGTCACGGCGGCACCAAAGTGTTATGATTGCGGATCTCAAGCCAGACTGCTGTTACTTTCTCATTGACTTTTTGTGCCCCTGAAGTACTTCCCCCCCCCTTCCGGCTCTGCCTAACCTCGATCTTCTTTCCACCCTTTTATTTTCTTCTCCCCCCCCTACCTTTGGACGCGTGTATATCTTATGCTGTACTATAGTATCACATATTTTAGTGTAACCTTGTGTTATGTTTTTTTTCCTGTGTCTGACCGGGCTCCTGTAACTGATGCAATTTTGTAACTCGCTGATCCTCTTGTAAAGTGCTCTGATACCTCCGGGTCTAGCCAGCGCTATATAAAACTCTGCAAATAAATAAATAAAGGATCCTGCGGCCCGAGCTGCCCAAAGAAGGGTGTCTCTGTTCTTGAAATATGGGCGCTTGAGGACCTGGGCATGGGAGAGAGCCCGTTGAAGGCCAGCGAGCTGACACAATGTGTGCTCTCTTGATTGAGAAAAAGTGTGATAAGTGTCAAGGGGTGTAAAGGACCGTAGCCAATCTTCTATATAGGTCACAGAATCGCACCCCTCTGCTGCCTTAGGGAGGCCCATAATGCGCAGGTTGCTTATCCACGAGCGACCCTCAGCGTGATCAGCTTGAGCTCCCAGTTGTTTAACATGATCTTGCAGCGCTTGCACAGTCTTGTTTGTGGCTTTGTATGTGAGTTAAAGATCGACTAACTTGCATTCAGTATCATTCACTGTGTCTACCAGCTTCCTGTGATTGTCACTGAGAATGCTGAAGTCCACTGCCAAGGAGCTGTTCTTGTGTTCCATGGAGACGCATGACCTCTCAACTGCTGCCAATCTATGTCCAATTTGTCCTCAGCAGGCAGGTGCTGTACTTGCTCATTGCCAGGAGGGTCAGTTCCTGTCTCTCCAATTACACCAGCATTAGTGTGCGATATCAGGGAAGGAACACTGGACCGGAGGTGCCCCATTGTAGATCGTGTCAGTGGCACATAGGCAAGCAAAAGCAGGGGGGGCAGCCGGGTGGGCACAACAGGTTTTTCCAGGTGTGAGAAAGTGCCCTCTTTCTGCATGGTTGCCCACACTTTTTGCTGAATTGCTGATGTGCCTTGACTAAGTGGGCCCTGGGCTCCTGCTAATCAGGTACCCAGGGCCTATGTTCTTTCCCTAAAACTGCATTGAAGCCTAAACCCAATTGGCATCTCTGACCACAGGTCTGCCCCTGGTAAATGGTACCACAGGTACCCAGGGCACTGTGACCAGAGAAGGCCTCGAATGGCTGCAGCACTTATTGTGTCACCCTTAGAGGTCCTGTACCCTGACACTCACACGCTGCCTTTGCAGGCTGTGTGTCTTGGTGCAGAACAAAGTGAAGAGTCGACATGGCACACATCCCTTTGTGCCATGCCTACAAACCACTGTCCTGGCATAGATCAGTCACCCCTCTAGCTGTGTGCACTATACCAGTGGTGAGGGTACAGGTGCATGAGCCCTGTACCCCTACAGTGTCCAAGTCCATTCTTAGACATTGTAAGTGCAGTGCTGCCGTTAAGAGTATATGGTGCTGGGAGCTTGTAATTACGAACTCCACAGCTCCATAATGGCTACACTGAAAACTGAGAAGTTTGGTATCAAACCTCTCAGTACATAAAGCCCACACTGATGCCAGTGTGGCATTTAATGACAAATGCACACAGAGGGCATCTTAGAGATGCCCCCTGAAAACTAACCCACCACTAGTGTCCAGACATGTTTCTGGACCCCTGGGTCAAGAGCCTGCTGCTCTCTGGGGCCTGAAACAATGCACATCCTGGGACGAGGTGCCAAGCCTCCTCCCCCAGGATGGGCAGGGTTCATGAAGGGGAAGATACAAAGGCTTGCCACCTTTGTGAGCTTCCCCAGGCCAATTCCTGCTTTCAGCAACTGGTCCCCACTGGTTCTGACCCCCACTTAGAACTGGCAGAAAAAACAAGTGAGGACGAGAGGTGTGCCCACCTCTGCCAACTCCACCCCTCACCCTTAGGCGAGGTGATGCACAACTCTCAGTCCACGCCATCTCGAAGATGGGGGACTCAGCCAACCAGGGACAGGCACATGCCCACTCCCACTGGAGGGTGGCATAATAGGGGGCATACCCACCCCAGGGAAGGGACCTATTTGTCCCTGCCTTTTACCTACCTGTAACACCCCTAAATCTAGTACTTAGGGGCACCCCTGAACCTTGCTTCCTCAGATCCAGACTAGAAACAAGAAGAAAAGAAGAAGAAGGACCAAACAGCCGTGCAGCAGCTAACAAGAGGAAGACGCCAACTGACATGACCCAGCCCTCCCAGCCTGTCTCCCCCTTGAACCTGCTCCTGCAAAATCCTGGTGTGTCCTGCGGCCAGCAACCTCAAAAACCCCGGAGAACCAGCCTACCTTCACTTCCAAAGACTGCTTCTCCCGTGAACACCGGATTTGTTCAACTGCAACCTCTGGCGGCAGCCAGAAACCGCAAATCCGCCCCACTCTGCACCTGCCGTCCGCGGCCCGAGTTTGAGTGGGCAAACACCACGAGGATGTCACCCTGGCGATCCTGAACCGAGATCTGGCGACCCTGGACCTGCCTCAAGCCTCCAGCTGACGCCTGCAGACTAAATCCAGAAGGCCCCCCTAACCACGACCAGGAGCAGGTAGGAAAATCCGACCCCAAAAGGCACCCCTGCACCCGACGCCCCACGGCCTTGTGTACCCAAACCAACGGTGCCTAACTAACCCCTAACTTCCCAACTTACCTCTCAAAGTGGTGGTCGCACCCAGAAGTCCTTCGTCTCCCTGCCTGCAGTGCTTTTGCAAACCGGAGGTTCTCCATTGGAAACAAGTGGGCATCCGACTTCGAAACAGCACCCTGCACCCGGCCGCCCCAGTGCCGCTGAGGGTGCACCATTGGTGCTAATTTGTTTCCCCATTTGCCCTGAACTAAAGTCCAGGAGCTTTGCTCCCACAGCCCAGTGGCCTGCTTGCCAGCAGCCACCAACCGGAGGCCCCCTATCCCCCGTTGGATAACATTGGGCCTCAACACTCTGCACCCAGCCGCCCTAGTGCTGCTGAGGGTGTACAAGAGTGCATCACTGACCCTGAGGGACCCCTGAGTCTACCCCCAGAACCTCAACTCCCACTACCAAATACTTACCTAAAAAACGATTGCCATATTTTCCTCCATAGGATAACATTGACACTTTTTCTGAATTTTTTTTAATTTTGAAACCTAAGAAATTCTTTAAAATTGTATGATTTCACAAAAACGCTTTTACTCACCTGTTTACAGGAAATGTCCAAGTGCTGCATACAGCACTGAGTAAGAAAAGTAATCCAAAAGTAACTTACCTGCTATTTTACTGAAAATTCCATTCAAGTCTATGTACTGTATTTACAAGTGATTGCATTTCTCTGAAAAAATACTGTAAGTCAAACCATAGTACATTTACAATTGCAATTGAACTGTTTTACAATCAGCATTTACTACTGTAAAGTATTTATTGCTTACCTGTGCCAGGCTTGCTTGGTGCTAGAAAATAAAATAACTAAAAGAATATTTTTATACAAAAACAATTGGTCTGAAGTTCAGTCTTTGAGTGTGTGAATTCATTTGCTGACTGGGTGTGTACAACAAATGCTTAACACTGTCCTCTGATACTGCCTTACTGCTCGACCACACTACCACAAATAGAGAGTAAGGTTCTATCTAACTTTACCTCTGCCTACCTTTGGGGTTCCACTGGACTCTGTGCACACTATACCTCACTTTGGTATAGTATATACAGAGCCAGCTTCCTACACCCTGTCATCACGAAGAGGGGACCCTGGCAAGTCAGGTGGAGTGGAAGGTTAGAATCAACAGTTGAATTACCCGGATAGGTAGCTTAAGCTTTTAGTTTTATTCCCGTGACAAACATTATGCCAATTTGTCTTATTGGTTGCTTTTTAGTATATCTATGATCGGGGTCGTAACAACTACCAGAGCCACGCTTGGATATAGATTACGCTGATACACAAAACGCGACCAGTAGGGATTAAATGTATAGCGTTGAATAGAACATCCGCTTTACAGAGGGAACTTCGATAGCAGACATGTTCACTATGAATCAGGTAACACTTGCAGCTCACTAAGATTTCAGCACATTAAACTAGAAGTTAGTTTAATCTAATTTAATTCTATGTTGAAGTCTCTAGTTATATGAAGTGTCCCAGCCTCCGAAACACCTAGGGAGTACCCAAGATATTGTATGATCAATATATGAAGCGATTGATATGAGATGGATCATTAATTTCGCTGGATTACTAGGCGCTATAGGTGCAATAATGATGATAAACATATAAGTCATTAGAATGGATTAAAACCGCAATTTCTGATACTGAAATACACATGTTTTTTGATTAGAGATGATTACTGTTTAAAAATCAATTTGTAATTAGGGATGTAGAAATCAAATGTATATAAATGTATAAATGTATGTATGTATATATGGATAGGGTCGATATGGGGCCTTTTTTAAAATATTGTGCACTTGAACACGTGGGGACGTACAATTGGTTATAGATTATTCTTTTTCTTTATTATGCTTTAGGATTTCTTGAATACCATGGCTGCCTGAGGAAGGCTGATCGCCGAAACGCGCGTAGACTGGAATAGATGAAAATAGCCATGTTTATTGTGCAGTAATTTTATGTGGTACTTTGCAATACGATTGAAAACATAAAATGTCTGACAAATTGTAAACCATAAATGAATTCAGAATAATTGTGTTATATTTTGTTAGGAAGCTACAATGATACCTACATGAATATTGTGTTGGATAAATAAGGGAAATGAAAAGCCAAAAAAAGAATATAACTTCACAAAAATATTAAAGAATGAATTTTCAATCTAATCTCCCAGTGTGATAGTTATACTTGATTCTGGATATTGAATAATCTGTACATCACCACATTTATTTTAATAATTGTTTCCTATATATATTTTTTCAGTAGAATCAACAGTTGTGACAGCATTTCCAATCAGGGCCACTTCTCTCCAAGACTCCAACTGGTCAACAAGGTGGGAGTAGGGTAACCAGTGATTAGAGGGTGAGAATCCCTTAAGGAGGGCCATTTCAGGGCAGAGAAGAAGGGTCTTAGCATCCACAGATCTCCTGGTGAAGGGCCCATGCTTTATCACTGCTGCTCTCCAGGTCACAGGCAGTTTAGGAAGGCTGTGGAAGAGGAGGTTTAGAGGCCAATAGAGAGGGCAGAAAAAAAGTGGCAGCGTGCAGTCTCAGGCTAGGTGGCAGCTCCAGGATCAACAAAGAAGAAGAAGAGTTCCATCTCTCATCCCCACAGCATGTTCCCGGAAGGATGCATGGCCAGTTTGGATCCTTAGGGCATCGTGGGTACCCCTCACTATGATTACAGTCTCTCTGGCCATTAGTGCTGCCTCGGCGCGCCCCCGCCGCTGCTCCCCCATGTTGCCCCCTCCACAGGCACACATAAGCGGGTGGGAAGGTCCTGGTATGCGAGGCTGGTTGGAGGATGGGAGGAGGAGGCCGCAGCACTTACGTCCTCACAAGGGCTCCCCAGACTCAGGCAGCTTCTCTCATCCCACAGCTCAATGGTGGCCACTTGTAACTCATTTTCCTCATAATAGTTGCTGGAAGTGACCGGGTGTCCATGTGTTTCAAGTACAGCCTTAATGTTCTTCTCCTTGGTGCCCACAATTTTCTCCCAAGCAGTCACCAGAGCTGTAGTAGTGTTGACAGGGTCCGATGGGAATTAATATTGCAAACGCACCCTTTTTCCCAACCCCATTTTTCTCAGCCCCCGCTTTACAAATCCCCCGAAAATTTCCATGTGCAACAAGAATCACCGGAGCACCTTTTTTGGAAAATGTTTGCGAAGATTCGTCAAACAGTGCTAACGTTGTATATCTCTAAATGTGTGTGTATATATGTGTATGTGTGTATATATGTGTATGTGTGTGTGTGTATGTGTGTGTATGTGTGTATGTATATATGTGTATGTGTGTGTATATATGTGTGTGTGTGTATGTGTGTGTATATATATATGTGTGTGTGTATATATGTGTGTGTGTATATGTATGTGTGTGTGTGTATGTGTGTGTGTATATGTATGTGTGTATATGTATGTGTGTGTGTGTGTGTATATATGTATGTGTGTGTATGTATATGTGTGTGTGTGTATATGTGTGTGTATGTATATGTGTATATATATGTGTGTGTGTGTATAAGTGTGTGTGTGTATATATGCGTGTGTATGTATATGTTTATATGTATATAAAATGTGTGTGTGTGTATATATATATATATATAAAATACCAGACTTAAAATAAAGCTATGAGTCAGGTAGGCTCCTTGCCTTCTATTGAAATCACATTTGGAGGCAAGGGTTCTGTTCTCATTGCAAATGATTCTGCAGTGAAGTTAGGGTACCATATGGTGATTTTTCCTCCGTTAAAGGTCTGCTATCACCAAAGCATAAATCATTTTTTATACTATACTTCCTTCTTTTAAGCGCTATATCTTACAGTTGTTACCATTACACTCTTTGATATTTCTCCATTTACCAGTCTCACTCTGTGTCACCACTTGACACCACTACTCTGACACCAGCACTCTGCTACCACTGCTCTCAAAGCCCCTCTACTCCCCACTCTAGGCCCCTGGACTCCATGCCAATGTATTCTACGCCAGTGTTGCAGAGTAGACTGTCGTAGAGTCAAGTGGTATATGGTAATTTACCACTTCACTCTACGACAGTCTACTCTGCAACACTGCACTCTCTGCCACTGAACTCTACGCCACTGCACTCTAAGCTGCACCACTCTATGCTGCAACACTATTTTACTCTGCGCCACTGCACTCTGACACTCAGCTCTGCAAAACTGCATTCTCTGCCACTGAACTCTATGCCACGCTACTCAGCAAGACTGCCGTCTAAGTCATTGCACACTACAATCTGCATTGCTCCATGCCACTCTAATCTATTCTGTACCTTTGCAATCTACACTACTCTGTCACTGCACTCTGCTCCACTCTGCTCTACAGCTCTGCAATCTACCCTGCACCACTCCACTCTACGCCACTCTTCTCTGAAACAATCTACTTTACACCACTGCAATCTACTCTGCACTCTACGCCAATGCACTCTACACCACTCTACTCAACCAGTGCACGCTACGCCAGTCTACTCTGCACCACTGTGTTTTACACAGCTTCAATCTAGGCTACTGCACTTTACGACACTATAAGCTATGATACTCCACTCTGTGATGCCCAACTCCATTAAACTCTAATTGACTCTATGCCACTCCACTCTACAACACTATTCCATGCTATGCCACTCTTTAACACTACTCAACAATGCTCTACGTAACCCCCTCCATGCCACTTTAGTCCACTCTATTCTACAACACACTACTCCGCTCTACTCCAAGCCACTCCACCTTGACACTCGTTTCTACAACACTACACTCCACTCTGCAATTCCACTCTCCTACATTACTCCACTTTATGCCACTCCATTCTACAGCAATCTACTCTACGCAACACGCAACACCACTCTGTTCTACACCACTCCATGACACTCTGTTGCTCTAATCTACGCTACTTGATCACATTGCACCGTTCGACATGCAACTCTCCTTTACCCCACTAACTTTTAACCATGCTGAACAACAGCCACGCTTTGTGTACAATATGGCTAAAACATATTGGCAAAGCCAATGGCTCTTGCAAAGGCCAGACCTTTTGGCTTTGCCAATGCTTGTTTATTTTAAACGATACTGCAGACCATCGGTAGCAGACATTGGCAAGCCACATGGTAAAAAAGGCAAGACCTATTGGTTTGCCAATGCTTGTTTTTGTAACAATTATTTTCTCTGCTAACAAACTAATAAAACTGTGCATTTCTTAACATCCTGTGTATGTCAAACAAGTATTACTACTGGAGATCATCCTAGAATAATACATCTGCATATTAAAACCGCCATGCAGTGATACAGCCAGAACCCATCCTGCAGTGATACATCCCCATCATGAATTAATCGACTAGTACGTTCCCAGTCTCATTCTAAAGTGATCCTTGGATCATCCATGAGTAATGCAGCCTCATTCTGAAATACTCAAAGGATCCTCCTGGAGTAATCCAGCCTAATCCTGAAATCATCATTGGATCATTCTGGAGTAGTACATTATCATCACATTTTTTTCACTGAAGTAATCAGGAACCCATCCTGGAGTAATCCGCCCTAATCCTGTAATCATCATGGGATCATCCTGCAGTAGTACAAGATCATCACATCTTTCCCACTGAAGTAATCGGGAACTAATCCTGAAGTAGTTTCTCTGATGACTCGAGGAGTCATCTCATTTAAATATTCTGCCCTATAGGCATACTTCAGGATGGCTTCGGATGACTTCCCCAGCTAATTGCAGGAATAGCCTGGCTGAAGTCATCAGATGACTTCAGAATGACTCCAGGATGATCTTCCTTTTTGACTTGGGCAGAGGGGGGTTAGGCCACAGTTCTTCAGGTGGGAAGGGGGAGGAGGAAGAAATGAACTGCCGCAGCACTGCCCACAGGCTTTGCACGGGAGAGAGACTATCAATTGTCTGTGCACCGCAGCCCATGTACTCCTCCGCTGCCGCTCCTGCACATGTCAAGGCACCAGGAAGATCTGCAGGGGGCCTCCCAGTGGTGCGGGTCATGGGCCGCGTTTGCAGGCTGCAATTCGGAGCCTCCCTCTCAGGCCCGCCATGCAATTGTTGGATGCCTATCTTCTATGCTGGCATCCTGAAGAGCATCGATTTCAGCAGGGCAGGCTGCACGGCACTCCCCCCTGCACCCAGTAGCGTTCAGGGGAGGCAGACGTTTCCAGCAGCCACTGGTGTTTGTCGGATAATGAGGTTTCAGCCCAGGAGTTTTGAAGCAATCAGCCCGCCATCTTGGTCCGCCAAGCCACGCTCCCTTGATACAGAAGATCTACTGATGCAAATATGAACACTAAAAAGTACATACATTACATCATATTAGCCCTCCAATAGGCCATTCGCTGTTGTAACATTACTTACTCAAACTGATGAGCATTTTTAGATCTGTGGTATAAAAAATTTAAATAAGACAGCCTGCCTGCCTGTCTGCCTGCCTGCCAGTCTGTCTGTCTGCCTGTCTGCCAGCCATTTGCTCTGTTGCACTGCGAGTGATGGCCTTTCACTTAATTACATGTGCATCTCTACCTAAAAAGAAGTGCACTTCAGGGGCCAATATCTTGCTTTGGCAGTGTTTTTTGTTTCTTGCTTAATTATTCTGTTTCCCGTTTTAATCGTCCATAGATGTTTAAACTATATCTTCGGGTTGCTTTAGTTCAAAGCCAATAGTATGTTTTCTTTGCACCAATAAGACGCTGTAATGGTCTTTATACCTGTTCTACGTACATATGCCTAGGAGAAAGCACCAGTATTGTTATAAAGAAATTATATGGGAAGATTCATTTTATTTTAATTTAAAACTTTGATTACGAGAATATGGCTACCATGCTCAGCCAGCGGCATGTTTTTGTTTCATTTGATTGCAATAAAACATGAAAACATAGTTAAACATCACACCAGCTTTCCAAAGACAGAGCTATTGGCTTTGCCAATGCTTGTTTTGACAGCATCTTCTTACACTCTCTTCACCACTATGTGATAGCTTGGAATAGGCAACACCAGACACTACCTAGCATTGGAATTCACTGACGTCTTCTCGAGGCGTGACCTTGTTATGTTACAACAGTGGGGTGGGTCCCGCAAGTTGCCAGCACCTGAAATAACAAAGAAAACTGACATTGAAACAGGTCCCTCCTTTGGTTCCATTAACCCTACATGCAAAAATACTACCGATCCCTTTCGCGACAATGAGCTGTTGTCTTTTTACGTGGTCTGGTAAAGTGCATACTGTGAATTGAGCTCAGTCGCCTCTAGAGACATGGATGAGTTCACTGTGTTTCTGGATGTTTATGACAGAGCACGATTGAGAGTTATGGATTGAGTCTGAAGACAGTATGAGTTTCTTCATGCTTGTAATTGGGCTATAAAGGTGTTCAGGGAAGACTACACCCAATCAGCAAAGGTCACATATGTGCCAATTGTAATTGAGGTTCTATTGGAAACTGAGTGAAGGTGGTTCAATGCTATCAATAAATATTGACAGCAGGAAAAGAATAAGCAATGTTTCCAGAGAAAAGGCAATTAATAGAGACGGAGAGAGGGGGAGAGAGTGAGACGGAGAGAGAGTAGAGATAATGTAGGTAAAAGGAGTACATACAGAAGTAGATGGTGAAAGACATCTATGAAGAGGAAAGAGAGGAACTGTGAGGCATGTTGATGGAAGAACTTCAGAAAGGGAGATGTGGTGAGAAAGGCATCATAAGTGCCTAACAGAGAGAAAGAGATTGAAACTGCCCAAGGCTCAGTTAGAAGCCCTGTCCAAGGTTTCTGCTCTCACATTGTGCAAACCCACAATGTATCTGGCAGATAGGTGAAATACAGCCCAACCACAGATAAGATTGGGTCACTGCCGCCAGGGACTGTGAACAAACACCCTCTTCCTATTCACATAAAACAGTGTGATTTGTTTGTCCAGACAAGAACTGTCTTCCCCTCCAGGGAGATGGCACAGTGAAGTAACAGTCTCACAATGGTAGACAATTCTCAGCAGTTTGAGGATCAGGTTAGTTTTTAGCGACAGCCAACCCTGACCAAGGGCAAGGCCCAGTGTTCTCCCAACGCCCTCAGAGTGGTGTCTGTGGTCTCCATCAGTGGAGTGGGCTGAAAGCTGCATCCACTCCCATGGAGAGATTCTTGGTCACAAGTCATGAGTGGAGAGAGTATGGGAGAGGGTCCTTGATAACTGAATCGTTGTCTTGAAATTCATGGACATAGGGCTTCAATGGAACAAAATGTCACAAACCAGAGCCTTCATGTGGAACCATGCACGGAGGACAACGAAGACTGAGGATGCCATGTTCCCCAAAATAGGCAACCATAAATAAGATGAGGCAGAAGGGTTTGCGAGAAGAAACCTGAGGCAATTCTGAAACTTCGGGATTTGATGATGAAAAAAAAGTGGGCAAGCTGGAGTTGCTTCAAATGCTGGTTTAAAGTGGGATTTGTTCATGTTCAACAGTCACCCATGATCTTGCAGCAATGAACACACCCATAACTGTGTTCAGAGAAGCATTCTGGAGGGAGGGAGAGTGCACCAGCGAGACCTCAAAGTAATGGATCCCCTCTCTGTAAAAGAGTGCTACCAACAGTGCCAGGAACTTTGTGAACACATGGAGGTGGAGTTCAGGCAGCCCTGTTGAGCTTCCAAAATAGGAAAGTGGAGGCACACATCCTGGAGGTCAATTAGGGTCATTACATTTCCAGAGGGCATAGCCGACATTCATGGACTACAGAGAGTTCATCCAGAATAAAAAAGGGCAAATAAAGACATTATGCTACTTCAGGTTATTAAAAGGATGAATCTGCCCGAGGTTTTAGGACCAGAAAGAGAATGTAGTATATAGCTGTGCCTTGTTTTGACAATGGCATGGAAACCATGGCTCTATTTTGGAGAACGGCATGGACCAATTGTTGAAGGGCTTCTTGTTTCTGAATATTTACAGGCCGTACAGCGGCATGTAGCATTTGAGGCGAGGGTTCCTGAGCATACTAGATGGAATGTGCAGGAAGGTGGAGTATTATGTGGTGATGCTGGTTAGGCTTCACCATACAATACTGTCACATACTCCAAAGATGGTCCTTGGATTCACACTAATAAATCCTTAGCTCATTCCTGATAGAGTGGCAATGAGCAGTCAGGCTTTACTAGAGGAACATGTGTTAAGCATGTCAGAGTACCAACAAGGATGATAAGTAATTGACACGACTCGAGAGAAATCCAACACCAATTTATAAAAATAGTGTGTTTTTACCTTAATTTAGACACCAAAACAAACGGAATAGCATACATATAACGGAAGTCATAGATTTTTGAACCATTATAAAATCAGTGCAAAATAATACAGTGAAAATGTAACATTGCGGTCAACGGCAAAAATGACTAGCTGCAATCGGTCACGTGCAGGCCGAGTTGGGTTGAACCCTTGCAGGGTAAAGGTGATGCAGGTCCCAGGACCAAGCCACGACAGTCAGTTCTATTTTATCTGGCCTGTGAAGCCCGGGCGCCAAGTTGTCCTGGCTGTCCCTGGTGCTGAACAGGAGCCGCGGCAGAGCTGCTTTTACCACTGAAATTGTGCTGCAGGTAAAAAGATGCAAAAACACAACAACGGGCCACTGCTGATGTCAGATAAACAACAGATAGAATCTTCTCTAGGTGCAGCGTGGAATGCAGGTGTTGGTTGCCGGAGTGGCGGCCAACAAGCCTTGGCAGCAGTAAGTTGAGCAGTAATTACTTCGACATCTGTTGGTCCTAAGGAACGAGTTAGATGCCTGTAACTTTGTGGACAGCAGGACTATGATTTCTACAATACACTAGACCATCTGGATTTGGGCGATCGCACGGAGGGCCCAATGGCCAGTGATTCTCCGAGTCAGAAGCATTGTTTTACCTGCAGTTTGCAGGGGACGAGTGCCACTAGTCCAGGGAGTCTGAGAGTGCTTCAGGCTTCCACAGGGGTCCCTCTGTCTGTCTGGGGGAACCAAGACATAGCCTAGGAAGTCACTCGACCAGGCAGTTCCAGGAGCATTTCCGCAGGAGCAGGGTATTCCTCTTTTGCTATGTGCAAGTCCTGTTGTCGCCGACATGGGTCTCTTCTTCTGTGCTCTCTGATGCATGTTGTTCAGGATTGGGGTTCTGGTGTCTGGGATGTCCCTTAAATCCTAAATTTAGGGGAGTTAGGGGTGTGGAAGCAAGTAGCCAATGGGCTGCTAGTTCCTACAGCTAGTCCGCCTCTTAGATAAACACATCCAGGAGTGTGGGTCACCTTTTCCACCCAGAACCTTTTATTCTGCCACTTTTAAAAATGGCACAACCCTTCTTTGAGTGTACAGACTGGGCTGCACACCCTGAAGGAGTGGCTAGCCTTCTGGGGGTCTACACCTCTTTGACTATCTAAATTCCCACCTGCCCTGGTGCAAATGTGCCTGGGGCAGGGGGAGGGCTGTTTTCTCCTCTGAGAGTCATCCCTGAGCAGCCTTTGAAGCTCACTGACTTGATGTGTCTCTTCACTAGCCTGCCTGGGAGGGAGGAGGTTCGACCTCCTTCCTGCCCATGCCTTTGTTTCTGGCTCCTGGGAGTAATCACACTGCCTGGCAGGAGGTCAGAATCCTGTCTTGGCGGCAGCCAGCGTGGGAAGTGCGGGCTTGCCAACCAGAGCACAGAGAAGCTAGGGCTACCAAATGGGCAACCTCTAAGGTAGCTATCTGGGTGAATGCCATCACCATTGGCAAGAGATTTATGTCAGGGGTGAGAAGGCATGTTGTTTGATATGAAACATGACATAATAGGGAATACCATAATGGAACTGCCAACCTCAGGTTTGCCCGTGTGCCAGCCCATGTTATCCTATGGACCGTCTATCATTTACAGTGTCCTTTAATGATAAAGGGCACTATAGGATCAAAGAAGCCGGCACTTATATGTACAAAACTTTGTTATGGTGTCCCTGCCTCCTGGGCTTTAGGAGGCCTTCCTTAGGGGTGAATGGCATATATCAAAGCTAGTGCATTGATTTTTTAAAAATTATTTCAGTCTGTTCCCCTACATCTTTGTTTTAAAAAAGAGTCCCGGGACTGCAGGAAAAGCCCTACTTTTAAAATTGCAACTTTATCTTTCAGCCTGTGTGGTGCACATCGAGGAAGGCCTCTGCAGTGCCCACGGCCTCCTCCCCCTTCCCCTCTGTGTCTAGGGGCCTGCAAAACAACACCGAAAGGGCCATCAGTCTTAGGTTAGCACGAAAACTTCTACCTCTGATGGCCTTGCTGCTGCCGTGATTCACACCTCATTTAGTGGGGCCGCTACTTGCCTACACCCACTGCGACCAATACAATGGTCACGTCAGGATACTTTGGTATCCCCGCCCTTGACCTCCTCTGCCCTTTATTTTCGGGCTCACGCAGATTGACGGTCGCCATCAGGAAACAACAAGCACTTGCAATGCAACAGGTCTCGCATTTATACGAGTTTTAGCTATTGGCATTGTAAATGAAAATGCCTTTTATTTATGTTTGTTTTTGAAACATAAATAAAAAGCATTGTCATTTACAATGCCAGTAGCTTAAACTCGCATAAATGCGAGACCTATTGCATTGCAAATGCTTGTTTAAGATTGCTGTAGGTAATTTACTTGTAATTTTTCTATTTTGGTATATATGTTTATATGGTGGTGAAGCCATTAGTATTCCAAGCCATATGTTTTCAGTTGTGTGTTAAGCAGGAGGGTAGGCCGAGGGGAACTCACCAACAACCATTCCATTCTCTGACAGGACTGTCCAACGCAAATGATGTGTACTTTATGTAAGATTTGATGGAGGAGTTATGAGGCACCAGTCTTTGCAGCCTGGAGCCAAGGGAAATCTATTAGGGTCCCTGAAATTTCAGCTTGCAGCTAAGCCTTCTATCACGCTGTGCAAGGGATTTCTACTATAAGAGGCCATGGATGGAATGGGCATTGATATTCTACTCATTCTCCGCTTTGAATGCGAGTTCCTCAGCAAATGGGCTCAGTTGAGTATTAAATTTACCAGCTCCCCAATGCAGGAATGAAAATCTGCATTACTCCAAGTCTTCCTTGTCCCAATCTTTGGATTCCATCCCTCTTGCTCAAGGACCAGTTTCAACCTTTCCCAGATTACATATTGCTTGGTAGTGAGTCATTACTGAAACAGGATGACACGGGCAACATTTTAAAAAACAACTGAGTTATTTTCTTTTTCTAAAATTCACATCACTCAGTAATCCTTTGGACACTCCGATTCGCCACACCTAACAAAGTAATCTTAAACGGAAGTTCAGATTTGCCAGTAATCACGTGGGAAGCCCTCAAGAATGAGAGAGAGTATTGAGTGAGAATCAAACAGGACCAGGTGATAGAAGCACAAACTACAAGATAGCCAAAGGCTAGCACCTGCTATTCATGGTGACTGTTTTTCCCCAGTTATAAAAACAGATTCCTCCACTTTATGGCCTTTGACTACTAGATGTGAATGGCCGTACCAAGGAGAGGCCAATGACTGTATGGGTGCCAGCATTCTGCTCTGTTCTCTACTTCAAATTCTATTTCCTGTGCATAAAGTGTACATGAAACCTACATCTATTCATCCATACAGCCTTCTGTCCATCTTAAAATCATCTCTCGAATACCCATTGAGCTTTATCTGGTACTGTACGTATACTTGAATTCTCTTCATATGAGACACTCCGGGTTGGACTGTGTGCGCTTGCGCCTCTGTTCAGCTGTGTACATGGGTGACAAATGCTGGCGTTCTGCACGCAGGGTGTATGAAGGTTTCTGTGCAGAAATACATTAGGGTTTCGTGTTAGTCTGCGTAGGTCATAAGGGGGGTGTTGCTAAATGTGAGGAGACACCTAAACTATTGCTAAACATAGAGGTCGGCGCCCCCTCCACAGGTCAGCGTCCAGTGCAGCCGCACCAGTTGCACTGCCCTAAAGCCGGCCCTGCATACGAGTCATCTAAAGCAACTTCGGCGCCCTGCATCACTGTGGGAATGCACGCACTGTAAAACGACAACCTGCTTTGTGGTTTCTCTAATATTCAACAGTTTTGTTCAGTGTTACAAGTTAGTTACAACGCACAGCCACTCATCTTCCCAAGTAACGACCTATCATCACCTTCCGGCTGATTACTCCAAACCACCATGGTTAAGAAAACAAGCATCGATCTCTTGTCTTTATAGGGCCATGTGTTTCTATCTAGAAACACATGGCCCCATAAAGATAAGTGCTTTGCGACAGCAGCAAAGCAGGCGACCCAGTCCGAATCAGAGGCCAAAGGGCGTCAACAAAAAACCTTCATTTCCAATGGCAGGCCACTGTTTAGCAAAAACGGTGACACCAGCCAATAAAAATGAGGGGCGGGGCTTCAAGTCCCCTTCTCAAATCTACTCTCCTACAAAATCTCACTTCCATCGACAGCGCTTTGCGCTGCAACGCCAATATCGCTCTTGTTTTTTGTGAGTAGAAGAGTTGGCCAAGCAGGACAATTCAAAATGTACCCTTTGCAGGACAATGGAATACATATGTACTATACTATGTTTGAGCAGCTAGCTAGCTGACATGAATATAAAGGACCCCTTGTGGATTTCCGTGAGTCAGATCAGATTCTCTTGAAGAGGCCCTTTCTCTTCTGAGCCTTGCTTAACACATGTGTACAGGAGGAGCCCTGTATTCATGTCCTCAATGTTTGAGACAAAAAAATACTCATTGATTTCTGAACAATGAGAGTAAAAGTGTTAAGGTAACATGTTGTTCCTGATTATATTTTGCATGCTTTACATAATCCTGCATTCCCTATGCGTGTTTGCATTTTCACATCTGAGTCACATCCAGGTGTTTATAATGGGGCAGAATTGGGTTGCAGCTGAAGACAGTGCGAGTTTCACTCAGTGGGGCAGAATGGTGTTCGGGGGATAGGATGTGGCACTATGGCCAGAGATACAGAATTTGGAACTGGGAAACCTGATTCAGCCTTCATGACTATTCCATCAGACCCCTCTCCTGAGGGAGCACATTCCCCTACTAGACCTTAGAAGGCCCTACTAGAACTTAGAAGCCCTGGTCTCTTAGCACCAGCAGGTGGACCTTACCGGTGGCCAGTGTTGGTTAACCTTGAAGCCCTGTCCACCACAACCCATACTGAAGGTCACCTCCAGTCTTGCGGGCAGGCCTACAAAGCAGCACACCCTAGAGCAGAAGTGACTTTGCCACTGAGCTCACAGGACCCTTGAGGCCAGTCCGCCCCACCCATTGGTGCTTCCATAAGCCTTGTTCCAGCAGTACTAATGCAACTCACATGGGATTGGCAATGCAGGATTTGCATGCACACCAGACTAAGGGGAATGTTTACACTTTGCAACATGGTACACGCACAACGCAAAGTTCCAGCTGGGTGACCTATCCAGAAGGCTGCTGCGGCGTGATATGACCATATATGATGTGGATCGTTCAATACAGATGCAGATTTTAGTGCTTGAATCAATGGCTGGTTCACCTGGGCCGTTTGCTACAACCGCATTAAATGCTGCTGAACGGATGCAGTTTGCTGGTGTAGGACTGCAACAGAACAAAGGCTGTGTTAGCATCAATAGGGAACAGTTCTTTACTAGCTTAGCAAAAAACCTGCGAAAAAGGATGACAATGACTAATGCATCAAATGTTTCTAGATGCACAACCACAAACAATGACAGAATGGAATACAAAGAGTTGGTACATAGAATTACAACCAGTTTATTGGCCAGATCCAGTAGACATCTTATATGGTGAGGCAGAATTACTAAACCGTTGTAGCAGGTTGCAGGTATTTGATACTAGGCAGTACATCCTTGGTTTCAGAGAGTACAAACAAAATAAAAATTGCATCCCTGGAAGCCTGAAACCATTGGTTTCAGAGAGTACAAACAAAATAAAAATTGCATCCCTGGAAGCCTGAAACCATTAGTGCACATTATAGACACCTTTTGCACCTCCACTGCTGAATGTGAACGGGGCTTTAGTGTAATGAATGAGGTGCTCACACTGAAGGACTGGGCTATTCTAAGGCCCAGCGGTGCCAGGGGACAACACCTGAAACCTTCGTGGGTTACCTGTTTCGGCGTACAAAACACAGAGACACGGGACACTTCCTGGGGCGTCAAATATCAGCATTTATTTACTGCAGGGATACAGAAATCGCAAGAAGTACACAACGTGTAGGTTCTGAGAGACTGCTTCAAATTGCAAAAGTGGATCGCTCCTTTTATACACATTTTCGTCATTGAACAGCATGGCGAACAAAAGGTTACAACTCAGTTCCCACAATAAACTTCAAAAAGGTCGCATTCATGTTTTCAGAAACCCGAAACATAATTACAGCAAAATTGCCGGTTCCCAACTGTAAAAGCACATTATCCCTACATTAAGCACATTCCATTCTGACCGTAACGAATTGGAGGAAGGAACAGATGAAACGGGAAGAAGAAAAACAAGGATGCACAACAGTTTAGAAAACAGTGTAGTGAGCAATATCGGAAACTTAATTGCAGGATCAAAGAACCCGTGCCTAATGTATGCACGACTGAAACAATAAACTAGCACGGCAAGATGAGCCTCAAGCGGAGCCATCTGCCCTTGCCGTGTCATCCCCCTCATCATAAAGACACCTTCAAAGGAACATGTGTCCTCCACGAAAGCTTGGGAATCCCAGGGTCACGAAGCGGACAGTGTCCGTTCGCTGGCTACTTGAGGGCAAGAGACAAAATGGACGCCGTATCTAAAATGGAACCCAAGGGTTCAGATGGGCATGCCCAGGAATGAGACGACCCGTACATAGTAGCGTAGCGAAAACGCGTACACCCACTAAACTCGTCATTTGCGGTTCGTAGATACCAAACTCGTCCATATTCGAACATACCCAAAATGTCAGTCAGATTCCCACGGAACCTTAGACGCTCCTTTTGCCCTCATGTAGGCAAGCACTAGTCGAGATCAGAATCGATTTCGATATTCATCAAATCGTTCAGTTGCTGCTGGAACATCATTCTATTCATCAACGTCTCTTTGGTAACTGATGGCCGTCTTATACACGTTGTAGCACAGAGGCCACATAAGGCCGGACCACACTGCACGCAAAGACAACACGTGAACAGAAACGTTACAACAACCCCTACGATCATCAGAATCTTCCAACCCCAGGTTGATATCAGGTCCCAAAACCATCCTAGAAGCGTCCAATTACCTTCGTCCACGTGTATGGACTCGGAGATCTTATGCAACTTCGAGATGGCTTGGTAAACGGTTGGAGCGTTGTCAGGAATGAAAATGCAACAGCTCGAATGAATCACTTTGCACACACCACCTCTGTCTGCAAGAACAACGTCTAGAACCATACGGTTCTGCAACGTCATAAGTCTATCCGCCTGAAGTTCCGCTGTTAAATTACCAAGAGCACTCGCAGTTATGTTAGCAGTCAATTCTACCACACGGGTCAACTGTCTCAGGTTCCTACTATTAACCATAGGTCCCCAAAACGGCAGGAAACCCTTAAAGAAATCTCCTGCTTCTTGACCAGCGGTGTCCTCTTCGCTAATAACGCCTCTCACAACTCTAGTTTTGTGATAGTCTGAGGCAACCGTAAAAGTCGGTGGCAAAAGATTCGCAATATAACAGGTTCCCGAGAAATCACGGGGCAACCATGTATATGCACGCTCATAACATACGAAATAGGTACCCTTGGCAGTCAGGAAAACAGGGGAAGAGAGCATCGGTAGAACGTACGTGTCAGTACAAGCACTCTCACCAAGCTGGGCTCTCGGATTTCGACCAAGACCTTTCAAGCAGAAATTACCGAGGTGGGGTACGATCCATATTGGAGACGAGCTCTTGAGCTGTCTATCACCCACTGACATACTATACTCAGCCTCACTCAAATCTTTATATGCTTGTACCTCTTCATCTGGAATAAGCGATACATCAAAAATATCTCTATCTAGATCAGCAATCGCTATCACCAAAGGCTTGTGGTACGGACCAGGACCAAAGTTTGCAGAACGTGGCTCTCGACTGGGGTAGGAATCCAGTGCACTACGGAACATAGTTTGGAATGCTCGAGCTGACCCCTGGGAACTGTAAGGAAGAACCAAATACGGAATACCCCTATCCATGGTATGTGGCATTAACCCACACACCCAACAGTTGGTAGTATTCATCACCAACTGATGCTGATGTAGGAGTTGAACGAAGGAATTATTCATGAATTCTGCACGCCTAACCTGTTCATGTTGGGGCAGAGGATGAAAGGAATGTGGAGAAACAGTAGTAAGGGAACCTAGTTTAGGAGAAAAAGTAGGTGAAATGGAAGGTAATAACGACTGTATTCCAAAATATACTCCACTCACCAATAGCATAGAAACAGTCAGAAATAGTAGAAATACCTGAAACAAAAAACATTTCGTTCGTACAATTTTATGCAATTGTGATCTTTGCGCCGTCATCCTTTCTACTTCCAACAGCTTAGAGAACGCCATCCTCTAAAAACCGTCCGTGACGTCCTTGACGCACTTCGTTCTGAGTAGCGATTATCAATTCCCAGGAGTTCCCAGAAATCGACAAAAGGTAACTGACCTAGTATCAGGAACCTGCTAAACAGAAGAAAGTACCCGCACGGCCCTACGGTTAACCCGGATGATAGGTTTTCTTAGACAAACATCCAACTTAATAAAAATCTCTTAGCTGTAAAAAATACACGTAGAAAGAAACTCAAAAATCAGCAAAGGATGCAATTGTTCTTAATGTTCGTGGCAACAGTAAAGGAAAATATAGAAAAATTTATCAGTCTTTGTCATGTGAACGAAGAAAATATCGACTTCTTCCAGGTCGAGTCTGCTCTTCAAATAATTGTTCAGCTGGTGAAACAATGTTCAGTCGATCAGATGACAATTTAGACCTTGAGTTCTCCAGGACTGACGACTCAACAGATGTGTCTGGCTGCAATTAATTGTCTACTACAGGTTGAGCATCGCTAAACGGCACGTAACATAGAGGGGTCTCGGTTTCCGCTGTCGCAATACCAGTTCTCACCCAATTATCTGCTGGTGAAGGGATCGGAACCTTTTTAGTATGGGTGGCATGCACCCAGTTCTTTCTGCCTTCCAACTGAACTGCAGTCCTTGTAGCCAGCAATACTTGAAAGGGACCCACAAATCTTGGCTCCAGATTGCGTTTTCTGCCAAAATTGCGGGTAACAACCCAGTCACCCGGTTGGAGCCGATGTCCAGGACCCTCTGTCTGTGCCGGTAAAGCTTCAAAAACCTGTTGATGAATTAACCTCAGTTTAGCAGTCAGATCATGAAGATAATCAATTAACATTGGATACTCAAGGCTATCAAAGGCCTTAGGCCTCGGGACTCCCCAAATGTTTGCAGGGCGGCCGAACACAATCTCATATGGGCTAAGCCCTACTCGAGAGTGCACAGTCGCCCTGGTTGATAAGAGAGCCAGAGGCAAAGCATCAGGCCATGACAAACCAGTCGTAGCTTGTATCTTTGCAAGTTTCAGTTTCAGAGTACCATTGTACCCTTCAACCAAACCCGCTGCCTGAGGATGATTGGCGCTATGGAATTTCTGTCGAATTCCAAGGCCCTTACACACACTCTGCATCACACTTCCCACAAACTCACTTCCGTTATCTGACCACACAATCCGTGGCATTCCATACCGAGGAAAGTATTCCTTCAGTAGGATTTTCGCTGTGGACAGGGCAGTATTATCCTTAAGAGGATAGGCCTCTATCCATCTGGAGAACGCACAAACCACAACTAAAACGTACTTCAGATTATTGCATCTCTCCATATGGATGAAGTCCAGTTGGATAACCTCAAAGGGACACGTAGGAGGGGCAAAATGGCCAGGTGGAGCAGGGGTGCCCTTGCCAGGATTATACATCAAACATATCATACAATTCTTAACCACTCTCTCAGCGCATTTGGCGATACCATCATTCTTCCATACCGGAGACAATAACTTACATATACCTTTCGCGCTAATATGTGACAAGCCGTGAGCCATAGTCACAACGGCTAGCACATATGCATCCGGTAACATCCACCTCTGACATTCCGACAAGTCAACCCAACATCCATGGGTGTCTAACTTTCCCGTACTTTCCTTCCACTTGGTCTTTTCAGTTTCAGTGGCCTCATTCTGAATTGCTTTCACGCTCTCAACAGTGTCTTCACACATACCAGTCTCCATAGGCCACCTCACTGGACTCATAACATACATTTGGGACGCAAGATTCTTAGCCGTTTCCTTAGCAATCTCATCCGCAAATGCATTACCACGACCAACATCATCCGTAACCTTTCGATGCGCACTACATTTAATGATTGCCACCTGTTTAGGCAATGTAAGTGCATCCAAAAGATCATTCACAAGCTGTCCGTGTTGGATCTTCGTACCATGCGATGTCATGAATCCTCTCTCTCTCCACAATCGGCCAAAGCTATGTGCAACACCAAACGCGTATTGACTGTCAGTAAACACATTCACTCGCTTTCCTCTAGACAAAACACACGCTCTCGTCAACGCAATCAACTCTGCCGCTTGCGCTGAATTCTGACTTAATCTTGCAGTTTCCACAACCGTACTCAACGTCACTACAGCATACGCAGTCGTCACATTACCATTCGGCAACTTAAAACATGAACCATCAACATACAAAGTGCCATCGGGGTCTATCAATGGAGTGTTTTTCAGGTCCACACGACGCTTCGTTTCTTCCTCAGTTCGTAAATAACAATCATGTGGTGGTACATCATTTGATTCCACATTAGTCGGCAACAATGTCGCCGGATTCAGCCCATTACAACGCTTGATCTGTATATGACTTGCCAAAAGTGTCAACTCGTAACCGGACAACCTTGCACTCGTCAGATGTTGAGTTTTTGTACGATTCAAGAGAGTGTCAACTGCATGCGGAACCATCACTGTGAGCATATTATCCATAACCAGACCTGCGGATTGTCGAATAGACACCGCAGCTGCCGCTGTCGCTCTCAAGCAACTCGGCAACGCTCTAGCTACCGGGTCTAAGGTCGAGGAAAAATATGCACATGGACGCTGCTTACCACCAAATTGTTGCGTCAAAACACTCAACGCACAACCTTCTCTCTCGTGAACGTATAGTGTAAATGGCTTACTGTAATCAGGAGTACCTAACACAGGAGCCGAACACAACGCGTCACGCACCTCAGAAAAACTTTTCTGACATTCTTCCGTCCAAGGCAAAGGAGTCGAAACATCCTTGCACGTGAGAGCTATCAATGACTTCGCTAACAGTGAAAAGTTCGGGATCCACTGTCTGCAGTATGACGTAATACCTAGAAAGGCACGCACATCTCTCTGAGTTGTTGGCACAGTCATTCGAGCGATCGCTGCAATTCTTTCTGGGGTCAACCTTCTTCCCTCCTTTGACAATAAGTGACCTAGATAGGATACTTCTTGACAACAATATTGCAATTTAGAAGGTGACACCTTGTGATGTAAGTCACATAGATGCTGTAACAGTGATACTGTAGCAGTTTTGCAAATCTGTTCAGTGTCAGCAGCTACCAACAGATCATCAACGTACTGAATCAAGGCCGCACCAGCCGGTAACACAAACGCATCAAGTTGGCTCTTAAGCGCTTGGCTATAGATCGATGGACTCTCACAGTAGCCCTGAGGTGCGCGTTTAAACCTGAAACTGCGACCACCTAATGAGAAACCGAATAGATCTCTGCTTTCCTCAGCAATCGGAATGCTAAAGAAAGCATTCTTCAGATCGATTACCGAGAACCATGATGCAGAAGCTGGAATCAGAGTCAGCAAAGCTGTAATGTCAGGCACCACGGGAAACTGTGGAATTACAATTTTGTTTACCTCCCTCAAATCAATAACAAAACGATACACAGGAGGCTTGGATGGATCAGTTCGTTTCAAAATAGGTAACACGGGACTATTACACACGTTACCCCGAGTTTCTTCGATGACATCTTTATCGATCAACTCGTAAATGATCGCTAATAGTGCTCGTTCTCCATCAAGAGAGATACGATACTGGGGAATGCGTGGTAAGCGCACATTTGATTTCAGTTGAACAACATAAGGTGGTATATCCAACAGGCCCACATCGTTGGGACCTGTCGCCCACAAAGACTTAGAAAGAGAACTCAATTCCGGTGGGAGCTTATCAGTCGACAAATACATAGGAGAGATCACTTTCCGACCCAACGTAAGCTCCACTCCCGCAGGAGAACAGTACAAAGTCGCATATAACCGTTTCAACAAATCCAGGCCCAAAAGATTCTCACCACAACCAGTAGTCAAAAGCAAAGGAGCTTCTAACTCACAAGACCCAATTGAAAGGGGCAACGGGCAAGAAACTGGATTGCTAACGGGGGCGCCAGAGAATCCAACAGAAACATTCATTAAGCCAGACAAAGGCGCGCCAGGGAGTTTCGAATGCATGATGGAGCTTTTCGCTGCACCAGTATCCAACAGAAAAGGTTCAACTACGCCCAATGTGGCAACTGCGACATAAGGCCCTCTCTGATCAACCGGGACCAATACCACTCCCTTTCTTTGTCTATGGCTGTCCTAATAATTACCGTCAGCAGCAACATCATGCTCGACATAATCGTCGTCCACATGATACTGTGCAGAACTACCAGCCGAAAAATCGCGCCGATCAAAGCAATTTTGCGAGTCTGCTGAAGTGGAAAACGCTCATTCTGATTCTGAGTAACACCGCGACCTCTACCACGTGAGGCTTGTTGAGGACCACTACGACCTCCTCGAGCCGAAACACCATTGTTGCGGTCACGCAAGACTGGACAATTAAACTTTAGATGGCCCTCACCCCTACAATACGCGCATTGATTATACCCCAGCAGAGTTTGTGGTGTAGAGGAGTCAGTACGCGGCTGTGACCTAGGAAACTGTGACTGTAATCGATTTTGCTGTTGCGAGTCATTTGGAATCGCGCGCGGGGGATACGCTTGCTGCAATAAGACCTTAGTTTTAAGATCCTTCGTTTTCTTATCTGCACGTTCGCTTTCTTCTTTCTCTCTATTTTCGTAGTATTGGGCCGTAGCTAAAATTTGAGCAGTGGTAGAAACAGCCCACGAACTTTCAGAATTCTTCAATTTGTTGCTTAGTTCAGGCAGCAGATTCGATACGAATTTATCAACAAACAGTCGCTGACCTCCCTCAGTGTCATATCCTGACCACTGTGATCGATGAATGCCTCCTCAAATCTCGTAAAGAAATCGGAGACACTCTCGTCCTTCTTTTGTTTGCACGCAGACAGTTTGTCCCAGTTAACTCTTATTGCTGGCATAAGCGTCTTCATAAATGTAATTATCCTCTGGGGCAGATTCTCAATGAGCTGTTCAGGTTTAGTCCCACCAACTTGCCGTGCGTCAGCCGCCGCAAGAGCAGCCCAATCACCGCCGAACTCAGCTGCGTGATTCTCTTGGCGGATTTTCGCCCAAATCGGTTGAGGTACTACATTACCAAACAACATGTCGATATCGGCAAGGTTCATAATAGTAGCATCCACTAATTGGGATAACTCCTTATAATAACCTGCCGGATTCTTGCGGGGGTCAGGCAAAGTTTGCTTCACCTGCAAAACTTCCGATCGTTTCCAGGGGAGGTGTATCCAAACTCTCTGAAAGTGTGGTAGAATAGCAGGGTTAGCAGCAGGATCACCTGGCATCCACACTGGGGGAACTTCCCGCATAGGGTACTGACCAGATTGTGCCGTCCGCTCCTCAGCTTCACCCTCAAACAATGCTCGAGGTGATACCGTAGATCGAAAAGATAACAGACGCTCTAAAGCACGTCGAACATTATTACCCACAATCATACCACTCGAAAATTGATTCTTAAGTTCAGTGATCTCGGGCGGTACATTGTCTACCGCATCATTATCCCACTCTTCTCTCAAAGATTTACACATTTCCTCGTACACAAATCTTTGTGTGGGCTCATTAAACTGAGAAAACGTCTCGAAAACTATACGCAAAGTGTACTTCGCAGGATGACTAATCCATTTACGCGCCAGTTTCACTAACGACTCGCGTTCTCTACCGTCAGGAATTTGACTGCGCCTCTGAGAGACATCAGAAAGATCGGACCCAAGTATCGGCCCAAAAAGTGGAGAATAGAGATTAGCGACGGCATTAAATATACGACTACGAACAGAAGGGGAAGAAGAAGGGAGTACAGGAGCAACAACATTAGGGGTAACCGTAGAAATAGTAGAAGTAGTCGAGATAGCAGGAGTAGTAGGAACAATAGGCTGAAGAGGTACAGGCGAAGGAGCAATAGGGAAAAGAGCTGGTAGCGGAGGATGAACAATTTGCGGCACAAGGGGATTCGGAAGAACAGGAGGAACGACAGGCTGTCCAGCAGCCGCCAAGACAACAGGTTGAAGAACAGGAGGGATCACAGGACCCACAGTATCTGGTGCATAGGGAGGTGGTGATTTCAATAGATAAGACAATAATGGATCCTCGACCACTTCTTCTCCCGTCTTATCAGGACTAGACGGTAAAACCGGGTAACATTTATCCACCGCCATATGATGCAGTCTAGCAAAAACTTCCTGCTCCTTCTCATCCTTGTCTCGCTGATACTGTTCTGCATCTCGCATTACCTTCTCTCTTATTTTTCTTATACTGTTTGATTTCTTTCTGCTTGGCCTCTTTACGCCATAACCGAAAGGAATCAAACATGGCCGGCCTAGCCTTCTTTTTAAACAATTTAGTTTCAAGATTATCCAATATTGCAGTTTCGAAACTACCATGTGGTGGCCAACTAAGAACACCATCTTTTTTAGTATAACGAATCCAATATTCATTATATACGATAGGACCTACTCCGTGGCGACTATAGAGCTCATAAATTGGAGTTCCAACTGGAGGTATCGGACATGAATCCTCCAGTCGGGAATCCGTGCTGCAACATTTAAAGAAACCAAACAAAGTACTACGGCCAGGCATCGTGCACACTAACCGAGTTTACAAACTTCAAGGGCTATCGAATTACGATGTCCTCGCAAAAAATGCAAGACCCTCGGTTTTTGGCAATTGCAATTGTCAAATAAAACCCAACAACTAAGAACCAACAACTAAGAACCACAAATGCAATGGAACCATGCAAACAACCAGGTCTACTCTAGGAGCGACCCACAAATACTTAACTGAAAGAGCAATGGCGTCACCAGGAAGGCCCGTCTATCGTCTCGCCGTACAAAGGACTACGCCAGGCGCCAAAACAGGTCGACAGTCAGGGCATCAGTCCGTCGCAGCCGTCAGGAGGCGGGAATCTTCGCGGGAAAAGTCTTCGGGCCACTTATTTCGACAACTGGATCGATGAAGCGGGGTGCACCTTCCCTCAGAGATTTCACACGAAGTTCCTCACGATCGTCGGGCTTTGGACCGGTACCGCTGATGTCGCCCGACGTTGGGCGCCAACTGAAGGACTGGGCTATTCTCAGGCCCAGCGGTGCCAGGGGACAACACCTGAAACCTTCGTGGGTTACCTGTTCCGGCGTACAAAACACAGAGACACGGGACACTTCCTGGGGCGTCAAAGATCAGCATTTATTTACTGCAGGGATACAGAAATCGCAAGAAGTACACAACGTGTAGGTTCTGAGAGACTGCTTCAAATTGCAAAAGTGGATCGCTCCTTTTATACACATTTTCGTCATTGAACAGCATGGCGAACAAAAGGTTACAACTCAGTTCCCACAATAAACTTCAAAAAGGTCGCATTCATGTTTTCAGAAACCCGAAACATAATTACAGCAACATTGCCGGTTCCCAACTGTAAAAGCACATTATCCCTACATTAAGCACATTCCATTCTGACCGTAACGAATTGGAGGAAGGAACAGATGAAACGGGAAGAAGAAAAACAAGGATGCACAACAGTTTAGAAAACAGTGTAGAGAGCAATATCGGAAACTTAATTGCAGGATCAAAGAACCCGTGCCTAATGTATGCACGACTGAAACAATAAACTAGCACGGCAAGATGAGCCTCAAGCGGAGCCATCTGCCCTTGCCGTGTCATCCCCCTCATCATAAAGACACCTTCAAAGGAACATGTGTCCTCCACGAAAGCTTGGGAATCCCAGGGTCACGAAGCGGACAGTGTCCGTTCGCTGGCTACTTGAGGGCAAGAGACAAAATGGACGCCGTATCTAAAATGGAACCCAAGGGTTCAGATGGGCATGCCCAGGAATGAGACGACCCGTACATAGTAGCGTAGCGAAAACGCGTACACCCACTAAACTCGTCATTTGCGGTTCGTAGATACCAAACTCGTCCATATTCGAACATACCCAAAATGTCAGTTAGATTCCCACGGAACCTCAACACCACTGCGGAAAAGAATATCAATCAATCATCTGTCTTCTATAATGTTCAGAAAAATCATGGGGTCTCCTGTCATAGAATTTCAACCTGAATTTTATGTTCAGAAATGGTTAGGCAAAGGGAGGAGAAGTGCCGATGAAAGAAACTGCATGGCTCGGACACAAATGTCTTATGATTCCACTTATAAGCGTATTTGGAACATACTGTTATTGGAAAAATGTCCCAGATTGTAAATGTATTAAATGTAAACAACGTATATATTAAACCTCAAATAAACATGTTTATCCATTGTTTGAATTAAATAACATTATAAGCTGTAACTGGTCAGTGAAATGCCAAACGTACTAAAAATTGATATGTTTTGCTATTTCTAGCCACACCTCCGACTCCGCCCACTGATCCAATCTTCGGTTTATTCCCACCCTCTCATTCTCCACCCACAGTTCCCCTACTTTTTTTCCCCACTTCGACCACTGAAATGTGGGAACCGTGTGTTCCCTTTTGCCCCTAAGGCCTGTTGGAGCAATTTCTTCAGAAGCAATGAGTGGCCAGTGAGACAAGAAAATAGTAGTCCATCTTAAGTGCATCTGGAAAGTCCTTTTCAAAATCAGCTAGTGGATACATGTGAACCCAATATGTAGGGATGGACAACCTTTCTGGACGTTTCCATTCTTGCAACATAATCTGTCCAATACTTTGATGGAGATACATTTCCAGTGATAGACCAGGAAGAAAGCGGGCAAAGACATTGGGCCTACCTCAGTCCTCAGATGTGGAAAGCAGAGCAGGATCAGAGAATTCCAAGTTAAGATGGGGTTTCGTAGCTCAGCTTGTATATGGCCCTTTAGAGCTAAGCCAACACCTTGACTCCGCTCTGGCTCGGCTTAATTTGATGGCTTGCCCATTTTTAGGGTAATTGGAAGGCATGCTGAACGTTTCAGGGTGGCCAATTCGGCCTTTCATCCTTCAAGTGAGAATATAATAGGCAGCACTACAAACTGAGGACTAAACTGAGGACTGTAATGACAAGAGATATTTAAAGAGAAAAAAAAACAATGAAAGAATGTGTATGCACCTACATGTGTAATTTAAAAAGAGGGGTCTGTCACTGAGGCGTGGGTGGGGCTTAAAAATTGAAACGAAAAGGCGGCCTAGCATTGCACCCTGTTTTTTGGCTGCTTTGGGAACGGTAAAAATGCAAAATGTTATACCAAATATCGATAAGCTGTCACTCGAGCCTAGACAATCGGCAGGCATGTTGCATTACTTCAGTGCTTAATTTGTAAAAGAATTAGTGTCGGTGCCTGAAGCGCTGCTTACACAGGCGGGGCAATTAAACATGGCGTGCAGAATACCAAAGCTGTGTAGTCTTAAATCCAGGTCATGCCTCTTTAATCCTCTGCCAGGCACTGCCTGCCACTTCATCTCACTCTTACTGGTTCCTGCTTTCTTCTCCCTTTGTGACTTTTTCCTTCTTTTTCCCTCTCCCTTTCTGCCGTGTGCGTTTTTCCTCTGTTGCTTTTGGTAAATGTCTACTACTGAAACCTAAGTGCCGGCGGTGGCGACTCCAAACGGCAACCACCTGCTCAAATTAAGCCCTGTTTATTTACATCCAGTCGGCACAAATGGATTTTAAGAATAACATACATTTAAAATCTAGCTTTTTCTTTCACAACTGTTCCGATTCGGGGTACAATTGGAATCTGTTTCTACAACATGTATTCATGTGGAACAAAATTTCAGTCGAGAAACTAAGGGACCCCTAGATCATATTTCGTGCGCCTTCCTTTTACACCAAATACACGAGTATGTAAATAGATATGTTTGTACATTTACTTTTTGTGTTTTCGTGCTGTTTCCCTTTCATTTCTCGTCTTGACAGGACATTATCCAGAGTGACTGAGACCTAGTGAGTCAGCCATGCTGAGTGTAATGAGCACTTAGAGACCAGGTGGGGGGCGTTCGGTTTCCTAGCAACTCCACCAATGCGGGAAGCACTCAGAACTCGCGCTGGCACAAAGTACGTGGGCTCGCGTGACTGCGCGCGTGCTTGGTTGTTGGATCCAGAAGAGAGAAGTGGGGGAAATGCACGGGGACAGGCTGCCAACTGAGCTCCATAGCTGCTTTGATTACAATCCCACATTAAACACTGTTGTTTATCTCATCCGTCTCAGTGATCCGTGCAGAATTATACAGCCTAAAAGGGACCAAAAACAAGAGTAGCAGAGTGGCCTACTCCAGGAGCACGCTGTCATCTCTCTTTTAGGGGCTCGGCTGTCTTCACAGTCCAGTCCACGGTGCCTCTCCGCCTTCACAGAACTCTTTTGCAAAACATTGTAGAAAGGAGCCCCAAGGAATACGGAGTTTTCCTTGTAATACCTTCATTAAAGAAAGTACACTTCTTCCTCTTTTCAATTTTGCTTCTGAGCGAGCATGAAATGGGGTGGCACGTGTGAAAAAGGTGTCAGCTACCTAATTCGTTCTGAAATGAATAGGAAAATGAGTGAGGTATTTATAGGACTACTTCCATGTTCATTGCAAAGGTAGTGGTGTCTCTAGAAGCAATGTTTAGGAGAAGCACACTAGTGTTTCTAATAACTTTGGTGCCTTTTAGCGAATCTCCAAGAAAATTTCCCAAAAAGCTCTACCTTTTTACTAGTTTGCGCAGGGAAAGTTTTGGAATGATCCATCAAGCAAGGGCCGAGAAAAAGGAGGAGTCCCAAAACGCGTTTTCACCATTCATTTTTCCCTAGGAACTTTAGATACAGCTACAGCCCAAATCACTGAATGGATTAACACTTGGCAAAAAGCCAGATCATGGTCCAGAAGGAGTACTTTTTTGTGTGATTTGGTGAAAATCAGTTCGGTAGTTTTGAGCAATTAATGCTAAAAAAAAAGTCTATATCTGCGGAGGCTCTGCGGGAACCTATCTCAAGCTGAGACCTGATTGGCTGCCACCACATCAACCAGGAAGTGATACAGCCATCTTCGGACTCGAGACTCTGTCCTCAGTCCTAAGAAAAGACACCCAAAAAGATATAGGGGGCAGGGGAAGGATATCCTAAACCTATAGGCCACTTTACAAAAAAATGCTGCAAATTTGTGTAGTATCCTTGAATCCAAGGCAAAAAAAGGAAAAAAAGGGGGTCTCAAAACGCAAGATCTCCATGCATTTTCCATTGACTTTTTTGAACAGCGCTACCACAAGAACTGCTGAACGGAATTACACAATATTTGTCAGGAAGCCAGGTCTAGAAAGTATGCTTTTTGATTTGGTTTAAATCTATTTAGTAGTTTTTGAGAAAAAATATTTGTATATCTGGATGGTTGGGGTTCATTGATTCTCTTGAGAGGCCTATCCACTAAGTAGGGGGACCCCCGGTAATTAATGTGAGGCAGGTTAAGCAGGGGAAAGTCACGAAACCAAGGAACAAGTAAAAACATGCCCAGATAAGTTTTGAAGGGTCCTCAATTGGATCCCATAATAAAGCAAAGCAATCCGGAACAGACAGTTGCAATTAGTCCCTTCTATCGCCCCACCAGAGGAGTTACTCGTGCCTAAGACGACATCTATGAGGAGCTTGCCGGATCCAGACTCCTACGTATGGACTGTCGTACTGATTGCCCTATTATGAAGCTACTACCGTGAGAAATTCTTGACGGCCTCTTTAGAAAAAAAAATGTCATCCTCGGTCATTGGTACGATTGAAACTATTTACCGTGCAGCTGCCTGCCAATACCCTGCTTGGTTACTGACCCTTGGTAGGAATCTTGGACTTCTATCTCTACTAACCTTTCTGGTAGCTGACTTACCTGTGGAGCGGAACTAGTGTGCTATCCTTTACGCATTTCCTTGGCGATACATATATATAAATAACTCTATGGCACTTACCCTCTAGGTTTGTTTGTTGGTCCCAGTGTTGTCTGACCATCTTCGCCCTGATGAAGGTGTGGCCCCGGCTGGGGCTGGACACCGAAATGCGTGTTGGCGTTTAATTGTATCGGATAGTTGGAATTACACCATTTGACTAATTCCTGGATGTTCTATGTAATCTTTCCACCCTATCATCATGTGGCCTGTGACTTTCCCTGACATTGTCTTGAATTATTTTAATTGTGTATGTGTGAACCTGAATGGATGTTGGTATGATTGAATTATAGGTGGTCTGATTGAGTGTATGGGACCTTGTATGTTGATAACATGCACTGATGATTTAAGTGTCATATGTCTTTATTACTTGCTTGTTCTATCTATTGATTTTGATGATTAAACATGAGAAAACACTCTGTATTACATATTACATATTTTTAAAAAAACAAAAAAATAAAACGTTTGACTAATTGCAACTGTCTGTTCCGGATTGCTTTGCTTTATTATGGGATCCAATTGAGGACCCTTCAAAACTTATCTGGGCAGGTTATTTACTTGTTCCTTGGTCTCTTGAGAGGCCTGCCAGCTCAACTTAAAAGAATAGAGCATTCTGATAGGCCTAGGGGGCTTTTTATCCCTTGGGCCACCTTGCTCCTGCTGGAGTGAGGCTCCCATGAGAGTGAGCTCTCTGATTGGCTGGCTGCAGATGAAAGAAAATGTTGTGGCAACAATTTCAAGACACCGGGGACACAGTTATGTTAATGTTAATGTTACTGGGTTTTTATAAAGCGTACAGCTACCCAAAGGCGTCCCGGTGCTAGCTCCTACAAGTATCAAACTTGGGCAGACTACTGGGAGAAATCTTATGTTGTTATGTTAGGTTATAGCATTTTGTAACGCCCACAGCTACTCAATGAGTGTCCCGGCGCGAGCCCAGTGTGAGGGAAGGGAAAAAAAAGAGAGACAGCTAATTAAAAGGAAAGGTCTTAAGTCTCTTACTAAAATTTTGGGGATCGTGAGGCTGTGTTAATTAAGGGGGAGAAATCTTCAAGGCCTTCCTAAAAGCCAGGAGACTAGAGGAGGAACGAGTGGTAAGTGGTAAAGCATTCCAAGTTTTACCAGTGCCCAGGATGAATCTTTGACCTCCCCAGTTAGCTTTTTTGAATCTGAGGACTGCCAGGAGCTTTGCACTGGAGGATCGAAGAGTTCTGCTGGGAAGATACCAGACTAGCTTTTGTCTGAAAAAAGCAGGACAAGGAGGAAGTTGGGGAAGATGGCGGACGACTGAGGAGCTCGGTCGGGAGCTCTCTGCCCAGAGATCCGTATTAACAAAACAAAACACGATATTGTCATCAATGCAGACAATGCAGATGTAATGAAGAGTCTGTTCTCACAGGAAGCTTAGTGTCAAAGGTTTATTTGACAGAACAGCCAGTTACACAGCACAACACCAACGTTACTCCGTTGCTCCCTCTCCTACTGGAATGAGTGATCATCATCAAATACATCACTCCATTCCATTACATGGAGAGCATTCTAATGTTCCAAATACAGATCACAACACATCCCCCTCCCAATAAACAACCACCAATACATTAGTAATAACATTCAAAATAAGAAAACAACAATAAAACAATTGCAGAAGATAACACTATGTGACAACATAATTTAAACAGGAAAAGTAAAAGTGAGCACAGGACAGCATAATAACTACACTAGGGCAGCTACACAAGGATGAAAATAACCCTAATGCAACACATAATCCCTCAATTTGACGGGCACTTTTCTGCACCTAGCAGAAGGAATTCTGAATTCCCTACCACCAGAAACACTACTGTCATCAGAACATCTTGCCCCCGTCAACGCAGGTCTGGAAACTTCCGCATCATGGAACCCACCAGAATACCTGACCAACCTAGACATGCTCCACCAGCAATCTGTGTCAACTCTGACCACATTATTCTTGATGGCCACAATGGTAAAAGGACCTAGAAAACCAGATCTACCTTTAAAAGTGTGTCTAGGATTCTTCACCAGCACTTGATCGCCAACACACCACTTCTTGTATTTTACATTCATCCTAGAATCATAACTTGATTTATATCTCCTCTGATAATCAGTAACCCTGGTGCGTCTCATGTCTGCAGACATACCACTGCCAACGCTAGCAGGTAGCCAACTAGGATTCAACTTGGAAGAAGCTTTCCTCCCCCTCAAATCTTCAAAAGGAGACTTAAGTGTGATAACATTAGGTGTGGTGCGGTGAGCCCACCAGGTGTCCCTCAAAACAGTATCAAAGGGTAACCTCAACTCCAGAGCCCGCTGAGCACAACTCTTAACCACCCTGTTCATCCTTTCAGCCAACCCATTAGCCTGGGGAGAGTACAAAGCTGTCTTCTGGTGAACAATGTTGAAATCTTTCAGAAAATTGCACATCTCATGGGAAACAAATTGTACCCCATTGTCTGTAACCAAAAACCTTGGAACTCCTTCTGACGCAAAAACATCCTTAAGGAAGTTTAACACCGTTTTAGTGCTAGCCACAGACACACATTTGGTGACTACCCACTTTGAAGTATAATCCACCAGTAAAATAACAAATCTTTCAAAAGAAGGTAACAGCTCAAATGGGCCCACTATATCTAAGCCCAACTTCGTCCAAACCTTCTCAGGAACCTCAACAGGAGACAAAGGAGCTTTGCTAGGGGTATGCGACTTATCATTAGCAGCACAAGACAAACAGTCCTTAACCACAGCCTCGATCATGTGATCCATACTAGGCCACTAATACTTCTCCCTCACCCGAGCTTTGGTTAAACTCCTGCCCAAGTGACCTTCATGAGCAAGGTTAATTACTCTGTCCCTAAAAGCACTCGGAGGAATCACTCTGTCACCTCTCATAAGGTTGTCGTAACAAAAAGACAACTCCTCTCTCACACCCCAAAAAGGTCTCATTTCCAAATCCAAAGTCTTGTAATCAGGCCAACCATGACTTATCCACTCTTTAAGGAGAACAAAATCTCTGTCATTATTTACACCCTCCGCCCACTCCTTAGACGAAAAGGCAGATTCCGCCACCCACAGCACACCTTCCTCCACACCACAGTCTGAAACCTGTCCAACCGGTAGACGTGAAAGACAATCCGCAGATTTGTTACACAAACCCGGAATGTAACGGACCACAAAATTGAATTCCTGGAGTCCTTCACTCCAACGCTTGAGTCTAGGTGTAACATTCTCATTAGGACGGCACGAGAAGACTTGAAACAAAGGCCGATGATCCGTCCGGACCAGAAAGGGAATTCCCCAGAGATAAAACTTAAAGTGTTGAATTGCCCAGAAGACACTCAACGCTTCTCTTTCAATACAAGAGTAATTAACCTCCGCATCTTTGAGGGCCCTAGAAGCAAACGCTATTGCTCTGTCTTCACCATCCACTACTTGGGAGAGCACCGCCCCCAAACCTTTCAGACTGGCATCCGTCGTCAAGACAGTCTTGCAATTCACATCAAAATGACCTAAAGTGGGCATCTTACCAATCTCAGCTTTTATGCACGCAAAGGCCTCCTGGCACTCCCCAGACCATGTAAACTGTGTCCCTTTTTTGAGTAGAGTCCTAATCGGTTCAGCTACACTAGCAAACCCTGGAACAAACTTAGAGTAAAACTCGGCGAGCCCTAAAAATGATCTCACCTGATCTTTATCCTGAGGGACAGGAGCTTTCACCACAGCTTCGGCTAACTCCAACTTGGGTTGTATACCCTCCCCCGAGATTACATGCCCTAAGTATGTCACAGAATTCAATCCCACACGACATTTTTGTTTTTTAACTGTGAGTCCTGCATCCCTCAGTTTCTCCAACACAGTATAGAGAGTCAAACGATGTTCCTCTTCGTTTTCCCCATAGATCAAAATATCATCTTGGAAAAACATCACATTGGGTATTTTTCCAAGAACCATCTTCATGACCCTTTGAAAACAGGCCGCCGCCGACGCCAGCCCAAAAGGCATTCGTAAAAAGCGATAAGCTCCCAAAGGCGTCACAAAAGATGTAAGATGTCTTGAGTCTTTATGCAGCATGACTTGGTGGTAGGCTGAAGATAAATCTAGCACACTGAAAATCTTGGCCCCTCTTAACATACTAAGCGACTCAGAAATGTTGGGTAACGGTTGACGGTCAACCCAAATCCACTCATTCAGCCCTCTTAAGTCCACACACATCCTAACACTTGCTCCTCCATCCTTAGGAGCAAGAACAATGGGTGCAAGCTATTCTGAGGCTTCAATCTCTTCAATAATTCTCAATTTAAGCAACCTCTGCAGCTCAGCTTTTAGTGGCTCAACCATCATGTTCGGCACCCTTCTTACTTTGTGCACACACGGTACTGCTCTTTCTTTTAAGACAATGCGATGTTCAAACCCCTTAAGACAACCTAAAGCATCTGAAAAGACCTCCGGGAATTTGTCATAACATTCATCACTTACACTCAGAGAGTTCACCAACATGACTTGATCCCTGGGATCTTTTGCACAAGGGTTAAGCATTATGCCCAGATCTCGCTGATGCCTCCATCCAAGCAAATTGTCCCCTCTTACAGCCACATAGACTTTCCCTATGGCATGCCTATCTTTAAATCTGATACGAGCTTGGACATAGCCGAGGACATCAATTTTGGCACCACCATAACTAACAGGGTTGATATCTGGTGCCAACAAGGTCATATTTTCAAGACCCACACACTCATCCCATTGCTTAATACCAATCATGGTAAAAGGCGAACCAGAATCCGCCAGTACAATAAAATCATACCCATCCACCATGATCTTACATTCTGGCATAATCACCCTGTCAGCATCTACCTCCCCACCATCAGCCTTCACATTCAAGAGAATGGTGCGTACAACTTCAGCATTTTTCTGCAAGTTGCGGTTTTTATCAAACCCCTTACACACCCTAGCGTAATGTCCCTTAACACCACACTTATTGCACACAGCCTCTCTTGCAAAACAATGTGGGTAGTTAGAAAAATGTGAAAAACTTCCACATCTCATACACTTAGGCTTAGAGCTAGAGGAAACGGGTTTATCACTGGAATCATTACTCCCCTCAGCAGAGTGATTGTCACGTTCTCCCTTATTATGAACACTCTTAAAAGGAGTACTTACACGTGTGTCCTTTCCAACAAGTGTCTTGCTATTAGTGGAAGAAGAAGAAATCTTCGCTAGTGTATTGCAACCCTCATGACTTTCCTCTTCCTCTATAGCATGTACATCACTGGGCTTCGGAACTTTTTCCTCCTTGTTTTTCCTAATTTCTTTCACCCATTTGGAAGTGTTCTCCATCCCTTCCACAATAGCAACAGCCTCAGATAAAGAAGAGTTTTTTGATAGAAGCTTCTCTTGAACACGAACACTGTTGGTGCACCTCACCAATTGGTCTCTTACCAATGAATCCGAAAGGTCACCAAATTCGCACGTGCGGGCAAGAGTTTTCAAAGCTGCGACATAACTGCCAACACGTTCCACTGGACCTTGGATTCTGGTAAAAAACGTATGTCTTTCCAAGACTACATTGATGCGAGGGCCAAAGTATCTCTCAAGCATAACCAAAGACATTTCATACACATCACTGGGAGAACCATCACCATCGCCAATGGGAAGTAAATCCATACTGTCATAAGTATTCCTTCCTTCTACGCCCAAATTGTGAAGAAGAATCGCCTGCTTCCTAACCGCAGAAAATTTTTCACCTCCAATGGCCACAATGTATGAATCAAAAAGATTCTTCCATCTTTTCCATGGTAAGATAGGATCGCCTTCTTCAGAAAGAAATGGTGGCGGTTGTGACATGCTAGAGGATGAGGCCAACGCCATCTCGCCCACTTGACAGAACCTTCACTGCAGATTCACTTATATTTTTCCTTTAATATAATCACCCTTGAAATATGTAACATGCCATATTTTATGCTATGTTATGTTATGTTTAACATCCACCCAAATATCTTTTTGAATGGATAAAACAACTAACTGGAATTTGCTTTGCTTCTCAGTTCAAAATAATGCTATTATTTAGCTTCACTTCCACTTAATTGGCTTTAAAACAGAGGTTGCACAGGTTTTCCCCTGTTTGTCGAGTATAATAAAGTTAATTAGTTGAAAAAAAAACGTTGTTCGTGTCTCCCTCGCGTTTCACTCGCTCCGTGAAAGCGTTGTCATGGAGATTGAAAACAAGATGGCCACGATGACACAGCGCGTAACGTGAGACGTGAGACGTGCGTTCCACATGAGTTCCGGATGCGTTCCAACTGCAGGGGAGGCTCGCGGAAGGCTCGTGGATCAATGGAAGCTTGCAGACAGGCTCGCGAAGACCAACGGCCAGACTACCAATGGTAGGAGATCTCTACAAAGTTATCTGTTTTCGTAGAAGTGCACAAGTCTCAGCCAAACTCACCAAAGTGGAATGAAATTGTCCTCTCGCCTCACCCGATTCTGATGATAGTCGGAGAAATATGATTTCGTATTCAAAGTCCGAAGTCCAAAGGCAGGGGAATTGTTCTCACAGAAAGCTTAGTGTCAAAGGTTTATTTGACAGAACAGCCAGTTACACAGCACAACACCAACGTTACTCCGTTGCTCCCTCTCCTACTGGAATGAGTGATCATCATCAAATACATCACTCCATTCCATTACATGGAGAGCATTCTAATGTTCCAAATACAGATCACAACAGCAGACAACGAAGAAAAAGTAACATGGATATGGATGGGGGAGAGGTCGTAACGTACCCGTAAGAAAACGAGGAGGCACTAGGACTGGTTGTGAATTGTGGCGGTGTTGCTCTGGTAGCGGCGCCGATCCCGGCGGTGGCGTGTCCTCGCTGCTTGGTTTGTTGCCTGTTGCTGTGTTATCGTGGGCTTCGAGGAACGGGTTACGGCGGAGCCCTCCGGGGGAGGCCGAGAGCTTTGTGGCGTGGAAGAGCACACTGGAGGTCCCGCGACGGAGGTCTGCGGGAGTGTGGGCAGAAGCTGCTGGAGTGCGTAGCAGCAACAGGAGGGCTGCCGGTAGAGTCTCCTTTCGGGGGAGATCTGTGGTGGCGACTGAGGTGGCATACGGAGAGCTGCCCTATCGAGGTAGATTGCAGTGACCTGGGGGATCCGCACTGGGGGAGGGCAGCTCATGCAGTGGATGCCGTTTGGGAACTGGAGCAGCACCGGTTTGAACCGGTGAGTATATTAGACTCTGACTCTGGCTCAATATCTACCATAATCTCCATATTAAGTCTTGATAAAACACAGGGGTTAACTGGAGAACAAGGGGTGGTAGTGGATGGGACCCTGGAGGGCACCAACCCCCCCCCTATTACCAACAAAGGATCTAAGAGTGGGCGCTTGAGAGGGGAAGGTTACTGCCTTAGGAGTAGGCAATCGCCTCTTAGAGAAAACACTGTTCTTAAAACTTTCAAGGTGGCTAAAGGTATTGGAGCCAGGGAAGTTAATGAAGAAAAACCTCCAATACTGGCATCTTCAGTTACAAGAAGTCTGAGCAAAAAACATATTTCAGGTCAGCCTCAAGCCCCAATATCCAGAGCAAGTCGCGCCAGCTCAAGGAAAGTACTGGGATCGGGAAAACCACCAAAAATTACTCCCTCCCTAAAATCCTATTTTAGGGTTCGAGATAAAGAGCTAGATCTAGGGAGGGGAGGACTAGAGACACCACAGAAAACTAGAAACGATAATAACATAGAAAAACCCAGTTTATTTTCCGCTCCTTCCCCTTTGGTAGTAGTTTTACAACCAAAATGGCAGAGAGAACTAAGGTTGGCAAAAAGGAAACAGGGTTGAGCAATAGATTCCAAATTCTATCGGAGCAGGTAGAGATTGGTGAAGAGATATCAGAAGGTGTCGAGAAAGGAGCGACAGCTACAACTAAGGAGGGGTTGGAAACCACCTCAGACATTAGGCAAAACCCAGTAACCTCAGCTAGCCATCACTCAGATAACTCCTTGGAGGAAATGATGAAGGAAATGAGAATAAGCTTTGCAACCTCAGAGAGAAATCAAGTAAAAATACAAGAAACCTGTGAAGTACTTGACCAAAAAACAAATACACTAATTGATAGAGTATCACAGATGGAGGTAGAAGTGGAGTTATTGAACAAAAAAACAGAATCTAATCGGGAAGAGATATATAGCCTGAAGAATAAAGAAACGGAGATTAGTGATAGGATGGAATCTTTGGAAAACCAAGCCAGAAGAAACAACCTTAAAATTCTAAACATTCCTGAAGACATCGAAGGTGAAGACATCAAAGGATTTATGATCCAGCTATTAGAAGAGAAGATTCCTTGGACCAAATCGGCTAATCTCGCGGAAGATATTCAAAGAATACATCGGGATCCTTTTAGGAAAGGGAAGGCAAGGAAAAATCCTAGAAGAATTCAAATTAATTTCAAGACATATTCCTTGAAGGAAAGGATCTTGAGTGAGGGCCTTAAAGCTGGCTCATTTCCCAAGGATGACTGGTCATGTAGAATTAGGTCCGACCTATCCAGAACGACTCAAGACAGGCAATGGACACTGGGTCAACATATGCCTCAATTAAGATCACTTGGTGCCACTGTGCAAATGCGCTTCCCAGCCTCTTTGAGAATAATGTGGGACAACAAAATGCATAATATGAGAGACCCGAAAGAGGTTGAAGCCTTTATAGCACAGATAAATGCACAAAGGAAGGACCGCTCTAATCCATAAGACATGCTCCATAACCTGAAACCTAAATAAGATGGCAAACACTGTAAACATTGGTGAAGGGCAGGGAGCTCAAAAGGGCAGTAATACTGCCTAGGAGAAGGAAGAAAAGGGAGGCTTCTCCAGGGAGGGGGGGGGGGGGGATTCGCAAAAATATATAAAAAAAAAAAAATCAGAACACGAGGTGGGGAGCAAAATGGGGAAAAAAGAAAAAAAAACGTCCCAAAAGCCACTGTAAGAGGAGAAGGGGTCCCTCGGAACAAATTGCAAGGGTTTAAAGACAAATATGTTGGTCATAGGTAATAAGGCTAAAGAGAAGAGGCTCTATGTTTTGTCCTGGAATACTAATGTTCTAAGTATAAAAAAAGGAGGCTGAGGATTCTGGAGTATATAAAAAACATAGACTGCGAAATAATTATACTTCAGGAAACCCATTTGGTAAAAGAGGAATGGACATCGATCTGCAAGAATTTACGATGGGTGGATCACTGCATATGTACAAACCAAGATTGTAATATAAAGGGTATAGCGATAATATTCAAAAAATCTTTGAAAGCGACCATTGAGAAAGTGGAGATTGATAAAAAAGGTAGATGGATAATTGTTAAAGCAAAATTATACAACAATCCTTACACTATAGCAGGATATTATGGTCCAAACATGGATGACCCTGAGCCTTTGCAAAAAATATATTCACGTTTAATTACAACACAGGCCCCAATAATAATGGGGGGGGGGATTTTAATATAATTCTAAACCCCAAAGAAGACCGACATCCAGCAAAAAACTTCCCTAATTTACCAAAAATGAGAGAATGGATAGGGATGTGCATTCGTGATTTGGGGCTTGTAGACATTTGGAAGGACAAGGGGAATAAAAACCATAGATATACCCTTCAGAATAAAAGGTTACGGCATGCATCCAGAATTGACTTCTTTTTGATCAGTAGGAGTTTACTTTACAATACAAGCAAGGTTGAACATATCCCAGAACACATCTCAGATCATTCTGCAGTACAACTCAGTCTTAATTTAAAAACCTCTTTGTGCAATCAAAGATGGACAGTAGATAGAACCATATTTACGGACACATCTTGCATCGATAAGTTGATCGAAGATACAGATCTCTTTTTTAAATTAAACAAAGATGGCACAACAAAACAGATAGCCTGGGATGCATATAAAGCCTATATCAGGGGGAGGATTTTGAGCATAGCAAGGTATAGAAACAAAGAGAATAAGTTCTTTATAAAACAAATTGAAAGAGATCTGGAAATACTGGATGAAGAACACACGAAAGTAAAAACTCAACAAGAAAAGGAAATATTAGAGGAAAAAAAGAAGAAAAAGAGAATGGAACTAGCAGATTTCCTTGATTTAAAAGTTAGAGACAGATGGGAAGCCAGTAAGTTATCACAATATGAATATGGCGAGGGGTGCGGGAAAATCTTGGCATGGAAAATCAAAACAGAAGCAACAAGCAACAGGGTTACGAAAATTCAGAAGGAAGATCAAACCGGCTGTTATCTGGAAGACAAGGAAATCAGACAAGAATTCAAAATCTTCTTTGATAAACTGTACATGGAGGAAGTATCGGGAACTAAAGAACAAATACAAAGCCTTCTAGATGGAATAACCATTCCAGAAACAACTCCTGAGCAGAGAATAGCTCTAAATCAATAGATCACCAGAGAAGAAGTCATGGATGCAATAAAAAGCCTAAAAAAAGGGAAAGCCGCAGGTCCGGATGCGCTACCAAATGAACTTTATTCAACCTTAAAGGAAGTTTTAATATCTCCTCTAACAGATCTCTTAAATAATATTTTTTCGGGGGAAAAAGACATCCCAGCCTCATGGAACGACGCTATAGTGAGTATCCTATTGAAAACAGGAAAGGACCCTGCCAAATGTGAATCCTACCGCCCTATTTCTCTCTTAAATTCAGATTATAAAATCTATACACATATACTAGCTAAGAGATTAGGGGGGGTGGTAGGATCTCTGATTCACCCAAACCAAAAGGGTTTATTAAAGGCAGACAAATCTATGAACTATCGCATGAGCTAGTGAGCGCAATTGATATTGCAACTCAAAATCTCACACCATTGGCGGTAATAACATATGATGCTGCAAAAGCTTTCGATAGGGTTAGTTGGCCCTTTTTGAATGCTACCCTGTCTAAATGTAATCTTGGGAATAAATTTGAGTATGCAATTATAAACATATATAAAAACCCAACAGCTAAAGTACTTGTCAATGAAGCTCTTACTGATAATATAAAAATAAAAAGAGGCACAAGACAGGGGTGCCCTCTCTCCCCACTGTTGTTTAATTTGTATATAGAACCTTTGGCCTGCCTTTTGAGAAGAGAAGAAGGGATAATACCCTTTAAACATCAAGGCTGGGAAAAGACAGTAGCATTGTATGCAGACGACCTGATGATATTTACTGGTAACTTAAACAACTCACTGCCAATAATAGAAAAAGTTATAGAACAGTTTGGGGCAGTTTCAGGATACCTTGTTAATCAATTGAAAACGGAAATCTTAGAATGGAATACAACCTCAGGTAATTCATTTGTGAAAGGAAAAATCAAATATTTAGGTATAGAATATATAAAAGACCTTGAGGGGATAGCTAGTATGAATTTCATGAGAATTCATAGAGATATAAGAAAACTTCTCAAAGCCTGGTCGGGTTTACAATTGTCTTTTCTGGGTAAATCCAATTTGATTAAAATGTACATACTACCTAAATTTACATATTTATGTAACTCTATTCCGTTAAATTTCAAGATTGAACAGATAAAAAAACTACAAGGGGAGATATCCAGCTTTATTTGGGCGGCTAAAGGGGTGAGGATTGGATGGAAAAAAATGAGGAGAAGTAAGATACAAGGAGGAATTGCGAGCCCAGATATACTTGAATACTGCAGAGCCTTCCAATTCAAGAACATAAGGAAACTCTTGGGTAAGCGGGAAACATGGCCTACTTACATGGACGCCCTGGTGGAACCTGACGGAGATCACTTTCTGTATAAATTTGGTCACCCAAAATTTTTCAAAAAGATAAAACTAAAAACCCTAAACGCAGCTGCAAGAACTTAGTACAGAATAAGAATAATTTTGAAAATCCCCTACTATAGCACCGATGCTCCCATATGGGATTCACCAGGCACCCCTGAGTGCCTAAAAGATAGTCTAGCGACCCCCTTGAGAAAAGGAGATATAAACTACTGGGGACAGGTAATAGAAGACAATAAAATCATAGATTGGGAGATTCTGGAAAAAAACCAACAGGTTTATTAGCAAGATTCAAATATTACCAACTTAATAGTCGGGTAAAAGACATCAAAGAAAATCTGCAAGGGGATTACGAGATTGAACAAAAGCTGTTAAATACAAATCCCTTTAAAAAGGAGGTGTCATTTTGGTATTGGGCCCTTATAAGAGCAGGTGAAACAGAATTTCGAGTCCCAAACGAAATCTGGGGCAACATCTTTCTAAGTTTGGATATCCCTTATTATTGGCAAACCTCGATGGCAATTCTTGGGCGTGTAGTAAAATCAGCCCCACTGAAGAGGAACCACCTGTTTACGATACACAGATCATACTTGGCTCCAAAATAACTGTCCAAAATTAACAGCAGTCTGATAAAGAGGTGCCCTAAATGTGGGGAAGAAAGAGTGGATGATCTTCACATGTTCCGAGACTGTGCTGAGTTGGAAGAATTCTGGAAACAAATCTGTAAAACCTTCTCCGAGGTACTGGAACAGCCCATAGAGGTAAGCAGGGAAACAGTTATTTTTGGGATTAATCCACAAAACATAGGTTATCCCTCATTGAATAGAGATCAGGAAAATATCTTCTTCCTATTTATCCTGCTTGCCAGAAGGGAGATCTGTATTAATTGGGTAAGAAATACACCTCCAACTCATAGAGAATGGCTGGCGTCTATATTAAGGGTATATAAATTGGATAAACAAGGGAAAAAAAGTAAGAATAAAAATTATTGGAAAACTTGGGAAAATTATATTCAAGCAACTAATAGGGCGTCCAATGATTAAGGCAATGGTAACAAAGATTTCAAGCCGGGTCTTGAACTGAGTGGTCAGTATGACCAGCTCCCTCCACTTCCAACAATCTTGTGCCAGGAGTTGGATAAAAAGGGGCCCCAATGGCTAAGGACAGACCCACCCACCTATGTTACACTCTAAGGTATGGATACATCGAAATTGGAGTGTCTGATTCCTCCCAAAACTCCAAATAATTTTGCTTTTGAGGAAAAAAAAAGCAGGACAAAAATTTGGGGATACCCTATAGGCCAAGCAGAGTGCTTTGTATTTGAGTCTTTTAATGATGGGAAGCCAGTGGAAGTCCATGATCACAGGTTTAATGAGACAGAATTTAGGAGTTCTGGAAAGAAGTCTAGGAGCCGCATTTTGGAGGACCTGAAGCTTGTGAAGATGTTGCTGCTGCATATTCATGTACAGACTATTGCAATAGTCTAGTCTGGGCAGAATGAGTGAGGACACTACAGTTTTCTGGGCAACTAGCAGTATGAAATGCAGGATTTACCTTAACATTCGTAAGAATAGAAATGTAGAGGAAGTAACTGAATTAACCTGGTATCTAAAGGTAAATCTGTGGTCCATGATAACTCCTAAATTTCTTACTTTTGTGGCTGGGATAGGGAGTGAACCCAGGTTTGTCGGCCACCAGGTGGGAGACCGGATGGAGGGATTGTTACCAAACAGAACAACTTCTTTTTTGTTTGAGTTCAGTTTCAAACAAATCCGGCCCATCCAGGCGCTAACCGTTAACATTTGTGTCTTCCTTAGAGATGGAAACAGCAATTTGGGTATAGTTTGCATAGGACGTCAGCCTGAACCCAAAAGATCTAATTATAGGGCACAGCTTAGTGATATAAATGTTGAATACATTTGGACTGATAGAGGAAACCTGCGGAAATCCACAGGGAAGGGAAAAGGACTTGGAAGTTCAGGAATCCTGTTCTAGAAACTGCACCCTATCTCAAAGGAAAGAACGCAGTAATGTGAGTGCGGCCCCCTGCGTAGTGCCACAAGTGCTCCATGCATCCAGTATCAAGGTGTGCGGTTGCAGCCAGTAATCCAGAAGAGGAGAGCCGGGACGAGATGGAGGATGTGCTCTAGTTCTATGCGTGCCTCTGATGTCGGTGGCTTCCCCGAAGTCGCGCAAGATGCTGCTTGGGTTTCTGAGTGTGAAACACAAAAGCCACACTCGAAGACCCATTGGGCTTGTAATTGTGGTATCTGTATCCTGGAATTCTTGGTTGGGTGCTTTGTCAGTGCACTCTTCCTCTTCAGTCCAGTCACCGGCCTTCCTATGTTCTACAATTTGGCTTGCTCTTCCGATTCTGTTTCTTCGCCTCCAGCCTTCAGAGCCCTGGATTCATTCCTGCTTGGGGTGACTGCAACGGCTGGTTGGAGGTGGAAGCCTATGCAAAAATATAAGTAACATGTTGCCAACAATACTTTTCTTGCTGAAGTGGTAAGAAGCATGCCTATTAATGTTTGGGACTAACGTACTGTATGAGACCAGGCTCCTTTTCTGAAACTTAAGATTGGAAATTCTAGATTCCTGTTTTGTGAGAACTGAGCTATAAAGACTGTAAAGACTGTTGGCAGGTTCTGTCCACTAAGACTGAAGTCTATTGGAACATTTTTTGAATTTTCGTGGAACATTATTTTGAAAAATATTTCACTGTTTATTTTTGTTATAGCGTTCTGGGTTTGGGATTCATTTGAAGAACCTATGTGGACTGAAGGATGATTTCAGGGTTCGCTAGTGTTGTAAGGATTTTGTAATGACAGAAAGTATCATGGACAAGGGGGGGATGTAGATGTGAAGTGGGAATGTTGGTTGGAAAACTGTTAGACACTCATTGTATGTTACTTACTTCTAGGATGTGCCGAAATCATAACTGGCTACTTATTGTTAGGTTAACAGGGGAAAAAGTGGGAACTTATGGTAAGGAATAACACAATCATTAGCTAATGTATGTAATAGTGGTAACATAGGAACTATGCAAACCAGTTATAAATGTTCTTCCATTTATTTCTGTAGATATATACTCCAGACGTGAAGTGGGTGCTGTAAAGGAATCCTGACTACATCATTATTTGTATTCTCCAATTTTTCCTATCTCCTGTGTGCTGTTATAACCAGGAGGTTGTAATTTCATTACAAGACCGGAAGTTACCATTATGCAATATACTGTTATTGCTGCCCCAACATGCAGCCCTTTAAAGAACATCAATACATCATAAACATTTAGAATGTTCTTAGAGAAGTTTGAGTATCCAGTGCACAGGCCTATCTTCCTCTTTTATTAGATGCTCCTCAACAACATAAGTATACCTTTACCTAATCCTGTTGTATATGTATTAAGCACTTGTCTTTTTACCTAAACTTTTCTAGATGACACTTTAACCAGTTATATTACCAAGATGGGCTAACAACATGCCTTTTCTTTCCTTTTTAGAATTAATAATTGTAATTTAAACCATGTTACTTGTTTGTTACTCATACAAAATCAATTTTACAAACATAATTCATTTTGTTGTGTCCGCCTTCCAATTTACTGTTGTGCAATAAGTATTGGCAATAGGTTTTTCCAAACAAACGTTTTTTACTAAGTACTAACGTTTCCTTTGGAAAATATGAGCGTCGGTGTCTCTTAGGATCGCCACACCCATTAATTTCCTGTTTTGAGGCCTTACCCGGTTTCCATGTCATCTCGTGGTCGCTATGAGGCCTTCCCCAGTCTCTATGGCATCACGATGTCTCTATGAGACCTTTTCCCGGTCTCCATGGCATTGCGAGGTCCCTATGACGCCATCGCGTGACTTCTCAAGTCACCATCGCGTGCCTTCTGAGCACCCGTCCTAGGTCATCAGGAAGAAAGCTAGTCCTTTCTTCCTGTTGTACTTTCCCCTGAGGTGTAACCTTGACAACAGTAACGGTTACACTGCTGCAATGGACCATGGTAGAGAGACAGGGAAAAACGCTTGTTAGACAAAGCGATGAGTTTGAACTTAACTCTTTCACACCACCTAGTAGATTTTTTACCATAACAACAGAATAATAAACTAAAGAAAACCTCTTTGAAGGTGTATATATATATATAAAATATATATATTGAAATTCCGTATACTTATATAATTTTGAAACCACCCCCAAAAAATAAATAATAAAAAACAAAGAGCTAACTGGATGTTACTTTAATAATGAAATAACCTTTTAAAACTTTTCCCTTTTACAATGGAAATGAGTAACACCCAGAACCAAGCAGAATCTGGGCTTTTGGGGGGATAACATTAGGAAATTATTTCAATAGGAACTAAGATCCTCTGTTAAAGAGGTGGTGGACACTGTGATTTCCAAGAGAAAGAGGAGATCGCCCTCAGAGCAGAATTATTATTCTCCTTCTGATGAAGAACTCGCCTCTACCTCTAAACAGCAAAAGTTTCCCAAAAAGGACCACGGAGAAGGCATTTGGTCATGCCTATAACACTGGCAGCCCCCGTGATGCAATAGACGACGGTGCTCATAGCAGCACAAGAGAGGATGGCCACCTAAACAGTGCACAAAGAAAAGTTGTCCTCAGCGGCATAATCAGAAAGAGTGACCTTATTGGTACAATAGATCCTAGAGATAACTTCAATTCTTCGGCAGACAATACTACCTACGACTTGGATGTGGATGAGTTAATCTTTAATCCATAAAACAAGTTTGACTTATTTGTTGATATAGAGGAGGTCTCTGACCAACCCTCTACCTCTTCAAGAGATCAGGGACCTTTTCGGGGGCGAAATGTTCAACCCCACCATAGTTAAACAGCCCCGCAGTTTTGAGTGATGGCCATTAGACCACGTCTTCAAATATTTAAGCCATTGATTAGAAAACCCCTAGATAAAAATACACAAAATCTTCTTAGAAATGAATGCCCAAAACCCCCCACAGGGGACAAAATATGTAACACTCATAACCTAGATCCCGAACTAATTACCTTTCTATTTAAGTTTAGGAAAGATCCTAGGAAAGGTATTGAGAAATGCCTTAAACAATCTCAGGACAAACTCCTCAATATCCTTGGCCGACTCACACGTATCCTGGATATGGCGGAAGATGCCATGGGGGAGAAGGTGCCCGTTAATATAGAACTCCTAAGGGATGGGCACAAAGGGCACTGTGCATGTTAGGTAATGCCAACGCCAACCTAATTGTGGAACGGTGCAAAGCAGTGCTGATGAGAATGAATACTAAGTTGGCGGTCCAATATGCACAGAGTTTTTGGCTCACATTCCCTTTTTGGAAGGGCTGACATTAGGGGACTGGCTGTCAGTCATGGCACCTTTAGGTCCCAATTCTACCCTTAGGAACATCGAAACCCCCAAACTATGGGAGAGGTTACCGACAGAACACAAGTTTCTTCCCTCAAAGGGGGAGAACCCCTAGAAACCATGGGGGAAGATCCAGACCTTCAACCCAAGGATATCAAGGTGAGCAACATTTGTTCCTCAACCTTAAAGGTAGGGGGAAGATTAAGACAGTTTGCCCAAAACTGGAAACAGATAACTCAGGACCCTTGAGTTTTGGGAACAGTTATAGGATTAAAAATAGATTTTTGAGAGATCCCATTCCAATTAAGAGAACCCAAAGAATTAGTCCTAGAGACAGAAAAAATGACTCTTACAGAAGTAGAAGTGACACAGATGCTGGACAAAGGAGCTTTGAGAGTAGTGAAAAGGCCGGGGAAAGACACAAGGCTTTGTAAGTACAATCTTTCTAGTAAAAAAGAAAGACAAGGGCTGGCGTCCAGCCATAAACCTGACAAACCTAAGCAAATTCTTAGTTGACAGTCATTTCAAAATGGAGGGTATACACCAATTGAGAGATATACTTCAGGCCAAGGATTGGTTAGTACAGATAGACCTCAAAGAGCCTACTTTATGATTGCCAACGACGACGACAGCCAAAATTATCTCTGCTTCATATGGAGGGGAGTGGTCTATCAATTTCTTTGCCTCCCCTTTGGCCTGTCTTCAGCACAGTGGTGTTTCACAAAAGTACTCCGACCATTAGTAACTTACCTCAGGGAAAGAGGAGTGCGCTTAATCATATACCTAGACGACCTCCTCATCATGTCTCAAGACATACTGGAAGCTCAGAAACACTTACTAATGACAATGGAACTCTTAGAAAACCTAGGTTTCATTATAAATACAGAGAAGTCAGTCTTGACACCTACTCAAAGACCAGACTTCCTCGGCCTCCAAGTGGATTCCACTCTATCCCAACTAATATTACCTCACAAGAAGGTGGTAAAGATAAAAAAAAGACATGAGGATTTTCCTATCCAAGGACTCAATCCTACTCAGAGATCTGGCAAGGGTTCTAGGACTCCTTTCTTCCTCCATTCAGGCCATCTCCCCAAGCCCACTACACTACAGAGGGTTACCGAGACTAAAAGCCCTAGGTCTAAGGAAAGTACTATGGTACGGAGACTCGAAAACTCTATCTCTAGACGCACAGGAAGATTTAACTTGGTGGCTAAAAAACCTCGAGGCACGGAATGGCAGGGCCATTTTCAGGAATGTCCCAGACTTCGTAGTAGAGTCAGATGCAAGCAACAGAGGATGGGTAGCCCGGGATAGGGAATATAGAGACTGGAGAAAGATGTTCCCTAGAGGAACAGTCACTCCATATAAATTGCCTGAAGATGTTGGCAGCCCTGAATGCCGATATGAGCTTCAAGAGAGTTCTAAAAAATTAAAACACACTATTTCTTTAATACAGTTTCTCTGCAGTATCATATATAAACAGGTTGGGGGTCGCAAAATCTAAAATACTCTCAGATTTAGCAAAACAAATATGGTATTTTTATGGGAACACAAAATAGTTTTAAGATCAGAATTTATTCCAGGGGTTCAAAATGTAAGAGCAGACTGGAACTCTGGATTTCTCAGGGATTCCAGCGATTGGAAGTTACATCCAAAAGTCTTCTCATTGATACAAGACCTTTGGGGACCAATACAGATAGATCTTTTTGCAAGCAGATTACATTTCCAAGTTCCAGCATACTTCAGTTGGACACCAGATCCAAGGGCAATGACAATATATGCCTTCCTTCAATCATGGGGCAAGAACAAGGCCTATGCCCCCCCTTCTCCCTGATTCAAAGAGTTCTGTGGAAAGTGAGAGTAGAACCTTGCATTATGATCCTTGTGACTCACTTCTGGAGATCCCAAGTGTTGTTCCCAGTAGTGATGAAACTAGCTATTGATATTCCACGCCTAACCCCAATATCCTTAGGCCTTTTTCAGGGCACAGACAGAGGACCCTTTGGTCCTGGAGGGGAAAATGAACCTTCTTGTCTGAAGGATCTCAGGGGACCTAATAGATATTCAGACCTTTCATCAGACGCTAAAAGTTTACTGGACGAATCTTGGGCCCCAGGAACAAGAAAAAGATATAGAGGTATCTGGAAAAAGTGGTGTAGTTGGTGCATGGAGAGAAATTTACATCCTGTGGAGGTCCCTGTACAACAAAGAGGCAAATATATAGCTATTCTCTTTGATTCAGGCCTCTCTTATAGGATAATTAATTGCTACAGATCTGCAATTTCTTCTTGACATGCTTTAGTGAATAACCCAGCAATTGGTAGCAATTTGCTAATCAAAAAATAATGAAGGGTGTTAGACTAAAAAAGCCCCCCAAAGCACGATATGAATCAATGTGGGATGTCAGTTTAACATTCAAACTTTTCATATCCTGGCAAGATAACACTTTCCTTTCTCTTAAACAGATATCCATGAAACTAGCAACATTACTTTGCTTAATTTCTTTTAAACGACTTTCAGATATAAAAGAACTTGAATTAACTAACCGATTCTACTCCAGGTAAGGGGTACACTTTGACATTTGGAAGAGAACAAAAACCATGTCTGACTCCGTATTCTCCCCCTTCTTCCCTGAGTGGGAAAAATTGTGTGTGGTTCGATGTATGAAACTAAAGTATCAGAATTTAGAGGGAATGATGTTGATCAACTTCTCCGTTTCTATGTCAAACTCCATAGACCAGTTTCAACAGCAACACTAGCTAGATGGATCTATATGATAATGAATGATGACCTCTCAAGATTTGAAGCCCGCTCTTCTAGAGGAGCCATGTCTAGTAATGTCTTTTGGGCAGGAGGTTCCCTAGCGGAAATTCTAACAGCTGACTGGTCAACTGCATAACATTTGCCAAATTTTACCTAAGACCAATAGAGTATGTTGGAAATATAGCTCTTGATGGCTTTAAATATGCATAATGGTAGTCTCCGGTCTTGTAATGAAATTACGATTCTCCAATTGGTATGCAGAGAGAATCTTGATTTCATTAAAGACAACGGACTCTAACATTATCCCACCCCCCTCACACTTGAGGGGAGAATGTACTAAAGATGAGAACGTTAATCTTCTTAGATTTGTATATCAGGATTATTTGTTGTCTAAATTCCCTTTTCTTCTTCCTATTTGAATTTTGTTCATTATAAGTTTGGTTAATTTTAAGTCCAGAATACCTTTGCTTTGCAATTCTTTTATCTTGTTTTCAGATAATACCATATAAGATTCAGGAAAGAAACAAGATGGGTTGTCGAATTCTCTATACTTACAACCAGAAGTGGATAATTGAGTTCTTGTGTGTTCGAAGCTAGAAGAGGAAGATAGGCCTGTGCACTGGATACTAATACTTCTTTGAGAACATTCTAAATGTTTATGATGAATGGATGTTCTTTAAAGGGCTGGATGTTGGGGCAGCAATAACAGTATATTGCATAATGTTAACCTCCTTTGTCGTTAATGAAATCAAGATTCTCTCTGCATAACAATTGGAGAATCATCATTCTCCTCCATCGGTGACAGAGATCGAGGAGGCATAGCGAGTTGTCTTCTGGATATACATCTTGCCTCTAAGAGATTAGCACAACCACCTATTCACGTACAGTTGTGCTCCGACATGACAGAATTACAGGCTCAAGTTTATATTCTTGTCCGAGCAAGATGGAATCTCAGAACCCATCGTTAGCTGATGTTATAGCAGTACTCGTATTTCTGCAGAACTAAAATTAAGGATCTGAGACAGGCAGTTCAGCAATCACAAGGTGAAACACGGACGCTTAGTCAGAGATTAGATGAGCTACAAAGGAAGATACGCAATCCCAGGGCACGGCCTGAAATTCTAGCTAGTGGGAAAAGTATTGAACAACCTTTATTAAAAACTCCCACATTTGTTTATCCGGAATCACAGGCTGCAGAGGTTGATGGCGATGCTACTGATGGGGAGGAATTAGTGAGTCCAGTTGTTCAAGTGATTACACCACATAGTATCCCTCTGGCCCCTTCTGAACGACTTCTTGATGAATCATCAAAGTTTGCCAATTTCCTGAATCAGTCAGTTACATTTTATATGTAAGCCTAACTGCTTTTGTAATGATCAATCACAGGTGGCATTTATTATTTCCCATTTGTGGGGAACCGCTGCCACATGGTCCATACCCTTAATAGAGAGAGATGAACCCATGTTCTGTAATCAGACAGAATTCAAAGCAGAAATGAGAAAATTATTAGACAAACATACCTTTATGCAGTCTATTGATTCATAATAGTTGAATATAAAACAGATGAACAGTTAAAGGGTGCCTTCAAGGGGTTTATTAAGATACTTAGTTGTGTACTTCTGAATATCAATTGTGTGTAAAGTTTTATAATTTGCTTACAAATTCAATTATTTTTGATACTTTATGTTTTAAATAATAAAGTTCTTTTCAATTATAAATCAATTATGGGAGGTTATATCTAAAATGAGTATATATCCATCCAGGGACTGGATCAAGTAAATCCCAAACAACAAGGTCAAAAAGAATGAGAAAAATACGGGTGTATAAAAAACTAATAGAGTTTATCTTCAAATTTCAAAATAGGGTACTTGAAATAAGCGCAATTACTATTTGGAAGGAAACATTCAATTATTCATGCCTTCACCATAGTAGTAATCATACACTTTTTCACAATTTCAATCAAATATTTTAGAGGAAAACAGTGTAAAAGTCGATGTTTCGGTCCTTAAGTCTTCATCGGTAAGACCATCTTCAGGACTATTCAATTAAAAAGTTGACCCCTAATAAAATGTGAGAAAAATAACAAATTACCATAAAAATCATACTTAACACCCATGCCAATGATATTTCTCAATAAACGTTAATTCATATTTCAGATATAACAACTCTTTTAAAATCAAATGTAAAGATCTAAATTTGCTCTCCATCATTAAGTAAACATTTAATTCCTGTCGAAACAAGCAAAACATTTTTTTCATGACATGTGTTTTGTCTAAAGAGATCTGTTGCAAATAGTACATAGTAGCAAATGCACGATTCCTGGGCAAAGCCTTAGTCTTCTGTCACTTACAATCAGAAAGACATGAACATCTGTGTGTATCCGTTTGTTCTTAGCGACAGCTCATTTATTACAAAAAGGTATTTAGCCTTAGTTTTGTTTTTATCTAGATATCTTCACAATAAAGTTTATAAGGCAGCACTGAGATAGTAACAGCATTATTTTGTATATTCAACTAGTTTATAATAACTGCATTACCATTTTATCTAAGATTTAATGCATTTAAGAAAGCACAGCATTTATGCCTGAATCTTTTTCTTTAGTGGTATCCAAACTCGTTTAGGAGAAAATTGCCGTCTTTATTTAGCATTTATGTCTGAGCTCCTAAGTGATTAATCTGTTTAAAAGGGACATCAAATAATTTATGTTAGACTTGTTTTCTCTTGTAGCATTATTAAAGAAAGAGAAAAATTCGAGGGTGTTTTACCTTGTCTTTCAGACAAATCGACAAATATGGGTTTATTCAGTGGACGCTGTTTGGTTGTAGAGAAGTCCAGGCAGTATAATGTCCCAATTTGAAGTTAGAAAACCGTGTAGACACTCACTTCTTAATCTATAGTGAAAATAATTAGAGTTCTTTTGTGTGGACTTCCTCTAGGGTTTTTAAGTTAGAGCTAACTTTATTCTACATTTGTAAACATACCTGAGGTCTCTGTCGGTATCTTTCAATGCTATGCGGTCGAATGAGTCTGCATACTAGTTTGACGCGTTCGTTCATCAGTTGTATTTACCTTGTTTGGAGCGCGAAAGCGGACTCACGTGTGTGTGTTGGTTTGGATCCTTACGTTTGGCGGCCATCTTGAAATGGTTCTATACTTATTATATATCAAAGTAAAAGTGCTCTCACACCTGGATGGTATTAAGTATAGAAACTGCCCTGAAACAACTTAAAATTCTAGCAAAAGAAATTGAAACCCTAGAAAAAAAGATATTAGCTGACTCAACCATTACAAATAGCAAATTCATTTTGGAAAAAGTCCAACAAACTATAAAAGAATTTGAAGAGTTCAACGCACACAAAAAAACTGAGAAACTTCAAAACGATATTAAGAGATATAATAAAGAAAAAAACTATTCTTATTTAAACAAGGACTTTTATAGTCATCAAGGTTCTATTCAAACAACAAGAAAAAAGATCACTTTCTCCGACACAAACTCAGATACAGGAAGTGATCAGTCAACAGACACTTCCTATCGACAATACGACCAACAGCCATCTTCCTCACGCCAAATTTTTTTAGGCCAGAAGCGCAGAGGTATCGGTCCACATCGGAGACAGCGGTCATCCAAACGAGGATGGTACCGCAATCAATACACGCAAGGCTTCCGCCAGACTCGCAATCAATATTACGAGTGATAGAACATGATCAAACTATACCCATTTTCAATTTGTCATCGCATAATCTATCAGAACAAGAAATTGTGGTACTCTCAGCAGGCCTTCGTTTTATTCCTACTTATAAAAATGACCTATTTCAAACCAAATTGGAAATATACCAATTTTTTCGTGCAGTAAGGTTGAAACACTTTTTTGCTAATAACAACACAATAAGTACCTGTGGAGGTACAGGCCTAAAAAATCCATCGACATTTTATCCAATTAACTCGATGGTAAGGAAAGAAATTGTTACATTTGAGAATGCCATATTAATAGAGATAGGGAATCTCTTTAAAGAAAAGATGCAATATAAATCCAACTTCTCCAGAGAGAAACAAATATCATTACAAAATCTACAATCGCTCCCCAAAGCCCTTATAAAACCAGCGGACAAAGAGGGAGGAATAGTACTATGGGAAAAAGATAAATACAATCAAGAGGTACTAAAACAACTTTCGGTCAGAGCCCACTATAAAAAACTGACCATCAATCCAACCAATAGATTGACACAGGAAATCTCGTCACTAAGTAAATCAGGTTATGATGGAGGATGGGTCAATGAAAAAGAGTCTGCGTTCTTAATTAATAAAGCACCTACAGTACCTGCTATATACATGCTCCCAAAGGTGCATAAAGATCCCATAAATCCACCAGGTCGCATCTTTAATTGTTTATGGGCAATGGAGTTCAGGATGTTGGACATAGAGTTAACATAGTGCTCTGTGAGGTATTTTGAGTCAAACATGTTAGTGGGAGGGGACAACAGATAGTAACTGATAGCTGACAGTGTGCCTGGGTTGATGTTACGGGTCTCTCGAACCCAATATTTGGTTGCACTGGTTGACCTTTGAGGATGGTTATCTTATTAGTTATGGAGAAGTTGATGCAGTGGTGGTTAGTCCAGTGGCAAAGTAAAATAGGGTCAAGTTGGATGGTGCTCTCCTTACCTATAATTAGTTCTAAAGTTCTAAAGTGGCCCAATGGATGCTGAAATCGTCGAGAAAAATCTAGTTGTTGTGTGGTTCATTGTTGGTAGACATGATCTCCATGATTTTTTTCGATGAATGTATGATTATTTCCAGGTGAGTGGTAGATTGTATGTAGAGTGCAAATTGAGTTGCCATTGGATGAGATGTTGATCCTCAGATATTCACAGGAGGACATTGGCATAGTAAATGACTGTTTCACTGGGAGGTTGATCCGATATATACAGGCTAATCCACCTCCGTGGCAGTCAGCGAGGTCCAGACAGATGATGCCATGGCTTGGTGGAACTAGGATGCCTAGCTTAGTTGATGAGGATTCATTTAACCAAGTTTCAGTGAGAATTAGGAGGTTTAGGTCCAGGTTGAGTAAAAGGTCCACTATGTCGGCATTGTGTTTCACTGCAGATCAGCAGTTGAGTGGCAAATATTTTACGTAAGTTTTAGTGACATTGGTAGATGCATGTTAAATGGGGACTAGTTTGAGGGTTTTTTCTTAATGGATCTGGGTCTGGGATATGATTCCTGGGTGGATGGGTGATAATTGTTAGAAATTTTACTTTGTACATAACAAGGTCGATTGGTGCGGGTTGTATGGGAGAGGATATTGTTGTTTGATAGGTGTTTAACCAACCTGTTGGGATGGGCGGAATTGTCTAGATTTCAATTAAATCTCCATCTGGGATGCGGAGCCTGTGTGTTGGCAGGGCTATCGGCAGGAGGGTGTTTGGGGATGGGTATGTTAAGGTACTGGTGGTGGATCAATTTATTCAACCAATTTTGTTCCAGAATAGAGGAGATATGCAGTGGATTAAGGATGTCAACCCTCATCAGCAGAAGATCTGAATTTATTGCATCAAGTGTATAATGGAGCTGGAGGTACTATTGGGGTTAAAGTTATTATGGATTTGGGGAATTGTGTATTATGTTGGGGGTAAGGGGAGCTGTCCTCAGTTTGAAGCAATGTATAGGAGAGTTGGGAGTGTCCAGGGGTACGGTGATTGGATTTTGGTCAGTTTGTACTTTGAAGTGGAGCATGGAGGTAAGATGGAGGGTGGTTGTGGTGACTAGAGGTGTAGAGATAGCTATTGGGCTCCTGTCCGGTGATAGTACTGTCATAAAAGGTAGTTAGCGGAAGCCCCTCTCGGTATTGTAGTTTTGGATAACTGATTAGGAGTGGTGTAGCACCTAACCTGACTTAGAGCAGTGTTGATAATTAGTTTACTTGTATGATGGGTAGGAGAGTTGACAGATGTATGGCTTGAGGCAGGGTCAGCAATATCATATGAGGAGGTTGTATTCTGATAAGTAGAAATCCTAAGGCTGGAAGTGTAGGAGCCTGCCATGAAAGAGCAGTGGGATGAGGCGGAGAAGGAACTGCATGGGATGTACAGAGAAGTCAGTCTTGACACCTACTCAAAGACCAGACTTCCTCGGCCTCCAAGTGGATTCCACTCTATCCCAACTAATATTACCTCACAAGAAGGTGGTAAAGATAAAAAAAAGACATGAGGATTTTCCGATCCAAGGACTCAATCCTACTCAGAGATCTGGCAAGGGTTCTAGGACTCCTTTCTTCCTCCATTCAGGCCATCTCCCCAAGGCCACTACACTACAGAGGGTTACCGAGACTAAAAGCCCTAGATCTAAGGAAAGTACTATGGTACGGAGACTCGAAAACTCTATCTCTAGACGCACAGGAAGATTTAACTTGGTGGCTAAAAAACCTCGAGGCACGGAATGGCAGGGCCATTTTCAGGAATGTCCCAGACTTCGTAGTAGAGTCAGATGCAAGCAACAGAGGATGGGTAGCCCGGGATAGGGAATATAGAGACTGGAGAAAGATGTTCCCTAGAGGAACAGTCACTCCATATAAATTGCCTGAAGATGTTGGCAGCCCTGAATGCCGATATGAGCTTCAAGAGAGTTCTAAAAAATTAAAACACACTATTTCTTTAATACAGTTTCTCTGCAGTATCATATATAAACAGGTTGGGGGTCGCAAAATCTAAAATACTCTCAGATTTAGCAAAACAAATATGGTATTTTTATGGGAACACAAAATAGTTTTAAGATCAGAATTTATTCCAGGGGTTCAAAATGTAAGAGCAGACTGGAACTCTGGATTTCTCAGGGATTCCAGCGATTGGAAGTTACATCCAAAAGTCTTCTCATTGATACAAGACCTTTGGGGACCAATACAGATAGATCTTTTTGCAAGCAGATTACATTTCCAAGTTCCAGCATACTTCAGTTGGACACCAGATCCAAGGGCAATGACAATATATGCCTTCCTTCAATCATGGGGCAAGAACAAGGCCTATGCCCCCCCCTTCTCCCTGATTCAAAGAGTTCTGTGGAAAGTGAGAGTAGAACCTTGCATTATGATCCTTGTGACTCACTTCTGGAGATCCCAAGTGTTGTTCCCAGTAGTGATGAAACTAGCTATTGATATTCCACGCCTAACCCCAATATCCTTAGGCCTTTTTCAGGGCACAGACAGAGGACCCTTTGGTCCTGGAGGGGAAAATGAACCTTCTTGTCTGAAGGATCTCAGGGGACCTAATAGATATTCAGACCTTTCATCAGACGCTAAAAGTTTACTGGACGAATCTTGGGCCCCAGGAACAAGAAAAAGATATAGAGGTATCTGGAAAAAGTGGTGTAGTTGGTGCATGGAGAGAAATTTACATCCTGTGGAGGTCCCTGTACAACAAAGAGGCAAATATATAGCTATTCTCTTTGATTCAGGCCTCTCTTATAGGATAATTAATTGCTACAGATCTGCAATTTCTTCTTGACATGCTTTAGTGAATAACCCAGCAATTGGTAGCAATTTGCTAATCAAAAAATAATGAAGGGTGTTAGACTAAAAAAGCCCCCCAAAGCACGATATGAATCAATGTGGGATGTCAGTTTAACATTCAAACTTTTCATATCCTGGCAAGATAACACTTTCCTTTCTCTTAAACAGATATCCATGAAACTAGCAACATTACTTTGCTTAATTTCTTTTAAACGACTTTCAGATATAAAAGAACTTGAATTAACTAACCGATTCTACTCCAGGTAAGGGGTACACTTTGACATTTGGAAGAGAACAAAAACCATGTCTGACTCCGTATTCTCCCCCTTCTTCCCTGAGTGGGAAAAATTGTGTGTGGTTCGATGTATGAAACTAAAGTATCAGAATTTAGAGGGAATGATGTTGATCAACTTCTCCGTTTCTATGTCAAACTCCATAGACCAGTTTCAACAGCAACACTAGCTAGATGGATCTATATGATAATGAATGATGACCTCTCAAGATTTGAAGCCCGCTCTTCTAGAGGAGCCATGTCTAGTAATGTCTTTTGGGCAGGAGGTTCCCTAGCGGAAATTCTAACAGCTGACTGGTCAACTGCATAACATTTGCCAAATTTTACCTAAGACCAATAGAGTATGTTGGAAATATAGCTCTTGATGGCTTTAAATATGCATAATGGTAGTCTCCGGTCTTGTAATGAAATTACGATTCTCCAATTGGTATGCAGAGAGAATCTTGATTTCATTAAAGACAACGGACTCTAACATTATCCCACCCCCCTCACACTTGAGGGGAGAATGTACTAAAGATGAGAACGTTAATCTTCTTAGATTTGTATATCAGGATTATTTGTTGTCTAAATTCCCTTTTCTTCTTCCTATTTGAATTTTGTTCATTATAAGTTTGGTTAATTTTAAGTCCAGAATACCTTTGCTTTGCAATTCTTTTATCTTGTTTTCAGATAATACCATATAAGATTCAGGAAAGAAACAAGATGGGTTGTCGAATTCTCTATACTTACAACCAGAAGTGGATAATTGAGTTCTTGTGTGTTCGAAGCTAGAAGAGGAAGATAGGCCTGTGCACTGGATACTAATACTTCTTTGAGAACATTCTAAATGTTTATGATGAATGGATGTTCTTTAAAGGGCTGGATGTTGGGGCAGCAATAACAGTATATTGCATAATGTTAACCTCCTTTGTCGTTAATGAAATCAAGATTCTCTCTGCATAACAATTGGAGAATCATCATTCTCCTCCATCGGTGACAGAGATCGAGGAGGCATAGCGAGTTGTCTTCTGGATATACATCTTGCCTCTAAGAGATTAGCACAACCACCTATTCACGTACAGTTGTGCTCCGACATGACAGAATTACAGGCTCAAGTTTATATTCTTGTCCGAGCAAGATGGAATCTCAGAACCCATCGTTAGCTGATGTTATAGCAGTACTCGTATTTCTGCAGAACTAAAATTAAGGATCTGAGACAGGCAGTTCAGCAATCACAAGGTGAAACACGGACGCTTAGTCAGAGATTAGATGAGCTACAAAGGAAGATACGCAATCCCAGGGCACGGCCTGAAATTCTAGCTAGTGGGAAAAGTATTGAACAACCTTTATTAAAAACTCCCACATTTGTTTATCCGGAATCACAGGCTGCAGAGGTTGATGGCGATGCTACTGATGGGGAGGAATTAGTGAGTCCAGTTGTTCAAGTGATTACACCACATAGTATCCCTCTGGCCCCTTCTGAACGACTTCTTGATGAATCATCAAAGTTTGCCAATTTCCTGAATCAGTCAGTTACATTTTATATGTAAGCCTAACTGCTTTTGTAATGATCAATCACAGGTGGCATTTATTATTTCCCATTTGTGGGGAACCGCTGCCACATGGTCCATACCCTTAATAGAGAGAGATGAACCCATGTTCTGTAATCAGACAGAATTCAAAGCAGAAATGAGAAAATTATTAGACAAACATACCTTTATGCAGTCTATTGATTCATAATAGTTGAATATAAAACAGATGAACAGTTAAAGGGTGCCTTCAAGGGGTTTATTAAGATACTTAGTTGTGTACTTCTGAATATCAATTGTGTGTAAAGTTTTATAATTTGCTTACAAATTCAATTATTTTTGATACTTTATGTTTTAAATAATAAAGTTCTTTTCAATTATAAATCAATTATGGGAGGTTATATCTAAAATGAGTATATATCCATCCAGGGACTGGATCAAGTAAATCCCAAACAACAAGGTCAAAAAGAATGAGAAAAATACGGGTGTATAAAAAACTAATAGAGTTTATCTTCAAATTTCAAAATAGGGTACTTGAAATAAGCGCAATTACTATTTGGAAGGAAACATTCAATTATTCATGCCTTCACCATAGTAGTAATCATACACTTTTTCACAATTTCAATCAAATATTTTAGAGGAAAACAGTGTAAAAGTCGACGTTTCGGTCCTTAAGTCTTCATCGGTAAGACCATCTTCAGGACTATTCAATTAAAAAGTTGACCCCTAATAAAATGTGAGAAAAATAACAAATTACCATAAAAATCATACTTAACACCCATGCCAATGATATTTCTCAATAAACGTTAATTCATATTTCAGATATAACAACTCTTTTAAAATCAAATGTAAAGATCTAAATTTGCTCTCCATCATTAGGTAAACATTTAATTCCTGTCGAAACAAGCAAAACATTTTTTTCATGACATGTGTTTTGTCTAAAGAGATCTGTTGCAAATAGTACATAGTAGCAAATGCACGATTCCTGGGCAAAGCCTTAGTCTTCTGTCACTTACAATCAGAAAGACATGAACATCTGTGTGTATCCGTTTGTTCTTAGCGACAGCTCATTTATTACAAAAAGGTATTTAGCCTTAGTTTTGTTTTTATCTAGATATCTTCACAATAAAGTTTATAAGGCAGCACTGAGATAGTAACAGCATTATTTTGTATATTCAACTAGTTTATAATAACTGCATTACCATTTTATCTAAGATTTAATGCATTTAAGAAAGCACAGCATTTATGCCTGAATCTTTTTCTTTAGTGGTATCCAAACTCGTTTAGGAGAAAATTGCCGTCTTTATTTAGCATTTATGTCTGAGCTCCTAAGTGATTAATCTGTTTAAAAGGGACATCAAATAATTTATGTTAGACTTGTTTTCTCTTGTAGCATTATTAAAGAAAGAGAAAAATTCGAGGGTGTTTTACCTTGTCTTTCAGACAAATCGACAAATATGGGTTTATTCAGTGGACGCTGTTTGGTTGTAGAGAAGTCCAGGCAGTATAATGTCCCAATTTGAAGTTAGAAAACCGTGTAGACACTCACTTCTTAATCTATAGTGAAAATAATTAGAGTTCTTTTGTGTGGACTTCCTCTAGGGTTTTTAAGTTAGAGCTAACTTTATTCTACATTTGTAAACATACCTGAGGTCTCTGTCGGTATCTTTCAATGCTATGCGGTCGAATGAGTCTGCATACTAGTTTGACGCGTTCGTTCATCAGTTGTATTTACCTTGTTTGGAGCGCGAAAGCGGACTCACGTGTGTGTGTTGGTTTAGATCCTTACGTTTGGCGGCCATCTTGAAATGGTTCTATACTTATTATATATCAAAGTAAAAGTGCTCTCACACCTGGATGGTATTAAGTATAGAAACTGCCCTGAAACAACTTAAAATTCTAGCAAAAGAAATTGAAACCCTAGAAAAAAAGATATTAGCTGACTCAACCATTACAAATAGCAAATTCATTTTGGAAAAAGTCCAACAAACTATAAAAGAATTTGAAGAGTTCAACGCACACAAAAAAACTGAGAAACTTCAAAACGATATTAAGAGATATAATAAAGAAAAAAACTATTCTTATTTAAACAAGGACTTTTATAGTCATCAAGGTTCTATTCAAACAACAAGAAAAAAGATCACTTTCTCCGACACAAACTCAGATACAGGAAGTGATCAGTCAACAGACACTTCCTATCGACAATACGACCAACAGCCATCTTCCTCACGCCAAATTTTTTTAGGCCAGAAGCGTAGAGGTATCGGTCCACATCGGAGACAGCGGTCATCCAAACGAGGATGGTACCGCAATCAATACACGCAAGGCTTCCGCCAGACTCGCAATCAATATTACGAGTGATAGAACATGATCAAACTATACCCATTTTCAATTTGTCATCGCATAATCTATCAGAACAAGAAATTGTGGTACTCTCAGCAGGCCTTCGTTTTATTCCTACTTATAAAAATGACCTATTTCAAACCAAATTGGAAATATACCAATTTTTTCGTGCAGTAAGGTTGAAACACTTTTTTGCTAATAACAACACAATAAGTACCTGTGGAGGTACAGGCCTAAAAAATCCATCGACATTTTATCCAATTAACTCGATGGTAAGGAAAGAAATTGTTACATTTGAGAATGCCATATTAATAGAGATAGGGAATCTCTTTAAAGAAAAGATGCAATATAAATCCAACTTCTCCAGAGAGAAACAAATATCATTACAAAATCTACAATCGCTCCCCAAAGCCCTTATAAAACCAGCGGACAAAGAGGGAGGAATAGTACTATGGGAAAAAGATAAATACAATCAAGAGGTACTAAAACAACTTTCGGTCAGAGCCCACTATAAAAAACTGACCATCAATCCAACCAATAGATTGACACAGGAAATCTCGTCACTAAGTAAATCAGGTTATGATGGAGGATGGGTCAATGAAAAAGAGTCTGCGTTCTTAATTAATAAAGCACCTACAGTACCTGCTATATACATGCTCCCAAAGGTGCATAAAGATCCCATAAATCCACCAGGTCGCATCTTTAATTGTTTATGGGCAATGGAGTTCAGGATGTTGGACATAGAGTTAACATAGTGCTCTGTGAGGTATTTTGAGTCAAACATGTTAGTGGGAGGGGACAAGAGATAGTAACTGATAGCTGACAGTGTGCCTGGGTTGATATTACGGGTCTCTCGAACCCAATATTTGGTTGCACTGGTTGACCTTTGAGGATGGTTATCTTATTAGTTATGGAGAAGTTGATGCAGTGGTGGTTAGTCCAGTGGCAAAGTAAAATAGGGTCAAGTTGGATGGTGCTCTCCTTACCTATAATTAGTTCTAAAGTTCTAAAGTGGCCCAATGGATGCTGAAATCGTCGAGAAAAATCTAGTTGTTGTGTGGTTCATTGTTGGTAGACATGATCTCCATGATTTTTTTCGATGAATGTATGATTATTTCCAGGTGAGTGGTAGATTGTATGTAGAGTGCAAATTGAGTTGCCATTGGATGAGATGTTGATCCTCAGATATTCACAGGAGGACATTGGCATAGTAAATGACTGTTTCACTGGGAGGTTGATCCGATATATACAGGCTAATCCACCTCCGTGGCAGTCAGCGAGGTCCAGACAGATGATGCCATGGCTTGGTGGAACTAGGATGCCTAGCTTAGTTGATGAGGATTCATTTAACCAAGTTTCAGTGAGAATTAGGAGGTTTAGGTCCAGGTTGAGTAAAAGGTCCACTATGTCGGCATTGTGTTTCACTGCAGATCAGCAGTTGAGTGGCAAATATTTTACGTAAGTTTTAGTGACATTGGTAGATGCATGTTAAATGGGGACTAGTTTGAGGGTTTTTTCTTAATGGATCTGGGTCTGGGATATGATTCCTGGGTGGATGGGTGATAATTGTTAGAAATTTTACTTTGTACATAACAAGGTCGATTGGTGCGGGTTGTATGGGAGAGGATATTGTTGTTTGATAGGTGTTTAACCAACCTGTTGGGATGGGCGGAATTGTCTAGATTTCAATTAAATCTCCATCTGGGATGCGGAGCCTGTGTGTTGGCAGGGCTATCGGCAGGAGGGTGTTTGGGGATGGGTATGTTAAGGTACTGGTGGTGGATCAATTTATTCAACCAATTTTGTTCCAGAATAGAGGAGATATGCAGTGGATTAAGGATGTCAACCCTCATCAGCAGAAGATCTGAATTTATTGCATCAAGTGTATAATGGAGCTGGAGGTACTATTGGGGTTAAAGTTATTATGGATTTGGGGAATTGTGTATTATGTTGGGGGTAAGGGGAGCTGTCCTCAGTTTGAAGCAATGTATAGGAGAGTTGGGAGTGTCCAGGGGTACGGTGATTGGATTTTGGTCAGTTTGTACTTTGAAGTGGAGCATGGAGGTAAGATGGAGGGTGGTTGTGGTGACTAGAGGTGTAGAGATAGCTATTGGGCTCCTGTCCGGTGATAGTACTGTCATAAAAGGTAGTTAGCGGAAGCCCCTCTCGGTATTGTAGTTTTGGATAACTGATTAGGAGTGGTGTAGCACCTAACCTGACTTAGAGCAGTGTTGATAATTAGTTTACTTGTATGATGGGTAGGAGAGTTGACAGATGTATGGCTTGAGGCAGGGTCAGCAATATCATATGAGGAGGTTGTATTCTGATAAGTAGAAATCCTAAGGCTGGAAGTGTAGGTGCCTGCCATGAAAGAGCAGTGGGATGAGGCGGAGAAGGAACTGCATGGGATGTGGTTATCAATAGGAAAGGATTTCGTGGGGAGCTGGGATAAGGAAGGTGGGATTTTATCACGGTCTATCTTATTCTTGGAGTAGGAGAAGAGGTTAACAAAAAGTTCCAAGTTGTGGTTAGAAGATTGAATGAGCATTGTGCCATTGGTATTGTTGGAGATTGTGGCATCTGCATTGTACACTGGAGAGGGTAAGATGGGAAGTTTATAACCGTGAGGTACTTTCTTGGTGGAGTTAGTATTGAGTAATGAGGATAGCACTTTTCTCCACTGACCATGGCGATTGGTAAAGAAGATAAGGTCATTAAGTCAATCCCTTATTAATGCAAAAGTAGGGTTCTATTATAAATGTTTCTTTATTCAATTTGAGAATTTTATGCTGGAAAGTTTATGTAGCACTTCTGGTTAAATTTGAAAGATAATTGATATTAAACAATTTGTGTCCTGCGGGGGACAGTAGGGGGTTCACCTTGTTGTTATGGTATGGGTCCATGTTGCATGCCATAAGCAGGGAGGAGCAGATGAGAAAGAGTAGAATAACATGAGTGCAAATATAAAGGGGGGAGCAACTACCAAGATGGCTGCCCTTATGCAAGCAGTAGTACGGGGTGCTTCTAAAAAGGCTGAAAAGTCCTATTTTCCTTTTATTCTGTACTGGGGAGCCCACCCCGGGAGACTGTTTTCATCCCCACAAGAGTTAGGGCAGGGAAGTCTTGTCTTACCCCCCTCCCCTTAAAGAAAAGGGCCCCTAGGAATTAGGTCTACAGGGCAATACATTCTCAAGAAGAGGAGTCATGTGCCCCCTCTCCAGTATTTATTTTAAAAAAAAGATAATTGCTGGATACCGTCAGCACCCATGATGGGTGATAGCAGGGGAGTTGAAGAAGCTGTGGGGGCCCCCCCGACAAAAAGGATCTGTGTGTCCACGGTGGGCACCTTTACTTCCAAAATAAGTATTTTAAAAATGAATAATAAATAACCAGCAGGAGCTGCTCATTTATTATTTAGGAGTGCCCCATAATGCCCTAGGGAACCTTAAAATACCAAATATTCATGCTTGTGGCAACCCTAAAGAGGTAGGGGCCCCTCCATGCATTTTTTAATTTTGTTTGAGCCTGCAAGGAGTGTAGCAGCCCCCAACAACATTAAAAAGAACAGTACAGGCCTGATTGCGAGTTTGGCGATCTTGGAGCAGGCCACCACGCCAGCGCCCCGCGTCAAGACTGCCAACCCCGTAGTGTCATCCCGGCGGTCTAACAGCTGTGCCTTTCTAAGGCTCATAGGAGAGCCTTAGAAAGACACTGCTGTGGCAGCCAGTTCCTGCATTGACGAAAATGCACAATGATGTGCATTTCATTCCGTGCAGGAACGGGGGGTGCATACAGAGAAGGGGGCACACCATGTGCCCCTCTGCATGCACCCTCAGGCCCTGAGACACCAGATGACCCTGTAGTGCTGCCTTAGATTCTTCACCACTTCACTTTTCATTGTGGGTTCATCGCCATGAAAAACTGTGGCAGTGAAGAAACTCGTAATATTCAGGGCAGTGCTGCAGCGGCACCACCAGCATATTGCGGCCTCAGACAGCTGCAAGACTACTGAGGGATCATGGATCCCCGGCGGCCGCACTGGCAACCACTCCACCTCATTGCGTTTGGCGGTCCATCGGACTGCCAAACTCATAATTAGCCCCCAAAGTGTCCTGGGTCATTAAATTCATGACACCAGGAGAATTTACAATATGTTTTTAAAGCACTCCAAGATGGAGCTCTACACTGTTCCGCTTGAGTGCAATGCACTCTTGTGGTTATTTTTATGATTATTTTTATGATTGCATGTTGTGGGCTGAAAAATGTTAGAAGGACTCAGAGACATGTTGCTTTTATTTAAAAAGAAATGTCTCCTAGTAGTTCTTTTAACATTTTTTAGTCCACAAATTGTTACAAAATGTTTTCAAAAAAAGACTCACAGACATGTTGATTTTTTTATTGAAACGTTATCAACATTTTAATGACAATCACCATTATTAAATATTGCTTTGTGTGAACTACTGAAATGTACATTTCATTATATATATTGGTGATTTTTAGACTAAGATAAGTAATTGACTTTATATATATATATATATATTGACATGTAATGTCCTTCATAAAGCCCATTGGCCCACTTTTCATAATTTGGTGTTGTGACTCTTTGACAAAGTCAGTAAGTCTGCCTGAGTGCAGCCAGGAACTGCGAGACCAACCACACAATGCACATGCTAGGACGCCATGCGTGGTAAGGGTTGGCTGCCTGTAAGGAGTTGGACCTGGGCCTGCAGCCAACCCCATGCAACACACTGCTAAAGGCCGTGCACAGCGTGAGGTTGGCTTACGTATGGTAATAAAATATTGCGCCTAATGGAGGCGAGTAGTATTTAATGTAGTGCGCAACTTAAAGTATTTTGAAGGTGGTGGGTAAATTACAAATATAAGTTATAACTGAGTTATTGTAATTTGTAGGTGGTGCATAAATTATAAATTTAAGTTATAACTTCAAAATTGCTAATGCTTGTATAGTTTTAGTCGGGTTTGTGTAGAAAGAAGAAGTAAAGCTTTCCGAACTAGAACACCACGATTCACGAGAAGCAAAGTCTGGAGTGGGCCATCATATCCTTCCATTCCCTCAACAATGGTAATTAACAGATAGCTTACCTGCATGCATTTTTTATTTTCAGCTTTTTATGTATGAACAGTAATTATTAATAAATGTGTTTAACAATAACTAGAACACAAGGGGTTACATCCGTCTAGTGGGATAAAATTACATAAATTAGCCCTTGTTAGTTTCTTTAAAGTGTTTTAGACTGGAATCCATGAGACATTAAGCAGTGTTTTTTCAAGTCAATCATACTAGGTTGTTCTAATAGCACTGCTGCATTGTAGTAATTGCGCGGATTTGCTTATTTTTGTACACATGTTCTTTTCGCAATTTAATTGAGGTAATGCATTGTACAAAAACATAGATGTTAAATAAAAATATTTTTATGCTTAGACCGATAAGAAAATTCGGAACTTAACAAAAACTGGCAGATTTAACTGCAATACAAAATTAAAACAGCAGCTACAAGAAGAAAGTATTTATAGCTTTCAAAAATATTCCTGAATGGATAATAAGGCAGAAGGAGGCAGCCATACTTTCCAAGCTACAAAAAAAGTACAGGCCTATTCAAGTACCATCCTCTCGCACCACTTCGAAAATCTTAAAACATGCAGGTACATTTCTCTGAAAATGGTGCACCATTAATGTACATTTATATAAGGTAAAAGTTCTTTACCTAGTACAGCTACACCCAAGGAAATAGCTTTAGAGGGGATGTTTGGTGCGCTGCACCCTCCTAAAAATGCATTCTGAAGTAAAATAGTTGGGCACAAGTGCTCTCAGGAGAGCATTGTGAGGTTTCACATGGGATTTTCCATATGTACACTTTCTCTCTTCCTCTCTCGGTTTTAAAGGTCTTTTACAAAATAGTGTGCTTCTTCCGTGTTAGTTACCCTAATAATTCAAGTTCCACTCCCTTTCCAATGCCCCTAAAGTTTCCCTCATTCTCTGTTAGTGGTGAGTTCTAGGACTAGGACCTCGAGTAAATCCAGAGTTGGGCACCCGTGCAAGTGGCCTGGATCCCGTCAAGTTTGCCTTCAATAATTCTCAGAAAACAAACCTTCCAGAAATTTCTAGTCGAGCCTGCATGCACTGAAGGCCAATTCAACCACTGCTGACAGGTCTTAATGCTGTGCTGGTACCTGAGTGAAATGTGCCACAGCTTGCCACCTCACGCATTCCATCATCTTGTGACTAAAGTATTACAAAGAAACCGCACCGGCCACCGTAGGGTGTGAGGCTCTGCTTTCTCCTCCAAGTGAGAAACGGGCTGCACTCTACATTTTGCCATATTGATGACGGGGTGCAAGGATGGCAGGAGAATTGTAGTATGGTCATGGGACCCAGCTGCCTGCGGCCCCCTCCCGAACCCCACCACTGTTAAAAAAAATTAAATGTTCTGAATCCTTTATTTTATAATCCTGATTATGAGTTGGGCGATGCAGGGGAGAGCAGGAGCAAAATTACCAGTTTGGCCCAGTAATTTCTCCTGTGCACTGTTCATTTAAGAGTTATTCCTCCCGGTGAGGAATGAGCAATAACATACGGTCCAGTTTTACTGGGTAAAAATCTTGATGTGGCAACACGCACAATAAAGGGACATTTTATGCACCCATTTGTGACATGATTTGAGTGGGTGGTAAATGGCGTCACGGATCCTGGACGCAGCAGGCAGGGATCGGGGAGGAGTATGGGGCAGAGGAGGTGAGTGCCAGGCAAGGGGGAGTGTTAGAACTGGGAGTCTCTAGTTGGCTGAGGCAGTTACCTTAGTCCAAATACGGATAATTGCTTCTAGTCAGGGAAAGGAGTGTCACCCTCTTTAATAACCAGTGCTCACCACCTGGTAGCTTGGCACGTGCAGCCAGGCTTATCTTCAAAGCGGTACAAAAGGGGGTGGTGATGGACGGAGCATCAGAATCAATCAAACACTCACACCCAGTCAACAGATCTGGGTTTGATCCATCACCGTTCTTTAGCCCACTCTGCCACCCCAGTTCAGACATGGCCATGAGCAAAACAGTCTGACCCTGTGCCTCATGGGAACAGTCCAGCCCGAACTGCCAAGCCATGCCTTCCCTGGACCGGAAACAAGCTTCCTAGCACCGGTTTCTGGCATTTCAGCCGTCTTCAGCCAGGCTTGCTTGAATCCAGTGGCAAGGTGAGCAAGGGACTCATGTCTGAGCATACCCTGCCAACTTATGGCGAACAAAGCGGTACAAAAGGGGGTGGTGATGGACGGAGCATCAGAACCAATCAAACACTCACACCCAGTCAACAGATCTGGGTTTGATCCATGACCATTCTTTAGCCCACTCTGCCACCCCAGTTCAGACATGGCCATGAGCAAAACAGTCTGACCCTGTGCCTCATGGGAACAGTCCAGCCCGAACTGCCAAGCCATGCCTTCCCTGGACCGGAAACAAGCTTCCTAGGACCGGTTTCTGGCATTTCAGCCGTCTTCAGCCAGGCTTGCTTGAATCCAGTGGCAAGGTGAGCAAGGGACTCACGTCTGAGCATACCCTGCCAACTTATGGCGAACAAAGCGGTACAAAAGGGGGTGGTGATGGACGGAGCATCAGAATCAATCAAACACTCACACCCAGTCAACAGATCTGGGTTTGATCCATCACCGTTCTTTAGCCCACTCTGCCACCCCAGTTCAGACATGGCCATGTGCAAAAAAGAACGGTGATGGATCAAACACAGATCTGTTGACTGGGTGTGAGTGTTTGATTCGTTCTGATGCTCCGTCCATCACCACCCCCTTTTGTAAGGCTTATCTTCAAGGCAATGTGTAAAGTATTTGCAACCACACTCCCAGTGACACAGTGATATCACCACAAATGGACACCACACTGATATATAAAAATAGCGGTATCTTTATCAAAAAGAAAAATACGGTAAAACTAAACGATAAAGATCCAACATATGCGTATTCGTAATATTTCACTTTGCCGGTTATTAGGTCAACAAACACTTGTAGGTTCTTGTGGTATTAATGAGCAGTTCACAATATTCAAATGCAGTCCTAATGCAATCTTATTCAGTTCGTAATGCAGTTTGTATCGTTAGACTAATGCAGTTCGTAATGCAATAATAATGCAATCCTTAATGCAAATAATCAGGTAGTTCGTAATGCAAGAATAATGCAGTTCTCATTGCACGTAATCAGGCAGTTTGTAATGCAAGAATAATGCATCTTCAATGCACGTAATCAGGCAGTTCGTAATGCACGTATAACGCACTCCTTAATGCAAGTAATAAGGCAGTTCGTGATACGAGAATAATTCAATCCTCAATGCACATAATAAGGCAGTCCGTAATGCGAGAATAATTCAATCCTCCATGCACGTAATAAGGCAGTTCGTAATGCAAGTAGAACGCACTCCTTGATGCAAGTAATACGCACTCCTTAATGCAAGTAATACAGCAGTTCGTAATGCAGGAATAATACCCGGCCAATCGATGCAATTAGCACAGGCACCACTAGGTCCCAACCACAGACAACAGTCCTGAACTTCCGAGGGCGGCCCCGGTACTGCCGGGCAGGTCTGGGCCGCTCGACGACTCAGCACGTCTAACACGATGCAGCGGGAGAGAGAAAGGAGCACTCCTGTACTCCTCCTGCGCCTCCCCAGGCCACACACGCTTGCGACTCCTGACCGGAGTCCAAGACTTACCTGGGGGATGTGCTGCCTTGCACTCTCTCTCCCCCTGCTCTTCGGACGTCCTGCTGGGCGCTCCCGATGATGACGCAGCTCCGATGCAAGGCGACGCTGTAGCCGGACAGGTTACGGTGCTGCCTTCTCCGTTGACGATCTTGGGCAGATTACTCTTGCGAACAATGATCACGATTACCTCACAACTTCCTTAGCTTTTACGAAATCCTTCAGCGCACTGCGGCTCGGAATGGCGGCGGCGATCTTGATCCGCAGCCTCCTTTACGATGACAGCTCTGGCCACAAACAACTTCACAGCAGCGTGGACGATCATCCATGCTGCGGGGGCACTGCAGTCACGGGGCACATTCCAACCAGCACCACGGACCCCAACGGCAGTCTCAGGCTGCACACGCACAAAGCATCGCTGAGACTCGATTGGGTTTCGGGCCACACAGTCCCGAGGCAATGCTCACGACAGTCTCAGGCTGCAAAAAGCACACGCACAAAGCATCGCTGAGACACACTTGGAAACGTTTATGTTCCTGAGTTTCCACAACAGGGAGCTAGCTCTCCTGGGACCCTTGGGGGCAAGTTACTTCAGGACACAGCACACAGCAAAGTGCTTTCAAGCAGGGGGACACAGCACACAGCAAAGTCCCTTAGCCTCTCCTTAGTTAAATCAGCAAACTGCAGGCCAGCCCCAGAACACACAGCAAGGGTCAGTCCTTCACTTCAGTCTCTTCAGCTGTTCTTCCTTGGCAGAGGTTCCTCTTGACCACAAAGTAGTTTCAATCCTTTTCAGCCTTGATCAGTCCAACGTTCAGGGGTTTCAGCTCCCATAGTTATACTCCTAAATGTCTTTGAAGTCTTTCTGTTCAGGGGGGCACTGACCCCTGTCCAAACCAGTTCTGGGTGTCTCCTGGCCAGTGACACCTTCTTCCTATGATTAGTTGGGGTCTGGTTCCTCAATCACTCAGCAGGAGGTGGAACCATTCTTTTATGGCAGCAGCCCAGGCCTCTTCACCTCCAGGGGCTACTCCTCCCCCCTACACTCCAGATGCAGGTCAGCCTGTTGCTTTCACCTCCTCCCCTGGGTCAAGACATTTCCCAGATCCCATCACATTCAAATCCAGACAGTCAATCCACAACCAGGCAGAGACATACAGAAATGTTAGAACAAAGAAACCAGCAACTTCTAAAAGCGCGGTTTCTAAACACACAATGCAAAACCCACCTTCACAAAACGATGTGTTATTAAATTGTGAGTTCAGGCACACTAAACTTCACCTCTCCATCTTAAGCCTATGGGAAGCTAGGCTGGAAACATATTACACAGCTTTCCCCGTTCTGTCCTATGGGCAAGATGGCCTTGCAACAGTGAAAAACGAAATGGAGAGTATTTCACTGTCAGGACATGGTACACACCTCAGTACATGTCCTACCTTTCACAGACACAGCACCCTGCCTAGGGGGTACCCAGGACCTACCATAGGGGTGTCTGATGTGCATGGAAAGGGAAGGTGAAGGCCTGGCAAGTGGGTGCACTTGTCAGGACAACATGTCAGTTAGCAAACTGCGCGCAGGCACTGCAGTGGCAGGCCTGAGTTCTCTCTTTAGGGCAACTTGTGTGGGTTGCACAATTAGTGCTGCAGGCCCATGAGTAGCATTTGCATTACCTGCCCTGGCACACATCGTGAACTTTACTAGGGACTTTACTAGTAAGGCAAATATACCAAATATGGACAACCAATTACCATGACACTTTATACAGGGAGCACTTGCACTTTGACACTGATCAGCAGTGGCAAAGTGCCCACAGCATCTAAGTGGGCAACACAATGTCAGAAAAAGGTCTAGGAGGAAGGCAAAAAGTTTAAGGAACTTTAGCCACAAAGGGCCAAGTCCAACAGGCAGCCTTCCATTTTTCATTGTGCCATAAATACGACGTAAACCATAAATGCATCGGACCTCTAATGGTCAACTGAGCGGTATCCCATCTGAGAATAATCTGGACCTGTGAATTCAATAGAGGCAAAAAAGAAACAAACTTGTTTTGTGCAGTTTAACAATCTGGTACTGTAGTCCTTCAGCTTAATAGTCTTCTAGGTGAAGAAAGAAGAGCAAAAGTTGAAAGTCACATGCAACTAACATCTGTAACCAGAGGCGGCTCCTCCGCTATGGTGGAGGAGCGTCGCCCAACTGCTTTTAAGCAGTGCAAAAAAGAAGCATTAAATGATAATGGTTAACATCGTTTACCACAAATCCTTTTCCCTGCAGGCAATTACAACGCAGGCGTTACAATGACCGCATTGTAACAACTCATACCATTACTCCACAAGTCGGAAGAACGACTTGCAGAGGGGACAGAAGGTGTTGGATTTAAAATCCAATACCTTCCCTACTGTCGCACATACTGGAGTTGGAATAGTAAATTATACTATTCCAACATCCAGCGCCCCCCCAGAGCACGTCGTTGTTATGACTTGCGGGGAAATGGTATGCGTTGTTACAACACGGTCGTTGTAACAACCGAGTTGCAATTGCATGCGGGGAAAAAGCATGTGGAGTAAGCTGGCATGGTTAATGATAATAACTTTAAGCTATTATCATTTTATGCTTCCTGCTGCTTTTGTGCATCGGCGTGTGGGCAGGAGAGGAGTGGTTTGCCTGAACTAGTAATGCACACTTACCATGTTCTCCATGCAGGCTGCATTACAGCCTGCATGAAGAACAAGCCCAGGCTCCCCTTCCCTGGTTGAGCGTCCAACCAGGACAATCAAACCCAATCACAATGCTGCACTGCAGCGTTGTGATTGGTCATGGGGCTTGCATCAAAATGCTGCATTGCATCGTTATGATTGGTCAGTTGGGCCTGGTTGTGTAATACGTAATAATGTGCATAAAACCAATATGAGGGTCTCAACAGTTACCAGGCTTTGCTATCCCACTCCTCTCACACACAAAAACAAGCTTCTGTGTAGCTCCCTCACTGCCTTCACTAACACTTCCTTGGTTGCACACCCATTCCTAAAACGTAATGCCCTTGTACGGGGCATAGTCATGGTGTTTACTTGATGGGATCTCTACTGTGGACTCAGCTGTTCATGTCTTACCACTTCTCCTCAAGAGATGGCCAGATTATTACACGATTTTAATTACCCTCCCATCGGCCTCAGCGATCTTGATCTATGGCAAATTCTATGATCAAATATTACAACCGTGAATAAGTTAGAATGGCAGCTATGGACTCTTTTGCTGTTTCTTAATTCATAACCCGACTGGTACTTGGATGTTTGTGGTAGGTAATTTGTTAATGCAATTGAAAACATGGAGGCACTCAGGTATCAGTAACAGCTAAAGGAACACAGAAACAGTAACAGGTTTGCCCCTGAACTGGTACATACTGAAAAAAACTTTTATGCCAGATGATCCCAAGCTGGAGTCAGCATGACTTCCTCAAGGAAAGATACTACTAAGACAATATAATTGACACTCCAAAGAGCAATCTATCAGGTTAAAAGTGTATTTTTGATAATCGCATATATTTGTCCCCTAAACCACTAAAGGACATTGCCAATATCTAGTAGATTCAGACCCTGATTCAGAGTTTGGTGGATGTTCTTCGCGTGCCACAAATTGGCAGATGTCCTGTCTGTCCTATTTACACTCATAACTGCCCAAAAGGGGATCCATCAGTATTTGGCTTTTGTCCCTAATCCACTCAAACTCTAAATCAAGCCTTTAGTCTCCAAAAGGCTACGATCCAACTCTCGCTGATATTGTTTAGTGGTCTGGCTAATTTATGATGACAACAGAGAGCACACTAAATCCTAGTTAGACAGCAGCACAGTGAAGAGCCTGGCTTTGTCCTTCACTTAACATAACCTAGCGTTTCTACTTTGCACTTTCCAAGCTGAAAAACAAAACTTAGGGGCATATTATCAAGAAACAGCGTTAAAATTATCACCGCTTTAGCGGCAGAAAATTGCCGCTAAAGCAGCTATAATGGGCTTGATAATATGCCCTTGAGAAATCCCACAGAAGCCCATGTTGACACCAGAACATAGGCTTCTATTGGAATTCTCTGCGGCATATAATCAAGCCCATTATCGCCGCTTTAGCTGCAGTTTTCTGCCGCTGATAATATGCCCCTATTTTCTTTACAATTTTGTAAAAAAATTCTTAGTCGCCTCCAATGCACTTTTATACTCCTCAATATCACGATACAATGTTGGAAGCACTGCAATCTTAGGGAGCCTTCTAAATATACAGTGTGTCATGCTTTTCCATCCACTGCTATTGAGCCCAGGCAAAAAGGCAAGCATGCAGCAACACTTGGGGGTCTGCCTCAACTGAAAGCACTTCGGATTGCACTCCTTCTCAAAGTACAATTGTAGGCTTCACGATTTAACATGCTTCTTTCTAAAGCAGAAGGGTAGATTCCAGTTGTCAATATGCAAAATGTATGTATACAAATGACAGCTATAAAAGTTACTCTACGGTGTGTTAGCGTCAGCCAAATATCATACAACTCGAGTGCAACTTAATTGGCTGCACTCTCATGCAATAAAGGGTAAAGTAGGGGGGTATTATCTTCCTATATGTAGAGTGTGAATCTATGTATGTGAGGGAATTCCTGTTTATTCTGAATACAGGCAGAGAGGAAGTCTATTCTGGATATGTGCTGAACGGGAGACAATTGTGCATTTGAGCAGAGTGGGGACATCTGCATGAGGGCAGAATAGGATCTATTCTGTGTGTGGCAGAGTGGAGTTGTGTGTGGCAGAGTGGAGCTGAGTGTGGCAGAGTGGGGATCTGTTCTGTGTATTGCACAGTGAAGGTGTATCTTACATGTGGGAAGAGTGAGTTGGCTTTTTAGAGCATAAACGGCGGTCTGCTCTGTGTGAGAGTGTCTATTCACCATGTGTGCATAGTGGGACTCTGATTTACATTATACATGTGTGGGTCTATTTCCCATAATTAGAGTGTGGTGGATATTCAACATATGGATCTATTGGCATTTTAATCAGAATATGAAGAGAGTGGGGGGGGTCTCCTCGAAATATGAAGAGAGTAGAATTGTACTTTCGTAAGTTCATATTAGGGGTTTATTCTGTGTTTAGACAATATAGTCATCTTTTATGCATATTAAGATAGTGGGGTTGAGTTGTGTGTATTTTAGGATCTGTTCTGGGTATGAGCAGGGGGAATCATTGCAGTGATATTGCTGGTCCCGCCGTGCAGAGAAGGGGATTGGCCGCAGGGCCCTGCCTGTGGTCGACCCTGCGGCCAACTCCCGCAGGCAGCCAACCTCACGTGGAACACACCCTTTGGTCTTGTACAGCAGACGGTTGCCAACCCACTCAAAACCAGCCAACCTCCCAGCACGCTGTGCACAGCCTTTGGTGTGCACAGCGTAAGGTTGGCCTTCAGGCCCCGGGGTCCCAATTCCCTGGGGCCATTTCCAATAAAAAGAGGAAGGGGCCATGTGCCCCCCCTCCACAAGCCTAAAAAGGTCTGGGGACCCCTTCACCCAGGGCAAAATACAATTAAACAGGGGAGGGAGGCATGCAGGCCTCCAACCCTTCTCGGGCCTTGGGGACCACATTCCTGGCCAGAGATGGGAGCCCTGGTGCCCATTTGGGGTACTCACATACCATATGTCGAGGGCTTCTGGGGGAGCCCCAGCGCTTTTTAAAAAATGCTCTCTGGGCCAGGAACAGACGTCCATGTTTGCACCCTTTTGGCGAGAAATCTAAAAATGCTCCTGCCAGGTGGGAGTAAACATATGTTTCTCTGCCTGCACTGGTGCGGGCGGGAAAACTAATTTGTACCGGAGGTGGGTTCATCGGTCACAGTCACTCTGAGCTGACCCCGGGGGATGAGGACCCGGGGCCCTTAAAGGCTCAGGAATGGGAAGCTATGCGGCCCACACACCCTTTTTTTCAGACTCATGGCCCAAGTGGGATTGGGGCCTAGCGAGAGGGGCTGCCCCCCCTTTATTTACATTTCAGCATCAGGGGATGGGGTTCTCAGGACCCAATTAGACTTCAGTAAGGGGGATACATGCCCCCTCCCTTTAAGTACTCAGGGACGGGGCCTCTGTAGATTTTTATTTAGGCTAAGGCAGGGAAGCAATGTAGCCCCCTCTTCCCTTTTGATGCATTTTGGCCCCAGAGGAGTTGGCCCTTGGGGCATAACTAGGCCCTGGGAAGGGGTTAGTGTGCCCCTTCCCTTGTTTTTCACCTCAGCCTCAGAGAATGGGGTTACAGGGGCTTCTCAGAGGTTCAGGGAGGGGGGCCGTATGCTTCTTCCCCAAAATAGAATTGTGCAGACCCTAGACCCTGAGCCACACCGTGTTTATTTAAACAAGCACTGAACTTGCACTGTTTTTGTTGTTATTTTTGCCCTAGATTTGCGGATCCTCTACAAATTCACAGCAACATAAGGCGGGATCCCTCTGGAACCCCCACCACCAGGCTTAGAGGTCAGGGTATCATTATACAACCCCCTCTATGTCTTTTTTTAGGAATCGAGCTGAGCTTAAATGGCTGCCACCACTTTCTGGTTGATGTGGTGGCAACCAATCAGATCTCTGCAGGAGATCTGTCAGACCCACAGAGGCTCCAAGATCCTAGATATACACAATTTTGAGAATTAATTGCTCAAAAAACTACTAAACTGATTTACATCAAATCACACAAAACAACTCTTTCTGGACCAAGATATAGCTTTCTGCCAAATTTTCTGCAAACCTGTTCAGCGGTTTGGGCTGTAGCTGTGTCTAAAGTTCCTGTGGAAAAATGAATGGGGAAAATGCATTTTGGGATCCTCTTTTTCACTGTCCAAGCTTGACAGATCAACCCGCATGTTTCCACGTCAAACTAGTCACAATGCTGCCTTCCTTCTGTATTCCAAGAAGTTATATAAAAGAACATGATTTGAGCTGGGATCTAAGATACTGACTTCACGGAGATATTCAGCATAACAGTCAATGAGTATGCGACAAAAGAAACTGAGATTTCTGACACGTGTTGTGGGTCCAGGGAGTTTAGGCCAGGCTTCTTCCCCTTGCCCACTCTCTCTGCTTGCCTGTAGAAGAAGCAAAGAAGTACATGGGAGGTGCTGTGTCTCTATTCTTAGAGCTGAAAACAGAGATAACTATGCATCTGACAGATGCAAACGAAAGTAGCTCATTATAGATCAGAAAATAGTTCTCATCCCAGCTGCTGGCTTGCTTGGTGTTCAGTGAAGGAAAACCACGTAGCATTAATTTTCACAACAATGTAATATTACTAGCATCCCGAGAGGCGTAGCTAGAGCTTGTGGCGCCCGGGGCTATCCCTCAGATTGCCGCCCCTGGGGGGGGGGGTTGCTGGGGAAAAAGGACGGCAAGCAAGTTACAAGCACATACATGACACGGTCCAAGGCTACACAGTTGAATATACCGGTGACTGGCAGTACAAAAGAGAACACACAGACTGCATGATCTATCTGGGGACTCAGAAAAACCCCATGTGACATCCATCAGAGAGCTGCGTGAACAATTACCTGGTAATCCCCTCAGCACAATGCAAACATGCACATACATGACACTGTTCAGGGATCCATCATCTACAGCTGACATTAAGTGACCATTTATCATGGTCCCCCCATTAAAGCAGTGCACTTTGTGATCTGCATGGTACATGTTCTTTGCAGCAGGCCCATTAACCCTCTGTGCTACCTTTCCAGGAGTCAACCCTTCCACTAGACAAAACTCAGATCTCTCTCTAGGAAGAACATTAATCACCGAAGTTATCATGACATTTTTATTGTTTCTGAAAATTGCTGGAGGCCAGCAAGGAGGCAGCAAGTTTTTTTTAAACCATAATATACTTGCAAACACTACGCACCCACCCGAAATAGGTACCCAGTGTGGTCACACCGTTTGCACTGCCCTAACCTGCTTAAGGTTCATGTGACCTCAGTAACAGAGTCACAGTGACTGGATCACTGTTGCTCCAGGGTGTGCTGCTTCGTAGGCCTGCCCGCAAGACTGGAGATGAACTTCAGTATGGATTGTGGTGGACAGGCCTTCAAGGTTAACTCACAATTGACACCACTAGGGTACACCTGCTTGTGCTAAGACATCAAGCCTTCTAAGGTCTAGTGGGGCCTTGTAAGGTCTAGCATGGGAATATGTTCCCTCAGTAGAGTGGTCTGGTGGACTGGTCATGAAGGCTGAACCCAGTTCCCCAGTTCCAAATTCGACAGCTCTGGCCATAGTGCCACATCCTCTCCCCCACTGAACACCATACTGCCCCGCTGAGAGAAACTCTCACTGCCTTCAGCTACAACCTAATTGTGCCCGCTATAAACACTTGGATGTGGCTCAATTCAAATTATGCACTTGATGAGAGTAATATGCTGCCTAAAAAAAAAAAGTAAAAGCAAACACTCATAGGGAATGCAAGATTAATTAAAGCATGTGAAATGTAAGCAGAAACAACATAGTTACCTTAACGATCTCTCACTCACTATTCAGAAATCAGCGAGTGGTTTTACCTGAAAAGTTAAGGACATGACTACAGGGCCCTGAAGGGAACCGTTTCAATGTCCATTGCTTATATCCTTAATAAACGTAAGCAGTATGGTTTAAAAAGACCACATCCCTAAACAGAGCCATGTTACGCATTTTGTTTTCCAATCCACCCCTCAACCAGGTATTGCTGTACCTCCAGGAATGGCGCCCTTCCCCACTTGGGGACAACAATGCTGTTCAAAGAAAGACGAGAAAACAAAAGTAGCGCTTCACTGGCAAACTCTGTAAAGTGAGGCTGATGTGTTTGGATGTGAATAAAACCAATCTGGCCACTTTGCAACCACTCTGTCTTGCTTTATTTAGTTATGTATTTATTTTTAATATTTAAAACCTTCTATTTCTCTCCATCCCGCTGAACTTTGGAATAGAAAAATGTCAGAAAAAGGGGATTTCCCGCAAGAGTGTTTTTTCTTTTTTGGATCCATTTCACAGGGAAGCAACTAAATGAAAGAAGGAAAGAGGTTCTGAACCGTTTCTGCAAATTACCGTTTTCAGTAAGTGAGGAGTAAGACAGAAAGAGAGGGAATAATAGGAAGAGAGGGGGGGACAGCTGGCAGCACAAAAAAGAAGAGGACATTGCCCGAGTCCTATTCCTTCTCTGCCCGTCCCCGAAAGCAAGCCTGAATGCCTTTGTCCGCCCCCAAAATAGTGCCGCTTGGGGCAGACCGCCCCCGCCGCCCCCCCCTAGCTACGCCACTGTAGCATTCAAATTCTATTGGGTAAAAAACAGACTGTTACATGACCCCACAGGCAAAGATGGCAGCAGAAGCTGTGTTTTATAAACCCACAATTTGGCCTCAATATACCCTCCCCAAATAGCTTAATAGTACAACTTTTTTACCCATGTTAATGTTTTCCCTAAGTACTTTGCAGTCTGGTAATTAGATTAGGACATTGTAGCCCAACATATAGCCTAGCGTGGTAGAGCCTTAGTATACCTGTCTAAGAGTGAGCGCTAGGTCCCTAGACAAGATAGTCCTTTCTTTATCTCTATTCTCTCTGCATAGACTTCAGAAGGGGGTGGAAGGTGTATGAGTTATGGGAAACGATTTCTACATGTGATTTCTGTAAATTCAATTGATTGGTAGTGGTCAAAGCATTAGGGGTACAAAGAGACAGCCAATGAGAATAAGAAGGTCAATGCCAGGAACATCGCGACTATGAACTTCATGCATTAACTGGCTTCAGGAACAAAATTATACTCCTCCGGAGGATTGTGAGGTGAAATGTTAGTATTTTGAATTTTAACACTAGCAATGGTTCCCCTGATTTCATTGTACAACAAGAAATGAAAACAATTGGAACAGCAACATCAGGGGCCTAATTACAATGCCAGTCTGATGAGCTTCCGACCAGCATCATTGCAGTAAAGGGACTGACCAACAGGTAGTCGGCAGTGCTGACTGCCTAATTAGGATCCAACTGCCATGGAGACAGTCGGAAACATGCCTCTTTGCATTGAGGCTTGTGCTGCTTCCTGGCAAAGGGTCGCAGCACAAACCCCAATGCCACAAGGGCATGCTTTTAAACATCCCTGCACTCTGTGGCAGGCACCTCATGGTGGCTGCCACATCGGGCATGGATGTTTGTGGGGGCACCTGTGGTGCCCTCTTGGCTTCATAGCTTAGGCCGTGGAGGGAAGGGGGCCTCACTAGGAGCGCCCAAAGGCTGTGTCTAACTGCCTTTCAATGGCGGTCGGACAACCATTGAAAGGCCATCGGAAAGTTCCATTGTAATCCCTACAGCGGTGCCGGAGCAGGTACTGCTATCATTGTAGGGATTACATTCCGACCGCAGGGCGGACGGGCTCCTTGAGTCCATTGGAACTCCAGCGGTCTGTCCCTCACACATGCGTTCGGACCTATCGCATTTGTCTGACAATTGTTTAAAATGTCGGTGGGACTGAAACCGACGTGCCATCGGTGTCAGTCTCCCCATCATCCTAATGAGCCCCACTGTGCCTGTAGCAATTGTGCAAAAGCTACAGTTAGATTATTTCAAAACAAACCTCATGACAGTATAGATGAAATATATTTATTGGGGAAAAAAAGACACACCAAACTATTGCAATTAGTGGAGGATATAAAGAGCTTAGAGCTCCTGTGTGGTTGTTAAGACTACTACTGAGGATGTGAATAGGAAACAAACTGGTCCAAATGGTTAGACTGTAGTTTAAACAGTGTAAGGAATTGGGTTATTAATTGGGGTTGGTGGCCACCCACCTTAAGAAAAAATCACATCCCTTGTCGGGGTGAAGCCTTACAGCCATTAAATTAACCAGAGCTCAGCGCCCTGGTAGCTATGGCACAGATCAGACAGGCTTAACTTAGGGCAATGTGTAATGTATTTAAGCAGTACCAAAACAGGAATAAAGTAAAAATACTAAACAATAAAAATACTAAAAATGAATTACTAAAATTGAATAGCATTTAATAAACAAAATTACACAAAATTGCAAAACTCCAATAAGGGGAGGTGGAGGAGAGCAATCTCAGACAAAAAAAAAGGGAAGTTAACCTTTAAAAGGGAAGTAATACAAAGGTCTAAAGAGGAACTATACATTCCTATACATTTGCATCAGAATACACAACTGAATACTGCACCAGACAAAAATAATAAAAAGGGAAAAGAGAAAACCATGTATATATGGCTAGGCTAAAGATTCTTTCTATGAATATATGCGGTCTTAATGACCAAAGTAAAAGACAGAGGGTGGCGATAGGACTACAAGCAACCGGGGCCAAGATTATTTGTCTTCAAGAGACACATATCGAAGGCTCGCAACAGCACCTCCTAAATACACTGGGATATAAATTAATCACAGCCTCAATGCAAGGATCAAAAACACGAGGAGTGGCAATTCTATATAAAGGGGGTGAGATACAGTTTTCTAAATCGATAGCTGATAATCAAGGATGCTGGGCAATTACAGAATGTACACAAGGGAATGGTAATAAAATAACTCTATGTACTATCTATGGTAACACTAGTGACGATCCAAGTGTCTTGGAAACCGTCTCTAACGAATTGGTACAATGGCCACTGCCAATAATCATTTGTGGTGATTTTAATTTGAACCTTCCATGCAACTGGTCAACGGACCCCAGATATACCTATAAGGGTAGGAAACCAAAAGTATATAAGGCCTTTAAAGAGATGTGTCAAACACATGGCTTAATAGACTGTTGGCAAATTAAACATCCAGATGACCCCGGCTTCACTTTTTTTTCTAATCCCCATCTAAAACACTCTAGATTAGATTATATGCTGATGTCTGGTTCTCTGATAGATAATTGCTTAATAGACAAATTACCAAGAGTCCTGTCAGACCATAACCCCCTAATTCTTAATTTAGAGAAAGGAAAAATGGGTAGGGAGATGCAAAAATGGACATTCGAAAGAGCACTGCTGTTGAATAAAGAGTTTTGTCAGCATATGAATAGATGGATACCCGAATTTTTGGAGGACAACCTTGGTAGCACCACGATTGAGGTGGTGTGGGATGCCCTGAAGGCTGGAATCAGGGGGGAAACCATTCGGTTTTCATTTAATAACAATAGGAGGGCAAAAGAACATATGGAGACTCTCCATAATATCCTAGTAAATGCAGAGGAACACTTAACAATGGCAGTACAAATAGGAGAAGATATTGAAAATCAAATAAGACAGGTGGCAATAGCTAAAAATGCTATCATAGACATCTATACCGAGAAAGCAATAATTAAAGCAACATTAAATAAGGAATCAGTATATGAATTAAGTGAGCAAGTAGGGCACCAACTGGCGGTACAAGTCAGACAAAAAAACTCTGCCAATATAATAAAAGAAATAAACGATCCAAGAGAGGGACTCACAACGAATATAAATAAGATAAAAAATGCATTTCAAATATACTATCAAGAGTTATTTAAGGAAGAGGGTAAACAACAAGATAAGATCGATGAATACTTAGATCAACTCCCCATTACCAAGATAGAACAAGAGGATTTAGATAGTCTTAATTACCTACCATTTTGGGATGAAATACTACTATCTATGAACAACTTGACAAATGGAAAGGCAGCTGGAATTGATGGAATCCCTACAGAGTTCTATGTCACCTTAAGTGCACCCCTAAAGAGAATTTTAACTGATCTATTTATCCATGTCTTTCAAGGTGAACGGTCCCCTGAGTCATGGTCTAACGCAAAAATTGTCGTCTTTTTGAAAAAAAATAAGGAGGCCCAAGAACTCGGATCTTATCGCCCTATCACCTTGATTAATGGCGACTCTAAAATATACTCAAAGTTACTAGCTAGTCGCCTAGCTCCGATCATCAGTAAGATTGTGTCCCTCCAACAGCATGGGTTTATTCCCGGAAGATCCACCGTGGATCACATACAAAGAGTAATTACCTTGTTTGACATGGCCGAGGTATCAGGAGACCCTATGGCGCTTATACTGCTAGACGCTGAGAAGGCGTTTGATAGGGTCTCCTGGACCTATCTCTGGTCAGTCATGTCAAGAGCCGGACTCGGGGCAACCTTTATCAAGGCAATTCAAATGATGTATATCAAACCTCAGGGGGTAGTCATGGTAAATGGATCCGCCTCTGAAAAATTTAGTATAACTAGAGGGACAAGACAGGGGTGCCCATGCTCCCCTTTACTATTCGCACTATTCATTGATCCGTTTATCAACAGACTCGAAAATAATATTATAATCAACCCAATCAAGATAAGAAATATAGAAACTAAAACACTTGTCTATGCAGATGACATAGCGGTGGTAACGACAAATCCTACAGCCTCTATTCAGGCCATAGAAAGGGAGGCTGAAATGTTTGGCAAGATCTCGGGATATAAGCTGAACCAAAACAAAACTCAGATAGTGCTTAATGATAACCTTAAAATAAATGACATTCAAGTAGTGGATAATGCCATGTATTTAGGGGTTAATATTACAGCGAAACTAGACAACCTCATTCAAATTAATCTTGATCCACTAATACAACGAACAGATAAAGATTTAAGAAGATTAAATAATCTTCATCTATCCATTATTGGTAGGTGCAACATGATTAAAATGATTTATCTGCCTAAATTCTTATATCTATTCAGAACCATCTGTCTTGATTTTCAACCACAATGGTTTAAATGCATTGAAAGTATGTTCTCGCTATTTATCTGGGGATACAAGAGATCCCGTAGGACATCTAAATTTTTATCACTACCAAAAGATAGGGGGGGACTTTCTCTGCCTAATATTAAACTATACTATTGGTCAACTATAATGACATACTGTAGAGAGCTATTATCTATCACCCAAGGAAATAGACCAACTACCGGAATCCCAACACCACAAGAACTAATACTAGGGGAAAATACTAGGGGGTATCTCTGGCTACACTTATACGACAGCTACTATAAAAAAGTACGATTTAAAACTCTTCTAGGAATACACAAAGCATGGAGTAATATTCGTAAAATATTGGGGATCGGAAGGTTTTCTTATTATACATTACTATTAGATAACAACAACCTACCGGAGTTATTTAAAGATATATATATGAAATGGTGGATAGAAGCAGGGATCACACACCTGGGCTGTTTCTTTACATCTACAGGTATAAAATCCTTCGAAGAATTTAGAAAAGAATATATGATGAGTTATAGAGACTTTTTCAAATATCTCCAAATCAGGGACTTTATATCAAGGAAAGGTGGTGGCAGATCGAAATTTGAAAAGATTCAATGCATAGAATTTGTGAATCAAGGAAAGTGGACTAAAATAGGAGAAATATATAATCACCTCTTGGGCCTATGTCCGGATGATATGGATAAATATTATATAAAATGGCAGGAAACCTTAGATATGTCGGCCACCACAGTGATTAAATCATTTGAACTTTCTCAAACATTATTAATGTCCACCAGACTACAAGCACAATATTACAAAACATTCTTTCTGTTATATTATACACCTAGTAGAATATCAAAATGGGAGACCGGAAAGGGGACAAGATGCCCTAGGTGCAATTTCTACAAAGCAGACATTGTACATATATTCGCTACATGTAACACCCTACAGGGCCTGATCAAAGATATTTCTGATTTTTTATCAGAAATTCTTCATACCAAAATTGAAATCTCTGTGGGGGAAATCTTGCTGGGCATTGATGATAATAATCGACCGAGTGAAATAAAAGGGTTAATATTTATCTCAATGTCAACTCTAAGATTATGTATAGCTTCGGCATGGTTAGATCCAACACCACCAGTGTTTCAACAATGGCGTTATCGAATGTTAGCGACACATAGCCTGGAATTAGCTATATATAGAAGAAAGGGGAAAAATAAGAGGTTAAAAGGATTAGAGATATGGGATCCTCTAACCCAATGGATAAAATTTTAACGATACTGAATTAAGTACTTAATATATGTATGTATGTATCTCTTTTTTTTTTCTTCTATGTTTCCTATTGACATGTGTAAATACTATCATAATGAATTATTTTGTCTGAGAGGGGGTGGGGGGTGGGTTGGGGATGTCTCTGTTTTAAAACAATAAAGAACTTTAAAAAAAAATAATAATAAACAAAATTACACAAAATTGCAAAACTCCAATAAGGGGAACCAGAGCATGAATGTTTAACATTTTAAGTAGGTATAGTACAATGAAGCACAAAGTGTCAATGATAGTCAGTAGTAACAGTAGAATGGGACGTAGATGCAATTTGAGTGTAACTGTGGTGGAGCGTGGGTCGAATACACCAACTAAGTTTGACTTGGTCAAAGACTTTACCTTCAGACTTAGTCCTCTAAGTACCAATCCCCCAGAGGAGTACACTTCTAAAGCCCCAGAACCTCAGGCCCACAGAGTGTCAGGCAGATGCCAACAGCAGGGTCGACTCCAGGTCCAGATGCCACTACTCAGCTGTGCAGTTGTAGGAAAGGCCTCTTGTAGCTTGTTCCATCTCTGTAGCCTGAACTGGAGGTCAGCTTTGTGACTCTTAGAGTCCACTTCTGTGTCCTGGGTACAAGAAGGAACAGGTCTGGTCTTTCAGGCCTCCTTCCTAATTTCGATGGGGCAATGACTCCTGACTCCTGTTATTGGTCCCATCGAAATTGCTAGGTCCACAAATTTACTGTAGATAATGTACATTTCACCTAAAAAAATTTGACTGCAAAAAGTAGCTGAAATCTCCCTGTGAAATACAGAGGAAAGAAATTTGGAGCCACTAAGGAAATTGGGGCAAGAATTGCTGACTCCCTCTGCAAATACCTCTTTTCTAAAGGAACTGTCAGGTTCACACTTGTAATCCTTGTTAAGTATACTCCAGGAGTTACCAGTACCCTGGTTATAAGTAACTCTGGAGTCAACGGTAAAAGCAGACTTTAAGGGGCCAATTCTAGACACTCATAATTTGGCCCTCAGAATGTAAAATGTGAAGATTTTGCCGCACAGGGATACATTTTTGATGGAGGCATCCCACATCAGTATGCAGGGATGGCTCCTCCATGTGGGCGGAGGAGCATCGGCCCACTGCTTTCTCGCAGTGCGAGAAACAGAAACATAAAATGGTATTATAAATACCATTTTATGTTTCTGCTTCTCGCACTGTGAGAAAGCAGGAGGGTTTAGTTGGGGGCAGGCGGGTGGGCGGTCCTGCCCTAGGGCAGGGGAGGAGTGGCTTGCCCACTCTGAGGGCGCTGACTGTTTAGTCGGCCCAGTCATACGTAAAGTAGGCTAAAGTAGGGGGGTATTATCTTCCTATATGTAGAGTGTAAATCTATGTATGTGAGGGAATTCCTGTTTATTCTGAATACAGGCAGAGAGGAAGTCTATTCTGGATATGTGCTGAACGGGAGACAATTGTGCATTTGAGCAGAGTGGGGACCTCTGCATGAGGGCATAATAGGATCTATTCTGTGTGTGGCAGAGTGGAGTTGTGTGTGGCAGAGTGGAGTTGAGTGTGGCAGAGTGGGGATCTGTTCTGTGTATTGCACAGTGAAGGTGTATCTTACATGTGGGAAGAGTAAGTTGGCTTTTTAGAGCATAAACGGCGGTCTGCTCTGTGTGAGAGTGTCTAGTCACCATGTGTGCATAGTGGGACTCTGATTTACATTATACGTGTGTGGGTCTATTTTCCATAATTGGAGTGTGGTGGATATTCAACATATGGATCTATTGGCATTTTAATCAGAATATGAAGAGAGTGGGGGGGTCTCCTCGAAATATGAAGAGAGTAGAATTGTACTTTCGTAAGTTCATATTAGGGGTTAATTCTGTGTTTAGACAATATAGTCATCTTTTATGCATATTAAGATAGTGGGGTTGAGTTGTGTGTATTTTAGGATCTGTTCTGGCTATGAGCGGGGGGAATCATTGCAGTGATATTGCTGGTCCCGCCGTGCAGAGAAGGGGTTTGGCCGCAGGGCCCTGCCTGTGGTCGACCCTGCGGCCAACTCCCGCAAGCAGCCAACCTCACGTGGAACACACCCTTTGGTCTTGCACAGCAGGGGGTTGCCAACCCACTCAAAACCAGCCAACCTCCCAGCACGCCGTGCACAGCCTTTGGTGTGCACAGCGTAAGGTTGGCCTTCAGGCCCCGGGGTCCCCGTTCCCTGGGGCCATTTCCAATAAAAAGAGGAAGGGGCCATGTGCCCCCCCTCCACAAGCCAAAAAAGGCCTGGGGACCCCTTCACCCAGGGCAAAATACCATTAAACAGGGGAGGGTGGCATGCAGACCTCCAACCCTTCTCGGGCCTTGGAGACCCCATTCCTGGCCAGAGATGGGGGCCCTGGGGCCCATTTGGGGTACTCACATACCATATGTCGAGGGCTTCTGGGGGAACCCCAGAGCTTTTTTAAAAATGCTCTCTTGGCCAGGAACAGACTTCCATGTTTGCACCCTTTTGGCGAGAAATCTAAAAATGCTCCTGCCAGGTGGGAGTAAACATATGTTTCTCTGCCTGCACTGGTGCGGGCGGGAAAACTAATTTGTACCGGAGGTGGGTTCACCGGGTCACAGTCACTCTGAGCTGACCCCGGGGATGAGGACCCGGGGCCCTTAAAGGCTCAGGAATGGGAAGCTATGCGGCCCACACCCCCTTTTTTTCAGAATCACGGCCCAAGTGGGATTGGGGCCTAGCAAGAGGGGCCGCCCCCCCCTTTATTTACATTTCAGCATCAGGGGATGGGGTTCTCGGGACCCAATTAGGCTTCAGTAAGGGGGCTACATGCCCCCTCCCTTTAAGTACTCAGGGACGGGGCCTCTCTGGATTTTTATTTAGGCTAAGGAAGGGAAGCAATGTAGCCCCCTCTTCCCTTGTGATGCATTTTGGCCCCAGAGGAGTTGGCCCTTGGGGCATAACTAGGCCCTGGGAAGGGGTTAGTGTGCCCCTTCCCTTGTTTTTCACCTCAGCCTCAGAGAATGGGGTTACAGGGTCTTCTCAGAGGTTCAGGGAGGGGGGTCGTATGCTTCTTCCCCAAAATAGAATTGTGCAGACCCTAGACCCTGAGCCACCCCGTGTTAATTTAAACAAGCACTGAACTTGCACTGTTTTTGTTGTTTTTTTTGCCCTAGATTTGCGGATCCTCTACAAATTCACAGCAACATAAAAAAACATTTTTAGCCTAAGGCGGGATCCCTCTGGAACCCCCACCACCAGGCTTAGAGGTCAGGGTATCATTATACAACCCCCTCTATGTCTTTTTTTAGGATTCGGGCTGAGCTTAAATGGCTGCCACCACTTTCTGGTTGATGTGGTGGCAACCAATCAGATCTCTGCAGGAGATCTGTCAGACCCACAGAGGCTCCAAGATCCTAGATATACACAATTTTGAGAATTAATTGCTCAAAAAACTACTAAACTGATTTACATCAAATCACACAAAACAACTCTTTCTGGACCAAGGTATAGCTTTCTGCCAAATTTGCTGCAAACCTGTTCAGCGGTTTGGGCTGTAGCTGTGTCTAAATTTCCTGTGGAAAAATGAATGGGGAAAATGCATTTTGGGATCCTCTTTTTCACTGTCCAAGCTTGACAGATCAACCCGCATGTTTCCATGTCAAACTAGTCACAACGTTGCCTTCCTACTGTATTCCAATAAGTTATATAAAAGAACAAGATTTGAGCTGGGATCTAAGATACTGCATGGAGATATTCAGCATAACAGTCAATGAGTATGCGACGAAAGCAACTGAGACTTCCGACATGTGTTGTCGGTACAGGGAGTTTAGGCCAGGCTTCTTTCCCTCTCCAGCTCTCCCTGCTTGCCTGTAGAAGAAGCAAAGAAGTACATGGGAGGTGCTGTGTCTCTATTCTTAGAGCCAAAAACAGAGATAACTATGCATCTGACAGATGCAAACGAAAGTAGCTCATTATAGATCAGAAAATAGTTCTCATCCCAGCTGCTGCCATGCTTGGTGTTCAGTGAAGGAAAACCACGTAGCATTAATTTTCACAACAATGTAATATTACTAGCATCCAAATGCTATTGGGTAAAAAACAGACTGTTACATGAACACAGGCAAAGATGGCAGCAGAAGCTGTGTTTTATAAACCCACAATTTGGCCTCAATATACCCTCTCCAAATAGCTTAATAGTACACCTTTTTTACCAATGTCAATGTTTTCCCCAAGTACTTTGCAGTCTGGTAATTAGATTAGGAAATTGTAGCCCAACATATATCCTAGCATGGTAGAGCCTTAGTATACCTGTCTAAGAGTGAGCGCTAGGTCCCTAGACAAGATAGTCCTTTCTTTATCTCTATTCTCTCTGCATAGACTACAGAAGGGGGTGGAAGGTGTATGAGTTATGGGAAACGATTTCTACGTGTGACTTCTGTAAATTCAATTGATTGGTAAGGTCAAAGCATTAGGGGTACAAAGAGACAGCCAATGAGAATAAGAAGGTCAATGCCAGGAACATCGCGACTATGAACTCCATGCATTAACTGGCTTCAGGAACAAAATTATACTCCTCCGGAGGATTGTGAGGTGAAATGTTAGTATTTTGAATTTTAACACTAGCAATGGTTCCCCTGATTTCATTGTACAACAAGAAATTAAAACAATTGGAACAGCAACATCAGGGGCCTAATTACAATGCCAGTCTGATGAGCTTCCGACCAGCATCATTGCAGTAAAGGGACTGACCAACAGGTAGTCGGCAGTGCTGACTGCCTAATTAGGATCCAACTGCCATGGAGACAGTCGGAAACATGCCTCTTTGCATTGAGGCTTGTGCTGCTTCCTGGCAAAGGATCGCAGCACAAACCCCAATGCCACAAGGGCATGCTTTTAAACATCCCTGCACTCTGTGGCAGGCACCTCATGGTGGCTGCCACATCGGGCATGGATGTTTGTGGGGGCACCTGTGGTGCCCTCTTGGCTTCATAGCTTAGGCCGTGGAGGGAAGGGGGCCTCACTAGGAGCGCCCAAAGGCTGTGTCTAACTGCCTTTCAATGGCGGTCGGACAACCATTGAAAGGCCATCGGAAAGTTCCATTGTAATCCCTACAGCGGTGCCGGAGCAGGTACTGCTATCATTGTAGGGATTACATTCCGACCGCAGGGCGGACGGGCTCCTTGAGTCCATTGGAACTCCAGCGGTCTGTCCCTCACACATGCGTTCGGACCTATCGCATTTGTCTGACAATTGTTTAAAATGTCGGTGGGACTGAAACCGACGTGCCATCGGTGTCAGTCTCCCCATCATCCTAATGAGCCCCACTGTGCCTGTAGCAATTGTGCAAAAGCTACAGTTAGATTATTTCAAAACAAACCTCATGACAGTATAGATGAAATATATTTATTGGGAAAAAAAAGACACACCAAACTATTGCAATTAGTGGAGGATATAAAGAGCTTAGAGCTCCTGTGTGGTTGTTAAGACTACTACTAAGGATGTGAATAGCAAACAAACTGGTCCAAATGGTTAGACTGTAGTTTAAACAGTGTAAGGAATTGGGTTATTAATTGGGGTTGGTGGCCACCCACCTTAAGAAATAATCACATCCCTTGTCGGGGTGAAGCCTTACAGCCATTAAATAAACCAGAGCTCAGCGCCCTGGTAGCTATGGAACAGATCAGACAGGCTTAACTTAGGGCAATGTGTAATGTATTTAAGCAGTATCAAAACAGGAATAAAGTCAAAATACAAAACAATACAAATACTAAAAATGAATTACTAAAATTGAGTAGCATTTAATAAACAAAATTACACAAAATTGCAAAACTCCAATAAGGGGAACCAGAGCATGAATGTTTAACATTTTAAGTAGGTATAGTACAATGAAGCACAAAGTGTCAATGATAGTCAGTAGTAACAGTAGAACGGGACGTAGATGCAATTTGAGTCTAACTGTGGTGGAGCGTGGGTCGAATACACCAACTAGGTTTGACTTGGCCAAAGACTTTACCTTCAGACTTAGTCCTCTAAGTACCAATCCACCAGAGGAGTACACTTCTAAAGCCCCAGAACCTCAGGTCCACAGAGTGTCAGGCAAATGCCAACAGCAGGGTCGACTCCAGGTCCAGATGCCACTACTCAGCTGTGCAGTTGTAGGAAAGGCCTCTTGTAGCTTGTTCCATCTCTGTAGCCTGAACTGGAGGTCAGCTTTGTGACTCTTAGAGTCCACTTCTGTGTTCTGGGTACAAGAGGGAACAGGTCTGGTCTTTCAGGCCTCCTTCCTAATTTCGATGGGGCAATGACTCCTGACTCCTTTTATTGGTCCCATCGAAATTGCTAGGTCCACAAATTTACTGTAGATAATGTACATTTCACCTAAAGATTTTGACTGCAAAAAGTAGCTGAAATCTCCCTGTGAAATACAGAGGGAAGAAATTTGGAGCTACTAAGGAAATTGGGGCAAGAATTGCTGACTTCCTCTGCAAATTCCTCTTTTCTAAAGGAACTGTCAGGTTCGCACTTGTAATCCTTGTTAAGTATACTCCAGGAGTTACCAGTACCCTGGTTATCAGTAACTCTGGAGTCAACGGTAGAAGCAGACTTTAAGGGGCCAATTCTAGACACTCATAATTTGGCCCTCAGAATGTAAAATATGAAGATTTTGCCGCACAGAGATACATTATTGATGGAGGCATCCCACCTCAATATGCACGGACGGCTCCTCCATGTGGGCGGAGGAGCATCGCCCCACTGCTTTCTCGCAGTGCGAGAAGCAGAAACATAAAATGGTATTATAAATACCATTTTATGTTTCTGCTTCTCGCACTGCGAGAAAGCAGAAGGGTTTAGTCGGGGGCAGGCGGGTGGGCGGTCCTGCCCTAGGGCAGGGGAGGAGTGGCTTGCCCACTCTGAGGGCGCTGACTGTTTAGTCGGCCCAGTCATACGCACTGTCCCTTTTCTCCATGTACGCTGCATGCAGCCAACATGGAGAAAATGGCCTCCCCATGGTCGCCTGTGTGGTCGGCGTCCCAACCAATCACAACGCTGCCATTGCAGCATTGTGATTGGCTTAGGGGAGGGGGGGGTGGCTGACTGCTTCCTGTATGGAGCAGCGACGACGCAGGACCGGACCGGGCTGACGAAGGTAAGTTAACTTTTTTTAATTGAAAATTAAACCACCCCCCCAAATGTCCCCTCTCCTCGTGCGACCCCCGCACCCACGCGTCATGCCAGCCGCGACTGTCAGTGTATAGCGTCTGTAGAAAAGTGCAGACATATTTTCATGTCTAGAAAGATCGTGGTGTGACCTGAAACACATGGGGTGACCCAGAGAACTGTACAGTATTGTCTGGGTAATTTTGTAGAATTGTCCATGCCCCTTTAGTGCATAATCGTGCACTGTCATGCATAATCATCTTAAAGGAAATCGCAAGCCACTATTGATAACAGCATCTGACCTGTTATAGTATTTGTTTAGTAAGGCGGGGCAGGACCAAGGCCTGATGCTGCTTGCAGTTTTATAAAATGGCGGGCTTGCACTGAGCAGTCAGTTGCAATGTATTTAGCCCAAACAGGTAGCGAGCAAATAAGCGAGAGGTAGGTGTTTACTGCAATCTGGTAGGAATATTCATGGCCAGGTATACATCTTAACACATTAGCCACCATTACCCCTCAACGTGCAAGGGGTGCCCCAGTCATTCTTTGGGAAGAGCCAATATCTAGGGTTGCAGAACTTGCTGGGTGTTCTTTATAAAGGTCACAAGTGAATTAGAAGAGTTAGATTGGAAGGATGGAGTTAAAGGGGGACTCAAATGAACAATATGTCAGAAAAAAATCAATCTTGCTAACACCTTCAAACCACATAGAAAGGGTGTTAGGTTTGGGGACAGCTTAGCAAGTGACTAGGATGCCTTTGGTCTGGCGCAGATGGAGTTGGGGGTGATTAAAATCCATGGCTAGGGCTCAGATTATTTCTAAACTGAGGATGTTACAGTAGGTTGCACGCAAGACAATGATGCTGGTAACTCATGCACTAAAGAGCTGATTAAAAAAGTTCCAGATAATTGACTAGTGTGCTGTAAATCCCTGGTAAGCACGAAAATATGCATATTATTCCCCAAAACTAATAATTGGGTGGCATGTGTCCTGCCCTATAAAAAAAACTAGGCACAATCGGATTTTCTCTGGCGCAATAAATATTACACAAATTACTGGGATTCTCACATTTCGAGCAAAACATGAAATTCTGACCAGAATAAAACGGCACCCTAAGCTCACAAAGAAAGCCTGTGTATAATTTAAAGAACACACAGGAACTATCTAATTCTCACAGAACCCGAGTTGTGCAACAGAAACACCATGCAGTGATTGTGGGAAGCACGCCTCTCCTCAGGGCGATACTGTAGAGACGTTCATAGGGATTTTCACGGTCTTTTAAGGCCTTTGGGAAGAAACGCAACTTATTTACGGCCTAAATCAGTGAATTTCCACCTCCGATGCTTTCCTAAGGGCCACATGCCTTTTGGGTTGTCTTGACAACCGTCACCCTCCTGCTTAAGTTTCCCCCCAGAATTGCCTTCTGTCTTCTCACAGAAGAAAAGAAAGTGAAACCTGCTCTCGCTTCTCCTTTCCAGTCAAACCTCGAGCGAGAGAGATCAGCTGCGGTCTGTCAGCTGCAAGCCACTCGCCTGGAAACCTGGGGGAAAACCAGCACCTTTCGACTGCATGTCAGCCTTTTGGGTTTCAAGCGAGAAACTTCTCAAGGGGGAATTTTGAGGAAGGGGAAAGTCCTTCGAACTTTTAAAAAGTTCAAAAGTTTCAGGCAGCTGAAAACAGAGACTTTTCTTCTCTGTGGTTTTACATTGAGAGTGGGCTCGTTTCTCCTGTGACTGAGTATACAGTCAACAGGTCTGACCTTGCTCGACAGACCATAGGGAAAGTGTGAGGGAGACCCACCATTCGAGCACAGATTATATTCTTCTGTCAGCATGGAGTATGAAACACATTCAGTGAATGTTCACCTACCTACTGAAAGATTTTCTAGTGAGTTATCTTCTATGAAAAGGTTATCAGAGTAGGGGAAAAAAGTCTAATTTGTCAGGTGAGAATGGCTGAGTTGCTTCGCGGAAATGATAGCAGTGCCAATTAGCTAGGTGTAAAGATGGTCTTGACCCCAGCACTCAACAACTACCGACTGATCTCCCTGTTCCCGTTACTGGCCTAAGTATTAGAGAAAGCCATCAACCAATAACTCTCCCCACGCCTGGAACCGAACCTCCTCCAGACTCCTCCCAATACGGATTCCGCAGCAACTACAATATCGAGGCAGTCCTCATCGTGGGCACCGATGACATCCCAGCTCTATTAGACTGAGGCTCTGATCCTCATAGACATCTCAGCAGACTTCGATATGGTTCAGTACCACGCACTCATCACAAGGCTGCACAACATAGGCATCCAAGGAGTCACTCTCTGATGGATCGCCCATTTCCTTACCAGAAGAGTGCAAATGGTCCGCCTTCCACCCTTCACCTCCAAACCCAATAAAATCATATGTGGAGTACCCCACGGATCCTCGCACAGTCCCACCCTCTTCAACACGTATATGACACCTCTGGCCAGCATCGCCAAAACCCACGGACCATCCTACACAGACGACACAAAACTCATCCTTTCCCTCTCCAAATACACCTCAAACAACAAGACAAACTTCCACAACTGCATAACAGACGTCGCCAATTAGATAGAGGACAACTGCCTGAGGATCAACACATGCAAGACAGAGGTACTGATTTCCGAAAACATAAGCTTCCCATGGAATGCATCCCTGTGGCCATCAAACTCGGACCTCCTCCTACCCCCACTGACCATGGTAGGAACCTAGGCACCAGTCTGGAGAACGAGCTACCATGACAACTCATGCAAACTCCATCTCTTGCTTCTGCTTCTTCATCCTCCTCATGCTTCATAAGATATTCAAATGGCTACCCCAAAGCTCAAGATGCACCATCACCCAAGCCCTCATCTCTGGCGACTGGACTATGGCAATGCTCTCTGCGCAGGGATTGCAGCTCACCTCCTCTGACGACTACATACTATACAGAATGCCACAGCCAGACTCATCCTGGATCTCCCTAGATGAACCCACATCACCCCCTATCTCAAGGAACTCCACTGGCTCCCTGTACAGAAAATATTTTAGGTCAAGCTTCTGTCCCATGCATACAAGGTTCTACACAACTGTGGACCTGCCTACTTGAACCACGGCCTGAACTTCCATCAGCCCATCAGACACCTCCGCTCCACGTCCTTTTCTCTAACCCTCACCTCCTGCATCCGACGTAGCAGATGCGGAGGTCGCTCCTTCTCCTACCTAACAGAAAAACATGGAAGGCCTATCCTTTCATCTATGGACCACAACATATCTTCCAGAATTCCGAAAGTCCCTGAAGACCAGGCTATTTGGCTAAGCAACTGGACCCTGCCAGAGCCTGGATAACCTCACAGGTGACAAGTAGCGCTGTACAAATCAACAGATGGACTTATTGATTGATCTTGACCAGAACCCTGAAAGGATAAATTAAGATTCTCAGACGAGAGCACCAGGACTGATGAAGAAACCAAGGCTTATACACCCTTATTGAAGTCATGCTGGACAATCAAGAATGTAACTGTTTAAAAGTTTTGTATAGAGCATATGACATCCAACAGCATTAGAGTTATTTAAATAGAACTGCAGGAGGATGCAACCAACAAGAGTAATTATATTAGGCCAGCCATGCATGTCTTTATAAACAACATCCTAGAAAATCGGTATGTCTGGCACAAATTCACAAAGTATAGCAACGTATATACAAACAGTGCATTGCAGCAAAGTAATGCTGCCTGTTCACTTAAGAGGATACATTATCAGGGGGTGGAGGGCTATTGAGAAGCAGCAAGGGAGAGGGAGATGAGGTTAAGAAATCGGTGGGGCAAGGGGACAAAATAAAATTAAAGGCACTTTGGAAAAGCAACACATGGGGGACAGAAGAACATGGGAGAGTCGAGGAGCACACAAAGGAGAGAGCAGCCCAGAAGTGCACAGGACAATGGAGTTTGACAGGGAAGAAACACATGAGAGCGCGAGCAGTCCATGAGAGATAACAGCAAGTAGTGAAGGGGAGGAATTTGGCAGAGAGAAGCACACAAGGAAAAGAGCTAGAAAACACATGCACTTTATGGAGTGCTTAACCAAAAATAAAAAGGTGGTCCCCTCAAAGTGAACAGTGGAAAGATACATGTAAGCCATGCAAAAGGATGTTAACACTATGTTCCAGGGAGGGACAAACACAGTAGAGGAAGACAAGCCGTCGAAGAAGCAAGCAAATGAGTTTGACAATAAAGTCGATCAATGGTAACCAATAGGAGGGCTGTAAACCCACTGTAAATTCTTGGTAAGCCCACAATAGATCTTTCACAACTGCACTGGCTGGTAGGTGAGACCTAAAAGAGAATGTTGATGTTATGTTGCTATAAGTGGGAGACCCACAGGACCAACTATCCAGGTCCATTTGTGAATCACTCTCTGTGGTGAAGTCACATTTGGCAGGAGATTTGTATTCCAGGCATATATGGGCCAAAGGGTTAGAAAAGAGTCCATGCAATCCTGAGAGATCTTGATACACCACACAAGGGTATGCTGGCTGCAGGACCTCTGCACAGCCCAGCAGGGTCAAGGTGAACCCATAAAATAGCTGATGGCGGCACTCTTTCACTGCTGGCACACAAGCCCTAGAGGGAGCTCATGGTATGCTGTAATGAATCTGCATTTCCACTAAAAGGACACACCCACACCCTGCACTCCTATATATATATATATATTCACTGAAAAAACCATAGGTTTCACACATGTTATAGTTAGCTGGACATTTTACTGATAAAAAACCAATGAAATTCCCCCGTTATAGTTACTGTAGGCAACTATAACTCACGCGACCGCAATCCTCTGCTGATGCTAATACTGTATTTAGACACTTATTTGCCCATATCTTCTTCCATTAAATTTTAGCTATACATATATTACAAATATTTTTTTTTCATAAAGACACATATGTCATCAGCAGAGGATTACGGTCGCGTGAGTTATAGTTGCCTACAGTAACTATAACGGGGGAATTTCATTGGTTTTTTATCAGTAAAATGTCCAGCTAACTATAACATGTGTGAAACCTATGGTTTTTTCAGTGAATTAGCAAGGTTTTTTAAATGCTATTTCCTAACTATAACGTGTGTGAAACCTATGGTTTTTTCAGTGAATTTGTACGGTTTTTTAAATGCTAAGTTAGTTTACGCCATTTGTGGCGTGCGCGCCCACTTAACGCAGTTCGTTCCGTGCACGGTTTTTATCAACTTTAATAAGCCCTGTACATTTGGTGGCCTTCGGCCACCAAAAGCACAGAGGGTGAGGTCAATGTGGATAGTGTTTTTTTTTATTTCGATTTTATAATTTCATGTTGCCAAAATTACGTTTTTTTTCTCTATTAATAAGCCCTGCACATTTGGTGGCCTGCGGCCACCAAAAGCACAGGGGGTGGGGTAAGTGTGGATAGTGTTTTTTTTATTTTTATTTTTTTACCGTAAGCGTACGGTAAGCTTACGGTAAGCGTACGGTAAGCGTACGGTAAGCGTACGGTAAGCGTTCCCCGCGAAATTGCCGAAAAAAAAATAAAACCGTTTTTGCTCTTGGGGGATGTTTGGGGACTCCCTCAACATGACTATGTGGGAGGGAGTTGTCAAAACAGCCCCGTAACATGTTTTTGGCCATCATGTTTGATAAACAACACTCAGTGCGAGAGACAAAATGGCGGACGCCGCTTCCTGGTTTCGGCCGATTCGAATGTTTACTAAGATCTAAGCCAATCAGAATCGCGCTCGCGCACGCCACCGTAAGCTTACGGTAAGCGTACGGTAAGCGTACGGTAAGCGTACCGTAAGCGGGCTCAGATATATATATTGATTTAAAGGCTATTTTCTCAGAATCTACTGAACAGATTTACACCAAACCTACAAAAGGCACTTCCTTGACCTAGGGACTACCTCTCTGCCAAATTTCTAGTAATTCTGTTCAGCCGTTCGGGCTGTAGCTCGTTCTAAAGGTCCTACGGAAAAATGCATGGGAAAAACGCGTTTTGGGACCCCCCTTTTATCTCAGCCCCCGCTTGACGAATCCCCCCGAGACTTTTAGGGTAGGAGCGGAGCGTAGCGCCCCACCTATTTTGAGAAATTCGCGAGGATTCGTCGACCGGCGCCAAAGTTATTCAAAATAGAATGTTGAGGTTTTCCTATGGAAACGCGGTCCTAACTATAACTACCTACTGGCGACCGCCAGTAGGTAATATATATATATATATATATCCACAGTGTTGCCCCAAGCTGTAAGGATGCACTCCACTGCTGTTCGTTTTCAAAACTTTATTAGGAAAACCGGCATTATTGCTGCTTGAACACTCTTCCCCGACGCGTTTTGGAGTTTCCTCTCCTTCTTCATGGGGGTCTCTGATATGTCGCAAAGCTTTACCAAGCACTTCCTTTTAAGATTACAGCTCCTCCCAGGTGAGTATAGTAGCACAGTGGCATGCTGGTCATTGTAGTGCTTGGTAATTAATTTTAACCTTCCAGTAGGTCCCGCTTCATACCAGTTAGATCAATTTATTTCACTGCCCTCCAGTGGGCTACAGGCAGCAGTAAAGTTCGGCACAATTAAAAACAGCTGTGCCATTCACAGGACTGCATATTTCACTCCCGTGTGGACCATATCAATTTCTCTGGCGGTGCGATCCTCCGCGGCAAGATGGGCCGCGACAAACATCTCCACACTGTTGCCCCAAGCTGTAAGGACGCACTCCACTGCTATTCGTTTTCAAAACTTTATTAGGAAAACCGGCATTATTGCTGCTTGAACACTCTTCCCTGACACGTTTTGGAGTTTCCTCTCCTTCTTCATGGGGGTCTCTGGTATGTCGCAAAGCTTTACCAAGCACTTCCTTTTAAGATTACAGCTCCTCCCAGGTGAGTATAGTAGCACAGTGGCATGCTGGTCATTGTAGTGCTTGGTAATTAATTATAACCTTCCAGTAGGTCCCGCTTCATACCAGTTAGATCAATTTATTTCACTGCCCTCCAGTGGGCTACAGGCAGCAGTAAAGTTCGGCACAATTAAAAACAGCTGTGCCATTCATAGGACTGCATATTTTACTCCTGTGTGGACCATATCAATTTCTCTGGCGGTGCGATCCTCCTATATATATATATATACATATCGTTCTTCAAGAAAAATGAAGACGCGGCACTCCTCTTACCTTAGAAGTTGGTTTTTATTTCAAGTCGTGTTTTTTCCTACGCGTTTCGAACCGTAGTTCCTAATCACGGTAGAATGTTACATTGGTCCTACTTTGATTTCCGCTTTATATACTGGTGCATGTTGGTGCTGTTTTTAATGCACTCTGGGTATGGTAGTTTATCCACTTTGAATTTCACTAAACTTTATTAAATTAAATTCAATTGAACTTGCGTTAATTAATAGCATGTTCAAAAAATGATACAATGATTAGACAGTAAATACTTTTAAATGGCAACTGTCATTTTGTAATGGCAAATTACACATTTGATTTGTTACCCAAATCACATGACCAATGTTAACAGGTTTAAACAGTGGATCATTGTAAAAGTATATTTGATGGATGTATATTCTCATCACATTATTTAGGCTGAGTGCCCTTTATGTACTGCTCTTATGGTCTTTGTAGATCTTTCTGCAGCTTTCGATTGTGTCATTCACTCAAAATTATGGTCAGTCTAACAGGATATGGGAGTAGATACAGCATTATTAAATTTCATACGTGAACTATATTCTAATGCTTTAGCCAGGGTAAGGTTTGGGACGAATGGTGAACTAACCGCCCCATTCATTGTGGGGAGAGGGGTAAGACAGAGGTGTGTCCTGGCTCCCTTTCTCTTCACTCTCTATACGAATGGTTTGGAGAGAGCCATGTTGAAAGGGAGTCAGGACCTCCCACGAGTTAAGGAGCGTCAGATCCCAGCTCTTCTATACGCTGACGACGCGGTGATCCTGGCAAGAACCCCAATGGAGCTCCAGAGGGCTCTAACTAGATATTCTGATTTTATGGGTTCCTTAGATCTACGAATAAACGTAAAAAAAACATTTGTTATGTCTTCTGGTCCCAAGAAAAAAACCATGAAGGAAATGTATTTGAACCAGGAGAAAATTGCAACGACATCCCAATATCCCTATTTGGGAATTATCATTGACCATAAATTACAGTGGAAAGCTGCTTTCGAGTCTAGAAAGCTTCACTTTGCACGCACAACAAAACAAAGGCCATTGTTAAATTCTCTAAAAAATTGGGCAGAAGACCCCCAGGAGAATTATTAAAAATTTATACAGCCAAATGCCAATCAGTTGCATTATATGGGGCAGGCCTCTGGGGTTATTTAGACACGCATTCACTTCAGATAATTGAGAATGCCTTTTTGAAATTTCTTTTATCTCTTCCCATGACCGCATCGACTTTTGCCTGTCACATTGAACTTGGTATCCCCTATATTTCTGACCTAGCTAGAATCCAACCCCTTTTACTTTGGCACCGCATATGGTCTTCGGATAAAAACATCTTGACACAATCAATAATCCGAGACTGTATGGAGTTGGACTCTGCAACTAAAATTCGATGGTTAGCATATATAAGATCTTCTTTTATCGATCTAGGCATGGAAAAGTACTACCTTGATCCACCATTAATTAGAGAGGTTCCCAGAAAAACGTTGAAAAAGGAGTCTCTTAACTTTTTTGAGGAACTCCGGATAGTTAAAGAAGGGTCAAAACCATCAGTACAACAAAGTATTGCCCTTCAAATTACTCCTAATATTCAGCCCTATCTAACCTTTGACCTTACCACCTTTGAAAGATTTCTTTTGGTCAGATTTAGGCTGAACTTGTTCCATCGTTTGGTTGCCTTCCCAACAAATAACAATTGGGATAAAACTTTGGCCTGCTGTCCGTGTGACAACATTTCAAAGCAGGCAACCATCCATACTGTCTTTTTCTGTCAATTTTATAGTGACTATCGCAAAAAATGGTTAATACCGCTCTTAAGACTTACGGGTATTAGAAGATGTCGTACAGCACTAGTAGCCTTACAGCAAATAGATCATGTTTGGACAGCAAGGATAATAGTGAAGTTTCTGAAACATATCTTTCGATATCGAACGAATTTATAGAATGATTTGGCGCTTTAGTTTTAATGAAGTTTTCTTCTTTTAAACTTAAATAAAAAAAAAAAAATGTTTCTTTTATGAAATATTTGCTATTTTAAATATATTCAATTGTATTGTTATATGATGTATTTTTATGCTATTGCTTTTATGGTTTTTTACAATGACACGCTGACCGACGCCTGGAGAACGCTGTTGCTGCAGGAGGGGACTACCAGTCCCAGATACCTTTGCTGTGTGAGGGCGGAGCTACTGCTGCACGAGCGCTACTTAAGCGCCAGGGAGACACCGCAGCGCGGGACGCGCTGACCGACGCCTGGAGAACGCTGTTGCTGCAGGAGGGGACTACCAGTCCCAGATAACTTTGCTGTGTGAGGGCGGAGCTACTGCTGCACGAGCGCTACTTAAGCGCCAGGGAGACACCGCAGCGCGGGACGCGCGCGGGCGGCGCCCGGGCGAAGCCCGGGCCAAGGGCGGGCCCGTCCTTGCCCGTCATCGCCCGGAGGAGACTGGACTGGGCCACCCCTCTGTCATCTTGGTAATTCCTGGTATCTAAATGAGGTGAGCGAAAGACATTGACTTAGTACTCCATACCTGTGTAGCTGTTTATCAAGCTTCAACAGCCCAAATAATGGGGAAACAAATTACTCCACCTGTTATGAAATCTGCCACAACAAGCATCGAGAATATGCTGGAAAGAGCTGTTAGTATCGTAAGCAACGAGATTGAACTTACAGAGAGACGTTTATCCCTCGGTTTAGGACAATCCTTGCTATCCTCTGCGCTGATTACTGACGCCACTGATACTACTGCGCGCAATGCTAATGCTAATGCCCCTGTTGTGGTTAGTGAAGAGGCAAGCGATACCATTATATCAGACTCGCCGGAACCAAATCCTGTAACACCCAATGTTCCGACTTCAGGGGCAAAACGCAAGAGGAAAATTGGGAAGCCTATCTGTGCGAAAAGAAAACAACCAACTCGCCCATGCTCCACTCGCACAACCCTAAATTCATGGATTCGTTCATCCGTGAACCAAACATCCGTAGAGGCCCTAGTGCATGCCCCATTGCCCACGCATGCCCCGTTGACTAAAATATGCTTACACTCAACTGGAACTCAGACTGAGACTGATTTTTGTTCCCAATTGTCACGGACAGTGAAAATCACCTTAGAGCTATTGATATGAATAACTTGCTTGGATTGATAACTGATTGCATCAAACCTCTACTCAATAACTTCTTATCTATGGTGAAAGATTATATTTCTGATGCTCAGTCCATTTCAAATCCTCGGCCGATAGCCCAGATCTCTGATGTTGTTCCCCCAGTTGCCCCTAACCCACCTACTCAGACAAATGCTACAGAGCTGGTTCAAAATGAAGCCACCATCAACATTCCTACGAATTGCCAAAACATTGATGCCCCTCCTATTTCAAATATGAAAACTAGTGATTGTATGACATGTAACAAAATCCGCTCATGTCTAGACAAGAAGGGAATTACGGAGGTAAAAAATTCTGTTAACCAACCAAACAACTCGCAAATTCCCTCTAAGGTGTTTATCCCCTCATATATCAGTGATGGTGTAGCTAACACTCAAGACAATACTGAGCATAACGCTGTCACGGACTCAATTCCCAAGACTCTTACCGAGGGAAATGATGTGCTACTTGACCTACCCCCGCAGGCCTGCCCATATGTTGTGGTTTTAGCTGGTGTTCCCTTTTTAAGGAAGGACCAGAAAGAATCTTGGGAGCAACTACGATGCAAATGCGTCGATTGGCTTTCCAAGCACAAGCGATTTAGACCATCCTTGATTGAAAATATCATCATGGTACGACGTGTGGGCTGGCTCGGAACATCTCCCAAATCTATTAAAGGGGACTGTATAGTCATTAATTTCCGTAGACACTCAGTGGCGAAAGCCATTCTAACACCGCAGAGGGAAGTGGTTAACCACGGTACTAGTATATGGGCATTACCTTTAGGTTATTTTTACAAACCAACATTTGAAACTACCTCTCCTAACCCCCATAATACTATCCCAACCCATAATAGATTCACTTTGCTGTCAAGTTTGGATTGTCAAGACTGACTGTCACCCCCATTAACAAGTGAAACATTGAGGGATGCACCAGCACTAGGATTGATTGATATATGCACTCAGGATAGTAGACAGGATGCACCAACCACAACGAAAGCTGAATCGACACTTAAAATTCTAAGCTGGAATGTGGCCGGTCTGGCATCTAAGTTAAATATATCAGATTGGAGGGAGTTAATAAGTGGCCATGATATTGTAATGCTCCAGGAGACCTGGGCAACCCAGGAACTGTCTATGGAGGGTTTTGAATGCTTTAACACTCTGTCCCCAATCCCCACTTCAGGTAGGCCCGTTGGTGGTCTTTCCACTTGGGTAAACATCAAGGCAGGCGGCCGCACCAGGACTGTGCCCACAAACAGCGATGTATTTCAAGCGTCCCTTTACACTCGGGGGGCTTCACTCTATATAATTAATTTTTATAATAACGATTTTAAAAATATTCCCAATGTGAACTTTCTAAAGTTGTTTGATTTTATTTCAAAACTGGAAAAAGACTGTGGTGCCCTAAATAAAGGTATATGCCTAGGTGGTGATTTTAATGTTAGACTCCACAGAGCCATTAATCACGATACTCGACCAAATATTACCGGCCCGCTATGTAAGAGAGGTGAGCAGCTAACGAACCATTTAAACTCGCAAATTTTTTTAGACATTATGGAAATTGCAGCCACTGATGGACATACTATCCCCACCTACAGAAGTCGGGGCTCAAATTCCATTATTGATTATATTTTTGTGACTGCTCCCCTTACAAATTACGTGATAAAGGCGGAAGTAATTCCAACAATATATGGTGACCACAATCCCATTAGTACTACCCTAAGTTTTACATGCCGCCCAACGTACAAACGTACGCCGGGAGCTAGTGACCTAATGGCGTCAACTGATAACCTTCGACTTGTGTGGCGCGGTATTGACAACATTGAATTATTCCAAACCATGATCAAATCGCATCAGAATCTGATCAACGTCTGCCTGACATACAGAGACAGTGATACAGAGGTAGTTGGTGCCTTTTCCGAACTCTGTTTTGGCATAAAAAAAATACTGTCCAAGCCAATTAAGAAAATAAACCCAGATCCAAGGTGGTTTGACGCAGATTGTTCTGCGGCCAACAGAGCACTAAGAAAGGCACTTATAACTAAACCAAGAGATAGCCTGCTTGTGCCAATATTGAGAAACAATTACAAGAAGGCTATCACACGCAGGAAGGAGGCAATCACTAATGATCACTGGACTAAACTGTTGCGTGCAAATGAACTAAAAAATGGCAAGAACTTCTGGAAAGCAGTCAAAGATATTAAACTTGTGGGAAATACATCTACACCGATTAGCTGTAACATCTCTAGCGAGTCATGGGAGGCTCATTTCAGTAAAATGTATGCTGCCCCTATTATTCGGGATCCTAGGGAGTTTACATATAATGCAAACATTTTATTTGATTTATCTGAAGTCGAAGAAGCCATTAGCCAAAGTCTGGGAGGTAAAGCCCCCGGCCCAGACGGCCTTCCGATCGATCTTATAAAGAGCCACCCTGAATTTTGGGCACCATTACTCACGAATGTTTTTAATAATCTGACTAATTCATCCATCCCTGAAACCTGGTCCTGTAGCACCATTGTTCCAATCTTCAAGAAGGGCGATCGTTCTAACCCGAGTTGCTACAGGCCAATATCGTTGATCGACAACACCCTTAAAATTTTGGGAAGGGTGTTGTTCAACAAGATCAGTTCTTGGGCCGAGGATTCCAAAGTACTACATCCTTGTCAGTTAGGATTTAGGAGTAAGGTCGGCACTGTGGAACAGTGCCTCAACCTTAACCTAATTATTGCGAAATATACCATAGCCAAAAAAGCCCCCATGTACCTGGCATTTATGGATCTTACGTCGGCCTTTGATTTTGTAAACAGATCACGATTGTGGCAAATTTTGTTGGATCTTGGGCTGGACGATTCTTTAGTTTCTTTTCTGGCATATCTGCACAGAGACCTAAAAGCTAGGGTGCGCATTAGCATGAATGGTGAGATCTCTAAAGCTATTGAAGTAGGTAGAGGGGTCAGACAAGGTTGTGTACTGGCCCCCCTCCTATTTATTTTATATATCAATGATTTAACTAAATCTCTGCTGATCTCAAATGTAGACGTCCCATTGATTGGTGGCCATAAGATCCCTGCATTGTTATATGCTGACGATGCAGTTTTAATGGGGCGTACTCCTAAAGCTTTACGCACCCTGGTCCATGATTTTGTAAAGTTTATGGCAAGTTTGGATCTGTGCACAAATTTAAAAAAATCTTTTTTAATGTTGTGTGGGTCTAAGAAATACTCCAACTTTACAATAGCAATAAACTCTAACCAGTTATTGAGCACATGCACCTTCCCGTATCTTGGTCTGCTCTTTGCATCAAACGGATTATGGAATGATCATATTGCATATTGTAAACGAAAATTTATCAACTCTATTAATACCATACTTAGGTTACCGAAGCCAAAGAATATAGAGGTTGTGCCTTCCATCATCAAAATGTATAGACTGCAATGCACACCAACCGCAACATATGGGGCGGAGGTTTGGGGGCATACAACCAGTACGCCTATACAGCGCGAAGAGAATAGATTCTGCCGCAAGATTTTAGGCGCACCTTTTTTTTCCCCAACGTTTGCTACTCATAGAGAACTTCATTTACCATACGTTGAGGACTTTATTAAGGCTCGCCCCGTCTTGTTCTGGCTAAGAATCTGGAGAAACCCAGCTGCACATTTGACAAGGGAAATAATCAGCGACTGCCTAAAATGTGACAAAGGGATGGATATACCGTGGTTAGCAGGGGTCCGGAAAAGTTTAAATAGCCTGAATATGGAACATCTCTTTTTAAATCCATTGCAGCATGATTCTGTTAACATTAAAAAATTGGAAAAGACTCTGTATAGTCTTTTTAATGAAGCACGGGCATCAACTGAGTGCCGTAAAACCTCAGTTGCCAGATATATGCAAATAGAAATGTCCCCTGCGATGCCGAGATATCTTGTTAACCCCATTAATTGCTGGGAAAGAGGTCTATTTTTCAGGCTAAGGACAGACACCATGAAATATCTGTTGTCATTCCCCATCGGTTTCACACATAATTTTAATTCAGTATTGTGCCCCTGTGATAACATTCAAAAGCAATCAATGTTACACTTCTTGTTCTTTTGCAGTTACTACTCAGCCCCCACTAAAAAACTCTTGATCCCATATTTCAAACTTCGTCACATTACGGACTACAAGGTGGCTTACGAGAAGGTGCTAGCTATTGCCGATGATGAATTATGCTTTAGAGTTGGATTATTTTTAAAAACAGTGATGCGTATACGTAACTCTATGCACCCTGATTAACTGACCTTTTAATTGTGTAACAGTTTTTATGTTTTTAGTAATTTTTGTACATTATTTTATGCTGTACTTTTATGGATATGTTGTTTTTATCCGAATAAAGTTCATATTGATTGATTGATTGATTGATTGATTGATTGACAATGACAAAAACCGAATAAAGTAAATATGACTGACTACTGCTCTTATCTGACATTTCAAAACATGCATATATAATTTACACAGCATTATGAGTTCTTCCTCATTTTATGATTGGTGCGTTTGTACATGTTAATACATTGCTTTCAAAGAATGGTTTACTTTCATAATGTCCTTTAGGCATCTTGTATTTCACTATGTTGATCACTTTCTTTTTCAATCTATATAGTTCTTAAGTTTACTCATTGTCCACCTATATTGTTTTCTTCTTATTACAGATGAACATAAAGTTCCTCATCTCCATTAAGACCCAGGGGATGTTTCGTTTTAAATTTCATTATCAATCGCGATTCCAATCTCCGTAGTTTTTGTATGCGATTTCCTCCTCGTTCATTTGGCGGTATTGTCGCCAGCCCTGAGTACTTGATATCCAACCACGTTTTTCCAATGTGAGTTGACATGTGTTTTGCAACTGCATATGTGTTATCCATATTTTGAATTGCACGTGTGTGTTCCAATATACGCTTTTTCAAAGGGCATATCGTGCTCCCTATGTATTGCTTCCCACAAAAGCATTTAAGTATATAGATTACAAATGTCGAGTCACATGTTATGGTTTCTTTTATTTCAAATGTATTTCCAGTTGGATCTTTGAGATTCTTTAAATTCTTGCCAATTTTGCAGGCCTTACATGTCATGCATTTTGTAAATCCTTAGGATCTTGACTGTAACCATGATTCTGTTTTTGTCGCCTCAAAATGACTCCTCACTAGATAAATATATATATATATATATATATATATATATATATATATATATATATATATATATATATATATATATATATGCAAATTATAACCAACCACCTACTCCATCAGAAGAAGGGCACAGACATCAGGCTGTCGGTATACGGCTTTTTATTAAAACAGGTCACCCTCGACCCCGAGACACAAGAGACATGTTTTGGCTTCTATGAAGCCTTTGTCAATCTGATTGGTGCCATTACACTTTTGCATTATATAGTCCCACCCACACAAGGCATTAATGAACATAGAAAACATACTGATGAAAATATGTACTAACTAGAACCCTCTGCAGTTTTAAACAAATATACTGAAACGTAAATGTTAAAATGCATGTAGTAAAAAAAAGTTGCGCAAAGCACATACTTAATCTACTCAATCACTACAGTACTCATGGTGTGGGTAAAATAACAAGTGCTTAAGTCCGCCTGGGTGGGAAATTTACATAAAATGAGCATGAGACACCAAACGCTCTTTAGTGTGATACCTGTGTATCTAACAGTACATTTCTTAATTAAAACACGCTGCTGCATATCCTTGAGATTGATTGGTTACACCCCATAACAGTTCTGACCCAGTGTATAGTGTTCCGATATTGAACAGTCATCTGGTAATCCAACTCTGACTCCTGCTGCTGAAAATATGTGAATCAAAGCCATACTTGAAATGCAGAAAACTCCATTGCGGCCTGCAGAAATATGAGGAAAGAGTGCTCGGACAGAATGTCGTGCTATGGGAACAAACTATACACAATTGTAGCCATGTAAGGCATAAATACCTGTTTCACAACGCGTGCATAAATCAAAAGCCAAACTACCCCTCCCATAATGCAACTGGGCGATCGCATGCATGATGGCAACATAGACAAGCATTGGCATAGCCAATAGGTCTCTCCTTTGGGACCTTATAAGTGTTTAACCATGCAGCAGTTGCATAACTAAATATTTATAAGGTCCCAAAAGAGAGACCTATTGGCTATGCAAAGCGGTCGTGCGGCCGCGAAAGTGAAAGTGATCGGGATCGCAATCACATCACACATCAAAGCGGCCGCGCGGCGCAAAAGTGAAAGTAATCGCGGTACAGCGCGGCGTGCGCGCCCGCGCACATGCACTGTAGCTCTAGGCTGGCCTGGTAGCACTTTTTGGATCCCTCTCAATAAGTCTCGCCAGACCAGCGCATGCGCTGGGTCAGGCGAGACCTAAAAACAAAAGTCATTTTGAGGAGTCAGCATCTTTAAAAACAAATGACTGGGACCCAAAAACATGACGGATTAAATCCAATAAAGTAAGGGCCATAAGGAATAGTCTATTTAAAGGTGAACCAGTCTCAATGTCTTAAAGTGAAAGGCAGCATGAATAATGAACCAAGCACAAAACTCCGGGTCGAAGGGGACCGATGCATGAAAAGTTACAAATATTCCGGACAGACCTCACTGCATCGGCGTAGGCTTCTGCAATGCCCGGTCACCACAAGGCGTCAGACTCCTGGGCGAGGCATTTCTTGCGGGGAAATGTTGAAGCCGTGCTGGCAGCCGACAAGACCGCCCCGCTACGGGATCTCAATCTCCCACTGCAGCCATCCTCAATCCTCTTCCTGACAACCACAGTGGGTGCTCCCTCTCTAGCACCATCGTATATATATATATATATATATATATATATATATATATATATATATATATATATATATATTACCTACTGGCGGACGCCAGTAGGAAGTCATAGTTAGGACCAAGTTTTCGTAGGAAGAGCATTTTATGTTTTGCTTATACCTTTAGCGTCGTTTGATGAATCTTCATGACATTTTCCAAACTAATTCTTTGTTTATATCAACTCCTGTGTTGAAAGTTTGGGGGTGATTCGTCAAGGGGGGGGCCAAGAAAAAAGGGGGGTCCCAAAACGTGTTTTCTTCATACAATTTCCATAGGAAACTTTAGACAAGGCTACAGGTCGAAAGGGGGAACGGAATTACCCCAAATTTGGCAGGGGGAAGGGTCTTGGTCTAGAAAGCACGCTTTTGTTTATTTGGTGTGAATCCGTTCTGTAGTTTTGGAGAAATATCGAAATTTACAGCTATAGATATTTGGGAATTCTGCCATTTGATTGGCTGAGGCGTTACGAGCACGAGCTTGCTGGTTATTGGCCGCGGACAGTTGCAACTGGGAAGTGTTGGCAGCCATTTTGTGATTCCGTTGAAGCGAGTAAGGGGAAAAAAGGGTGAAAAAAGTAGGAAAGAGGAGGGTAGGAGCGCTGTGATCTCTGTTGGGTGGTTAGGGTGTGCTATACAGGGAGTGTGAAGCGAAGTATTCACCCCTACCTGTGTGAAAGTGCTGTTTTTCCCAGAGAGAGATGGTGCTGAGGTGAGGTGCAGGTACACTCGGGAATGAAACCGTGAGCTGATTGCTGTAAACTGATGTGCTCTGGGTGCTGTAGCATACTGACCGCTGTAGCATAGCTGTGCAAGTGGTGTTAGTATGGGTTTAGACTATAGCGGGAGTGGGAAGCAAACTACTCACCCCTACTGGTCTGAAGACTCCAATGGAGTGTTTTAGCAAGCAGGAATAAATGAATAATCATGAAGAATATAATGCAGAATGTTGCAATGCCACAGAAGACAAATGGTGAAATCAGGTGTGTTTAAGAAAGTGGCTGTGTGTAATAAGGCAATGGAGTCTGCAAATTATATAAAAAGTGTCTTTATTTAAGTGCCATAAATGGACCCACTGGTGCAAGAGCTAAGGCATCCAGCTGATGCAAACTGCAACCGCTTCTGCTGTATTCAAACCTAAGCTCCTGCACCAGTCAATTCCACATTACATGTTACAGTTCCATATGACATAAACAATACCTATTAGACATGAATGACTGTAAATTGTATAATGAAAATAAAGGTAGGATACGATTAACACACTGTGCCAACCAGTTCCTAAACAATGCTGTGTTTTTTTATCTTGATCGCCAGCTCGTGAGCAGAGGCTGAGGATGAGCTAATTTGTGTGAAAGGGCTCCGTGGATAACAGGTAAGCAGAGAGACATGTGCACAAAGAATAGACATGGTTTCAAAATGGATGTCGGGTTTAGGCGAATTTAGCAAGTAAATTGTGTATTTGCATAGGCCATACATCACCCATCCCTGGTGAGTCTGGAGACGTAAGGGGCAATAATGAAAACAGAGTTCAAATCCCTAAGCATACTTAGAAAGTTATTATATGAAAATAGTTCAATTGAAGCGTATTCAAAAAATTTATAGGAAAAAGTCCAAAAAGTTGGAAAAAGTCAATCCAAGAATAAAGTGATTTTCTTACAAGTCTTGGAGATTGCAGTGCAGAAGTTCTTCAGCGGCTTGAGATGCGTAATGTTCCAAGAGGCGATTGTTGCCATCGTGTGAGAAAAGCAAAGCGATCCAATTCATATCCTCGAAGGGACAGTAATGTTCCTCGAATGTTTGAGCGGCAATTTGAATTGGCAGGCAATCTGCGATGTTGTCAAAGGTTGCACGTTGCAGGAGATCTTTCGCGGCTGCGCAGAAATCCCATTCCCATACCTTTTTGCGTTGCATCCGCCATTGCTCCACTGCCCGAACAATCAAGTTCATGGTTTTCAAGATACTCCATTACCTGCTGGATATCGAGAGCGTTTGTTGGGATGTTGGCAAGGCATAGATCCATTCGCCAGTCAGATGGGCACGTTTTGCAATAAAAAGATGGTTGCATGCAGATTGCATATGTGTAAATAAATGTCATGTTGTAGCTGGCTCCGATAATAGATAGAGGCAGGCAGCCGAAAAGTTGTTCCATTTTTTCACAGTATTGATGTAGCTTCGCGTAGAGGCGTATTCTGTCGGACATGATTGTTACCACAGGGAGTGCAGCCATTTTTTACAAGCAAAAATAGTAGTAGGGTGGCTGCAAACAGAGCGAGAATTATGGGCACTGTTCCTGTTATTCCAGAGATGATCGAATGAATGAAGTCTGGTATTATACCAAAAACAGATTGAAAGCCTATGACAAGGCTGGAGGAGACAGTGTTAAAAAAGTGTGGCAGAGCTTAAATGTCAGATGTGTTGAAAATTGTGTAACAATTCACAAAGTGTAATGGGAGGTTCGTATTTAAAAGGGAGTGTATTTTACTTGAAGTTTGTGCTATCTGCAGTCGATACATTACTTTTGGAAAAGTGAGGGACACTTCTCTTTGGAACAAAAGCGCTTTCAGTTTGCTCAGTTTAATAAAATCTGTTTCAAAGTAGGTATTGAAGGCCAAGTTGAACTTTGGGAGTTACTTTGTGTGGGTGAGAATAGAGATTGCCACAGGAAGTTAACCGGTTTGAAACAGTAAGGACATACAGTATGCCAGCTCACATTCCGTAGCAGTCCATGTTATTAAGAATCAGATAACTGCCGTTAGAAAGCTGTGTGAATGTTGGTCTAATTGTGGGAGTTGGCGTGCTTTTAAAAAGCACGCAAGATTGGGGGCTGTAAGCTTAGAAACGTCGTGCAGTTGGACATTCTTGCATAGTAATGAATGAATGCCATTGTGGTCGCACTTTTCACCTGTGAGACAAACTTCTGTATCCTCTTTAAGACAGCGATATGTAAATGGGGAAACCACTGCTCGTAAATAAACGCGCTACCTTATGTAATCACATATAACATGACAAACAACATGTACACCTAGCAGACACAACGACACTACGTACTGTGGGAACCGTGGCTAGCCATGTACACAAACAACATGGCATAGCACCTCTGCCACACAATGCAGAATGCGGCGAGAGATGGGAGCAAAGTATGTGCGAAGGTGGCAAGTGATTCTCGCTTATAAAAGTATACAATGCAAAGTGTTGAGGGGATGTGCCGGACAGACTTGAGTATGCAGAGCACAGACATGTACATGTCAACATACACTGATGGTCTATTGAGTGAAGTGGACAGTGGGCGCAACCATAATAGTACAGTGAGTAAGGAATATTACGAAAACATAGCACGTACGTGCCCCCTCCCCCCAAAATCTTTAGCATGGTAGGCTAGCTTGGCGTGCGCAAGGCTAGCGTAGGGGTATGAATAAAAGGCACGTTTCTCTGGGTGTGGTTCTCTTCCGGAATGGCGAACATGTTTGCCAGGTCTGCGCAGCTTACACCGCCACGAGGCTGACGCCGTGAGCGAAGGTGGCTGCAGGAACAATGCTCTCAGCCTGCTGGTACCCAGAAACCGTCATGGCCGCTGCGACGCACATATGCCCCACAGTTCACCTTTCAACACCGCTGTATGTGAAAGAGGGCTCACCACGTGCCGGCGGAAGCTTTTGGGCTGAGGTCTGCGAGCTGGGAAGGCTCCTGAGATCAACGCTGGCTACCACGACACAGGCAGACAGCGCCCAGCCTGAGGCCCACCACCGTGGAGTGCTATGTATACTACCAACACAGTAGTCCAACAGGTACCAACAGTGGAACGGTGTCTTGATCCCACAATGGACGATGTTAGAACTGCATCTGAGAGTGGAGATGAAGGTACTCCCTTCGACCTGGTGTAACCAACTCTAGGTCCCAACAGTGGAATGGTGTCTTGATCCCACAATGGACGATGTTAGAACTGCATCTGAGAGTGGAGATGAAGGTACTCCCTTCGACCAGGTGCAAGCAACTCTAGGTCCCAACAGTGGAACGGTGTCTTGATCCCAGAATGGACGATGTCCGATATTACCTGCTGCTTGTTGTTTTTTGCAGAACTCCCTGCTCTCATATACACTTTAAACTTATTTAGATATCGTTTTGAGACATAAAAAAAAAATGAGAGAATGGCGTACCCGGCGCAACACCATACATCTATGACGTAACACAGGGCCTGGCAGCGTGCACTCGTCACATACGCAATGCGCAGCGGGCACGACCCCATACGTACATGACGTAACACGTGGCTTGGTACTGCGTACCCGTCGCATACCAAAGTAGCAGCTGGCGCGACCACATAACCATATGATGTTACGCGGGACGCGGTGGCTCGAACCCGTCGGATACAAAATGTGCATCATTTACGAGTTTAGCAATATGGCGGATAGGATTCGCGTGCTGACGGAGCTGGATACGCTACCGGTACGGGACTCCAGTTTTCTCTGGAAAAAAAAAAGATGTACAGACTTTTTTTTGAAGATATAAAACATTACATAATTTTTTTAATAAAAAAAAGGATAATAGAGTTCCAAAATATTACACACAAAAAAATGAAAAAATATAGGTTTTATAAATATTAAAATATGAAATTAACATTTAAAAAACCTTTGAAATTCACTGAAATACCATAGGTTTTACAGACGTTATAGTTAGGAATTAGCATTTAAAAAACCTTGAATAACTGTATACACGAGTAAATGGGCATGTGATTGATTCTTTGCATGACTGACTAGGTGTGTGAGTAACTCTATGGATGAGTGGCAGAGTGTGACTGTATGTATAGGTGTATGAGTGCATATTATAGTACTGTATTGATGAGTAACTGCATGTATAAGTGACTGGATGTGACTGGATGTGAGTGTAGACCTCGTAAACAGTGGGTGGTATGTAGTATCTGGCATTGTTGTGTGTATCGTTTCAAAAATAGTAGTCTGTATTTTAGAGTGCGTGTATCAAAGTTTATATTAGGGCATCAGTATGTGCATCAGATTATCACGTGGATGATGTCATCAGTGATGTCATCAGTGATGTCATTTGAGATGTCATCAGTGATGTCATCAGTGATGTCACTGACCATGTCATGAGTGATGTAATATGTGATGTCATCACCAGTGCATTGCAGGCGCGCGAGTTATAGTTAGCTCAACTAACTATAACAGGCAAATTTCTCTGGTTTTATATGAGTCAAATGTCCAACTATCTATAACGTCCCTGAAACCTATGGTTTTTAAGTGAATTTCAAAGGTTTTTTAAATGCTAATTCCTAACAGTGGTCATGCCGAAACGCGTTATGGCAGATTTACCTTGAGGTCAATAAATCGATTAAATGCACCAAAGTTGTGGTCCGTACTCCTTCAATGGCAATAACCAAAACTTCAATGTTTAAAAACGTAGGCCAAATATATCAATGAATGCAGATTCCTAAATGCCAATTAACTACAATAAACAATTAGAATAAAATACGGTATGTACAGGTAGCAAAGAGTAAAAAATATATATATATAGAGATGGTTAGGAGCACCTCACCGACTGAAGTTGCATCATCCTGCCAACTCAAGCTTTGGGAAGCCTGTCAAAAGCCGAGGTAGGAGTTTCAGTCAGGACTCAAGTTCCGTCACCTCAACAGCAATACGTCTATTATGTGGTGAACTTCCACCTGACCCCCGTCGGCTCCCAGCTTTAATACTATTTTTCAACGTGAAGCGAAGCTTCTAGAAAACCTCGCCCCTTTCTCATTGGAAAAAACCGAGCTGGCTAGTACCATTCTGCGTGAAGGCGGAAGCTGGCCAAGCTCTCGTATTTTGACTCTGAGGCAGAGTTGTACATTCCACAGACACTTGCAACAACATACTCCAGTTCACTCTGGTCGGTGAAGTGTGAAAAACAAGTGAGGAGCAGAAAGACCTTGAATGTGCATCGCAGGCACTGCTTTGCACGCAGAAACAAGGCAAAGTCAGAGAACAAGAAGACATGAGGCCATATCAAAGCCAATAGTAAGAACTCATACTTCTCACCAATGCACAACACCGAGCACATGTGTGCACCACCACCCACAACACTGCACTTCGAAACCAAAGAGTACATTCCACACCTCTCTCTCCTTCTCACACTTTTAAATGCACCTCCCACATCTTTTATTCTTCGCAAGACTATTCTACTCCATGACAGCTCCCACTGAAAGACAGTAAGATTACAAGAAAGAAAAGGAGCAGGCATATGCAGGACCGTTTCATATATCAAGGCAAGGGCAAAATATCACACTAAAGTCAGTTAAAATGGTGGTAGTTGAAGGTCATCACAGGGTGCCAAACCACAAGAGTGGCTCTTTCACTACACTTGCTTGATAGAAGATAGCGTTATTGCGGTATAGCAAAAAGGTTACTTAGTCATACAGATACAATCTCTGCTTAATTTTCCTAGTTGAATTGGGCTTTTCTGCAATTGATAAAGCTCCCCCCAACTCTGTTGGTTGTTTTGGGCTGTTTCATGACATTCTGTGCACCTTCCTGTCTTCTCAGGATCACTTGTTATCTCCTCTCAGGCAGAACTGACACTCAGCAAGGTCATAAACAAAACTTAGACCCTGTGCCAGTCTGTGTGAGACAAAAGTTTTAAAGATGCTGGGTTAAAGCTCTACCTAAAATTCTCTTTTCATGGGAGTTAGACCAGTAGTTCACTGACAATTGTTTTGAATGGAAAATGTTGATGCCAAACAATCTGGTTGGCTGTTTCTTTGCAGGCTTTCTCCCGCTGTAAGAGGAAGAAACTGGCTTGGACTGAGCTTCTTTACATATACAGATCCTAGCCTGAAATGTGAAAAAGATCTACTTATTTAGGACATATTGACTGGCTTTTGGGGTACATAGTATACATGTATGCACTTGTCTTGAGGGAAATTAAAATGGCTCATGCAAAATTATCCTAATTTTGTGAATATTGTGTTATACTTGTTATGAGGAAGTCTTGAAATTATGCCATTTCGCAATTATACATTATTAGTGGGGAAAATTTACTGCAAATGCACCATTAATGGTAAACATTTACCTCAAACGTACCTGAACAACAGAACACAAGCATCTGTTGTTCACAGTGCTTTCGATTTTTGCACAATTTTTTTGTATAAAACGTGTTTTCATGCCACAAATTAACACAAGGATGCATTTCGAGCAAAGATATAGCGTTAACAGTGCTAAATGATTTCATAAAATTATGCCCAATTTTGTGTATTTTTGCCAAAAGTTTGCTTAATTACGTGAACTCAAATTGTGTGAATTTTGCACACCACCATGCCTCTATATGATCTGTGTGACATCCTAATCTGTCCACAAGTTTCTGCTCTGTACCCAAAAATGACAGTTTATAGTTCATATTTGAAACCCACATTGTTATATCTTCTTTTCAAAATACTGAGTGTGACTTCAATATCTTTCCAAAAATATCAATTGACACAAATATGATGTCAAAAATATGGTGGGACAGAATATTGAAGATAAGAACAATGGGCCCGATTACGATGGCAGAAGGCCCGCCACCACCAGTCGTGCGGTGGCGGGCCCTCTGCCATCTGACTGCAAATTTTCCCCACCACTTTACGATGGCGGGGGGAATCGTTCCAAAGGCATGGCAGGCGCAAAGACCGCCCGCCACACTTCCGCCACAGGCAATCGTTACGAGTGCCTGGCGGAGCGGACAGGACCTGCAAAATGGTGGCGGTGCCTAGCAGGCACAGTCCGCCGGATTACAATGCTGGCTTCAGCCAGCCTTTCCATGGCGGTGAAACCACCATGGAAAGGCTGGTGGCGATTAGATTCGGGGGCCCGTTGTGACCACCTCTGTGTTGGGGGTGTAATTCACTGGGGGTGTACCCATGGTACCCCCCAACATTTCCCAGCACTAAGTGGCAGGCACCCCGTGGTGCCTGCTACATAGTGCAGGGAAATGCACTGCATGACGTTTTAACATTGCGAACGGTGCTACAGCCAGCAGCACCGTCCGCAATTTTAAAGCCCCGGGATGTGCCCGCTATACTGGCTGGCGCATTGTAATTTGGTTGGTGGGACCGCCGCATGACTAGCGGGCTGTCCCAACCACCGCAACCATCATAATGACCCCGAGTGTTTTTAGCTGCATTATATTGATTTTTTTATAGTTGTATGCAAAGAATGATTTTGAATTATTTAGCTGGTATTTATTAGTTTTTGTGTTAAAAGTTTTGGCAATAAATGTAAGAAATGTTAATTTTATTTACATTTATTTATTGGTGCATTGTTGAGTTTGTAGGGGAATAGGATGGGAGGTTTAAAAAAAATGTTATTTGTGTTCATAAATATGTTATTTATTTTTCATTTTTAATTAATTTTTGACAATGTAGCTTATTTTATTTTTTTAATTATTTCAAAGTTAATCTTAAATATAATGATAATTATTGTCATTCTAATTTGGTTATTTGTATTATTGATTTTGTTCAACACTTTCCCTACTGTTGCTCACCTTGACATGGGTATACTAAATCTGACCCCTCAATAGTACAACTGTTTCTCTACTGTTGATTGCATTAGGTATAGTAAAAATGACCGCTCCAAAATCGGACACTTTCCCTATTGTTGCTCAGGTTGGAGTGGGATTACAAAATCTGATCCCTTCAAAGACCTACAATCTCCATACAATTGCTTATTTTGGGATGAAAATAGTAAATCTGACCCCTTCAAAGTCCAACACTTTTGCTACTGTTGCTTACGTTAAATGGGCATAATAAAACAGACCCTTCCAAAGTCTTACACTTTCCCTACTGTTGCTCAGGTTGGGAAGGGAATAGTAAATATGACCACTTGAAAGTCCAGCACTGTCCCTATTTTTTCTTAGGGCTTAGGGTGGAGAGGGAATCGTAAATATGACTTCTCCAAAGTTCAGCTCTTTCTCTTCTATTGCTTAGTGTGGGATAGGAATAACAAATTTAACTGCTACAGGCCTAATTTTTTACATTACATTTTTTAATTATATTTTTTAAGTTTTCTTTTTTACAATTGAATTTTTCAAAATTATTTTAATTTAATTGAAAAAAATATGAATGATCTTTATGGAGTAATATGATTTTATAAAAAAAGGTATTGTAAATATTTTTTATTCTAAATAGTGTTTTTAAATATTGTTGATTACTGTGTTTTTTGTATTCATTTTTATTTCACTATTATATTTCTTTTTATATTATGATCATTATTATTTTACATTTACTTTAAAGTATATATTTTTATTTTATTTTATAGTTGTATTTTGTAAAGGTTAATTTTATATGTTTTTATTTAATGTATTTCAAGTGCAATTTATTGAATGTATATATATATATATTTTTAAGGTCATCATAATTTTTAATATTAAAAATATGATATACTTATCTATTTTGTGATGATACAGAAATTTCTCAAAGGATAAGAGCAGGCAAAGAATCACAGAAAGTTGAACTGTTCTTTGTGTTCACTGACACAGCTGCTGCACATTGAAACAGCTGTATCTGATGGAATATCACCATACTGATGTTTCTTAACTTGCATATCATGCATACTAGAGTAACTCTAGTTGAGACTATCCCATATCAGCGACTGTCATCATTATTAATCCATCAACCTTTCAGCTAGCTACATTATTAATTTCCCTTTGTGCATTATAACTAGGGCTCCCGGTTTTATGGTATTTATTTTTTTGCCATTTCCGTCTGTATTTATCCATATTTATTTTTGGGCCATTTTTTCTGTATTTATCCACATTTATTTTTGCCACAAGCAAAAGACGACGCTACAGCTAGTATTTTTCCACATTTATTTAAATTGACAATTTTATTTGTTTTCTAGTACAATATAGTCTATATTGTACTAGAAAACAAATAAAAAATTTAGGACAAAAAAATGATAGATCTTGGATGGCTAATTAGTGGGCTGTGCTGCTTTGTCGTTCTCGCTCTCCTTCCTGCTTGACTATGTATCCCTTACTCCTAAAGGCGACGCAACAGCTCCAAAAGATTGTGCTTCAAGTCAGATGGAGCTTCTTGCTGTGCGAGATAACAAAGCTGACAAGCCGCACCCGAGTACTTCACAGGTCTTTAAAAAGACCATTCACATGTTAACGAGGCTTTGTTGTTTATTTCACCCCTTTTTAGGTCGAGGACCGTCCGGTCTGCCGAAGGCAGAACCGGAAGTCGGAGATTTAATGTTTTGGAGAAGAGGGGCTTGAACCCGCCCCTCTTCTCCCCTCTTCTCCATTGGCTGGCCTCTTGAATGCTGGCCAGCCATTGGAGAAGAGGCTTTGTCACTCCGATCAGGCCCCATCCTTTTCAGATTCGGGGGCGTGTTTTTTTCTACTTTTCTAATTATCTCCTCCAGCCAATGGCAAGAGGAGAACACGCCCCCGAATCCGAAAGCGCCGCTGCCTTTCTCCGAGGCATTTCTGCTTCGCCTCGGAGAAAGGCAGTGGTGTCAGCGAAGTCAGCCTGTCCTCATCTCAGTCATTGACCTCAGGTCTATACGCCGCGGTTTGCCGCACAGGGTAACGGGAATACCTCTTCAGTGTCTCTTGCCACGCTTCCATCTCGAGCTCAGAATTTTCCTAGTTTTGTATTTCTAAATTTCCCACCCGGCGCTACATCAAAAGTGGGTCTCTTATCGGATTTGAGTACATGACTCCGTCATTCGAGGAACTGCAGGCTCGAACCGCCTCCGTGTGAGATGCGTGGCATCACTTGTGCGGGCCGCGCCGTGCGTCATTGTCCGACCGCGAACACCGGCACTCGTGGTATTTAAGCAACTGGCCAGCAGCCGCGCTCATTATTTCCAGACCGCATCCGGACCGTCTTTCGCGGCTTTACCCGTATGATATTTGGACTTTCTATAAGTACTTTCACCCTCTATATGGCTTTTACATGACATGCCTGTCATTAGATCTCTCTCCTTATGCCCAGTAATATGCGTATACCTTTATCATCGAGTTCCCGACTCTGCCCCCATTTTAAACCTCACGCTAAATTAGTCTTTGCTCTCTCCTGATGCTCTGTTTACCTTTGTAAACTGCCATCCGCGTTCCTACCCAAACCTGCTTCCTTCAGCGTCACGCCCCCTAGCATCCTTGTCTTTCCGTGTCCCTGGTTAACCGCATGTGCGCATGCCTTATTGTAACTCGGGCCTCTGTCCCCTCTAGCATCACGGCTGCCCTGCTCATTGTACACTATCCTCTCTCACTACTCCCCCTCTGCTCATACTCCCATGACACCTTTCATCAACCGTAAGAGATGTTACCCCACGACCACCTCTCATCACTTTGACTGGATTGAATGTATTTATTGCCTTAGTTTCACAGCCATTTACTCAGCTGCGCTATCACTTTGTCCTACTATTGATACACTATGCAGATAATTGGTTTAGAAACGCGAAGTGAGAAATCAACAATGTCGCGTGCCTGCAGCTAGCTGGGCTGGGTCCGTCTGGAAGTGTAAGTGTCTGTAAACAAAGGCTGCGGATTTAGCTAGGGGGTGCGCTGTGCCCCGCCCGAGTGTCTCGAGTCTGGGGGTTTGCGAACATTCTGTTGATGTGCCCAGCTGGGGTCGCTAACTCGTAGACGGGATTACCGCCTTCGCCTCTCTGTTCTGCAAGCGGGCTTTTATCACCTTTGACTTTTGAGACTGTTTACCCCATTTCACTCTCTCTTATGCAAGCGGGCTTTTATCACCTTTGAGCTTTGTGGCGTTGAGTCTTTGTGGAAAGAGAAGGAGGCCATTTAGCTGACGCTCCGGGCTCATCAGCAGCGACTCCCGCAGAACAATAGGAAGGCGCGGGAGGGGCTCGCCTTAACCGGTAGAACAAGCATTTACAATGCAATGGTCTCGGCATTTGTAAAGTTAGAGCTATTGGCATTGCTCATGACATTATTTTTGTTTATGTTTTTGTTTTTAAAACATTTAAAGAAACGGCATTGTCATGAGCAATGCCAATAGCTCTAACTTTAACAATGCCGAGACCGTTGCGTTGTAAATGATTGTTACCAGACTGCTGGCAGTGTCTACCCCCTGTGAGAGTTGCCTTTTACATGGGACACGGGTGGGAGCTACATGCTCATAATAAGTAACATGCTACACGACCACAGAAAGGGTATGACGAGCTAAATAAATGCAAGTGCAATATAATAAAACATAGTATTAATTTGAAAGTCAAAATTGCAACAGTTTGAGCTGCTATCACCATATTTTTAGACGTTAATGTGAATAACTTTGTAGCTACGAATGAAGAAAAGCAAGCACGCTCATGGAACCCCTACAATTCTAGAGATGTGTTTTGCACCAGTCGCACTGATGATAATTACCGAGAGGGAGCGCAAAATCACGAACAAGTTAAAATAATGTGAACGTTAGAATGGGCGGCAGCCTATTTGAAGGCCATTTCTAATACTCTACGGTGTTATCAGCACCAGTTAAATGTAATTTCCGTTTAACTTGAAAGAGAAAATACTACAGGGCAACAATATCCATGCGTAACATTAAATAAGAGTTTACACGATTTGTTATACAAATAGTGGCGCCTTGAACTTTTGAGGAGCGAAATCCACAAACAATTGCTTTCTCCAATAGAGGAAGAAACGCTACAAACACATACAATCTCCAGAATTTTATGAAACGAACTGTCGATTTCCTGGTTCTATAAGTGCACTATCACCTTGTCGTCTTTAAAGAGATCTCTTCAAAAAGTACGAGGCACAATAGATGACTGACCTTCATGTTTGTGCAGTCAGTTGCTGACTTTTGTGCATACATCAGAGGCATGCTCGTTGTTTGGTGGATGGCATTCGAAGTGCCCCGTCGGTAGCAAAATACCCGACGGCAGCGTGGCCAAATGTGCTAGTATTTTGCTGTTTATAAATATAAATACAGACAAAGGAAATATAGATTTCCGTCTGTATTTATATGTATAAATCCGTAAAAATGGAAAACCGGGAGCCCTAATTATAACATACTCTGGTCATTTCTCAATAGAACGTTTGACTAAATAGCCTTGGAAAAAGTCTTCTTGATGAAACATGTATTAGTGGTAGTTCACCACATTAGAATTGATCATCAGTTTGAATTTTTCATCCAATTCACTGTGATTCTTTCCCTGCCCATCTCTTCTAAGTAAGCACAATTGCAAACATTTTATAGGATATTTACATCTTTGCCGTATGTCATCACTATACTAATCCTAACTCTGTAAACCTGAAACATTGTATTTCTACACTCAATAAGAAAATATTGTGCTCGCTTTACAATAAACAGAACTACCTGTATATACATTTTAAGTTTGCTTTGTACTCAATACAAAGTGTACATTATTTGTATGATGGTACACTCAGTGGGCTCCAGAATATTCTTACTCATGTTTGCAGTGAGGAATATCGCATCACTCTGATTGCACATTCTACATAGCAAGGTATGGCCTGATGTAGCACCCACTTACATAGTAGAATTGCTAAACTAATATTTTGTGTTGGTTCACCTAACCACTACAAATTGATGATGTGTGGTTAATAACATCCATATCTACCATTGTAAAGATGTTTGAGAGGAAGTGGCCACTTGAGATGTGGCAGACTGCAGATAAAATGAGCAACAAACAAATGATCAGCTAGCATTGGCTGAAGAGCTGTAGTGTCCTCTTAAGAAACATTTAAATAAAAATAGGAAAAGCAAATAAATGAAAGGGCAACTATCAAAGGCGGAAATTGAAAACTAAAGGACTGACCAACCAGCCCTGACACTGAAGGATATTCATTTTCAGGAGGCTATGCACATGTGATCAGAAACTGCCATCATTCCCAGCATTCCCGGGGCAAGAAGGCCAAGTCTGATGTGGTTTGAACCATTACCACTAGCAGTACACTGTCATGAATGTAAGCGAAGTGTAAATGACACTCAGACAGACCAAAGGCAGGAGAAGGCTGACCCAAAGTTCCTCTATGTATATATATGGTTATATGTTTATACACACACACACAAACACACGCACAGACACACACACACACCTATATATGTATTTGTTAATATTTTTTGTGCAACATCCTGGTAGACAGCTAAGTCTGTCAGGCCTTGCAAAGTGAATAAACCAAGACTTATTGCAGTGGAAATCTTCGAATTGTAGAGTTTGTCAGTGAAGTTAAGCAATACCAAAACATTTGCCTTCTACGGTAGTCTGTTAGATTCCAAGTAACAAAATAACTATCTGTAGGCTTTAATGGAGGCTGATAACAATCCGCCCTCAAATTTCTATTGACTTTAACATATCAATTTGTCAGGCCCCTGCCTTTATTGTACATTTTCAGCCCTATGACCCTTATAAATGGCATTAGATTATAACCAACGCATATCAACAGTGGTAGGGATTAGCTTTCACAGATATCAACCATCAGTTAAACATGAATAACATTAGAAGTATGTACAAAATTACAGTTGTTAAAACAATATAAAATCCCTGATAATAGAAGCTATAAAGGATTACTATCTTGCAGATTTCATATCCCCATGGTTTGTTCAGGTGGGTTACCACTACCTTTAACTACTATCGTAATCTGTGAGGATCAGTGTACAAAATATCTGCTAAAAGGCTTGGGCACAGTTTAATATCAATCCGCCCCCCCCCCAAAAGCCTATTGCCTTAAACACATGCTTTTCACAATAAGTAAGTTAAGCCTACTTGCTGTGTCATAATTTTTCCTTATAAACAGATCACTCCTAAGGACTCAGACGTAACTTTCCCCAGTGAACCGATAAAGCTACAAGCCTTTATTATTGGCTTGACACAAAAACCAACATATGTTTACTAAATTGCGCATAAACTAGCACTCATCATGCATACAGTAATAAGATTACAAACATGTACAGAATGACAGTTGGCAAAACAATATACAACCTCTCTCAATAGGGCCTCCCAAGAATCATCACAGTTATAATCTTCTACTCTCAAGGTTTGTCAGAGTGGGTGACCAACTTCAAAACACTTGCTTATTATCTACTTTGGTAATCTGTAAGATTATATGTAACAAATACCTATCTACATCCCGTAACATACTTTGAAAACAATCCACTGGTATAGGTCTATTGGCCAAATGCTGTCCACAATAAATAAGCCAGGTCTACTGCCCATGTCGCAACTTTTTATACTAAAGAGATTAGACCTAGGGCATCTGGCATAACTTTTCCTGTCCAACATTTAGGCCTGTTGGTGGTGTTATAATGGGCTTGTTACACTAAGCATTAACTTTCTTACAAGGCAACCATCAGACATACAATCATACATTTACAAAATGTAACCAGATTACAGTTATTATTATTATTATTATTAGATTTGTAATGCGCATGGCTGCCACAGCAACGAGGCATCCCAGCGCAGCAGCGAGAACCCGAAACGAGAGCCAGAACAAGTCATCATGGTTAAATGGTAGAAAGGGGGAAAAGCCACGTCTTCAGGGCCTTGCGAAAAGCCAGATGGCTAGGAATAGTTCTAACAGAAGTCGGGAAAGAGTTCCACAATTTAGTCACCAGAAGTCGAAACGAGCGCCTCCCCGCTCTGGCCCTCCACACTCGAGGGACACAGACCAGGGCATGTTCAGCAGATCGCAGAGAGCGCTCTGGTACGTATGCCTCCAATAGATCCAGAAGGCCCGGCAGGGCCTGCTTTGCTAGAATTTTGTGTGAGATACACAATACTTTAAATTGAATCCGCTTACACACTGGCAACCAGTGAAGTTTAGGTAGCACCTGGGCGACCGAGCAATACTTAGGTAGTGACACCAAGATCAGTGCTGCTGCATTCTGGACCCTCTGAAGGCGGTTTACACTGGCCCTTGTAGCTCCCAAATAGAGGCAGTTCCCGTAATCTAATCTAGCGAGAACAGATGCTTGGATAATAGTCTGCCGCACCGGAGGGGGAAAAAACCCAAGCAGTGGCTTAAGACTCCGCAGGAGACCAAAGCAGACCCCAGCAACTGCCTTGGTTTGTTTTTCAAAGGTCAGACCTCGGTCAAACCATATCCCAAGGTTTTTTACAGAGTCCCTAGGGACTGGGGCAGGCTTCAGATGGTCCGGCCAATGAAGATCCGTCCATAACTCTCAATCCTTTCCAAATAGCAGAATTTCGGATTTCCCGGAGTTGGCAAAGCAAAAATCCTATCTCTCCTAAATAGACTTAAAAGGGATTTTAACAGCGCAAATTCTCTATACCCACGTTTTGTCAGAGGGGTTAGCCAACATCAAACCCCTTGTCTACTACAGAAATCTGCGGGATTCCATGCAACAAAATAACTATCTATAGGATTTAATTCAGAGTAATAACAATCTACTCATAAATGTGCATTGGCTTTATCATCTACTTTTCACGTTAAATACATCAGTCTTACTGCCTATTAGTAACATGTCTCAATAAACAGATCAGGATTGTAGCCATGATCAATGACATGCCACCATAACAAACTCAGTCCTGCTGTATTGAGTATAAGCTTTTCCACGATCCAAAAAGTGCAATACAAGCACACTTTTTAGTGGCAGCACAGAACTTTGGACCAATCAAATGTTCAATCAATGTTCTACTCATGGAAAACAACATGTTGGTGGAGCCTAAACCCTGCCCTCTCATTAATACTCTGAATGCTCTTTTATGTTGATGACATAATGTTATGTTATGTTAACAATTTTTAGAGCGCACAAATACCCGTGGGTGTCTCGGCGCTATGGACTGTAAAGGAAAAGCAGAGGGACCCCTTATTGCTCAAATAGCCAGGTTTTTACTTGTTTTCTGAAGGATACCAGCGTGGGGCTGATCTTAATTTGTAGGGGGAGCAGATTCCATAGTTTAGCCGTGGCCACTATAAATCTTCTGTCACCCTAGTGACAGTCGCCCCTAAGGTCCAGAGACAGCTCCACTGTCAAGACAAACTAAAAAGCGCTTGCAGATTACTGTAGCCCTTAGCACCCGTACTCCCTGTAAAGACAAAACTGTACTCTGAAGTCTAAAGGGGATGAAGGAAAGGGAAGGGGATATGTGCTGCTGGCTAGACACTTTGGTGAATGGTTGTAAGAAGTCCATTTGAATTGATGGATGAAAGTGGTGTGATGTTGAGAATAAGATTTTGAATGGTTTTAAGATTCTTTAGTAATTGTGATATCCATTAAAAATGTAATTTGGATAAATACATTTTGATTAATTCAGACAGAAAAGGAGGTCTGAGGAACATGTTTGATTTCAATGTGTGATCCCTGAGAATAATTTCCTTCGAATAGACATAGTATTGGCACTTCTGTTGTTCTTTGTAGAAATTGTATAGGACACAAATGTTCTCAGGGAATTGGCCTGCGGGGTTCATATCAGCCCAATGTTGACCTTACCAGCCCTTGAGTCTAAAGCGGTCCTCTAATTTTCCTCAAGAAAACCCCTGTTAGGCTAGGGCCCTCTGGAAGGATTGCTAATATCATGGGGTGCAAGGCCAAAGCCCTGCAAAAAATCAGTTCCCTGTTGAAACTGTGTCTCAACGTTCATATTCAGGCACTTCCCCAAAGTGACTCAACCAATCAACCCCTGCACGAAGTGTCAGGCTCAACTCATGTACAGAGCAAGTGCATCCTCCTTGCCACTCACAGAGACAAGGAGGCTGCACTTACTCCTCTTGGGTTAAGTTGCCGCGGCACCGCCTGGAGGGTCAACAGGAGGATTCTGTTCCTACAGTCATGCACGGATATAAGGCCCGGTTCCATACTATCTTTTTTTAAAACTATTTTTATTAGCATTTCATTGCAATAACAATAACAATAACAAAACAACAGTCTCTAAGGGGGAGAGCAGGGGGACAGGCGAGAGAAGGTAAATAAAAAAGAGACAGTAGTAAGTTTCTGTAAATACATAATAATCATTGTATAGTCTCCCCAACAGAGACGATTAAATCAGCAGTGAATTTATTATAATACATAATAACTCATTGTAATAGCACCCCATCAGAGAGAAGTCTAATGTTCATGGGCACAGCACAACTATTCACTCAAGTGTAGTGTTTCAGGTGTTATGGGGCCAGACTGCCGAGGGTAGTGGCATCACTATCGAACTAAGTGGGTGGGGGCCATACTTGGTAAATCCCTTGTAGCATCTGGTGAAGGAGATGTGTCTCTCTGTCTTATATAGGCCAGTAGTGGTCCTCAAAAGTCTTTCAGGTGGGATCTCGGTGGCTTGAGGTCCCAGCAGGTGTAAATGCTCCTCCTAGCAGTAAATCACATCTTATAGCCAGGTCTCAACCCAAGGTGCCAGCCTCTTATCCCAGTGCATAGTGACTCGTTGTTTGGCCAGAAGCAAGAGCATGACCGTGAGGCTCTGGACTCCAGGAGGGACATGTTTAACGTATCCCAAGAGGCTAACCAGTGGGGTCTGCGGCAGCGAGTGGTCAGTAATCTGAATCAGGACCATATAGACAGAAGACCAGTAGCTCGCCACTTGTGGGTGCTCCCAGGCAGGATGGGGGAAGGAGGCCTGCAGGGCTGGGCAGGTCTGGCAACGCGCATCTTCAACTATCCCCATATGAAGCAGCTGCACCAGGGTGCGGTACAGCCTGTGTAGGAATTTGAAATGGATATGGCAAAGTCTGAAGTTGGGTGAGGGGGCTTTAGTTTGTCCACTGAAGTATGTCCATTGTAGTCAACATTGAGGGGACCGTGTCAAGTTCCTAGGCAGTGGGCTGCAGGAGTACTTACTGGCGCCTTCTACTGATTCACAGAATACAGTTGAGTGACTAGTGTGTGAGGGTAGGGGTTTATTAGCATGTGTTCAAGTAAACGTGGCATGGGGAGGTGTGGTGAACGTGTCATGTAGTGCATGGCTGGTATCACAAAGCTGATGGTGTAGAAGGACATCCAGTGCTGTGGGACGTGGGGCTCATCCACCTCAAATGGATGTAGGAGTTGACCGCCAGGGTATGGATCTGCTTGTGGTGAGTGGAAACAGAATAGATTTCGCCCAGTTGATGTGGATGCACGAATAGCCCCTAAGTCTGATGACTTTCCGGATGACTGGAGCAGGTGCGTTTGAGGTTCTCGGACATACAGCTTGACATCATCAGCGTGTATGGTCACTAACAGCCTACGTGCTGTGAAGATGAGTCCCCTCAAGGCATGATGCTGCCATGGATGAGTTGCCAATGGTTCCATCACCACAGCAAATAGGATTGGGGTAAGAGGGTACATTGTGTGATGGGTACAGGTACAAAAGCATTCCATTGAGTCCAAGGTAGGCAGTAGGGGAAGGGTACAAATGCCAAACCAGGCTTACAAAGTGCAGGCTGAGCCTAAGGAGTGAGAGTAAACAGAACAAATATGGCCACTCCAAAGAGTCAAATGCCTTTGTGGCATCAAGCAGAGCTGTGACAGCAACAAGTCAATGATCTATATCATGCATGAGGGTGAATATTGTGCAAAGATTGTGCGCTGTCGAATGACCCGGCATGAGTCCCAACTGGTCCGGATGAACAATGTCAGGCAACAGAGGAAGGAGACAGTTGGCAGGAAGCTTTCTGAGTATTTTATTATCCACATTTATCATTAAAAGCGGCCGGTACAAGTCGCATCAAATAGCAGGCTTGTCTGCCTTGAGTAATATACCATGGACTGCTTCCCATAGAGACAGCGGCAGAACTCCAGATGCCAAGGAGTTCTCATACATCACCAGTAGATGAGGGGCCAAAGGAGTGCCACATTCCTTATGAAAGTAGGTGTTAAGCCTATCCAGGACAGGCACAGTACCACTGGAATGGCCCTGTATATCCTAAAATACTTCTTCCACCGTAAAGGGTGAATCCAAGTAGAGACGATGGGCCCGATCCAGTCAAAGCAGCTGGAAGGTGTCCAGATAAGCCAACAGCTCCTCCTCACCAGGCACCGTTGAGGCACTGTAGACCTGGGAGTAAAAAGAGGTGATAGTTTAAAACAGTCCTACAGGGCTGGTATGCTGCTCTTCACTCTCATCAATAAGCTCCAAAACATATGCCGTAGCCCAAGGCCTCCGAAGAATGTTAGCGAGGTGTTCTTGTGGCGACTCCTTCTTCGTAGCAGCGCATAATCGCTTTCCAGGGCAAATAGCAAGTTTCACTCAGAGCTTCCCCATCATACTCCAAGAGTTTTGCATAAATGGCTGCCATGGTGGAGGCACTTTCTGTGGCTCAGAATTCGAATTTGAGAGACTGGAGGTCCGGGCGAGCACCGCAAGTTGTATCACCTTGAGGATGCCTGAATGTTTTGCAATGTAAATGCCGCAGATGACAACTTTAAAAGCCTCCCGTAGCATTGACGGACCAATCGCTATTAGCAAAATAGTCAATGATCACAAGGTGAAGGCCTGTGGAGTGTCTAATGGCCGGGAGAGTTCCAATAGAAAAGGAGCATTATCAAATAGGGTACGGGGCAGGTGTGTCATTATGGTTACCTCGGTAAGGACATTCTGGGAGAGCAGACAGTAATCTATTCACAGCCATGTGCCGTTGAAACACAGGTACCTTCTACTTTAGTCACATGCTGCAACCACCAGACATCAGTCAGGCAATTTTCCCTCATAAGTGTGCAGCATTGCGCCGCCATGTTAGGACTAGGATGACGAGAGGCGCCAGACCAGTCTACTATATGATCAAGAACCTCATTAAAGTCCCCCCTCCCCCAAATGACAGCTCCTGATCCCATGTTGGTGATCACGCACCACACTTCCGTAGAGAGCTCCAGACTGTCAGTGTTGGGTTCATAGATCAAAGCTAGAATGACTGTGTGTTGGTGAAGTTTGCCAGCAAGGACATACCGCCAATTAGCATCACAGATGGTCTTTCGCAGATGCCAGCGCAAGCCCATTGCACAGGAGTACGGCGGTCCCCTAGCATCATTGGAGCAGAGTGACACATGTGTCTCAGCACGCCAACCCGCATGAAGGCAAGAGGCAGCTGCCAGAGTCAGATGGAGTTCCTGGAGGAAGCAGATGTTTGCGATGCCTGGTAAAATAAGCTCATACTATCCTGGCCATCCACTGGTAGCTTAAGCCACAGACATTCCAGGTCGAACACCTGGTAGTAGTCATTGCTCTGTCAAAGAGGGATGGCGTGCCTAGCTAGATGCAGGCCAAGCCCGACGCATCAGCTGTGCGGGACGCTGACTCAGTGGTGTGCTGTGCCAAAAGTAATGTACACTGGAAGAAACCGGGAAACACAAAACAATAAATGAAACCATCCCCCACCCATTTTACCCCAAAAAAAGAACACAGTCAAACAACGCAACATCTCCACCCACCTTCAACTTCAACACCCCAAAATCGTTTAGAGAACTAGTGCCACCACCCTCTCCAAAACAGTACAAACAGTTCGAAAAAACCATGAGAATATTCCCTGGAAGCGATAAAGAGCTAGGCGAACTGCCCCGCTGAGGTAATTGGGTGGCCTGCAAACAAAATTGAAGCTCCCCGCTGGGGGCGGTGCAGGAGCGATGGTCATGTCCAACAGTAAAGAGCATCAGTTCTTGACAGGAGCAGAGTGTATCAGCAAGGCGCACCATGGTTATTGGCAACAGGGAAACACAGAGGGCCGTATCCATACCAATGTAACCACTGAGGCGAGCGTCAGTCTGCATCATCATGCGGGGGCCTCGTCAGTCATTATCGCTCAGGTGGCCATTGTCCTTTGAGGCTGGTCCTGCATAGGGAGTGGTCCTAGAGGTGGTTAGCTGGCAAGAGAACTTGAGTGCTACCTTATAGTCAGTAAAGAGATTCTGTTTGCTGTCACGCTGGATGCATAGTTTAGCCGGGTACAGTAGCACGTAGGGGATGCCATTTTTTGGAAGCGGGTGTTTTGCAGGGAGAAACTCATGCCAGGCTGCTTGCACCACAATTGTGAAGTCGGGGTAAAAGAAGAGCTCATCGCCTTGATTCTGGACCGTGTAGAATTCTTGCACGAACCTCAGCACCGTGTTGTGGTCTCTATAGTTGAGCAATCTTGCTATGATTAGTCGTGCCAATGCACCAAGAGGAGGACAGGGACTGAGGAAGCGATGGGCTCTCTCCACGATGAAGACCGCCGACAGTGCGTCTCCAAATAGCGACTGTAGCATGCGCTTCATGTAGTCCTCTATCCTGTCTATTGCAGTGGATTCTGGTATACCAAGGATGTGGGAATTATTGCAACGGGAGCACACTTCAATGTCTTCATCCTTCTCTTTTATTACTTCGAGAATTTTGTCCATTTGGAGGAGGTGCACCCCGGAAGCATTCTGTGTGCTCTCCATATCAGACGTATGGGTCTTGAGGCGTTCAAGGCTTGCCGTCATGCTGGTCATCCCTCTCCAAAATGCGTTCCATACAACTGGTTATTAGGTTGACTTTTAAGTCAATGGAGAGAAGACTGTTCTTGACAATCACCAGCATCTCCTAGATCTCAAGATCTTACACCATTGCAGATTGTGATGCCCCTGAGAGGGGGGTATCATCTTTGTCACGGTCCATATGCCACATTTGGCGCTTTCCCTCAAATGCCAGCTTTAATTGGAGAGCCTCAAGCTTCCACATGGTGCAATCTGTGCAAGGGGTCATACATGTGGGGACGTTGTCTGCTTAGCTCACTCTCCAGGAATGCAGGGGGGGTGCGAGTCAAGGGGCTACCCTATATATCGCTGGTGGACCTGATGATGTGGGAGCAGGGACAACCTGCCCCCATGTGGCTTTCTTGAAGTTGGCCTCCGCTCCCAGGCATGTCTCAGAAGAGAGGCAAGGGACAGCAAAGGCTTGCAGTGTCCTCCCTCAGGCCCCACCTCACCCAAGAATCAAGTATCATGCCCACATCCACAAGCATTCCATTCTGCAGCACACATAGAACGAGGAAATCACGTCTGGTGCTTGTTTATGTACAGGAAGGTGTCCCTTCCTGCACATAAACAATCATTAAATAAATTACATTTTACAAGTTCTATGTGTGCTAATGCAGCACACATTGAAGTTGAAAAACGCCATTTCAGATTGTTTATGTGCAGGAAGAGAACACCTTCCTCCACATAAATAATCATCCCCATGACGCAGGCATCCTTTCACCATGGTGCAAGGGTGCCTGCGTCGGCACGTGGCAGGCCATTCCCAGACGTGGGACCCATGCTCACTACGCCACTGGAGTCAAGCTATCCTGGCTGATGACGGCTGATAGCCAGAAACCAGTCCTAGGATGCTTGATTCCGGTCCAGGGAAGACATGGCTTGGCAGTTCGGGCTGGACTGTTCCCATGAGGCACAGGGTCAAGACTGATTTGCATATGGTCATGTCTGAACTGGGGTGGCGTAGTGGGCAAAAGAACGATGAATTTAACCCAGATCTCTTGACTGGGGGAGAATGTCTGCATTGTCAGCATTCCGTCCATCATTTGTTTGTTGTAACGCTTTTCGCCCTAAGTGGGATGGGTATTCCCAGACGTGGGACCCGTGCTCACTACGCCACTGGAGTCAAGCTATCCTGGCTGATGACGGCTGATAGCCAGAAACCGGTCCTAGGATGCTTGATTCCGGTCCAGGGAAGACATGGCTTGGCAGTTCGGGCTGGACTGTTCCCATGAGGCACAGGGTCAAGACTGATTTGCATATGACCATGTCTGAACTGGGGTGGCGTAGTGGGCAAAAGAACGATGGATTTAACCCAGATCTCTTGACTGGGGGAGAATGTCTGCATTGTCAGCATTCCGTCCATCATTTGTTTGTTGTAAGGCCATTGTGTGCCAGCGCAGGGGAGAGGACAAGATTGCGACATATTATTGTAAATATCTCGCATCCCCGTGCTTTGAAAGTGCTGCGGATTGGCGCAGCCAAAGGGCTTGCGGTGCCGCGCTGCGGCACTTTCTTGTAAATGAGGACCTAAATGTGTTTACAGCGAACATTCAGGAACAGTGATGTGTGTTTTGAATTCTGAAATACAGTAGCAGTTCACTAATATTACTGCAAATAATCTCTGTGACACTCCCACTTCTAATATGTGAGGCCCTGCTTTGATCTAAAATAATTTTCTTTTATGGATGTATAAAACATAAACACACATTTCTCTGCAAAATGTCCGTAACACACTGTCACAACTCAACCACATTAAAAATAAATTAAAGGAAAACGGTATTAAAACTATCTATTTAAGAATTATCAAACATCAGGGCAATACTCTCTGCAGAACAGAACTTGTTCTAGCAGCCCCCCCCCCCCCCAAAAAAGGCAAGAACCACTTTGCCCATGCCTTAAAACGTCTCTGTCCAAAATACATTTGGTCCAGGGCCCCCAAAATCCTGAAGATGTCACTGACAGTGGTGGCGTCACCAGGGAGAGGTGACGTAAATCCTCGCACCAGTCTTTCCGAATGCAAAGCGTTGGCCCTCGGTTTGTGCCAGCAGAGCCCAGGCTGGTTAGGTGCCATTGTCGCAAGTCAAAGCCTTGAATGTCATGTTAGTTGGCGGCCATTTCTGGCGATGTTCTCTTAAGCTGCGATGCTGCCGGAACGAAGGGGACGACCCTCAATGCTCCACCTCAGCCTCGCGCACACGCTGTGAAAAGTATACGTAATTGCTATTTCACAATGCTAAAACACGGAGGCGGGAAACTGTTACTTTGGGTTATTTTTGTCGCCGCTGAGTGCTCCTAACCGGCACCCTCCCTGTACAATAATAGCAGCCCTTGCGTGCCTGAAAGGCAATCAGGACAAAAAAACACAGAAAATACCTACATTTTAAACCAGAAAATGTGAGTGCAGAGTGCTTCATCCGCCCCTCAGGGTACCGGGCCCAGCTGGCTGTCCTCAGGACAATAGAGCAAAGCCTTCCTGTGTCCTTACCGGAAGGTTCCTTAAGATGGGCATTGTGCTCGTTTGCAGACTCTAAGTGACAGAAATTGCAAGACTGAAAGGGCTTTAATCCCACAAATCCCCAGTCTGAGATTGTGTGTGTTCAAGCTATTACCTTGAAGGGCTGTACCTGATAGCGTTAATTCAAAAGCAAAGCATGCACAGACGTTCCTGAGGCAAATCATTGAAGACTAGTTCTGCCCGTTTGCAAAGAGGTATTCACAAGAGCAACAACATGCATTGACAACGCCAATGTGTCTCGTCTTTGGGAACTACTGCCCTTGCCTGTTCCTTTTGACTATGCTGAACGGCTTCAGGGAAAAGCAATGGGGCATATCTTCAAGCCCCTTGTGCTGCCGGTGCGTCACTTTCTTGACGCACCGGCGGCACAGTGTGGTGCCCCATATTTAAAGGCCACATAAAGCCAACATGCGTGGCTTTTCGTGGATTTGTTAATATGGTCCTTTTTCACACAGCACTTTGCATGAAAGGGGTGTGCCACAGGTGTTGCTGTTGGTGTTTCCATGCAACACCCATGAATTCATCGGCACCTTAATGAACTTGCTGGCATAAGCGCCTAGACGCCCTAGGGCATTCGTGCGCTTATATAAATGCTAAAATCAAATCAAATCGAAATCAGTTCTGCCACATTCTCAGATTTGCAACATTTCGTAAACCTGGGAATGCATCAGAATCTGACGCCTTCCCAGCGGAGATGTAAGGAGGCGCAACATGAAGAAATACTTACATTTCTCCTTGTTTTTTCCTCTTTCTATGCGTGCTGCATTCTTCAGTCCCTTCCTTCACAAAAACATTCTCCCCTAAAACACAGACAACCTTGCATCATGATGCAAGGGTGCCTGTGTTGGTGCATGGCAGACAATTGTGCGCCAGAGCAGGGGAAAACACAGGTGCGACATATTGTTGTAAATATGACGCATGCCTGTGCTCTCAAAGTGAACCAGCGCGGCACAGCCAAATGGCTTGCAGTGTCGTTCTGCGTCACATTCATGTAAATATACCCCTGTGGCTTTTGCTGGTGTCATTTAGTATATGCAATAAAAAAGCCTAATGACGTAACACAAGATGACAGTCCCATCATTCTGCACCTACAGCAGGCAACAGGCACCTTTTTTCCCTTTTTCTATTGACCGATCTAAGTTGGCAGGCACTACTAAGATTGGTCAATTGAAAAAAACATTACAAGCCACAAAAGTGCTTTTGTAGAGGGTCAGCAGCAAATTGCTGCTTAGCCCTCCAAACAACTGTGTCTTAAATAAATCTATTTATAAAAATCTAAATAAAAAGCACCGGAGGAGAGAGCAATAGAGGAGAGAGTGCAGGGAGCAAACATGTAGGGGGAAACAAAAGAGATTGGGCAGGAGCAAGAGGGACAGAGAAAAATGGGTGGGTAGAAGCACAAAAGGGAGACAGCAATATGCTGCATGTGGAATACACAGAAGAGAGAGAGGGAGCGAGTGAATGAACAGCTGAAAGAGAGAGAGAAAGATAAAGCAAACAAATGGGTATATTTACAACGACCCTGCGGCACAATAACTCAGCTGGAGCATCACTTTTATGACGCACCGGAGGCGCAGTGTGCCTGCCCATATTTATAAGGCCATGTAAAGCAACCCTGCGTGGCTTTTCATGACCTTGTAAATATGACCAAGTTTCACACATTACTCTATGTGGAAGGGGCGTTCCATGGGTTTTGCTGTGGGTGTTACCACACAGCACCCATGGAATCTGACACATTCTCAGATTTACAAGGATTCGTAAACCTGGGAATGCGTCAGATTTCTACGGCTCCCCATGGGAGGTGTAAAAGTGGAGCAACAAGGAGAAATACCTTTATGTCTCCTCATCAGTTCTTTCTATGAGTGCTGCATTCTGCAGCATACATAGAAGGAGGAAAACACCATCAATGATTGTTCATGTGCAGGAAGGTGTCCCTTCCTGCACATAAACAATCATCCCTGCAATGCAGGTACCCTTGTGCCTGTGATGGCGCTAGGCAGTCAATTTTGCGACAACACAGAGGAAAGCACAGGGATACATAATATTTCTCTCAATATGATGCATTCCTGCACTTTCCTAATGACACAGCTCGGTGCAGCAAGATGGCTTCCGGCACCACGCTGTGTCACTTTATAGTAAATATGCCCCATAGAGCACAAGGGAGGGGGGATTTGGAGGGTAGAAACACAAGAGAGCAAGAGCTATAAAGCACATGCACTCTGATGAAGGGCTCAACCAAAAAGAACAATCATTTGCAAAGCCAATAGGTCTTGCCTTTGCAAGAGGTAGTTGTGTTTAGCAAGTGTTGTTTGTATGTGTTTTTTTTTTACATTAATGTTGCAGCAATCTGAGAGCTTTTGGTACTGTTAATGTTAATGTCTTTTTTCTATGCTGAATAGCAGCACGGCTACTGTTCAGCAAGGGTGAAAGTCATGTAAAATTCTTAAGCATATAGCTGCCACTTCCGGTGAAAGGATACACTCTGTAAAGTGTTTAAGTAAAGCTGAAATAAATAAAGCATGTTTGGATGTAAGGCGATTTGCCTGGGGTTGATGGGTGGGTGGGAGTGGGAATGAGGCGACAGTGGGTGAAGTGAGTGAAAACGAAGAACAAGAGCACTCTATGAAATGCACAAACACACAGAAACAAGATTTACAGTCACTTTCCAGCATAAATAAATACAAAAATTAATAAATAAATTCATACAAAATATAAGCACGATTTGACCTTGTGTAATGGAACAGGTGCTCGTGTAAAATGCTCCAATGCACTTTTGCTGATTTCGCGCTATATTAAACTGCAATAAAAATGATTAATAAATGATGCTGCCCTGGATAATTATTTGTGCCGCTCTTGTGTCTTTCAACTCTGCTCTTCCGCTTTAAAAAAGATGTTGCTGGGCATACGAATGCCGTCACACTGACTGATTTGGCCCCGGTGACCCCATCCCTGGGGCCCGGCCTGTTTAATTTGTCTTTTTTTTTTACTAAAAAGAAGGGGGGCTGAGCTGCCTCCCTTCTGGGCTGAATTTGGCCCCAGGGGCCCCATCCCCCAGGGCCCAGGCTCATGCATGGGTGCCCTGGTTCCACCTAGGACACCCACTTTCTAGTGTTGGGGAACTCAGGGAGCCTCACAGCCCCAGCGGGCTCTGCTGGCTCTTTTCATCCTGCGGGAGCCAACATTGCTTTGACACAGGGAGCTGCTAACATGCAGCTCCCTCTCCGTCAAAGCAATTTAAATATTTCCATTTGCCCCAGGAAGGTGGCAGTCTCCAGGGGTGCCCCACGGAGCCCCCACATTTTTTTCACTTTTTCTCCAGAGTGGCTGCGAGGGTGTGTGTGTGCCCCCATTTTAAAGAGTGCCCCACTGATTTTTGTTGCACATGGAAAGTTTCAGGGTGATCCGTCAAGTGGTGCCAGAGAAAAATGGAGGGTCAAAAAAGTGTGTTTCCAATGTAATGCCCACAGAGCTTTTTAGTTGCGACTACAGCCAGAACCGCTGGCTGGAATTACACAAAATTTGGCAGAAAGGTAGCACTTTTTGTTATTTGGTGTAAATCCAGTAGTTTTTGAGAAAAGAAAAAAAGTTGCATATAGAGGGATGTGGATTCTCCGAAGATCCGACAGTCCCCCTGCTGAAATGTGAATGGCTGACAACACTTCAACCAGGAAGTGTTGGCAGCCATCTTGGGACTCGGCTTCAGCTGAGTCCCACAAAAAAAGTTTTTAAAAAAGAGAACAAGGCAGGGTAGGAATACCCTGACCCCCTAGGCCTCTAGGGGGATCCTGCAGAGACCCTACCTGGGGGAAAAACTATGGGTTTTTTTTATGCTGGATCCGCTAATCCCATGGAAACATTTAAGCGCAAACTCTCATACTCCTCTAGGGACATGCGTGATTAATATAAGGACAGAGGTTCTTGGGCCCTCCTCCATCTGATGCTTTTAAAAGTCCTGGGGTCCACCAACTCCGCTGGACTTTTATAATATGATGGAGGGGGAGCACACGAACACCCACCATCCCAGGGCTTTGTTTTCAATTTGGAGCGAGGCCTTACAGACCCCTCTCCTGGGGCGGGTTCATGTCTCCGGGACCACCACCTCACTAGTGCTAAATTAAAAACAATGGGTGTTTGTGCACCCACCGGGCTCCAGGGACCACCACTTCCCCAGGGCCTAAAATGTAAATCAGCCATATACGGCCCTGGAGACCACCACCTACCTGGGGCCGGCATATGTTCACAGAAGCTCACAGGCCTGCACGGCACTCCTCCTGGAGCCAATAATGGCCTTGGAGGCCGGCTCCTGCTATGTCCCAGTGTGTCCACCCCCCAGAGCGTAGCTGTTTGCTGTGACTTAGCAGTAGCTTTGACAGCTCCCACCAAATCAGAGCAAACACTCCGCTTCCAGCAAGTGAGAGCTGAAAAAATGCTCTCACTTTCTGGAAGCAGATGTTTGGTCTGTTTCCGTAAGGAGTATGTGAGTACCTCCTCCTCCATTTCTCAGTTCATTTTAGGTAAAATAAAATTACATCTAGATTCCTAGTTGTGATTTTTAGTATATTTATTTTGCTTGTCCAGTATTCATTGCAAGGTTAAGCACAATAAGGAACTGCCAAACAGCCGACACGTGTTTTGCCCTTACATGGTCATCCGGACCAGGGCTTCCTCAAGGCTGTAAAGAAATTAAACAAGAAGTCTGTGTTCCTTTTTCTGGTGGTTATGCATAGCCTCCACCAGGTGCTGTGCGACAAGGGATGAATTGTGATAGTGAATTATCTGCCATGCATTACAGTTCACATATGCGTAAGGTGACGTCACTAAATGGACAGAGTGTAATATATTGTGAGGTGGTTCATGTCCCCTGGACCCCTACCTCACTGGGGTTAAATTAAAAACAATGGGGGCTTGTGCACCCACCGGGCTCCAGGGACCACCACTTCCCCAAGGCCTAAAATGTAAATCAAACAGTGAGGGGGCAGCGTGGCCCCCCTCCTGGGCCATATACGGCCCTGGGGACCACCACCTACCCAGGGCTGGCATGTGCTAACAGAAGCTCACAGGGCTGCACTGCACTTTTCCTGGAGCCAATAATTGCATTGGAGGCCGGCTCCTGCTATGTCCCAGGGTGTCCACCCCTCAGAGCGTAGCTGTTTGCTGTGACTTAGCAGTAGCTTTGACAGCTCCCACCAAATCAGAGCAAACACTCCTCTTCTAGCAAGCAAGAGCTGAAAAAATGCTCTCACTTTATGGAAGCAGAGGTTTGGTCTGTTTCCGTAAGGAGTATGTGAGTACCTCCTCCTCCTCCATTTCTCAGTTCATTTTAGGTTAAAGAAAATTGCATCTAGATTCCTAGTTGTGATTTTTAGTATATTTATTTTGCTTGTCCAGTATTCATTGCAAGGTTAAGCACAATAAGGAACGTGGTTTGCCCTTACATGGTCATCCGGACCAGGACTTCCACAAGGCTGTATAGAAATGAAACAAGAAGTCTGTGTTCCTTTTTCTGGTGGTTATGCATAGCATCCACCTGGTGCTGTGCGACAGGGGATGAATTGTGATAGTGAATTATCTGCCATGCATTACAGTCCACATGTGCGTAAGGTGACGTCACTAAATGGGCAGAGTGTAAGATATTGTGGGGGGATTGTGAGTGTTACGAGAAAATACTTCATAATTTTTTCACGGTTAGCTCTGGTGCTGGCATTCCATATTTAACAAAAGTTCATGTCTAGTGGTGTATAGGTCACTCATGCTGGTCCCGGTAAGAATACATTTTCTATGGACTTTCAGCCTTAGTAGTTATTTTTTAACGTTGTGTGTTCATATTGGTGATGGCATGCAGGGAATTCATTGAAGCGAGCTAAAATAAACGTTGCATTATGTTATAGGTGTTTGAGATAAACATTTAGTCCAAACAACGTGAGCAGAAGTAATTGCATACATTTTATGTACTTTTCATAGAGAATAGTGTCAGTTCTTGTAGTTCCAATTAGGATTAGATATTTGTTAGGATTCAAGAATAGTTCAACATTGTTAATCTAGAACATAAAGAGGCATTTCTATGTATTTCCATCCTATTAATACTACTCAAACACAGACAATAATTCAAAGAATGGTTACTTTGGCATTCTTTTTAGTGGGTACAATCAGGCCACTCAATGCCACATAATTTTGAGTTTAGTGGTACTACAGTTACTAGCATTAGGTGCAGGCGTTTCATTGGTCATTAAGGTGCCCCGCTATGCCGGTGACTCTTTGCACTCACTCGGTTGAAGTTACTTCTAACATGATGGAAAACGTACAGATCTATAGATGAGCCTTCCAGGGCATTGAGAAACTTTAGGCAAGGTGAGGTGGGAGCCAGGCGGACCGTGCAAGAATGTCCGCCTCTCACTAGATTGAAATCGTGTAAAACGTGATCGGATGCATTATTGTCCATACGAGCGTCTCCCGGAGATATTAAATGAGCATAAGCAGTATCAGGGGGAAGCTAGGGGGACAGTGTTGGACTTACCAGTGTGCTGTCTGTTAGCAGTATTCATCTTGGTCTGGTTCCCGAATGGAGTTTACACGCAACGTGTGGGCGTTAGTTTTTAAACAGGAAGTATTTTTGGGAGGTGTGTCCATGTATTCAGAATGGGGGCGCCATCTTAGAGTGGTGAGTGGGTGAAAGAATTCAAGTTGATGTGTAGGTCTAAAAGTATGCGACCAGAATAAAAAGCCATAAAATTTACCATATGGGGAAGGGGTCTGACTTCTTCGTGTCAGGTAGCTGCAATCTGCTGCCATTATGTATATAAAGGTCTTCTTGAATGCACACTTATTGGAATCAGTACAGGGAGCCTACGATGATGAGCATGGGGTCAGCTTTATCGGTACGGGTGTGAGCTGTTATGTATGCATTCAGTGTCACCATATCAAAAAATTGGAGAGTTACCCAGGTTAGACCAAAAGGGACTGGGTCAGTGCCTGCCATCTTGGAATGATCATAAAGAGAATTAGAATGTGTGGATTCGCCAATAAGAAAACAAGTTGAGATCGGAAAATTCTATTATGGATAACCACTATAATACATAGGGGCCTTGAAATGGTTCGCAACATATCAAAGATACACATACCTTAATCAGGATTGAGGTGTGAGAACTATTAGGGCGAGGAAATGTCAGATAACAGTTAGGGGAATAACTACATAGTCGCAATGTACCTGTTCTTTTGAGAAATGTCAACATTGATCTGATGTATTCATGCCCATAAAAATATGGTCTGACTGACATCTGAGTCGCTATGATTATATATATGTGTAGTACCAGCGACCCTCCTTGGTCATGAGGCTAGTGTGGTAGTTGTAAGGGGATGCAGAGTGGGATTTGAGTGATACAAATATAGTCCATTTGCATGATTCGAACCATATGAACGTGTGTCAGGAATCAAGGCACTATAGGTATTACCCGTAAGTCTATATTTTTTCTTTCGAAGACAGGACTAAGAGGGCATGTGATGTCTAAGTGAGATCTAAATATTATATTTATGGCACATGTTAATTTGCTTTGTTATTCCTTCTACCTTATTTTGAAAAGGTATTTTTGGTGTACATAGGTAACAGTCAGTAATGTCACACAGGGTCTCTATTTAAGCCATTGCCTACCGTGTCGTAACGAATGATGAGAGCACTTTCTCATTGGAGCAGTCTTAGTTCCAGATTACCTCCTCTTGCATGCGTTTTCATCTTACTCAGGCCACGGAAGGTGAAGGTGCGTTGGTGCGAATGGTAGTTCAGAAAATTGTCAGCTAGTGGTAGTTTGTCGTCATCTTTATGGATGTTTCCCTGACTGCTTTTAAGCGGCAGGGAAAGAAATGAAAGGTCTGCTCCTGCACAAAGGGAGTTGCCTTTCAACAGCTCCCTCCATTCAGCAGCAACGCCAGCTCCTGTACACATCTATACACCCACTCACATACCCCCACACACACCCATAGAGTCACTCACACAGCCTCTCACACATCCATACAGTCACTGATACATCCAGTCAGAGACCCAGAGAAATAATAACACCCCCACTCACACACCCACACAGCCACTCACACACCCATTCACACACCTAGTTACAGGGATGTTATAGTTAGGAAATAGAATTAAAAAATACGGAAAAATTAACTGGAAAAAACAAAGGATACAGGGATGTTATAGTTAGGAAATAAAATTAATAAAACCTTGGAAGTTCACTGAAAAAAACCCAAAGCTTACAGGGACATTATAATTAGGCTCTCATTTCACTCGTACAAAACCAGAGAAATTCAGCAGTTATAGTCACCTGAGCTAACTATAACTTACGGCGCATGCACTGGTTATCACCTCACATATTACATCACTCATGACATAGTCAGTGACATCACTGATGGCATCACAGATAACATCTCAGATGACATCACTGAATGACATCATCCACATAACCACTCACACACCAATTCACAACCCTATTCAACCTCTCATTCACCCACTCACACAACCACTCACATACTCATGTATAGGCCTATACAAGTACTCACACAACCACTCACTCAACCATAGAACCACTCGCACACCCACTCACTAACCTATAGAGGCACTTAGGACTCACTAATCCCATACAGCTACTCATACAACCAGTCATTCACCTATACAGCCACACACTCACACATACAACTACTCACACACCCACATTTTCCACCTTTAAAGACACTCACTTACCCAAACAGCCTCTTAACACAGCCACTCACTCACCCAAACAAGCACTCAGATACACTCAGTCACACACCCACACAATCACTTACATACCCATTCACACATCCATACAAGCACATCCACACCCACTCACTCACCCATACAGCCATTCCCACATAGAAAAACTCTCCAATACAGCCATTCACATACCAACTCACTTAACCAAACACCTACTCAAACAGGCACTCACTCATCCATAGAGTCACTTACCCACCCAGTCACTCACCCATAAAGCCATTCAGATACCCACTCACTCACCCATACAGTTACTCACACACCCACTCACCTACCCATACAGCCACTTACACAGCATCTCACTCACCCACATAGCTACTTACACACCCACCTATACATACATACAGCCACTCACACACCCTCTCATGCACGGTAACACACAGCCCCTCATATAATATATTGTAAAAGTAGGATCACTCATTAGTAGTATGCCTAGTATACTGATTTAACTTTTTGTAGTATCTTAGTGTATATGTTCAACACTCATGAACTCCTAGAAAACACTTAATCTCACTGGATGATGTAATCAATGTTGTCATTTGAGATGTCATCAGTGATGTCATCAGTGATATCACTGACCATATCATGAGTGATGTAATATGTGAGGTCATAAGCAGTGCATTGTGGGGTGTAATTTAAAGTTAGCTCAGGTAACTACAACTGCTGAATTTCTCTGGTGTTGTATGAGTCAATGTGAGCCTAGCTATAACGTCCCTGTAACCTTCTTGTTTCTACATTTCTTTTCATGTCCAATGTTTCACTCTGTTATAAAAAGTGGCACCTTCAGCAGTTCCTTTCTTTAGCCAAGTGTGAACCAACCCATTGTATTCTGGAAGTGTTACTAAGGTCATATTTTTAATAGGAGCCATAAGCCCACCCACAGCCAAAGGATACACTATACTCACGGTACACAGTCATTGTGAATAGCTAAAGGCTCACATTTACACCCCTCTTCGATACTGCACCAGACAGAGTCAGACCACCCCTGCACTGCCCCAAGCTGTACTCTCCTGATGATGATTTAGTCATTATCAGTGTGGTTTACCAAGATGCTGCAGACTGTTCCTTTCTCTGCTTAACCTCCTAAACCCCCCATCCTGCACCACCCATCCATGATTCCCTTACACACTGTAGCAGGAAAGTGCCTCCCCTCTCTTGACCTGACTGGACTGGCTGCTTCCAAGGCTATGAGTGCTTCTGCAGCCAGATCTGTCCCTGTGTGCAGGGAGAACTATATGTCTGTGTGAGCTCAGAGTGAGTGGCATATTTCCGAGTGCAGGGTGAGTGGTGTGCCTGTGTGAGTGCAGTGGACATTTGTGAGTTCAAGGTGAGTGGTGTACCTGTATGAGTTCAGGTTGTGCAGTGTACCTGTGAGTGGAGGTTGAGTGTTGTATCTGTGAGAGAGCAGAGTAAGCAGCATGCTTTTGTAAGCGCAGGTAGAGCAGTGTTGCTGTGCGGGACCAGGATGAGTGTCCTCTGTGTGAGTGATGCGTCTTTGTAAGTCCAAGGTGAGCTGTGGGCCTGTGTGAGTGCAGGGTAAGCTGTGTCAGTTCAGGGTAACTTTGTAAGCGCAAGGAGAGCAGGGCCGCAATATGAGAGGAGGGCGAGCTGTGCACCTGAGTGAGGGAAAGAGAGCTGTGTGACTGAGTGCAGTGTGAGTCTTGGGTCTGTGTGTTCAGAGTGGTGAGCACAGGAGGGTAGGTACCATTCACACCCAGGCAAGATGACTCCCTTTGCACCTCCTCTTTCAGCTCACACTTGTTTGCTGTGTTAACTAGCTCGCAATACTCGGGTCGAAACATTTTTCCCCGCCACTTTTCAAACCCACCAACCACCACTGCAACTGGCCCTCCTATTGGGCAGCTAAAGACAGCCATAATTGGGATACATGGGACCTCACACCCCCAGGTCACCAGTGCCACTGCACTCGAGACAGAAATAAATGTGGTATACGTGGGGAGACGAGGACTTGCTATCTGGATCTCACAAAGTGGTGATTGTGTCCGGGTGGTGGGGTGGGGGGCTGTTAGTCAGTATACTTTTACTCAAAGCTGATTTTTCATAACTTTAGAATCGCCCCAATTCTCAAACTATTTTTAAATAAACACCAGAGAGCGTGTACAAATGAATCGAGGAACCCAAGCCCTCGTAAGGCCGATGGCACTGAAGTACTGGGGTGCGGGCAGCGGTCTAAGGCAAAATTGTTCTGAACAGTTGTATTCTGATAGATGTTATTTATTTATTTATTCTCACTTTTTACTTTTTTACTGTAATGATTTTAATTAATCGAACAGTTAATAAATTAAATACAATTCAACTTAACGTCTGCCGCCGCCACCTCTTAGCTGTAGATGGTTCTCCTATCAAGGGTGTCCACTGGCTGGCGGCATTTCATGCCTGTGAACAGAGAGTGGGGGTGAATGGCCACAGCTGGTTAAAATATGTTGTCAGAAAAATCAAAACAAGGTCCAAAATCAAAGCCACAGAGTTCAGCTAAAGTGGTTTATTATGCTTTGAATCAGAATCACTACCCAGGCTCTTTTAACAGCCCTCGGTCCTCAAAGCTGGCATTCTCCTCTTAAGCGCCTCGCGCCACCTGTTTCTCCTGGCATTTTATGGCACACTGCGGGCCTTTCAACTCTTTTAGAAGCCGACTGCGGCCGGGGCCCTGGTCTCTGCGCGCGGCCTGCACTTTGAAAACTCTTCAGTTAGCACTTCCAGAGAATCACATTTTCAGCGACTTGGAGGCTACACGGGCAGTTCCTCTTTCCTCTTGCCACTTATGCGTCTCTCATAACAAGCCTCTAAAAATGCCCGGCGTCGTTGACGTAGCAGGGGCGCGCCCTGTGGGACTTGTGGTCGAGAGAGCCAGAATTAGGACAAAGGTTCCGACCGCTTTACATTAAGGCTGCAATTCTTCCAACATTGTAAAAAAAAAAAAAAACTACAACTTCACGTTGCTAATTATATGCCTCCCTCTACGCTTGACGTTGTTTTCGTTTTTGAAGCGGTCAGTGATGTCAGCTGTGCTGGCGCTCCAGGCCAGGCTAGAAGCCCTTTCCAGAAAAGGGTAAAAGTTTCATGGTGAAGCGCAAGAGTCTTTTCTTTTAACGAGTAGGTTTATTGTCAGTCACAACCCCTATTTCACTCCGAAGAATATCTCCCGCAGTGACTGAGGGCTGTACTACATGGTGACTCACACATCCCCACCTCCCTGTATGAGGTGCGACCCTAGATGATTAGAGCGGAATATGGTAATCGGTGGTACCATGAATGAATGAATGAATAAAAGAGGCTTGTAACGTTCGATAGTGACCTTAGTAAAGATTCCTAGCGTTTATACAGTTGACATTTGATGGGGAGGAAAAAGAAAGATTAACAATAGACAGGAAATAACCAGATTTTAAAACCTTAAGATAACTGTTGCATGGCTGCCACGTGTTTCATGACTATGCGTGATGTGCTGCTCAAGTTCAGGTTTTTTACTTTGAATTCTAGGACTTGTAGTCCTGTTTTAAAATGGAATAAACAAGACTACAAGTCCCAGAATTCAAAGAACAAACCTGTCCTGGAGCAGTACTTAACACATGGAGCTGGGAAACTTGGCAGGGCTGATGAATAGAGAAGCATCACAAAGTGTCGATCCTGGATGGCGGTCCTCCGGGCATGCAGGTATTACTGGGTCACAAATATTGGGTTTGGATCTTTTACCTCTGGTGTCTTGGAGTCTGTCCTGCATTGCAGGTACAAACTGGGCCAAGTACACTCCTACGGCAGGAGTCTCTCAGGGTAGCGAGGGCGAGCGATCCATGGCATTTCAGGGACATAGTGTGTGGGAGGCAAAGACTACGGCAGTAGAATCACCACAATGCCTGGGGTAGAGAAAGAAATATCACACACACTTTGACCTTAAAGCATCACAGGAAGAGCATCATATGACCCATCATAGGGTCTTTGACCCTAAATCTTACCAGGAAGTGATGTCATATGACCTTAAGTCTGATGACATCACAATAATGGACATTATTGAAGTTCCATAGTAACAGAACGAATAATATAACAACAAAACACAGACAAATGTGTTTTTAATGCTGCCTATATTAGGGAGCATACTACTTACCCTGAGGTGGTGGGACGTAATACTCTTAATTGTAGGGAGTGGAGTAAGTGAGCCAGGCCTCATCATTTAGGGGTTGTGGTGAGCTTAGGGCAATTCTCCTCTGAAAAACTTGAAACAAATTGGGTAGAATAGTGCATTCAAACCACCATTTTCACATACAGTTGCTAACAAGCATTGGCATAGCCAATAGGTCTCGCTTTTGGGACCTTAAGTTTTTATTTAGAATTAAATTTGTTGCAGTGAGTGGTATTATGTGGGATGTATGTTGCATTTATTTTTTTGTTATTATGTGTTATGTAATTATATGGTTGTGGTAGAAGGGTAGAGGGGTAGATGGGTAGTAAAGGGGTAGAAGAGGGTAGAAGGTTAGAGTGTTAGAGGGATTGTTTAGGCGTAGAATTGGGGTAGTATAGGGGTAGTGGGATAGAGGGTTAGTATAGGGGTAGAGGGTAGTAGAGTGTTAGAGGGGTAGTAAAGAGGTAGAGGGGTAGTAGCTGGGTATAGGGGTATAAGGGTAGAAGAGGGGTAGAGGGTTAGTAGAGTGGTAGAGAAGGGGTAGTAGAGTGGTAGAGGGGTAATAAAGGAGTAGAGGGGTCGATGATGGGTAGCAGTGGGGTATTAGAGGGTTAGTAGAGAGATAGAAGAGGGGTAGTAGAGGGCTAGAAGAGTGGTAGTTGTGGGGTAGTAAAGGGATAGAAGAAGGGTAGTAGAGATGTTGAAGAGGGTAGTAGAGGGGTAGTAGAGGGGTGGTAGAGGCAAGTTACAAATAGTGTAAATTGTATTAATTAAATATACTTTTTTTGTGTAGATATTTTGACAGTTTTGATAATTATAAAGGCTTGTGTTTTAAAAGTACAGTTTTTGTGCGAAAAATTACTAATAGGGAGTAGTAACAGTAAATAGTTTAAAAGCTACAACTTTTAAACACTAGGTATGAACAGTAATATATAGTGGTTGATATTTGGAGTATTAGAGGGGTAGAGGGCTCGTAGATAGGTAGAGGGGTTGAATAGTAGAAAAAGGCTAGAGGGGTAGTAGAGAGGTAGAAGAAGGATATAGGGTAGAGGGGTAGATGGGTATTAGACTGTTAGAGGGGTAGTAGTAGAGTGTGAAAGGGGCAGTAAATGGGTAGAAGAGGGTTAGTAGAGGGGTAGTAGAGTGATAGTAGAGGGTTAGTAGATGTGTAGAAGAGGGGTAGTAGAGAGGTAGTCGAGGGGTAGAAGTGGCATAGTAGAGGGTTAGTAAAGGGGCAAAAGAGTGGTAGTAGAGGGGTATTAGAGGGGTAGGAGAGGTGTAGAAGGGTATTAGAGATGTAGTAGAGGGGTAGGCGAGTGATAGAAGAGTAGAGGGGTTGAGGAGTATTAGAGGGGTATAAGGGTAGTAAAGAGTTAGAGGGGTAGTATATGGGTATTGGGGTAGACTGTTATAAGAGGGTTAGAAGAGGGGTAAAGGGATAATCACTTTCCTGTGTCATAATGATCTATTGGAATTATTGTTATACAGGTACTGCGTAGCTTTTTGAACACGAGCATATGTTTTTGAGCATATTTTTATTTTTGTTAGGTGCAAGGCATAAGCTCATATACGTGCGCGCCCACTGGGTTGTTCAGCCTTCACTTGTTGGTAAAATTATAGGAATTTATACAATACCTTAAAACAACAATAACCGCACTTGCAACCACAACTTTAAATGCAAACAAGTAATGCGCAAGGCAGAGGCTCACATACGTGCGCTTACACTCTATTTTGCAGCTTTACAATATCGATGTTATTATGGGGATTTATCATATACAGCACTTAGTTCTCCAGTTCTCATCTTTTTTCATTTCCATCTCCCCTTATGCTACACATTTAAATAATATTTTAGTGGACACCGCTATGCTTTTCACGGTTCTTTGTTCCCGGCATTTTTTGTTTTATGCGCACACGCATGCGTATCTTTATTTAGTTAGTTAGATGCTGCTGCTTAATTCGCTCAGCACATATATAGCCATAGCCATAACAGGCCACAGACAGTTCCAGACTCCCTTTATCATAAACAGACACTTTTTGTATGTTTCACACAGCTAATATGGAGTGACTTGCTAATAAACGGTGGCTGCGTTTATAAAAGGATCGCAGCGTATATCGTTTCTTTGTACAGACAATGCCAAAGCCACAAAGGCCTTTCACCACCGGCCGAAAGTTTTTCTGCTGTTACTTAATTATCAGACGCCGTAACGAAGCATTAAAATGAACATTTTTCAAGGCAGTGTATGCTATTGGCAGGACTTAACATTGCAGAAATAAACTGTTTTTATTTTGTAAAGCTGCGCAGGTTATTGCCCCATCCCCACACAAATTAGTATAACAATAAACACACTGACAAGCAATGTTCCCTCTAATTTTTTTCCTCTGTGTGCGGCAGTGTAAGGTCTATGTGCGCTGCAACCAAGGCTGTGTGCGCCAGTAACCAGGCGTGCGTGTGTGTGCAGCGCTAAATATCCAAACTTTTGCTTAAAAAAGTGAAAAGACGGTGCATTTCCTCACATACAGATCCACGTGAATGGTGTTAAGGCAGGTTTGAAACCGTCCCAGATAGCAATTTGAAACCTTAGCAGCTATGTTGCTGCATTTCTTTTCTTAACAGAGCTGGGCTGCGGGGTGATTGTGTGCATTTGTTCAAGTTTTCATGTTGATTTCAGCTCATGATGGGCGCTGCGATTAACATGAAAATTTAAACAAATGCTCTCTTTGAGCAGGAAAAATAAAATTATAATGTTATTATAATTTTAGTTTTCGCAGTTTCAGGGCTGGGTTAGGGTAGGGCCGCATCAGGCTTTTGACTAACACATTTTAATGCTAGTGTCCGTATCATCGCATTAAAATGCATTAGTCACGTATTCTAGCGCCCCTCTGACAATACTGCAATTGAGGCACACTGCCAATGAGGCAGCACCAGCATGCTAAAATTGTCTAACATATGAGAGCATGCAACTGTGCCTTCATTATTTAAAATGCTATGCGTCAGAGATATAATATTCATGAACAGCGCTGAGCAGGCAGGCCAGAATTTACCAGATCAATTAGCCACGCCCCAACCAGCCTTCCTGTGAGTCTACTTCTTTAATTTGATAGATTCCATTCCCCTGCTTTTTTATTTTAAACATGTGTCCCAGGATGGCAGAAATAGCCAAGGCCCACGGATAAGGCTCGGAGTTCAGGGCAGGGCGGGTATGGAAGGAAAAGGACTCTTGTCTCTTCCTTCTTGCCCAGAGAAGACCAGGACAGTGTCCACTTCTGCTCTGCTGCTGGCAAAAGCACTCACTGATATCTGAATAATTAATGTAAAAGCGTCAAGGTAATCATGTTGTTCCTGCTTACATTTCACATGCTTTACTTAAACTTGCATTCCCTATGAATGTTTGCTTTCTCCATGATTTTGTAACTTTTTTTTAGGCAGCATATTACTCTTGTCTAATGCGTAATTTGAATTGTGTCGCATCCAGGAGTTTATAGCGGGTCACAATTGGGTTGTAGCTGAAGGCAGTGCAAGTTTCTCTCAGTGGGGCAGTATGGTGTTCAGTGGAGGAGAGGATGTGGCACTATGGTCAGAGCTGCCGAGTTTGGAACTTGGGAACCAGGTTCAGCCTTCATGACCAGTCCACCGGACCACTCTCCTGAGGGAGCACATTCCCTTAGAAGACCTGGTGTCTTTGCACCATCATGCGTAACCTAACGGTGGCAACTGTGGGTTAACCGTAAAGGCCTGTCAACCGCAATCCATACCGAAGTTCACCTCCAGTCTTGCAGGCAGGCCTATGAAGCAGCACACCCTAGCGCGACAGTCACTGAGATCACAGGACCCTTGAGCAGGGTGGCTCTAGGGTGGTGCGATCGCACCGGGCGCTGACTTCGGGTGGGGTGACATGCTAGCAGAACATTTTCAGATTATGGTGCAAAGTGGGAGTCTTTTCACTTGCTGGCTATTCCCTTGTAGGATCCTCCTTGAGGAAAAGTCTTGGAACAACGTGAGAGTGTGACCTGAAAAAAAACTCATAAGAAAAAAGCTGAAGGCAGAAACACCGAAGTCCTAAGATCCAGTTGTAGAGAAGATGGAAAATAACCCACTAGATCAGTTAACTGAAAAGCTGCTCTGCGCAGCAGCCTATGGCAGTATGCAGTCAGTGTGTGTCCCGGGCCAGCCGACCGGACCGAAGTGGTAACTTAAGTTTTACTTGACAGTTACTGTAACACAGTAGTCAGCAGTACGGAAGAGGTTAAATTAGTGAAAGTAACTACTATTAGCATAACCACAGCCGCCATGCCACCATCACCATGGTCATGAATATGCCGCCCGTGGGTGACGGTGCCCTGGCGTCGTGGCCCAAGACAAACCAACAAATGCAAATTTTTGTTTGGGTGCGTGACTCCACAGTCTACCCTCGGAATCCATCAGACTGTCCAGAGAAAACACAGACCCTCAACAAACTCCTGTAAGAACACGGGAGGGGGGGGGGGGGGGGTTTGGACAAGATGCCTGCCTGCAGTGCAGTTTCATTTATCTGGATTGCTTCATGTGACTGACTGCCTGGAATCAACGCGTCCTCAGTTATTTTGAATAATGAGGTCATAAAAATAACTTCTCTCTCGTAACTGAAGTAAACAGATTGTGGTGTGCAATTCATCGTCGGCTGCCTCAAGCCACTTCCCCTGTGCAGACTGTGGCTGGGATCTTAATTGCCATTCAGCCTTTAATATTGCAAAGGCGCATTCAAGTTGTGTATCACTTGATGCATTTATTTAGCATAATCATAAATACATAAAAAGGTTAAAAACACGCCGGAAACGTGAATATCCGACATAGTGACCAAAGGCACAATGTGGACAGAATGTGGCCTCACGGTTATGGTGGTAGAGGTAGGAACTGGGGAATGGTGTTCGAGTCTCTGCAGGGACGCTCAAGAATGTGTGTTTTTGGGCAAATCAGTCAATCTCCCTGTGCCTAACAAGCATGATTGCGTGTGTATTTAATGCAGCTGGTGCTTATGTAAAGCGGTTTGATACCTCCGGGTCTAGTTAGCGGTAGATAAAACTCCACATATAATGTGAGAGTGAAGTGTAAAAGGTAAATATAGTAGTGAACAAAGGCAGAATGTGGCCTTACGGACAAGTAACGAATAAAAAGCGAGCTATTCAGGAAGGTGCCTTACAATTTGCAGGGACTTTAGGCTATAGTCCAAGTTGTAGCGCTTTAAAATGCGAACGTAATGGTTGTGTTTGATGTTACAGTATTGTGCAGAAGACAGGTGTGGTAAATAAATTTTAAAAGTATTTGTACGATTTTGTGCAAGTTATTCCTGAAAAACATTTTGTATAAAGCTTGCCATATGATAAAAGCCGCGGCGCCTGTTTTCTTACAAATTAAGCAGCAGCAAAGCGGCTGTAGGTAACCCACAAACAATAAGGAACTGTAACTGGCTGGGTACATGTGCATTGCGGGGGAAGTTGCCTTTGAAAGTAAAATAAACGCGAGTGCTGACAAAGTAGATATGGCTATTGGGGGTACACATGGATGTGTGTAAAAGGCACGTCTGGAAGCGGATGTATAATGAGTTGTAAGTCACATACTATGCTGTTTATTAGGAAGGCAAACAACAAACATTTTATAAAAATCTGCCACCTATTAAGAGCCCCGGCACCTCTTTAGTGACAAATTAAGCACTGGTGACCTGGAAGCAAATGCTGCGTTTTTAAGCTTGCTGCATTTCTTCTCATAATAAAGAGCAGCTGCAGGGTGATTGTGTGCCTCTGTTAACGTTTTCATGTTAATGGCAGCACCCTTCATGGGCTGCAATTAACATGAAAACTTTAAAAAAGGCACACTATCACCCCGCAGCCCACCTCTATATAGAGAAGAAATGCAGCAAGCTTACAAACGCAGTGTGTGCTTTTAAGTGATTCTAAAAGCACACGCTGTGTTTCTGCATTTCTTTTGTTTTCTAGAGTTTGGCTGCGGGCAGATTTGTGCTTTTGCTTACAGCCGCACTCTAGAAAACAAAAGACATTTAGCAAGAGGGAGCACTTGCTAAATGCAGCGGCGGCACGAATGCTCTCGGGGATGTGCGCGCCACAGACACAGCAGTGCGCGCTCCGGGTCACGGAGGTGAGCGGGCGTGCAGGCGCGCGCGTTCGTGGGAACACTGCTGACAAGTACAAGTTGGAATGTAAACATGTAAAGCTCAAGGCACAGGCTTATATATTTGAGCGCCCACTCTGGTGTTCAGGTTTGAAATGTTCATTAAATTATGGGGATTTGTAAAATACGGCAGTTTGTGCTACTATTTCACTTTTCTTTTTTTATGTGTCCCCTTCTGCTACACATACAGCTGCACACCCCCACCTCTTCCTTTTTGTGTATTTGGGCGTCTACTCTGTGTATCATCCTTACAATGTCGATAAATATTTTACTTTAGCAGAAACCAAAATCTGGTGCACGGAAACCACCCACTTTCCCCTATATGCATTGCATTTTTTAAAACTATGCCGGTTCATGCCACATCGGAAGTCTATTTTGTTTTAATTTTTGGGATACCACGGATCACTTTTCCGTGGCAAAATGATAAATTGCAGCTTTGTTCTACACGTAGTGCATAGCTTTTCGCACACGAGCATATGTTTATGAGCATATTATTTTTTTTTGTAAGGCGCAAGGCACAGGCTCATATATGGGCGCGCCCACTTGGTTGTTCATCCTTCAAATATTGGTAAAAGTTGGGGGAATTATGAAATACGGCAGTTTGTGCCACCTTGTTACTTGTATTTTCTTATGTGTCCCTTTCTGCTACACATACAGCTGCACACCCCCAGCTCTTCCTTTTTGTCTACTTTGGCGTCCACTCTCTGTATCAACCTTCCAAAGTCTATAAATATTCCACTTTAGTACAAAGTTCTGTTGCACGGAAAACAACCACTTTCCCCTATAGGCATTGTATTTTTTTTAAGCTACGCCGCTTACTGCCCCATTGCAAGTGTACCTTGCTTTAATTTTTGTAGATACTACTGATCACTTTCCTACGGCATAATGATGTATTGCAGCTATGTGCTACGGGTACTGCGTAGCTTTTTGCACACAGGCATATTTTTTTTTTTTGTAGGGCGCAAGGCACAGGCTTATATACGTGTGCGCCCACTGGGTTGTTCAGCCTTGAAATGTTGGCAAATTTATGGTAATTTATCAAATACGGCAGTTTGTGCCACTCTCTCACTTCTTTTTCGTTATGTCTCCCCTTCTGCTACACATACAGCTGTACACCCCCACCTCTTCCATTTTTAGGTCTCGGCTAGCGAAGGCTGCGCTTGCGCAGTCTCGCTCGCGAGACATAATGACTTGGAGAAGAGGGGCTTGGCCCGCCCCTCTTCTCTCCTCTTCTCCATTGGCTGGCCTCTTAAATGCTGGCCAGCCATTGGAGAAGAGGCCTGTCTCGCAAAACAAGCCCCGTCCTTTTCGGATTCGGGGGCGTGTTTTTTCGTTGCTTTTCGCTGGGCGTGTTTAAACGCCCCTGAATCCGAAAACACGCCCCCGAATCCGAAAACGCCGCTGCCTTTCTCCGAGGCATTTCTGCTTCACCTCGGCGAAAGGCAGTGGTGTGCTTGTTTTTTCCTGTGTGCAATCTGCTTCCCTTGAAAAACCGGCCACATTTACCAGGCAGGGAGAGGCTTCTATTTAAAGTTGTCACATGTTCTTTTTTTTTTTTTTGCCCAGTTAGAGAGAAAAAAAACCTCCTATTTTTTTCTCTCTCGTTCTCTTTTGCAATCTGCTGAGCTGGGATCCTGTAGGGCTGAGCTGGGCCCCTTCCTTCCTTCGTCAGGCCCTTAAGGTGTGGTGCCTGCCTCCTCTCTGCCATTTCAGGGCCTTTGCAACATTGTGTAACCTCGGCTGCAACAGAACAGCAAGGCCCTTCGCAGCCACGGGGACAAAGAAGCTCTAAGAAAACGAGGGAAAAACACCCGAATCCTACAGAACTGCTGTCTTAAACATTGGTGAAAACGGCAGAAGAGAAATTGTAACCGAAGGGAACATACATGGCCCTGAAAACAATGAAAGACCCACGGAGAGGAAATGTTTTTTTTTTTTTTTCAGCTCCGACCGTTGCACCAAAAGTGGGTGCGTGTGATGGTGTGGTGTATCAGGTACAGCCCCCCCCCCGTTCCCAGAAAGCATGTCAGGTTTGCACGTTCCGTGGTCAGTGGGGGGGGCGGCGATAGCAGATGAATGCGTGTGAGCGCCCTCACACTTTCGGCAGGGGGGGGAGGGTTCAAGAGTCTCACCGAGTGCTCGGAGCCTAACCACATGGGGACCTGCAGCCATTTCCTGCTCGCAGTAGTGAAGCCTTGCCGGCTGGGCCTCGAGTACCGAAATGGCTGCAGGGAGCAGCCACGTCTGAGTTGCGTTCCTTGTTCGCTAATTAAATTTATTTCTTTGCTGATCACTTCTAATAGGCTCGGACGGGAACAATTAAGCGGAGACATTTCATGGCCTGCCGGATCAGGATTTCCCAGGGAGTTAGTGACAGGCCTTTTAGTCGCCGGCAGCCTTCCCCCGGCGCCGAACAAGGCCCGAGCCGTGGCCCCGGGGGGAGCCGGGAGCCCAGCCTGCTCCCACTGTCACTCACACCCCGGCCTCCTCCTCCTCGGCACCCCCACCCCTCCAATTCCCTCCCCTCCACTCCTCTTCACACCCACTCACTCCCCTCGCCCCTCCTCCAAATTCCGACGCCACCCCCTCCTCCACACAGCCGATTCTACCCCTTCCCGCCCCCTCCCGCCCCCTGCTCCCTTTCTTGCCGCTGGCAGCCGCTGCGGGGGACCTCCAGCCCGGCCTCCACACTCACAGAATGAGCTTCTCTTGAAGGGCAGCTCTCGACGCCCCTTGATCTCTGATCCCCGAACAAGTGATTTTTTTTTTTTTACAATCCCAGTTATTTGGTATGGCCTATTTTGACTGTATCCCCATTGACTTTCACATTAGGTCGCCTCCGCATTTTATCCTTCCTGGCCCACCACTGACCGCACTCCCGCCAGGTTAGCCCCACCCTTTCGTCCGTGTCTGGTCTTGCGCGGCACTCTCTCATGTTAATGAATGTTTTATCACACTAGGTGTACTTCTCAATGGAGGTCAGCGATTGTTTAAATTGTCATGTAAGCCCCTTTCATGTGAGCCTGTAGCAATCACAGAGTACGGACAGCGGCAGGGGGCCAGGTTCCTGCCCAGAGCAGCCCTCTCATCGGAGCATGCACACCCCTGGAGTCCCCACTCCCAGTAAATACATCGGGTGTCTACTCTCTGTCGACACGATGTGTATGCAAGCCGTTGGGGCCTGCTGCCTTCTGGGACCCCACTGCATATATACAAGGGTGCCCCCCTCCTGTGAATACTCTACATTTACAGGTGTCATGCGCGGGGGCACGGTGGGTGGCAGGACTGCTGTTCTCATCCACATTATAATATCCGCCGCCTCCTCCAGGCCCCAGTATAAACAAGGGGTGTTCGCCTCGTGGGAGGAGACACCATTAACAGGAGTCATGTTGGGGGGGGGTGAGAGGGGGCTCGGTGAAGGGAGAGTGGCAACACTCCTACCCTGGCACTATTCTAACCCTCATTATAATATCACCCCCTCTCAACCCCCTGTAAACAAGGGTGCCCCCCCCTCTGCATTTACAGGTGTGGTGTGCAGGGCACGGTGCAGGGAGGGTTGCAGACTGATGCCCTGGCACTATTCTCACTGCATTATTATACCACACATCCCCCCCGAGGAGCCATATAAACTCCTGGGACAGGCACCATTAACAGAATAGGGGCAGAGAGAGGAAAGGAGAGCTGTGACAATGCTCCCCCCAGCATCTCATCTCACCCCTGAACCCCCTCCCTGCCCCCCTCCAGGTTCTCCACACCTCACAGTGAAAGCCCTCGCTCGTTTTGCCACCTTGATGTTTTCGGGGGTGTTCGACGTGTTTCGGCTCACCCACGTCTTTACTTCAAGCAGTGACTCCTAGGGGCCAAGACAGAGCATTGGTGCGTTCACCAGGTAACAGCAGAACAAGTGCAGCGGGCAGAGCAGGTCTGCAAGATTACTGCTCGCCGGGCTGTCTGTGGCTAACGCACCTATCTTGACACTGTATGCTACTTGTTCAGCGTGTGTGCTGAGCAGATAAATAAATACATACAGTATGCACCACAAACACCTGTCTTATCACAGGGTCCCTTGTGGATGGAAGGTGCGCTTAAACATATGTTGAAATACATAAAAAACTGCAGTCAACATACAAAGCACCCAGGTGAGGCATACACTAATCGGAGGTGCACACGCGCATGTGTCTCAGCGCTTGGACGCGTGTGTTTCACAAGGCGACATAAATTCGACATTATCTCGCGGAGGGAGAATGGCATTGTGCATCGACGTAGCGGTCCATTTTTGACTACGTCTTTGCCAAAATAGGAAAGAGCCGCGTTAGCGCCATTTCATTAATGCATTCACACTCCATGCTCAGGTGCATCGCGGTCTGTCGCGACCAGACCCATGCCGCCCACGGACCCGATAGGCCATCCTTACAAGCGTCTGTTCTCCAGACTTCAATGGAACCCCCCTACCGTAAGCACGCGCTCTTGTGCGAGGGGGAGAAACATGCGCACGGTTACTCGCACACAAACATAACAGGTGTATTTACAGGGCGCACGTCCCCCTCACCCCCACACACGTTTTGCGCTAGTAACTGATAACTGGTGCTTCTTTCACAAACACACAAGCTTTCACCAGCACCCTGTCCCGCGATACGCTGGTGAACACAGAAACACAAACCGATGCAATACACGAATTCACACGCTGTCACACAGATGCACACAGAGATTTATCACACATACACAACATCCTTTCTTTCACCAGCACCCTGTCCCACAATACGCTGGTGAACACAGAAACACAAACCGATGCAATACACAAATTCACACGCTGTCACTCTCACAGACAGATGCACACACAGAGCTGTACTCACACATAAAAAACATACAAGCTTTCGCCAGCACCCTCTCCCCCCACACACAGGTGTACTCACTCACATATTGATGCGATGCACACATGCACACACTATTACTCTCACAGACAGATGCACGAGGAGACACACAGGGTTGTACTCACACACACACACACAGACACATACAGAACACACAATTGCACTCACACTCCCCCGTACTGTGTACTTTTCCTGTACTTTGTCCAGGTTTAAATAATTTGTTTCACTTTTTGTGCTCTGGTTGATGTTCAATCAAATAAACTCTTTTTTTTAAAAAAACATATAAGTCCAGTAAAGCAATACATGTGTTTACAACTTTCTCCCATAGACATCATAAAATATTGCAGATATGCAAGATAAATATAAAACGTGGGGCATACATACATAAGTAGTAGTAGTGAGTAGGGTTTTGCTTCCTCTACTGTTAAAAAACAGTTTCATTTTGAACCAATTTTACTCTGTCTGTGTGTGGGTAACTCTGTGTGTGTGTAGGTGGCTCTGTGTGGGTGGCTCTATTTGTGTGTGGGTTGCTCTATGTGAATAGCTCTGTGTAGGTGGCTCTGTGTGGGTTGCTCTGTGTGTGTGGGTGCCTTTGTGTGTGTGGCTCTGTGTGTGGGTGCAAATGCAATAGGTCTCGCATTTGAGAGAGATTAAGCTATTGACATTGTAAATAACAATGCCGTTTCTTTAAATGTTTTAAAAACAAAAACATAAACAAAAATAATGTCGTGAGCAATGCCAATAGCTCTAACTTTAACAATGCCGAGACCATTGCATTGTAAATGCTTGTTTCTCTATTTGGCCGTCCAAGCAAAGTTCTGGTACACAGAAAAGAAACAATTTCCCCTATAGGCATTGATGTGTTTTTTAACCTACAAAACAGACACATGCCCTTTAGCCTTTGTTGACTGTCTGGTGCTCAATTGGGTCAATGTAATCTATGTCACCATCTTTTCTAACTGAGGGATTAGCAGCTAATAGCCAAGTGTTCTGGTAGTAAACACATGCTGTGATTTGTTACAGCTCCATGGCGCTTTCAGTTTAACAACAGCCAACAACAAAAGGAATAACAGAAAGGAGCCTTGGCTAATTACTAACCTGTAGCCAAGTACCATTGGATTATGATGTAGCATAAGGAAAATCTGAACAAAATTAAAGTAAAATATTGGCACAACCTGCCGTATTTCATAAATGCCCATAACTTTAACAACGTTTCAAGGATAAGCAACTCAGTGGGCATGCACGTATATTAGCCAGTGCTTTGAGCCTTACATATTTATAATACAAATTGTGCTTCCAAGTGTGTTAATTGTAAGAGTAAAGTGTGTGCGAATGGGACAGTAACCAGCGAAGCTTTAAAAAAATCAATGCTGATAGGAAAAGTAATTGTTTTCCGTGCGTGCGCTCCAACTTTGTTTCTGCTAAAGTAAAATATTTTCGTTTGTGCTAAAGTAGAATATTTTCAGGGCACCACAAAAAGATATGCACAAACCATAAAAGAAAGGCTACTTTATGCAGGATAAAACCGGAGCTCCACTATGTCATGTACCAAATTAAAGATATGCGAGGGGCTCAAAGGGGCAGTAGCGCATTTCCCTTACGGAAGCGAACTTTAAACCATTTGTTTGCTAGTTAATTACAAACACATGGTGGTTTAAAAGCTCGCTCCCGCAATGAAATCGCCAAACATGCATGCATTGCCATTTAAAGCAATGCAATGCGTGCACGTTTTTGCCTGCTAAGCTGCATCGATTTCTAAAGGTCTTTCCTAAGCAACGCATGCGCGTTGCGTAGTCGAGACCTAAAAAGCCATTGGCTCTGAAAGGGCATTCATTAAATATTGAAGCCCTTTTATGGTGTGCCAAGGCAATGGAGCGTGGTACTCCAGAGGAACTGCCCGCATATTTTTTTTAAATTGTGCTGACTGTTCTCTTATGTCCAAAATGAAGTCTGTTGTTTAAGGGACAACATTTTGTCATGGAGGCCCTCCACAAGCCATGAATAGTGCTTTATATCAAAAATCTACTCAAGCAGCAGCAAATCTACTTGTGAAACAGCCCTCTGACCGCGACTGCTTGCAACCGCCTGCAACTGCCCAAGTTTGAAAATGGAGCTAGGGGACACCAAATCTCGCTCGCGCTCACACTTCTGGGGCCTTGCGGGAAAAATTCCCTACGCAGTGATGAACGGAATTTGGTCAGAAATCCTAGTTATAAGAGTAATTCAGAGTCCCCAAGTTCCGCAGGGGGAATAAAACATTACACCTTCCTCTATTTTATACACGATGTCCAGACAGAGGATGTGAATAAACAATGCAACATCCAGGAATCAGTTTAGTGCTTTGTTTTTCACATTTCATTTTTCTGGTTGCATATGTGAGCCTTAGAAAGGCAACACCGTGGGAAATGTCGTGCATTTCTTCCTGTGCTGCAACTGTGGGTGCAGACATATTTGGGGGGGGCCTCCATGTGCCCCCGGCATGCACCCCAATGCACAGAGGCAACAGGAAGCCCTGTAGGGCTGAGTTTGTTGCCTCTCTGCCATCCTTTTCATGGCAGTTGCACCACCATGCAAAGCTGGGCGGTGAGGCAACTCATAATATGCTCGGCGGTGCCGGCTGCGGCACTGCCAGCCTATTCTACCCAGGGAATAGCCGGCTGGCCCAGCAGGATCCTTGATCCCAGCGGTGCCAATGGTCTCATGGCGGTCCAACCGCTACAGTTGTAATATTGTGGGCGATCTTGCGGTACGGCGGTCGTCGGACCGCCTCCATGACTACGGCAGTCCTATGGACCGCCGTAGTCATAACAATGCCTTAACTAAAATGTCAGTATCTTTAGATAATCTTTCTTAAGATAAAAATATTCCTCTTAAATAAGTAGACCTTGTTCTTTCCACTTACTCAGTTTTTCTATGTACTCCAATTTGACTGTCTGCATGTCCTGATGTGTGCTTCTTCTATAGCAATTCAAATCATTGAGTTGTCGATAGGCTTCTTGCTTATAAATGTGTAAAGGCCATGTTTTACTTTAAGACACAGTATTGCTTATGCTTCCATCCATAGCTGCAAGATGTCCCATGCCCTATTTTATGATATAGCAGTTTTATATCATTAATAATTGAATAAGAAAATACATCTATGTTGTGTGTAGGTAGCACCAGACAGAAGGTTGATTGAGGCCTGAATTTAGTGGGAGCATTGCCAAATACTTCAAGGTTTTGTTCTTCAATAAAATCATCCTCTGAGAGTATCTGTGCTAAACCCAGATTTTCATACTCCATCTGTTTATGGTTTTTTAGTAGCTCACAGTATGATATTCTTAAATTATCAGTTCCTTCAACTCATTGATGTTGCATGTCAGTTTGTGTGTTTTTCGGCTTCATATTGTAAAATGTTAACAATTTCAAAGTCCTGATAAATTTGTACACATCTCCACGTACCTGGCTATAATTTAGAGGTGTCGCAGGACAGTATGTGATGCCTTGCATCAGTAGTTGTAAAAGTTGACACGCCCCTGTGATCTGGGGCATAGCAACGTAAACGGCAGCTGGAGTTAGAGTAATATATATATATATATATATATATATATATATATATATATATAAACACGTATGCCACTCCCAACAACGCTCCAATACTGCTTGAGGGCTGTGTATAATTTAATTTATTCATTAAGCCACCAAAACGCATTTCAGCCGATGCAACAGACTTGATCACATGGTAAGTTTCATTTGTTAAAGTAGTATTTAAATGATCATGTGATTAGTATACTCAACAGAGAAAAAATACTTCAATTGAACAATTCTCACTTAGTGTAAAGTGTACTTAAAATTCAAATTGAAACCACAATTATTAATGAATGAACAAAGATGAATCCATTGACCCACATTTCAGTGGTATAATCTACCTTTTCAATTAATAAACATTTGTCATTGCTCGATATGGACAAATACTTTCATCGTATTGAATTCCTGCTATTAGAGCACATAAAAACAAAATTGTTTAATTGGAAAAATATACAATATTGTGTGTGTGCGTGTGTGTGTGTGTGTGTGTGTGTGTGTGTGTATATATAAAACTGTTTGGAAAAACTAGGCTGGTAGTCTAGCTAAAGCTGTCTCTAGGCCAGACCTAAAATAAATATTAAATCTGAGAATTCTCACTTGGTTCACAGGGGTAGAATGGAGCCCAATAACTGAGCCCCAAGCATTAGACCAATGCAGGAAATAACTCCCAAAATCAAGATTTCAGTCGTCTGATGTTACATGCACCTCAGTGACCTTGTTACACCCTCTATTTTGGCATTATCCATGGTCTTTCTGGATGATACTGACCCACACTGAGACTGTTGCTCTAAATGTTTTCACCTGTTTTTTCCCACAGGTATCCTGGGAATGAAACCGCCTGCTTCTGTATAATGTATCTTCCTTGTTTCATCCCAACAGTTTTCTCCCCTCCTAAGCCCTGTGTTTACCTCTTATCATTCCTGTAAAGCGCTCTGATACCCTCACAGGTCTGGTTCGCGCTCTATAAAACTAAATAAATGAATAAAATAAGTAGTAGCCATAGGGAAGGAGTCTAGGTAAGAGATAGCTGTCACTTCTGAAAGGGAAGAGCACTGCTGACATGCCAGTGGAGAAGGCGAGGGCCATCCCATGGAAATGTAACTATAATTTGACCAGGGAACAAAGGACAGGCCTATGAGGCAGTTGAAAGATGGGAGAAGGGAAAATGCCCAGATTCAATTTCTTAAGCAAAACACATCCCTTCTGACATGTAACAGATTTTACCCCGCGCTACCATTTATTCAGAGGCACCTTCAGCATATAAGATGTGGAAGAAATTAAGAAAACTCTCATCTTGTCACTAGGTCCTAAGTGTGCAGTTTATTGAAACTACATTTCAGCCAGTCATGGTCTTGTGATCTGTGAATGGTGGGTGGCGTTGATGCGGCCACAGGGGAATTACAAAAGCCCATGTAAAAGGTTAAAAGTTTAATTTGTAGTAGGCGGTTCCTACCACGGAAAAGGGCAAACAATAACATTAAGTTCACAGGAAATAGAAAGTTCCTCATTTGACTGTATGAAACTCACCCACTCTTCATCACCCCTAAGCTTTTTCTTGACGAAAGGGCATTAAATGTATTCAGTGAAATCATCAGATAGTCAGAAAAAACATGTGTTGGGGCAGAAAAGTATTCTGCGTGGTGAAGACATATTCCCCTGCCTGAGTGCCCAACTGTGCTGCTATTGCATGTGCCATGACCAAAGCTAGTCTCCCGGATTGCATTCTTGTTGGACTGGGAAGGTCACCCAAAGCGCTATCCTCATAGTGATGAAAGACCACCACCATCACCAAGAGTTAAGCAGCACAAGCATGGTGGTGGCAGCATAACATGTAGTGATCAGTAGTAGTGAACAGGACGTTTCTACCATATGTCACTGGGGTGAGGCTTGTAGGCTTACTCACCTTTTAGAAGTTCAGCTGCTGTGTGCTTAACTCCCTCTTGGGCTACATCCGGTAGATGTGGAGTGCTGAGTAGCTCAGGAGTAGTGCATCTGTGCTGGATATATGTGTGCATGTGAAAGGATACAGTACAGGGATAGAGCAGTGCTCTGTAGTACATGTGAGATTAGGGCATGTGTTGAGTGTATGTATGCATGTGAGGAATACATGACATGAAATATGCTGTGCTGTGCAGTGCATACTCAATGAAAGTGTTAGACTTGAGATCCTTGGCAGGGGTTTCCCACTAATGTTTTGCCTTCAAACCTCCTGTTTTTGATGACTTTGTTTTTGCTACCAATCTGCACAAACTGTCACATTGGACTCATTCAAGCCCATTGAGCTAATCTGTAGGTATATGGTCTCTCTAATTTACTAAAACTCATTCAATTCCAACTTCATTGTGTAGGAACCTTACTGTAGAAAGTATTGTGCTGGACAAAGTAAGAATTTCCATCATACATGTATAGTATTCTTATACATACAAGCAATGTATACAAAGGTGAATATGGAGTGCAGGTGACACAATGGTGATTGTATTTACAACATTTAATACATAAAGACACTGTGCAATCCCCAATGGTTGAGTAATCTTCTAGGTTCAATTAAACATAGGGAAGTTCCAATGAATTCGCAATCCCTTCTTGTTAATTGTAGATGTCAACCAATTTGGGGGGTTTGTTGACGTTTCCAACCCAAAGCATTTGATGGGTCTCCTCAGGACATTGACATCCAACTACCATACCTGTATAAGTAGGTAACCAAGAGCGGAAGACCCTAAGTACCAGCACTCACCACACTTTGGTTAAAAAAGCAAACCAGGGTGGGAAGCTCCAAATCTACAGTTACTCACCACCTTGGTGTGGGTAGGATACTGTCAACAATCTGTCAACCACTCATTCTATGACAAAATCAAAAGGCCAAAAATTATTCCTAAGCAGTTCATCAACAAATTTCCCATATCAATGTATTCACCACTGTGAATGCAAACCAAACTCAAGGGATAAGTGTACAGGAGCGGCCGGGTACACCAATATCATATTCTGTCGCTCGAAGATCCAAATGTGGTAAACCTGCACTCCATACCAAACCTCCATTATGGTGGTCTATTTCCATGTAAAATGCTATACTGGATATTACTGCGATATTGAAAATCATTTATAAATCAATGCTGACCACTGGTGCCATATCACGCCAAACCTGTATTACTCTGTGATAATCTAAGCCAATATGATATCAAATGCAAACGCAGTATGATGCTTCTCCCAATTATCACCAGTGAAGTTAAACACACAACATATAAGCATAGAGGCTTACAAGTACAAGAATCTCATGGTCCAGTTAATTACCATGCGGTCACACCTGTCTAACAGTTTTATGACTAAATACACAATATTGCTGTGTGTACAAACATGGGAGAAAACCCCCCATGTATTAATGTCAAAGTTAACTAACAAAACAAAACCGGATAACAAGCAGAGAATGGGCAATTACTTACAGGCGGGAGACCTCCATGCTCCTCACTACACTACAACTTCCTGCTTGCTCATCCGAAGCTGAATGAAGACTCGACAGATGCTGCCCTGTTATCTCAATTTGTTTCAGGCTGATAACTAGAGCGCTAACCTTACAGCTGTCATATTGGATGTTTGTATACTAAACAACTTGCGGTTCACACAGCTGGGAGTGCAGAAAACCACATACCTTCATTGATATTCATTAATCAACTATTTCGACATGATAAAGACCTCATTTAAAAATCTTCACCACTGTGTCAATGACCACTGTGATTCAGGTGGTATCCATAGAAAAGTCTAAAGAACAAGCTATTGCACTCAATGAATCTGGTGTAGGTAAAAAACGGATGTAAAGGGAAACGAGATCACTAAGTGTGGATCACTGCCTAATATATATTTCAATATGATAAAGCCCTCATTTGAAAAAATCATCACCACTGTGTTAATGGCCGCTATGAAGCGGTGTGACAACCCAGGTGAAGACTACTGAACAAGAGAATGGACTTAATGAATTTGGTATACTTATAAACAGTGTAAAGAGGAATGAGATCACTATGTGTAGTCACTGCCTAATCTCACACTAAATTGTGGTGACATAGGGGAATATGCCACAATGATAATCCAACTATGTGGGTTATTTATACATAGTAAGAAGTGTACAAACCGGGATACAACCACATATCATGGTGACAGTGATAGTTCGATTTCTTGAGAAACAAGTGTAACAATATGGCATACATATAGGTATCACAAAGTCAGAATGATCATTCATAATGAAATCAGCTACTTCGGAAAATGACTGTTGCATATCAAAAATGAGCAAATGACAATCTGTGAATGTCACAAATATCATTCAAACCCGTAGTGGTACTGTTCAAAAGGGCCGCCCCTTTGCATTCTCTTATGTCAAGTTGATTTGTGATGTCTCCTTCTTTGCTGGACCTGGACATCACCTCTATCCCCTGCAAGTAGATTTCATCCATGATGTGACTATGTTCAGTGACGTGCTGCACCAAGGTGGCACCGTCAGTTTCCCATCTTCTTCAGCTTCTATGTTGCAAAATATGTTGTTTAACCATTGGTAGAGTTTGGCCCACATAAAATTCCATACAAGGACATTTCAGTTTGTAGTTCAAATTGCGATGTAGATCACTTTGAGTGTGTTGTAGTTGGAGAATCAAGCTAAATTGAATACCCTGCGGAATTATGGGGGGGCACCTGTAGGAATACTTTTGCGCGGGAAGAAAATACTTTTTTGTAGGAAGTTGCTATGTCTCCCTGTGCGCACCACAGTTATTCCCTATGTCATGGATTTGAACATAAAACGCATGGACCATCAGTATTCACTGAGGCCTTTGTTTTTCTTGGTGCGATTGTGGACCACAATAGAACTAGCAAGTTAAAGAGAAGGGCTGGAAGAGATTCTAAGGTTTGATCAAGGCATTAGCCTTCAGTGGGTTAAGCAAGTGTACACATGGTTTTGTAAACTTTGGCTGAAGCATTACTGGGACGCACCTACCTCATTGACAGCAGCCTCTAAAAAAAACATTGAAATCCTTTTTTTTTTTGGCGTACATTCAAAATAGTGTTTTCCATAGCCCAGATATTGGTAGCTTAACGTCTCAGTTCCTTCTTATAAAACCAGCCCCGGCGTTTGAGCAATATCTGGATGAAGTGCAGCCTCAGCTGGCAAAATCTTTGTACATGACATTCCATTATGGTGTCTTGCAAATTGATTAAAACACAGCGAAATGGAGTCAAAGAACTAGTGAGAATAATAATGAAGATTGCTGTGTACTATGTCAATCCAATGTACAAGAAAATGATTTACACTTATTATTCTCCTACCCAGCATATGCCATGCAAAGGCAAAAATGGATTAAACCCATTTGTTGAACCCTGGGAACTAGGTCTTGCCTTGAGGCGTAAAGAATACTAAAAACTGACACTTCACAGACAATTCTTTTTAGTGTTAGCAGATATGTGTTCTCTGTGGGTAAATTAAGAGGAAAAAAATTATCTATATTCTAATATGCACTTTTCTGCATCTGCACTTTAGAACTGTTCAGAGATCAGGTAGACTGTATTGCTGTGTACGCTACGTCTTGCTCAAGTGCGTTTACAAGCACTTTTAAGGCACCTGCACTTTTGTTGCTGTTTAGATTCTATGAGAGAAAGCTCTATTCATTTATATGTACTCTTCTAGTATTTGTACCTTCCCAACACAAACTGGATTTTACATTCTCTTCATGGTTTAATTGCATTGGACTATAAGCTTAGCATTTTTATTATATTTTACTTGATATATTGATTGACAGTATTTTATTCTAAATGTAAATATTTTAGTATTCACATTTGTCTATGGCAGCACCACGTGAATGTTTTGTATTTTAACTGTGTTTTATTAACTAATATGTATGAATTGCATATTATGTATCTTTTATGGGTTTTTTCGAACCGACATAAAGATTAATGAATGAATGAATACCCTGTTAGTAGTAGTGAGACTTTTTGTGTCAATAGTGAATGTACATACTATGCATCCACCACATCTATAATGTTCCAGCAGCTCTGGGAGTCCCCAAGGGGTTCTGATATCACTTTTCATTGTACGTACCTTGTATGCCCTTACCACAAAATCTCTGATGTTTTTGTCCCTTTTCAAGGCAAACAAAGGGACTTCCTCACAAGTATTACTTAACAGGGGCTAATGTTTGTTGATGAAACCCTTGACTTCATTGCTCACCGATGAAAATGTACTGACCAATACATTTCTTGTATGTTGTTCATCTTTTTGTTTGGGAGTGAGTAAGCTTTCGCTAGTACAAAACCATGCTCTTGATTGCTTTTGAGATATTGTTTTGGGGATGTCAACTATCAAGTTTCTGTCTCAGTGATTCTGCTTCCTTGAACTAATAATCTTTATGTGAGCAGCTCCTACGTAAACGTAGGAACTGCACATAGGGTAGGTTATCCATCGACAACATAGGATGGTGGTTGTTATTACACAGTACAGAATTGGTATCAGTGACTTTTATGCAACTTCTCATTAATATGTCTAACTAATAGATCCATGTATTTGATCTCCAGTGTACTCCGATGCAAAGTGAAATGCAGGTCCTGGCTTCGGTCATTTAACCATGTCACAAAAGTTCATGCTCATTCCCCTTCCAAACAAAGAAAACATCATTGACATATCATCTCCAGTTGCTGATGTGTGCATGGAAGGGGTTATTATCTTATATTATTATGTCCTCAAACTCACCTACGTATAAATTAGCCCCTTTTGGAGCAAAGCAGCCTCCCCTAGCCACTCCTTTCTTTTGTGTATAGAATTCTTTCTTGAACAAAAAGTAGTTCTTTTTTAGGGTGACCCCTGCCAACTCCTCCTGGGGAATGTTGTGGTAAAAGGATTCAACAGCCACGGTCATCTGTCTATCAGAGCCATATTCAAAATCCAATCCATCCACATTGTTAATGAATTGGATACTGTCTTGAACGTATGATTGCCTCTTCGGGACCTCATCTTTGATGTATTGGTCAATAAATTTACAGAGAGGTTTAAGTACCAAATCACACCCAGATACAATCAGGCGACCGGGTGGTTAAAACACATTCTTATGTATTTTTGGTAAAGTTAAGATAACTGGTGTCCTTGAATGTGGTTGTTTGAGGAAGGCATATTCTTTCTCATTAATAATACCTCATTCAGAGGGTTCGATGGGATATTCTTAACATCTTTCTGAATTTTCATCAAAGGATCTCTAGGCAACTTCTGGTAGTGCCTATGGTCTCCCAATTGTGTGTTTATCTCATTATCATAATCCAAAATATGTTGAAATATAATAGCTCTGCCCTTGTCAGCTTGTTTAATAGTGATGTCCATGTTCCGTGCAAAATTGGCTAAAGCATCCTTTTGGTTTTTAAAAATGTTGTAGGGAATATATGTTTTCTTGTTCTCTAATTCCTTTGCCTGTTTAAGGACAATGTTCTCAAAGGCTATTATTTCTGCAATCATAAGGTGGGATGGAGGGAAAATTGGGAAGGCAAGTGTAGTTTACCTCTGTCACTCAATTGCCTGTCTGGTTTATCTTTGAAAAAGTGTATCAGTCGGATAGTTCTAAGGAATCTGTAAAGTTCACCCTTTAAATTGAAAAAGTAAAATCAGTCCGTAATCACAAATCCTAGACCCTTACACAACACACTGTTTTCGTGTGCTCTGAGGGTGTGCTTAGAAATATCCACAATGGGAGATTTTTGTGTGTTGGGCGTAATTCAATAACTGTATTATTTGTTGCGTGTCTATCTCTCCCATGGTTGCTCATTGTCACGTTGCTAAAACCTGTCCTGACCCCTGCCCCGTTTTTGCTGGTCTTAGGACTCTGTGCACCTTTCACTGCTAACCAGTGATAAAGTGCTTGTGCTGTCTTTTTAAAACATGTTTAGATTTGCTTATACCAAACGGGCATATTTAATTCATGTGTAAGTGCCTAGGAAAGTGACACTACCTGTGCCCAGGGCTTGTAATCAAAAATGCTACTAATCGGCTGAATAACCGTCAAGACATTACATTTAGCATGAATGAAAGCAAGACCAACTTAACCTTCTTAGATGTGGAGGCAATACTTAATGAACATAAATTAATAATGACTACACTTCACTGCAAGCCCACTGATCGAAACGCAATCTTGCATTATCAAAGCTCCCATCCAAGAAGCTTAAGAGACAATCTTCCATATGGGCAACTGTTGCGCATACGATGCAATTGTTCAAGAAAAGAAGACTTCCTGATACATGCGGAAGCATTATGTGATCAACGCAAAGAGAGAGGTTACCCACACAAATTGCTGAAACATGCAGCAAAACGGGCTTGGTACACACCAAGGGAAGATCTATTAAAGAAAACCATCAAAAAACTTCTTGAAAAACTCGTCTGTGTAACAACGTTTGGCCCCCATACAAACAAGTATCACCAGATAATCCTTAATAATTGGGATCTGCTTTCCGGACTCTAATGCACATTAAAAAGACCCTTGTTCACTAAGAAAAAAGGCAAAAGCATTGGTCAAAGTATCATTCAAGCGGACATAGCACAGAAATCCTTAAAAAAAGATCTGCGCACCCAGTGGAACATGACACCCATGGAAGGGCACCATAAATGTGGAAACTGTTCAGTCTGTTCAAGTATGATAGAAGGAAAATAATTCACCCATGAAGCAATTAAATGGACACATAAAGAGTTCATGAATTGCAAGACTAAAAACGCAATCTATGTCATCAAATGTCCTTGCCCCAAATTGTACATTGGGAAAACAATCCAACAGGTAAATCAGAGAATTGTGCAGCACAGATCAAGAATTAAAAAACAAGTTTTGATTGCCCCCATGGTGTCCCACTTCGTTGAATAAACCACACAGAACACAAATTCAAATGGACAGTGTTATCAGCACTTCATCAGTCGCCGAGAGGAGGAAACATAGAAACTCAACTCCTACCAAAAGAAGCATATCTTATTTTGAAATTCCACAGTGCTCAGACAGGGCTTAATGAGATGACCAAGTTAACGAAAATTACAGCAGACTAAAGCATGAATCTTCATATACAACTACAATACCCATAATGCACTACTTCTATCTATAAGGAGACTGACCAAGTCTAAATCCGTGAAATAAACATTTTATAATTAACATAATTATAATTTCGAAACCATCTGCTTTTGAAAAGTTCCCAATGACATAAAACGACAACGTTGTTGGATTTATCGCAATTTGAAACTTTGAAATGTCACATAAAGCACGCTAAAGGCAGCATTTCAGAATAGCTGGCTGACTTTCTGCTCATTCATCACTCATTGAACTATTACCACAGTGATGCACTCGGTAAGCAAGTGGAACGTAATGTTTTCCATTAGTTGCAACACTGGAAAATTACATACAATAGATAACTAAGTATCCTTTGGTGTACTCATCTTTCTTCTAGAAAATGGCAAAAGCGGTGATGCCACATTAAGCACGCAGCTGGAGAGCTTCAGAATGTTCAGCATGAAGTTCTTAAAGCACACGAGTAAGTTGCTCCATAGTTTGTTTGTTTATAAAAATGAGTGAACGGTCCAGCTTTTATATAAAAACAATTCCTTTTTCTTCTCTTTGGTCTACAGAGCACTAAAACAGTTCAAACAAAAGAAACTCTTGCAACATGAGCAAAGGCCCTGGTACTTTCGTCCTTTCAAATAATAAAGACAAAAATCAATACCAAATTTACAGAAGGGTTCAATTATAATTTTATGATTCTTTGTCCTTTATGATTACAGATTACACCGAGTCAATTTGCCCTGAAGAAAATCCCCAGATAAAACCGGGATTGGAAACGCGTCTGCACCTTTCTGTTAGACATTGTAAGAGCAGCTTATCTAATGCAGCCCTAGAGGCAAGATAGGGATTATCATTTGAAAATATATCCCACATAGTCCTAGAGCCTCAGCCCCATGGTTTAGGAACTCCAACTAAATAAAGGAAAATAGTTATTTTGTATAGAGTTCCTATGAGACATGAACTTTGACGAATTGAGGTGGTAATGTGATTATTGCACAGTTTAAATTCATGTGATTTATGTATTTTTCCAGTGAAATATTTTTTTCTTTGTATTTAATTGATTGATTATGAGCACTAAGTGTATCGTTTTATGTTTTTGCATGTAATTGAATGTTTAAAACAATTTCTAAAAATGTTTAATCATTGGCAATGAGATAGCCAGGACCAAGACAAAGTATTTCAATTGGTCCTTAATCTGCTAAATAAATAGCAGGAATTGAAATAAGGTGGTCAGATCTTCTTTTAAAAAAACTAATCGCCATGCAGCATTGATTGTCCCACCCACTTAAGTAGCACTTTAAACATGTCTCCAACCTGCCATTGCAGCCTCTTTGTTGCATTTTTAAACTGTCATGTTGACCTGGCAAAGTAAATCTTTTCTGAAAAATGCAAGTACTGCACACCAACAGTTTGAAATCAAAAATGAACTAGAAATAAACCAGCAGTTCTCAAACTATACTGTCAGTGTGTGCTACACAGTATTTGTGGGTTGCCTATCCCACATATGACATAAATATGAAAAAATCAAGCTACATTGCTTGAATAGACTGTGTGCACTACTGTAAAATATTTTTTTCACTCTTTACACAATTTAAACACAAAAGTTGAACAATGTAATGCAATGTTCATAAACCAAGCACTGTAGTCAGAAAAATGTATCGCAAAAAGTATTTTCATCATTTTTCAGAAAAAAATCATTTTCAGGCAATACATAGTTACAACCCTTTAGATTGATGCATTGAGTAAAGTAAAATACGGTGATCTTCATGACAGTTCCACTTGAAAAAAGATTCGGTTTCGATGCTTGTATGGCTGCTAGATGCAATTTCTCCTCTAGATACCCTTAAATGTTGAGGTATCCAGAGGAGAAATTTCATCTAGCAGCCATACAAGCATCAAAATCAGTGAGAATCGCGCTACAAGTGAAACAGAATCTTTTTTCAAGTGGAACTGTTACGAAGATCTCTGTATTTTACTTTACTCAATGCATCAATCTAAAGGGTTGTAACTATGTACTGTCTGAACATGAGTTCGCTCTGAAAAATAATGAAAAATACTTTTTGCAATACATTTTACGGACTACAGTGCTTTGTTTATGAACATTTAGTTACATTGTTCAACTTTTGTGTTTTAAATTGTGTAAAGAGTGAAAAAAATATTTTACAGCGTAAACCTTTTGCCAGGCTCAAACTCTCCTTTTTAATACATATGTCACGCCTAGGGTAGAACATGGGAAGCCAAGAGGGTAGGGTGTAGTGTATTTCAAAAGTAGGGCATGCACTTTTAAGTTTTGCATGTCCTGGTACTAAAAAAATCCTAAATTCGTTTTCCACTATTGCAAGGCCTACCTCTCCCAAAGGATAACATTGGAGTTAACTTCTTACATTCAATAAGTGAAATTTCCAAATGGGAATCGGTGACCAGTTCATGTTTAGTGTATTAGGATTCGTAATGAAAAATCATATTGTATGGTAAAGTCGGATTTTAAATTCGAATTTTGAAAATGCAACGTTTTGAAAGTTAGCGTTTTTCTGGCATAGCCATTTGGTGCTTGCAGCCTGTCTCTGGGTCACATGACTGGATTTAGTTGACAACTAACAATACAAAACACACCACTCTGCCCAAAAATTACTTAATCTGCTGCTAACAAGTCACCGATAAAGCGAACTAGGTCCTAAAAACCAATGGCCCTCCCAAATAAGATATATTCAAGTGAGTAGGAAAAAGTATATATATTTATTTACATTATTTAAGCAGTACAATACAAAAGACCTGAAGAGGAGTATCACAGAAATCAATATACATCATGAGTCACACACACTCATTCTATCAAACCAACCAGACATACACATACTCAGGCATACTCAGACACCCCATCAGGTAACAGTTCATTGGATCACAGTAAAAGTATTCAGGTGATGCCAGGAGTCTTCCCCAAGCGTACAGGCAGATATGAAATATCAATGTAACAAGAACAATTAAACAGGAGGGAAAAGCAATCCTCAAAATACAATTTCTTCTCCAGGAGGGAGATAGATGCAGGGGAGACACAAAGGCTCCAGCACCGAGGCGCGTTTCGGTGACAAACTGGGATCTGGGTTAGCACCAGATTAAGTAATTTGTGGGCAGAGTGGTGTCTTTTGTATTGTCAGTAGTCTCCTTCCCCTGATCCCTCTGCCAGCTATCAGATTCAGGGCCCCCTTCTGTGTGAGTGGATTCAGTCGACAGTCAGGCTTTGTGTATCCTTCCTAGACAGCCACACGCAATAAGGAGTTTAGGTGTGACCGGATGGGCCATCACTGTCAGAATGGGAGGGAGAAGACTGGGCCCAGCCCCGCTTACACTTGAATAGGCTGTGTCCTGCCTCCGCACAAAGGACTACATACCCCCTCTAGTCCGACTTGAGCCATGGCCATGAAGGCAGGGCACCTGTGCAACTCAATGGCTGCTTCTAGAAGTTTCTCCCCACTTCAAAAGCACAACTGGATATAAATACTGGACTTCACACACCAGCACACTTCTAGACATGTGGATACTCAGCCAGGAAGAAGGACTGCTGAGCTGCTGAAAGGACTGCAACTCTGTTGGACGGCTGCTCTGAAGGACTGCTACCCTGACCTGCTGCCCTCTTGCCTGTGTGAGAGGACTTGACGTCCTTCTCATGGGACCAGAGTGACTTCAAGGGCTATTTGGCTGTGTCACGAGACCGTAAATCAGATCCCAATGCATGAACTAGAGGACAATACCCTCCCTGATCACGCCATGGCTTTTTTATCCTTTCAGGACAACAGTCTTGTGACGACCACCTACAACGTAGTACCACAGGATTACGGGCCCTTTAAGAAGCACCAGGTATCTGTGGCTAGCCCCGCCCCGAGGGAGTGTGTCACGTATAGCGTCTTCCCTGAAAGGCCAGAAAAAAAGGACGTAGAGGAGGAACCCGGAAGACGTGGTGTGTACGCGGGTCTTCAGAAGACGCCGGGAGAAGACGGCGTCTACAAGTCCAGCCAGCGGAAGTCCCTCCTGACACCGATGCCGGAGCCTGAAGGAAACAACGGAGCCACGGGGGTCTTGTCCACCGTTCCTGACCGAGAACAAAGACTACAGCGACACCGCGCAGAGACCTGCCACGCTCCTGGAGGAGCGTGGCTTGCAGAGGTACGTGCCCGTTTACAGGCATTAAAGGGGAGGCGGGTTACCAACACCGAGTGAACCTTGCCCATCAGTCTGTACTCCTGCCTGTTTTCCCCCTTCCCTCACATTGGTGGCCGGCTGGTGCATATCACCTCACTCCCTATCCCCGTAGAGATAAGCACTTGAGAAAGAGACCTCTGACTCTGGTTTCTTTGTGTTTTTTTTTTGTTTTTTTTTTTTGTTCACTTCCGAGCATCCTACAAGCAAGAGGATCCAAGAACCGCGTGACGCGAGTTAAAGACGTTTTGAGCCTGTTCCCCTGCACAAATTACAGAGAATGGTTGTCTGTCTAAGTGTCTAAATAAAGAGAGGTCAAAAGAATAGATAAGTCTCACTCCGTCCTTACCGCCTGAGCATTGTAACAGGCTGGTTTCATGATGCGAAGCCTCAGGTACACAACAGGCTTCCAACAACCTTGCACCTGCACCTAGACTCAGCCATCTGTGAGTTTACCCTTCCAAGTGGTGACACCCCAGTCCTAGACCCTTGGAAGTGTGCGTAAGGTGCTCTGCAAGCCTCTGTGGATCCAGCGGAACAGAGGAATCTCTTTGCTGCATGAGACAAACCAGAACCGAACCAACACATTGCCGCTGCTGTGTGAATTGTACCTGTCGCAAAGACCCTCATCGCATCGCTGCCAATGTGGGCTGCCGCTGCTCCACGCATTCTTGCCACAGGCCCTTGCCTACATAGTCAACATCAGCCTCGACAACAATGTCAAACTCTGCATTGCAGCCTTGCAGCTCTTCGGAACCAATGCGTTCCTCTGAATTCGCACTGCATCCTTGATGCCAGACTTTGCATTCCAACTCCCATCAACAGGATCCTTGACGATCGTTGTAGGAAAATGGGGTAATACGTAGTGAGGCTGGTTAGGCTTCACTATGCAATATCTTCCCATTATCCCTAATAGGTCTTTTGGATTCACACTAATATATCTCTAGCTTATTCCTGGTAGTGTGGCACAGAACAGTCAGGTTTTACTAGAGTCACATGTGCTAAGCATTTCAGAGTATTAACATGAATGATAAGTGATTGACATGACTTTCAAAGAAATCCGACACCAATTTATAAAAATGAAGCATATGTTTATATAAATGTAGACACAAAAATGAAGACAATTGGATGAGCATAACCAGAGTTATGGATTTTTAAAGGAAAAATTAATCCCTGCATTTTACTCTTGCAAAACGGCCAATGGGAAAAACCACTAGTGACAATCGGTCACTTGTTGGTCAAATTCAGTGGAAACCACTGGGTGGTAAAGTGATGCGAGTACCAGGATCAGAGTCCGACAGTCAGTTGAATTTAGTAGGTCCCTGTTGAAGAGTTGTCCTGGCTGTCCCTGGTGCTGAAGCAGGTGCTGCGGGCTTGCTAGTTTTAATGCTTCTATGGTGCTGCTGAGGAAAGGGATGTAAAAACTCCACAACAGGGCCACTGATGTGGTGGGGTGAAGATGCTACAGGGTTCCCTCGAGGCACAGTGTCAAACAAAGGTAGTGGTAACTGGACTGGCCACCAACATGCCTTGGCAGCTCAGCCTTGGGTTATTTTAACATCCTGGAGTCTGGGGGAACACAGTAGCCACCTAAAATATGCTGGAGGTCAGCACCTCATTTCCCACCATGAACTGTACCACTTACTTTTGGACTATCCTTGGTCGGCCCGATGGCAGTGATTCTTTGGTTCCAGGTGTGTGCTTTACCTGTGGGCTGCAGGGGACCAGTACCTCTAGTCCAAGGGTTTTCTAGTGTTGCCTTTGGCTTTCATAGGGGTTCTTCTTTCCTTTGGAACCAGTCTCTGGTCCAGGACGAGTCACAGTCATGCAGTTAATGGGTGGTTGCCACAGTGGTGCTCTATCATGTCTTGTCTTTGTGCAGGTCCTGATGTTGCAGACTCGGGTCTGTTCTTTGTCCTTGGTTGCAAATCGATCGAATCTGAGATTCTGGTGCCAGGGGAGCCCCTTAAATCCTAGATTTGGGGGTGTTACAGGTGTGGCTGGTAGTACCCAATGAGCTACTAGCCCCAGCAGCTAATACGCCCCTGAGGTGACCACTTGCTGTGTAGGGTGGCATATTTTCTACCCAGAAGCTTCTACTCTGCCACTTTTAAAAATGGCAGAATCCTTCTTTGGTTATACAGACCAGGTTGCCTACCTTAGGGGTGTGGTTATCCTTCTGGGGGTATACACCTGCTGAATACCTAATTTTCCTACCTGGCCAGGTTGCAAATGTTCCTGGGGCAGGGAGTTTCCTGTTTGCATATCAGAGGCAGTGAGGACTTTTAAGCTCACTCTTGATGTGCCACTTCACTAGCCATCCTGCTGTATTCATCTGGGTCCATGTCACATTAAATCTAACTTTAGACAAATGTTGGGTTTACTGACTCAAGCTTTTTTGATTCCAAACATGCCACTTTTGAGTGGGACCATAATGGAGTTTGCAACCTGGAGTTGTCCGGGTGCCAGTCCATGTTCACCTATGGCACCCTGACCACTTATAAGAGCCCCTAATGGAAGGAGGCTACTACGGGAGCATGTAAGCTTGCACTTATATGTCCACATCTTTAATAGAATTCACCCTGCATCCTGGGCTCAGGATTCGTACCTCAGGGGTGATTGGCATATAATACAAATAGTGCTGTGACCTTGCCACTCATGGTGAGGGCAAAGTCGAGTTTGAGTAGTTCGGCTGTCATTTCTTTTTCTTGGGTCACTCAGAATTGCACAATCGGTGCTGCATGCTCTGGTGACCCCTTTAGCTCCCATGCCCTGGGTACCACCAGTACCACTTACCAAGAACTTATAATAGGGCTGAGGTCCATGCCAATTAGGGTTACCAAATCACGTAATTCACATTCATCATAATTTTTGGGGAGAGAGCACTAGCACTGGGGCCTGGTTATCAGGTCTCAGTGCACTTAGGAGTGAATACCTTCAGCATTGAAGACCAAAGTGTGGAGATAACCATATAGAAAGGATATTTTCCTACAATGACACAGGCCCTCACATCGCAGCCTTGCCACATCTCGGAACTGATGCATTGCTTCAGCTACAAAACCCATCTTTGGCTCCTCACAATGCTCTACAAATCAGGATGTAAGGTACTATGTACAGCGGGTCTAACTGGGTCCCTATCACTGAACCGCACTCCATCGAGGTCAGCTTGAACTTCTGACTTTGTCCCAGCCAAACAGTACCAGATATACATTGTTGGCATTTTGTGCTTTTTGGCTCTACTTTCACTAAAATCATTTTCAATTGCATATCTCCAGTTCTACTGATTGGACTTTTGTCATTTTCAGCTTGTTTATTTATTAAAGAAAGCTCTATTTTTAACCCTGGGCGTAGTACCACGCTACGCTCGCGGAGGGTGCGTAGTTTGTGCTACTACGTGAAACTGCACGTAGCACAGTGCAAAAATGCATAGCGTAGCGGGCATTTTTTGCTTGCTCGCAGTCCTCAACAACAAGTTGGGTACCGCGAGCGAGCAAAATCAACATCCCGGTGAGATTCTCAATGCGGGGAGGTCAGGTTTCTCACTGCGAGTGGTCGCGTATGCTCATAACCGCTTGCGATGAGAAACTACCAGTCTGCATTGAGAAAGGTGCCACTCGAGTACAGATCTACTCGAGCGACAGAAAACGACCGCTTGCACTGTGCAAGATGCTGTTTGCAATGATTGCACAGTGCGGACAAGCATCCGGCACTGTGCAATCAGTGCGAACAGCATTTCCCTACGGCACTACGCAGTTCGTGTAGCTACGCGTAGCGTGCGTAGTGCACTTGGCGTAGCTACGCGTAGCACTACTACGCAAACTACGCCCAGGGTTATCTATTTTTCTAAATTGGGGTGGGATCCTTTTTGTGTGATGTTGTTCAAAGACTGCTCTTTGATTCAGTAATAGATCACAAGGAAGGGGCCTGAGCATATCTCAGGAAAAGAGATGTGGCTGATAAGGGAATCATAAAGAGTCGGGCTGGGGGTCTGGGCTAAAACTTTTGGTGCACATAGCACTGTGGCTGACATCTAGGTGTGATCTCTGGTCACTCCCATGAGTGGTGTTGTGGGACAATCCGCTTCGGAGTCTTGTCTGCTGTTAAGGACTTCTTTCATGAGGAAAGAAAAAAGAGAGAGGTGCTCACTTCAAAAGAAACAGAACCCCGACATAAAGTTTCAAAGGCACAGACCCTAAATCAATCACTCCTGTTGCCTGGAAAAGGACTATAAGAAAGGGAAGGTTCAGTCTACAGAAATGTATCATCTGCCAAGCAGCCAGACGGACTGTTTGAGAAGGAGATGTCTGCAAGACTTTTGCATGTGACCAGGCCTGCAGGCCAGGGCCAGCTAGTCTGCCTGCTGGGTTAGGGGATATCACCCAGGACACCAAGATCAGCTGTCCTGGAGCCTGGAGTACCATCGCAGCCTGCTTGACAAGACTAGTGTGCCCAGTGAGGGAGAGCATAGCACTGGAGGGAGCGAGGTCAAGTGGTGAGCCTGGCACGAGGATTCCCGAATGAGGTGTGAGGCTGTATACCAGTCTGACCATTGCCAAGAGAGGGCCGTTTTGTTCTGAGCCAAATTGGAAGTACTTGGCAGGAAGCGCCAGGCCGCACCGACGTAGTCAATGATCCCGTATGCCAGAGGGGGAGAATGCTGAACTCATTTTGTGCTAGGAGGCGGGACTTGAGACTTCCAAAATCAGCAACACCATATACCAGGAAGGGCTGCCATGGTGATGGTGATCACATAAGGAGAGTCTGTGCTCAAATTGTGAGCACCGCAGAAAACCAATTTGCAAAGAGGGGCCGTCAATTCTATTTTGGCCTAGGGTTCGAGTCATCCCCAGGACGTAAGAAATACTGCTGCGACCAGCAGGTCGAGCCTGCATGCTGAGATCTGCATCTAATGGATTTCCAAGATTCTGCCTAGGATGTCATACCCTCATTGGAGCTCCGGCCGAGAGCCGGATGAGCATACCAGTACATCCCACCCTCCACCACCACCCCTGCTAGAGAGAAGAGCAACGTACCTTTCTGTCTGTTGAGCTGGAGCAGCTCTGATCACTGGAACGAAATGGCAGCACTGCTCAACATAGAGAGACTGTACTCCCAGGTGCTGCCGCATACACCATGATTGGCCTCACTTCACCATACAAGATCTGGACTTGTGAGCACCCTAGGAGATGGCTCTCGCTCTACTGTTGAAATCTGCCATACCACCAGAGCAGGAAAGACTGGAATTGGGACTTTGGGGCCCAGGGAGGCTTGCTGCTAATGGTGCAACAGCACCATATACATTTTTGACTAATTCCTGAATAGTGAAAGGGAGACCTCTTGAGTACAGCCTAATAGTTTACATTCCCGGGATGCGACCACCAGTGAATGGGAAATAACCTTGAACATGTTACACAAAGGAGGGTAGGACCGGGATTTACCTGACAACTACTAGAGCCCAACCTCGAGGGGGATTGTGTTATTGCTTCTGAATGTTGTATTCCTTTGCATGTGTAGAGTTAGAAATTAAATACCTCCTTTTTTTCTATAAAGGTGAGTATTGGCCTGGACATTGATTTATTACTCGTACTGTTTGTACTTTGAGTTATAAGTCATGCTCACAGACCTGTATCTAGATTCTCCCCTCGCTTCCCCCCCACCCACCGAGGGAGCCTTGACTGCTCGACCACAGCTACCAATGAGTCAAGTGCAGAAGGGGTACTTGGCCCAGTTGCTCAGGACCCATAGCAGTTTGGGCCCTGGGACATCGGAATAAAATGCCTCCACTACCAAAGTTAGGCCCAAGAGCCTCCACGTGCTCCGTGGCCTTCTGAAAGGGATTCTGACAGCATGAGAATAGATTAAAAACAATATAGACATATACATATTTATTAAATATAATTAAGTCAACCAGTTCTGCCTTTCTTCTCACTGTTAAGCAGGGCAGACCAGTGGCATGAAGCATTATGTTTTTTGATTGGTTTACGTATGACAAGCGATATTGCCTAGAACAGGCTTCTCCAATGAGTAAATTGTGAGCTACTGGTAGAAGTCCAGAAACCAGTAAGTAGGCATATACAATTTGAAAAATGTGTGTATTTTCAGAACTCATGACATTTGGAAAACATGGTTGGATTTACAAAATATATTAATATGGATGATAGATTAGGCTGCATTGAGGAGACTTAATACTAATTAGTACCTTAGTGTCATGGGCATTACATCTAAGGTTGTTACATGTTGAGGCATTGCAAACTGATAAAGCATTTTTTTACATTACCGCTAATGCACTGAGCTAATCACTGCCGGTTATCTTGCACATGGTGACCACTATTGGTATCTTGTCTGATGTGTCAATATATATCTACTGATAATATTTATGATGAGTTTTATTGAATATAAGTAGCTCTCATTATAGAAATGGTTGGAGATCCGTGGTCTAGAAGTTTTTAACTGGTTGCCTATTTACCAAATTATATAATTGTATTGAGCTGCTACAGTTATCTTTGCAATAAGTTCCTAAGTCCTCCTGCACACCCGCCATAGCAAACAATAATAGAACAAATAGTTAAACGAATCAGGCCTTTCTTCGGGCATATTCTATAAGCAAGAGTGTAAATTATCTGAGAAGGAGAGCCATGTGTGTTTATAACCAAAGAGACAGTATGTCCTTTTTCTGCACAGTACACAAATAACTAATTGGGTGTGGCACCTACTGCGAAGATCTAAGTGTAGCTTCTAGTCTGTAGGTCACAGTTTACCATGCATACATGACTGACTTTACATTTTATTTTTTCCAGACTCAATAAGAAACACTCAAAGTATCGCAATTATTTTAAACCCCAAATATTACTATTTCCACAATCTCGACATCAACTTTCTTACATACTTCCTGTTATGCTAACTGACATGTAGGGCAACAACAAAGGACCTCAATTTTTGTCCGTCTTGGGCAAGTTTGTAAACGGTGCAGCAGCTACATTCCAGGGTCTTCATTTTTGTTTCCACACTTCACCTCCAGGAGTTCTATGGCCTGCCTCTCTTCCATTTTGGCTGCTGGGCTCCATGTGAGAGTTGTTCTTGTGATGGACTCTTGTTTTCTTCTGACGATGTGTCCTATCCATCTCAATATTTTTCTCATAATGTTGCTGTCTGTAAGGAAATGAGTCATTAGTTGTGTGGCCTGCACAAGTAATGGGTCCACAGTCACCCTCCACTGGAAACCAAACACCCCATTGTAGTGCTTGACTCTCTCAGGGTAGCGGAGCAGAGCAGTCCAAGGCTTACTCAAGGGAGGTGGTGTGGGCTAGCAATCATCATTCTCTGGCATGCAGTTATAACACACAATGAATGATTGTGCAGTCTCTGCTAATTCTTTAGAAAAATAAAATGCACTTATTAATCACTACTAAATTCTATGCAGTGATTTACAAATATACATAACGCTGTTGGAAATACCTTTGATGACATTGAGCAATCACCTCTGAGCCCCTAAAGGTTCATATAAACACATCAGATAAGTCTATTGGCCTAGTCAAAGGTTCAGGATCAACAAACCACATATCAGAAACAGCATTATTTTAGACGTGAATGCAATAATCAATAATAACCATATGTAAATGCACTTATTAATTCTAATAAAGTGTATGCACTTTCATCAGTAATCACTGTCAACAATGTTATATCAATAAAGCATTTGAAAATGAACATCACATGTGTTTGTGTTCTTTTTATGTACTTTCAAATCATGAGAAAACACAATCATGAAAACAACCCCTCAATGGTATCACATTCTGATCGCATAACATGCAACCATAGACTTAGCTCCTAGAGGCCACATGTACCTTTCTTTAGACACCTTCACGCCGTAATAACTGTAGCCATTGACTTAACCCCTAGATGGCATTGCACTCCTAATGGTAGAGCTACAGCTCCATCCTGGGGACTGCTTGTAAATGCTAGTAAAGCCTGAGGAGGTCATCTCTTTCTAGACCCTCCAAACCTAGATCCCTCGGATACATCTTCCTTGGGTCTCTTTGGGGGGAGCCGTGCTGCCCCTGCAGCTTCCCTGCACTCTCTTTTCCTCATCGGTGGTGTGAGACCGGCCTCGTGGCGTGGGCCCTCCCGACCAGCAAGTTACCCTGCAACCACGCCGAACCTCGTTGATACAGCCTTCCGGCTCCCGCGGGCCAACATCCCGAGGGCCGACCAGATCCCCAACGCACATGCCCGGCCGAGGGAGAGCGAAACCCCCCCCCAAACCAGACCGAGAGGCGCCAATCCTGTCACACCTCTGGTCTCTCCCCCGAGGGAGGTTTCGATCGACCACCAGGCTTCCGGGGAGCAGGCGCCTCGCCCGCTGGGTGTCTGGAGTCCCTCCCGGACCCACCTGAACAGATCAAAGGGCCGAGCGACAGGAAACCCCGACACACCGCCCCCCAGGCACCAGACCCCTCTCCGCGAGGACCCCGGACTTCAAAGAGGAGGGGGGAGTATAACAAGGGGTGCTGAGGGGACGAAAGCAGAGAAGACCTGGACTGACGAGAGCCTGCTGACCTGGTCGCGGCTCGATCGCCCTGGTCGCGGCTCGATCGCTCCCCGAATCGAAGAACGCTATCCGAACTCTGAACCATCTGAGCCCTGCTGACGCTGTCGCGGCTCCCCGAACTCTGAACCATCTGAGCCCTGCTGACGCTGTTGCGGCTCCCTGAACTCTGAACCATCTGAGCCCTGCTGACGCTGTCGCGGCTCCCCGAACTCTGAACCATCTGAGCCCTGCTGACGCTGTCGCGGCTCCCCGAACTCTGAACCATCTGAGCCCTGCTGACGCCATCACGGCTCCCCGAACTACGAACCTCCGGTGCCTGCTGAGTGACTCGCGGCCCGCTCCTCCAAGAGAAACGGCAGAGATTGCCGAGAGAAGCAACATCCCCTCAGCTCGAGGATTGAGAGCTGTGCGCCGGATACCTCGCAGAGACACTGATTCAAAGACTGTCCCGCTACCCCTTTTCCCTCATCACGAGATCGCTGCCGCTTGTGGCATCAATTCTGCACCTGCCTTCCGGATCATAAAGATCCCTGACAACTACCGATAAAAGTCTATTGCCTTACAACGAATTACTGTGTGGTGTTCCTCTATCCGAAGAGAGAGTAAGCGCGGCGTGCGCGATCCTAGGTATGAGACCCTTCCAGGAAGGGCCTCCCCGCTCTTGCTCGGCATAACTCTGGGAAAGGTGGGCCTCTGGGTGGTCAGGAACGCATTCCGAAGCCTCCCCGGGGAACGCCTTCCAACATTTGGTGGCAGGCGACGGGATCCGAGCCAACACCTAGAGATCGTGCAGTAGACGGCTTACGCACTACCAAGAAGAAATGGAAGGAGAAACTTCCCTAGGTGCCGCAGGCACCAACCCGAGCACGACATTCCAAAAGGACCTGTTAGAATCTTATACGCACCGAGAACTGAAACAATTTTGCAAAGACCTTGGAATCGCTACCACCGGACTAAGCACGAAAGAGGACTTCCAGGGGGCATTAAAAACCTGGGTCGAGGCGGGAACTCCCCGGACACAAACAGAAGGAGAGCCTCCCAAAGAACCACGAAGCACCCCGGGGAGGAACCGCGCCCCCAAGGGGGGCCTATCCCCAGAGGAACTAGCGAACCGAGAAAGAGGTCGCAACCACGAACTAGAACTAGCAAAATTAAAAATCGAAGGAGAGCTAAAACTGGCGGAAAAAAAGCTAGCGGTAGAACAGTTACGCCTACAAGGAGAACTCGAGGAAAAGAAACGACAAAGAGAATACGAAGAAAGAAAACTCCAACTGGAGCACGAACGTAGCCTGAAAGAGATCGAGCTCAAAGCGAAGAATGCGGAGGCCAGACCCTCGGAAACCCAACCCCTCTCCTCCACCGTGGAACCAAAGGTCCACATCCCCAAAGACGTGGTGAAAGAATACTATAAGAACAACGACATCCAGCAATGGTTCAAAGCCTACGAAGTCGCCATGACCTCCCACCGAGTCCCGCAAAAAGACTGGGGGGCTGGGCTGTGGGGCCGGTTCCTGAGCGAGGGGAGAGATACCCTGCTGGACCTGCCCTCCACGGTGATGAACTCCTACAGTCACATGAAAGAGGCCCTAGTAGCCAGATATGGGCTCACCCCTGAAATGTACCGGCAACGGTTTAGAGACTGCAAGAAGATACCCGGTACCACCTGGGTGGAGTACGTGAACTTTTACAGCCGGGCCTTGGAAGGGTGGATCAAGGGCAGCAAGGTCTCCACCTTTGAGGAGCTGTTCGACCTAATCGCATGGGAACACTTATCCGCTAATTGCTTTGTAGAGCTGCGCCAGCACCTCCTGGACAGCAAACTCACAGACCCTCGGAAACTGGCCGTCGAGGCTGACCGGTGGGTAAACACCCGGGCCTCCTGGGGCCCCGTGGGAGACTACAGTCGCCACAGTCAGGGACCCCCCCGCCAGAGGTGGCCCCGGTGAAACCCTGCACCCTCCAAGATAAATGGACTAGACCCTTCAAGGTGGTCGAGCGGAAGAGCCAAGTCACCTATCTCGTCGATGTGCAGTCCCCGCGGAACCCCCTCCGGGTTCTCCACGTGAACCGCCTCAAACCCCACTTTGTACGGACAGAATTGAGTTTGCTCCTGGCCACCGACGATGGGGCCGAAGAAGACACCGAGCCCCTTCCAGACCCCCTGGGGGCGAAAGAGACCGATGGTTCCGTGGAGGGGGTGAGACTATCAACCACCCTCACAGCCCAACAGTCCGACGACTGCCGCCAGCTACTAAGGCAGTTCGCGGACCTCTTCTCCCTAACCCCTGGGGTCACCAACTGGTGTGTCCACGACGTGAACACCGGCGACAGCCCGCCAGTGAGACACCGGGCCTATCGGGTCCCTGATCGGGTCCGAACCTGCATCCAGACCGAGGTGGCGAAGATGCTGGACCTCGGGGTGATTGAACCCTCCGACAGCCCCTGGGCCAGCCCGGTAGTCCTGGTTCCGAAAGCGGCTACCCCGGGTGTCGCCCCCGAGCTGAGGTTTTGCGTGGACTACCGAGGGCTCAATGCGGTCACCCGAGCGGACGCTCACCCTATCCCCCGTGCCGACGAGCTCATTGACCGCCTCGGGGCCGCTCGCTACCTCAGCACCTTCGACCTGACTAGTGGATACTGGCAGATTGCCCTCACCGAGGGAGCCAAGGAGCGCTCCGCCTTCTCCACCCCAGATGGGCACTACCGCTTTAGGGTGATGCCGTTTGGAAAGAAGAATGCCCCGGCCACCTTCCAGCGGCTGGTGAACAGGGTCCTGTCCGGACTAGAGGGGTTCAGCGCAGCATACCTCGACGATATAGCGGTATTCAGCTCCCAATGGACCGAGCACCTCCAGCACCTCCGACAAGTCCTGCTGGCTCTACGCCAGGCCGGCCTCACCATCAAAGCCAGCAAATGTCAAATTGGGCACGGCTCCGTAACCTATCTGGGGCACCAGGTGGGAAGTGGGCAGGTCGCCCCCCTCCAACCGAAGATCGACGCCATCTTGTCCTGGGAACCCCCCACGACCCAAACGGAAGTCCGGGCCTTCCTGGGCCTCACCGGTTACTACCGGAGGTTTATTAAGAACTATGGCAGCATCGCAGGCCCCCTCACAGAACTAACCTCCAAAAAACACCCCAAGGAAGTACACTGGACTCCCTCCTGCCAGAAGGCGTTCGACACCCTAAAGGCCGCCATGTGCGTGGCGCCGGTGCTCAAAGAACCCGACTACGCCCAGGAGTTTGTGGTCCAGACGGACGCCTCGGAACACGGCATCGGGGCAGTCCTCTCCCAGTTCGACGACAAGGGCATAGATCGGCCCATAGCCTTCATCAGCCGAAGGTTGCTGCCCCGAGAACAGCGGTGGAGCACCATTGAGAGAGAGACCTTCGCAGTAGTCTGGGCCCTCAAAAAGCTACGGCCCTACCTGTTCGGAACACACTTCCGAGTACAAACGGATCACCGACCCTTGCGGTGGTTGATGCAGATGCGAAGGGAAAACCCCAAGTTGCTACGCTGGTCCATCTCCCTCCAGGGGATGGATTTCACGGTGGAACATCGCCCTGGGACGGACCACGCCAACGCGGACGGCCTGTCCCGATTCTTCCGCTTCAGCGAGGAGAACCCCCAAGTGGATGGGTAGTTCTCCCCGCCTTTCAGCTGGGGGGGGCACGTGTGAGACCGGCCTCGTGGCGTGGGCCCTCCCGACCAGCAAGTTACCCTGCAACCACGCCGAACTTCGTTGATACAGCCTTCCGGCTCCCGCGGGCCAACATCTTGAGGGCCGACCAGATCCCCAACGCGCATGCCCGGCCGAGGGAGAGCGAAAACCCCCCCCCAAACCAGACCGAGAGGCGCCGATACTGTCACACCTCTGGTCTCTTCCCCGAGGGAGGTTTCGATCGACCACCAGGCTTCCGGGGAGCAGGAGCCTCGCCCGCTGGGTGTCTGGAGTCCCTCCCGGACCCACCTGAACAGATCAAAGGGCCGAGCGACAGGAAACCCCGACACACCGCCCCCCAGGCACCAGACCCCTCTCCGCGAGGACCCCGGACTTCAAAGAGGAGGGGGAGTATAACAAGGGGTGCTGAGGGGACGAAAGCAGAGAAGACCTGGACTGACGAGAGCCTGCTGACGTGGTCGTGGCTCGATCGCTCCCCGAACCGAAGAACGCTATCCGAACTCTGAACCATCTGAGCCCTGCTGACGCTGTCGCGGCTCCCCGAACTCTGAACCATCTGAGCCTTGCTGACGCTATCGCGGCTCCAAGAACTCTGAACCATCTGAGCCCTGCTGACGCTGTCGCGGCTCCCGAACTCTGAACCATCTGAGCCCTGCTGACGCCGTCGCGGCTCCCCGAACTACGAGCCTCCGGTGCCTGCTGAGTGACTCGCGGCCCGCTCCTCCAAGAGAAACGGCAGAGATTGCCGAGAGAAGAAACATCCCCTCAGCTCGAGGATTGAGAGCTGTGCGCCGGATACCTCGCAGAGACACTGATTCAAAGACTGTCCCGCTACCCCTTTTCCATCATCACGAGATCGCTGCCGCTTGTGGCATCAATTCTGCACCTGCCTTCCGGATCATTAAGATCCCTGACAACTACCGATAAAAGTCTATTGTCTTACAACGAATTACTGTGTGGTGTCCCTCTATCCAAAGAGAGAGTAAGCGCGGCGTGCGCGATCCTAGGTACGAGACCCTTCCAGGAAGGGCCTCCCCGCTCTTGCTCGGCATAACTCTGGGAAAGGTGGGCCTCCGGGTGGTCAGGAACGCATTCCGAAGCCTCCCCGGGGAACACCTTCCAACAGGTGGTAACCCCGCCGTCCTGGGGGCCACCACAAGCTGCAGAAATGGCTTAGTCAGTCACAAGCCCAGCAGAGTATCATGGGACGCTCCCTCGGGAGCGTCAATAGCAGATGAGTGGCTCTCCTGCTGCACAAGGGAGTGCCGCTGCCTTTTGCTTTGCCACAAGCCCTCATGCTGTGTGGTTTTTCCTTTTCTTTTTCTCTCTGTTTGAGGTTGTCAGGTCCCACCTGGACACTCCATGTCTCGGGGTGTTGAGGCAGCAGAGGGAGCCCACCCCTAGCTGCCCCACCAGCTCCCAGTGCGCCCCCATCTCCATATGTGGCCGTGAGAGCCGGCAGTCTCTCCTTCTCTGCCTGCTCATGTGGGCAGGGTGCAGCCTCTCGGAGGTGGTCCCCCACTCCCACTGGACATGGGTAGCAGGGTAGGCCTACCACTACTCAGGGGAGTGCAGTGATGCCCCCCTGCACCTGCCAGGTGCCTGGGCCCGGCGATGTGGTCCAAGGCCCCTTCTCCTTCCTTTGAGAGAACGCGAAGGCACTCCCTTACATCCTACGATTTTCATGGCCCTGGGTTTGGGAGCCCAGGACCCTACTGTAGCTTCTTGGAGAGAGTGCAACAGTACTCCCCCGATGTTTTGTTGGTGGCGTGGGCACAGAGATGGGGTCCTGGGCCCCATATTCATGAACCAGCCCTAAGATGGGTCCTCAGAGCCCGGGGATGTTACCCCATGCATGCTCCCTCCTCGGATCAAGTAAGATCACTACTCCTTGACAACCCCCAGGCTGTGGCCCACTCCGGGGGCGGTGGTTTAGCAGCTGGGCAGCTGAGCATCCCAGACGTGGGCCGCACTGGGGACCAAAGGCCAAATCCTTCTGCTACTGTCTTGGGCTGTTTTACTCCATCATGGGCTCATTTTGCCCCTGATGGCAAGCTCTAGCCACCTGGACCACTTCCCTTATGCCTCCTGGCAAGATAGTGAGCGTTTCAGGGAGCTGGTTGCACTGGCTCCCTGTGCCAGCCTGCCTGCTCTTTAAGTAAGTAAGTAAGTAAGTAATATGCTTATAAAGCGCACAAATGCTGAGGCGTCTTGGCGCTAAGGGAGGACACAGGTTTAGCACAGAAGAGGAACATTACTTCTGCTTAGCAAATAGCCACGTCATCAACAACTTCCTGAAACTAGGTCTGGACGGTTGGAGTCTGATGTTGTCAGGTAACTGGTTCCATAGTTTAGACGCATGGTATGTCAGGCTCCTACCCCCCCATCTAGCTCTGTCTATCCTGGGAATCTGGACAAGACCTTTGTTGACCAATCTAAGGTTGCGCCGAGGAATGTACTGTAGCCATAGTTTCTGTAGATCCGCTGCTCCACCCCCAAATTAGGTTTTTATGTACCAAGCAAAAAGCTTTAAACTCAATTCACTTCTTCGGCTGCAGCCAGTGGAGGGTTTTGATGCTGCCAGATATATGGTGGAAATTAGGAATATTCAACAGCATTCTGGCTGCTGAATTTTGGATACACAGCAGTTTTGAGAGTTGTTGCTTATTAATGCCCATGAAGAGGGCATTACATTAGCCAATCCTAGAAATGCTCTTTCTCATCTGACGCTTCTCTCCTCCTTGGCGCAGAAGTCCAGTTATTTCCCCCAACTTGTCCTTAGGGGGTGTAAGGGAATAACGTACCTCATTTGTGCACAGTCACAAAGGCGTACTTTTGTAGTCTCAATACCCACCCCTTGATGGGAGGGTGCATCTTAGCCTTCAGGTTTCCAAAGATGGTAAGCAATGCTTGATGATCTATGATGACAGTGAATCATTTTCCATAGAGGGATACATGAAAATGTTCGCAGGCCCACACCACAACCTAGCTCTCCTTCTCTGAGAGTAGGCATGTTCTATTTCAGACTGGCTTTGACTGGCATAGGCCACTAATTTGTCTCTTGACATTTGGATGACAGTTGTGTTGGACAAGGATTGCCCCTAGCCCTACCGGGCTAGCATCAACTGTTATTTTGGTATGTAACTTGGGGTCAACGAAGGCCATTTAAGTTGCATTCTCAATTGCATGTTTGAGGTCTTTGAAACTCTGGTCGCATTCCAGAGACTACTAAAAAGGTATATTTCGCTTTGTCAAGTTTCTAAATGGGGTACTCACTGTAGCAAAGTTGCAAATGTATCTCAAGCAATAACTAGCCATGACTAGAAAGGATTGCAGCATAGTAAAATCTTGGGGGGGGGGAAGTGGATGACATTGCTTGCACCTTGTCTGGCTCTGTAGACATTCCATTACAGAGAATATGTGCACAACATTCTTGAGTTTGGTTTTGTGAAACTCACACTTTGCAGAGTTCAGAGTGAGACCTACATCAGCAAATAGCTGGTTCACTAGGTTAAAGTCTTTGAATTGTTTTTCTTGTGTTCTTCCAAAAACCAGTATGTCATCACTGTAATTAAAAGCATGAGTAACAGGTTGGATTACTTGGCGAATAACGTCTAGAAATATCTCCGCAGTCTAGGATACTCCAAAACTAAGTCTTTTATTTCTGAACAAACCAACATGAGTTGAAAAGGTAGTAATGTACCTGCAGTTCTCCCCCAGCTCAAGTTGATGATATCCTTTGTTTAGGTCAAGACAGGAAAACACTTTGGCTCCATTCAATTGCATGATCATGTCCATGATGTGTGGACTAGGGTATCTCTCCATTTCATTGCCTTTGTTTGCCTGGTGCATATCAACGCATAAGCGCACTGCTCCGCTACTGTCCTTTTTTTGGTACTTCTACTGTGGGTGAAACCCTTTGTGTGGGACCTGTGGAACATTCATTGATGTCCTGCTTTTAAAGCACTTCTAACTCTTTCTCTACAGCTTCTTGTAGACGGCAGGCAACTCTATGGTGTCGCTAAGGTACAGGGCGAATGTCTTCATAGATGCAAAGCTGTACTTTCATTATTTTGAGTTTTCCCGGGCCATGTAACTACGAAGGGAACCAGCTTGTGATCTCAAACTGAGCACAGAGGTTGGAGCTGAGGGATATCAACCCCATGTCGTCAGCAGCAGCAGTGGCAAAACTGAGCAAACAGGCACTCCATGAAGTCCCTTGTAGAACATCAATGGTGGCTCTTTGTATCTTATTGTATCTGTGAAAAATCCTTGGCTTTGTAGTGGTTCAGGAGCAGCCCAAGTATATACTTTTGTGCCTGATGGAATGAGGCAAGGCACAGGGGATCAATTCACCACTGTCTATGATCCTGTTCTTTTTCTGTTGTGTTTATTCTGCCTCACTAGTCCATGTGTGGTAAATAAAATATCACGCTCTCATAATTTCATAATATCAATAAGATCATGCATAAAGCAAGAGGCTGAGTCTGTGGTATCAGGTTCATAAAGGGATTTATTCCAATAACTCGAGTCAAAGGGAGAATATTTCCATCACCAAAATTGGATCTGGAAAGGGGCTCAAAAGTATTCTCAATATTCTCAAAACATTATTCACAGAGTACAGTATATATACATTTCTCAATTGTACGTAAGCAAAAGAGCAAGAGAGAATGAGATAAGAGCATGTGGGCGTGTAAGTAGGCGTGAAGGTGGGCGTCCATGTGGGCGTCCACTTGATGATAATGGGTAATTTGTCATGTGTGGGTGGATACCTGGAGAATCCTGCAATGTCAGCAGAAATATTTGGCAGAGATGCATGCGCAGTCGCATGACGTGTGATAGACGTGCAACTAGAGGGAGAAAGGGACTTGACATTTAGCTCTACATGTGGAGACAAAAGTCTGGGGTTATGTCAACCTAATCCCAAATCATATCTAATATCCTATGTTTAAAGAACTGTGTTATCCAAAAAGAAAGGTCTCTCGAACAAAATCTATTCTATACTGACTGTGAGTGCGTGTACAAGCGTCTAAGTGTCTACACTAAATGCGAGGGGGTAGGAATATTCCATGGTAACAGGGCTATGAATTACTTGCATGAGGACAGAGAAGCCGGGCCTTTTGCTCGGTAGCTGGAAGAATGTTTACTTAAACTACTAGACAGGAATGCATTGGGCAGGGAGCGGAGCAGATAATTTCCGAAGGTGAAATACAGTTCTTGGCAGGCAGCAAGCTGATGTCGGGCATCGTGAGCCGCGCAGAGGATGAGACAAAGTTCATGGTCACAGATGCAGGCTCGGACTGGAGCTTCAGAGACAGAAAGCAAGAAAAGCTTGATGACAGAATCAGGGCCTACTTGCCTGGACTGTAAAATGGCATAAGTGAACCATATAAAGGCGGTGGCCTTTCGTACTTAGGAATGGAATATCCGGCTCATTCATGGCGGATCTAAAAGAGGACATGTTAACGGTGGACGCACATGTATTTGCGTCTTCATAACTGGAACTGGAGGGAACATACATGTACTTGTAACATGCACATAGAACCGTTGGGGTCCAAGATAGGGGACATAACTGACCAGAAAAATCCATATTTCCACATTCCCTCCTTGTCCCCTACTTGCCCGTCAAGAGATATCAATCTTCATTAATCCATTGATCTGTTCATATAGCATCATTTGTTCTTCTTTCTTCTTCCGGGATCTTGAATGAAAATCTTGATGTGGAATGCACGATGTGGCACACAGACCACAAATCGCTGGTCCACATTGCAGGCATAAGCAGCAACTGAATAGTATGAGAAGGCCAATACCTAGGAAGGATAGGACCCTCCATCCAAAGGTAGATAATACACTCCAAAACCAACCGGACCAAGTCCAGGTGCCTGGATTCTGGTGTATCTGGCTTACAATCTTATGAAGGCGAGTTATGGCTTTATATACAGATGGCGAATTTTCTGGTATGAAAAATGCAATAGCTTGATCCGATGACCCTACAAGCTCCGCCCCTATCGGCCAGGATAACGTCAAGGACAAGACTATTTTGAAGCACAACAATCCGCATAGCAGACTGCTCTTCTGTTAAATTGCCTAAGGCGGAAATAGTTTCGTTCACTACTGCTTCAAGGGTTCTGGTTAATCTACGTATCAGCTTACTATTGGTAACTGTACCTATATAGGGAAAGAAACCTTTATTGAAATCTGTGTATTTTTCCCATGCTGTTTCAGTGTAATCGACAATTGGGAGATCTCTCTGCTGTCTATTGTGTACTAAATGAGTATTTCTATGATAATCAGGAGGAGCTAGGAAAACAGGTGGTAGGAGGAATGCTATGTAACAGGTACCATCCCAATCTAGAGGTAGGCGTATATATGCGGTCTGGCCACATATAAAGTAGGAATGACGAGAAGCTCTAAATGTAGACTTGCCTTGATCACTGAATTTTATTACAGTGGTGCATTTACTATGGCCCATGTGTATGGAGCCATTCTTTCTTATACATAATTCCCCTTTTACTGGGAATACGGACATGGCGGGCAAGATTGGTGTAGCTTCAGATTCAACGTTCAGGATCATGAGGTTAAGTGTAAAATTACCTAATCCATATACTTCATTTCTTAGATCAGTTCCTGTTCTTTTGGGAAGTCCCTCCTTGTTAGGGTAGCAGACTTTAAGCAAAACTAAGTTCAGGTTTCCCCATACCCAGTTGTCTTGATAAACTGCGGAATTCGAATCTAGGGAATTAATCAAACTAAACCATGCTCCACAGGAGCCATTGTGTGTGAACGGATAGAGAAAGAGGGGCAAAACTCCCTTATAGTTCTGATAGGGGGGAGTCGGCCACAGACCCAGCAGTCTGTAGCATTGCTAGTCTGATGTGAATGGTGCAGCATCTGAATAAAGGTATTGTTGCGTAAGGCAAGTCGATATGATAGCTCATAGGATGGCAGATCACTAAATGTGTGCTTTATGGTATCATTAGTGGAGGAGTATAAGAGTGAGGCAATAGGAGGAAAAATAGCATGTAGTATTAAGCTGATACATATTATCGTGATGCACATCTTGCTCTCTTTCTTTTTTTTTATATCAATGTTATTGTCCAAGATCTTATGCAAGCCAGAATACATGTTCAACCGCTTCACCACCTAGTGGACTTAATTGATCAAACGGGTTCTGACTTCTTAGATCAAAGTTTAGCTTTGTGGAAACTTCTGGGGAGTCTCCTCTAGAAAATGGTGTTCAAAATCCAAAATCCAAGTTTAAAGTCTTTTTCCTTTGTAAAAGAGTGGTGAAGGTGCACTTTGACTTTAACGGCCGTCCCCGTGGTCCAGAGCACTGACTTTGGCGCCTTTCATCCAGGAGCGATGGAGTATTCTTTGACCTGGGTGTTGTCAGGGAAGGCGGCAGCAACCTGCGAACAACAAGAGAGTAGTGCAGACATCAAGGAAGCCAGGTAATCTGTCAGCATGTTACTATTAACATCAGTAATCTTTTAGGCATTGGAGTGCCCCACATATTTGGTGGTCTACCAAAGACCACTTCATAGGGAGATAAGCCTGTTCTAGAATGAGCTACCATTCGCATGAAAAAGAGGGCAACCGGCAGGGCTACCATCCAATCTACACCTTTGTCTGCGCAAATTTTAATATCTGATTATGTCTTTCTACAAGGCCTGCTGCTTCAGGATGTCGCACACAATGGAATTTCCAGGTATACCCTAACAGAAGGGACACCTGCTTCATTAGTACCAGGACATATTTGTAACCTCTACATCTGTTCATTTGGATATAATCCATTTGGAGCACTTCAAAAGGGTGGTCAGGTGGATGGAATCCACCTTGTTCCATCGGAATGCCTTTACCTGGATTGAATTGGCAACAGATCATACATGTTCTGACCTTTTGTTTCGCTGCTGCACGCAGGTGCTTGTTGAACCATATATTCTGTAAGCTATCTATCATTGCTTTCTCTCCTAAGTGTGCAGGACTATGTGCGGTATTTATGATTATTTGTACCATTGAATCAGAAAGAAACCCTGATCAGTCAGTACCCCTCCTTGTTCCGACCATTTCTTTAATTCGTCCATCGTAGCATGTGTCTGTATGTCTTGTACATCCTTGGAAGGATCCCTAACTGTCATGGCTTTGGACACTTATTGAACCTGTAACTTTGTCATGTCTAGTGGGGTCTGAGCTGTCTGTTTAGCTGTTCGGTCTGCCAGATCATTGCCTTGGGAAATGGTATCTGTGGCTCTAGTATGTGCTTTACATTTTAGGATAGCTATGGCTGTTGGTAAATGTATTGCTTCCAGTAGGGCTTGAATATGGGGCCATGCTGTATCTTGACCCCATGAGAGGTCAAGAAACCTCTTTCTCGCCAGAGAATCGGTGTAAATGTTTACTCTCAGGTGCTTAGCTCTTATGCACGCTTGTGTCAGGGCGATGAGCTCTGCTGCTTGTGCTGACAATATGTCTATTCTTTTAGTCTCTATTATTACAGTATCAGTAGTCACTGCATATGCTGCCACTAATTCTCCCGCCCCTGTCCTCATGCATGAGCCGTCAACTTATAGTGTTAGGTCGGGGTCTGGGAGTGCAACGTCTGTCAAGTCTTGTCTTGGTTTAGTCACGGTATGTATTACTTCAACACAGTCGTGTGGTGAAACGCTTTCTGTACTGGAGGGCAAAAGGGTAGCAGGATTCAGTATGTTGCATCGTCTGATCTCTATGTGTGGTTGAAATAACGTTGGCTCATAGCCTGTCAGTCTAGCTACAGTCAGGTGTTGTGTTTGTGTCCGGTTCAAGAGAACCTCTACTGCGTGTGGTACTTGTACTGTCAGAGGGTGGCCCAGCACTATCAAGTCACTTTGTCTTATGGCTAAGGCCGTTGCTGCAACTGATTTTTGGCACGCAGGCAAAGCCTGTGCTACTGGGTCTAATGTACTAGAAAAATAAGCACAGGGCTCGTGTTTTCCTGCATGATCTTGTGTTAGGATAGATAGTGCTGTTCCATCCCGCTCTGTCACAAAAAGCATAAACGATTTGTTGTAATCAGGGTTTGCTAAAACTGGTGCTTGACATAAAGCTCTCTTTAATTCTTCAAATGCCACAGTGTGTTCTTGAGGACTTTAGTCTTTTTGTGTCTTGGGCTGGGAAAAAACCAGAAATCAATTGAATACGTTCCGGTGCCCACAACTAATTCCCCTGAAAGATCACAATAAAACATGAGAAAAAGGGGAAAGCACCATACCTATTTCCTCGACTTAATTTCTAAGGGGGCTAATTTCTAAGGGGCTTAATTTCTTAAGGGGCTAGCGGGAAGCGAACCTCCTCAGGGGCCAGCAGAAAGCCAATATTCTCCTCCTTCCCCCCCTTTTTGACAGGAGGAAATCTGAAACAGATTTCACTGCTGTCAAACACTATCAAACCCTGTGTCTTGTCAACACTATTAATCCCTGTGTGTAGCTACTGGGCGTAAGCAAAATTATAGGAGATACACAGCGTATTTGAAACGGCGAGAAATCCTTCAAATTAATGTACAAACCTCATTGTGTTAGCTCATAAGCTAGCCAAATGACATCTCATATGCAAATGTCCCTATTACATGAACCTACACCAACCTGAAGTCAATATTAATGCTAGTAGGCCCTAATAGGAATGCTAAATTACCTAAATATTCGGGAAACCAAGTTTAAGAACAGTTGGTAATGTTGATAATTAATAATTTATCTGCTAAAGAAATCAGTCATTTTGCAATAATTTCCACCTATACAATAAATAGCCTAATTTAAAAACAAGTCAACTTTTGGGGCCACCACTTACAAGAATGAGTTTACTAAAGCAAACTTTAAAAAGGAAATCCTGTCAGATATTTTCTCATTACCCTAAATACCGAGCCTCATTTGTCACTCTGTGGTGGCAGTCCTTATTTAAAACAGGCCTTCAAGAGTTAAGATGCGAGTGTACAGATCATAATTGTTCCTTAATGTCCAATCTGGAAACATATGACCGAGGCTGCCTGTCTATAAGAGAAAGGCAGTCATGTGAAAAATATTTTAGTCTTGCATAACTTTTTCTTTTATTTCATTCATCTCCAACACCAATTAGACATACACTGATAACGTGTTGTCTGCTATTTTGACAGCATGATAAAGGTAATATCACGTCTGTGAAATTTAGTAATTGTGAACAAGTTCCAGCCAAGCGCTGTGCAAAGATCGCCGTCGTCACGACTATCTCTGTACTTGCACAGGAGAACTTGGTATTAAACGCTAAACGACTGGTCAATACAACACAAAAACAAAACATATATAAAATACATATGCCAAGCCATCAGTATACCAAGCACAGAAAGCATAGACAATTGCACTAACATATATAAATGAGCAGCGATGCGCAATTATAGTACCTACAGCTCAGAGGCGAACACTCTGGCCTGCTTAATTTGTCAGGCTTATAATCAATAACTTATTTACCTGCCCTATACACCCCCATCTGAAATCACCGTGTCAAGTCTGACACACAGAATCAGCAATAATAATCAAAAACGAAGAACACACGAACCTGTTTGTTTTCTTTTATAAAAACAGAATCAGCAATAATAATCAAAAACGAAGAACACACGAACCTGTTTGTTTTCTTTTATAAAAATGAGCTATGCATCTTCGTCAACACAATGTACCCTAATGTCCCAGACGAAGACGCACCTCTCATCCCTCCTCACAGACTTTTAACCACTGGATCATTTATCCAATGCAACTGGTGGCAGCTTGTGGCCACAATTCAAAAATGTCTGAATTTGAAAATCGTTTTTATATAGGCACATAGCCCTTAAAATTCCAAGCAAGAGCAACATTTTACTTTCTGGCCAGAAGCAATATAGCATTTTCTAAAAAATAAAACAAATCTTCTCCATAGACATTTCCTCGGGGCACTCGTTTTGCACAGAATAGAACAAGGGAATCTTTCTCGACTTACATTTCTCAGCTGCCCTGTCTTATCAGAGAAGTTAAAAATAGCCCCTCAGCGCGGCCTGAGCCTGGGCTGCCAGCCAACTTTTTTTCGTTGTTCCGGCTGCAGGCATTACACAGATGCGATGTCAGAGAAGCTTTCTAAGCAGTGCCTCTGTTCTGCTCCTCTCACCGGCCCCCACCTACACTGGCTACAAGGTCAGAATCTGTCTCCGATTTCTGTATCACATACTGCTCTACACAGCCCCCACCTTCTCCTCACTCTGAAGCTGTCAAAGACAAAAAGACTACTCAATTCCATAAAAACTGCAATAATTCGCTCAATTGAAAAATTATTTTTACATACAATTTGCACTCAGGGGGTCATAATCTCACCGACTTGACCCAGCACATTGGCTCACTGGACCACCAAGAACACAAACCTGTATTCTTGAACAATTTGCAAATTCGAAATACCCACAATACTTTTTTTTTTTTTTTTTTTTTTCAAGCTAAACTTTTCAAAAATTACTTTTTCGTTAGCACTTTGTACATTAGGGGTGTCATCAAATCACAGGTGTTGCTCCTTCTCTAGCTACACCCCTCTCAATTTCCTATTGACAACGTAGTCAAATGTTGGACCATGTAAACACCAGCTATGCGCTGTTCAATTGGTGGGTGGTTCAAGAACCTTCGGGCTACTATACCTATTCCAATTACTCCTGTAACATCTGTTCCTTGGCTTTTCCAGACTCCAGTCTACTCCTCTCTGCTTCGTGAAACACTTACTCTGACCTACTATGTGACTCCTTGCGCCAAAACTCAATGGCATCCTTCCAAGCTGGTCTACATTTTCTCTTTCATAAGAGTGTTTCGTTGTCCATCTACTTGTTCTGCTTTTACTCGGATACCTTCCTCAACTAACACATTTTCTCGAACTTTATTTGAATTCTCCTTACTCTTCTCTTCCTGTCTACGTGCTTTTTCCGTACGTCTATACGATTCTTTTCGCCATAATTCAATGGCGTCTTTCTGTTAATTGTCTAGCTTTCCTTTTCCATAATTCTTCCTCTACTTTCACGATGCAATCTGCATCCCAGGTCCCAGCTGCGGGCCACCTCTGACTTTCTGGTAATTCCTTAGTGTAGTCTACCCATAGATCAAGAAATAATATGGCGTCTAGGCCATGTTTATGATACATGAAGTACCCTGGAGTGTCCCAAGGAGGAATGGGAACAGCTTCTTCGAGTACCCCTTTTCTAGTTGTGATCTGTCGTAGTTTCGAAAAGAGCGGCATATTGAGAACTGATCTGATACTTGGTTTTGAACAAACTTAATACAATAAAACACAATAATGAACAGTCATTCATACCACAATATGCAGGACATATCAATACATTTAACATTTAACATTTAATGAACAGCGATGCTATTGATGATCTAAGAAAACTTAATCATAAAACATAATTCTCGACATTAACGGAAATTATTCTGAATTTATATACTTGATATACTAGATATACTGCTAAACAGTACAGATACACTGCTAAAACAGTGCAGACCGGATTTGTGTACCCAAACCCGTCTGGACCGGCACAACTTATGTGCACGCCAGAACGCCTCCCCGGCAATGGTACTCACCGGGTAGCTCGGAACGGAAGGCCTCGGAACTGAACTGGACTGGACTGGACCGGACTGGACTGGACTGGACTCTACTCGTGACCTGGATACTTCGGAACTTCGGAATCTGGTGGGCCTCTGCATACCTCGGACACAGCTCTCTCGCAGGTGGGCTCTGGGTAGGACAATCTGCGTTCCTCACCGCCTCGTATGGATGCCTGGTCGCAGTCTGTCCCCTTCGTTGGCCTGAGGGAGTTGGCGGGAAGACCCGCGACGTGCGCGCTTGAAGTCCATCACGGCTGTGGAAGGGGGCAAAACTGGACCTTCATCTCCGGCGTGTGGGGAAAGAGATTAAACTGTTCGGGCGCCATTATGTGGTAAATAAAATATCACGCTCTCATAATTTCATAATATCAATAAGATCATGCATAAAGCAAGAGGCTGAGTCTGTGGTATCAGGTTCATAAAGGGATTTATTCCAATAACTCGAGTCAAAGGGAGAATATTTCCATCACCAAAATTGGATCTGGAAAGGGGCTCAAAAGTATTCTCAATATTCTCAAAACATTATTCACAGAGTACAGTATATATACATTTCTCAATTGTACGTAAGCAAAAGAGCAAGAGAGAATGAGATAAGAGCATGTGGGCGTGTAAGTAGGCGTGAAGGTGGGCGTCCATGTGGGCGTCCACTTGATGATAATGGGTAATTTGTCATGTGTGGGTGGATACCTGGAGAATCCTGCAATGTCAGCAGAAATATTTGGCAGAGATGCATGCGCAGTCGCATGACGTGTGATAGACGTGCAACTAGAGGGAGAAAGGGACTTGACATTTAGCTCTACATGTGGAGACAAAAGTCTGGGGTTATGTCAACCTAATCCCAAATCATATCTAATATCCTATGTTTAAAGAACTGTGTTATCCAAAAAGAAAGGTCTCTCGAACAAAATCTATTCTATACTGACTGTGAGTGCGTGTACAAGCGTCTAAGTGTCTACACTAAATGCGAGGGGGTAGGAATATTCCATGGTAACAGGGCTATGAATTACTTGCATGAGGACAGAGAAGCCGGGCCTTTTGCTCGGTAGCTGGAAGAATGTTTACTTAAACTACTAGACAGGAATGCATTGGGCAGGGAGCGGAGCAGATAATTTCCGAAGGTGAAATACAGTTCTTGGCAGGCAGCAAGCTGATGTCGGGCATTGTGAGCCGCGCAGAGGATGAGACAAAGTTCATGGTCACAGATGCAGGCTCGGACTGGAGCTTCAGAGACAGAAAGCAAGAAAAGCTTGATGACAGAATCAGGGCCTACTTGCCTGGACTGTAAAATGGCATAAGTGAACCATATAAAGGCGGTGGCCTTTCGTACTTAGGAATGGAATATCCGGCCCATTCATGGCGGATCAACAGAGGACATGTTAACGGTGGACGCACATGTATTTGCGTCTTCATAACTGGAACTGGAGGGAACATACATGTACTTGTAACATGCACATAGAACAGTTGGGGTCCAAGATAGGGGACATAACTGACCAGAAAAATCCATATTTCCACACATGAAAGGCTTTTTTTGCCACATTCCCCGGTTTGGTAAATCTGGGATTTGTGTGGGAACACCCACTGTAACTCCCATGAAATGCCTCCCTCGTGCAGAGTAATGCAACGTAGCAAATTACACTGCATTGTATTACTCCATATTTTTAAGCCATTCAAAGCCACACAAAGTGGCTTTGCGTGGCTTCATAAATTTGACTTAGAGGTCTGCCTCATCCATATCCCACATTAAATGGTGCAAGCATGATGCAAAGCTCTCATAAATATGCGCCCTAGTGTCTAGCACTTTTTAAATGTCCTCTATGCGATCCTATTTCATGACCCCTAAGTATCTACAAGTTGCAGATTTACATGGGAAGGGTCGGGAGGCGTGTGGCAGGCGCCATATTGGTGGGGGAGTTTGGGCAACGGGGGATTGGCCATAAAAATGAGCACCATGCAAGCGCGCAGCCTAATCTGATCAAACGCGCTCCTGCAGAGCAGCTGAGCGGCTGTTTTCAGGGGTCGCTGTTGCTGGCGCGAAACTACTTTTAACCTTTGCTCACCGCCATCTGTTCCAGCTGGTTTGGTCTTCGAGGCTTTTTATTGTTAGACCCGACTCAGGCTTTTTTACTGTGTTTTGTGCTGTGCTGTTTTTGCTGCTCTGAACCCAGCCCCATACTCCCACTTACTCGCACTTTAAATCGATTGCACTCACCTGCTACTTGTGCAGGGTCCTCGCCCGACTCCCTTTCACCTCGGAGCCATCTTGGGAAGGGTCGGGAGGCGTGTGGCAGGCGCCATATTGGTGGGGGAGTTTGGGCAACGGGGGATTGGCCATAAAAATGAGCACCATGCAAGCGCGCAGCCTAATCTGATCAAACGTGCTCCTGCAGAGCAGCTGAGCGGCTGTTTTCAGGGGTCGCTGTTGCTGGCACGAAACTACTTTTAACCTTTGCTCACCGCCATCTGTTCCAGCTGGTTTGGTCTTCGAGGCTTTTTATTGTTAGACCCGACTCAGGCTTTTTTACTGTGTTTTGTGCTGTGCTGTTTTTGCTGCTCTGAACCCAGCCCCATACTCCCACTTACTCGCACTTTAAATCGATTGCACTCATCTGCTACTTGTGCAGGGTCCTCGCCCGACTCCCTTTCACCTCGGAGCCATCTTGGGAAGGGTCGGGAGGCGTGTGGCAGGCGTCATATTGGTGGGGGAGTTTGGGCAACGGGGGATTGGCCATAAAAATGAGCACCATGCAAGCGCGCAGTGCGCGCGCCCCGCGGGCGCGCCGGAGGCGCGCCAGAGGCAAGCCCGTCTGCGCCCTTCCGCGCCCCGGACGAGCCCAGGACGACACAGGGCCTAGTCCTCGGCGTCAAGGTAAGACGCCAGTATACCAGGTCACAGCTCCTGGAGATAGGGAGAAGTTCGGAGTACACCGCACCCTCCCAGACCAAGCCTGCTGCACTGCTCACTAACCCGGGAAGGAGGGCGAGCTCCAGACGCTCGAAGGAGCCGAGCTCCCTTAACTGTGCGCTGCTGAACTGCAGATCCCTGGTCAAGCACCATACAGAAATCGCACTTTTAATAGAGGATCTGGCGCTGGATGTACTCTTCCTCACAGAAACCTGGGCTAGGGAAGACGCAGTAGTGGAGATTGGTTTGGCCTGCCCTGAGGGCTTTAAATGTCTGCATAAGCCCAGACAGGGGGGCAGGGGAGGAGGGGTGGGAATTATTCATAGGGAGGAATTCCGCCCCGTCCGGTTACATACGGACGAGCTGGAGGGAGTCGAAGCAAAGGCCTTCTCGCTTCACGGCGATGGAGGAAACCTACTTACGGGCCTGCTTTGCTATCGCCCTCCAGGGCTGCACGTTCCAACGCAACCACTCCTGAACCTGATCACCAATCTGGCACTTACACACTCCAAAATGATTGTCCTAGGTGACTTTAACTGGTGGGAAAATGTTGGCACAAAGAACCAATTGCGGGACTTGACGTCGACCTGCCTCGGTTTAGGACTTCACCAACTAGTCACCTCTCCTACCCATCAAGGAGGTCATACATTGGATTTACTGTTTGCCAGTAAGATGGGGGCTGAACTCTTAAATGTCCTGCCGCTCATCTGGACAGATCACCATTGTATTCAATTCAAGATACTGCAAACAACTGCCCCACCTCATGCTAAAACAGCGGCAGAATTTAGAGTGGGCAGAGACTGGACTAAACTGGCCAAAACGGGCTCGTTACTAACCCCACCAACAGTTAGCCTCTTTCATGCCTCCAGGCCCGTGGAGGCAAATTATAACACCTACCACAAGTTTATCACCAACGAGCTGGACCTTCTCATCCCGAAAAGAAAGATAAGAGTAAGGAGCAGGCCATCTGCGCCTTGGTATGATGATGACTTGCGACAATTGAGACAGCTCTGTAGACAGGCCGAAAGAAAGTGGAGGAAGGGGTTCCTAGCCAGGGACAAGCTGGCTTTGAGATCTGCACAGAGCAGCTACAAGCAGCTTATCAAGGAGCGTAAAGCCAGCTATTTTGCTAATTCCATAGTGAATGCCCCTAATGGGACCAGGGAATTGTTCAGAATTGTGAAATCCCTATCGGCCCCTTGCTGCCTTGAAAATAAAGTTGTTCCTTCAAAGAGGTTGTGCGACGAGATCGCCTCCTACTTTAAGGACAAGGTAACAAAGATTACCAACCTCTTTAGGGACACTGACAGTGCGACAGAGATATCTGGGAAGGGGTTGGCCCCTGATCGGTCAGGGGAGGTGTGTCATCTGACCAGCTTCCCACTCTTCTCGGATGCGTCGTTTGTCATTACGGCACTCACCATCTCGTCTGGCTCTCCCCTTGACCCTCTGCCTCAGAGGGCATGGAAGTTATATGGCTATCCAACCTTCCCCAGGCTATGCCAGATCTGTAATCAGTCATTGGAAGAGGGTCTGGTCCCGGATAGCTGGAAACAGGCGGTTGTTTCTCCCCTCATCAAAAAAACAAATTTAGACCCAACTGTTCCGGCCAGCTTCCGACCCATTTCCCTCCTCCCATTCCCCATCAAAATCTTAGAGAAAGCGGTGAGCAGGTCCCTCTCGAACTACCTAGAGGCCAACCTGCTGCTGGACAAAGACCAGTTCGGCTTCCGCCCCGGCCACGGCACCGAGTCAGCTTTAGTTACCATGCTAGACTCGATGCGAGTGCGGGCTGACACAGGGAGCACCGCCGTATTGGTGCTCCTGGACCTGTCAGCCGCATTCGATACCGTGAACCATACCATCTTGCTGGGCCGGTTGAGGGAGTCGGGGGTGGGAGGTCAGGCACTAAAGTGGCTCCGATCCTACCTAGCAGGGAGACACCAAATGGTGACTATGGGTTCATTTGCCTCAGAGAACACCATCGTGAACTTTGGAGTTCCACAGGGTTCCAGCATCAGCCCCACCCTGTTCAACATATACTTGCAGCCGCTATTTCCTATCATCAAGGCGTTCGGGGTGGAGCTGATAAATTACGCAGATGACACCCAGCTGGCCTTTTCTTTAGAAGGCAAACATGCAGTCCCCTTGGAACAGTTCCAGAGCTGCATGAGGCAGACCACGGACTGGCTCCAGAGAAACTGCCTACAGTTCAATGGGGACAAAACCGAGCTGTTGCTCTTTGTGCCTATGAAACCGACTCACCATCTGTCAATAGACTTTAAGCTCACCCCAGACGCGCCCCCACTGATGCCAGCCGCAACAGTACGAAATCTGGGAGTGCTATTTGACAATAATCTCCAGCTGGACTCCCAGGCGAGCAAAACCACGAGTGCCTGCTTCGGCTTACTGCGACTCCTACGCCGTATCCTTCCGCTGCTGCCTGCCGAATCCCGCAACTCGGTCGTCAGAAGCACCATTCTCAGCAGGCTGGATTACTGCAACTCACTGTATCTCGGAGCCCCCCAATACATCTTGCAGGGGCTACAGAGAGTCCAGTCAGCCGCCGCCAAGCTGGCACTCGGTCACAAGCTTGATTCATCTTCTACCCAGGCACTCAGGGAGTTGCACTGGCTGCCAGTCAAAGAGAGGGTCCTCTTTAAGTCCTTATGTCTGGTCCATAAGGCACTTCACGGAACAGGGCCGGTCCCACTGCAGGAAAGATTCTCAAGGTATTCCCCCGTGAGGCAGTTGCGGTCATCCACGGCCAACCTGCTGGCACAGCCTAGGTTCAAACGGGCAAGGCTGGGAGGGAGGGCCTTTAGTGTAGTTGGGGCCCAAAGCTGGAACGCGCTTCCAGTGGAACTTAGGCAGACGCAGCCATTTATGGAATTCAGAAGGAACCTCAAGACCTGGCTCTTTCCAGTAGTTTGATGTTTTCATCCGCCGTATCAGCAATAATTTAACCATCCGGTCAAGGCGCCTGGATACCCGTTGGGTCGCAACTGCAACTGTGCGCTATACAAATCTTCATACAATACAATACAATACAATACAATACTTTCATCACTTTGTATAAGCTGTGCTGTAATATCGGCCCCCTGTAACAAAAGCAACAGCAGTGTTTCCCACCAGCACAACCTCCCTCCTCCCCACCTCCTCCACCCGTTCATACTTAATTGCCAGAGCTGGTTCCGGCCCTGCTTCAAAGTTTTTTAGAAGTCCACTTTCTCTTAGATGACTGTCAGTCAGACCTTACATCTTCCAGGACAATCTACTTGCCTTTAAATGTAAAAGAAACCACTACTTTAGTTCTCAGTAAGCATCCAACAAAGCACCGTCTCCACACTCAAAATTAAGAAACTCAGATCAATTATAAAGAATATTGAAAGTATGAGTTATCATAAATACATTTCATCAAGCAATCATATTGGCTCAATCTCAGAATAAAATGTGCAATATATAAATACCTATGAAAAATCTGATATACATCTAAGCATTTAAACACTTGAGCTTCCAAATTTAGATCTGATTAAAATGTGAAATAAACAGATGAGGTGCAGGGCAGCACAGCATGTTGACAATCGAAGAATGATGTGACCGCCCTTACAGTCTAAGGTAACCTGAAAGCTCAATTGTTAATGAACAAATAGAGAATATATACACGATAATGTTAGCTCAAGTCCAAATTATGGTTCAACATTGAATTGTATAAAAGTCAAGAATGGTTATTCAAAAAAGTTGTCCATTGTATGTCCATATCTGAGGTTAATAAAATCCTCGTTGTCTAAAATAATAATATGAAAGTTCCTTTTGTTAAGTTGCAAGAAATCACTTTCGTAAATAGCAACTATATCAACAGTAAATTGTCGTTGGAGTTCTACCGATGAAATCAATATAACAGTCTCAAGATCTGTTCAGGCTGTTTGTCGAATCCTATAATATCATCTTCAACCAGGACTTCAGCCACGTGGACTTCTTGGTTATTTTCAGAACTTGAATTTTGAAGTGAATGGTAAGCTTGCACCAAATAAGCTCACATAGACAGCTGCCAACGACAAACCAGTAGGGCTTAACTTCCACTGCCATTAAACCTAGATGTTTCCCACAAGGCAACGCCATTCACTTCCAAAAAAGAAAATCAGAAGTTACCCCATACACTGCTCCTTTATTGTAGTAGAAGTATATTAAATGTATTTATCATTGCCAATAATAATAGAAGTAACATATGTTCAAAACATTGTAAATAGTTTTTTTTAATTGTTGAAAATAAAGTGCACTTATATTTTCTGCATCATATCAACTCTCAATTACTCGAATAAAATTGCACTTTTGCAAAACCCTGGGAGTTACTAAGTAACAAAGATAAGAGTTTAAATGTGAATATTGAGCACAGCAGACCTCGACATCGCCCAGCCCCGTCCAAACCCTGAATTTCCAGAGCCTTGATTATGACTTTCATTACGTTTGTGAAAACTTGACTAGATTTCATGAAGAGTGGAGAAGCCACCCTTGCAGCTATTGGTCCTCATGGCCTCCTCTGTTTAACACTTTTAGGTCTGGCTTGAGATCACATTGTTACCAATTATTTTAAGTTTACATAGAGTACACTAAAGCTCCGCCCAGGGAATCTTTCTAGCCTCTGGGCTCCATAGCATGCATGAGGGGCTATTTACATCTGAAAAGTGCACACAGTCATCTTACTGTTTCCAACATTCGACTCCTTATCTTCTCCACCCCCTTAGTATTATTAAAGTAAATTTGTCGGCCTTTAATTTACTCAGCAGCAATAGTACACGAAACACATGGAAACAACATTTGTGTATTCCAGGGTTTGCATGGCTCAGTACAACAGTGCCAGACTTATTGGTTTTACCGATGTTTATATTTTTTGCACCTCGCTCCCACCTCGCCTCCATGTTCTCTTCCTAATGCCCTGGAAGGGCCTGTGGTCTCCTCAGACTTCCAAACAGGGGCCACTGTAATGTGTGTCACGTGAACGAAATGTTCAGGAGAGGTCAGGCCTGCTTTGGAATTAGCTCCAGCAAGGAAGATCAGAGATCTCTTTCAAGCTCTACGTCAGACTTGTAATATGTCTGGCACCAATGGCGCTCAGCGAGGGTGGAGCCTGCGGGGCAGGCGCTGTCTCATATGAAAAGGTGTCTTCCCAAGGGCTGGGTCTTATTGTCTATCTGGCAGCCCTGCCCCTTCTGTACCATGCTGAATGGTACTGTGCATAATGTTTTCAGACCTCTCAGCCCAGTGCCGGATTAAACCATGTGGACGCCCCTAGGCAGTAGAAATTTCGCCCCACCCCCTCCCAAATTATCTCCTAACACGTTTGTAATTTTACCAAACAGCACTTTTAATAAACGGATTTTATTACGCACAACTAAAAATTAACAATTATTAATGTTATTAAGCAAAAAGTATTTTCAATTTTTTTTTATAAACCAACTTCAAATATTCAATGTGTACATTACATTAATACAGTATTTTCTCTATAGAGTCTTTAATGTAAGGTTTTTGTTTCTTTGAGTTGATTCATTTTTTTCTATCTTTTGGAAACAATTTGCCTATTTGGTAGTCCGGAACTGTCTCAGCCGACCAAGTTATCTTGTCGGTTTTTATCTTTACCCTTGCTTCCAACTTACTGTTGCTTCCTCGTGTTGGCCCCAGGACCAACTTGAGTCTCTCAGTGCTCTCCCTGAACCTCAATGCCCACACCATTCCCACACTGTTAAGGTTACCAAATAGCTCCATGAAAGTCACATTTTAACCTCTTTTTACATTCTTCAACCCATCAATGCAATATATATACATTTAAACCATTTTTTTCAGTCAGGTGATTCAGACTACAAGTCCCAGAATTCACAGGACTGGAACCTGTGGCCGTGATGGCATGAAGGAATCGTAACCTTTTATATTGTGTCACTCCAGTTCGATGGGTACTCTTGCTTTGTCGTTAATTTACTCTCTTTACGGATCTGAATACCTAATAACCTTGCTGCATCTCTTTGGGTTTGAAACATGTGCAGTTCCAAAACAATGCCATTCAGAACTGGGCAAAATATTAAGACGTGGTATCCAAAACTGACCACGTTATTGCAGAAAAGACACATTCTTTGGACGTGCCCTATGAGAACTGAAGATACAGGCAATAGGTTATGTGGCCACCAAAACTGGATACTGGAAGGCTCTTGGACAGGAAGATATTATCACTGGAACTTTAACACTTGGTCAGGGTAGCACTGTGATGTATACGCAAACAACATGCACTGACCGGGGGACACTGGCACTGCAAAACGGAGATACACATTGGAAAATGAATGATTGATTTGATGATTTGATTTTATATTTATAAAGTGCGGACTAATGCCTGGAGGCATCTAGACGCTAAACCTAAAAGGCGATGGCTAGAAAAATAAGAAGGCAAATGAGTCTTAAACCTATTATGAAAAAAACTACAGAGTAAAAAGCCAGGTCTTAAGGTTAATCCTTTAACACAGGGGACAGAGAGACATTAACACTTGGATGAGGAGATCCTGAAGTGTAGACAGGAAGGTATTAACACTAGGACAGGGAGACGCTGAAACTAACTATGGGAATATGAAGAACTGACATAAGGTAGAGAGAGACAATCTTTGATAAATGGACAGAGCGACAGCAAGCTTGGGCATTACATCGTTAAACAAATGTTTTAATAATATAGTGAAGGGAGTAGGTTAATTCATTAAAATAGGGTAAGTGTTACTTAATTACACAAATGCAGAAATAACAATGTAACGCCCCATGATGCAGTGTAGGCAATGTACTAGTCAGGTGATATAATGGTAGACGATAAATCAACATGCAAAGGATGGTGCCCACCCCTGAGATAACCAGGACTGTGAAATTATGGTTACAATTCATTTCCATTGTGGGCGTCTATGGTATGATGATGACAACACTTGGTATATTGCTTGCTCTAACATAGTGTTCATAATTCTTGGTGTATAATGGGTATTCCATGCATGAGATGGTGATTGGTGGACAAGATATGCAGAGCCTATCCATTTGAGACAAGGTTGCTTGAGAGCCACTGATGAAAATTATAAACTGTAACATGATATTTGGGAATCAAACGTGTTTACTACAAATGAAAAGATGGTTTTTAGGACAAAAAAGTGCTTTTCTCAAGAGAATGACATGCTTTTGCTTAGTTTAATTTGTGCTTCCATCATCTTGGAAGGGCTCAATTTTCCAAACCATCCATGACAAGGAGACTAAATCAGATCTGAGAATAAGAAACTTTTTTTTATTGGACTCAAAAGGCAATGTTTTTGCCTGACTACTTCTAGAAAAACTAGAAGTCTGGGCCAAGGCAAGAAACCTCAGGGTGCCGTGAACAGCGATGGTTCCCATTTAAACTTTTTCTATTTTCATCCTGTGCTTGCTTTGAAATGACGTGTTATCTCTTTTCAGAAAGTGTGAAGTTTTAAGGCAGGCTCAGAAAATTTGGCATCATTTCTGCTTACTATTTAGGCTAACATATTGTATTGCTTTCAGTCATGGTCTTGGCCATTACGTCATCCATGCTCACTGAATTAGCTGGCATATTTTTATTGTTTATAGTTATAGGAGCACATAATCAATATATGACACACTTATCGCCATGTTTGTTTAGTCTTATTGATACTTTAGTGTCTGCAAGTGCTGCTTTATTTCATAACTATAAGATTGGCGATCGGATTCTAGTAAAACGCAAGAATCTGTCTATAGTGAACAAGAGACGTTGCTTAAAGATTATCAAGCCAGAGGTCACGCCGGTTTGCAATGTCAACCAGCCTCAGTTGGAGGTGACACCTGGAGCAGTACACAGAAGTGGCCTTCAGCCTACCACTGTTTTTCATTCTGGGGCAAAGCTGTGATAGCAAATAGCTGAGTTGCTACTTCCCTAATGAAAATGGGCATGGTGTGCTATTCATCTTAAGGCACTAGGACAAAAGGCTTGCTATTTACTGTTTCAACTCAAATCTAGCTTAGCGCCTAGAATAGCTTTAAGGTGTTAGGATGTTAAGAACTCACTAACCATGTTGGAAATGTTCTTGCTGTTTTCACTCATCGTGACATGCATTACTACATTCCTTTTTTGCATTTTGTGTGGTTACAAATCCTATTTTATGCACTAGAGTAGAATTTTACAATAAATATCATATAGTACCTCTCCTGTTTCTTAGTGCTCTTTTGAGTTATCTATTGAACTATGGGGAGGTTGGTATTCCACTATGTCCTTGAACCAATCTTGATCATCACCAAAAGCTCTTTCTGCACCACATTGATTGGCAGGTCCCAAACCTTAAAACTTACTAAGGGGGTGCCCCAGGGCTCCTGTCTTAGCCCGACTTTATTTAATGTCTATGTGGCCCCCCTGGCCAAGGTTATCAGGAAGCTCGGTTTTACCCCTTTCTCTTACGCTGACGATACCCAGCTGCTTCTGACCTTTGATAAGGACTCGGAGGATATTGAGAAGCGTTTTGCTAAGGGTATGTTAGCTACATCTGAATGGATGACGGACCATTGTCTACAGTTAAATGCGTCTAAGAAGGAAATCCTGCTGTTTGGTACAGCTCATGTTGTTTGGTCTCCTAGATGGTGGCCTGCTACATTAGGTCCAGCCCGCTCCAACCTCAGTGGCAAAAAACCTTAGGGTTCGCATAGATGTTCTGTTATCTATGAAGGACCAAGTTATGACCACAACGGGGACCTGTTACCATACCTTAAGCCTCCTGCGAAGAGTGTTTCGTTGGTTGCCACTCGCTGTGCGAAAAACCTTGATTCAGGCAATGATTATTGGCCGCCTGGACTACTGCAATGCTCTGCTGGCATCTGCTGATGAGTCTCTTCTCAGCAGACTGCAGATTGTTCAAAATGTGGCCGGGCGCTTGGCTCTAAAAAACACCTCAGCGTAAACAGCTTCACTGGCTCCCTATCTGCCAAAGAATTAATTTTAGGTTTGGTTGCCTCACCCATAAAGTTCTATATGGCACAAGTCCCAGCTATCTGGCGCATAAATTCAAAGTCCATTGTCCTAATCGCCATCTTAGGACTGGCGGAAAAACTGTTGCCCATCTGGCCTCTAAATTTTGGAACACCCTACCTGTGGACCTGCGTTAATGCTCCAAACTTGTACACTTTAGGAAACTCCTGAAAATGGTACTATTCAGGGTGTAATTTCTATCCACACTTGGTCGTCTGACTTTTCCGCAAACACAGCGCGGAGATACCCCTCCGGGGGTGATTCCGGCACTTTATAAATCCTATACATACATACATACATACATACATACATACATACATACATACATATTGGCTGCTGTCAAATTAGATTTCTAATTCGTGTTAGTGCATTGACTGAGTCTTTGTATGGGGGGGTAGAAATCCTCCCCTTACAAGTCTGGGGGAAGTGGCCCTGAAATCATATCAAGACTCCTAATGGAATGGAATCCAACCTGCTTGCCCGGCCCTTCACAATATCTTCACCCTCATTTCTCTAGGTAGCAAAGGAATTTTCAGTTGAAATGACAAATATTTGCATCTTTGAGTATCTATTCTGCCGCAGTCTAACTGGTTCATCACATGCTGCTTTGGTGCACATTGAAGCTCTGGGGCTAGATGACTCACTAATAAATCTATTTATACAATTGCGCACTAAAATCTATGTTTAGGTAAAATTATCATCTGATGGCAGATGGACACACAAAATTACACAATTACTGGTCTCAAACAGGGATGCATCTTGTCTCCTATGGTATTTTGCTTATGTGTCTCAGATCTATCCAGGCATCAGAACAAAAAATAACACTTTCCCACCTAAGCTAGGACCCACAAAATATTGTTTTCTCAAATACAAAAAACACTACACATGGAAAAGAAATGTACTAAAATTGATCAGAATTACCTAAATATGGCAAGTGACAACAAATTAAAGATATCTGTATACATTAAATCATTGTCAACCAGATGTCAGCACATCACAGGAGGGCAAGAAACAGTTTTTTCTCCCATGTGGTGGCTGTACCATCTCAGAGGCTCAGCCAACATTTTCAACATAGTTGAGCATGCCATGCTCTACTGTATGTCAGTTTGCTGGCTGTTTTGGTAAGGGATTAGACTTGCTTCATATAAACTGTGTACAGCAACTATTAAATCATCACCAGTTAACTCTGCAGCACATGATGCGCTTAGAACTAGAGGCAGGTGCACTATTGTGCCGGTCTCAAGAAGCAGTCACAATATGTGCACCAGCTTTTTCCTATCAATAATTTTTTTGCGAATCAACCTATTGACTAATAGGGAAGTTCATAAAATAAGAAATTGGAGGGGGGCACAGAATGACCTGTCTTATAATATTCATTAGGCAGGGCGACAATAGCAATTCCCTTCAAGTGCCTACCTCCACGGGGGTCTGCTAGGGACCCCCGACCACCAGCAATGTGAAATTATTTCATACTGTTTTTTAAAACTGTCCTAGTTCCTTAATGGAAACAGGACTGCTTAAAAAAAGTTTTCCATTTTGAAAAACCTTAGTAAAGCCTACGCCATCAGAATCTCAAAAATGATTCCCAAAGGGGAAGGGATCCAAAGGGACTCATGAATCCCAAACGGGAAGTGGGCTTAATGGACCACATGATTCCCAAATGGCAAGGGGTCCAAAGGTCCACTTTCTCTTCATGAAACAATTACCATCCCAAAATGGGAGCCGCTTACTAGTAAAAAGTTTGCAAACAGAATTCAGGTTGCAAACCATTAATACATTCTTTAACCATTCACAATTTTGAACGGAATCACCAAACATGCCTGTTCTAAATTGCAAATCAGTAATCATTTCTAAATCAATTTAGTAAATCGGAGAATAAAAATGTAATCATTACATGGGATTAGTACATTATAAAATGTCTTTTATTATTCTCAATCTCTCGAATCAGAGGATTTGTAACAAGTAAAAAGCTTTGGGCATTTGGCTCTAAATCAAATATGGCAATCTCTGTGAACATCAAGCAAAACTACTTGTCCTAATACATAGCATGTGCCAAAGATATTTGTCACACCCTTAACTCCCTACTTTTTAAATACCGGGCAAATGCCAGAAATAAAAAAAAAAAATCTTGTCTTAAAACTATCCTTGACCTATTAACAGAACAATTCAAACTAGGAAGCTGGCAAACATTGCAGAAATTATCCAACTTAGAATGGAAAATGCTTCTCAGGAAAAATACAAGGTTATGACAATTCTAGTCTAATCTAAAAAAAAATCAATGATGAATCAAGGATCAAAGTACCTAATATCAACATGCAGTTCTGGCAGGCACCACTATCATTCATCTTCTAGGAAAGCTGGTAGACAAATTAACTTTCCTCACTTATAATTATTATGCATCTCAAAATTAAAATTCTCGAGCAGAGCTTCTAATCAAAAGAAAAGAGGCCATAAACCACTAAATTTTTCTTTGTCCTGCAGTGTGAGAGCTGAGCAAAAAAAATACTGCACCTAATCTACAACAAGGAACTCTGTGGGACTGTAAATGCAGCTGTAGCCCCTATGTTTCTCAGGTAAAAGTTAGCAGAAATACAGTGGAGAGACTCGGCAAAGCACACTAGCTAAAGTCTAAGGGTCTTATTATGACTACGGCGGTTTTAAGGCCTGCCGTAGTCGCATCCACCCTCCCTAGTATGACTTGGGCGGCTGCACTGCCACAGGACCGCTGCAGCCACTGGGGAACGGTGATCCCGCTGTGCTCTTGCAGCGGTCTGAGGGTGCAATATGCTGGCGGTGCTGCTGCGGCGCCGCCAAGCATATTACGAGTTTCCTCACTGCCACAGTTTTCATGGTGGGGAGTCTGCCATGAAAAACGTGGTTGTGAGGAAACTAAGGGGGCTTTACAGGGCCCCATGTTGCCTCTGGGCCATGGGGTGTACACAGGGGGGCATATGGTGTGCCACCCTGTCTGTGTGCACCTCCTGTTCCTGCACGGCATGGACTGCATAGTCCATGTCATACAGGAATGTGCTTTGGAGCATCTGAGCCTGTGGGACCGCCAAAGCATCGCCCGCCAGACCAGGATTAAACTCCTAATCTGGCGGGTGGTGTGTGGACGGCTTTGGCTGTCTTGCAGCGGGGTGCTGATAGAACTGCCCGCTGCGACACCGCCAAAGTCGTGATAAGGACCTTTAACTCTTGACTGCATCAGAAATCTATCTACATGTTAACATACATAAATTAGGCTGAACAATTATTAATACAAACTTGCATTTGAATGTGAATAATCATCTTTAATGATTTTCCCGGGGGGTTTTAGATTATTTTAATTTTATATTTATATTATAAAGAGAAAGTGAGTGATGAACTCTATTTAACCTTGCTTTAACCATTTATGTTTACAAATTTATTGTATTGTATTTTTTTTTTATCATCCACAATAAAATGAGGTACCTAATGTCTTGCAGCTAGACCTCTTGATCCACTGGTCTTTGCAACAGTCATCCATATGTTGCTTGCGTCCACAACAGCCTAAATCATGGAGCAATTGATCCACCCACTTCACCCAATGGTTGCTTTCTTTGTTAGAGATCCACCAAAGTACAATGTGGTCACCCAGAGAGAAAGTAGTGCTCTTCAGTGTGAAGGTGTTATTGGTCATCGGTTGTATGCTTACTTTTGTTTTTTTTAGGTGTTTTCCTTTTTTTATAGATAATTTTGTACAGTTAATACTCAAACACTCTTACTGGGCCCTCACAGCCTCAATTACAGTGTGCAACATCCTCCGCAGACACTGCTTTCCCTCGCCATGCATGTGAATGGGCTTTCAAACCTGTCAATGTTTGGATGTCGTCAACCTCAAAGAAAGTAGCCCCTTTCACAGGAGCAGCTGGTGACCTTTCAAAGTGGTGAGGCGAGCAAAGTGCCCCACCACCTCCAAAAACACAAAACACATTTTCCCATACACAAACCCCTCCCTCAAAAGCCCATATATAAACACCCCCTCCCTCCAAAATAAAACAAACTTCATTCATTACACATTACATTAATTAAATAAAACTAAAGTGTACTTACCCGCGGACTTCGTGTCCTAGCTGTCCTTCAAAGTCTGTGGAACGAAGAGAACCCCCAACCAATCCTGGAGCTGCTCTCATGCTGCATGAGAGCAGCGCTAGAATTGGATGGAGCGGGTTGACCAAGCGCTCCTTCAGGCCCTAGATGGCTGTGCTTGGTCTTCACCCAGCTGTCTAAGACAGCTGAGTAGAGAGCATCAAAGTGCGCATGTCACTTTGTCTGGCGCAAGACCACCACCCAAAGTAAAATCACTTTGAAGTGCTTGGCCATCACTACTCCAGCCCTCCTGCTGCCAATCAGCAGCAGAGGACACACCGTCCTGGCTCGGAAGCAGGCTGGGGGTTGTGGTGCGCCTTGGTTAAACATATAATGGCAATGAAATAATTTCACTGCCATTTTATTTTTAACACTTTGCACGGTACGCATTGGGCGGGGGGGGGGGGCAATGATTCCCCGCTCTCCTAAAGAAACCGCAGCTGCCCCTTCAGTTCCAGAGACTTGTAATCCTTCTGTTGTGTGCTTCCTTTTTCATTTTGTTTTTGCTTTTTTTATTTTTATCTTATATACAACTTTCTAAAGGCCCGACAGCTCTCTTATCACTGCTGCTGGGCCCTTGCAGCTGCTTGCATTGCACTGTATCCTGTGTGTGCATTACTTAGCCCGCGAAGTTTGTAAGTGGTCTTTCAATGTATTCCATGATGATGACCCCTGTGTGCACATCCACATTTGAGCACACACAAAAGTGGCCATCTTTGAATGGACTTCCAACCGATTGCGACAAGGCTGGCCACTCCTGCACTTTGTTGATGCTATATTTTATCAGGTAATTTCAATCAAAGCGCCTACGTAGGATCGGGTGTATTAACCTCAAGATCATATGAGACATTGTGTCACTACAGATAACAGACAAACAGCAAATATACTGACATAATCAACCAAACAGGCCTCGAGTCTCAAGAAGGCTCAAGATCAGTAACAATTAGAAACCATGAAGTTCTATTAAATAATTTAAAGAACAAGAAGGCAAAAATAATAGTCAAGAATGCATGGTAAATCAATGTATGGAATTAGTGTAAAACTCAAACAAATGAAGCAAAGAAACAGATTAGAAGTCAAGTCTCAGAGTAAAAATATTCCAAGACCTGAGCAAGAGATACTCTAACGAGGGTCTGCTCTCAAGGAGTGGAGGCAAACCAGACTAGCTCACCTCCAATTTTGGGGTCTTCTATTTTTGGGGTCTTCTATAGCTAAATACACAGTGAAAATTGCATTTTTATAATAAGGTGATCGAATTGCTACACAGATTGACAAATCAACATACAGAATTAAATGAAGTGTCATCTAACACCATCTGCTAATGCAGTATCATCTAACACCAACCCAATGTCATCCACTGAATTAATGTTAATTTAAACCCTTCTGACCTAATGTCATTGAATGTGACAATACAAATCTAGTTACACTCACAGCAAAGACAATCTTATATTATTAATAGGCTTACAGTGCAGACAGGAAGAGCCTTGAACTTGTTTCTTCCATTCTAGAGTTCTTCCAAAACAACATGTCCATACAGAGCTTTTCATAATTGCGACTTTGGCAATGTGCAAGGAGGAGAAATGAAAACACACCTTATAGCTGCATGGAAATTAAAGATGGAGTCAGGGCTGATTTAGGTTTAGTTCTGTCAAGTCCAAGGAAATACAGTTTTATAAAAGACAATTATATAGTTTTGATGTGAAAATCTTCATGCTGTTAGGTACACATTATTTACATGTCAGAAACATCCCTTTCTAATACTGCCAGTGCGTTAAATATTTTAGACAAACGCCTTCCGGAGTCCATCCATAACTCTAGACGGGCGTTATTATGGTTCAATCCCAAAATTAATGCTGAACCTGCCCCTACCATTGCAACTGTATGGGCCTCCAAAGGAATCAGGCTAATAAGAGGCCCCTATGATATTAATAATGACCCGCTCCCCTTTTTAGTGCGGGCCAGGAAATACAATCTTTCTAACTTGGACTTTTATAGTTTCCTGAAAATCAAGGTTAGAATATTTCAACTTGACCCTAATTGCACATCTTGCTCTCTGGCAACTCTCTGGACATGTCGCCTCCAAAGATCCACAAATTCCTATCTGACCATCAACCTCAAGAAAGACTCGATTATTTGTACCAAATGGGCCAAGCCTTTTGAAGAGGTTTTTTTTGAGGATATATTAAGTTTGACACCTGGCGTAAGATTGGCAAACTTTCCTTGTGAAATAAAATTGCATCGTCTCTTGTTCAATATAAATTCTTTACGCGAAATCGCTTGCATTGGACCCCAGCTCGCTTGTACAAATTGAAATTACGAGATAATTATTAAATGCTGGATTTGTGACCAGGAATCAGGTACACACCAACACATGTTCTTTGTGTGCAAGTTGACTCATACTGGGTATTGATACAGAAACATCTCTCGGTAATCTGTAATATACTCATAACCCTATCCTTCTCTATGGTAATGCTGGATCCCTGGGCTTCAGCATCTCCACTGTTCTTGGGAGCCAAGGATATGGCACTGCTGGACTTACTCCTAACCATTGCAGTTAAAGTCATACTTACAGAATGGAAATCTTTACAACATCTATCTCATCACATATGGTGGGCTTGGGTGTCATATCTCTGAGGTGCTCACACACTACAACTTAAGAATCAATCTGCACCATCTCTAGCATAGTATGACGATCCTAGGATAAATACATTGAATTAAGTTCTCAAGGTCTTGTAGCTCAACCTATGACTGGGTCTTTTCCTTAAGATTTCTTCCCATGTTCATGAAGCAGATATCCCACCTCACCTTTCCGTCCCTCTTCTGTCCCCCACCTCCTACCGCCCTCGCTTGTTTGACGTTTCTTGGTATACAGGCGATACAAATGGTGACATATTCCTTCGTACTGAACCTACCCATTAAATCCAGCTCATACAAGTTATGATACCTTTTGTGCCAATAGATTGCATACCTTTCTAGTTATATTTCGGGCACTGTTTAGATTATAGTCCTCCTGGACCAGGATTATTCTCATGTACTTAGTCGTAACAACTTCTGTATGTAAATAATTCATGTGTTACATTTAATCTCTACTTCATTCCCTTTGTTTGTATCGCAATATCTTCTGATTGTATGCCTTTTCTCTCAGTAAAACAATTTGAGCTCAGAAACATCCCTATCAGAATGCACATAAAGGTGTGGCCCTGACTGAATATTTTTGTGAAACTTCATGGCAAAAACATTCAAAGACATCATCTTTTGCATGTGCACAGGTGACCATCCTGCAATCATTTTATAAAACCCAAAAACATTAAACACAACATTCAAAGACATCCATCTGTGCGTGCTCTTGCATTTGCAAGCATTGGCAGATTTTTACAACAAAAAAAACAATTAAAAAATGACAGATGCAATGGGTTGGCAGACAACTCCAAACCTATTGGCTTTCTAATGCTTGTTAAAATGTTCTTGGGGGAAGACCAGCCCCTCCCCCAAACCTCTCCCTTACTTCAGTTCTAGACAGGTTTTCTGCCTCTCCACTTTCCAAGATCAGCAGCTGGCACTGGTGACCTCCCAACCTTGACCTCTCCTTTGACCTCTCTTTACAGTGCCCACCTCTAAGCATCCCATTCCTTGTGTTTCTTCCTCTAACACAAGGAAGGAAACAAGGAGGCAAGGTACTCCCACTGAGACTTTGAAACACACACTTCCTCATAGCGCTCGGAGGCCACCTCAAACGCACAAAGCCGCTATACAATAACAAAATATCGTAACATAATTGAGAACTACAAATTAAGCCTCACCGAGGCGGTGTAGAACAGCTATACAACAAGCCCAGTCTGTGTCTTCGTCATAAATCTTTCTCCCTGTACTCCTCAGCGATATTCACCAATGTGAAAACTTATTTATTTTCCAAATTAGAGTTTACAATCATATCCCTTTTGTCGCTCCTGTACAGTAAAAAGATTAGTGAAAATGTTTTTACATTTCTAACGGAGAGCGCAAATCAAATATAAATCTTGTTTTCACTGAATTTTGATGCATTGTATGCTTTTTCAAGTTTTCCCAAATCTAGGCTGTGTGCCATCACAAACTGAATTATGCCGACCAAGGTGCCTGCTGGTTATTTCCTGCAGGAAAGCTGTGTTCACAGAAGCCTGATAAGTGCTGAGCATGAAAACACAGCAGATCTGTGCACACATTGAAAACAATGAAGAAGGAAGGAGAAAACATGTGAGCAATGGACCGGTGACTCCAGGATTAAAGTTTCCCTCCTTTTAGTTCCTCAATAAAAGGATCGCGTCTGAAAAAGGAAAAACAATATTAAAAGAAGACTGGGACCAAACCGAAAAAAGAGGAACAAACTAAGGGGCATATCGGCAACAACCGGCGATAATTATTGCTAAGCGCACTTAGTGCTAGGATAATTATCGCCGGCTAGCGTGGATTTTTATCGCTGAGATAGCGTGCTATTAGCAACGCTTATCTCAAAAGCGATAAAAATCCTAGCGCTAACTGCCTAACGTGAGATTATTGCTGGAAACCCATCGATAATCTCATGAAATGTGGCGTTAGCTTGTTGATAGGGCCCCACAAACTTAGCCATGATATCCACCTTCCATAGGATATCATGGCTAAGTCAGTCCTGAAGCAGGCGTAAGGAAAGTAGCGATAACAGGGGTTATCGCTACTTTTCCTGCCGCTATGCTTCATAGCGTGGGGCTTGATTATAGGAGAAATGTCGCTTAGCGACATTTCTCCTGTCATGTCAGGTCAGGAACGCCCACTTTGCATCTCATTAGAGATGCAAAGCTGGGCGTTAAGAATTTGGGCGCTAATGCAAGGTTTCACGCGTTAGCGTGACCTTGCTAATTAGGCGATAAAATGATCAACGCTTTTCGGCCGAAAACGGCCGCAAAAGTGGTGATAATTTTCTATTGCCGCCTTTTAAACATGCCCCTAAGGGTCCTATTTAGAGTTTGAGGGTCGTACTCATTCAGGGTGGTGGATGATATTACGCCCCCCAGCCTGATGGACTACCAAGAGCAAAATGTAGAGGTCACTATCGAGCCAGGGATGACCCCTGTACCTTCAGGGAAACTGCTGTCACAATGGTTCCTCTGTAGGTACAAAAACTTTGGTGGATGGCCGCATTGGTTTTGACGCTGTCCACCAAACATTTTATTTTTCAAAAACAAACTTCTAATGTGGGTAGGAGAGAAGAGAGTAATATAGATAAAAAGCTAATGGCCCACCTGACTCTCATTAGGGTGGGTCAACCAAGATTTTGAGGGGAAGGGTACGTTGACATATCTGTGTCAGAGTACCCTGTCTCCCAAGCTCTAAATCAAGCCCTAAATAAAACAGGGGCAGATTTACAAGGAACTGACGCATCTGCATAGATGCGTCAGTTTCCTTGCGCCAGTACCAAATGTCTTTCTGGCACCATGGATGCGCTGTATTTACAATACAGTGCAGCATGGCGAAAGGATTAACAAATGCGTCAGAAATACTGATGTATCTGTTGGCACAAAAGTGACGCGTCGCTGGAGTTGCTCATGAAAGTGACGCAACTCCAGCAATGTGCCACAACAGATAGGTGAGTCCCATACAAAAAGCCCTGCGTCATTCCTTACGCCTGGTCTGAGCAGGCGTAGGGATTTTGGCGCAGTGAAGGCGTTGAGTGACGCAGTGAAATGCTGTAAATTTCACTGCGTCAGTTCTACATGGCTTTTTGAGTGGGAACACCTAGCCTGCATACATTATACCTAGCGCAGGTATAATGTGACGCAGGGCTTTACAACGTGATGCATCTCCCTAGATGCGTAACGTTGTAAATTGGTCGCATTGTTTGCGCCGCCGTTGAGTCAAAAAAAGTGATGCAATGGCGGCGGAAGGAGGCTCAAGGGGCTTGTAAATCTGCCCCACAATGTTTTGTGATTGTGAAGTAAATTGAGGAATGGGAAATTAAAGGGACAGAATGTAGGGTGGCAGTCTGTATTGTTACAAGGGCCTCAGTAATTCCAGAGGTTAATGCATTGAGTACGCATTGAGGTCACAAAATGTGCCAGTTTGCATCATGTTCCTGGGAACCTTTCAGAGTACATGATTGATAGGGTATTGGATGTAATTTAGGAATTACTGGAGGTGCTGGGTGAGGTGCATAAGTTTCAAAAACGTGCTCCAAAGACGGTGCAGCAAACATGATTGCTCATAAGTAGGAGGTGCAGACGATGAGTTTGAGGAATGACACACATGCAGATACCTGCCATTTTAGGAGTGGTCAGGTTCTCAAAGTTGAGACCATCATTAAGTGTATAGTTTAGATAGGAAGAGTCCACTTGGGGGGAATATTATACAGCAGTAGCATTCCATCTTCGGCGAGTGGAGGGCAGGCAAATGGGTGGTGGGTAGGTGGTTTCATAAAATCAAAACAATTAAGTAAATAAAATGTTGTAGGAGAGTAGGGTCTGCTATCCTATGGTCACCCCAAATTTTTGCTTTTTGCTTCACTGGTTTTTGACATATTGAGGCTGTGGGCCTGCCAATCAGACCCCCAGCCTGCTGTTCTCTCTACTAAATTAAAACTATGCACCCTAGGTGCATAACCAATTGGAAGTGGATCACCCTGTCAGCCCCTGTACCAGTGTACACTAGGTACCCAGGGCATTGGTGTACCCAAGGCCTGCCAGGGGCTGCAGCATGTATTATGCCACCCCAGGCTTGGCCTAACAATTTGACACAACTGGCTGATCACTCAGCTGGGGTAAGTTGGTGTAATCACCTCTTACTTAGGTGTAGTATACCTATACCTAACCTTAAATGGGACACCTGGTAACCTATAAGTCACTCCTATGGCAGGCCTTAACAATCCTGAAGGCAGAGTGCTTGGTTCCATGTGAGATGGTGCTCTGGCATGAGCTGAGCCTGTCTGCAGTGGTCGGAACAACTTCCTTCTACTGTTTCCAGATATCGTCATACCATATACTCTTAAGTGCATTATGAACCTCGCGGTTAAATGCTATCTTTGGTTTGGCTTTATCAAAACATGTCGAGTAAGGTGTCATACGAATTGGAATACTAACCCCTCGCCAATTCTGGCGACGGGGTTAGCATTCCACCCTTCTAGAGGGACACGACATGTACAGTACCTGAAACCCGGGTAAAATCAGACATAGCCTCAGCTCCACAAAATGGATGCTGCCACCACAGACACAAGTCTGCCCTCCTGCTGCTGGGAGTCCTTCCAGCTTGGGAGGTGTGGACAAAGGGTTTCCTGCCAGGGGAGGTGCGTGCACCACCCCAGACAGGATTTTGTGTATTGGTCAGGTAGGGCTTGAAAGAAACCAGACATGCCTGTGGCTCACAAGGAGCCTCGGTGCATATGCCAGTTCAAACCGGTCCTGGGGCACACCAGTCCCGGGCCTGGGGCGAGCTGGACAAAGGATTGGGGGTGTAACCACCCCCCTTCCTGGTCCCACCCATAGGGAGGGACCTAGCAGGTAGTCCGGCCCCTAGAATTCGCTTAAAGGTAGGAGCTGTGTCCTAAGACTTCAGACATCCTGGAATCAACTTAATACTAAGAAGAAGACGGGAACTTCGACGCTCTGCTGCACAGAGGACTGAAGCCAATCTCCCCTGTGGTCAGGGAGTGACCACTTTGCTAACGCAAGCACCATCCAGCGAATCAACGTCTGCTTTGCCGCCGCCTCCCGCCGGAGCCCGAGCCCAGAGACTGACAAGACCTGGACCTCCAGACCTCTCACCGCCCGATCCACAGTCCCTGAAAAGAGGAGACCCGTGGAGGCACCGAGACACGTGGAGCCAGCCATCTTGGAACGACTACGACAAGCTGACAAGTGCAACAACCGAGGATCCCTCCAAGTTGTGCTTTGGGATCTGAGAAGCCCAACACCCGAGCAGCATCTGCACCAAAGGTGAGCCCTCCAGCATCTCCACGATCTGCGTGGGGCCCTTCTGCATTTTGCCACTCGACGCGCCTAACCGGTTGCTGGCCCGCTGGCTAGTAGCCATCTTGGCGACGAACTTCAAGAAATACACCGCTGGTCTGGTTGCTCCAGACTGGCCCTTGCTCCCCTCCAAAGGAGCAGTCCTTCTGACCTTGCTGGTCAGAACCATCAGCTTATTTCCTTTTCCTACAACAATTGCTTTTGCCAAGGCTTGTTTGCTTCGATCAAGTCGCCGACACCGCCGACAGCGAGAGCCTGCATGGGACAGCTCGTGACTTGACTCCTGGACGTCGTCGACCTCCAGGGACCACGTGGCTGCAGAGACAAGCTACACCTTTCTTCCTGTTTGCACCCGACATTGCCTGGTACCCACCTGGTGCCACGCTGGTCACTGGCTAGTGACTGTGAACACTGTCCCCTCTGCTTACAGGTCTTCAACATCTCCGATCCACTCTTGGATCCACTGCATCTCTCCCGGACCGACCGCCTGCAGCATCTTTGTCTTCAAGCTCCACGGAACAGATAGAAGAAACCCGACGCACTTCGAGGCCTATGCACCCGCTTCCTGTGGGTGAGGTAAAGCTGGCACACCTGTGCCCAAGTGTAGTATTACATCTCTAGTGCCTGTGTTCCAAATCTTGAGTTCCTAGTCCATCCGGAAGATCCTCTTTGCAGTAACTTTGTACTTTTTACGCACCCATTGAAACCTATGGGAGCACGCGTGTGACTATTTGCTCTGCACACGCCACCCGTGGACCTCCTGGTCACTAACTGACGTTAGCTCCTTGTAGGCCCAGCGATTCTAGAGGCCCTAGGCCTTTTCCCTTTTCTGTTCGTGGTACTTATACCACTATTTTAGTATATGGTTTGAGTGGCCACCAGGGCCTATCCATATAACGTGCAACTTCTGTGTATTCTGTGACAATCTTGTTTGACGATTTGTGCTCCTGTGCTCATAAAGAGACTAGGGGTTACTTTGAGAAATAAATACATATATATTTTGAATATATATCTGTGTGGTGTCCTTTCATTGGTATAAAAGGGGGTTGCATTTGGTAAAACAGCTGGCTTAACACGCTTCACGAGTTTAGCCTCAAAGACTGCTTAGCCTACGCTACCACTAGGGCAGCTAGTCCGAAAAGGTTGACTTACAACCACACCATAAGGGTTGCTTGGCATGGTACAAGGTGATCACTTTAACTAGTGAGCATCATATACCAGGCCAACTTCCCACATTGGTGAGCAGCGGTTGGATTTGAGCTTGCTGTGTTTTACCATTGTAATCTCTTGGTTACCAATTGAAAGATCACATAGGTACCTGTAGGTACATATAAAACAAGATTAGATATACATAAGTTCTACTGAACTTAGTTGTTGTAGAGCAAAGGGAGTAGCACACCCTGACTACAACTACTAGATAGGTTTAGTAGGTAAACCCAAGTGTAGGTAGATTGCAACACATCCACCCACACTTAAGAGCAATGGCCGGGGCAGAGGGGTCCACTGTACCCATCTCTGTTGAGAGTGACCCCCAGAGGGCACCATCCAGCTTTGCTACCCTTAATCAGAATGAGCTCAGGCATTTGGCAACTCTTAGAGGCCTTAAACAGCCCAAGAACCCTACCTCTGCTGAGCTCAGAGAACTCTTACAGAATGATGAGAATCAGAGAGAACTCAAGAAAGCTTCCCAGTTAGCCCCCTTAGGGTCAGGAACAGGAGGCCCCCCTTCTGAAGATGCTACAGAGGTACCCAGTTCCAATAGCCATCCCTTAGATGAGAATCATACTACAGGGGAGGAAAGTGGTGAGGATACAGAAAGTAGTGATGATGAAGGGAGAACTAGCCCAGTGCCAAGTATTATACTTGGCCCAGCTAAACTAAGGCTATTGGGGACTGACAATGGGTTTACCCCGTTGGATCTCCCCAGTGGACTTAACACAGGGCTTGGGAGGCAAAGGAATCGCTCAGGTGACTCCAATGCTTCTCATGGCTCTAGAGGCTCTCAAGGTCACTCCAGGAAAAGGATGACCACCCCTCAGAGGAGGGAACATGAGGCCAGGATGCAGGAAGCCCAGCTGAGGATCAGGAAGCAGGAGCTAGAAGTAGCCCTGATGGAAGAAAAACTGAACAAGGCTAGGCAACCTAGAGAGAGTGGGTCTATACCCACTGGTGGCAGCATTGTCCCTAAAGACAAAGATAGGGTCTTTGATAATAGGAACCTGTCTAAGGTTGTGCCCCCCTACAAAAGTGGGGATGACATCCACAAATGGATAACTGCTCTTGAGAGAGCCTGCAAAGTACAGCAGGTTCCTGAAGACCAGTGGGCAGCAATCCTCTGGCTCTCCTTTGAAGGAAGAGGCAGAGACAGACTCCTCACTGTTAGAGAAGAGGATGTCAGAAATTACAGAGTCCTGAAGAGTGTTCTGGTAGATGGGTTAGGCTTAACCACTGAACAGTACAGGTTAATGTTCAGAGACACCCAAAAGACACAGACTCAGGACTGGTCTGAATATGTTGAATGTGCCACTAAGGCTTTGGAGGGTTGGTTGCTGGGAAGTAAGGTATCTGATTTTACAGGATTGTATAATTTGATGATGAGAGAACAGATTTTAAATAACTGTCAAAACCAGCAACTGCATCAACACTTGGTTGACTCTGATCTGACCTCTCCCCAAGAATTGGGAAAGAAGGCAGACAAATGGGTCAGAACCAGGGTTAAGCAAAAGAACCATAACCAGGGCCAAGGGGGTGATCAGAAGAAAACAGACCAAAAGGGTGGAGATCAGAAATCTAAAGACCAGAAGTCTTCAACAGGGCCCCAAACTACTGCTAAGGAGGGTGGGTCCCAACAACAGTCCAAAAAGAAGAAAGAAGGTCAAAAGAAACCCTGGTGCAATCATTGCAAAAATACAACTCACTGGACTAGTGATTGCAAAAAGGGTGGAGCCCCCAACACTGTTGCCCCTAAGGCACCTGCTCCCAGTACTACTGTTAGCAGTGTTGGTCCCCAGACAAAGGGTGTAGTGGGAATCACTATGGGAACTGAAGGAGATTCTGACTTAGACAGAACCCTGACACAGGCAGTCTTGATCTGTGATGGGGACATTGATTTGTCCCTGACTGTGAGCCCCAGTAACCTGGGCAAGTACAGACAGACTCCTTTAATTAATGACAAAGTGGCTCAAGCCTACAGGGACACATGTGCCAGTGTCACTATGGTGACACCAGGCTTTGTGGACCCTGGACAGTACATACCAGGTGAGAACTACCTGGTGACCAATGCCAGCAATGCCACTACTTCACATAGTGTGGCAGTTGTTAACTTCTCATGGGGAGGGGTAACTGGCCTCAAAAGGGTTGTGGTTAGTGCAGACCTCCCAGTAGAATGTTTGTTGGGCAATGACCTAGAGAGTTCTCTATGGTCAGAAGTGGAGTACAGGACTCATGCAGAGATGTTAGGTATATCATCACATGTCCTTGCTGTGACCAGGTCACAGGCCAAAAAGTGCCTCACTGAACCTCAGGTCTTGGATCCTGGAACAATGGACCAAGCACCTACCAAGAAGAAGAACAGGAGGGTCAAGGCTGTGCCTTCCCCCCTGCCTCAGAGTGATGATCAGCCTTCCCAGGAAGCTGATCTAGAGGACCCTGAAGGAACTGTCCCTGAAGAGCTTGAACCTGATCAGGTTGAGTTTCTGGGGACAGGGGGACCTTCAAGGGCTGACTTGAGGCAGGCTCAGTTATCCTGTCCCTCTCTTGAACCCCTCAGACAGCTGGCTGCTGCTGAGGCTGCTGGGAATGCTCAAGGTACCCATAAAGTGTATTGGGATGAAGGGCTCCTTTATTCAGAGGCTAGAGACCCCAAGCCTGGTGCTACCAGGAGGTTGGTCATACCTCTGCAATTTAGGGGCTTCCTTCTTACCTTGGCCCATGACATTCCTTTAGCAGGACACTTAGGCCAGAATAAGACTTGGGACAGGCTTGTCCCTCACTTTCACTGGCCTCACATGAATGAAGATACAAAGGAGTTTTGTCGCTCCTGTGTTACCTGCCAAGCCAGTGGCAAATCAGGTGGCACAACAAAGGCCCCCCTAATACCACTACCTGTGGTGGGGGTCCCCTTTGAAAGAGTGGGAATAGACATAGTGGGTCCCATGGATCCTCCCACTGCATCTGGGCACAGATTTATACTGGTGGTAGTGGATCATGCCACCAGGTATCCAGAGGCAATTCCCCTTAGGACCACTACAGCACCTGTTGTGGCCAGGGCCCTGCTGGGAGTATTCTCCAGAGTGGGGTTTCCTAAGGAGGTAGTATCTGACAGAGGTACCAACTTTATGTCAGGATACTTGACAGCTATGTGGAAGGAATGTGGTGTCAACTACAAGTTCACCACCCCTTATCACCCACAATGCAATGGGCTTGTTGAGAGATTCAACAAGACCCTAAAGGGTATGATCAAAGGATTACCTGAAAAGCTCAGGCGAAGATGGGACATCCTTCTACCCTGCCTTCTGTTTGCTTACAGAGAGGTCCCACAAAAAGGAGTTGGCTACAGCCCCTTTGAATTATTGTTTGGGCACCCTGTGAGAGGCCCACTGTGTTTGGTGAAGGAAGGATGGGAGTTACCTCTCAAAAAGCCTAAGCTAGACATAGTGGACTATGTACTTGGTCTCCGCTCCAGGATGGCTGAGTATATGGAGAAGGCATCCAAAAACCTTGAGGCAAGCCAGGCCTTACAGAAAGCTTGGCATGACCAAAAGGCTGTCTTGGTTGAGTTTCAGCCAGGACAGAAGGTATGGGTGTTGGAGCCAGTGGCCCCAGCAGCACTCCAAGACAAATGGTCTGGACCCCATACAATCCTGGAAAAGAAGGGAGAGGTCACCTACTTGGTCGACCTAGGAACTCCCAGGAGTCCCCACAGGGTACTCCATGTTAACAGGCTTAAAGCATATGTTGACAGGGCAGACATGGGCTTGCTCATGGCTACAGATGAGGGACAGGAGGAAGAGAGTGACCCTCTCCCAGACCTGTTGTCTCAGAACCCTGAAGATGGCTCAGTTGAAGGAGTGACCCTTGGAGGCAACCTCACTGCCCATCAGCAGACTGAATGTAGACAGGTTCTACAATCATTTTCACATATGTTTTCCTTGATACCTAGTCAAACTGACTGGTGTACCCATGTGGTGGACACTGGTGACAGTCTGCCTGTAAAGAACAAGCTTTACAGACAACCTGACCACGTCAGGGACTGTATAAAGGCTGAGGTACATAAAATGCTGGAATTAGGTGTCATTGAACCCTCAGAGAGCCCCTGGGCTAGCCCAGTGGTTCTGGTCCCCAAACCTCACACCAAAGATGGCAAGAGGGAGATGAGGTTCTGTGTGGACTACAGGGGTCTCAATGCTGTCACCAGGACAGATGCACACCCTATTCCAAGGGCAGATGAGCTCATAGACAAACTAGCTTCTGCAAAGTTTTTGAGCACATTTGACTTAACAGCTGGCTATTGGCAAATCAGATTAGCTGAGGAGTCTAAGGCCAAAACAGCATTCTCAACCCCAGGTGGGCACTACCAGTTTGTGGTGATGCCCTTTGGTCTGAAGAATGCACCTGCCACCTTCCAAAGGCTGGTGAACCAAGTCCTTACTGGGTTGGATGACTTTTGCGCAGCATATCTGGATGACATTGCTGTCTTTAGCTCCACCTGGGAGGATCACCTGATCCACCTGAAGAAGGCTCTTGAGGCTCTGCAAAGGGCAGGCCTCACTATCAAGGCTACTAAGTGCCAGATAGGGCAGAGTAAGGTTGTATATTTGGGCCACCTTGTAGGTGGAGGCCAAGTTCAACCACTGGAGAGTAAGATACAATCCATCAAGGACTGGTCCCCTCCAACCACCCAGACTCAAGTTCGAGCTTTCTCGGGCTTGACTGGGTACTACAGGAAGTTTGTTAAGAACTATGGGTCCATTGTGACTCCTCTTAATGATCTGACATCCAAGAAGATGCCCAAAAAGTTTCAGTGGACAGTAAGCTGTCAAAAGGCATTTGTTGACCTGAAGGAGGCCATGTGCTCTGCACCTATCCTGAAAAGTCCTGACTACTCCAAAGAGTTTATTGTCCAAACAGATGCTTCTGAGTTGGGTGTGGGAGCTGTGCTGTCACAACTTAATGTAGATGGTCAAGACCAACCCATTGCTTTTATTAGCAGACGGTTGACCCCCAGAGAGAAGAATTGGTCAGCTATTGAGAGGGAGGCCTTTGCTGTGGTGTGGGCCCTGAAGAAGCTGAGGCCATACTTGTTTGGCACTCACTTCAAGATTCAGACCGACCATAAGCCCCTCTTGTGGCTAAATCAGATGAAGGGTGAAAACCCCAAACTGCTTAGGTGGTCCATTTCCCTACAGGGGATGGACTTTACAGTGGAGCACCGGCCAGGTACTGACCATGGGAATGCAGATGGTCTCTCCAGGTACTTCCACTTAGGACATGAAGACGAGACTGGTCAAGGCTAGCTTAATGTCCCAGCGTTTGGGGGGGGGGTTGTGTAGGAGAGTAGGGTCTGCTATCCTATGGTCACCCCAAATTTTTGCTTTTTGCTTCACTGGTTTTTGACATATTGAGGCTGTGGGCCTGCCAATCAGACCCCCAGCCTGCTGTTCTCTCTACTAAATTAAAACTATGCACCCTAGGTGCATAACCAATTGGAAGTGGATCACCCTGTCAGCCCCTGTACCAGTGTACACTAGGTACCCAGGGCATTGGTGTACCCAAGGCCTGCCAGGGGCTGCAGCATGTATTATGCCACCCCAGGCTTGGCCTAACAATTTGACACAACTGGCTGATCACTCAGCTGGGGTAAGTTGGTGTAATCACCTCTTACTTAGGTGTAGTATACCTATACCTAACCTTAAATGGGACACCTGGTAACCTATAAGTCACTCCTATGGCAGGCCTTAACAATCCTGAAGGCAGAGTGCTTGGTTCCATGTGAGATGGTGCTCTGGCATGAGCTGAGCCTGTCTGCAGTGGTCGGAACAACTTCCTTCTACTGTTTCCAGATATCGTCATACCATATACTCTTAAGTGCATTATGAACCTCGCGGTTAAATGCTATCTGTGGTTTGGCTTTATCAAAACATGTCGAGTAAGGTGTCATACGAATTGGAATACTAACCCCTCGCCAATTCTGGCGACGGGGTTAGCATTCCACCCTTCTAGAGGGACACGACATGTACAGTACCTGAAACCCGGGTAAAATCAGACATAGCCTCAGCTCCACAAAATGGATGCTGCCACCACAGACACAAGTCTGCCCTCCTGCTGCTGGGAGTCCTTCCAGCTTGGGAGGTGTGGACAAAGGGTTTCCTGCCAGGGGAGGTGCGTGCACCACCCCAGACAGGATTTTGTGTATTGGTCAGGTAGGGCTTGAAAGAAACCAGACATGCCTGTGGCTCACAAGGAGCCTCGGTGCATATGCCAGTTCAAACCGGTCCTGGGGCACACCAGTCCCGGGCCTGGGGCGAGCTGGACAAAGGATTGGGGGTGTAACCACCCCCCTTCCTGGTCCCACCCATAGGGAGGGACCTAGCAGGTAGTCGGGCCCCTAGAATCCGCTTAAAGGTAGGAGCTGTGTCCTAAGACTTCAGACATCCTGGAATCAACTTAATACTAAGAAGAAGACGGGAACTTCGACGCTCTGCTGCACAGAGGACTGAAGCCAATCTCCCCTGTGGTCAGGGAGTGACCACCTTGCTAATGCAAGCACCATCCAGCGAATCAATGTCTGCTTTGCCGCCGCCTCCCGCCGGAGCCCGAGCCCAGAGACTGACAAGACCTGGACCTCCAGACCTCTCACCGCCCGATCCACAGTCCCTGAAAAGAGGAGACCCGTGGAGGCACCGAGACACGTGGAGCCAGCCATCTTGGAACGACTACGACAAGCTGACAAGTGCAACAACCGAGGCTCCCTCCAAGTTGTGCTTTGGGATCTGAGAAGCCCAACACCCGAGCAGCATCTGCACCAAAGGTGAGCCCTCCAGCATCTCCACGATCTGCGTGGGGCCCTTCTGCATTTTGCCACTCGACGCGCCTAACCGGTTGCTGGCCCGCTGGCTAGTAGCCATCTTGGCGACGAACTTCAAGAAATACACCGCTGGTCTGGTTGCTCCAGACTGGCCCTTGCTCCCCTCCAAAGGAGCAGTCCTTCTGACCTTGCTGGTCAGAACCATCAGCTTATTTCCTTTTCCTACAACAATTGCTTTTGCCAAGGCTTGTTTGCTTCGATCAAGTCGCCGACACCGCCGACAGCGAGAGCCTGCGTGGGACAGCTCGTGACTCGACTCCTGGACGTCGTCGACCTCCAGGGACCACGTGGCTGCAGAGACAAGCTACACCTTTCTTCCTGTTTGCACCCGACATTGCCTGGTACCCACCTGGTGCCACGCTGGTCACTGGCTAGTGACTGTGAACACTGTCCCCTCTGCTTACAGGTCTTCAACATCTCCGATCCACTCTTGGATCCACTGCATCTCTCCCGGACCAACCGCCTGCAGCATCTTTGTCTTCAAGCTCCACGGAACAGATAGAAGAAACCCGACGCACTTCGAGGCCTATGCACCCGCTTCCTGTGGGTGAGGTAAAGCTGGCACACCTGTGCCCAAGTGTAGTATTACATCTCTAGTGCCTGTGTTCCAAATCTTGAGTTCCTAGTCCATCCGGAAGATCCTCTTTGCAGTAACTTTGTACTTTTTACGCACCCATTGAAACCTATGGGAGCACGCGTGTGACTATTTGCTCTGCACACGCCACCCGTGGACCTCCTGGTCACTAACTGACGTTAGCTCCTTGTAGGCCCAGCGATTCTAGAGGCCCTAGGCCTTTTCCCTTTTCTGTTCGTGGTACTTATACCACTATTTTAGTATATGGTTTGAGTGGCCACCAGGGCCTATCCATATAACGTGCAACTTCTGTGTATTCTGTGACAATCTTGTTTGACGATTTGTGCTCCTGTGCTCATAAAGAGACTAGGGGTTACTTTGAGAAATAAATACATATATATTTTGAATATATATCTGTGTGGTGTCCTTTCATTGGTATAAAAGGGGGTTGCATTTGGTAAAACAGCTGGCTTAACACGCTTCACGAGTTTAGCCTCAAAGACTGCTTAGCCTACGCTACCACTAGGGCAGCTAGTCCGAAAAGGTTGACTTACAACCACACCATAAGGGTTGCTTGGCATGGTACAAGGTGATCACTTTAACTAGTGAGCATCATATACCAGGCCAACTTCTCACAAATGTACATTTACTTACAGTGGTTGCTGTTGAGTTTGTCTCACGACGTTCTTCCCTTGTGACTCCAGGGCCCCAGCTAAGTCTCTTAACCAGTCCTGGCGCTTCACTCAGTGTCAGAGCAACACCATAATTGGTGGGAGCAGCTTCTATCAGCACTCACTAGAGCACTTGAGCCTTCTGCTTTCTCTAACCCAGCTGTCTTAAGACAGCTGGGTTAGAGAGTTTTAAAGTGTGCATGTGTGGCTGGCCGTCACGAGATAACAGGCCAAAGAGACATGAGCACTTTAAACAGGTGCAAAAGGCAGCCCACCCTCCTCCCTGCTGCCAATCAGCAGCGGTCCCGCACCCGTCCTGACACTCCGTTTGGGACGGGGTGATGAAAAATAAAATAGTAATGAATTAACTTCATTACCATTTTATTTTGCCATTTCTGTGGGCATTTCAGTGGGGCTACGCTCCTCCGCTATAACGGAGGAGCCGCCCCTGATTTATTGAGTACAACCACTAGTCACAGAGGCTCAACCCATAATGGTACTGTTAAACAACCATCGTATATACCATGGAGGTCCACCCAGAAGCAAACAGATGGACAATCATTGAAGACACAACTAAACTACAAGGTTATAGGTAGTACAGTTGGAGAGGAGGAAGAGGAATTAAACAATACCAAAAGCTACATCCTACCAGCTTAGGCAGTAGGACAGAAGGAAGCTAAGTGCATTTACACCAAAAAGGAGGGGATCCAACAAATGGGGAAAATAGACCAAATGGTCAAATGACAGTTGGATTGCAGTGAAATTAGGTGAAGTGAGTAGTAGACATAAAGCTTTCTAAAAGCGGGAGAGGATTCTATTAATCAATCAATCATTTGTGGAGCGCACTACATACCCGCGAGGATCTCAAGGCGCTGGGAGGGGGGGCGCTACTGGTCAAACAGCCAAGTCTTGAGTAGCCTCCTGAAGGTCAGCAGGTCTTGGGTCTGTCGTAGGCTCAGTGGGAGGGTGTTCCTGGTCTTGGCGGCGAGGTGGGAGAAGGATCTCCCACCAATGGTTGTTCTTCGTATGCGAGGGACGGTGGCGAGTACGAGGTCGGCGGAGCGGAGCTGGCGGTTGGGAATGTAGAAGGAAAGTCGTCTGTTGAGGTAGGCTGGGCCGGTCTTGTGGAATGCCTTGTGTGTGTGGATGAGGAGCTTGAAGGATATCCTCTGGTTGACGGGGAGCCCGTGCAGGTTTCTCAAGTGGGCGGTGATGTGGCTGTGGTGAGGTACGTCGAGGATCAGTCGTGCGGATGCGTTTTGGATGCGTTGCAGTCGTTTGATGAGCTTGGTCGGGGCTCCCGCATAAAGGGCGTTTCAGTAGTCGAGTCTGCTGCTGACGAGGGCCTGGGTGACTGTTCTTCTTGTATCTGTTGGGATCCACCTGTAGATCTTGCGGAGTATGCGGAGGGTGTTGAAGCAGAAGGAGGAGACGGCGTTGACTTGCTTGGTCATAGAGAGCGTTGAGTCGAGGATAATTCTCAGGTTGCGTGCGTGGTCGGTGGGTGTCAGGGCTGCCCCCAGTGCCGTCGGCCACCAGGAGTCATCCCAGGCTGAAGGGTTGGAGCCGAGGATGAGGACCTCCGTCTTGTCCGTGTTCAACTTCAGTCGGATGATCTTCATCCAATCAGCGACGGCCTTCGTGGAGGTTGGATTTGGCGGTGATGGGTCCTTGGTGAGGGAGAGGATCAATTGAGTGTCATCTGCGATTATGTTGAGGTCGTGTTGTCGGGTGACGTGTGCGAGTAGGGCCATGTAGATGTTGAACAGTGTCGGGCAGAGTGAAGATCCCTGGGACACGCCGCAGATGATCTTGGAGGCTTCGGATCGGAATGGGGGAGGCGGACGCTCTGGGTTCTGCCGGGAAGGAAGGAGGTGGTGCATTCCAGAGCCTTGTCTCGGATCCCTACGGCGTGGAGGCGTGCACGTAGTGTGCGGTGGCAGGCGGTGTCGAAGGCGGCAGAGATGTCCAGGAGGATGAGGGCCACGGTCTCACCGTTGTCCAGCAGGGTCCTGATGTCGTCGGTGGCGGCGATGAGGGCAGTCTCGGTGCTGTGGTTGCTGCGGAACCCTGACTGGGAAGGGTCCAGGATTCTACTAAGCTTTCCACCATCTAGTTTTTCAGCTTTGTCTGCATGTTGCGGGTGGCAAGCTAATTTGCGAGGTGTTGTTATGCATTCTACTTCAATGTGTCATTCCACCCCTCTATTTCAGAGTGGAGGGAGACATTGAAAAGTGAGAACATGCTCCATTTCTGTTCATCTCTCCCTAGACATGCCATGGCAACATCTTGTGTTGGTACAGTAAAGACCAGGCAGCCTTTGCAAGGTACTCAATTGTGTCCAATCAAAGCTAGCTAAAGCAACCTAGTTGCACATTGCACTAAGTAGCTATTTCTTTGCTACCTTCTATTGCTGCAAAATGTTTGCTGGCATGTCAAGAAGACTAGTCCAGGTTTTAAGATGCAGGGCGGCCAGGCTGCTGGCTGTGCTGCATGGTGCACATTCGGTTCATACTCACTGTTAATGGTTGAGCACTGCCTGAGTGGCCTCTGAGTTCTGCTGAACAGATATGCAGCTAGACATGGAACTAAATCCAACCCTGGAATAAGATTTAATGCTGTCCCTGTATTGTACTGATTATGCATGGTGAGCAAAATGGACCGAAGCGCGTTGGTCGGGTTTGTCGCCATCCCAAAAATATGTTTTAGACAAAAGGTGCCCACCAGAGATTTACCAAGCTCTGTCTACATTTAGAAACCAAATCCGCACGTAAGACAGCCTTCATGAATAGCTCCCTTCAAACTGTTGAAGTGCCCCTACATTAAAGTCATGACCAATTACACCTTCAAGTAACCTACTCTAAGTCCTGCAGACCGCAACCACTCCAACTCGCAGAGATGATTCTTTTCTCACCAGATATTTCCTTGTTGGTTAACCATTAATATTTGGTTGTGGAATTGGGTTTTAATACCGTATAAGAAGCCTCGGAAGGGATGGCTGCGTCTTCTAAATCTTTTTCCAACTAGACAAAAAATCCAGTGCCAACAGCATGCTTATAAAAACAATGGGCTTGTGTTAGCATAGCCACAGCTTGTTTTCCATCTCTAAGAGACCTTTTGCATTATTTCTGGAATGGTCTTTTGCTGTCTAGTAGGAAGCATGCAGCATGTTTTGGGGTATGGCGACCGTTTACTCATATTTCCCGTATTTCACGGAATGTTCTGTCTAGGTCTTGAGGTTCTCTGTTTTACTCTTCCTTGATGGACTGCCTGTAACTCTATATTGTTTCAGGGAGGCATTTTCCTTTTATAGTAAAAGTCTTATTAACCAACATGAAGCTAATTCAGTAGGTCTTTCAGCAGAATCCTTTTTCCGGCTAAGTGGCTTACATAAGAAGTTGACATGCACTGATTCAGATGCCTATAAATCATTCATACTGACTATAATACAGATTAATTACATTTTAATACCAGTTAATGTTTCCCAAGTCATAATTTTATAGTATTGTCTTTAAAGATAATTGCAGTTCCTCCGCAAATTAGTAGTTTTGTTAGAGTAATATAAATTATATTGTCTAAGAATCAAGGGCCAGATGTCCTAAAATAATATTGCGATTCCTTAATTGTGAAAAACAGCAATTTGCAAATAGGGAATCCCAGAATGACTTGTAGTAACTGTGCCTAAGTTTAGCAATTGTAATTGTAATTGCAATTATATAGTGCTTACTACCCCTGACGAGGCATCAAAGTGCTTTTTGGCGAGTTGCATGCTACTCTGGAACCCAAAAAGGATTAGTGGTGAATTAGTATATAGAAATATGAAATTAAATTGAATGGTGGACATGTGAGTCTGTTAGTTGGATTGAAAATGATAGTGGAGGGATAGAAGAGAGTAGGGTCTAGAAAGAGTTTATTTGGTGATCATAGCAGCAGGAGCAGGTTTGGGATGAGAAGGGGGAGTCAGAGTGAAGGGCTTGAAAGTCTTGTTTGGCACATGTGAATAGTAAAAGAGGTTTGAGATGATGCAAGGGAGGGGTAGAGTAGGGAAGAGTCTAGAAAGGGTTATTTTGGGGATCATAGTAAGGGTAGAAAAGGGAAAAGTCTAGAAAGGGTTATTTTGGGGATCATAGTAGTCAGAGAGTGGAGATAGAAAATAAATTGAGAGAAGTATAGTTTGAGAAATACGGTAGTGCATTGGAAAGAGTAGTAGACTGAGGTTTGGGATAAGTCAGAGAGTTGAGGTAGAGGATATATTGAGAGAGGTATGGGGTGGGATAAATGGTAGTGCTTTGGAGATTTTGTATTAGGAGTAAAGTAATGAATATAAACATACATAAGCACATGGACGGTATATATGTATAAGCAAGGTAATATATCTAGATTTAAGTTGTATTTAATAAACTCAGACTTAAGTGATGCTTTATTTTAAGCTAATTTATTTGTTTTGAATTATATAAATATTTTCCCCCCAATAGTGAAGCAATTATAGATAAATAGTTATTATAAAATGTACTTATTTATGCAGTGGCCTATATACATGTTACAACAAACAAATGATGGATGGAATGCTGACAATGCAGACATTCTCCCCCAGTCAAGAGATCTGGGTTAAATCCATTGTTCTTTTGCCCACTACACCACCCCAGTTTAGACATGGCCATATGCAAATCAGTCTTGACCCTGTGCCTCATGGGAACAGTCCAGCCAGAACTGCCAAGCCATGTCTTCCCTGGACCGGAATCAAGCATCCTAGGACCGGTTTCTGGCTATCAGCCGTCATCAGCCAGGATAGCTTGACTCCAGTGGCGTAGTGAGCACGGGTCCCACGTCTGGGAATACCCATCCCACTTAGGGCGAAAAGCGTTACAACAAACAAATGATGGACGGAATGCTGACAATGCAGACATTCTCCCCCAGTCAAGAGATCTGGGTTAAATCCATCGTTCTTTTGCCCACTACACCACCCCAGTTTAGACATGGCCATATGCAAATCAGTCTTGACCCTGTGCCTCATGGGAACAGTCCAGCCAGAACTGCCAAGCCATGTCTTCCCTGGACCGGAATCAAGCATCCTAGGACCGGGTTCTGGCTATCAGCCGTCATCAGCCAGGATAGCTTGACTCCAGTGGCGTAGTGAGCACGGGTCCCACGTCTGGGAATACCCATCCCACTTAGGGCGAAAAGCGTTACAACAAAGAAATGATGGACGGAATGCTGATAATGCAGACATTCTCCCCCAGTCAAGAGATCTGGGTTAAATCCATCGTTGGATCGTTGGACTGTTCCCATGAGGCACAGGGTCAAGACTGATTTGCATATGGCCATGTCTAAACTGGGGTGGTGTAGTGGGCAAAAGTACGATGGATTTAACCCAGATCTCTTGACTGGGGGAGAATGTCTGCATTGTCAGCATTCCGTACATCATTTGTTTGTTGTAACGCTTTTCGCCCTAAGTGGGATGGGTATTCCCAGACGTGGGACCCGTGCTCACTACGCCACTGGAGTTAAGCTATCCTGGCTGATGACGGCTGATAGCCAGAAACCGGTCCTAGGATGCTTGATTCCGGTCCAGGGAAGACATGGCTTGGCAGTTCGGGCTGGACTGTTCCCATGAGGCACAGGGTCAAGACTGATTGGCATATGGCCATGTCTAAACTGGGGTGATGTAGTGGGCAAAAGAACGATGGATTTAACCCAGATCTCTTGACTGGGGGAGAATGTCTGCATTGTCAGCATTCCGTCCATCATTTGTTTGTTGTAACGCTTTTCGCCCTAAGTGGTATGGGTATTCCCAGACGTGGGACCCGTGCTCACTACGCCACTGGAGTCAAGCTATCCTGGCTGATGACGGCTGATAGCCAGAAACCGGTCCTAGGATGCTTGATTCCGGTCCAGGGAAGACATGGCTTGGCAGTTCGGGCTGGACTGTTCCCATGAGGCACAGGATCAAGACTGATTTGCATATGGCCATGTCTAAACTGGGGTGGTGTAGTGGGCAAAAGAACGATGGATTTAACCCAGATCTCTTGACTGGGGGAGAATGTCTGCATTGTCAGCATTCCGTCCATCATTTGTTTGTTGTAACGCTTTTCGCCCTAAGTGGGATGGGTATTCCCAGACGTGGGACCCGTGCTCACTACGCCACTGGAGTCAAGCTATCCTGGCTGATGACGGCTGATAGCCAGAAACCGGTCCTAGGATGCTTGATTCCGGTCCAGGGAAGACATGGCTTGGCAGTTCGGGCTGGACTGTTCCCATGAGGCACAGGGTCAAGACTGATTTGCATATGGCCATGTCTAAACTGGGGTGGTGTAGTGGGCAAAAGAACGATGGATTTAACCCAGATCTCTTGACTGGGGGAGAATGTCTGCATTGCCAGCATTCCGTCCATCATTTGTTTGTTGTAACGCTTTTCGCCCTAAGTGGGATGGGTAGTCCCAGACGTGGGACCCGTGCTCACTACGCCACTGGAGTCAAGCTATCCTGGCTGATGACGGCTGATAGCCAGAAACCGGTCCTAGGATGCTTGATTCCGGTCCAGGGAAGACATGGCTTGGCAGTTCTGGCTGGACTGTTCCCATGAGGCACAGGGTCAAGACTGATTTGCATATGGCCATGTCTAAACTGGGGTGGTGTAGTGGGCAAAAGAACGATGGATTTAACCCAGATCTCTTGACTGGGGGAGAATGTCTGCATTGTCAGCATTCCGTCCATCATTTGTGTGTTGTAACGCTTTTCGCCCTAAGTGGGATGGGTATTCCCAGACGTGGGACCCGTGCTCACTACGCCACTGGAGTCAAGCTATCCTGGCTGATGACGGCTGATAGCCAGAAACCGGTCCTAGGATGCTTGATTCCGGTCCAGGGAAGACATGGCTTGGCAGTTCGGGCTGGACTGTTCCCATGAGGCACAGGGTCAAGACTGATTTGCATATGGCCATGTCTAAACTGGGGTGGTGTAGTTGGCAAAAGAACAATGGATTTAACCCAGATCTCTTGACTGGGGGAGAATGTCTGCATTGTCAGCATTCCGTCCATCATTTGTTTGTTGTAACGCTATATACATGTTAAGCATAGGAAAATATATCAATAAGTCATATGTACATTTGTTAAGCAGAACTAATAAACATCTATATATTTATACAAAAGATTATTACACACATTTATACAAAAAAATACACATATCTAGGTACATATATATAATTGAAATAACTGCTTATATACACAGGGATATGCTGTATATTTATGTTTGAGTATGGTGGCTTTGTGGGGAAGGGCCAATTCATGAGTAGACTTCTAAAGATAAGGTAGTTATCAGTGGATCTTATGTTTGGGGTAAAGAGTTGCATAGCTTGGCTGCTTGAACAGAAAAGGATGTGCCACCCATTATTTATTTCTTGTTTGGTGGGATTTTGAGGTGAGGTGCCAATCTAGAGTGGAGGTTCCTTTTTTAATGTATTGTGGGAATCTTAAGAAGGCTTCAGCAGATACCAAAGAAGTGGTGGAAGGTGGGCAACCCTATGGTGTCACCTTCAAGTCATTCCTTTGTCTTCTTTGGGTCTGCTCAGACCCATGTGAGACACTGGATGTCTGCCATGCTCTGAAGAGGCTCAGTGTTGCAGCAACAGCTCAACGTGGTTTCATCCTCAACCTATACTTGAAGCAGATTAGTGCTTTTCTCACAGATAACACCATCAAGATTCACCAATATGCCAATGAGAGACAACTCCATTTGAAAGTCTCCTCTGCTTCAGATATCTAACGCCTCAAACACTGCTTGCACATTTTGCTGACCTGGATGTCCAGCGCCTACCTGAAGCTCAAGCCAACCAAGACAAATGTCAATTTATTTGCCAAGAACAATAAACAAGAGATGGCACAAGCATGGCTCAATGACAAGAATGTTGATGGCTTTAAACTCCAACTTTCAACTTAGATTCCCATTGGAAGCCAACCTCACCCTCAAGGAACACATTCATTCAAGAAATACTCTCAGATCTGGATGATGGTAATTGCCTACTCCATGACCTACTAGGTGCCACACTAGCACCCTTTCGGGCATCCTACATGATGCAGTACATCTCATAGAGGGCCGGAAGAGATATGATCACATCATCCCTATCCTCATAGAACTTCATTGGCTCCCCTTGCTCGCTCACACCACCTGGTTCACTGACAGAAAATCGACTCTCAAAATATCGAGGTAAAAATATCTTGACAAAAATATTGAGGTCAAAAATATCATTCTATACTTGTAATGGTAAGTATAAAAATATTGAGAACAAAAAATATCGATGTCATTAATACCATTGTATTAAATATAGTTTTTTAAAGTATATACAATAAAATATTAAATATATTAAATAGTAATATTAATTTAAAAATAAAATAGATTTAATATATATTTTAACAAATATAACAAATAAACTTAATTTAAAAAGTTACACACAAATACATAATAATTAAAAAGTATATTTACATATATCTACTCAAAAACAATTAATTAAACTAATAATTTCAATTTATATATATTTTTAAATAATATATATATATGTATTCACTGAAAAAACCATAGGTTTCACACACGTTATAGTTAGGAATTATCATTTACAAAACCTTGCAAATTCACTTAAAAAACCATAGGTTTCACACATGTTATAGTTAGCTGTACATTTCACTCGTAAAAAACCAATGAAATTCCACGTTATAGTTAGATCAGGTAACTATAACTTGCGCGCCCACAATAAACTGCTGATGACGTCACATAGTACATCACTCATGACATGGTCAGTGACATCACTCATGACATCAATGATGACATCTGAAATTACACATTGTGGATTGCGGTCGCGCAAGTTATAGTTACCTGATCTAACTATAACGTGGAATTTCATTGGTTTTTTACGAGTGAAATGTACAGCTAACTATAACATGTGTGAAACCTATGGTTTTTTAAGTGAATTTGCAAGGTTTTGTAAATGATATTTCCTAACTATAACGTGTGTGAAACCTATGGTTTTTTCAGTGAATTTGTACGGTTTTTTAAATGCTAAGTTATGTATTTATTTTTTATTTTTTTTTCTGGTTTTTCACTATGCGCACACCCTGCACGCACGGTGCGCTTCGCGCACCGTGCGCGCGCAGTGGGTGCTCGGTGCACTACGCGCACCGAGCACCCACATTGCGCAGTCCATGTCGTGCGCGCCTCGCATTTTTTTACGCAGTAACATTTGTTTTTGTCTCCCTTGTGGGTCCTTTAATTTATTTAATAAATGTGATTGTTACTTCTTTATTTTTTTTTTTTATTTTTTTTTGCCGTGCGCGTACGGTAAGCTTACCGTACGCGTACCCCGCGATTTTTCTCAAAATAGGTGGGGCGCTCCGCTCCGCTCCTTCCCTGAAAGTCTCGGGGGGATTCGTCAAGCGGGGGCTGAGAAAAAGGGGGGGTCCCAAAACGCGTTTTCCCCATGCATTTTTCCATAGGACCTTTAGTCCGAGCTACAGCCCGAACGGCTGAACAGAGTTACTTGAAATTTGGCAGAGAGGTAGCCCTCAGGTCAGGGATGTGCCTTTTGAAGGTCTCGTGTAAATCTGTTCAGTATTTCCTGGGAAAATAGCATTTAAATCAATATATATATCTATAGGCGCGCTCCGAGCGCGTACCGTAAGCTTACCGTACGCGCACGCCGCCGTGCGCGAGCGCGATTCTGATTGGTTGTTAGATCTTAGTAAACATTCGAATCGGTCGAAACCAGGAAGTGTCGGCCGCCATTTTGTCTCTCGCAGTCTGAGGGGGTGAAAAACAAAGGTGGATAACGTGTAAAGGGGGCAGGCTGGACAGTTCCTGACCCCCTAGCCTTGGTCAGGGGGTCCCTGAAGGACCCCCAAGGGCCAAAATGGATTTTAAATTTTTTATGAAAAATCGCGGAGTGCGCCTAGCGTACGCGCACGGTAGAAACGGAAAAATTCCGCGAACTACGTAAAGCGGGCGCTTGGTGCGCGAAGCGCACCGTGCGCGCATGGTACGCGCACGGTGAAAAACCTTTACAAAAATAAATAAATAAATACATAACTTAGCATTTAAAAAACCGTACAAATTCACTGAAAAAACCATAGGTTTCACACACGTTATAGTTAGGAATTAGCATTTAAAAAACCTTGCAAATTCACTTAAAAAACCATAGGTTTCACACATGTTATAGTTAGCTGGGCATTTCACTCGTGAAAAACCAATGAAATTCCCCTGTTATAGTTAGTGCAGGCAACTATAACTCACGCGACCGCAATCCTCTGCTGATGACGTCAGATATTACATCACTGATGACATATGTGTTTTTCTGAAAAAAAAATATTTGTAATATATGTATAGCTAAAAATTAATGGAAGACGACATGGGTAAATAAGTGTCTAAGTACAGTATTAGCATCAACAGAGGATTGCGGTCGCGTGAGTTATAGTTGCCTGCACTAACTATAACAGGGGAATTTCATTGGTTTTTCACGAGTGAAATGCCCAGCTAACTATAACATGTGTGAAACCTATGGTTTTTTAAGTGAATTTGAAAGGTTTTTTAAATGCTAATTCCTAACTATAACGTGTGTGAAACCTATGGTTTTTTCAGTGAATATATATATATATATATATATATTACCTACTGGCAGTCGCCAGTAGGTAGATATAGTTAGGACCTATTTTCCATAGGAAATCCGCAACATTCTATTTGGAATAGAATCTGATAGTGTTCTATTGATCATTGACAGCATGTATGAGTCAATGTATAGGTAAGTGATTTGATGTGTGTGTAGATCTAGGAATCACTGAGTGGGTGTTTAGAAACCTGTATTGGTGTGTCAATGGATTCAAATATGGTATTCTGTATTTTACCGTGAGTGATGAAAGGTTGTACTACTGTATGATGAGGTGTATCTGATTGTCACGTGGATGATGTCATCAGTGATGTCATTTGAGATGTCATCAGTGATGTAATCAGTGATGTCACTGACCATGTCATGAATTATGTAATATGTGACATCATCAGAAGTGGATTGCGGGGACGCGAGTTATTGTTAGCAGAATTAACTATAACGGAGGAATTTCAATGGTTTTGTATGAGTGAAATGTCCAGCTAACTATGACAGCCCTGAAACCTATGGTTTTTTTCAATGAATTTCTAAGGTTTTTAAAATGCTAATTCCTAACTATAACGTGTCTGAAACCTATGATTTGTTCAGTGAATTTCAAAGGTTTTTTAAATGATAATTTTTAAATGTAATAATAGTTATATGTATTTTTTATACTAATTTTCTACAGTTTTTTAACTGTTTATTTTTACATATTTTATTTTTTAAATTACATTATATATATTTTTTTAATATAAATGGAAATAAAAATGTTTTTTAAAATATTGAAACTGAAATATCGTTTTTTTTGTTGAATGTATAAGTGCAGAACTATAAGTGTTTTGGTTAGTTAGGAGACTGCATGCATAGTGGATAGGGGTTTGAAGCAGTCCATGTGCTAAGGCCTGGCTCACTGCATGAGTACTTGGGTACTGACTGAATGGTTAGAGTACTGCAAGGAGAGTGCCTGGGTGAATTTATAACTGGTTGGGTTTTGGCGCAGTGAATGGATTAGTACATGGTGCTGAATGGGTCACTAGAGGAGTGCAAGGAGAGTGACAGGGTGTTTGCTGGAAGTGTATGGATACTGACTGGGGAATTGAAGGTGTAAAAGACAAGTGTGTAAGTGGTTAGAGGACTGCATGCATAGTGGATAGGCGTTTGAGGCAGTCCATGTGCTAGTGCCTGGCTCGCTGCGTGAATACTTGGATACTGACTGAATGATTAGAGTAGTGCAAGGAGAGTGCCTGGGTGAATTTATAAGTGTTAGAATTACTTTTCAGGATCAGTACTGGGCTCAAAGATGCAGCACTGAGGTCTCTCCTGATAACAGGTGAGTAAATCAGAAATCGTAGTTCGGCTGATTTCAGAGGAATATTTGTAAGTTTCAAAAATCGACACTTAGAAACTTTTTCAGCAAAAAGCAGGCAATGATATCCTATGGAAGGAAATTCAAGTTACTGGTAAGTACGGTTACGATTACTTTTCAGGATCAGTACTGGGCTCAAAGATGCAGCACTGAGGTCTCTCCTGATAACAGGTGAGTAAATCGGAATTCGTAGTTCGGCTGATTTTACTTTAGTCCAGTATATATAGAGCCACTTTCCTACACCATCCCCTCCTTTCAGCACTGTGTAACCACGCCCTGTGTCTGTTTTAATTTAGGAGATTAAGTCCCCTTGAATCCTGAGTGTCCCTAGGGTCCAAGTAGCCCACTAGGTACCTCCAGTAAGCGCCACAGAGCTGCGTTGCAGAGAGGTGTAAAAAGTTGCACGGCCTGGGCCACCTCTCAGAAACACATTGCAGTGGCGCTTACTGGAAGCACCTGGTGGGCTAGTTGGCCCCTGGGGCTCTCAGGATTGAAGGGGAATTATTTCCCCAACTTAAAACGCGCTACAGGGCGTATTTTCACACGTCACCTCAGGCCTCGTCCTCTCCCTTCCCCACTGTGTAAACACGTCCTGTGTCCATTTTAAGTTGGGAGATTAAGTCCCCTTGAATCCTGAAGGTCCCTGGGTCAAAGTAGCCGACTCGGTACCTCCAGTAAGCGCCGTTGCAGAGAGGTGTAAAAAGGGGTAGGGCCTGGTCCACCTCTCTGCAATGCATCACAATGGCGCTTATTGGAAGCACCTGGTGGGCTAGTTGACCCCCAGGGGCTCTCAGGATTGAAGGGGAATTATTTCCCCAACTTAAAACACGCCACAGGGTGTGTTTGCACACATCACATCAGGCCCCGTCCCCTCCCTTCGCCCCTGTGTAAACGCACCCTGTGTCCGTTTTAAGTTGAGAGATTAAGTCTCCTTGAATCCTGAGGGTCCCTAGGGTCAAACTAGCCCACTAGGTACCTCCAGTAAGCGCCACGGAGCTGCATTGCAGAGAGGTGTAAAAAGGGGCGTGGCCTCTGAACACCTCTCTGCAACGCAGTTCCCTGGCGCATACGGGAGGTACCTAGTGGGCTAGTTGGCCCCCAGGGACCCTCAAGATTGAAGAGGAATTAATTCCTCAACTTAAAACGCACAACAGGGCGCGTTTGCATAATGGTGACGGAAGGGGGCAGGGCCTGAGGTGACATGTCTGCAAACAAGCCCTGTGGCGGGTTTTAAGTTGGAAAATTACGCAGCCCCCTGGCGCATACTGGAGGTTCATGGTGGGCTAGTTGGCCCCCAGGGACCCCCAGTATTCAAGGGGAATTCGTTTCCCAACTGCAAACGCGCAAGGGGGCGCGTTTGCAGAGTGCTGAAAGGAGGGGGCGTGGCCTCCGGTGCGATGCCGGTATTTCTTTTTTTTTTTAAGAAGGCTGCGTAGCCCCCCTTTTTCTTTTTCCATCCCCCTAATTTATTTTTAAAAAATTCAAAAATTAGGAAGGGGGCCGCACGGCCCCCCTCCCGAGCCCTTAATCAGCCCCGGGGACCCCATCCCCTGGGGCATGGCCTTTTTTTGTTTTGTTTTTTTGGAGGGGGGCTGCGTTGCCCCCTCCTCTGGCCACTTAAGGCCCCGGGGACCCCATCCCCCGGGCCGGCCTTTCTAATTTATTTATTTATTTTTCTTTTTTTTGTAATTTTTGGGGAGGGGTGCCGTGTGGCCCCCCTCCTGGGCCACTTGTAGCCCCGGGGAACCCATTCCTCGGGGCTGGCCCTCTCTGTTGGGGACTGTGGGGGGGTCCCCAATCCCCCCACGGTCCCGCCGGCTCCCCGCGTCCTTCGGGAGCAGGCATTGCTTTTTCACATGAGGAGCTGCTAACATGCAGCTCCCAACGTGGAAAAGTAACTTGGTTTGAATTTTGAAAGAGAGAGCAGGTTTCCTGCTCTCTCTTTCAAAATTCAAACCAAGTTTGCTACGGCAGGGTGGGAGCCACGAGGCTCCTGCCCTGCCATAGCAAACTACAGTGTCCCGGGGTGGGCACCCCGGGACACTGCAGTAGCCGGCCCTGGGGGAGGCGGTCCCCAGGGTTATCATTGGCTCCAGGGGGGGGGCGCGGCCCCTCTCCCACCATTTTCAAAAGCTCCGGGGAGTGGTGGTCCCCGGGGCTGGGGGGTCCATCAAGGACCCCCCATTTTAAATATTTAGAGCCCCAGGGAGGTGGCGGTCCCCGGGGCGTGTGGGGGGCTTGAGCCCTCCCACACAGGGTATTTTTTCATAAAAAAGCCCCGGGGGTGGCGGTCCCTGGGGCTCGGGGGGGCCTTAGGGGCCCCCCAACATTTAACTATTAAGCCCCGGGGTGGTGGTCCCCGGGGCTGCAGGGGGCCGTGTGCCCCCCTGCAATTATACATACTTTGCCCCGGGGGTGGAGGTCCCCGGGGCAGTGTGGGGGGATTGGGGATTTTCAACATGCCCCTGGGATTTGCCCCCCGCGCACCCAGCACGAATTTCGCCGATTTAAAAAAAAAACAAAGCAGACACCTCAAATTAGATTCTCACAGCCTTTCTGTGTTGGGAAGGAGAGCACAGAAAGGCTGTGGGAATCTTCCATTGTAATCCCTCAGCCGGAAAGAGCTGCCCGAGGGATTGATGGAGGATTTCCGAATGGCAGCTGGGCTCACCGAGCCCGTCGGAGGCCATTCAGAAATCCGGTTCAGATTCCTTTCTGACCGAGCCCATCAAAATGGGTTGGTCAGAAAGGAATTCGAACGGGACATTTCGATGCGGTCGAGCCATTTCCGACCGCATCAAATATGGCCCCAAAGAAGTGTGAAGAAAAAAAAAAACAAGGCAGCAGGCCTTTGGACACTATGGGCCTGATTATGATGGCAGTGGGACCGCCACCGTCAGCCCATCAGTGGCGGTCTCACCACCATCGGACAATGGCGGTCCGCCCACCACATTACAATGGCGGGCAGATGGTTTGCGGTCGGAGAGACCGACTGCCACAGACCCGATGGGCTCAATGAGTCAGGTCGGACCGTCAGACCGAGTGTAATGCCCACAATGGTGGCAGTGCCTTCTCAGTCACCGCCGTAGGTATTACAATGTCAGTTTCCACCAGCCGTTTAATGGTGGTTTACCTGCCATAAAAAGGCAAGCGGAAAGAGACATTGTGGTCCCGTAGCAGGCCCCCCTCCCCCCACCGGCCCTTAAACATGGACCCTGGGGGGAACCTATGGTGCCCTCCTACATTTCCCTGCACCATGTGGCAGGTATCGCATGGTGCCTGCCACATAGTGCAGGGATATGCAATTGTGCATTTTTTGTACTGGGGCATGTGCTTACAGCCCGCAGCACATGCCGCAATACAAAACATACACGTTGCGACCACCTTGAAGGCGGTTGCATCATAATCCCTATGGTGTGACCGCCGACAGCTAGTCGGGCGGTCCCATTCCCGCTAGGATGACGGTCAGACGAAAGTCCGACCGCCTTCATAATGGGCCCTATGTACCTATGATCTGGAACAACAACCCTGCATCCTTCAGGACTGCAGCAATGATGCTCCAATTTAAGAAATAGCTGAAGATTCACCTCTGTAAAGAATACTACATCACAATACATTAAGCACACTCAACCCAGCTAGATCTCACCTTACTCATTGACTGTATGCTTGTCATTGTTGTGTACAGCACTCTGCTGCCTTGAGACTACTTTTGCACTATAGAAATACCATATACAGATATATGTAAATTCTCTGTGTCCTCATAGAGAGTGGGAGACCCACACCTGGTCAGTGAAAGTCTGCAGTAGGTATAAGTCAGTCCAGCTGATTTAGGAATATGGGGAAACCCCAATGGTTGCTACAGAAAGGAGAGATAATGTGACTGGCCCTAAGGAGCACACTCTTTATGTTTGGGCAAACAGTGATCAAAAGAGAAGGGGGAATTGACAAGTGTGTAGTACCGATGCTCCAGGTGCAACTGATTCACAGCAACTGCACTGGGTGCCCCCCGGAAAACAACAGAATGTCAAAGACAACCCTGACCCCACAGGACCTGCCCCAGGCAGCACATGCTTGCCTTAGAGCTATAAGCACTGTCACAAGCTGGAGCTCAGGGCAGAATATTGATGAAATGGGTCTATAAAGCAGCAGCTCACCCAGGGTTTGTCCACAGTCTATCACACAGAGTTAGGGAGAGGGTGCATTGACACAAGAGAGGAAAAGTCCAAGTCCAAGCCTCTGGGAGCTCCAGGATGATGTGAACACTAGGAGGCATAAATGTAAGGTAAGGTGAAAGTTGACTGAAGCGCAGATCCAAAAACCCATAGAAAAACAAGAGTTAACGCTGAGCTCCTTGGTTCTGCTATGGCCATTATTCTGTACAGGTTTAGTATGGGGCTGAGCCCACTTCTTCTATGCCATAGTGAAATGATTCTGGGCGCTGAGGGAAAAAGGCTAATATATGGTAGGGCAGCATGTGGAAAGGTAACGGTTTAGGGGAACCTTTAATCTCCATCCTTGCTCCAACAAATATTTTGACAGGTCCTAGGGCCTCAATGGACAACATGGTGGCTTGGCTCGAGCAATCAACTGGTGCGCATGTGGCCATTTGAATGAGGATTGGCAGACTGTGCTCTTGACAAATGACCAGGGGCGGCTCCTCCGCTAAGGCGGATTAGCGGAGGCCCCACTGCGCTCAGAGCTGTGGAAAAGGGATAAATGCAATGATAATTACCTTGTTATCATAATTTTATTTTTCGTTTCTGAGGGGCTGGGTTAGGGCAGGGTGGAGCTGGTGGCTCAGGGAGGAGGAGTGGACTTTGCACACAAAGGCCCTCATTACGATGTCGGGAGCAATCACTTCCGCCCGACACCGCATCGGTCATGGGACTGACCGACACCCGGTCGGCGGTCCTGGCTACCTAATTAGGATGTGACGAACACTGTCCGGTTGCATTCCTACATTTTACTATGGGAGCATGCATTTCAGCCATAAACCGGCCACAATGCATGATCCCATAGTAAAATGGGAGGTGTGGTTCATCCCTGCACCCCGTGGCAGGCACCATCAACAAGGGGGCACCATAAGTTCCCTTTCGGTCTCCAACCGGAACCCAGCCGGAATGACCAGTCGGATTCCTTTCCCATTCCGAACTGCATCGTAATTGGCCCCTAAGTGTGCATGACTGCTTGGCCGGCCGGCTCGGGCCGGCCAAACAGTCCTGCGCACTCTGCATGTTCCCCACCCAGGCTGCATTACAGCCTGGGTGAGAAACATGCACAGGCTCCCTGTCCCAGTCTGAGTGCTGAACCACAGTGCTCAGACCAAACACAATGCCTATGTGCTTCTGGACTCTTCAGCAACGAGGGAGAAGACACAGAGGCAGCGCGTCGCAAGGGAGAAAGTGTTTTGTTTTTAAATATTTTGTCTGTCCCGACTCCCCACCCCCATTCCCTGGCAGCTGCCACTGCACATGAAAAGGACAGGCTTCAGTTCCATAGGGATTTCTCTCCAGAGTATGTTCCTGGTATGCGTGTCATAGTTAAAGAATGATGACTCCTTGCATCAACCCCCCAATTGCACCCTGGTCAGGCCTTGAGGAGGCGACTTGCGGCACATCCTACTCTACCTTACCCCATCCTATGAATATTCCTCATTTAAGAGACCATGCACATATTCTTAGATATACATCTGAGATATCGGTGAATCATGTGTAATGCAATGGCCATTCCTCTCTTATACTTTTGTCTCCATTCATTCTCCAAAGCTTAGCGACCAAAATGCTCTGTCTGCAACTACCTCTAACTGTACCTTCAGATAACTCAAGTTTATCTACAACATACGGGTTTTGTGTTGTGATCCTTAACCACACATTTAGGGCCAGATGTACGACCATATATTGTGGTCGCAACGGGAAATCGGCCAGTTTGCGACTGCAAAATTAGTCCGCCCCATGTACAAAACCTATTTTGTGTGTCAGTAACCTATTACCGACTCACAAAATAGGGTTTGCAACTTGCTATTAGGAAGGGGTGTGCCAAGGGCGTCCCTTCCTAATAGCAAATCTCACTTAAATGTATGAGTGTGTGTGAAAATATTTTTTAGGAGCAGGCAGTGGTAACACGGACCACTGCCGCCTCATAAAAAATGAAACAAACGTTTCATGTTTCTTTTTTAAATGCATCCCGTTTTTCTTTGAGGAAAACGGACTGCATTTTAAAAAAAAACTGCTTTATTCAAAAAGCAGTCACAGACATGGTGGTCTGCTGACCCCAGCAGGCCACCATCCCTGGGAGTGCTAGCCATTCCTAATGGGGTCACAAATTGCACCTGCCTCATGAATATTAATGAGGAAGGCAATTTGCCACCCCATTAGGAATCGATAACAATGTCTGAGACAATGTTGTAACTAACATTTTGCGAGTCGCAAATTGCGAGTCACAAAGCGACTCAATTTGCTTCTCGCAAATTGTGAGGTTCGTACATCTGGCCCTTAATCTCACATCCGGCCAACTCTAATAATGCTCTCAGGTTTATGCTATTTGCTCTGCACTTCTTTAGCATCATTCCTTTTTCTTTCTCCCCTCTTACTTATTCTCCTCTTTTCTCCTCTTCCTTTACACTTTCAGTTCCCTCTGCTCCTTTCACTCTTTCTTCTTTCCACTTTCTTAGTTCTGTGCTAACATTGCACAACTCTATAATTCTCATCTTTCTGGACGTCACAAGAGGGCTTTAAGTATTGTTAGTAATTTCTGCATTTTCCTCTATTCCTCAGTAGGAGTGTGGGCTCTGAGTAATTATCCCTCGCCAGCATGAATCTTGTATTCCTCAGAAAGAGGACAGCGGGAACTTTACAAGGGATGTGGCTTCTTAGTACTCCTCACCTATGAAGAGTACATACATGCGTGTGCTTTGAGTGTTTCGCAGCTTACACCGTATATCTCTGTCCTCTTCACCTGTCTGGACCAGACAAGTGAAGCCATTGTAAGCTAATCCTTGCTGCCTCTGTGAATTCTCTGTTTCTTTCTATACCTCGTTTGGCTGCACCTCTTATCTGCATCCTCCATGGTTCTCTCTACCTGGTTGAGAGGACTCCATGAAGTGACTCCTCATTTTATTGTTCCACCATCATTTCCCTCTCTCTTAGAGATGTTTCCCTTGTGCTGCAAACGGTGTCTCCAGCTACCTCCTGGTTATCCCTAAAAATAGTAGGACACCACAGTTGCATCTTTGCAGGTTGTGGCTGCATTGTATAACCGAGGATCCACCGGATACCACTGGATGCAAAGACTCCCAGAACTATTTCTTCTGCAGTACATTTCTTCTGTTGTCTATCTTTAAATATCAGCTCCCTAGTTCCTGTTGAATGTGCCCTGTCCTCGTGGAAATGGGCTGGTGATGCCTTCTCTGGTTTTATTCAATGTCTTTTATGACTAAACAAAAGCTATCTCATCTGTGGCATCACATGTGTGCCTGAGAGCCGACTACCCCTTTGCTCTCTACAGAACTTGCTGAAAAGTTGTGCCTCACAACAGGACTTTTTTTTGTATTATTAACTGTTCAATTAATTAAAATCATTACAGTAAGAAAGAATAAAACAGGACTTCATTTGTAAAAAAATAAGTGCCAGGACCCTTGACAGGAGCCCACCCCATCTTGCTCCACCCATTGCAACCACCAGCACTGCCAATGACTGTACATACACAACACTAACCATCATACCACTGCAAGTGTGACAAATTAGAGTGTTTGAGGCCCCTAAAGCTATACGAATAACGTGAGTGGCAGGTATCAGTTGTTTTTAATGTTATTGACTAATGAACAATTGTTGTTCTGCTCAACGCCAAATTACACAAACACCACCACCATGTGGCTTCTGTCGTAAGTGCCGGTGTTGAATATTAAGGGCTGGTGCCGAGCACTGGAAACCATCGGCTCAAATTAAGCAATGCCACACACAATTATCCCATATACTACATTAGACAGAACCTCTCCCGTACACAAACAACCACAACACTGATATGCCTATAGTCAGTTATGTTGCTCCTAAATATATGCCATACCCAGCCAACAGAACTCCTTAGAGATGACATGTCACATGCACCCAGAAAAGCCAAACATGCCATGTAGTCAGCTGCTAAATTGCTACCAAAATAACTGACCATCGTGATATGCTACAAACACCCAACTAAACTTTATGCATGATGTTTACCATATTTCCACCGGAGTAGAGATATGACTTATTGTCAGCTACCACATTGCTCTTAGCAGCACTTTCCACCAGGATATGTCACACAATAAATAAAGCACAACACAACGGGTATAACATCTCACTCACGGACACTAAGCACTGAAGAGCTAAACTACACTGGTAGTCTACAGTTAATTCCCACAGCACTAGACAACAAAACCGGCCACGCAGAAGCACAACCGAACATATCGTGTTAATTAGCTCTCTAACTTGAAACTGGAGATTACTTTCAACAGAATTTTTCAAGTGTTTAACAAATCACCGACAAGGCATGTAGAAGGCTCTCACATCACTACTTTCTGCCCTAGCAAAATGAGAGATAAGACAGGCAAGCACAGCAAAACATGTTCTACAGGCGATTCTGCATAGTTCTGTTGAGTACACAGCGGACAAACCAACAGCACCACCACTATGGGGTTCCCCTCGCCAGAAACATAAAAAACACCTAATATAGAACATCAGACCGACATCCACCATAGACCAGCGGGGCTTATTTACAAGAAACTGACTCACCTGTAGAGATGTGCCAGTTTCCCTGCACCAGCCTGCGAAACCCCCTGCGCCACCATGGATGCGCCATATTTACAATACGGTGCACCATGGCACAATGATTGACAGATGCTTCAGAAATGCTCAAAAGCCACGCATTGCTGGAGTCGTGTCGCAAGCATGACCCAACTCCAGCAATGTTTGGGTGATGCCTATACTTAATAGACTGTGGGATTCCTTACATGTGCTCCAAGCAGGCGTAATGTTTTGACGCAGTGGCGTCCAAGAAGTGGCGCAGTGAAATCTTGCAGATTTTACTTCATCACTTCTACGACGCTTTTCTGCATGGGAACGCCTACCCTGCATACATTATACCTGATGCAGGTATAATGTGGCGCAGGGCTTTACGAGGTGACGCACCTCCATAGATGCGTCACGTTGTAAATTGGCCACAACCTGATACAGTGTTTATGCCTCCGATGCGTCACAAAAAGTGATGCAACGACGGCGCAAAGGTGTTGCATGGGGCTTGTAAATTTGCCCCAGAATGGTCCCATAGCCAGCAATGCCATGCTCAGGCTACCTCTATCCAATGGGCAACGCTCATGTCTTAACATAAAAGCAATGATTAAAGTTCTTAAAGACACCTCTCTGACACCAAAACATGCAGCCAGAGCTTGAGGAATAAGAATGGCCAACCAGCCATAGAAAATGACTAAAGCTCATCCTTTTCATGTGCATCTTGTGTCCAATGTCGCACCATGGAAGTTCAACTACAGAGTCTTAAGAGATGAACGAGAACACAATATAAAACACCCAAAGCACATCAAAACAGTTCAACTCTGACTCCAGTCATGGATGAATGCCACAGAACCTGGTGAAAAGACACCTGGAGAGATGACAGTAATCTGAGGTCATATTTATGATTATGCTCCCTCTAACTATATGCCAGTAACACAAAAAACATAATTTACATTTAGTGACACAAAAAGCAGCATACCCACCAGAAACTAGTTTTTGGTATTTCCAAAGTGGGTTAAAATGGTGAAAATTCTAACTGAAGTTTAGCAAAATAAATGAAATGAGTAGCCTCAATTTTGGCCAGAATGGACTGAAGCCTTAATTTGAGCCTGTGGTTTCTGGTGCTTGGCACTGGCACTTCCTTCTCAACACTGGCTCTAATGCTATTCTTAAAGCTTTGGGGGCCTGGAATAATCTGAATTGTCACACTTGTAGGAATGTGATGGTTAATTGTGGTGTTGGTCAGTAGAGGGTCATGCAGGTAAGCACAGTGGGGCGGAGGTGAGGGGGGTGAAAGTGACAAATTACAGGATAGGGAATGTAAAATAAATATTTAAAGAAAACCACATACCTTGCGCTCCCTGCATCGCCGAGTTGGCGATGCAGTGAGCACAAGGTAAGTGGTTTTATTTAATTATTTATTTTACATTCCCTATCCTGTCGTTTGTCACTTTCACCTCCCCCACCCCCGCTCCACTGCCCCACTGCCCCACTGCGCTTACTTGCACGAACCGCTACTGGTGCTGGTACTGTCATTGGCATCGCTGGCAGGAGCAACGGTTGATGCAAGCTGCATTGGCCTCCTGATGAGGGCCCTTGCACTTTTGTTTATACAAATTAGGCATTGATTGATTGTTTACCACGCGGCAATGACAGATTCAGTTCGGAAATCTCATGAAAGGCTCACTCAGGAAGGTGGGGAAACTCACAGCAACCCACACAGTGGTTTTACTTCCTCTGACAAGGCGCGAGTTCTCCATCCGCGTCATTCGCGTAGACAGTAGTGGCAAAACACTTGCACGTAGCGGAAACTTGTGGGTGTCATGGTTTCCTTAGGCTGCCTCATCTCCTCCTCCACAATACTTTCGATATTTACAATGGTATATATATTTTTTTAAAACAAACCCACACATACTCACGTAAATATGTTCATCCAAAAACTAGCATGGCTCTCTATTTGTGTAATATAGTAGAGGACGAAAACAAAATACGCCTCTCTTAGTTTACAGTCGATATCTTGTGAAATCATACTAATGCACTGGGGAGTTAGAGCTTATATCTTCAACGGCCAACTGTATTTTGTTGCATGAAGGTACAGTGTTGATACCACAAGTCCATTTACATCACTCTCTTTCATAGAATGACTACATTGGCTGCCACTGAAAAGTTTAGTGGTAGGCAAGCTCTTCAACTTCAAACACAAGGCACACCTTTAAATCTGCAACTCTGGGTAAGAGTCTACGCCATACTTTTTTGTTCACTGTGCCACTACAGACAAGAACCAACCATATGCAAATCACCCGTAGTCCTTCTCCATTAGGAACAGTCCAGACCAGACCGCGTCCCAACTGAACAGCAACATAAGCAATCCCATACAGGTTATTTCCTTCATGGGCCTCATTAGTATGGTGCAGGTTGAGTCCTAGAGGACAGTGAACCACTAGTATCTCACTAAGAAAAACATAAACTCAATGAGTCAAATGCTTGAATTAATCTCATTCACTTTTAAATAATCTGGGCTGCATTCTTATTCATTGTGATTTTTCATCTCTGCCACCACAGACGGGGACCACCCATAAACTAATAAGCCATTGTCTGCTCTAATAGAAAAGGTCCAGTCCACACTGCTGGCCATTTCCTGCCGAATGGGAACACAAGCAACTCCAGACTGGTTTCAATCTTGCAGGGCCTCGACGGCGAGCGGCAAATTGAGTCCTATTGCATAGTGAATCTCAGAAAGTACTAACTTTGTGCTTGTGATCAAACAGGAGAGATGACCTCCTCTCGCCATAATGACTACTGATCACACATAGTATAAAATGTGAGACAAATAGTAGAAGCTGGGAAGAGGACTGGAATAAGAGAGAAAACAGATATCTGCTTTGCCTGGCCAATGCTGGGCACTGACATCTTCAGGTTGGTTAAGGCTATCAAACGACAAACAAAAAGATTCTGAATAATCTGCCATTAGAACACCGGAATGTTGAGTGCTCCATTGAAAACAATGGAGTGCTGCGGGCTTCTAATGGCCGGTAGAAGCCTGGAGCATCAACATTTCAATGTTTAACAAAGGCCTCTGGAGCCCGAAGGGATGTTCACCCTGTCAGGATCCGTGAGGCCTTTGTTTTACAAATTAGAACATTCTGCCCTCTAGGGCAGAATGTTCTAATAGCCTTAGAGGCCTCCGTAGCGGGCTCTACCAGACATTAAAGGCGTTCTCCCTTGTTAAAGGCCCTCGCCTTTAACGCTGCTGCGGGCCTTTAATGGCTAGTAGAGCCCGCTACAGCGGGCTATCAGGCTATATTAGAGTTCTCCATCGAACTTTACCAGTAAAAGGATAAGCCATCAGCATTTCTCTGTGTAACTCTCTGCATTCCTGGTATGAAGCAGACTTTTCTGAAACTGACATGTAGGAAGCTGTAAATGATCACTGAAATGCTTATTACTCTCCCTCCATTTGGGCAAGATAACTCCCTCCAAGTTCATACATATATATTTGCCTTCTGATACCGATTGGCTTAGGCTCAGATTTCTCTTTGATACAAAAGGAACATAATTATCATCCTTTAACGTTCTGTTATTCCTCATCTGAAACACTATGCATCACTTACTAAATACCAGTTGCACTTTAAATGCACATTACACATTTCTCTGAACTGTATTTCATTGTCACATGCCAGTGCATGTAATAGCCTCCACAAATCTATCCATCCATAAAGGTATTGGCGAAACTTTCTTTCAACTCAACCTTGCGAACAGTGTTCTGGGCGCCAGAAAACGTTTCCAGCCCCAGAACTCCGAGTAGTCTGGAGATAGCCTTAAAAACTTGACTGGGTCATGGCTGTCGTTAGTGCACTAAGCGCAGTGACACCATGGCATGGGGGCATGATGGGGCCACTACACACCAATCATGTCAGTGCCGAATGTTGAAGCAGGGGGTTCATCTCCACTGAATTGTGTGTGGACCGTGGCACTGTTGATACACTACTGCGTGTGGCTGACTTTCCCCATCTCTCTTGCCCTTCTAGAAGCTGCTCTTGGTTTCAAAATCACATTATTTTTTAATAGACAAGCACTTATCTGGAAGGCACTCATTTTTCTGCAGAACTACATAACCTCCCATTATGACCCCGCCTTCAGCCCAATCAACGGATGACCTGGCCTCTGAATTCGCCCAGCTGCAGAGGCCCAGACCATCTGCAATTGTCAAACACTGCATGGCGTGGATTCACGCGGCCAATGGCACGCCAATGATGACGCACCTCGCACCACGCTGGTGGATCGGATTTCAAGTGAGACCTTTCAGATGAAGGAAGTCGGTTTCAGATTATTTAAACCCATTCCTCAGTAATTACAATATCATTACATGATACCACAGACAATTTAAAAAAAAGAGGCGTGAGCCACGCTCAGCCGTGGGATCGTGTTTAAATCACCCGACTACTAAGAATGGCAGAAACTGGTCAGGAGTGGGAAGGGTTAAGGGAGTCAGGAGATTTCAACACAGGTGGACGGGGGCAACGGCCAGAGACATACTTGAAAGGCGGAACATATTGTCGGTAATCCGGTTAGGCGACAGGCACTCAGAGGTTGCAAGTGCCAGAGACCGGGCTGTGGAAGCTTCAGTGTGGGGGGGGGGGGGATTGAGGGGGGAGCACTAGAATCTCATGGGGATGCGCACAGCAACGGCTAGTGAAGGTAAGCCCCGTGGAGCGTGGCAATGTCGACAGACGAGGGAATAGGGAAAATTAAAAAAATAAATATATCCTATTCCACAGTCTGCGGACATCCACCTCGCCCCACACCACCGCGATTACCTGCAGTGGCTGCTGCTGGATGCACCCTCTCTCACTTCCTAGGTTATGGTAATTTCTAGGTAAGGCGTGGTCGAGCCCTATTTAGACTCCTCAAGACCTCAGTTCAGTGCCTGGATATGAGGTGTGTGGTTGCATTGGCTTTTCTGATACTCACTTTAGATCTCACCCATTTTGGTGTCCCTCACTGTATGTGGTTTTCTCGCTTCTGTTTCCATTGTTAGTGCCCTCTTTTGTTTAATCCTCTTGGCTGTCTGTCTGTTGTCCCTGACTCCTTGTAGAGTCTTACCTGTGTATGTCCAGCAGCATCCTGGGGCCTTCGAAGCATTCCCGGTCGGCTCTGGGCTCGTCATAGGGCCATCCGCTGCTGGAACTGGCAAGCCTAATTTCAGTTGTTTTTGTTTTTTTCCAGAGTTTTATATAGCGCAAACTTGGCCCGAAGGTATCATGTATAAGAGCGCTTTACACGAGCACCAGTTGCTTTAGACAAGGGCACATTCATTTTTGTTAGACACGAGGAGATTACGTGATTTGCCCAGAATCACAGGATGTTGAGTGTCATTGCCAAGACTCGAACCCTGTTCCCCAGATTTGAGATCGACCGGCCTAGCTGTTAGGCCACATCCTCTCCCCAAGTTGTTACTTGTATGTTATATCTATCTGGTATCTATGCTGACCTTCTGCCCTGTGTTTTACTGCTGCTCATATCTACCGAAGATGCACATCATCCAGGCAGAGTTGTGTCATCCCTTGAAACAGACGAAGGTTCAGAGATGGAGCTCCAGTCCTGGATGTTCCTCTTACTCCATATCCCTGTTTCTCTCTCTGTTGCTGTGATTGATGATCCTTCTCGTACTGGTCACCAGTACAGAAGCTAAGGGATGGCCGGGGCTTTTGAAAGGTCCCCAACTCTGAATATTGACACATATGAGTCTCTCTTCATTGGATCCAGCTTCACAAGCCCTTGTTTCAGAACTGCTCTTTTGTTGAAAAATGCTTGCCTGCCATCCCAGGCCTGCATCCTAAATGTTTTAGATATCTAAATTGTGCTAAGGTGCAAAACAACGGTGTTATTAAATTCCATATCCAGATTCACAGCAACAAAATGTGTGCAATTTTCAAATTGTCATTTGTACTTAAGATTGTAGGAAAGTCATCGCTAGACCACATTTTTTCACCATCTGCAATTTAGGTTTAGGGTGGAAAGAGGTTAGGTGCGGACCCAACAAAATGCATAAACACTCACAAACTCGTAAATTTGTTGGTATTTACAATGCAAATGGCAATTGGAAAATTGTACTCTGCCCAGAGGCAAGCGGAAATATAGGCAGGTTAGGATGGAGACCCTACCTTACTACTAGAGAGAAAGGGTTTATTCACTAGAAAAAATATTCTCCCAGTGCAGAAAAAATTATATACAAGTAAACACACATTTCAGCATAATTTATTCTTGAGGGTTTTCCACGTCGGAGAAAATCTGTATAAGAAAATGTTATGCATTTGAATCCTCTTGCAAATAAATGTAGTAGTTTTTGAAAAAACATTCCCGAGATTCATTGTGATTTAAAAAAAAATGTATTTATAAAGTTTTATATTGCGCAAATATGACCCATGAGGGTATCCGCCTTTGTGCCAAGTACCTCGGGGTGCTGAAGTGTAAGACTTTATGGACCATGCAGGTCATTTTTAACTGTATCCTTGCCTCATATGGGAGCCAGTTTAGGGATTTTAGATCAGGAGTGATATGTTTGTTTCTTTTAGATCCTGTGATGAGCCTTGCAAAGAGTTAAGAGAGCCCTTAGAGGAGCCAACTTAGATCAAGGAAGGCCACATAGGGTTGCACTTCCACAGTTCAATCTTCAATTAACTAGGGCTTGAACAGCTGCATTGAAGTCATCAGGGCAGGAGGAAGGAATCTATAATGTGTGGTGAGCAGTTAAGAATCTCATATAAATTGAAAATCTTCCCTCTGTATCTGAGAAACCCTACAAGAATGATTTGCAGCATTTCCAAGCTGGGCTTTGTGTGTGGTGGTGGCCTGGTTTGAATTCACTGAAAGGGCAGTGAATGTCTTTATCACACACGCCCTCTCCATACTTTCTTTCACACAATCTCATGGTTAGAAATAGTTCTGTGTGAGTGGAGGAAGAAGAATGGCAGACTTGCGGATTATTGAAATCAAAATGTGTAATAGAATAGGATCAATACATTGCATCTTTGAATGCACCAGAGAGAGGATTCGCACAATTTCACTGTAGGCATAAATAGTGACTGACTCTCATAACACCCTCGGGTTCACCTCGGGATATATATATATATTCATTTTCACACTTTGCCAAAAGCTTTAGGACGCACTCCCCATCGGTTGTATAAGGCAACAACGAAGTCTGCACATCCGAGGATATAATAACAGTGCCTTACGCGTTTCAGACTTAGATTGTCCTTTCTCACAGGCTGAGCGACATCAAAAATTATTATTATTATTATTATTATTTATTTTTATAAAGCGCGATAGTCACCCGGAGGTATCCCAGCGCTGAGGAACCCTGAATTCACCAAACAGCGGGGCAAGAAGCTAAGAAAGGAAGGAAGGGAGGATAAAAGATCAGAGACAGGGGGGGGGGAGCACAGGTTAGGGAAAGAGATGGGTTTTTAACAGCTTCCTGAAGCGCAGGTATTGAGGTTCAAGTCGTAGGTTGCGAGGAAGAGAATTCCAAAGGCGGGAGGCTTGTACCGAGAAACGTCTTCCTCCTGTTCGGGTTTTCCTGAATCTTGGGGTGTTGATAAGGTTTTCTGCATTGGAACGGAGGGATCTGGAATTTCTGTAGGGGGTGACAAAATTACTGAGAACAGGAGGACCTTGGTTATGCAGAGTTTTGTGGACGAGACATAGGGCCTTAAATTTGACTCTCTCCCTTATGGGGAGCCAGTGGAGGAGTTTGAGAGCGGGTTTAGCAGATGATCTGGCCGGGGTGTTAGTGATGATCCGGGCGGCCGTATTCTGAATTGTCTGCAGTTTAGTAAGGGTCGCTTCGGGAGCGCCCAAGTAAATCACATTACTATAGTCCAGCCTAGATATTATGAGACCTTGGACTAATAGTTGTTGGGATTTAGGGGGGAGAAGGGGTAGGACTTTCCTCAGAGATTTTAAGAGACCAAAGCAGGTCCCCGCCACCTTCTTCGCTTGTGAAGTGAAAGAGAGATCGGAATCGATCCACACACCCAGACTTTTTACCTCTGTTTTTGGGTCAGGGGGCGGACCCAAGCAAGCTGGCCAGCTGTCCAGGGGGAGTGGGGTTCCTTTCGGGCCGAGTATGAGGACCTCGGTTTTTGTCCCATTAAGCTTTAGGGCTGATCTGTTCATCCAACGATGGACCTGCGTAAGGCAGTTGAAGAGATCAGCTTTCTGTTGCTTGGGATGGGACAGAGACACCACTAGTTGTGTGTCGTCGGCGTAGCTGACGACGCTCACTCCGAAAGGGGTGATAACCTCCTCCAATGTGGACATATAGATATTAAATAAAGTAGGGCTCAGGGAAGAGCCCTGAGGAACACCACATTGGAGGGGCATTTCGGAGGAGCGGGCGTTCTTTTCCCAGATCTGGTAAGATCGTTGGGCCAGGAAAGAAGAAAGCCAGGATAGGGCTGTACCTTCCACTCCAACTCTAGCTAATCTTTCGATGAGGAGTTGGTGGTCTACGGTATCGAAGGCTGCGCTAAGGTCGAGGAGGATCACTGCCACTGATCCTCCCCCATCCAATAGCGCTCTGGCCTCTTCTACCGCAGCCAGGAGGGCGATGTCCGTGCCCTGTCCAGGTCGGAAGCCCGTCTGGGAGCTTTTTAATTTGTTATTGTCCTCCAGGAACTGCGAGAGTTTCCTGTTGACCAGTTTTTCTGCGACCTTGCTCACTCCAGGCAGTAGGGAGATGGGCCTGTAATTAGCCAGGTTCTCGGGGTCAAGCGTAGGTTTCTTCAGTAGGGCTTTTACCACCGCCTTCTTCCAGCTTGAGGGTACAACTCCTTGTTGGAGTGAGGTATTAATTAGGTGGGTAAGGGAGGGGATGATGGTAGGGGCTACCTCTTTAAGGATGCGGAGAGGAGCAGGGTCGCTGGGGGAACCGCTCTTCATGGAGTTGAGCGTATTTTTCACCTAGTCTACCGTGACCTGGCCCCACGTGGACAGACAGGTGGAGGTGTGTGGGAGAGCGATTTCTTCCTCAGGACTGGAGGGGGGGATAGATTCCAGAATTCGCCGGATTTTGTCGTGGAAGAAGTTGGCCAGTTGCTGGCATTTCTCCAGGTCGGCTTTAGGATCGGAAGTGGGTCCTAGTCCTTGTCCTTGGGGTTTTGACAGCTCTTTAAGAATGGCGTACGCTTCCTTACTGGAGCTTCCTGCTTTCTCTATTCTCTCCTGAAAAAACATGCTTTTGGTTTTATGAATAGTAGTTTTATAGGTCAGAAGAGAAATAGAGTAGATGTTCTTATTGGCTGTTGTTTTGTCGCGCCTCCAGGAGCGTTCGGTTTTTTTACACTCTTGACGCAGAACTTTGAGCTCTGGGGTGTACCACAAAGCAGGGGGTATTCTTTTTGGTTGTTTGAGGCTGGTAGTTTTCGGAAGCAGCGTATCCAGGGAGGAAGTGATCCAATCGCTGAATTGTTTGTCAGCTGTATCGGGGTTAGAAGAGAGCGCAGGGATGGACTCTGCAAGAGAGTCTGCCCATATCTCAGGTGATAGTTAAGTGAAGGTTAAGACTGCTGCTCGATAGCACAAGTACCTTTAATAGCCTATGGGTGGGGCCTCGTTTGCATCACAAAATTGCATTATGGGATCAGCAGTTCAAAAAAATTGCCTTGTAGTTCGTAAACAAGCAATGTCCACTCAAATATATATTTTTCTCAATTCCGCCATAAATCAGCTATACCAGGATAGCAGTCAACATTGTCAATACATGAGCCATCCCGATGGACCGACCTTAGGTCCCGACTTCCAGGGTTCCGCGGACCGCTTTTCATGCGGCAGTGCAGTCCTCACGGCAGGCATGCAGTGTATTTATTCATTTTCACACTTTGCCAAAAGCTTTAGGACGCACTCCCCATCGGTTGTATAAGGCAACAACGAAGTCTGCACATCCGAGGATATAATAACAGTGCCTTACGCGTTTCAGACTTAGATTGTCCTTTCTCACAGGCTGAGCGACATCAAAAATGAAGGTTAAGACTGCTGCTCGATATCACAAGTACCTTTAATAGCCTATGGGTGGGGCCTCGTTTGCATCACAAAATTGCATTATGGGATCAGCAGTTCAAAAAAATTGCCTTGTAGTTCGTAAACAAGCAATGTCCACTCAAATATATATTTTTCTCAATTCCGCCATAAATGGGCTATCCCAGGATAGCAGTCAACATTGTCAATACATGAGCCATCCCGATGGACCGACCTTAGGTCCCGACTTCCAGGGCTCCGCGGACCGCTTTTCATGCGGCGGTGCAGTCCTCACGGCAGGCATGCAGTGTATTTATTCATTTTCACACTTTGCCAAAAGCTTTAGGACGCACTCCCCATCGGTTGTAAAAGGCAACAACGAAGTCTGCACACCCGAGGATATAATAACAGTGCCTTACGCGTTTCAGACTTAGATTGTCCTTTCTCACAGGCTTAGCGACATCAAAAATGAAGGTTAAGACTGCTGCTCGATATCACAAGTACCTTTAATAGCCTATGGGTGGGGCCTCGTTTGCATCACAAAATTGCATTATGGGATCAGCAGTTCAAAAAAATTGCCTTGTAGTTCGTAAACAAGCAATGTCCACTCAAATATATATTTTTCTCAATTCCGCCATAAATGGGCTATCCCAGGACAGCAGTCAACATTGTCAATACATGAGCCATCCCGATGGACCGACCTTAGGTCCCGACTTCCAGGGCTCCGCGGACCGCTTTTCATGCGGCGGTGCAGTCCTCACGGCAGGCATGCCGTGTATTTATTCATTTTCACACTTTGCCAAAAGCTTTAGGACGCACTCCCCATCGGTTGTATAAGGCAACAACGAAGACTGCACATCCGAGGCTATAATAACAGTGCCTTACGCGTTTCAGACTTAGATTGTCCTTTCTCACAGGCTGAGCGGCATCAAAAATGAAGGTTAAGACTGCTGCTCGATATCACAAGTACCTTTAATAGCCTATGGGTGGGGCCTCGTTTGCATCACAAAATTGCATTATGGGATCAGCAGTTCAAAAAAATTGCCTTGTAGTTCGTAAACAAGCAATGTCCACTCAAATATATATTTTTCTCAATTCCGCCATAAATGGGCTATCCCAGGATAGCAGTCAACATTATCAATACATGAGCCATCCCGATGGACCGACCTTAGGTCCCGACTTCCAGGGCTCCGTGGACCGCTTTTCATGCGGCGGTGCAGTCCTCACGGCAGGCATGCCGTGTATTTATTCATTTTCACACTTTGCCAAAAGCTTTAGGACGCACTCCCCATCGGTTGTATAAGGCAACAACGAAGTCTGCACATCCGAGGATAAAATAACAGTGCCTTACGCGTTTCAGACTTAGATTGTCCTTTCTCACAGGCTGAGCGACATCAAAAATGAAGGTTAAGACTGCTGCTCGATATCACAAGTACCTTTAATAGCCTATGGGTGGGGCCTCGTTTGCATCACAAAATTGCATTATGGGATCAGCAGTTCAAAAAAATTGCCTTGTAGTTCGTAAACAAGCAATGTCCACTCAAATATATATTTTTCTCAATTCCGCCATAAATGGGCTATCCCAGGATAGCAGTCAACATTGTCAATACATGAGCCATCCCGATGGACCGACCTTAGGTCCCGACTTCCAGGGCTCCGCGGACCGCTTTTCATGCGGCGGTGCAGTCCTCACGGCAGGCATGCCGTGTATTTATTCATTTTCACACTTTGCCAAAAGCTTTAGGACGCACTCCCCATCGGTTGTATAAGGCAACAACGAAGTCTGCACATCCGAGGATATAATAACAGTGCCTTACGCGTTTCAGACTTAGATTGTCCTTTCTCACAGGCTGAGCGACATCAAAAATGAAGGTTAAGACTGCTGCTCGATATCACAAGTACTTTTAATAGCCTATGGGTGGGGCCTCGTTTGCATCACAAAATTGAATTATGGGATCAGCAGTTCAAAAAAATTGCCTTGTATTTCGTAAACAAGCAATGTCCACTCAAATATATATTTTTCTCAATTCCGCCATAAATGGGCTATCCCAGGATAGCAGTCAACATTGTCAATACATGAGCCATCCCGATGGACCGACCTTAGGTCCCGACTTCCAGGGCTCCGCGGACCGCTTTTCATGCGGCGGTGCAGTCCTCACGGCAGGCATGCCGTGTATTTATTCATTTTCACACTTTGCCAAAAGCTTTAGGACGCACTCCCCATCGGTTGTATAAGGCAACAACGAAGTCTGCACATTCGAGGATATAATAACAGTGCCTTACGCGTTTCAGACTTAGATTGTCCTTTCTCACAGGCTGAGCGACATCAAAAATGAAGGTTAAGACTGCTGCTCGATATCACAAGTACCTTTAATAGCCTATGGGTGGGGCCTCGTTTGCATCACAAAATTGCATTATGGGATCAGCAGTTCAAAAAAATTGCCTTGTAGTTCGTAAACAAGCAATGTCCACTCAAATATATATTTTTCTCAATTCCGCCATAAATTGGCTATCCCAGGATAGCAGTCAACATTGTCAATACATGAGCCATCCCGATGGACCGACCTTAGGTCCCGACTTCCAGGGCTCCGCGGACCGCTTTTCATGCGGCGGTGCAGTCCTCACGGCAGGCATGCCGCGTATTTATTCATTTTCACACTTTGCCAAAAGCTTTAGGAAACACTCCCCATCGGTTGTATAAGGCAACAACGAAGTCTGCACATCCGAGGATATAATAACAGTGCCTTACGCGTTTCAGACTTAGATTGTCCTTTCTCACAGGCTGAGCGACATCAAAAATGAAGGTTAAGACTGCTGCTCGATATCACAAGTACCTTTAATAGCCTATGGGTGGGGCCTCGTTTTTATCACAAAATTGCATTATGGGATCAGCAGTTCAAAAAAATTGCCTTGTAGTTCGTAAACAAGCAATGTCCACTCAAATATATATTTTTCTCAATTCCGCCATTAATGGGCTATCCCAGGATAGCAGTCAACATTGTCAATACATGAGCCATCCCGATGGACCGACCTTAGGTCCCGACTTCCAGGGCTCCGCGGACCGCTTTTCATGCGGCGGTGCAGTCCTCACGGCAGGCATGCAGTGTATTTATTCATTTTCACACTTTGCCAAAAGCTTTAGGACGCACTCCCCATCGGTTGTATAAGGCAACAACGAAGTCTGCACATCCGAGGATATAATAACAGTGCCTTACGCGTTTCAGACTTAGATTGTCCTTTCTCACAGGCTTAGCGACATCAAAAATGAAGGTTAAGACTGCTGCTCGATATCACAAGTACCTTTAATAGCCTATGGGTGGGGCCTCGTTTGCATCACAAAATTGCATTATGGGATCAGCAGTTCAAAAAAATTGCCTTGTAGCTCGTAAACAAGCAATGTCCACTCAAATATATATTTTTCTCAATTCCGCCATAAATGGGCTATCCCAGGATAGCAGTCAACATTGTCAATACATGAGCCATCCCGATGGACCGACCTTAGGTCCCGACTTCCAGGGCTCCGCGGACCGCTTTTCATGCGGCGGTGCAGTCCTCACGGCAGGCATGCCGTGTATTTATTCATTTTCACACTTTGCCAAAAGCTTTAGGACGCACTCCCCATCGGTTGTATAAGGCAACAACGAAGTCTGCACATCCGAGAATATAATAACAGTGCCTTACGCGTTTCAGACTTAGATTGTCCTTTCTCACAGGCTGAGCGACATCAAAAATGAAGGTTAAGACTGCTGCTCGATATCACAAGTACCTTTAATAGCCTATGGGTGGGGCCTCGTTTGCATCACAAAATTGCATTATGGGATCAGCAGTTCAAAAAAATTGCCTTGTAGTTCGTAAACAAGCAATGTCCACTCAAATATATATTTTTCTCAATTCCGCCATAAATGGGCTATCCCAGGATAGCAGTCAACATTGTCAATACATGAGCCATCCCGGTGGACCGACCTTAGGTCCCGACTTCCAGGGCTCCGCGGACCGCTTTTCATGCGGCGGTGCAGTCCTCACGGGAGGCATGCCGTGTATTTATTCATTTTCACACTTTGCCAAAAGCTTTAGGACGCACTCCCCATCGGTTGTATAAGGCAACAACGAAGTCTGCACATCCGAGGATATAATAACAGTGCCTTACGCGTTTCAGACTTAGATTGTCCTTTCTCACAGGCTGAGCGACATCAAAAATGAAGGTTAAGACTGCTGCTCGATATCACAAGTACCTTTAATAGCCTATGGGTGGGGCCTCGTTTGCATCACAAAATTGCATTATGGGATCAGCAGTTTAAAAAAATTGCCTTGTAGTTCGTAAACAAGCAATGTCCACTCAAATATATATTTTTCTCAATTCCGCCATAAATGGGCTATCACAGGATAGCAGTCAACATTGTCAATACATGAGCCATCCCGATGGACCGACCTTAGGTCCCGACTTCCAGGGCTCTGCGGACCGCTTTTCATGCGGCGGTGCAGTCCTCACGGCAGGCATGCCGTGTATTTATTCATTTTCACACTTTGCCAAAAGCTTTAGGACGCACTCCCCATCGGTTGTATAAGGCAACAACGAAGTCTGCACATCCGAGGATATAATAACAGTGCCTTACGCGTTTCAGACTTAGATTGTCCTTTCTCACAGGCTGAGCGACATCAAAAATGAAGGTTAAGACTGCTGCTCGATATCACAAGTACCTTTAATAGCCTATGGGTGGGGCCTCGTTTGCATCACAAAATTGCATTATGGGATCAGCAGTTCAAAAAAATTGCCTTGTAGTTCGTAAACAAGCAATGTCCACTCAAATATATATTTTTCTCAATTCCGCCATAAATGGGCTATCCCAGGATAGCAGTCAACATTGTCAATACATGAGCCATCCCGATGGACCGACCTTAGGTCCCGACTTCCAGGGCTCCGCGGACCGCTTTTCATGCGGCGGTGCAGTCCTCACGGCAGGCATGCAGTGTATTTATTCATTTTCACACTTTGCCAAAAGCTTTAGGACGCACTCCCCATCGGTTGTATAAGGCAACAACGAAGTCTGCACATCCGAGGATATAATAACAGTGCCTTACGCGTTTCAGACTTAGATTGTCCTTTCTCACAGGCTTAGCGACATCAAAAATGAAGGTTAAGACTGCTGCTCGATATCACAAGTACCTTTAATAGCCTATGGGTGGGACCTCGTTTGCATCACAAAATTGCATTATGGGATCAGCAGTTCAAAAAAATTGCCTTGTAGTTCGTAAACAAGCAATGTCCACTCAAATATATATTTTTCTCAATTCCGCCATAAATGGGCTATCCCAGGATAGCAGTCAACATTGTCAATACATGAGCCATCCCGATGGACCGACCTTAGGTCCCGACTTCCAGGGCTCCGCGGACCGCTTTTCATGCGGCGGTGCAGTCCTCACGGCAGGCATGCCGTGTATTTATTCATTTTCACACTTTGCCAAAAGCTTTAGGACGCACTCCCCATCGGTTGTATAAGGCAACAACGAATTCTGCACATCCGAGGATATAATAACAGTGCCTTACGCGTTTCAGACTTAGATTGTCCTTTCTCACAGGCTGAGCGACATCAAAAATGAAGGTTAAGACTGCTGCTCGATATCACAAGTACCTTTAATAGCCTATGGGTGGGGCCTCGTTTGCATCACAAAATTGCATTATGGGATCAGCAGTTCAAAAAAATTGCCTTGTAGTTCGTAAACAAGCAATGTCCACTCAAATATATATTTTTCTCAATTCCGCCATAAATGGGCTATCCCAGGATAGCAGTCAACATTGTCAATACATGAGCCATCCCGATGGACCGACCTTAGGTCCCGACTTCCAGGGCTCCGCGGACCGCTTTTCATGCGGCGGTGCAGTCCTCACGGCAGGCATGCCGTGTATTTATTCATTTTCACACTTTGCCAAAAGCTTTAGGACGCACTCCCCATCGGTTGTATAAGGCAACAACGAAGTCTGCACATCCAAGGATATAATAACAGTGCCTTACGCGTTTCAGACTTAGATTGTCCTTTCTCACAGGCTGAGCGACATCAAAAATGAAGGTTAAGACTGCTGCTCGATATCACAAGTACCTTTAATAGCCTATGGGTGGGGCCTCGTTTGCATCACAAAATTGCATTATGGGATCAGCAGTTCAAAAAAATTGCCTTGTAGTTCGTAAACAAGCAATGTCCACTCAAATATATATTTTTCTCAATTCCGCCATAAATGGGCAATCCCAGGATAGCAGTCAACATTGTCAATACATGAGCCATCCCGATGGACCGACCTTAGGTCCCGACTTCCAGGGCTCCGCGGACCGCTTTTCATGCGGCGGTGCAGTCCTCATGGCAGGCATGCCGTGTATTTATTCATTTTCACACTTTGCCAAAAGCTTTAGGACGCACTCCCCATCGGTTGTATAAGGCAACAACGAAGTCTGCACATCCGAGGATATAATAACAGTGCCTTACGCGTTTCAGACTTAGATTGTCCTTTCTCACAGGCTGAGCGACATCAAAAATGAAGGTTAAGACTGCTGCTCGATATCACAAGTACCTTTAATAGCCTATGGGTGGGGCCTCGTTTGCATCACAAAATTGCATTATGGGATCAGCAGTTCAAAAAAATTGCCTTGTAGTTCGTAAACAAGCAATGTCCACTCAAATATATATTTTTCTCAATTCCGCCATAAATGGGCTATCCCAGGATAGCAGTCAACATTGTCAATACATGAGCCATCCCGATGGACCGACCTTAGGTCCCGACTTCCAGGGCTCCGCGGACCGCTTTTCATGCGGCGGTGCAGTCCTCACGGCAGGCATGCCGTGTATTTATTCATTTCCACACTTTGCCAAAAGCTTTAGGACGCACTCCCCATCGGTTGTATAAGGCAACAACGAAGTCTGCACATCCGAGGATATAATAACAGTGCCTTACGCGTTTCAGACTTAGATTGTCCTTTCTCACAGGCTGAGCGACATCAAAAATGAAGGTTAAGACTGCTGCTCGATATCACAAGTACCTTTAATAGCCTATGGGTGGGGCCTCGTTTGCATCACAAAATTGCATTATGGGATCAGCAGTTCAAAAAAATTGCCTTGTAGTTCGTAAACAATGGCGGAATTGAGAAAAATATATATTTGAGTGGACATTGCTTGTTTACGAACTACAAGGCAATTTTTTTGAACTGCTGATCCCATAATGCAATTTTGTGATGCAAACGAGGCCCCACCCATAGGCTATTAAAGGTACTTGTGATATCGAGCAGCAGTCTTAACCTTCATCTTTGATGTCGCTCAGCCTGTGAGAAAGGACAATCTAAGTCTGAAACGCGTAAGGCACTGTTATTATATCCTCGGATGTGCAGACTTCGTTGTTGCCTTATTCAACCGATGGGGAGTGCGTCCTAAAGCTTTTGGCAAAGTGTGAAAATGAATAAATACACGGCATGCCTGCCGTGAGGACTGCACCGCCGCATGAAAAGCGGTCCGCGGAGCCCTGGAAGTCGGGACCTAAGGTCGGTCCATCGGGATGGCTCATGTATTGACAATGTTGACTGCTATCCTGGGATAGCCCATTTATGGCGGAATTGAGAAAAATATATATTTGAGTGGACATTGCTTGTTTACGAACTACAAGGCAATTTTTTTGAACTGCTGATCCCATAATGCAATTTTGTGATGCAAACGAGGCCCCACCCATAGGCTATTAAAGGTACTTGTGATATCGAGCAGCAGTCTTAACCTTCATTTTTGATGTCGCTCAGCCTGTGAGAAAGGACAATCTAAGTCTGAAACGCGTAAGGCACTGTTATTATATCCTCGGATGTGCAGACTTCATTGTTGCCTTATACAACCGATGGGGAGTGCGTCCTAAAGCTTTTGGCAAAGTGTGAAAATGAATATATATATATATATATATATATATATATATATATATATATATATATATATATATATCAAAGAAATCTCCACTCCACTGCAGGAAAAAGAGCACGCACATGAGGACCAATAAGGTAAAGGCTTATATATTGAATTAAGCCTCCTCCGACCCAGGAGAGACGCGTTTCGCCTGTCACTGCAGGCTTTCTCACTCTAATAGGCGCCATTTTGATGGTAACCTTTATACCGTAATTATAAACATAGAAAAGTTACTTGGTTAATTAACATCCAAATAAATTCAATTTTAAATTTTAAAATACGGTGAACAATTGCATAAAAATATACATTTCATATCACTTCTGTACATAGTGGCTATTATCATCATAAATGATTAAAGCAAATCGAAATGCCTCAACAATTGTAAATGTGCGCTTTGCGCTACTCACACCACTCAAGTACAACAAATACAGAGTAAAAGAACACCAGCATAATATAACAAACCAAACAATTTCATGTTGCTATTCAATAGCCAAAATTCGAGGCCATATAGTAAACATTACGCTGGTCACATAGATACATTTCATAAAGTCTATGCATCACGCTGTAAAGAATGACAGCCTGAGGTAACATCCTGACACAAACTCACTAATATTTAGCCCGAGTAAGACCCCACTAATCTAGAAGTGAGATCAAGTTGTTCTTCAAAATGTATAACAGGCTTCCTAGAATATTCAGCACACACGGGGATGTATGCCTCCTTTATACCCGCATCATTATCAAATGCCGTTTCTTACGTTCACTCATAACAAAAAAACAAACACCTGAATAGATGTTGGCAGCCAAAGTCTTTTAGCAAATCGCTTTGTCAGTTCATAAGGAAGTGTGATATAATGTCAAGACTGCCATTCCCAGAATGCATTGCTAATGTTGCGTACGAAACACATCCACATTTTAAACAGGGAAAAGCAGTTCAAAGCTGATACTATTTGCAAACTGACTTTCATGACCACATGGTGCGGCGTAATGGTGTGCATTAAGCTTCTCTTTTGGCAGCACGAGCCTGACAATGCTGAAATGAAGCCTGCGTTTCTTGGGGCTATGTAACACATTGGCTACCTGACCATAGGAGTGTGCAGTCAGCATGAATCCTCTCCTTGCGGCAACTGTTCCATGCGACCAAATGTTATAGCAAGGTAGGGGAGGCCAATTATATAAACATTAATTAAACCTAAAGTTCACACCGCATGACACGGTGCCCAGTGACCATGAATTACGCCGGTATTCCGAGTAGGGCATTTCTAGACCGGACAGGATTCGACCCTGTGCCAATATATATATATATAAGAGAGAGAGAGATATGAAACTAATGGCAAACTAATGGCAGAATATACACTATATACATAAATCTAGCATAATATAACGTAAGACCAAACCTATAGTGGAGAGAATCCAGGTATGGACTGCACCGAAAACTCGCACAAAGTTCTCCTCATAATACAATACTTCTTTTCCTAGCTTGAGAAGACAAATTTGACAAGCAATACACACCTGTGAAGACTCAAATTTTATGAGCATAATTGTCTTTTCTATTATAGGTCATTGATGATTAGGCAGAATTTGCTATGAGGTGGATATGCACTGAAATTGTTTTCTACAAGACTTTAGCCACTCAGTCATTTATTTTTTTTGCACTCAATACTGATATTTCTCACCCATTTAAGCTTTCACAGCTTGAAAGCCCTAGGCCTTCATTCCCACCATTGTAGGAGTTGTTAGTGTAGGTATGTGAAATGTGTAGGTGTTGGTTAGTAAGAGCGTTTCTACTGTGAAGAGTTTCTTGTATGAAATGTCATTAAATATGGATTAAATTACAGACCTGTGACTCACAGCCCTTCGTCAAAAGTAGAATGGATGCTATTCACAATCAAATGTTTCTGGGAACCCCATTATTTCATACTTAGTACGCCCCTGCTTGTCCTCTGTTTTTCAACCAGCAGTTCTTTCACTGCTGCTGCAATTCAGAGAACACAGTGTGAAGTCTGCATGTATTGTTCCACTCTGTAGTGTAATTGGTCAGAACTCTGATATTCCCTCACCAGTCTTTGATTTTAGCTGTATTTCTGCAACACTTGGCCCGAAAGCCACATAATTGATGTCAGTGTTTCACTGTTTCCTTTTCTCGTACTTTCAAAGGTATTTTGTATGTTGTCTACACATCTTTAGCAATGAAATCTCGGCCTGCTGAGTCATGGAGTCGTAGCTGGCCTCCATATTTCTAATACTCAACCAGAAGGGTACTGAGGTTATGTTTCAGAAGCTTGTTCTTCCATAGCACCATTTCGCTACATCTTTCCCTCTTGCCTATAAATTCGTCTTTACCTTCCTATCATCTCTAACTTAGAACTTATTTTGACAGTGATTAAATTTGTCAATTTCAACAACAGAATATCCGAATTTTTTTCTTATTAAAATTTTCTTCTATTCTGACTTGATTATGAGCCTGGCATGCACTGATATATTTCGCAGTCTTTCACGCATATATTTCGGCAAGAAAAACCGTTCCGAAATATACCGAGGACAAATGGACGTAAAAGAGAAAAAATCATATGGATTTTGGCGCTATAAATATTGCACCCACATGTTAAGTCTCATTCCCAGCAGAGAGAATCATAATAGGAGGTAACTGCTACTGAATATACCTCAATGGTTAATTCCATTTACTGGGTGCGATAAATACCCCCTGATTTTCGGCTACCTCATAATCAAACTATTAATTTTGTGTAAACGGGCACTTATCTTTGTCATCTTAATTGCTACTCCTACTTGCATGTTTGTCTTCTAATTTGCACAATTGCTCCTTTACAGCTCATTCAGAATTGTTGAGTCTGTCTAATATTTGGTTTGCCATGGTCTACACATATTTCTCCATACCTGTATTAGCAGCATTGGCTCTCGTTAGCACTCTGCTTTTGTCTCCCCTTTCTCTGTTTTGTATTCACATATATTCAGCTCTCCAACCAAGTCTCTCTGCTCTGCAGCTCAATTTTTTCTGATACTGCCAGTCCCACCTTGTGCTTCTTCTAAATTATCTGCACCTCAATTCTAAATAGGGCGCCCAGTTTTCTGTTTTTACTGATTTTTACAGAAAAATACAGGCAGAAAACTATTTCTTTTCATCTCAGTATATATTTTTAAATACAGAGAACTACGTAAAATAGGCCTTCTTTGGATGCTTTTTTTTCTACTGTCAATCATGAGTGCCAGGTCAGTAGTTGTAGAGTATGAGGTGGGAGAGATGAAAAAAGACAATAGATTTCTTAATTAAGGTTAATTACATGCAGCTCTACATTTATTTATGCTATTCTACAATGCAAGTGTTTTCAGATAACGCTATTGCACTGTATACCCCTGAAACCCTTCGGACATTCAAATGCGAGTATGCATTTATCATTTAAATAAATGTTGAAAAATACCCTTTGCAGATTCATTTATACAGTAAACACAAAAAAAATATATGGCTAAATACAGACTGAAATGTTGAAACAATAAGTACCATTAAACTGGGAGCCCTAATTATAAACGTATCTAGTGCTATACTTTCGAATTTCGTCCTCTTTACATCTTCACTTGCAGAGCCGGTGAACTTCCCTAGCTTGGGCTATATCTCGTACTACTCTATGGGATGCCAAGGATATTACATTGCTTTTGGGTTTTCCATTGTGACTTTGGAGGGGGAAAATGTGAAAGGGAGCCAGAGGAAGATGATCCCTCGCAGAGCGGCTGTTATTGAACAGATGCTCACTAAATTTGGGGGGGGAGGGGAATTTAAATCTGACTGCTTCAGACCAATTTCCCTACATTCCTTTGAGTAGATTTAAAAAGAGGAAGATATGTATCAAGAATTACACTTAATATATTTGTCCTACTACTATGAATGCAATGCACTGGCATGGGCTACTGAGCCAAAGACTAGATATAATGAAGGTATGAAAGATATATTGCAACTGCAAGACACATAACCATACAGTCCAAAACAAAAGCAAAACTAGGAGTAAAGGGCTATTTACAGTCATGGCTGCTCCCGTGAAGCAGAAGTGGGGCGGGGAGGAGGGGGAGACAAATTAAATAAGTAAAAGATCACTTTCCTGACGGCCGGCTGGCCGGCTGCCGCTTCTTTTCTGTCCTCTCCATCCTCTTCCTGGCTACTGTTCGCACAGGAAACAGGATAGGCTCCCCTAAGCCAATTACAACACTGCAATGCCGCCTTGTCATTGGTCTGAGTGCGGTGGTTCGGCACTCAGATGGGGGATTTGGAGCCTGTAATGCAGCCTGGGTGGAGAACATGCCAAGTGCGCATGAATGTTTGGCCTGCCCCAGAGGGCCGGCCAAACATCCATGTGCACTAAGAAGTGTGCCACCACTCCTCCCTCCTGCGCAGCCTAGCCCCTCCCCACAAAACTGGCTGAGCACAAAAAAATAAAATGATAATAACATTGCATTATTATAATTTTATTTTTGCCTTTTTGCTGTGCTGAAAGGCAGTGGGGCGACGCTCCTCTGCCTTAGTGGAGGAGCCGCTCCTGGCTATTAAATCCATGTACTGCATGTGGAAGAGATTTACTAGCCTGATGGTGTGCCCCATTCTGTTAGGTTTGGATGCTATATGTGTACCACCTCTTGAGTCATAGCTTTCATATGATCTGGGCCTTAACACCTGCTTCTTCTACTAATCATGCAAGTTTTTGTGCTTAATACAAATTGCATATATTCCAGAGTCATAGTCATGTTTTAGATGCTCTCCTTAGTGCACCTTGCTAAAATGACCAGATTCCTCACAGATGTACTACTGTTTTGCATGTCCAGACTTTACAATTGCAGCCATCTTCACTAAGATTGCTTCATGCATGCTGTGTAATGTAGGTGTTCCTTGGCCCTGAATGATGGGTGTTCTATCCTAATTTTATGTTTCTTGTCTGCTCTTTCTGCTCCTTGCATTGCTTCCATTTCCATTGTTCAGCATTTGACAGCTTCGGCCAGATTTAGATTTGGCAGACGGGGTTTTACTCGTAAAAGCGATGGAGTAAAGTATTCTGTTGCCCTGACAAAGTCCCCCCGGAAAAATTTCAAGATGTCTGCTGGTCCAGGTGACATCTCTAGCACCGTCAGGAACTGTTATCACTGCAGTTCCAGACAATGCATTGTAAGTTTGACGTATGAGTCTGTCACATGATGTAGCCGAGGAACAAACTTGCAATGTTTTTTTTATTTTCCCAAACAAAAGCCCAAGGTGGGATTTTGATTTGGAAAAAAATGCCTCCCTCACCACGTTAGTTTTCTCCCATGAAGAAGGGGGCATTTTGCAATTTTCACTGCCTCTTACCACTACTTTTTACCGGGCTGTAAAGGAAAGTGAAAACTGGCCAAGTGTTTGCCCACTCTAAATCAGGAGGACAGACAAATGGTCAAAACTCAGATGGCTTTTTACTCTGTTGGAGGGTTATGTCAGAATAGTCTCTGCCGTTGACATAATAACGGTCCGCCCGACTCTAAATGAGGTGGACAGACCTTCAGTTAGGCAGGGAGGGTACTCCATCGCCACTGCAACGGGGCACCCTCTCCGCCAAACTATAAATATGCGCCATACTCTTTTGTGTGGATCATGCTAATGTGCTTCATGTGTCCTTTTTGTATCAGATCACTATTATTCTTCAGTGTGCCTTACACAGGGACTAACTTAATCCTGTGTGTGGTACAGCGCTACAATCTTTTTGCTCAAGCCAGGTTATCCTGTCCATCATTGCATAAAATGTGCATTGTGGTTCTCTGTTTTGGACACCTGTGGCTACAATAACAAACACCTGATGAATTAGAATTTGTTGATGGCTTCTCTCTCGCTTGGGGATATCTTTTGCTCATGCCTCATGTTTCTCAGCGTTTCACAGAACTTCTATGGATCTGTCAGTAAGGTTGAAGCATTGATTCAAGCTCCTTGCGTGCCATGTGTGCATCTCCATTTAGGCAAAATCTTTTCACTACGGCAGAATATTGGCAATATCATGACAGTCATGTTTAGTCACACAGTAGTATGTTCTATATTTGTCCATGTGCAGTTCCATGAATTCTGGAATATTATAAAGAGGTGTATTTACACTGTGGACAATCCAGTTGTCTCATTGATTTTGTTCCCGTAAAGGAGATTCCTTATTTAGTGACACGCTCACTAAATCAGAAGGAAGTCAATTCTATGAAAGAGTATATTGATGAAATGTTGACTTGTAGATTTATTCATCAATCCATATCTCCCACGAAGGAACGGCTATTCTTTGTTTCTTAGGAAAGAAGGAATCTTCAGAATTTGTATTGATTATAGATCTTTGAATGAGCTAGTGATGAAAAATCACTCCCCTTCATTCGGAGTGGGTAATTTGTAGGATGAGTTACAGCAGGCTGGTATTTTAGCCATGTTCTGCTTATAGGGATTTTGTCACAGCGTGCGCATATTTGATGGCCTGAAATAGACACCATCAGACTCCAGAAATATTTCACACAGGTCGGTTGATGACATAGTCATTAACAAAACTGTTTTAGTCTTCTACTCCAGCTAAATAATGTTCCATTTTTTGCAGTCGTTTTACCAAGACTGATGAAAGACTTCCAAGTCTTTTTACCCCACCCAGGTCAACATCAGTGGCAACCAAAATTAGCGAGGTGTTGTTTTCATCAGGATAGAGTGTATACTTAAAAAGAATTGAATTGTTTTATGGGTTTCCTTTAATTAAGGGAAGTGCAGGCAATTGCGGAACAGCTTCTGTCACAGGATGCAACGAAAATACAGGGACTTCCCAATTTCGTATGCCACTTGGTTGAGGGGTTTTATTGGGTAGTTCTTTCTGTTAATTGCCTGTTGGAAACAAAAACTACATACACATGCAGTGGGATTACTGGATACCTTTTTCATACATCAACTGTGTGTTTTTATTTCATTCCGGTGAGCATCATCAATGGATGCAATGCAATCAAAAGTATGAGATTGGGCCACAGTCGAAAACCTATTGTAGAATGAGCATCTGTGAAGTAGATGGATGAAAAGGTCATAATTTCCATTCTATACCCCGGCTTTTCAATCAAAGGCAACTACAAACACCCCACCTACTTCAAAGTTCTGTGGTAATAGAAAATCCTCGAAGTTCTAGAAGAAATGTTAAATCCACAGGATAATCACCAGTGGAATTATTACCTCCATCAAGGGAATTGTAAACACCTACCCCAGCTCTATTACCTAAAGGGAAGGTTGCTCTGGGCCTAAATGGGTGGAGAGCTGGTCTCACACAAATTTACTTTGTTCTTTAGGTACCTCCTCTGTCTTCAGCAGAAGGTCACAAATCATGCTGAAGAAACTAACGTGGCAGAATGTGATGTGAGGACAGAGGGCTGTCTGGGTAGGTCGTTATAATGCCGTACACAGAAGAATTACACATATAGAAGTAAAGGGAGCGAGAATGTAAACAAACAACATAATATGAAAAAATCAAGCGGGGAGAGAAAGAAGGGAAAATGATGCGAAGGAAGACGAAACGAAGGAAGGAAGTACTGCAGGAAAGAAATGAGGATGTGAAGAATGAAAGGATAGACAAAAGAAACATACATTTAAGGAGAAAAAGAAATATCTAAAGAGAATAAAAAGGAAAGAGAATAAGAATCAGGAAACTAAAAACAACTAAAAATGAGAGAAAAAGGAAAAATGGAATAAGAAAGAAAAGCAAAGAGGGCAAAAGGAAAGGGAATATAAGCAAGAACAAAGAACAAGAATTGGGCTTTGGCATTGTTTTTTCTCAGTGCTGTGCAGTATTGGCAAGCAAATTGAAAGCATGATGATGTAAGTGCAAGTGTCAAAACACCTGCATGTTCCTATGAAATAATGCAGGCACCATTCATCATTTTTTATTTATTTACCGATCTAAGGTGGCGAAGGGCATTTAGAGCGGTAAAAAAAAAATGTTATTTAATTTCAAATGATTTTTATTAAGCATTTTTGAAAAGAACAAAATATACAATCAACTGTTTGTCAAAAGGTGACTTGTATACATTAATTGTTGGTTTGGAGGTGGTACAGTATTTCCTCGTACAGATCTGCAAGACATCTAATTTGCCCTACCTCTATGACTGGGTTTCCACCAGGTACTGCGTGCACTGTGCTTTTCACCCGGGCTGAGTCTTCTTAACCCTACCCGCCACTCAAAGAATAAAACATGTTTTTTTGACAGCGTAGTAGCATGGAAGAATATGAACCCTCCTGAACCCTCATTTTTTTTTTTTTTGGTAAATAAAGCATTTTAGTGCAGAAGCAGCTGAGGAGCGGTAGGGAGACAAGTTGGCATAGGAGCAAAGGACACGCCTTCGGTCGGTGGGGGGAAATCAAAAGAAACATTTAAAAGCTGGGATGGAGAAAAGAATGAACAGGGTAGGCGGTGAAGGTGCAACATGGAGCACTTTGGGAGAGGGCAACTGGGGAAAGGAGGGACCAACACAGAATGCAGTGGGAGTATGTGGGAGGGAGAAGCACACAAGAAAACAATTAACGACATGCACCTCCATGGATTGCTTAAGGAACAAGAAAAAGTTAGAGCAGTGGAAGGACACAAATCATTCAGTCAAATGGATGGTGAATAAGCTATGCTGCAGGGAAGTGACAAACATAAGAAGAAGAAGGAAACCATTGACTAAGAGACAAGCAAATAAGAGTGACAAGAAAGTCAAACAACGTTAAGTATTGGGAGCGCTATAAAACCAGCGTTTCGACAAAAAAGGGAGTTGCAAACATTGGGGACATAAAAAAATATATTACTACCAAAATATTATGGCAGGAGTGTTTTTTGGTATATACTATGGTTTCCAAAAATATTGTTGTTTTCAATATTGGTTTCTTTTATATAGTTGTAAGAAATATTGGTTTTTAAATTAATTTAACAGATTTTAGCTGATATATTAATTTTAGGTTTTATTATAATTGTTATTAATTTTTATAAATGTGGTTGGGTGTTTAAGTGTTTTTTAATTTATTTTTTGATTCAATTAGGCATTTATAGCGTAATATCAGCTTGTTGGGTTTGTAAGGGAATGGGGGTAATATAAATTATAATTAATTTTCATTTAATGGTAATTCACTTTTTATTGTAAATTATGTAAATTGTTGTATTTTCCAGTTTAATTTGTTAGGCCCTTACTATGAGTCTGCCGGTCCACGGATCGCCAGACTCATGGTGGCGGTCTCCCGAACGCCCTATTACTACTAGGCCTGTCAGGCCGCCCTGCAACCCCCGCAGCCGTCGCAACTGCCAGGAAACCACCATTCCCTGGATGTTTGCGCAGTGGTCCACAGGCCGCAATATGTTTGGCCGGGCTGCTGCGGCCCCGCCCAGCATATTACAATTTTCCTCACGCCACACTTTTCATGGTGGTGCGACCGCAATGAAAAGTGTGGCAATGAGGAAACAAAGGAGACCCTACAGGGCCACCTTGTGCCTCTGCACCATGGGGTGCATGCATGGGGGCACATGGTGCTCCCCCCTGTCTGTGTGCACCCCCATGTTCCTGCATGGAATGAAATGCACAACATTGTGCATTTCGGTCTGTGCAGGAACATGCTTTGACGTTCCCATTGCAGTGCCTATTTTAAAGGCACCACTGTGGGATTGCCAAAGAACTGCCCACCAGCGACTTAAGTCATAATCTGGTGGTCTGTCTGTTTTGGCTTTGGCGGTGTGGGAGCGGGGCGGCAGTGTGGTGGCTTTGCGGTATTCTAAAACAGGAAATGACCAAATTGAAATGACAATGTATATAATTGTTTATGATACACATCGCAAGTATCATTGTGAACAAGGATTCAGGGGAGACCGAAACGCATCGATGTTGCTTTCACCTTGCGGGGTCTCGCACCGTGATAGAGCGCCGGAAAACCAGTGATAGTTGAGCCAGCAGTCGGGGAATATATATATGTGATCAAGGCTCAGAGGAGCTGAAACGTTATGGCGGCATACAGCACAGAATAAAATAATCTGCGCTTAGCTTTTTTGTTCCGTGTCTGTGAATGCTGTGGAAGTGGGGAGGACTTTGTTGCTGCCCATCAGCGGATTGTTTAATATATATATATATATATATATATATATATATATATATATATATTACCACAACTCTCTCCTTCAAGGAAAGCAATGAGCCGCACTACACAAAGTGAAGGTAAATACATTTTAATTCATTTTTTGCCAGTCCTGAAATGAAGCCCTCCAGTGGGTGATGCTGCAAGTTGGTTAAAATATATCAGGAAATAAAGTCTATTGTCATTCACTGCTACTCCGTAGCATACCCACTTTCGAGGTTGCAAGGAGACCATACTGGAGCCAGTTTCCGGTGGCGCACTACTGACCTTTCTCGTTTTCATGTTCAATAGCACAGTTCAAACTCGGGCAGTAACGGCGCTCTTGCTGGCGGTAAGTACCTCGAGGCTTAACCAAGCCACCAAAATATTACCACAACTCTCTCCTTCACCACAAGCAATGAGCCGCACTCCGCACAGTGAAGGTAAATACATTATATTCCATTTTTTGGCAGTCCTGACGCGTTTCAGTCGACTTCGACCTTTATCAAAGAGATAGCCTTGGCATCTAGCAGTTACCTCAGTTTGATTCCTTTCTCCGTTTTATAGTTTTTTGCCCCCCAGTGGACATTCTTCGGTGGATTCAGGCGATGCATTCTGGGATTTGTGGTACTGAAATGAAGCCCTCTAGTGTGTGATGCCGTAAGTTGGTTAAAATATATCAGGAAATAAAGTCTATTGTCATTCACTGCTGCTCCGTAGCATACCCACTTTCGAGGTTGCAAGGAGACCATACCGGTGCCAGTCTCCGGTGGTGCACTACTGACCCTTCTCGTTTTCACGTTCAACAGCACGGTTCAAATTTGGGCAGTAACGGCGCACTTGCAGGTGGTGCGTACCTCGAGGCTGAACCAAGCCACCACAATATTACCACAACTGTCTCCTTCACAGAAAGCAATGAGCCGCACTCCGCACAGTGAAGGTAAATACATTTTATTTCATTTTTTGGCAGTCCTGACGCGTTTCAGTCGTCTTCGAACTTTATCAAAGGGATAGCCTTGGCATCTAGCAGTTACCACAGTTTGACTCCTTTCTCCATTTAATAGTTTTTTGCCCCCCAGTGGACATCCTTTGGTGGATTCAGGCGGTGCTTTCTGGGATTTGTGGTACTGAAATGAAGCCCTCCAGTGGGTGATGCCGCAAGTTGGTTAAAATCTATCAGGAAATAAAGTCTATTGTCATTCACTGCTGCTCCGTAGAATACCTACTTTCGAGGTTGCAAGGAGACCATACCGGAGCCAGTCTCTGGTGGCGCACTACTGACCCTTCTAGTTTTCACGTTCAACAGCACGGTTCAAATTCGGGCAGTAACGGCGCTCTTGCTGGCGGTGCGCACCTCGAGGCTAAACCAAGCCACCACAATATTACCACAACTCTCTCCTTCACGGAAATATATATTTTAGTTTATATTAATGTTATATAGTTTAATATTTTTAATGTTTTACTTTAAATGTTTATATATCAAAAAATTATATTGTGACCTGTTTGACAATATTCCCTTCAACAATATTCTGAAGTCAATATTTCTGTCATTTCTATTACATTGATAGGAACACAGTATTGTGGTTAACAATATTTTTAATAAAATATTTTTGTCAACAATATTTTTTCCCACAATATTGTGTGGGAAAACCCTAAGGACACAGAATATTTTTGGTGAGGTCCACAAGACTTCTGATCCAGGCAGACAGCTAAAAGCTGCCTATATGCAACACCTACAAAAGGGAACGAGTAAGAAAGACAGAGACGAAGAAACAGAAAGAAAGATAAACATGAACAAAGATGGAAAACAAAGACAAGTAGGGAAGAGAGAGAGAGAGATGCAGGAAGAATGAAAAATGTAAAAAGTGTAAAGAAGAACACAGATTGAGAGAAATAAAAGGGGTAAAAGGATGAGGATAGAAGGGGTGAAGAAAGAAAGTAGGAGAAACAAACGAGAGAAAAGAAAGAAATGAAAAGAAAGAAATAGATCCAAGGAAAGATTCAAAGAAAAAGGCTAAAACAAAGAAAGAAAGGTAGGAATGAGGGAACAGAGATAATTAAACAAAGAGATAACAAATGAAAAAGGAAGAAAAAAAGAAATAACACAGAAAAGTAATGAAAGAAAGATAACGAAGGAAAGAAAAGAAAAGGGAAAATGAAAGAAAGTTGTGTTTTACAATAAAGAAAATGATGATAGAAGAAATGGCAGACAAGGAGGTTAAAATAATGGATGGTCATAGGATCAGCTGAGTAATGAGATGAGGTGAGAGAGAAAGAAGATGGATGAGATGGAGAAAAGGAAAATAAATTAGGATGAAAAAGTAAATGGCAGCGGCTTAAATAAGAGGATGACACGAATCAAACAAATATATGACGTTACTTGGCATGCGTTTACAACGCATGCCTTTACAACGCAGTCAGTACAACGACCGCGTTGTTACCACGCGTACCATTACAACACAAATTATTACAACGACTTGCTGTAGGGGGTGCTGGAGTTTGGAATAGTATAATTTACTATTCCAACTCCAATCTGTGCAACAGTAGGAAAGGTGTTGAATGCAAAATCCAACACCTAAAGCCCCCTACAGCAAGTCGTTGTAATGACTTGTGTTGTAATGATATGCGTGGTAAAAACTCGGTCGTTGTACTGACCGCGTTGTAATGGCACCGCGTTGTACCAACAGCATTGTAAACGCTGTTTCCCGAACCGTACAAGGAAGGAAAGTATGGCAGAAAATGATTTGGGCAGTAAGAGGAAAATAAGGGGATGTAAAGGAAGGAAATTGAAAAGAATAAGTTAGATATTTAGGAAAATAGCAGCCTGAAAATGGATGTGAAAGAAACAGAGACCATTAGATAATTGCAGGAGAGAAAGATAGTGAAGAGAAGTAAGGTGGGATATTGTGGTGAGATTGACACCGGTAAATATCATGCTGCGTGGTCAAGGCACCAAGGTGGACTAGGCAGACAATCCCTTCATTAGGTACATTAGAAACATTCTAGGCATGGCTACCAGCCTTCTTCGCATATTGTGGCCATTCTAGATATTATAGTGGCACTGACCTAAGGTGACCCTCTTGGCAAAATGCAGGCTTTACAAACACCAAAAGAACCACTCTCACTCCCCCCCCCAAAAAAGTCCTTGCGTGCTTTGAACTAGCTTTCTTCGCTTGCTCAGTGCCAACAGAGATCATTCCATGTGGTCAGTATTTTAATTTTCTGGCTCCTCCCGTGACCCCCACCATACTATTGCTACTGGTGACAAAACACTATAGGTAGATTCTTCTCTGGGCTTACTTCTACCTCCAATAGTAGTGGAGACTTCTCAGAGAGCATGTACCTCTTAATCAAAGCCAGGCACATCATCCTGAAGGTAAACAATTCGCTATTTGATTGCTTACTACCCAACAACATTTGCAGAGTGGAATTCTGCTCTTATTTGAATGCTACATTTGTTGACAATATATTTTAGCTGGCATTATTCTACACTGACCTGGTTCCAATAACACCTAGGTAGATCCATGGGTCAAAAGGAAATTATGTCACCTTTGTGGCAAGAATTCAATTGTCTGATTTCTCAGGTACATTTTTGCCAAAGGTATTACAATTGTGTGTTTTTACAGAGCCTGCTCATCTGTTCAGTTATATTTCTGTCAAGAAATCCTTACCAATCCAATCAAATATATGCCTGTTTATAAGGCAGTGAAGATTCTTAGGGCATCCAGATGCTAAGAACGAAAAACCCAGAAAGGTGGGAATCTCCTAAAAGGAGAAAGACCTAAACCTGATTTACAGTTTTGAGGATGCAATATCTGTCACAAACGTGATGGATATCCAATCTTCTATATTAGTAGTCCCATAGGCTATAATGCCCTTATACAGTGGACAGGATATTCTATCACGTTTGTGATGGAGTATTCCATCCTCCAAACACTAAATTAGATCCTCAATCCTTCTGCAGAAAGCAATAAAATCCACTTTTATTTACACAACAGAATCAGGTAGCTGATTCCAATTGGAAAGTCAAAAAACATTTTTACTTGGTATCATCTACAGGACAGTCCTGTGGATAAGAGAACAACCTCATGTAGACATTATTTTGCTGGTTATGCACATGCCTAGGAAATGGTTTGATTCCATTCTACTTCTCGAACGATGACTACTTCTCGATGATTTACTTCTCACTCTGTAAATGTATGTAATCACTGCTTCCTTCCTTTCTCGCATGGTTTTGAGAGGCAAAGTACCTCAATTTGTACCTGAAATTATGAATATCATTGAAGCAACACAATCACTGTTCTTCAATCTGCTTAGTATTACTTACTGAGGAAATGTAGAATTATCTTGTAGACCGTCATTGTGGTTCTACAATGTGTGTTCATTTCGGTTAAGACTGTCTCATTACATTATGGATGACAAGTGTTCTCTTAAGTTTGCATCACTGCAGACCAGCTTTTCACATGACAGTGGTGAAGGAATTGATCCAATCCCAGCTGGACTACTAGAATAGATTTTAAATGGCAGCACCATTTGAAATGGTGTTACAATTGCAACTAATTTTGTATGTGGCCACACTGTCATTGGTGAGTTCTAAGAATATAGTCATGTGTTGGGAGCACTGAAAGCTCTAGATGTGTTCCCAAAAAAGAATTAGGCCTTATTTGAATCACTTGTCATTGTGCATAATGTCGTCTTTTCAATTTGACAATACTCCCAGGGCTCTAAATTCAGGTGATGAACACCTCTTATCCTGTGAGCACACCTTAAACAATTTATCCAAAAACTGACAACATTCTAAACAGCCTTGAGAACAGGGTATCCAGCAGCACACAACTTTCCACACAGTCAGTCTTCATCAGAGAGAAATGCAATTCTCAATTGTGAAATGAGTTGATTTCATTTTCCAAAAGACTGTGTCTAAATACAGTGTCTGATTTTCAATACAAAATAGTTATGCAAGAAGAGATATGCTGAAATATGTCCCAGCTGTTAATCTACCACTGGCAGCCAGCATGGATCTGGGGTGGTGGGGTGAAGAAACCCACAGCGGACCCTAGAGACCTCAAGAACTTCCGTCCCATCTCTCTTCTCCCCTTCCCCGCAAAAGTCATCGAGAAGACCGCCAACAAACAGCTGACTGCATTCCTCGAGACAAACGGCTCCCTCGACCCATCCCAGTCCGGTTTCTGAGCCAATCACAGCACCGAGACCGCCCTCATCGCAGCCATCGACGACATCAGGACCGGGCTCGACAACGGGGAAACGGCCGCTCTCATCCTCCTAGACCTCTCGGTCGCATTCGATACCGTCTGCCACCGCACCCTAATCATCCGCCTCCGCAACGCTGGGATCCAAGGAAAGGCCCTAGACTGGATCGCCTCGTTCCTCTCCGACAGAACCCAACGAGTCCGCCTCCCCCCCCTTCTGCTCCGCGGCCACCAAGATCGTCTGTGGCGTACCCCAGGGATCCTCGCTGAGCCCCACCCTCTTCAATATCTACATAAGCCCCCTCGCCGCCATCGCACGTAAACACAACCAGCTGATATTCTCCCTCACCAAAGACCCCGCTACCGCCAAAACCAACTTCCGGGAAGGAATGAGAGACATCGCGGATTGGATGAAGCTCAGCCGGTTGAAACTGAACCCAGACAAAACGGAAGTCCTCATCCTAGGTCCTTCTCCATCCGCCTGGGACGACTCCTGGTGGCCCACAGCGCTGGGCACCGCACCGACACCCACGGACCATGCACGCAACCTGGGATTCATCCTGGACTCCTCCTTCACGATGACCAAGCAAGTCAACGCCATCTCTTCCACATGCTTCAACACCCTGCGCATGCTCCGAAAGATCTTCCGGTGGGTCCCCACCGGAACCAGGAAGACGGTCACCCAGGTCCTCGTCACCAGCCGACTAGACTACGGGAACACCCTCTACGCCGGAACCCTGGCCAAACTGCAGAAAATTCTCCAGCGCACACAGAACGCATCCGCACGACTCATCCTCGACATCCCCCGCCACAGCAACATCTCCCCCCACCTGAGAGACCTGCACTGGCTCCCCATCAACAAGAGAATCACGTTCAGGCTCCTCACCCACGCACACAAAGCGCTCCATGACATGGGCCCTGAATACCTCAACAACCGCCTCACGTTCTACACACCATCCCGCCCGCTCCGCTCCACCAGCCTCGCCCTGCCCACCGTCCCACGGATCCGCAGAACCACCACCGGAGGACGATCATTCTCCTACCTGGCTGCCAAGATGTGGAACTCCCTCCCAGCCCACCTGCGACTGACCCAGGACCACCTCACCTTCAGGAAACACCTCAAGACCTGGCTATTCACGCAGTAGCAGCAGACCACCCCCCCCCCCCATTAGAGCCTTGAGACCCGCACGGTTGAGTAGCGCGCTCTATAAATGTTTTGATTGATTGATTGATTGATTGATTGGGGGTGAGGGATTAAGGAGGTAAAAAAAAGAAAAATTCACTTACCTCCTCGCTGCTCTGTCCCACGTCGCCTCTTCTCCACTGAAGAGGAGGCAGCCAGGCTCCCTTGAGCAAATCACAATGCTGCAATGCAGCGTTGTGATTTGATCCCCTAAACCAATCACAACGCTGCAATGGAGCACTGTGATTATTCTGAGCGCAATGGTTCGGTGCTCAGACGGGGACTGTGGGCCTGGGTATGTTCTCTATGCAGGCTGTAATGCACCCTGCATGGAGAACATGCTAAAGTGTGCATGACTGTTTGGCGGGCCATAGAGGTCTGGTCAAAGCGTCATGCGCACTTTAGTTTGCCCTACACTCCTCCCCTGCTCTGTCAGCAGAGCAGCCCAGCCCTCATGCTGCCACAGCAGGGAAGAATAAAATGATAATAACATTGTATCATTATCATTTTATTTTTGCTTTCTTTTACTGCTGCACTGCAGCAGTGATGCGACACTCCTCCTTTGCGGAGCAGCCGCCACTGTAATCCACTCTTGTGTTTCTTTTCCAAGCAAGAACTTGATATGACAGTTCAATAAGAATGTTTTTATAGTAAGATTTATATGGAAATGTTGAACCAGTTACATTGGGCAATTTTAATTGATTCATGTTTATTTTTAGCTAAAATGTGTTTGTGAATACGTCATGTTAATAAACGATCAATGTATTAATTGATACACTTTCAATACAGTTTTCTATACTAAGGGCCTCATTACGATGAGAGTTGAAAAGCCTACGATACCATGTCAGAGGCTTTCTGAGTCTCATCGCAGTGTCCGTTTCAGTTTTGAACCACGCATTACGATGCAAGCGGTCAAAAGTGAAACCGGCCGTTCATTCCAGCTGGATGCCAACGGGCTCAAGGAGCTAGTCGGAGGCCTGCCCATAATCCCTATGGACGGTGTTTCCGCCACATGGATTACGATGTTGGTTTCCGACAGACTTTCCATGTCGGGCTTTTCGACATGGAAAGCCTTTTGGAAAATGACATTGGGGCCCCTAGCAGGGTCCTCTTCACCTGCGGACTCTGGTTGGGAGCCTGAGGGAGCACCTATGGTGCCCCCCTGTTAATCCCTGAACCGTGTGGCAGGCACCCTGACATGTCTGCCACGTGGTGCAGGGATGAACAGAATCTCTCATTTGCATATGGGAGCTTGTGCTACAGCCATGTGGGTACCCATGGTACCCCCCTGCATGTCCATGCACAAGGTGGCAGGCACTGCACGGTGCCTGCCACGTTGTGCATGGAAATGCTCAACATGGCATTCTACCAATGTTACTATGCCAGATGCGACCGCTGCGGTGGCGGTCGCATCATTATTGGTGTGGCGGGACTGTCGCATGGCAGGCAGGCGATCCCGTTACCGCTAGGGTGGTTCATCCTAATAAGCCCCTAGGTATTTAAAAATGTAAATATATATAATAACATTAAAATAAAAAGGAGATGAATAAAATAATACTGAATATATAGTTTCGATAAACTAACTTTTAAAATTCAAACAACAAATATATATTTAAAGAATTAAAATGAATCCGGTAAAAAAGTTGTCAAATTCACTACTCCCAATACTCCCACTGCAACAGGAAGGAAAGTTTAGGAATTTGGAGGGGTCAGATTTACTACTCCTACTCTAATCTCAGCAACAGTAGGTAAAGTATTGGACTCTAGAGGAATACTGAATAAGATTCCTCTAGAGTGCAATACTTTACCTTCAATAAATTCAATCAATGTAAAAATGTACAAAATTAATTTGAAAGACTTCCTCCCATGTACCCTAAAATTCCAACAACCACAAAAACAAATTAAATTAATAACTGAAAAAAATCATAATGTACTATATTAAAAAAAATTAGAACAGTATAAAAATTATGATACACAAAATCCTTACACCTAATATAATGAATTATTATCTGCATTATAAAAAATGTGTGTGCTCATGACGGCGTGGTTCCGTCATGCTGCGGCCGCTCCGCCCACGCGGCACTAATTCCCCGCCTGTGCGGGCGAAATGAAGAGTGGGCGGAGTCGTGACGGAACCACGCCGTCATGAGCACAGCTCGCCCGTGACTCATGACGGCGTGGTTCCGTCACAAGCATGGCGGCGCCGCGCTCACCCCACACCCCCCCCAGCGCTGCGACGGAATTTGCGCCGCGGCGAAGGGGTTAAAACTATATATTAAATAAATAAACAAGACCGAATAGTTAATTATCTAATTGACAAATGAAAACTAGAAAAACATTATAATCAATTAAAAAATAAATATTCATAAATACTTCTCACCCTATGCCACTACAAACCCAACAACCCGCCCAAAAGATATTGACAAAATAATTAAAATATACTACTAAATCAAATAAATATGAAAAATAGTTAAACACAGTAAACCTTAAAATAATAACTAAAAAGCAAAAACAAATAAAACGACTAAATAGAAAATGAAATTATGTACAACTATATTTAAATAAATGATACTAAAGACTCAAAAAACCTATATTCTCACGTTCTATATTCTATCCCTAATATTTTTGACATAACAATATTTTTGATAGGATATTAGTGTCTCAAGACATTTCTCAAAAGATATTTTGGCAGAATACTCTGTCTTGTCCATATTTCTGAGACTCCTTCCACTTGCTGAAGCTCCCTGAGTGTTAGTTCCCGATGGATGGTGCAACAAGCACAAGAGTTGCCATCTTTGTTTAACTCATGTTGCCTGTTACATGATCTCAGCACTGCATGGGTCATTAGATTGCTCCTCTATAAAGATATGGCACATTCCTTTTGTCTGCCTGCGCTGGTGCACAATCTGCAGCCTAGCACCATCGAGCAAGGTTGCCTTTGTTACAGTGTGGTAAATAATTTAATTACCGGGACTTAATTTGATACAGAACATAATAAAAATAGCTCAATAAATAAGAGGCAGAATCCGTGGTATTAGAGGTTAAGAACGGGCTTTATTCCAATAAACGATTTCGAAATCGTGGACTCCAGGTTCCATCACCACGGAGGCTCAGGAAGTGAAGTACATACATTATTGATAATTAATAACTTTTATACAATAGGCATTACAGCGAAGCAAATGCTAGAGGCGTAACAATTGATAGCAAAGATAACATTTAACATGCGTAGCTGAAGGAGGCGTAATTGGGAGTAACAAGGAAACGTCATTGGTTGTGATGTTACATATGGGTGGACCTATGAAATAATTTCGCAATGTCAGCAGAAATACTTTGCAGAGATGCGCGCGCAGCAGCATGACGTGTGATTGACGTGCAGCTAGGGGGGTGAAGGGGACTTGACATTTAGCTCTACATGTGGCGACAGATGTCTGGAGGGTCAAGTCAACCTAATCCCAAATCATATCTAACATCCTATGTTTAAAGAACTATGTTATCCAAAAGAGAGGCCTTCTTGGAGTAGAATCTTATTCTATACTGACTATACTGACTATACTGACTGTTAGTGCGTGTACAAGCGTCTAAGTGTCTACACTAGATGCGAGGGCAGGAATCTTCCATAGTAACAGGGCTATGAATTACTTGCATAAAGACAGAGAAGCCGGGCCTTTGCTCGGTAGCTGGCAGAATGTTTACTTTAAGCTACTAGACAGGAATGCATTGGGCAGGGAGCGGAGCAGATAATTTCCGAAGGTGAAATACAGTTCTTGGCAGGCAGCAAGCTGATGTCAGGCATCGTGAGCCGCGCAGAGGATGAGACAAAGTTAATGGTCACAGATGCAGGCTCGGACTGGAGCTTCAGAGGTAGAGAGCAGGAAAAGCTTGATGACAGAATCAGGGCCTACTTGCCTGGACTGTAAAATGGCATAAGTGAACCATATAAAGGCGGTGGCCTTTCGTACTTAGGAATGGAATATCCGGCTCATTCATGGCGGATCTAAAAGAGGACATGTTAACGGTGGACGCACATGTATTTGCGTCTTCATAACTGGAACTGGAGGGAACATACATGTACTTGTAACATGCACATAGAACCGTTGGGGTCCAAGATAGGGGACATAATTGACCAGAAAAATCCATATTTCCACATTCCCTCCTTGTCCCCTACTTGCCCATCAAGAGATATCAATCTTCATTAATCCATTGATCTGTTCATATAGCATCATTTGTTCTTCTTTCTTCTTCCGGGATCTTGAATGAAAATCTTGATGTGGAATGCACGATGTGGCACACAGACCACAAATCGCTGGTCCACATTGCAGGCATAAGCAGCAACTGAATAATATGAGGAGGCCAATACCTAGGAAGGATAGAACTCTCCATCCCCAGGCTGATAACACGCTCCAAAACCAACCGGACCAAGTCCAGGTGCCTGGATTCTGGTGTATCTGGCTTACAATCTTATGAAGGTGGGTTATGGCTTTATATACAGATGGCGAATTTTCTGGTATGAATACGCAACAGCTTGATCCGATGACCCTACAAGCTCCGCCCCTATCGGCCAGGATGACGTCAAGGACAAGACGATTTTGAAGCACAACAATCCGCATAGCAGACTGCTCTTCTGTTAAATTGCCTAAGGCGGAAATAGTTTCGTTCACTACTGCTTCCAGTGTTCTAGTTAATCTACGTATCAGCTTACTATTAGTAACGGTACCTATATAGGGAAAGAGACCTTTATTGAAATCTGTGTATTTTTCCCATGTTGTTTCAGTGTAATCGACTATTGGGAGATCTCTCCTTTCTCTATTGTGTACTAAATGAGTATTTCTGTAATAATCAGGAGGAGCTAGAAAAACAGGTGGCAAAAGGAATCCAATGTAGCAGGTACCATCCCAATCTAGAGGCAAACGTACATATGCCGTCTGACCACATATAAAATAGGAATGGCGGGAAGCTCTAAATGTCGACTTGCCTTGATCACTGAATTCTATTACAGTGGTGCATCTACTATGGCCCATATGTATGGAACCATTCTTTCTTACACATAATTCACCTTTTACTGGAAATACTGACATGGCGGGCAAACTTGGATTAGCTTCGGATTCGACATTCAAGATCAGGAGATTAAGCGTAAAATTACCTAATCCATATACTTCATTTTCTAGATCAGTTCCTGTTCTTTTGGGAAGTCCCTCCTTGTTGGGGTGGCAGACTTTAAGTAAAACTAAGTTCAGATTTCCCCATACCCCATTGTCTTGATAAACTGCAGAGTTCGAATCTTGGGAATTAAGTAAACTAAACCATGCTCCACAGGAGCCGTTGTGTGTGAACGGGTATGGAAAAAGAGGTAGAATTCCTTTATAGTTCTGATAGGGAGGGAGTCGGCCACATATCCAACAATTTGTAGCATTGCTAACCTGATGGGAATGATGTAACATACTAATAAAAGTGTTATTGCGCAGCGCAAATCTGTATGACAATTCATGCGGAGGTAATTCGCTAAAAGAATGTTCAGCAGTAATATTATAAACATGTCTAGAAATAGGATAACATATGTGCAACAATATACTTGCAGTAATTATTAAAAGACTTAGGAAAAACAAAATCAATAACGTCACTGTGCAATGACTACGCAGTGATTTACAGTATGTATGTCGTTTCAACATTTTTCGGGTTCTTTCTCTATTCAGATCTAAGGGATACATGTCAGAGACAAATTCAACCGCTTCACCTTGGAGAGGACTTAAACAATCAAATTTCCTGACTGATTAGATCTGAGTTTTAGTTTATAATGTTCGTGACTACCTGAGTCAACCAAAGGAAGTTTTGAGTCAATGGGTGAAGACACACGAGGTGTAGTTTTTATATCTGATGGTAGTCCATAAAATTTCTTGATATGACTTGAATGTACCCAGCCTTTTCTGCCTTCGATCTTCACGGCTGTCCTTGTGGTGAGTAAGACCAATTGAGGCGACTTCCACCTAGGATCCAGCTGAGTCTTTCGATCAAAGTTCCTCACTAAGACGAGATCCCCCGGAATTACGTCATGGGGTTTCACCTCAGTGTTGTCAGGAAAAGCTGCAGCTACCTGTGAACGACAAGATTGTAGTGCAGACATCAAGGAAGCCAAATAATCTGTCAGCATATTACAGTCAATATCAGTTATTTTACGTGGTATAGGCGTCCCCCACATATTTGGTGGTCTGCCAAAGATCACCTCATACGGGGATAGCCCTGTTCGAGAGTGTGCTACCATTCTCATGTAAAAGAGTGCAACTGGTAATGCTACTACCCAGTCGACACCTTTTTCCCTGCATATTTTGGACAATCTGATTTTCAAAGTTTGATTATGTCTTTCCACGAGACCTGCTGCCTCGGGGTGTCGGACACAGTGGAATTTCCACTGATAACCTAACAAAAGTGAAACGTGTTTCATTAGTTCGGATGAGAACGGCTGGCCGTTATCTGAGTAGACAGCACGTGGTAAACCGTATCGTGGGAAGAATTCTCGAACTAACTGTTTGGCAGTAGTCGGGGCAGTGTAATCTGAAACCGGGTACGCCTCTGTCCAACGGGAAAGAGCACAGACAACTACGAGAACATATTTGAATCCTCGACATCGTTCCATCTGGATATAATCCATCTGGAGAATTTCAAAAGGGTGGTCAGGAGGCTGAAATCCACCCTGCTCTACGGGAATGCTTTTTCCTGGGTTGAACTGACAACAGATCATACAGGTACGAACTTTTTGTTTCGCTGCTGCTCGTAAATGCTTGTTGAACCAAATATGTTGAATGCTGTCTAGCATAGCTTTCTCTCCTAGATGCGCTGGACTATGGACAGTGTTAATAATGACTTGGACCATTGAATCAGGAAGGAACCACACAGATTTTTCCTTCGTCATCCATCCTTGATCCGTTTGGATCCCTCCTAATTCAGTCCATTTCCTTATTTCGTCTGGAGTAGCATGTGTCTGTATGTCAATTACATCAAGAGCGGGATCCTTAACCATCATGCAATGTGTTGGTGTCTGGACTATTGTCTTTGTCATGTCGGATGTTTGAGTTTGAGCAGTCTGTTTAGCTGCTCTGTCAGCTAGATCATTGCCTTGAGAAATGATATCAGTAATTTTCGTATGAGCTTTACATTTCATAATCGATATTGCAATGGGTAGATGTATTGCATCTAATAAGGCATGAATGAGGGGTCCGTGCTGAATGTGGGCACCGTGAGAAGTTAAATAACCTCTCTCTCGCCACAGCACGCCGAAGTCATGTACAACTCCGAATGCATAACGTGAATCAGTGTATATGTTGACTTTTTTATTTGTGGCTTGAATACAGGCCTGTGTCAGAGCGACGAGCTCTGCTGCTTGAGCGGACAAGGTATTTATACACTTGGTTTCAATAATTTCAGTATCTGTTGTGACTGCGTAAGCGGCCACTAACTCTCCTGTACCTGTTCTCATACATGAACCATCTACATACAACGTCAGGTCTGGATCTGACAATGGGACATCTGTCAAGTCTTGTCTGGGTTTCGTCGTTATTGTAATAACATCAATACAATCATGAGCTAGTGGGTCTGTTCCATTTACAGGTAAAAGTGTGGCAGGATTCAATGTGTTACAACGTCTGATTTCTATATGTGGCTGAAACAATGTTAATTCGTAACCTGTAAGTCGCGCTATAGTCAAGTGTTGTGTTTGCGTTCGATTCACAAGAACCTCTACTGCATGTGGTACTTGGACTGTCAATGGATGTCCTAACACTATGGCATCGCTTTGTCTGATTGCTAAAGCTGTCGCTGCCACTGATTTCAGGCACGCAGGCAGAGCCTGAGCTACGGGATCTTAGTACCTGAACCTCTCCATCTATTCGTGAGTAATTCAGTCAATATATCAGGTAAGGGACCAGGATCTGAATGTTGGCTTTTATATAGTATAAGAAGTTGTTGAATCATATAAATCCCAGCTAAACGCTGTTCATCTGGGGTGAGGTTAAAAAATGTGTGTGCTACTGTATCATCACCATATTTTCCGGGACTGTCAACCCAATGAACGGCTGACCTGGCTAATTCTTGTTCATCCATAGAATCGAGTAAATGATAACCCCTTCGTTCTCGCAGTAATTTGTCAGCGGCTTGGAACGAATGCTCGGGGGACCTCATATTTATTATAGGTGCTTGGAAATTCCTGTTATTATCTGGACATATCGGACGTATTGGGTCAGTAAAGTATCTAGTATTATTACAAGATCTTCCTCTACCTACATAGGCTATCGTTTCTGACTGTCCTGTGGACGGTCCTGATCCTTCTTCCTCCTCGTTTTGTTCAAACTGGTCTACCGCTAATCTCTCTTCGTGTAGGCGTTCTATTTCTTTTCGGATCTTTCTGCACATGGCTATTATACATTTTTGCCTATCATGTCTCCCTTCTGATATATTCTGGCTCCATCTGGTAAGAGTTTGCATTATTTCCGGATCTACCCCCGGTCGGTCTTGATTTCTGATTACGCAATTTATGAGGAAACGTAACAGTTCCCCCTGTATCTCCACTTTCTGGTATTCCATAGCTCTGTTAATACATTCAGAGTCTCGCCCTGTTTGGACATAATGATATATATTATCTAGATGCATAGTCATTCCTGGTAACTTCCCTAAATACACCGCGGCTCGTCTGATACGTAATGATGCCATGATCATTTCGTCCTCTCTGCCGGGCACAGGGTCATATCTACAATCTATAAGAAGTTCCTTAAGCGTGCGGGCATTTATGAGTTTGGGGGTACGCGGATGTGCTGACTCTTGACAGGTAAGTTTATTTACTCTGGGTGGCGTAGAGAAAATGTTGGTAGCACCTCCAGTAACCCCGTCTGGAGTATCGGGCGTGAAAGGATTCGTAGAACGCGATACAGCAACTATAGGCGTGGACACAGCTATAGAAGTAGCTGTAGGAACAGATGTGGAAACGGACGTGCTTGCCGGAACTTGTGTCAGGATTTGATGCTGTAAGGATACAGATACAGGATCTTGGCGTTGAACCTCCCCGGCCAACGGTCTATGTGGGGCGGGGTTAGCATACTCGGGAGCTGCGTCATCTAAATATGAGGAAAGAAAAACATCTTCTGCGGTTCTAGGATGCCCCTTAGGATGTACTTTTATTGGAAATAATGGGGGTGGCAAGTCTTTTGGTATCCCCGGAGTAGCCTTAGGTAATCCCTCGGCCAAAAGGGGATACATACCCTTCATAAGGGCATTTCTTTGTCTGTCTACTTGTTCTGATTTCACTCGTGTACCCTCTTCAATTAATAGATTTTCTCGGACTTTATTTGAATTCTCTTTACTCTTCTCTTCCCGTCTACGTGCTTTTTCTGTTCGTCTATACGATTCTTTACGCCATAATTCAATGGCGTCTTTCTGTGATTGTCTAGCTTTCTTTTTCCATAATTCTTCCTCTACTTTCACGATGCACTCTGCATCCCAGGTCCCAGCTGCGGGCCACCTCTGACTTTCTGGTAATTCCTTAGTGTAGTCTACCCATAAATCAAGAAATAATATAGCGTCTAGGCCGTGTTTATGATACATGAAGTACCCTGGAGTGTCCCTAGGAGGAATAGGAACAGCTTCTTCGAGTACCCCTTTTCTAGTTGTGATCTGTCTTAATTTCGAAAAGAGCGGCATATTGAGAACTGGTCTGATACTTGGTTTTGAGCAAACTTAATACAATAAACCACGATAATGAACAGTCATTCACACCACAATATGCAGGACATATCAATACATTTAACATTTAACATTTAAATGAGCAACGGTGATGATGACGATGATCTAAGAAAAACTTAATCACTAAACATAATACTCGGCATTTAACTGAATTATTCTGAATTTATATACTTGATATACTAGATATACTGCTAAACAGTACAGATACACTGCTAAAACAGTGCAGACCGGATTTGTGTACCCAAACCCGTCTGGACCGGCACAACTTATGTGCACGCCAGAACGCCTCCCCAGTAATGGTACTCACCGGGTAGCTCGGAACGGAAGGCCTCGGAACGGAACTGAACTGAACTGGACCGGACTGGACTCGACTCGACAACTTCGGACACTTCAGGACATCGGAAACCTGGTGGGCCTCTGTATACCTCGGATCTTGCTCTCTCAGCTAGGCTCTGGTCGGGATACTTCGCACTTCTCACCGCCTCGTCTGGGTGTTGATCGCAGCCTCAGTCGCCCCCGCTTGACCGGAGGGAGATACAGGAAATCCTGCTGGTACGCGTTGTTGTCCGTCCAGCTGTGGCAGGAGACCGGGCCTGCAACGCACCGCCGGCGCGTGAGATGAGAAAGTGTCCCTGTTCGGGCGCCATTTATGTGGTAAATAATTTAATTACCGGGACTTAATTTGATACAGAACATAATAAAAATAGCTCAATAAATAAGAGGCAGAATCCGTGGTATTAGAGGTTAAGAACGGGCTTTATTCCAATAAACGATTTCGAAATCGTGGACTCCAGGTTCCATCACCACGGAGGCTCAGGAAGTGAAGTACATACATTATTGATAATTAATAACTTTTATACAATAGGCATTACAGCGAAGCAAATGCTAGAGGCGTAACAATTGATAGCAAAGATAACATTTCACATGCGTAGCTGAAGGAGGCGTAATTGGGAGTAACAAGGAAACGTCATTGGTTGTGATGTTACATATGGGTGGACCTATGAAATAATTTCGCAATGTCAGCAGAAATACTTTGCAGAGATGCGCGCGCAGCAGCATGACGTGTGATTGACGTGCAGCTAGGGGGGTGAAGGGGACTTGACATTTAGCTCTACATGTGGCGACAGATGTCTGGAGGGTCAAGTCAACCTAATCCCAAATCATATCTAACATCCTATGTTTAAAGAACTATGTTATCCAAAAGAGAGGCCTTCTTGGAGTAGAATCTTATTCTATACTGACTATACTGACTATACTGACTGTTAGTGCGTGTACAAGCGTCTAAGTGTCTACACTAGATGCGAGGGCAGGAATCTTCCATAGTAACAGGGCTATGAATTACTTGCATAAAGACAGAGAAGCCGGGCCTTTGCTCGGTAGCTGGCAGAATGTTTACTTTAAGCTACTAGACAGGAATGCATTGGGCAGGGAGCGGAGCAGATAATTTCCGAAGGTGAAATACAGTTCTTGGCAGGCAGCAAGCTGATGTCAGGCATCGTGAGCCGCGCAGAGGATGAGACAAAGTTAATGGTCACAGATGCAGGCTCGGACTGGAGCTTCAGAGGTAGAGAGCAGGAAAAGCTTGATGACAGAATCAGGGCCTACTTGCCTGGACTGTAAAATGGCATAAGTGAACCATATAAAGGCGGTGGCCTTTCGTACTTAGGAATGGAATATCCGGCTCATTCATGGCGGATCTAAAAGAGGACATGTTAACGGTGGACGCACATGTATTTGCGTCTTCATAACTGGAACTGGAGGGAACATACATGTACTTGTAACATGCACATAGAACCGTTGGGGTCCAAGATAGGGGACATAATTGACCAGAAAAATCCATATTTCCACAACAGGCAGGATTGTTTTTGTGCGGGAAGGGACATCTTCCTGCACAAGAACAATCCATAGAATATTTTCTCTATCTTCTTTGAAAGAGGAGACAACAAGGAGAAATTAATATATTTCTTTTTGTTGTACCCATGGTGGTAAGGCGTACAGTTCTGATGCAGTCCCAGGTCTACCAGTGTTGGTAAATCTGGGAATGCTTCATAATACATTGGTGGATGCATGGGAACACCCACACTCCACCCATGTGATGCCTCCAGCATACAGAGTAACATAAGGCAGAGACTTTCGCTGCTTTGCATTGCTCCAGATTTACCAAGCCACTTGCAAGACTTGGTAAATCTCCTTCTAGGTTTTGCGTCGCCCTGCAAAAACTCTGGGCCTATGGGCCTTATTTTGAGGTGGACCTCCAAACGCACTGTGCTGGTTCCAACCACCCTATACCATGTTGGGCAGTCGGACCACCATGGGACAGCTGCTACCGCCAGGGATCCATGATCCCTGGCTGTCTTGCAGTGGTCTGAGTCCCCTAATACGCTGGCAGTGCCACTGCGGAACCACCAAGCATATTAGGAGTTTCCACCCCACCACAGTTTTCATGGCAGTGAGCCCTCCATGAAAAGTGTGGCGGTGAAGAAACAAAGGGGGCCCTACAGGACCCCATGGCGCATAATGTGCCCCCTGTCAGCATGCACCCCCAGTTCCTGCTGGACATGGACTTGAACGTGCAATGGCGTTCCCATTGCGGTGCCTTGCTAAGGCTCACAAATGAGCCTTAGCACTGCACTAAAGTAGGCCAGCCACCGTAGGACCGCCCGACCTGGATTCTGGTCAGAATCCGGCAGGCGGTATCTTTATGGCTTTGATGGTGTGTCAGTGGGGCGCTGGCATGGCTGCCCACTGCCAAAGTCATAATAAGGCCCTAAGTTGTTTTTTTCACATTGAGAGGAAGGGCCTCTAAATTCCAGTGTTTAAGTAAGCAGATTCTGATTATCTAAAAAGGAGAACACCAGCATGCAAAGTGTTATGTTGGATGAAACAAAAGGAAGATATAACAGTCCGACGTAGAGTTGCTCGACAGCTATAAGGTCAGGCGGTGTACAGCTGATGCAGGCTTGTATTAAGGGTCACACAGGCATGTCGCGTGATTTCATCCAGTCATAGATACCTTTAATCACAAATAGGTAACAAGATATTGTGACGCTCATCCCTTATTAAAGAGAGACCTAGACAGGAAATACATCAATACCTCAGAATTAAAAGGCAGATTTCTAAAAATGGCTCTAACTGGAATGTGCCTGATCTTAGATGCTTTGTGTGGCGTGGAGAAATTCAGCTAGGGAGGTTTAGCTTTTCATTAAGGAATACGTAATACATTTCTTTAGAAAACGATCAGCCCAGGCGCATAATTACAGGATTAATAGAGACTAAAGCCGAGTGGCTTTCCTTACAGTTACTGGGAGAATGATGGAAGGCCTGACATGCAAAACCTGGTTCATTGCAAATGAGAAAAAGAGCTACGCATTTGCAAACCAGGCTTGATGTTTGTAATCTCGCGAGTTTTACATTTACAAATAAATAGGGCATCAAAGTACAGCCCTCCTGACCTTTACATGCGGTACTCTAGTCAACAGCAGCACTGGCCGCCTGTTTTCTCAACTCCACATTAACATTGAGAGAAAACTTACATAAACAGCCAAGCCTCTAAAGGTTAATTGAAATTAAAGAAAGGAAGTAACTAGGTTATCCTGCACAGCTTGGCTTTACAAACAGCTTTATGTTTAAAGACATCTTGCAGCAAAAGTGTGCAAATATGATAAGGTGTCTTCAAAATTAAAAAAAAGTTAGTACATCACATTATATCAGTGCATTGAGAAGTATTAGATAGTTTTTAAACAAGAATTTACATCCATTCATTCTTCTCTGACAACAATGTCAATAGTGAACTAAGATGCAAGTCAGTTGTTAAGTGCACTCTTTAGTCTGGGTTTCTATAATACATTAACAATATTACAGTTTTAAAATAAAATTGAGGAGAAGGTTTTGTACAGTGCAGATCCTGAAGTCATGTATTTCAATGTCCTTTGATATGTGATAATGAAGAAAAAGGAGGTAACGTGAAATAATAAAATTGCCTAGAATCACGCAATTTGATAAAGTGGGAAAGCCGGGATGAATCCCAGGTCTTCTTGTGCAATTCAGTCACTAGATGTATATGCTTTGCTTCCCCTACACCCACCTTATTGGCATTGCCCCACCCATAACCACCCGCTCCTGACCATCACCCTGCTGTCATCAATGCGACCCTCGGTCACATCACAGACATAAAATGAGGGCCCCTGAGAAAATGTTTGTGACTGCCCATAGAATAGGGGATGTGTACTCCTGTTTTATGAACATTTTTAACATTGCCTTGTGAAGGGCAGCGTGGAGGGAGAGGTGCCAGAGAGCTGTGCAGACTCATATCCAGGAATACACCTGGAGCTAGTGAGGCAGCTGCAAGAATCCGCATCTCCCTATTGGACAGACCGTTTTAAGACATGGGTAAAGTGGTCAATTTTCAAGGACTCCCATTGGCATCAGTTTCATGGAGGCGCTCAGGTAAAGTGGCAATGATGTGCATAACAGATCCTATTTTAATTTAAAAGCTCATCAAGCTCAGCATTCGCATCCTTAACCATCACGCTCTCAGGAAGTTGGTGTTTTAAATTAATACATAATCGTCTTCTCTTTCTCTCTCGCTACCTCACCTCACCTCTTTAACCTCACCTCCTCTTTACTGCTCCCAACCTATTTCTATATGTCTACCCCCCTCTCTTCGCACCTTCCTACCAATCACTCACACAGGCTGGCTTCAGTTTTCCACTGTTATGACATACCCCATTTCAGAAACTTTAATGTAAAATTCAATATTGTTTGACCTCACTTGGACTTAAATGATCTTATAATGAGCCTCAAATTCTATGTCGTTCTGAACAGGGGTTCAAGGGTTTGCCTTGATCGGGGCCCAAAAGTCCTTAAGATGGCACTGGGACAGACTGGCTAGTTGTTTAAAATCACTCTATCCACCTGGAATGGCAGCCAAGTCACCTTACACCATGGGTAAAACATTCAGATAGTTTTAACTTTGCATTCTGGAACCTGTGGTTATCATTTATGTTCTTAGAATGAGCTCCCGAATGACACTCCAGCAAGGAAACGTACTACTAGCTAAAAAGACAGGACTGACTGAAGTTAATACACATGACCCAATGCACCGAACAGCTATGCTGACACACCCTTTTCAAACATTTTACTATCAATTTGAAGTTGAGGAGTCACTTCTCCTGTAGAAATGAGTGGGAAGGCTGTTCCCATTCTTACACCTTGAACTCCGTTTATGTACCTATGAGCGGAGCTCGGCAGTTTTCCAATTCATGTAGTACACTTTTTCCTTTGCTTTCTAGGGTTTGTGTTCCTACTTCTCTCATTATACAGTCAGGACTATCAGACCCAAAATGCATAGAAGAAACCTGCACTGAATGAGCTACTCCCTCATGAGCCTGAGAAACCCAAGACTTCCACGAGAGAGTTGCTACCAGAGCTCAATACAAACTTCTAAAATGTCTTAGGTCCATGTTTGAGCAAATCATCCAGTCCAGGATTCAGAATTTGTAGTTCTGTTTCTCTAGTATAAGATCAGGATTAAAAATCCCAAAATATAGAGAGTAAACCTGGACTGTATGAGTTACGCACACATGGAAAGTGGAAACTTAAAAGCTCTGTTAATATACCATTAATCACTCTCATTTTACTGTTGATGCCACAAGAGACAAACAAACACATTCTATTACGGTATGTCTTCCTTACGTGTCTGCTATGCTAGGTTTTACAGTACAAATGGCTGAATGAGTGTGATTTGCCAAAGCTGTCCAGATTTTTAAATCTGCTAGTGAGCAGGTCATCTAGTCCATGTTTGTTTTCAATTCCTGTACTTGTAGTTCTGAATTCCTGATGCAATACAAAAAGCTCCCAGAAGGTACCAGAATGCATAGACAAATGTTGGATGTATGAGCTATGCAAAGAATCAACTCTGGTGTGGCAAGGAATGTGCTGGTATTAGACTTCTAACAAAGGGACAAAGCAGTTTCTCTAGCCAACATGGTGACATCTCTTTCATAAATCAGACATGGTTAGGGCAGCCTCTTCCGATCTCAGTACCTCACTGCAAAAGGAAACCCCGTTCGATTTGTAAATTTTGCCTTTAAATAAATATTTTATAACACCTGAGAGAATGTTTTATACATTCCTCAATGATCAATAGACAGTTCCTGTAACTTTTCCAACAGAGAAATTGTAGCATGTCAATTCATTTTGGATATGAAATTCCCATAAACCAGGAGAAAATGCTAAACACGCCACAGCCTAAACATTAACTGTTAACATTTACATTCATCAATTGTGACCCACATATTTAAAAAAATACTTCCTCAATACTACAATCTAAAATAATACCCATAAACAGTCTCAGGTCAGTGTTTGTAGAAACCCTTCCTGCCGCCATTAGCTTCGGATTCAGTCTCTCAGTGGTGTGGTCATGTTGTAACCTGGAGATGGACATGATGTTGATCCTAAATCTTTCTCAGGGATAAAAACTAGTGCACCAATTTGAAAACTCAAGGAATTTTAATAGATTTTTTTTTCCTGGGAATTGCATCAAAATGTTTAATATATATAGGAAATAAGACAAATATTTTGCCTCACTTAACCCATTGGGTGTTACTGTATCTAAAAATGCGATCCATAAAACCTCAAGGGTCCGATTCCGATCTCGCTTGGAAAGCCCTCCGTACGACTTGGATCCGGAGGGCTTTCCGAGAGAAAGGTGCTCCGGGAGTCCAGACGAGCGAGTACGATGCTGCTGTAGGCTTACGAACTCGGTTTGCTCTGACTCCGATTGAACTCTATGGGAGCCTGTGTACAGACACAGACACGGGCTCCCATAGCAGAAAATGGGTGGGTGGGGAAAAGCGTACACCCTGTCGCAGGCACCCCATGGTGCCCGCCACACTGTGCAAGGTTGGATCGGGGGGACCCATGGGCAACCCCCGTGACTGCTTTGGAGGGCCTCGGGTGAAGGGGGGCCTGCCACGGTCCCCAGAAGTATGCTTCGACAGCCGTTTCATCTCGCTGCGACCGAGGCAAAGTGGCTGTCCAAATCGTACTTGATCGGTCGGAAATCGGGTCCATTGCGCGGCACGGTTTGGCTACGGACGAGACGTACGGAGTGGTTTGGGTCCGGAAACGATTCGGTCAGCGCTTACGCGATCTTCGCATCGTACTTGGTTGTCTGGACCTGTGTACGATTCGGTCGGAAACTAGAGCTACGAATCGGATCCAGCAAAGCCAAATCCGATTTGGAGGCATTCCGAACGACATTGGAATCGGGCCCCAAGTAGTAGTAAAACAATCTGTATATCTTCAGCCTTTGGTACTATTATTATTAGTTCACATTTGATATTGCATTTGTGCTGCATGTCAGCAAGGCACCATGAAATGTCATGCCAAGTTCGATTTTTTTTTTGTTCTTCCTTAAATATCATTGATGTGTGTTCATTCACGCATGTTATCATTTTCCTGCTTGTTTATCCTATATGGAATTCTCCACTTGGACACCTTTTTCAAGAAATGACATCTAAATTGCTGTGTATTGCAAAGCCTCTTAGGGCCTGATTGCGAGTTTGGCGGTGCAGCGCCAAAACTTGAGGTCATAATCTGGCAGGTTGGGCCACACTCAAGATTACGACTATTTCTCGTGTCTGGCGAGATTATTTTTGATATTCCCATGGCAGTGCCCTGAAAATGGGAACACCAAAAACAGTTCCTGCAAGACATGGACTATAAAGTCCATGCCATGCAGGAACTGGGGTGCATGTAAACAGGAGGGTACATTTTGTAATCCCCTGCATGCACACTATGGTGCAGAGGCACAAGGGGACCCTGTAGGGCACTCTTTGTTTCCTCTTTAACACAGTTTTCATGGAGGAGCAACCGCCATGAAAACCATGACTGCAGTGGTCTCGCCAAGCATATTACGGCCTCCTGAACACCTCAACACCGCCAGGGTACGGCATTCCCTGGCAACTGCGATGGGGCAATTGCGGTCCGACTGCCCTAATTTTAATAGGGCAGTCGGAAGACCACCACCAGATCAACCCCCATGAGTGTGGCGGTCCGTGAACTATCAGACTCATAATTTGGCCCTTAGTATAACATCCCTGCTGGTTAATTTCTCCACTGCAGTTTGCTTAAACTAGGCAAAGAATGAGTAGCAGTTCCTTTTTTTTTTTATTTTATTTTTTTACTTTGCTTTCGAGCCCTCCAAAGAACATTAATTTATGGTGTTCACATGTGTACTTGATCACTGGATTCTACATACACATCATATTTAATATTGGATCATTTGCCTATATATTCAAATTATTTTGACAACTCTGCTTATTTTATAGGCATGTGGTGTATATAAGACAATCAGTTTCAATGTGCCTCCAATTTTTATTTCAGTTGCAGAATATAAAAGCGGCTGTGATTAACTCAAGGTTAAAATCCATCACTTTATTATTTTGCTTTTCAAAGTGATGCCCTAATTTTAACAGGGGCCCATAAATGGGTCCTTTGCTCACTGTATATTGGACTCAAGATGCACTTCACTGCGAAGGCCCAGATATTCTGAAATCAGGATGCAGTTTTGTGTGCTCTTTTCTGGAAGAGACCTTGCATGGCAGTTCTAGCTGAATTATTCCTGTAGCAGCCGGTCCAAGTCTGAGTTACCTGTATCTGGCGTCGGTCTAGAATGAGCTACAAAACGATAGGCTAGAATGCAATAGTTACCAGCAGCGAAGAATAATTCAAATACTCCACCCATCGCCTTTATGTTTTACGAGGATAAATGAAGGACCACAAGAGAATCCTGTAAAAACAAGCACTGGCAAAGCCAATAGAGCTGATGTTGGCCTTTTGGCTTTGTTAATGCTTGCTTTGTTTTGTCATGGTTATTTTATTGCTGGAAAGTTAAAGTGTTCTCAGTAATATAAAAAAGAAACATTGGCTAGAATTTAAAAACAAATTCTTCTCTAAAAGCATGCATTGCCGTAGTAGTCCGTGGCATTTAATTGAACTACTTTGTGTGTGGCATGCTCCCTGTAAAAGGACAGAATTTCATCACTCACAATGAATTTAGCTAATGCCTAAAGTAGGCAAATCTATTCCCTATGCTGTATATGCTGTAGTGGACTGAAATAAAGTGTGAATAACACAATAACAGAGCAATGGATGAAGAGGGCTGGCTTAAAGCCCTATATATGATATATATTATTTTAGTAAAATCTAATTTCTTCGCTCACACCAGACCTATACGCAGATCAAAAGTGGTTTCATGGAAGCATATAAAAAAACTTTTAAAAAATCAATAAAACATGGAGGTTGGTGCAACATGGATGCTGGCCAGTGAAGTTCATCTTGGCTTGGTGTCCCGATTACACCCATCACATTCAGTCATCCCATAATAGCACTCTTCCATAAAAAACAAAAGAAGTGTGGTGAAAGATTGCATGTGAAATAAAGGTGTGCAAGGAGGGCATGTTTGTTAGGAATGGAAACCTATTGTCCCAGACGCCAGCACCAAAGTACCCTCACTTGACCCCCATCAGCCGGCCCGTAATTGCCACGGACTTACTCATCATTCACCCTGCCTCCTCATAGTCACATCTAACGATTTTACCTTTATGACAATTGGGCCTTCAAGTGGACCTATTAGGCAGATTATTCGCCTGCCTCTCCTGGCACGCCAGTCGGGTGACCTTGTTGCTGTTCCCATTGAAAAATTGTTATCTCGATACTACGCAGCACTTCAAAATGTCTGTAACCTGGTCCTGATGATGACCTGAACTGATATCAGGTCGAAACGCCTTGGCCCTCCTAGCGCAATTATTTGGCTCATTTTCTTTTGGTTCATTAACTAATTGACTCACCTTTTGCTGCCTGGACCTTCTGCTACACGGACCTTTGCCTCTTGGAATCCTGTGCTGGGCTGTTGTGTAGTTTGCTGCCCCACTGCTCGCCGGACCCGCTTCGTGGGTCCCGCATCGCAGAGAAAGTCGGCGGGGGACTTGTGCTTGTGCAGTGGCTGTGACGACTGGGGAGTCTTGGGGCATCGCTGCAGGGCTGCGAGCGTCTCCGCAGGGACTCCATCTCCCAGGAGTCCCTGCCTGGCCAATTTGCATCACCTGGCCCGCTCTCCCGGCTAGCCCCGCCCCCTGTGCACAGGTCATTGTTAAAGAGTTTCCCTGCCCCTACATCTGCGGGACCTTTTGCTACCTGGACCTTCTGCTACACGGACCTTTGCCTCTTGGAATCCTGTGCTGGGCTGTTGTTTAGTTTGCTGCCCCACTGCTCGCCGGACCTGCTTCGCGGGTCCCGCATCGCAGAGAAAGTCGGCGGGGGACTTGGGCTTGTGCAGTGGCTGTGACGACTGGGGAGTCTTGGGGCATCGCTGCAGGGCTGCGAGCGTCTCCGCAGGGACTCCATCTCCCAGGAGTCCCTGCCTGGCCAATTTGCATCACCTGGCCTGCTCTCCCGGCTAGCCCCGCCCCCTGCGCACAGGTCGTTGTTAAAGAGTTTCCCTGCCCCTACATCTGCGGGACCTTTTGCTGCCTGGACCTTCCGCTACACGGACCTTTGCCTCTTGGAATCCTGTGCTGGGCTGTTGTTTAGTTTGCTGCCCCACTGCTCGCCGGACCCGCTTCGCGGGTCCCGCATCGCTGAGAAAGTCGGCGGGGGACTTGTGCTTGTGCAGTGGCTGTGACGACTGGGGAGTCTTGGGGCATCGCTGCAGGGCTGCGAGCGTCTCCGCAGGGACTCCATCTCCCAGGAGTCCCTGCCTGGCCAATCTGCATCACCTGGCCCGCTCTCCCGGCTAGCCCCGCCCCTGCGCGTCACATACTTCCTATATTAGTGGCGTCTGCTTCAGCTGCGTGGGAGCATGCGGGAGCGTCCCGGGAGAACCCCGGGACAAGGGCGGGGCCGTCTGTGGCCGTCCGTGGTCGGTCGTGGTTGGGTTGGGCCACCCCCTGTGATCTGTTTTGTTGTGTTTGTACCATAGCCTCATTTTGTCTATAGGGTGGTATTGTGGATTTTTGCTGGTTTTTTATTTTACCATCCTTGGGTGTTTTAGTCCCCCTATAAAACATGCCCTTACGTTCAGGGAAAGAACGTTCTGTGAATTTGCAGACATCTAGTGGGGTGGTATCTGGTCCTCTAGATGCCTTTCTAATTAAAGCAACGGGCATTTTGGAAAAGGAGATAGCCTTTGCGGAGAAACGGCTTTCTCTAGATCTTATTACTGGGAAACGCTCATCTTTAGGTCGCATTGCCTTAGCGCCAAGCCCCCAAGCACCCGCTATGAGTGCCACCCAGTTATCGGTTCCCGTCCTGGTGGATGGTCATCCCGTGGTGGAGGGGGAGTCTATGAATTCATTAGTTAGCAACTCCCACACCAGTGTTTCGCCTGGTAGTGGGGGAGGGGATAGTGTGCTATCAGCAAGCCCAGCCTTACTGGACTCTACTAACGGGGACTCACTGATGAACATACCTGGAAAGAGAAAGAGAAGGAAGGGCCGCCAGAGGGGGGGTGCAACTAAAATCCCGAAAGTAAATAGTACACTCCAGCCCACCAGTGCTCCGGAAACTATTACCTGTCATCAGCCCCCTATGATCACAAGTAATTCTCCTATTCCCCCCTATGAATCACCTAGGAACTTGGCTACCAGTTCCAGTAACAATTGTAAAGATGATGGCCTTATAAGCAAAATAGAAATATTATTAAAAACACTTATGCTTCCCCTATTAGAGCGCACTAGACTTATGAATTCGAAACTGGACGCTCTTGAGAAGCTGGTTAATGGTAACATGGGCATGTTAAACAAGCTAATAAATGCACAAAAGGTATCATCCACTTTATCTGATATTCTAAACCCCCAAGGAGCCGTAGGTACTATCAAGCAGTCCCTTCTAGCTACTGCTAAACAATCTAATACCCAAACTGTCTTAACCAACTCTGCAGGCGTGGCCCCTAGGGGAGGGAGCTCAAATACCAATATAACATCTAATAGCAAAGCAGGTGCTGCTGCACAAGTCTTGCCCACCACGAAGGTTAGCTCCAAACCTACCACATTGCCCAAACCAAGCACCTCCAAATCCACTGCTGCTGCCCCTGCTTTGAATTCTTCAAGGGGTGGTCCCAAGTCGATCTCACATACTAAGTCAAGCACTAGAGTACAGCGGAGCCATCATAACAATCAAACTAATCCCGCCTTGGCCCCACAGAAGTTTAACAAACAGGGTCCCCCCTGCACTGATTTACCCCCTGAGGCCACTCCTTATACGATTGTCTTAACAGGCGTCTCAACCCTAAGGGAAGATACAACTGAATCCTATGGGATCTTAAAAACAAGGTGGTCTTTTGGTTAAATAAAAACAGACCCCTTCCCCCGTCCTCTGGTACAGAAATATTGAGAGTGAGGAGAGTACACTGGGTGGGGCACTGTCCGAAGGACCTGGAGGGGGATTGCATTGTGATAAATTTCAGGGACCCTTGGGTGGCGGACCATATACGCAGGGATGCTAGATTTGGGAGGATGGGCGATGTGCAGTCTTTAGGCCTCAGTTATTTTTATCCCAAAAGAAACACAGTGCCCTTTTTCAACCTCCTAATGTCCAGAAGAAATGTTGGGAGTGTACCGGTTGTTAGGTTTCCATACTCACCTTTTCTTCCCCAATTACACAACCGTTTCGAACCACTCTCTGGCCTGGAGGGTATCGATTGACTTAGTCCCGAACCTGGCAGAGGGAGTCATTGTAGCATCCCCACTATTGGGGTTGCATGCCTATCCAGTGAGGGTGATGGGCTTCATGAGTCGGTCAAGGTCCCCGAGCGAGTGCTAGGGGGTAGTTTGTCGGTTGGTTTTCCACCACCCGAGGGTGGGGAGACAATATCAGAGCATGGGGACATGAATCGAGCTGCTCCAACCATGCTGGACTCTTCACTTAAAATAGCCTCATGTAATATCGCTGGCCTAAAGGGACGAATTGGCTCAGAAGACTGGACAGATTTCATAGAAAACCATGATATCTTATTATTTCAAGAGAGTTGGGCCCCTGAACCGATATTTCGGGAAGGCTTTCTTAATTTTTTTAAACCAGCAATCAAGGGTAGTAAGGGTAGAGCTTCCGGGGGCCTGGTAATCTGGGTTAAGCAGTCCATTAGTTATAGACCAGTGGAAATTTCGGTTAATAACCCCGATCTTCTGGGAATTAAGTTAATCAAGGAGAAACAATGGGAAATCATTGTTATTAATATATACGCTCGAGGACATACCGGTGGGCGATGTCCGGTCATCTTAGAGGAGCTGGATTCTTACCTTGACCTTATTGGGAGGGATAAATTAATACTTATTGGGGGGGATCTAAACTGTACCTTCGAACCCCTGTTAAGCGATGATGAGGATTTGGGGTCTGAGGAGGATGCTGTGTGGAATATCCCATCCCTGTCATTAAATAATATCAAAAAGGCCACAGAAGCGGCTCTGCATTGGGCAGGGCTGTGTTTGGAGTGGGGTCTGAGAGCGGCTAATGGTCGCACGATATCTGACAAGGCTGATAAATCCACATTTGACAATGGGGTTAGCCAAAGTAGAATTGATTACATTCTGGTTAAAATAGAGTATTGGTCTCTCTTGGAAGACATGGCTGTCATGGACCGTAACGAGAGTGATCATAACCCCTTGTCCTTAAGTATAAAGCTCCCTGGTGGACTTGTTAGATCCACTGTAGCCTCGTGCATTACTGCCGAGGCTATCCTAACCAATGATAGAAGAAGGGTTAAATGGAGCAAGGTTGTGGAGGACCCCACCCTGCTTAACGGCATATCATTGGAAGTATCATCTACCTTGAATGCCATAGCGAACCTATCTCCGAACGATGGTGTTATCCACCGGATTAGTGATTTGCACGAGCAGTGTTTTATTAAACTCAAGGCCCTCCTTACCTTACCACCTAAGCTAGGGAAACTAAAAACTCCCAGTTCTAGTAGGAAATGGTATAATAAAAAATGCAGGGAAGCTCATAGTGGGCTAATAAAAGCCATCAAGTCTAGGGTGACCACCGATATTAAAATGGCTCGCCAACGGTATAAAAAGGTCCAGTGGGAGGTGAAGAGGGAGTGGGACGAAGCCCACTGGACAAACTTGCTTGAGGCTTGCCTTTCGTCTAACCAGACTAAGTTTTGGGAAGTCGTGAAATGGGGCAGGAACCCCGACTCCCAAACCCCTGCAAATCATGTACCAGCAGAAGCATGGGTGGACTTTTATTCAACCCAGTTTAGGGACCCAGACTATAAACCTCTTGATGACCCGGGGATCTGCGCGCCTTTGCCGCCCCCCCCTGTCATCCCCTGGCGTTTACGAATGATGACTCCAAGACTGCACTTTGTTCGGATCAAGCGGGGAAAGCCCCTGGGATGGACTGCATCCCGGCAGACTTATTTAAAATCGACTCCCACCTTTGGGTTCCCTACGTTACTCAGCTCGCAAATGCCATTGCTAAGGGGGCTAGGATCCCTGAGTCCTGGAAGGGGGCGGAAATTCTTCCTATATTTAAAAAGGGGGACCGCTCGGTTCCCAGAAACTACCGCCCCATCAGTCTCATTGACTCCCTCCAAAAAATTGTTGCCAGGATGGTCCTCGCCAGGGTTCAGGGGTGGATGGAGTCGGAGAGCATCCTTTCTCCAATGCAGGCTGGCTTTAGATCAGGTACCAGCACCATTGACCAGGTCTTCAGATTTATTCTGATATAGTGGAAGGTGGTGCTGTTGGGCGGCGGGTGTATCTACGCCGCTTTTGTGGACCTAAAGTCCGCCTTCGATCTGGTGCCCAGGGCAAAATTGTGGGCTGTTCTGGGCACCTTAGGAATGCCACAAGAACTCCTTGAACTCTTGGTAAGATTACACGAGGGCAATTTTGCTAGGGTGAGGTGGGGAGGTCAAGGGCAGGTGACGGATAGTTTCCCCGTAACAGGGGGTGTCCGCCAGGGGTGCGTTTTAGCACCTACCCTCTTCTTACTGTTTATTGACCAGGTGGTGAAGTTCTTTGCAGACACTCCTACTGATGCACCGACCCTGGGTGGGACTAAATTTCCCTTGCTCATCTTTGCAGATGACACTTTAATCCTATCAAAGATGCGTAAGGGCCTCCAAACGGCCTTAAACAGATTTGAGAATTTTTGTAAATTAAACGATCTGCAAATAAATGTGAGCAAGACTAAATTCATGGTTCTAACAAAAAATCGCCCCATAAAGAGTTGTGTAAGCATGAATGGTGTGGGTCTGGGACAGGTGGAGGTTATGACTTATTTAGGAGTAACTCTAGACTCTCGGCTACGTTGGAAGTCCCAGGTTGATGTTCTTCGCTTAAAATTTGCACGCCTCACGGGCTGTTTGATCCAGGAGCAAAAAATGTCTCTTACCGAAAGGGTAATACCGGCACTTAAGATCTATGATGCAAAAATTAGTTCAGCTATACTGTATGGGGCCGACCTGTGTTTTTTTTTGGACCTATCCCCTTTGGTAACAGTCCAAAACAAATTTTTGCGTAATTTGGTAGGACTACCCCAATCCACCCCAATCAAACCTCTCTTGTTGGACATGGGCTTTAAGTCTATCAAAGAGATAACACGATATCGGTTGGTTGCGCTGTGGAGACGGATTTGGACATCGCCGGATCTAAGTCTCTTTGCTACTGAACTTGCAGAAGTAAGATCTATCCTGGGTTCTAGCAACATCACTTGGTTCCGTGAAGTGAAAAAAATCCTGGATGAAATGGGTCTTATCCAACTGTGGGATTCCCCGAGGAGTTCTGTTTTCCCTTCCAAGCAAGCCTTCAAGTCACTGTACTGGGCATCAGTTAGACATCAATCCGTTGTGTGTTCCGATAGCGCTTCCCTTTCTGGCAGATTTCTGGTGCATAAATTAGATCCCTCTCTGGAGAATTTCTGGGATATTATCACCAAGAGTCTGGACAAAAAATTATACCACCAGTTTAGAGTAGGTTGTTTGCCAGTAAGGTCTTTTTCCCAAAAATGGGCTGGTAGTTCGAATGAGTACTGCCCCTGGTGTAACGATCAAAAGGAGAGTGTGGGCCACTTCTTCTTTGCTTGTCCCGCTTATCATGCCTCAAGGAACAAATGGATTAGGCCCATCTTCCAACGGATGAACATCAGAGGATGCATAGAAGCATTGTGGGCCCTAAGAACTAACACCTCAGAATTGGTTGTAATTGGGGTAGCAAAGTACCTAGGGTGGGCTTGGGCTATTAGAGCCATACATTCTTAATTATTCTGGTTTTTCAATTTTAACATTGGGTTTTACTTCACTTTATACTGCGTCTTTAAATACTGTTTAATTCTTTCTTAAATTGTGCATTGCTATGCACTAATATGGTGTTTTAAATAATTTGCATGTATGATTGATTGATCTTAATATCTTTTTATGTAATTGTCTTTTATGATATAACAATCAAAATAAAGAGGTATGAAACCTGACTCACTTTAAGTTTTTATCAACTGAATTTGTACTACCAAAATTTTTCTTCTGTAAATATTGACATCACTGTTTATTTGCGCTGTCTCTCACTGGTTTCACTTGTCACTTTGCTTCGTTCACATTTACACATGCACAATTGTGCACAAGTTGTACAGGTTACATGTACATTCAGTGTAATATAGTGCTTTATTCCTAATCTATTTTGAATAGAAACTGCTCTTAACAATTATTGCAAAAATCATTAATGCCTCCCTGTTTTCCTTCCTTTTTGTAACTGTTGTGCAGGTTTCTAAATTATTGCCTTTAGGCGTTACATGTTGAGACATTGTTATGTTGTATGCACATGCCTTCGACAGTGATTCCCTCAATAACATTTTTCTCTCCGACAAATCTGCACCAGGCTTCGTAAAATTGAGCAGATCTGGATAGGCCACGCACTACCCAGATGCGACGCAGATTATGTGAATTGGTCAAAAGGGATTAATGAACTCATCTCAACCATAACTCTCGAAACTCTGTTCCACACTTCTCTTATGTGTGTTTCTTAGATGCCTGTGTATAGCTTTGTGTGTGTATCTAGATATGTGTGTGTTCACTGTGAAATTCCAAGGCAAATCATGTTATGGGAAGAACTTATCATTTCAAATGTGTAAATTCAATGCAACTATAACTTTCGTCCTAGAACCTTATTTAGGATGGGATCCACCGCAGACAGCACTTTGCATAAACTATAAGGTTTACCCTGACACCACAACACTATATCCTCTCCCATATATGTATGCTGTGTGTAAGATCACATAAACAGTGCTGCTAAGCAGGCAATGTGCACAAAGTGTACATACGGAAATGTCCCACAATGTGCATAACACAGCCTATGGTGCTACATCCAGCACTGAGCATAGGCAAATTTAGTAAAACATTGAATGGTACTTACTGCACCACAGTCTCACACATATGCCTTACCCCAAATTAGCTGACTTGCTGATAGGTGACCATCGGCTGAGCAGGGCAGTTCAAGAGCACTAGGAATAGACCATGAGACAGCTAAATAATCATCAACTGCAAAGAGGAAACATACAGTCCTGTGCACAGAAATCAACTTTGGCCTGACAAATATTCAGCATAGGTGGTGTTGTGGGAGGCAAGTAGATCTCTTCCCTGGCTAGGCCACCTAGAAAGGGCCCAAGACAGGATGGAGAAAAGACTTGAGAAGGTAAGCTAAGTTGTGAAGTATGGGGGAGGATCTGATTGAAATGATAGGGGAAAGGTATGCACCGTGGAGGAAAAAGAAATGCAAAACTAGATAAGAGACGAAATACAATGGACATTTAATATAACGAGATCATGGGACTGCAATCTTCTGCATCTTTGCTGTGTACTCTGGGTCATAAGTGCTGCAGGATGCAACCAGATGAGCAAGAGAGCTCAAAGAACTGATGTTTCTCTCCCCAGTTTCATTGAGTTGTATCTGGTTGCACTATAGCACCAATCTGGAGAAATGCTGCTTGTGATAACCAAGAAAATTGTGCATTAGCTTTTAATAAGTGTCTGAAGGAGAGCCAACCTTAGCTTTCCTTTAAATTCCTGCCATTTCATTGTTAGGGATGTGCGTCACTGCAGTAGCTAGATGCGGAAGCCGCCATTGTGTCCTCAGTTTGTTGATTTATGGGCAATGTAGACTTCTGCGTGTTACAGTACCAGAGACATCTTTAATCGCAATACTGAGGACATTGTTAGCGCCCAAAATTTGGGACGGCAAGTTTATGACCAGTGCAGATCGAAAGAGCTTACAAAGGTTTCCTATTTTGTGCGTTCCTCCATCTTCAGACCAATCGATCTTGGCTGCCATGGCAGAACAGAGCTGCAATAAATTGCATTTCAAATATGACCATTCACTTTCAGTATCTTAATGTTGTCAATGATGAGAGGTTTGGAATAGTTTGAAAGCTTTATTTTTCAGTAAAAAATTAGTATTTTTTTTGTCATTCTATATTCCGATTAGTCAATTTACAGAAATTTAAGGAAAGGTTTCATTAGAATCAGCATCTCATAGACAGCGTGTTCCATAAAGGAAATAGTCCCTATCTTAGTCTAAGAGTTTTAACCTAAATAAGAATCAATGAAGAGTTCTTTTGAAAAAGAGCAAAATTCTGAAGCATCTAGTTAGTGAAAGAATGAACTCACCATTAAGAGTAGTTCCGGAAACTCAGCCGAGTTCCCCAACAAGTTAGAGTAACAACTGTTAATTTAATCAGTAGAATTAATCACAGCAGTATCTATGATCAGCTGTAGGAGAAGGTCTTCGCACAAAAAGATCAACATAATAAGAAATCACTGGTAGCAGTAGCACACAGCAATCTGGGAAAGGATAAGGGAAGAAAATGCATAAAGCATGAAGGGTAAGGTGACATACATAAAAGAAGGATGTCTTGAAATGGGTTGATTCTAACTAGGAACACGTGTGTATATGAAAACAAAAAACATTTGCAACAATCAGCAAAGTTTGTTGAATGGAAGCCTGTCTTCCAATAGTCTGTCGTCTCTCTTCCCATTTCCCATGGTAAACATTCACGCCGTTGAGTAGTTATCTAAAAGTTTCTAATATGTCTTCCACTAGATACATGAGGGAAGGTTCTCATGAGAACCCTTGCAGGCCTATTCTGTTAGCTGTTATCAGTATCCCATTGTTTGGACAAAGGGCTCGTCTAAAGCAATGAAACATTTCTATCAGTAAGTCTTAATGAGATAATACAAACAAATATCTTCAATAATTTCAACATTACTAATACTCTATTAATTATTAAATTTAGCAGAACACATTGTTTAGTGAAATGAGGAAAATCATGGTGCGAGGAAGCAAAAGAAATACATTATCACTTAGAGAAGAACTTTTTAAAGTGATGGACGATTTTACAGTTAGAAGACTAGAGCAGCAGTTTCTGAAAGACATTTTATTTTAATGTCAAGCAGAAGTCGACAAAAATATTTTCAGGCCTAGTTGTAGAAGCACATTAGGTATGAGAGCCTACTACTTATTTTAAGCTGCGCGTTTATTAATATGTTTTTTGCACTTTCAAGAAAGCATCTTCTCCTATGGTTAAAGCTACATGATTTATCACGTATTAAAGAATAATTTCTATGTTTTCACTTTCTTTCCCACAGATATGATAAAGTTAATTGCAGTTTCTAATGTCAAGCACATTTTCTTTATTGTCAACCAAAGCAGATTTTATGAAAAATGTAGACTTTAACAATCTCATTCCATAGCTGGCCTCTGGATCCCAAAATAGGTCTTTTTTATTTAAGGCATCTTCTTTCTGGGGGAACAGTGAAACAATTCCTGAAGTGGAGCCCACCCAGGCCTCTCTTTGAGTCCAGTATAGAAAAAGCGGAGAGTTCAATAGGTATACCTGGAGCCATGTGACCATTCCTTGAGAGAGGTAAATCATCTGTAAAGAGAAAAGACAGCTGTTAAGGTGGTAAAAAAACACATTTCCCTCCAAGCACAACGGTGACTTACAGACCCTATAAATTACCCATAGATGTTAAGAGGTAAAAAGCAGTTTCTGAAATATTCCTCGTCACAGTAAGTGTGGAGCACAGCTATCGCTACATTGATAGCCAACTTAATAAAGGTAATTTACATTTACAATAAGCTGGTGATTGATTGTCTTTCATAGGTGCAGCGGCACTGGTAACAGCGGCGGGGCGGGGCAGGGACGAGGGCAGAAGTGGACAGATGACGGGATAGGTAAATTAAAAAAATTATAAAACCACTTACCTTGCCCTCAACACATCACTGAGTCAGCGACACGGTGAGCGTAAGGTAAGTGGTTTTCTTAAATTTTTTATTTTACTTTCCCTATCCCGTCATCTGTTGCCTTCAACCCACACCGCCCCATCTGCCCCCCGCCCCACTGCTCCAACACCGACCGCTGTTACCTGTTCCAGCCATGTTTGGTCTTTCCCCTAATCATTTCTGCCACTTACTCTCCTTCTGAGAGTCAGAGTTTGTAGAAGGAAAAATAGAAATATTGGTTTTTTGAAACGATTGTGTTAACATAAAATCAGTAAGCGCGCGGCTTAATAAAAGTTTTGCTGTATTTTAGTGTTTTTGATCTATTTAATGTAGGCTAGGGTACCTGAATCTGGTGGCTGAGTGGATTAATGCATCCACTGCCGGAATCTGTGTTTGACCTGATGGTCACAATTTTTAATTCCACAATGTCCTCTCAGATTTTCATCATTCTACTGTTGATAAATTTAGTTGGTAAACAATGAAAATATGTTATTCAGCCCCAAGATGTCCTAAGAGGTTATGATGTTCTTTGTACGTATATGTAACACTACATTATTTCAGAAAAAGATATAATAAAAATAGACAATTGGTAAGAAGGAGAATACTTGTCATACCACGTGCAGAAATTTAGAACTGCCAGACAGACTTTCTGAGAATAAGACTATTTTGATGAAACTGTGTAGGGACCCATAAACAAATCCGTTTATGTAGTAAGATAGTTCTTGACTTGTGCAACTGTACAAGAGCTGGAGTGCCTGATTCAGTTGGAGCACTTTATGAACTCCTAGTTCATAGACCATGGTTGTGGAAATTATCCAGCTTTAGAGAACTTTAAAAATACAAAAGGATTTCATGAAAATGTGTCTGAGGCAGTGATGTTGCTGTGGTATGCCATGATGGACCAGGTCCATCCTAAGTTAGTAATTGTTCACTTGTGGACTCCTATCAAGTGATATGCATGGTCAGTTCATCTGAGACACACGGGCACTGAAAACAAATAAGAGAGTGAGAAAGTGAGGCAGAGGGGAGGATGTTTACATTTTGTAATGATTGACAACAGATTAACATCTTCACTTCTATTTGTCCACAGAATCTACCCGCTCTACCTACTAATTGGATAGACATGGAAGGTCTTTCTAAAGAGGTCTTCAGCTCAGTGCTGCCCCCAGAGGTCTCTAACAGCCCACTCTGGCAGGTCTTTGCTAGCCAAATACAATGACCACTCCCTAACAACATCTACTGACATTCACAGAAAGGATGACCATAATGGAGTCCATCCTGGCTCATATCTGGCCCTCTCACCTCCACCCTATGAATGCTCAAGTCCATAAGACCTCAGAATGGATGATTGTGTATGGTAATTATCAAGGTGGACAGTAACATACAAGAACGCCACAAATGTGACCTGCAGATCCAGTCAAGGTGTCAGCATACTACTACCCATGAACTGCACTTCTATCTCTCGCTCCTCTTCATCTATCGTACAACTAAACCCTGCATCCCATAACATGATAAACGCACTCAGGTGGTCATCACCCAAACATGGAAACACTTCCTACATAGGATCAAAGCAAGGACAGCCCCTTTCCCACCACACACCCTACTTAGTGTCGCTTGCCCCCTGTTCTGACAAGCATTTTAGTGGTCTACATATGTGTATTAATCCCTATATATGTATTACAATAAAATGTGTAAGCCAAAACTCCTTGTACAGTGCTACCCTGTCATGGAACCGAGCCCTACCAGCTCCCCACCTTGCCCTGGTGGAGCAAGTGACACCGGTATCAGTAAGCCAACCTTGCCTCAGCATTCTGTTGTCTTCATGTCTGTGTAGCTTACAACACATTCATGTATTTAAACCTATTTATTTGGTTTATGCAAATCTTTATTTGGTTTATGCAAATATATTGTTTTCCTTTCCTACACAGGTTCTTCCTCCTCCCTGGAAAACTAGTTTACTCCAATATCTCATTTACTCCCTCTCCCGCCTCCATCAACACACCTGTCAGATCTATGGGTCGTGCGCCTAATGAAATGGCCCAGTTTTCGGGGCAGCTTTCTTCTTTCTTTATCACTAATGTCATTGCCTTGATCTGATGAATGCTGAGATCTGTCACCAGCCTGCTGCTGACCAGGAGTCCCACGAGGCATTGTGGGTAGGGGAAAGAAATGAAATTGGAAGTGACTTCACAACACGAGGTGACGAGGATTGCCTGTAAACGCAGTTCTCTTTCAGAGGACAAGCGAGGAACGTCCTCTTGGTTTGTCATTTATAGCCCATACAAGTGAATTATGAGTTGTTTTTCTTAAACCAGGCACAAATAAAATGAATGTGCTGGGTTACTGCCCAAAAGTGTTTCTGAGATAGGGACACACAAGCCCTTTCTTTGTTCAGATCTGTGATAATTTAGTGTGGTTCAAATGTGCCACTTTGAAACAGCTGAAGCAGAGGTCTCCCATCAATCCACAGTCTGCACAAATGAATGTAACTTGTAAACATATGGGCTGTGTGATGCCTGAGAATGCTTTCTCAATAACTGTTCATCAACTACAAGAGCAACACCAACCATTACTACAACCCTCTGACTCTACCGCTCATCCAGGGGCAGGCTATCACCAAAAACGTCTAAGCTGAAAACCTAGGGTTACCTTCAACACCACTGGAGCAGTTGAAGACTTGTCAGATCTATGGTCGCTGCCTACCATCTATAGTGTCTCGAAAGTTAGGAATGATGGAACCATTTTGGCTCCTGAGGAACTACGTAGAACTGTGATGTAAGTGTTATAGTGGAAAGAATTGAAGCTGGTTTAGAATGTGGAGTTTGCAGTTACACACAGATGAATAAAGACGAGTAAAACTAAGCTCAGTGTGTGGCGTAGTCATTGTTGGGTACCCTGGATGGGGAAGATGCTACACAATCAATTCCTCTTTGATGGCAACTCACTTTAATCACCTCTTGGAAGACAAATGATTAAGGCCTGGAAGTCCCATAAATGCCTATATCGACTGTACAAACCTCCTCTATTTCAGTCTGCTGAAATAGAGATCACCTGCCATGTTCAAGTTCTCCACTGCAATGTAGCCAGACCAGAAACAGGAAAAAAGACCATGGAAACTGATCACCATCATCCGTCATCTTCAGAAACCCCTACCTCACTAACAAATGTGTTCATCTAACAATGGAGCAGGAAGATATAGCCTACACCCACTGCTTCATTTGTGCAGGTGGTAGCAGGTGCTGGGCACTTAATGTCTGATTTATTTTTCCGCATCAGGCTTTGACTTAGAGTAAGAGACAGAACGGCTGAAGAGGGGGAAAAGGAGGAAGAGAAAGATAGGAAAACGTTGATGTCAAAGGCAGAAACTGGAATGATAAAGAATAAGCAAGAGTGACATAAAGAGACAGGAAGTGTAGGGTGGAGGAACAAAACTAGACAGCCATGGTATACAGCTAGGGTCACCTTGGGCATGAGCGAGTTGGACCCAGGCCTGTGGCGCCAATATTCTGAGGGGCGCAGCAGGAAACTGCCTGAATTAATGTCATGCAAACAGCAGCTCATCCATTCCACTTGGTCTCAATCGGCTCCCTTAAAGACTTTGTAATCAGCCCTTAATGTACCTCAGCGTAATTGTTAGCACCCCTGCAACCACCTGCTCTCCTCCCATCTTCCTCACACCTAGTGCCATCACATCGCAATGACCCCCTGCCCCCACAACAAACAGCAAATTTCTTTCCGCCCAGAGCGCTGTCCCAGTCAATCCGATTTAGGGCCAGCCCTCTATACATCAACTCAGCTCTGAGCCACTCCAGAGGCGGACACCTTACAAAAACTTTGGACCCCCTGCACTTCTTTTTTGTTTAAAAATTAAGCATGCCTATGCCCTGTGCAATGCTTCACACCACCGATCAAAATGTACTCCATATACCAAGAATACATTTCAACATCATAAACTTGTGGGGTGTTTCCAGTTCAGTAGCTCGGCACGTTTCCAGACATTATGTGCACAAAGAAAAACTTACATACAGGGCTGGGCTGCCATTCTGCCACTCCCCTGTAGACTGCAGGAGAGGGTACTTCTTTCAGAGCACGATTGGATGAAATGACTCAAACGTGCCCCTTTTTAGGTCTTGCCTACGCAGTGTGCATGCACTGCATAGGAGACTTTTAGCCGTCGTGCAGCTCCTTTTCAAAGCATATACTCGTGCTTGTGGCGGCATACAGCTTGTGGGAGTGCACAGCGGCGCGCCACAAGCACGAGTATGTGCTTTGACAAAGAGCTGAACGCACACACGCGCGATCGCTTTTACTTTCTTGGCTACGTTCGCCGGGCACGCACGCACACACACTCGATCGCTTTTACTTTCCAATGCTTGTTTTTACTTTCGCGGCAGCGTCGGCCGCGCGCACACACGCGCAATCGCTTGTTTTGCTATTCTTTTTATTCCTCCAACCTGACGGGTACCACTACCAGCATCCTGAGTCGCCCTCCAGCTTCATGGTCATGTGACCTCTGTGCTGTCTGACACTTCTTTAATTGTGCTGCAGATGGCGTTGAAAATCTTTTGGGGAATGTGGGCCGATTTGCCACCTTCATACTGATGGGATTAAGGGTTGGGGCAAGAACACAGAGTGCTAGTTGGGGAAGTAGAAGTCTTTCGGAGGCTGTGTTATCATTCGCGGTGAGGCAGATTCACCTTTGGAAATCCCACTGACATACTTTCTGCTAGACTTCGAACATTTTAGTGCACATGGCATTAATACCATTAGGGGGAATTCTGCTTTTCAATTGCATGACTTGAAACACTTTCAAGCACGTACTTCCTAAAATGCTGTTTCACCAGCTCCTGTCAGATGCCTGGAGCAGTTTTTAGGTCTTGCGACCTGCGTTGCACTGCACAGCAGCGCTCGCGCAGGTGAGAGAGCTTTTGTCCGGGGTCCAGAAATCGACCCTGGAATCGCACACGCTCGTGCATGTGCGATTCCTTTTGTGGTGCGCGATTGGCCTTTGCATGCGTCTTTTGATAATAGACTGCACGCAATTGGCCAGAGGCGGGTGCATTGCTCCGCCCATGGCCTATTGGTGTCTATTACGCACTTGGTGCACGTAATAGACACCAATATTCCATGGCTCGCAGTGGCGCGCGCGCGTGCACCACTCGCAGGCTTTTTTTTTTTTTGTAAATGTAATAGAAACCGACAGGCACATTGTTGCTTTCCAAATTAAAAGGTAAATTAATTAAAAGAAATTCCAACTGATGTAGAAACGTGTTCGCCTAACTTTCTCATCCGGAAGCGCACCCAAGACTGAAGTGTCGAATGTATGGAGAAAGTATCTACAAAACGTCTGAAATGTGCCCTCGGCTACTTTTTTTTACAATTGAGCAATGGGAAATAACAGGGTTTGTTTCCTGGAAGAGAGTTAGAGGAAAACCCCTTCCCACCTGTGAGAGCAGGGCACTCACGAATCGTCAAGATTGGAGTGTGCGCGGACAGGCTGGGCCCCAGGATATAAACGCAGGGGCGGGACATGGAACTCACACTATCAGGCGCAGGTGGAATCTGAAGACACAGCCCGGTCTGCGTGCGGCAGAAGTGGAAACAAGCGGACAGCAGTGTGGATACCCAGCGTGGACTCGACCATCACACAAGTAAGGACATAGAAGAAAGAACTCCCCTGCAGCGCCCACCACAGCACCCCCTCCAAAGACGCGAGGATGGGCAACTGGGTGGTCAATCACTGATTCTCGGCTGTAGTTCTTGTAAGTATTGTGTTTTAATGTACTTTTGTTGTTTTATGAAGGAGCATTGCTTTCACTAATAAATCATTTTTAATACTGGGTGATCCTGGTAAGGACTTTAAATGGGATGAAAAAACTGGGGTGGGGGGTCTCTCAAAGGGGCGTGGCCAATATAATTAAGGGCGTGGCTTACAAATACGTACGCTAAAAATCTGTGTTTACCATAGTGTGCCACGCGACTTGTATTTTGCCGTTTCTGTCATTGCATCCAGAATTGATACAACAAGTAACATCATACCTACAACAAGTCAGGACTATTGGCTTTGTCAATGGTTGTTAGTTGCAGGAGATAAATAAGCAGCAACTATGGCTTGTGTATAATATTGAAAAAGCTTCCACTTACAGCCCTGGTGACACCACCACAATGTTGCTGCTCTTGCGTTTCAAAAAGAGAAGGGGAACCCAGAAAGAAAATTACTCTTTAAAGGATTTCCCTTCCCCTACAACCTCACCTGGCATGACGTCATGCCGCAAATTCTCCACTGGTGAGAAGTGAGCAGGCACACATTGATGTGCTTGCAGTCTCGTAACGGGTCTCTATCGCGCTCTGTTTTGCACCCTGGCACTTTTTTCCGGACTGCAGTGACAGCAGACTGCTGTCACTGCAGTCCGGAAAAAAATGGACCGCCTTTGCCAGGGCACAAAACAGAGCCTGTTAGAGACTCGTTTCGAGGCCCCCTTTAAAAAACTTCTGGTGCTCAGCACCGGCGAGACCCGGGCCACTTAAAGCCCTGATCCTGGTAGAGGCGTAACTTTATAAGAACGTTTTGTGGGTTGGGTGTGCTTTTCAGTCATCGTCCAGTGGGCTGGAAAGAGAGTTGTGTGTGGGATGTAATGAATTTAGGGGAGAGTCGTGTCTGCAAATGACACCTTCAGTGTGGTTCAATATGTAGTGTATATCAATTTCAGCCTTTCCATAGTATAATTCCTAAGAAATCTATTTAGCTGGTAAATATATTTGTTTTAGAATAGATTAACTACTCAAAGCACACTGACTATTACACACATGTACATGGTGGTTGTCAAACCTAGATCAACTATGTGGACACTTGTGACTCCACTGTTGCCCATTCATCGCAATCACTAAGCTGCGCGTGGCACGGGTTCTGGAACAGCAGGGGTCTCTATGTTGGACGGAGCTGCGTGTGCTCACCTGGCCTCTGGCGTGCCCGGTGCAATGCTGTCCCCAGTGACGCATCTTCCTATCTCAGCCTGTACCCGGCCGCAATAAGGACACAATCGCAAAGCTCTCACAACTTCCTCCAGCCTGAATTGCCTCACGGGCCGTCATCCCGTATCTTCCCAAAGTACGCCTTTTTCTCTACTTGCAGCATGGACCGCTACTCCAGGGCCCAGTTATCCACAGAGCTCACGCAACACACGTCTATTCTGACCTGCACCTTGTGCTGAATGAATGAATGAATGAATGATTTGATAACGTGCACGAATCACCCCTACCGGAGTATCTCGGCACACATTCAGCACAAATGGACTGAAACCAAATCTAAAACGGCCGTTTTTTGTTTTTAATCTTGTAACAGATGTAATTTGTATTATGTAACTCAATGTTCCTCATGTAAAGCGCTCTGATACCCCCGGGTCTAGCCAGCGCTATATAAAACTCAAATAAATAAAACAAGCATTTGCAAGGCAATAGGTCTCGCAGTTACGCATGTTTAAGATATTGCCATTGTAAATGACAATGCCTTTTATTTGTTATTAAAACGAAAACAAATATAAAAGGCATTGTTATTTGCAATGCCAATAGCTCAAACTCTAGTAAATGCGAGACCTATTGCATTGTAAATGCTTGTTTTGTAAGCCAATGTGCTGTTGGTGCTAATGCATGCCCTCCTCCCGTGGCACAGTCCAAGTATGCTATTTGCGTTTTTATTTTCTGAATGTCTGTATCCCGACACCCTGCTCCTAGGGTGCAGAGAAATGCTCAACTTCCTACGGACACACAGGGCAGGAGCAGCACTCATGGGCGCCTCTCACACTTATAGTAGGACTTCCCTCCCCTCCCTAAATAGCTCGAGCTTGGCTCACGCATCCAGTCTTCCTTTCAACAGTACGTTTTAGAAACCCCCACGTGTTTCCTCTCTTGCACACATTTACACAGACATTCTTTCTCTCAAACACTGTTACAAAGACTTTCTTAAACTGTGACACACTCTGACACTAATTCTCTCACACATGGTTCTCTCGGGCACAAGCTCTCTCTCACACACACGCACACACACAGACCTCTCTCTCTCACTCACAAACACTCTCTCTCACTCACAGAAACTCTCTCTCACACACACACATACTCACATTCTCTCTCTCACACACACTGACACTCTGTCTCACTCACACTCTGTCTCACTCACACACTCTCTCACACACACACACTCTCTCACACAGACTCACACACACTCTCTTTCTCACACACACACTCTCTCACACACATTCTAAATCTGCCTCTCGTCCACAGGTTCAGAGCCCCATCCCTGTGAGTGCACAACCCCACTAGCCCTTGCCGCGTTGCCAATTCCCCTGCACATGCAGTAACTGCACAGGTTGCCGCATCCCGACTGACTTCTTGATTCTATGCACCCGCCGGTACCTAGCAGCCAACTGGCTCTTGTGTCTGGCTGTCAGTGCCGCGGGTACAGCTTTTTTTTCATTTTCATCAACCACTTCTAAAACTCCCAAATCACTTGTCACTTGGCTACACTTGTGGCACTTAAAGCGCACACATCCCCACGATGCTGTTGTGCCCAACCTGTGCCAGGTGGAGCCTCTGACTGCATATGAAGCTCTGACCTCCGCCAGAGAACCTCTTGTGGTGTGTGTCTGTGTTTCACGGAGGATTAAAATGTAGATAATATGGGAGATGATGGATTATGTGGCAAATATTTAATAATGGGAAAATCGCTGTGGCCGCACAATCGCATAATTCCAGTGTCCCTATCTATACCCCAGTAGCTCAATTACCGTCAATAGTGTCCCTTCGCTCTCTCCATCATTCTTGCAACTTTTTTGCATATTATTTTCATTCATCCAGTCCTGTTTTATTTTTTCTTCTTGCCAAAATGCATTTCTTAAGTAGAGTCTTGAAGAGATGTGGTAAATGCTGTGGAAATGTCTAAATGCTCCTCTTCAAATATTTGGGAACTTAAATGTTCAAAAATGTGCACAAATAATAACGTGGTGAACAACAACGGGGCAAAATGTTTCATCAGTACACAAGGGAATGCTGAATTTTAATGTATGGAAAAAATATATGCCCCCATTTCCAGTGGTAATTACTTTCAAGACAAATGCCATCTCGATTTACTTTTCTTCATCTGGCCATTATCTGAGTTGACACCTCCATCCTACCAGCAGGACGAAACGCCGGCACAGAAGGCGCAGAGATCCGATTTCTACATTGAAACGACTCCACTCAATTTCTCACTGACATGCAGTTTTCCTGATAAAAACTAAATAGTGTACAAACAATAATGTTTGGAAATAGAGTTTCTGCACATATGTTTCATTTGCACTTCACCAAGTAAAGTTTTCTGATTTGTTTTGCTTCTGTTTAAGTCTTTGCATCACACTCCTTTATTACAGAACAAATGTGCTTTCATAATTCCTGATATATGTTGTATTATTTGTAATATTTATATACAGGCTATTTACTTACGTGTTATGTGTTAGAGAAAACAACTTCCATCATCAGACAGCTCACTTGACAAAAACATTTAACTGTAGTAAGAGAAAGGAAAATAAACTCAATTTTCAAAGCAGTAATTAGTAAACAGGCATTGGCATAGCCAATAGGTCTTGACTTTGGGACCTTATAAGTGTTTAGCCATGCAACACTTGATGTTGTTGCACCAAGGATATTGTGCTGCATAACTAAATACTTATAAGGTCCCAAAAGCGAGACCTATTGGCTATGCCAATGCTTGTTGGCTGTGGATTTTTGTAATATGGGCCAAGGTCTTTTTGGTTTACATTCTGGGCCTGCGGACCTTGGGCTTAAGATTTAAACTACAAATGTGAATTTTCTGACCGGTCTCAGAATGCTTTTTCCACTGCCTAGAAGTGCACAGAGAAGACTCCGTTTGCAGAACAGCAACCTTTATTTAATTGTATATATTTGTGTTTATTGAGGTTTGATAATCCTTTCAACAGAGACTGTAGGAAAATGGAGTATTATGTTGTGAGGCTGGTTAGGCTGCACTATTTAATACTCTCACAAAACCCAAAGATCATCCTTGGATTCTCAATAATAAATCCTTAGCTCAGCCATTGGAAAGTGACCACGAGCAGTCAGGCTTTACTAGAGGACGTGTTAAGCATTTCAGAATACCTACATGGATGATAAGTAATTGATGTGACTCGAAAGAAATCCAACTCCAAATTATAAAAATAAAGCAGGTTTTATATAAATTGAGACCTCAAAATGAAGTCAATCAGACAAGTATAACCGGAGTTATGGATTTTAGAAGCAAAAATAAATCAGTGCAGATCAATACTGCAAAACCTATGCGTTGCTGGTCAATGGTAAAAAGCACTAGTGACAATTGGTCACTTGCAGGTCAAGTAGCGTGAAACCCAAGGAGGGTTAAGGTGATGCGGGTCCCAGGACCAAGCCATGACAGTCAGGTCGATTTTACTTGGCTCAAGAAGCCTGGGTGCAGAGTTATCCTGGCTGTCCTTGGTGCTAAAGTGGGAGCCGTGGGGGGAGATGGTTTTACCACTTAACCGTGCTGGTGAGGAAACAGGTGCAAAATGTCGATCCCAGGCCCACTGTTGGAGTCGGAGGAAGGTGTCCTGGTGTTTCCTTGAGTTGTGGCATCGAGTAAAGGTGGTAGTTGCCTGACTGGCCACCAAAAAGCCTTGGCAGCAATAAAGTCAGCAAGAAGTTATTTCGAGGTATGGAAGTCTGGGGGGAAACAGTAGCTGCCTGAAACTTGCTGGAGGTCAGGACTACATTTCCCACAATGCACTGGACCATCTACCTTTGGGCAATCCCTCAGGGGGCCTGATTGCCAGTGATTCTGTGGTTCTGATACGCTTTGTTTACCTGCGGCCCGCATCGGACTAGTGCCATTAGTCCAGTGGAGTCTGGAGTTGCTTTTGGCTCTCAATGGAGTTCCTCTGTCTGGGAGAACCTGTCTTTGGTCTGGTACGCATCGCAGTCGTGTAGTTCCAGGAAGGTTGCTACAGGTACAGGGTATCACGCCTTTAGTTTGTGCAGCTCCTATTGTCACAGACTTGTGTCTCTTCTGTGTCCTTTGCCGAAAGTCAGATCAGAACTCAGGTTCTGGTGACAGGGGTGCTCCTTAAATCCTAGATTTATGGGTGTTAGGGGTGTGGGTCAGTAGCGGCCCGTGGAGGGAGTTCGGTGGGGCAGTGAGGCGGGGCGGGGGAGGGGCAGGGTGTGGAAATGTAAACACCAGAATATGGATGAACGGAGGTAAGTACACATTTAAATAAATAAAACGAATTTTGTTAGGCGCGCTGCATCGCATTTTGCGATGCAGCGCGCGCAAAGGAATTCGTTTTATTTATTTAAATGTGTACTTACCTCCGTTCATCCATTTTCCGGTTTTTACATTTCCCACCCTGTGCCTCCCCCGCCCCGCCTCACTGCCCCACCGAACTCCCTCCACGGGCCGCTACTGGTGTGGGTACAAAGTGCCAAATGGCTAGAAGCCCCCGCAGCTAATCTCCCCCTGAGGAGACCACATCTGGGGAGTGGGGGTGTCACCTTTTCTACTCAGAATCCTCTATTCTGCATCTTAAAAAAATTGCAGAAACTTTCCTTAGCTGTACAAACTAGGTAGCCCACCCTAAGGTTGTGGCTAGCCTTCTGGGGGTGTACAACTACTGACAACATAATTTTCCTGCATGCCCGGGTTCAAATGCACCTGCGGGCAGGGGGTGGATGTTTCTTGCCTATGGGAGGCAGCCTGGATAAATATCCAAGATAGTGAAAGTTTTGAAGCTCACCATCTTGATGTGCCACTTCTCTAGCCACCCTGGCAGGGAGGAAGGTGTCAACTCCTCACCATTCAGGCTTTTGTTTCCGACTCCTGAGAGAGTTCACACCTCCTGGCAGTGGGTCAGATTCCTGTCTTGGTTGCAGCAGCTACAGAATGCCAGCCAAGGCACAGGAAAGGCCGGGGCAACCATGTGGCCAGCCTCTAGGGTAGCCTCCTGGGTACATGCCACATAGACTCTGGCACGAGAATCATGTCAGAGGTGAGGAGGCAAGTTGTATGATACCAAACATGACCTATTTTAGCAATGCCATAATGGAGCTGGCAACCTCGGGAGTGCCTGAGTGCGAGCCCATGTTATCCTATGGGCTGTTTATCACTTATAGTAGTCCTTAATGGGAAAGGCCCTTATAGGGACATATTAGCTTTCACTTATATGTCTTCACCTTTAATGAAATGCACCCTTTCTGGGCTTGGGTGGCCTTCCTCAGGGGTGACTGACATATATTAAAAATAGTGCTTTGACCTCGCAACCCATGGTGAGAATAAGTTGAGTTCAAGCAGATAGCACTGGTCCTGCAGTCTGCAATAGCAGGGCTCCTGTTATTGATTTACTTGGCTCACTCATGGTGGCACAAACAATGCCTCAGGCCCTGGAGTCCCCTTTAACTCCCATGCCTAGGGTACTACTGGTATCATTTACCAGAGACTTATAAGGGGGAGTTAAAGTCCTTGCCAATCCTGGTTGCCAATTCACATGTAACAGTTTTAAAGACAAAGCACCTGCACTGGGGCCTGGGCAGCAGGACCCAGTGCACTTTCAGAGTCATAACCATCAGCATTGGAGCAAAAAGTGGGGGGAGGGGGTGACCATACAAGAATGCCTCTTTCCTACGGAGACAATGTGCATAGCATTCATATAATATAAAGAGGCCTGCTCACACCAAGTAGCAACAGGTGCTGGAACTCATGGAGCGTTGCTGGCGCTCAATTTATTTTAAAAAGCATTGAAAGTTGACACAGGAGATAACACGCTTCGGACCGTTCATGCAGATCACGATAGATCGCGTTCTTGTACATAACATCAAGGATCGGAGCTACTATTACTGTAGTTACTTAAAAAATGATTTATGTCACGTGAGTGGTTGAGTGGCAGTGAGAAACCAATTCAGTGAGTAGGTAATAATGAACATTCACATTCTATCAATAAAAAGTACTTATAAATGTGCAAATAAAAATTTGCACTCAAGTGTGTGGACAGAGAGAATAGGTTGACATGACTGTTTGTGCTAGAAATGTTGCATTTATGGTAACATCAAATAACATGAGCAAGGCATTATCAGATGTCTAGTTGGTGGGATTGACTTACAGGGTCAGGCCCTGCAATCCCTGTCCAGCTGATAAAAATTGGCGCCTCACCTCATGCATTTTGATGAGAGAGAGGTGCTCGTCAGTTCATGGAAGGTAATTTGAGAGAGATTTTTAGCCTCTTTTCATGCCCGTGAAGAGTGAGATGTGCAGTTTTTGGAGGGTGTTGAGTGAGAGACTTGCTGCCTCAGTTCATGCAGTATGTTGAGAGAAACTTGCTGCCTCAGTTCATGCAGAGGGCTGAGGGAAGCTTGCAGCTTAAATCCAAGTAGGGTGCCGAGGGAGGCTTGCAGCTTCAATTCATGCGGGTGCTGAGGGAAGCCTGCAGCTTCAATACATGCAGGGTGCTGAGGGAGGCTTGCAGCTTCAATACATACAGGGTGCTGAGGGAAGATTGCAGCTTAAATCCATGCAGGGTGCCGAAGGAAGCTTTCAGCTTAAATACATGCAGAGTGCTAAGGGAGGCTTGCAGCTTCCAAACATGCAGGGTGCTGAGGGAGACTTGTAGCTTAAATCTAAGCAGGGTAATGAGGGAGGCTTGCAGCTTTAATACATGCAGGGTGCCAAGGGAAGCTTGTAGCTTCAATACAAGCAGGATGCCGAGGGAGGTTCAGCTTCAATACATGCAGGGTCCTGAGGGAGGCTTGCAGCTCCCAAACATTCAGGGTGCTGAGGGAGGCTTGCAGCTTAAATCTAAGCAGGGTAATGAGGGAGGCTTGCAGCTTCAATAAATGCAGGGTGCCAAGTGAAGCTTGCAGCATCAATAAATGCATGGTGCCAAGGGAGGCTTGCGGCTTCAATACATGCGGGGTGCTGAGGGAGGCTTGCATTTTCAATACGTGCAGGTTGCCAAGGGAAGCTTGCAGCTTCAATACATGCAGGTTGCCAAGGGAAGCTTGTAGCTTCAATACAAGCAGGGTTCCAAGGGAAGCATGCAACTTCAGTTCATGCAGGGTGCCGAGGGAAGCTCGTAGCTTCAATACAAGCAGAGTGCCAAGGGAAGCTTGCAGCTTCAATACATGCAGGGTGCCAAGGAAGCTTCCAGCTTCAATACATGGGGCTGCCAAGGGAGACTTGCCGCTTCAATACATGCAGGGTGTCGATGGAGGCTTGCAGCTTCAATACATACAGGGTGGTGAGGGAGGATTGCAATTTCAATACATGCAGGGTGCCGAGAAAAGCTTGCAGCCTCAATGCATGCAGGGTGCTGAGGGGGGCTTGCAGCCTCAATATATGCAGGGTGCTGAGGGAGATTTGCAGCCTCGATACCGGCAGGGTGCTGAGGGAGACTTGCAGCTTCAATACATACAGGGTGCCGAGGAAGGCTTGCAGCTTCAATTCATGCAGGGTGCCGAGGGAAGCTTACAGCTTCAATATAAGCAGGGTGCCAAGGAAAGCATGCAGCTTCAATACATGCAGGGTGCTAAGGGAAGCTTCCAGCTTCAATACATGCAAGGTTCCAAGGGAGACTTGCCGCTTCAATACATGCAGGGTGTCGATGGAGGATTGCAGCTTCAATACATGCAGGGTGGTGAGGGAGGATTGCAATTTCAATACATGCAGGGTGCCGAGAAAATATTCCAGCCTCAATGCATGCAGGGTGCTGAGGGGGGCTTGCAGCTTCAATTCATGAGGGGTGCCGAGTGAAGCTTGTAGCTTCAATACAAGCAGGGTGCCAAGGGAAGCTTGCAGCTTCAATACATGCAGGGTGCTAAGGGAAGCTTCCAGCTTCAATACATGCAAGGTTCCAAGGGAGACTTGCCGCTTCAATACATGCAGGGTGTCGATGGAGGATTGCAGCTTCAATACATGCAGGGTGGTGAGGGAGGATTGCAATTTCAATACATGCAGGGTGCCGAGAAAATATTCCAGCCTCAATGCATGCAGGGTGCTGAGGGGGGCTTGCAGCTTCAATATATGCAGGGTGCTGAGGGAGGCTTGCAGCTTCAATACCGGCAGGGTACTGAGGGAGGCTTGCAGCTTCAATGCATGCAGGGTGCTGAGGGCGGCTTGCAGCTTCAATATAAGCAGGGTGCTGAGGGAGACTTGCAGCTTCAATACCGGCAGGGTACTGAGGGAGGCTTGCAGCTTCAATATATGCAGGGTGCTGAGGGAGGCTTGCTGCTTCAATACATGCAGGGTGCTGGGGGAGACTTGCAGCTTCAATACCGGCAGGGTATTGAGGGAGAGTTGCAGCTTCAATACATGCAGGGTGCAGAGGGAAGCTTGCAACTTCAAATGATGCATTGTTCCGAGGAAGACTTGCAACTTCAGATCATGTATGGTGGTGCGAGAGACTTGCAACCGCAGTTCATCAAGGTACTGAGAGAAACTGCTTATCAGTTCATTCAGTTTTAGTTCATGGATGGTGCCGAAAGAGATTTGCAGCCACTGTAGATGCAGGGTGATGTTAAGAATTTGCAGCCTAAATCAATGCAGTGTGCTGAGCAAAACTTTTCTGCAATTCATGGAAGATTCTGAGATAGAACTTGAGCCACAGTGTATGCAGAATTGTGAGAGAGATTGTTGCCTCAATGCATGCCAGGTGTTGGAAAACACTTTCAGCCTCAGTTCATGGAAGGTAATGAGAGAGACTTGCAGCCTGGGTCTATGCAGAGTGATGCGAGACATGCACCTTAGTTCATGCAAGAAGCTGGGAGAGAATCGCGGCTTCGGTCTATGCAGGTCAGTGAGTGAGACTTGCCAGTTCATGCATGATGCTGAGAGAGACTGCACCCTCATTCATGCAGCCTCAGTGCACACATGCTGCTGCGAGAGACCTGCAGCCCAAATCCATGCAGAGTGCTGAGCAAGACTTGAAGCCCCAGTTAATGCAACGTGCCAAAATAGAACTTGAGCGTAATGGGATAGAAGGGTGCAGAGACTTGCAGCCTGAGCTCATGCAGAGAGATGAGAGAGACTTGCAACCTCAGTCCATGGAAGCTGACGAGTGAGACATGTACCCTAAGTTAATGTAAGGTGATGAGAGAGACTTGCAGCCTCCGCTCATGCAGAGAGATGAGAGAGGCTTGTAACCTCAGTCCATGGAAGCTGATGAGTGAGACATGTACCCTAAGTTAATGTAAGGTGATGAGAGAGACTTGCAGCCTCAGCTCATGCAGAGAGATGAGAGAGGCTTGTAACCTCAGTCCATGGAAGCTGATGAAAGAGACATGTACCCTAAGTTAATGTAAGGTGATGAGAGAGACTTGCAGCCTCCGCTCATGCAGAGAGATGAGAGAGGCTTGTAACCTCAGTCCATGGAAGCTGATGAAAGAGACATGTACCCTAAGTTAATGTAAGGTGATGAGAGAGACTTGCAGCCTCCGCTCATGCAGAGAGATGAGAGAGGCTTGTAACCTCAGTCCATGGAAGCTGATGAGTGAGACATGTACCCTAAGTTAATGTAAGGTGATGAGAGAGACTTGCAGCCTCCGCTCATGCAGAGAGATGAAAGAGGCTTGTAACCTCAGTCCATGGAAGCTGATGAGTGAGACATGTACCCTAAGTTAATGTAAGGTGATGAGAGAGACTTGCAGCCTCAGCTCATGCAGAGAGATGAGAGAGGCTTGTAACCTCAGTCCATGGAAGTTGCTGAGTGAGACATGTACCCTAAGTTAATGTAAGGTGATGAGAGAGACTTGCAGTCTCAGTTCACGCCGAGTGCTACCTAGATCCTGAGAGAAGCTTGCATCATTGAATCATCAAGAAGCTGGGAGGATGTTGGGACTTGCAGCATCAACTCCTGTGGGCTCTTGTTTGGGTACCAAAAAAACATCGTTTCAAATCCTTCAGGATGTTACCCAAGAGCATAGAGACACTTATCAGGCATGCAGAATGGTGGGATCATTTGGATGTTGGTGCTAACGGGTCAGAGCTAAAAAATGTCCAGTATTTCAGTTATGATCGAGCTGACCTCAGTTTCCAGACATCTTCTAAGGTCTACCACGTTCCAGTTGGCACCACTAAGGGTCTCATTAAGAGTGTTCTGTTTTTAGGAAGTAATATCACACCAAGGACATGACATTACCGACAGATGTAGTATTGATAGGGTGTTGGACATGGCCCTTTTTGCAGGGTTATCCCCAAATCTTTTGCTTTACTCCCTCCTTTGTTCTGACCTTCTTTTTGTTGGTTTTAGGACTCTGGCCCTCTATCACTGCTAACCAGACCCCCCCTCCAAACATGGCATGATTAGTTTACACCTGTTTGGCATCTTTGATTACTTGTAAGTCCCTTGTAGAGTGGTATACCTTAGACCCAGGGCCTGAACTTCAAATGCTACTAGTGGGCCTGCAGTCCTGCTTGTACCACAAACAGAAGTATCCATTCAACCCTGTCTCAGGCCTGCCACTGAAGGGACTGTGTGTGCAGTTTACTGCCACTTTGACTTGGCATTCAAAACTACTTGTCAAGCCTTAAACTCCCTTTTTATTACACATAGGTCACCCCTAAGGTAAGGCCTAGCTATTTTGTTTTTCACTGTTGTGAGGCCTACTCATCCCAGAGTATCATGTGTTCACTGCATGGCCCATTGTAGTTTTCCCCATGTTCGCCTAACTGTACATGATGTAGGCCACATTTGCTTTGCACATGTTACTATGTAAACCCATCTGTCTTTGTGCTACATTGGATTTTTACACAGAACTTGTAGTTGTTTTCGTGTTCTTGCTACCTGCTTTGCTGTGATGGCCAGCTGATCGCTGGGCAGCAGGAGGGACTTCCACTTTGCAGCCTGCCTGGATGTGCTGGCCTGCTGCTTGCTACCTGCTTCTGTGCCCCACTAGCACTGTTTAGGGGCTTGTAGGCTTGCCCCCTGTTCTTTCAGAGTCTCAGGGCCATTAAAGTCTCTGCTTCACTATTATTGCCATGGGACTATGATTATGGCAATTCCAAGCTTCCAAACGATCCAGCGCTTGATTCTGCTACAAGTGAAGCTTTCTATGCATGCCTAATAACAGCACTTCTTGCCTGCCTAAAGCGCTGGTACCTTTCCTTCAGGACAGGGCATCCTGAGTTATGCAGTGCCGAAAAGAGACTCCTGCCTGACCACCCATGTCCCTGGTAGAATTACTGGAGGGCTTGAGTGTCTTTTAAGGACCGGCGTGCCCCTCTTTTGAGCCAAGACGAACAGATAGTGTGAGCCAAGCCTTCCTCACTCGACCCGAGACCAGCATGTCCCCCTTGACTAGTAATGCCCAGGCCGGGCACGCAACCCGTAAGAGCCATCTCACAGGAGGAACATGTTGCCCTGGCAACGTAGATGCGTCAGCGTCACCTCGCCTGGTCACAGGGAACTCTGGAGATCGCCGACGCTGGCCCCGGGTACCAAGGCCCACCGACTGTCCTGCTATGCCAGCGTGGCGCTGTGGGGTGTAGTGGCAGACCGACCAAGTAATACCGGCCCTGTAAAGGTACTATGATCTGATAGCTGCACTGCACTTGTGGGAGAACCCTCACGTTCACCTTAAGCTGGTGCCCTCCCCCCTTCTCCTGTGTACTGTATTGGGGACATTGTTCTTTCCTCTGCACTGTGGATCAGAACCTCTATGGAGGACCCCAAAAACAGTGTAGAGCCACCAGTAGAGACTCAACGGATTGGAGGCTCAAGCCCACACAAAATTATCATATAAGTTTAATAGGAGCGCAGGAGCTCCTGTGTCCTACGTTTTCTGAATACAATTATTTAGAATTTTATCCGCAATATATGAGATTTTCTTCAATCCTGCATTACTTCCCCTGATTATGTGATTCATATCATTTTGGCCTTCTGGTGTTATTTATATTATATTTTTATATGAACCCGTTTGGAGGCTTTTTGTGGTTTATTCATTGTGTATCTGTGTGTGTGTGTGTGTGTGTTGCGCAAATGCTTTACACCTTGCCTCTGTAGATAAGCCTGCCTGCTCTGCGCCAAGCTACCAGAGGGTGAGAACAGATTATCTTGGTAAGTATCTGGCTTACCCTGACTAAGGTGGCCTGGCATGGGTGCATACCTTAGCCAGCCAGAAACCCATTTCTAACACAGGGTATGGTATTACTTTCCCATTTGATTTTCCGCACAGAGGAATGTGTGCAATATAATAATACTGCATCTTTTTGCACGTTGCCAGCTGCAAAAGTCAAAAAGTGGTACCTGGCAAAATCTATTCAGGAAAAAGTGTGACATTTTCACCCTAACAGTATTTATAATTCAGAAAGAATAATTTTAGTTATTTTTAGTACATGTCTCTAGCAGTGTTTTCCCTGCCGGATTGCAAATAAAGTATGCAAATAGAATTCGAGGGAAAAGCCATCTGGCTGGAGGATTGATTTCGTTTCATGGGTAAGAAGCAGTAGTACTTTCTTAAAAGAAGAAAAATCACCATGATTTATTTATGTCATATTTTCTTTATGTCCTCATATTTATAAATTCTGCATGGAAATTTGGAAATAGATTAATTTGATATGGAATACAAATGTTCCTTTAAACTGTTTAACATTTTTCATGTCATTTTATCCAAGGATCGGGACAAGTTTTCAAAGAAAACTAAATGATATCTGATATGTTTTCTCCTACTTCCTCCTAGCTTTCATCCTCTTCCTCTGTGTTGTATACTTAAGAAGTATAGTTAAATAATAAAATGTTCTATTTTTGCAATGTTGTGTGTTGACATTTATATCTATAATAACACAGATTAAAGAATTCTATCTCGTTTGTTATTATTGTAACTATATGAAATAATGTGATATTTATTTTATCTTCATTAAGTACCACTAAAACGTTTATACACAAGATAATAAACAGAATGTAGGGGAACCAGATTATTTGGCATTTGTGGCCCACTTTGTATGCAGGTCTTGAGGTCTCGGTTACTGCTTTGTGCTGTCCATCACATTATAGGGTCTGCAGGAGTTCTTCCTGCTGAAACTTACCCTGGTGAAATTATGGGTCCTAGAGACCTCCAAACTTACTTCCTGTAGGAAGATATTTAGGAATGCTCCGCATGTGAAACTAGAGACTTAAGGCCAGATGTACTATCATACTACTGGCAAAATTTATTTGAAATTGTTCACTGACTTTTTGCAATCTATGTTTGATATTGTGAAGCAGCCTATTTCATAATAGGATCATTTTATTTGCAAAATCGCCATTCGCAAGGGTTCGCACAATGACCTATCTAATTAGTATTCATTTGGGAAGTGCAATCCTCCGATTGGCTTAAAACACAGGGATGGTGGTCTGCAAGGGGCAGTAGGCCGCTGTCCCTTAGTTTAACATTTCCAAATGGAAAACTGTGTTGTTTTTAAGCAGCCAGGTTCCGTAAAGGAACCAGTGATGGTTTAAAAAATAAAAGTCCCTGGACCACTGTCTACTCTCACGAACCCTACCATCATAATTCCTAGAGAGGAAAGGATCCCTTAGGTATCCCTTCTTCTTTGAGAATCAGTTACCACCTCCTCTGAGGTGTAGGTGACTATGCAATGGTTTTCACCCCGAATTGCATTTGCACACCATTGATGCAATGAATACCGAATTGCAATTTGAAAGGAAGGCCCCTTTTGCAACCCTTCCAAACTGTGATTCCATGTGGGTCGCAAAATTAATTTTACAAGTTGGAAAACGCTTTATGACTCATTAAATGGGTTTTATACACAAAAAACAGCCATTTTATGGTTGCAATCCCACTGATTTTGCGAATCGCTGGGGTTGAAATCGCAAAATTACTTTTTACATCTAGACTTTATAAACAGCTATTCTTTAGGTGCTGAACCACTTCTAAAGGAGACACTCAATTTGTCTGTTCCAGCAGGTAGAGCCGGTCTTGTGATCGCTGTCCATGCAGGGCGCTGTCCACCAGAAAGAATGATGAAAGAGCAGGAAGGATACAGAGGGTGACAGAGAGAGTTGAGTATGAGAGAGGGGTAAAAAAGAAAAAGACTAAGCGAGAGAGAAGGGTGTGGAGAAAAAAAGGAACAGTGGAATTGATCAAGAGAAACTGTGATAGGTAGCAAGAGGTGGAGAAATAAGGAATGAGAGACGCCCACCGGAGCGAAAGAGAGTGAGGGACTAAGAGAGGAAGGGAGAGACAGTCAGGGAAAAAAAAGAGAGACAATGAGGGGCAAAGGGAGAGAGAGAGACAGCCATGGGAAGGATAGAGAAACAGTGAGAGGTAGCATGAAATAGGAAGAGACACAGACAGTGATAGAGACGCAGACCAAGAATTCGACTTAAAGGGAGGTACCTTGTCCCACTAACTCTAAATCAGTCTCTTGGTCTCAGGAATTCGGACCAACAGGCCCTGTAAAAAGCTCCCTTTGAAGTAGCCCGTAGGCAAACCACCAAAACAAATACAATAAATTAAAAAACAGCTAATGTCCTGAAAGTTGATCACTGTCTTGATAGCCGCACATGGAGTCAAATTCATAAAGAAGGCCTGCCCTTCCCCCACATGGCACCTTGTAATTAGATGTTTGTGTGGTGGACTATTGCATAGGTGTGGAGAACCAGAAAGAGTTGGGTGCACAAGTAATGAAGTATTCGGTGGCAACTGAATTTGACTGTTAAATGTGGCCTGTGTGTCCCTCCTTTTTACAAACCCCCCTCACAGTTGATCATGTGTCTCTTCAGGTGATGAATTGTCTCAAATGCCATTCAGAGTGGTGTCAGGGCAGCACGTGGTCATGGAAGGGCACTCAGTAGGGAGCCGTGGCATGAAGTCCTGATCATGAAGGGTTCCTATGCTAGAAGTGACCCGTACGAAGTTTTGATTGAGTGAAGCTTCCAGTCTTGAGTAAAGGTACGCGAGCCACTGAAAATTCGAGCCAGGCTCGAGCCAGACGCCTAGCTCTAGACAAGGGTCTCACTGTCTAAAACTGGTAAAAAGATCATGTTGATTTTGCCCGTCACCTATGCTCTAATTTCATACTTAAAAAATTAAGAACAAAGCAAGAACCTTTGATGTGAGAAAGAGATACCAAGCAAGTGGCTAAATTGCAGAGTATGAAACTGGAAAAGAATGGATCAACCTCAGCTTTCTCCTGCCTGACCCATTTTGGGACCCTAGGCAAACACTCTATTTCACAGAGCCTCCTGTTTCTTTATTATCACATATGAGAGCACCTTCTAATAGGTGAGTTTAGAAAGGGCGCTGTACAAAACCCCCTGTCCTGTTTGATTTAGGAGGTCACAACCTTGCTCCATTGATTATGAGAACATAGGCCGCACAAAGAATGCACAAGACAATTGTCTTGCCTCTTAGTTCACTAATAGCGGTTCCTGCGGGGCAATAAAAACTGTCTTGATAATAATATGCACAATCGCAATGATAAAGGGTTACGGGGATGTCAGAAAGAGAGGCTAGCAAGGACACAGATGGCTGTATATCCAATATTGCTTTTATATGTCAAATAATGTTTCAATTTATACATAAAGGAAAAGACATTGACATTGAACCTGGGTAGACGGATTATTCAGATCTACCTTCTTGCGATGCTGGGGCACGCACCAAACATCTCCTTCATTCAATAATAAGAAAATCCCTGGACACGGAGTCACGATCCTGTACCCATGTTAACTTACCGAATTTCATACATAGCAGCCACTGCACTGCACGTGCATTCACCTTCCGAGATCTCTCCACTCCAATCCTAGGCAGAATACATCATCTTCCTTATCCTGCAGCATTGACCACGCTCTGCATCCAATTGTTTGCCAGCCCCTCACCCCGATACACACAAAGGGCACCCGGCAGGGTCCCTTGTGAGTATCTTTTATTTCTTCTTTCACTCAACCGGTGTATCACATTCTTCACGTGGCTGCGCAATCACATTTCAGATGTCCCTACATCCATAGGTCCTGAAGAGACCCTGCACTGTGTTGAAGGGTCGAAACATCGTCGACAACCTAGAAAAACAAACCAATTTAAGCAGCCCTGATCATTGTACACAGTGGCTGTGATCATTGTATAATTGCTTATCGTCGTTTTTTATGGAAACCGGGGGGGGGGGGGTATTATCAAGACAGGCGATAAAATTTTCGCCGCTTTAGCGGCAGAAAACTGCCGCTAAAACGGCGATAATGGGCTTGATAATATGCTCTATGGAATTCCAATTGAAGCCCATGTTAGACGTCCTTCACATCTAACATGGGCTTCAATTGGAATTCCATAGAGCATATTATCAAGCCCATTATCGCCGCTTTAGCGGCAGTTTTCTGCTGCTAAATCGACGATAATATTATCGCCTGTCTTGATAACATGCCCCCAAGTCACATCTGTCACCAATTTATACGTTTTTTTTAATTTACTTTTGTTTCCAATTTCACTGGGGACACCTAGCACTATTATGTCTTTTCCTTTATGTATAAATGGATACATTGTTTGACATATAAAAGCAATATTGGATATACAGTCATCTGTGTCCTTGCTAGCCTTTCTTTCGGACGTCCCCGTAATCCTTTATCATTGCGATTGTGCATATTATTATCAAGACAGTTTTCATTGCCCCGCAGGAACCGCTGTTTCTGTTACAAACCTAATTACCCTGGTTCCTAGCGAGTAGGTTCTCCCTTGTTCTTGTTTTCGTCTTAGTTCACTAATAGCATTGTCATCAGGGTGAGGGGCAGGAATGCTCCTCAGTTTATATGTAAAAATAATCACTTTTAACAAATACTTCTTAATTGAATAACATAATCTGAAATATCAATGGGAAACGCTGCTGCTTTGTTAACAAAATACACGATTTTGAACTTTGAAGACTTTTTTTCATATTTTTACATGATGTTTATTGCATGATTTACAAGCCAAATATTTCACGGGCTCGGCTCGTGCACAGGCTCTCAGAGCCAGAGGCGAACGTTGGCTCGGCTCTCCCTGTTGATGTATTGGCTCGGCTCTTGTCTTGACTGAACCGCAAAAGAAGGTGAACCTGCAAAGTTTTGGGTTGTGGAGACTGGAACGACGTATGAGCTAAACACATCCAAACATCTGCAGTCTAGTTTGAACATTTATCACATAATCAAAATAAAAATACCTTTGAATGTGAGACCACGGCGTGTTTTATAAAGAACTTTGGCTCCGAGACCAGAGCGGCCTTTCAAGCTATAAAACACTTTCTTTCATCCAGTGAGCTCACAGGTGGCCTGAACATATGCTTGTATTTGAACAAATGAAAAAATAAACCCTGAAAGAGAATTCCTTTTGAAACAGAGAAAAATAGGAGCTCCCGTGGGCCCATGAATTCCTGTAATGGCGCCCGCCACGGCCCGCCACTGCCCGCCACGGCCCTATTAGAGTGATGAAAGCTCGACGGCTCTGTAGAGGGTGCAATGGCTTCCTGCGTCATGCCACGCCCCCTACTCCCTGTGCACGTGGCAGTGGTTTATATGTACAGAATGTACTAGGGGTGTGTGAAAGTGCATATTTTTTACGTATAAAACTATAGTGAAATTACACTCAAAGTGAAATATTTCATGCCATTTTGCAAGACTTCTTTATCCGAATGCAAACCTCATAAAAAAGTCACATCAGATGCTGAAGGACACTGGTTACAGTAGAAGATGTATCTCAGCGAGACGGGTTCTGTGTGAAACAGCATCTTAAATTCTCAAGTACGTTTTCTTTTTATATGCTAGCAACTGCCAATTAATTGATTTTTTAGCGAATAATGTAAGCATTGTTGTGTCTACCCAGCAGAGGGTCTTAATTTTGTATTGGGTGTAGGGAAAGACTGGTCAAGGGGTGGCTCAGGTGTCAATGGCATGCACAAAACTGGCCCTTCCCTCCTGTCTGTGAAGGTGAGATGGTTTATTCCCCGTGCTGGTTATAGTGAGTCGATGGAACTCTGCCCAGGATGACTTGCAGGGGTGGACAATGGTTGGGCTTTGCTGCTTCCTGTCACTAATGAGTCCGTCTACCAGGAGCCACCAGCAGGTGTGTTAAAGAGGGTTGATAGGAGGGGGACTTAGTAGAGTGGCAGTCGCCTATTTTCCTTATGAGCATGGGGTTCTCTGTAGGTAGAGACACCCAGGTTAACAAGCATTGGCAAAGCCAATAGGTTTCACCTGTGCAAGAGCTTGTGGCTTTGCCAATGTGTTTTAGCCATGTTGTACCAGCGTGGCTGCTGTTCTGCATGGCTAAAACTTAGTGGCATACAGAAGAGTGGCATGAAGTGTCATAGAGTCGGAATTGGGAGGAGAGTAGTAGTGTCATAGAGTGGAGTGGCACAAAGTGTTGTGTGTTGAAGTGGCATAGAGTGGAGCCATGTAGAATGGTGTACATTGGAGTGGGGGAGAGTAGAGTGTACTGTGTAGAGTGAATTAGTACAGTGTTTCAGAGTACATTTGTGTAGAGTGCTGTTGCGTAGAATGCAGTGGCATATAATTCAGCAGTGGAATGCAGTGGCTTAAATTAGAGTGTTCCATAGTAGAGAGTAGAGTGCAGTAGTGCAGAGGTACAGAGTAGAGTAGAATGGCATAGAATACAATGGCATAGAGTGCAGTGGTGCAGAGTAGAGTGGCAAAGAGTGCAATGGCATAGGGTGGGGTGGCACAGAGTGGCATAGAATGTAGTGACATAGAGTGCAGTGTTGTAGAGTAGATTGTTTCACAGTAGAGTGAACTGGTGTAAAGTGGAGGGGGCAGGGTAGAGTGAAGTGGTGCAGAGTAGAGTGGTGTAGAGTAATGGTGTAAAGTGGTGTAGAGTGCAGTAGCATAGAGTGCAATTGTGCAGAGTAGATTAGCATGGCATAGAGTGGACTGGTAGAGGGTGCAGGGGCATCGAGTGGACTGGTACAGAGTACAGTGCATTGGCAAGAAGTGTACTGGCATAGAGTGGAGTGGCATAAAGTTTTGCAGAGTGGTGTAGAGTGGAGGTGAGTAGAGTGGAGTTGTGCAGAGATGAGTAGAGTAGCCTACACTGGAATGGTGTAGACTGCAGTGATATAGAGTAAAGTGGTGTAGAGTACATTGGCATAAAGTACAGTGGTGCTGAGCAGAAAGGCATAGAGTGCAGAGGTGTAGAGTGCAGTGGCATAGGATGGAGTAGAACTGAGTGGAGTAGAGTGCAGTGGCATGGTGTAAAGTGAAGTGGTACAGAGTAGCATGCAGTGGCGTGGAGTGAAGCAGAGTAGAGTGGAGTGCCGTAGAGTGGAATATGCATGGTGTGATAGCACAATTCCATTACAGACAACACATCTTCAATTGAAACCACCCTTACATTTGCACAGACATACAGTTACACGGGTCAAAGTATACAGCGCACAAACGACAATGAGTGAAAATGTCATTGCCTAGTGTATTGATTGTTGATCGTTTCAAAATATTTACTTCTATCACATTTCAGAATTACCAAAAAATGTGCTTCATTTGGGCGTTTTTAATTCTGCAATATCTGCACAGTACATGTACAGACAATTTAATTTTGTTGTGTGCTAGAAAAAAAATAACATTGTACAGCCTTCCTCAGGCACTCCCTGGAGTCAGCATGATTGTCACAAAAAACACTCTCACTTTAAAGTCAGAGAAAGAGTGGTAAACACCAGGCTCCCTGGAAGAGAGAGCCTGACATTTGACCTCTGTCTTTGAATGCACAGCAAATGTGACAAGATTAGAACAACATTTGCAGTCCTGTTTACATAAATCGAGCACTGGTTCACTATTACAGTAAATAGGGTGTGGGCAAGGCAAGGGACGAACTGGAACTGGACAGTCTAAAACAAACAGAGGCAGCAAATAGAAAGCACACAAATGTGAATTACAAACCACAAAGCCAATGGTAAAAAAATATGGGCAGAATGCATTCCAAGGGAAGCTTTCCTAATGGCCCCAAGATGTCATTAGCAAACAGACAGTGAAAAACTAGGCCAATGTCAATTTGTGTTGACATTGGCCTTTGAGTTCTTCGATTTTAGGGTATTGGTAGATAGGCTGCCAGACCTCTTACACTGATGCTAGGCTATAGGCGTGGCTACTTCAGTGGTGTATCTCACAACAATAAATTCAGTATGTTATTTATTTATTTTTGTGGAAAATGTATGGGTTGTTTGAAAAAGTTTTTGGATGTGAAGGGTACTTTTCAATTTTTTTTTTAGATAGGTGTCATTTATACAATAAGTAGGTTAGTTTGTATATTAGAATATGGAGAACAGAAATATCGTCCTACCAAAATATATTGGCCAAAGTAACGACAAACAAATATTGTGACGGTAAGTATATAGTTACCATTCTTAACACCATATCCACGCAGTTTAAAGACACATAACATCAGGGTGTATATATGTAAAGTTAAGTACAGTAAACCTGTTTCTACCTATAAACACTTACTTTCACAATATTTTGGTTTGTCGATATTTTGGCCACACTGTTTTTGTAAGGACCGTGTTGTGCACAAGTTAGGGACACAACATAGTGAATAAGAGTTACAACTCTGTCAGTTTCACATCAGCATTTCTGAGGGAAGTCAGATTCCAGTGGTACTAGAATAAGTGTATGGCATACGACCATACACTTATACATGCCTTTGTCTAGGTTTCTCCCCGGTGGGCACTGTTTCCCAAGCCCTGAGTTAGCCGCACTGGCATCCTGGTCTGTAAGGTACCTGGAGATATAAGATCAACACCAACCAGAAACATTGTGACAAGGGAGCGATAAGGGATGTCTTCCAAGGCATAGAGGAGAGCACAGGAAGAGGACTACTGCTCTGTGCAGGGCTCATTTTATTTGAAAGGAGCCATTGTCAACATAATCAGTTATGGAGGACCGAACGGTAGGGGGTGTTGAGAGGCTTTTATAGGTTTGAGAAGACAAAGACCTCTTTAAGTGGAGGGGAAGGGTGACAGCGAGAGCTGGAAAGAATGAATAAAAAGTGGAACCAATGCTGGCTCAATGAACAATGTTATCCTATGGAGACTAATTTTATTCGAGGCCTTAGTACTACCTTATGGGGCACTCTTAGACAACAGCACAATCTTATCTAATGGCAGAAAAAAAGAGTGGAAACTGTTGTGAGTGTGATCTGCAGTCAATGGAGTTGATTCAGCGGTCGGTGGCATCAGGAGTCAGTGGTGACACTGGTAAGTGCAATCAGGACTCTGTGGAGCGGAAACAGAGGAAATAGAAGTTAGTGAAACCTGGGGTTAGTGAAATCAGTAGAATCAAGCCACATTACAACATTATGTATGTATGATCAGAGGTCAATGGAATGAGAAGCCTCCTCATCACAAGTCTACGGAGACAGAAAAAATGAGAGTTAGCAGTCAATGCGGTCAGGAGGCAGTGGAGTTGGTGTTCAGTACTATGTTATGTTATATTTTATATGTTATGACTGTTATGGGGAGGGGTACAGGAGGTATGGGGGACAGGAAGGCCTATACTTTGGGGGCACATACAATAAGGGAACGTCCATTTTTTGTTTGTGCCGCCTGCCACGAGCGCTGACGTCACCCTTTATTTATACCCCCTGGTCCGAGCCCGGCCCAGGAGGGTGAATGCGCTACAAATTATCGGAGGGGCCGGGTGGTTCACTACATCCCTCCTTAACCATCTTGGTGTAAACAACCTGAAATAATAAACTAACAAAATAAACACAACTCCAAGAACAACAACAGTCTATGACATCAATCTTCTTTGGGGAAGTCCCCGGCTCTTCAACATCAACAGTCTCTCAGCTTGGTCGGGGATTGTTGCGCAACTGGTATGGTCCTTTTCGCTGGGAGGCACTTGCCTCTGGCCTCGAGATATTTTCTTCTCCCCGTCGAGGTGCCTCTCCTTCCATTTCGCATTCACTCTCGGGGGCTCCCCTGAGCACGCTTTCAGCTTCGGTTCCCTCACTCTGTCCTCCTTCTGGTTGTACTGACTGCCAATCCTCCTGACAGAACTGGGTTGGTAGCACCGACTTTTAAAACCACAACGCATTCCTCGCTATTCGCCTTTTTCCTCTTTGCGCCGTAACCATTGTTCCTTGCAATTTCACCACCTCCCAGGGCTCCGACTCGAACAGGGTTTGGAATTTTGAGCCGGGGTGTCTGTCCTCCACGATCACTTGGTCACCTCTATGGAGTTTGATAATCCTAGCTCTTCTTTTTCTACTGGCCAGATCATTGGTGGCTGTTCTTTTGGCGTGCACCATTACCTCGTCCATGGTACTACGTCTCTTACGGCCCGTCTCATTATTAGATCACTGGGGGCACACCCGGCTATGAGGTGTTTGCCTGTACACCCTTAGAAACCGATGCAGACACTCTTCAAGATCTTCTCGCCGAGCTACTCCAATTTGTAGAGCCTTGTTAATTGTCTGCATGAGTCTCTCTACGTCAACGTTAGCTTGGGGCCATTGAGGAGTTATTTTCCGGTGACGGATGTTGTGGTGCTCCATGTACTCTAGGAATTCTTGTCCATGGAAGGGTGGTCCGTTGTCTGTTCGCACCACCTCCAGAGTTCCCAGTAATGCAAAGGAATTTTCTAACGCGGGCTTGACGTTTTCAAATGCCGTCATTCAAACTATCTCCACGACGGGAAACTTCGAATAACTATCCAGCAGGACCAGTGTCGATCTCCCTTCCGGGAAACTTCCAAAGTCCATACTGACGGAGAACCAAGGAATCGTCGATAGCTGCTCTGTGATTATGGGTGGAACCGGCGCTTCACCTCCCACAATCGGGCACTCGTGACAGCTTCTCACTTTCACCTCTACCATGCGATCCATTCCAGGGAACCATACTTTTCTTCGCAGTTCGAGACAGGGCCCTATCAGGCTCTCCATTTTTGCCCTCACCCTAACTCTGCAGCAGCAGCACCCTTCACTGTGGGGGGAAATTCGAAGAGACATGTTAAAGTTCTTTCATAGTTTCATCATTTCAGAACTGAAGGATTGTCATATTATATACAACGAAGTCATAGTTGTTGCTTATGCAACTAATAACCATTGGCAAAGCCAATAGTCCTGGCATGCAATAGGTGTAATGTTACTTGTTGTATTATGTACCTGGATGCAATGACAGAAGCAGAAAAATACCAGTCAGACAACACACTATTCTACGGGCTCTCCATTTTTGCCCTCACCCTGAGGGTAAAAACTAAATCTTACCTCTGCAGCAGCACCACCCTTCACTGTGGGGGGAACTTCGAAGAGACTCGTTAAAGTTCTTTCACAGTTTCATCATTTCAGAACTGAAGGACTGTCATATTATATTAAACGAAGTCATAGTTGTTGCTTATGCAACTAACAACAATTGGCAAAGCCAATAGTTCTGGCTTGCCATAAGTGTAATGTTACTTGTTGTATTATGTACCTGGATGCAATGACAGAAGCAGCAAAATACCAGTCAGGCGACACACTTTGCTAAGCACAGATCTTTCGCTTACGTGGTTTTAAGCCACGCCCTTAATTACATTGGCCACACTCTTTGAGAGATCTCCAATTTTTTCATCCCACTTAATGCCCTGACTAGGGATGACAGTCTTCTGTGCATTGACTGACATCCCAGTAGCAGATTAACCGCTGTTCTAACGTTTCCGCAGGTGGACCCAGCGACAGATCGGCCATTGTGAACATGGAACTTCCCTCGATGCTCAATAGAATGGAGAAACTGTGAGTTTGGTGGTCAACACATCTGTTGCTACTTGGTGGAGGCCCTCATCTGTGAAATTGAAGATCACATAATATGAAGAAGTGAAAAATCTGATGTCATCACCTGTAGCAGTAAAAAAGAAGAGCCTTCATCAAGCAAATTCTGCTTTGACTTTACCATAACGTAGCAATGATTTTAATCTGAAAGTAAAGGGTCAAGCAGGTGAGGCTATGAATATTTTAGAAAATAGCACCAGAATCTTATCTTCAGTAATTACATACTTCACCAACCAGTGCTGCTCCGATCAAATATTTTCATCCCAAAAAGGCACTTATCCAAATTTTGAGTGAAGATCATTGAAACTGGCAGAGGCAAAAACCTGAACAAATATATACAGAGACCTGGGGCCATATTATCAAGAACAGTGATAACATTATCGCCGCTTTAGCGGCAGGAAACTGCCGCTAAAGCGGCGATAAGGGGCTTGATAATATGCCCTTGAGAATTCCAATAGAAGCCCAGGTTTGATGTCCTTCACACCAGAACCTGGGCTTCTATTGGAATTCTCTAGGGCATATTATCAAGCCCCTTATCGCCGCTTTAGCGGCAGTTTCCTGTCGCTAAAGCGGCGATAATGTTATCGCTGTTCTTGATAATATGGCCCTGAGTCTGTTAAACATCTTCAGTGTAAAGTAAGACATTATCTACTGAAGCAGATGGGAACGAGCAGAGAGAGGCTTTAGCTGACTGTACCTCCAAAGCCAACAGGACAAAGCTTCCTCCCCCTGCCTACTATATCTATGTAATGTGCATAATTGTGCTTATTTCCTACCCTTTTCATTTTTAATTTAATTTCGCCTCCCTATATTAATAGTCTGTTGAATATTGAATTCAACTCTGTATCTCCTTTTTGAATTTGTATTATAATTTATGTGTGGCTGTGCGAGATGCTTCAGCACTGACATTTATGTGTATATTACAGAGAATTAATAAATTCAAATTCACAATAATGTCATAGTGTAAAGTCTGTCACTTTGAACACGGTTTTGGAATTCAAAGGCGGTGCTGTTGAAGGATAAGGTCAGAAGCACTATGCAAGTTCCACTTTTACATACTCACGGGCCGTGCTTGCACTTTGATTTTTTGGGGTGAAATTCCTTGATCAAGGGCTGAAAATGTAATGTAGTTGATGATGAATGATCTTCATTGTTAGTAATGGGGTCTCTAGTTGACAGTTGCTTGTACCCTGTCCAAGTATGGTCCTACACTCTAGTCAGGGTAAGTGTAGTACACATTAGGTTTAACTGGGTTCACCCTCTGGTAGCTTCGCTCAGAGAAGTCAGGCTAAACTTAAGAGGCAACTTGTAAAGTATTTGTGTACACACACACACACACACACACACACATTTAGAAAAAAAACAATATTCATCTGAGTAAAACAAGACCAAAAATCCAACATACAGTAGTCATGATATGAAATTTTCAAAATTAAATCAAAACATTGCCTAGAAAACAATAGTTCCAAATGGGACTATCTGGTCGAGCTTGACTGAAATAAGTCCACAAGTTCAATTCGTCCACGAAGGAGCACATGCTGGCTTTAGGAATCGCGTGGACCCCAGTACAGTACCTTGTATGCATCAAAAAGTGGAAGACGGTGCAATGCTCAGAGGTGGTGAGGAGTCAGGTCCCTACTGCTATGCAAGTAGTTGGCATGTTGGTGCACGAGGATGATGCATTGCGCAAAGAAGATGAGATGTCACTGTAGCAAAGTGATGCATCAGTTCCTGGAGGCAGTGCTGGGTCATTGAGCTGCTAATGCCATGGGGCAATGTGGGGCGCAGGGGATATGATGCATCAGTTTCAGGAGCGAGACCTCCGGTCCAGAAGGTAGCATGGTGTCGATGATGTGTCGATGACACAGCACGGTGTCTCGTTTCCATGGCGTCGATGTCGAAACATCAGGCGCCAGGCATTGTGCCGGAGTCGAAGTGTTGCATCACGGACTTCTGTGAAGCGGTTCTCGAGACTCACACAGCAGCGGTACTTTGGAGGTGCTTCGGCAAAGTCGGGGCTTGCGTTGTAAATTGCAGTCATTGCATCGCTCACTCAGTGAGCGGGGACAACGGATTCGGTGCAGGTAGCGGGGATGTGGTGATTTTGCAGGAATGCGCCGGTTATGAAATGACTCCTGGAGTCTGTACATCGATTTCTTAGTTGCAGTACCAGATTCATCTCCAGGGGCCCTGGACTGGGTTTGACAACACTGGGCAGGTCTGGACTCAGGGCAGAGGACCCCCAATGCTTGTAGCAAGATGCAGGGGATGTCTTTGATGACCCTGGGACTTTCAACAGGAGGCAAACTCAACTCAAGCCCTTGGAGACATTTTAGAAAGCAGGATGCAGAGAACAAAGTCCAGTCCTTTCACTCCCAGGCAAGAAGCAGCCGAAAGCAGGCCAACACATCGAAGCAAGCAGCAAAGTGGCAGTCCCTCCTCGCAGTCCAACAGCTCTTCTTTCTGGCAGAATGTCCTCAGTCCAGAAGAGTTCTGAGTATGTGGCATCAGAGTTCCAGTACCTATACACTTTTTAGCCTTTGGAGTAGGGAGTCATCAAAGAAAGGTCTATGTAGTGCCCAAGACCCTGCCCTTCCTGGCCCTGGTTTCAGACACTCTACAGAACTCCTCCCACCACTCTAGCTCAGGAAGACCCATCAGCCTGGTGATGGGCCATCAGGATTTGCAGGGCACACCTCATATTCCTTTCTGTTTGACCGTCTAGAGTGAATACACAAAAGCCCAACCGTCATCCGACCCAGACGTGTATTCTAAGGACAAGCAGAGGCAAAGAATTGTAAAGTAAGAAAACGGCAACTTTCCAAAAGTGTCATTTTCAGACATGCAATTTAGAAACCAACTTCACAAAAAGATGTGCTTAATTGTAAGTCCAGAGATACCAATCTCCAATGCTCTATCTGCTTCCAATTGGAAGATACACTTGTAAAGGGTTATAAGGCAGCTCCAATGCTAGCTAATGGGAGAGATAGGCCTTGCTGTAGTTAAAGGGCCTACCTTAAGGGTGCCTTACATGCAAAAAAGGGAAGGGTTGGGGACTGGCAAGTAGATGAACTTGTCAGGTTGGCATGGCAGTTTAAAACTGCGCACACAGGCTCTGCAGTGGCAGGCATGAGACAGGTTTGAAGGGCTACTCATGTGGGTGGCACAATCAATGCTGCAGTCCCACTAGCTTGATTTACAGGCCCTGGGCAAATGTAGTGCACTGTACTAAGAACTTACTAGTATATCATATATGCCTATCATGGAGAAAACAAATCCCATTACATTTTAGACACTGAGCACATGCACTTTAGCACTAATCAGCAGTGGTACAGTGCTCAGAGTTCTAAAACCAGCAAAAACAAAGTTCAGCACATAGTCAAACACAGGAGGTTAGAAGCATAAAGACAGGTGAAACCATGCCAAAAGATGCCAGATCTAACATTCACTTTCTAGGGCACCTAACAATGAATGGTTTTGCCCCTTTTCACCTCTCTTCTCCACTACAATATCCACAATTATTATATGAGCATTCTTCATTTTTTAATCTTGTTGGTGAGTGGTTTATATTCAGCGAGTTTAAGCCTCTGTTATACCTGGTGTCGGTTTCACCCAGGTTTGTGCACTTCGGATACTGTCAGTGTATCAGTGGTGGCAACATTTACTGCCTACGCATCGATGTCGCTCATGAGAGGAAGGTTTCAAGCCATTGACTTGCTCTGACTGTTCACCATAGTAGCCAGGCATGAATGAATCAACAGGTTCTGAGGCAGTCTTAACCTAATCTATGTTCATGTCACTGTGAATTTGGGTGGTAGGGACTGACAGGAGCATTGGTTGAACTATGAGATCAATATGATTGCACACCCATCTTTCTCTCCTAGGGGGAGCAGGAGCTTTTCAAAGTCCTCTGTGCCACCTCCCTTTTGCAACCTGCTGTATTGCTTTAAACTGGCCACAGGCAAAATGTGCTTTCTGCTGGCAATTGTCTTTTCAGCATCCTTTCCTAGAATAGCCTCACTTGCCTTCCTCTGGGATCTGCTGGTGTTTGCAGGAGTTTAAAAAGAAATACAATTATTTGTATTGTGCACTCTCTTCTTTTATTGTTTCTCTGTGTATTCCTATTATCAATGTTGTGTGCTTCATTGGATGTATGCTGTCTATCATGCATGTGTCATAATTACTAGTGAGGCCAAGAACTACTATTGTCCCCGACTCAGTGAGCACAGCTATGAGAATTTATCATTTAACACAATATAATTTCACAAACTTCTTTTTCATATTAAGTGCATTTTCTTTAATCTTGTTTTTCTAATACAGAGACCAATCATGTAACTTATAACCACATTCGTTATGTATATTTCAATTAATAAAAACAATCAATTCTTGTGTTACGTTAAAAAAGCGATGTTCCCGTGCATTTTGGGCTTCTCTAAACAAAAAGAACAATAATGCAACAAGACTAACTTGTCACAAGGGTCTGCCATTATTCTCATGTATGGGAAGGTAGTCCAGGAGGGCTTTCAAATGTAATATCCCAAACAACAGTATCTGTTTACACAGTTATTGTTTACATTATCACATTTGGTATGAGAAATTCGGTCAGAAAATCTTTTAAATTTCAGTGGTACAGTATGTGTTCACAAAATTATTGTTTGCATGGTCACACTAAATATGAAAAACAAATTTGTGAAATTATATTATGTTAAATGATAAATTCGAATAGCTATGCTCACTGAGTCCAAGACAATAGCAGTTCTTGGTTGCAGGAGTTTACCATATCTCACATCTGGGGTGGTTCTAACACAAGACATCCTAAGTTATTGCTCCTTTCCCCTATTCCAGCAGCATATAGAAGTTTCATCCAGAATACCTCTTCCTGAGCATGGGCATTCTTCTGTAGAATGGATCCTTGGGACAAGAGTACCGGCAACCATGCCCTCCATAGATGCATTCAGCAATGGAAGGTCGTCTAGAATTGTGTTTTTTGGGGGTTTTTTTTGCATTTTCAAAAGAAAAACCAGTAACAAAACATAATTGCTCAAATCAGAGCTTTGACAGAATATTGACATTATGTAGAAATCATGCGGCAGAACATAACATTACAATAATTCGGTTCTATAGATATACACAGATATGGCAGTATGCTAAAGGGCATCGTACAATAGGATAAACAATACAGTATTTCGAAAATCAACAGAAAGGACAAAATGTAAATAGATATCTAACATACCCATTCCTCACATATGAGATATGGTTAGCAGATAGGCAGTGAGTGGACCCCAAATATCACGAGGCTTCGACGTAGTTGGCAATTCCTCAGCATAGCACGTTTGCTGATCCCGACAATATGCCAGGTCCTGCAACCAGAGTTTAGTGGAGGGCGCAGCCCTACCCCCCCAACCCATGGACACTCTGCGTTAAGCGAATAGCAAGGATATAGCTACACATTTCCTGTGAGTTGACTTGATGTTCGTTACAGCACTCAATATACATAGCTGTGGAGTACATGCTATGGGCAGTCCCACCATCTGCTGCAGAATTTGCGTGACTGACCTTCTAGAATGGTTTTTGGAGCGTACCTTTATCTGGCAGTGGAATTAGTCTTGCAGCTATGACGTGAAAGCTGCATTGGCAACAATGAAGGTCCTCAATCCTCCCCAGTTTCCATTGGTAACAGGAATGTTGAATGCCTTAGCATTATGAAAAGTTAAACAAGGGTTTTTAAGAGGTTCCAAGGACAAAGGCACAAAGCACCACTTGTTAGAAGACTTGCCACTTGACACTGTTAGCAGTGGTAAGTACTAAGTACATAGCAGACTTCAGAGACCACTAATTAGCAAAGAATACATCTATTATATTCCCTAAAGGTCTACATTAAATGGAGATTAGCCCGCATATCAAAATAACTGACTGGTAAAATACAACCACTGTAAACGTATGGTCACTCTTACAAGCCAACACAAATTGTCTGTCCTACATGGAACCATAGGAACAAGATGGTGTTGCAAGCTCACTGGATGCCAAGGAAGACCACACCACACTTGCCCTGAAATCACTCCTTTGGCTCCCAGTTAAAGAGAAATTGACCTTCAAGTCTCTTTGCACAGGACATAAGGCACTCCATGGCTGTGCACACAACTACCGCACAAAACCGTTCACCCCGTATCTTACTTCCAGAAACCTCAGGTCTCCTAACAAAGGGCTCCTGTGAATCCACATGATCAGATACAAGAAATGTGGTGGTCGAACCTTACATTTGCAAGGATCCACTCTGCGGAATTGCTCTTCATTGCATCTGAAACTGGAGTATGGTTATGTCAGATTCTATCAAATGTGAAGACCTTCCTATATTCCATCGCATTGGGTTAACGATTCCTCCTCTTTCTGTGAAATCATCTCAACTGTGTTGGTCAGACACTTAAGAATGTCACGATTCCCATCTTTCCCAAAATGAATACTTTATAAGGCTTTATTAGCTACCGGAAAAACAAATTAAGTCAGGTATCCTTATTCTTTTCCCTGGAGTATGGCTGAAATGGCACAAAAGAAAACCTATCTGTTGTAACTGATTTTACTCAATCAAATCAATCAAAAATCTTTATTCGGCATCTAGAAAACACCATAAAAGCACATAGCAATAAAAATAAAAGATTTCATTAAAAATCCATGCTGCTATACATCAAATACAGTACTAATTTTTGCTTCAGCAAACCCCTCTTGTTTTCCTTATTCTTAAGGCCATCTTCAGGAAATTCACCACACAAAACAGAGTCCGTGAGTCATTTACCATTTGTAGGTGTAACAAGGCGACCCTGGCCTGCTTGAATTTAGCCTGTTTTAAAATACCAACGAAAAAAACTGATTTTACTCAATTAATGTGTACAATTGTGCAGGAGTAAACCACACCCCGTAGTAGGGAGTGGGTGGAGCAAGGTGTGGTTTGACTTGTGAGATGGTAAAACATTCATAAACTCAGGGGTTTGTTTGCTTTCACATATCCTGTTCTGAACCATCTCACCACAAAAATGGTTGACTAGACAATCTAACTGTACATGTGATGCCGTTTAAACGCTTAGCAATCTTGAATGTGTGCCTTTCATTGTAATTGCTTTTATGAGCCTGCTGATGGTATAATGCTACTTTACTATGTAACTGATCAAAATCACAAATAAAGTTTTCAAACAATGTACAAACTAAAAAAAAAATTCAAAAAAATGGTGGGAGATTTGCTTCTTTAAAGATATCAAGCAAAATCCCTTACTGTATTGGAGGAAAAATGAAAACTCTTTGTGAGAGTGTATGGCAAGGAGTTTCTCCATGAGGAATAATGTTTTCTAAAGGGAAAAAAACAATCCCAAATAGTCACTGGTTATCCCTAAAGCGGGCCTGTACTATGTATACAATTATGCATTGTGTTTAGGCCAGTGTTCAAATAACGCACACGTCATTTCCAGCTGTACGCCAGGAAAGCCGCGATGGGGCTGCTTTCCTGCCATTGTAATGTACATGTTTGTCAATTTTTTTTAAAAATGGGTAAATTTTCTCCTGTTCATAAAAATGAGTGCTTAATTTGAGCCGTCCGTTGCCGGTGGGGCCTATCAGCACTCATTTTCGGGGACCGGCACTTTCTGATTGATTGAGAGTAAGAGAGAGAAAATCCACAAAGTGGAAAGACGGCAGGAAGAGAGATGAAAAAATCATTACAATAGGAGATTTGTCACAATGGGAGACAGCAGGAAACTGCACGAGTGGGCTAAACTGGCAGAGGGTGTCTGGTGGTGGATTAAAGAGTCCTAAGGTGGATTCCAGCCCATGTAGCGTTGATGTTTGGTGCGCTTGTGCTGCTGCAGGCTTCTGAGCAGAGCTCTGGGCACCAGCACTTATTCTTCTATACATTAAACACTGATAGAAGTACTATCTATGCAGAATGATGGGCTTCAATGAACGTGTCACACCACTGAGAATATGTATGACAGATACGAGTGGACCAGTTGTCTTTTCAATTGGTAAATTTCTCACAGCCATATTGTATTTGACGACAAAGAAAATGACTGTGGGAGAAAGGACTTTATGGATATTTTTTTTTATTGTTTATACTTTTGCCAAAAAAGCTGTAACCTGCTTTTATCACTTCTTAACCTACAGTATTTTTATATGTATGTTATGTTATGTTAAGTGTTGCTTGTAAAGCGCACTGACACCGAAGCTTCCTGGCGCTGGTAGACAGAACAGAGCAGAGTGAGGAGGAAGTAGAGGTAACAGAATCTACGTGGGGGTAGGGAAAAGAAAAGTTTTTAGCATTTTCCTAAAGTTAAGGAAGGAAGAGCAGGATTTGATAGAAAGAGGGAGGGTGTTCCAGAGTCCAGGGGCCAACTGGGAGAACCGGCGTCCGCCGAATCTCTTGGTTTTGCCCCTGGGGATGATCAACAAGTCAAGGTGGGCGGATCGAAGATGGCGTGTGGGACAGTAAGGGTGGATGGTGGATTTCAGGAAAGCAGGGGAAGGGCAATGAAGAGCCTTGAAGGTAAGACAAGCCACCTTGAAGGCAGCCTTTCGCTCGACCGGGAGCCAGTGCAAATTCACAAGCAAAGGTTTGGCTGATTGCCATCTGGGTGATCCATGGATCAAGCGGGCAGCCTGGTTCTGGACAATTTGGAGGCGTTGAGTGAGGTATTGTGGGAGACCGTGATAGATAGCGTTAGAAAAATCCAGACGGGAGAGTACCAGCGAGATAACAGTTTGGGTGAGTGCTGCCGGGGGGAGAAAGTGGCGGATTTTGCGGATCCTCCGAAGTTGAAACATACAGGAGGAAACCACCGCTCCCACCTGAGCCCTGAGAGAAAGCTCGGTGTCAATGATGACACCTAGACTTTTTACTGTTTTTGCAGGGACGGGGGGGGAGCCGAGCTCTGGAGGCCAGAACTGTGGGCCCCAGTAGGTGGAGCTGAGTCCAGGAAGTAGGAGCTCAGTTTTACCGGGGTTCAGCTTCAATTGGTTCTGGTTCATCCAGAGTTGGATATGAATCATGGCTCCATGAAAAGTTTTGATGGCATTTGGTGAGTTGAGGGGGAAGATGATCTGGAGATCGTCAGCGTAGTTATAAGTGACGATGTCCCATTTCAGGAGTGATTGAATAAGTGGTCGGAGGTAAAGATTAAAGAGGAGCGGGGAAAGGGAGGAGCCTTGGGGAACACCACAGGATGTAAGAGTTTTTTTTGCAGTGTAGGGACCAAGGCGGACCGCCTGTGTTCTCCCCGTGAGAAAGGACCTGACCCACTCAAAAGCAACGCCCTGGATGCCCGCCTGCCCGACACGGTGGAGAAGGATGTCATGATCCACCGTGTCGAACGCGGCCGACAGATCCAGTAGGACGAGGGCTTGGGGTTTTCCCGCGTCCGCGTTGCCTCTGAGTGTGTCAAGGACTGCCAGGATAACGGCTTCAGTAGAATGGGCAGGTCTGAAGCCGGCCTGAGTTGGTACAAGGTAGCCCGAGGATTCTATAAACCTGGATAGGCAGCGAGTGACGTGAGCCTCCATAAGTTTAGAGAAATAAGGGAGAAGGGAGATGGGGCGGTAGTTTGATGGCTCCAACATGTCGGCGCCAGTTTTTTTTAGTAAGGGAACCAGAATGGCTTCCTTGAAGGAAGTGGGGCAGACGCCGCTACTGAGGGAGCTATTAAGGAGATGAAGGATACTGTCAGGTAAATTGAGACATATGCTCCGCAAAACGGACGGTGGGCAGCAATCATTTGGGGAGCCGGATTTTACACGAGTGGCTAGTTCCGCCAGAGAAGAGGAGTCTAGAGCCGGGAAAGAAGTGAAGGACAATGTGTTATTAAGGGATGTATCCGGTAATGACAGTTGGGAGAGTGAAGGAATGGATTTTTTAATTGTGGAAATTTTTTCTAAAAAGAACGAGTTCAGGGTGTCACAGGCCTCCTGAGTAGGGGTCTGGGCTGGTAGGGTCCTGTCGTCTGTGGTTAACTCGTTCAAAACTCTGAACCCCTCCTTAGATTTGTTAGCTGCCAGAGAGATCCTACTGGCGAAGTGTTCGGTTTTTGCTGAACGGATAGCTGACTTAAATTCTTTACGGGCAATCAGGTAAGATTGTTTGGCTAGGTCAGAATAATCATGTCTCCAGATGCGTTCCAACTGGCGAGTTTTGAGTTTCCGGGCTTTGAGGTCGTCGGAAAACCATCTGTGAGAGTTCCTGTGTCTGGTGCAGGGGAATTTGACCAAGGGAGCAACCAAATCGCTGGCCGACTCAAGCCAGGTGGCCACGTTATATTCTAGCCTATCCGTATCAATAGGGTCAGAGATCGCCGGGCAGGAGTCAGCCAGGGCAATGAGAAATCCCTGGGAGTCATATGAACTCCATTTGCGGGCAAGGCCGCCGGCCATCAAGGGAGCAGGGGCCTGAGCAGCAGCCGTGATGATGGTGTCTACCAAGTGATGGTCAGACCAGGCACACGGACGTATGACTGGTGGAGACAACTCCAGGTTGCAGGTCCAGATCTGGTCCAAAACATGTCCCTTGATGTGAGTAGGTTCGGAGACATGCTGGACAAGGTTCAGACTTTTGAGCGTCTCAAAAAGCTCAGTAGCATGAGGGCCGGCGTGACTGTCGCCAAACCAGTAATTCAGATCGCCAAAAATGGCGAGGTGGGAGTGCGATATAAGAAGGGAAGACAGTTGTTCACTAAGAATGGTGGGAAAAGATGGCATGGGGTGTGGGGGCCGATAAAGTAGAAAGAAAGTGAGGGGACCAACGTCCGTTTGCACGCTGATAATTAGGTTCTCCACCTCAGGTAACGGAAGGGAGTAAGAGGATAAGGATATCAGACGCTTGGAGATAATGGCCGCTACTCCACCCCCAGGCCGGTCGCCAGGGCGGTCGGCGCGAAGGATGTAGTAATCGGGGGGGAGGGCTGCCAGAATATCCGGCGTGGACTCTGAGGTGAGCCATGTTTCTGTCAGTAAAAGTATGTCAGGGGTCGAGCTGGTTAGCAGGATAAAAATATCCTCAGAGTGCTTCACCATTGAGCGGGTATTAAGATAGGAAACCCTGAGGGATGTAGTGTTCGCTGGTGACAATACTAAGGGTATACGGCCCTTGATAAGGAGTTGGTTAGGGCGCGATAGGCCTGATGACATAATGCGATGCAAAGTCGTAGGGGATGGTAGAGTGACAGTGTGCTGAAGGTCTCTAAGTGCTTGGGGGGAATATATAATAGGCTGGGCAGCATGGCATACCCTCAGGCCCGTCCTGGCGCGGACGGGCGCAGACGGGCTTGCCTTTGGCGCGCCTTCGGCGCGCTGACGGCGCGCCCGCTGCGCCCGTCCGCTGCGCGGACGGGAGAAGCACATTTTTATAGGATGAAAAGTAGAGGGGGGGGTGTGGCGTGTTGGAAGGGGGCGTGGCCAACAGCCTCAGGAGAATGGCGGCGTAGAAGTAGTGGCACCGCTGCAGCTCTACAATCGGTTGCGCGGGAAATGCCAAGATCTCATGTGCAAGTGCCCAGGAGGGGGAAGTGAGTGAGTAAAATAAGCAACAAGTTACACACTTTAAAAGCAAAAATTACACTATCTCCCGGCTTCCGCCTCAGGAGTTCTGACTGTCTCTGCCTCGCGCTCGTATTCAGCGCGCTTTTTAAAGGCTTCGGCGGGGGGGCGTGGCGTGTTGGAAGGGGGCGTGGCCAACAGCCTCAGGAGAATGGCGGCGTAGAAGTAGTGGCACCGCTGCAGCTCTACAATCGGTTGCGCGGGAAATGCCAAGATCTCATGTGCAAGTGCCCAGGAGGGGGAAGTGAGTGAGTAAAATAAGCAACAAGTTACACACTTTAAAAGCAAAAATTACACTATCTCCCGGCTTCCGCCTCAGGAGTTCTGACTGTCTCTGCCTCGCGCTCGTATTCAGCGCGCTTTTTAAAGGCTTCGGCGGGGGGCGTGGCGTGTTGGAAGGGGGCGTGGCCAACAGCCTCAGGAGAATGGCGGCGTAGAAGTAGTGGCACCGCTGCAGCTCTACAATCGGTTGCGCGGGAAATGCCAAGATCTCATGTGCAAGTGCCCAGGAGGGGGAAGTGAGTGAGTAAAATAAGCAACAAGTTACACACTTTAAAAGCAAAAATTACACTATCTCCCGGCTTCCGCCTCAGGAGTTCTGACTGTACACATATGTATTTGGTATTTTATCTTGTTCCCATTTATGTTTTTTTTATGAACCCAAATAAAGGAAATGAATGAATGAGTACTACTACAAGTGCAAATATATTACTTTGGGTGTGACTCGGGCCTATTGTGTTTCCAATATTTTAGCTTGGAATCATGGGAAACATTGTATTTTCGTTCCTGAAAGCTCCATCCTTGCACTGATCTCGATAATGTGTAGAGCAGCAAGCCCTATACGTCTTTCAATCATAGACAAATTAAAACACTGAGTGTGGTAAAAAAAAATCTCTTGCTGATGCTTTTGACAAAGTTCCAATAATCCCCAAATTAGGAAGTTAACTGGATTTGAGGGCAAAATGGATAAGGCAGCCAGAAGCTGCTAATTTTGTTAACTTTCACAAAGCTGTGAGAATGTTAATACCCCTTGATCCGTAAATCAATACCAATATTTTAAAGGAAATGTGTAACCTATCTAGTCAAAACAACACGAGTATCATGAATTCCTTTTTTAGATGACAGAAGATGCTCCTATTGTGCCTGTAATTATGTATAGTTGCATCATTTTACCTTCTCATGATGTTTAATATTAAATACCCTTTTTTCAACTTACAAGCTGGTAGAAATCTTTATTTTAAGTGTTTGTACTTCTACGAAAGAAGCACCTTACCCACTAAACTGTTTTCTCGAATAAACAGCATAGCAGCATGAAGCCATCTTTAATGTCGTTTTTAATGTTTGTAAAGCCAGAAATTCGCAAAATAATACGGTTTTCGAATGCAAAATGAGAAGTCCCTATATACATAGAAAACACTATGAGGCAGACGTCAGAAAGGCATTTCCAAAGCTATTTTCTGTTTCGCTAAATTTTCACACCCACCCATTTTCATTAGGCTGTATTTTGTAAACCCATATTCCAATAGCAATGTGACAGTAAAATGCACCCCTGCCGGAGCTTGCTATGGAATATAAGAGTGCAAGAAGTTGTATTTGACACTAAAATGTAATTTGAACCCCATGTAAAAAAAACGTACTACCACCATCTTCTTGATTATGAAGAAATTAAAAAAAAGATCTTAGGTTTTATCCCACAAATCTCTAGCCAGTTCCAGATTCAAACACTGATTATTAACATGCTGGATTACTGTGATGTGTTCTATGTCAGCCTTACTGCTTAATTGATGCATTGATTGCTGCTGATTTAGAACGCTGCGACCAGTCTGACATCAGGCAGCCACAATTTGATACATCTTAGGAAACATCATTGGCTTCTCATTCAGACAAGATACTGGTTCAAGGCCCTATGCCTGTGTCACAAGTATGCATACAATTTCTACACCCATTGATACATACATGTACCTTTTTTAAACATAGATTTTTAATTTCTTTTGGCTTCCTACCACGAGTAAGCATTAATGGCAACAGAAAAAGTAACAAAATCATTGTTACCCAAGAAGAAATGTACCTTTACAATGTATACATCTTCTAAGTATGCAGGCAGATGCACAGTTAAGAATAGTCAATCTATACTTACCTATTCACTTATCTCCTCAATATTTTGTTTTTTGAGAACCACTGGATGGCATAGTCTCCAGATGCCAAAGGGGACAAAGAAATGACTGGTCCAGTCTGTTAAGAATCAAAAATGCAACACGGTTTGCCTGGTAGTGTCTCCTAATTGCAAGAAAGTCACGGCACACTACCCACCAGGGCATTTAGCGACACTTAGCAGCCTTGGGCCTCAACTACTGTTTTTTTGTGGTAGGGCAGCGCAGCAGACCTTGCTGCTGCGCAATCCTACGGCAAAAGAAAAGGGCAGGAATGCACTGTATCTATTAGATATGGTGCATTCCTGTCCTGTTCTCCTGCGCCAGCACACAATGGGCAACTAGAGGATAGGAGCATGAAGAGGATAGAGCTGGTGTTTTGCTTGAACAGGGAGTGTGTATCTGGATGCATTAAAGTTATGTATAATGTGGCTTTGTGTTGTGTTGGTGATGCAAGGATGTGTTAGTGGTATAGGACAGAGTTGTGTCCATCCCTGGGCGTAGTGGGCATAGGGGGACTACGCGGAGGGCCACAGAGATACGAACAAACTCTGTGGCCCTCTGCGGCCCCCTGCATAGCCCTGCTACGCCACCCGCCTCCACCCCTGTATATTATTAACAATGAATTCTACAACCTAAAAGTAAATTAGCGCTTAGTAAATGGGCGCGCACCTGCACATGCACATTTCTCAAAAGAAATGCACATGCACGGAGGTGCGCGCATGCGCAGTTTTCGCAAGAATTAGCAGAAACGGCGACGAAGAGGAGGAGGGCAGCCCGAGGACGCCACAGTTCAGGTAAGTGGTTTAAATTTACTTTTAAATTGTAGAATTCATTGTTAATATAGGGGGGGTGGAGGCGGGGGCAGGCCAACTCCGCTACGCTGCAGAGTGTGCGGAGATTTGCCTTCTCCGCGTTCACCGCGAAACGCGGAGGAGGCAAATCTCCGCACACTCCACGGGCAGAGCGGAGGTCTGTGCCCATGGCTAGTTGTGTCTTGTGTGAGAATGCAGGTGCTATAGTGTTGTAGTTGGGGTTGAATTGTGCGCAGGTGTGGTTTTTGGGGTTTTGTAGTAGTTGTGTAGTGGTTCAATACACATTTAAATCTGTATGAGGTTTGTTTGTGTTGCATGAGTAGAATTCCTTTGGATATTGGCAGATGTGGCGGGCTTAAGGTGGTAGCTTGTAAATTAAAATTGGGCAGAATATCTCTGGCCCTAGGCCCTAGGCCCTATCCGAACAGGCCCAAACAGGCAACTGCCCTTGTCCACTCTGCCCAGTCCAAACAGGTAACTACCCTTCTCCTCTCCACCCTGAGCCTCGATACCCGGGCTGAGGCACCCTGAGCACTATGCTTAAAATTGCCCTATTGGCCAATGGAATCCTAGTCTAACCCTAATCAATCAGAACCCTAACCCTAAACCCTAGAGACAATGGGAGACCTGGCCCTATTACCATTCGCAGTCCTCGCCCTAACAGTCAATCAAAGCCAAAACCCTAATCCCTAAATCCAATAGGAAACCCTAGCCCTAGTATCCAATCAGATTCCTAGCCCAAACAGTCTATGCAGCAACCCCTACGAAAACAAAAACCACATACAACAGCACTCAGCACTTGTAGACCACATAGCATCAAGCTTTTAGTTGACATCTACAAAATTGTTACACCACATCCGTGCCATCGGAGCACGCTCATAAGTACGAAATACATCAGACCGGAAGTTGAATAGGAGTAAATTAATTACACTGCTAGGACTTTGGGACCTGCCCTGCTACTTACCCAAAAGCGTGAAAGATCGTTAAGCAGATTTGGCTCAGATTTAACACTTGCAATTGTGTTGTGATGTAATGACTTATGGGGTACTGAAATGGACACAGGCAGGTGAAGGATTAACCTGGGAGTTATGAGAGTGTCCAGTAGGACCGAGGCGAGGGTAGGGAACTTATTAGACTGCAAAATCAGGCACTAGACAATGGGCGGGGGGCTTATAGAGGGGCTGAATAGGACACAGGTAGGTGGGATAGGTCTTGTACAAGTGCCAGATGAGAAAGGGTGCTTAGGGAGTGCCAAATGGGACACGCATTAAGCCAGAGATGAGCCGAGCCACCAAAACTCGAATCAGGCTTGAGCCTGAAGCATGGCTTAAGATCACGTTGGGACCTTGTGCCCATAATGAGTCAAGCTTTCATGTGGCTTCTGTCTGTCTCCATCCCTTGACCCGGGATGTGGCATTACGGTCAGAGCAGGAAACTGAGGAACTGAGGTACCAAGTTCGAGTCTCGGTATTGGTTCAACATTCTGTGATTCAAAGCAAATCAATTAAATAAATATCCTATAAATAATGCATGTGACCATGTGCACTATAACTGGTGATTATATAAATCGCTCAGCCTTCGGGTCAAGTTTGTGCTATATTTAAAAACTGCACTAAGAGATAAAAAAAACCAAAAAAACCTTAACATAAGGAAAGACAAATAGATACCCATTTACTGACTGATTTATCAAAAGTGACACCAGAAAACCTGGCTAAATACTTGAAATACTTGGCACCCCCACTTAAATTGTGTCATCTTATGTAAATATTTTATTTTGCCAAAACTTTTTTTCTTCATTATCCCTTATGAAAGCGTTTTCTACTATGCGAGTTCAGACTACCAGTAGTTCAAAACTACTACTTTTAATAAATCTTTCCCAGTGCAGGTCTATAATGTGCCCTATTATTGTCAAAACGTCCACGTTAAAGAAATATATTTTTTTTAATTTTGAAGAGACATTATCATACTTTATGGGATGTATGTTGTATGATTTACATAGTGAGCATTTTTGGGGCTCCGTTCGTGAACGGGCTCTAAGTGCAGAGCCCTTGGCTCAGCTCTGGCTCTTATGTCTCTGTTAAGTTGTTCGCTTTTCCACCTCTACACTAAAACAGGTAATCTTTTGGCTTACCTGAAGGCACACGAGCCAGCATGGTGGAGCTTTTGCAGTGTGAGGTGGAACATTCCGAGAGGATCCCCAGTGTGACTGCTTATTAATAGCCCACATAACATTGGGAGCAGAAAAAATAAATATAATAGTGAAAAGCATGGTTCGCTAAAGCAGGGCTGCATAAGCTGTTTAAACAAGCTTTTGCAATGCAATAGGTCTCGCATTTACAGAAGTTTGAGCTTTTGACATTGCAAATAACAATGCCTTTTATTTGACACATACGAGGGAGGGGCACCTACAAGTCCTATCTATGGAGTGATGCGCAGACACTGTGGCGGGACTGACACGCACATGGCGGTAAACCCTCACAAAGAAAGGAGGGGCACACATACGGGGATGACATACACAAGCATAGCGCGACAAGTTCACTGGGAAAATATTTAAAACAAAACACATGAGCAATGAGAAATCTGCACACGCAGGAACGGGTACAATAAATGAGCGCTATACATAGTGAGGGTTTTAAAACCTGTGAACTACAGGATGAGGAACAGAACACGCACACGTGGAATGAGGAGATGTGATTTTGGTGCAGGTTCAGATGGGAGGGATATACAGGTCTGCTGTTTGGAAGATATGCACTGGAGTCTAGCAGGTTTGTGATGAAACAGGTGAATTTACCACAAGTTAACCTTACTGAGAGAAGCACTTCATTAACAGTAAAACTAAACATCCCGACGATAATCTGAACAAGAGCGGCTGTGCAGGCCGAAGCCCGTGTACACGTGGCTGGACATGGGGCAGAAGACAGAAAAGAACAGATGTACAGAGACAGATGCAAAAACAGGCCGGAGGAAGAGGAGCAGATGCAATGTGGCAGGGCAGAACAGGAGGCCGAAAGATGCACAGGAGGCCGGGCTACAGGTGCCCATGTGCTAGGGGCAGACAGTCGTGCACACTGCGCTGGGGGTTACACAGACACTTAAGAGGGAGTTAGATACACGCACTTAGGAGGCACGAGCCTTAACCGTGTACAGAGGGATATAAACACGCATGGTTGTGGATGGCTACGCACGCAAGAGCAGCCCATGTTGCCCACGCACACTGGGGAAGCACGTAAGATAGAAATGAGATAAATACAATGAAACTAGAAGCAGCACATATGGGATACATTAAGAAGCAGAGAACTCTTCCTTGCATTTTGAGTATACAGAGAACAAGTTTGTGTTCAGATATTTGCAGAAAGGAAAGACGGCCCCAACTGAGGCACGGAGAGAAAGTAGACACACAACACAGGGTATACATGTGCATATATGCAAACACAAAGAGCTGCACACTCTCCCATGCACAGGAGATACTGAGGTCCATATGAAAAGGTTCAGTAAAAGCATCCGCGTATTGACACTATGCACCTCAGAAAGAGAATGACGGTCCTGCACATGAAATCAAAATGCCGGCAACTACTGACCTCGAGGCAAACCTCGAGACTGACACGCATTCCAATGTGGACATTCACATCACCCAAGGCACCAATGCCTCATGTAAAGCAGCTGCCCACAGAGACCCCTCTTCCCCACCTCCACACACAACTACAGCCCCTGCAGACCCACGGGTGTGCGGTACAAACGAGCCAGTTCTATCCCGCGGTAGCCGGCTCCGCTGTGCAGTATTTTTGCCCACAACTTACAGCTCATATGGCATCACGCTATCTCAGATATGGCAGCTACATCACTCTCCACCCCATTTAATCAAAGCCTTTGTTCCCAATAACAAGGCCCGCTGCATACAAAACACAGTTGCTTCCAGCGGGGCACTGACAGCTCGAGGGAGACAGACTCACGGCCACAGCTTGGGCCGCAGCACAAGCTGGACTGCCGACAGCATCTTTGGCTGTTCCCCAGCTCCCTTCTATTTCAGGCAGCTCTGCTCCCTTTAGGGCCCCCACCTCGTCAGCAACATAGACTAGCAGAACAGCTATCATAAACCAGGAGAACAACCACCATAGACTAAGAGAGCAGCCACAGTAGACCAGGTACAGCCATTATTCTCTAAATAAAAGTTTCAAATGCTCAGACACAGGTTCATACCCTGTTCTACGACTTCATATGTCAACCATCATTTGTGAATGAAAACTGTTGTAAATTACTTCTCTACTATTCTCCACTGTACTGCTCTGTTAGAATGTACCATGACATCATAGCATGCCTGAGTGCCTCTCTGTGTTTAGAGTTTCAGTTAGTCAACTCAGGCTGAGCTGCTAGGAGCCTGCTCCTGGTGGGGCTGTCTTTGTACCATCTATCTTCTCCTACTTTCCTGATCTCCTATTCTGGAACCAAGCTACAAAAAAAAGAAGTACTCTACTTGTACAGCTGGACTATCATTCCTTTACCACAAAAACCATTACAAGGCTAGACATAGTTTCAAAGACCAAAATGCAGCCTCAAAAGCCAAGGCAGAATCTCCATGTGTCATGGCTAAACCAGTTGATGCCAGGCAGAACTCAATATGCCTGTTATAACTGATAATAACATAACCATTAATCAAAGGCTGACCTGGTACATATATGTACACAATTCTTATAGGTGCTAATCTGCACACAGAATGCATCTGCTGAGCCCAAGATATATCCACCAAAAACTGCAGTCACTCTGTTCGCAACCAAACCTTTGACAGTGCCGGCCTTCCCACATATCACACCTGTGCCTTGCCATTGTTGATGTGGACATCGTATTGTTGCCAGGTTCAGGGCCTGACTGCGGAGCCAAAAGCAGCCCTGGCAAAAATGCTCAAACCTACCCAGCACCCTTTGTCTTCTTGTGCAATCTCTCTCTTTCCAACCATCTATTCTCTCTCTCCTCTCTTCCTTCTTACTTTCTGAACATGTTCTCTTCATCTTCCCCCTCCCTTTCTTTCCCTTGAAGCCTCCCTTTCCTGCTGCAATTAACCTCTGGGATCTGGGTAAAGTGACTGAGGAACCAGGAGCGGCCCTGGGCTTTCAGAAACAGCCTCCAAGGGCCCCAGCCCACTGGGGAAATGCCCAATGGAATGAAAGGTGCCTGTCTGGCCCTGGCTGGGTTCGAAGTTCATCCTAGTGGGAAATATCTGCTAGAGTTTTTTACTTCAGTTGATAATTCAATTTTATTTTAAATTTACTTGGAATGAGCCAATTAGTCATAACATCTAAAAACGTTAGTCAGATTTTCCTTAAAGTGGAAAAATTTGAAAATAATAGAAGGTAAAATGAATTCGCTGCCTGACGAGAGGAAAACCAAATGTTTTGCCTACAGTGAGCCTCGATATCAGAACCTTAGATAGCAAAAGTTAGAAGATATATATATATATATATATATATATATATGAGACAGATCAGCTCTGACCCAATAAACTAACCAAAGAAAGAATCCCTGAGTGCAGCGTAACTTTGTTTGAAAATATTACTCAGTGAGTGAGCCGGTTTCCAATAACACAAAACGACCGAAGTCCCAATCGCGCTCTCACAGCAAATCAAATCACCAGTCCCAGTTTCATCAAGAAGGGGGGATATTAATTTATAAACCCGCCATGACGCGTTTCACCCTCAAGGGGCTTGTTCACACAATGGATGCACAATGAGTAAATCTTTACATACATTCCTGCATTGGTCATATGCATAGAAAACGGACTGGTGCCCTTTAATCAAAGCCATTATACAAAGCAAATCAAATAGACAAGCGCCATGTTGGAAAGTGCAATTTCGCTGCAACTATAAGTTTGCTTATCAAGGTGCATGTGTAATAGGACAGTGCTCATAAAGGTGCCATATGTTTCCTATTACCCTCCTACGCGCGTATGGTTAAATCCCCTAATTTTGACTGATCTCGCTAAGATGGTGTCGGTGTTTTCTGTACCGCTTGCGTGCATCATAGTCCATGTAGTATGCGTCTCGTAATCTGCTTAGTGTATCTCTGCCACATAATGTGGTCTATGCCTGCCCACCCACGCCTAGTGCGGCATGGTTGTGCTTCACAAATGTATCCTGCTTTTAGTGCTAGTGATACCTGAACAGTGGATCATGATATATCGTCTGCTTAACATGCAACAGAATGCGTCTAGCATTTGGTTTATCTGCAGCGCACTATGCAACAGAATACGTCAAGCACTTGTTACCCGACAAGGATCCACTATTCAGGTGTCACTAGCACTAAGAAGCAGGATACATTTGAAGCGCAACCATCCCGCACGAGGCGTGGGTGGGCAGGCGTAGACCACAATATGTGGCAGAGATACACATGATGCACCGCACGTGGTACAGAAAACACAGACACCATCTTAGCGAGATCAGTCAAAGTTATGGGATTTAACCATACACACGTAGGAGGGTAATGGGAAACATATGGCACCTTTATGAGCACTGTCCTATTACACATGCACCTTGATTAAGCGATCTTATAGTTGTAGCGAAATTGCACTTTCCAACATGGCACTTGTCAATTTGATTTGCTTTGTATAATGGCTTTGATTGAAGGGCGACAGTCCATTTTCTATGCACATGACCAATGCAGGAATGTATGTAAAGCTTTACTCATAGTGCATCCATTGTGTAAACAAGCCCCTTGAGGGTGAAACGCGTCACGGCAGGTTTATGAATTAATAAATCCCTCCTTTTTGATGAAACTGGGACTGGTGATTTGTATTGGGACTTCGTTCGTTTTGTGATATATATATATATATATATATATATTACCTACTGGCGGTCGCCAGAAGGTAGTTATAGTTAGGACCTATTAACTGAATCTTCGTGAAATTTTCAAAACTCGTGGGGCGCTCCGGTCAGCTCCTATCTTAAAAGCTTCGGGGTGATTTGGCAAAGCGGGGGCCGAGAAAAAAGGGGGGTCCCAAACGTGTTTTCTCCATGTTAATTCCCATAGGAAACTTTAGACAAGGCTACAGCCTGAACTGCTGAATGGAATTACACCAAATTTGGCGAAAAGGTAGCCCTTGGTTCAGAAAGATCCCTTCTTGTTAAATAGTGTAAATCCGTTCAGTAGTTCATGAGAAATTAGAAAAAGAAAAAGTTTCAATATCTGGGTGAAGCCTAACGACACATCTCATGGTGAAATTTGATTGGCTGTCAGCACTTCATCCTGGGATTGCTGGCAGCCATCTTGGGACCAATATACATGATAGTACCCCATTGAAATGCATTGTAGTGAAACGAAGATTTTGAGGGTTACCAAAAGGAGAATTATAAAGGGTGATAACAGACTTTAGTTACATTAGAATTTGATGGTACCATACTAATTTCAGGAATTGTGGTGTGTTCTAGGGCGATTTTACCCTGTGAAAAACTTCTGCTGGGATATCATGAATCATGTTTGAGAGAAAACTGAAGCTAAAATGAGAGCATATTTTCTGTAAATTCACATTATCTTTCTCAGTCATGTGAGAATGAAGTCTGTCATTCTCAGTAAATCATGTACATCCAACAAGGGCAGAGACTGTCAGTTGATTCCTTTGTGCTCTACTGCAGCTTCCCAGAGTGTTCTAAAGAACAACTAGAGTGCTAACAGCCTTACTTATGACAAAAGTATGGCACACCTGAAGCCATCTTCATTGAAATAAACTGGTAACTCAAAACATTTAATTTAAAAAGGAACAAAATGATGGGGTTCATTTTGTCATAGAAATTATGGTTAGTGCTGTAGAAAGAAAAATTAGGACATGTTTCAAGTGTAAACTCAAATATCTTCCTTTTATATTTCAACAGGGGCAGCCTGTCAGTTGATGCCTTTGTGTTCTACTGCAGCTTCCCAAAGTGTTCTAAAGAACAACTAGAGCGCTAACAGCCTTACTTATGACAAAAGTATGGCACACCTGAAGCCATCTTGATTGGAATAAACTGGTAACACTTAAAACATTTAATTTAAAAAGGAACAAAATGATGGGGTGCATTTTGTCATAGAAATTATGGTTAGTGCTGTAGAAAGAAAAATTAGGACATGTTTCAAGTGTGATCTCAAACATTTTCCTGTTATATTTCAACAGGAGCAGCCTGTCAGTTGATGCCTTTGAATTCTACTGCAGTGTCCCAGAGTGTATTAAAGAACAACTAGAGCGCTAACAGTCTTACTTATGACAAAATTATGGCACACCTGAAGCCATCTTGATTGGAATATACTGGTAACTCTTAAAACATTTAATTTAAAAAGGAACAAAATGAGGGGGTTCATTTTGTCATAGAAATTATGGTTAGTGTTGTAGACAGAAACATTAGGACATGTTTTAAGTGAGATCTCAAACATTTTCCTGTTATATTTCAACAGGGGCAGCCTGTCAGTTGATGCCTTTGTGTTCTACTGCAGCTTCCCAAAGTGTTCTAAAGAACAACTAGAGCGCTAACAGCCTTACTTATGACAAAAGTATGGCACACCTGAAGCCATCTTCATTGAAATAAACTGGTAACTCAAAACATTTAATTTAAAAAGGAACAAAATGATGGGGTTCATTTTGTCATAGAAATTATGGTTAGTGCTGTAGAAAGAAAAATTAGGACATGTTTCAAGTGTAAACTCAAATATCTTCCTTTTATATTTCAACAGGGGCAGCCTGTCAGTTGATGCCTTTGTGTTCTACTGCAGCTTCCCAAAGTGTTCTAAAGAACAACTAGAGCGCTAACAGCCTTACTTATGACAAAAGTATGGCACACCTGAAGCCATCTTGATTGGAATAAACTGGTAACACTTAAAACATTTAATTTAAAAAGGAACAAAATGATGGGGTGCATTTTGTCATAGAAATTATGGTTAGTGCTGTAGAAAGAAAAATTAGGACATGTTTCAAGTGTGATCTCAAACATTTTCCTGTTATATTTCAACAGGAGCAGCCTGTCAGTTGATGCCTTTGAATTCTACTGCAGTGTCCCAGAGTGTATTAAAGAACAACTAGAGCGCTAACAGTCTTACTTATGACAAAATTATGGCACACCTGAAGCCATCTTGATTGGAATATACTGGTAACTCTTAAAACATTTAATTTAAAAAGGAACAAAATGAGGGGGTTCATTTTGTCATAGAAATTATGGTTAGTGTTGTAGACAGAAACATTAGGACATGTTTTAAGTGAGATCTCAAATATCTTCCTGTTATATTTCAACAGGAGCAGCCTGTCAGTTGATGCCTTTGTGTTCTACTGCAGCTTCCCAGAGTGTTCTAAAGAACAACTAGAGAGCTAACAGGCTTACGTATGACAAAATTATGGCACACCTGAAACCATCTTGATTGGAATAGACTGGTAACACTTAAAACATTTAATTTAAAATGGAACAAAATGAGGGGGTTCATTTTGCCATAGAAATTATGGTTAGTGCTGCAGAAAGAAAATTTAGGGCATGTTTTAAGTGAGATCTCAAATCCTCTTCTATTTCATTAGAAAATTCTGACATGCAGACTGAAACAATCACTTTCAATACCAGCGTAGACTTCCAGTTAACTCCCTGGTGAGCAGTAGCTTTACTACGGTGATCTAATGAACAACTAGAGTGCTAACATTCTGAATTGATGGCAAATGTGTGACACATCTGAATGCCTTCTTGATGGAATCAAAGTAAAAAACTCAAAGCATTTCCTACTGAGGAGACTGCAGTAAATGAGGAAATTAGGAAACTTCATAACAAATAAGTCTCCCAAGATGGCCACCAGAGAAAAAAAGAGCCCAAATGTAGCACAAATATCACCCAGATGTAGCCCACATATAGCCCAATGACAGAAGTGTGCAAAACACTTTTTATTTTTTCTGCAGTTTTATATTGTGCAGACTAGTCAGGTATTGGAGCGTTACATCTTACTTGGACCCCTTATTGCGTATTTTGCATGAAGTACATGAGATTGATCTTGCGAAACATTGAACTTTATGATTCTGTTAACCTGAAGTTGCTCTGAACCGGGCTTTGTAGCACCCGTTTTTACCAACTGGTTTTAATTAATTCTCACTGAATTGTATTAGGAAAGAGGATTTACTGTATTTATGTACACTTTTATGATCTATGTTTCTAAATCAGATCGAATAATGTTTAATGAATTCTATGGCAGGACAGAGGCGAGGATTATGCATATCTTTCCTCACTTTATTTGCATAGCAGTTCAAAGAAAACGTAACACAACAATCTTTAAACAAAAGACTACACAACCCATGAACCATTAGGGGGGTAGTCTCCAAGGCAACTATAGTCCAATCATATCACAGTCCATCGTATATAATATCGTGACGTCCCTTCCGTTCTCCCCCTCGCAGTTTCTCCCGCTGTGCGCTCTGCACGCGGTGAGATCCTGTCATGTGCGTCTGGTCTGAGCGAGGCAGCTCCGTCGAGCGCTCCCGCTGGTCTTTACACGCGTTTGGGAATCTGGTGACTCCTTTAGTGTCCGCTTGATTCCCGACCAACCCTTGCCTAATTTTGACACCGCTACGCGGAGATTTCCCCACACGGCCATGTTAGTGACCTGCGCCACCTGGTGGTGGTAATTGGTATTGCGTCTCAGTCTATTCTTATAACAGCTTCAGGGAAACCCCAGCTGTTGGTGCACCGGCAAGGGGGCTACCTTAAGGATTTACAGGCATTTGTTCTGTGCGCCCACACTCTGCTATCATGTCTTCTCCAGAAGACCATTTTTATTCCTCCTACCAGGAAGTGGAGGAGGAATGGCCCCCCAACTTCTCCTTCCAGCAGTGGACCAAGCCCTCTCTCTGGCTATTTCTAGGGCGCTGGCTCCACTTAGGGATCAGGTTGATAAGCTGGCAAAAACATCCCTGGGGTGTTCAGGGACCCAGATCTGGTGGTGGCGGGTCCCAGTAGCTCCCAGATGAGGAATAAAAGGGCCGTTAAGCATAACGCGGGGCACTTGGAAGGATTTGATAAACTTACGGAGACCTTACTCAAGAATGCGTGAACGCTAAAACATGCACCCTGCCAGGAGGAGGAGGAGTCCGGAGAAAATTGCGACGCTGTCACCACTGTTGTAGACCCTGACGGCGGGTTTCCCTTAAAGGGAGAGGGTGTATCGGAGGACGATGTCTCCTCCGATGAGGATAAGGACTCGGGCGTCCCTGGCATCCAGAGTCCGACTCCTCTCAGTCCCGGGTTGGGGACGGCGTCCACTCGGACATGTTCGAGCCTACCCAAATTTACCATCCTAGGTCGGCGGAGTGGAACCCTGACACCAAAGTGGCAGAGTATGTGTTGGGGAAAATCCATCAACCCCTTGAAAGGGAGGTCAGGAATAGGATGAGGTGAGAATGCCCCAGGCCCTCACTGAAGGGGAAGGTGGCACACGCCTGAAATTGATGAGAAACTATGTACATTTTTCTCCAAGTATATGAGGGATCCCAAGAAAGGAATGGATAGGTTTTGGACGTGGTAGGGCCCTTGACCCAAATTATTCAATTGGCGAAGCGTTCAAAAGAGTCAGGATCCCCTTTGTCCATGGATATTGTGGCTGGTCGGGCGCACTACCCTAAATCCTAAAACATTACCCCCTCCACTACCCAAACACCACTGCACTACCCTAAACCCTAAAACACTACCCCAGCACGACACCCTACACTACCCAAACATAACTGCACTACCCTAAACCCTAAAACAGTACCACCAGCATGACTCCCTACACTACCCAAACACCACTGCACTACCCTAAACCCTAAATCGACCCCCAGCACAACCCCCTACACTACACAAACACCACTGCACTACCCTAAGCCCTAAAACACTACCCACAGCACGACCCCCTACACTGCACAAACACCACTGCACTACCCTAAACACTAAATCTACCCCCAGCATGACCCCCAACACTACATAAACACCACTGCACTGCCCTACCCTAAACCCTAAAACACTACCCCAGCACGACCCCCTTCACTACCTAAACACAACTGCACTACCCTAAACCCTAAAACACTACCCCCAGCATGACCCCTTCACTACCCAAACACCACTGCATGACCCTAAACCCTAAGACACGACCCCCTGCACTACACAAACACCACTGCACTACCCTAAACCCTAAAACACTAGAACCCAGCACAACCCCCTACAGTACACAAACACCATTGCACTACACTAAACCCTAAAACACTACCCCCTACACTACACAAACACCACTGCACTACCCTAAACCCTAAAACACTACCCCCAGCACTACCCCCTACACTACACAAACACCACTGCACTACCCTAAAGCACTACCCCAGCACTACCCCCTACACTACCCAAACACCACTGCACTGCCATAAACCCTAAAACACTACCCTCAGCACAACCCCCTACACTACACAAACACCACCGCACTACCCTAACCCTAAAACACTACCCCCAGAACGACTCCCTACACTACCCAAACACCACTGCACTACTCTAAACCCTAAATCTACCCCCAGCATGACCCCCTACACAACCCAAACACCACTGCACTAGCCTAAACCATAAAACACTACCCCAGCACGACCCCCTACACTACACAAACACCACTGCACTACCCTAAACCCTAAAACGCTACCCCAGCATGACCCCCTACACTACCCATACACCACTGCACTAACCTAAACCCTAACACACTACCCCAGCACGATCCCCTACACTACTGCACTACCCTAAACCCTAAAACACTACCCCAGCACGACCCCCTACACTACCCAAACACCACTGCACTACCCTAAACCCTAAAACACTACCCCAGCACGACCCCTACACTACCCAAACACCACTGCATTACCCTAAACCCTAGAAGAAAAAAAACACCCCATGCCCAATCCCCCTTACCTCTCACTCCTCATGGTTCCTCTCTCCTCGTGGTTCCTGCTTCAAGTCGTCTCTGAGGGGCGGTGCACGTCGTTGTGAGGAAACGGAACAGCCTCTGTTTCCTTACAACAACGTGGATCGTCTACATGTTTTTTAGAATGCATGGTCATTTACCATACATACCTTTACAACAAAATTTGTTGTAAAGGCATGTGTGGTAAATGACCATGCGTTCTAAAAAAATGTGTAGTAATGACTTTGCGATGTACAACGCATGCGTGGTAATGCATGCGTTGTAATGGTATCGCGAAGTAAAAAAGTCATTGTAACGGCTGATTACCGATCGAAGCTGGGCCCTGTTCTTCAGTGAGACATTTATTTGATTAATTAGGAGGAAGGAATGTGTTTCTTTTTACCGAAAAGTGCATTCCCAGCTGTTGTATTGTGAAAGTGTTCACGTGGCCTGGTTTCACCTCCGGTGAGAAAGTGGAAGAGTCTGTTTGGATCTAAAGGAGTTCTGTTGTTGGACGGGGCCGGTGCAACACATCATCAGAAAACATAGCTAATGGAAAGCATCCTCCCTGAAGTGTGGAGCAGTGCCATGAGAGGTCAACGAGTGTGAGTCCCACCGCGGTATGACCGTACTGCGTGACCCATGTGCCGCCTCCAGGGTACGGGAGGCAGAAGCGGCATTGCAGGTCCTCTTGAAGACCGTTGTAGCACTAATTCTACATTTTGGTTCTAGGGCATTTTAACTTTGTTGTTCCTTCCAGATCCTGTGTTATTCAGTGCCCTCGTTACCTTTTTTGTGGGCTGTGGTGCTTGTCACTTCGCTGCCCCGCCGGTGCACACGACTGGGTACCCCACCTCATGTGCCATCTGCAGGGCCTCTGCCCTCGGATCACCGGTTTCGGTTTCTGGAGTGGCAACATAAACAGTTGCTCCCAAAGGACTAGCCTGAACACTTAGGTGAATATCCCCTGCACCAGCATTCCACGGAAATTCTTTCCTAGCTTTCCCACGCCGACGAGGACCTCATAATAGCACAGCTCCGCTCGCGACACCGTATGACATCATCTGAGCCATAAGAGGACCTCGTCGGCGTGCTGACGTCAGTTCCACCCATTTTTTCTGTGCCACCGAGGCAAACAGGCGGACCAAGACATTTTCACATGTATACATAGTATAATAAATATATATATATATTCACTGAAAAAACCATAGGTTTCAGGCACGTTATAGTTAGAAATTAGCATTTTAAAAACCTTAGAAATTCACTGAAAAAAACATAGGTTTCAGGGGCGTTATAGTTAGTTGGACATTTCACTCGTACAAAACCATAGAAATTCCCCCGTTATAGTTAGTTCAGCTAACTATAACTCGCACGCCCGCAATGCACTGCTGATGACGTCACATATTACATCACTCATGACATGGTCAGTGACATCACTCATGACATCACTGATGACATCTCAAATGACATCACTGATGACATCATCCAGTGAATGTGTGTTTTTCTGCAAATTAAATATGTTTTATATATGTATATCTCAAGGTCGATTAAGTGTATCTTAGTGAATACATGGGTTAGTGAGTAATGTTTAAATATGTAAATATCTGTATCAGTCTCTCACTTGGTGGATAAGTGGCTGCATGGGTTGGTGAGTAGCTACATGAGTGTCTTTATGGGTTATTAGTTGGTTTTTTGAGTATCAGTATGAGTGTCTGAGTGTCTGTATGGTTCGGTGGGGGTATTACTTAGTGCATAGATGCATGAATGAGTGACTCACTGTATGTGTTGAAGACAGCATGTGTGCAGGACTGTATAGGTGGATGAGTGTGTGTATGGGTGTGTTAGTGAGTGAATGACTGTCTCAATAGTGTCTTCATGAGTAACTACATATGTTTTAAACTAGTATATGTGAGTATTGGTGTATATAAGTGAGTATATGTGAGAGTGAGAGATTGGAAGAGTTACTGTACAAATAAGTAGGTGTTTCTATAAGTGATTGTTTAAGAGAGTAAGTATGTGTAAGTTTCTGTCGAAGTAAGTTTGGTAGTGTGTATAACTATATATGCAAGTAAATGGATGTTTGATACTTTGTTTGCATGTGTGACTATGTGTGTGAGTAACTCTATGGATGAGTGGCAGTGTGTAACAGGATGTAGTGGTGTATGAGTACATATGATGAGTGAGTACATGTATGAGTGACTGTATAGGGACTGTTGGTGAATGAGTGGATGTGTGTGTGTAGATCTTGGAATTACTGAATAGGTGTGTTGTAACTGGTATTGGTATGCCCATTGTTTTGAAAATGTTAGTTTGTATTTTCGAGTGTGTGTATCAAAGGTTATATTAGGGTGAGAGGATGTCTGCCACTCTATCACAAGGATGATGTAATCAGTGATATCATCAGTGATGTCATTTGAGATGTCATCAGTGATGTCATGAGTGATGTCACTGACCATGTCATGAGTGATGAAATATGTGACGTCATCAGCAGTGCATTGCGGGCGCATGAGTTATAGTTAGCTGAACTAACTATAACGGGGGAATTTCTATGGTTTTGTACCAGTGAAATGTCCAACTAACTATAACGCCCCTGAAACCTATGTTTTTTTCAATGAATATATACATATATATATATATATGTGTGTGTGTGTGTGTATAGTGTACTTGATGCTGAAGAATGCCATGTGTTTTTTTTCCCCAACACAATGCCTGTAGGTAATATATATATATATATATGTGATTGCCCTGGGTATTTACACCTAACTCTCCACAGCCGCCCTGTGTCATTAATTGAAATTAACAGCTGGATCTGAAGAACATGCACCCAGGAAGGAGGTAGCACAAAGGCTTTCGGAATAGTGCATGAAAACAGACGAGAGGTAATCTTAGTATAGGTTAGTTGGGTCAGAGTGCCCTTGATATATGGCCCCCAAACTGAATGCCAATACCCATCACATGCAAGCACCAGTATGAATTAAGCACTAAATACCACTATTCGTAGATCATCTTATTTTCTCTGATGGTAATGCTGGTGGAAATACATTTAGCACTAGACATCATTTTACTACCAATAGTTTTAGAAGCCATGTTTGGTCATGGAAATTTTGTTATTTTAGTACTGGTGACACCATTGGTAAAAAACACCCCCCTTTCCGCAAAGACGGCCATAGCCTTCAATTTACATTTCATTGGGATGCTAGCACACATGTGATTATCTTTCTCACTAATCAGCGGTGTGTGTAGTGCTGTGCTGCATTTGTCACATGTTCTTATGCACAGCCAGTGCACCCCAGAGGCTCTTAATGATACAGTCCTACATTATATTTGACATCTAGTGCACTGTACATGTGCATCTTCAGGGAGTCACAGGGCCGCTTACCACTCAGTTACCAAGAGGAATATGTAGTAAAATGGAAATATGTTGCAGAGGATTGGGGTAGCTCTGACCTGAACCAGGGACATCTTAAGGATTTTGGGGGCCCCGGGCAAAACATAATTTGTGGACCCTGCTCAGATAAACTCTGAATTTATTATCCCTTTCCAGTTCCTTCATACCATCAGCAACTATGATCTGATCAATAACAACCCTTTTTGTTGGCACCCTAAATTTCAAAGAGTCCCCAGTCCTCCAGGGGTCTTCCATTCAGTGCAAAGCGTTTGAATGTTTATGAAATATTTGAGACCCGGGAGTACCTTTCATATTGTGCAGAGGGCCCCATCATTTTTGTGTTATGCCACTGTCTGGCATAGTCCTGAAAGCTTAATGATGGGGCCCCTAGAAAGGTGGGGGCCCTGGGCCAGAGCCCACCGTGCCAATGCCTTAAAACGTCTCTGACCTGAACAAAAACAGATTCCACCCTCCCTCAAGTGTTCCTCACAACAGTCCATTACATTATTCTACATCACCCAGGCTGACAATGCTCTGCTCAGTCTGTAAACAGCAAACCTACGGGCACCTTTAATGCTGGTCAGATCTGCGGAATTAGGTGTAAGGTTGGTGAAGATGAACCTCGCCTTCTGCCACCCAACAGAAGATTATTAAAAACCTGAAAGATTCTGCCTTGCTTGCAACTCAAAATGAATTCAATAAGTCAAGAAAGACATAGACTATCAGAAAGCTAGCTTAAACTAATTGTACCAGGAGCACCTGGGTGGCTTTAATTGCCCATAAATCTCATAACTCATTAGGAGAAAAAAAACATCCTAGTGAAACTGCCCTGCCAATCTGGAAGAGAGAGCCCCCACATCCCGGAATGATCTCACAGCCTGGCATGGGCCACCAATCTGCCTGCCTTCTGCATCACACACTGGTGGCACTGGATACTGGTCCTTAACCTCCCACACCGAGCCTACATCACACCACACCACAGCTTAGGAAACTACACAGACTCCAGATACACAAGCGTGCACATTTCAAACTCCTCACTCACAACTGCAAAGCACTCCACAACACAGGCTCTGCATACCTGAATAGCCACATTCATTTCCACCAACCTTCCAGACACCTCCGCTCTGACGGTCTCTCACGAAACACACACGAAGTATACACAAAAGCAGAGTGGGGCACACCTTCTCCTATCAGGCTCCTTATACCTGGACAAGACATCAGAGCCTCCCCCTTCTTGACGTTTTTCAAGAAGCTGAAGACCTGGATTTTCAAATAAACCCACCAGGGCTGGCCTCACACACTGGCTACAGAGCACCTGGGTACCCTCATGGCTGATGAGTATGCTATAAAACACAAATAGCATAACATGGCACTGAGATCTTGCACGCTCCGCTGGTGAATGGTGTGCTAAGATTGCTTTCCCTGGAAAGACCCACACTCTAAATTCTGCATAGAAAGCTCCACTTGAGAGAGACAAGTGTCTCTGGGAGAGACAGCAAAGCGTTTTCCCAGCATCTGCATTTTTGTGGCCTTGAGGTCACATTGAGTTGTCAAATCAATGCTGGGGCACTTCTCAGCCATTTCAGGCAGAGGGGACAGTTCGATGCAATGACCCAAAAGCAGTCTGATAACTGCCAAGTGACTGTAGTGGCCTTGTTAAATCAGTAATGACTGGTGGACAAGCTAAGAAAAAGTGACAAAGTATGAAACCCTGTGGGACCCTCTTCACTATCAGGCTGCAACTTCTTTTGTACCACTTCTGTGAAACAGGAGAACCAGATACTTTACAAATATCTTAACATAACATAACATAGCATAACATAACACTTACCAGTAAATTAAATGTGCCAATTGGGTTTAGGCCAATTTTACCATGTTTACAGGAGACAGCACAAGCATCTTAGCACTGATTAGCAGTGGTAAAATCCAGAGTCCTAAACACCAACAAAAACGGGTTCAGAAAACATGTGGGTGACGGCAAAAACTTTGGGGTAGCCCTGCAGGGAAGGCCAAGTCCAACAACCTAGTAATCATGTAAAGTGCTTCAATACCTGTGGGCCGAGTTCACCGTATATAAAACTGCAAAAATTAAAAAAGGGGGAAGCAAGCCATACTACTGCCCATATAGTGACGACTGTGTGGGGGAGTGGGTCTGGTGCAGCTACTGTCAATGCTGCACCCACTCTGTGTGTGGGTGAAGCTTTCACTGCTGTTGTCCTAACTGAACCTGTTTTGTGTGTGAGGGAATCTTGCACTGCTGCCGGTACTCTACTAGTTCTATGTGTGAGGGTAGTTTACACTGCTGCTGCCAGTGCTCTTCCTGTTCTGCGTGTGTAGGAAGCTTGCACTGCTGCTGCCGGTACTCCACCTGTTCTATCTATGATGGAAGCTTGCACTGCTGCTGCCGGTACTCTACCTGTTCTGTGTGTGATGGAAGCTTGCACTGCTTTTTCCGGTAATCTACCTGTTCTGTGTGTGAGGGAATCTTGCACTGCTGGCCGTACTCTACCTGTTCTCTATCTGATGGAATCTAATACTGCTGCTGGTACTCTACTTGTTCTGTGTGTGATGGAAGCATGCACTGCTGATGCTGGTACTCTTCCTGTTCTGTGTGTGAGGGAAGGTTGCCATGCTGCTGCCAGTACTCTAACTGTTCTATGTGTGAGGGAAGCTTGCAGTGCTGCCGGTACTCTACCTGTTCTGTGTGTGATGGAAGCTGGCACTTACAGTGCCTTTTGTGTGTGGGAGTGGGTCTGGTGCAGCTACTGTCAATGCTGCACCCACTGTGTGTGAGTGAAGCTTTCCCTGCTGTTGTCCGAACTGAACCTGTTTTGTGTGTAAGGGAATCTTGCACTGCTGCCAGTACTCTACTTATTCTGTGTGTGATGAAAGTGTGCAATGCTGCTGCCAGTTCTCTACTAGATCTGTGTCCGAGGGTAGTGTACACTGCTGCTGCCAGTGCTCTTCCTGTTCGGAGTGTGAAGGAAGCTTGCACTGCTGCTGCTGCTGCTGGTACTCCATCTGCTCTGTGTGTGAGGGAAGACTGCACTGCTGCTGCCAGTTCTCTACCTGTTCTGTGTGTGATGGAAGCTTGCAATGCTTTTGCAGGTAATCTACCCTTCTGAGTGTGAGGGAAGCTTGCACTGCTGGCGGTACTTTACCTGTTCTGTATATGATGGAATCTTGTACTGCTGCTGGTACTCTACTTGTTCTGTGTGTGATTAAAGCATGGACTGTTGATGCTGGTACTCTTCCTGTTCTGTGTGTGAGGAACGCTTGCCATGCTGCTGCCAGTACTCTAAATGTTCTATGTGTGAGGGAAGCTTGCAGTGCTTCCAGTACTCTACCTGTTCTGTGTGTGATGGAAGCTTGCACTGCTGCTGCTGGTACTCCACCTGTTCTGTGTGCGAGGGAAGCTTGCACTTACAGTGCCTTTTGTGTGTGGGAGTGGTCTTGTACAGCTACTGTCAATGCTGTACCCACTCTGTGTGTGAGTGAAGCTTTCACTGCTGTTATCTGAACTTAACCTGTTTTGTATGTGAGGGATTCTTGCACTACTGCCAGTACTCTAGTTGTTCTGTGTGTGATGAAAGTGTGCAGTGCTGCTGCTGCCAGTACGCTACTTGTTCTGTGTGTGAAGGAAGCTTGCACTGTTGCTGCTGGTACTCCATCTGTTCTGTTTGTGAGGAAATATTGCACTGCTACTGCCGGTACTCCACTTGTTCTATCTGTGATGGAAGCTTGCATTGCTGCTGCGGGTACTCTACCTGTTCTGTGTGTGATGGAAGCTTGCACTGCTGTTGCCGGTAATCTACCTGTTCTGTGTGTGAGGGGAGCTAGCATTGCTGGTGGTACTCTACCTATTCTGTATGTGATGGAAGCTTGCATGCACTTCTGCTGCCAGTACTCTACCTGTTTAGTGTGAGATGGGAGCTTGCACTGCTGCTGTTGGTACTCTATGTGTGCTGTGTCAGAGGGAGGCTTGCACTGATGCTGCTGGTACTCTACGCGCTCTGTGTATGAGGAAATCTTGTACTGCTAGTGGTACTCTAATTGTTCTGAGTGTGATGGAAAAATGCACTGCTGCTGCCTTTACTCTTCCTGTTCTGTGAGGAAAGCTTGCAATGCTGCCGGTACTCTACATGTTCTGTATGTGATGGAAGCTTGCACTGCTGCTACCAGTAATCAACCTGTTCTGTGTGTGAGGGAAGCTTGCACTGCTGCTGCCAGTACTCCACCTATTCATTGTGTGAGGGAAGCTTGCACTGCTTCTGACAGTACTCTACCTGTTCTGTGTGTGATGGAAGCTTGCATTGCTGCTGACAGTACCCTACCTGTTCTGTGTGAGAGAGAAGCTTGCACTGCTACTGCTGGTACTCTACCTCTTCTGTGTGTGAGGAAAGCTTGCACTGCCTCCGGTAATGTACCTGTTATTTGTGTGAGAGAAGTTGTGAGAAGTTGGCCTGGCATATGCTGGTCACTAGTTATAGTGGCCACCTTGCACCAGTCCAATTCGACTCTTATGGTAGATAGGTGTAAGACAACCTTTTAAAGAAAGCTATCCTAGTGGTAGCTGTGGAGAGCAGCCTTCAGGCTAAGTCTCAGAGGAATGTAAAGCAGCTTGTTTTACCTTATAATCTCTTGAATTACCAAATGAAAGGACACCACACAGGTATATATATCAAATATGTATGTATTTATTACTAGACACACTCTACTAATCTCTTTATGAAATTAGAAGTCAGGAACATATGCAAATATCAACGTTTCACAATAAGTTAAACACAAATATGGCTGGTGCCCTAGGGGCGTACCAGACCATATTCTAAAAAAGAGGTTTAGGAATGTCGACTTGCAAGGGGACAAGGCCTAGGGCCTGTAGAATCACTGGGGCCTCACTAATCCACCCAAGGCAGGTAAGTAAAGGACCCACGGGAGACGCGTGCAGTGTGAGAACACAGCTGCGGGTTCCCTATTGATTTCAATGGAGCAAGTTGCGGTTAGAATTTTAAAGTTTTAGGGTACTTTTAGAGAGTCTACAAGCAAGCCACTTACAAGGTAAGTAGTTGGAGGGCCAACATCCACAGGAGCACCGGAGTGCACGAATTACCTCACCCAGGGAAGCCGGGTGCATAGGTGCCTTTTGGTGTTGGGTCGCGTCGTCGTTTTCAATGGAAGCCGAAGAAGTTTTGTTGCATGTGAAGACTGGAGAAGTGCCCGGTGGAATCCAAGGCTGGATTCAGGATGAAGAAGACCTGACAGCAGAATGGACAGTGTTCACAGTCACTTGCCAGTGACCCGGGGCCAGGAAGATGGATGCCCACGGAAGTCAGGTGATTTCAGGTGATCAAGGGTGTTTTGACTCTTCAGCCACGAGGTCCAGGAGGTGTCGACGACAATCAGGAGCTGGATTCTGAGTGTTCCACAAAGTCTGCAGCTTACTGAGGTGTCGGAAACCAGATTGGAGCTAACAAGCCTTGGCAACAGCAAGTCTTGTGGAAAGGGAAGAAAGTCAGCGGTGCAGACCAGCCAGGTCTGAGGGACCTACCCAGCAACGGTAAGTCAGGGCAGGCCTGGAGCAACCAGGGGAGCCCTTTGGTTTGATGAGAAAGTCTTCAGGGGACCCACAAGCCAGCTGGCAAAGGATCGCAAAGATGCCTCATGAGGATTCACTTCACTGGAGCTCACGGTCACTTGGGATGAGGTAGGCCTCTGATTTTCAAGGGAAATCCTGCTGGAGGCGTGGACCATACATGATCCAATGCACAAATTCGTAGAATGTCGTGAAGGGGTTGCACTTGACAATAATGCATGGTACCCGGTTATTGCTGTTCCTCGTCACTTGTGGGGTCCACTCACATCAGCTTTGCTGGAGACTCACAATGGCTATCGAGGAGTCAGGAAATCCACTTCTGGGGCTGCAGGGACTTCGGACTCCAGCAGGAGCAGGAAAGTTTGCGACCGTTGACTCAAGTTTTTGGTGCCTGCCAAGCAGGGGAGTCACTCCTTGCCTCCAAGGGAGATTCTTCTGTCTTCCAAAGGTAGTGGAACGTCGAAGGGCCAGGATTCTTCTTGTAGAGCGTCTTCCAGGGATATCTGATTTGCAATGGCAAGGTTTCCCTATCTTATACTAAAGGAAAGGGAGGGACTAGCTCTATGACCACTCTTATGGGAGGGTCAGGGGAGTGGGTGGTTACACCCACTTCCCTTTGTCCAGTTTCACGCCAGAGCAGGGGCAGGTAGCCCCTGAACGGGTTTGAGCTGGCATATGCACAGAGGAGCCTACTGCTCCCCCAGTGCAGGACTTCAAAGCACTCTAGGAGTGCACCCACCCAGCCCCAATACACTAAATCCTGTCTGGAAGGTGGTTACACCTCCCTGTGATAGGATGCCTATTGTTGGGCCTCCTCCACAGCGAGTTTCAGTCAGCAGCAGGAGGGCAGCCCAGTGTCTGTGCTGGTGGAATCCATTTTGTGATGCCAGGGCTCTTTCAGATTTCTACCGTGTTTCCACAGTAGGTACATGTCTTCCCCTCTAGAAGGGTGGGATCATACTCCCACACCAGTTACAGGTGTGGGGGTATGATTCCAAGTTGTTTGACACCAAACACGACATGTTTTGATGCAGTCATTCCAAAGTTAGCATTTACCGCTAGGTTATAATGCACTTAAGAGTATATGGTTTAACCGCATCCACAAACAGCCACAGAGAATAGACTCTGTCAGTTGCAGAGGGGCCCTGCTCAGGCAGAGGCACCCCCTCACATTGTAAACCAAGCACCCTGCCCTCAGGATTGATAGGGCCTGCCTTAGGGGTGACTGATAGGTTTATATGTGTGTGTATGGTAAGATATAGGGAACCTATACCTCAGTGAGGAGTGCTAACACTACCTCACCCAGGCTGCAGTAGCAGGCCTGTGGTGTCAGATTTAGTCTGCACTCCTGAGGCGGAAGCCAGGAGCGTTACTTGTGTTTTTAAAATTTGAGTGTCACTTTGTGTAAATTGTGTTCTTAACTTACCTCACCGGCTAATTCCTGGGGCAGTAACCCATATCTTGTCAACCCACGCAGCGGATCTTAACGCTGTCGCGGACTTTGACAAAACAAACATTTGCTGACGCCATTGCCGGCGTGCACCGCGGCCACGCCCCTTCGAGGTCACGCCCCCCGCCCAAGCTTAAAAGGCGCTGAGAACTAGCGCCTGTCCAGAACTGTACTCCTGAGGCAGAAGCCGGGAGCGTTACTTGTGTTTTTAAAATTTGAGTGTCACTTTGTGTAAATTGTGTTCTTAACGTACCTCACTTCGGCTAATTCCTGGGGCAGTAACCCATATCTTGTCAACCCGCGCAGCGGATCTTAACGCTGTTGCGGACTTTGACAAAACAAACATTTGCTGACGCCATTGCCGGCGTGCACCGAGGCCACGCCCCTTCGAGGCCACACCCCCCCTAGCGCCTTCCCCCACTAAAAAATATGTGCATTTGGCAGAAGCGCAGCGGATGAGCGCAGCGGGCGTGCCGTCAGCGCGCCGAAGGCGCGCCTAAGGCAAGCCCGTCTGCGCTCATCCGCGCCAGGACGAGCCTAGGGCCAGACACCCTGGAGTTTTCTACTCAATCAAGGCTATCATACTCCAGAGACTCCCTGTTTCAACTAAACCAGCCCCTTCAGCCTTCTTGTACTTATATCTTTAAAGGTGAGAGCTCTTGTGTCCATTGTCCTCATTGCCCATTTAAACTTACCCCAGCAATGACAAGTCAAGCCCCCCTGATAATCATTAATATGGCCTTGTTAAATTGCAGATCCCTGCCCAAACACGCTCAAGAAATCCATATGCTACTAGAAGAGGAGCAATTGGAGATTCTGTTTCTTACTGAAACATGGCTCGCTCCAGACTCAGACTTTGATGTTGTACAGGCGCTTCCTCAGGGCTATCTTGTGCAACACTTGGACCGAGTGAAGGGAAGGGGAGGAGGGATAGCGATTATTCACAAGGATCAATTTTCATGTAGATTTCATGACAGCCCCCTATTGGACTGTGAAAATGTACACTTTAGCATTCAATTGTCCCCATGTAACTCCCTTTCCGGAGTCCTCATCTACCGTCCACCAGGGGCCCTGGGACAATTCTGTAGCTCCCTCTTGGAATTCTCTACGGCTATGACCAGCACCTTACCCAATTTTCTAATTTTAGGAGATCTTAATATTCATTTCGATAATAGCAATGACAACACCGCCTCAGAATTGCTTTTAGACCTGGCTACTCAGCACCTCCACCTACAGAACGACCAACCTACGCATACTTTTGGACAATTACTTGATCCTATTTTATGTAACATTGCTGATCTTAAAATAAATGTTCAGATCCCTCTGCCTTGGTCGGATCACCTGCTTATCCCCTTTAGGTGGGAGACTCCGACCATCTCTCCTCCTAACCAACCTCCCGGCAGACCGGCTCGTCCCTGGGCCAAACTAGACACTGAAAAATGGAAGCAGGTTTTGGAACTTTCCAAACCAAACCATGAAACTGACCCCGTAATAGCGGATGCGGAGTTTTCTTCCTGGATCGAAAACTCTCTTAACACGATCCTCCTAAAAAAATCGTACCTTAAATCCCGCAAAAAAATTTCCTCTCCATGGTTTACCCAGGAGACTCGCCTTCTGAAAAAGCTCTGTAAAAGGGCGGAAAGAGTGTGGCGGAAAGATTTAGACCCTAAAAGCAAGAGGGACTATAGACTGGCCATTCTTAATTACAAAAAAGCCCTGAAAAATGCCCAAATAGCCTTTTTCCAGGAGGAAATTAGTGCTGCAGCTTGCTCGTCGAGGGAGACTTTCCGAATTGTAAAACAACTTTTAAAAACTCCAGAGCCCATATGTGTGCTGACCTCTCGGACAACCATTGTAATGAGCTGGCCACTTATTTTGATCAAAAGATTCAAAATATTCTTCAACAACTTCCCCCGCTCACCCCTACGGACCCCTCATCTATGCCCCTAATGCAAGTCCAGAACCTGAAGATGGGACTTGACACATTCACGCCCATCAGTAAGGACACCTTATCCCCCATCCTTCAATCACTTAAAAGTGGTTCACCGTCTGACCCTGCCCCAGTCAAAATCTTAAAGCAGGTAGCATCCACCATTCTGGCGCCAATGGTAAACTTAATTAATGCCTCTCTAGCAGATGGAATAGTGCCCCCTAGCTGGAAGAAGGCGAAGGTTAGGGCCCTACTTAATAAACCCAATCTAGACCCCCTCAATCTATCCAATTTTAGGCCTATTTCTCTCCTTCCATGTATCAGCAAGATGACAGAAAATTTATCAATGCCCAGTTGTCTGATTACCTGGAATCGAACAAACTACTCAAACCTTCACAGACAGGCTTCCGCCCTGGCCAGGGTACTGAAACAGCGATGGTGACGGTGGTCGAAGAGGCCAGGAAGTTCATGGATGCAGGAAGATCAGTGGCAGTGATCCTCCTGGACCTAAGCGCGGCCTTCGACACAGTCAACCACCAGATCCTGGCCCAGCGGCTTAGAGATCTTGGGATCACAGGTGTCGCCCTGTCCTGGTTGAAGTCCTTTCTTTATTGCCGCTCATTCCAAGTAATAGAGGGTAGTTACATCTTCAAAGAGACCCCTATACGTTGTGGAGTGCCTCAGGGCTCGTCCTTGAGCCCCCCGCTCTTCAACGTTTATATGTCCCCTCTGGAAAAGATTGTCACACCATATGGTATCAAACTTCTGACGTATGCGGATGACACCCAGCTGGTTGTCTCTCTTAGTCAGCATGAAAATCCTACCATCGACCTTTATTCCTGCCTGAGAGACATAGCCAGCTGGATGGACAGATCTCACTTGAAACTTAATAGTGACAAGACTGAGATTCTGGTGATGGGGAATCAGTCCCACTTTCGTCCGGACTTCCTCTGGCCCCCATGCATGGGCAGGCCTCCAACCCCCAAATCCGAGATTAAAAGCCTCGGACTATGGCTGGACCAAAATCTCACCATGCATACCCAAGCAAGGAAAACTGCCGGAGTCTGCTATGGTCTCTTGCGCTCCGCCCGGAAGATTCTACCATTGCTCCCTTTCCAATCGAGGAAACTCCTGGTCCAAGGCCTCATTCTGTCAAGGTTGGATTACGGAAACGCACTGTACCTTGGCGCACCGCGGAAAGTAACAACTATACTCCAGGTAGTGCAGAATACGGCCGCACGGATTCTTACTAACACCAAGAGTCGTTGTTCGGCCAAGCCGGCCATTAGAGCGCTACACTGGCTGCCCGTTTTGGAAAGAGTGCAGTTTAAGGCGCTCTGTCTAACACACAAAATTCTCAACGGGAAAGCCCCCCTATCCTCAAAGATCTGGTGACTCCTTACATCACCTCCAGATCCCTCCGATCTTCTAACGCCCACCTAACTCTGCCACCTAAGATCAAGAGAGCACGATCGGGAGGTCGTCGCTTCTCTTACAACGCCTCCAAACAGTGGAACTCCCTCCCCCCTGATCTCCGTGCACAACCTAATCTTCTAACATTCCGAAAATTTCTGAAGACCTGGCTGTTCCCGTAAGCTTCCCCTCTTGATTCCGCCTGTACTTCTGTTCAGTGCTGGGACGCTTACGGGCAGCCATGCGCTCTAGAAATCTTCTAACATAACATACATGCTTCAGCCCCTGGTAGGCCTGTGAAGTACCTATGCCCTTGGTACCTAAGGTACCATATACTAGGGGCTCATAAGGTGCCACAGTATCTAATCACTAGTGCATCTAATATGCACTCCAAGTTGTTTAGAGAGAACAGAGAGACTGGGGCCCTGATTAGCCGGGACCCAGCCAGACTATAGCCAGAAACCAGTGTTAACATCAGAAAAAAAGTGGGGGCAACATAAGTGCAGATCCTACTCTCCTAAAGAAGTTTGCACAGCTGGCAGTACTCTACCTGCTCTGTGTGAGAGGGAATCTTGTACTGCTGCCACTACTCTACTTGTCTGTGTGTGATAGAAGCATGCACTGCTTATGCCAGTACTCTTCCTTTTCTGTGTCCGAGGGAAGCTTGTCATGTTGCTGCTGGTACTCTAACTGTTTTATGTGTGAGGAAAGCTTGCAGTGCTGTCGGTACTCCATCTGTTCTGTATGTGAGGGAAGCTTGCACTGCTGCTGACGGTTCTCCACCTGTTCAGTGTGTGAGGGAAGCTTGCACTGCTGCTCAAGATATACTGTTTCATGATTTACAAAGTTACCTCTGCTGTAGTTTGCAAGTGTAGGAGGGACTACTACACTACTGTGATCTGATTTGTATTGGTTGGGTGTGCCAAGAAGTCTGCTATACTGCTTCTCAGAGTGTTACATGTTCCATGTGCTTTGCTTACAGAATCTTGGTGAAAAATCAGTACACAGAAGCCAGTACGGTCGACTTTGCCATTGCTCGCCCCAAATGCTGCCAGGTGGAGAGAGGGCGCCTCGCTGAAGCCTGCAGCCAGAAAAGCATAACTCGCAAACCATAATTTGCCATCCTCTCTATCGGCCATCTTTGATGAGAAGGGCTATCTTGTCTGAAGGAAGACCGAGGGGCGGAAGGAGAGAGAGATGTAAATAACCCCATGCGCGAGAAAGACAGATTACAGGGGATTAGACTCGGTGAATCCACGTCTTCTTCTTACAGTGATTGTATCTAAACTGGATCCCCCCTCCCCCTCCTCTCACGCAGGCCCCGCATCCCGCCAGGCAATACGGCAAGTGAGAGGCCCCATCATAGGGAATCATGCACGCGCTGCGAGATTCATTACTTTAAGGGCTGTGAGGGGGAAGATAACATCCTACTACCCCCTTAAGGGGGTGGGGGTGGGGGCGCAGACGATGTTACAATCACACCAAAACAGCTGGTAAACTCAGTATGTCGAGAGATGGTTGTACCAGTTTTTTGTTTATCGACAAGCCATAGTATGTGCATGAATGCCTATAGGGTAGTAGTGTTCGCATCCGGGGAGAATAAAACCGCTTCCTCTAATTTTAGTAAAATAAAAAAACTGTTTTTAAGCGCCGAAGAGACAATTTGGGATGCTGCCCTTGAGCGCAAAAATGTTGAAGTTTCAAGAGTGTGAGATTCAAACAGGATGGAGGGCAACAGGCATGAAGGGATGCAAAGTCGCACTGGGATAGACGTTGACGGCGAGAGAAGCTTTAATTTACCCTGGCACAGTGCTTGAAATGGAAAAATAGAAGTGCATTTACTCTGTATCAGAGTACCTGCTTGTTTTTGAAAAGGGCCGGTACTCTCTAATTAAAAGTATTACGCCTCTCTTGAGAAGTGCAGGCACTCTCCAATTCAAAGTATTACGTCTCTCTTGAGAAGTGCAAGTACTCTCAAATTCAAAGTATTACCTCTCTCTTGAGAAGTACCGGTACTCTCCAATTCAAAGTATTAAGTCTCTCTTGAGAAGTGCAGGTACTCTCCAATTCAAAGTATTACGCCTCTCTTGAGAAGTGCAGGTACTCTCCAATTAAAAGTATTACGCCTCTCTTGAGAAGTGCAGGTACTCTTCAATTGAAAGTATTACCTCTCTTTTGAGAAGTGCAGGTACTCTCCAATTGAAAGTATTACGCCTCTCTTGAGAAATGCAGGTATTCTCCAATTAAAAGTATTACGCCTCTCTTGAGAAGTGCAGGTACTCTCCAATTAAAAGTATTACGCCTCTCTTGAGAAGTGCAGGTACTCTCCAATTAAAAGTATTATGCCTCTCTTGAGAAGTGCAGGTACTCTCCAATTAAAAGTATTACGCCTCTCTTGAGAAGTGCAGGTACTCTCCAATTAAAAGTATTACCTCTCTCTTGAGAAGTGCAGGTACTCTCTCGCTAGGGTGACCAGATTTTCAGAATGAAAAACCAGGACGGGCACAGACATAGAAATAGAAATAGGACTAAATGTCCTATTAGGTCTCAGGGCTTCTTATATACAAATATATATCATTATATATATAGGAGCCGCGGAGGCCAAGAAACGGGGCAGAGGTCGGAGCAGGCATCAATAATTGAATCATCTGGAGAGGGTAGTGCAAGCTCTGAAAGCAGAGCTAGCAAGCAAGATGCCAATACCATCATCTACTTGGCCACAATAGATCTATCTGCAGCTGAGGCCCAAATACTATCATTGGGTCTGTCCCACTGCCCCAAATCCAATTTCAATTACACCCGAACAAGGGCGGACATTTACCAGTATATTAGGAAATTTCACCAGCAAAGATCGATCTAGAACCAAAACAACACCGCAGCACCGATAACGAATAGTGACGGTCCCCCCGGTCTAACAAATTCTGATATAGACTTATATCAGGATCGGTGTGAATTGGAAAGCGTCAGGGAAATAGACAATCAGGATCTACCCGTATCCCCCCTAGGAGTTAATGCAAGACCAGCGACTCCTTTCAAAGTAAAATCCAAATTTGTCCCTATTATGGCCCGGGATGGCTTGGATGTCTTCAGTGAGCATGTTGTGACACAGATCAAAAACTTGAACTTCACCATCAATGAAGCAAATAGAAAATATACTAACATGATGAGAAAACACAATCAACTAATTGCCAAGCTACAAAAAGAAAACGTTGTGATAAGAAACTCTGACAAGGGCGGTAAGATAGTCATTTGGCCGATGGAGGAATATATGAAAGAGGCATATAGTCAACTCAATGATCAACAGTGTTACAAAAAAATTTCTCCATTAAAATTCAAAAGTACTCAGGACTCTTTGCTCAAACACCTGTTAGCTTGGAAAAGTCTGGGGATCCTCAGCTGGGAGGAGTATAAATTTATGAAAAAGGAATACCCCTTGGTCGCGGTGATCTATTTTATACCTAAAATTCATAAAAACATTAGTTGACCACTAGGCAGGCCGATCTTCGCTGCTTGTGATGGATCATTAGAGAACTTATCCAGATACATTGATTCTTTTTTACAGGTGTTTGTCAAAAGGTTGAAATCATATGTACAGGATACATGTGATTTTTTAAGAAAGATAAAAGATATCAATTGGAGTTCAGAGTATCTGCTTATAGCCCTGGACGTTTCCTCGTTGTATACATGTATTCGCAACAGGGATGGGTTAAGAGCTGTGGAATACTTTTTAAACACCAGACCTATGATATATGCACAGCATACTAAAATGTTATTGGACATGCTACTTTTCTGTTTGGAAAATAACCTATTCCTTTTCAATGGGCAGAGGTTTCAGCAAATACAAGGAGTAGCAATGGGGGCCAGCTTCTCCCCCTGCTATACCTGTTTGTTTATGAGCTGGTCCTTATGTGGCAATATGAGGAAATCTATGCCACAAAAATTATTTCCTGATTATGTTTTAGTGACGATTTGTTCATAGTGTGGAGAGGAAATGAGGAAAGCGCTAATTAATTAATTGAACAGATAAATCACAATGCTATTAATCTAAGGTTCACATCCACAATTAGTGGGCACACAGTGACCTTTTTAGATGTACAGGTCACAGTTGAGAATAACTTTTTAACAACCTCTCTTTTAAGAAAACCTACAGCTGGCAATACGGTGCTGCATGCGTCGAGTGCTCATCCTCCCCATTTAATCAAAAGTATTCCCTATGGAGAGATGTTGCGCATTTGACGCATTTGCAGCAGCAATGAAGATGCGGATATCAAGCAAGCAGAAAGTAGGTCTAGATTCCTGGCCAGGGGATATAGGACAGAAATTGTGGATGCCGCCATTAGGAGGTCCAAGACACAGGCCAGGGATGACCTTTTGACATATACGGCTAAAATGACAGTGGCTAAAAATGATACTAATGTCCCACAGCCCACTAGACTTATTATATCTTATTCTACACAAGAAAAACAAATAAGAACGATAGTAAGGCGCAACTGGCACTTTATCCAAGATGATCCTGTGATTGGGTGGTCTATGCAGTCCAATCCTTCTATAACGTACAGGAAAACTATAAGCATGGGAAACATGTTGGTAAACAATAGTCAGGAGGAACGCAATAGGGACATGTGGTTAGCAGCGAGAAAGGGTTTCTTTAAATGCCTATCATGTAAAGCCTGCCAGTTTGGCACCAATATGAAATCTTACACAACTGCATTTTCTACTAAAGCTCGAGAGATCAAGCAACATCTTACATGTAAAACAGAATTTTCCGTTTATGTCCTCGAATGTAGTTGTAAACTCAAATATATAGGTAGTACCAAACTGGCTGTACATAAGAGAATCCTGCAGCACATCCGGGCCATTATGAATATAATGATCCAAATTACCCTGTGGCCAGGCATTTTCAAGCTATTCATGACAGTAATCCTAAAAATCTTATATATTATGTAATTGAAGTTATTCCAATATCTAAAAGAGGTGGTGACAGAGAAGCTTAGGTGAGGCGCTTGGAAACTAGTTTCACTGGAATTCGATTCAAAGCATCCAGGTGGTCTCAACACCACAGAAGACTTACATACATTGTTATAATTCCTATAAACCCGGTGCTTAAAGAGTGTCTTTAGAATTTTCAAAATGAGGAATTATTAACTGGTTTAAGGTCTATTTTTATCTGTCCTAGTTAATTAATTGATCTTTGTGATTTATCTGTTTTTAAGTTATGCGTGTCTTATGGGGTTTTATCACTATTTATATTCATATTTATATATTTAAGATATTTATGGTAGGTCTTAGGCATATTGTTATATTTAATGTGTCGTTTTTCCAATTTTAGAGGAACAGCTTTTTTATGTAAATTAAATTATGAATATATCTATATATGAATTTAGGAGCCAAGGCTAGACCCTATGAAACCAACTGATTAAACATTTTGTTATATTCTGTTCCATACACATTATAGATGAATAAGTGGGGTCTCTGTAAACTGGTAGTCTCTAATCCTCCAGAACCCCCAGCATATATGCACTTTATGGCATTTTGGCACTTTACTATCAGGTACTGTAGCACAAAGTCACTTTATCAGTGAGAGGGAAATATGTGGGATTTTTTGCATTGTTGAGTCGGATTATATGCAGACCTTTAAAATGTAAATAGTTGTCTAATAATAGGATTATTCCCTACATCTGGAATCCCACAATATTAGGAATTTCAACGATTTGTTATTCAGAAGCACTTTGTGATTCTTTTGAGTAGTACCTGGTTTCAGCTTTTTTGTTTAATTATATGTTGTACATTTTCCTTTATAATTTTACATTTTTTCCATTATTCACTTTCATGAGGCGGCACTTTCTGTATTCACTTTTCATTCTTAAAACTATGGACTAGACCACACAAGGAATAAATGCATATATGCAATTATCATAAAACATGCATGTAGGACATTTTCTAAAAGACATTAATGTCATGTATATTTTCTGTTGAGTACTTTTGTATTTTATGGTAATATTTTAGAGTGTCCTTAATGCTATGTTGTTTAAAACATTGAAGTAAGAAATGAACTTTCTAGGGCAAAGTATTTTGTCTATGTCCATGTTTGATTTTAAGCACTTGTACTTTAAAAGACGGTGAAAAATCCTAAGCACTGGCATGTGATCAAGGCTGCTAGTTCGGCCGAAGCACGTAATGGCAGACTTAGGCATTAGAAAATAAATTATTGAAGTACTTATCTGGGTCCGCGCTCGTTTTTCCGAGGAGGAGTTGGAGTTGTGACGAGGTGCTTGATATATATATATATATATATATATATATATATATATATATATATATATATATATATATATATATATATATATATATATATATATATATATATATATATATATATATTACCTACTGGCGGTCGCCAGTAGGTAGTTATAGTTAGGACCCCTTTTCCATAGGAAATCCGCAACATTCTATTTTGAATAACTTTGGCGCCGGTCGACGAATCCTCGCGAATTTCTCAAAATAGGTGGGGCGCTACACTCCGCTCCTACCCTGAAAGTCTCGGGGGGATTCGTCAAGCGGGGGCTGAGATAAAAGGGGGGTCCCAAAACGCGTTTTTCCCATGCATTTTTCCATAGGACCTTTAGACAGGGCTACAGCCCGAACGGCTGAACAGAATTACTAGAAATTTGGCAGAGAGGTAGTCCTCAGGTCAAGGAAGTGCCTTTTGTAGGTTTGGTGTAAATCTGTTCAGTAGATTCTGAGAAAATAGCCTTTAAATCAATATATATATCTGAGCCAGCTTACGGTACGCTTACCGTAAGCTTACCGTACGCGTACGGTGGCGTGCGCGAGCGTGATTCTGATTGGCTCTTAGATCTTAGTAAACATTCCAAACAGCCGAAACCAGGAAGCGGCGGCCGCCATTTTCTCTCTCGCACTGAGAGCTAGGTTGTTAAATAAAACCAATAAACATGTAAAGGGGCTGGTTAGACAGCTCCCACACACATAGCCATGTTGAGGGAGTCCCCAAAGACCCCCCAAGGCCAAAAATGCAATTTTAATTTTTTCGCTAATTTCGCCGATTACGCTTACCGTACGCGTACGGTAAAAAATGTTTAAAAAAAACACTATCCACACTCACCCCACCCCCTGTGCTTTTGGTGGCCGCAGGCCACCAAATGTTCAGGGATTTTTAGAGGTGTGAAAAACCACAATATTTTAAACAAAAATAATAAAAGAAAAAATTAACAACACTCTCTCCACCCCACTTATAAAAATTACGAAAAATTAAAATATTACCTTTCAAAACGAAGTGCATCATATGTCCTCCATGTGCGCACGGTGCGCGAAGCGCATCGTGCGTACATGGCCCATCTAGCGTAACGTGGGCACGCGGTGCGCATAGCGCACCGCGTGCCCACCGTGCGTGCACGGCACTAACTGCGTAAAGTGGGCGCGCGGTGTATAGCTAAAAATGTATGGAAGAAGACATGGGCAAATAAGTGTCTAAATACAGTATTAGCATCAGCAGAGGATTGCGGTCGCGTGAGTTATAGTTGCCTACACTAACTATAACGGGGGAATTTCACTGGTTTTTTATCAGTAAAATTTCCGCTAACTATAACATGTGTGAAACCTATGGTTTTTTCAGTGAATATATATATACATATATATATATATATATATATATTCACTGAAAAAACCATAGGTTTCACACATGTTATAGTTAGCGGAAATTTTACAGATAAAAAACCAATGAAATTCCCCCGTTATAGTTAGTGCAGGCAACTATAACTCACGCGACCGCAATCCTCTGCTGATGCTAATACTGTATTTAGACACTTATTTGCCCATGTCTTCTTCCATACATTTTTAGCTATACATATATTACAAATATTTTTTTTTCATAAAGACACATATGCCATCAGCAGAAGATTGCGGTCGCGTGAGTTATAGTTGCCTGCACTAACTATAACGGGGGAATTTCATTGGTTTTTTATCTGTAAAATTTCCGCTAACTATAACATGTGTGAAACCTATGGTTTTTTCAGTGAATTTTCAAGGTTTTTTAAATGCTAATTCCTAACTATAACGTGTGTGAAACCTATGGTTTTTTCAGTGAATTTGCAAGGTTTTTTAAATGCTAATTCCTAACTATAATATGTTTGATACCTATGGTTTTTCCAGTGTCTTTGCAAGATTTTTAAATTTCTAACTATAATGTGTGTGATTCCCAAATTCAGTGAATTTGTATTGTTTTTTAAATTCAAATTTTTTTTATGTCATTTTTTGTAAGCCTTTTTATATAATAATATATGTACTATATCCTGCATTATGGAAAGTTTTTTTTTTTAATGCATTTTTTTCCGTGCGCGTACGGTAAGCTGACGCTACGCGCTTGTAGGATACGCGTACGGTAAGCTGACGCTACGCGCTCTGGACGTCATTAGTGCAGCGCGCCTACGTGATACGTGCGTGCCGTACGCGTATACCCGGAAGCAACGTCGCGGTTACGCTGGGGCGTGTAATGCGCATGCGCGATACGTGATACGTGCGTGCCGTACGCGTATACCCGGAAGCAACGTCGCGGTTACGCAGGGGCGTGTAATGCGCATGCGCGAAAGTGACGTAAGCGCTGCGTAAGCGCACCGTAAGCGTCACGTGCGCGCACGGCAGGTCATGTGACTTACAAAGATCACTTTTTATTGGTTGAAATTACTTTCACTTCCAGAAACTTCCCACACCACACCCATTCCCCTCATTACTGCTTGAAAGAACACTTTTCATTGGTTGAAACTACTTTCAGTTCCAGATTCTTCCCACACCACACCCATTCCCCTCATTTCTGCTTGTGATTCTCTAGGAGCAGGAGCTGGATTGACATTGGGATACAATGGCAGAACAGCAGACCTCTTCTGAGAGTGAGGCCAGCAGCACCACCATGATCCAGAGAAGGAGGAAACAAAAGACTTCTTGTGTATGGGAGTATTTCACTTTTCCAGAGGGGGAGAAAAAGGTGAATGCTCAATTGGTCACTTGCACACTTTGTGGTCGTGTTTTATCAAGAGGAAATCCAAGGAGGAAATATTCCTTTGGAAATCACTCTATGATGAGACACCTCCAGGACAGACACCCAAGGACCTTTGCTCGACATACTGGAGAAAACTCTTCAGTAAGTCACCAGAGCCCAGCCTCAGATGCTCAGCCGAGTACATCACCGGCAGCTCAGCTGAGCCCTTCCTCTGTTGTTGGAGCATCACCTTCTTCTTTTCCTTTGGACATCAACCCTCGATTTGGGAGTGTTGAAATGAGGTGTACAAAATGTGGTGGTCTTATTGTTTTTGGGGAGGTCAGTCTTCCCCTTATTAACAATAAGATAGACCAGCATGTTTGTAGACGCTCATAATACTCCCATTCTTTCTTTCCTCCATCCCTGTATGAACCCAACGGCTCTTATAAGAGCCAACCTTACCTCACAATTTTTTTTATTTTTTTTTAAGCTTTCCTTTTTGCAAATTTTTTTTTGCCGTGCGCGCACGGTACGCGTAATTCCGCGAATTTCGCGGAATTTCGCAGATTACGCCGTGCGCGTACGCTACGCGCATACGGCGATTTTTAAAAAAAAAAAAAATTCATTTTTGCCCTTGAGGGTCCTTCTGGGACCCCCTGACCAAGGCTAGGGGGTCAGGAACTGTCGAGCCTGCCCCCTTTTCACATTATCCACCTTTTTTATTCACCCCCCTGTCAGTTCGAGAGAGAAAATGGCGGCCGCCGCTTCCTGGTTTCGACCGATTAGAATGTTTACTATGATCTAACAGCCAATCAGAATCGCGCTCGCGCACGGCACCGTACGCGTACCGTAAGCTTACCGTAAGCTTACCGTAAGCGCACGGTAAGCGCACCATAAGCTGCCACAGATATATATATTGATTTAAAGGCTATTTTCTCAGGATCTACTGAACAGATTTACACCAAACCTACAAAAGGCACTTCCTTGACCTGAGGACTACCTCTCTGCCAAATTTCTAGTAATTCTGTTCAGCCGTTCGGGCTGTAGCCCTGTCTAAAGGTCCTATGGAAAAATGCATGGGAAAAACGCGTTTTGGGACCCCCCTTTTATCTCAGCCCCCGCTTGACGAATCCCCCCGAGACTTTCAGGGTAGGAGCGGAGCGTAGCGCCCCACCTATTTTGAGAAATTCGCGAGGATTCGTCGACCGGCGCCAAAGTTATTCAAAATAGAATGTTGACGTTTTCCTATGGAAAAGGGGTCCTAACTATAACTACCTACTGGCGACCGCCAGTAGGTAATATATATATATTATATATATATATTTGTGTTCTTTTTTTAAAAAAAATCACTTCACTTCATTACCTTACTGCCAAATATATATCATTACATATATATTGGACCCCTGCTACCACAAAGGGTGTCCATCACCTACAGCTAAGCACCCTCTATGAGAGACAGATTAGTTAAGACCAGTCCAGAAGTCATTGAAAGCAGTAGCTGGCTTCAAACCAACAGAGGGTTTTACAAGTGTAAAACTTGCAAGGCATGTTCCCATGGTGTCAATAAAAGTACTTACAGCACGCCCTTTAGTGATAAGGAATTCAAGATCTCCAAATTATTAACCTGCAAGACAGAATTTGCTGTCTATGTGCTGTTGTGCCCATGTGGCCTACAGAACATAGGCAGCACTAAATTGCAGTTACACAAGCGGGTGTTGCAACACTTACGCGCCACTGCTAACCAGGATAACACATATCCAGTGGCGCATCGTTTCAGGGAGAGACACAATTCCAACAGTTCCAACCTGAAATATTACGTGACAGATGCGGTCCCCCCCAATTAGGAGAGGAGGTGATAGAGAAAACAAGCTGAGAAATCGGGAAACAAGATACGTCTTACAGCTGGATTCCAAATACCCCGGGGGGCTAAACGCAACAGAGGACTTGCACACCTGCTTAACTTAATTGATGGTATAACAAAAAAATATGACTAACAGATCATTATTTAGGGACATGCCAATGTTTTATCTCTTGAGTAGTGATTTTATCTCTTGAGTAGTGATTTTAGCAATCTATTTATTCTATGGTAATTTTAGAGCGTTTTAATTGTGCAAAATGTAATTGGTGTATGTATTTATTCATTTATTGTCATATATGTATTGGTTTTACTGATATTTATTTGATAAATTTATGTATTTATGCATACATGCATCACCCTTCAAATAACTCCCATTACCAAATCGATTTATAAAATTATTATGATGTTGGATTCTTCAATCAAACCAAAGGTACAATACTTTGAGGCCAGATACACTTATTATCCTATTAACAATGTAACAAATATAATCCCTCATAATGACATCTAACTTAGGCTACTTCTAAAACTACAAAAACAGAATTGGTAAAAATGAGACATTGTCATTACCACACAAGTTTTTTATGAGTATTTATTTTTAAGCATTATATCACCATTTCAGCACTTAGCACTTTATTATGCATCACACACGGACACAGAACTCAGAAATGCATGAGTAATGAGATTATGTTCACTTGCAAAGATTGATATTTTGCAGGATTTCATGTACACTGGAGAGAATTATAGGGTATGTAACCTACATTATCAACAGATTCTAGCCAAAGTGAACATTAAACAGAAGGGTGATGAGCCTTAATACATGTAAACAATTACATCTCATGCTAAAAAGTCAATTGAATACAGCAATTTCAGTTACAAAACTTCAATGAAATATATATATATATCGTTTCAATGACAGCAGTTTACAAATTGTGAATTATCTATGTTCATGCTTTTCTGTCACGTCATGCAATTACCGATGCGCCGGTCACCTTAAATTTTGCACATTTTGATCTTGCCACTGTCATGTGATCAAGGCTCAGATGAGCCGAAACGCGTAATGGCGACAAAGGAGGAATAAAATCTGATAGCACGAACTTGGGTCTGTGTCCGTACTTGGATGTATCCTGTTTGTGGCGGAGGTAACATGGAGTGAGTGAAATTTTAAAGCAACAAGAATTTGTCAGCGCCCACTGTGGGAAACAAAGGAACTACAGATACCAGGAGGCTATGGGGCATGATAAGCCCACTGGAGGAGGGTCCAACAAGCACCTTAATTGTTCCTCTTTCGCTGCAAAAACTTGTTGATGCTGAGCCAGTGATCAAGGGCAATGCTGCCCGAAACGCGTATGGCAACTTACCTGATGTGAGCATGTTTCTCTGCAGCCTGCAATAAAGAAGGTGATTAACTTCAAAGTGTGCTGGCGTTCTCACAAAGGGTAACCTTGTGTTTGGACATTAATTAGCGGTGCGCCTCGTCGTGAGAACGCCCTGCCGCCAAATATATGCGGACCTGCAGCGCCAGCTAATATCGAGCGCAGTGTGGACTTGGAAGCCTGGTGTTGCTGGCATAAATAGCAGAAGAGGCAACTTTTTCTCCAGAGGTAACTCCACATGGAGTAAGTGAAATTTTAAAGCAACAAGAATTTGTCAGCGCCCACTGTGGGAAACGAAGGAACTACAGATACCATGAGGCTATGGGGCATGATAAGCCCACTGGAGGCGGGTCCAACAAGCACCTTAAATGTTCCTCTTTCGCTGCAAAAACTTGTTGATGCTAAGCCAGTGATCAAGGGCAATGCTGCCCGAAACGCGTATGGCAACTTACCTGATGTGAGCGTGTTTCTCTGCAGCCTGCAATAAAGAAGGTGATTAACTTCAAAGTGTGCTGGCGTTCTCACAAAGGGTAACCTTGTGTTTGGACATTAATTAGCGGTGCGCCTCGTCGCGAGAATGCCCTGCTGCCAAATACATGCGGACCTGCAGCGCCAGCTAATATCAAGCGCAGTGTGGAATTTGAAGCCTGGTGCTGCTAGAATAAATAGCAGAAGAGGCAACTTTTTCTCCAGAGGTAACTCCACATGGAGTAAGTGAAGTTTTAAAGCAACAAGAATTTGTCAGCGCCCACGGTGTGCACCCCAGGACACTGCAGGAACCAGCCCTGGGGGGGGTGGCGGTCGCCAGGGCCATGACTGGATCCAGGAGGGGGGCCACGCGGCCCCCCTCCCAACATTGTCACTGGTCTCCCAACATTGATGCTGGTCTTTTATTTATTTTTTTTTTTTTTATTTTAGTTTTAAAAAAAAAAAAGCCCCTAGATCTTTTGTTGGCTAACTAATATATTCATGGTGGTGATGGAATGTGTAAAGTGATAATGTTAAAATCGTCTACTAGGACAGAAACAACCTTTAATAATGTTTATCCGAGTGACAAGGTTAAAAAACAGTGTAGTAGCAGTTTTTCTGTTAAAACTGCTACTACACTGTTTTTTAACCTTGTTACTCGGATAGACATTATTAAAGGTTGTTTCTGTCCTAGTAGACGATTTTAACATTATCACTTTACACATTTTTCTGCACTGCTTCCATCACCACCTTGAATATATTAGTTAGCCAACAAAAGATCTAGGGCACATACCTCATCTTATATGAATGGAGAGGTTATAGTTGCCCGTTTAATCTGCAGCCTTGATCAACTTGGAGGCTCAGGAAGGGCTATCGAATCCCAAATGATGTGGGCTGCTAATTCGGTGGCTGATGGGATTTATTAGTATCTATTATGGTTTTTGCTAAGTGTTCATAACTGCTTGGTTTAGTTCACAATTTGACCCTAGATTGCTCTGGTGTGATGATCATTGATTCTCTGCCTGATTGACTGCCTTCCACCCTCTAGGTTTGAACTTAGCTTTTCACTTGTATTCCAGCCCAAGTGTTCTGATGCTACCATACCGTGGTATGCAGCTCTTTACAAAAACACCAAATAAAAAGAACGAATTAAAATAGAGCTGTGTTAGTATCACACTGCATTGCCCTGACTCAGGGCTAATCGCGGAGGCCTCCAGCGTTGACCATGGGTACTCGCAAATATTATCCCAGTGGCCTTAGTGTTTGGTCTGTGATGTGACTGAGGGCCACACTGACACTAGCAGGGTGGGGGTGGGGTGAAGGGAGGAGTGGAGGTGCACAGTGGGAGGGTGGCAGTAAGGTGGGTGTAGGGGAAGCAAAGCATCTACATCTACACATGTAGAGGTAATTGCACAATGTGAAACCAGAAATCCTGGGATTAATCCCAGTTTCCCCTCTTTACCAAATTGTGTGATCCTAGACAATTGATTTATTCCACTTTCCCTTTTTTTACTTCATTATCACATAAGAGGACCTCAAAATACATGACTTTAGGAGATGCAGTCAGTGTTTGGTGTAATAAACTATATTGTTGTTCATGCATAATAGGAGACCACGCCATTCAAAGAGCGCACATAACTGACTTGTGACTCAGTTCACTATTGCCATTGTTGTCAGCGTGGGGGGGAATTAATGTTTCTAAATTCATGTTTAATAACTATCACTGTCAAACAATACTTCTCAATGAACTAATATATTCTGATGTACTAAGGTGAAACAATTCTGCATGTTTATGAAATACACTTTGTGATCTGTGAAGAGACTATCATATTTTTTTTCTTTTGTTGCAAGATTTCTTTAAAAATGAAGGTGTTCTTAAAGGTAAGCGGTGCAGGACTCCCTAGTCACTGTCTTTTATTGACTTCAATGAACCGTTAAATAAATGCTTGCCTGTTTATTTAGCATCTTATGATCTCCGACTCTTTCTATTCACTTTCCTGTGACCATCTCTACTACCAGTCCTGAACCGGTATGTTGTTGAGGACTTCTGGTCTTCAACTTTAAAGGTCACGAAAGAATACCTTATGGTGGAGATGATCTTCTAGGGCAGAAGCAGGGTGTTAAAATCGGGGTAGGGGAGTGCATACCAGGAAAAACCAATCCGTCATCCTTGTGTAATCTTTTTGCTCCCAGTGGTTTATTAATTTATGCTGCACTTAAAGTCTGGGTTGGCCAAGTGCCCTGTTCCTTGCTGGTGTGTGCGTGAATATTTCAGATGTGGTGTATCTATTGGGGTTAGGGGCCCTTAGAGTGGAATTACACCCTCACACACAGATATGTAAAAATAGATTGATTTATTTTTAAATTTGTTTTTTCGTTAAGTCAAATATTGTAAAACCCACCAACCCCACCGAAATATTGAATCTTCAAAAATATATACCTTTTGGCAGGCATCAGAGGCAGAATGATAGACACCGAATGTGATGAGCGGTCCTGAGTCTCCCATAACTCACAGATATTAATTGACCTTAGCCTGAATGGGGGTCCCCAAAAGGAATGGCTGAGATTACCAACTACAAGGCAGTTCCATTGGCAGAAATAAATACCCCTATTTATCTTCCAAAGGTTTCCTCTTTCCTACTTCCAAATATTGTCATGTATGTCAATCAATCAAATACATAACTTTATTCAGTATAAAAAAAATCTCATGAAAGTACAGATAAAATACGTCAGAGTTAAAACCAATTCAACAATCTAAAATTCTCCATAATACATGTTCAATACATCAATGATTGGGTGCCCATCCCCCCAATTCCTTCATAGGGCCATAAAAAAGGGTGACATCGAGGGAAACCTATATTCTCCCAATGCCCCTTGTTGCTCTAAGCCTGATCGCTGCCCTTGTCATGTATGTATCTTCCACATGGTGCTGCTCTGTGCTTGGAAGAAGCGGGTAGCGCTTATGGTCAGCTTGAGAGTCAAGGATTGGGAATCTTGGTGGAACAACACCTGCTAGAGGAAGGGCCATTAGCAGTGTTGCAGGTGGTTGGCACGATCACTCATTTTTGGAGTCCAAGATTTATTTTTCATCATCGAACTTTGACCCAGAGTAAGAGAGAAAAAAATGCACAGAAGACAGAAAGAGAGAAAAAAATATGGGAAAATTGTGACAAAGGTATAAAGCAGGGGTGAAAATGACCCTGCAAGAGTGAGAATAAGACAAAGAAAGTAGAGTTCTGTGGAAGAAAGGCATGAGATGGAATCAAGACTAGGCAGCTTTAGTATTATGCAACATCAGCATTCGGCAGCAGGCTCCTATGAAAAACTTTGGGCCTGGCACTATATATTTTTACATAATTATTCATTTACTTCACAGATGAAGCACAGGCCACCAGCAAGCACCATTGGGCCTGCTAGAATGTAGTCAGGCAGGGCTGTGTCTGGTGCAAGCCTGTGCACTGTGCATGTGGCTGAACCGCTAGAGCAGTCGACCTTGTAGCTGGGACACTGGGTTCGAGTCTGGCAGGGACTCTCAACATGCTGTGATTCTGGCCAAATAATGTAATCTCCCTGTGCCTAACAAAATTAATGTGTCCATCTGTAATGCAACTGGTGCTCTTGTAGAATGATCAGATACCTTCGGGTCAAGTTTGCCCTATATAAAACTAAATAAATAAATATGTCCGGACATGTTGGCAGGCGTAGTGGGAAAGACAGAATGGTGGTTGATCCTTTGACTTACTCTTAGGACACCTCACACTATGGAGAATACAATTTAAATTTAAACAGAAACGTAAAAAAAAAGAAGGATTAATGGTTGCCTGCAGCTCACTTACTTTTAAGTGCTGATAGCAACTACCAATAGCCAGAAGCACAAATGCATCAGAAGTATCTAGAAGGGTGATGAGAGAGTCATGACAGGTAATGCCAAGCAAACCAAACAATGTGTTTCCTTAAAGCTATATACAGCAAAATGGGGTAAGGTGCACCCTGCCTGGTGCACTGCACACAATTCGCCCAGGTGCCTTGTTATCATGCACTGCATTTACAAATTGTGGTCATCATAACACTAACGTTAGTAAAAGTCTTGGTTGGTGCAGCCAGAGCTGTGTACGGCATGTCCTGTAAACAGTAGCGGTGAACAGTAGCGGCTGCTACCAGACAGGGGTGATATGGCGGGGCGGAGGGAATGAAAAAAAGGACTTACCTGGAACGGCCAGGCGTAGCTTCTCCTCCGTCCTCTTCATCTTTCTTCTTCCTGTCTCCCGTCCCAGCCAGCAGCAGGAAGCACCCGGGCACATAGGCTCTCCTGAGCCATTCACAATGCTGCCAAGGAGCTTTGTGAGTGCTGTGGTTCAGCGCTCAGACGGGTCTGTGCATGTTCCTCACCAGGCTGTGTAACGCAGCCTGGCGTGAAACATGCAAAGTTCACATGACTGTTTGGCTGGCCCAAGAGGGTCGGCCAAACGGTCATGCACACTTAGGGAGTGCAAACCACTCCTCCCCTGCTCTGGCCGGCCCGCCTGCCACTGACTGCAATAGGAAAAATTAAATGATAATAACGATACATTATCATTTTTAGGTCTCGCCTGGCTATCGCGTAAGCGATCGCACAGCGAGACTTATGTAGGGGCTTCAGAAAATGCTCCCAAAGGCTTCCCAGGCGGATCGGGTGGCGGTTACGCGCACAACCAGGCGCATTCCATTTGCCACCAGCTACTTCCTGCGCGTGCGCCGCCTCACGCATTCAGAGAGCTTTAGTAAGGGGCACAAGACCTTAGGAATGCGGATTATGGCCAGTGTATGTGAGGCATTCAAGCGGGAAGCTGCCATCTGGCATTGGACTTGAAAGCAGCAGACTGCTTTCGCCAGCGCGCGCTCGGCCTCACTTCCTGCATCCCCTCTTACAACAATTAACTTTCGTTATAACTCACACCCCATATGCTCGTTCCCTCCCACCCTTCCTTTGATGTCCGCTTTTCTTGTCGTTTACAAACCACGCCACACACTGCTGCACGCCACACACTGCTGCACGCCACACACTGCTGCACGCCACACACTGCTGCACGCCGCACACTGCCACACGCCACACACTGCTGCGCACACTGTTGCTTTACACACTGCTGCATTACACACTGCTGCACGCCGCACACTGCTGCACACCTCACACTGCTACACGAAACACTGCTGCACGCCTCACACTGCTGCACGCCACACACTGCTGCACGCCGCACACTGCTGCACGCCTCACACTGCTGCACACCGCACACTGCTGCACGCCTCACACTGCTGCACGCCACACACTGCTGCACGCCACACACTGCTGCACGCCTCACACTGCTGAACGCCTCACACTGCTGCATGCCACACACTACCGCACGCCACACACTGCTGCGCACACTGCTGCTTTACACACTGCTGCATTCCACATTGCTGCACGCCGCACACTGCTGCACGCCGCACACTGCTGCACACCTCACACTGCTACACGAAACACTGCTGCACGCCTCACACTGCTGCACGCCACACACTGCTGCGCTCCTCACACTGCTGCACGCCTCACACTGCTGCACGCCGCACACTGCTGCACGCCTCACACTGCTGCACGCCACACACTGCTGCACGCCACACACTGCTGCACACCACACACTGCTGCACGCCTCACACTGCTGAATTCCTCACACTGCTGCACGCCTCACACTTCTGCATGCCGCACACTGCTGCACGCCTCACACTCCTACACAAAACACTGCTGCACGCCTCACACTGCTGCACGCCTCACACTGCTGCACGCCGCACACTGCTGCACGCCACACACTGCTGCACGCCTCACACTGCTGCACGCCGCACACTGCTGCACGCCGCACACTGCTACACGAAACACTGCTGCATGCCTCACACTGCTGCACGCCACACGCTGCTGCACGCCACACACTGCTGCACGCCACACACTGCTGCATGCCACACACTGCTGCACAAAACACTGCTGCACGCCTCACACTGCTGCCCACCTCACACTGCTGCACGCCTCACACTGCTGCACGCCTCACACTGCTGCACGCCACACACTGCTGCACGCCACACACTGCTGCACGCCACACACTGCTGCACACCGCACACTGCTGCACACCTCACACTGCTGCATGCCGCACACTGCTGCACGCCTCACACTGCTACACAAAACACTGCTGCACGCCTCACACTGCTGCCCACCTCACACTGCTGCACGCCTCACACTGCTGCACGCCTCACACTGCTGCACGCCACACACTGCTGCACGCCACACACTGCTGCACGCCACACACTGCTGCATGCCACACACTGCTGCAACGCCTCACACTGCTGCATGCCTCACACTGCTGCATGCCACACACTGCTGCACGCCACACACTGCTGCACACCACACACTGCTGCACGCCTCACACTGCTGCACGCCGCACACTGCTGCACGCCTCACACTGCTGCACGCTGCACACTGCTGCACGCCTCACACTGCTGCACGCCTCACACTGCTACACGAAACACTGCTGTACGCCTCACACTGCTGCATGCCTCACACTGCTGCACGCCACACACTGCTGCACGCCACACACTGCTGCACGCCACACACTGCTGCACGCCTCACACTGCTGCACACCTCACACTGCTGCACGCCGCACACTGCTGCATGCCTCACACTGCTGCACGCCGCACACTGCTCTACGCCACAGACTGCTGCCCGCCGCACACTGCTGCATGCCACACACTGCTGCACGCCACACACTGCTGCACACCACACACTGCTGCATGCCTCACACTGCTGCACGCCTCACACTGCTGCACGCCGCACACTGCTGCACGCTGCACACTGCTGCAGGCCTCACACTGCTGCACGCCTCACACTGCTACACGAAACACTGCTGTACGCCTCACACTGCTGCACGCCTCACACTGCTGCACGCCACACACTGCTGCACGCCACACACTGCTGCATGCCACACACTGCTGCACACCACACACTGCTGCACGCCTCACACTGCTGCACGCCTCACACTGCTGCACGCCGCACACTGCTGCACGCCGCACACTGCTGCACGCCACACACAACCGCACGCCACACACTGCTGCGCACACTGCTGCATTACACACTGCTGCATTACACACTGCTGCATGCCGCACACTGCTGCACGCCTCACACTGCTGCATGCCTCACACTGCTGCATGCCTCACACTGCTGCACGCCTCACACTGCTGCACGCAACACATTGCTGCACGAAACACTGCTGCACGCCACACACTGCTGCACGCCACACACTGCTGCACGCCACACACTGCTGCACGCCTCACACTGCTGCACGCCGCACACTGCTGCACGCCTCACACTGCTGCACGCCGCACACTGCTGCACGCCGCACACTGCTGCATGCCGCACACTGCTGCACGCCTCACACTGCTACAAGAAACACTGCTGCACGCCTCACACTGCTGCACGCCTCACACTGCTGCACGCCGCACACTGCTGCACGCCGCACACTGCTGCACACCTTACACTGCTGCATGCCTCACACTGCTACACGCCACACACTGCTGCACGCCTCCCACTGCTGCATGCCTCCCACTGCTGCACGCCTCACACTGCTGCACGCCACACACTGCTGCACGCCGCACACTGCTGCACGCCTCACACTGCTACATGCCTCACACTGCTGCACGCCTCACACTGCTGCACGCCACACACTGCTGCACGCCACACACTGCTGCACACCACACACTGCTGCACGCCGCACACTGCTGCACGCCTCACACTGCTGCACGCCGCACACTGCTGCATGCCGCACACTGCTGCACGCCGCACACTGCTACACGAAACACTGCTGCACGCCTCACACTGCTGCACGCCTCACACTGCTGCATGCCACACACTGCTGCATGCCACACACTGCTGCATGCCACACACTGATGCACGCCACACACTGCTCAATCAATCAATCAATCAATCAATCAAGGCATTTGTATAGCGCGCTACTCACCCGGGAGGGTCTCAAGGCGCTGGGGGGAGGGGTCCGTCACTGCTAGAACAGCCAGGTCTTGAGCTGCTTCCTGAAGGAGAGGTGGTCCTGGGTCAGCTGAAGGTGGATGGGGAGGGAGTTCCAAGTCTTGGCTGCCAGGTAGGAGAAGGATCTTCCTCCGGCGGTGCCTCGGCGGATGCGTGGTATGGAGGCGAGGGCGTGGCTGGTCGATCGTAGTTGGCGGGTGGGCGTGTAGAAGGTCAGGCGGTCGTTGAGGAACTTTGGGCCCAGGTCATGGAGAGCCTTGTGTGCGTGGGTGAGGAGCCTGAACGTGATTCTCTTGCTGACGGGGAGCCAGTGCAGGTCTTTCAGGTGGCCGGAGATGTGGTTGTGTCGTGGGATGTCTAGGATGAGTCGTGCGGAGGCGTTCTGGATGCGTTGGAGTCTTTTTTGAAGTTTGGCTGTGGTTCTGGCGTAGAGGGTGTTCCCGTAGTCCAGTCGGCTGGTGACGAGTGCCTGGGTGACGGTCTTCCTGGTTTCGGTGGGGATCCATCGGAAGATCTTGCGGAGCATGCGCAGGGTGTTGAAGCATGAAGAGGAGACGGCGTTGACTTGTCTGGTCATCGAGAGGGAGGAGTCCAGGATGAAGAAGAGGTTGCATGCGTGGTCCGTTGGTTTGGGAGTGGTGCCCAGGGCAGGGGGCCACCAGGAATCATCCCAGGCAGAGGGCGATGATCCCAGGATGAGGACTTCCGTCTTGTCTGAGTTCAGTTTCAGGCGGCTGATCTTCATCCACTCGGCGACGTCTTTCATCCCCTCGTGTAGACTGGCTCTGGCGGTGTCGGGGCCTCACACTGCTGCACGCCGCACACTGCTTCCCGCCTCACACTGTTGCACGCCGCCCACTGCTGCACACCTCACACTGCTACACGAAACACTGCTGCACGCCTCACACTGCTGCACGCCACACACTGCTGCACGCCACACACTGCTGCACGCCACACACTGCTGTACGCCTCACACTGCTGCACGCCTCACACTGCTGCATGACGCACACTGCTGCACGCCTCACACTGCTGCACACCGCACACTGCTGCACGCCACACACTGCTGCACGCCTCACACTGCTGCACGCCGCACACTGCTGCACGCCGCACACTGCTACACGAAACACTGCTGCATGCCTCACACTGCTGCACGCCACACACTGCTGCACGCCGCACACTGCTGCACGCCACACACTGCTGCATGCCACACACTGCTGCATGCCACACACTGCTGCACGCCTCACACTGCTGCACACCGCACACTGCTGCACACCTCACACTGCTGCATGCCGCACACTGCTGCACGCCTCACACTGCTACACAAAACACTGCTGCACGCCTCACACTGCTGCCCACCTCACACTGCTGCACGCCTCACACTGCTGCACGCCTCACACTGCTGCACGCCACACACTGCTGCATGCCACACACTGCTGCATGCCACACACTGCTGCATGCCATACACTGCTGCAACGCCTCACACTGCTGCATGCCTCACACTGCTGCATGCCACACACTGCTGCACGCCACACACTGCTGCACACCACACACTGCTGCACGCCTCACACTGCTGCACACCTCACACTGCTGCACGCCTCACACTGCTGCGCGCCTCACGCTGCTGCACACCGCACACTGCTGCATGCCGCACACTGCTGCACGCCGCACACTGCTGCACGCCACACACTGTTGCACGCCACACACTGCTGCACGCCACACACTGCTGCATGCCGCTGCACGCCACACACTGCTGCACGGCACACACTGCTGCATGCCACACACAGCTGTACGCCGCACACTGCTGCCCGCCGCACACTGCTGCACGCCGCACACTCCTGCATGCCGCACACTGCTACACGAAACACTGCTGCACGTCACACACTGCTGCACGCCACACACTGCTGCACGCCACACACTGCTGCACACCGCACAATGCTACACGAAACACTGCTGCACGCCACACACTGCTGCACGGCACACACTGCTGCACGCCACACACTGCTGCACACTGCTGCATTACTCACGGCTGCATGCTGCACGACACTGCTGCACGCAGCACACTGCTGCACGCCGCACATTGCTGCACCCCACACACTGCTGCACGCCGCTGCATGCCACAGTGCTGCATGCCTCACACTGCTACACGAAACACTGCTGCACGCCGCACACTGCTGCACTCCACACACTGCTTTATGCGAGTTTATGCTACTGACATTGTAAATGACAATGCCTTTTATTTGTTTTAAAACCAAAACATAAATAAAAGGCATTTTACAATGCCAATAGCTCAAACTCTTATAAATGCTAGACCTATTGCATTGCAAATGCTTGGTTTTTTTTCCTTTTAAGCAGTGGGGCACCGTTCCTCTGCCTTAGTGTAGGAGCCGCCACTGCCTGTACACAGACGGTATGTAAACTTTGTAACATAGGTTAATGGCCAGAGCTGACAACTATAGAGCTGGGCAATCAGGTTCGAGCCTCGGTTTAGGCTCAACATCCTGTGATTCTGGGCAAATCACTTAATCTCCCCATACCTACCAAAAATTAATGTGTCATATGTAACGAACTGTTGCTCATGTAAAGTGCTCCAATAACTTCGGGTCAAGTTCGCGCTGTATAATCTGCAAAAAAGAAAACGATTCCAGACGGGTTAATGCGTGCAGGAAGGTCCGCCGGCCCCTTCTTCTCCAGAAGCCCATGGAACACGCGCTAACTTTCATGGCACAGCTTCCTAACAAATTCCAGTGCGGCTCGAAGTAAATGTGCCAGGTAGAGCCAGGTAGAAACGTGACTCAGCCTAATTTAAAGACATTCAGTTCTCCCTCGTTTGTGCCACCCCCATACTTTCATCCTCTTCCAATGGGGATCTGTTTTTATTGTCCTAGGAATCGCAAAGGGTAATTTTAGGAATTACTAACCTAAGCACCGTTGTCTATCCGCAGGAACCCCCAAGGACCCTCGCTGCTTTTGTCCTGTCAATGTTTTTTGTGCCTTTCCCCGCCCACTCCAATTAAAGTTAAAGCTATCAAATACTGTTGTGTGGGAGAAGGAGGGGGGAGGGTGTGCGTGGACAAACAAAACAGAGCCTTTCTGCAGACCTTTAATTACAAGAAATCGCCATTTTGCTGCCTGTGTTCTCGGCCCCTTTAACTGGGGCCTGCTTTCTTTCGTGTTCCCATGACAGCAGCCTCATATTTCAGCCAAGGCTTAGCAAGTCTCTGCCGCCCCCTGGTCACTGATTAATGCCCTGACCTTCGACCTTTTAACCCCTGCAACAACACAGACCAGCAGACATGCGTCCACATTCTCCCACAGTTTTAAGTGACTGAAATATGCTCCTTTCCTGGAGGGTAATCGGAGATGTCGCGGGATTTGTTTTCGTGGGGACCGGTGTGGTTTCTCTTTCCTGTTAAGCTGCAGGCAGTCTATTCATCAAAATCTCTATTATTGGGCAGCTTAGATATTTTTTTGCTCCTCATGAATCGTTCATTCGTGAATACCTTTGAGAAATACCATCCCATGAGCAGAAATTGCTTATGAAAGAAATGAACAATAAATGATCATTTGCATAATATAATATAATCAACAGTATTTTATGCCCAGGAAAGAGGTGGTTATTTTTTTTAATATATGCTGTACACTTTCTGACTATTTTTTTTCATCGTAGACTAAATAAAACCAACCGAAAAAGGTCTAAAATCCAGCTATCTGCATGCTTTTCTGACTAATCGGGAGAAGTGAAATGTATGCCATAAGCATATTTAAAGCATGCACTTGAAAGATTTGGAGCATTTTATGTGGAAAGGAAATTTAAGGATCCCAGATTGTTAAGGGATCAAGCCGCCATCGACCTATGACCCCCTAGTCTCTGTATAAACTGTTCGTTTGAGTGCAGAAGTGCTTTTGTTTCTGATATAAGTGACCCTTAGTCTGTGTATAGTTACTGGTCACACCTTCTTTCTTTGCCTGCATGTTGATTGATTTTTCCTTTTTTAACACTTGTTCTGGAACTATCCTAGCGGGGGTACATTCCCTACTTTTGTTGAAAAAATATATTTTTTTTTACAATTCTAATAAAAGTTAATTGTCAATTGAACAAACACCGGGAACTATTATGTTTCTTTGAATATTGTATGTATGTCTAATGCTTCGGGACCACTGTTCCTTTCACTATGTAGTGCCTAGCGATTTTTGTGTTATCATTGAGACTTTGAAAACTAAAGAATATTAAAAGCATGAACTTGAAAGATTTGGAGCATTTGATGTGGACAGGAAATTCAAGGATTTGGAAAGTATTTCAGGTGTGGATTGACAGAGTGGTCACGGGCCTTATGTGATTGGAGTATTCAGTAGTACTTTTGAGCACGGGCTTTGGCTTGACCAGATGTTACTGTCCTAGAGTAAAGCATTTGGTAGGGCAGAAGCTGTGTGTTGTAGCAGAAAAAGAGTACTTTTATTGAACTGTCTACCTTGTGGGAAAGCTTTTGCTAATATGGCAGGACTCAGTTAATGATGGTGCTTATTCAAGGTTAGAAACGGATCCATATATTATTTAAAGTTACTACAAACCCAATCGGCCAATTATATGTGTTGTGAAAAGCATATGTTATTGACAATAGGCATTTAAGGATAGATTGTTATTATACTGTGTTATTGGTCCAAGCGATCCAAGCACTGGTCTTGCCGAGGCTAGATTATGGCAGCGCTACGCTCTGTGGCCTTCCCAAGTACACCCTGGCTCCACTGAGGTCAGCACTGAACGTTGCGGCCAGACTAGTTACTGGTACCAAACGAAATGAGCACATCTCCCCAGTCCTAAAGTCTCTTAAATGGTTGCCCTACGAAGCCCGAATCCAGTTAAAGATTATTGTTCTAGCGCACAAAGCCTTGCACGACAACACACCCAGGTACCTAGCACAAAAGCTTGAATTATCATGTGGCGAGAGAGCTTCAAGAAGCGCTAACAACTTCGGAGAGCTCTAAGGCTTTTAGAACATTCCACCATAGAGGGCAGAAAGTTCTAATTTGTAAAACAAAGGTCTCACAGAGCCCGAGGGGATTGAAATCCCCTCGAGCTCGGGTAGGCCTTTGTTAAACATTGGAATGTTGATGCTCCAGGCTTCTACCAGCCATTATAAGCCCGGAACACTCCATCGTTTTCAATTGAGCGCTCAACATTCCAATATTCTGATTGTGTACATATTTCCAGCAGTGGCTCCTCGAGGGAGTGCTGCAGGGTGGTGAGGCGGGGCGGGGAGGGGCAGGGTGGGGGTAGTAAACTCTGGCATACAGCCGAACGGAGGTAAGTAAATAAATAAATAAATAAAATGAATTATATTTTGCGCGCTGCAAAGCCAAATGGCGATGCAGACCGCGCAATGTAATTTGCTTTAATTATTTATTTATTTATTTGCTTACCTCTGTTCGGCCATATGCCGGAGTTTACTACCCCCCACCGTGTCCCTTTCCCGCCCCACCTCCCCGCAGCACTTCCTCGAGGAACCGCTACTGCATATTTCTAAATTAATGGCTGTATAACTAATGTCTACGTTGTAGGAAATCTTATGGTCAATACAGTAGCCCTGAGTTGGTTATGGGACAAGCCAATTTTTAAGTATATATGCCTGTTTGGTTCCGTGGGAAAATGTATGTCAGATATCATAGGCCTGACTTATTTATTTTGCGAGGGATATGTTAAAGCCAATAGGCAGGTATTGTGTTACAATGAATCTCTCTAATTGCACTAGTAGGCAAGGATTTGGGTGTTTATTATCCGTTTTGACGAAACATAAGGGTAGAGGAATGCACTATGATAATCCATGCTAGACTTGCTTAGGAGGACTCAAAGGTTCAGCTGTCAGACTGGCTCTTGCAATAATAATTAATTAATAAAAAAATACTCACCTATACAAACACTTACATAAACATCCATAGAGAGGCTTTGGATCAGCCCTCTTCCCCCTCTGGTCTAGGTGTAACATCATTCTCACTCTGCTTCCATACATGACAGCATACATCAAGGGGCAATTGACCAGCTTACTTCAGCCACTGGCTATATTAACCTATAACTGACGGTATTTTTCCTAATTACATGTCCACCTCAGAAATGTTCATTCCAGCCACCTGTTATCCCTGCAACAAAATCAGGCCAATTTGTAATCTACCCCTCAGTTCTAATCTAACACTAATGAAAAATTAGTTCAGCTGAATTAAAACTGAAATGTAACTTCCATGATGTATCATGAAAGGATGGCTGAATTTGAATCCCATTGACACGTTTCGGGGGCTCCAATGTATATATAACACCTTCTTCAGGACTAATAGTTGTATTTCTCCTCTCAAAGGTACCTCATTCACAATTAATGAGAGACCCATTTTGCTGTAGCCACTATGTCCAATCCCTTCACTTAATGATGGAAGATGCTTCTGTATGATACCTGGAGTATCCACCAGCCGCGGTCGGTAGTAGGAGTTCCTGCAGGGCGGTGACATGGGGAGGGGGAGGGGCAGGGTGGGGGGTAGTAAACTATGGATTACGGAGGTTTACAGGTAAGTAAACATATAAATTAATAAAACGAATTTCGTTGCGTGCACTGCATCCCCAAATGCGATGCAGTGCACGCAACGAAATTCGTTTTATTAATTTATATGTTTACTTACCTGTAAACCTCCGTAATCCATAGTTTACTAATCCCCCCACCCTGCCCCTCCCCCTCCCCACGTCACCGCCCTGCAGGAAATCTTACTACCAACCGCGGCTGGTATCCACATATATTCAATCTTAATCCACCATCCAAGTTTCATGGGTAAAAAAAACAGACCTGGTGGCCGCACACTCTAAACAGGAGGGGATTAAAAGAGAGTGTACCCTATAATTGGAGGACACCTAAGTGCATTGACCCCATAAATATCGTGAATTGTGAACTCTGTCAGAGAAAAGTTGAGGCATTCCACATCTGTAACCACGTATGGTTAAATGATTGTACCATTGAGATGTATAACTGTTTTTTTTTCACCCATGGAGCTTGGATGGTGGATTAAGATTGAATAAACGTGGATACTCCAGGTACCATAAAGAAGTATCTTCCATCATTAAGAGAAGGGATTGGACATAGTGGCAACAGCAAAGTGGGGCCCTCAATAATAGTAAATGAGATAAATGAGATACAATTGGGAGGAAATATAACACTATTAGTCCTGAAGAAGGTGGTATATATACACTGGGACCACCAAAACGCATCGACGCAATACAAAGCACGGCTTACAATGCATGGACGATGACAATATGTTATTGAACGTACCCATTAAGATCCAGTGACACTTACAGTGGGAGAGTGTTTTATCTCGAAAGGCGAATTGGACTGTCTTGAGAATAGTCCCCTTTTTATACTGTGTTTTATACTGTATTTGTCATGTTGGTGTTTTTGTGTTTTTATTTAATGAGGTTTTGAAATGTATGATTTTAATATAATACAATTATAGTCCTGCATGTTTTTTTTCAAATTCTCATGGTATTGAATTAGATTGATTGATGCCATTTTACTTTATGAGTGAGTGAGTTTCTAGAAGCATTAACCGGGGGGCACTTTGAGCATTTCTGGTTTGTAGAATACCCCTTTCTCCTTGGTTTGAGGGGTGTCTCTCACTATTTTTGGTGTATATATATATATATATATATATATATATATATATATATATATATATATATATATATATATATATATATATATATATATATATATATTACCTACTGGCGGTCGCCAGTAGGTAGTTATAGTTAGGACCACGTTTCCATAGGAAAACCTCAACATTCTATTTTGAATAACTTTGGCGCCGGTCGACGAATCCTCGCGAATTTCTCAAAATAGGTGGGGCGCTACGCTCCGCTCCTACCCTGAAAGTCTCGGGGGGATCCGTCAAGCGGGGGCTGAGATAAAAGGGGGGTCCCAAAACGCGTTTTTCCCATGCATTTTTCCATAGGACCTTTAGAACGAGCTACAGCCCGAACGGCTGAACAGAATTACTCAAAATTTGGCAGAGAGGTAGTCCCTAGGTCAAGGAAGTGCCTTTTGTAGGTCTGGTGTAAATCTGTTCAGTATTTCCAGAGAAAATAGCATTTAAAAGCATATATATATATATATGCGCGCAGGGTGCGCGCACCGTGCGAGCACCGTGCGAGCACCCTAACGTGCGCGAGCGTAATTCTGATTGGTGGTTACATGTTAGTCAACGTTCGAATCGGTCGAAATCAGGAAGTGTCGGCCGCCATTTTGTTTGTTTTCAGTGCGAGAGTGAAAAAGGAAGGTGGCGAACGTAAAAAGGGGGCAGGGTAGAGAGTTCCTGACCCCCTAGCCTTTGTCAGGGGGTCCCTGAAGGACCCCGAAGGCAAAAAAAAAATTTTTTTTTTTTTTAAATCGCGGGGGTGCGCGCACAGTGCGCGCACCCTGAAAAACACAAAAAAAAAATTTTTTTTTTTGCAAAAAAAAAAAATAATTCGCAGGGTGAAAACCACAAAAAAAAATAATAATAATTTTTAATACGTAGTTTATTGTAAAATAAATATATAAAAAATAATACATAAATAAATTAGCATTTAAAAAACCGTACAAATTCACTGAAAAAACCATAGGTTTCACACACGTTATAGTTAGGAATTAGCATTTAAAAAACCTTGCTAATTCACTGAAAAAACCATAGGTTTCACACATGTTATAGTTAGCTGGACATTTTACTGATAAAAAACCAATGAAATTCCCCCGTTATAGTTACTGTAGGCAACTATAACTCACGCGACCGTAATCCTCTGCTGATGACATATGTGTCTTTATGAAAAAAAAATATTTGTAATATATGTATAGCTAAAATTTAATGGAAGAAGACATGGGCAAATAAGTGTCTAAATACAGTATTAGCATCAGCAGAGGATTGCGGTCGCGTGAGTTATAGTTGCCTACAGTAACTATAACGGGGGAATTTCAATGGTTTTTTATCAGTAAAATGTCCAGCTAACTATAACATGTGTGAAACCTATGGTTTTTTCAGTGATATATATATATATATATATATATACATATACATACATATATTTTATTTATTTATTTATATATTACACAGTGGTTGTTGCCACTGTGTAGTTATACATGAGTCAGAGTTTCCGTAGGAAGAGCATTTTTCGTTTTACTAATAACTTTGGTGTTGTTTGCCGAATCTTCATGAAACTTTCTAAAGAATGAGTTCACCTCAGTTCCTTCCTGGAATGATTTGGGGTGATTAATCAAGTGGGGTCTGGGAAAAAGGTGTGGTCTGGAAAGACTTTTATGCCCATGCATTTTCCAAAGAAAAAAGTAGACAACAATACAGCCAAAACGGCTGTACAGGATTACACCAAATTTGACAGAAATCTAGTTCTTTACCCAGAAAGCATGCTTTTTATGATTTTGTGTAAATCTATTCAATGGTTTTTGAGAAATTAAGGTTAAAATGTATAGATACGTTGATAGTTGATGCTGTAAGACTCCCGCTGGACTACAGCGGGACACAATTTCAAAAATTGGAGTGATCAGACTGGTTGCAACTGCTTTTTTCCTATCGGCCGGCTCGCACCTGTGGGACTCATGGTCCTGCGGGAGCAAGAGAATTGATTGGATGGGCGAAACATGAAAGTAAATGTTGCAGCCGCTATTAGAGTACACGGAGACTTGGTCCCTTTGCTTTAAAAATGTAAAAACATTAAGATAGTACGGAGGCAGGGTAGGGGTACCCTAACCCCCTGGTCAATATGTGGGAGTCCCAGAGGGACCCTACTTTGCCCAAAAATGATAAGAATCTGGTTGGGCCTCATCACGATTATGAGAAATTCCTGTGGGATCCAGCCTGTCACCCTGTGTGATCCTCTGGTACTCTTGTGGTAGTCCACTTAGCGCCAAGGCGCCTCTGCATAAGTGTGCTTTATAAGTTTTTCAGTCAGTCAGTCAGAGTCCCGTTGGGTAAAAAAAATATAGTTAAAAAACAGGAGTGGCAGTCTTTTGCTGGACGGCTGAAGACCTTTTGCAGTGGAGGATTGGCCGCAAGCGGGGGTTGGCTACAAGTGGGGGGTTGGCCGCTGGGCCTCACCAAATGCCAGGCCCTGCGCTCCACCCTCTGCACCTCTCCTCTGTGCACAGCAGGAGACATTTAAAAAAACGTAGAAATGCAAGGAAAAAAACAAAGGTTAAAGTAGAGTTATACGTGAGAAAGGTAACAAGATTTCAACTTACATTAAAAAAAACACTCAATGGAAAGCACCCCCATTTAAAAACTAAAAAAACAGGGAATTTCTCAGTTATACGTAACTGACCTAAGTATAACTTGTACCGCCATAGATTTCAGATCTCATCACTGTTGTAATATGTAACCTCATAAGCAGAGCATCACAGTGGTGCAAGGTCTACTTATGTTAGTTAATAGCGAATTAGACCGTTTTTTGGACCGAATGCTTACAATTCTAGAAACTACATATCCCAGAATACATCATGCTTTTGACTATAAAGGCAGACCCGGCTGAAGATGTCAAACATCATGGGTCATTTGACAGCTGTAAATGACTACATTCAATGTTTCTACCTCAGAGGCACAAGCCAGCCACACGTAGACTGTGAAATATTACAGAATTATGTGTACATCGTGATGCCCCCACGTACCCTGCACTCTGTGTGTGGGGAGGGAAGGACACAGGAGGAATTGCCAAAACTGGAACTCTGGGTATCCGCATGTAGGTGGGATTCACTATCTCACTGCTGCAGGAAAGAGAAATTTCTCTCTCTCTAGAAGTGCTTTAAATAGCCCGTTGTTTGTTATGTTCTCGACACTGCGACGTTTAGATTCTTAAAGGGACCAGTACAACAACTTCTCTGCATGCCTTCGATACATTTAATAATCAGGAGCGGCCGCTCGTCTATGAAGTGGTGGAGCGGGGTGAGGGGGAACCCAAAAAAAGACAATTACAAAAAAAAATTGCACTTATCTGCTCTTATGGCCGCCTTCCTCCCGATCCATGTGTGCTTGTCAGGAGCCTGTTGTACACTGCGCATGCTCCCAGCTCCCAATCCCAGCGCTGCTCACATGCTAGGAATGCTATTGGGGATTGGTCTTAGCGCCTCGGTTCGGCGCTCAGACATAGACTGGGAGCCTGTCTTGGTTTCTCCACCCAGCTGTACAACACAGCTAGGTAGAAAAAGGCTAAGTGCGCATGACAGTTTGACTGGCCCTCTGGGTCCGACCAAACCATCATGTGGATTTAGCAGTGCCCACGACTGCCTCTCCTCCCTGGTGCTGCAGCTGCAGCGTCATTGTGGCTGTCTGCACCCCTCGCTCGGCTCGGCTGGCAGGTAGCCTGCAGGACCCCAAATAAAACCATAATAAAAATGTTTTATTATCATTTTGTTAATGTCCTTGCCTCTGCTGGCTTTCAGCAGGGGGGGCGAAGTTCCTCCGCCACAATGGAGGAGAACGCCACTGTTAATAGGGAAGTACCAGGACTTCTCATCACCATTCCTTTTTTTTAAAGTAATGTAATGCAGGCTCTTAGCTGAAGGGAGCACTACTAAACCTTTGAAAAACCCCGCTGAAAATCATGGGAAGCTGCATATTTGCTGTGTAACTTCAAAAGGTGGTCGCGGACACTCCTGTTGTCGGCAGGAGATATTTCAAACAAATGCATCTTTGAGCTTGCATAAGTGGATCGTGGCAAAATCTTTAAGCATTTACAAGGTGATTGTTTCGAGAGACGGAAAATTACGTAGGTACCTACGTTTTTTGGTGATGAAATAGCATTCATACATTCCTTAATTAAAGTAAGCAGCTCTTGACAAAACTTTCTCTATAATTTGAGTTCATCAGTGGAAAATAGATCACTCAGAGACAAGCAGGTAGCCAGTACATGTGAAACCAAGCTGCTTGAAAGCCTAAAACAAGCATAAAAAACAAGCATTGGCAATGACAATTGGTCTGTCTTATAACTGAAAGCGCTTTTTCAGCTAGTGGTGAGTGTAGGCACTTCATAACTCATTGTACAGGCACTTTATCACTCATTCTTGCACTCAGACATCCATCCATTCACTAACTCCTTTGCATTTACCCACTCACCCATTCATAATAAAACGCATATGTACAAACTCAACAAGTACAATGGAAGAGAAATTAAAAGAATAACAGTAGAAAAAAGAAAACATTTCCATCACCTAACATGGTAGGCATATGCTTGCAATACAAAATAACACACAATTAAACACATCAGCAGGTGTTCATTATGAAATGGAATTTTGCATAGTGGATATACAGTGGAAAAACAATCAGACCTTAAAAGTCTATTAGCTTTAACATATGCTTCTCACAATAAATATGTTAGCCCTACTTCCTTTGGCACAGCTGTCATAACAAGCACGTCAGAAATGTAGCATCGAACATAACTTTACCCGGTGACCCATTGAGGGATATAACCATTACCATTGGCACTTCACCACAAACAACTCAGGCATTCTGTTTTGCCCTTAAACCTTCCCTCAATGGAACCACCAGTCATACAGTTATACAATTAAAAATATGTGCAAGATTACAATTGGTAAAACAATGAACAAAGTTAACAAGGACTATCACAGTCCAAATCTTTTAGTCTCAGTGATTGTAAGAGTTGGAAACCAACACCCAAACCCTCACTGTGATTTCCATGAAACAAAATACCTAAGCTACAGGTTTTAGCACATTATAATAACAATCCACCCCGAAAGTCCTATTGCCTTTAAGATGTGGATGTGGCCTAACGGCCAGAGTGGCCAACTTCGCAGCTGGGGAACGAAGTTTGAGTCTGGCAGGAGGCTCAAACATCTTGTGACTCTGGACAAATCACTTCATCTCTCCTGCCTAAAAATGAATGTGTCTGTCAGTAATACAACAGGTGCTCATGTAAAGTGCTCTGATACCTTTAAATCAAGTTTGCGCTATATAAAACTGCAATAGAAAAAAAATTAAATACTCTTTTCACATTAAATAAGTCGGGTCTGCTGCCCTTTTCGTAACATTTCATGATAAACAGACCAGCTTTCATCACTGGCTAGTACCGGTCCCAGGATGCTTGTTTCCGGTCCAGGGAAGACTTTGCTTGGCACTTCGGGCTGGACTGTTCCCATAAGGAACAGGGTCAAGACTGATTTGCATTTAACTCGGTCTGAACTGCGGTGGCACAGTGAGCTATAGAAGAATAATGGATTCAACCCAGATCTGTGACTGGGGGTGAGTGTCTGAAAAGATTCAGCGCTCTGTCCATCATCTCTTTGTGTTTGCTTTGTTCACCCTAAGTTGGCAGGGTATGCCCAGACGTGGCTCCCTTGCTCCCTTTACCACTGGATTCAAGCTAGCCTGGCTGATGAGGGGTGCTTCCCTGAAACCGCAGGATGCTTGTTTCCGGTCCAGGGAAGACCTGGCTTGGCAGTTCGGGCTGGATTGTTCCCATAAGGAACAGGGTCAAGACTGGTTTGCATATGGCTGGGTCTGAACTGGGGTGGCAAAGTGAGCTAAAGAACGATGATGGATTCAACCCAGATCTGTGACGGAGGTGGGTACCATATCCTTGACTGACCTACTCAATTGAGCAGAATCATTTCCGCAAGGCGAAAAGTGCAATACAAGCAGGGCTGGCCTTTGCTCAGGTAGCACCTTGTATGAGCCTTTCATAAAACGTCCTTACTGCTAGCTCTTCAGTACAGTAGACATGAACGTGTATATGTTCTCTTGGGGCACCCCCTTCTTTTAGATTAGACACTCTATGCGCTGCTCATGAAACGTTGAAAAAATAGCCGAGGGAGGGGTAGTGTGAAGGGAACAAGAAACGAGGAAACCTCTAGAGATATTCAGGCAGGATGCGGATATGGGCACCAGCAGACATCAGAACGAGTGTTAAAACAGCCTTTCTTTGCAGCCTAGCTAGAGGGAGGCTGATGCAGGACATGTGAGCCCAGCTCGTCCTTGTTCATGGCCGGGTTAAATAAAGCACTCCTTTTCAGTGGAAGCATACACTTTCTGCAAAATGAAAAGCCTGTAAAGAGGAAGATGGATCTACAGGTATGCAGAGCAGAAGTCCCTCACCCTCCCACCCCCCTCTCTCTCTCTGTCTCTCTCTGTCTCTCTCTCTCTCTCTCTCTCTCTCTCTCGCTCTCTCTACACACGGACCAGCTCTGAGAGACGGAACTATAAAAGGATCGGGATACTCCTAGTTCGGGGAAGGTGCATTCCCTTTCACAATTTTTTTTTTTTTTTGCATATTTGTATAGAGCAAACTCGACCCGAAGGTATTGGAGCGCTTTACATGAGCACCGTATTTACATTACACATTCAGGCACGGGGAGATTAAGTGATTTGCCCAGAATCACAGGATGTGGACGCGACCTCGAGGCTCGAACCCTGGTTTTCTGCACCAAGGTCGGCAGTTTAAGCCGACTGACCACATCCTCATGTGTCACTGCAGCAGCCAGCATTATCATAGGTCAACAGTAGTTGGATTGGAGGGCACGAGTTTCAAGCAGAGGATGTGAGGTTATGGAAAAGATACCCTGAAAAGGCAACGAAAAATTCAGATCTTGACATTGTTACAAACATCTTAAAGATCAGGCTGTTGTGATCGACAAACCATGAGGACAAGTATCGGCTCCTGAAAACCTTTCAGGTTTAATGGGGCTACCCACGAATGGCAAGCACTTATTAGCAGGGCCGCCACACTTTCGATGGGTCCGGGGCAGCACTTCTCAGAAGAAATATCATAGTTTAATCATTCAGGCATGGTACAACGCTAGACCTGCTATACTTCTAATAAGCACTTTCAGCAGTACTTAATTTGTGCCGGTGGTTTCGGGTGATGGTTGCAGATGGTGGGCACCGCAATTCATTTTTGTGGACTAGGACATATTTTTCATAATCAGACCTTATTAGACCCAGATCAAGAGAGAGTAAAAGGGAGAAAGAAGGAGGAAATGAAAGGCAGGAAAATGGGGACAACTGGAGATGTTAGTGATGACAACGAACCTGCGAGTAGGAGGCAGCAAGTGAGGGAGGAGGGAGGAAGGCATGATGTGGAATCGAGACTAGGTAGCTGTGGGAAGCGTGCTTCTGAGGCAAACTTTGCCCCCATCATTTTTTTAATGTAATGTATTTATTAATAAATGTATTCATTTTCCAGATTATGGGCTGACTCTCAGTGGGCCCGCTATATTTCTAATAAGAGACTAAAAAGCGTGCCCACACCAGCTCATCATCTTCAATCCGACCCCTGGCTTCCCAGAAGGATGCGACTGAGGGACTCGGCCATCAGCCGCTCCCCCTGGTCCCCATCGGAAGCTGCGCGCGCGTTGCCGGCGACCACCACGAGGACATACACGTAAGGGAGTTGCTGCGGCAGCTCTGTCAGCGCCAGAGCTTAGGGGAAAGGGGCTGTGTCAGATTTCAGGAGGTTGAGTCGGATTTCTCCCCCCCTCTCAAACCGATTCGGCGCGCCCCCCACCATCATCCCTCCCTCCCCGCTCCTGCCTGCCGAGGGAGGAGAGGCGCTGCCACCCAGCTCGGGCAGAAGGAAGGGGCGCTCTCGCCGGTTGCTGCGTCTCCCTGGATATTTTCTTCTTTGCATCCGCTGGAGCGAGCGGGGGTTACGAGCTTGTGCGCGGTTCTTGGCTACCACTCGGATTATTTCGGCGGATCTCCGGGGACTGGTCGCTCCACCTGGCTGCCTACGGCGGATCGTCACTGACATGCTCGGGCTGCGAGGTAGGTGATTTGGGGAGACGGAGCGTGTTGCACAGGGAAAGGCTTCCCGTCCTTTCCGGAGGCACGGACACATGAGGAGCGGCTCTCAGGACAGGGTCGGCATGTGGACCCGGCGTGGCATGCAGGTAAGGAGCCTCAAACAGAGCCTGGCCATAAGGCGGTCACATAGCTCAGTGAGTTGATGCACCTGCCGCGGAGATCTGCTTGTAGCCCGCCATTCACAGGTTCGAGCTTCTCGGTAGCGACGTGGATTGGGGCATCTGGGGAACGAAGTGAGGACCATAGACTTGGGTAATGTGACACGTGTTACCGTCGTGCAGGGCAGTGTCCTCCGTAGGAGCGTAAAAACAATTCGTTTTCATACAAGGTGGTCGACACAGTATGGGCGATTACCTGTCAGTGGTGGTTAGTGTATCTTTCTAAAATGGTGATTGATGTAGCGCTTTACTCCAAATGTCGCCTCGAGGCGCTGAGGATAAAATCCACAACATAGAGGAACCGAGGGGAAATAATAGATTCCCCTCTATGCTAGAGGGGAATTTATGGCACTGGCTAGATGGAACGGAGGACCAGGTTATAGGGAGTAACTAAACATTTTAGAAGGAATGAGTAGACAGATAGAGGGGCAGGGATCCCGGCTAGAAGGAATTGAGGGGTCTAGATTGGTGGAGGGGAGCGAAATGGAGTAGGGTAAAGGTACGGCTACACAGAGACTTGATTTACACATAAATTGTCTGTATTGGTGAAGTAGACAAATTGGTAACCAGGGCCCCAATTGTTTACTAAAAAGTATCTGGTAGTCAAGCAGCTCATCTCATGGGTAAGAAACCAAGTTGGTAGTCCTTGAACCCAGCTGGTACCAAAATATCCCAACTGGTAGCTAAGATGCTCAGCTGTTTACCAGGCAGCCCAGTTGATGGCAAGTGGATTTAACTAGAATGCAAGCTGGTAACCAAGAAGCCAGGTTTTAGCAAAGGAGTACGACTAGTGGCAAATGGACCCTGCAGACACTGAAATATCTCATATACAGTAAAGCAATATGACAGGTAGCCAAGAAACCCAACTCTTAATCAAGGGAACCAAATGTCTGCCAAGAAGGCCAATTATTGTCTCTAAGTGTAAATGGAAGGGAATGAGTACAACTAGTAGTTGATGGGCCTAGGCAATAACCAGGAAGAACAAATGACAGTGAAAGAATTCAACTGGAAACATGTAAGCTCAGTCAGTACTTAAGTGACCTTACTGGTTGCTACAGAGCCAGATTGGTAGCCAAGGGGCCAAAAGGAAGCCCAGCTAGTAATCACTGAATCTTGCTGGTAGCCAGTGAGGCCAAGTGGAGACCAAGCAGCACAGAAATTGTCATAAAAGCAATTAGACTATAACAACGAAACACAACAAGCAACTACACAGCTAGCAAAGAAGCTCAACGTCTGATCATTTGTATCTAATTTTTATTTAGAGTTTGGGTCATGAGCTATGGTAACCAATGGATGCATCAGGACACTACAAGGGATAAGAAAAGGGAACGGGGGAACCACAGGAGCCCAAATGTTGACCAAGGAGTCCAAACAATAGCCAGTGAGCTTGATTGGCACCCAAAGAGCACAGATAGTAGTCAGTCTGCCTAACATAGAGCCAGAGAGTTCAGCCGATGGTCAAGGAGCCTACCCTGAAACCATGGAGGCCAAGTCATGGCAAAGAGGTCTGATAATGGCAATTCCATTGATATAAAAGCCAATAAGACCAGTTGGTAGCCAAGATGCCAACCTGATGACTAGGGACTTCCATGGATAACCAAGCCCAGCTGGAAACCAAGAACCCCAACAGACAACGGGAAGAGCAAATGGCGGCCAAAGAGCTCAACATCAAGCTGCCATTGAGTATAGTCAGTGGTCAAGGAGCCAAGTCGGTAGCCAAGGATTCAAGTGGTATTAAAGAAGCATAACTTGTAACCAGTAAATGCAAATGTTAAGCAGGGAGTACTTTTAGTAAGAAAATGATCTGAATTGCAGGTCAGTGAGCCCAGTTGGTACGCAAGAAGCTGAACCATTTGCTATTGAGCACAGCTAGTAAACAAGGAGGTCAACTAAAACCCAGTGACCCTAGTTGGTAGCCAAGGAACTGAACTGATAGCCCAATTAATGGCAAAAGAGCACAACTAGTGATACAAATACAAGGTTTGGTCTCAAAGGGGCCCATTGAAACCAGGGAACAAATTGGCAGCAAAGAAGTCCACCCTCTATTGATAGTTATTGTAAAGTGCTGTGTTAAGCAATGGATTCTTCAGAGCACTACAGGGACTAAGGAAGACCAACTTATAGCCAAGGAGTCCAGTTAGCCTCCAAGGAGCTCAACAGGTTACCAGCGAGTCCAGCTTGGAGCCAAATTTTCTAGATGGCAGCCAAGGAACCCATCTGGAATTCAGTGAGTTCAGCCATTAGTGAAACTGCCAGGCTGGCAGCCACCTTGAAACCGGTGCACCCAGTTGGAAGCCGGCCCTATCTAGCAGTTAAGGAGGCAGGTTGGTAGACAAGGAATCGAACTGGTAGTTAGCAAGCCCATTGGGAAGCACTTGAATCCAGATAGTAATCAAGGAATGTACCTGGTAAGCAAGAAGTCCAAGTAAAACCCTCTGAGCTCAACTGGAAACCAGAGAGTTCCGCTAGTGGCCCAGCCAGTATCTAAGGAGCGCATCTGAATGGCAAGGAGCCCAGATGGGAGTCACAGAACCCAGTTATGCTCGAGGTGCAAGCAATCTTAACTAGTGAGGCATGAGCAGGACTTCTGGCAGCGGAGCCCTTCTGATACCCAATCAGCCCAGCCGGTAGCAAAGAATACAATATCTAATCAAGGAGCTCAGGTGGAAACCAGCTGTCCAAGAAACTACCCAAGGATCCCTGCTGTCAGCCAAGAACACTCACTATCAGTCTGGGAGCCCCACTGTGAGCCTCGTTCTCAGCCAGGGAGACCTGCTCTCAGCCAGTCAGCCCCACTGTCAGCCAGGGAGCCCCACTCTCAGCCAATCAGCCCCTCTGTTAGCCCAGTAGCCCCGCTTTCAGCCAATCAGCCCCACTATCAGCGAGGGAGCCCCACTAACAGCCAATCAGCCCCACTATCAGTCAGGGAGCCCCAAGGTCAGCCAATCAGCCCCACTATCATCTTGAGATCTCCACTGTGAGCCATGGAATCCTGCTGTCAGGCAGGAAGCCTCGCTGTTACAAGGGAGCCTCAGGATTAACCTCACTGTCAGACTTCGCTCCTTGCTGTCAGTAAGGGAGCCTCGCTGTCAGTCAGAGAGCGTAACTGTCTCATAGTCAGCTAGGGAGTCCCGCTGTCAGTCATTGTCAGCCAGGGAGCCCCGCTGTCAGCTCGGGAGCCTAACTGTCTCATTGTGAGTTATGGAGCCCAGCTGTCAGCCAGGGAGCCCCGCTGTCAGTCCTTGTCTCATTGTCAGCCAGGGAGCCTCGCTGTCAGCCAGGGAGCGTAACTGTCTCATTGTAAGCCAGGGAGCCCGGCTGTCAGCCAAGGAGCCGAGCCAGTTGGAAAGAAGGTTCCTTTGGGAGTCTACAGCTCTCCACAAATCGCTTGCCCTTCTTTGCTTTTACTTTTTCAGACCCCGTTTTGGAGGTTGTTGACATCTTGATAGCTGTTGTACTTGTTGTAACTATAGATGGTCAGACTTGTCAAGGGCTTTGGTTGCCGGTGCCCTCGAGCTGAGCCCTTCATTGAGCTGTTATCATCATCATCGTGGTTGTTGTAGTAGACGTGCTAGTGTTCCGTGTCCGTGAACCTGAAATACTCCATTTTTTTTCGCTCTCCGTGGTGCTGATTCTGACCATTGATGTCATTGAAATCTGTAAAACCAGAACACAACAGTGTAAAAAAAAAAAAAAAACGATGAAAAACGCTCTGTTCCTCGGTGAATGGCGGGAGAAATGGCGTTGACAAAAACAAATATTACAGACTAGAGCTGCATAGTCACTGGTCAAAAAAGATGTAAATGAAGCGCGAGCCCCGCTCCAAAAATCTATTTTTACTAACTTTGATGGTGCGTGCGTGTGCTTCTCGCCGGCGCCCTCCCTGCGCACTGCAGCTGCTGCTCCCTGCAACAGCTGTCCACGTGGGGGGGCCAGGCTTTAAGGTTACTTCGGTTTACTCCGAATTGTCGACTGGGGACTGAGACGTGTAGTGCGTCACCTCCACTCAAGCTGTAAAGCTCATTTATGAATTTATGGAGCTGTGTTTATAGCGCCATGAAGAGGGAAGGTGGGCGCTCAATGCTGCGTGGAATCAGTGCTTAATATGCGATAGAATGCGTGCTAGTTTTGCCTAGAATCCCGCGGACGGTGTATGCGTAGTCTCGACTCCGCCCCATGCCTCACAAATCCACCACCAGACACACCATGCCTCTTTATCTCACTTTTACAGGTTCTTTTCCATTCCTGCTTTCCCTCTTTGTGACTGTTTTCTCATCCTTCTCTTCCTTCTCCTTTCTCCCTTTTGTGTTTCTCTTCCTTGCTCTGGATCAAAGCCTGTTGAAGAAAAATAAGTGCCTGTCCCCAAAAATGAGTGCTTGTGGGCCACACCTGCGACCACCTGCTCAAATTAAGAACTTTCAATCTAGCACCCTTAGGTGGAAGGGTGTTCTGGGAGGGATCTGGAGCACATGAAAGCTGCTTCGCTCCTCGCAATATGGTGTTGTGATGCACTGATGCGTGCAAGCTGCAGCCCCAGAGGCGGCCGGCTCAGGTAAGCGCGGTGAAGCGGTAGGGTGGGCGAGGCGGGGCGTGGTGGGATGGGATGGGGGAATGTCGATAGATGACGGAATAGGTATGATTTAATAAATAAGTATTACCTCTTCCGTCGTCTGTCGGCTTTCCCGCCGCGCCCTACCTCCTTACCACGCTTAACTGAGCCAGCCGCCGCTTTGCAGCCCAGAGATTCGACCTTGCCGGACGGAATGTCCCAGCCCTTTATCCTTCATGATGTAAATGCAGGGAGTGCTTTTGGTTAATAGTGACACCATACAAAAAAAACAACATATTATTGTATTTTATTTTTTCAGACCTGTATAGTGCTGGGTCTGGGTTCTGTGTTTTGTGCCATTAGGCCTACTGCTAAAACCTATCCATAAAGGTCAACTTCGCTATGGTTCTGTGTTTCGTACTCTTAGGAAAACAAGACCCATCCAAATCTTCTTTGTGGCTACTTAACAATGTTTTTATCGAATGGTTTTATCTGAATGCAGTACACTCCAATGCTTTTTAGGTCTCGCCTGAGCCAGCGCATGCGCTGCACTGGCGAGACATTTAGTGAGTGGGCTTTAAAAAGCCGTCCACAGCTTTGTGTGTGGTCTAGAACGTGCGGTTACGCGCACAGTTATGAGCAGAGGCGCCATCTGGCTTTCCTCTCTCGTCATTGCTCATTAAGTGCATCGCTCGCGGGCACCCTTACAGCCCGCGATCGCGATCACTTTCACTTTGACGGCTGTGCGGCCGCGTCACTTTCACTGCCGTGCGCGCCACTGGAAGCTGCAGGGCTGCTGGTTTGCGGCTGCTGGTTCGCTTCTCAGGTGCAAATGCGTAGTTCATTAATACATCAGAAAATACCTTTATGCAAGGCGCTGTCAGGGAAGGGGTGCACGCCTCCCATCTGCACCCGTTACTACTCATTTTAACTTTGTAAGGCTGACATGTGTGCTGTGTGTACCCTAAAGGGCAACCACGCCTGGTAGTTTGTTCGAAATAATGCTCTGCAATCATGATGTGCACGGATTGTTTTTTCCACATGTGCAGTTGCGCACGATAACACATTAGAGTCTGGTGGCTGCATGTATTTGCCACCCTGTGGTATCAGTTTCTTCCCTCACTGTCACCGTTATGTTAAGACTCCTGTTACCTCTCCGGTTCTTGCGCCATGCGTACCCTCCCTCTTCATTGCATACCCTCCCTCCCCTTTCCCTCCCGCGGGGACGGCATGCCCGAGCCCTGCGCGCCTCCACGCAGACACCTCCCTGAGTGTGCAGGCTGCTCTTTCCCAGCCGGGGTGGTCTATTTGTGCTCCCTCCCGGCGTTTACAGACATGATCTCTATGTATGCTGCTTTGGCAGCTGGGAAAGAGCAAGCTGTGAAGCTCATACACAGCCCAGCGAGGCTGCATGTGTGCCTCCCTCTCTCATGCACGTGCTGGCGTCTGACAGCAGGCGCTAGTCTGCTATGGTGATTCCCACATGGCTGAAACTCGCTGTCATACTTTTAAAAGGGAGGCAATTTGTGCCCCAATTGAGCGCTCAGTGTGATGTCCATTACCCACTTGGCAGGCCGTGTTATTCCCCATGTGCAATACACACCTGTAAAGCATGATTTGTGTCGTCCTGCGTGATCCTTGCCTGGAAGGGCCGGTCTCTGTTATCTTCCAATGCTTGATGTTCATCTGGAATTACTGTGTTGTGTTTACAAATGTTTAGACTCCAAAATATGACGGATCTGTGATCTCCCTGCATACGCTCAGCCTGCAGGTGACTGTCTCTCCCTTACTTGGCTGCATGTAAGGGCTGCTCAGAGTGTCTTATTCAGGATCATTGTGGTGCTCTTTCCTGCACATGCTCTCTTAGTTTGGCCTCCCACATGTACACGCTGTTAGGTGTTTCCATCCCACATATCTGCGAGAGTTGTCTGTCCATTTTATTTGTGCGCATACTGCGTGAGGTGTGACGGCGCTATTCATACATTGTGCTTGCTTCGATATTGTTGTTGTACGTGTTTTTAGTTTTAAGCTGCGTATGAATTTTTTTTGTCGATGCCCTGGACTTTATAATCCTAGTTCTTATCTGGTTTTATGATTGTAACAAATGCCTGGATGAATTGACTTACATTTGTCGTCCTCCTTAACATATTTTTTTAGTTGCAATGGTTGTACTTAACTGCTCAGGTAAAGATTTTTCATTCATCTACATTGTGCTTGCTCTGCTCTCCATCCTTGTGGGCGATCTTACTTTGATCCATCGGTTACATGCTGTATGTGCATACCCACACAAGCCCCAGACATGATGCACAAACTCGCAATTAGCATCGGCATGGCTTGTCTGTACCCGTCATTTAGCTCATGTGAGGGGGTGACCCAGCACCTTGAGACCCTGACTGGTGCGTAGTTGTGCTTTACCAACTCCTGATGGATTGATATGTCTGTGCCACGTCTATCATTCATACACACACCCTCTTTGTACGGTGCTCATGCTGGAGATGCACAGTCGAAGAGTTCTGTGTGCCCAATACACCTAGCCCAAATAAACTCTCCGTGCACAGCAGTTCAGTTTTTAAGCTGAGAATGTTCACAGCCCTGGAAAATGTTCTCTGGCCCCTCACTGCAGTCTTCCCCTCGCCCTTAAATGCACATCTCCTGTGAATATCATTCAGGTTGAACTGTTATGGTGCTTGCCTGCTAGGGATGGTTTGTCCATGCTCCTAGTGCATGTGTTCACTGCCAGGGAATGCTTGTGCTCACCTGCAAGGGAGGTCCTGTCCACTCTTCCGATCTATGAGTAAAAGATTGTTTAGTTGTACAAAAAATGGATATATTCATGTGCAGTGGATGGTTAGTGTTTTTTTAAACCCTTCATGGTGTTGTATATCTGCTTATCTTGCTTGGTGCTCACCTGCATTATTACCTGTTCTGGTTGTTCCGCTTATGCAAGGTGGCTGCATTGTTTCTTACCCTTGTTGCAGGCAGTCTGTCTGAGTCAAGCATGATGTTTGCACAGCCATGAGTTTTCTGCTTGTGTTATAACTTGGGAAGCACACATTGGTTTACCACACCCGGGGTGCTTGCTTGCATTAGCCTCTCTCTTACCTCACCTATTGGCCTTCTATGTCTCTCTTTTTATTGATGTCCTCTTTCCCTCACCATTCCCATTATTGTATTTCTTTCTCTCTACAATGCTCTCTCTCCCTCTTCCACTCCATCTATCACTCCTTTTGCTTTCATCTCTCTATCTCCTTCACTGTTTCCGTTCACTCTCTCAGCTTCCAATATCTCGCTCGTTTAATACATCTGTCTTACCTCTGTCTCTCTCTCCCTATTTCACCATTATCTACTTCTCCCTCGCCCTTCCTCTGTAGTAGCCTCATATCTCTACCTCATCTGCACCTCTTTTCTCTCTACTTCTCATATCTTTCTATTTTTCATCCCACCGGCTCTACCTGCTACTTTGTTTACCTGACCTGTCATTATGTGCTTCACCTTTCTATTTGTGGTATCTCATTATAACTCACCTCTCTTCCTATCTTATTTCTCTCTAGACCTTGCCCCTCGGGTTGGCACCTTTCTTACCAGCCTACATTTAAAACTGCATGCTAGGCATCTAAAAACAAGCATTGGCATAGCCAATAGGTCTCGCCTTTGGGACCTTATACGTTTTTAGCCATGCAACAGTTGATGTTATTGCACCAAGGATATTGTGCTGCATAACTAAATACTTATAAGGTCCCAAAAGCGAGACCTATTGGCTATGCCAATGCTTGTTACTGTTTGTAAAGGTTTTAATTAATCATACAATAAAATTGACTTATGACTTACGTATTTTATTTTAAGTGGGGGAATTGAAGCTGCCCACAGAGCAGCACTGCTTCTCCTTTTGATTTTGTCACACTCCACATGTCTATACAATTTTATATAGCACTTGTTGCTGGTTTTTAGTTTCGTAACATTAGGTGTAACCTCTGTTTTTATAACTTATATGTTATGGGATTCAGTCATGCACCACAGAGTCGCTGAAAGTCAGAAACAAAGCTCTCAGCTTCTTGTAGGCTACTGCAGCAGTTGCTTCAACCCACCAGCTATATTACACTCCCACCACACTATACAGACAGGGGCTTAGCTAGGTGAGTGAGATTCGAGGGGTGTGAATCACAAATGTATCATCTAAAAACAGCATGCTGAAGAGTGACCGAGATTGTTTGGGCCTCTGTCTAAGCACCTGATAAAAATAAACATGTTAAAGCCTTTCAGTCAAATGAGGACCGCTAGAAAAACCAGCAAAGGCATAGCAGACCCGACTCAGGGCCCCCAGACCCAACTCTCAGGCCAAGAATGCATTTGGGGGGTGACACGCCTCAAACTCCCCCTTGAAGCTACGCCCCTGTATACAGATATTCCCCTGTTGTGAAAACCGACTCTTCCAAATCCTAGAATGTGAACTTGAAAGGTTTATTAATGGGTTGGGCAATGCATGGTATGTGGGAGAGGGGCTTCGGGGGGCTACAGGGGGGTGCCAGTCTGCACGGGGCAGCAGCTGCTGATGGACATTTGTGCAGTTTTTCAATAGCATTCATAGAAGGAAGCATGTGTGAAGTCCACAGAGAGTGGAGTAAGTTATAGAATGGAATACCAGAATCAGCTGCTCTTGAATGTGAAGAAGTGTTTGTAGACAGAGAGGCAGGAAAGGTTCCCCCACCCCACCAGCCTGCCCATCTGCTCTGGACCCCTGGCCCGTGCCACTCTCCAGCCCAGTCCCTGCTCTCGCGCTACTATGGCTGATGTTCTGGTTGTAAAGTTACCCGCGGTTCTGTATTCAGTTCAGAAGCTATGACCAGGGAGGGAGCTTGATCAGTATGATTGGGGGGGGAATAAAGCTTCAGTTTTCCCGACAATCACGCTGGCATATTTTGTTAAAATACATTATATGAAGCATGGAACGAGGGGGAGCTTAAGAGGCAGTAGAAAGAAAGAGGAGTGCAGATTGTTAGGGGTATTCAAAACACTATTTTTCAAACTAACCAAGTTTTAAGGCAGAGGTGAGAGGGAAAGAGAGAGTGTGTGTGTGTGTTGTGTGTTTTTGTCAGTGTGTACATGTAAAAATCCAGGCCGAAATTCGACAGATACCTCACAATACCCGATTGAACGCAACTGTACCAAACTATTTACTACAGAATACATTTTTTAGGGGGGTTGTAATTAACACCACAAACACCCCCCCCCACCTCCCCACCCCCGAAGCAACGCCCCTGGCTGTGACTTTTGAAAAAGTATATTTATTCTGTTCAAAACAGCCAGGTGCAAATAAAAGTTTCAGGTTGCGTATGTCTGTGCCTGATGTTTGTATAGCATGAACCTAGTCAATAGGCAACGGAGCGCTAGACAGGATCAAAAGCTCTGGGGAGAGGATGTAGTCTTATGGCTAGAGCGGTCGACATCGAAGCTGGGGAACCAAGCTCGAGTTTCGGCTACGTCGCTCAACATCCTGTGATTCTGGGCAAATCACTTAATCTCCCCATGCGTAACAAAAATGAATGTGTCCATGTGTAACGAAACTGGTGCTATGTAAAGCGCTCTGATACCCGATATCTTCGGGTCTAGTTCGCGCTATAAAAAACTCTAAAAAAAAAACACCCAAAAAAGCAAGGATGCAGCCGAGAGATAGGTGAGTTGTGGACGGTTAATGCACTGTGATGCAGTCCTCTTCAAAGTGGTGCGTCTTCAATTCTTTCCTAAATTGGAGCTACGTTGGGGTGGTCCGATGGATACAGGGGTGTTGTTCTAGATCCTGGGTGTAGAGGTGGAAAAGGCATGTTGTTTTGTGTTTCTTTTATACATTTATTAGTCTGCAGTCTGATTGTATCCTGGCTGCAAGTGTCGTTGAGTCACCAGAAATGGTGAGCTTGTCTGCAAGATAACCAGGGATGCAGGTTGTGAATGTTTGTAGATGGCACATCTGGTTTTGAAGATGGTGAGGGCTGGCAAGGGTAGCCAATATGCTAAATCATCTAAGATGCCTGTAAGGGGTGCCAGCAAAGAGTCTAGGAGGCCAAGGCGCAGGGCATTATTGCCATCCAGATGTGACGGCATAAGTTATGTTAATGAGTATTGCACCTGTTAGGCCTGTTAATGCCTCTCTTTATATATACTGCAAGGACACTTACCACCAGCTTAAATTTCTAGTAAGTGTCTGCACAAAAACAGAGTCAATATAATTTGCATAAAGCTCCTACTATGCGTTGGTGTGAAAAAAGGTAAACTACTACATAGAGACCAGTAATAAAGTCAGCATATTTAGGGCTACCATGTGTTCACGTCACAACTTTTCCTGACGTTGCATTCCTTTTCCTGTTTATTAATTTCAGGTTTCTTAGTTCACTTGGCTGCATTGAACTTAAGGAAGACACTAGCTTGTTAAATAAAAGCCCGGGACTCGTAGAGAAGTGTACTGATTACATGGTGTCATCTAGTCACACTTTTTTAAACTGCATGAATCCCAGAAAAGATTATCAGTGGTCTCCATAACATCAAAGATGCAATCCTCCAGTCCTGGGTTTTCATGCAACAACAACATGCATTCTGGGAGTTGCAGTCTTGATTCCCAATCATTTAAAGCAATTGAAGTAAACTGCCAGGTAACACTAATCTTTCAACTGCAGCAACGGCGGGCCCTTCTTGCCGCACCTCACATCAGTTCTCAAAAAATTCTATATATAAAGTAGTTGTCGTGCAATCAACCCCATACGCCAGCCGCTGAGTGGCGTTACTGTGCTCCAGATCAATACAACATGGAAAATGAGAAAAAGGGGGTGCACAGATGAAATAGTCCAATGAGTCTCAATATTGAGTTAAGGTGTACTCTTTATTTCAAAAATAGATTTCAGGTTGATAAAAGGATGGTCAGCCAACGCGTTTCATTCCCTCAAGGGGAACTTCATCAGGGCTGTAACGTAACAAACCAACATAAATATTACATATAAATTAACAAGCACAGGACTAACAACATACATTGACCACATAATGCGAAAATTATAAAGACTTTTTATGAAAAACATAAAACAACAACCATTTAAAATAACGTACATTAGACGGATAAAAGGTATTTTTCCAATATGTACATATTTACAGAAAGCTATATGTCAAGTGGGAGTTTAGTTAAGAAAAAACTATCCACCTCAAAGAACATTTTTGTGTAAAAATCAAAATGCCCATAACCAACTCATTATTGGTATGCGTCTAATACTCTGATCTGTTATCATCCAATGTGTGACAGGAACATATTGTAAAACCATGAACAGTGAAATTAAAGATGAAAGTGAAAATGATAAAGAGTAAGTAATAGTAGAAAAGAAGAATAAAAAGAAGAGAGTCTGTAGGGAAAAATCGGATATTTGACAGATGAAACAAAAAAAATTGCAAAAACATATTTTAACAGAACACCATGCATACCTTGAGTCAAGTCTGTTTGTTCTGTAAAATTAGACCGAATCTAGAAAGCTTAATGGAGTATAGTATACTTCACTTGTATTGCAAACGTCTGCAAAGAAAGAAGAGAGAAACGGTGTACAGAGTTCTATTAAAGAACCGTGTGTTAACCCCATGTCATGTAGATACCATTAAGAGTTCTAATAGTAATCGTTCTAGAGGCATACACGATTATGGAAACATAAATCACAGTTGAGGTCTACCATATAATGGCTCGCTAGTGAGAAAGAATAAGCAGAGCTATCTATATTACAGTGCCAATTGAGACCTTGGTTCCCTTTGCTGATCAAGAAGTACAAACCGAAAGCATGGCAACAATTTATGCATAACTCAGACCTAAATCACACCAATTAAAACATAACGAAAAGGGGGATGAGTGTAAGATAACTAGTATAGCCCTCCCATAGTCGTAATGGCCACATACTATACAAATGGCGGGGGGACTCTCCGTATCGGAAACAACTGAAAACGGTGTGATATTCGCAACACAAATAAGTAAGAGCGGGGCGCCGTCCATGTGCCCCCAGTTAAGAATAACTCAAGAGCTGACTCTGTGTGGGTGAAACCACATAAATAAAACAACAGACAATGCCGGACAGCGAGAGCATAGCTGTATGTAACACGGAAAGAACCGACACGAGTGTAATGAACTCGCGCTGCGAAGTGAAACGAGAAACGAATGTAAACAAAAACATAAACCCATAGGAATTAGTTAAAAGGTGTAGGTCACCTTCGTAAGCCTAAATCGTGCGTCATCCATCATTTATTAACTTACCGGTAGTCGTGCGGTTAGCGTTCCTGGTAATGCGGCATGTTCCTCGATAGGTATCAGGGAACCCGCCATAGAGTATAAATATACGGAACTCCACCCCCTCATGGGATGATAGCCAATGGCTGTGCGTTTTGTCCCGCAGTAGCAGTCATAATCATGTATTGAAAAATGGGCCGCCATTTCTGAGTGGACAAGTCGGTCCGATAAATACGAGTAATCATATGCATATAAGCGGCAAAACAGCCGCGGAAGGTAATGATAAGAAATACAAGACTAAAAATCCCAAATAATGCATGCATGTGAGCTGTAGTTGTAATAATGGTCCCGCAATAGCGGTCATAAAGATGTATTGAAAAATGGGCCGCCATTTCTGAATGGACACGTCAATCCAAAAAATACACGAGTAATCATCTACATATAAGCGGCAAAACAGCTGCGAAAGGTAACGAAAAGGATTAAAAAGACTAAGAGTCCCAAATGATGCAGGCATATGAGCTATAGTTGTAAAATGTACAAAAATAGCGACTGCACCTCAGGTAGTCCGATCCTAAAAGGCAAATTGCATGTGTCATATGTATGAATCAGACGCCAACCCCTATTTATATTGGCAAGAAATATGTACAAAAATCGCCGTTGTCAAAAAAGAGTGTGACACGAAATGGGCGCAAATGAGCGTCTGTAGCCTAAGGACACACGCAAAGACAGCAAATATACCCGAGTGTGTCCCGTCCCAAGAAGAAAAGCGTATATGATATAAAGGGATGAGGGCAAGTTCCCTAATTAGCTGAAAAGTAATACTTGGAGAGACACAACAAAACAAAGTCATCAAAAGAGACGAGTCACCATCAATAATCAGGCAGTTCAGAATATGTATCGTAAAACTATACTTCATATTAGAAAATAGAAGTTTCAAAGTAGAAATCTATTTAAACCAGCTTTACCTACGATCATAGGGTCACATGTAACCTTATCGTACTTATTGAATCAAATAGCTGTGAGTCAAGGATGATCATCCTGAAAGATGCGAAGTGTCCTGAGTCGACAGAAGAAGCTTTTCTTCTTGGGACGGGACACACTCGGGTATATTTGCTGTCTTTGCGTGTGTCCTTAGGCTACAGACGCTCATTTGCGCCCATTTCGTGTCACACTCTTTTTTGACAACGGCGATTTTTGTACATATTTCTTGCCAATATAAATAGGGGTTGGCGTCTGATTCATACATATGACACATGCAATTTGCCTTTTAGGATCGGACTACCTGAGGTGCAGTCGCTATTTTTGTACATTTTACAACTATAGCTCATATGCCTGCATCATTTGGGACTCTTAGTCTTTTTAATCCTTTTCGTTACCTTTCGCAGCTGTTTTGCCGCTTATATGTAGATGATTACTCGTGTATTTTTTGGATTGACGTGTCCATTCAGAAATGGCGGCCCATTTTTCAATACATCTTTATGACCGCTATTGCGGGACCATTATTACAACTACAGCCCACATGCATGCATTATTTGGGATTTTTAGTCTTGTATTTCTTATCATTACCTTCCGCGGCTGTTTTGCCGCTTATATGCATATGATTACTCGTATTTATCGGACCGACTTGTCCACTCAGAAATGGCGACCCATTTTTCAATACATGATTATGACTGCTACTGCGGGACAAAACGCACAGCCATTGGCTATCATCCCATGAGGGGGTGGAGTTCCGTATATTTATACTCTATGGCGGGTTCCCTGTTTCCTATCGAGGAACATGCCGCATTACCAGGAACGCTAACCGCACGACTACCGGTAAGTTAATAAATGATGGATGACGCACGATTTATGCTTACGAAGGTGACCTACACCTTTTAACTAATTCCTATGGGTTTATGTTTTTGTTTACATTAGTTTCTCGTTTCACTTCGCAGCGCGAGGTCATTACACTCGTGTCGGTTCTTTCCGTGTTACATACAGCTATGCTCTCGCTGTCCGGCATTGTCTGTTGTTTTATTTATGTGGTTTCACCCACACAGAGTCAGCTCTTGAGTTATTCTTAACTGGGGGCACATGGACGGCGCCCCGCTCTTACTTATTTGTGTTGCGAATATCACACCGTTTTCAGTTGTTTCCGATACGGAGAGTCCCCCCGCCATTTGTATAGTATGTGGCCATTACGACTATGGGAGGGCTATACTAGTTATCTTACACTCAGCCCCCTTTTCGTTATGTTTTAATTGGTGTGATTTAGGTCTGAGTTATGCATAAATTGTTGCCATGCTTTCGGTTTGTACTTCTTGATCAGCAAAGGGAACCAAGGTCTCAATTGGCACTGTAATATTGATAGCTCTGCTTATTCTTTCTCACTAGCGAGCCATTATATGGTAGACCTCAACTGTGATTTATGTTTCCATAATCGTGTATGCCTCTAGAACGATTACTATTAGAACTCTTAATGGTATCTACATGACATGGGGTTAACACACGGTTCTTTAATAGAACTCTGTACACCATTTCTCTCTTCTTTCTTTGCAGACGTTTGCAATACAAGTGAAGTATACTATACTCCATTAAGCTTTCTAGATTCGGTCTAATTTTACAGAACAAACAGACTTGACTCAAGGTATGCATGGTGTTCTGTTAAAATATGTTTTTGCAATTTTTTTTGTTTCATCTGTCAAATATCCGATTTTTCCCTACAGACTCTCTTCTTTTTATTCTTCTTTTCTACTATTACTTACTCTTTATCATTTTCACTTTCATCTTTCATTTCACTGTTCATGGTTTTACAATATGTTCCTGTCACACATTGGATGATAACAGATCAGAGTATTAGACGCATACCAATAATGAGTTGGTTATGGGCATTTTGATTTTTACACAAAAATGTTCTTTGAGGTGGATAGTTTTTTCTTAACTAAACTCCCACTTGACATATAGCTTTCTGTAAATATGTACATATTGGAAAAATACCTTTTATCCGTCTAATGTACGTTATTTTAAATGGTTGTTGTTTTATGTTTTTCATAAAAAGTCTTTATAATTTTCGCATTATGTGGTCAATGTATGTTGTTAGCCCTGTGCTTGTTAATTTATATGTAATATTTATGTTGGTTTGTTACGTTACAGCCCTGATGAAGTTCCCCTTGAGGGAATGAAACGCGTTGGCTGACCATCCTTTTATCAACCTGAAATCTATTTTTGAAATAAAGAGTACACCTTAACTCAATATTGAGACTCATTGGACTATTTCATCTGTGCACCCCCTTTTTCTCATTTTCCATGCCAGGTAACACTAGTTCATAAAAAAGAAAACCCAGGGCTACATCACTGCGATCTTAGTGACATGGAGTAAATCTGGCAACCTTAGTGCCAGGATGTTCCTCTTTTTAGTATATGATGTTACGTAGACTTAAAAAGCACTGTAATGTTAGTAGTATGGCCTTACAGCACTATTACAATTTGGGCACATTTACATTCTAGTTTTGAGGATTCCATACTAAGCTTGGAGTCTGTTTTCTGAGTGCCCTGTGTCGTTAGTCACGTGGTGTTTTGAATAAGCTGCTTTATTGCATATGTGTGGCTTTAGGTATAGACCGCAGTTTTATGTTCTATGGGTGGCTGAGCAGGCTGGACTAGATGCAGAGGGTTTCTGTCATGTAGCCTCTTTCATGGAGATGTTTTATATATCAAGACATCATACCTATTAATCCAACTCAGGGCCACTGGAATTATGCGATTGTGTGGCTGCAGCGATTTTCGCATCATTGTAGATTTGCCATATTTGCCACATTCTACATCATCTGTCGCATAATCTTCAGATGTTAGGGGGGAAAACACCCTTTTGTTTCTAACTCAAATGGTCCAAAAGTTAGTAAAAATCCAGCGAATCGTGCTGCCATGCAGAGGAAGGTCCTTTGAAAAGGTTGACTGGTCGCCTTTCTGTAGCTTATTTCAATATCTTGGAATTAAACTGCAACGAATGAGGTGCAACTAATGCCCAATGTTAACAAATTTAAAAATGACAAAATAATGAAGTAATACTATCACAAAATGTGCCGCGTAATGCAGCATAATTTGCCTTTTCTTGGTGCATAATTTACTCAACCCTGCTGCATAATATTACCCTCCCCTGCAGCATAACTCAAGTGGCCCTGATCATACTCCTTCAACTTTAGGGCAGTTGCCGACACGATTACTCAGGAGTCCCAGATATCTGTCATGGTTCCTCCTGGGAAGACACTACAAACCCATTACTTGGGCTGTCGCTGACATGATCGTCCTGTGGGTCACTCCACTGTCACTTTTACCCTGGCTTTCAGTAACCAGTGCTTCCTGTGGTCGCTCAAGTCTGTTTCTCTTGACGGACTAGCTAGATCATCTGCATGACTGACTGTAGGCACCGCATCCAATGGGCTGATCCTCTGTTGCTGCCTGGAGGACTCCACGGAGCATGGAGCATACCCTGGGTGGCTGCAACCAGCACATGTCTTGAGCTGGGCCTTTGTCGGTCCATGGTGGCCTCTATAGAGCATTTCACCAGGCTGCGTGGTTCTAGTGCATGCTGTGGGCTGCTTCCCTCCCACTTATGGGAGGGCATAGGGAACACGTACCGCAACAAGGCAACAATGCAATTTGCCAGGCACTTCTAACCGATGAGTGAGAGCTGAATGTTGACTTGCAGGGGCTGGGCATTAGGTCATAGCTTTTTTGGTTTGTGGCTTTCCACATTTTTCTAGTCTTTGGCAAGTTGTCGATTTTCTTCCGTTTGTGGGTCCCACACCCAACCATAACTTCAGGGCCCTGGCTGCCTGTAACCAGAGGATGCCTGTGGGCTGCTCCTATGTCACTCCTGGGTGAACTTCCTCTGGCTGCCTGTTACCCATGCACCTGAGTGGAATGTTCCTTGGTGGCCTCAGAAGGGCCTCAATATGGCTGCGTTGCTCCTCTACATGACGGTGCACTCACTGTTCCTCCATCTCTCATGCTTGGACTGCCAGCATCGAAGCATGGCTTCTGGGTTCTTCTCCTGGCGGGAGTCTTTTATAGTGGTGGTGGCCACGCACAAAGAGTGGCGAGGCCGGGGAAGGGGTGCGGGGGGAGTGCAGGAGGAGGGCACAGGGACATGGGACCATAATAATAATAAAACATTTTTTTTTAAAGTTAAACGTACCTGCTGCCGGCCACCTCCCGCAGCGCGCCTCAGTGCTGGTACTTCCTTGACCCAGCAGACACTGTGACTACGTAACAGCCTCCCTGTTGTATGCTCGCGCTGTACAGCGGCGCAGGGATGGGCCTGAGTGGGCTAGAAAGATGCTCCGCTCAGGTCAGGGAGTCTGTGGGGTGTCTCTAAACCAGCTGTTTTTAGAGAAACGTAAGTGCACATGTGTATTTTGGTCAGCCTGAGATGGCTGGACAAACACACATGAGCACTTAGGGAGTGCAGGTAGCACTCCTCCTTCCCCTCTTATGCCTTGGCCCCACCCGCACCTCCAGCAAATGCTGACTGAGCCAGCGGCTGAAAAATAAAACGATAATAAAGTATTGTTTTATTTTTTTTGCTGCTGGCTCCCAGCCAGTGGGGCGACGCTCCTCAGCCATTGCAGAGGAGCCGTCCCTGGTCTTTTAAGAGCTTTTACTGATGAAGGACTGCTCGCCGTGTTTCGTGGATGGACTCTTCAGAAGATTTCTTCCTGCTGCCTGTGTGTAGAGCATGCCTATGGGATGCTGCTGTATTGCTCCTGAGTTGACACTTTGCGTCACTTACTAGGTGTGCCTCTACCCATTGTAATGCTGGCAGTTGCTCAGCTGTCACTCTGGGGGCACGTCTGTGGGGCATGCATGCAGGGTCGGACTGGGAACAGAAACCGGCCCTGGCAAACTGCTCAGCCCCCCCCCCCTCCTTGTAGTAAGAGGGCGTGCAGCCGAGAAGTTTGCAAGGGCTGGTTTGGGCCGATTTTGTTACAGGGGGCCAATATTGCCTACCCCAGTAACAAAAACGGCCCTCCAGAGGCCCAAAACTGGCCCCCACCTTAGCGGCCCACCGGGGATATGTCCGGTTCCTGCTATGGCCAGTCCGGCCCTGAATGCAAGCACCATGTGCCATAGCTGCCTCCACCCAATGTACGCTGTGGACCCCTCCTATTTATCGCTTCACTGAAGTCAGTGCCACCATTGGACCACGGACATCTAGACTCTGTTGTCTGTAGGCAGACTCACAGTACTGATTTTGGAATACTAGAACAAAGCCCAGGGTAAGTAGAGTAAACAACGCGAGGAAGTGGATACGCGTCTATGCAAAAATATACAAGGATAAAATATTGTACAAAATCAAATTGCATCAAGCTAGAAATGGTTTATGTGACATCATGCTGTATGAAGAGACAAGGCAAGTCCTAATTAATATTAGTGAATCTCAACCTACCCTGCTATGGATTCACAGGTTGCATTTATAGGTACTTTTTGCTGTATAATTACAAATACAAATTTGGACCATGGGAGTATTAAGTAGCGCATCCCCACTCCCCAAACACAAATACAATTTGTGATTTGCATGATCGTGGCCGTTTTTGTCCATGATTGTTGGCTGTATGCAAAAAAAGTTGAATAACTTGTGTAAATGGTATACGTGCCAATTATATTTACGGTATCACCCCAGGTTTACATTGACAAATACCCCCTGGTAACCTATAGTGGTAACTGCCATGTGCAAACATAGAAGTGAGGGCAATTTGTACGCAATCCTATTGTGAGTTAGAGCTAACATTGGCGCAAATGCATTTTGCACATTTTAGCACTAACTCCTGATCTAAATAGCCTCATATGTATTCGGGCAGTTTGGATGCTGCCTTCTCCATCTCACCCCACTCCTTTAACCCCCACACTCTCCTTCATGTGACTTCTGCACTGCAATCAAAAGTCAGACTCTGTTAAAATTTACTTTGTAAATAAAATACCTCAGTAAACACCACTGTTACCATGCTTTGTTTACACTGCCAATAGCAGCTTGCATGGCAGGAGGTGAGAGCGATATAGCTCATTTATAGGTCCCACCTGAGAAAGCGCGCTATTGCTTGCAAGTCTATTTGCTTACATACAGGGGGTCGAGCCCACCCTTTGCTAACCATTGGTTGTGCTACTCAAGTTCAAAGTCTGTTAAATAACAGATGACAAGAGACATTTGGCAAAACAGGTACAGTTTGTTTAATTAAACCTTATGGCCAGGAGAACTGTTACAGCCACAAGATCTGAGGACTGTCTGAATTTCCAATCAGTATGTGTCCTTCCTTTATACAAAGCACGATGGGTTCTAAAAGTTTCTGGCGTACCATATGTAATGATAAACGTTGGTTGCTGCCTTTGGAGCCATAAATTAATTGTCTAATGGTTACCACAGGTGGATCTCGACCTAGTGTGGACATATTGTGGACAGTGGAAAATGTGTCCAGATGTCCGGCATGGGGGCCGCATGATCACTGTGTGTGCTAGATCCTGATTGGCTATGTGTTCCTAGCTCATGAGGTATCTGACTTTTTATGGAGTTTTAGGAGCATGCCTACCTTGTCTGGCCTTGTGTGCTTTGTTGGGACAATCTCCCTTGACCCTTGTAAAGTCACTGCGTTTATCCAGAGGATTGATCTAGAGTTTCCTGCCCAAGCATTTGCCTGCCAGCTACGCACCCTCCCACTTGTGACCTATCAATCAGTAATCCCAGGCCTTCGTCTCAGGCCCTGCTTGACTACATGTTTGTGAGTTGAGGTTGAGGTTGATGTGGAGTCCACAACTGGCAATTCTGTTAATATGAGATTTCATTTTCATCAATGAATGCATCAATTGCTATATTAACATTCCCCCCTCTAGTTGATTCTTCAGCTACACTACCTAACTCATGCATTTTAACAGTTACTTTATTTTGGGCCTGCTGTTCCTTATGCTCGCTTTTGATAACAACTACCGTCCTATTTAACTGCATTTTTTCCTGTTTGAGAACTACGCTTTTACAGCAGATGATCCCGTGGGAGCCAGGAGAACCAATTCAAAAACCACTCCTGCTCAGGGGCACCTCCCTCTTAGCACATGTTTCTTTGTAGATTGTGCAGTTCGTGAATGAGAAGCGCCAGTGTCCCATTGTCCATGTCATTCCCTGAGATGAACGTACAACAAACTGCTCCAATCTTGGCACAGACCCCCTCCCTCGATTGTGGTCATTAAGTCCAGCACATATCGGTGCTGCATTACCATGAGGCAGATTGCTCACATTTCTTCTTTGATAGAATTGAGACCAAGCTCAGTGCTGTTTATGATTTTGAGCATCTCCCACCAGTGGGCCTTGGCATTTTTTTACATAGTGAAGAAGGGTATCGACCCCTCTTTCCCCCAGCTGTGTTTCCGTGAATTGTCTTAATTCTTCTGTAATGTCTGCAGCTCTTCTTTCACCAGCTTGGTGCAGCAAGGTTATCTTTTTCTTTAACTGGTGCTGGTACATGTCTAATAGCTCTTTTCTATGAGTGACCAGGGTTGTGGTGTGCTTGGTGACCAGAGAACACAGCCCCCTCCATCCAGGGAACAAGTTGAGTGTCGTGAGCTTGCTGCACTGCCGGTAGTAGTCCATCAGTGTGGGGGTGCCCCAATGCATTTCCCGAATATATAATATCATTCTACAGTTAGCATTCATGCCATCAGAGGTGTTCCTTTTCCTCTGGAACATAATAAATACAGTGTTAGCTTCTGTACAAATCAAGGGGTTGTCCTTTTCCTTCTAACCAAGTATATCCCCCACCTCACTTCTGACACTTATCCCTACATGGTGTGGTCATACTTTCATTCAACCCTCCCTCATGTGACCAATTGCCCTTTTTTCTCAAGATGAATAGCCCTGCATAGGAATTTAATGCTGGGAGACCATTTGTTGTTTAAGAAGACCGTCTGTTATACTAAGAGCCACTCTTGGTCCACAGATGGACAATGGAGCATACATGTTTATGCAGTGAGTTGGGGGTTGGCCACCTCCAAAAATCTTTTCTTCAGGAAATATCGGGCCATGTGATATCTATGCATCCTGTCCAACTCAGTTTGGATATCAGTGGGTTCAGTTAGGATGTATAGTGTATAGAACTGTTCGGTTGGTGTGATATTGGGATATGTTCACAACTACCCTTTGTGGTTCTTTGTTTTTGGGTTGGATCTTGGCCCTTATTCTACATAGGCAAAGGTGCATAAGGCATTTTTCTTTCTTGGGGGCTCCTTCTTGGGACAATGAAAGCCTGTCTACGTCTTCCGCATGTAGAATTCATGAACAGATATAATATGACCTGGATGATGCTTGGGAGCCGACTGTGGTCATGTGGTGGTACCATGTGATATGCAAAAGGGTGCTGTGCAGTGCATGTGGAATGCTGGTATTCTAGGTAACGTATGAGAGATCCCAGTGCCAGTGCTGTAGTTCCATTTTTAGTAAAGCTTTTTTTGACTCCACAGTTCCTCTGTAGTACTCAAATGTGGGACTATCCATAGTAGGCAGATTATACATAACCATATAAATATACATAACTTTTGTTGTGACACTGCAGTTCTAGGTATGGGTGGCCTAGAAGTAATCTGCGTTCCTCCAGTGGCGGTGTTTCTTCTGACCAGTTCATGAAAGTTCCTATACAACAATTGGCATGACACCCTGAGTTTGCTCAAGACTCAGTTATTCACCAGCAAACGCACACTAATGTTTTTTAGCTACCTACTAATATTCTAACTCCCAGAGTATTAGAATATTAGTGGGTTGCTATGAAAACATTAGTGTGTTTTAGCTGGTGAACAATCAGGTCTTGAGCAAACTCTGTGCGTCACGCCAATATTTGTGCTGTGATTCTATGAGCAAGGGCAGGCGTGAGTCCATCTGTGCCCTTTTTCTTTCCTTTTGTATGTTATAGACAGTATGTGAAAGTTCTCAGTTTTAGATATACGGTGATATCGCCATGGAAGGGCTAATGCACATTTCCCCTCCTCTTTGACGGCCGTTGTTTTTAAGAGGACCTCTTGCTGAGGGCCCATTGTTTTTTTCCTTCTTCCATTTACTCAAGTTCAGTAATGTTACTTTTTAGGTTGAGCCTAGCGCAGCACGCAAGCGCTGCTCTAGGAGAGGACCTTTTGGAATCGGTCTGCACTTTTGAAACACTTGTGCTTGTGGCAGCATCCACCTTGCGGGAGTGAGCAGCAGCACGCAGGGGCCATCTGTTTTCAATTAGCGTAGCTGCGCACGCTTGTTTACATTTGCCTGCTCGAGGTCGCTTTTTACTTTGCCAGACACACAATCAAAGTTCAATCACCCACTGGCTGTGAGGGAGGGCTTCCTCTGCTAACCCCACGATTCTCATCTGGTAAAAAATATAGTTACTTTCGCCCATTGTTCCTAAACCAAGGCCTATCCACTTTACTTTCATGGGCATGCGTTGTTAAAGTTTGTTTAGCAGGTTGAACTGCCTGTCTGGAAGGTGAAATATATTGTTTTAACAACTGGTTGGCACAGAAAGCATGCCCTGTAAGACATGAAAACTTCCATGTACAAACAGATGCGACGTCGCCATCTCAGGTCTCGCTCTAAATAAATTAGCGTTAAGTAAAAAAACAGAAGCATTTTGACAAGTGATGCAGAGCTTACAGTTGTGAAGCACTCAGGAGGGCAGTTTTGAAAGAGTTTTGCTTAAATGGAACAGGTGATTGGATTGGCGCTTCGGGGGCTCTCACACCTTGCTCAACAGACAGAACTGCAGATGAAAATTCAAGAGAGAGGAGGGCGAAATGGAACAGGTCGAACAGCCACTGCATGTTTTGATCAAAGCAGTGTCGAAGCAAACGACCCTCTCACATGAACACAGAAGCAGTTTTTGTTCATATTTTTTCAAATTCAAATGACACGAGGGTAAAAAAAATGCCCTTATAATAGGCTCCATGTTACACTTCTCAACAATAATTTTAAAGTTTCAGTTATTAGGAAAATGAAGCGTTTCCGTGCCCTTTGAAGGCGCTGAACCCACGCGCCAAAGGAGGCTTTTAAGGGAAGTCTTCTGCTGACATGCCTCTCGCGGTCTCGAAAGGGCTAAAACAATATTGCGCATATTACAAGTACCCAATAGAATCCCAATTTTGATGCCCTTTAAAGTAGGGACATCCTTTCTGGTTAGTCAATGCTAGCTGCAAATCTGCATTGTATGAAACGGGGCGATGGGGTCTGAATCTTATCTCCCAATCAGCAGCCGGTGCAGTGGCACCGGACCCAGTGGCATATGGGGCATAATTTACCCAAATGATGGCTGTATTTTACTGTTCAGCCAGTTGCTGTGGGCCCAATTACTTGCTTGCACCACGCCCATGCAAAATGTGCACAGCCGCTGCATAATGCCATTACATAGGCTTTATCTGTATGGCCCAGAGGTCTAAGTGCATTAAAAGCAAGCATTGGCATAGCCAATAGGTCTCGCCTTTCGGACCTTATAAGTGTTTAGCCATGCAACAGTTGATGTTGTTGCACCAAGGATATTGTGCTGAATAACTAAACACTTATAAGGTCCCAAAAGCAAGACCTATTGGCTATGCCAGTGCTTGTTACTTGGGTCATGGGGTTTGATGACAAGTCAGCATTGGTGCACGGCATTGTCCCTGCAGCTACCTGTTTTAGAATAAGAATTTTGTTGACTGTTTATTCACCACGGCTGTGTGATCCCATCAACCTACTAGCCACGATCTGGTGAGGTAACGGAAGGTGACCCCTGTTGGATACATCTTCCTGGGATTAGGGGAGTAAGGTGATTACTAAAGACATTACTAACGAGACAGATCTTATTTTTTAAGCCGTTGAAACCCCCCGCCCCCCTTATCCTACTAGGGTGTTTTCAGACCTTTTCCAACATTTTTGCTCTGGGTGGTAAGATCAATCTTAGGTGGTCCTATGCGTTCAGAGAGGGATAGGACTGTGGCTTTAGCAGGGGTTCTATGTGCATTGCTAGTTTTTCCAAAAACGCCTCGCCCAGTGTGTGCATTAAAACATGGTTGCTCTGCGGACCCTTCCTGATATTATTTTCCTGCTGGGGGCTAACTGTTTTGATATTACCCCCAGCTTGTTGTGAGTTGGGTTTTTTTCAGTCCTTGCATGTCAGCTACATGTGCGTGGAAATATGGGAAGAGGGGATGTTTTTCCATTTGGTGTTGCTGGTGAGTGCAACGTGCCCCGGGAACACATTTTTTATGTTTGTGCAACTCCCTGTTCCCGGCATGTGGTGTGCCACGTGGCCCTCCCTTATGGCATCAGATACCTGGCTTTGGCTGATCTCGACTCTACCTTTTTATCTGGAATCTTATTTTTGGACTACTTTTGAGCGGTTTTCTTATAGTTTGGGCACTTCATTGAGTTGCATAATTCATTGTTTCCATTGTCCCAGCCAGCAGGGAGAGGGTCAGAGGCTACTCTGTGGTCCCCTACCTCCCCATACCACCCCTGTGGCGACTGTTTTCTTGGATTGTGTCTGCAAGGTTGGAGCAACAGGAGTGGACTATATTTGGAATGGAGGTGAGCCTGAAAGGAGTGCACACGGTCCCCTGCAGGGGTAAAGGCTTGGAAACCTCCATCTTTGGCACTCCCCTCTACCTCAGACCACACCCCGCTTTCTATATGTGCCTATCAGCTGTCCATAGCTTTTGGCTGGGGTCTCTAGAGCATTTGGGGGCACTATCGAGACTACATGCCATGAAGTAAACATTAAGCTTGGACATGATGCCTGAAAAAGGGGGCCTTCAGGAGTGGTGGTTGGAATGGGTCCCATTAGACTTTGGTTGCAGGACCTGGGTGTCTGCTTTTTAAGCAGTTTTCTAGATGCTGTCCCTCCCCCTTGTCAATCTGCCTTGCCCCTAGTGTGTGGTTGGTGATCCCCACCCTGGAGGATCAGCAGCAGAGTGGGGTCTCAATTTCCATACTAGCCTTAGCCAACCTGATTATTATACGCTCCCGTAGGATGACTATGTCGTTAGTGTGGACGCCTGAATGACAGTCCCCAGTAGCCCTAAATTCCTGGACGCAAGTAAAATCCCAATGCTGTCTGTTAGTCATTACAGATCTGATAAAATATTTAGGCAAAGGGGGTAGGGGAATGCTGGTTGTCTTTAACATCGTAGGTGAACCAGTACTGGACATTAAGTCACTGGCACTATTGTTACCTGTTTTCATTAACTGGAGGTCTGTTTTACTGTGAATTTTGGCTCTGTGGTTGCGTGAAGGCACTACTGCAGACTTGCAGCACTATTACAAACAGGAGTTACTATTATCAAATGTAATGGTCATCGGCTATTTACAAGTTTTGTTTCAACCAATAGCCTTTGAGTACAAAAGGTGGTAAAAAATACTCTGTGTTTGGATATTAAAAAGAGGGGAAAGGGCAGGGGGTAGCAGAGACTGGCATGGAATTTTCCTCAAAAATTCACAGAAAAGTTAGGAAAATAGGACGCTCAGGTAGAGCATCACCAAATCCAATGACAGCTTGATATATTCATCTTACCTTTCCGTTTTATAGAAGATACCTCTCAGTGAGCAAGAGTCAGGTAGACTCTTCTTGTAGTTAAATGTAATGTACACTTGCTGTGGAAGAGTACTTACTCATCATCATCATCAGTAAGTTCATTTTGAGTTAAAAAAAAAACATACCATGAAAACGTACGGAACAATAAAGAACGCATCAGGTTAAAATAAAAACAGCGAAATAAAAATGAAAATGCAAATTGACTTAAATGTCCTTAAACTATGAATGACCGATCTCAAGTTATTCCGCAGAATGTAACACCAGAAGCATCATCTTGTTAAGTGCTTAATCTGAGCCGGTGGTTGCCGGTGGGGGGCATCAGCTCTTATTTTTCCGTATGGGCTATTTACAGAGTGCAAGAAAGGGAATAACAAACCGATCAGAATGACGGACGAAGAAAAAGGTGGCAAACCATCACAAACAGAAAGCACCAGCCTGCAAGAGCAAGAAAAAGGGGCAGAAATGTCTGGTAGTGGACTAAAGACTACCAGCCTTGGTTTTGGGTGCACTGATGTTTAATTGTTCCGGCCCGGCACTCTGAGCGGAGCTTCGGGCACCCTCACTCTTTCGTTCACAAATTAAGCACTGACATGTCTGCTTAGCCCACTGTCAATATGCTACCCCATCTACACAGCAAAATACCAGCAATCTTGGACATTGGCTAAGTATAAAAGGGAAAATATAAGAGAGGCTGCAGATTATAACACTTTCATTGTTTCAGTCCAAACAATCACAGTTCTTTGGGATTGAAATGGGACTGTACGAAATTTGCGTAATTTCCTTTTGCGTAATTATGTGAAATTTTGGGGGGAAAATGCGATTTTACCAAAATACAAACCTGGAACTTCACAGTATATGTTAATATGAAATGCATCCATGCATCCATTTTGGGTGTAAGGAAGCTTTTTGCTAAAAAAATAGAGTAAAAAGCACAAGTGAGCGATCAAAGGCTGCTCATATTATGTTTGTTTGCATTGTTCCTGTGGTCCCACAAACGGGTTTTTACCTGAACGTAGTTGAAATGACATGATGCGTCATAATGGTGTAATTTCACGTAACAAATGCATCATGGAATTCTAGGAATTATTTGAGATTTTGCCTGTGCAACAAAAATATAGCCCAGACCTACATTAAAGGCAAAGGGACATAAGGAAACTGTAGTAAAGTCATGGAGGATGGGACCATTATATTTGGGCTTCATCCACAGCATTCACCAAAAGTTTAGGGCAGTGAAAGTGTCATAACATACCATTTGACTCATAATGACATCACAGGGTTTACCATGTGTACCACAGCCCACCACCCACACCACACCATCCTCAATTGCCTTCTGTTTGCTGTTGAGGGTCTAGTTGAAAGGCATAGAGTGGAACCTGCTGAAGGAAAACATGACTGCTTGAGTCCAGCTTATCCCGGATCCTGCTTGGGAACCCAGGTGTAGCAGTGTCTCCCCTTTAACATCTAGGATTTGGCTTGTGCTGCCTTTTACTTTAACCATTTTATATGTTCCATGGGTTGTTACCTGGGAGGATTCACCCTTCCAGCCAGAGAGACAAATTGTCCTGAATGTGATCTGTAGGCTGGGGTGGAATTTCAATTTTGTCAGAGTAATCAGAGCAATTTCTGTAATTCTGTGTTACTGTTTTATGTGGAATTACCAATAATAATGTGATTACGCCCACTCGTGTGATAAAGAGTAATTTGGGAGAAAAAAAAGACCGCGAGAGCACATTTACCAAACCCGAGCATATGCTCACACTGCTGTTTATGTTCTGTTGCATTTTTCACTAAGAAACTAGCGCTAAATGCCAGGAGTACGTTGGGAAAATATTCTACTCCAAATGCACGTGCTCGCTCATGTTCTGTTGCATTTAGAGGTATCTCTTAGTGCAAACTGCACCCCCACGTCCATTTTGGACATGAGGGGGCATTTTTGTGATAATAAAATAGCGCTAAAATGCAAAATTACTCTTGTTGCGTAATTCCACAGAATCTTGCTGACTTTTTGGGTAATTCCACATGACTACACTACACAGATTACGCACGTTATGCCCACTCCTAGTGATCTTAAGGGTGAGGCTTCTCTCCACTTAGGGCCGGGCTGGCCGTAGCGGGCACCGGGCAATCCCCCGGTGAGACGCACGGGTGGGGGCCGGTTTTGGGCCCCTGGGGGTCGTTTTTGTTACAGGCCCCCAGGGGCTGCAAAATCGGCCGAAAACTGGCTCTGGAAAAGAGCTCGGCAGCACCCCCAACCTCCCAGGGGGGCTATCCGAGCACTTTGCCAGGGCTGGTTTTGGTTCCCAGTCCGGCCCTGTCTCCACTCTCTAGTTATTAAAGCCTCAGGAACTCTGGGACATTCTGTTCATGCAATCATATATAACACCTCTTTACATCCTGTTCCTCGTGGGTATGCCTAGTTCACTTTCTCCCTAACCGGTCCTGACTATTGTTATATAGTGCAACCCATTTTGTACATTTTTAAACACCTTTCACATTATAAAATCCTTTTCATCTTGATTTGATACTTTGATCTCAGTTTTGGCTAATGGAGGCATCTAAGCCTTCAGATATAGAATGCTGTCTGGCTGGTCTCCCTTTCCTAAAAGGCTCCCTCTCCCTATTTAGGCTTCCATTATGAGTTGACTCTTAAATTTGACTGGTCCAGTAACAGTAGCTACCAGCCTTTTGGATTTATCAGATATGTGATATTTCAGCAGATGTGTTTATTTTCATACAGCAACCAAAATTCTGGGGAAAATGTCCCTGTTAATTCCTCCTTTCCATGGAGACCCTTATGGTCCAACATTTAATGGCCCAGATTTCCCCACTGCCCAGAGCTACAGATAACCCTGGTATCTGTAACTCCGGTGGTAGCCATAGGTATCGATAACTAGGGCATGGATAAAATCCAGCCCATTTTCCACGCCACTCCTAATAAGAATTCTGGTTTCACTGCTTGAGATGAATTTAGTAGCTCCAGTATGGAGGACGGGATCAATTTTACCCTCTTAACTTCATCTGGGTATCACTGGCCTGCTTGTTTCAGACCTGGAAATACTCTTGAAGGTTGAAAGTTCTATTTCCATACAATTTTGAACCTGTACCTGCATTTCCTTCCTCCAATGGACTACAATGGCACCATTTGCATTACCAAGCTGGCATTTTCAAGGGTTCTCTAGAGCCCTTCTTTGAACTAGCAGCTGTGCTTGAAAGTGAAACATAGAAGTGCAGGTACTCTGTACCAGAGTACCTGCTTCTTTCTGAGAAGTGCCAGTGCTCTCTAATTAAAAGTATTACATCACTCTTCAGAAGTGCCGGTACTCTCCCTCTGAAAATAATAAAGTGCCGGTACTCAGTACCTGACAATACTGGCCCATTTAAAGCACTGACTAGCAGTTCACTTAAGCCGGCCCTAGTGACAGTCCCCACATGGTGTCTATCTAATTTTAAGATGAGCACAGCAATGTTTAATAAGTCGATATACACTTAAAAAGAATAATACCTGCAGCTCACGCCATTATTTTAGCTTTGGGTGACCTGAATTATGAAGACTCCTCATGTCTCCATTTTCTATTTTCTATATGGTTCTCTCTTCTCCCTTATTCCTTACCACATTTCTTTGAGTTCTGGTGATGGGAAATATGAAAACGTGAAAATATGAAAAGCGAGCAATCGAGGCTCACATTTTCTCTGCAAGAGACATCGTTTAATTCGTTCTTGTTATTTGATGTGGTTTATATTCCATTTGAAATCTGATGAGTTTGGTCTATTTGGAAATAAAAAGGGATGGGTGTGTTTGCTTGGCACCTTTCTTCACTAATGGATGGGAGCCGCCTGCCTACGTCATAGAATTTTCCTCCTCGCGCCACCATATTTTGGCGGGAGGAGCCGCCCCTGCCTCGCGCTGCTGCGTGTGTTCTCTCGTGCTCAGCCGCAGGGACGGAGCACACGCCTGGCAGGAAGGGCAAGCCACGGGCTGTAATAGCTGCCTCAGCGGATGCATCTGGCTGGGACCTCCCTGCACTTGTTCTTACTTGGATATCTGAGGATCCGGAGGGTTTCATTGTCTTTAATCTGCAGGTTTCACAAAAGATTTAAAAAAACAAGTCTGGTTTCATAACCTGTTCTGAAATACTAAATTGGCCAGTGAGGTGGGAATAGTCATGCATTTTACTTGGAAGTCTGGACCATGTATCCTTATGTTACTTGTAATAAATCTGGAGCAGTCACAAATTGCACTGGGTGCGTGAATTTTAGAAAAACAAACCTTCCTTTAACAACCTATGACAATCTGGGTTTTGCAGTCTTGGCTTACTTCAAGAGATGGGCTGTCCTAATCGATACAAGGATTTTGTTCGAGACCCTGGGTGCAGAACAGAGAAGGCCGATTGATTTATTTTTCTTCTTCCCACATCTTCATCTCCAGTCAGATGCTGTGGGTGTGCAAAGTGTCACCGGAAACAGACCAACGATGGCACTCAGGGCCGGCTTTAGTGCTGGTAGCGCCCTGTGCGACAATGTTTGTTGGCGCCCCCCCCCCAATGACGACCTCCACCACGGATTCTTTCACTAGCACCCTTTAACCCCTTCGCTGCGGCGCGAATTCCGCCGCAGCGCTGGGGGGGTTTGGGCCGAGCGCGGCGCCGCCATGCTCATGACGGAACCACGCCGTCATGAGTCACGGGCGAGCTGTGCTCATGACGGCGTGGTTCCGTCATTACTCCACCCACTTGCGCTGATCGCCCGCACAGGCGGGGAAACAGCGCCGCGTGGGAGGAGCGGCCGCCAACGGCCGCAGCATGACAGAACCCCTCCGTCATGAGCACACGCCGCCCGTGGCTCATGACGGAGTGGTTCCGTCAGAAGCATGCAAGGGGTTAACAGTGATCAAGCCTCCATAACCACACTCTCTCAGATGCATTGAATTAGTTATATAGCGCCACTCATACCAGTGTAGGGTGTCCGAGCACTTTGCATCACACACACATTACACAGAGACAATCAATCATACGTGTGTAAATCAGTGTATAGGAAATGTTACATAAGCCAAAGGACTAAAAGTGTAGGAGTCACATGTCATCCATACTGGTAGGCAGTATAGTTTAAGAGTGCTTGGTGTGGAGAAGCACAAACGCAGAGTCGAAAAAGAAACAGCATAGTTGGGAGTTTTCTTTAATAATAAGAATCGATTTCTAGCCAAATTAACCCTCTTTGCAACATTAAGCAATGTTCTAATAATGTATACTTTGCGGTGTGTATGTAGTTCTGGGATGACAGTTAATAGCTCACTATTCTATATTAGGACTTTAAGTTATAAATTGCAAGTAACAAAAGGATGTCTCTTTTGAAAGCAGTAATCTGCTGATCTGTTTACATCATATGCACTCTGTAATTTACTTGATACACGTTCTTTGCAGCAGGCATATTAACCCTCTGCACTAACTTCACCTAAGTCAAAACCTCAACTATACAAAATGCTGATCTCTCTCCAGGAAGATAATTAATCACACAAGTTATCTTGACATTTATGTGAGGCCTGGTAATTGCCGGGGAAAAGCTGCAGCAGGTGCTTCAAAAGCATAATAAACTTTCAAACACAGCGCCCCCAGGAAGCCAGCACCCGGTGCGGTGGCACCGGTCGCACCGCCCTAAAGCCGGCCCTGATGGCACTTCCTCTTTAAGGCATGAGGTGTGAGATTCCCAAACCTCTTGGAGTTAACTGGATCCCCAGGGTTATGGAAGGGACTCAGTGCTTTATTTGTGATAGAATAAATGCCGGTGAGCAAAGCTCCACTCAGAAATCCACGGCTGGTGTTTTTTAAACGTCAGTAAAATGGATGCCAAGGCTGGGTAGTCTTGAATCGACCTCATGGCTCTTCCAACAACTATCAGACACTTCCTGTCCCTTTATCTCACTTGTACAGGTACCTGCTTTCTCCCTTGGCAACGTTTTTCCCATATTTCTCTTCCTACCCTTTGAGTGTTTTTCCCGCTAGTTCTCGCGATCAATGTCTGATGAGGCAAAAAAAATTGCCGGCACTCAAAATTGAACGCTGGTGGGCCCCACCAGCAACCACCGGCTCAAATTAAGCACTGGGAAGGCTGAAGGGTATGAAGGTGAAGGTAGCAGTGCCATCATATTATTTCATGTAATGATGTTATAAGCATTATCAGAGTCATTTGTGATTATCTGGTTGGATGGACCACTAGTGAACCACAGAAAAAGAATCCCCAAGAGAATATTTGAAGAGGCTCTTAGAATATGTGCTTGGAGGGTGGTGTATACGACTATCTGCAAGACGACATGCAGGACTAACTTGGAAGTGACCACCGCCTTTTTTTTAGGATAGCTCACATTTGAAGCCTAGCTTACTGGTCTGCTAGAGGAGCTACAGATCTCCTTTGATCTGGTTAGATCAAAGTCTCCGCTTGTAGCCTGAAGAACTTTAATCTACCAGGAAGGAGAGAGAACCAGGTCCCCTGGTAGAACAAGGTTTCTCTCAGGTGTCATAGGCCTGCCGGCATCCCCTGCGATTCAAGGACACCACCCCATGCCTCCTCGATGACCAGCACCATTGTAAAGGGATTATCTTGAGCAATACGTTCACTAATGTATTTAGTAATTATTTATAAGGGGTTCGTGGAAGGTTCACTAGATAACAACAAGCATTGGCAAAGCCTCTCCTTTGGGACTTATTGTCTTTGCAAATGGTTTGGCAATGTTTAAGTATATACATGAAAACATTTTTTGCAAGAATTTTGAAATTGTTAACATTTGTAAACTCTGTTTGCTTAAGTGCAATTATGTATTGTTTACTAAGTAGCGGCAAAGTCAAGAGGTCTCTGCTCTAAAAGGGTGAGCGATTGGGTTTTCGAATGCTTGTGTGGCTCATGTGAGATGAGTCATAATTAAATGTCCGGGTGTGCTCACCCAGTCCTTGGCCTCTCTCTAGCATGCAATTAGAGATGATCACGTATGTATGATTTATAATTGCTAATTCTAATTATTTACAGCAAAATCACCGTTGTTACTCATTATAACAAACTGCTAACAGGCACTTATAGAGTCAATAGGTCTAGCTTGCTTTACGTACGCGTTTGTTACTGAGTGATATGTCTGGATGAAATAGCAGCAAACTCTCAAAGAGGCATCTAAATGATGATCAGGCTGCATACTGTGTAATCAAAAAATCAAAGGGGGGAGTGAAGAGGAAAAAGTAGAATCGTCCTCCTTGTGATATCGTAATTCAACAAAAGGATTCTATTATCTACAAAAAGATATATATGTGTATAAGTGTATACTCAGTTTTACTGCAGGTGTTTTTAATGTGTTCTAATGATGATGTCTGGAAATATCCTTCTCAAGTTTGTAGGAAGGGTAGTGTTAAAAAAATTGTAAAATACCCCTCACACACTGAAACCTGATTCAGTGTCATGTTTCATCATTGGGGTCTTCCCGCCCCTCTACGTGACGTGGCGTGCTACTACCTACATAGACGCGGGAGCACTTAATTTACTGATTAGTGTGTATGTGTAGTGCGTGGGATCGTGAAAAAAATACATATATGTGATGATTTTAAAAATTCCCTGGCTAGTGGAAAAAAATACACTTTATTGGTTTTCCTAGCTGAGAATAGGAAAAGTGGGGAGGTGTAGATAGTGTACTTTGATGAGTCAATTTCTACAGGGTCTACGTGTTTCAGAAGCCATCCCCTTAGCTTACTTCTCAGGACCAGAACGATCCCTATTGCACCTCACTGGGTGATATTATAAATGTACATATGCCTGCTGGTCACACATACTCTTCCATGTACCCAATTAGGGCAGTAGACACAATATACCAATTGTATATCCTGTAAAGAAACCTGAAAATGAAAAACATTGTGGATAAACAATAGCTTTTATCGTTTATCCCTTTCATATTCACATCACCATCATGTGGAAAACGATAATACTGTCTGTCACTGTGATATTTTTCTCGTTTCACCCAATTGTGGGTGTTTTTAATGACTTTCACTCATATTGTAGCTATAGAAACACTCCTCGTGATGTTCGAATCCAGTATTTCATGCATCCAGAACTTTCATACATCCAATGCGGTGTTTTTTGAAAAATTCATCGTTGTGTCAGTATCCAGTTCTCATGCATACAGAATTTCCATACATCCACATATGGTGGCTCTTATACATGCTCATTTGTTGGATGGAAGCTGTTATACAGCAAAAGGCAATTATTTGAGGTTTCTTTGAAAAGGGTGGTTGTTGTCAGTTTTCCTTCTTCGGCATATATATTGAGATCAAGGAAGACTAGTTTTTCATTTGTGATGGTACTTGTGAACTTCAAAAATTCATCTTGACAGTTCAGCCATGTCAGGAAACGTCTTGTGGTGGTCTGATCTCCATCCCAGATGATCAATATGTCATCTATATATCGTTTCCATATTCGTATATGGTCACGGAATGGATTTCTGGGATTTAGGATTTTTTGTTTCTCCAATCGATGTATATAGAGACCAGCTATACTGGGAGCAAAAGTGCTTCCCATGCTGGTCCCATGATTTTGTAGATGGATGGTATCTTGATATTCAATATTTTTTCTTTTAGTGCCAGTTGGCAGCACTCCATGATCATGTTTCTTGTTGTCTGATAATCCCAATCAGTATTATTTTTTAAACAACCTCTAACGGCACGTCTCTCTGAGAGCATGAGTTTTAACCCAATTTTTTAACAACACACCATGGTAGCACTTCATATACAGAGAGCGCAAGCACATACAATTCAATTAATTTACGCCCAGGATAAAGAGAGCGAGTGGACATATGATAATCCCAAAATTCTGACATATCGAGACTATATCGTATTTCTGCTTCCACATGAGTGTGAATGTATGAATGATTAACAAAGGAGCATGTATAAGAGCCACCATATGTGGATGTATGGAAATTCTGTATGCGTGAGAACTGGATACTGACACAACGATGAATTTTTCAAAAACCACCGCATTGGAGGTATGAAAGTTCTGGATGCATGAAATACTGGATACTAACATCACGAGGAGTGTTTCTATAGCTACAATATGAGTGAAAGTCATTAAAAACACCCACAATTGAGTGAAACGAGAAAAATATATCATAGTAACAGACAGTATTATCGTTTTCCACACAATGGTGATGTGAATATGAAGGGGATAAACGATAAAAGCTATTGTTTATCCACAATGTTTTTCATTTTCAGGTTTCTTTCAGAATATATAATTGGAATATTGTGTCTACTGCCCTAATTGGGTACATGGAAGAGTATGTGTGACCAGAAGGCATATGTACATTTATAATATCACCCAGTGAGGTGTAATAGGGATCGTTCTGGTTCTGAGGAAGTAAGCCAAGGGGATGGCTTCTGAAACATGTCGACCCTGTAGAAAGTGACCCATCAAAGTACACTATCTACACCTCCCCACTTTTACTATTCTCAGCTAGGGAAACCAATAAAGTGTATTTTTTCCCACTAGCCAGGGAATTTTTAAAATCATCACATATATATTTTTTTTCATGATCCCACGCACTACACATACACACTAATCACTAAATTAAGTGTTTCCGCGTCTATGTAGGTAGTAGCACGCCCCGTCCCGTAGAGGGGCGGGAAGACCCCAATGATGAAGCATGACACTGAATCAGGTTTCAGTGCGTGAGGGGTACTTTACACTTTTTTGAACACTGCCCGTCCTACAAACTAGAGAAGGATATTTCCAGACATCATCATTAGAACACATTAAAACTGAGTATACACTTATACACATATATATCTTTTTGCAGATAATGGTAGAATCCTTTTGTTGAATTGCATGCTGTGTAAACCACCGGATTGTAGCTCACATGTTTTAAGCCACACCCACAGTAACTTACGCCATGTCCCTTGTAGGGACCTGCCCACGCCCCCCTTTTTTTCCTCACTTATAGTTTTGTGGTTAATAAATAGGCCTTTGCCTACAGACAGCTAAAAACTGCCTTTTAGGTGAGACCTAAACATTGGAGACCTTGAAGACAAATCTAAAACTTGTGGCTCAGAAAGGAGTGATGGCTTTGCTCCTATGTGGCACTCATTCTGCCATGTTTCTGGGAGGGTAGGAGCACACACGGGTTACACATCAGAGGGGAAAGTCGTGCACTTAAGTGAAAGACATTCAAGGGCCTGACTTCCTTAGCTGTGAGACCGCATGCCGTGATTAAAGGTCCCTGGCCTCTTGGTGCTGCTGCACCCATTTAAAAGTAGAGAAGCTGTATTTGTTTCCTGGTGAAGTTGGTCCAAAACACATGAAGGTCATTGGCTCTCAGTCGAAACAGATTCAAACATCCTTAGTTTCTCTGGGAGTCAAGCGCAAAAGGAGAAATATGGGTGCGAGACAGCAACGTATATGGAGGGCAGGGGGCGGAATCATGGTGGTTGGGGTGAGGAATAGCAACAGGAGGGCAGAGTGGAAGCAACACATGGGTGCGATGGGGGAAGCAACTCGGTGTATGAGAGAAGAGAAGAAAACTAACAGAAAGAGTAACATGGAGTGGGTAGGAAGAGTAAGTGGGTAAGAAAGCAATGGTAGCGGGCAGGAGACAACCACATCGGCAAGACAGAGAGAAGGCAATACTGAGCATTGAGGTAGGAAGAAAAGCACATTAAGAAGACAGCTGAAAAACACACACACTTCCACGGAGTGCTTAAACAAAAAGAAAAAAGTAGCACCTGAAAATGAGTAGTGGAGGGACACAAGTAATGCATCTATGCTCTAGGGGAGGGACAAACACAAGAAGAGAGTGACAATGAAGCCCGCCAATGATAAGCATTGGGCAGACTCTAAACTCACTGTAAGCTAACAATGTTTCCCCCAAAAGACAATGCATGCACTGTTTAGTAGAAGAGACCAAAAAATGGTTGGGCCGTCCGAACTGTGTATTGCTTTTCTCTCTTTCATTCTCACATTGTTTTTATTTTTCAATTGAAATATTTTGCTTTTTTAGAGAGCTTGTGAAAGTAAATCACTTGTTTAATCTGACTTGCACCCAGACTGTGAACTATGAGACTGCAGTGTGTTTTCAAGCCTGGATGGACTTTGGCACCTGCTTCTCTCTGCAGAAGAGCCAGAGGCCTGCACACAATTCCTGAGACTCCAGGAAAAAACGAGAGGTCAGGCAGGTCAGAGTATCTTTCTATTCAGGCCCAAGTTATTATACGCAGCACTGGCTGGAAGGGGTTTTGCCAGTGCAACCCCAGATGTTAGGCCCTGTTTCCTTCACTCCCTGCTGTAGTACTGGAGCCAGGCCTACGCTGAGGATTTAGCACCATTCATGCCAAAACGTCTCGCTTAACCCCTTTGATGCGCATGACGGAGCGGTTCCGTCATGCGCGTCGGTTGCGCTGTGCGCATGACAGAACTGCTCTGTCATGGCCGCTCAATAGAACCCTCAGCACAGCGCGGTAATCCGCGCCGCGCTGAAGGGGTTAAGCTGTCAGCTGTCGGAGGCTGTTGCCAGGTGAATAGTAAGCACTGTTACTATGAAGTTGCTGCGTGTGCCCTGAAAACTGCTGCAGCATTAAGGAGAGCAAAGGGCTGCAAATGATCAACTTCCTCCTCTGTCTAAGTCAAGCCCAGCCAACACTACTGCACTGCAGGGACAATTCAGCTGTAATGTATTGCTTATAAAGCGCTAACTGCCACTCCCACAGGAGCCTCCTGTAACGCTGTAACACTACAACGTCCCTGCCACAGCTATAACGCACTACTAATGCAACACTGCAGCGTTACAACTACAACGATGTCTACAACTAAATCCACTGAAAGTATTTTACCAAACATAATTTAACTGGCGCTCATGCAAAGCGCTCCAATACCTTCAGGTCGAGTTTGCGCGGCATAATAAAATCTAGCACCAAAATGTCATAAGTAGCGGGAGTATACAAAAGTGATGGATGGAATGCTTGAATTAATCTCATTCACTGTTAATTACTCGGGCTGCATGCCAGTCCATCGTTATTTTGCCCACCATGCCACCTCAATTAGGTAGCGGAAGTGGCATCACTCAGCCCTGGACCCTGATAATCAGTTTTGGACATTTTGTCGCGTGACAAACTCCAACTCACTCACGCTGCCAATGTTTGTCCTGGGGTGATTGCTGCTTTTTTTTTAATAGGCTGGCACCCAACTGTACCCCAGATCCCCTTTCCACTCTGCTCATGGGCACTTCTCCACCTGCAACTGAAGCGCTGTTTAATTTGGCACTACAGCACAGGCGGCTAAATGTCAGTTGAAAAGAATAACGGGGCATACAGTCCACATACGCCCTGATGATATCACAAGGTCAGCCTTTAATCTACCCTTTGCTTTGAATAATCTACAACCAGTGGCAGCTCACACAGGTAACGCTGTGGAGTGGTGAAGCAGGGCGGGCCATGTGGGTGGGTAAAGACATAAATAAAACCACTTACCTTGCGCTCGCCGAGTCTGCGATGCAGCGAGTGCAACGTACGCAGTTTTATTTATTTATTTACTTTCCACTTTCTCATCATATTTTGAACTCCACTACCCCCCACATGACCCCGCCCCACCCCGCCTCAGCGACTCACAGCATTACCTGCGTGAGCAGCCACTGTCTACAACTGCTGTTGAGGGGAAAGGTTACAGAGGGTAGAAACCATGGAGAGCAATCATGACATTTTAAAGACCTCTTTACTGTCTGTTCCTGCCCCTGCCTTCACAAGCTCTGACAACATGGCTGCCAAGACCTGTGTCATTGGTCCAAAGTGCAAGGTGGGGGAAAGCTACTACCTATGACTATCCCTAATTAATGGCGATGCAGCTTCCCCAATTTCCTCTACCTTTACCCTGGTAGCACCTTACACTTTGTTTCAACAGACTCAGACTCTGCTTTGATGTGACATGAAATGTCACAGACGTGACAGTTTCCCAGCCATGGTTAATTTTTTATTAAAAAATGGAAACTACAATTCGAGCTACTTGGGCCTAGTTAATTGGTCAAATAGGTTTGATGATATAGAGGGAACTGCTGGGATGTGTTTTTTGGGACCCCTCCCTCAAACAAGTTGTGACTTCCTCAATTCGTATGTCTGTCCTGCTTGTGTATGCAGTATATACCGTTCTTGCTAATTCTCAATCACGTACGCGCCTTACCTTCTACTTATAAATGGAGACCCACAGCAAATGTTTGAAATTCACAGATAGCCAACTGACAAGCATTGCTGTTACCCCCCTGCACATGTAACTTACTTGCTGTTTTATGTTGCGCGCACTTGGTTGTGAAGTACATTTTTGTTTCATTTTTCTTTCAATCGTTTTCAACAAAAGAAGCTTTTTCCCACTCCACCAACCTCATGAATGGGAATTGCAAGTTGATGGTCACTCTTCATCACACTTTGCTCCAGCAAACTTTAGGAGTGAGTTCGGCATCTCCAGTCCAAAACTATTGCAAACAATTTTGAAAACTTTGGCGAATGCACCTGAAATTTGCTACTTTACTTGTATTAATAAGATGTGCCCAGAAAGTCCTTTACCACTCTCCTGATCCACCCCTTTTTCGGTTGAGCCTGGGCAGCACATGTGCTGCTCTGCGGCATGCTGTATTGGAGTATGGGATAGAAGCCCCGCCCACTCTCCACCCATATTTGTCATTGGCTTGTGTCATTGCCCTTCGTAAATGGTGGCTTCTGATTTGCAAAAGGCTTATTAATCCCTCCTTAGTACCACCTTGTCTTCATTTGTAAGCTCCCATGAGGACGTGCCGTTTTACTTCATTTGTTACACGGTACGTCTTTTTTAGTCTGTAAGCACTATTTTCTTTAATGAGTTTCTCCTACTGCAGGAGGGCAGGAGGGCCTCTTGTGCACAGTTGTGACCACCAGCTTGTTTATTTAGCTCATAGAAAACCGGAAGCTCTTCAGGGGCCATGGGAAACATAAGGGCGCAACGCCGAGATGCCTTCAAGCGTTTGGAACGCAATAGATCTTGTGTTTACAAGAGTTTGAGCTATTGGCATTGCAAATGACAATACCTTTTATTTATGTGTTAATTATCAAAACAAATAAAAGGCATTGTCATTTACAATGGCAGTGGCTTAAACGCTCACAAATGCGAGACCTATTGCATTGCAAATGCTTGTTCCACTGTTCTATCCCTTAGAAATCAGGCCCCCTGTGCGCATGCTCACATTTTGCTCCGAAATCTGCAATCGAGTGACCTAGATGCGGTTGTATTTTTTTTTGTGAAGCATCTGCGAATTATGTGCACGTTACAACGTTTTTCAGGAGTAGGTCTTGTTCGCTTTTACAAAATGCTTGGCGAAAGGGAACTGTAAACCAGCTACTTACTTCTCAATGGCTGCCTGATGAACGTCTCCGCTCTGTCCGCCCTCTGTGGTCTCCCCGTGCTGCAGTCCCTTCAGGGTGCCTCCGGCCCTCTCTCCTTCTGTTTCTGCTGTCTTTCCAAATGTGTAACATTCTGCTTCATCTTTCGACAATGTTCCAAACTTGTACTCCCTGCGGATTTCCCACAATGCCGAGCGCCCTAAATGTCATGCCATGCCTCTGGCTGTGTGTTCTGCACGTTGCTGCTGACCCTGACTGTATAGAGTGCATATGATGGACAACTCTTAAGTACTGCTTCCTGTAACTGAACATAGCGCCGTGGACCGCTAATTGTGTACTGTGCGGGTTGTCGTAATGTGTGCACTGTGTCACTGGTCATTGCTGGTGTCCAGTGATGGTTTATGCAGTTCTTCTGTATTTACAGTGTACGAGAGGGATGTGCGCTAAATGAGTTCAGCACTGCTGAGAACTGGGGCACTAGTTGTATAGATTGCTGATAGGTGGTTAATTTATACAGACTTGTTTCACAGCTGCTGCGTGCTGGATAGTGGTGCTTTAATTTTACAACGGATTAAACCCAGATCTGTGACTGGAGATGAATGTTTGACAATGTTCAACATTCCGTCCATCATCTTTTTGTGTTGCACTGTAATTTTGTACAACACCACTAGGAACTTATTGTATGCATTTGGGTATGGAACAGATGTGTGTTCATTTTGTACTAGGACTGTTGTGTGTAATTGTGTACAGCAGTGTTTGCCAACGTTCCTGGATAGTAATGAATAGCATTCATTGTGTGCATCACTACTATTTTTTTTGTTAGTGGAGTTTTATATAGCGCAAACTCAACCCGAAGGTATCGGAGCGCTTTACATGAGCACCAGTAGCATTACAGATGGACACATTCATTAGGTCTCGCCTGACCCAGCGCATGCGCTGGTCTGGCGAGACTTATTGAGAGGGCTCCAAAAAGTGCTACCAGGCCAGCCTGGAGCTACAGTGCATGTGCGCGGGCGCGCGCGCGCGCTTTACCGCGATTACTTTCACTTTCGCGGCCACACGGTCGCTTTGATGTTTGATCGTGATCGCGATCACTTTCACTTTCGCCAATAGGTCTCGCTTTTGGGACCTTATAAGTATTTAGTTATGCAACTGTTGCATGGCTAAACACTTATAAGGTCCCAAAGGCGAGACCTATTGGCTATGCCAATGCTTGTTTTTGTTAGGCATGGGGAGATTAAATGATTTGGCCAGAATCACGAGCGTCCCTGATGAGAATCGAAGCTGGTTCCCCAGCTTCGAAGTCGACCGGTCTAGCCAGTAGGCCACATCCATTGATTGCAGGATATACCACAGAGCGTGAGGCGAGGTACAGCAAGAATAGACTTAGGGCGCCCCCTAGTGATGATACTGTGTCACTGCAAAAGGCAATAAAAATTGTGTTTTTTAGCATATGGCAAAGGTTCAGAGGGAAAAATCGATTAGTCGGGAAAGTCTTTGCCTTTCCTGCCCATCATGGCTTTCCATGGATTAAAATGACATTGGAAAAATGACTAAGAGACACAGGTTTACAGTAAGTCTGTGACGTGCTAAAGTTGCTTCTTTAGTGCCTGGTTCAGGAGGAGGATGGTAGTTTCTTGTGGAATGTAGACATGGAGGTTATGTTTATTTCTTTAACTTTTTCTCAGGTTTCAGGCACCATTAAGTGTCTAGGCGTGTTTAAAAATGCAATCACAAATATAAAGTTTAACTGCAACAATAAATGTGGAAGCGGGTCTGTGGATGAATCAGGGTTCAGGGGATGGACTATGTCAGGTTAGCTTAATAAATCAAACCACTGAATTTATCTCAAATATCTGATTATAACCCATGCGTACCTTGCAGATTGGCAACACAGGAAGGGCCAACTCAGCCGTACGACTTTTCAAGGTAGATGAAAGTAATACCATTAAATGTATGATAACAATACCTTTAATGTGTGACGTTTGAGCACTCATGGAAAAAAAAACATTACTGAAGTTGAACCTGGGGAAACAAGTTTGGAGCTGCTAGACGTCTGCGGTGTGTTGACGTCAATGGCAGATGTCACTGGGGTCTGGAAGGGTGCCGGGGACACCCACGTCGGCTTCTAGTACGTATGCCTGGCATAGGCACCCTTGGGCACAGCTCCCAGGGACACAATGGCCTACCTACAGGTCTGCTCTGCGCACAACTTCGGGATCACCTCCAACTAGGCCTGTAATTTTCACGCTGCTAATTATGGAGCCTTGTAGTCTGTAGAGGCTAAAAATAAACTCGGTTTTCGGGCCTTGTTGTTGACAGGAGATCAGAGTTGGCGCCCACAGGCACCTGGGGAAACAGGTTTTTATACAGCTGGACTGGCAGAGGTATTCACAGATCTGTCTGTCTTCTAGGGAATGGGCGGGGCTATGCCTTGAGAAGGCGTGGCTTCTGGGAGGCCTCTATACGCACTGCCTTGGGCTCGCGACGACAGCCCTGGAAAACAATTACGTCTGTAGGCGCGAGAGCAAACACCTGTGAGAAATGACTGACAGGCTCATTCACAGGCAATGGCGTGTTTGGGAGCTGAGATTTTGTAAGAGAATCAGTGGTGGGCGGGCCCCCGAAACGTCAGCCATGCCTACCTTTTGAAACTGTCAAAGCCACGTCCCTACCAAGTCAGAATTATGTTGTATCACACAGGTCGTGGGCGCGCCTCGAGATTTTAGAAGCGCTGTGTTATTTCACCTTCATCTCGTCTCACGCGACCTGGACAAGCCAATTAACCCACTGTCAGCTACAAAACGTTTTCGGTAATCTACATTTGGCAGTCTATTAAATAATTAAAACACACTCTGGAGTGAGATAGTGCAGAAATAAAACAAGACATCCATAATAGAGTAAAAGGCTGCTTGCTTTATTAGGGCAGGTCCGAAGCTAGATCTGTGTGCTACATGCTGTTAGAGCCACAGGATTTAATAGAGTTTGCGTCTGTGATGCTGTCCGCATGATTATGAATTTGCAGCATTTTCCACATAAATCATCTGCTGCATACTCTGCCGACTTCAATGAAAACAACATTTCTGGATCAAATGTTACTAAAAACACAGGCGCACATGCTGCTGCACCAGTGGGATGCCCTTCGCAATGGATGACTTGACATCTTTTTGTCGTTTATATCCGTATTTTGGGGTGTCATTGGCACTGATGTGGTGAAACCTTTCCCAAGATAGGGGCAGTGGTCGGGTGTCCTCTAGATCCTCTCAAGCGGTCCTGCAGGGACAGTGGAAGGTGGACCTCAACACTCCTCCCATGCCAGAAGGTTTCCTTGAAGCCTTGGACTCTACTCTTTCCTTCAAACCTCAAGTGCATGCCAGGGCTGCCACCTGCTTCGGGTTGTTGAAATTTCTGAAAAAGCTTTTAAAATAACCCCCTTTAGTCCCCCGGAAGGGGATTACTCAGGCTCTGATCACATCTAGACTAGATTAAGCAAATGTTCTTTATTTAGGAATCACGCAAAACCTGCTTACTCGGCTTCAGGGCGTCCAGAACGCTGCTGCCTGTCTTGTACTGAATATTCCAAAAATACACTCCATAAGATCAGGCCTAACACCACTTCACTGGCTACCAATCAGGTCTGGATTTAAATTAAAAACCCTTCTGATCACACTTAGAGCTTTCTTTCAGAACGGCCCATCTTACATTCAGAACAGGTTAAAAAATATTCTCCCTCTAGGGCGCTCTTCTCAGCAAATAATCATTTATTGCATGTCCCAAAAGTGCGCAGAGTTAAATGTGGTGGCAGATCATTTTCTTTTCTTCCACCCACCATCTGGAATTTTTTACCACTATACCTTTGCAACATCCTTAGTGAAAGTCTATTTGAAACCCACCTGAAGACCTAAATGTTTCGTGAAATTCAGACTCTCTCTTAGACTCCTTGTTTTGTTCTATCTCTAGGGCTCTTCTTATGAAGCAGCAGTTGTGCTTTATACATTTATTTTCATTCATTCATTTATTCATCCTCCCCACAGGTTGGGGTAAGGGGAGAATTCAATACTCCTGGTGCAGATCCTTTGTTGGGGCTTGGGTCCGCGCGGGTCACCATGATGGCCTCTTCCTCTCGAAGATAGTATCAACCTGACCACGCTCCTTACCATTTACTCAGTGGCCCCATTTAGCACGAGGGGTCACCATCCTCACTCCTCACACGGACTACGGCCCGATGGGCACAGCAGAAATCTTCCCGGTGGCCCAACCTGGCATATGAGGTCACCGACTTCACTATGCACACAGGCTACGACCAGAACGGCACCGCAGTAATCTTCCTGGCAGCCCCAACTGGGATATGGGGTCTCGGACTTCACTTAACACATGCGCTACGGCATGACAGTAATTCACATGGTGGCCTCTCCTGGCCTGGTCGCCAACTACTCTCTGAAGAGGGCTATGACTAGATTGTTTCAAAAGCTGTCTCCTCACACCTTACTCCAGAGATCCAATCAACTAGACCTCCCACAGGACATCGCTCCCTCCAGCATTCTCCTCTTCCTTACAGGTCACACTGGTCTTGGTAAGCAGGCAGGCACAGGTGAACCAGGCTCCAGGGGTATGCAGTCTTGGATTCCCTGGGTGATGTCTCCGCCTGCTAGTCTAATGGGAGACTAGCAGACTTTAGCCTCCAGTCCTTTTCACAGGCAGAACTCTTGCAAAGCATTCTCTCTGCACACAGCCTGACTAGCTGCTTGACAGTTGACAATTTTGGTGGCCTCGAGTTCCCATTCTTATAGTCACCATTTCAAGATACCAAATGTGGTCAAGGACCATTCCAGACCCTAAATGTGATTTAGGGTCTGAGTCTTCAAAGTTTATGTTGGGGTTCTGTTTCCTTTTGACGTCCTCTCTCTTCTGTCCAGTACCATTCACAGGTATGTATAAATGTATTTAACACACACACATATCACAGCACTACATTTTCCATGTATTGTACCATTCTCACACACACATACACCTGGCAAATGCATTTAACCCTCATGCACTGCACCAGGGCCGGACTGGGAACCAAAACTGGCCCTGACAAAGTGCTCAGCCGGCCCGAGGGGTTGGGGGTGCGTCCGAGCTCTTTGCCAGTGCCGGTTTTCGGCCGATTTTGTTACAGGGCCAATTTTGCAGCTATGCTGGAAAAACGGCCCTGTAACAAAAACGGCCCCCAGGCACCCAAATCCGGCTCCCACTCGTGTGGCCCACCGGGGGATTGCCCGGTACCCGCTACGGCCAGTCCGGCCTGCACTGCACCACTATGATGGTAGCGCTTTGGGTGTCCCTCTAAGTCCAAAAAGATCGCAATCCGAGACACAGGCCTAGGCACACGTTGATCCATGTTCACTCATGACAACAAAAACAACACCAGGGATTCAGTCATCATTTCGGTGTGGGGCACTCAGGGCAGGAGGACACAGCCATCATCATGTGAGGGACTTTTTCGTCCCAACACCACCTCATTAGCAAACTCTCCCAACTAAACAACCGCCTCCTTCACCCCAATTGTGCTTAAACAGTTCATCATCCAAATATAACCCATCTGGTGCCTTCCATATTCCACTTCCTTTTCTCTAAAGATCTCTCTGTCAGCCTCTTTGGGGTCCTTGCCTGAATTCCCCACCCATTACCCCTTTTCTAGCTGCAAGCGTCCACACCGTGATGGCGTAGCCCTTCAGGACCAGTGCATCAGACCAGTCTTTTCCACTAGTGCCGGTGAATGAAACCCAGTCCAAGACATACAGCCTCAACAAAGTACTATGAAACAACTACCCACCCCACAAACAACCCCGTTCCATTGGCTAGGCTAAAACCCCCAAAACCACCTAACCGAACTATCTATAATAAGCTAGAGGAGGGCGGGAGAAGCAAAATGCAAATGCACCCTAAGGATCACTGCTCACTAGGGAAGAATTCTACCCTGAGCTTGCCGCTGCTGAACTAAAGCAACCTATCACTGACTTCCCTGGACTGCTCCACTCACCTGAACTACCCTGGGAATGGTTGTATTAGGGATTCCCCTCCTCCCTCCCTCCCCGGGCACCCTTAATTATAAGAACCATTAATGCACTACTGACATTACAGCTCATAAACTCATGCACACAGACATCTGTTGGGCCATTATAACGTGGCTAGAACCTAACCTGGTAATCCTGTGCCACCTGAATTATCAATCCAATGGGCATCGGTAATTCCAGTGGGGTGAACACCATATAATTGCAAGTTGATCCAAAGGGTCCCCTGAAAAATTGAGAATTACCAATGATCAGAAATAACAAACCATATTTCCCCAGTTATTCCTTATATTTTCTCTGGTACACTATCCAGGCAATTTCCCTGCTTTCTGCACTGGGTATATAGAATTTTTTTAATAAATCCCTTTAAATGTTCTAATTGAATTCACAAAAGTTTGATATCCTTATGTTGTCCTCGGTGACATACACTTCCCCTAATCACGGGTGATGGCCCTTACAGATGGGAAGTCTTATCAATATATTTTTCATCAATATGATTTTCTTTAAAATACTGCATATTGAAGGAAGATGGCCGGCCAAAGCATTTCCCTAAGACTATATACTGTCTCATGAATTTCCATGGTGGGATATTATTGACAATGCATTCTTACATGGAATTACACACAATACATACCGTAGAGAGATGTTCTAGCAATGCATTCTAATGGCGAATTTGTCTGTCTGATGCATTCCAATGTGGTGATTTTCTGCCTTGCCTATATATCAGTGACTTTACGTTGCCTCCGTGACTTCAAACTTTTGTCTTTTGTGCCTTCTTCTGGTGGGTTACATGTAGTATCCCTTACGAGTAAACCTTTTACAAAGACAAACAAAATCATTTTTGGTATCAGACAGTCCTACAAAATAGGGCAAAAAACACAACTAGCATAACCCTTCTATTCCAGAATATTAGATCAAAGAGATGATATGGAACGCAACATGAAAGAAACACATGGATGAAGATGTGATTTCAAAAAAGCCATTGTGAATAAAATAGTATTTTGGTTTTTATTACATTTATGAAGAAGCTAGAATGCCGAACACCAGAATGAAAAATCAACCCTGATATGAACCCTAACTATAACCGATATCCTATCTAAAACAATAAGCCAACCATGATATTGACATTTAACAGGGTACCAGCGATAAATATAAAACTACACTGAAACTTAAACCTAAACACAAACCCATCCCTAATCTTAAATAAATCCTAACTATAAAATAAAACATACACAAACCACAGCTTTTTAGCTCTTTCTCAGACATGTGACCTAAGTCAACCCAAATTCTTACTGTATCCACAACCCAAACCTCAATCACACCGTACACTTTAACATTAGTGCAACCATTACCCCCCAAACACCTTTAACCACATGTCTAACCCTAACCCTCCTCCAACACAGCTGAAATTATTTGTATTCCTTATAAATTCGAAACATGCACATTTCTGCATTTTCTTTTTCACGTTGAGTTTCTTCATAATGTTTTTTATTTTTATTCTCAGGTAATGCCCATCAGATTAAGCCTCATAAATGTCCTTCTCTCACACACTCTGCTTACAACATTGATCCAGTTATGTCACCCTTCACATGTCTTCTTAGTTAATATGCAATGTCTTTAATTGGCTAACGAGAATAGATTAGGAGCATCTCGGGGTAGGGAAGGTTCTTTACTTCCGTCTGGTTTATTAATAGGCAGCTGTATCTTTAGCTTACCGAGGGCGTGCTTCCACATTCAGGAAGGGCAGAAGCTCCCTTGAGAAGTAGGCATGGTGGGCAAGGGTTGGACGTCTTGGCCCCAGTGGCGGATTGTCAGCTAAAGTGGAGGAGCGTCGCCCCACTACTCTGCAGCAGTAAAAGAAAAAATTACATGATAATTAAGTAATGTTATCATTTTATTTTGTCCTCCTGCTGCAGCAGCTTTGCGTGGGGGGAGGCTGCAGAGCAGGGGAGGGGTGGTAAAACCCTCCTAAGTGCGCGCTGACTGTTTGGCCGGCCCTCTCTGGCGGCCCAAAACAGTCATGCGCACTTTCCCTGTTCTCCATGCAGGCTGCATTACCGTCTGCCCACCCCTCCAGCCACTGGCTGAGCGCCATGTCATGGCGCTCAGACCAATCACAGCATTGTGATTGGTCAGGGGAGCCTGGCGGTGCTTTGTGTTCCTGGAGTCGGACGCAGGAGAGCAGGAGCAGAGACGCGGGACTGGGTGGCAACGTAAGTGTTAATTGTTCTTTATTTTTATTTTTTTCATTGCGACCCATGCCGCCCCACGGGCCCGCCACTCCATCCACGAGCCGTCGCGGCCGTCACTGCTTGGGTCCATTTTACGAAACCAGTATCCAACCCGCACCGTTAAATAACTCCTATGAACAGAAGCAAATTAAATCGTTTTTGCAATTCCCAAAATTTAGCAGTGGTACGCCTGAAAAGCTTCACCAGTCACAGGTTTCCCGGCATGATACTAGCAATGGCATCTGACGGTTCTATAATTTAGTGTGAGAGACAGCATGTATTTCCTGATCCCGGGTGCACGTCCACCTAAAAGGAAGTGCTTTTCAGTCCACTAGTGCTGGTTGACCAATACCTTACTTTGCCACTTCCTTTTTCTTTTCCATTGCCTATCCTTGTTTTCAACCGTCATTGAGTGTGTTGACTGTGTCCTCAGTTTACAGTAATTCAAAGCCAGTAGGGACTTTTCTTCAAGTCAATAAGAAGCAAATTTTCCTATGACATGTATTAAAACATAAAGAGTTTCTACACTTTTTCTAAATAGACCTGATTACTACGAAGCACTTGTACTGTTCTTTTAAGAATATCAGTTGCGGCTGATATCAGGAAACATCGGTGGAGGATTAAAAAAACGTACCAGCAGCCTGGCGTCGACCGCCTCGCTGCCTCTTCAGCTCTGAAGATGATCACACAGGCTCCCAGACTCCCCTGCACCAATCTAGATGGTACTCTCAGGCTGGTATTATCCAGCATAAGAGAAGCGTAGAGATTGGGCGTAGCGGGCTGGTTCCACACTCCAGCAGGGACTCGGAGCAGAGCCTGTGCTCCTAAGCCCTGCTGATATCTCCAAGCAACAGTCTGGAGATATCCAAGTGCGCATGTTGGTTTGGACGTCCTAAGACGGCCGGCCAACCGACATGTGCACTGGCAGTGGCCTGAGCCCATCACTCCTCCTGCTGCCGATGGCCCCGCCCTCAAGACTAGGCTGTGACTCCGGAGTAAAATACAATGATAATAAAGCAGCTTTATTACCTGCTTTATTATCATTTTATTTTACGTGCATCTGCTGGTTCCAGCAGTGTGGCCAGCAGTGTGGCAATGCTCCTCTGCCATAACGGAGGAGCCACCCCTGAAAATTATATACATTTTTTATATTTTAAGTTACATTTTTTAATGAGAGAGTATGGCCACTCCATTCAGGTTGTGGTATGCGTCCTTTTTAATTTTTATGGCATCTGCTTTCAATAAAAATATTTTTTAAAGTATCCATTACCCCACCTTGCCAAAGACAGACCTATTGGTTTTGTCAGTGCTTGTTAATCTTTGTAACTCGCTTAATGTGACTGAAGGAAGACTCTGCTTTACTCATTCTGACTAGAGTAGACTATCCTCTCAGAGGTTTTATTCTCCTGTTGACTCGGTTTGTTCATTGTGTGTCTATCATAAATTTGATGTTTGAACAACGCGCTTCACCCTGAATCTTCAAACATGGGGGCTACAGAGACCTTTGGCCCTTTTTTTTAGCTTGCATTTTCACATCTTGATGATTCTGTATTTAACAAATCCCGTTTTTGTTCACACATGGATGGCGTCTCTAAGTAGTAAAGCAGGTGGGTAGTTTGAAAGGGAAAATATAAGGTGTGCTCCTTTTAATCACCAGAATCAACTCACCATATTAGGTCATCTTGCTTTGCCATCCTTCAGGCACTCATGATGTGATCTTGGTCCTTAATGTGTATGGTTTGTATTACTTAGTGTGTAACTTATTTTCAGGGCCACTGAAATGATGTTGTTCTGTGGCGATTTTCACATAAGTATGGATTTGCTGCATTTGCTACACGATCAAATTTGCACATTTGAACACATTATTTTTGTTTCTAGCACAAATGGATCAAAAGTTACTAAAAATGCAGTAACACTCGTTGCTACGCAATGGAAGGCACTTTGCAAAGGTTGACTGTTTGCCTTTCAGTTGCATATTGCAGTGTTTGGGTGTTAAACTAGTACTAATAAAGTGAAACATTTTCCAAGACAGAGTTAACGTGTAAAAATGACAAAATAGTGAGTTGATACTATCACAAAATGTGCTGCATTATGCCTCATAATTTGCACTTTCTTGCCGAATAATTTAGTATACCCTGCCGCATAATGTAGTCCTCTCTTGTCGTATAATTTCAGTGGCCCTGCTTATATTCTGCACATATGTTATGCGAATTTGTAGAGCGCTGCTAATCATCCGTGAGGGTAACCAGGCACTGAGCAGGGTTGGCCTTAGTGGGAGGAGGGGATCATACCTGTTTCTTCTGTAAAAGCCAGGTCTTGAGGCTCCATCGGAAGACCATGATGGAGGAGGAGGTTCTGAGGTGTTTGGGGAGGTCGTTTAGATGGACAAAGGCCTGATTGTTTCCCTAACAATCATGTTTTGCAAAAGCCATGGCAAAATAAAATATGTATTGACAAAGGCTGTAAGCCAGTGGCAAACATATTGGCTTTACCAATGCTTGTTGTAGCCTAGAGTATTTTGATGCTTTGGTACCCCAAAAGCATTGGTTCCACTATCTCCAATTTAGAGGATATCTACTTCTCTTTGTGGCAAGTGACAGGCTGTGCTCCAGTACAGAAATATTCCTTTGCATTCTGGATCTTGTAGGCCTGGTTTTATAGTGTGGTTAACTAGATTCTCACAATGGAAAGAAAAAATGTGGACTGCTGGTCACCCAGGGACCTGTGAAACTTGACAGGTTCAAAGGCAGAAGGTTAATGGCATTAGGGCTGCACAGGCCTGTTATTCCACTGTGCCTTTCCCAAGCCCAGCATATTCGCCCACCCTACCCCACCCCTTGGAGGCTGATTTTGAAAGCCATGGGTTTCTGGTGCCTCTGTCACTTTCCCCAGCTCCCTGAAATTAATTGCAGGAGGCTTCAAGAGAGAGAGAGGAAGAGAGGGAAGTGACAGGAGGGAAGGGGAAGGTAGAGGGAAAGCGATAAGAAGCGCAGGAGAGTAGGACAGAGAGAATGGATGGATGGAGTTGAGAGAGTGCGAACGGAGATAAAGAAGGTAGGGCCGGTTTGAACATTTGGAAAAGAGCGAAATTTGAAGAGCGCGCCATTAGGGCCCGGCCTCCCGGATTCATGTCACGCCCCCATTTCGGCCGGATCAGCCCGATTGGCGACCGGCCTTGGGGATTACTTCCGGGTCACCCGTGACGTGTTTCCGGCGGGGCCCGGTGCGTGGAGGGGTGGAGCCATTGGGCCTATTTAGGCCTCAGGGCTACCACGTTCGGTCTCTCTTTTTCCCACGCCGGGCCCCAGGACTGATCTTTGTTCAAATAATCTCCGGCATCGAGGACCTGCCGTGTGTGGACGGAGCTGCTGTTGGAGGACTTCCAGCGTGTTCCGAAAAAGTCGGGAGGCCGGATTGTCGAGCTGCAGGCGGAGCGAGTTCAAGATTGGCGGGAGTCCGAGGCCGGATTGTCGGATTTCAATTGGGTAGCTGAGGGCAGAGGAATAGTGAGTCTAGAGCGGCGATTCCCGGATCAGGAGGTAAGGTTTGGGGGGCTTGGGGGGCCTGGGGCAGCCGAGGGGTGCTGTGGGGCAATATTTTTGACTGCTCTTGTTGGATTCGGCCCATCGGCCCTCTGCGGCTGCCTGGGGTTCCCTCTGCATTCCGGCGCACGATAGTGAGCGCGCGCAGCAAGCAACACCTTCCTCCTGAATCCGGAGCGCATAATGGCTGGGGGGAGAGCGAAAGGTCGCACGCATTAGGCGAAGGAGCTCTTTGAACAACAACCGCCATTGCGGTGTGTTCTCTGGGGACCCAGGATTGAACAGGGCAATTATTATCTAGGTGGTTCAACTCGAGAATGGCGTGAGCCCAGTGATAAGACAGCTATCTTTTTTCAGGGTAGTGCGGGCCACGTGCAGGGAGTCGGGAGCCAGCACAAGCATTACACGTAGCGCAGCTGTTAGCAACGCGAACCCAGCACTGAGTATTCCGGGCTTTCAGTACGGCAGAACCTGTTTATCTGGCGAGTGAACGCGTTAAGCAGAGCTTGATCATTGGGCTCAGGGGTCAAAAGAATGCCGGCAAGGGGGCGCAACCAGAAGAGGAAGGACGGTGACTAGATCAGCATTCCCTCCTCCCCGGTGAAGAGGCCTAGAACACAGACAATCAAGGAAAGGGGCAAGAATGCGAAAGGTGCCAGGGGGACTAAGAAGGGTCGAGGGAGCGGGGAACCAAGGGAGCAGCCTCCTGCGCTAGATGCCCCCATGATACCCCCACAGCCAGAACCAGAACCAGAGCACCCAGTACCTAGTGTACCCCCACAGCCGGTACCTAATGTACTTCCACAGCCAGCACCTAATGTACCCCCACAGCCAATTCCCAATGTGCCTCCACAACCGGAACCAGTGCGACCAGTAGCTGTGGGGGGATGTGATGATGTGGGGGCAATTTTGGCCGAAATATGGGGAGCTTTGAAGGCCCTAGTACCCATGCCCAGGAGTACTGTCAAGCTTTTAAGTTAGCGCTGGGACGCCCGAGGGTAGCTACACGCTCTAGAAATCCTAAATCAAATCAAATCAAATCAAATCAAATCATGCCCAATATTCCTAGCACTGTAGTGCCAAAGGAGACGCCTGTTATAGTGCCGCCCATACAGATTGGGCAAGGGGGAAGTTTGCCTACGCAGGCGGGTACACCGGGCGGGGTGGTTCCCTCCGCCCCTGGCCAATCTGAAGTAACAGCGGTAGGGGGGCAGGGCTCCACAGCTAGTATACTGGCCTCAGTGGCAACCCTTTTAGTGCAGTTGGCAGCACCGGCGGTGGGGAGCCAGACCAGTGGGACGGCATTGGCGCCATGGGCACCACCATCGGTTACTGAGAGTGCGCTAAGCGAGATTAATAAGCAACTGGCTCTCTTGGGCAAAGTACAAGAAAAAAGTATAAACACTCCCCTTCAGGCGGTGGGTCAAATGGCCCCCGCCCAAACAGAGGCAACAGTGACCGCGACAAGTAAGGGGGTTGAGAGCTCAAGCAAGGGCTCAGATAGCGAGTCTAAGACAGTCGGGGCCCAAGATACAGTATTATCCAAGCGTGGTAAATTGGCAACGCATGTTCCTCTGGACACAAAAGAAAAGATTTGGAAAGGGGAATTCATAGATATATCTCCTTAATCAGGCCAAAGAGAAGGGAGGTGGAGTCTAAGGAGAAAGAAGGGAAAGAAGGTTCTTTCAAAGATAGAATACCAAGAGTGGAAGAATCAATTACTAATTGGACATTCGGTTTTCACGTTTTTACAACTTTAATGTTAGAAAATAAGCCTGAACTGGCAATACCATTGATATACTATGCAAACAAGATTCATTTTTGTCTGGGCTTCGTTTAGCTTCTCATTCTGGCCCTGGATGCCATGGCCTACATCTGGGTCCCTTTGAGGAGTGTGACTTGTGAAAGAGCCTGGCGTGGCCACCATTCAGCAAAGAGATTCGGCACTGCCTGTGTGAGACCCAGGAAGAGCCGGAAGCAGCAGGCGGCGGCGCGGTGTTACATAAAACGGAGCTCCCGGTCACAGGGCCGTCGAGATGGAATGTGCGCGCACAAGTTCCCACGGGGATCCATGCTACGCGGTGCTGCTGCCCTAACACCAGACATACAGTTAGCGGATTTTCAACAATCTGAGAGGCTGTTCTCCTCTGTATGCAACAAGAGCTGCCACGTAAGGTTTCTCAGACATTCCTCACATTTCTGGAGAAGAACTCTAGTTTCTGTCAATTTGCGCACCAAGGGAGGAGAAAAACTGCTGAGTTCATTATTTTAACTTACCTTAACACGCATACTACGCCCAAAGTTCTCCTCTGCCACCACCACCAACCAGTGACGTAATGTAAAATGATGCCCCCCCCCCCTACACCTGCAGAATGTATTTTCAGGTCCCCCCTCTTAAAAGCGTTTAGTCTTCTTGACAGAGCAATGCACTGTGCGGGCGTCCTTTAGGGCAGCATCGGCGCATTGCATCTTGGGAGAGACGTTCTGCCAAAAGGAATCATGGCCCGGAACCGAAACCATTCTGCAATCCCGGGGCCAGGACTCGAACCCTAAAGCTATTGTCTTGAATTTCTCTTGAACAGTTGAGGCCAGTGACTCGAGACGTTCACTTTTGCCCTTCATTTTACTCTTCTGTCTGTAAAAATGTTTATTAAAAGGCTCTTTCTATGTAAGTCGTGTAACGTGTGTTGACGCTCATGTTAACTGTGTGATAATTATGTTATACCATGTCTAGCTCATCTTCCTATTTCATATGCTTTGACTACTTTGACAAGGTCCCCTGCGAACCTTCCTCCACAATGAACAGCTGCAAGCGTGTGCCCTATCTCGGAGTCATCTCCTACCTGCCAAACTATAGCCAGGGTTTTAAGTGGGATGAAAAAACTGGAGGGTCTCTCAAAGGGGCGTGGCCAATGTAATTAATGGCGTAGCTTAAAAACACGTAAAGTAAAAATCTGTGTTTAGCATAGTGTTCCGCCCGACTTGTATTTTGCTGTTTCTGTCATTGCATCCAGATATATGTTACAACAAGTAACATCTTACCTACAACAAGTCAGGACTATTGGCTTTGTCAATGGTTGCTAGTTCATACATGCCAACATTTTAGGACAGGGAAGTGGGAAATTTAAAATTAAAAATCGGGAGAATGAAAATTCCCCATTGACTTCTATTGTAGAAAATGCAATTTCAGGCGGGAGACAGCTAAAATAAAGCCATTTTTGGCTTGAAAAAACGGTAGTCTCCCGCCTGAAACGGGTCTATTGGCATGTATGGCTAGTTTCTTAAGATAAATAAGCAGCAACTACGGCTTGCATATAATAGTGAAAAAGCTTCCACTTAAAGCCCTGGTGACACCACGACAATTTTGCTGCTCCTGAGTTTCAAAAAGAGAAGGGACATCCAGAGAGAAACTGACTCTCTTTAAAGGATTTCCCTTCCCCTACAACGCTCACCTGGCATGACTCCATGTCGTAACCTCCACTAGTGAGAAGTGAGCAGTGTGAGCACGCGCACATCGATGTGCCTGCTGTCACTGCAGTCCGGAAAAAATGGACCGCCTGTGCCAGGGCACAAAACAGAGCCCGATAGAGACCCGTTTCGAGGCCCCCTTTAAAAAACTGCCAATGCTCAGCACCGGTGAGACCCGGCCCACTCAAAGCCCTAACTATAGCTTCTTCTGCCTGTGAAACACCATAGGTCAGAGTACACACCTGCGTGGGGCAGCATTCCTGTCTGCCTTTTGTGCCTTGCTCCATGCACTTTAGTATTACCCAAGCGGTCACAGATGCTTCTTAAATATGGATCATGTCAGTGAAAAATATGCATTGATGAAGACCACAAGTGGGCATTCCCTTATCTGCATGAGTGTGCGTCCCTTGCAAAAGCACCGGTGCGCTGCAGCCGTAGTACAGACATGGGCGCAAGAGCAAACAAGCCCTGAGTTTCCAACACAAAGAGTTAGGCCACCGTTTGTATTATCCTTCGTAGGGTACATGGTGGAAATGGAAATGGAAGGAAATCCGTATTTGTAAAGTACGAACTACTCACCCTTACGGGTCTCAAGGCGCTGAGGGCCGTCATGGAAATTAAGTGAGCTAATGCCCAGAGTCACAAGGTGCTGAGCTGAGCTGCCGCCAGAGCTGGGGATCGAAGCATGAACCCTGTGCTCCGAAGTCAGCTGCCCTGGCCGCTGCACCGCACCTCTCCACATGGTTCTACTAGGGGTGCCCCAGGTGTCCCTCCTCTTCTGGTTGGCAGGGGTATCGCTGTCTCACCTTAAAAGTTAGGTTGGGTTTGCTTCTAAAAAAAAGGGAGTCGCAGTTCTAAACTGTTACACCCTCTCTCACTGTTTAACCCCTTCCCTGCTCATGACGGAACCACTCCGTCATGAGCCACGGGTGCCGTGTGCTCATGACGGAGTGGTTCCGTCATGCTGCGGCCGTTGGCGGCCGCTCCGCCCACGCGGCGCTAATTCCCCGCCTGTGCGGGCGATTAGCGCCGTGGGCGGAGTCATGACGGAACCACTCCGTCATGAGCACAGCTCAATCGTGACTCATGACGGAGTGGTTCCATCATGAGCATGGCGCCACCATAGTGCCCCCAAACCTCCCCCAGCGCTGCGGCGGAATTCCTGCCGCAGCCAAGGGGTTAACTGCTAGATTTTCCACCTGCACTGGGGACATCAATGTTTTTCTGTAATCTGGTGCCCCTGATCTGATCTGCACTGGTGAAGGTGGACCGCGGCACAAACCAGGACAGTGCACCTGTAATTCAGAATCAGATTGGTGTGCAACAAAACTTTCTTTATAGCCGCGGCCCGTGCAGGTAAGAGCGGTAGAGCCGGGTTGCGGATGACTCGACAGACAACCACGAGGGAAAATTAAATAAGTAATTCATTTTTCCTCGTGGCCTCTCAAAATATCCCCCCCCCACCCGGCCCCACTGCTCCACCACAGTTACCTCCATGGTCCACGGCTGCTTCTATATCAGAGTCCAAGGTGACTTTTGTGAACACACCCCATGACTCCCCATGTCCAATATTCCACAAAGCAAATGCCACATTCATCCACTCAGTGCATGTCACCTGTGAGAATGATACTGTAGCTCACCCACTTTACAAAAAAAAGCATTGGCAAAGCCAATAGGTCTTGCTTACACTGGGTACTGGCTTTGTCAATTTTGTAGCCATGTTGTACAACAGTGCATCACCTATGCGGCATGGCTGGGAGTTAAAAAGAACCAAGCATTTGCAATGCAATAGGTCTCGTATTAGTGAAAGTTTGAGCTATTGGCGGTGCTAATAATAATGTAACCCCAATAGCTCACATTTTCAGTGATTCCAGAGCTATTGCATTAAAAATCAACTGCGCCACTCGCGCTTTAGCTTCAAACATCTTAAGCTAAAGCGTGGGTGCTGCAATTGCTTTAAAAGTATACAAATAGAAAAAACATTTTTTTTCTCTAGTTCTTTACTTTTTAGCTTGAGCTATTTAAAGCTAAAGCACCAGTGCCGGGATTGTTACAAAAATAAACAAATAGAAAAAAATGTCGGCTCCATACTTTTTTTTCTATTTATTTAGTTTTGTTACAAAGGCGGCAGTGCTGCCATTTTAACAAAAGTAAAGTAAATAAACCGTAAAAAAAGGCATGTGGCCGCGTGCGGCGACGCAAATAACAAAAGAAAGGTGTAGCCGCCATTATGTTAGCCAAGGCGTGCAGCGCTGGGTACGTTAGAAATTAAATAGCGTTGTTGGTGAGCATGTCCTGCCTGGAACAGCAGGTAGGAGAAAGCCATGAAAAGAAAATAATGCTTGGAGGCTGTAATTAAAATGTACTGAGTAACAACACATGGAACAGGGTGTGACCTCATGGCGGGTTACAAGAAGAGAAACGACGGTACTAAGGAGGGACTACTAAGCCTATTGACCAATGAAAAGCCACCATTTAATAAGGACAGTGACAGGAGACAATTAAAATGATGGGCGGAAAGTGGGAGGAGCTTAATGCCCATATGCTGAACACTACCCAGGGGATGGACTGTAATGACTGCAGTAAGGCTGGGCCACCTAGAAAACTATATCAAACAACACTTTGCCAGTACTGGAAAAAAGTGTACCACCTCACTTAATCTGTTGAGCACCCTATTTAATATCAGTGTTCAACCATTAATCATTTTAGTCTTTTTTTGATTTCATCAATTTGGAAAAACAGTCATATAAAACATTATGAGAACCTACAAAATTTACAATTCATGCAAAGATCTTAGATCCTTTGTGGAAAGGTGACTTGTTTCATCAGTCGTTTATTATTTTGTCCTCGCCCACTACGTCCTATTTTCAAGCTTGCATGGTTGTATATACTCGTTGACACGTTTATCTAAGAGCTTTACATGGTCGTTAAGCCCATTGATAGATGAAATTGTAGGGATTATGATTTATAAATATCAAGTATTTTTCCTTGCTGGGCGGAAAGAAGGCAGAACTGTGCTAATTGTTAGTTTGCAACGATTAATTTGTATGTATAGTTGTTTCATTTATTGTTGTGGAATAAGAGAGATTGTATGAATGATTAGATGGAGTGGATGGATGCAGTGGTTGTTGAAATGAATTGTATATTTTGTATGTCCTCATGATGTTTTATCTGACTGTTTTTTCAAATTGATGAAATCAAAAAAAGACTTAAATGATTAATGGTTGAACACCTATATTAAATGGGTGCTCAACAGATTAACTGAGGTGGTACCATTTTTCCAGTACTGCCAAAGATTTGTTTAATATAACATATCCTGAATACAGCATGTCTCGAAGAGACATCGCAAGCCCTGCCGAGGCGAGAGCTAAAAAAGCACTATGGCATGGCCAGTACGAGCCGCATGTTAGCAATATTATTTAACTGCTTGTGGCAACAAGGGGCTAGGCTGACACTAGGATTGCTGTGTAAAATTTGCAGTAATGTCCTCAGCCCTTTGCAGAGTTCCCACTCTGCCTTCAAGAACAAATGGATTTTAACAACCATAGCAAGAGCCAATAGGCCACCTCTTAAAGCAACTACAGGCCACTCATGTCCACAACACCCACTTGCAGCCAACTCATTCCAATTGTAGACTTGATAGCATACTCAACTCGCATCCTCATACTGATGATTCTGTCATGTCATGTTATGTTATGTGGCGTTATGTTACGTTATGTTATTAGAGTGCTCGAACACCCAAAGGTCTCTAGGGCTATCTCAACACATAAGGTAAATGATGGTGGTTAAAAAGCTTTAGATCTTATATGCTTTGATCCACCTTCCTCCAAAAACACACACAAGCTTACTGGCGTACATGCATTGTTCATTTACAGTTTTTGTAACACATTTCTTAGAATATAATACCCAGTGCTTAATTTGTGAGTAATCAAGTGCCAGGGCCCATGTTATTGCTCAGGAGGCCACTGCAGGTTGCCTAACCGACTGGAACTCCCATCACAGCCACATCCCATTATGAACGTTCACTACTAAACATCACACTTCTATAAATGTCACAGTTTGGACAATTCCAAGTCACCCAGAGCATTAAGAATGGACTGTTCGCTCTACCATTGTGTTTTTAAATGTGCATTTAACTGGTAACAGATGTGCTCCTACAAAAATAGACAGCGCCACTATGTGGTGGGCTGTGATACGTGAGAGCCGGTGTTAACAATTGAGTGCCAGTGTCAGTACTGGAAAACTCCGGCACAAATTAAGCACTGATATACCCCTGGGGATTGGGAAGAAATGCATGCTAATTCATCTCTCCCTCTCCACAAGATGTTGCGTTACAATCAGACTGGCAAACTGGGGAACCAGGTTTGAGTCTCGGCTTCGGCTCAATTACTGTGATTCTGGAAAATTCACTTAATCTCTCGATGCCTGTAAACAATACATGTGACCTTGTGTAATGTAACTGGTACTTATGTAAAGTGCTCCAATACCTTTGGGTCGAGTTTGCTCTATATTTTAAGAACTGCAGAAACATGCACTGAAAGTTAAAAACAAAGCCTTAACATAAGGAAAGACAAATAGATACCCCTTTACTAGCTAATTTGCGCAAAGTAAACAAAAAAACCTGGATGAATCGCAGTTTACCTGTTTAAATTGTGTGACCTTACGTAAATATTTTATTTTACCAAAACTTTATTTTCTTCATTATTGTGTATGAAAGCACTTTCCAATATGTGAGTTAAGACTACCAGTTGCATAAAACTATTACTTTTATTAAGTACTTTCTCACTGCAGTGCGCTATTAATGTCATAGTTTACGGTTAAAAAAATGCACCATTTTTTTACATTTTGAAGAGACTTTTATCATATTTTACGTGGTGGTTGTTATATGAATCAAATAGTAAATATTTTCAGGGCTCAGCTCGTACACAGGCTCTAAGATCCGAGCCAGACCCTTGGCTCGGCTCTGGCTCGGCTCTCCCTGTTAATTTGTCGGCTCTCCCGCCTCTAAAAAGGTACACACTTTTACTTCCATGAGCCTGTTGAAGACCGAAACATAAATCAGAATCGCTAGTGATTGGCTCAAGATTAGAGTCATAAACAACACCCTCACCACGTTTCAAGTTCTAGGAAAGCCTGCCGGAGTCCCCCAGACCTGGAGGAAACCCCCCGCCTGCGCACTGAAATAAGTTATAAGGAAATATTCGTGGGACCAGCCGCGCAGCAGCTGAAGGCGATGAAAGTGCAGTGAGTGGACTCGGAGACAGAATGCTGCGCGTGCTCCAGTGAATCGAGAGCTTAAGGTATGCATGCTCTCTGTGGTAAGAAAGGGCAGTGTGTGGACTCGGAGACAGAATGCTGCGCGTGCTCCGGTGAATCGAGAGCCCATGGTATGCAGGCTCTCTGTGGTAAGAAAGAGCAGTTAGTGGACTCGGAGACAGAATGCTGCGCGTGCTCCGGTGAATCGAGCGACCACGTATGCTCTCTGTGGTAAGAAAGTGCAGTGAGTTTATTCGGAGACAGAATGCTGCGCGTGCTGTGGTGAATCGAGCGACCACGTATGCTCTCTGTGGTAAGAAAGTGCAGTGAGTTTATTCGGAGACAGAATGCTGCGCGTGCTGTGGTGAAACGACGTATGCTCTCTGTGGTAAGAAATGGGAGGGGCTTGCTGGAGATTTTAGTGGGGGCATCAAGTCATCAACGGGGAAAAAGACGCGCTTCTGTACATCGCGCCTGTCTCAACTCCTTTTCTGCTCTACCACGTTATAAAGTGCTATAATTGATTTATTGATCTGAATGTATTTATTGGAAGAAAAAAAAAACGGAGTCCTTCGAACCGCAATGCGTGCAAAGCGAGCTGGCCGTACATATGGCACTTCAGCTGGATGCTGGTGGGGGTTGAGGTGAGAGCTTGGGGGGGGGGGGTGTTGTGAGCTTGGGGGGGGGTGTTGTAGAGACGGATACAGGCTTTGACTACATGAGATGTAACGTGCACTGCCGCCCTGCTTTTATATCCGCCTAAATTCTTGTTAAGTTGTAATCCACTCTAATGCCTTACCCAGCAATCGTGCGATGTAATGCCCTGTCATATTATAAGCCTCCCTAATAAACTGTTATGCGATAAGTCCCTTGAATGCGCTTTCAGGCCGTGCTTTAAATGGAACTCTAGAAGTGCAGGTACTCACTGCTTCGAGTGCTCGTCTGCTCCTCAGAAGTTCTGGTACCCTTCCATTAAAGGTACTGGAGAGGTGCTGAGTACTCTGCCTCTCAAGTTAAAGAAGTGAGGGTACTCAGTCCCAGACACCACCTGCCTATTTAACCCCTTCGCTGCTGCGGACATTCCGCTGCAGCGCTGGGGGGGGCAGGGGGGCAGCGCGGTGGGCCTGTGCTCATGACGGAGCCGCTCCGTCATGAGCCACAGTTGAGCTGTGCTCATGACGGAACGGTTCCGTCATGACTCCGCCCATTTGCGTTGTCCCCCCGCACAGGCGGGGAAACAGCGCCGCGCAGGCGGAGCGGCCGCCAACGGGCGTGTCATGACGGAACCGTTCCGTCATGAGCACACGGCAACCGTGGCTCATGACGGAACGGTTCCGTCATGAGCGGGGAAGGGGTTAAAGCACTGCTTTAAAGTTATACATCGCCCTGGTACCCAGTATTTGCATGAAGCCGGCTGATGCCTTCGTGTAATAGAGCACTTTTAAGCAATGCTATAAAGCCCTTTGATGCCCTTTAGCGTTATAAAGCCCTCTTATAAACTGTCTTTTTGTAAAGTGCGTTGATGCCCTAATGTACCACAAAGCCTTTTGACAAACAGTCATTGGCTAATTAAAACACGACAATTCCCTCACATTAGATCTCTTAGGACCCGGACCCCCCAGGTTGGCTCTCGGCCCCGCCCCCCCATCCAAACCCACAAATCAATACTTGACGGCCAGAGCTGTGGGTAAAAGAGGCCATGTTTATTACAAACCAACACACAAACATCACAATATTCACGGAGTCCCCTGCATACCGGGGCCAGCGCCGTAAGGAAGAGAGGGCGAGGACCAGGGCAAGTTGCCCTAAATAGGCCCACGTCCACTCCTCCCCCTCGCTGTTGCCTGCTTCGGCCGGAAGTGATGTCACGATGTTCCCCCGGAAGTGATTCACGCTGTAGTCACGCCCAATCCAACGAGAGGAACCACGAGGGCGTGGCCGGGTTACCGGGGGGCCGCGTCCTAATGGCGCGCTTCCTTGCAGTTCTGCTTTTCCAGATGTCCTGTCATGCTAGAAATGGCGTTCAACCACTTCCCCCCATAAAGAACTCTGACACCCAGTGATGCTTCAAAGCTCTATGATGCCATACCATATTGTAAATGCAAAAAGAAAAATTGATTGACGGTATTCTGAACAATGTAAAACATTCACCCTAGTACAGAGATCTGGGCCTAAATCAGGGCACTGGCCGTAGCGGGCACCGGGCAATTCCCCGGTGCGCCGCACGGGTGGGGGCCGGTTTTGGGCCCGTGAGGGCCGTTTTTTTGTTAGAGGGCCGTTTTTGCAGCATAGCTGCAAAATCGGCCCTGTAACAAAATCTCCTTAAACCGGCCCTGGCAAAGTCTCGGCGGCAACCTCCCACCCCCCCTGCCCCCTCGAGTGTGGGGGGGAGGGGGCCGGCTGAGCACGTTGCCAGGGCCAGTTGTGGTTCCCAGTCCGGCCCTGGCCTAAATCCATCCTTTTTTTACCTCCCATGCCATTCCAGTTTAAACTTAGCAATATGCAAATCAGTCTTGACCCTGCGCCCAATGGGAACAGTCCAGCCTAATCTGCCAGGCCAGGTCTTCCCTAAACCGGAAACAAGTATCCTGTGACCGGTTTCGGGGTTTCACCCCTCATCAGCCAGGCTACTGGCATTCCATTCCAGTTTAAACCCAGCCTCACTGGTTAGGCGAACCTCACTTGGCAGTTGGGGCTGGACTGTTCCCATGAGGAGCAGGGTGGAGACTGATTTGCATATGGCTGGGTACAAAGTGGGGTGGCACAGTGATAAAAGGAACAATGAATTTAACCCAGATCTTTTGCTTGGGGGTGAATTTTTGATTTGTTCTACATTCTGCCCATCATTTTTGTGTCTATTGCTTTTATACCATATTGTAAAGCAGTGAGGCAGAAAGGGGGTGCGGTGGGTGCAGGCTGCCCCGGTGTCATCACTGAGGGGGGTGACAAAATGGCAAAAAGATGTTTTAAAAGCATATTTTTGCCATTTTATCAAGAAATAGAAATTTTCTGCACCGGGTACCACCTGACCTTGCTACCCCGCTGTTGTAAAGCGCTCTGAAGCCAGACATCTCAATGCGGCCTGTCCTATATAAATAAAAGCCCAGAATGATACATGAAAATGAGCTTGCCCCTCTCATCGCAGAAAAAAATAAATATGGTTACACCTTCCTCAGACGTCAATAAAAACTAAATAAATGAAAGCACTTTCGCGAAAAGCACTTGGCATCAGTGCTTAATTTGAGCCACTCAGCACTGGCACTTAATTGGTTTCCGGTGCTCTGCACCAGCACCTAATTGTCAACACCACACTTAGAGCAGTCTGCCACAAGGTGGTGCTGCTCATGTAAATTAGAGATGAGGAGTATAACAGTTGTTTAGGAAAACAATCTACCTTAAATAATTGCTAATACCTGCCATTCCTTTAGCTTTGGCGACCTGGAATAATCTGAACTGTCGCATTTACATGCAAGAGAGATGGTTAGTAGTTTTTTTGGCACGAATGACAGGGGAGATGGGTGGTGCAAGCTGCAGTGACCTCCTGGTCAGAGCCCTGACACTTGATATTTTCCAAATTAAGCACTGCTTAGCACTCTGAAACGTTTAAAGTGCAATCATATTTGCAATGCAAAAAGTGAAACCACAATTCCCAGAATGGCACTGTGTTCATAAAAAGACTGCAAAGGGTGTCTTAGGTTGTGGTATTGGCGCACACGGCAGCTACAGTTCACCCGGCTGATAGGTTTCCTTCTCTGTCGCAAAGGGCTCCATGGAAGGGGCGTGCCCAGCTTAGGGGGCGTGGCCTTGTAGCAGGGCTGCCTTTAACCTGCAGAGCGAGTCTTCCCCGGCCCAGGAAGGAGGAGGCGGTATCTCGGCCGAGAGTATTCGGAGCACATACAAAAGCCGCAGCGCTGGGATCTCTTGAAAGAGAGGCGCTGCAGCCGACTAGGGTCAGAGGCGGAGCAGGACCACCCAGGGAAGGGCGCAGGAGACCCCGCCGTACAGTGGAGACATACATAAACACACGCACGGAGGTCGGGCTGGGCTTCGCTCTGCATTGGCGGCAACCAAAGGATATTTATTGTTCCTGGGGGACACGCACTGGACTTCTGAAGCCCCCACCTGTGGATCTTAACGGCGACCCCACGGTTCCACAGGCGCCGCCTGGTGCGCAAAATGCGGGTGAGATTCTGTCCTGCAATACTGCTGTTTTCGTTTTTGACAAGGTGTTGGGGGCGGGTGGGGGTTGAGAACGGTGGAATTCCTAGGATTCAAAGAATGTGTGGGAGGACAGATAAGACGTCAAAGTGTCACGATGAGCTGTGTGGGATCAGTGTGGGTACCTGTCTGTCTGTCTCTCTCACGCCATCTAGTATTTTAGTCAGTCGTAGCAGTGTTTTCTTCACACCCCTCCCTGTGCATCCACCTGTTGATTTCTGCCACTCGTTCTCCCTCAGAGCGTGTTTTTTGCAGAGGGTGGGGTGTTGAAGGAGCCAGGACAAATTATAGTTTGCAATTATTTTTGTATTGTTAATAAAATAACAAATATGCATTTAATTCGGAGGTGTGGGGGGTAGGGTTCCTTAGTTGCAAAGTGAGTCACCCCTAAATCCCGTCTTTCTATTTCACATCCTCAGCTAAGACCAGGCAGCCTCCTCTGTATGAGGGGCAACGGTTCTATCCCAGAAGAGGGCCGCTGCAGGCTTGTCTGACAGTTTTCCCGGGCTGAGAGGGCGGGGGCTGCGGTTTCTGTTTGAAATAAGTAGGTGGCGCGACTTTCCCTTTCCACTGGCCCCACTGGTAGGCGGGACAGCAAGTGTGATTGACATTATACGAGAGTTAGATAGCGAGGCTGGTGGGCTTCTTTAGAGTCTACAGGACTCCCCCTGGTGGCCAAGGAGAGGAGAGCTGCTCTCTTCGCGGCTCGTCATTGTAACTTGTTTGTCCAAAGTAAAATGCGCAGCGCCTCTCGGGGACGTCCCGTGCAGTTCAGATATTTCGGTTTGTGGTTTCAAAAGGCGCGTGCGCCTTATCTGATCTGCTGTCTTCCTTGTTTGTGTGTGCTGTCACGAAACTCTAGCGGCTCAGCTATGGGAGCATACTTTCTCTGTCTCCTTCAGTGTGTTCTGCCCCATCATTGTGCAGTTAGTATGTTTGTGTAATGTCATAACACGAGGGCATCCTACCCAGAATGTTTTTGATGTCAGTATACTCGGCGCTTGTACCCACTGTGGGTGCAATTCAAATCGTGGCGTAGCTTCCAGGGGTGCAGCAAGTGCAGTGGCACCGGGGCACACTGAACCCAGATTATTACTGTATTTTGTAATTCAAACAGTTCATACAAACTTGCCTAGCAGTTACAACGTTTCTGTGATGTAATAATCAACGGCTTCACATACCTCTTTTTTCCGAAAAGTGTTTGTGTTATATTATAATGCAACCCGTCTCTCTTTCATCACTCTCTGTGAGTGTTGTCATGAGGAATATCAAGCGTGCGCGCGCTACCCAAGTGCTGTATGCAAGTTTGGTTGTGGAATGCCAGTTGTGCGCATCTCTCGTCGGATTTCCATGTGTCTTTAGAATGTCTGCATGATTTCAGAATGCATTCCGGGCTCCTTTCTCTGATTGGATAGGAACAATGGGTAACAATGTAGCTATCCGGGCTCCTGCCTCTGATTGGCTAAGAACAGTAGGTAACAATGTAGCTGCCCTGTTATTGTTATTCAAGTTCGGTTTCAGCGTTCTTAGAAAAGAAACGCAGGTCTTAAACTTGCACTTTGTCCTTTTTTAATGCTCCGTTCCATATGATGTGATCCGTATCGGAGGGTGAATGTGGTTTGGGTGGATGCACCCATGGTGCAAGATGCAAATGCGCTGCAGGGCCATAGCTTGGTGTATGCTTCTTTGACCTCTACACAAGACCGGTCTGCAAATGTTCATTAAACTATTCATCTCTGCTGACTCTTATTTAGTAAAGAACTGAAAAATATGAAGCCATGTTTAGAGTGATTCCTAGGATGTAGGACTAGGCCCCTTCTGCGGGCTCACGTGTGTAGCGTATTATGGACCAGTTTGTGCACAGGGACAAGCAACAGTGCCTTGTTGAGCTGATTTGTGTAGCACCTAAACACTCTTTTGTAGTGCCAACTAAACATCTCTTAGGCGTAACTTTATCACTGAAGACAATGATATGGTAATGATGGGGCATCTGGGCATGTAGTGAGTGAAGACTTGTGGGGGGGGGGGTGTTTAAAGGTTGTTGTGTTGGTGTAATAGAGGTTTGCTAGCTGACAGCAGCTAGGTTGGAGAAGTGGATTAATGGGAGAGTCTGCAGTCGTTTCAAGAGATCGGTTGGTTTGTGTGTTGAAGGGATGTAGAGGTTGGCGAGTCACTGAAAGTTCAAGCCAGAATTCTGGCTCAGCTCGAGGTCCCCTTGGAACCTCGAGCCTACGGTAAAGCTAGCTTTCATGTGACTTCTACTAGCCACCCGCTATTTAACCTCATGCACCAAAAATGTAAGGTAAAACCACCTTTTATGTAAAATAAAAGATTGAAAGAGGTACCCATCTAGTAGCTTAACTGGACAGGGTGAAACCAGATAATCTGGGCCCATACCTGTCTTCTTTGCTTGGCCAAATAGTGTGATGTGGCATAACGGCCAGAGCTGCCATCTTTGGAGTTGGGGAACCAGGTTCGAGTCTGGGCGTCAGCTCAACTCCTGTGATTCTGGGCAAATCACTTAATCTCCCCTGTGCCTACCAAAAATGAATATGTAATGTGTAAGAATCTAAGAAATACATAGGGTGTGCATGACACGTAACTTGCCTCTTATTTCTGTAATATTATTGTTGTCAGAGAGGGGGCATGAATATTTCGAAGTTGAAACTAAGTTCAACCTATGGCTTTTAATAAATGCCTCTCAATGCAGTGATTACGCTCAGATTTAGTACTTTCAAACACTTCAGAATGTTAAAGCAATACACGTGTCTACATTTTGAAGAGATATCATTTTTTAATGATGCTTGTTGCACGAATTACATGCCAAACATTTTCATGCATCTGCTCTAGCACAGGCTCTTAGAGCCAAGCCAGACACCTGGCTTGTACCTGGCTCGGCTGTTTCTGGTAATTGGTTTGCAGCCTTGCCTTGTTTGAGGTACTGCTTGGTTTTGTAGAAGGGATGGGAGGGTCTCAAGTTGTTTAAAGCTATTGATGGGTCCGGGTATTGAAAAGACTGGAGGGTCTGAAGGTACTTTTGAAGGGCCTAGAGTTTGCATAACATAGTGAGTTGTTTGGAAGAGGCCCGTAGGGTGGAACAGTGAGGACGTGAGAGGTCGTGAGTTCTCTTTTTTGAAGACCAGTATGTTGTAGTACTGGAGGCATGATAACGTCTGTAGTAGTTTCCAAGAGGCCATTAGGTTTGGAATATTTAAGGGATAAGAAGGTCTTGAATTGTTTCTTAAAGGCTTATAGATTGATAATTGAAGGGTATGAGTTATTTATGAAAAGCCTGTATTTTAGATTGTTGGAGGGAATGTAGAGTCTTGCGTTGTTTCCAAAAAGGTGGTTGATTGGTCTATTGAAAGGATAATAGTCTTTAGTTGTTTCAAGGGGTTTCTTGGCTGCAGTATTGAAAGGATGATAGTCTCTAGTTGTTTGAAGAGGCTGCTTCGCTGGAGTATCGACAGGCTGATCGTCTTTAGCTGTTTGAAGAGGTTGGCTGGTTGTGGTATTGACGCAATTAAAGTCTTTAGTTGTTTGGCGAGGCTGCTTGATTGGAGTATTGAAAGGATGATACTCTTTGGTTGTTTGACGATGCTGCTTGGATGGAGTTCTGAAAGGATGATAGTCTTTAGTTGTTTAAAGAGGTTGGTGGGTTGGAGTATTGAAGGGATGATAGACTTTAGTTGTTTCAAGAGGTTGGTAGGCTGGAGTATTGAAGGGATGATAGCCTTTAGTTGTTTGAAGAGGTTGGTAGGCTGGAGTATTGAAGAGATGATAGCCTTTAGTTGTTTTAAGAGGTTGGTAGGCTGGAGTATTGAAGAGATGATAGCCTTTAGTTGTTTGAAGAGGTTGGTAGGCTGGAGTATTGAAGAGATGATAGCCTTTAGTTGTTTGAAGAGGTTGGTAGGCTGGAGTATTGAAGAGATGATAGCCTTTAGTTGCTTCAAGATGTTGTTGGGTTGGGCTATTGAAGTGATTATGGCCTTTAGTTGGTTCCCAGAAGAAATGTTGTTGGACTGTGAAAGGGACAGGAAGGTCTCAAGTTGTTTCTTGAAGGTCACTAGGTTGGATTATTGAAGCTAATGGAAGGGTTTTAGTTATCAGAAAGACCGGTGTGTGTTGGAGTGAAAGTAGTCTTTAGTTGTTTTAACTCTTTATTTTGAATTGTTTGATACAGCAGGGAGGAAACCAGTAAACACCACTGTCAGTCATATAAGGAGAGACATCAAGAACACCATTTCACAGTTTACATTACATTGCATTGGGAACATCCAAGAGGTCGTGGCAATGCCACCCTTCATAGGCCTAAAACACCAACCCACAAGGAAACCCTCCCGATGGAGAAGGCAGTCCCACCTCCGTGGTTGGGGTGGGTATTGAAGGGATGGTAATATTTAGTTGTTTCCCAGAAGACGTTTGGCTGGAGTGTTAGAGACAGGAAGGTCGCACTGTCGTTTGAAGGTGAGTAGGTTGGAGTGATTAGAGAGCCCTACAGCCCTTGTTCTTGGGGGCAAGTTCTGGTTATTGACCTTGATAGACCAGCGAGCAAGGGATGGTGGAGTTGTCATCTGAAACTCGTTGACCACGATCACATGGTTGGCTGCCCCGGTCGCTCTTTTACAAGCTCCCATTATTTTCTATTCTCCGGGTTTAGAAGAGGGACAAGGAGTCTGAACTACAAAAACCAAATGTGACCCTGAAAGAGGTGTGCTTTCTTTTCCTGCTGCCGCTTTCCTGCCCTGGGGCCAGGGGTAGCAAAGCCACGCGGCCACAGGTACAAAGGGGGCACGACCCTTCATTGCCACCTGTGCTTTTTAACCCAGCCTCTCCGTCGCGCTCTGGGCGGGCTGCACAGCAGTTTAGTCCCTCACAGAACTGCCTGTCGCTCTTTCACGCTCCTCCACTTCCGGAACAGACGGCGCAGCACGTGCCGGTGTTTGCATCTCCTCACCCGTCGTTCCATCTCACCCCCTCCCCTCCTTCACAGCCCCGTGTATTCCGACCCTTGCTTCACCGCTAGCCTGATCCCTGCTAAGCAGGTCCCACGCGTGTCACGCAGATAATTACATTTCAGATGTCAGAGCTGCCTGTTCCCAGCTGCCAAATCGAATTGACGGTGTAAATTGCCATTGAAGGAGCAAAGCCAGTGATCTGTGTTTTCCAGAGCCCCCTTCGTCTCTGTTTTATGAATATTGCAGGCTCTGTATCCGCTGCTGACTCTTCACTCATGCAGAGGGGTTCTCCGAGTTTCATTTCCTGGTAGTCCAGGCTCGAACTATACGAATGGATTTTTGTATGCCCATTGTAAATCAAATGGCAAAGGGTGGCAGTTATTGTACTGATTCAAATCTTTTCATGGTGCAATGTTACATTGCAACACATATTTTACATAGTTTGTGCCTCTAGCGACTTGGTGCCATAAATAAACTGAAACATCCCTGCCTCTTCCCATTATGTCTAATTAGCATACCATTGACGTTCCCATCTTAAATAATACTTTGTGGCTAATTTTAATTGTCTGCTTTGCACAAATTATGCTCAATTTTATGGGTGTGTGACTTTTGTGTAATTTGCTTTTACGTAATTACGCTAAGGCTCTAACAAATTATGCAAAATGACACTTAAGTATGTGAAACCAGCATTTGGCACTATATGTTAGCGCAATATGAGTCCTGGCGTCCATTTTAGCGCCTTTTAACTAAAAACCACAAAAAAAACCTCGTATCACAAACAGCAGCTACTTGCAAGCTATACTCTTATTTTTTTCCATTGTTTCCATGTCGGGTTCCATTGGGGCCAGTTAACAAATGATGGTGTCATTAACACATCATGGCCTGTTACAAGTATGCCTAATTGAGTGATCACTGCCAGTTTCAATTATGCCCCTTGGCATGTAATAATAATTTTCCATTTTGCCAACTGGTGCGTACCAAACTGGAATATGAAAGTCAACACGTTGTGATTATTGTTGATTGTCTCCAGTTAGCGCATCATTTCCAGTTTGCATAATAACTGGATGACATCAACAATTTTCACTATGCCCTCGTAGAACAGCATGACCACTCCCATTATGCCTCTTCGGTAGATTTGCTCTTTTGACTTACAGCCAGCTCAGACATCGTGGTCTTTTCCTTATGACCGGAGATCTGTTGTGAGGATTTTTCTTATCTCTCTCAGGATTTCCTGTCATTACTAAAGGTAAGACTCCTTGTGTTGCCTACTGCTGTTGGTTCCTTTCTCTGGGATGGCCCAATGAGCCTCCAAACCATCTTCATTTCTTCTTGGTGTGTTGGTTGACCACCCAAGACTTGGTCTATGGCCAGTGATCCATCCGACAGTGGAGTAGGATATAGCGTAACACAATTATGTACATACATGTGCAGTCAGGATTACTACTTGAAAATAAATACCACTGTAATAAAGACACAAAATGAGAACTTTGAGAACAGTGGTATGCTCAAGTTTCAAGCCCTTAAAGTTTTGGATATCCCATAATCTAGTGTCAACGAGGGTGACAAGTCGGTGCTTCAGATCTGTTCGTGGGGCTGTTTCCTGGTACAATTGTAGGAAACATGGGGCCAATGCTGTCCCATTAGTCAGAAGCCAACATGACTCTGGAGCTGTCCACGGTGCTGAAAGTCCTTAGAAGTAACTCTACAGATGCCCATGGGTACTTTAGAAAAAAGTCACAAGATTCAAAGTCAAGAAGTCCCCCTACTCATTTCTGCATGCCCCCCCCCCCCCCCAAAAAAAAAAAATCTATAGATCAATGGATTCAGATATCACACTTTCTACTTAAAGTCAAGAGTTTTTGTTTCTCCAAGCTGTTGGGGTTGGCTGGGACCTCCCAGCTGAAGACGAAGGACCCTGTCAGATGCTAGGACCAATATCTTGGAATCTACTTGTCTTGGGTATACATATATATGATGTTTGGGTAGCGAAAACCTAACCAGAAGGCAGTGGTGCCCTCTATATTGTTGAAGGCATAGATGCAATCAGAGTGAATCTAGGCAGAGGTGCTGCATTCTGTCCGCATTACTCTATAGCGATGTAGTGTACTTGGAGTTGTGTCCTCCAGTGGTGTAGTAGTGGTTCCGTAGCGCATAGTGCTAGCAAGGAAAATGCCACCCCTCAACCTCCCTAGTTGGGTAGAAAACTCCAGAATAATCAGGGTGCAGTGGGCCCCTTGGTCCCACTGTTTCCTGGTGCCACTGAATCACTGATGACTATGTCCCTGGTGTCTTCAACTCTGTACTAACCTGAAGAAAGGACAGGATGTAAACCCTGCATATGCTGGTGTTCTTACCTATCCTGATGTCTTAGTTCCTGCTGCAGGAATAACTCTGTTAAAAATACACTACCTTTTACAGTTTTCTTCACTTTGCAGTTGGAAGTTCAATGACTGGTGATCCTTTCCTTCCTGCACCGATGAGCTAAGTCATCCGCCATCTTGGCTGCCCATCTCTGGATTTCCTTCAACCTGTCTTTATCTTTCTAGAGAGGTGGTCGCAAGAGCAGATGTACAGTAACCCAGGTGTGGCCTTCAGAAATGGACTCTGCACTCCACGTGGAGCCTACCTGTATGAACCTGTTGCAGTACTGTAGATATGGCCCCCTGAAATGGACACAGCATTCTAGACTGAAACTCTGTTATTAATTAAACTCCTGGAGTGGCCTTGAGAGCTGGACACGATGCCACTGGATGTAGTGGCCTCCACAGGTGGGGAGCTCTATTCTACATGGGCTTTTAGCAGTGATACGGAGAGGGGTGTTCTTCTCTCCACAACCCCATCTCCACCTTTGCTTTCCCCGCATTCTTTTATTGCTTTCAACATCTTCAGTTTTGAAACTACGTGGAACTAGATTTGTGCGTCGCTTGTTATTGGTGAACTTGAGAGCGGTTATTTTTTGTAATCCTTTTTTAGCCCGCAAAGAAAAATGCACAGGCACATTTTTTTTTTTATCCGAGTAGAGAATTTGCCCCCGGTTAAAAAAAAAAGAATTACAATTTTATACTGTTATGGTAGATTTGAGCAGATGTCACTTAAGGTAGATCTATTGAGCATTTTAAGAAAATGAAGACTACTTCACCTGAACTCCAGAAGGAGCCTGATTTGAGGAGAACATTTGCTGCATGAACCATACTCCTGCTGCAAAATGTTCGCCCAATTTCATAACATTCACAAGACTTTGTGGGGGTGAAAAATCACCTGACCCTAATAACTTATTTTTTTACATAGCGCCTCTTACTGACTGACGTCCGCTGGATGGAAGGCATGACTCTGGTCTGCAAGGACTCGAGCGCGAGAGCATCAGATCACCGCAGACGTCAGTGGTGGGCGTCAAGTTACTGAGCCATGGGTCTTGGTGACTCATGTACTGTGCCCCTGGAGCCGAGGCCTGATGTCAGACTGTCAGCTGTCTGCCAGGAAGCCTTGGTGAGAGGGTTACAGTCTCGTGGGCGCTTACGAACAGGGTAAGGACAAGTGGAACAGGACAGAGGGAGGGGTGACCCTGGAATTCTGCCAACCGGGGCTTGTCTGACGCCCGCACCCCTCCCTCTGTTCTGTTCCACTTGTGCATGTCGCTGCCTTACTCCGTGTTCCCAAAAAGTCGTTCATGTAACAACTTATGTAAATGCCAACGCCAGAGAATGCCATGCAGGCCTACCCCATCTCTTCTAAGAATTAACGTTCAGGGTAAATTGGTCACGCGCGCGCTGCTGCATGACTTCGATTCCGCCATTGTTCTTTAAGTCTCGGGAAATAAAACAAAAACATGGCGGCAAACCGGCAAAATAAATACCGGGGGGACTGCAATTAGAGAAATCTCTCAAATTCACTTTCTGACGATTTTTTTTCTTTCAAACAAGTGACTCTAATGGTCTAATGAGTTCTCACAGTATTTTTCTATAAAAATTCATTTAATACTGGCGCTAAAATGTCACCTCTTGCGTACTTGTAAACATATTTAATTAAAGGACTAAATATATTGTTGTAACCCCAGCACAATTGTACTTTTGCTCGGTCCTACCTGTAACTCTCTAGTTGCCCTTGACACCACTGGTTAAGTCTTGCACCAGGATTCTTGCTGGTTTTTCTCCACCGGGGTAGGACGTGACCCTGTGTTTCCCTGCTGAGCAAGACCCCTCAGAGACCACCATCCACTAATGACGTGCTTGTCTTAAGCGCACTTGTGTAACTCTTGCCAAACTAGAGGCCTAGTCTGCTTGCGATGATGTGTCACAGTGTGATTGGTTCCCTTCCTCTCTTCCGTCAATGTGGTCCATTGATTGAGTTGCGGTTGAACATTTTTGGTGATTGATGGGTGAGATGGAAGGTGTAACGAGATGGTTTTAATTTCTGAGTGTAGCTGGAATCCATAGAGCAAAGGGCATAGGTCACATCAGACCACCCCTCTTATTCGGAAATAGCCGTGTGATGAAATGCTAATGCCAAGAATAATGATGGGATATACATTTTTTGGCATGGAATGTGGGGACCAGCTGCTTTTCTGGTAGGAATAATTTAGAAAGGGTATTTTTTTTTTGTAAGGACACAGCACAGTTCTAAGCATGCAGTGCTGCTCGTGTGTGTAGACAGCGTTGCCATATCCTTTTTGTGGTAAGTAAAACGTGTAATTTTTTTTTCTTTGAAGGCAAGACAAATGACAATTTAGGGTTGTTTACAAGCAAAATAGCAAGGCGTGATAGATTTTCTTTTTTTTCACAAATAGCTGCGATACATTCTTTGGCCCAGAGCCTGCGGTTCCTGCCTTCCAGATAGGGCAGAGGTGAAACCAGACGTGCATGCCTCATGTTGGTGTCAGCGCTCTTAGTTGTAATTGGGACCTTTAACTCTGAAACACGTCATGAGCTCTTTTCGATTCAGTCCGAATTAAATCGGGCTTTCCAACGTGCCATTTTTAAGCGAGACGGTCTCGATTCTGAGACCTAGAAGTGTTCATTTATTTCCGATTGCTTTTTTTTGCCTCTTGTGTAAAAGTGTTTCAAACCACAAATAGAAACTAGTACCATAGCCTCTGTCTATGGCCGGGTAGTAAGAAAAGTTGCCAGGCTTCTACTCGCTACAAGGGCCCGTGAATGGGCACATGCACCAACAAGCATGTATTAAGCGTGTCACTGGCGTGCAGACCTCACAGGCTTGCGCATAAGGGCCCAAAGATACCAATCTAGTTGTACATTGCCGTAGTTCCAATGACCGCATTTACACACATGAACACCTGGTTCAGATCAGAAGTATATATTTGCTCACATGCACGTGCAGGCACTAGCAGGGGGTTTGAGGAGACCATGGACACTCTTACACAGGGTTTGAGGAAACCATGGTCACACTTTCACAGAGCTTGGGGAAACCATGGGCACTCTTATACAGGGTTTGAGGAAACCAGGGACACTCTTACACAGGGTTTGAGGAAACCATGGGCACACATTCACAGGGCTTGGGGAAACCATGGGCACTCTTACACAGGGTTTGAGGAAACCATGGGCACACATTCACAGGGTTTGAAGAAACCATGGGTACACTTTCACAGGGTTTGAGGAAACCATGGGCACTCTTACACAGGGTTTGAGGAAACCATGGGCACACATTCACAGGGTTTGAAGAAACCATGGGTACACTTTCACAGGGTTTGAGGAAACCATGGTCACTCTTACACAGGGTTTGAGGAAACCATGGGCACACTTTCACAGGGTTTTGAGGAAACCATGGGCAATCCTGCCCAGGGTTTCAGGAAGCCATGGGCACACTTTCACAGGTTTTGAGGAAACCATGGGCAATCCTGTACAGGGTTTCAGGAAACCATGGGCACACTTTCACAGGGTTTGAGGAAATCATGGGCACACTTTCACAGGGTTTGAGGAAACCATGGGCACCCTTTCACAGGGATTGAGGAAACCATGGGCACCCTTTCACAGGGATTGAGGAAACCATGGGCACCCTTTCACAGGGATTGAGGAAACCAGGCCACACTCTCACAGGGTTTGAGAAAACCATCGGCACACTTTCACAGGGTTTCAGCATGGCGGATTATGGCTATTTTTAAGGGCACAGAACTAGATTCTGGGTAACAGTACGTCGTTTTGCATCACACAGGCAGTGCTTGGCTTCACAAGGCCTCTGCCTTCATGAGGCAGCTGGGCTCTCTTGAGAGTAGCATGTCTCTTGGCTCCACACATGGATTTATGTCGGTCGCAACCAGGTGCTCAAAGTGTTGATCTTCAGTGAGATGCTTGTTCTTACAATATCCGACAGATGTCACCTGGTCTTCCTAATCTATGGGGATCTCTGGGTAATGTCTGGATCGCTTGAAGCGATTGGACGTGGCATGAAGCAAGGGATGAGGAAGTTGAGCCCGAAGCTACAAGAATGCAACAATGTGTGTTTACACCGTCCTTTTCGCCCACGACGCCTGGCAGTGGAGTTTACTTTGGCTCAGTTCAGCAACCGCTCCCTGGGCAAAGACAGGAGCACATCTTGTGACGGCGTGGCAACCACAATGCAGCTTGCGTGCTTCATCCTGCCTGCACGGGGGAGTCTCAAGCCTGTCGCTACACCAAGTAGCTACAGCCGTCGAGCATCATTGTGCAATGTTTAGGCCATAAAGTCAGGAAACGCTTCACTACAATAATACAAGCCTGCTTTGCTTTTTCCTTACTGGTGTGCTGAGTGGGACTGCTGCAGGAGCCTGTCATGGATTAGGTCATCTGTGTAATGGAGCCTCAGTTTCACAGGTGTTCCACTTGGATGTTGTACAAAATGAGCTGAGATCCCTGCAGTAGCTTATCCTTGATTCATGCATGGCTCACTCTGAGCTATTTTGGGGCCAACAGCACGTGAAAGCATTGTGAACCTGGTGAAGAGGGAGTCATCGCGATTCCAGCATTGCTCCTTCAGCCGTCATGTCAACTTATTGTGAAATTTGCATTGTCTGCACGATTTACATAAACTGAACGTGAAGGGGTCCAAATGGCAGTTGGAAAACGAAGGGCCCGATGAAACGTCATTTGGTGTTTGCAGCACCTACAATGCGCAAAATCCGAGGGTCTGGGATGAAAAAAGCCTTTGTTATGTACTAAAACCATTTAGCGATTATTTAACTGGTTACTGAATAGGAAAATAAGTTTTGAAACGTATAACCAATCAATATTCCAAAAGGGCGTGTTTAGTGCGTCCCTTCCAAGTAGTCATTTGTTAAAATATGTATCCATGTTTTGCAACGGAAATCCAGTTGCAAAACATTGACATTTTATGAACACTTCAAAGGAGGTGGTAACCCATTCGCAAATGGGCAAGGGGTCCCCTCGGGGGTCCCGTCACTTTGTGAATGTTAAAGAAAACAAATATATTGAAATATATGCAGTGGTCCATAGGACAACTACCAACTCTCAATCAAAAACCTTTCTTTTTAAATACAATCCTGTTACCTTTAACCCCTTCGCTGCGGCGCGAATTCCACCGCGGCGCTGGGGGGTGCGTGGTGAGCGCGGCGCCGCCATGCTCGTGACGGAACCACGCCATCATGAGTCACGGGCGAGCTGTGCTCATGACGGCGTGGTTCTGTCACGACTCCGCCCACTCAGTATTTCACCCGCACAGGCGGGGAATTAGTGCCGCGTGGGCGGAGCGGTTGCAGTATGACGGAACCACGCCGTCATGAGCACACGCCGCCCATAGCTCATGGCGGCGTGGTTCCGTCATGCGCGTGGAAGGGGTTAAGGAAAACAGGCCGCATTTATGTTTTTAAAAAATGGCAATTTAAAATGCAACCACACAGATGGTTTGCCGACTGCAACAAGCCACCTCCCCTGTGGTGGCATCCAAACGCGGAGATCTTCATTAATATAAATGAGGTAGGTTGGATTTCACCTCACTACGATTCCGAATTTTTTTAACTGATCTAGTAGTGCAGAGGTCGATTTGTAGATTTCCTTTCTGTCCACTAAAAGTTGGTGTGCAAGTTATGACTACCTTTGAGAAAGTAAATTTCATACAACGTACACTAAGATGTTTATGAACTTTAGTGAAGTGCTAAGCCTCTGCATATATCTAAAAACAAAAAAGGCATTGTTTTTCCATGAATGATGTACACTGTACTTGTTGTGTACAATGATATCATCTGTGAGATGCGCTCATCGGCCCTGTGGGACCGCTCATCCGTGCTGTTCCCCAAGCGACTCAATTAATTGATGGCGGTCTCTGCTCCCGCCCCCACCACGTCCGTGTAGCACTAATTATGTTTGATGCTGTGGAGAAAAAATGACAGACAGTTCTTACTGCGGCCTCCCGGCACACATCTGTTCCTATGGATGCTGGAGTACCACATAGTTTAGGAGGGGATAGTGCATGGTGAACTGCACCATAAAATTGCATCAAAACTGCAAGTTGAGGGGGGAGGGGCAGTTAATCTGCGAGACTGGTAAAATATATGCTGTGTGCCAGGTGACAATTATTATTACCTAATTTAATACAGATCCCAGTGACTGCGTTGCAGTACTTTGTGATCTGAGTACTGCTGTTTTGGGTGGTGTACAAGTACAGCCAGGCCAATCTAAGGTACAAACATTATCTTGTTTTGCTAGAATGCATCTTAAGTAGGCCCTGCAGCAGTCCAAAGTTGAAATTCGAATACATGTAGAGTTGTTGTGCTGCTACCTTACGTAAGGTGTTCGCGCCCATTGTTGGGGAGGTTCAGCAAAACTAATTTGTTTTCAACTGACAGAGGGCGGGTCTGTGCATAGTTCGGTTTCAGGAAGGGCGTCCCCCGGCCTTGTGCACAGGTGATTGACGGGGACGTCCTGTGCTGCCTGGGGCAAGGGGCCCCTCCCTCTCGAATGGGGTCCTCGCTCGGACTTGCATCACTGAGATACTCGGCACTTTGGCGGTGTCTGTTGTAGCAGCGGATCGTAGTTTGTGTTCATGGTCGCGCGGAGAGTTTGCTCATGCGCGCGCGCGTGCCTGCAGGTGCGGCAGCCACGAGAGCAGAGCGCGAAGATACAGGCCCAGCAGGTCCCGTGTTTGGGGTGCACGTGCACTGGGCGGTCTGCAGACCCTGCAGCGACCGTCCCATGAGGCACTGCGACAGAGTAAGCTGCGTCTCGTTGACCAAAGCGCAAGAGAAGAACCTGACAATGACCATAGAAACACACTGGCTGGAAGCAATGACCCGCTCACCTACCTTAAACAAACTGGGAGAAACGCCGATGCTCCTCACTGACCAGAGACAAAATAAATACGACCAGGTGCCTCTCAAAGACGGTAGAATAATACACACTGAGCACAAAAAGGTACCTCTTCCTAACTATAGGCAAGGCGTATTTCGCTGACCCTCCGCACCTGCAAAAGAGGGAGCAAACATACAGGCACTGACATCAACCGAAACACTTTGCACTGACAACATACATATAGACGCGCTGCGGCAAGCGAGGCATCACCCCCTGACCATTGGAACAGGGACTGGGCGTAAGAAAGGTACTTCTCACTGAATTTAAAGTCACACTGACCGCAAGCAGGATGCCAGTCACTTAAAGGTGCGCGAGCCACTGAAGTCGTCGTTCAAACCAGACCCCTGGCTTAGTGTTTCCTGTTAAATTGTTTAAGTCGCCCACCTCTCCTCACTAATGCTACAAGCATGCACACTGACACCAAGGGAGGCACCTCATACCAAAGACCCACATTCACAAGTAGGCGTAGTAGCATGCACAATGACGGCGAGTCTATCGTCACAGGAATACACCATTAGCAGGCGATAACCCTCACGCCAGGCGCGCAAACCCCCCCCCCCCCCCCCCCTCCCCCCCGTCGTGTGTGGCAGCCCCGGATGAGACAGCTTTCCGGTTACGCACACAGCCTCACCGAGTACTTCACAGGTCTTTAAAAGACCATTTGCACGTCAATGAGGCCTCGGTGTTGTTTCACCCCTTCTAAGAGCCCCTGAAGCTCCACTCTGCCTAGTGCTTAAATATTAAGCCCCCCCCCCCGAAATAAATCAGCTCCACTCTGCCTATTGCTTAAAGATTCAGCCCCCCCACGAAATTTGGCTCTAGTTGCACCTCTGCCTCACGCCATAAGTACGGTCCCCACTGGGGAGCAGTGTAGACAGTGGAGGCTGAAAAGTACCTCCCTGCAAGGAGACAACTGAGCTTTGATTGTGTGTTTTGGACACTTCCGCCCCCCATGGCTCTGCACCCTGGAAACCACCTTACCCAGAGCACATTTTTCAATGCGAATTTAAAAGTTGTTTTACAGTACATGTCTGTACATGCAATAATTAGGACTCAAAAAGTTTACTACATTATGAGGTTCCATTTTCTAATAGTGAGAAAGAAGACTCACTCTGGGTCCCCGGCCGACTATACTGACAGGGCGAGACGTCGCCATCTTGGACCATAAAAACATATACACCGACATCAAGAAAGGGGGTGTCACTGACCGCTGAAACGTATCGCTGCCAGCAAAGGATGTTCCTGGCACGGTCACAGACCCACAACTGAAGGGCAATCCAGTGGGCTCAGAACTGTGTGTACATTCAGAGATCTCGGGTGTCCATAATCCCTTCGAGGTTTACCCCACCTTTCATTGTTAAAATGTTGATTTAAAATGAGCACTGTGTAGTTGGAGGGTATTTAACTTGAGCATAAATAGCCGATGTCGTGTGTAATGTGCAGATAAACCACTATATGAGAAGTCAGTGCATGCCAATGTATATATTCGTCACATTCACTCACAAATAATTGAACGCGCATTCGACCAAACTAGATTTGCTCACGATTGTAGGGTTCGCCTTCCCTCAGGCCTCAGTCCTTGAGCGTGATGCACAAGAGGGGGGGTTATTTTTTGTTTTTTTACTTCTTACACGCGGTGCGCAGTTGTTGATCCGTATAGCAACAAGCGTGCTGTTTGCTGTAAATACTCGGGCTCACCTTGGCCTTGGAAAGCGGGCTGTCGCCGGGGAGAGGAGGGCACTTTTGTGTTGTGACCGCTTTGGAAGAAAGTGTCCTTGTTCTGTTGGCAAGAGAACGTGCTGGCGGCGCTGTTTTAAAGCCGAGAAGCAAGCAACACAGATTTTTGTCATTCCAGCCACTGTAAAACAATGCGAGCAGTATAGCAAAAGCATGTCCAACAACATGTCGACAAAAGAATAGCCAGACGGGTGGCGGAATGTTCTCTCGCGGCCAAGTGTTGCGAAAATAAACACACCAGTTGTACAAGCAGGTTATTTGTGAAATACTGGCTGGACTCCGGGCCGATTACCCCACAGGAGATTTCCTTTGAACGGAATGTTTGCTGCTTCTGAAAGCAGGCAGGGCTAGGGCAGAATCATTTCATTTCACTCCGGCTGGCAGCTTAGGTGTCGATTTGACAAACAGGCACAGCGTGATGACATTACGCGTTTTTTTCACTCCCGCCTGACGTGAAGCACCTCAACATTGTCCTATTTGTTGCTGTGGAAAGGCCAATTAATGCAAACTAAAAGTTCGAAGGCTCTTACAGTTTGGTTCCCCTTCTGTTCCTGTTGCTGCTTCAATGGCCACGAGACCACAGTAGTGGTAGGCGTACACAAGAGCAAACGAGGGGTAGCCAGTGCTTAATTTGTAAAATAGTAAGTGCCAGGGCCCCGAACAGTAGGCCACTGCAGTTTGCATGAGCCATCGCCCTTGTCATCACTGCCAAAACAACTACTAACATTTCTCTCGTGTGCAAGTGAGACCGGTCAGAGGGGTACTCATAGTACGGCCCGCGGGCCGCCAGCGGCCCGGCAAGCCTTCCCTGGCGGCCCGCGGACCTTGCAGACATCGTACTTGTGCAAGCACCGCCGGTTGCAGCAGCGCGGAGCTATGAGTGCCGGGCGATTCTTTTAAAAGCCAAGTCACTTGTTAATGAGGCTTTGTTGTATTTCACCTCTTCTTAGCGCCCCTGCATCTCCCCTCTGAATGAGTGGAGATGCAGGGGCGCTAAGAAGAGGTGAAATACAACAAGCCTCATTAACAAGTGACTTGGCCTTTAAAAGACCTGTGAAGTACTTGGGTGCGGCGGCTGTTTGTGTTCCAGGGAAGCTGCTGTTTGTGTTCCAGGGAAGCTGACTCTGCGCCGGGTGAGGTGAAGGGGGGGGGGGGAGCAGCTAGTGAGAGCAGCAGGTGAGTTTAAAGCGGGAGGAAGACAGAGTGCGACAGAGAGAGGGGGAGAGAGAGGGGGAAGACACAGCAGGAGACAGGGAGGGAGAGACAGTGGGAGAGGGAGGGAGGGGGACAGAGGGAGGGAGGGGGACAGAGGGAGAACAGATGGAGAGGGAGAGAGACAGAGAGGGACGGAGGGAGGGAGACAGGGAGAGAGAGGGAAGGAGAGGGAGGGAGACAGGGGGAGGGAGGGAGACAGAGAGGGAGGGAGACAAACACTGTGAGTGCGGCAGAGAGAGATAGAGGAAGAGGGGGAGGGAGACCGGGAGACAGAGGGAGGGAGACAGAGAGAGGGAGACAAACAAAGTGAGTCAGACAGGGAGGGAGGGAGACAGAGAGAGGGAGGGAGACAGAGAGAGGGAGGGAGACAGAGAGAGGGAGGGAGACAGAGAGGGAGAGAGGGAGGGAGAGAGAGAGGGAGGGAGAGAGAGAGGGAGGGAGAGAGAGAGGGAGGGAGACAGAGAGGGAGGGAGACAGAGAGAGAGGGAGGGAGACAGAGGGAGACAGACAGAGAGAGGGGGGGAGACAGACAGAGAGAGGGGGAGACAGACAGAGAGAGAGGGAGACAGACAGAGAGAGGGAGGGAGACAGACAGAGAGGGGGAGGGAGACAGAGAGGGGGAGGGAGACAGAGAGGGGGAGGGAGACAGAGAGGGGGAGGGAGACAGAGAGGGGGAGGGAGACAGAGAGGGGGAGGGAGACAGAGAGGGGGAGGGAGACAGAGAGGGGGAGGGAGACAGAGGGAGGGAGACAGACAGAGAGAGGGAGGGAGACAGACAGAGAGAGGGAGGGAGACAGACAGAGAGAGGGAGGGAGACAGAGAGGGGGAGGGAGACAGAGAGGGGGAGGGAGACAGAGAGGGGGAGGGAGACAGAGAGGGGGAGGGAGACAGACAGAGAGAGGGAGGGAGACAGACCGAGAGAGGGAGGGAGACAGACAGAGAGAGGGAGGGAGACAGACAGAGAGGGGGAGGGAGACAGAGAGGGGGAGGGAGACAGAGAGGGGGAGGGGGGGAGGGAGACAGAGAGGGGGAGGGAGACAGAGAGAGGGAGGGAGACAGACAGAGAGGGGGAGGGAGACAGAGAGGGGGAGGGAGACAGAGAGGGGGAGGGAGACAGAGAGGGGGAGGGAGACAGAGAGGGGGAGGGAGACAGAGAGGGGGAGGGAGACAGAGAGAGGGAGGGAGACAGAGAGAGAGGGAGACAGGGAGAGGGAGACGGAGAGAGGGAGACACGGAGGGAGGGAGGCAGAGAGGGGGAGACACAGAGGGAGGGAGATGGAGGGAGACAAGAGGGAGGGGGAGGGATGGAGGGAGGGAGGGAGACAGAGTGAGTGAGACAGAGGGAGACGGAGACAGAGACTGAGGGAGGGCGAGAGAGAGAAAGGGAGACAGAGGGAGAGAGCGAGAAATAGATAGAGAGGGAGACAGAGAGAGGGAGAGTGATGGAGGGAGGGAGGGAGACAGAGCTAGATAGAGAGATAGATAGATAGATAGATAAAGATGTGTGAATGCCGGGTCGGGTGGCTCAGTGGACGAAGGCGTCTGCTGCAGGGGCCTGTGTTCAACCTCATGGTCAGTTTTTTTGTTTTGTTGCTCTAGCCCCGTCTCCTCCCCCACTGCCCCGCCCCCACCGGTGCGGCCCTCGGCCACAAACCACACTGTAAATTTGGCCCCCGAGAGAAAGTTTGTGAGTACCCCTGCTCAGTATTCCAGGTCCTCAAAGCTAAAGTAATGGCTGGGAAGGCAGGTATTAGTCTTTTTGAATGTTTATTGTATTAATAAATAACCATAGTTTTGCTCATCTATGAATTAGATGAGCAGCGCCACCATGTGGCAGACTATCGTAAGTGCAATGTTGACAATTAAGTGACTGCAGAGCAGCTGAAACCACTGGCTCAAATTAAGCACTGGGGGCAGCATATGCTACCCCTGATTGACGTCCATGTTGGCTAATATCACTGCCTTGGCAAGTGTCTGTACCTGATACCTGTTTACAATTGTAAAAGTAACAGTTGACCCTCCTCTCATTAATGACGCGATTCATGCAAATAATATCAAGTGCTGGCATGTTTAAATCTGCACATGCTCCGCCATGACTACTTGCGCAGTGGGTACATTTTAAAATTACCACTGCTCGCCAGTTCCTAAACTCAACCTACTCTTAGTCGGATATTTCTGGCCCTTCCCCGTCCTGGTTGTTTTTTTTTATGAGGTCTTTAGGAATCATGACCCTTTCGGAGTGGCAGTGTAAGAAAGAGTAACATAGGGGTGTACTTAGCCATCATTAAAAAGTGCCTCCTTTCATTGCAGTCCTTGCGTAAACAACGTTTGAGCAGGGGCTCGAAATAACAAGAGGTACGATAATGTTCACACCCTCTAAATTAATTTAAATTTCAGTAGGCCATACCGGCCAAAATTTAACAGGGGATTAAACGACCCAGTATGAAAGTGCATGTAGGTTTTGGTGCGGAAATCCCCATGTTCTGTCCCAGTTAGATGGACACATTTGTAATTGGTGCAATTTATGACAACTGGGCCGTATGACAAAGTGCCCTGGTGGTGCAACGGACATGTGCACCCACTTTGTGAGCACCCCAGACAGTTTGGTATTTAATAAGGGTTCGCCGACACTTGTGTGTCCCCTTCTGTAATACATTTAGCACTGGTGCACAAGTAGCACCAGCGCTATTATTAGAGGTTGTTCCCTCATTTGCATGAGGGTGTGGCCCCATGCACATGAGGGAATCACTTTGCCTCTGCTCCCATACCGTATTATGGATGAGGGCGCAGAGGTAAACCTGCTTTTAGGAGGTGCACTCAAAGTGCGCCACAAACAGGTGGTGCACTTTCGGTGCACCTCCTAAAGGGAGCCCTCTGGCGAGGTGAAAGGGGATTCCCATGGACCCCCTCAGACATCCCCTTGCAGGCGAGGGCAATCGCTCACTGCAACTGCCTGCAAAGGGATCTCTCTCCCCTCTTGAAAGTGCAGGCAGGTTGCTGCCTGCACTGTGAAGCAAAGAGAGGCTTTGAAGCAGCTGCTCCATATTTCACTTGAATGTGCTGCCCCCAGTTCGATTTTGCAGCTGCCCTGAGGGCAACCCTTTTTTGATTGTTCTAATGGCAGGGCTGCCCTGATCATAAAATAAGCTGAACTAACTATGGAAAAAAGGCCAAGCAATCAGAAAACAAACTTTCTTGGTTAACAGGAAACAAAAGGGAACTCGAGCACCTTTGTTTCTCCTGGACCCAAGAGGAGGTCTGCGGGCCACAAGGAAAGGTTCTGCCGGGTCACCAGCGGCCCGCGGGTCATACATTGTGTATCACAGGCATAGGGCATGTCCACAAGTGGGTCGCTTCCTCACTGTGCCATAGGATCCATGCTATGCCTCCCTGACAAGGACTATGTAGGCCACAACTGGGCTAGGGTTGCCTGTGGTCCCTTCTGGAGAGGCCTCACCCGGCAGGTAGTGTTTGGACTGTTCCCATGAGGACCATGGTCCGTACTGATTAGCATAAAGCGGGGCTTTGGCTAGATTGGCACAGAGGTGGAAAAATTTGGTCTGGAATGATACCCTGAGCGATTGCTAGTGGTTAGCCTTTTTACAAGCATTCCTCCCATCACCATATGTGCGTACTGTATAGTACCACAGCCTGCCAGGCATACTTAATCGAGGCCTGTTGCCATCTTTAAGAATTAGCTGGAAAATTCAGATGTAATGCAGAGTTGCCCCCGCTATCATCTGATGCTCCAAGCAGCACACAGACCTCTGCAGTAGAAGCATAACCCACTGAGCTCGGTATAATTCTGGTTTACTATGTAAATGACCGATAATGATTCAGATCACAGTAATTGGTTTCTCCAGAGCCCTGCGCTGGTAGGGAGACTGCACCAATAGGCTGTACTGAGTAGGGAAAACATTCTTACATATGACATCCACATTGTTAACCTGTAGACCCTAGAGATGTCTCTGCTATCTGACAAAAATTCTCTTGTCACAGCTGCTCATCTCTGCAGTGTTTATGGCGCCTTGAAATGGATTGAAAGTTAGATTGGATTCTGGTGGTAGAGAGTGGGTTAGGACTGAGTGGCTACCTATAGTCTGAGAGAAGATGACATACACTGTTATAAGATAGTATAAAGTATTGTAAGACAGATACGTTCAGTATAAATTAGTTTAAGATATTAGATAGTATTAGGTAAGTATATGATGTTATTATAATAGTATAAGTCAACATCAAGTATTATAAGGCAAGTATAAAATAGTCCAAGATGTTATAAAATAATATAAGTTAAGCATAAGATAGTATAAAGGCAAAAGTCTGCCTTCATCTAGAAACAGGTTCTCCTAAATCGGTCCTGGAGGGCCGGATCCATGACAGATTTTTAGTATATCCCCATTTAGGCAAATGTGGTTATCTTAAAATCTGGCATGATCCGGCCCTCCAGGACCGACTTTGGAGAACTCTGATCTAGAAGAGCATGTTCCCATTTTGTTATGTTTTTTTTTTTATTTACCAAAACCAGGGTTGAGAAGACATGGTGCCATTACATGATGGATCGGTCCACTGGCAACACTGTTACTAATGGTCTGTTGTGTCATTTTGTGATTCTGAAAAACAAACTGGTATAAATTGTATCTCTACTTCTGGCCGCTTCAAAATCAGCAGGTGGAAGCATGTTATTGGTGATAGTGCTGATGTCACGTTTTGGACAAAAGTAGAGGATCGAGGTGACGCTACTCGCCCCATCTGGGTTGCCGTAGTTTACTAATGATAAGTGCAGAGTTGGAGTCGTGGGATTCTTCTAGGGTTGTACGATGGAGGTTGTTGTTGCTGAAGAGGACAATGCAACATGCAGTACACTGGTATGATCATGTCATCGTGTGGCTTTGAAAAAGAGTTGTACTTTTAGCTATTGTACTGAAGAAGCACACATATGTAGATTTCATGATAGAGACCGACTCCTTGTGCATACACCGTGTCATCCCACAATCGTGATGAGCAGGCGTGGTTCAGTATGGGTAAGTAGAGTCAAGGTCAAGTGTGGTATACCGAAGGATAGGTCTCGTGTCACTTAGTGCTCTGGTACTGGGCTGAATGGAAGGAGGTGATCTAGTGAGGAGCCAACCTAGTGTGCAACAGTTGTTATTTCCTGATGGAGTCAGAGGCTATTGTGCTGCAGCTGTGGGTTGTTGGGGATTAGATCCAGTCTTGTGGCCAGAACGAGTGGTGATCTGGGTTGAAGGTTGGATCTTACATTGTAGGAGTGGGAGTTGTGGTCTAGTAATAGTGGCGGAGGATACTGCATTTGGCTTGACCAATGAGGAGTGGCCTACCTCCTACCCAGCTAACCACAAGAAACGCTGTGTGATCTTGGATGAATAATCCTCTACATTAGTCACTTCAGTAGCCAAGGACTGCTTAGAATTACGGTCCAGAGGGTGGAACTATCTGAGAAACTAGAAAATGCGCACTATAGAAGTGAACTTGACTGTAATGTGCCGTAAACCACTTAAAGTCATAGCTGCTTCTTATTGATAGTCCATAAAACTCCCTCTTTGCCAACACTCCCCCCTAACCTCCCCTCCATGTACCCCATGCATGAATGTCCAAACCACAACATTTTGAGACGCAATAATTCTAAAGTACACATGCACATTTTAAAAAAACAAAAAAAAACTGCTTACATTTAAAAAAACAAAAAAATTGAATCCCTTTTTTTTTCTTCTCCACAGGAAACTATGCCCCAGACGCCGATTTTTCCCAGCATGCTCGGTTCCAGCTGTAGTGGGCAAGTGCAGCCAGACATGGGCGAGCGGAGCGGTGACCCCGTGTACCAGGATGGGAATGTGGTGTCCGGATCACTAGAGGCGCTGATCGAGCGGCTGGTACCGACTGTGGATTACTATCCCGACGTGAGTTGTGGGTTTCTTTCATTTGGGCACTAAATGGGCGGAGCAGGAGAGTTCAAGAATTGTTGGGAGCTGTGTAGAGTCCTCAAACTTATCATATACACTCTAGAATACCCCTCCATCCAAGGTGTGCTTTTTGTGTTATTTTGTACTTGTTTGTGTGACTGGTCTGTGCTTTTGTGTATAGGAATGTAGGTCGCTGAGCCTTTTAAGACTGTATGGGCTCTGGCATAGTGAGTCACAAGTCCATCGTGCTTGATACACAACTGACTTTCCTTCACTAGGAAAATGGATGCTTCGATTAAAGAGGCAGGGGCTAGGTCAAATATGTTTGCTTTTCTTGATTTTATTGAATAGGTCTGTGAATTTAAGAGATTTGAGCTGACCGCAGCCGCAGCTTCAGGGCTATGGGAGTTGTGCTTCCTAATCACCATCCTTTCTGGGTGCCTCCCTACCACACTCTTTCTCCTAGTCTTTAGGTCCAGATTCTTGCTTGTTGGAATTTTTGCTTGAGCTGTGTTGTAACCATTTCTAGGCTCTTGTAAAGTCTCATCGCTTTTTTACGAGACAGAAAGAGACATGCCCAACTCGTCGCCTCTGCATTGGTCACTAACTAGTTCAGATACTGTCTGATGCAGCCAATGGGCCTGTAGCTTGAATTCAGCATGCACTGAACATCGATTTCAACAGTAGCTGAACTGACCACGAATTTGCCAGGTTGGCGAAGAGCAATGGACTGTGCTTAATTTGTAAAAGAAAAAAAAAGTAAATGCCAGGGCCCTTCTCGAGAGGCCTCTGCAGCTTGCACTATCTATTGCCCCTGCCAGCGCTGCCAATAACCATACCAACATAACTAATGACCATCCCGCTTCCATGAGTATGACAATACTGACTACTCCAGGCCACAGAAAACTATAAAAGAGACATTGGTGGCAGATATTATTCGTTTTAAATGGATATTGAATTATTAAACACTTTGCTCATTTCAAAATTTGATAGACCGCGCCACCATGTGGTAGACTGTCATTGGAACCGGTGTTGAGACTGAAGTGCTGGTGCTGAGCGCCGGAAACCACCGGCTCAAATTAAGCACTTACAATAGGTTGGTACTGGCTAGTGTTCTTGGATCTTGATTGCGCTTGAATGAAGTCCGCCAAAACCCATTGACTGAGCTAGCCAACTGCTCCTTCCCGCCATTCATGATGAGTGGAGTAGTGTGTCTACTTTAGAATCCCCTGAAGGACAGGTCCGAGAGGAGGTAAAAAGGAGTCCTCCGCTCCTTCGTCCTCTCTAACCACCTTTGTGGCTCAGACATCAAGTCTTTGCAAAGATTCAAAATGGATTCTGTATATTACATTAAACTGTAACTTTTGTGTCATCTGAGCTGATGTCCTCCTCCTATTTAATTGATGGCCTGTCCCTGCTCCTTTGCTCCGACTGTACCCGTGAGAGAAAGGTAAAATTCCTATTTTTTTGCAAATATTGGAACCGTGCTTTATTCCTGATTCTTTATAGACCAGGATGTTCAACTTCTTTGGAAACGGTCCATGCTGAATTGTTTTAGGACAGCCACATCCGATACATTTATATAGAATGATTCTAAATAGAGCTTGTCTACATAGTGGTCGACCCTAAAAATCTGGTATTTACCAGTCTTTGCACTGGGGACCTGTGTCACAGATCTTACTCCCAAACTCTTCTAGAAGTAGCACATCTGACGAAGTCCTAGGCCATCTCCTCCTCCCAGATGAGTTTTGTAAAAGATACCACAATATGCATTATTCTCAGATTGTTTACATCTGCACACTGTACTTGCATTGTTCCATACGGATCTTTCATAACATTTTCTGGGAAATGTACAAATAGTTCAGACAAACTTCTCAGCCTCACAGACTTTATCTTTGAAAAAATTCAGATTTCACAATCTGCGTCCCTCGGTATCTGGCTTCTTGGGAAGCAAAAAAAAACAGTAAACGCTGTAAAATTCCTACTTGGACCAGATCTCAAACTGCTGACCTTTCCGTTGACCTGACGTGAGTGCGCACGCGGGGAGCAACAGGGCTGCACTGTGGCACCCGGGCCTGTGTTTATCTGGGAAGAGACCGAGAATAGGTCCTGTGACTGCGTCGAGAACATTGTGTTTGGTAAAGGGGGGGGGGGGGGGGGGGGGAAGTTGCTGTGGTTTGGGGAATGGAATGTCCCAATCCGCAGCTTTGTTGAGTCATTTGGTGTCAGTGGGTCATGGTAATCCCAGACAAACAGCCACATGTACCCTAGATTGGCCTGGTACAGCACGAGCGGAATGTCCCCTTTATTCTGAACATTCCTGGATCTTAAAGCAGAGGGGGCTGGGTCAGCAATACTTAGCTCGCATTCTGTTTATTTTGTATTTATTTCTTTTGACTGGTGAGGTTGCTTAATAAGTGGTCCCTGTACTGGAATTTTAGCCTCGTTATATATTTTTTTTAATCTACACGTTTTGAACAAAGGATATATTGTTCAAGATGTTGACATTATTAACCCCACCCCAAAATAATAGTATCTATTTATATCGCTAAAAGAATTTGTGTGTATGGTGGAAATAATAATTGAGACTTGGGGTATGTTTTTTGTGCTGTAAAAATGTAGAAATGTAACAGCCTAGCATGGCACTTGGAAGTAGTGTAAAAAACTATGTGTTATTGCTATGCCCAAGTCAGCCGAGGTATTTTCATCAAACTTTGATAACGGTTAAAAGGCATAGTTCAGTAGGATTTGATATTGTTGCCGAGCGGGAAGGCACACGATCAGTCATGATCTCCAGGTACCTTCATCTTCGGTGAGCTGCGTTCATACACAAATTAATGCAGCTTGAGCAGAAGATTCAAGCCGCCATAGTGCGAAACCACAATTTTATAAATGAGAAATAAAAAAATTAGTCAAAAAAGGGCTTGAGTCAAGACTATGGCAGCTCGCCATTTTGGAAACTAAACAATTTGTGTTGTTGCACAGCCTTTTTAAACCTTAGAGTACACACAGCCCATGGGTTCTTCTTTCAGCGGCTTTTAGGCGCAAACTGCAGGACATCTCGGAATTGCCGACTCTCTTGATTTGTGTAGTGTATGTTCAGTTTTGTACAGGGTAGGCGCAGATTCGCTGATGCCTGTTATCACGTCAGTTTCTGTCGCCTCGTTTTTGATGGCTGGCTTTGAACTGTCGCTGACACAGGCTGTTGGTAAATTTCCGCTCTTAGCAGACATGGCTACGGTGTGCGTGTCTCTGACAGGTCCCCACTGACCGTCTCGCAGTGATTCTTTCGTGAGTTTTGAGCTGTTGCAAGACTGCGGCGCGCCAGATGAAACTCTACGGCCTGGGAACCTGAAGCCCACAGGATCAGAAGAAGGAACCAGAGGCTTTGTGGCTAAACTCCACTCACTTGTGAAAACAACAATGTAAGATCTTTTGGGAAGCGAATTGACTCGACTGCAGGGTTTGAGAAACCGCCGCTGCACGAAGGCCCTGCTGATGAGGTCTTTGAGCCAGCTGGCTCCGCTGTTAGTGTTCACTAATCGTTAAAGGAGTTTATATACACAAGTTTTTTTTATTTTCATTTCACGTATTTACAACTTTCTTAGGAATTTAAACCACATGCCAATTCACAGAAATCAATTCATTTACTGAGAGAGGGGCTTAACTTGAGTGGTACTTTATGGGCACCCATGCCATACTCTTTTGGCATCCCTCACCTCTTGGTGCTGTGTGGCTGCCTGCCGGTCCAACCCTCAGTCAATCAATCAGGGGTTGGTAAAGCGCAACTACTCAACTTGAGGGTCTCAATGCGCTGGGGGGGGGGGGGAGGGGACGGCCCCGTTGAGTGCTGGGGTCATCCAAAAGACCAGGCCTTGAGGACCTTCCTGAACTGGGGCAGTGTGGGAGATTGCCATAGGGGGGGGGGGGCGGGTTCCAGGCTGTGGCTGTGAGGTAGGAGAAGGACTTTCCTCCTGTTAAAGGGAGCAGGTTTAACAGGAATTTCGTTAAATAAATTCAATTGTATTTATCTATGTCTATCATACTGTGGATTTAGGTATGCATCCCTGTTTAATGTGTGCAAATATAAGTGCTGTGCTCTAAACTTCCTTAGTAGGTCACCATTGTTAGTATCCACTTGCGGCATTTGCTGGCCACCTGCAACCAATGCTGCCAGCGATCACCCTACCCTTTTTTGTGTTTTAGTTGCAATGTCTTCCATATTGCTGTGTAAAGTACTTCATTTTATCCCAACTAGATTCGCACGGCACTATCAAAATGACTAACTAGGTTACTTGCCTTCAATGGGTCAAAATGAGAGCACTTATTTGATTACGCTGAGATTTTAAATTAAATGAATGGTTGTGGGGGGTGTTCTGCAAGTACAGCGCTGTCCTGAACCACACAAGCTGAAGTCATCCAATGCTATTCAAGCCAGTGGCTATCCCTTCTTGAGGGCGTGGCAGGCCTAGGACGCTGGCACCACGCCCTTTCCGAGTTAGCGCTATTTTTAATAATATAAATGTGTGTTTCTTACAATTGGCAGTACTGCCCAGCAGTCTCCAGTCTTTCACGTAAAATGGAGAACGGTCTATTAATCAGTGCAGACGTGACTGCAAGCCCCTCCTGTAAGTGTAGCTACTCCGAAAAGAGTTCCGGGGCTAAACCAAATCAAACCCCTGCTAAAATTAAGCACTGGGTGTTCAGCCAGCCTTAAAGCAACCAGAAATGCAAATAAATATTCTACTTCAAAGCAAACACTCATCCCTACATAGAAGCCTACATTGAGAAAGTTATTGTTATTTTCTCCGTCTTCCCACTGACCCCTTCTGTCATCTTGCTCAAGTTTTGTGTTACGTTCTTAAGAGTCTCCTAATTTGCAGGCTGTCTCACTGCAATCTCTTTGAAATCCATCAGTCTCCTAACATGGATGCAAATTACCAAAAACTCATGGGTTGCTTATGCAGATTGAGTGATCAGGATGCTTTCTTCTAAATGTGGACAGCTTGCTGCTGTTCCCCTGTGTGCCACTCCTGAGAAAGGACGCTGCCCCTGACTCTGGAGCCACATCGAGCTCACTGGAGACACTGGACTAAGTATTCTGTAAGAAGTCCCTTGCTGCATCTTCCTTGCTACATATTTTACCTCTGAGCCCGCAGCAGCAGAGGGAGGAAGAATAGAAGAATGTTCATTTCTATTGGTGCTCTAATTTTCTGGGGACCTCAGGCAATAGGAATCTGGATTCTAGAAAGACCCTCCCATTCCGAGTTTGTTTGACTAAAGAGCAGGACTGGTCTTCTGGGACATTCTGAAATGGATTATTGCCTCTGAAAGAATGACCGGTTGGCGCAGGGACACAGTCGCGTGTTCCTGCCATGTAAAGTGACTGCCATATGCCTACGGTTTCTTTAGGAATTTCCATAGCAGAGTAGTGCGTCAATTCAGAATGGCCGCCGGCAAAGGCAAATGTGTCCAAGTGGATTGTAGAAACCAGTATATATTGTGCTAATGGGGTTGTGAGGTGGATAGAATGGCACAATATAGCTGAATTGTTGCCGATAATGCAGATGTGTTTGACAGTAAATGCAACAACTTCTCTGCATTAGTTTGCCACCAGGAACTGGCTGGGAGTGGAGAAGTTTAGATTTATAAATAATTTCCAATCTGAAGGTATAAAGACTCGGATAAAACCTCTTGAAGCATGTTGTGTTGCCTGCAATAGTCTCAGTTAGAGCCCGTAATCAAAGCAGTGGTCATATTTTTTTTTAAATCTGAGACAATAGCCTGTCCAGTCGTGCCACTTAAAGTTCTGTTTGATCTAAAGTAGCTTTCAGTTAGCAGAACAGTTTGAAATCTGTGACCTGTTTATAAGGCCTGGTGCCTTTGACAACCGTGCCAAAATGTGTGCAGTTCAAAAGTGTTTTTGGGTTTGGTGCTTGCCAAGACCTTTGATTTTTACTAAAATTATACCTATAATAGATTTCCTTAAAAGGGTATCAGCCAGCGCTCTTCATTCATTGATCTGTAACTGTGTTATTCACATTTTTGTTCCACCCACTAAAGCATGAGTATGCGGCGTGGAGCAGCCCGCTTCAGCCATTTTCTAATGTCGCTGTGAGTGACTGCCTTCTACTCCTTCACGATCAGCAGCACATCCACACACAAAGTAGTTCCCATAAACTTGCTTTTTGGTGCTATTTTTGCTTTTAGCACATCCTCACACAAAGTAGTTCCCATAAGCGTGCTTTTTGCTGCTAGTTTGGCGTTTAGCCAGTCCGCTTTGTTTTATTTTTTTAAGATTGAGGGCCCAGCGGCTTCTCCAGCAAAAGTTGTGTATTAACCATGGCAAGACAAAGTGACCACTAACCGAACCTAAACGATTTTGGGCCAGTACCAAACGTATTGCCTTTGCCAGTGCTTGATTGTACATTGAACTGAACCGAGACCAAAATCCCATTGAAGGCGAACTTCACTCGCACATTGCAATGGAACTGGGGCCTCAAATACCTGTATTGTCTTGTAAGCACGGGGTTCGGAGATGAAAGTTTGTTCACGCCTTCGCCAAACCAATAAACTGTTTAACAACCCCTTTCCCTCGCTCTTTGGTCTGCAAATACTTGCAGTTCATCTGCTCGGTTCCCGCCATCCTTGCGCGGGCGGAGCTGCCGGGAATTCAGTCCCTCCCCGACATCATGTCAGTTCCCTAGCCAAATATGTATTTGATACACCCCGCCCCCCCTGCAGCACACGCACGCACAGACTGTTGTAACTTGTTCACTGATCACAAGCCTCGGTTAAAGAAGAAAACGTTATGTGCCGTCGTACAGTAATCGTTGGCATATGAGAAGCAGCCCCAGCCAGGTCACGTGGCTGCTAGCTGTGGGAAAAGAGGCCGGGAAAGAAAACACACATTGAACTCAAACAGATTTGTGGTCACAGCCTGAATGTGGGCGCTCTGAAGCACATTTTTCACACAAAAAGGCGGCAGGGCCAGTCTAAAGGGCGTTGAGAACGCGTGGACAGTTCAGCCTCCGTTTCAGGAACACGTATGCTACCAGGACTGGTTCTGTAGAAATTATTATTATTTTTTTTTTTAAACTGGGCCCCAGCGTACGCTGAGTGTTAAGCTATAGTGAAAAAAACTCGAGCGTGTCTTTGTGTTTGGCCAAAAATCTTCAAAAGGATTTTTTGTGCTGTCATAGGCTTGGACATTTGCAGTCTCTCCAAAATGGTCTCCGGCGCCCCTCAAATTCCTCTGAAGTGGACTTAAACATAGACAGTATATTCATTGAATGTATGAGGCATTCCCTTACCTGGAAAAAGTTTTGCCTACCCACTAATTATTTGGCATGCGTGAGCCTTGATCACAGCTACACACACGTGTGTGTGTTTGAGATTAGCTTTGGGTGTGGAAAAACTGCTGTTGCTGGTTGAAGGCACTGATGTGTTTGTGGAGCGACTGTGAGTGGGCCTTACTACCCATTAAAGGTGGTAGTGGTTTTGAGCGGTGTCAAGGCTCTGCTAGCGTTGGGCGAAGTCCCCCATGGTTCAAGTGTGAGGAATATGCTGTTTCTGCTACCTCTGGAGCAGGTTGTAGTTGAAGTGGGATGTATGGGAATCCCTAATATCTCAGAGGTAGGGTGCACTTGATGCAATGTCCCTACTGTCTCATGGAGTAGGCAGCTGTGGGTAAGAGGAGTGTGTATTCATGGTGTGTCGAGAATATGTTGCAGTGAGTGACAAATGTTGGCTCCTGCTATATTAGTGATAACTGGTGGTGGGTGCTAGGAGTAATGCTGCCTGCTATCTTGTAAGTAGGCTGTGGTGGGTGTTGAGGAGTGTGTCCCATGGTTAGGGTTTATTCCTTGTAGGTTGTGTGGGGAATGTGCTAGGCATGGATTCGCATTCTGATGCTTTGTTGTTAATCTCTTCCGTTCTGCAGCGGACCTACATCTTCACCTTCCTCCTGAGCTCTCGTGTCTTCATTCACCCTCATGAGCTGCTGGCCAAAGTGGGGCAAATTTGCATCCAGCAAAAACAGCATCTGGAGACGGGAGCAGACGCTGACAAGGTAACTACACAAAATTACTTTAACATTAATTGAGCCTCCTTACCATTTTATTTTGCTATGTTGTGGTACTATAGTTTTTTTTTTTATATGTACTAAACTGAGAGTGCCTAAATTTGAGGTCACCTAATGCAATATGTCCACAGATCAGGATCCGCAGTGGCACAAGCTCCCCCCCCACACTGATCTGCCTCAGTGCCCTTATCCGTAAACCATGCCACTGCTGTGCGGGCTGTTGTTAGGGATTTTCACCCCAGAACAAAGGCTGGGCAGTATGCAGCTTTCACAGGCCACCTTTTTAGCAAAGGTGAGTCCAAGTAAAAGCTCATAAAAGTGCCATGATCCAAGTATGGGTGCGGTAACCAATCCTTTTTACCCATTTAAGAGCACATTACTTTCAATGTTATGTCACCAGTATTCTATCATGTGCATCTCCTAAGGATGTGGCCGCGTCTCGCTTGTGGACCGCTCAGGAGCTCAAAGCTTCTCTTGTTCTGGTCCATATGAAGTGTGCATTACTCTGTTTATCTGAGCCTTGGGTGGTTTGAGAATTTGCCCACAGGGAGCAGGGTATCCGTATTTGCAAGTGTAACAATTAAAGCAGAACTTTGACTTTAAATTGATTAGGGCACTTTCTTGGTTTTTGGATGTGCCGGAAGAGTTGATGACGTGGGGATGAGATCTGGTTTGGGTCATGCCGGGTGGATGACCGGAGGTCAATGCGTTGTAAAAGTTCTTTATAGAGTGACACGTTGCTATTTGGCTTACCTTTGGAACGATGGTGGATCCATAGAAAAGACGATGGCGGAAGAGGTGGGAAGCGCACTTCTTGATACGTGAAGACATGATACATGTGGCATTTAGGTATTTGCAGCTATCTTGGCTGTGTGGCACATAGTGTTCTGTGCAGAGACGTTTGGCACTCCGTATTGGATTGGTGCTGCTTGTCTGTCATTGGTATGGACATATGGTTTGCCGTTGGTAGGTTCAATCTTTTCAATGTGGCTTGGTTTAGCCACCTAACCTACAATGGTTATTACAGTGCAACACATTCTACTGTCAGCGTAGGTACAGAGGTGCATTTACAGTGTTTAATATTGTTATAAAGCTCTCTGAAAGTCCTTTGGTGCTCTGTTAGTGGCTTTTGGGTGTTTTGAAAATGCTTCAAATATTTCCTGTTGCTCTGGCTGCGTTGCTTCGTGAGGTGTGGGTACACTGGTGCGTTTCATGTCTCCAACTTTGCTTGTATGTGGTGAGGTGCTGGTGACATGGTTGACATTCTTGGGGAGTGTCTGTTTCGCATGGCCCTTGTGCAATTGTCGATTCACGCACTTTAAAACATTACAGTCTATCGAGTTGGTTAATTTTATGTATTATATTGCAGCCATATATTCTATACAGCTTTACTGTTAGCCTGTTATACATTATTGACTGGTGTCTTGACTCACTGAGATGCCTTACTTATATACCTTATTTTCTGTTTTTTTCCGTTAACCTTATGATTGGTGCATGGGTAGTTCTGTTAATTAAAAGAGGCACCATATTCGATGCTAATCAATAGTTGTGTCACAGGAAAATAAACTATGAAAGTGCAATTTATAAAATCCTGGGGCAAGAAAGGAGGCATTACAATATTGCAAGTTGTGGCATTTTTAGGGGGAAGCGGGGCAAAGTCCCAATTCTCTAAAGACATGTCATGAGAGGAAATTGAAGCTCATCTGGTAATATTGGCTTCCTCTGTCAATAAGTGATGATGCCTGAGGAAACGAGTGCTAATAATTCATCAGTGAAGTCATCACTTCCTCCTGTCGCGAACCACAACATACTTTCCAGCTTCCTTTTAAACACGTCCAGCAGGCGGGGGCCAGAATGTCTGTGTAAGGGTGTCTCCATGCACGTGAGCCATGAACTGTCCTCCAGGGCAAAATCTCATGTCCAAAGTCGGGAGCTTGCTCGGGCAATCGAAATTGAAAATACGCAGTGTCTCTCTCCCTGGCTAACTGGGTCTGTTTCGTTGCGAAAATGCATGGGCAATCTTCAACAAATAATGTTAGAAAAATGACTTTTCGCTTCGGATCTAGGCGTTTTGTGTACGATTTTTTTTCAATTGCAAAATTAGTTTACCTCCCCCAAAAAAATCAAGCAAAAGGGACAACAGTTAATTTTCACATGTTTGTCTTTTATAGCTTTTTTTTTATTTGCTTCATATTATTGCAAATGCACGCTGTGCGTACAGTTAATAACAAAACTCGAAGGGTGTAATTTGAAAGGTTCGCTAAATTAAGGATCTCCACTCACCCGTGACTATATCTGAGAAATTTTTAACTTTCAGAAGTTTACATTTGTAGCCGCTGGAGCACGGATTTTCGATGAAACCAATTTTGCAGAATGATTTTTTTCTTCTCTGCGGATCTACGGGGCTCTGATCTCTACCAGCGCGGCCACAAAAAAGGGTTCTAAAGCATTTATTATGTTTTAGATGCGAGTTGGAGCAGTGGGCTGGCATTCTTTCTGAGTGAACGGCGCTTGGCGCCGCTCGCCGGTTCTGGGCCACTTAAGACCATTTCAATCATTCCTCGGCCTCGGACGTCATCTTGGCGCGCTGCTGCGGCGCAGGAGCTGAACTCTGCCTGTGCTCTCACGTCCAAGCCCCTGTGCTCGGTTGCATTGCATTCTTCCGCAACTGCATTCCGGCCTCTGAACTCCGGCGCGCGCTGAGCCAACAGCTGTCAGAATGCGGCTGGGAGCAGACATACTGTCCGTCCCCCTGTCTGTCCTGCGCACGTTCCGAGGCCTCTGACTCACACCTCTTGGCTTTGTTACAAAGAAACTATCCCACGAAACATCCTTCAGACGGACCACGGTGGCACCTGTTTCACTTCCAAAAGAGGAGCGCGCGCGCGTTGGAATGAACCACTTAGTTTCCGCTGCACGGGGGTATCTGTGGGAGGAGAGGGTTATAGGTTGGGAATGCAATAATGTCTATGAAGTTGAGTGCTTTTAAACGCAGCTAGGGGCGACGGACGTATCATGTGTTCTGACATTTGTGTAGCTCCTCTTTTCTCCAAGGGTTCAAAGCGCTGATGGGTGGACGAATAAGCTGCTAATCACTGTTGTGCTTGGTTAGTAGACGGAATGAATTAAAAAAGAACGTTATGTGGGAAAGAGTTTGTGTTGTGCATTCGGTTCGAGGGGGGAGGGGGGTCCAACAAGGAATGTTGTATCAAACCTTTTGCTGCACTTAAGCAGGGAGTGAAGTAATGTATGAGAGGTCGAGCAGTATTTGCATATGCTACCCCATTTGCTGAGCGTGATTGGTAGAGTGTGGTTTTATAGAGTTGTCTTCGTGGGAGAAGCTTAGGCGTCGTGAGTGATGCTCAGATGGAGAGCTCCAATCTTTCTGCAGTGAACTTTAGGCTCTGCTTGTGCATGGCAACCACAAGGAGGCGATGGACGGAGCGCTGAAACTTTACAAACACTCGCCCCCAGTCACAGATCTGGGTTGAATCCATCATCATTCTTTAGCTCACTTCACCACTCCAGTTCAGACCAGCTCACTTTGTCACTGGATTCAAGCTAGCCTGGATGAAGAGGGGTGTTACCCCGAAACCGGTCTCAGGATGCTTGATTCTGGTCTAGGGAAGACCTAGGTTGGCAGTTTGGGCTGGACTATTCCCATGAGGCATAGGGTCAAGACTGATTTTCATCTGGCTGTGTCTGAACTGGGGTGGTGAAGTGAGCTAAAGAGAGATATTGGATTCAACCCAGATCTGTGACTGGAGGTGAGTGTCTGAAAAGCTTTAGCGCTCCGTCCATCATCTTCTTGTGTTTGCTCTGCTAATGCATGGATCAGTTGACCGAGGCAGAATGGTATAAGAGGGATGGAGCGCTACAGACCAAGACTAGCGATTAAGTCAATGGTCTGCGGCGGAGGTCTGCAGCTCCAACACAAGGCTCTGTAATTTTCAAAGAAGCATGGATATAAATTGACCACAATGAGCAGGTCTGCTAGAAATTCTGATGTTCACGGGCTCCCGCGTACCTTGCCGATATTCACATAAACGGCAGAAAGTTATTTTAGTGAAGACCATTACAAACATTCAACATTTTGGATAAATGTTTTGAATATTCAATTTTGTGTGCGGCTGGGGGTTCAGAGGACTCCTCTGGCGGCTACCCTGTCTAGTTCGTGGAAGTGATGTTGGAGCGCGATCTTGAATGGAGATAGTGACGAGCACACTGGTCCTCACGAAGCCACCTCCGGTGGAGGGTAGAGCACGCTGAATGTGTGGAACCTTGATGTGGTGCACGGAGGTTTTGGAGAAGGTTTGACTGGCTAAGAATGGGTTGCAACTGGGGACACTTCCGGTGAGGTTATAGAAGATTCAAGATAATTCTGAAAACTAATATGAACAGTTTGAACATATATAATTTCTTATTTGATACGTCTCTCTGTACCAAATTAAAATCGCTTGTCCTCTTGTTAAATACCTTGTTTTATAACTGCTGCATATGAAAACAACAAAATGACATAAAACATAGATCCAGATGAATGAAATATTCCTTACAGATGTTGAGAAAAACTAGAGGCCTCACGACCAGCTTAGCCTTCAGAGAGTCATAGACCCCTCCCCCCAATGCTCAAGCTTGGTAATAAAAAGCATATTGCATAGTAACCTGCCCGAAAGGACCAGCGCACATTGCTAGACACACTACATAATGCTCTTTTTTTTACGGGAGTCCAAATTAATGTTTCTACATTCTAAAGGGACACATGCCTGCTAGGTTCACCTCAATTTTTGAAGTGAGAATGGTTTGATGTAGAAATTTCTAGATTCAATTGCCTCTTCTTATATTATGACTTATGGAAACGTATAATGAAAGCAATGAAAGCAAAAAAAGCAATTTTTATTAACGTTCGTCTATATGTGACATAAAGAACACTTTTAAAAGTATTTCGTAGGTCTTATTAAATGATGATTTAGACATCCCTTGTTAAAAACCACTAGTTATATTATTCTAAAAGAATGGTGAACAAATGCATGGTGTTATGAGTAACGCTTGTTACTATTCACCTTAGGAAACCACTGTAGGACCACGTGCCTAGTATGCCCGGTACGCACGGGTATATGTGCCTTTCAGTGTTGTGGCTTTATTTCGGTTTACAATAAATTGATGCCAGCAACGTTATGCAAGTTGTGAAGTAATTTTCAAAAAGGACTATAAAAAAAAATATATATATATATATATTTGTAAGAGCAGAATAGCACTTTTATTACAAAACTTCACAATGAATTGACTGATTACACATTTCAGTGGAATTTGTTTCTTGTTTGCGTTTAGTTGGAAGCATATATTGTTCCATACGTTTCTTTGTATATAACTTGTGTTCGTCTGAAAACCAGATGGATGCAGCCCCGAGTTAGTTATAGGCACCAGCTGCCAGAGTGGTGCAAATGCGAACGAAGTGATGCCGCCACATGGGCTAGCCGGCCTAAAGCCAGTGGCACCATCGCCCTGCTGCAGCTGTTGTGCTCTGTGCTGTAACTAACCACTAGCTGCTGCTGTTATCACCACCGCTGCGTGCGTCACCAGAGGCTAAGGGCTCGCTGCAGAGTGTGTCTCTGACAGGAAGGCACGAGGACGGCAGTGTTGGCTGCCTGCCCTGATCTAGCAGTTATCACATTGTCCTCCCCGAGAACATCTTGTTTACAAACTAGCATGGGGCTCAGGAGATAATATGTGGATGATGGGAAACATTAACCCCTTCTTCCGACTGTGCCCATGCTTTAGTAGTGCCAGAAAAGAGCGAAGCCTTGGCGTTCTTGGGCAACCCGCGGTCTTACTCTAGCGTTGTGGCTTGAGAGGATCCTGTCTTGGCATCCAGGCAGAAGGTTTCACAGTTTTTTTTTTTTTTTTTTTTATAGGTTCAACCTTTTCAGCTTTTTTGTTTCAGAGGCCGGCTTTGACACTTTTAATCCATTCATGTATAGCTCTTGGGGTTAATTGATAATTCTAAAAATATATATGGTTAAATGCAGTTCTATAATGTATTCCCACCATTTGTGCGGTCCTGAAGCATTTTCGAAGTCTAGAGGCCCTTTTACAGTTTTAAGATTTTCAGTGACCGGCGTCAAAGTTGTTTATTTGATATTGAATTTGGTTGTGTTTCATATTCTTTAGATATGAATGATACCGTATAGTGCATAATTGGAGTAGACTATTGTGTTTAGTAAAGGACTATATTGGCTGGTAGCCAGCTGGATACAGTTATGGATTAGTGTAAGTATTATGATTTGGGCATTAACCTGTGTGGAGCATTATGTGCTTTGCCATATGTGCTAAAACCCTTTGCTGCTTGCCCTGTTAATTTTTCACCCAACGTACTTCGTATTTGCAGAGGTTATGTACGCAGTGCTGTACAGTCCCCCATTACTGTTTACGCAAATGTCCAAGTACGGCCTTGGAAACCACTTCTAAAACTCCCTGTAGACTTACAATTATAGTATTCTCTTACTAGCCAGTAGGCGTCACTGCTACTACATTAGTTTGTTTGCCCCCCCTCTGGGAATTGGCCAATGCCATTCCATGAGGAATCGCTGGGTGTCACTATTGCACCAATGTGTGTGCTGCCCTTCCTTTTCCCTTTAATTTTAATAGACTCTCTGTTAAATACAATACTCTAACAGTGGTACAGGGAACATCAATTTTCATTGGCAAGCTTGTTTCTCTAAGAGTTGAGGAGGGCTTTACGTAAACTATATCTAGACAGCCAGAGCACTAGCCAGCTCCCTAGTCGGTCATCGAGAGAGCTACCATCACCGAGACAGCCTAGAAGCAGCACTCTAGGAGAAGTGGCCAGATGCTGCCTCTTTGTCCCTGCTGAAGATCCCAAGAATCTGCTTCTGTATAGTATCTAACAGTACTTCTAAAACAGCAACATGAAATATCTGGGCTTTGGCGACCCCTGTCCCTGCACTGTTGTGGGCGATTCCTACTCTGTGTTACTGCAGCGGTGGTCTGTGTAACATGAAGTCTTCACAGCGGAGCCAGCGGCAGATTAGAGGTCGAACCAACCCCTTGGCGGCCAGATAAATGAGTCACCGTTTTATATTCTTATTTAGTGCTCATAAATTTCTTTGCAGACCTGCATTGGATACCAAAGGCACTACGCCGGCCTGCCTTCTCATTACCAAGTTTACGCTTTGAATCCTTGAACAAGTGAAGAGGCCGAATCAAGCAAGGCAGGGCAAAATCCGAAAAGCCCAATTTGTCTGTGTCCAACCCGTGCAGAAGAAGTGGGGTCATTGTGTACCCACAGTATAAATTAACCAAGCATTTGCAATGCATAGGTTTCGCATTTAGGAGAGTTTGCACAATTGGCATTGTAAATGACAATGCCTTTTATTTAAGTGTTAAAATGGATAAATAAAAGGCATGGCCATTTGCAATGCAAATAGCTTAAACTCTTGCAAATGCAAGACCTGTTGCATTGCAAATGTGTGCTATAAAACAAAAAAAAGCGTTCGGAGAGAGCGTGTCCTGCAGGCAGGACTAAGCTATTTGAGAAAATAGTGCTCGATGGCTGTAATTAAAGCCTACCGAGGAACAACACGCGTAACAGGGGGTGTCGCCATGGGAGGTTTCAAAATGAGACAAGGCGGTACTAAGGAGAGACTACTAAGCCTCTTGACCAATGAACAGCCACAGTTTACAGTGCACAATGGCACAAGCCAAAGAAACATACGGGAGGAGAGTGGGCAGAGCTTCAAGTCCCTACCTCAGTACAGCATGTCTCTCAGAGCAACGCATGCGCTGCCCAGGCTCGACCTAAAAAAGCACTGGATGGTTATCGCACGGTCACCAGTACTCCTGAAGCTGAGATGGGCACATGTTAGTATTCTGAAAGCCCTCAGATGGCGCTATTGAGGATTCTCAAATCATAACCTGAAAGTGTGGGCGACAGCTGAGACGTGCGAGCTGTCTCTCCAGCCATGTACTACACACTTGCATCCTCTTTCTGCAGATTGTTGAGCCTGACTGATCAGGTGTATTAATCCTGGTGCAGCACTGGCACCATTGGTGACCGTGGGCAAACATGTAGCTGCTCTCATCCTTCTTCACACGTGCACTTGGAATACTCAGTGTAAAAACTACTACAGGGTTTATCTCGGCACTATGCGTGGATTTGGTAATGCACCTCATGCAGTATTTCTGTACACACCAACATTTTATTCCTAAAGTTATTAATCTTGCAGACAGCAGGCAAGTTTGTGACGAAGCTGAAGATTGCTAGCAGTCGTAGAAACTAAATCTTCTAACCCCTTTTCCTCCTGCCACCGAAAATATATTTTTGCGGCACACATTTTAGGATCCATCTATTGATGACATTCTATATTCTAACTATCTTTAGTGCAACGTCAAGTAAAAATAAGTTGCTTCTGCTATACCCTGACATCATCATGTAAATGCGCCATCACTTTGAAATCACTGTCAATAGTCACCTGATGTACTATGAAATTGCCCTACGTCTGTAAAATATGACCAAATAATGCACACATATATTCTATCTGTGCGAATTACCTGTGCTACACTAGATTGCCACCAGATTTAATGTCGGTCCTCTCCGGAGTGGGATAATTTAAAAAAACATCAGGTCTCAGTTGTACTTCTTTTGAGTTCCTTTCATATACAACCCGTCAGCTTCTCCACATGGTTTCATCACAAATGTGGCACATTCAGAGGAGGCGACCACTAGAGCGAATGAGTTATCTCTTTTTACCTATCCCGTCTTAGTCGGTTAAAATTCCTCTAAGGGTAATTGTGGTTTTTGTTCTACTTAAAAAAGGAACATTTTATATTTTAATTACCAATAATTGGCTTTGTGCTTAATGTAGCCCTGAGGAAGGCCTGTAGTCAGTTCTGTGAAGTGGGCCGCCGAAAGAATGGCTTGATTGTAGACAATATATTGGCACTCGAGTTGTTCATGTTGATGGTTCAGCTGAAAAACTTCAGTATATTTGTAAATCACACTTTTGATAATTGAAAGGTTGGGTGTATGAAGGTTTATCTATGTGTTTAATGAGTTTTAATGTCTGGTGAATGTATGTTTTTCAAGGAGCATAGAGTAGGGCATACAACCAACAATGAGTTAATGTATTCTTGCTTTACGTCAATGTAATGAAAAAGTAAAATGCATTTTTTAAGTGTTATATTCGTATAAATTACTGATATAATGATATAATTCTTTAAATATCTTTTGATAAGGCATTTGACTAGTTCATAAAAAGTTAAGATTAGGCAGGGGTCTGGTGTTTTTATATAAAATGTGAAAAATTATTCAAGACTTGAAAGTCAAATCCCTCCAGTGATCTGTTTTTATGTATTTACACATGCATTTTGTATAGGGTCTCATTGCGACGTAGCCATTTCTGTTAAGTTGCAATCAGTGACCCCAACTGTGTGTCTAAACCTGCCTCTCTCTTATCTCCACAGGCCAAGCTCAAGTCCTTTGCTGCCAAAATTATCCAGCTGCTGAAGGAGTGGACGGAGACCTTCCCATATGACTTCCAGGACGAGAAGAGCATGAGGGAACTAAAGGAGATTGCGCACAGGATCACACAGTGCGATGAGGTACGCGCCACCTCGCAGGACCCTGGGAAAATATGCCCTAGAGTGGGAAATATGATGGATGTTGGGCGGCTAGGCACAACTATTCAGTGCTTAATTTAAAAAAAAGTATGTAAGTGCAGGGGTCCAAAGATGTTCTTAACAGCCTGCTGTGGTGCTACCGAAAGCTGGTGTTACCAAATATCAAAGGTGTCTGGTCTTGATTGCACATGATGCCTCTTTATTCCACTGCACTATACTTTTATCTCATTAACCCAATACGTTCAGGTGCTTTTTCATCCCTGCTTTCACCCTTTGTCACAGTTTTCCTATCATTCTCTTCCACCCTTTGGTATCATTTTCTCTGTCTTTAATTTAGAGTCTGATGGTGAAAATATGTCCCAGTCACCAAACACCAGTGGCTGTGTCCACCACTGGTAGAAACTGAGCACTGTATGGAGCCCCACATGTTAGGCGAACAGGATGGCGGTCGCGGTGTGTACATGTATGCATGGCCAGTTCCAGCCATTGTGCTTTACATGAGTGGACAACATGCTACCAGTTATGAATAAAATGCTGGTGTCATACTCTGCAGCTTGTATGGCCTTACAGCCCAAAAGGCTTATGGAAATGTTCCTACCCTTGGGCAATCCTATCTAACCAGTAGTAAGAGCCATATATTCCAGTAAGTGTACACAAGTGTGCCTACCTTGCACAAACCTCCTGCTCATCCGTGACTCGTGACATTCATGGGTGCCAGGCCCCTATACTCTAAGCAAAATATAAGCACTGCAAGATACCTGTAGTCTGCCCAGCATGGCCGCAGCCAAAATATCCAGTCACGCAGCGGCGGTTGACATTGGCCATGTTCTCCAACACCCCTCCCCCCCACCTCCTTTCTGAATATTTTTTAGTAATTCAAACCAATGTGGTCAGATAGTCTTTCTTCCATGTCATTTTGTTAAACATTTTTTTTGTGTTATAATGTGTTATTAGCATTTCATAATACAGTACAATAAATATATGAAAACATTGCATATCTTAAAATACGTTATAGTAGAGAAAAAATAATGATTATAATTGTAAATATAAAAGAAAATGTATCAATCCATAGAATAGCAGAAAGAAGAAGAAAATTAAGGGCAAAACATATATCAAATAAAGAAAATACCAACATCATTAAATATTAAATAGTGAATATAAAATATTAAAGCATTAAACCATTAATTTGACAACAAATCAATAAAAGCTGAAAATGATAGAATGTCAAACTAGTAAAACATAAGTTACTTATTTCATTAAAATAATTAATTTGGAATATTATAAGGGAATGCATTATAAAGAATACAGAATTACACCAGTAGCAAGTATAAATATAATAGTAAAAGGTTGACTAATTGAAGACAATGCAGCATAAACATAAGACAGTGAACTAACAGTACCCAAAGATCAATACAAACATTTTTAAATGGGGATAACATTTCTTTTTAAAGTACCCACCCCGCCCAGCACTCAAGTGTTTTGTTTACATTCAACACATCTTCGCAGTCCTCTGTTAGAAGGTCATGTGAATCTGGGAGGGGTCAAGATAAAACCGAAAACAGTACTTGAAATCACTTAGTGTTTAAAGTGACAATTAAAGCGTCACTGTGTTACGTAGTGATAGAATCGTTCTGTTAGAGTAAAAGTGCATCTTGATGAATAACATAGACCTCTCCTCCTCTTTTGCCTTCTCTCATCCGGAATTGGGGTCAGAAACTACCCGGAGGCAGCTGCGAAATGCCATTTACACTTCAGAAACGTTGTTGGGCTATTTATAAGTCCGCGAACATTGCTAGAGCCAGCAGGAGCACGGGTGCCTTGCTTTTAAAGTGTCATGGGAGCTTGGGAAACAGGTTTTTCTGCAGTGTGGAAGCAGGGAGAGGAAGCGATACCACAAACATCTGATAAATAAGCTCCGCTGGCACATGCGAAGAAGGATTTGAGTTTCGCTGTTGACAGTTTTGACTACAGTTAGGGATAAGAAAGTGATCCAGTCAACCACGCCCACAAAATGGACGCCTTCTGTCCGTGAAGTTCACAGTTGCAGCTTCATTGGCTGAGCTGCTGGGATCCTGAGGCTGCAGATTTCGCTTTTATAAAATAGTTGCTCACATAATCTGAGGTTATTAGTCACATGACCTGGGAACTAATTCTTGAAGTAACGTCTTACCACTTTTTAAACAATTTTATCTTGCATTTTCGAATGAAAACAGTTAGCAAGACACATTGCTCAGAGTCACCCAAGATAATATATCAGACGCACACCTAATGGAAAGAAAAAGCAAGTCACATAAATTGTGTACACGGGGAAGCATTAACTAAAACAGTTACCACCTGATCCCCCACACGGTGTTCACAGCTCAGCAGAGCCGTCGTCTGAGTCTGAAGAAGACATATTAGGAATATCAGATGCGTGTAATGTTCATGACATCGACATATGGAGACCTCCAGTTCATGTAGTCACTTAATATAGGTGGATAAGGGGCTCCAGGTTGCATCACGTTTTACCACTTGTAAAGATAATTCCACTTGTATGGATCACTAACTTGAGAAAGACTCAAAGCGTTGATAATGTGTGGCTCTATTATTCCAGTAGTCATTCTTTCGTGAGGCTGAAGTCTTAATTTTTTTAGAGTAAGTGTGTGGTTGTGATGCATGACAATTCAAAAGTATGATAGATATGCAAGTGCACTGGATTGGCGATGTATGGGAAGACGGCTCTGTTCGAGGTTTATTGACGCTGCGCTGTTGTTAGCGGCATCTTCATTTTACCTCCAGTTTTCATTGTTGGGCCGTGGCTGTCTGTGGATGCTGACCCTTGTTTCTTTCTCCTTTCACCTGGCCACAGGAGAATACGACCGTGAAGAAGACCATCTCTCAGATGACGCAATCTCTGATGCGGGCGCTCGCTGTCCGGGGTCAGTTTCAGGACATTCGGGATAAAATCCGGCAGCCTGTGCCCGACAAGGGCACGATCATGAAGAACAAGCCCCAGTCTGCGCAGAAGGACATCCTGAGCCTCTGCAGCGAGCCGTCGGTGCTGGCGCAGCAGCTGACCTACATCGAGCTGGTGAGGCAGTAGTGAAAAGTGTGATTTAGAGTTTGATCAGATTTTAGGGTCTATGGAGAGGGTTCCAAAAATTCCTGATCTTAGTCTGGAACCTGTGGTGGAACCTGGAGTTCAGGTTATTGTAAAAAGGGCCTTAGTTCTTTGGTGTGCGATCTAGCTCTCCAGACCTTCAGGAATCTAGAGGGGAATCTGGAACCTCTAGGTATGACTGACAATTGACACTGGTATCTTGGGCACAATAGCTCCTTAATTCTAAATTGCATGCCCTTTACTTTTTTTTTTACAAAGCAAACACAAGGAGATGATGGACAGAGTGCTGAAACTTTTCAGACACCCCTGTTCAGACCCAGACATATGCAAATCAGTTTTGACCCTGTTGCTTGGAAGGTTATGCCCAGACTTGGTTTCGGGGCTCACTTTGCCACTGGATTCAAGCTAGCCTGGCTGATAAGGGGTGTTACCTCGAAACCGGTCCCAGGAGGCTTGTTTCTGGTCCAGGGAAGACCTGGCTTGGCAGTTCGGGCTGGACTGTTCCCTTGAGGAATAGGGTCAAGACTGGTTTGCATATGGCTGGGTCTGAACTGGGGTGGCGAAGTGAGCTATAGAACGATGATGGATTCAACCCAGATCTGTGACTGTTGGTGAGTGTCTGAAATGTTTAGGGCTCCGTCACCATCTCCTTGTGTTTACTTACATTTATTTACACATCCTAATATTATGCCTGTAGAAGACTTTCTCGTGTAATTACCAGTGTAGAATATTGACCCATAGTACAACTACCTTGGGCAGGATGTCCGGGAGTTATATGGTGGTCTAGGAGAAATCAGACATTGTCGGCATTGAGGAGTTGCTGTTCCTTTGGAGCATCCAGGTTGCACAGATAACAACCATACAACATTTGTCACCATGTTATTGTGTAGGGAGACGGAGTGGGGTGTTCGTGAGGACATGGACGCTTAGAGAGTGGGTCATTAGACCCGCAGCACTGCCTAAACAAGACACCCCTGCTCTCCCCAGCAACGAGAAGGACCTCATTTGGAGTTTCCTCCAGTGTCCTAGGGAGGTTTAAAGGGAGCCCAGCAGTTCACTGATGAGCTGGAAACCTAATATGTGCCAGGGTTTCTAGGACACTGTGTGATAGTGGCTTTTCACCACGTGGCCATGTTATAAGCGAGTAAACCATGTGCCATACATGGCACCTGTGTGAGGTAGCCGGTCTGAGAATAGAGCACCGCCGGGTATCATGTCGGCATATCATAGATGGGTGTGCTACATAAACAGGCATTCTATTTCCAGTGATAATTTTAAAGCTTCCTTTGGCCACAGCAGGCATCCGTCACAATACACACGCTGGTTCGTCTGCTGATACCATCCATAATGTTAAGCGTCCAGGGCCCATCAAGTGTGCCCAATCTTTACACTTGTGCCATAGGCATCCATCTTTGGAGGTCTTGGCTGGCGACCATCTTTCAATTGTGTTAATACTTGGCTGTGGAATCTGCACTTAGAACTATGATTAACTTTTTCACCTTGGCCTTTCCTCCACAGGAGCGGCTGAGGAACATCTATCCAGAGGATTTGATGCAGATCGTGTGCCACATGGACTCGCTGGATAACCATAAGGTATGTACATGTGACAGTCGTGTCTGCTAACATGTGCGCCTGACAGTGAGTGGAGGTCCAGGAACTCTCGTGGGAGCAAGGTTATTCCCAGACCGGTTTTATGGCATTTGGAAAAGCTTACTCTTGGCAGTATCATGGCACCAGTAAGGTGCAGGTTGGAAATGGATGGTTGGGGGATAAAATTAAAAGCCTGAGAGTAGGAAAGAGGTAATGCTCTAACTGTGGAAAAGTACATGACAAGTGAAGGAGGAGGAAGAAAAGAAACGGAGCACGGTTAAAGAGGAAAGGAAGAAAAGCTTGAATTAAGTCATGATTGAGCCGGTACAAGTTAGTCAAAGGTCGGATATAGGGTCTCCTTGTGGTGGAAATTGACAGTAAACATTGATAAGAGAATTGACAGAAAGGAGTCGGCATGTTCGAATTGACATGCAAAAGAAAATTGAGGTTGAATTCCACAGGGTAGGATGGTCAAGCTGTCATTCTGTATTTGTACATTAATTTGGAACACACACATTCAACCAAAGGGGGTCCTCATAATGAGAACATCTATTATTTGCGTCTTGGCCAAGTGCCTTGCTTCACGGTTGACTGTGTATGTCATGCTTTACCCCTTCTGTTTCTACATGGATCAACATTGCCTGTTCATGCATCTCTTGCTGTCTTCCCTCGGTCTCGTGTCTATCCTACCCCCCCCCTGTGCGAGTGCACTTTCCATGTGTAATTTCCATTTTTCCTTTGTATTCTACGAAGTGGTGAGACAAGCGGTGTAAATTACATAAAAAGTGTAAGAAAAAACAAAAATATGCAATATCTGCGAAGCACAGTTATCGGGATTTATGTAATATTACATCTGTACAATAAAAAATATATATGTATCTGAGCTCATCTTTAGCTTATCTTTTTCTTGCTCTCTTTTCTTTGTCACTTTCTCTCTTTTTTTCCTTACTCAATCTTTCCTTCACGTGTCTCCTTCCCACCCATCTGCTCTCTTCCTCATCTTCTCCCCCTTTCCCCAAATCTGTTTCTATTCATCTAACCTACCCCCGCCCACCATCTGTGCCTTTATGTATACTGTATAAAGTGCAACTCCTAACTCTTGCTTTCAGTGTCTTATCCCCACCACCCTCTCTATTTCGACGCTCTGTTCTGTGTATAGGTGCTTCGTGGTTCAGTGTCTCGTGCCACCCCCTCCAGCTAGTGCCAGGCTTTTAAACCACAGTAATTTCCATTCAGTAGCTCGAAGTTGTCCTTCTTCCATTGCAACTGTGGGGGCAAAAATCCCGGCATGCACAGCACACTTGCCTAAAGAGCCCTGATTGGCTGATGGTGTCTTATAAAGTGTGGCCTGCTGCAGATTACCAGACACTCTGATGGTGACAAAGGCTCTGGTAGGCAATGCCTGTATCTTTATTACTGTAGTTTACACCACTCCCTTCTCCCTTTCCAGTGCCGGAGTACAGACATGGGAAAGACATACAACCTGGAGGCGTACGACAACTGGTTTAACTGCCTCAGTATGCTGGTAGCCACAGAGATCTGTCGGGTGAGTTCAAAGTTATGAGTGTGTGTGTGCACATTTGACTGTCCTTGCGATGTCACAGGCCACGTGCGTAGCACAGTTGTTGTGAAATATACTTGGGGCCACTGGAATTATGTGGCAGTGTTGGCCAAAATATGCAGGAGGATTTATTAAATTACGCCACCCAGAAAAGCCAAATTATGTAGCGTAATGCACCACATATTATGATGGTATTATGTCATTATTTTGACATTTTTACACTTGTTAACACTGTCTGGGCATTGGTTGCACCTCATTTGTTTCAGTTCAACACTTAAATATATCAATAAGCAATCAGTAAGGTGACCATTCAAGTTTTGGAAAGGGCCTGTCACTGTGCAGCAACACATAACGCTACACTTTTAGTAACTTTTGAACCGTTTGAGGTAGAAACACTGTTTTTTGGGGGGGTGGGTTTTAAATATGCAAATTATGTAGAAGATGGTAGATTATGTGGCAAATGCGGCAAATCTATAATGATGCGAAAAACACCATGGCCGCACCATTGCATAATTCCAGTAGCTCTAAATATACTCTGTGTTTCAACCATGTTTTTCTTCAGTAGGTCTGCTCAGGCAGTTGTTAAAACAGAGGAAGGCAATCCTTTAGAGACTACGAATTCCCAAGGCATTAAACCGACTAAATAACGCTTCCCTGTTAACGTCATCCAGACACCATGCACCTGCGTTCTCCACCTCCACCCAGGCCCCTAAGAATCCAGACACAAATTTCCTTGCAAATGAGCTCACTGGGGAACACTAGACATTCGGTATCACAGGTAACTTAAGTCACTACTAGCGCATGTGTGACTCTGATAGCCTGAGAAATCGAGAACTCCATTGTCAACAATCCGATTCGGTTGTCACTGAGTTTGAAGCTCATCGGCGTCGATGGGCGATGAAAAAAGAAAGGCACCCCTGAAAGCACCGAAACACACACTGCACACCACATGCAAAATAAGAAAGAGCCCAGGCTCTAGCTGGACAGCGAACCCAAACCATGTGAAAATGTACACTCCCCAGCTCTTCAAAGAGGATGGTAGATGTGGGCTGCACTGATGAAGGCTAGAGCGGTCGATCTCGAAGCTGGGGATACGGGTTCGAATCTTGGCAGGGACAGCTCAACATCCCTTGATTCTTGGCAAATCACTTAATCTCCCTGTGCCTAACAAAATGAATGTGTCTGTCTGTAACGCAACTGGTGCTCATGTAAAGCTCTCTGATACCTTTGGGTCGAGTTTGTGCTATATAAACCCACCCCCGGAAAGAATGTATCATGGCGCATTTGTCAAACATGTCCACAAGGATGTCGCTTCTTCCCTACTCGACAGCCTTCTGAATGTTACTAGACTCACCTGGGAAACACAAACCTGTGGTGTTGGCAAAATGAGATGTATGAATGGATGGTGAGCTTTGGGGTTGCATTCCCCGGTCCTCTCCTCTAGAGCATCCCTGGCAGAGCATGCCTGTTCCTGCTCTACCTTATATCTTATAATAAGAGGCACATCCCTTTTTCTTGCACTGCTTTTGGTTAAGAGCATCCATCCTCCCATTTCTTTCAGTTTTAACACTGTGAAGATCCAGGCTTGTGCTTTATTCTTAGAAATTCATATAGCAAATACTTTCCCTCTTTGTGACAGCGGAAGGGGCAATGTGGGGCAGAGAGTGTTGTCTCATTGCATGGAATGATGCTTTTAAATCAGTCGTTTGCAAGAAAGACAGTTTGGGGATTGCTGTATGCACTCACTAAACATGGAGCAGTGATCCTGGTTAGACTAGTAACTCAAGTTACAGGCCCCATCAGGATTACTAGTCCTGTAGGAACGCACAGGACCAGTATATTTCACCCGGTTACTGAATACCAGGCAGATACGTACATCAATCGGCGCAGAAACACTGATTCCCAAATGTTATTCCCAAAGATCCTGCAATGTGCAGACATTCCTTACCCCAGAGTTACTCATGCCTGCTGCATCAGGAATTTCAAGGGAGGGGGGGGGGGGCGGATTGCTGGACTATTTTCTAAGATAATCCTATTGGTTTCTTACTAGATATATGTCTGAGTTACATATGGACATAAATATAATTGGGAAAGAACAACCTTCCACACAGCACAGGAGCATTGGTGGGAACTAGCCCTGCTTCTAGCCTCTACTTTTAGATTAACAGTCAAACAAGGAACAGACAAAAGGAGAACACTGAACGCAATCCACGGAGCGGGCCTCATAGCAACATGTCGAAATAGACAAAGGCTTAAAGAACATTATACAACGGATACTGAAGGCAGCGTTGTCCTCCATTTTCATAGGTTTGACAAAGAGGCACATTGATTTGGCTAAGATAAGAAGGTGTCTCATTATGTAGAGCCGTGGAATAAAGCCTCTAGACCACTTCCCTACAAGCTCCTGGATTTTTCTTTTTACCACCCTAATCTGTAGTGACCATCCCCTATTTCCTCACAATTCAACCAATGGACCAAGCCAGGTTGTGTAGAAGAGTTTGTCTAAAGTATCTCTTCTTTCCGGCCTGCAGGTGGTGAAAAAGAAGCAACGAACGCGGATTGTGGAGTTCTTCATCGACGTGGCTCGCGAATGCTTCAACATCGGCAACTTCAACTCCATGATGGCTATTATCTGTAAGTACACACAGGCCGCATTTCCAGCCAATCAAAGCGGCTCAGGCTATGATTAGCCACACACCTGGCTAGTTCTCAAAAGGATTGGCTCACTTTTCATAAGGGGTACCTTTCATTTGCAGCATGTCCAACTCGCCAGACTAGAGGCTTTATTTCTTCCTAAATAAAAAAAATGTGGGCTAATATATGGCATGCCTCGCAGTCGGTCAATAAACATCAGTGTAGACATTTGTGAATTGTGCGGCAACTGAAAAAAATCTGCACATTGTTCCCTGGTTTATCTCCGTATCGCACAGGATTGCCATCGGCACAGACAGGAATTTCAAGAGTGGGTGCAGGCTTAGGAAGTTGTGTATTCTCGTTTCACAGATGATTGCCCCGCCGAACGCAATGCTGGCCAGTTTGTAAAACGGGAAAATGTTTTGCAACCCATGCCAGCCACAAGTTCCACTAGCAATACATGTTTGCAGCATGTTACTACAGATCATATGCTTTGCTTACTTCTGCCATCTAGTGTTCAGATCAGATATTGCAAGTTGTTTTTGATTGAAGTAGAGGTTACGGTTTCAAGGTGATTTGTGACCCTTCCCCGAAACCCACAATGCACCAGGACAAAGATTCCACGTTAGATTTTTTTTTTTCTTTCTACCATCAAGTTTAGACATATTTTTCAAAGCTCTAAGAATGTCTTCAACCAACACTAGATGGGAGGAGTGTGCGAAGCATGTGCATCTACAGCACTATAAGCTGCAAACCAGTAGTAGTGGCTTTGAAAGGAGATTGGTTTATTAATAATTTGGCACATAGACCAAGGGTTCTGTGTTTTACAAAGTTAGCTTGCAGCACTGCCAATGTCTTAGCTAGTGAAACGAGAACATGCACTGAAGCCGGTCTTTAACATTACTTTTTCAAATTTTTTTTTTTTAATACAGCTGGAATGAATTTAAGTCCAGTGGCCCGACTGAAAAAGACATGGTCTAAAGTGAAAACTGCCAAATTCGATGTCTTGGAGGTATGTGCAATTCAGTGTACATTTTTATTATACGTTTTTTTGGGGGGAAGTGGCCGAAGAGTTATCTAATCTTAAGTGGACTTTATGAAATTCCAGAGAAGGTGACTTGTTCAAAACCACACCGAGCGTTCATGGAGAGCAGGTTATGATTCTAATGTCTCACTGGGCTAGACCAAAAACCTCTCCCCACCTGACTGCATGTGTGTTCTCTCTTACACTGAAGTGCAAACGGCTTAAAAGGCGATTTGGTGTTGCCATCTTCTCTCATTGAAACCCACTGCTTTGCACCGCTGCTTCCTGCGCTTTCAGCAGATGTGATTGAAACAACAACGTTTAAAGAAAGATTTAACAACATGAAATGGGTTTTCAGGTGTTCACATCTCAAACAGAGATGTTTTCTTCCTTGTATATTCACAGCATTGAACATGGGGAGATGTATCCTGTGATATGCAACAAAAGATTATGAAGTACATGACAGCAAAACACTGATTATATCAATTTTCAATCCACTACTATAAAAGATTCATTATAATATGGTTCATGGCAGTAGATAGGTAACAAAATACTGGTGATGTCGCTCAGCGAGATGATGTTTGCTGCAAGACCCTATACGCTACTATGTTGTTAAAGTTGAATCTTGGTGGGTAAGATTAGCATTTCCGGAGTCCGAGGTAGAATATCATTCGCTTTTACCCATTCTTCATATTCTATTCCACCCTCTCTACAGCATTACCCTGTTTTCCAGCTATTTCTGAAAGGTCGGCTTTCTCCTCCCTCTCTTACCACCACCCCTTTCCTTTCATCATCTCTGCACCCCATTACAAATTGTCAATATTCTACTTGCAGCCTGGTCAGTATTGTTGAACGTATGGGATGGCGAGACATCTGAGAACAATGCACAGTGCAGATTGACTGAGGTGCTCTCTAGTGGCAGGAAATAAATACTACAGCCCAGAGGTTTCTTCTACACTAGTGTTTCCCAAACTATGGGAACTACTTTTTTTTTCTTACTTTTTTGTGGGTCGCAAAAGTCCAAGCAATGCATCAAGATGCCTTTACATTCTGTATTTGTTGTGTCACATTTGCTGTGCTTCGAAGACAGCTGTCGAATGTAAGACAATGTCTTTTGACAAATTACTGTTTTTTTTTTTTTTAAATGCGGATTGCAGTCAGGGAAAGAAAAGTAAAGTGTATTAATTGACAATCTGTTGGGGTACAGGGAGTGGGAAAGAAGAAAGCTGAAGGATGTAATTTTCATGAGGAACTGTACACATTCAGTAGTTAAAGCAAAAATGAAGCACATTTTTTGTGTAATTCTGAAGTGTTAGAGCAATGATTTTAGTATGATCACAACACCTTGATGATGCACAAATGACGGATATTAATTTAAACCCGGTTTCTACATATTATCATTTGTGTGCAATGTAGTTTTATCAGTAACATATGTCTGTGCAATTTTAGTGGCCATTTCAATGGAAAATGTGATGTCTGTAATTGACAGTGTGCTACCACACGATGCTTTAGTTACATTAAAAAAATCACCATTCTCATTCCCCCTCAAAGCGGAGTGTGTTAGAGTTTGGGTTGTGGTTCTAAAAGTGTGGGAAGCACTGTGCTGCACCGATGTTGTCCGTAGAGTTATTACTTCACACTAATCCTGAGTGAGTAGGAAGGATAGGGCTGCTAAAAACAGAGGTGCCTGGGCTGGAATTTCTTTCATTTGTGAGGAGGGAAATAAGTTGGGAGTATCATAATTACGAAAATGGTCCACATCCAAGTTCCTTGATCATAAACTCCATTATTCCTTTCATAGGCGCTGGAAAGCGGGGTGCTGATGCACCCCCAGAATAACCATACTAGAATTTAGAAGGTGAATGAGCAATATAGAGGCCTCTAAACTTTGCGGCTGAGGGTTCAAAGGCAAAGGTCAAATGTCCGGCTATGTCTTCTGACAAATTGTTTCGCATACTTTTAATAGTGAAACTAGTGTTTACTTTTCTTTCTCTGACTGCAATCTTGTACAATTGATCTAGGTGACATTCACGCTGGGGCTACAGGTAGTTAAAGTTTTTCTAACACACAACAACATTTAAATCCCTGTAAATGAGCAATAGAGATTACAAAGATTACAACATATTTCAGCAATTTGAAAGCACAAATAAAGCATTTTTTGTTTGTAGTTCTGCAATATTATGCAAACAAAGATTTTCATGGGACACAACAAATCAAGGCACTGTATTTGGAGGTGTGAAAATGCTAAACATTCTCTGAAGCCCGAGCTCCACTCACTATCGTTGCGCTATATAGTTTTATCGGAAAATTTAGTGGCCATTTCAAAGGAAAAGTTGCTGTCTGTAAATGACAGTGTGCTACCACGCCAGTGCTCCGAAATGCACCAATGGCTACACACCACACCCTTACCACTTTTTTTGCTGAATGGGAGTGGCAGATTTGCGACTTTTGTTCTTTGTGTGACGCTTGGATTTTTCACATTCCTTGTGACTTCAGTAATCCAACATTAATGGCAGCACCCGCACTCCTGAAAATTGTTCCAGCACCAATGGTTCCTTGCATAGGTTACCATGACATGATGCACAAAGTCCCTCGCACCTCAGTTCAAGTAGCAGAAGCATAGTTACAGTGCAAGCATTAAGTGCTTCCCAGGCACGTGTGTACTTTTAATCTCGTCAGCAGTGTGCGCCACACGCTTTTCTTTGGGAGGATGAAAGGCTGAGGGAAGCTTTGTTCTAATTCCAGCATTACAAGCTCCTCACAGCTGGTGTCTCCAACAGTTGAGCTCCTGAGTGCAAGGCAGCAAGCAGTCTGCTCTTTACGGGGGAAGACGTAGAATTTGAAACCCCCATTGAATGGTGCTTTAATCAATCTATTTCAAACAGTCTGGAAGAATCCACCACGTTCACATCCAAGTGACAGCTGCTCCACTCAATTCCCTTTTTTCAAGAGCAACAGGTGTTTTGGCTTGTCAGTGTGACAACAATTTGCAAATTGCTCCATCTTGTGGTGGCTGCTCGGTACTGCAGCCTATTACAAATGGTCAATCTTCTTGTTGGATGAATTAAAGTCCTACTAGGAAAGTAAAATGTAAATAAATGTAAATCCAGTATTTGTAAAGCGCACAGCTACCCAAAGGCATCCCGGCGCTGGGGGCTGTCGGGAAGATTATTGCGAGCTACATGGTGCTGGGCTGACCTGCCACCGGTGCCGGGGATCGAACCGTGATCCCCAGCGTCTAGCATCAGTCGCCCTGGCCGCTGCGCCACACCTCTTCCCCGATACAGAATTATATAATTTGTGTTTAAAATTTAAAACGTCCTTTGGATGAGTAGGGAAGAAACTAGCAGTGGTGCGGTTTAGGAAAAGTAATTCAACGTAATCGTTAAACTAGATATGCTGAAACCCTTTCTCTCGCGTTATCTCGAGTCCTTTAAATTGGCTCTGTAAAACCAGTTTATCACCACCAGGTATTCTCAAAATAGACGTTTGGGTACCTTTTTGCCAAAGTTGCAAATTTAAGACTGTCTTTCTGCAAATTTCTCGCTGTTAGCCTTATTATAAAAATATAAATAACATAACATAACATAACATTACCTGACAGGATATAAAATACATTGTTCTTTATAGCCCAACACAGGGATGTTAGTTTAAGTGCTCTGAAAAATAATCCGATGTTCACGGAAATGTGCCACAAAGGATAACCATTTTTTAAAAAAAGGTTGTTAGAGCAGACAAATACATTGATAGAAAAAAATCTGAGATTTTATGACAAAGTGCAAACATTCATAGAATTCTAGATGAGTAACAGTGAATTATAGGGATGTTTTTTGCCGAGGGGCTCTGAGTGCCATCAAATGGGCGAGAGCAAAGCTAAAGCTTTTATGATGTCTATCGGAACCCCAAGGTAAAAAAATCCCTGTAATTCCCTTTTTACCCATTATATAAATGTATGTTATGTATGCCCTGCAAAATCATCTGCACCTGCACTCAACTACTACGCAGGGGCAGAGGAGTAAGGAGAGACATAAATGCATTATATGGCCTCTGTGGTGTTGTGTGTGTGTGTGTGTGTATATATATATATTTATATTATATTTTTTATTAATTTCCTATGGAATCACGTTCCTGGTTTTTATATTTGTAGATAGATAGATAGATAGATAGATAACTAGATATCTGGCCTCCTGCCACCTCTCCCCATGACCAATGACTGCCAGTACTTTTGACAGGGATGGGAACGGGCGGGACACACACTCACACACTCGCATTCAGGAACACCCACATACACACCCATTCGCAACACTCACTCAAAACAAATTCCTACATTTCTACATCGATGCATGCACCAAACATGCAAAAACATAAAACATACCTTTGCAGCAGTTCCGGGAGAGGAAAGCCTTGGCAGTCCCAGATGGGTTAGGACTGCTGCCTTCCCTTATTGGCTGACCTTAGGTTAACCAATGAGGGTAGACAGTATTCACTCATCACAAAGTGGGCTGAGGCCAGTGAGAGTTGCTGGCCCCCACCCAACTCTGTGACGATGTGTCACTGATTGCACTCTGTCCTAGGCAGGTCAGGGCTTAACACTGAATCGCTCAGATCCAAGGCAATCCGTGGCGCTCCCTCTTGTCAGGAGCAGGCGGGCCTTGAGGCACTTTCGCCAGGCTGAGGAGGTCATAGCCAAATGGTTGTGAAATACTCAGCCTGGCAAAGTTAATCTCGGGCAGCCAGGAGCCTGCACATTTAGCGCATGTCTAGCTCCTGGCTGCCTGACCTGAATAAGAAGAGTGTCTTTCAGGCTGACGTTCACTCAGCCCAAAGGACGCTGTTCCTCACTGGAAAAAGGAGAGTGGAAATGACCACTCAGGCCATCTGGAAGGGCACAGCTGCCCACGACTCCCTGTGCCCTCTCCTCCTGAAGCTGTGCTCCCTACCAGCGCGGCTTCGACCAGCTCTTAAAGAGCCCAGACAGAGCAGCCTTGAATTCAATTGCGATGTAACAACAGTGGGTAGCTGCTTTTGTTAACAAATGTTGCCCTTTTGCAGCAGTGAGTTACTGGGTTTGAATTCAGTTACTCACGCTAGTGGCTCTCTGCCAGAGACATTTATAACAATAGTATTAACAACGTGACCTTTTGCATAACACATGCCACAAAGTAAATTCTCTTTTGGTGCTTGGCTAGTAAATGCTATTGCCCAACTCAAAGGTATTCATATTGACGACCATGGGAGTATGAAAGGCTAATTCTACCCTGATGGCTTTTCAAAACGTGGCCCATGTGTTGAATATCAGTCTTTGCAACAGGTGTTCAACCTACAGAACTATTTAATTGGCTATCATGCTGGTCTTGGATGGGGAGCAAGCTTCATGTCCTAACAATAAGACAAATAAATAATCCTTGAGATGCCCATTTTGTCTAATTGAAAATCTGTTTCTTGCTTCCGAATAGCATCACATGGACCCCTCCAGCAACTTCTGCAATTACCGCACAGCCCTGCAGGGGGCAGCTCAGCGATCGCAATCTGCAAACAGCAGTCGGGAGAAAATTGTCATTCCTGTCTTTAACCTGTTTATTAAGGACATATTTTTCCTCCATAAAGTCCACTCCAACCGCCTGCCCAGCGAGCACATCAACTTCAAGGTGAGACCAATGAGAACAAGGCCTTTCGATTCTCTTATCGTATGTGTTCCAGTGATGTTAAATATACATGAGCTCATCACACGCAGTGATTCTGCAAGAATGAGGCAGGCTCACGAGTGCAATTGCCTTCATGCCTTGATGAGATCTTGTCTCCATCCAGATGGCCAAGACAAGCCATCTTTATGAGGTTTCACACCACACATATAAAACAATATCTCCTTTCTAAGGAATCCCCCAAACATGGCTAGGAAGGCAGTGGGTAAACGTCAGACGTACAGAATACATTCCTTCTGGCATTCCAATTTGCGTCCTTATCCGCTTAGTCGAAAAATGCTTTGTTCAGAACTTTTTAATCCAATCATTAGGAAAGCCAGCTGTGGGAAGGGAATTAGCACTGTTCCTACATCTTTAATGACATCATATCACTTGTTCCCTCACGCCTACAGAAATTCTGGGAAATTTCCAGACAGATCCATGATTTCTTGACCTGGAAGCAGGTGGAGTGTCCATTCGAGAAAGACAAGAAGATCCAGGCATACCTGCTGTCAGCGCCCATATACTCCGAAGAAGGTAGGCACAACTGCAGCGTTCATGTGTAACACATTGTTGTTTGGTTGCTCATGGGCAGTGGTCAGAGCCATAAAGGTGGAGGAGTGCTGAATGTCTGACTTGTGAAATTGGTCCTAGTTAAAATAAAATATTACATTCCTTTTTCCAACTGTCCTACACAACACCTCTCCAGTTATAAACATTTATTCTCCTCTTCCGCACGAAAAGTGTTTTAGAGAAAATTAAAATCAATTATAATATACAAGCATACTTTGTTTTATATGCCATATGTAATCCTTTGTGTAGACGAATATATTTTTTGTGACAAATGTTGTCGCCCAACCGATGTGAAATCTTTAGCCTGCAAAGGAGTCTGCTTTGGCCAGTGGAGCAATGTACTTGAGAAGAGGCCACTGTACCTCTGAGCTCTAATTTCTTTAGTAACCAGAAACGACTAGTGTTTCACCTAGACGGTGCATAGTCTGGTGTGAAAAGCTAATTTGTTATTGTGTAAAAGATCCGGTGTCCCCTGGGCAGTAGCATGCACGTTTATAAAGATGAGCTTAGCTGGGTCCAGTGCACTCCTATGAAATAAACACACAAGACGTCTTAGCACTTCAGTTTGAAATCTCTTCTGGATTCCCGTCTTGTGCATTATCCCGCTAGCTAGTTTCTGGGTCTGGAAGCATTTAAAAGTAACCAAAAGTTTTTAGAAAAGTGTTCATTTATGCTCAAAGTGCATCTATTGGCCAGATTTTTAATACTTACTAAGATGTCCTAGCTGACTGCTAAAGTCTGTAAAAGGTCTATGATGTGAAAAAGTCACATTGTTGAAAATGAGTAATCAAGTGAGCTATATCGGAGGCAGTTTCAGATGTCTCGGTGATACATTAACATACACATTTCCTTTATTTAGATCTAGGCAAGAACCAAGAAATTTAGATTGGCCCCAACGAGAGCTCCCTGAATGAGTTTGGAGTAAATCACCAACGTTTTTGAACCCCTTTCTGTCCTCCCAGTTGAATCTTTTTGAAGAGCAACTACTAGTGGGGGATTCCTTTCACCCCATTTTGTATCTTGACATAGTTCATTCAATTTAAGATAGAACTTAGAATTTTGAGTATTAACACCACCTGAACCAACAAGACTGTCCAATCTAGTCTTGGAGCTACCACTAAGGCAAATTATCCCTCTGACATTTAAAAATGTTAAAAAGAGAAAAAACGTCGTACCCTTTGCCCAGTACGATTCTGTAAAATTAAAAAATAAACGGTCTGAGAAGATTGGTTATTGCAATGTCCCCATTTAATTAAAAAAAAAAAAAGAATTATTGCATAATAGAGCTAGATTTGGGATGACTTTCTTTCTGTTTGCACATATTGATCCTCATTCACTTCATGGGTTGTCATCAGCACCTCACAGAACAAGATTTTGCTGTGTCTTTCTTTCCCTTTTTCTCATTAACATTCTTATAAAAGTCCCTATTGTCTGTTCGATTTTGCGCACATTGGTGGGTGGCGGGAGTTTCATGGTGGAAGTATTGTTCTTTTCATGAAATTGAGGAAACTAAAGAACAAATGGAAAATTGGTTTAGTGGAACAATTTAGGGGCCTGCAGTTCTAATGTCCTTTCTCTACTTCCATAGCTCTGTACCTGGCTTCCTTTGAGAGCGAAGGCCCTGAGAATCACATGGAGAAGGACAGCTGGAAGACGCTCAGGTATAATCTTTTATGCCTGGGTCATGGAACTGTTTGCATGCAAGGCTTTAGTTTGGTTTCTTGCTTTTTGACTTCAGACATCTTAGATATTTACATTTGCTCTGAACTAAAAAATGCTGATCGATTGTGGTGGTAGCATGTCCTTGTTGCCTCTTGCTTGTGTTTAGTGGTCTGTTTGTAACAAATGAACCTCTTTTCGTGTGTGTGTGAAAAATATTTAACTTTTTTATTTTATAACCGACTGGTCTTCTCCCTCACAAGGGGCCATTTTTCAACTGTATAGATTTTTTATATTTTTTGTGGACAAACTTCACTTTATTGTCATAATGTTGTAATGGCATGCATTGTAATGGTACCTGCGTTTTCAATGATTCGTTGTAATGACATTACATTGTAATGCCTGTGTTTTAATGGTAGTTCCTCACGAGCAGACGTTAATTTTTACTGATAAACCATTACACCCTAGAAATAACAAAGAGAAAAAGTAGCATTTATGCGTTAATTATACCAGTGATTTTTCTTGTGTTACAAAACTGAAACAAATATATGGCCTTTAGTGCAGTATATGGGACTCTGCAGAGTTATAGGTTTAAACAAAAGGGAGTATTTGGGGTGCAATGAAGGACATTTTAGATGGGGCCGGGGGTTAAAGGTAAACATTCTCAAGCCATTTCTTGGGTACTTGCAGTTAACCTGTTCACTATATCCTTTTCCACCACATACTGCCCTGTTTGTGGTCTTTGAGTCCATTTGTACATTCCATTACAAAATATGTTCCCGATTTAAAACGTGAATGTGATGACAAGTCCATGAATGTTCTACTCCTGTACAGAAGTGCAGTGCCAGAAAGGTGGTGAATAGTTTCCATGCACCACACAAATGTACAGACAAGGATGTTTGTTTTCAAGTCAAACGATAAGTCAAGATCTTTTAATTAAAAAAAAATGTGTTTTATAATTGCTTTACTTTATAGGGGCTTTCAGCTACTTGTCTTCACCCATTAGTCTGTTGTGGCATTTACCTTTTTCTTCCACCCACTACAGCATACAGCATGATGCATTGAGTCAGCCCACTTATTTTATTGGCTAACTTCACTGGGAGGGATGGCTTTCTGCTCTTTCACAAGGAGAACATCCGAACTTAAAGTAGTTCCCTTAAGTGCTCGGGATTTATAAATAAGGCTCCCTGTTTTTTCATTTTTACTGATTTTTACAGATCAATACAGACAGAAAACATGTATTTTCTTGTCTGTATTTATTTTGAAATGTGGATAAAAACGGAAATTGTGTTGCTTTGTGAATAATTCTTAATACTGTCTACCATGACTGCCAGGTCATTAGCTGTGTGGATTGATAAGTAATGGGGCTAAAAAATGAACTAATTTTAGTAAAGAGGCTTTAACAGCAGTAGCTATGCACCAGGTTAATACTGAAATTTGCATATTTTCTTATAAGTGCATAGATTTAACTTCTGCAGGTGTTTACAGCACTGAAACCTGGCATGCAAGCATGGGTACATATTTACCGGTTAAAAAAATGTGGAAATATACTAATTTTAGCTTCATTTTTTCCACAAAATCCAAAATAAATATGGATAAATACAGATAAAATCTTCAAAAAATAAATAAGAATAAATACAGACAGAAATGTCCAAAAAATAAATACCATAAAACAGGGAGCCCTGTTTATAAACAAGCATGGCAGGGCGTGCTTTTAAGAACCGAAAGTATAATTTATGCTGCAAGGCATTTTTTTATACAGGTGAGCGTCTGGCAGTTCCCCAAAGATAAAGTTTTATGCAAACCATAGGAAGACGAACTGTTGACAGAACCAAAAATGCTTGCAGCCAATGACCGATCAATTGGCTTTGCCAATGCTTTTATAACTGGAGTGCAGCGTTACCACAAATTTAGTCCATAAAAAGTGAACAAGATTGCACCCGTTATAGGCACTTTTGTACCAGCCTTAGGCTAGCTTGCACTGACAATTGGTCAACAAGCCATGCAAAAAAAAGACATTTGCATCGAATGACCATTGCATTTACTAGACTATCCGTGTAAATACTAGTTAAGACTCGTTTCTGGATTGCCCAGCATGCGCGCCCAATTGCCCTGCTCTAATGCAGTTTACATTTTCTAACTCGTGAGTCGCCAGGTGTTCCGCAATGGCTGTCTCTGCTCGAGAACCAATATGGGAATGTGCGTGAAGCAATGCTGCGCTAAAAATGAGCCCTCTCGAAAGGGGCTGTGGGTGAAAATAATCATCTGTACCCATAATTTTGATTTCATAACGGCACTTATAGCTCTACTCTTTGATTTTTCCCTACTCTAAAAAAGCTCGAAGTGAAATGAAATAATTGTGAAGTATACTGTAGTGAGACTTGGCTAGCAGAATACAAGCCTAAACTGCTGTAGCAGTGCCATCTAGTGGTCATTGATTGAATGGCATCAAGCTACATTTTTTCAAGGATACGAAGCCCGTCTTGAGTAGGTGTCGAGAACTATGCCGTGAAAATGTTACTTATGCAGCAAATCTGACTCCATTTTATCTTTCTGTTTACAGGACGAGCCTACTGAATAGGTCCTGACTCTTCGACGAGAGAAGAAAGCACATGGAAGAAATATTTTTTGCTCCTAAAAGATAAACTTTGAAGTGAACCCAGCCTCACTGGTTGAGTAGGGTTTTGTAAATAATTTTTTATGATGGAGAAAAAAAAGAACAAAATAATGCTATAGCTATATATATAAAGATATATATTTCATGCGTCAGATTTTCGGCACTTAAGACCAGAATGAAGAAGAGAAACTCTTAATTTGTGTTTTTTTGTTTGTTAAATTAAAGGGCAGGGCCCATTTTGTGACCGAAGAGCGGCATCATGGGTAAGAAGCTCTTGACTTACTGTTCTGAAAGCCGAAGACTGTGGCCAAAGGTACATAACTTTGGACTGCAATTTCTGCAAGCTCTCCTCCAGTTTTGTTGAACGTTCATTTAAGTGAAGAATTAAGAGGATCAGACCAGCTAAGAGCGGCCATTCCGGGAAAAGGACACGCATCTATCCAAAGAGAGTATGTGATCACCCCCTCCTGGACATCTAGGGGAACAGCAACCACAACAATTGGGCAGTCTGAAATGTCACGTCAGATACGAATCGAGAGGATCTTTCCTGTCTAGGGAGACGATGATCGTGGAGAAGCAGATATTTAAGTAAAGTGAAATCTACAGTTTCATTGCCAACATTATTCTTTGGCTTGCCAGGGGTGGGTTTCTCTGTTGAACTGGTAGCCCCTACAATTTACCATGCATCTTTATTCCAGGTGTCTCCAACCTTTTCTGTACTGAGAGCTACTTATGTTCGATGAAATGCATTGATAGATATTAAAATTATTAGTGCTGTATAAATTCAATTTTTTTATATGTATAATTATTCAACCAAGCAAAAGCTTTCTAGTTTAATAAGCTGGGATGCACACAGGTGAGCTACTCGGAGGTAGCTGGAGACGTGCAGTAGCTCACAAGCTACTGGTTGGAGACCCCTGATCTACCCTCAGTTAGAGGGCTACCACCAAAATTACCATTTCAATGTCACTCCATAAGCTGCCTTAAGAGTTAGACTGACACTTCCCAAACAAAAAGGGCGTAGGGTGGGGGTTTACCAAACCTATGCTCTTCTTTAAGTCCCAGGGATGATTCACTACATCCCTAGATATGATGCCCTTCCAAAATGTTTTTACGAATGTAAAAGCTGGGGGTCCTCAAAAGGAACACATTTGGGTTCTGTAAGGTTGGTGGAGAGGTGGTCTGTAGTAATTTCTTTCTGAAATCTTTTGTTTTGATTCATACTTGGGGAAATTACTGTGGAACGTCGAGCATCCTTTTTTATCACTACTTGTGAAAAGTGTATATCAACAGGGTTTTCTGACTGGTGTTTATTATTTTGACGTATTTGTTGACTTGCCTTTTCTTTTGAGAAATCTATACTGTGCAAAGTTGTCAACTCGTATAGAATTCTTGATGGAGTGCTGTTGGGGATGAGGGTGTGTAAGATATTTCCATGGTTTTCTTAGCAACCGCACAGAACATTAGGAATACATCTTGTGTTAATGCAGCCCACATGTTCTAGCAAAGAGGGTCATTTATTTTCATTATGCCTATGCTTGTGAGTGGAGGCTTTTGCATGGTCTTGGGCATGTGGCCCTCTGACTTGTTAATTGTGGTGTTCTAGATCCCTTCTGATCCCATTTCAGCATTGATGGAGGTGTCTGGAATACCACTCTAGACTGAAGGGTGAGCGGCACCTAAAGATTAAAAAAAAATCTTTGTGTTCTGCCACTATGGCCAGTACATGCGGTGCTTAGAGCCTTGCCAATAAGTGCAATAATATCCATCTACATGACCCAACCACATATATTCTCCCCATTTTGCGTATGTCGCTGACATCGCTCATATAAGTACATGAAATTCTTCTGTTGTGTCAAGAACTGTAGGCACCGCGAAGCTGTGCTACAAACAAGATCACAGTATATCTAGAAGACCAGAAAAAGGATTAGAGAAAACCACCCTCTGAACCCATCGTCCTTTCTTGGGCATTTTTTATTAAATATCACTCTAGGCTCCACCTCCACGCTGATGACGTATTATTCTAGAGCATTGTTTGCAAATGTGGTTACAAGTCCAAAAATATTTCCACATTCATCCAATTTTTGAGTTGTAAATTCCTGTATGTAAAGTTACTCTAACTTGGGACACCCAAAACGTGTGAGCGACGATAGACTGGCTCAAGTAGCTCATTGATCCATAGCTTTACAATACAGTGCATATGATATCAAAAGAAAGGCATTTATTAAACTGGACCTATGAGAAATTATACAAGATCTCCTGCTCTAATTCCTAAATTTGGATTAGAACGACATGCTGACTAGTAAGCCCTTTTATTATTATTATTATTATTTTTTTTTTTTAATAAATTGCAGGCGAAGTCTGTCTTTAACATTTCAGGCTGTGCCTCAGCCTGCAGGCATGTCAGAGGTGTCGTCCTGTCAGGAAATCCTAAATTACCATAGGGCATCCCAGCTCTGCATTTCACACACAGGGACACAGGAGGGCCCGATTTACCAACGTAATCATTTGCAATCATCGTCCCGCCATAATACTGAGGATTGCCTGGCATAAAATGGTGGATTCGATGATGCATCAGCTTTAGATGTATCCTTTGATCTGCTTCATGAACTGGGAATAAGAATTGCATATTTACAGAACACTTTATGTTCTAAAGAACATCAAAAGTAGGCTTCCAATGCTCAGAAGGCTAAAGTTCAGCAGTCCTAACTAAGCTTCAATGAAACGGTGCACCCCAGACACTAGAGCGTAATTTAATAAATAAAATATGAGCGGTTTTCTGCAACCATTTGTAAACCAGCGTGATATCCCAGTACATTCTGAAAGGGCTTCTGATCAACCAACAGTCTTCTGTTGGGTACCGTAAAAATGTATAAGTACATTAATCCCAAATCAAAGATTGGGCATAGGCTAGTGGAAATGTCCTATACACGTATGTGGCATCACTTTCCTACTAAATCTACACCACCTTCCAAAAATTGATCTCCATTGGCTTAAATGTGATTATCACCCAAATCTTACTTCCTCCATGGAGAGAGCCAAGAATGACAGAGGTATATATCCCAGGACGAAACCCAAAATCCCACTCCATACTTTCACCATGGTTAGACTTCTAAAAGACTTTTGTAATGGAATAATCCTTGCATTTCTGTTATTTCACTACAAATATATTAAAACGAGTTGATTCTGGATTAGCGGGGGGGGGGGGGGTTGGTAACCAGTTTCCATAGCAACAAAAGGATGCTAATACAAAGATGCTGCTCTGCCCTGATGTAAATAGAAGAGATGGAGGCAAGGAAAGGCAGTTGCCAATGGCAACAGTTCAGAATACAGGCTGGCTCTGATTCGAACACTGCTGCTAGAATGTTCCTGTGCCGGCAGTCGGTGAGCTTACAAATATGCGTACTGTATTATTACAGTGTTTTTTTGCACTTTCATCTCTAAGTGTTCATGCTAGATATTGGACACCTGGGGACACTACAAAAAAGGGATTGTATATCAGCTTTGTGTGTGTATACTTGACATTTTTTTGTTATTTTTTTAAAAAGCAAAGCTTCTAATGGTAGAAATTATATATTTGAAATGTACTTTTAGAACACTGTACAATGTGTTCCTGCTAAAAGCTTTCTTATCTGACTGTGCAGCAGCTCACCCACACTCTCCGTATGTTACTTGAAGCGAAAGCAGTTTGCATTCCAGTATCAATCTTTGTGTTTCTTGCACACTCTGAAAATCTTCATTCTTTTGTTGTTCTGCAGTGAACTGTTGACTATTAGCTGTACCATAAAGCAGATGATTTTTCTGTGTTTTGACTGGATGTGCTTGCATAATAAAACATTGAATTAGTTCAAGACAAGTGTCTGCTAATAGTTTCTTCCAAGCATGGCAAAGAAGCCGAGCCTCCTTCCTCTTTCCAGTTAGTTTCCAGCAATGAAGAGTCGTTTCTCTGTCAGTAAAGTTTGAAAACATCCTTGAAAATGCAGAATTTGATCTAACAAATTCGCCGTGTGAACTTTCTCAGTTGTTTATATGTGTTTATAGTTTTTTTTTTTAATTTTGGGGTACAATTAAATGACCAGTAGAATCACAGCTTAAAAATAAAAACACAAAATATTACCTTTACTCATAGTGAGAATGTGCTCTTTGTTGCAGAAGACAGGTTTGTTGACCATTTGAAGTTGCAGAAGTATTGAAGGCGATTCTTGAACCTGCAAATTGTTACTCAGTAACACATAACTTGCCCAATCTCCACGAGTGACACTGTTGCAGGGAAATGTATATTTAGGCATATATACAAAGTGCACATTTAAAAGTGTTTGGTGTCAGAGTCTATTCTAACCAAATGCAATATAGCTTGCCTCTGTTTTTAATAGGATTATGAATCGACATATTCAAGGCATTTGAAATAAAGGCACTTTAGTCTAACCCTAGTCCCATCGTTCAGCTCCATTTTTAATCACAGCTACTGGAAATTACAGGCCAGATTTGCCATGCATTTGCACTGTCCTTGTGTCACACAAGTTGACAAAAGCCAGTGCCAGTGCTGAAGTGAAATTAATAAAGGCACACAAATCAAAATGTGTGGTTTGTCTCGCTTTAAGTCGTAGAATAACACTGCGCTTTGCGCTACCTTGCATTACCCCTTGTCTGGTAGGCATTACATGGGTGGAGGATGGAAATTCCCTATTTTGATTCAATCCCAGATTTACTAAAGTAAACTTGGGTCAGTGCAGCACACATAGAAAGAGGAAAATTATATTAAGGATTGTTTCTGTCACAAAGGCATCTCTTCTTCCATAAAAAAACTGTCCAACATCTATAATGCAGGCACCTTTGCACTATTGTGCAAGGGGGCCTGCATTAGTGCTAGGCAGGCTGAAGTAAGCTAGCACTATGAGAGATCAGAAGTGCATCATATCTTAGTAGATATGGCACATTTCTGCTCTATTTTCCACAACCCAGCGCAGGAAGTTGCCTTGCTGCATTAGATAAAAAGTTAGCAAATCTGCCCCTATATCTCTTTACAAAGGAATGTGTTCCCAGAGGTAACCTCGAATCTGGGGAACTGGGTTCGAGGCTCGGCAATGATGGTGAACATCCTGTGATTCTGGGCAAATCACTTAATCTCACCGTGCCTTACACAAATGAATGTGTCCTCGTGTAACGCAACTGGTGCTATGTAAAGCGCTCTGATAGCCGATACCTTCAGGTCAAGTTTGCGCTACATAAAACTCCGTTAAAAAAAAAACCTAGCTTGAAACTGGATAGCAGATAGAGCAGCGTGAAATACATTATCACTTTTCTCTGGCTGTACTTTTTTTTTATTTCACCAGCACCATGTGGTCACCTTCAAGTTTGAGCACTCTAGCACAGTGTGGTCCCCTTAACGTTTTAGCACTTGGGGCCCAATTATGAGTCTGGCAGTCCACAGATCACTAGACTCTGGGCGGGGCAGCGGCGGTCTCCCGTCCTGTTAGTTTTCCCCACCGCAGCCTCCAGGGAATCACCGTTCCCTGGAGGTGTTGCTGCGATCACGAGGAATCCATGCCGGCGGGATGCAGCGGTCCAGCTAAACCTATCAGGAGTTTCCTCTCCGCCATGGTTTTCATGGCGGTTCCTCCTCCATGAAAACCCTGGAAGAGAGGAAACAAAGGGGCTCTATGGGGACCCCTTGTGCCTCTGCACCTTGGGGTGCATGCAGGGGGGGGGGCACAACATGTGCCCTCCTGTATGCATGCACCCCAGTTTCTTCAAAGCATGGAATTTTCAGTCCCTGCCGGGCAGGAACTGTTTTTGATGTTCCCATTGCGGTGCCCATTTTTAGAGGCACCGCCATGGAAACGCCCAAAAAATAACCTGCCAGACAGGAAGAAACTCCTAATCTGTCAGGCAGCCTGACTACAGGTTCGGCGGTGCGGCAGTGGGACGGACCCAGCGCCATACCGCCAAACTCCTAATCAGGCCCTTAATGATTTTCTTAACTCCAGTTTATGTCTCTTATTCAACTTTGTAAATATATGGTCTCTTCCCTTAATTTTCTTCATAGTAATAATCTCAGGATAGGTTTATTTCTAACTATACAGCATTATCAAATTAACATACATGATGACACCTGGTTAGACTTTGTTGCTTTAAGTTTACTGTACCCCTGTCCAATCTTGGATTATGGGCTGCTCCTGTGGTTTGGTTTTTCCCCCTTACTTAATGCACAGTCGCCTGACTGCGAGAGCTTTAAATATAAATAGTATTTTTACCTGATTTTGTTCATTGTTACAAACTCTCATTTTTCAAAGGAAGTATGAGTTCAAGAGAAACGCCGAACTATTTGGATGAATACAACAACAAAATTATCAGTAGAGTCTCACTTCTAAGTTTTATGTTGCCTTCTTTTGCAAAAAACAGCTCACAAATACTCCTTGATAAATTGGAGAAACTTAAAAGAAACATATGTGTGCTAACTAAATGCATGCATTCTAACTGATTACTTGAAAGGAGGCATTTACCCAATTTGGATTACAAATTACGAACAACTCTGGCAGTATTAATGGCCCGAGAAGTAGTTCCAGGTTCAGCCATGTAGCAACTCCTTGCCCCCATGTTTGGATGATGTTAGGTATCGACACTGCACTTGAAGAACTTGAAGCATTATTTGCCCTTTGTGAATTCCCAAAATTGTGAATTTAGATGTTTGGGCTAAGTTTAGACTAAGCGTCTAAGTTTACCTTTGTAATCAGACCCTATGTTACGAGCATGCATTGCTGTAGATCATGGGCACTCGCAAACATTTTCCTGGTGCCAAGATGTTTGGTCTGCAATGTGACAAGAGCCACACTGATGCCAGCAGGATGGTGGTCTGAGGTGAGTTTTGGGGGATAGGATGGGGTGTTTGTGGTAAGGTGGGTGTAGAGAAAGCAAAGATATACAGCTAGCGAAACCAGAAAACCTGTTCATAATCTCAGATTCCCCACTTTACCAAACTGTGTGACTCAAGACAATTGTTTTATTGTACTTTCCTTCCTTTTTCTTCATTATCATATATAAGATGCCCTTAATTTTGAAGAGCCTATAATCACATTTATACACTTTTGCTGCAAGATATCTTTAAAAATGAAGCTAAAGTTAAGTTGTGCAGGACCGCCTGGATACTTCAGTTCTTTCACTTCATTTAACCTTCAAATAAATGCTTGCCGGTTTATTTACCATGTTTTAATGTTAGTGCCAACTAGAGTAAACAGCAGCCCAGTCCTGCTGTAGACCAGGGGGGGGGGCTGCATGCAAATGTCAGGATGGCCGCATGCGGCCCCCGGGCGTACTTTGAGAATCACTGCTGTAAATGCACACTTTGCATAATCCTGCCATCTAGTTTTCAGTGAATATTAGTGAGTAGAGGAATGATAAGGGTAGCAGTAGCCCACTCTGCTGAGAGAAGCGGGGGGGGGAGGGGGTAGAGAGCATTGGTTCGTTCTATCTGTTAAGTGTTTGACATGAAGTGGTTTTTTAAAAAGAAAATTCTTAAGGTGCTTCCTAAAGGCAAGTATGTAAGGCACCAAACTTTGTCAGATGAGGAGTTTCAAAATGTGGGAGCGGCACCACAGAAATCTGTTTTGGAGCTAAAGATAATTTGAATATTAAATGTTCTAACAGGAGGGGGGATTTGCTACAGTATTGCTCAAATTCACCTGATATTTTCAGTAAATCTGAGAGATAACTGGGCTGGCCCATCTGAAGTGTTTGAAGGTAATGCAACCAATTGTGAATTTGATCCATGCCTCTAGTGAAAGCCACAGTAGGTCTTTCAGTATGGGCGAGATTTTGATGAAAATGTTTTCTTTTTGGTCTGAAAATAGGCGAGTTGTGGAATGGAGAGTCATTTTCAGCAGGCAAGAGTAATTGCTGGAAGACCAAATAGAGAGACTGAATGAAGTAATTTTTTAAAGCACGCAATACCCAAAGGTGTCATAGCGCTAAATGGATCAAGACCAGGGCGGCCATCAGCCTAAGGGGATATCTTGGGTATCGCTCAGTAACTTATTGGTGAAAATGACCAGGTCTTCAGCTGTTTCCTGAATTGCTGCAGGATGGGTTGTGAGCGAAGTGCCAGAGGCAGGGAATTCCATAGCTTCCCACCACAGTACATGAGCGTTCTTCCGTCCCATTTTGCTCTGTTAATTCTTGGGACCATGACCATACGTGTGGAGCTAGATCTGAGGTTCCTGTTGGGCATGTACCAGGAGAAATGATCCTGAAAACAAGCCAGACTGGCTCTGTATAGGGCCTTTTGGATTAGACACAGATCCTTGAAGGAGATCCTCTTCTCCACCAGCAAGCAATGAAGGCCATACATTAAATGAGAGATTGGTTTGAACTTGGGGACCTTCAATAGCATTCTTGCTACAGAATTTTGTATTGACTAATTTTTTTTCAAGTATTTGGAGGTACCTAAATAGAGGGCATTACAATAGTCCACCTTCGAGGAGCCTCTGTTTTGTTCGAGTTTAGCTTGAGACAATTTCTCTGCATCCAGCCTGCTACCGTGGCCATCCATCTGCAGAAATAGTTTGCATCTTTTCCCACCTGTGACAAAATGGATACCACTATCTGTGTGTCATCCACTTAGGATAATATGGCCAATCCAAAACTATGGATAAGATTGACTAGAGGGGTGACATACACATTGAATACAGTGGGGCTAAGCACAGAGCCCTGAGGCACCCCACAGTGAAGAGAGAAGGCTCTGGACTTCGCATCTTCCATCTCTACACACTGTTGTCTACAATTGAGAATCAAAGAAGCGCAGGCTTGTTACAGAGGAAGTCCTGTCACTGGACACTAATGTGTCTCTCTTGCCACCCAAAGACCTATGGACAAAGCTTTTGCTGCTACTCCTCCTGCTAGTCCCCACCACTGCCACCACCATCCTCCCCTCGTATTACTTCTCTGGGGTCACCAGAGTCATACTCTGACATGGTGTAGGAAAGTCCCAATTTTTGCATGATTACCCCCTAACATTTTGCCAGGTACCTGATGCCAACTTGACTGAGTGTGTTCTGGGATCCTGCTAACCAGGCCCCACAACCTGTGTTCCTTCCCAAAACTGTCCCTTTGTACCCACAATTGGCACATCTTTGGCCACAGGTAAGCCCCTTAATAGCCCATGGGTACAAAGGGCACCGTGACCAGGGAAGGCCCTTTAGGGCTGCAGCAACTATTGTGCCGCCCTTAGAGGGCCTGGACCTTAACCCCAGACACACTACCTTTTGCAGGCTGCGTGTTTTGGTGTAGAAAAAGAGAGGAGTCGACATGGCACCTTCCCATCCTGCTCTGCACAAGACCGGGGTACCGACGGACAGAGCAGGGCTTCATTTTTCTGAGTGGATGCCAGGTGAGGTGAGGAGAGCTCCCGTACTTAGACGGGACTTGGGCGAATACTCCTGAGAAGTTTACGGAGAGTGTTTGAAAAATCCCCACTTAAAGTAGGTTGTTTAATTTACTTCACTGGTGTGTTTTACTTTTTGGATCACACTCAAATACACAGCAGTAACATAAGTTCTTTAAGGTCCTGACGAAAGCCTGATTGTCACTTAATCTTGAGGCTGAAACATGTAGACCCTCCCTTGTTGGAATTGAGCAGTTATTTTTTCAAAACTGCTTCCACACTGGTTTTAATTTTGTCACTCGGACAGAAACTATTAAAGCACTTTATCTGTCCCGGTAGATGATTTTAACATTTTCACTTTTCACTTTTCATGTGCGCTGCTTCCATCACCACCACCAATATATAAGATAGCTACGTTATAAAGAACTTTGGCAGATACGACATCCTAGATGGATAGAGAGGTCTCTGTTGCCCACATAATCTGTAGCCCTGATTGGTTGGAGGGCTCAGAAAGGGCCATCGAATCCCAAATGATGTTGGTCGCTACCTTGGTGGCTGATGGGATTTATTATCAATGAGAAAGTACTCCACTTGCTTTATCTTTTTGCTTTGACCCATGGTTTCCTTTTTGTTGTTACACATCCCTGTGTGCCATGCCTGCAACCCACTGCCTGTGGCCTAGGTCAGTCACCCCTATAGCAGGGTGTACTTGATCACACACAGGTGAGGATACAGTTGCATGAGCACTGTAATAATAATAATAATACAATCTTTATTCAGCAGTAAGAATGCCATAAAAGAAATCATACATTAAAAAAACACTAATAAATTCATTAAAAATACATATTTCATCATACAGAATCCTACCAATGTCATTATCATTCAACTAGGAAACTGAACAAACCTTGGCTTAAAGTTCTTCTTCGAGATACCTAAAAACAGCACTATTCTTTACATAAGTTCCACATGCCATAAATACAATACTAAAATCTTTCATGTACATTTAATTCGACTATCATACCAGCCTGGTTCCACAATGTCCCTCCCTAGCTTAATCATATCTGGATTTTCTTGATCTTATCATTGCTCTTAGTAAATGAATAACCACACTCAGTGTACGAACATCTTGCATGAGTTGCAAATGTTAAAGAGCAACACGAGCTTGCCTAAACCCCATATCTTTCAAATACAGTTTAAGAAATTGACGTCTGGGCAGCGTAAAATATTTACATAAAAAGATAAAATGTATAATATCCTGTGGAGACCTATTGTTGCAGCCACAGGGCCCTCTATCCTCGGTACATACTACAAAAACAGGAGGAGAGGCAACTAAATGGTGATATATATTCAGTCTAAAATGGGTAATTAAAAAACGCTCATGGGGGCTAGTTAATATGGAGAGGTAAGGCTCCATACCCGGCACTGATTTAACTAAAGCGTGGGCTCTTACCATGGGCTTCAAGAGCTTCTTTCCTTCACGCTCCGCGCTAGTTGTTTTAAAAAGTAGGTCTTTAGTTAACATTTTGTCCTCCCTTTTCACTGTCTTATAACTCGAAAATATATCTGACCTACCCAGGGCACTGAATGAATCTTAACCAGGGAATTTTTAATGCGTGATCCAAGGAGAGGTAATCCACGATTACTGCTTGATTAAGAGAAGCCTCTTGGTTGGACCAAACATTCACCCAGTAGAGCAAAGGCCTGACTGCAACTAGGTTTGAAATTGATTTGACCCCCAATTCCTTGTGTACAGTATATGCAGGTGTTCCCTGTGACACTTTTAAAATCTGTTTTAGAAATGTATTTTGGGTGATGTGTAATTTATCGGCTACCTTATAGCCCCAGATCTCACTCCCGTACAAGGCTTTTGAAATGCAAAATGATTGATATAATTTTAAAATCACCCCCGGGACCCATGTGCCTAACTTGTATGTATAATTTGCAATAGCACCCAGGGCTTTATTCATCACCTTTACCTTTTCCTCTTTCATGTTATTCCATTTTAATTGATCATTAAATAAAACTCCCAGATATGTAAAAGTAGGGACTTTGGCTAAGCTAGCAGTGCCTGACTTGTAGGTTTTTGTACTAGTCCCCCGTCGCCCTATTTCCATAACAAATGATTTAGTAAAATTGGGAGATATGTCTAGCGTATTCATAGTAGAGACAAACCAGTCAATTAACACTTGTAATGCTCTCGGTGTTTGTGCCATAAGCACAGCATCGTCTGCATATAACAGGACTGGTACTGGTCTAGTTCCTATTCTAGGGTATCAGCGTGCAGTGAAATCAGGTGGGATTCTAGCCTATTAATATACAATGTAAATAAAAAAGGGGCAAGAATGCACCCATGATGCACTCCTCTAGAACATCTAAAACTATCAGGGAGTCCCCCCTGTAAAACGAACTACAGCTGTTGTATTAGCATATAAAGACATTAAAACATGTATTATTGCTCTCTCGAAGCCTATCTCATCTAATAAAGCCCACAATTTCCTACTGTTCACTCTATCAAATGCCGCATTAAGGTCCATACACCCCAAATACATAGAACCTTCTTTGGCGGTTGTGTATTATGATGTCGACAGAGTTTCAGGCATTGTCCTACTGTTGATTTGCCTGTTCTGAAGCTATATTGAGCATTTGAGATACTCAACAATGATAGCGGAGGACCATGACTTAGGCATTGATGTCGATGCTGCTGCATTAAGTACCCTGGTCATAATCTGAGCCCAGACGTCTAAATTGTTCCGAAACTCGTCCGGGGGCATGATCACTGTAGCCTTACAGTGTCGAAGTCCATTCTTCGACACTGTAAGTGCAGTAAAGCCCTAAAGAATATGTGGTCTGGGAGCTGGTCATTACGAACTCCACAGCTCCATAATTACTTTACTGAAATCTAGGAAGTTTGGTAGCAAACCGTTCAGCACATTAAATCCACACTGATGCCAGTGTGGGATTTAATGTCAAATGCATCTTAGAGATGACCCCTGAAAAACGACCAGCTCGGTGTGGTTCCCAAATGGCTTACCACCATTTGCCACCACCAGACAGGATTCTCGACCCCTGGGTAGAGTACCTCCACACTCTGGGTCCAGAAATAAAGCCCATCCTGGACAGAGGTGTCATGCCTCCTCCCCAACGATGGTCTGGGTCCACAAAGGGGAAGCTTCAAAGGTGTGCCACCTTTATTAGCTGACCCTGCCTTTTGCTGCCCCCAGCAAATGGCTCCCACCGGTTCTGACCCCCCACTTTGAGGGAGAATCGACAGGAAAACCAAGTTAGGAAGCGATGTGTGTCCATCTTTGCCAACCCCACCCTTCAGGTGAGGGAGGCAAGGTGAAGCACCCGTCTCGGCCCCTCCATCTTGAAGATGAGGGTAAACAGCCAACCAGAGAGAGATTCATGCCCCCTCCCACTGGAGGGTGGCATAATAAGGGGTGTACTCACCACAAGGAAGGGACCTGTTGGTCCCAACCAGCACAACTAGAAGACAACAACTGCTTTGGCCCCAGCCCTACTGGCCTGTCCCGACTTCGACCAGCGAAACCCCCGCATCTCCAGCAGCCTTCCAGAACCCGGAGGACCTGCGCCGTCTTCACCAAAAAGATTCCGGGGATATGTACAAGGAAGTGGAGGAGAGAGGCGTTAGCCTTCCTGGCTTAACGCCTCTCCTCCAGTTCTGAAACGCAAGGCTGCACCATATTTACAAGAATGTGGTGCAGCCTGGCGTTTCCCCCTGTGATGGAGATAGGTTTAGCAACTTAGCACCAATGCAGGCACCCTTGCACCAGAGGGCAAGGGTGTCTGCTGGCAGTGGAGGATTGTTTGTGTAGGAAGGGGACCCTTCCTGCACATATACAATCCTAGAAATGCCATTCTGTCACTTTCATGTGTGCTGCTTCATGCAGCGCACATGAAAGTAACAAAATGGCATTTTTAAAAAAAGTTTGTTTATATACAGGAAGGGACACCTTCCTGTACACAAACAAACCATGGCATTTTGCATTTTCCATGTGTGCTGCACAAGGCAGCACACATGGAAAAAGCAAAAACGAGGAGAAATAATGCATTTCTCCTCATTTCGCCATCTTAAGACCAGTTTTTATCTGGTCTTAATTTTGGCACTGCCTCCTATGTACGCCACCCTTGTTACATAGAGGGCAGCATCAAAATGAATGGGTGTTGCACCCACCGCAACACCCACTGCCCACCCCTTTCATGCTAACCATAGCGTGAAAGGGAGCCTTATGTACAAGGCAGCTTTCAGCCACATTAAGTGGCTTAACGCTGCCTTGTACATAAGGTGCAGCCCCTATCGCCACCACAACATCAATATAGGTGATGTTGTGGTGGCGATAGGGGCTTGTATATATGTCCCTCTGTCTCCCGTGAGAAGCGGATTTGCTCAACCAAAGACTCCAACACAGACCCCGGATCCAGCCAGTTCAGCGGTTCTCCACCACTCTGTACCCGATGCCCACAGCCTGAATTGGAGTGGTCCAACCTCCCGAGGAGGTCTCCCCAGCGATCCTGACGTGGGATCCGGTGATCCCCGACCTGCCTCGATCTTCTACAAGATGCCTGCAGCCTCAACCTGAGGAGTCCCCCGACCACAACTGGAGCTGATAAGAAGACCCCATGCCTAAAGACACCCCTGTACCCGATGCCCCACGGCCTTGGGTGGCCCAACTGATGGTGTCCAGGCAACCCTCAACAACCCAACTTACCTCTCTTGCTGGTGGTTGCCCTCAGGAAACCTCCTTGTCTAAGCCTGCAGCCTTTCTTCCGAACTGGAGCTCGCCATTGGAATCCACAGGGCTCCCGACATCTCCTTGGCACTGTGCATCTGGCCGCCTCTGTGTCGCTGGTGGTGCAGCACCTGTGCTGATTGTTAGCCCCTGCAGTGCTGATCTTAAACCCAGGAGCGTTGCTCCCACAGTCCAGTGGCCTGCTCATGGGCGTCTTCATGTGGCCCACCCAAGCCCTAATTTCTCAAAACTGAACATGTCACATAACACGACATTGAATATTCTTATGATTCTGTGTATATATTGAGTTTTGTTCACAAATTCAATTTTCTTTGGGCTATTTATACCTTTTATATGTGAATGTGTGATCTCAGTGTCTACGGTGTGGGATGATTCCGGTATGAATGTGTAAGTCAGCGAGTGTCTGAGTACGTTTTGGGACCCCGTTCAATATTTTCACTGTTATTTTGAAAGTCTTTTTGTATCAATAACTAACTAGCCTATGTACTAAATTCATCTGTTTGAAATTGATTCTATTTAAAAATAAAACTCTTATAAATATAAATTTGTTATTCTCGATTATGCTCCGAATCTAATTGTTTGTAATTTCTTATTGTTGTCTTAGTCCATGTGTTTGACATACTAAAAAGACGATACATTGTACGCTTTGAAATCCATAGGTAGACCTCCTTTTTCGTATTTATTCAGCTGCTCATGAGCAGCCCCTGACCAAAGGTTCCTTAGCCCCTTCAGAAAACATTAGGACTCTACTCTGGACCCGGACGCATTAGTGCCGATGGTGGTGCAACTAGAGTGCCTCCTTGAACCTTGGGGAGCCTTTGTTCTATCCCCAACACTCACCAGTGTAAGCGTTTTTTTTACCTGCAAACCAATAACATTCTTTTTCACCATAGGAACCCATATTGTGTTTTTTTTTCTCTGAAAATGTTCTGTGTCGACCTGCTCTTTGTATGGAACATAAGTAACTGTGCTTTGTTATGTTACATAGTCTTATAAAGCACACTATCACCCCACGGGTATCCTGGTGCTGGATTACATTGGTTCCCGCTATTCGCACATATTACCATAAAGAAAGTCAGATGTTCGTGAAAAATGGCTAATCTACGTTATACCCTTGGAAAGAGCCATGTTTTAAGCTATTTCCTAAAGATTAAAAGATATCCTGATTCTGTAAGATTGGGCGAAAGTTCATTCCATAGTCGAGCAGCTGCACAGCTGAATGCCCTTCCTCTAAACCTTGATGTTCTATATCTGGGCATGCTAACCAAATGGGCTGCAGAGGACCGAAGACTTCTGTTCGGGGCATACCAGACAAATTTGCTCTGCAGTGGCACTGGCCCTAGTCCATGCAAGGCCTTGAAAACAATGCAGAGCAATTTTAACTGTATCCTCTGTGTTATAGGGAGCCAATGAAGCTCTCTGAGGGACAGAGAGACAGATGATCTGCGTGGTCTCTTTAGGGCTAGCTTCGCAGCTATTGTCTGAATTCTTTGAAGTTTCTTAATCAAAGAGTTTGGGGCGCCTAGTAGCAGGGTGTCACAATAATCTCTAACCGGCTCAGAATGATACTTCTCACTACAAGTGTTTGGCTGAGGTCGGTAGCATGGCAAGTCTCTTGAGTTTCTAGACTCAGTTTGTCATCAAATACTATCCCTAAATTGCGCACTGTCTTGCAGGGTGTTAGTGGCTTATCTGTAGAGATAGGCCAAAGATTGTCCGAGAGCGGGAGAGGGACTTTCTTTCCTGTGCAATACAGAATTTCTGTTTTAGCTCCATTAAACTGCAGAAAGTTATCGCTAAGCCATCTTGCATTTTTGCATACACTTGTGAAAACTATCGATTGGTACTGACTGATTCCCCTCCAGAGACAAAATAAGTTGCGTATCGTCCGCATAGTTCACCAGATTTGAAAAGTAAATTGTCTTACTTACCTCTGTATCACCCATAGTGTGATATCTAGGCATATCACCCCGAGCAGTTGATGTAACAGAAAAGTAACGCAAAAGTAATCCAAAGTAATTTCAAAGTGTTATGAACAGTTTTTGAAGCAAATACCAACCTGTAATGGTACCAATTTAATCTACAATTGCGTTTCTGTGTACAGCCTTGCATTTGAAAGTATATTTGAGCAACTTGTGTCATGTTCTGCTTGGTTCTAGAAATAAAACAGAAGTATACCTTTTTTATACTTACTTAATTGGTCTGGATTCAGTCTCTGAGTGTGTACAATCAGTTCTTGCCTGAGTGAATACAATAAATGCTTAACACACCCTCTGATAAGCCTAACCGCTCAACCACACTAAAGCAAATAGAGCTGTTAGTGAGTATCTAATTTAGCCACTGCAATACCTCTGGGGATCCACTGGACTCTGTGCACACTATATCTTACTTTGGTATAGTATATACAGAGCCAGCTTCTTACACACTGACAATTTTTCTCTTATTCCCTGGCCCTGGACTTTGCCGTAGCCTACACTGTCCCCTCATAATATCCTTGGCAGGATTAGGACATGGACCCTCAGACAGACCCAGAGCTGGAACACGTACCAGGCAGGGCCTCCCTGCAGATGACACCATGGCACACCACAGCGTTAACCAACACGTGGCAGCTACCATTAGGTGGACATATACGTCACCACCAAGAATGAAAATTTGTTTAGGTAGAGACGCTTTCAAAGACGGCACGTTCTGTTCAATACCATTGCCATGCTCAAAGGTATGCTAAGTACTGCCACTGGGATTTTCAAGGACCCCACAAGGCTTGGGTAGTCACACCTCGTATAGTAAAGAGGTACAAGCCTACCCACTCTGACCTGCTCTACATCAGGGGGCATGTCCACCCCAGACTCCCTAGTTGTCACCTCCCGCCAGGACGCTCTTAGCTGGGGCAGCTGTGCGCAATATAAATGCTCCTAACATAACATAACATAACAAAAGGGCATCAGCCCAGGCTACAGGTAGTGCTCTCTCTCCTAAAAAAAGAGAGCAAGGAGATTGTTGCTGCAGGTAAGACTGTAGTGGTGGGTATCACCAATTCTTTAGGCATCCTCTCCTGTTACTATAGAGCACTCTGGGAGGAGATGGAGGGGCTCTCCTACAACACCTCCAATATCGTAAAAGGGCCGAGGAACTCATTGAAGGGAAAGGCATCTCCATTGCAACTATTAGATGTGCCCTAGACTCGTCTGATACAGCAACCTCATTTGCCACTCCTGGCTTCATGTGATTGGATTCCAGGCTGGAAGTGCAGCAAGACCTTGTCAACTTGCCATTCAACGGAATGCACAAGTTTGAACAAGTCCAGACACAGTGCTTTAATACAAATCAAGAAAGACAGAGGCTCTTTTCAAAAGCAACAAACTAGAGGTGGGTTCAAGGCCACTTCTCCAGGACCGACCCAGTCCTACCATCAACTGTGTTAGGGTGGCAGTGACTCCTCATGGGGCTCCATTGGCAGAATAGTTCCAAAGACTGAGGCATAATGGAGCCTCTACCTCTAAGAACCGACTTGCCCCTTATCTCCCTGATCAAACATGCCATGCCTGCCTGAGCTAGAACTTTCAGCGGCACATGTCTGACATGGTAATACTGTTAAAGTGTCTTAGATAACCAGATAATTTACTGTATTTGTTTTCTCTTGCAGCAGCAGAGATTTGAGGAGGGCAGTCATGAGAAATGTATTGCAGTCCCATCACCCTCACTTCCATCATCAACTTTAGACTTCAGCGTGCAGTTTTGTATTTGAGGGCAGTATAGGATGGTCAGGGCTACACTAATCAACATGTATTTTTAAGTCTGAGGTGACAATGCCTTACAACATGTGATCAACAAAAAAGAGCATTGAATTGTTTTGATGTTGGTTACCTCGTGTCGCAAACTCTGAATATAGGTTTGCTTTGTGAGAATCCTTGTTAGTCCTTCTTAGAAAAGACAAGATTTTCCTTAGCCAACTGTAATTATGTATCCCTTTCAATTTTGCATATGTTCACATCAACAGGTATTTAAGTGTAGATTGTTAACTATAGATGTGTTAAAGACGATAGGCTTTAAGGGTTGGATTATCATTACACTGTGCTAAAGCCTGTATTTTGTTACAAGGAATCTCGCAGATTACTGCAGTAGAGATGGGTTTTTGGTGCTGTTTTGGTTACAGCCTCTGACAAACTGTGGATATATAAGATTTTCACGGTCGGAATTGTTGTTTTGCCCTCTTACGAGAGATAGTATTTTGCATTGCCAATTGCAATTGTGTATACTATGGATTTTATAGCTGTATGCCTGAATGGTTGCCTTGTGAGAATGCTTTAATTCAGCATTGGAGGCCTCCTTTGGCTATGGTGACAAGCCGAAGATAACAGCTAGAGGCCTGATCGGTTTACTAGGAAAATGTATTTCTGATGCCATAGGCCTGCTTCTGTTTATTTTGAAAAGTTTTGATAAATGCAGTTGGCCTGATATATTGATTGTGTAAAGCAAAAGTCAATAGGCATTTAAGGTTAGATTAATATTTCTCCTTATGAAAGTCTACATATAGGTATTTTGTTACATGAAATGTAATAGATTACCTATTTATGGAGGAACGATTTTGGTGCTGGTTACGATCTCTGCCAAACTCTAGGAGGAGAAGATTTGAGCTGTAATAACTCCTTCTAAAATCCCTTTTTATCTGTCTGCCAGGCTCTTGTAATAAAAAAATTATTGACTAAGACAATCAATCAATCAATCAATCAATCATAGCATTTATAAAGCACACTACATACCCGTGAGGGTCTCAAGGCGCTAGGGGGGTGGGACGCTGCTACTGTTCGGAGAGCCAGGTCTTGAGGAGTCTCCTCAAGGTTAGGAGGTCTTCTGTCTGCCGCAGGCGGATGGGGAGGGTGTTCCATGTCTTGGCGGCGAGGTGGGAGAATGATCTGCCGCCGGCGGTCACTCTTTGGATGCGGAGGACGGTGGCGAGGGCGCAGTCTGCGGTCATATAAATATAAACCCATACAAATATATAGGGGCCTTTGGGTCAGCTCTGTTACGGCAGTCTCGTTTACACTGTGCTTTCATCCAGAATAGCATACTGTACGGGGCATGGCTCAGTCCACATCAATCATTAGCTCTCTTCCTCTGCAAATGACGGCATGTGTACCGTCATCTGAAAAAGAGTGAGTTTCAGTGTCCAATATTGTGACCAGAGTTTCAAAGGGAAAAACCAGGAGAGGTCAAACTTAGAAGTAGGACTAAAGGGTGACAATAACATGGAATGGGCATAGAAGAGTTCTCTCCTCTAGCCTCTCTCTCTCTCTCTAACAACCACCCCCCCCCATCTCTTGTGGCAGTGACCTTACAACACTCGGAAAACTGTTCTGAAGGTCGAGGTTTAACCCCTTCAGTGCCCGGCCTTTCCCCCTCCTGTGCCGGGCGTTGTATTAGCGGGCGGGGTCCATGACGAGATAGTCTCGTCATGGGCACAGCCCAACCGCGCTCCATGACGAGACTATCTCGTCATGGGCATAGAAGAGGTTAAAACTGAGTTTCCAAACTAACACACTGCTTCTTTTACAGATGTACCAAAATAGACATATTTAAGCTACATTTGCCTATGGCATATGCTTGGTACCGTAGTAAGTATTGTGAACCTGGTGTATTTAACACAATGATGGCCCACATAGACTTGTTCTGAAAGTTTTAGGCCAGAGGTCTTTAAACTGTGGAAGGAAGCCCCCTCCCCCTGGTGGTCCATGGCTACATTCTCCAGTGGGTGGAGGGGGGGGGGGCAGAAATGCCTTTGCAATTGCTTGTAAATGTAGATGGCCTGGAAGCACGACCTTTTTTATTTGGTGGAATCCAGGCTGTCTTAATTTACAGGCAGCCCTTGATGTGGTAAAAGAAAAGTATTGGCACAGTGATTCCGAGTACCATTGGGGCAGGGGGTCTGTGAGTTGGTGGCAGAGTCAAAGGCATGACCAAAAAGTGCAAAATATTCTGGGCGTCATTTATGTGTTTTTGCCGTAGGGCAGCGCTGCAGGCCTTCCTGCTGCGCTGCCCTACGGCAAAAGAAAAGGGCAGGAATGCGCCATATCTATGAGATGCAGCGCATTCCTGTCCTTTTCCCTTCCTGCACCAGTGCACAATAGGCTGCCGTGCGCCAAGGCAGGCACCTTTGCACCATGGTGCAAGGGTGCCTGCGTTGAGGGAATGATTGTTTTTGTGCAGTAAGGGAAACTTTCCTGCACAAAAACAATCACAAGCGGCTTTATGCTTTTTCTAGATGTGCTGCAGAATGCAGCACACATGGAAAATGGAAAAACGAGGAGAAATAAAGATATTTCTCCTCGTTGTGCCTCCCCTACACCTCCCCTGTGGAGGCATTAGGTTTTGGCACTGCCTCACATTTACGATTTCTCGTAAATCTGGGGCAGTGTCAAAATGTCATGGATGATGCTGGGAACGCCCCCAGCAACACCCATTGCACGCCCCTTTAAAGGCGACAATATTTACGAGGCAGCATTAAACCAAAAAAATGGCTTAGTGCTGCCTCATAAATATGGAGCAGGCTCCTGTACTAAGGAACGTCACAAAAAGTGACAGCCCAACGGCGCAAGGGGCCTCATAAATGAGGCCCTCTGAATTTTGTTTTTTTTTCCTGTTTAAGGGTTACTTCAGTCAGTGGAACGAACCACACAACGCCGGTGCATGTGATTCGTTCCACCGACTGAAGTAACCCTTGAACAGCTATCCGAGCTCCTGTGATTGAAATATACGTTGCTCCGTCCCTCGCACCTTCATCTATTATCCCTGGACATCCCGTGTCCCCCTAGATGAAGCCCGCACTCAATCCTCGACACTGCTAACCAAATATTACGTAACCTGGTCCTGATGATGGCCTAACTTGACTACAGGCCTGAAACGCCGTCGACTTCTACAGCGAAACTCCTGGCGCCTTTATACACCGGATACCCTTCCTTATTTGTCTTTATTCATGTACCATCAATTACCTGGGTATCTTGGAATGTAAAAACGAATTTTAATTTCACTTACCTTTGTTGCGCCCACCACAATTGCTGTCTATACCACATCAAGTGTCACTTGAGCCGCCACTAAAACTTCACGAGCACTTGTGCACAGTATGTTATGTATGTTACTGTATGTTACTGTATGCACAGTATGTTATTGGTTACATGTTATTAGTTACATGTCATTTAATGTAACGCAGCCTCATGTGCTTGTACAAAAGGCCTGGACTCGTTGAGACCCCTAGTAATGAGGTCTAGTTCAGACGGGATTCTCAACAGAGCACCTTGTTGCTCAATTTTTAGGGTAGTGGTCATTCACAGGATCCAGAGTAGGGGCAGGATGACTGCTAGTTGTGCACCACCCTAACAATTGAGCAACGAGGTGCTCTATTGACAATCCCGTCTGAACTAGACCTCATAATTAGGGGTCTCAACGAGTCCAGGCCCTGCTGGTGACAATACGGTACTCAGCACCAGCTTGTGGTAGTGTTAGAGTTAGGACTACTATAACTCCTTTTTTAGAAACAGGTCCTGATGAATTGCCACTTGACCCGTTAGGGGCTGAAGGCGAGAAACATGTCGACCATTTACACCGACTATACCCTGTAGGATCATTGGCTCCAGACAGGGCTCACGCATTTATAGTTAGGTTAGTACACACCCTAAATTAAAAAAAAATGGTTCCACATAGGACAGTATTAAACCTATTTTAAACCACAACGTACACTCATTTCACTACCCTGACCACATACCCTCACACACCTAACATCTGCCTCCTAAAAGATCTCCGGCAAATAGCCCATTCGCAGGTGCCCGTCAGGCATTGCAGCGTCGGCCCGATGAGGAGCACAGCCCAATGATGAAGCATGACATCCTTCGGGGTGTGTGAGGGCAATCCATAAGAGACCTGATCACTCCCCTTCCCTCCCCCCCCTTAGGAACTGCACACCTACTTTTCTCACATACCTTAATTAGGAGCATTGTGCAGGACCTACGAAAAAGCTCCTGGTTCCTCCCTTTTGAATAACGTCCTTGATGGGCTGCCTTATCTTTGTCCTGGGCCTTGAAAGGACCTGGGTGATTGCAGAAGAGGCTAGGGAGACTGACGCTGCCTACAAGTCAGCCCGCACGTATAGGAGCTGAATTTCAAGAACTGGTGAGGAAACTGTTTGGAAGGGGTCAAGTGACACAAAGAGCATGCCGTGGCGCTACTTCCCTTAAAGTGTTCTAAAACTGAGATGTTTTTTTCACTGAATAGGCATGAGCCAGTCAAAGGCCTATATACGAGAATGGCCTGTGTTGTCTCCAGAGAATCTTGGGGACTGCATCACATATGGCAGCGGAGCACCACACTAGAGCCAACGGTCTTTCCCAGACAATCAGTACTATCAAGGCCAGCACAAATCATATATTTGACTGCATCGTGACCATCCTGAATGGTTTGAGCCAGTGATGCCCTAAGGTCTTAAGGGACCGCCAGCAAGACCTCCCTAGTAATGTCCCAGAGGACTTGTTTATAGCTGCCAAACAAACTGTGTTGACTGACCGCAATGCCAGTCTCCGGTCCTGCCATAGAATTGGGGTTCACCTTACTGGTTGAAACCTGAACCACCAGACTTTTAAGAATAGGGTACTTTGTGAGGAAATCCAGCTTGCCAGGTGCTGGTCTGTGACACCTGGCCAACTGCCTATTCACAAGTAGGCAAGAACAGGGCTTTGTCTAGATGTCCATTAAGGACCTTCATGAATGAAAACAAGGATTCAGAGTTGACTGGCTTAAGCTGCAAAGTTTACATAGGGAGATTTGTTCTAAAACTCGATAGAGGGTAGTTGTAAGTCCAAAACCTCAGATGCATGTTGAATTAATTAGGAAAGACCTTAAGACCTGGCTATTTGCCAGGAATAGGTAGCAACACTTCTGACTAGTGGTTGTTCGTTCTACATGCTTTATGTCATCACGGTCTCTAAGCGCCAGGATACCCGTGGGGTGATAGCTGCGCTATACAAAAAATGTATACAATACAATACAATACAATGTTGAATTAACACTGCAAGTGAGGTACTCTCTTCAGTGGTCATGCCTCTTGCAGGTCCATAAAAAAATGTGTGTTGTCATAACTGGGGAAGGACGGTAACTCATACACATCACCACCACCATCTATGGGTGGTGGCAAGCTTTGACAAGAACCTGAGCCAAAAAGACAATGGAGCCTCTGAGGGCACTTCCTTTCAAGAAGAGGATTGCGGTTGGAATCAGGCTGTAGGGTGACCGTTTGCACTTTCAGGATTTCATAGTGTGACAAGGGTCGAGATTGGGCTGAAGTCGGATTTGGGTTAGTCATTAGAACCAGCACCAGATCCATCTACCAGCAATGGGGACGTCAGTACCAGTGTAGACAGTAGAATGACCGACGCATGTCATGGCGCCAGGGTGATGATCCGAGCAGAAGCCAATTTGGAGCCTATAAAAGGCCCAAAGAGGCTAGTGTGCACGTAGGCTGGATCTGCAGGTGGTAACCAGACTAATGACCCCTGCCCAAAGGCATGCCACAGGGACCCAAAAGAGTGTCAAATATCTGCAACATGGCCTCCTTAAAGGCTTCTATCTCGTGGGGTGCTGCCAATGGCCAGAGGTATTCAGGGCACATCAGGACAAATGGCAGAATCGGCTCTACAATAGGAGATCCAGAGGGAGACCAACTGCCATCTTGATGCCCTCCCACCTTCTCTTCACATTGAGACTTACGAGATGGGGCTGAGTCCGGCTTCGCCTTCTTGCATTTATGTTTGGACTTTGACTTACCGAAAACTTCGACCGTAAAGCTGACCTTTCGTGGGAACGACCACGGCAGCAGTTTGCACCCTCAAACTAGAAACTGTTTAAAAGTTACATGAGGCCAGCGACTTAGAGCTTTGCTTCTCGGTTCCAGATTGTCTTCGGGTGCATAAGGGTGTACTTGCCACATGACTTTGAGTTGTGCCTGGAGTCCAAGCACAAAGATAAACCTTGTGCGGTTCCTTCACCAACAATTGCTTCTGACAATTGCAGCATGGTTTGAACCCTGTAGTTTTAGTAGAGGACATAATTCCCTAGCACACTGGATTTTGTTTAAAAGACATTGGAAGACTAACTAAATTGGGACTGGAGCAATGTAGAGCGCAGTGCGGGTGGGAGGCAGAAGCATACTGTCAAGAGAAAGGAATGCAGATGAGGAGAGAAACACAAGGGCTGTAAGAGCAAGGTGTGGGAAAAAGAAAAGAGTTGGAAAACACATGCCCTCTCATGAAGTGCTTAAACAAAAAGTAAAAAGTAATTCCCTAAAAGCGAGCCAAAGAGATGGGTAAAGAAGCAATGCTCCACAGGAGAGACAGACAAAAGATTGACCAAAAAGTAATCAAATAACAAGCAGCCAAATGAAAGTGTCATGAAATGAAACAAATGGTAAGCAAAGGTGGGCTCCACCATGTATGCTTGTGGTAAACCTACAATATGCCAATATGTTCGACCTAAAGTGGGATGTTCTGCAGGTATCATTGGTCATTGCCACCAGTGTCAGTCTTCCACCGTCTGGTGGATGTAGTTTATTTTAGATTATGAGTGGTAGGACCCTCACGATTCTGGGCAGACTCTAAACAGGAATTGTGCAAGCAGCTGAGAGGTGTTGAGGTGTGGTTATCAAAGTTATGATGCAATGCGTGCAGTGTGTGATCGTGTGCTGAAGAATAAAGACGTCTGTTACTGAGCTTCATGTGTGGTGTGTTCATTTCCAGCCTCCCGGGCTGGGGAGGATGCTACAAGTGGCGATGAGGATGGCATATGTGCTCCGAAGAAATGAGACTGCTCTCTCTGGGAGTTTACAATGGTACAGCAAACTGCCTGTGCATGCCACATGAACCCCAAATCGATGTAAAGCAGACTGAGGTTGTCGTTGGTGGAGTCAAAACCCCACTCCAGCCCATTAAATGACCCTAGAAGACGTTGAAGGCCCAACAGAGGAGCATATTCAAAAAGCACGCCAAAACCTGCTGGTGAGGCTGAAAGAAGAGATATTGTGCTGCGCCATAAAAACAGAGCCATCATCCGTGCAAAGCAAATGCTAAAGGCAGTTGTAACCAGGTACGAAAGCAGAAACTTACTCACCGAGATAAGTGGATAAAGCGATTTATGACCTCAAATTGGACGTGAAGACAAAAACACAAACACTGGTTGTACTTACAGAAGTTGCAGCTGTATGGGGTCACCCACACAGCACGTACCAACACAATGTCGGCAAAGGGAAGCGTGAAATATACAGCAGCCGTATTCCTCAAACCACCACCGCCATTCAACACAGCGAAGAAACATAACATTGGTGCCAGTTGGGCTACATGGATCGAAACATTTGATGACTTCATAGATGTGGTAGAAGACGAAGATGATAAGAAGATCATTAAATGCTTAAAGAACCTTGCTAGTGATGGAGTGAAAGAAGTGATAAAGAAAGTCTCCCCAACGGAAGCAAAATCGTACCAAAAGATAAAAGAAGCATTGGAAGGCAAGTTAAATCCAATGCCGAATGCCTACTATGAAAGATACATCTTTAACCAAGCACGACAACAGGTTGTTGAAACAATGGATGAGTTGTTGAAAGACTTAATACACTCAGGAAGCACTACAAGTTCTGTGATTTCACCAATAAAGAAGCTATGCATCTTAGAATCATCAATAGCTGCCTTTCAGATTTGTTTACAAGGAGCATGTTGAGAGAAACACACAGTGTGTAGAAAATGCTAATGGCTGCGAGAGCAGAAGAATGAGCAGATCGACAAGCTGCTGATATGGAAGCGGGAATGGCCCATCATGAATTGGCCCGGAGCGTGAAAAGCAAGCACAAGCGAAAACATGATGCAAGTAAGTTGACATCTTTAAAGAAATCAAAGTTATGTTTCCAATGTGGAAGTTCATTCCCCTTTGAAGGTAAATGCTGAGCAATAGGACACACATGCAAGGGTTGTGGGAAAGAAAAACACTTCATAATGGTCTGCAAAGCAAAAGAGAAATCAAATGCGTCACTGCGAGAAGAGAAAATGGGTGCTAGAAGGTTCCAGAAACATTCTTGACACACCCACAAATTTAAAAAGCAACATCAGCTGCAACAAATGGAAACAAGGCTAGATCAATCATAGTCAAGCTCATCTTACAAAGGCTCTTCAACATCACTGTTGAGTACCGATGAAGAAGATGTGTGTGTGCTAATGGTAGCTACCAAAGAGCAGCTTGTAAAGAAGGCTACAGTTCAAAAGAAATACACCAAGCGAAATGACAAACATAATTTGACCATTGTCCCAAACTCACACTGAAAGTGAATGATCAACCAGTAACTTTAGTCATAGACCGTGGTGCCTCGATCAACATCATGCCAGTGAAAAGTTTAACAGCCAGTCCCCTGTGCCTTGCATCACACCATCAGGCCCAAAGGTGTACACATGGGCTGCTTCTGACCCACTGCAAAGCCAAGGGTCCTTCACAGCAACCATGCAACACAAAATGACATCAGTGCACGCGCCAATCCATGTCTTTAAAGGAATCTTATCCAGTGCATGCCTACTCATCTTTGCCACTGCTGCTGACACGGGACTGATATCTCTCAATTACAACCTTAGTACTCAGTCTGAAATTGTAAGTCAGTTCCTGATGTTGGTTCGTGGTTTAGGAAAACTCATGAAAATGAAAGTGCATCTTCATATTAATGAGGACATACGCTCTGTTGAACAACGGCACAGTAGAGTCGCGTTTCACTTGCAAGAAGCCGCTGAGAAGAAAACTAGAACCGCTGTTGAGATCATTGAACGCTCCTTTGGTCCTACGCTATGGGTCTCGCCCATAGTGGTGGTGCCAAAAAAGGAAAGTGGAAGCTCAGTGTGCATTTGTGTTGCTATGGCCAGGCCAACAAAGCAATTGCGAGAGAAAGACATCTTGGTACTCTCATAGCAGACATGATCATGCAATTAAATGGAGCCAAAATCTTCTCCCGCCTTGACTTGGTCAAGGGATACATCAACTCAGGCTGGAAGAGAATTGCAGGTACATTACTACTTTTTCAACTCATGTTGGTCTGTTTAGCTACAAAAGACTGTGGGGCATATTCTCAAGGACATATCGCTGAGTTATCGGCACTTTATCGCAGCCAAATTGGCGATACATTTTTCGCCCCATTCACAAGCTGGTGCAAACAGCCGATATCACCACTTTTCCGGCGATAGCATCCTCAAAAAACATCACCACAGATGACCCTATCGCTAATGAGATGCAGAGTAGACGTTCCCGAGCAAAAAGCCGCGACAACACTACACCTCAACATTCTCAACCACCGGCAAGATCTGTGATAAGAACACAAAACATGCAATAAGGTGCATTAGCAGCAGGAAATTAACACCTGCTCTGACCTGGTGCAAAGTCAGACTACAACCTGCACCAGAGCCACACCTGAAGAACTACAGATGCCATGGAGCCACTGATCATGCAGCTCGGACCCCCAACAAGGCCACAACACCCACCACCACCACACCCCCCCCTCCACCGGACACCCCACCCCCGACCACCACAGAGGCAGCACAGACCAAGACTGCAGACCTTCAGAAAACGCACCAACCTCACAGACCCAACACCAGAGAATGTCATTGCCCACTACAGGCTCAAAAGGACAACCATCCTACACATCCTGACCACCATTGCCCACAGGCTGACGGTACCAACACAGCAGACAACCAACATCCCTCCACAGACAAAGCTGCTGGCTGTGCTGCACAAGTTGGCCTCTGGGACCTTCCAACCAACAACCACCAGAGTCGGAGAAGTCTCACAGCCAGCCCAATCAAAGTTCATCACAACTGTCTTGGATGCCATCATTAGCTTGGTACCCCAGTATCTATACTCCCCCCCCCCCCACACTGCGCAGGAACAGCTGGAGACCAAGCAAGGCGTCTACGCCATAGCTGGCTTCCCAGCACGTGTCAGGGGGCAATTGACTGCACACTTGTCCTACTTGTGCCCCCTGGTGACACTGCACACAATTACCTCATCAGAAAGCACACACATTCCATCAATGTGCAGGCAACAGTGGATCACCTGGGAATCGCCACCAATGTCGTCACCCACTACCCAGGCAGTGTGCATGATTCCTACTGCTACCAACAGTACATTATCAACCAGCGCTAACAGGATGGCACCCATGGAAAAGCACTACTCGTTTGGATGAACCAAATGAACACACCACACCCACCAACTCCACAATCATGCAACTCACAACTCTGGGAATGCACACGTCACAGACTCACATTCAACATGCCAAACAACATGCCCACCCACCAGACACGACAGCATAACTTACTGTGGCAACCTGGGCCAGCCATGTACATAAGCCATCAACGGCATGGCACCTCAGCCACACAATAGCGGAATGTGGGAGAGGTGGGAACCAGGCATGTGCGACAGAGGCAAGTGACCCATGAATGAGAAGGTACACAATGTCAAGTGTGGCGGAGATGTGCTGGACAGACTGCAGTATGCAGACCACAGACCTATCCATGTCCACATGCTCTGCTGGTGTATGAAGTGTAGTGGACAGTGGATGCAACCATGTCTCCCCAGCCAGTGGGGAAGATCCCGGAAATGTAGCTTGTGACGTCCCTCCCCGTAAGCGTGAGCGGAGTAGGCTGGGCCGGCGTACGCCAGGCCAGCATAGGGGTGTGAATAAAAAGCACGTAGCTCTGGGCATGGTTCAGTACTGGAAATGTGCAAATGCATGTGTCTCTGTCGCGGTGTGGGTCTCCTTTGTGTAGGTTGTCCCTGATGGGACCTGAACACCCAAGTATGTGATCTAGTTCAGCTTCCATGTGCTCTGACCCCACCCGCACCTGTTCGGCCACCTCCTTTTGGCATTCTGACACCTGGCATTGGAATGCGATGTGTGCCTAGGTGAAGTGGTGGGAGCCAGCTGTGGTGGCGGGTGCTTCCTGCTGTGTGGTCTGTGCAGGGGCTGGGGTCTCCTCTATGTAGCTTTGCTGCCCTGCACCTGGTGGTGGGTTGCCTAAGATGTCCATGGGCTGTTGTAGGACGTTGGTGTCGAAGGTGCGGTGGTCCTCTCCAACACCACTGATGAGCAGTCTGGTCTGGTCTGCTCTGCTGGAGGTGTTGTTTGGCCCTCTGCAATGTGAAGGGGAGATGCATGTTGACATTGTGTTGACATATATGTTGGTGAATTGTTCTAGTTTACATGCAGACTGTATGACAATGTACATTGCGACTGTTTGGGAGGTGCTGTATATTTGATGCGGGACAGTGGACATTTGGACTACATGACGGATGTGTGGTTGTACACATGCATTTCCATTCCACAGTTTCCTGCTATGTTAGATGTGATTGGACTGTTTCTGCGCATGAGCGGACCCAGTTGTGTCCACCGTTCTGCAGTGTCGGTGTTGCACTTTGTGCCACATTGTCGTCGGATGTGCTGTCATTGCTATGTGTGTGTGCTGCAGTGTGCCACAGGGGTCAGGGACATGATCGTGGGTCATTGTGGGTGGGCAGTGTGCTACACATCGTTGTGCATGTGTGCCATTGTGCCCATTGTAATAAAGTGAATCCACACCAGATGAAGATATACGGTAGGAGGTATTTATTAGAGCCTCAACCAACAGCCAGAATATATCAACTGTCATGCATAGAACCCTGCATGAGAGAACCTCAGAGCAAGCTGGTTCCATGCCCAGTGTTCTGGCATGGAGCCATGTTACATCATTACACCCATCTCCTCACGTACCCCCAGGCCCTGGTCATTACTCACCCTGTTGATGTTGTGTCAGGTCCTATTGGGCTGTGTCCAGACTCCCAACTCCTTGTGCCGCCTCCACCCTGATGACTGTGGCCTCCGTTTCCTCCAGCTCCTCCTGTGGCGCAGGACTCCCACCTCCTGTCGTCGTTGCTGCCTTCCTGCGTGTTTGTGCTTGTTTTGGCTTTTCACATCATGCCAGCGCCTCTTGTCTTCCTCCATAGACCTCCTCGACACTCCGACTGCATTCGCGTTTGTCATATTGACGTTCAGTGGATGTAGTGTTCTGTCACCTCTGTGACGCTGATCTGGCATCCCTGCAGACTGCACCCCGTCTGCGTCTTCCTCTTCTCCCTGGCCTTCCCCGACCACGAGGTTCCTTGCTGGTGGTCTGTGGGGCTTGTGGGGTTCGGTCCGGGTGCATCCATGGTGCTATGCAGTTTCTTTTTTTCTCCCTTCTTTTTTTTGTTGCTTTTATAGTGCATTTTCCCGCATGACTTATGGGAATTGCAGGCCTGTCGCTGGTTTTCGCTGATTTTTGTATCGCGATTGGCCTCATTGCAGCTTTTTTTGCGTTCGGGTTTCACAATTTTGCGGCGTCGCGTTGACTTAATCGCATTCATTTGACGCGTTATCCTGAGCCTATCGCATGGTACCACCGGTTTGGGAATCCAGCGATAGACTGCGATGTGCAAAGTTGCGTTAAGCTAAGTTTGCGATGGTTATCACACGTTCTTGAGAATATCCCCCACTGTTTTGGAGTGCCTTCAGCTGCGGAAATATTTCAGGATGTTATACACCAAGTTCTTCAATCTGTTACACATGCTTTTAATTACGGCGCATGACAAGTGTGTCAGTTACTTGCTGATGCAGGCCTCACTCTGAATGCAGCAAAGTGTGAGTTTCACAATACCAAACTTAAATTCTTTGGGCACATATTCTCTGATGGGGGATGGCTCCTCATCCAGATAAGGTGAAAACACTGTCATCTACTTGTTCCCCGCAAGATGTAAACATGCTGCGATCCTTCTTAGGCATGGCCAATAACTGCTCAAGGTGTATTTGTGACTTTGCGACAGTGAATGCCTCATTGAGAGACTTAACGAAGCGAAATGTCTCATTCCTGTGGTCTCTTGAATGTTTTAAAATAATATAGCTTGCGATTGAGAATGCAAATGAAATGGCCTCTTTTTACCCCAAACTACATACTGAGATCACAGTAGATGTGAGCCCGGTGGAGCCGAGGGCCATCCTTGCTCAACACATTTGTCATCCAAATGCTCAGAGACACTTTGTGGCCTATGCCAGTCGAAGCTTGTTGGAAACTGAACATGCATATTCTCAGCCGAAAAGGAGAGTCTGGCTGTAGTGTGGGCTTGCGACCATTTTCATGTGTTTCGATATGGAAAACATTTCATCATTATAACAGACCACCAGGTGTAGCTCACTATCTTTGGAAACTCGAAGGCTAAGATGCCCCCTCGTATTGAGAGGTGGGGGGGGGGCTGTTATTGCAAGAGTATGACAATTAAATTGTGCAAAAGCCGGGTAAAGGTCAAAACCCTTCTGATTACTTTTCATGAGTGCCACTACATTGCCACAATTGGACATCCAAAGCGGCTGAAGTGTATTTCAACTTCATTGTGTGGACCAGCATGCCAGCAGCTCTATCCATTGAAGAGATTATTGCTGCAATTCAGATAAGAACATGATTATCCTGAAAGACCTAATTTCAACTCAAACGTGGAAGAAAGCATTCGATCCGTTGCTGACTATGTTGAATTTTAAAAATTCAAAAATGAACAGAATGAACCATCTGTCATTCAAGAGGGTATCGTATTGAGAGGCTCCAGAATCGTCATCCCTGACAGCCTGAGACAGCAAGTCATTTGGCTGGCCCATGAAGGGCATCGTGGCATTGCAGCTACCAAAAGAGCACTAAGAGATCGCATTGGTTCCCTCGTCTAGATGAACGAGTTGAGAAAGAACTGAAAGCGTGCCATTTGTGTAACTGCTCATCTCCCAAAGTGACGCAGCATCCATTGACCATGTCTGACCTTCCTGTGCATGCCTGGAAGAGAGTAGCTGTTGATTTCTTTGGGCCCCTACTAAATAGACATCATCTCATGGCAGTCATTGATGAGTAATCACATTTTCTTTTAGTGGAAGAATTATCATCGACATCCCATGATAAAGTCATTGAGCAACTTGATGACATCTTTGCAGCATGGGGAATTCCCGCTGTTCTCAAATCCGACAATGGCCCGTCTTTTAATAACAAAGTGTTCAAGGAGTTTCTTGCTCGACTCAACATCGAGCATCAAAAGAGGACACCTCTCTGGCCTCAGGCCATCCATTTTGTTGAAATAATTTATGACCATCCTCTAGAGAATGATTTAGTGAGCATTGATAGAGGGAATCTATCTAAAACAAGCCATGTGTCAAGCCCTTCGTGCCTATCAATCAACCCACACTCCATCACTGGTGAGAGCACTGCCACCTTGCTGTTTGGGAGATTCATCGGAACTAAGCTACCACAATGGACATCAGACCATTCAATAAACACTGATACGGTTCATGTCACAAACACTTCTCAAAAGTGCAAGATGAAAAGCTATGCTGATCAGCGCCGGGGCGCCCAGGGAAGTGGTCAAACAGAAACGGGAGCAGAAAATTGACACTCCGATTACTGTCGACCCTCTGAGAGTTGTAAAGACCAAATTGCACATGGTGACCGCTCATCATCATAGAAAGTCTATCACACGTGAATCGTCACACTTAAGACATTTGCCTCTGTGTTCATCTGCTCCTGAGATCACGAGCGAGGCAACCCCACATGAACGTCCAGATCAAGCATCTAAGCCTACGTCATCAGTGCCCCTCAACTACCTCATACTATTCGATCTGCCAGAATAGTGTGAGTGCCTCGACGACTCACTGCAGAAAAATGATGTTAATGTTGTTTATACCTTTTATTTTACAAAAGGGGAAGATGTAGTGTCTTTACGATCATGAACGCTAGGACCCTCATGATTCTGGGTGGACTTTGAATAGGAATTATGCTAGCAGCTGGGAGTGTTAGGGTGTGGTTATTAAAGTTATGACGCAATGCGTGCAGTGTGTGATTGTATCCCGAAGAATGAAGATGTCTTTACAGAGCTCTGTTTTTGGGGTGTACAGTGATGACACACAATGTGCCCCTCCAGATCACAGACCCTACTTCTGCATCACATTCCTTGCACAGGGGTCCATCAGCGTACATGTTTGACTACAGGGCCAACTCAAGAAGCGGTTCACTTTTTCCCAAGCAATCCAGCAGACCTTTACTGTGCGAACAAACTATTAAATAAATCTATGTCAAATCTATTAAAAAAAACAAATACAGCGTCTTATGCGCATCCCGACATGGTGCAATTCTGTCCAGAAGTTATTTATGAGGCCATGAGTTTATTCCTCGTTTAGAGTTAAAAAAGAAAATAATGTCAACTGACAATTGAGTGTGCATCTTTCATTTGGGAAGATGTGACCTCCTTATCTCTGCGCCTTCCCGAGAGACTCTGGGGCATATTCTCAAGGAGCTGTTGGCGAGTTAACGGCACTTTATCACAGCCAAAGTTGCGATAAATTTATCGCCCCATTCACAAGCTGGTGTTAACAGCCCACAACTATCACTAATGAGATGCAGAGTAGGCGTTCCCGTGCCAAAAGCCGCAACAACACCACTCCACAACATTCACAATGACCAGCCAGAACTGCAATAAGAACACAAAACAGGCGATAAGGTGCGTTAGCAGCAGGAAAATAACACCTGCTCTGACCTGGTGCTAAGTCGGACCACAGCCTGCACCACAAAAGGGAGCACAGCCCACACCAACACCTGAAGAACAACAGATGCACCCGGGCAACTGAACATGCAGGCCTGAGGGCCGAAAGGGCAACAACACCCGCCGCCACCACCCCCAGGACCCCCCCACCCCGGCACCACCCCGAACAAAGACATGCCACATCAGCTACACCTAAAGATGTACAAACTAATCCGCTTGATGTCGCACAATCACAACTGGTGACAAGCATGTGTCATCACAAAAATTAGCATCACAGATTCACTTTCGAAAAAGAGAGGGAGAGAGAGATAAGAAAGGGGCAGAGAGAGAGAGGGAAGAAGAGAGGGGGAGACAGAGAGAGAGAAGAAGAGAGGGGGAGAGAGAAAGAGAGAGAAGAAGAGAGGAAAGAGAGAGAGAGAGAGAAGAGATGGGGAGAGAGAGAGGGGTTATTTTCCCGCGATGGGCTGCGATGTTGAGTGTTGTGTTAAGCTACTCTTGCGGTAGTTATCACACGTTCTTGTGAATATACCCCTCTGTTCGGTCCCCAGTATCTCTGTATCTGTCCTGTTTGGCAGAGAAAACAACTGACTGAGAGACATTCTGTCGTGCACAGGAACCGATTTTGCTAGCCCTATTGGCATCTGTAAATCCTGTTGGGCCAAAGCTTCGTCGTGAGTATTATTGGAGTGCTAGTGCCCTCCAGTGGACATCTATACCAGAATGTATTTCCTAGTGAGATATAGCAGGCTATTTTTTAAGACTCACAAGCTGTCCTCAGGTTAAAACTATATACTCAAAATGTCAGCGACTTTCCTCACAAACGATAAAAACAGGTAAACGTCTTTGAAGGCACATGATAGAACAGGCCAGACAACTTTGGTGGTGTCCAACCAACTAGTGTTTTACAGATTCTAGAAAAAGCAAGCATCAAATGCCGGAGAAAATGGAACTGGGACTGCCTGCCCGTCTTCCTACACTTCTAATTGCTATGCAGTGGGTCAATACATTCTTTCTACTACACCTCGTCTGGTTAAGGGCATTCAACGAGGAAGAAAACGTTCTGAAAATATTTATTCTTGACGGCATTTTGTTTAGAATTTCTTAATCGGATCGAGCATGTGCAATTCTCTGGAAGTTCATAACATTTCATTTATATACATGATTTGAGCTGGGCAGTCAAGTAAATTTGGTTCTAATGCGAAGAAGGAAATTGGCGCCTCACCCCCTGGGTTGATAATAATAACCAACACTAACTGGGGCGCAGTCAGCACATCACAGCCACTGGCACCGGTGCAACTGCACCTTCTGCATTATTGATAGCTTAGGCCCTGGGAAGCATCAACACCTGCTGGCGTAACAAAAGTTGAGGGGGCCCCCCTTCGAGGCACATGAAGGGGCACCGTACTCAGGCCTGAGTACGGTGCTGAGGGGGCCCCCTACAGCTCGCCCCCCCCACCGCGGGGGCCTGTGTTACGCCCCCAAGTATACTGATTGCGAATGTTTAGACGGAGTCTGACTGAACCAGTGCAACATCTTCCATTAAAGGAGCGATGTACACCAGTAGCGGCCCGTGGAGGGAGTTCGGTGGGGCAGTGAAGCTGGGCGTGGAAATGTAAACACCGGAATATGGATGAATGGAGGTAAGTACACATTTAAATAAATAAAACGAATTTCGTTGCGCGCGCTCCATCGCAAAATGCAAAGGAATTAGTTTTATTTATTTAAATGTGTACTTACCTCCGTTCATCCATATTCCGGTGTTTACATTTCCCCACCCTGCCCCTCCCCCGCCCCGCCTCACTGCCCCACCAAACTCCCTCCATGGGCCGCTACTGATGTACACCCTTGGTAGACGAGGCGCCACCTCTGAAACATTGTAACCTGGTTGAGCTCGTGCTCCCATTTGTTTTAGAAATACTATCGGTTTCTTTATTTGTTTTGCCAAATGTAGCATACAGAGAGAAGCATTGTATCTTGTTGGTAGCACGGACCAGTAGCGAGGGACCCAGGACAAGATACAAGCAAAGGAATCAAGTCTAGAAATGTTTCTAGTTTGACTTTCCGTTGCAAAACATTTGATTAATGTAGTGCAACGTTTGAGAAATAAGATGTGCTAAATGTTTTAAGAGCCTTGAGAAAGCCCCAGGCCAATGTGCCAAAAGGGGGCGAAACACATGTCGGCTGTCAAAAATGACCAACCTGCCTAAAGATACTATGGATATGAGGAATATCATGATCTGAGAATTAAAAAGCAATACCACAAATGAAAGAAGATACAATGCATCTCTTTGTATGCTACAAATGGAAGGACAAACCCAACCATTTCACAATTACTAATAACGGGGGCAAGGTAGGTCCAAACCCGAGCCTCGCCCTACTATGTATATAAAAGAAATGGGCATTATTTACCCAGTGAGAGAGTACTAGGACCTTCACAACTTGAATACTGTTAGCATAGGGGTCTGGACTCATTGAACTCGACTCTATCGGTGGAAGGTGATGCAAGCTTACATTCAGATCTTCCAACAAACGAGAAGGCAGTACGTAGAGGCGTCTGCAACTTAGATGCATCGTAGGTAGTGGTGTCTGCACCTTAGATGAATCAGCTTGAGCTTGAACCTGAAGGATACGCTGCATAGACTACTTTCAAAGCAGGCTATCCATTTTCTAGAGACACTTTATTAAATATGGCTTAAAGACTCCTCAGAAGCATCACATGAAGAGACCTTTCGTTTAAAAGGTGAGAATGACACAGTTAGTGGTTCTGTGCCTTCTGAAGTCTAGGGAGTATTTTCCCCGCTCTCTCAAATTCTTTAATGGTGTATTCAAAAGTAGGAAAATCACAGACCTCGTAGTCATGGGCACGGTCTAGGCCCTGGTGCTAAACGTCCAATAGAGAACTCTTGCACTTGCAATTCTCGTAAGGCTTGAACCATTGAGCCCGTGCAAAAATCAAGAAAAAAATCTGGGGAAATAGGGGAAAAAAGTTTAGCTCTCACTTCTTGGTGCCTATGGAAACAAGCATTGGCAGAGCCAATAGGTCTCGCTTTTGGGACCTTATAAGTATTTAGGTATGCAGCACAATATCCTTACTGCAACAACATCAACTGTTGCATGGCTAAACACTTATAAGGTCGCAAAGGTGAAACCTATTGGCTATGCCAATGCTTGTTTTGTAATGTCCCTAGATCATTATGCATGTATGTATATTACCGCCACTGGTATACTCGACATGCCACTCTGAATACTGATTCAAGTGCTGTACTGTTACTTTCCTTTTTTCCCCAAAAATCAATAAAGTTGATTATCAAAATAAAAAAAACTTGATCCAGTGAAGGAAAAAAACAAAAATGATTGCTTCCTGAATACAATGTATTTTTGATCTAAAGAATTTAGGGCCTCATTTATGGAAACTGTTGCATTGCTACAATAAAACAGCGATGCAACAGTCTTCACAGCGCTCTCCTTGCGACACGATGGATGTGCCGTATTTAATGTACGGCGCTCCATGTCGCAAGGAGTGACAGATACTTCAGGAATCCTGACGTATCTGTTGGCACAAAAGTCACGCATCACTGGAGTTGTGTCACAAGCTTGACACAACCCCAGCAATGCATGGGGTAGGACTGGGCCTATGGCACTGCATCAACCTTACACCTGCCATGAGGCTAGGCATAAGGTTTTGGCGCATTTGCGTCCAAGCAGTGTCGCAGTGAAATCTCATAGATTGCACTGCAACACTTCTAAGACCCTTTTTTACGTGGGAACGCCCACCCTGCATACATTATACCTGACGCAGATATAATGTGGTGCAGGGCTTTACAAGGTGACGCATCTGCCTAGATGAGAAACCTTGTAAATATGACGCAACGTGGTGCATTGTTTACGATGCTGCTGCGTTCAAACAGTGACACAACGGCTGCGCAAAAGTGTCACGAAGCCTTCATAAATAAGGCCCTTAATGTCTTGATTCAGTGTACCTCTGAGACGTAAAACAGTCCCTCGTGTATTGCAATGCAAGCACCTCCATAGGAGGTTGAATAATACAACTTTCAACCAACAGGATGATTTAAAAAAAAAAAATGATATTCATCTTGCAGAAAGGTGTGCTATCAAGTTAGGCTTAAAATTGAGTCTCGCTGTGCTGAATAGAAGAAACTGTTTTTTAGTAGTACCTATTACTATTATTGTTTGCTGGCGAATTGTTACTAGAGTTAACATTATTATTACGTTTTAAATCTTGCCTCATGTCGTACTAGCGGTTTGTAGGCGCTATTAGTAAACCATAAGGCTGTTGTTATTTCCCAATGAAATAGCAACGAGTTTACTGGACACGCTATTACGATTGGACTCTGGTGCAAAATTAATAGTGGTGGTTACGGTGTCCCTGACCAATAGACCCTGTAGCTTAATGTACAAAGGGATAAAAACGCAGAGAGAGGCAAGCACGCACCGCAGCAAACAACGAATTGCTTTCTAGGGCCTGAAGACAGCTGTCACACTGAGATATTTCCAGCCAATGGTAGACATTGCGTACGCCTCTCCACCAATGGCTTGCGAGGACTAAACCTAAACGTAATCTGCTGTTTCATCTTCAATTGGCCGCATTTTGTCACGTCAGCTTGTGATTGGACGCCTGCCTGTAGGCTTCTGTGGGTCGACTGGGGAGGGCGTTTAACTAAAAGTTTGCTGCTAAAAGGAATTAAAGGAACAGAGTGGGCTAGTTGGGCGCTGCGACAGGTGAGTCTCCTTTCTTTAGAATAGAGAGGGCCATAATACACAGAGACTGCGTTAGCATTCACTCATATGTTTGGAAGGGCTAGCTATGCCCCATTGGGCGTAGGACCCGATTTTGTTTTACTCACAGACCTCAGCAGCAAGTGCTCAACCCACTCCCCGACGATCTTATTGGGGCTGGAATCTGTGAACTATGTAGTACGCTCTACACGGGTCTTTGTAGCAAGCTGTTTCGGTTTGGCTGTAACCTCAGAGTTCTCAAGTTTCCCAGGTGTATGGCGAGTAGCTGAGCTCATCCAAGTTTTTATTGTTTTTTCTGGGACTTGTAGTCCTGGTGTTATGAGATAAAGGGCTGCAAATTCCAGAATGCATAGAAACAAATTGGACTGAATGAACTGCTCAGGCATGGAATTGGGAAACTTGAGAGCTCCGTCTGTGACTTGTAGGAGGTTAGACGAGCAAATCTTCCTCAGGTGCGTTCTTAATAATAATTCTATGAAAACACTCAAAAACAGACGACAGTGCTGCCATTTATTCATATTTGTGATGCTGGAAGCTGCCCAGGGCGCTTTTAGGAAACTTAAAACAGTCCCGGTTTTTCTTTGAGCTCCACCTATACACAACTACTATGCGAATGCTTGTAAGAGTCTGTAAGACTCAAGGAAGTCTCCACCTGTGGGAGGAGGCTAAGGGCCTGATTTCGAGTTTGGTGGACCGGTACAGCGCCCTGTCAAACTTGCAGTTCTTCTGCGTAATTCTAACTTTAGGGTGAGCGCTAAGTGTACACGGCTGGAGCTTCAGCTGCATCTCTGACCTGGTGGCCTATCTGCCAAAGGGTTAACAGGTTACAGTGACTGGCCCCGTGCCCTGTTAGCTCCAGAAAGAGTGTAATTTATGTCCCCTTATATGACCATGATCTCTACCACCTTGGTGGGCTGTCCGCCAGTCTAAATATCCGTATAAGAAAGGGTCGGGGGGTTTGCCAAATTCCCAAAGATCAAGCGGTTTCTGAGTTTGCCACACATTTAGAAAAGCTGAAACTCAGACGTATATCACATGGAGTTTGAGAAAACTAAAAATATGAACTAGAGAACAGACTGAAAAAAGGAGTGCGAGAGACAGACAACACACTTCTTGGTATCTAATAGTCAGGGCCAATGGCATGATACGGCAGAGTGGGCGCCCAGTTATGTGGCATGGTTGACTAAATAAATTAGGTGGCAAGAAAATGCAAATATGAAGCATAATGCGGCACATTTTTGGATAGAATTACTTCAATTTTTTTTTATTTGACACATGGTAATGGCTTAGAATGGGTGTTTGAGAGGGGAAATTTGCGTAGTCTGAGGAAGAGAAGCGAGTCGCTGTCTCTGTGCCATGCATAGATAAGGAAAGGGAGTGTATTATATAAGCAGATTGCGCGGAAAGCATGAGCAAAGGTCATGGAGGGAAGTGGCGCACACAAAGAGATTATAGTTGACTCCTGTGAGTGCCAGTGAGCGAGACTGCCTAGAAGTTATGGGAATCCAGCGATGGGGGACTGAGTGAGACTCCATTTAAGGGACTTAAGCCAGGGATGACTGGGTGAGCAAAACTCAATGAAAACGACTATTTTATGTATCTAACATTTGTGGAGCAGTGGTGTATTCTCTTACGCCAAACTCTGAGCACTATCATCAGGACCACTACCAATGTCCAACAAGCATTGGCCGCGCACGCGGCCGCGAGACACGATCTGTGGTGGGGGAGGGGGAGAAGCGGGAGTTGTGTGTGCGCGCTAAAAGTTAAAAAAAGGACGCGAGTGGTGGAGGGTGCCAGAAAGCTAGAGAGACACAGTGATGGGAATCCGCGACCGGAGAAGACGAAAAAGTGAAAGTTAAAAAACACAAGCCCGGGAGTTGGGTGTGCGCGCGCGCTAAAAGAAAAAAAAGGACGCGAGTGGTGCGCGTGCGCCCGATGGCAAAAATGAAAGCAAGCTGGCGAGTGGTGTGCGATGTGCAGACACCATGACGAGAGAGGAAAGCCAGATGGCGTCTCTGCTCGTCATTGTGCGCGTAACCGCACGCTCTATGCCACCCCAAAAGCTGTGGTCGGACTTTTGAAAGCCCACTCACTAAATGTCTTGCCAGAGCAGCGCATGCGCTGGCTCAGGCGAGACCTAAAAAAGTAGCAGACGTTGGGCTCCTATATGGAAACCGAATGTCGCATGAGGGGAAGAGACCTGCATAACTCCACTTAATGAGCCAATCTGCTATCAGCTGGAGCCCATAGGACAACAAACATTTCCAGATTCAGTTAAAAGCTGGAGGGCATTTGTCAGATGGAGAATCTAGAGGCTGGAGTATCTCTTAGAAAATAATATATATTTCGAATAAGGGCAACCTTCTGTTTTGCATATATATATATATATATATATATATATATATATATATATATATATATATATATATATACACACACATATATATTTCTAAATATATGAATTTCTCAGGAACTACTGAATGGATTTGCACCATTTAACAAAAAGAGTGCTTTCTGGACCAGGAGCTACCTTTTTGCCAAATTTGGTGTAATTCCGTTCAGCAGTTCGGGCTGTGGTTTAAGTTTCTTATGGAAATTAACATGGAGAAAACACGTTTTGAGACCCCCCCCCCTTTTTTCTCCGACGTCCTTGGTGGCCAACTACCCCACCTATTACCTCTAGTAAGTCCCATACAACAGGATAGCTGAGATCTGATAGCAAGCCACGCCTCCTTTCTCCACCAGTCTGCAAAAGCACCACCTGCGCACTACTAGTAGGGGGATGAAACCCCTTGGTTATTGAGGGTCCATCTGTTACCTCCAGTAAGGCCCACACAGGTGGATTGCTGAGTGGTGGTCAGAGGCCAAGCCCCCTTTCTCCACCACTTTGAAAACATGCCTCTGGGCACACTGCTGCTTGGGAGAAGAAGTCCACTTTAGTTCTGAGGCCCTTCTAAAATTGTTTCAGACCAAAAAGACCTGGAGAAATGAATAGGCAAAGTGCCTGTCACAACTGACCTGACTGACAAGGCAGTAGTGTTCTCTAAACTTGTTCAGAGAAGCCCACATAGCAGACTGACAGATGTCCAGGGCAGGGACCTCAGGAGTTAACGCAGTGGTCGCAGTCTTGACTGCGGTGGAATGAGCCTGCAAATCCTCAGGGGTTTGCTACTTGGTCAGTGAGTAGTAGATCTTAAATAAGCACAATCCATCTGGAGTTGGTCAATTTCTGCAATGCTTTTCCGTTTTTCACTCCAGTGAACCCAACAAAGAGTTAATCATTCACCCGGTGTTGATCAATGTAGAAGAACACTCTTTTTGGGTCCAGGCAATGGAGTCTCTCCTCTTCCTTCAAAGACTAAGGCAAAGCAAAGAATGTTTGCTGCATGATGATTTTGCTGATGTGGAAATGTGTCACCACATTTGGTAGAAAAGAGACAGAGGTGCGGAGAACCAGTTTGTCTGTGAAGACGCTGGTGTATAGAGGGTGTACAGAGAGCGCCTGTAGGTCGTTAACTCTCCTGGCCTAAATAATGGCCACCAGGAAGACTGTTTTCATCGTCAAGAGACACAGAGGACAGTTATGCAAGGGATCAAAGAGCAAACACATCAAGAGGGTTAAAACCAAACTAATGTCTTATTGAAGCATCCTGAAGGGCTTAGGTGGAAACATGATGAAGTCCTTCCTGGAGAACGAATCACAACAGGTGACTTGACAGGGAGGGTTGATCCGGCAACCGCTAGAAATCTGAAATAACAGAAAGATATTCCTTAAATGTACGCAAAGACTTGCCAATTTTTAAATTTTTTTTAATGGTTTTTCACCGTGCGCGCTCCGTGCGCGCACCCCGCGATAAAGAGGATAAACATGCTTCTTAGTGCGCCAAGCCACAAACTTGACTTAACAGCAGGCATATATGGTCTTTGTTGATGGATGCCTGACTGCCAGATATCACTTCACCAACATCCAAGGGGAGATCAAAAACTGTCAACTGCCACCGCTCAATCTCCACGCATGAAGGAAAAGCATGCACAGGTTCAGGTGTAGAACCCTGCATTTTTGCTGCAACAGAAGATCCTCCCGAAGGGGCATCCTGACAGAAGGACCAATGCTAATGCTCAGGAGTTCGGGATACCATATTCTCCGTGCCCAATCCAGAGGCACAAGGCTGGCTTAGGCAGTCTGTACTGATTTTCTTCATAACTTGAGGCGAAAGTGTATTGGCACAAAGTCGTACAGAAGTCCCGAGCCCCACCCCAGACCAAACACGTCTCTGAGTGAGAGCCGCCTTGCAAACTCCAGCACTTAGAGGTTTTGATATTGCCGTTCTCGGCAGTGGCGAATAGATATGACCAAGGTTTACCCCAGTCAAAAAAGAGACCTTGCGTCACCTCTGGGTGGTGACACCATTTGAGATACACAAGGGATCGACGCCTCAGTTAATCTTACCTAGCATTCAGTGAACCCACCAGGTGTTGAACAACCATGAAAATTTCCTGATGTTCCAGCCTTGTCCAAACATGCAGGGCCTCTCGACACAGGGTCCATGGCCCCCTATGCATCCTGCTTGTTGCAGTAAAACATTGCTGTGGTGTTGTCCATGAATACCTGAACCAACCTCCCCTTAAAGGAAGGTAGTAAGGCCTTCAATTCCAAGCAGATCAGTCTCACACCAACAAGTGGATGTGGAGCTCAGACTCTGTCAAAGACCAGAGTCTTCTAATTGCAACCTCTTGCAGATGGCCGCAACAACCCAGAAGGGATGCATCTGTTACCACAGTGAGGTCTCGGTGGGGAAGCGAGAGGGGTCTGCTTCTGACCCGCTCGCGAGTCGTCAACAACCGGGTCTTTTGTAGTTCCTGCTAATATTTGGGCAAGGTCAGAATTTTCCCTCGGATGCTGCATCCACTAGGATTTCAGGTCCCACTGCAGAGCCCGCATACACCGCAGGATGCAGGCCATGCAACCCAGCAGCCTCACAGTTAGTCTCACCGAAATCCAGGATAGAGCCTGAAACACCAGAATCCTAGTTAGAGTATTCTGGACTCGTCACTCCTGAAGTGTAGGAGTGAAACTGCACTGTGTCCAGAATTGCCCAGATGAAAGAAAGCGTCTTCAAGGAAGTGAGATGTGACTTAGGCACACCAGTGAATATAGGAGATCTACCATAGGCTACAGGTGGGCTACGACTGCCTGGGGCGACTTTGCTTTCAAGAGCCATTTGTCGAAGTAAGGGAAGATTAAGACCACTGACTTCCAAAAATGTGCTGCAGCTAGCACCATCAACTTTGTGAATACCCGAAGGGCACTGGAAACACCAAAAAAAGGAGCACATAAAACTGAAAGTGCTTGTGGCCCACAGTGATCCACAGGTAATGCCTGTGGGCCGGAAGGATGGGCATACGGAAATATGCGTGCTGCAAGTCTAGCACTACAATCCACTTTCCAGGGTCCCGTCCAGACAAGACCTGAGCCAACATGAATATTTTGAATTAATCCTTTTTCATGAAGTAGTTCACAGGGCATGGGTCTAGTAAAGGGCGGAGGCCTCAGTTTTCGGCAGAAAAAATAATGGGAATGGCGATCACGACCTACTTTTGATGTCGGCACCCTATCGATAGTTCCTATGGCCAGAAGAACCTGTACCTTTCTGATGCAACAG